>NC_051193.1:4812500-7212500 GCF_015220075.1 Falco rusticolus
GGAACGCTTTGATGTGCTCATTAAAACATCCTCCCCCTCTCAGAAAGGTCACTTCAAGCCTTCCACCACCACCACCTCCCCCAGCCACGCCAGAATGTGTCTGAGCCCTTGCCCTGCTCATCGCTGGGAAGCCCAGCTGGTCAGAAGGTTTTGTAAGCTTTCCATATCCAACCAAACTGGTGTGAATTTGCAAAATATCAGCCCTTTGGAGGTTTTGAACCTCTGCTGTATTTGTTGTGGGTTTACTTACTGCATGTGACAGGTTATCATTTGAAGAAGCACGGCAGATGATAACTAAATCTATCACATTAACAGTCTGTTTCTTAGGTCATGAAATATCAGTGGTATCTGGATAAACCACTCCATAAAGTACATTCTCCAAATGGCTTTTTTTTTTTTTTTTTTTTTAGTTAAAAATGCAAAAGTTTGCCTCCTGCTTCATCTACTATTTACTGAATGCCTCTGGTTATGAAAAGCAACTTTTGACAGACCATCAGGTTATATTTCTGTCTCCATGGAGATACTTTGGACGGGCAGTGGCTGAGAAGACCTCTACCATCCCTCTCACATTATATTCACAAGCACAATCAAGGCAACTCAAATGAATCCACCCCGGGTAACTTAGAGGAGTCACTAGCTATAGCTTTAATTTTCACTTTTACTCTCTGGAATTAGGACTTGCCCTGGAGCTCTTGTTTGAGAGATTTGCAGGTGACCTAGGGTTAGATCTTCCCATATCAGTTAACAAATTTTCTCTTTACGTATTATGCTGCTTTTCAAGCTAGTGATTTTTTTTTTAATAGAAAAATACATATACCAACAAATCACACAGTTATGATTTTTAAGGGAGGCTTCACAGCAGAACATTTATTTTCCTAATCTAGGAAACTGTGGATTTTAAAATTACATATAACTAACTTTTAATCTTTACAAATAAGGGTTAAGTTTTGTTGAACAGCAGAACCTACAAACATTGCCTCCTACTGACAAATGACCCACGCACACTTGTTTGTTTCTGCCCTGGTATAAATGGAAAAGGAATATGGAAGCGTACTACATTTCCACGTGGTCTTCACCACTGTGGGTTTTACTCTTCCTCTGGAATAAAGGCATGACCTTCAGATATATTTTACAAATGCTTGCAAAATTGAAATTGGTTATACTTCTGAAAGAAATCAAAGCACCAAACCAGCAAGACTGACCCCCCCTAATTTGTTCCTGATATTCTAAAAACCCTCTTCATCCCAATCTGTGGATTTTGCAAATGGCAAACTTCAATCACTGTCACAAAATACAGGACAAAAAAAAAAAAAAAAAGGATAAAAGTAATATTTTTTTTAAAAAAAAGACAATTCACAACAACCTTAATATTAAATATATTCTTACAATTATATTACATTGGTTTTCCCAGAGGTCTACAAACAAATTTATATAAAGAGATTATTTCATCCACCACTGAACTGCAGCCACTTCTCACAGAAATCTGTTTACCAGAGTTCAGTAACACAATTCAACGAAGTGGGCATGAAAAATATGGAGGGAGTGCGAGAAGCCAACAATAAGTGCTACCCAGGAGTAGGACTGGGATGCTCATGTTAGCACATTCCTCAGGCAGCAGGCATGTGGGACAAGCACATCTTAGGGAAGACAGTAAATTTAGCAAACCGCTGTTTAAAACCTTGTTTCAAGCGTCACAAACAGTGCAGTCAGTAGAACAAAGGGTGGTCAGCCAGAAACCAAATAAAGCAACGGGGTTTAGTTCTAACCAGTTCTGGCTTAACATCATCCTCGTTTATCAAATTTAGCGAAATGACCGCCAAGGTGATAGAGAGGAGGAATACCATGAGAACCTAGAGGACACTACGGAAGAGGAAAACCAATCACAACTGAGTAGGAATAATGCCACAATGCTACACAAAATCCCCCGAACCCCAAAAGGACAAACGCCACAGCAGGATGCCCAGGGAGGAGGACAGCCTGAAGAGGTTATCCTTCCAGGGAGGAGGACAGCCTGAAGAGGTTATCCTTCCAGGGAGGAGGACAGCCTGAAGAGGTTATCCTTTCTCCATGCAGCACCGGGCTAAGCCTGTGCGCCCAGAGAGCCGTGGGCCGGCTGGAGGAAGATTGAAGGAAAACTGTAAGAACAGCCAGAAACCTAGAAAGGAGACACTAAAAGAACTGGGCTCTTCAGACTAAAGACAGAGCAAGGATGACAACCACCAACGCTCCTGCACCTCCTCTCCGTGCTCACTACACGCACAACTACCACTATACGCTGCAGTGAGGGGAACCTTTCCAATAATAAAGCAGAGGAACAAATAATCTAAGGAAACAAGGGAGCCTCTAATACCAGAAGCATTGAAGAGCAGCAGATAAATATACATCAGGATTGTCCCTCCTCATAAGCACACCGCTGCCAGGCCCTTCTAGCTTGAAAGAAACTGAAAAATTGCTAAAGCCTGCCACTGGAAGCCACCTAGAAAAATCCCGAGCTTTCTCCGAAGAGCTGCAAAATCAAGTGTGATCACTACAGATGAGACAATTCTAGGGACATCTGAAAGAATATAACCCAAGGCAACAAAAATGCTTTGTATGAGTGTCGTTTTCTAACTAAACGGAGGTGCTGACTGGGTTGAGGCACCACACTATGCAGTGAGCACCCTCTCCTACGTCACTCGGCCGCCCACTGCAGGTAGCGTTGCACTCTCATGAATTAAACACATGGTTCCACAGGGCTGGCAGAAGAACGGCTGCCATGGAAGGGAAACACTTGCCCAGACCTCCAAATCATTCACTCTTACTCTGGCTGCTGGGGCTCCTCACTACATTGAGCAACCATCACCTAGCAGAGGAGGAAAGGTCCGTGTGTGATGTGCTCCTGCAGGTCATGTTGGAAATGCAGCCCTTGGCCCCGGCAGAGACCCCTGCCTTAGCAGCCCACGGACAGAGCAAACAGCAAACGTTGGGGCCGCTGTGGCCATCTCCAGAGGTGCCTCCAACTCACAGGGCAGTGAGGAGCAGGTATGTGCCTCCTCCTTATCCCAGCCAAGGCAGCCGGCTCAGAGCACGGAAGAGATGTAAATTTTCAGTAAATCCAGTATTTGCTGACAGTAAGCAAAGGGCCACCTAAACCAACCTAACCACGCCAATCCATCCACCTACCACTAGCTTTTTTTTCCTTAAGGAGAGCCGATCTTCCAGGTTTAAATTTTCATTCAGGCAATTCATTCAATGGCATCCACTGCAGGAATTGTGAACTGTGAGAAATGTTTCCTTCAAGTCACAACAGGAACATCTCCCATTCCACAGAAGCACCAACTCATGCAGGAGATCCCTATATATTTGCAAAAATCTCTCTGAAGGTATTTCAGTATTTCCTCCTGGATGGCTGGGGTTTTTCCCCCGCTCCTGATAAGCAGCTCTCATGGCAACAAGCATCATTTCATTTCAGGGATCTCATTTCAGGATCTCGCTCAACTTCCACAGCCCAAAAGGTAACAGCCACACAGTGCAACAAAAGGGCTGCATTAAGCCATTTTCTTACGCAATACACACTGGGAAGGGTGACAATCCCGTAACTAACTGGAAACCACAAACTTACATCCTGACCGTAAGATGTGCCTGTGGGCAATTATCTGTAGTAGTGAATTTTCCCCCTGTAGTAAATGGAACTTTTCCGAGGCTTGAAGCTGATGTCAGTGCGACCATGAGGTTTTACACAAGCCAAGGGAACAGGCACAGGACGTGTCCTGGAATGCTGGTCACAGAACACCCCTAACCCCAGTCCCCCAGACTGCCTCGAACTGTCGGGGTTAGAAAGCAAAAAAAAGTATACATCAGTCTTTCAAGATCATGAGCTAATTAAAACATACTGTAAAATCAGGATTTACTGATTACCTACATTTCCAAGCTTGACCATATTGTTCAAATATCAGTTTTACATTTTATTTTTTTAAAAAAAGACAGGAAGATTAAAATAATAATAAAAAAAATTAAAAAATTTGTCTTTAAATTTGAGGTTCCTAACGGATTTTTTTTCTCCCCTAAAAATCTCTTAATTTTCAAAAAAGAAAACACTTACAGAAAAAAACTAAAACTAAATTCAAATTTTACAGCAAGTTTCTAATTGACGGATCAAATTTATGTCAAAACTTATTTCTGGCTAAGGAGAAAAAAAAAATAATAAAGCAAAATGGAGCTGAAGCATATTATCTCACAAATGATATATGCAGTGAAACCTAAGTTAAGAAATTGGTAAGAGCTTAAAATAATAGCAAATGACTTAAAATATTGCCAGCGATTTCTGGAATATATTATAAAAGCAAAAATATTTGCACAAATTTATCATATTTAAGATATTATACAGTAATTTAATTCACTATTTTTGGCATTAGCATTTGAACAGTGTTTAATGTCTTTTAAATGGTTAGATATAATGATACATGTGGAAGAAAAAAACATTTCTTTCTTAGTGGGAGACGTGCTGTAACCAGCCCTCAATTTGTTCTCACAAAATAAATGAATGCTTAAAGGATGTTTCTGTCAATTGAAAAAACAACAGTAAAATGGCTACTTTACATGCCAAGTTAAACTAAATATTTTTTTCCTTGACAACCTGCTTACATTTAAATGAAACCAGGGCAAATTCAGTCAATAGTATGGATTACATATAATAAAAAGAATCTTAGACCATGTTAATACAGGGATCAGAAAGCAGCAACTTCGTTTAAAACCATGCAATTATTTAGCAAACTAAGATACAGCAAATAAATTAATCTGTTTTAAAGGGAAGCGCTTGCACAGTAGCTTTTTGACCTATAATTAAATCTTACTTGCAGAAATCACAGCGAGGGTAGGATTTGCTGATGAAAGGATAAAAACAAAATCTTGCAAAAAAACCCCAGCTTTGGTATGAGAAATAATAATAATAATAATAATAATAAATATATCTGCAAAATCTTGCTCTGCTGAAAAAAAGAGCTATGTCCCAGAGCTGGTGTAAGTCTGCATTGTCCCCTGATCTCCCTGGAGCAGCAGAACTGATTTGCTCCAGCTGAGGATCTGGCCCAGCATACGCAGAATATTCTGCATCGTCTCTCCGATGCTTTTTATATGCTGGGGTTTGGTAAAAGTACAAACCTTTCCCTAACAGGAGGAGCAAAAAGCCGTTTTCTTTCACTGAGGATTTTTTTCCCCCTGTATATTTTCTTATAAAGCAAACCAATGGCAAGTCTATAGTGAATGCTTTCTTGGGCTATAAAATTTCCTATTATCCACTTATATTTTCTTTGCAGTGGGATTTAAGAATGCCTCTTCCTTGAGACGAGTAATATGTCATCATTTTGTTGAACTAACAGGCCTGACAGTCTTGTCTCTCCGAGTTTGAGACACCAGGGCTCTGTGCTCGTGTTGCTGGGAAAAGGAAGGTGAAAAAGCTGGGAGGAAAGAAAAAAAAAAAAAAAAAACCTGAAGGGAAAAATCTAACTGGAACTAAATTCTTTACTAATTCATTCCCATTATTTATCATGCTGCAAAACCAAACTCTTTATATTAAAAAGGACATTTAAATTACGGTCTCTCTTACTTTCACTACATTTTGAAAGAACTTATTTGAATCCTTGGATTATCTATTTTAACAAATATCATCTTCTGCATTCATCATTTCTCCTGTCTTTTTGATCTTTTTTCTACTTATGTTCTTTATTTGAAACAGATTTTTAACAGATAATCTTGATCGTTACAACAATATCTTGCTTGCATTTTATTCAAATAATTCTTAAAAACAGCTTAAAAAGCCGTTTGGAATAACATCAAGCTCTCCATCAATCAAATGAAAAAATTCCGCTGGCGGTTGTATAAACATCAGATCAACTCTGATGTCTTCAAGGATTTCAGAGTGAACCATAAAAAACTCCATTAACTTCTGACAAAGAATGCAAATTAATCACAACATGGGGTGAAATGAAATTAAAGGCTCTTTTCTAATCAATGACAAGGCAGGATGAAATATTTGTTACTCTCTGCGTTCAGGCTGCCGGGATGCTCACGCTTTCCCGGCGCATCCCAACCGCAAGGTGTGAGCACGGATTCACCCGGGGTAGCTGCTTAGCCCTCCCCATCCCTACAGCTATCTGCTTACAAGTCGCCCGCATTCACAAAACACACTAATCATCTGAATCTCAGGTGCATCCAATTTGTTATTCACACTCTCCCGGTGCCAGTGAAAAGCCTGGCGTAGACAGATGCACCAGGAACCTTAAATGACAGTTTTGGCCTCCGGAAGTGCGATCGCTACAGCAAAATCTAGTACAGCCTCCAGGTGAAATGTCTGGAGCTCCATATGGAGCAGGGAAAATTAACAACAAGATGAAAATCGCTGTAGCAGCGGGGAGTCTGAATTTAAAAAAAAAAAAAAAAAAAGAAAAAAAGGGGGAAAAAAAAAAGAAAAAAATTTAAAGATGAGGAAAGAGAAGTAATAAATTAATGGGGTGTGAAAACATTCAAAGCTTTACAATACCAGGGGCAGTATTTGCTCAGATTTGGGGGCGGGGAGCAGTGGGATGGGAGGGTGAGGGATGTGGGACAGGATTTTTTTGGTGGATTTTTTTTTTTTTTTTAAATAAAAAAACAACTTCAGGTCATTTTCATGTAATTTATTAAGCGAGGCCTGGAATTGCAGCCAAAGGAAGGAAAACATTTCTCTAACTGCAAAAGTATCTTAAATACAGTCGTCATAATCCACACTTTCCTATAGCTGATTAAATCCTCGGCAGCCGAGTGCTGCCTATTTCTTTGGAATATTTCCCTAATGGATGCAGCATCCTTTTAACATCCTGCTTTGTATAAAGTTTGACTACAAGCCGAGAATATTTAGTGGGTAATTCTTTTCATTTCTCCTAAATTGCATTATCATTAAACAAGTCATTGCCCCCATCGCGTTTTTATACAATATACTGAATTTGAATCTATGTGATTAACTGTACATCTCACAGTTTGTTCAGCCACTGCACATCTTTGGGGTTCCAAGTTAAAATTTAATCAAATATAATGTGAGGTGCCATGGCCTTTTCAGTGTGAGGTTTGGTGGTTTGTTTTTGGTTTTTTTTACAGTTCTTTCTGCACAGACATGTAAAATCCAAACCACATAAATTAAGGTTAAACTTTTATGAGAAATTTGAAACTTTTTTTCCCTACGTGCCATCTTCAGGTACCTAAAAAGCTGGGCAGACTATGGACTAGCAACTGGGTTTGGTGGAAGGGGCTGCCCTTCTTTTTTAAATGTTTATGTAGCACAGAACTCATTCAAAAGAGTATTTTTTAGTATGTGTGTGAGCACATGCACCATTCCTACTAGTTTTAATAGTTACGCAAACACATCAGGGGAAGAATATACCCTTAAGTGCTTACGTCTGTAGCTACAGCAAATCCCATGAGCATCATACCTACTCCTTCCAAAAGGAGTTTTACACAGCGCCTTGCAATGCCATGCCAGGAAAACAAACAAAACAATGAAAACCGTAACGGTTTTAGCAATCTCCTACATTTTAAAGATTAGAGTTTCCTGTTCAAAGTTTTTGTAGTGGAAAAGTCTGTTCCAATGGTTACTATTTGTTATTTCCTTGTTCAGATCGCTACCTTTCGCAGTTAGCTACAGATAATGAAGTTAGCTGCACATCAAGAGAAAAGAAAATTACAGAAACTTTAAACACACCCATAAGCAACTTTACTTTCATGAGTAGTTGCTCACATGCTTAAGTGCCTTCAAGATCAGACTTTATAGGGAATGTAAGATTAAATAATGCTAGTGTGACGAGTAATTGTTAGCAAAACTATAAATACTTATAGAAGATGTGGAAACTGGGAAGTGGTAAGTTCTATCATTAAAATATTCTACTAGGGTCAGGGAAAAAAAAAATTAATCATCTTTTGCTCTTACTGGCACACTCCAGAGTTCTGAATTTCCACACTGCAATGATTCCCCCTATAAATCTTATTCATTTCAACTGAATTTGTACAGACCATTTCTTTGTGTCTTAAAAACAGAGAATAAGGAAAAAAATAACATTTGTTTTTCCATCTACAGCTGTAGATAAATATTAATTTGCAGGAAATTTCAGGTGTTCTCAAACATGGACCCATAGTTCCCATTTTCATAGAGAAGTAACTTCAAGTTATTTAGGGGCAAATTCTGCCAACACACATATCATTAGCTTCATTCATTTGAACAAGCCCACTGAAGTGAGGAAGGTTTACTCCAGTGAGTGAGTGCAGAATCAGGCCCTTATGTAAGGGTGAAACATATTTAGACATAAACACCCCTCCACCCTCCAGCTAATTATCCTCCTAATGAGAGTGGGTTTCTACAAATTCTTGTGACCAGCTATGTAAGTGCATGTCTAAAATACATATTCTTCACATAAAAATCCTTATGAAAAGCAGTTGCTTGAGAAGCTTAATAGCTACATTTTAAAGTTTCACCTCCTCAACTGTTTTACATTAAAAAATATATACAATTTCATGGACTACTGACTTGCCAAATATTCTTTTACAAACCCGATCCGTTTTTTAATTAGAATAGCAAAAAGGATCTTAAACTAGCAATCATGTTTTGCTCCCAATTCAGAAAACAAATTTTTGTCTAGAATCATACATAATGTATGCGCTCCAACTTCCTTCCCCAAGCTCCAACACTTTTGTCAACAGAGGGTTATCTTAAATTGTATCCCACGTCACTTTGATTTAGTGTTATAATACACCATCTACAATGAACACCAAGACACTCAACGAGCACAAGTGAGTACGCCGATGTATGGAGGACACTTCAACACAAGAGCTTCTTTTTCAATCCCCTCTTCAAAGGAGAGGGTACATTTTAAAATATGGATAAAATATGCAAAGGATGGCCTGTGAACCAGCTACAGCGCTCTCGGTCAGTACACATTTTCTATAGGAGATGAGAAAGTGAAAAAAAATCGGTGTATTTCTACATACGCAAAACCTTTGCAAGTCCATAAAAGTGTCAGGAGAATTTGCTTAAAACAGCTTATAAAAATGGGAGAGAGAGAGTCCCAGCCTATTATTCAATAACCATGTTTGTGATGCATCTGCATAATCTAACCATGCATAAATTAGTATGTGTATTACAACAGTTATTTGCATAATAATAGCAAGTTAATAGATGCTTAAAGAGCACAGACCAACACCACCTTTAAATCAGACATGCCTCCAGGCACTCTGATCTGTACAGACCAAGATGCAGAAAACAGTGTTCATAAAACACATGAAAACATAAAACCCACATTCAAATAATTCATTTTAGTCCCTGGACACTTCACTTTTTCCCCTCTCTCAGGAAAGAATAATTTGAGGAACTACAGAATAGTTTGTTACTATGATTTCTAACATCCATCTTGCAGTAAGAATTTAAAGTAAGCAGCCAACTTATTTCTGGATTGGCTGTTTTGTTCAGAGCTTCCTGGTTTTTCAAGCATACAAAGTAAAATATTACATGGTAATGCAGGACTCGGCACTGGTCTAGCCATTGCCGCTGAAGATGGGAACAGTTTTACCACCAACTTCAATGAAACTGGGGTAGGTCAGTGGAAAGTTAGAAAATGCTGTATCTAAATAAAATACTAATATTAGGTCCTCTTAAAAGGGAGAATCCAGAGCTCCCTTAAGTATTCCATCCACATTATATTCTTGAGAAGATTTTAGACCATCATACCATTATTTAAAATTGGAATTAAAAAAACCAAACCAAAACAACAAAGGAGTAGATACACCTTCCTGCTTCAAAAGCACTGTTGTACAGATTGGATTATTTTAATCTCTCAACAAAACAATCGTTAACATCATCATAATTTTCATTGTCTCCAGGGAAAGAAAATCTAGAGTTTGGAGAAGAGAAAAAGAGGGTGGGGAAAAAAAAAGAAATCAATAGAGACTTCTAAATGACTCCTTCAAGATACCACTTTTCAATTTAACAGGACAGATTTATTTGTATGTGGCTCAAATGTTCACAATTGCTCTCTGCACCTTCATACATAGGAATGAATGTCACAGTGGCAAACAGCAGTAATGAACAATCTTACCTGAGGATATGGAAACCTCCCAAGAGCAAGCTGGGAAAGGAAATAATATTTGTCTAGTTATATAGATTTGCATGGAGGGCACATTTTCTTAAAGAGAGAAAAGTACTCAACTCTTACTATTGTATAAATTGGAAAATGTCAGCAAAAGTAATTCTGAAAACACACAAAGAGCTGTATTTAGAATGGAGTAATTCACAACAACTGCCCCTTGTTCTATGTTTCCGAGTATTTCTGTATTTCCCAAGCTCTTTTGTCTGTACCACTCAGTAACATCGTCTGATGCCCAGGTTCCTGAGGACTCTCTAAATTAAACCAGTTCAGCCTCAATAGCGAGGCCAACGACACCGACCTTTACTGATAATTATCTGCAATGAACAGGTATCGGAGAGCATGCACTGAACTCCCAAAGTCCTCCCTCAACTGGCTCAGAGTAAAATCTGGGTTATATAGCTGAGGTTTGCTTCCTTATCGGTGTCAAACCCAGCTAGGAACCTGTGCGTGGGATCGGGAGAGAGACCATGGCACGCGCAAAAAGACATTTTGTCTTTTCTCCAGATCTACTTTCAGTTGCACACGATATCAGCTGATTTGTTGCCCACACTTTATAAGTCAACTGATGCATTACTAGAGTATCTGCCAGTACCAGCGTTAGACCCAACAACACACTACTGTTGCCACAGCTAATACGTATTCCACGATAAATACTTCCTACAAGACTTTATGTTTTCCCATTTGGTATCTGAACCTTGGAAACAACTTCAGCAAACTACAGCTAGTTTTAAGTTATTTTGTCTACTATTCAGTGAAGGACAAGGGTTTTCAGAGTTGACGCAAACTCCTCCAAAAGGGCATTCAAAGCAGCTCTGTTCCAACCTTCCTGGATAAGCCCAGCTCCCTCCACGGTTCACACAGGAGCCAGAGTCAGATGAGCTTCTCCAGACTCCAATTAACCTTCACGAATCCTCCCGCCACCAACCTTCAGAAGGAGGTCTACCAAAAGGGTTACGGCCGCACTACTATCACTGATGTGACTGATGCATGATAAACCAGGTATATTCACATCAGACTGACCAACAGCATCAGGGCTGAAGGTCTCAGCCATCCTGTCACATGCTGCAAAGGCTAAACCACACGTCAGCGCTGGGCCAAAGCTGCTTCACAGCACCTGTGTTGCCACTGATACTTGAGCTCCTCACAGCCGTGGTTACTTGACCCAGCCAGACTGCAGCTGAAGCCGCTGTGTTAACCTACGATGAAACCGCAGCCTGGCAGGCAGCACAAAACTAGCCTAAGCATGAACAATAAGGCACAGACAGAGCTGTAGCAAGGTGGGGAACTGATGGGGCAAAGACCCGCTGACATACTTGAGCCTCACCAGGACAAAGGTCATGAGAAGGTAGCAAGAAGCTGACAGCATGAGGGGAAGCAACCAGGGTACAGCAGAGATAGCACCCTTTCTGTGATTCCAGCTGCTGTCCAAACCTAGTTTCGTACCAGCCACTTGGCTGCGAGCCTCAGCAAATACAGCAAATTTCTTCCAGATCCTCCAAGGAAAGACATTATAAAAGCAGAGTAGGTCTTGAAGCATTTGCGTAAGAGAGGCATGCAAGAGAAACCCTAACAGATGAAACAATTTTTTTGGTCGCTACTCTTTGAAAGAAGCTCTCACAATATTGAGATAGTATTTGTCCTGAAAACCCACAGATGTATCAAATGGGTTCTAGAGGGGCCACTCAGTTTGTACAGTATCTCTGAATGCTCACTCACTGCACAGACACACCACAGTTATGGGAAACACATACCTAAATTTCCATGCATCACTGAAAAATCACTCTGGTCTTTTCTATACATCTCATCACTGGGAGTTTGCATAATGGCTGAGGAGGAGCCATCATGGTCTGCTCTATCAGTATGGTGTTGACCAAGGATCCCTACAAGCAGTAGCGTATGCGGTTTTTCCAAGACGTTTCTATTGTGCCACTCCTCTCTCCGAAAGCTGTGATCTGCTTGTACACTTCCATTTGGGAATCGTCGTGTTTTCTTGGTTTCTAAGACCAGCACGACAGAATGTAGAAGAAATCAGGCTTACAAGAGACACTGGAACAGGGAATGACGTTAAGGTGACAAAGCAAGGAAGATCTCTTTAGGTTCTCCAAAGCAACACAATTTAAGCTAGCTTCCTCCGCTGGGTTTCTCCTGTGCTCTGCCTTCCAGGCTTGCCTTTAAGACTCAACTCTTTGGGGTAAATTCCACTTTTCTGTTCTGTTTCTGATGCAGTGTTGGGTGCAGTGCCTCTCTTTGCAGCAAAGTCACCCTCGTAACAAACCAACCTGAGCTCAGCAGGCTTGACTGCCATCCTTTCTATCACTTCGGTCTGGTTCACAGCTTCCCCCATTTCAGTGTCACTCCAGTCACTGATGGCAGGCTTTGAAACACACTGCTAAATAGTTAAGCAAAGACCCTAAGTTTTCTGTTGTGCTCAGTCTTAAAGACCAGGAGTTACTAAACCAGAGACTTTTTCATCTCTCCTTTTGGGAGGATGATCCTTAACTTCCAAGAAGCTGGCTGAGATCCTAAGCAGCGCTGCTTAGCCTATAAATGCCTAGCAATAAACCTGCAAATGCCACACACTTTTGCATGAACAGAAGTAAAAGAAATCCTGATTCTCCCAATGACTACTGACTTAAGAACAGTCGTTACAATAGCTACAGACTTGTAGAAATGTAACAGTTATCCCACTGCTGAACAAGAAGATAATTATGGCTATATGCACAGGGCATCGTTCTGCAGATCTTACTGAAGCAGGAAAATGACCACTGCCTCGACGATGACTTCAAACATTTCCATTCCCACTGACAATTCCTCTCCCTCACCACCACAGGCCTCAGCAGGGGCTCCAAAGGCAGCAGTTTTCTGCCAGACATAAGTATGGCATGTATAAACGAGCTTCCAGGAATCCAAAATGCATCAGGAACAAGTTCTTTGAGGGTTGTTAAAAAAGAAACATGTTCCTCAGTGAAGCTGCTCCTGGAATGAGAACTGCAAAGCAACACAGCCATGGACACATCATGTGCCAGTTCTGCATCCCCCTGAACCACCACTCGATTCATCTAGTCAGAGTTGTTTCCTCCCTGCAAGATTGTCAAGGTATTATAAATTAAGAAACTTACCAAAGAGTATGTAATCTTCCCTGAAATAGCCTGCAGATATGTCACTGTACTAAATGTGTTTCAGATTTAATGAAGCTTTAATGTCCTTTTTAATTTTGCCTGTTTCTGTATCACCAGGGGTCGAGCAAGGCAATCAGCACTCAAGAGGGTGGTTTGGTTTAAAACTAGGAAAAACTCATTTGCTTATGAGTTGCACTGTATTTTCTTAATTAAATTTACTAAGTAAAATGGTTTAAGTTCAGCCAACCAATGACCTCTGTATGTAGATTTAGATTTATAAACAGCATCACAGTTAAAAGAAAAAAAAACCAACCCCAAAACAAACAGATTAGAGCTTCACTAAAGAGATTTTCATACTTTCCATCATCTGTCTCAAGGAAGTCATATAAACATCTGCAGCACAAGCCCAACGCAGGATACTAAAAAAAAAAAAAAAAAAGTAAACTACCATACCAGGCTATCAGAAACTTATCTCCCCTGCGTTTGCACGATGAAACTCAGGAACTTGCAATTTTGTTTTTAAGGCACTGTAACAAAAATACAGTATTTCCACTCACACCAAGTTAGGTTTGCGGACTGACCAGTATTTTACGTAGCTCTGGATATTAAGGAGGGGAGAAGGGAATGCTTAAAATTCAAGGAGCCGTTTCTCATTTCCCTATGGATACCCTCCCACTACACAGGAACTGTAGGAAACATTATTTTAAGAAGGCCCAGCAAATTGCAGTGACAGCTTGGTAGGGAAATATAAATGAGAATCAGCCCATATCAGCAAGGACTATGTCAGAATACACTCTCCTACACCATTTCATTCCAGAAAAACCACATGTCTGTGTGTGGTTTTTTTGGGGGGTGGTGGTCGTGTGCCTGGTTTTTGTTAAAACGGTTATTTTCTTAGACATAGGTTGGAGCACTTAAAACGCTCATCTTATGGCGTTCAGTGAGCTTGTGTCCTGAAAATTGAGGTGCACTTCCAAGTGCAAGGACCTGCTGGAGCCTTCCCCCAGACCCGGAGAGAGCTGCAGATGGAGGGATGGGGTGCACCATCAGCTTGTAATCCAGTACTTGATAAACTGAGAAATCATCCCAGATTATTAAACAACAGGCAGAGGTACAGTGTGCATGTATGCTGATTTTTATCAAACTATATCTAAAAAACACGTAAGGGAAAGCAAAAAGAGCGCGAGGCAGCCAGTTTCAGCAGGGGCAGGTGCCTAAACCATCCGTGCCGAGCGGCCACGAGGAGGGCTGGAAAGCAACACCAACCTGTTCTCAAATACACACATTTAACGTGCAGCTCAGTAACGCAAAATTAAATTGACTTGTTGAAATAATTTAATTAACAACTTTGGAACCAAAAATGGAAATCCAGAAATCCTCACCAACAAACCGCTTCCTCTGTGTCGCTCCCTGCTTGCTTGCCTGTGTATTGTTAATAAGAATTACAACAGCAACTTGGTCTGTCTCCTGTTCAGAAAGTGACTGAGGGAAGGAAGTTCAAAACATATTTTTAGGACACTCAGGCAATAAAGTCTCCTACTTAGATTATTGTCTATGTTGTGCAAGTTGTTTTTTAATTTACAGTTATACAGAAAAGCATGGGATGTTTTTATTCTTAATTTAGACACATTCCATGTTTCTCAGCATAACTGCAAATTGAAAATAAGCACTTACAATATCGCTAGTGATCTAGCTGAAGGAGGACTTTATAGTCTGAAATGTTCTAAAATTTGTTCTTAATTACCTTGTGCACATTTTACACAATTAAATTTCCATCTAAGGATTTTGCATTTAGATTGTGCACTGCAGTTAAACCCTCATTTTATGGAAAAGCAGACACCACTTCGGAACATTCAGACACAGGAAACTTTAAAAATCAGACTTAACTACTGGATAACATAAAATTCCCTAGGTGAAGTTTCATTCCAGGACCAATTTATACATTCCTAGATAGATGGCTTAAAATCACCTGAAACTCTGCAGGGTACAGACCTTAATAAATATTAAATACCTCAAAAACTACTCTCAGATTTTTCTTTCCTTCTAATATCAATTTCACTGTCCTCTTATTGCACAGTTAAAAAAAAAAAAAAATCCGAAAGGATATAACAGCAATTTACCAGCGTTAAAGTGCTTCTGAGGTTAAACTGACAACAAAGAAGAACAGAAACACAAAGCATCTTGAAGTAGGGTTTCAATTAAATGTGCAGGATTTAGTAATGCAGGACGAAAAAAGAGTTACAAATTAATTTAATCTTCTGCCTATAGTTTGCAGCTGCACTCCAAAGTGTCTGGGGCTTAAGAACAAAGCCTTGAAAGGCCTCAGAGTGAGGAAAGCTTCAATTTTTAATGTATAACGCCATTAGCTGATAACTTGTGGAATCTGCGACCCCTGCGGAGGGGCATAAGCGCGGGTAACAGAGACTGATGAAGTGACATATTTGTTCATGTCTAGGACTATGAGGAAGAAGGTTATTACTAATACCGTCAGGCCCAACAGAAATATGCCCTAATAACCTTTGGGACATTCCTTGGCTTGAGCAGATGAGTTTGAGATCTCTCTACATAAAATATATTAAAAATCAAAGCCTAATTCACCTTAATTAAAGATAATTAGTTTCACTTTGACTTCTTTTAAATATGAACTATAGTAAATGCACTGCAAACTAAAGACTGCAGACAATCATGATTAAATTGCACATTTCTTCCTCGCCACGAATCCCTTCTGTTCCCAGCCTTTTACCACTACATCTTCAAAGGTGTTGCTCAGAATAGCAGTGCCTTTTCTAAAGGGAAAAAGGTGGGACACGGGCCTTTCAGGGCAATCAATGGAAATTGTCAGGTGCAAAATTTACACAAATGGTCTGTAACAATTAATGAGACTACTTGTTTGAGCAGAGAGGCTTCCCGCTTATTTGTTTGCTGGATTTAAATTAATACCTAAAGGGAAAAAAAAAAAAAGTTAAATTTGGTTGTGCTGGTGGAAATGCAGCTCAACTTCAGCTGCTCCCCACCTCCGTGGGCATGAGAGGATTCACCTGCCATTACCAACTGAATAAATAACAGGGAAAGGCAGATTCCACTGGCAAACATTTCTGAATTTTTGACTTTTTAAAGGTGGAAACAGCCGTACTACACAGTATAAGAACAGGGAACGTTCATCTACATTGCATAATCCTATATATTACAAACGCACCATGGCTGATGTTATCCCTTAATTGTCCACCCATCCAGCTGCTCAGGTAGGGAACTGGATTATTTATTTAGCTGCCGCACGGACTGCTCACGGTGGCCCAAGAGCAATTGCTGAGAAATATGATACATTGAGGTCTCAACCCGCGCAAACTGTACCTAAACTTACACTTTATTGCAGCTTAGTTCACAATCTTCACCTAATATAGGGTTACATCCCAGCGCAGCAAGCGGATAAATCATCCTGGAATATTACTCCGGCTAAGTTTAGCTGTGAGTGGAGCATATGTGCTTCCAAGTCACTGAAGCAAAGGCCCATAAAATACACTAATTACTGGAAGTTATGGTCACTGAGTGATTGATAGCACTCTGCGAGGCAACTTCTCTGTTTTCAGCTATTCTGACGGGCCTCCCCCACCACACAGCAATTATTAATTCATGACCCAACCCTCAGGCACTGGTACCTTTACTTCTAATTCCACTGCCACAAAGATGGTGATGGAGCTGGACATTGTCTTCATCCTGGTGGCCGCTGAAGATGGCAGACAAGGAAACGGAGCTAATGGCCACTAAATTCCGCACGTGTTGCAGCCACTCTGAATGGCCAAGTGAGACGTGCAAGGGTTTGCCCCTACAAGAAAGTCACAAACATCACACTCCTACAGCCCTTAAAACCAGAGTAACAAGGTGAGGCTCATTGCAAAAAAGCACTTTTTATTCGCTTGCTTGCCTTAATCCTCAACAGAAGATGTCTGTTATTACGCAGTCCCACCTACATTACCCATGGTCCAAGCTGTGAGGCAGCTCAAGGCACGAGTCTGCTCTCAGCCATACTTCAAGAAACCAAAAACAGCCAGAAATGAAACATTTGCTCTGTAAAGCTGGGTCCTTTCCAGGAAGGGTCTGGCCAAGGGCTAGAGCCACAGAAACCTGCGCTGCTCCAGGCCCTGCTATGTCACCCACAGAGGTGGCAATCCTGTGTTTTCAGAAACACTTGGTTCAGATTTGCTCTAATGTCGGTGTTATTTCGTGATCTGCAGCAACAAAGTAAACACCTAGCACATCCAAGCATTGCTTGTTATTAGATGGCTGGGCACAGAAGTGAGGCTTGGGGTTCTAAATTAGTTTAGAGAGGGTTGGAATTCAGTAAGAAGAGGAAAAGAGGTGGAAAAGAGGCGGGGAAAAGGAAGAAAAAAGGAGAAAAAGGCAACAAGGAGAGGGGGGGGAAAAGGCAACAAGGAGAGGGGGGGGAAGGCAACAAGGAGAGGGGGGGGAAGGCAACAAGGAGAGGGGGGGGAAGGCAACAAGGAGAGGGGGGGGAAGGCAACAAGGAGAGGGGGGGGAAGGCAACAAGGAGAGGGGGGGGAAGGCAACAAGGAGAGGGGGGGGAAGGCAACAAGGAGGGGGGGGAAGGCAACAAGGAGGGGGGGGGAAGGCAACAAGGGGGGGGGGAAGGCAACAAGGGGGGGGGGAAGGCAACAAGGAGAGGGGGGGGAAGGCAACAAGGAGGGGGGGGAAGGCAACAAGGAGGGGGGGGGAAGGCAACAAGGAGAGGGGGGGAAAAGGCAACAAGGAGAGGGGGGGGAAAAGGCAACAAGGAGAGGGGGGGAAAAGGCAACAAGGAGAGGGGGGGAAAAGGCAACAAGGAGAGGGGGGGAAAGGCAACAAGGAGAGGGGGGGAAGGCAACAAGGAGAGGGGGGGAAGGCAACAAGGAGAGGGGGGGGGAAGGCAACAAGGAGAGGGGGGGAAAAGGCAACAAGGAGAGGGGGGGAAGGCAACAAGGAGAGGGGGGGAAGGCAACAAGGAGAGGGGGGGAAAAGGCAACAAGGAGGGGGGGGGAAGGCAACAAGGAGAGGGGGGGAAAGGCAACAAGGAGAGGGGGGGGAAAGGCAACAAGGAGAGGGGGGGGAAAGGCAACAAGGAGAGGGGGGGGAAAGGCAACAAGGAGAAAAAGGCAAAAGTAACTTAAGACACATCCTACTGTATCTACTGAAGTGCCTAGATTCATCTAATGCATCAGCTGAAGAACTTCTTGAATTCTCCGTGTAGGAACGGGGAAATCACGCTTTTCACAAGTTTGCTTAGCGATGGCCTCATGCCACCCACTACGAGCCATCCTCAGCGCCTCTACCAGCACCAGCAGCACCCCCACGGCAAGGCCTCCCCTAGTCTCTCCAGTTTAAGCAAGCAAAAATGCGACTGCTCGCTCCAAGCACGCAAAACCAGGCCAAGTCCACTATGAACTGTCACTTGATCGGAGACACCTCACTTCAGCCAGGTATTTTGTTACGATATCAAGACTCCCGCTCTACATGGAGATTAAATGCAAATTCTCATTTTCCTTTTAAGCCTGACCCTTGCCATCTTCTATTGGGCTATTAATTAATATTCCTACTACCCCTACTCCGTGTCGTTTTTGACACTGTAGGTCACTGCATGGCTCATGTCTGCTTCCAGCAGTCACATGGACATCTACTGCTGCCCCACCACAACTGTACCCCTTCCTACCAAACCTTCACCAAGTCTCCAGCGCCACTACAGGAACTATGCTGTGCCACCAAGCTTCAGGGCTCCCACTGCCCCACCCCCATCCATTTACCTGCTGTTGATTAGGTAAGGGTGTAAAATTGATGAAAGACCAACCATAACATCCACACTAAGTGAAATCCTGCAGAAGACGGAATCGTGGTCTGTAGAACTTCCTGCAGATCAGCTCACAATCTCGATCTTGAACCATTATCACTTCAAAGCTGATGATATGTGACTAATCACTTATTTTAGACTCTTCAGAAAGAGTTCTTTTGAAACCTCCTCGATGCAACTCTTTACATCACATGTATGCAGTTAAACATTTTAAAGCATGAAGTGCTCTAAGAGAATCATCTTAAAGCAGAGCTGCTTCTCTTGTAGCACCCTCTTCAAACATGTTCCTCCTCTTTGCCTGCGTGGTGTGAGTGAACTCTTCCTACATCTCCAGCTGTGCTCCCAGCCCAAGAGTGCTGAAGAGTGTGCTCCACAATGCTGACACTGCATGCAATGAGTGCTGACCCCGCTCAGACAATATGTACCTGCGCC
The DNA here is from genome assembly GCF_015220075.1 of Falco rusticolus. NCBI lineage: Eukaryota > Metazoa > Chordata > Aves > Falconiformes > Falconidae > Falco > Falco rusticolus. Next base: position 4,832,033 of record NC_051193.1, read on the forward strand.
TGAAATACACGATGTAAGGCATGTTTGTTGCATACATACCACTGTGTCTATATGTGGGAATGCACACAACTGCTGAAAATCTGTCCTATGACTGCTTGAAATATTGCTTAAACCAGCATCTTAACACAAATGTCACAAACAACTAGCAAAGCTTGAAAGCTCTTGCAAATACACAGATAACAGAGAACTCTGGCGACCGAAGACTTAAAATTCTCCTTTTGGGAGTTTTAAGGACTTGCTTCTAACTTTAAAACCTATATACAAACTCCTTTTCCCTGAAGGAGAGAACACTGATAATCTTTGCAAGAAAAGTTAATTTTAAAAGGAGGCCTGAAACACAGGAAAGTAGCTGTTTTTCTCAGCAGCGGACAGTGGAAAGTAGAGACTGGGATGTGACACAAAAGGAGATGCAAAAAGGTATCATCAGCCAAGCACACGAGCTCATATGCCACAAACTGAGGAAGTTTTGGAAGTGTAAGCAAATCGCTCTCATTTCTTGCGTTTCAATATAATTTAATATCAATTCTATCTGCAGACTGAATGAGCCCTGGATCTTCTGGCAAAGATCTGCAAGCGTATACTTTGCCTCAACCAGCAACTCTGATCACAACTCTAGTCCATTCCCTTCCCAAAACTCCCTTCTCACCTACCATCTCTCCTCACGACACGTAGGAGACTCTGGTCCTCCGTACTGTCTGAAGAGCATGCCAGCACTCCTCAGCAGGCAGCCCCGAGACGGTAAAATCCAGCAGAAACCCAAGAAGCAACCCTCTGTGAAAGCAGGACCTGAGCAGGCACCAGCCCCACGGGTCCCACCAAAACTCTTCTCGCCCAGCCTCTCGTCTCTTACAGCAGCCCGTTATCCCAGGAGAAGCGGCTTGGCTGAAGGCAGACCTGCTCCTCACATCCCCGCAAACAGGCACCGCCGGACAAGGATTGCTGCCCGTTAAAAACCAACACGATGTATTTCATCCTCTTTTGGATGCTTTAAAGTTCACTTTTGGATAGCAGCCGTGCAAGGTAGGGTTAGAGTCACGGTGGAGAGGAACAAGAAATATTAGGCAATTTAATTTATCCTCCTGTGCAGGGCACAGCTCTTGGAGGGAGACCGAATGGGCGACGGAGCGCACACAGCACTCAGACTCAGCCCAGCCAGCCTGGAGTGTGTTTTATGACTGAGTTATAAACCCCTGAAAAACAGCTTTTATAAATGAAAATGCTGACACAGTCTTCAGTGAAGTGACAGCTATGTCATTGGTTTAAATTGAAGTTGCTCTGTCAACCACTATTTGCACTTAAATAAAACACCTACAGACCTCATGAAAACAGACAATTTGTGATGAAACAATTTTAAACAGTTTTACAGATTATGTGTTAAATTTAATTCCCTTCAAAAAAATACTGAAGAAAGAAATACAAACTCCAAAAAATGAAAGAATAATGAAAAAGCTAGCAACATTTGTTCTTTTTTTTTTTTTTTCTCCCTCCCTTTTAAATTTATTTTTTTGTTTTTGGCAAAGGGAAGACTGAGCACCCTCAGACATCTCTTACTTCACAAGGAACAAGAACGCTCACCATATCTCCAAAGTTAGGTGGTACCCACATCTAATACTCTTATATTCTGCTACCAATTATTTGGGGGGCTGTTTTCTTAACCTTCAAAAAGAATGGTTCAGTTTCTCCTTATACATAGCTATGCAGCAAAAAAAATTCAAGACATTTTAAAGGCTCAGAAGAAAATTAAAGAAAATTCAGGAAGATGTACTTAGCTGCTATTTTATGTTATCATATGTCAGAACAGCCCTTGCTAACTTGTTCCCACACACTATTTCTTTTAAATTAACATGCTGTAACTGTACTAGCGCAAAGTTGTAGGGACTGGAGCATTACACTACTAAGTGGAGACGATTTTAAAATCCTATAGTAAATGCTAGCTTCCCTTTTTAACAGTTCCATCAACAAGAGCCTGGGTGTCTCCACTACCAATCCCCATGTCAATACAGTGTTACTTTAATGACAGTGACCTTGTGTGGCTCTTTGAGCATCTTCTTCACCTTTTTTGAGACATTTTTCTAAGCCACTGTCCTTGCTTTCATCATTTAACACATCAGTCAAACCACTTCAATAAAACAGCGATCATGTTGAAGAGAGGTCTCGGAGGACCAGATGACATACCAATTAACAAAGCACACAGCACCGAATTGTTTTTTGTACATCTGCTTCAGAAGACATTTGTGGAAAGTGAGAGAGGGGGGGAAAAAAAAAAGTTCAGAAGGTTTAAAAGAGGAGAGTAAATGCAAATTAAAAAGAGTTTTCCTAATGTTGGCTAATATAATGTAAAACGTATCCTTCAAATCAAATTCATGACTGGACAGGATACCTACTAATAATCCCAAAATAAATTCCAAATATCTTGGTCTACATGATAAATCATCGGATTGCTGCTGCACATCTAAATCCAGTTTTTATTCAGCAGAGGAACGAGCAAATGCCCACTCTATAGGACTTCTGCATTTCTGTCACTCTATTCCACCACGACTCAAGAACATCATAGTCAAACCTTTATGTAACACAATCTCGGTTTAGCCCTTTGTTGGCTAGATTAATTTACAGACTGCCTGAGTACATTCTGTATCTCTCCCAAAATTGTGAGGGCTCTCCAGCACCACAAACCATTAAAATGGTTTGCAGTAAAACAAATTAAGAGAACTGCATCCCCTGTGACACGTTAAAGTATGTCATTATTGTAATTCAGCATTAGCTTCAGTTAGACTCTGGAAAAGATTTACAAGACCTGAACGCAGTGATTCAGCATTAAGTATTTTCATTTTGATTAAAAATGATTTGGCAGGGAATTTTTTGTTCGAAAACATGACAACGGTCTGGGTTCACTTTCAGGCTACAAAATGTGAAATTTGCCTAGACGCAGAGGGCCAGCACCGAGCCCCCTTCACTTCTATCGTCTTCTCCTAAAAACAGCAGTTGCACTTCGCTGAAAGGTATATTTAGCTTCACCTTAGTGACACGGTATTAGACCAGAAGAAAAGGGAAGGGCATCTGTATTTTCTGGTTAATAGTATCATGCCTTTGCCAGGCTGTGCCAGAAAGATGAGGCAAGTCGTCGATGGCTGGAACGCTTTGTTCTGACAGGACGCAACAACAACTTCAAGCAGGGGGAAGCTCTCTCATGGACTGTCCCCAAGCTGGAAAACTCCCCCGAGAGCTTATGGCTTGAGCTGTCAAGGCTGCAAGGGTTTCCCAGCTGTAGCTGGCTTGTTGGAGGCCAGCCAAGGTGGGTGTGAAGAAGGCTGCGTGGGCCATACACCCCCTTCTGCCACCACCAGACCAGAGCTACCTGTCCCTGCTCCCAGACCAGACCAAGGCAGATCTGGTTTTACTGGTCAAGAGGTTATCGTAACACAGGCACTTCTACTCAATTTACACACTCTAGGTCATCATTCCTATAAACAATCATTCATTTATTTATAAAGTCATTGAATTTTATGTTTTGTAAAACACCTGATAAGACCTAAGCTGAAAAGAACAACCTTTTTCCTGAACCAAACCTGACCTTGTTCTGACCAAACCTGCCGAAAGCGTGGCTTCTCCGCAGTGACCGCGCTTACAACCACATTCCTTCAAACTGCTTCACTTTGGTAAGACTGTCTCTTGCTTGAACCTGTATTTGTGAGAAAGCTTTCTCAAAGGCCTTGTGAACAGTTCAGTTCAAACACTTCATTTAATCATGCAAGGAGACACTCATACCGTCGTGCAAATATTTCTGCAAAGTTTCTGCAAGGCCGTTAACCAGCTCAAACCTGGAATCTGCATTACGCTGTTTTAATTTTAACCCTAATAATACAGAAATACTATCACTTTTGATCCCACAGGTGTTGAAAGGATGCAAAGGCATCCATGTACCAGGCCCTACTTCCTACTCTTAAGTTTTATTAGAGGGTTTAAGGTTTGTACAGAGGCTCTTTAACTGAACTGAACGCAGTTAAGAACAAACCCATTCTAAATACAGCCAAGAAATTTTGCAATAATTGAAAACATGCACATATAGAAGAGTCTACAAAGACTACACTGAAATATTTTGATTCTAGATTGATCTGATTCTTGCAATGGGCACATGAAAATGATAGATGTTTGCATACCTCCATGAAGGAAATCCCTAGACTCCAAACGTCCGAATGAATTCCATACTGTTCTCCTGAAATCCGCTCAGGCTGCAAAGAGATGGAAAGAAACATCTTCTTGAGCCTCGCAAACAAACACACATACTTATTCCACAAAAGCTAGCCCAGGGCAAACAAGTCGACTGAGAAAATGCAAAGAAGCATATAAAACTCACCAGCTAACCTGGAAGAGAGCACATCCGCTCTTCAAACTTGACTTATATATCTATTTTGGCTTCTTCTGCAAGAGCAAAGGACTTGGTAACGCTCAGACTTGTAGCCATGCATTGCTATGCACCTTGTAAAGTTGGCCTTGGCATTTGTGTTTGGGCTGTTTTATCCAACAACAACAACAAAAAATAGCCAATGGCTTGCACATGCACAGCAAAGCACGAAGGTCAAGCTGCGAGAGTCCGGTGGTATATACTCGGTGGTATATACACCTATAGCTCAGCCCAGGCACAACAGCAAGGCGTGACAGGAAAACAGACTCCTCATGCTGAGTGAAGGTGTTGGGGAGTAACTCTGGTTTAAAAAGCAAAGTTAGGGAAGCCAAAAGGATCAATGAAGTCACATGCCAGCAATTTTATCTTATATACTTTTTAATTTCATTTTTGACCTATGGAGGAAAAAAAAAAAAAAAAGGCTTCACTCAAAACTATTAATAGCAAGTTTAATGCCTCATGAAATAGAGTGCTGTAAAATGTAACTGCTAGTTTTTACTTGAAAGCTACAATTTAAGCATTTCCAAGGTCAAGTACAGCATGAAATGTAACAATAAAAGGCTCCATGAGACTTCTCTCCCCACTGTGCTGTTAATGCACCTGTCTAGCCCCACCACCTACGAAGTACTGGCTGTATTTTTAGTCTTTAATAATCCAGAGACCTTTTTTAGAAAACAAACTCCCAAATTAGTGCCAGTCCAATGTGTTTTCGGATTTTTCCTCTGCACAGCTAATCCCAGGTCAAGAGCTTTTATCGCAGCGTGAATGTTAAGTAAAAAACCACAGTGCTGCCCACATTATCTTTAAGGATAGCCTTCCACAACTGCCATAACCTAAAAAAAACCCACCCACCCCAGAATGTAACTGGCACAAAATCTTCTTGACTGAGCCTCATTTATTTTGAGCTGAACGGTGACCCAAAAATCTTATTTTTTTTTTTTTTATAGTTCATTAAGGCAAGCCTTCATTAAGTACAGTTAGCCTATCACATCTTAGCGATGTTTCTAACAGCATCATATAGGGATACGATTTTTAAGCATCCTTTTATACTGACAAAGACCCTCATAAAGATGCAGATATGCAGCCAAAACCATACACTGATAGATATATCTGGCTTTGGAATATAACATGGTACCGGCTATCCTGGCCAGGCATGTTTCTGACCAGCAGACACCACACCAATGGCAAGACGGAAACACCCGCAGATCATCTCAGTGCAGGGGAGACCCTGCCTCTCCCGAGCTGCCAAAGCAGATGCATAATTCACACCGAGCAATATTAAATTGGTTATTCTTCTGTTATAACAGCTCAAGCTTTGCACAGCATCTTATATTTAGAAATTATGTACTCACAGAAGATGGTGGCAAATAAATAATTTGCACGTTTAAACAAAAAGTCTAGTCACATGAATTTAAAGAGTATGGAAAAGAAGATGAAAATCAGAGTAACGCATGCATAAAGTAAAGTGTGCAACATGGAGAGCATCCTAAAGATATACAGTTCAAAAATATTTTCTCTTCATTTCCACAGCTGGTTACTTTTTTAAACCAAAATCTTTTTTCTATATAGAGTGGTGATAAAACGATTTCACAGAAAATGTATTCTTGTTGGGAATTCTAATTTCTCAATCAAAAAGCTTTTTTGCTTATTTCAAACAGCAATCTCAAATTTTTTTAATGATTTCAAATTCACTCAGTCTGCCAAGCAGCCAAGCCAAAGCTTATGACTTCCTTGATTTTTTGAGGACTTGACTATAAATCTTATGACAACAAATGACTCATTCAGCAAGAAAAACAATTTTAACACAAGAAATCAGTACATTTTAGCTTAAACTTTTCTTTTTCAATTAACAGATGAATACATCACATTTGTCCATAAACAATAGGAAAGAAAAAAAAAGTAATTTATTTAATGTACACCTGGGAAAGAGAACAGTAATCTTGATTTGTACACTAGAAGCATAATACAATTTAATTCTCAGACCTGCTTAAGACAACTCTTAAGAGTAACAGCTGAGTTGGAAAAGTTGATTAATCTGAAGCTGTTTATTTGCCTGAATTACTATATTCCATTTCTTTTAGAAAATGGAGGCAGAGAAATCAGCAGGCTTTCCAGCGAAAGTGGTAATAGACAAGACCAGATTTTTTTCTCTTTTTTTTTTTAATAAACATTTTTCTGCACATAATATTCTGATGACAGAGGATAGCCCAAGTCTTTCTAGGATGGTGACACGAGTGTTTCAGAAGCCACATAACGAGTATACCTTGACTAGAAAAGCACTTAGCAAATAAATGGGCACGCTTTGGTCTGCCGCCTTCTTACAACAAAGTAAGAAAAAATACCTGAAAGCGATTAAAGGTCATGGATTTCTCTCTCCTTTTTTCTGAGGTTTGAAAAACACAAGTATCACCCACTTTGTATTGTTCACACTTTCTTTTTTTTTTTTAAACAAGCTGAACATTTTTTTTCCCTCTTTAATATTACAGTGTAAAGTACTTTGTTAAAATAATTTTAATGGCCAAAAATAAAAGACAACAGTTAATACACCGCTCTAAACTGAAGCATTTAAGTTTTCGCATCTGTTAAATGGAAAACTAGAATTAATCCCATTGATCTAATGGAAAAGATGGGCTAACTTTTGTGGTTTGCTTTCAGACTGGCTCTTGTCACCATATTAATCTCAACGACACGAACGCCACATCCAGTGTCAGGTCAGCTAGAGCTGCTAAACCCAAACCTCACACCCCAGCTACCCGCAGCAGCGTTCTCCCAAATGATACATCTCTAGCGATGTGTTACTTTGATCTAAAAATGATGGGAATTTATACTTTAACGTACAGAAACAGGACAACAATAGTCTCATTGTAACAAGCACTGACTAAAATTTATATAGAGAAATGAAACGTACTGGTGACTTAACGTATGAACATTACACAGTGTGCAATTTAATACCCTAATATTATTAGTCCAAATATTTTTAGCTTCACATGGGAAGTGTTTAGGTGTCGAGAAGCCAGTGAGATGCTGCTCAGGTTTAAATGCTTTGCTGAACTGCAGGCTGGAAGCAGTGCTTCCCAACCCACGGACAGCACCGGACTGCCAGCCGTCTGCAAAGAGCCGCAGACTATCCACGGAAAAGTGTTCCGTAAACGTGAAACCCAACTCTCTTCTTTGTTCCCGGTTGTTACAAGGCAGTAAAGGCAACTAAAAATACATGAAAGAAACACTTTTCCAGCATTACTGTCCCCTATCAGCAAGAAGGGCAGCTGCCACTGAGCTGGTAGGTGAGCACAGACGGGAAGGGAGCGGGTCTGCAGGGAGCGAACGGGAGCTGTTTCATGGCATCCGCAATCACGGCAGAGCTTATGCCAGGGACAGGGAGAGATGAACTTTGAGAATTGATTTAGAACATATCCTGCATTACACAGAAGATGACTGCGAACAAATACTTCTATTTAAATGTTATTCCTGCATAAATCCACTTACCGCCATATAAGCATTTGTTCCAACATACGTCTTGGCTATAGAATTCACCAGCTATCAGACAAAACAGTCTGTTAGAACAATATAAAGATAATGTGGAAATAAAATGGGCAATTATTCCTCATTTAACCTACAATCATCATTCCTATAAATCAACTAAAAATTATGTAAAAGGGAACAAATTTATCTGCAAAGGCATTAAAAATGATTAAATCTCTCTTTTGTTCGGAATGAGAGTTCCAATTTAAACAAGCACTGCATTACAGTTTATGGCAGATAACCTTAAACAATTCTGTTAAACAGGATGCTTATCGCTTTAGTACCCCAAACTAGTCTGATATAAAAAGTCAATTTGAAGTAGGATTGAACACACTCATTTTTCAGTCAGCTGGCTCAAGATGTGAATAAAGCCACATTCATCACTTGAATGCAACGAGCGCTAAATACGCTGGAGGGACAACAGACTCTGACAACTTATAATACAAGGCTGACCTTCTCTTTGGTCCTCGTGTTTGGCTGAGAGTAAAGGTGCTGAAATTCAAATCAACATCACAGCAAGCTCATGGGTCACTATCAGAGAAGTTCTCCAGGGAGGCCCAAAATGGAAATTAATTAAAATTTGTGCTGCACATTGTAAAAGCCCACCACTATTGTTACTCCCAATATTAATTTTTATTGTGGGCCAGTTGGGCTCCCCAGACACATCTCTCGTTCTGCCCTCCCTTTTGTCTGGCCAAAACGCTTTCATATCAAAGCTGCATATCAATGAAGTTTGCTATTCGTAAGTAGTAATTACAATATCAGCAGTTTTTACTGTCATTAAACAATGAACAATCATATTCAGATGAAGAAAAGTCGCCCAGAGATTAAAAATGAATAGGGCTCTCCCAGAAGAGGGGAGCTTGCTGTGGGGCTGTTTGTCTGGCAGCCAGGTGATTTTGACATTAGAAAGAGAGCGGGCAGAGATCTAGAGGGGGAATTACCTGTGTGCTAACCCCAAAGTCACACAGCTTCACCTGGCCTCGCGTGTTCACCAACATATTAGACGGCTTCACATCTGTCGAGGGAACAAAACTGCATTATATTATCCTAGATACTCATCGTCTACACGGAGATCGTTACGAATATTGGTACGATAGATTTTAATAGGAAACACTTCAAAGATATATTTCAAATGCAATCTCTGGTTTGTGACAGACAGTAGCACAGATGACATTATATCTGCACCTCTCACATACTAACAATCCATGTTATTAAATCTGCAGGTGACACCAATCTGGGAGGGACGGCAAGTGCACTGGAGGACAGGACCTAGAATTCAAAGTGATCTTGCCAAACTGGAAAATGAGACTGAAAAAATAAGATGAAATTCAACAGGGACAAATGGAAGCACTGCATTTAGACAGGGATTAATCAACTGCATAAATATAGGATTAAACAGCTGCCTGGAGTGTAGGCTGGAGCAGGTCTGCAAAAAAGGATCTGTAGATTATGGCATGGAGTGGAAATAACAGAGCGGGAGCAAACCCTGGACAATTTAAGAACTAGCCAAAAGCAGCCGTGCAAACAGTAAAGCCTGTTTTCATATCAAGGGATAGCTGGGCTGACCTTCTAAGGTTCATCCCAGCCCTGCGACTTTGTACTCTAACACTGCAATTAACCCTGCCTCCCTCTTCTCCAGCAGCCCTCACTTAATTCCACATAGTGACAAGAGCAGAATTTAATATTCTATAAAAACTACAAATACAAAGCATCCCATACAAACACCTGTATACAGGAACACAGTCAAAACACAAAACATACAAGCACATTCCAGCCTCCTCCTGCTACAAGAACACATTCAGTGCAGCTTTGCTCCCCGGCACATCATTATTCAAAGCTACTGGCTTCCACCTCCATGGCTTCTGCTGCATAAAACTGCTTCGATCTCATGGTTTCAGAGCTTTTACAGAGGTTAACCGCCAGCAACGCCTTAAAATGATTACTAATCCCGCTCCAGCAAATAAAACATCAACGTACATCATAAAGCCAGATTGTCAGCACAAAGATCTAAATGCTGACCCCCTCTGATGCCAAAAGAGGTTGGTGTGCTTCTGCTGCGTACTGTAAAATCGGTGTGTGAATGAACTGCTGATCATCCAGCCTGACTGTAGTGCAGGAAACATCGAGCATCTTTTCTGTTCCAGGGATGCCAGTCGGAAAGCATAATGTGCACGTTATGGCCTGGCTTAAACTTGGGAAGATTAGAGCACAGTGGCTTTGCCTAATCACTGCTTTCTTCTGTCAAAATGGATTAAAAGCAATAGCTTGTATCTTTGCCTTCTTTAAAAGTGAACACTAGTTGGGTGCAGATGGATGAAACCCAACTAGAAAAGAACCTAATTTTGTTTATCATTAAGTTTGCCTTTGTTTAGCAGATGTTTTCTGGTACCACAGTAGCTTGCTTAATTCGTCTCTGTAATGTAGAAATGTATAACCTCAATTAACAAGCTGATGAAATGCTTTCCTATATTTGAGCTAAAAATCCAGTTCAAAAAAGGGGAGAGTTCAACAGTAGGTTATATACTTTAAGTGGAATCTGTACATTTTATTTTGTGCAACAATACTACTGCTATATTTTGCAATTTCCCCCCCAAAGTCAAAAGAAAAAAAAAAGAGTCATGAGCATCTCCATCGTGCTACAGCATCGACAGGCTTCAGTCTGCCTATCTGGATCCCCATTTCATCTCTAGGAATTCAATCCACGTGCTGTATTTTTGATGGATTTTTTACCTATTCCCCAGCCTCAGGTGGTAAGACAAAACACAGCTACAGAGCAATCCACGCACTCACAAAATCTCTCATACACTTCCCAACAACATTTCAGGAATATGTTTTCCAACTGAAACTTCAGGGAGACTCAAATATTTGCTTGTGGCAACCCACTACGCAGCACACTCCTCTCTGGTGTTGACCGACTTTACTAAATCTAACAAGACATGCCGAGTACATCAGCAGGCTCTACCCTGAATCCCGAGAAGAACAATAAGTTGCACAGTAATCCTGTTTAACCTTCTTTCTAAAAATATGGCAGCCAATAGAGCTACCTAGTTACTCCGCTTGCGCTGAATAGTAATGAACCAAACAGCAGATGCCATCACACATGCAGAAAACACTGACATTCTTCACCATGGATCCAGCTGTTTACAGTACTAACGCTTTTCAAAGAAAACTGCAGTATAACAAGAGGCTCTTGCTTTTAACTGTAAAGGATGTAACAAAAATAATTGATAACCAAGTGGACAAGAGAAACATTTTGGTGCGGTAGGGCTGGAAATAGGTTTGTGGGACCAGGACCGGATCAACAGCATCATTATTTAATGAAGCAAAAATCTTTTCACTCTGAGTGAAGGGTCTGGAAGGCAGAAGGAAGCTCTAAGCTTGAAACACTATGACCTCACAGAAAGGGATGAGGAGACAACAGGCACGTAGCCAAATTTTCTTTCTATAAGGACTCAACCATGTCATGAGTTCTGGATGTCACGTTGTCCTGCTTCTGGATGGTCTCCCAGCGCAGCCCACAAGTCCTTGTTTCTTTAACATAACCCACCAGAGGAACCCACCAGGCCACACCTGTCCCCTGTCCCACCAGGGCTGGCCAGTTCCCACCGAGGAAGAGCCAAGGCTCTGTCCAGCCATCACCTTGTGTCACTGGGGATCTGCAGCCCCCATATCCCCTTCCCTGCTACCATGTGGGAGGTGGCAGTAAGTCAGTATCATTAAAAAAACATCTGTCATTCATTAAGCGTTGCTTGATCCTGAAATCCTTCCACAAACAAAACAAAACAAAGAACAAAACCTCAATCAAACAAAAAGAAAATCCTAGAAGAAAAAAAGCAATCAGCAATCAGCCCATTAAGGGAGGGAAGCCTATGCAGGCTGGGGACTCTACTGAGCAAGCTGCAGCCAAACAAGCACTTCTAAGAACAAATACTACCTGTCCTTGCAGCAGATTTTAAATTACACTGCAAGTGGGGGACTTAAGCAAATATTTGCTATGAATTCCAAGGATCACATCAGTTTCCTCAAGAAAAAAGGAAGTGACAATCCCAGATAAAAATGGCACTTTACAAAGTCTCTCATATTGAAAGTGGGGAGAAAAATCACCCAATCAGTAAATTAGCCTTTTTGTTTCATAAAAGGCTTCAGTTAATGGGTTAAACATTTTTTGGTTCTGGAAAACAAATGTGCATAAATAATGTTCTGCACCATCTGCTTGTGATTAATATTACTGTTTAGAAGTAAAAGAATTTAAACAAGAGCCAAAAGGGGTCATTATGCTCCCATTACCAGTGCTTGCTTAATACAAATGATTTCTATGAAACATCATCATAGAGGATGAACAAGTCCTCTTTATGATATATCTGCCTAAGTCGTTTCACCTCTCTGCAAACAAACGGGACCTCCAAGCTCCCACCAGTAAACAGAATTGTCAGAGGTTTCAGCTTTTTGAACACCAGACATTTCAGTCATCTTGTTTTATTGTAAAGCAAACAGATTAATGATTGTGGGGAAAAAAACCACAGATTTTTTAAAAGCTGTCTCTTGACTTTTTCTTTCTTTTAAAAATATAAAATTGTAATACACCAAGTTCAAGGAAGGCAAGAGATACAAAAGCACAATTTCAGCTGCCAACAGCTCACAGAATGTTACTGTTAAAGTGAAGCTGCTGGAAGAATAAAAATACTTGTTATAACAACCTCATCAGCATGCTTTTTGCAGAGGCCACGATCATTTCTTTTAAATAAGCCTAAGTAGTCCATGAGTTTATGTGTTTAGCTATACATGTATATATACCTGTGTATGTATGTGTATACATATACAAGCCCTAGTATTTGTGTTTGTGCTTCCTTGTATGTCACAAAGCTAGAAAGGCTGGGGGTGGGGGGGGAGAGTCAAACATGCTCCTCTGGAAATCTTAGGTGAAATCCTCAGCAAACTGCAGCTACAGCTGAGAACACTCATCGCCTGTATTGCACTAGTGCCCGACCCTACCAACTAGCACTCCACGGCTCCAGCCAAAACAAAGCGGATTTCAATATCCTTCCATGGGAATATCCCGGGGGGGGGGGGGGGGGGGGGGGGAGGGGCGGAAAAGAGATGATCTGAGTGGTGGACAGACCTCCCTTCTGCCACACACAGCCACGGAACCAACCGACAGCCCAGAAAGATCTCCAGATCATCAACTCTGCTCAACCTTGCACATCACGAACTAGAAAACACTTCCAAAAATCTGACACAAATTTAAAACCTAGACAGAAACCAAGGTGCTCAAACTGTGCAATATGTACTGGCCCCCAGTACAGTCATGCATACAAATATAGATCAGTACAATTAAACACAAGTGGGTAACATTTATTTCATACATTTCTTTTAATAAGGAGGTGTGAACAGAGAAAAACACACCAGATAAAATGCATATGGTCTATACTTATTCTTGAACTTAACAGATTTTGGTTTGTCTTTATACAAACTTTGACTTTGTACATGATTAGGCTTGTTTAATTGCTAATTCTGTTTTAAATCTAAGTTAATTTCTCATTACCCTTCCATTTCTACTTCTTATCCTCTGGGGAAAAGAGCACACTTATCATTGGGACATTCTCACATCTTCCAAAGAAGTGGTGTAGGTGTTAATCTTATGTTTATGTTTGATGTGGGTGTGATGACTATGACTACAGCTTCGGGTTTATTAACATGCACGGCTATCACCTCATTAGTTGCAAGGTTTGTTTTGAAGTTAAGCTGTAATATTTGCTGAAATGTCTGATCTGGAATAAAAGACTTGCTCATTGTTTGTTTCCTTTGCTTTAATCCGTGCATTTAGTCGCAAACTGTCGTTTGCTGCACTGCCTTACAAAGCTTCTTCACAATGATTGCTTCCCCACCTTTGTTACTGTCACGGTGGAGATTCTTGACTTCTTAGCCTACGCGAGCTCCTCGCATGGTCTGCTTCACATGTGACAGCAAGGAAGTCAGGGTTAAATTTTCTTTCGTTTACTTCTGATGCTTTAAAACCAGTAGGCAGCTGATGGAGATACTTTGAGAAACAGGCATCTTCCTTGCATTGTATTACTCTGTACCCGTTCTTAAGATACACAAGTACACATGCATTTTCAGTGTCCTAAAAATGGGTACAGCGTAATACTGAAAACCAACCCCTTGAGGAAACTCTGCTGAACCCTGGAATGCTCGTCATGCCCTCCATGGCATTTTGCAGTGCTGTTATCACCTTGGTCAATCTAGCAGCAGACCAAGGCCAGAAAAATCTGAAGTGTGATGAAAAATCAGTTTCTGCACTTTTCTTTAGATCATAGCAAGGACCGCAGACAATTCATCAAAAACTTAAGAGCTGCTCTTCAATCAAGTCAACGAAACCCATACAGAAGGGGAGATTTTGTTTTACCGGCAAAGCAAAAATCAGACCCAGTTTCCAAATTTACAGCAGAACAACAATAAACTTATAGTTACAGTGTTTGTGCCTGACCGCAATGCTCTCTCCAAATCACATTCAGCATGTGGCCAGAATCTTTTAATGAAAAAAAAAAAAAAATATCAAATCTGCTTTTTTTTTTTTTGGGTGTTACAGATGTGTGGCAAAGACTGTGTAGCCTATTCAGATGATACCTAGCCCCGCATATCGCAGTTACTTTCCTTTTATATTTATTCTGACAATTGCTGTGGCAGCTCTGGCATCTAGACATCTTGCTGCGAGTGGATGGACACAATAAATCTCTGGATCCGGTAACATTCAGGCTAGTAGGTGAAATGTTTAAACTGTCATCAGAAACGAAGCCTCCTTGGTAACCTGTGTCTGCAACGAGTTGGTCATGGACTCTGGGTTATTCCTGTTCTTTTAATCCAGTGGCAGCCCAGGGTCAACTACACCAGCAGCCTTAGCAATTCACTCACCCTCTAATCGGGGTAACAAAGCCCTTACTTGATCTCTACTCACTCTTCTGGCCACAGCCCGCTTTCTCCCACCCAGGAGAGAGCCTGCGCTCTCACGTCAGAGCAATCTCCCAGGAAGGAGATGGTGTGAGACCGAGGAGGAGTTGAAGCCGATGTCCTGTTGCACAGCCGCTTGCTGGGCCATTACACAAAGGAAGGCTCAACCTCCTCCTCCACTACAAACTCACTCTCCACGAAAGCCTGAGGACAGTCTGAGCCTAAGCTCTAAGGAGGAGCAGGACCTCAATACATACTGGTAATTAGTATTTCCTATTAGCCTGCTCTCCCCACTCAGCGCACAGATCTCCGGATGACTCTCCAGAGGTGCCTGACTCCTTGCGCTGCTCACACGGGGACACGGGGCACCTAACTCAGGCACTGCTCATCGCCTCGCCAGAGCCTCGCACCTACTTCTCAGCCACTCCAAAACTAGGCACGCCAGAAGAAATGGTCTCACCTATTCGGTTTGCAACTTAAAATTTTCTGTGTGTCTCTCTGCTTTACACTTCTCTTTCAATCACAAATGAAGTCGGTTACTGCACACTCCAACTGTGCACGCGGGCTGAGTGAGCAGATGGGTTAAATTAAACAGTATTGTTAGCAACATTAGGAACCAGAGCAGTTACTTTCAGACACTTTAGAAACATTATAAATGTAATGAGTTTCTCCTTTTTTTTCTTCCTTTTTTTTGGGGGGGTGGGGGTGTAGAGGGAAGGGCTTCTTTGTTCTTTAAATAGCATTTCCCACTTTTTCCAGAACTGACGTTGTTTTTGAAAGGTCTAGTATATCTGAACTAACTTACTACAACAGATAGATTTCAAAAAATAATGTAGCATTAAAAGCCAGAAATAAATGAGATGTTTAAAAAAAATATAGAATAGTTTCCTGAAAGAGAATAAACAGCAAAACCCCAAAATCGCTTATGTCCAAGCAGGTTTAAAGTTTCTTTAATTATTCATGTCCATGTTAGAGGACAGTGGGCTACAATTTTAGAGATCTGAGACTCCAGCAACACTTGTGGCTGTTGTGAGATTTTTGAAGTACATAAGAAAATTCACTATTTATCTTCTACTTTCGATACTAGTCAAACATCTGATTTTCCTTGCCGATTTTTCCACTGGGCATCCGTTTGTTACCCTAAGCATCTAAATCTCTGTAAAATTAACTTCTCTCTTTAGTATTTTTCTTTGCAGGGGAGGAGGGAGGGCAGTAAAGGAGAACACTAGTAAAGTATTTTATCAGAAAACGTGCAGGGCTAATGAGTAAGATTCATTCCGCATTACTCCACTGGAATTGTATCAGATGTTAGTATGGTCTACTGTCTCTGCAGAAAGTATTGTTAAAAGTAACATGGTATTTCATTGGAAAACAGAAAACATCTGTTACTCACCTCTGTGTAAAATCTTTAGACTCCATAAATAGGTAAGGCCTTTCACAACCTGAATTTAAAAGAAAAAGCAACCATGCATATTAAAGATTTCTGGTAAGAAACACCACACATCTCAGCTGGCGTGAGTTATTAAAGACCCAAGTTCCAATGAAGAATGGAGCCAGGACCACGAAAAGGGGAGACTAAGCATCCCTTCCAAACCACTGCAGCACCCAGATGAACCCCTGCTGCAAACCTGCTGTGGACCACGTGGCAACAGGTTCTTTAAGAACACACAAATAAGCTTCCTCTCAGGATCTGTATGTTGACGTTAGCTGAGCTTATACTGAATCCCTTTAGGCATTTCAATGTATTTTTAATTCATCTATCTTTGCTGGAGTGTGAAACATCACGAAATACAAAGTGCGTAATGATTTGTCTTCTTGCAACAAAAGCAACCCAGCGACACCGAAGGCCAGAAAACAACAAAATCTCTAACAGCCTCTCCCACGTCACCCTCCCTTTCCCTTTCTTTCCATTTGGTGCATCTGTACTTTTTTCTCCTTTACCTCCCATGCTTTTACTTACTCAATGCAAATGCAGAACATTTCTTCTTGGACTGTACAAACTGTCTCATTCTTCATGCCCAGAGCAGCTGTGGCTGCCCCATCCCTGGCAGCGTCCAAGGCCAGGTTGGACGGGGCTTGGAGCAACCTGGGCTGGTGGAAGGTGTCCCTGCCCATGGCACGGGGGTTGGAACTGGATGGGCTTTAAGGTCCCTTCCAACCCAAACAATTCTATGATTACTCATCTTGCACCAATCACAGATCTTACTGTATTCCATACCCCCAAAAAATACAATTGGAACCCCTAAAACTTAAGAACGGGGGCTGACTTTGGGCGTCTTTTTATTCCAGAATTTGCTCCTTCCACTACCTAAGCTGCTAAAGTCAAACTCAAAAACCTGTTACTCCAGTACTGTGTTGGGAGTGCCTTATGTACGAGATGGATTTTAATGAAAATTTGTAGGACATGCATTTGTAGTATGAATGCAAGCGTTATCTCCCTAAACAACAACCCATGACACTTCCTTACACAGAATATATACACGTGGCTCTTCCAGAACCAACAAGATCTTCACTGGGTCCAACCGCCACTCTATTTATTTTCCATATAAAAGTGATATAATAGCCCCAAATTAAACGAGCCGTTCAGTCAACTCCCTAAGAGAGCTGCTGGGTGTTACAAGTTATCGTCTCTGCAGGTTTTGTTTCTGTAAAGTAATTAAACCCCATACTTCTTGCATTTTAACACTGTAATTTTTCCCTTAGATTTACTACTTTCACAAGCCCAGAGAACTAACAAGATTCAACAAATACATTTCCACTACTGCTTACTTTTTACCCAAACCATCTCTGCTGTCTCAGCCAGCTTTTTTAATAGAGCAAATCTTTTTTATAAAGTTTCCATCTATGAGATGACATTTCATTCATTTTACTGAGACACACTCCTTGTGTATCTCCAGAACAATAAAGCATTTCCAACATTTGTGAAGTTGTATGAGATTTTCAGTCAAAACAATTACATTCTTCTCATTGTCCGAGTAGACTGAAATGAAATTACTTCTGTTACAGTGATGAAGCAAAGTGCTAAAAATATTATACAGTGTGACAGCAGACCGCAGAGTAATCTTCAGCTTTCCTATTGGATTAGAAACTCTTTCAAAAAATTTATTTTGTAACCAAAACCAAAGAATCTGAATCTCTTTTGTAAAGCAAATAATGATTCCAAATCCCCAGTAAATTGCTCTAGGTGGCAATTCTTCAGCATTAAACTCACACTCCATACCCAACAATTACCTGTAAAAAAAAGGCCTTGGTCAAATTCTGCATACCCGTGGTGTGGCCTTGTTCACATTAGTCTTCCCAAAGCAAAACAGGGTAATTCTACTTACACAGCATTTTGACATAAGAAGGGGGAAAAAAAAAAAAAGTATTGATGCAAAATCAATAGAGGTGATGCAACATTCCAGGCTTCCTCCAATGGTGAGAGTGGTTTTGAGATAGTAAGCCTCTTTGATTATTAAACATATATTTAGACTATTTAAACTCTTCAAAACCATTATAACATATTTATTTTAAAGCATGTATTCATAGAAAAAGGAAGTATTTCCTACAGAAAAAAGATAATGGCTGTGAGTTATTAAACACCTTTATTATGGAACATGTGCTGAATAAGCAGTTATAACGACACAGTATTACAACCAAACTCCCACATTCAGATTCTCTCAGTGTCAGTGTACAAAGGAATAAAAGGAGTTTTACCCTTTATCCTGGGCTGCAAATATGTGCACAGGAGCCCCCCAAATGGACCTAACCTA
This sequence comes from Falco rusticolus, assembly GCF_015220075.1. NCBI lineage: Eukaryota > Metazoa > Chordata > Aves > Falconiformes > Falconidae > Falco > Falco rusticolus. The sequence goes on from NC_051193.1 coordinate 4,850,657, forward strand.
GTGTAAAGTACTATTATTCACTTACCTTACATTTGCCTATTATGGAAGGACTCTTAAGTATTAAATATATTCTAAAATGGTGCTGGAAGAGAGTATCTTTTGATTGAATATCTAGCAGGAATTATTGGTATTCAGTAAAGTAGGTTTTACAACAATGACTTGACAAAGCCTTGACACAAAAAGTACTTCTACCTGCTGTCAATCACTCACTCTCTGACAGTTCAAGTGCACATCCTTTCAGGGAGAACTTCAATCAACATTAGCACTCAAAATACACTGCACAATGTCACTGCTTCAGAAAATTGAAGTGAAAATAAATGCGTGAAGTGGCAAGGCAAAGGCAGAACAGGTTTTACATGGCAGACCCAAATAACTACACATCCGTATGAAAAAGGACTGACCACATCATCATTTTGGGGTTCCCAAGATGATTTTGGGAACTCTTTCCTTTGGAAAAACACACAAGCCTTCACACAACCAAGAACACAAGGAAGAAGAGAGATTTCCCCTTCTTGTAACACTCTCTCATACAGGCAACTGGGATGAATTTACAAAGTCAGAGATCCCTCCAGTTTCTTGGGGACCAAGTCTCAGCGGACTCTACCTCTCTCGTACCACTTTATCCTGCCCCGAACAAACCAATGCTTCTCCCCAGGCATTGGCAAATGCTTTCCTCTCCTTAAGGATATCTTTTCACTGCCTTGCTTTATTTTCGGCATTCTGCCTTTCAGCCTCAAACCTTCCACCCCACCCTTTATCCTCAAAAAAGGAACGAGGAGAGAAGCGCATCACCACTCGGCAACACATTTCTACTATTTCAGCTTGAAAGCCGACTGTCCATCACAATTAATGGTGATCACTTTTTCAATGGGAAACAGCTAACAAGAATGCAAAAGAACGCTACGACGTACAGACTACATATATGCCACACAGCTGTGTGATATCCAGTCTACTTCTGAGCGGACAAGGGTTCACATCAGAAGAAATACAGCAGCAGTTGCTATCATCAGAAAATGATTGATTGTTGCAGCAGACAAAACTCTCCTCTGGTTCCTGCCAAATCATGGGAAAAGTCTGGTTGGGAGGGGAGTGGATGAGGAAGCAAGTACCATTCATGCCCGTTCAGCCGTGCACTGCGGGTACCCGGTAAGTATTCATAGCAGGGTTTCAAGGAAACAAGTAGCAACCTAGTCCTGTCCTTCTGGCTAGAGAAAGTCAGGGTTGTCAAGAAAGGGATGTCTCTCAGGTAGTTCAGCCCCAGCCTGTGGAGATCAAAGAGTGCAAGGAAATGACCTTGAGTACAACTCGGTGTTTAATTGAGCAAGCGGAGCGCAGGGGCAACGTGCTCCCTTTGCCACGTTGTGTTGAGCAGACACACATCTTGTTCCAGAGCAGCTGGAATTTCCTGCACCTTTTGTGCTCATTGCTGTGAGTAGGACAATCGGTTTTAAGGGTTGTCAGTCCACCGTTTTTATGATGATAAAATTTGTGTAAGAAGAAAGGAAGCAAGAAAATCATCAAGTCGGAGCGAGAGGGATGCAGGGATGCTGCTAAATGTCTATACTGCCTGCACCATTTTCCTCTAGAAATGGTTTCACTTAAAAACTTCTACAAATAAACAAAGGGTACTCTAATTAACAGATGTGCAGGTCACACATATTATTAAGCAGCTTCAATAGACTAACACATTGTACATGTCTCAGGAGAATAAAAGACAAATGACTCTGTGTACGTAGTGCAAGGAAGGTAGGAAGAAAACATACAGACTGGAGGAAAAAAAAAAAAAAAAAGACTATGGAAGCTCCAGCTTTTGTCTACAAAATCCATCCATGTGAGCTCCAGCTTTTGTTTGACATTCTCCTTCTCATCAGTACATGAACAGAAATCCTCCAGGCTTTGGGTAATCTTCCCAAGCTGTTCAGGGTGGGGATTATGGTGTCTGTGTACAGTACTTGGCAAAAAGGTGCCCCAACCCACAAAACGGGCTGCTGGGCTCTACCGAAACGTCAGAGACCGAGATGCAGGGTAGCCATTTGTGAAGGCTTAAAGGAGCCATTCCTGCTGCCGCTGATAAATTCTAGAGAAAACAAAGGTTTCACTGCCTCTTTCCCACAAGTCTACTCTGCCAACTGAGCAAAAAATCAGCACCAGAGCAGAGGAAGCTGCCAGGGCTGGCTCAGCCTCAGCGCACACCTTCTGTTACAGAGAAGCAGGAGAAAGGGGTGAGCTCCTTCTAAGAAGGTACCCACTTCTTTGTTCACCTCTTCAGTGACCCTCTGCACTGCAGTGGGCACAGCACAGGTTGCTAAAGCAGCAAATAAAATAACTAGAAACAGCTCACCGTCCATGTCAGGGAGTCATGCTCACTAACTAACAGATTTGTAAAGAGGTGACCCTGCAGGTGAACAAAAAAACAAAACCAAAACCAAAAAAAATGTCAAGACATAAAAGATGGGGCTGAAGCACCACCATTATGGATAAGTGAAAAACTGGAAGACAACCTCTGCAGAATACCAAGCCAGGTGGGCCAGGGAGGATGGTGAAGAGAAGAGACAAAAGCAGGTAAGGAAATGATAAGGAAAGTTAGCGTGGCTGTATTAAGTACACAAACATGAAGTGAGATAAGGAAAAGGAGAAGGAATAAGCAGCTGAAAAAATGCTTGAAGGCCCATCCCGGTATTCTTACACTATACGCATGCTACTTCGCATCAGGAATATGAGGACACCATCAGCAACTTGCATTGCTCCATAGGGAAGAAGAGATGAAACGTTTTTACTCTGAACTAAAGGTGAAAAGCATTCAGATTCCATGAGAAACTGCTAGGCTATATAATGAGCAGATTTGAAGCTACTTAGAGGAAACAGCATCAGAGAAGGATGTTCATCACCCTGGGCAGGCCACACAAATTAAGAGGAAAGTAGAGCTGTGAATTACAATGAACAGAGACTAAATAGCTGCCTGTGTTGGATTAAAGGATTTAAATTGTCAGCTTGATGTATAATGAATGTGAAAACCCAGCACTTAATTAAATGGCACATGATAGAATAACTTTGTTATGCTTTAAAGTGCTTAAGTTATCAAAGTATTCCTTATATTTAGCAATTGTTTAGCAGTATCTCTCTCCCCTGTGAGATCCACTAAGACATTGGTCATTTACCCTGCATTCAGCTGCGCCAAAACATGGAATTTCACAAACCCCCCATTCCCCCCTTTTTGTTGTTGTTCTTTAATTTGAGTTTTCAGTCATGGCTAGTGAATTTCTAGCAATGCAGCCACTGAATGCTGCTGAGACACAATGATGGGCTACCAGGTGTTCTAAGGATCCCACTGTCAACTCCTGCTTACAACAAAGCGAGTAGAAATTGGGCACTGATAGTTCTTCCCAGATCACAGACCATGTCCCTGCTCATCACCCCTAAAATGACTATTGGCTCTTCGACTATGACTGCTCACATGGGAAGGGTGCCAGCACAGGGGTGAGATAGCAGCCTGGCCCCCAGCAGCCTCTCTCAGGCCTGGCTTGTGCCAAATACAAACTTCAGCCTCCTCATCTGCCTTAAGAAGTATGTCTGCCACAGGGGAAGACAGAAAATGTGTTCTGCCATTGCGTTTTGGTCACAGGAATGGACTTACGTTTTTCAACCTGTGAAGCAAACCTAATGGAGTTACTTTGTACAGAATAAGGACAGTTAGTATGGAAATAATACACAAAAATCAGCAGAAGCAGCAGACGAGGGATCACCATAAGGGCTAGGACGGGGCTTCTGAATCAGTTTTTGAAGGAACCATGTAGCACAGAAAGACTTAAAAGGCTAAATAAAGGTGGTTAAGCAGACTGCTCCATTCTGTAAGAGTCAATACAAAGAAACAAGACCACACAGTTCTCCAGCAAATTCTCGATTTCTGGGGTTTTTTTTCTTATCCCATTCAATTTATCACATCCATTTAAATTTCTTGAGCCTCTGGCAACGCATGTGTTGGCTATTCAAAAGGAAAGCTTCCTTAACCCCGGTGTCTTTGAGCACACAGAACGGTTAGGAAGAACAGGAGATAAGAAGGACCCTCCCTTTCACAAAGCCACAATGAAGAGACAGACTCTGGGGATAACTCTGTGTCCCAAGGGGGCACATGAGCACTCAAATCTCAGATGTGTTACGTACACAATCAAAAACTGCAAGACAAAAAGAAAAAAGTACTTACAGCTACTGCTATTCTTCCGAGTACATGTTCTGGAATTTTTCTATAAACATCCAAAGAACCCCCTGCAGGGATAAACAAAACGTGCTTAGGTAATACAAAATGAAATACTGCCCTAGATTTGAAGTCACAAGGGTTTTCTAGGCCTTGCTTATTAATAAAAAAAGCATCGACGATGTAACAATAACTGTGTCAGAAATAACTGACCTTAAAAATCTACCAAACTCTGAATAAACATATGAATCAGGTCTCCTTTCACCCACACTACTTATTTTTGCTTGCAGCATTAATACTTAAATTCCTGTGACAAGACCTCCCCATCACAGGGCAAAATACCAAAATTGGAGAACTCACAACCACCAGGCTTCGAGTAACTTCTTGGGAATAATGAAATCACCCCTAAAAGCAACAGTGGACTTGAAAGTCTGAAGTATCCTAACTCTTGTCCCAAAACCTGGTGCTAACATGGTATCTGACGCAATGCTTATACACATGTTTAAAGCTGCTTCCTCCTGATGACCAAACCAGTGAAAGCTGGGCTGAGCGTTGCAGTCTGTGTCCACGCTGGTATCTGTAAATGAAAGACCAGAAGCTCCTAGGCGAGCAGATGAGTTTTGCCAGTAATCTCCAGTATGGGACACAACTTGCTATCTAGCATAACCCTGTCCAGCCAGCATCATACATTCATGGAGAAAGGAGTAAAGAAAGAAGTCCCTCTAACAGCCCTACGGACATTCCCAAGGGACAGGGAAGGACTGTTTCCCTTATCTTCTGCAAAGCAGATTCGTGACCAAACCAGTGTTCAAAATGTTCCTAGGGTAAGAAAGTAAATTTAAAATTGAGAATTGAAAATATCCAAGTAGAACAGTAAAAAAAAAATAAAATGGACAAGCAAATTACAGGCAGAACATATTACCGCTAGCTTGCAAGAGCGTGTTGTCTTATTCAAAGCTCGAGGTTCTCGGAAGCGCTCAACACTGATCTAACTGTGCTGTCAGTGTAGCGTATCGATTTTACTGATGACACCACTGGGAAAAGAGTTAGGCCAATACCAAGCAATAAAGAAACCTACACTTTGTACTTTGCTTATGGTTCAGTTTTTAAAAACAAACCCCATTCATTCTGCAATGCTGCAATCCAAAGAAGTCACAAGGTCCTTATTCTAGTCTTCAGCCTTAATTATAGTGGTTCTTACTTGCATTTAACTTCTTATTCTCATGACTGGGGTTTGTAGTGGTAGTTGTTGGGTTTTCCCTCCACGTCACCTCTACTGTCAGAAATACAGTGTAAGTTTGTCTTCACTAATGTTGCTCTGATTCCAGGTCACTGAAACTACTATTCATTCATTAAGGTTAATTTTTCAGCTTAGCCTGTGGATTATAATGTCTCTCAGTTTAAAAGTAAATGTAAGTACCATGTAATGGAAATAAGAGGATGTAGATCCATGGATACCTACAGCTCATTACAAAGGCAAAACAGAAGGCAATCATATGGTAGGTAGTTCCTGTCAATGCTTGTAACATATCCTTCAGTTTTGGACAAAACACCTATCTTCATGCACCAAATTGCTAAATCTCACTATTACAGATGTCATTAAAGGTAGTGCTGTTTGAAAAACGAAGGAAAGTATCTTTTTGCAAACAACAGGGGAAATCTGCCATTCTTCTATGGAGAAAAATTCTGTAGTGGGCATCATTTCCAAGCCCAACACCACCAGCTCCCGTATCTACGTGGAGACACTAGGCAGAGTCTGATAACCTGCACCTCTCTCTGCTTTTAAGGGGAGTTTAGCAGGTGTCAGCAGTTTTCAAGGAAAAGAGGCAACAACATAAGTAAAGCCAATACTGCATCCCACCATCTTAATCTAGAACATCATTTTTATTCTAAATATGAAAGAACCAAGATTAGAAAGCCTCATTTCACATCTCTGTTGCTCCTTAAGATCAATCAGTAGGTGGGAGGTGATCCAAGGTCAGTTTAACCTCAGGGTTTGATCTTGCCAGCTTGGCTTTTTCCTGCTTGCAGGTGCCAGAAAGAACTAATATGGTATACACGTGCACCTTCTCCCTACTTGTGTCCCTACGTCATGAGTATTCCAAAAGACTCAGATTCCACCTGTAGCTAGGTAATTCATAAAGAAAATACTGTGTTTTGTAACAGGGTACAGGATACAACTAGGAAACAGAGTCATGGGAAATGGACTCAGGAATATTACAAACTGGCCTAAGACAGCCAAAAGGGCTAAAGATTTGTCGAGGTTAGAGCTGCTCATCTACAGGATTAGAAATGGGGGTTTTTTTCTCTTATCTTTATCTGCATCCTTACGCATCAAAATTAAAGGGCTTGGAGAACAATGGCAAGGTCCCTTTATTTGCATTTTGTTCTTCCTTTAAATGATTGCTGTTGCTTTCTGCCAGAAGGAGTGCACAACATGAGGCAGACCAGAGGTCATCTCCAGTATAATTCCAAGTAATTTGTGCATGGTCAGTAAACACCATCGTTGTGCAACATGATGAGGGATGAATACCCTAAAGGCTCAAATATTTTCAAACAAGAATTCAGAGCTGCGAGCACTTATGTCCACCGTTTTTAAAAATCTCTGAATTACTAGCAGCATACATACTCTAGGCAGCTGCATGTTTTGGCATGAGCAGATGATTCCTTACTGCAATGTGATACTGCTTAACACAGGCTTGCAAGTCTGAGGCAACTGCAAGGACAGAAACAGAGAAACGCTAATAGTTACACAGCATGGACAGCAGCCAAGAATTTAACTTGTGAGCTTTGTCGAATAAATGAAATACGTTTTTTGTCAAATATGGAAATCTGAGAGACTACTCATACTTGGAAATCAGGCAAAGTGATCAGTGGGACAGCGGTAGTAGTGTAAAAAGAGGAGACCCTAACAGTAATAACAGACCGTTTTACAGGGAGAAAACAAAATGCACCGCAAAACCTACAGGGCTTTATCCGTGGTCCCTATCAGAAAGAAAGAAGCTACTCAACGATGCTTAATGGTACACATTGGCTTTGGAAATTTTTCCTGCCAGAAAGCCTCCCCCTCTACAGTAAATTATTTGCGAGATCCTTACTTTTTATATCCAGCTTAACTGAACCTTTGTGAAAAACCTGGATAGGGCATAAAATGCTGGCTCATAAGAAAATCCTTGAGAGAGTAATAGACTACTGCTTGTAACAGCAATGTGATGTTTAAAGTCGAATGCTGTGAAGAGGCTTCTTGCGCACAAGACACAAGGGGACTGCATCTGTCATGAGACACACTCTCAGAACTGATACGCAGAGGGCAGCAATGATTATAAATTGCTGTAATCAGCATATTTTTTGTGCCTTTTCTCCAAGAATGCTACACAGCACAAGACTTCAAAGCAAAGTGCTAATACATCTCCATAACGACAGTAGCATCAGATTGTGGGGAAAGGGGTACTGTTGGTCTGAAGATTCACATGGAGAGAAACAAGAGTACACTCAAAAAGAAACTCAGCGCAGCACTGCTAAACAGCTGTGTTAGAAAAATAATTCCTTGTCTTGCAATTAAGAGACGATTTCCACTGAAAACACATAGGACATTGGGTTAATAGATTTCTTTAAAAGAAAATCTGTTTTGGCTATCAAAACAGTAAAGTGAGGAACAGCTGTTTTGTCAGCGGGACAGATTGTATGGAAGACTCAAATATCAAACCACAAATTAAGCTAGCATTTATTTCTGTTCTATTTACATTTTCAATAAAGCAAGCAAAGCTACACTTGAGGAAATACCACATACTATGGAGAATATAACACAATCCCAATACTAACCTGTTGGTTTTTTGGTTTTTTTTTCAAACTACATGCAAAGTTATTAATACTTCACATTTTCAGTTGTATTGCTGCATTTTGCTCCATTCTTAAAAGCCCATCTTTATATGATTTCCTATTTACATACTTAGCAATCGAAAGCACACTAGATACACACTCACCATCCATGAACTCTGTACACAATGAAATTCTGTTTTCTACAAAAAAGCACCATAAAATCCTATGATATATGATGAGTCACACTGGAAAAAAGAAAGAAGAGAGAGAAGGCCTGTTTTAAAATTTGCTGTAAGAAGATTATAAGCAAGAATAACCAAAATGAGGAAATCTATATACCTTATAAAGAATTTCTAATTCTGACATTATCTGCTTCTGGAGTTCCAGTGTTATATCTAATGGTATGACCTAAATACAAAAATCGGAGATATGATCAGAGTTGACATAAAAAGTGAACGACTCAAAATAAAAACCCCAAGATCCGTGTATTAGTTATCCTTATGTGAGAAAAGGCAAGAGAGGATATAGGGGGGTTGAATGCAGCCATGAGCAAAGGACGGAAATGGAAATGAAAGGACTAGACTTATTTACTTTTAAAACTGTCAATTACAAGTAAACCAAGTATTATAGCCAGTTTTATCTAAGAAACCACAAGGTTTGTGTTTTAACCATTTCACCAAGAGATGAGTTACAACTTGACACCAGCCCCACACGTAATGTAAAGAGCGGTGTGGTAGATCTGCAGGCTGGTAAAGTTAAGAGCTGCTGCTTATTCACCCAAAATGCAACCGCCTCACAGCTCCTGCTCCTTGCCTGCCCAGCACCGACTCTTCTGGCTGCAAAGACGTCTTGTGAAAAAGCCTGGAAGGCTGTGACCCCACCACGTCTTGCTGAACGTGCCGATGTTAACTATGAGGACTAGTAAGTACTGCAGAACTGAAAGTCTCTCCAAATGTCTCACTGGTGTCCTAAAGAAGTGCCTCTTACCACCACACTCCTATAATTTCAGTTCATTAATATTTACCTCCTTTTTTAAATATAAATTCCTAACATTGTATGAAACAGAACACTTAAATATGCAGAAAAAAATGCAGATGACAGCAGATGGTACGGATGCTAGTAAGCATCACCAAAGCATTCCTCAAAACAACCACAAACAACCTGACTTTGAGCGTTCAATAGCTCAAACCAGCCGCTCCCTGCCATGCTTACATGCTTGTCCGCTGCTTCCTTCATCCATGCCCTCATTTTTCATCATTTTGAGCCAGGCTGCTAACCAGAACTACAGTACCAAGTGGTGCAGCAAAGGCGAGGCTGTCTAGAGTTATACATTTTCAAGATTTTCAAGACAGAGCCTCTTAATAAGGATGCTGGTTCTGACAGAACCCAGCCTGAAAGTCAACTTTAACAAACAATTCTATGCCATGATTATTGAAGATTTGCACACTCAATTATTAAGTACTACTATATAAATCAAAATGGACTCCATATGCATTTAGCCAGGTTCAGTCTACTGCCACACAATATTTCACAGCTTAATACTTTAAGCTAAAGGGAAACCAAATCTAGGAAATTTGCAGAATTAGCAGAATAGATATTATAGGCTACATACACTGCTGACAAAACAGAATACAGAGAGACCATTTCCAACACACGCGTTTACAGTATTAAAATCTGTCTAAAACAAAAAACGATAACCTGTTCTATCAAGGTTTGCTTTAGGGTTATTTATAAAAGCTGTCACTAAAACGAAATTGTAAGTGTAATACAGGGCTGCCAAGAAACGTTTAACACACGTGTCTAGATCAATAATCATTTGCCAACATATTCACTTACATTTTCCAGCGTGAAAAACTTAAAATAATTTGCTGGAATACCACCAGTTTTACCTGCTGAATATTAACAGAATTTAATCTTGTCAACAGTACAAAATTAGAATTTTATCTCACTAAATTCTACTCACAGTGAGAAATTTCCCTGCCTCGTTCACTCTGAAGGCTTCACCGACCTGAACAATGACTAGTTAGCATGATCAGCGTCAAATACATCACTGACATCCAATCAACCAGGACCTGGCAAGAAGAAAGGTCTCTGGCTGATTTGCATTAACTATAATTACATACAGACCCTGCATTCTAATACTGAGGATAACCTGCAAAAGCAGAGCTACCCTGTTTACAAGTGTTAAGGATACTATAGGGTAGGGCACGTACAGAAATGTACTGCAACAGTATGGCAAGCATATGTCACCATGGAATAAATCAGGAGATCAGTGCCTCTCTTCCTCTGCGTAACTGTTGTACAGAAGTATTTTTCTTCCACCTAAACATGCGTGGCTTGTGTGGCTTACACACAGGAGAGACATCCATCTGATGTCAAGGTTGGAGGAACCTTCTGTTATTTACAGCACTGGGATATGGGACAGAGAGAGGAACACAGTGTCTCCGTAGTGCTGCCTTATTCTACATTTGCAATCTCCACGGTCATACTCCCTTTTGTATAAAATTTCCAAGCCTATTTAGAAAATAAAATTTTTACAGGGTGAAACAACTTTTAAAGAATACGGTGAGCTCACAGGTTAAGCATGGGTTGGAACACTATTAAAGCAAAAAAAACCCCAAAAACACCCAACCACCAAACTTCCTCGAGCCATTGCTACCAACGAAGAGCTGTGAGTAAGGATTTGGCTGCAACTTTCATAACTGTAACAGGGGTAAGCAAATGCAATGCAACATCAGACAACAAACTTTTCCAAAACAGCACCTTTGGGAAGGACTTTGCAGCAAAAAAGTCACTGTTTTTTAGCCAGGCTTATTGAGAGCAGAAAAGTGAAACCCAATTCATCCAGCATAAAATACCACACACCTTTCAACACGTGCAGGAGCGGAGTTTCTTAACAAGTTAGCATCAGAAGCTACACCAAAAGCCTGAAGATCACTAGAGCTCAGCAGGTTACCACTGACCAGCGGTCCTTGGCCACCCGTGCCTGTCAGGGGGCAACCGAGCCTCAGGGATGCGGATGAGCAGGACCAGTCTAGGGATGGGGCCGTGGGTAAGCTGGGCTGGTTGGGGAAGGTGTCGGGCAGCCAAGCTCTGAGCTCCAGTGTCTGCCTTGACTTCAAACCTAGGTGAAATGGTGCCTCACAGGTAGAGCTGGAAAAGGATGCTAGACAATGGGAGCTTTTTTTCCTAATTTTAAATGACATGGCAGTCCTCTGGGATTCGGCAAGGGGGTCCAAGTACTCCTGCACACCTTCCTAATCAAGTTACTGCCAAAAACATAGCAATCTTGAAATTGCTTAGCATACTTATAACGTACATGAACTCCACATACCTAATATTTCAAGTGAAAAGGGTTAATTTTTAAAAGAGGAATACCTGAGCATATTTCCTCTGCTCTCCACTACACCTTCAGGACAAATAAGGATGAGTTGTCAAGTTAAATACAAGCAGTCAAGTGACTGAATTATAATTTACTCTGCGCTCAATTTAAATTAGTGTGAGGCTATTAAAATATACAGTATAAATACGGCAATTCATCACAAGCTGTCATGGATGACTTCATCTATTTGCTGGAGTGGCATACGTTCCACTAAAGGGAACGAGAGCAAAATCACAGGTCAAATTAAGCTGCTATTCTGTTTTAATTCACTTATTTAATCTGTGGCGACATAATTGTCTTTTACAGTATGTACAACTCAAAGGAAATTTGGGAGTATTATAGTCAGTATACAAATGATTAATCAAATGGTCCATTTAAATGCTAGCTTAAGAGCAGAAGAAACTAAAAGCAGCTGAAGAATGGCAATCAGCCAGTGTATGCTCAAATTTCTCATTCAGATTTTCCCCTCTAATTAGAAAAAAGTAATCTTTGAAAAATCTATTAAATTATCTGCACGTTATCTAGCTGTAAAAGTCACAATATATACGTAATGACATAGCTTTGGTCTATAACAGGTATTAGCATTGGTTTCTTTTCCTGTTCAATATATTTGCAAGATTATCTATCAGCTGGACGCATTTTAATCAACAGGTTTTCAGTTATCTTGTCCTATCAAACCTGTATATTACCATCAGAAAAAGCCCCAAAAATGCAGAACTCCACTTTCACAGATCTATCCAGTGATGTTCCTATTAGCGTGGTAATCGTCTGTCAAAACACTTGATCCATGTGATGAGCGTGTCAAGACGCTGGTGTTACCGTCCCCTCTTTATTGCTGGGTATGCTGAGCCATGGATGTGTTAAGTAATTTTCTTAATAGAGCAAGCCGGCACAATCACTATCATAGCAGGTCCCCTGACCTCCAGTTTGTGAGCATGTTATTTTAAACTATAACAACACACACATGTGGATGTAGTATCTCTTCTGAAATCACACTATAAAAAACATAATTGAGAGTGACAGGACCACCATGAGCAGTATCTACAAGAGAACCCAGTTTCCCAAATCTTCAGGATGCTAATTATCCACCAGGACTAACCAAACCCGTGGACTCCAAGGGAAACAAGGAGGTGAAATTGCTGGGGGAAAAGGCTTTTTGCCACAGGGAGGTGATTTCAATTAACCTTGCAAAGGGTGAACTCATTTCCCCTCCTGCCTGTGCGAATTTTCTCGTGCTCCACCTCCTCTCTAGGCAGCTTCTGAGGGTACCCGCAGCCCCGCAGCAGCACAGGGCAGGCCGGAGGGCAGCAATGCCAGCGCCGAGCAGAGCTGCCACAGAGGATGCTCTCTGTAGAGCTTGAAAAAGATTACGTGAGGAAGCAATGTAGTTGGTACCAGGGAAAAGCAGCATCCTTCCACAACCCCAGCGTTCAGGGGAAAAGCTTTTTTAGTTCCATACTGAAAGTCGTATTAAACATTATTTTTGATAATTATATCTTCTGTACTTTTGTGCCTATTAGAGAATTCTGTCTTACTCTAACTGCTCATGACAGTTTTAGGAATGACTGTTACCACTTGAAAGGACTTTTTCAAATGACACTTTCAAAAACTTTCTCAAGTGATATTTGTAGTCCATATAATTAGAAGTTATTTGGATATTATTTCAATTTCCATATTTTCCACATGTAGAGAATACTTTCAAATCCAGTAGTAAGCATCTGCTTTTCTTCAATTCATAGGAAAACCAAAAGCATTTCTCCTAGTGGTGGGAAGGGATTTATGTGACCCTCAGGAAAAGCCAACCATGAGCAGAACCTCATTTTAGTAAATTATACATGGTTGGAACCACAGAACAACCTGAGCCCCAAATCCGAAAGTTAACCATACATGTAAGTAGTGCCCAGTAAACAGAAATGCTTCATTTGATGCCTTAGCATAAACTTAGGTCTTTAGATTTCATTTAACACCAATTCTACTTGCAGCAACCAGGTCCCATCACTCCTTCTCTTGCCCTCTTATTCCACCCCCACATTCTTCCAGTTTAACTCAATTATGCCAGAATTTAATGATTGAAGACAGGAAAAAAGAGAAAGGAGACAAAAAGCCCATTTTACAGATTTACAAGTAACTATTCCATAAATTATATCTTTAAAATATACCCCCTTTTTTTAGATCCCAAGCTATTAACTGGAATTGTACAAACGCAACAATTCATTTGTTTTCTGACAGTCTCTACTGATCGTTTAACAAAATCACCAAATTAAAAAAATTTGTTCATACATTAAAAAAGCACATATCTCAGTATTTTTGTGTTGATATTAACTGCAGATTAATAATTTAATTTACAAATGTAATTTCATTTAACAAATTACACACCAGAGCCGGAATATCGTTGTCAGTTGCACTGTTTACCACTGTTTTAACTGAACTTCAGAGCAGACTGGTATTTATCTGTCCACGTAATACTACAGCTTCACTGCAAAGAATGCTAACAGGAAAATCGGGGCGGGGGGATGACACACTAAAATAAATAAATCTGTTAAACCACAAAATCTCCTAGGAAAACAGAATATTATCCCAAAGAAAACAGGCAAATTCTCTTTATTTAAAAATGAGGTTGCAGAGACCTCTGAAGAATATGCCCTCGGGGACGGTTTGGCATTAGCAGAGAAAGGCACTGGCTGACATCCCGTGACCTTTCCATCCCCGCTCCTGCAGCGCCGGGGTTCAGGACAGCGAAGCAGCATCTATGCCAGTCGCTGAAGAGGCACAAACCACAGCTGCACTTGGACATACCCACACAACCCCATGGGAAGACACCGCGGTACCTACACACGGTGCCAAGCCATTCCCAGCGGACAAAACCTGGATTCTTGGAACTCTGTGCTCATTTGGAATTACTAAATTTATGGGCTGGAGTCTTCCTGCATAAACAATGCGGACTTCAATGCAATAAAACAAATTGAGATCTAACAATCAGAGGGAGGGGAAGGAAACCAAGGTCAAGAAAGAATGGAAAAAAAAGAGAGAAAGAAAATTACTGTAATATCTTACCTTTACTGCTAGTATTTTTCCACTAGGGACATGGTATGCCCTGCATGAGGGAAAAAAATTAAATAACTTGAGATCACATAAAATTACCTCTATACATATGTGCAACATGTACACACTAATTTCACAGAAAAATGACTTGCAGCTAATACGTTTTACATTAAACCAATTTTATACATAATTTCTAAAGAAAGACTGATGAAAACAATTGATCAAAAGAATATACTTACAATGAAACCATTTAGCAGGGTTTTATGCCTGCATGTTTTACATAAAATCTACACATGGAAGACTTTCGTGCAGCATAATAGAAATCTTGTAAATATGAATTTATTCACTTTCACATTTTCTTTAATGAAAAAAAATTAGGATATATCCATTATTCAAGAATCTTCATGGTAAACAAGGTTTATCACACAGTTTGCCAGTCCTACAGGTATTTTCAGTGGCAAGACAGTGGGATACACAGCTGTATCAATTAAAGTGAAGTAAAACAGATAATGATTCTTTTTCACAACCTAAGGACGCACAGAAAGTACCAGAGGAATGGATGTTCTGCATTTGTATTTAAGATTAGCACGTATACACGCACATAAGATTAGAAAGCATTATTGTTAATGCTCACATGTACCCAAAATAATTTTCCACAGTACTTCAAGAGCAGTTTGTCTTAATTTCTGAAGACAAACATTTATAATTGGCTATTTAACAATGACTTGTGTATCCCTAACCATGAATGCGTAAGAAAATAAAAAGGTAGGTGAAAAAACTGTTGACTAAAAATCCAATGTAATTTTGCATAAACCTAAAACCATTATAGGTTTTCCTCTTCACTAGTTTTAGTGTCTCATACTGATTTATAACACTATGCACAGTAATGTCATGTATGTTGCACTAACTTTAAAGAATTAATAGCATTTTACCACTATATACCTCTAACAATTATTACTGAAGAAGAAAAAAGCTGTAATAGGGTTTTTTGCATGCAAAATCATACATAGTACAGGGTGAGAGTGTTGTTTAATCTTATTTATAACCCTAAACGCTTGTATAATTTCTGTTAATAGCTCGGAAGTTTCTAAAAACTTCACCTTAATTTAATAACTCATGGATAAACATTTATGTAACTAAGTGGCATTAACTTTCAGGAACAAACACAGCTTAAAAAGGCATACCAAAAATCAGTGTTATTTAATATCAGTACAATGTGCAAAAAGCGAATTCATCAGACTAAGCTTGAACAGGCTGGTAGCTGTATGCATAAGCAATGAACCCAACGGAGTAAATGAACTCTGCTGTAACTATGGATGAATCAACAGTAGCAAAACATTATGGATTTAAGATCAGCAGAAATGATAAGAAAATGAACAGGTTGAGATAGCATGCTTAACGTCTGTTAGCTTAATATGTACTGTGCCGGACAGTTTGGCAACTTAATTAGCTTGTCAAGAAAGCTGATCTTTTTTCCATAAGAGAGATCTCCTGTTTCCAAGTGAATTAAAAGGGAAGACTTGATTATTTAATTATGATGCACGCCAATTCATCCGTGGAAGTTTGGGTTAAATTTCCAGCAGAGGGCAGATACCTGGTTTGGTTTACAGAGCACTGACAGTACCAATTTAACATTTAATTATTGCTGAGAATTGGATCACAAAGGAGATACCATGCCCATGGGTACAGCGTGTCCAGTGGCTTTGCAAATGGCATGCTACCTGGGAGGAAAGGAATTTGTTTACTCCAGACTGATCCGGCATCTCGATTGTCCTGACCTTCCTCAACACAATAACTGTAAAGTGATTAATGAAGTTTGAATAGGAGCTTTGGTTACACCAAAAGACAACCGTACACCTCTGTAGTGTTTTAATTAACAGCTAACACTTCAAATTAGTCTGTAGTTGCTACAGTAATTACCCGTTCCAATGAGCGTGTAGGGAAAACGTTTTTGTTAGATATTATGTAGAACTGTAAGTTGGAATTGATCATTTTGGTTACAGTCAGCACAGCTAAAGCCTGAAGATTTAGTACCCTTATGTAGCTTCAGAAGGATGCGCTAAAAAAAATACCCCACAGAATAATTTGCACAGCGTGGAGAAAAACATACTTTTTGTGCATACTGCACCTGTCAGTAAGTCTACAGATGTCTACGAGGAGATTAAACTAATATTCATACTCTGTAAGTAATATGAAGGCCTCATCTCAAAAGAGTAAACTCTGAGAGATTTCACTGTCACCACCGAAAGCAAATAAACAAACTCATCACTGTAGAACCAGATCACTAGACGAAGCCAAGTAGCAAAATGCAAAAGGTTCCCCAGCAACGCTGTACATTTCAGTGAACACAGACTCAAAAATCTTCCAGGATGGTAGGCAAATGATGCTGCCTAATAAACAGTTACAACAGCAACTCCTCTTGCTAGGAATGCATTTGAGCAGTGCCTAACAGTAAAGACAAGCGGATGTTAAAGACGAGTGAAAACAGTTGCTAAATAGCTACTGAACAACTTAAAGACAAATGTAAAGAGCAGAAATTAAATGCACTGAAATGCAAAATATTCAAGGAAAACACTGTTTTGACCTTTGCAAAATTTCATTCCTTGCAGAACCAAGCTCTGGGAAAACAAGCTCATTCCTCTACCCTTTTTTGTCGGGGTTTGGTTTTGGTTTGCTTTTGACCCACTGCAAAAGCTGTAACAGATGACTGAGAGCAGGTGGCTATAAATCATTTATTGTTAAGGAGAAATCGAAGAGACAGTACTACATCAGAGCACGCCAACTTCTGCCATCAGAAGCTGAAAAATAACTTTGAACACTTGATGCCAGTGTCAACTATTAAAAAATAGAATAGTTATTATTTAGATTTAGTTGCAATTTGCCAACTGCAGGAAGCAGGTTGCTGGGTGCGTTTCCCCTTCCCTGTCTCTCTCTTCATTACATTAGGAATTTGTAAGACAAATGCCACAGCATGGAGTGCTCTTTTTACTCTCTAGAAAGGAAGCTCCTAACAGATGTTGGGACAAATAAAGAATATATTCTTACGCAGGCCCTGATCCAGATCATCCCACCCGGGGTAGTTGGAGAGCTGCATCTACCGTAAACTTGATGTCTTATTTTTTTAAGTGCAAACTGATGGTAATGGTATGAGATTAATCATCACCATAACAACAAATTTCTCCAATACTAAAAATACTTTTAAAATACACATTTTTAACAATGACATAGTATTTATTAAAATAGTAGAAAAAAAATAAACACAACAGCAATTAGGCAATTCATTTGGTGCCCATTTTCTGCACATAAAGAAACCAAAAGTCCAATAAGCTGCACCTATTTTATTTTCTTGAAAAAGAGACAGTTGTTTGCTATGGTATCCACAGCATTTTTTTAGGCAGAGGATAATGATCAAAGTATTTTTTTACAGAAAAAAAAAAAAAAAAAGGAAAGCTCAGGAATCCATTTTGGGATACCAATCCTACAAGACGATAAATTCTTTTCGAATTCACCAAAGTCTGACTGCAAATAGGTGATGTGCATCTGTAAAAAGACCAGACCGTGCAAAAAGTTGTAGGTGTCTCTAACCGATCTGCAGTGACATCTTCAAAGTGAACAGTAAAGGCTAGTGACTGAAAATTGCATCTTAAGTCTCAGGATATATATGGGAAACTAGAAATTCAGTCATACTCATTTGGCCCAGAAAATGAAAATTCTCCATGGAAGCAAACTGTTCTTTCTTGTGTTCAGAAGTATTTTTTTGTTTCTATGACCAATGCAGAGAAGAGACAAAACCTGCACTCACTTTAGTAATGCCTTTAACGCTGCTAGATGAGGAGAAAGGTGATGAACAGTATGGTAGAAAGAAGTAAATGCAGGTGCATCCCTTATGCATATTAGCAGTACTTGGTGCAGGGACCAAGCTAAAAGATTGTTGCTTAATTAAAACCAAGTTTTAATAACTTACACTAGTAGCTCTCCCAACAAATATTTTAAGGGTTTCACAAAAGGAGGAAGAAATCTTCAGGGAGGATGGAGGAAAGACCTCCTCAGGAAAAAAAAACCAATATTCCAGCAACAGAGGCTGTGTGGTAGAAAGCACTGCACAAGCTCCAAGAAAGAGGAAAAATGGAGCAAGAAAGCTGAAAGGTAGGGAGAAGGTGAGCTTTGGGGGGCCTGCCCTCCCCCCTGCTCTGGCATCTGTGAGATGGGGGAAGCGGCCGACATCTCCTTTTGGGAAGTTCTCCTAGTGATGCACAGAGGTTGGCTTCAAGCTACCACATGTTGGGTAAGGAAAGAATAGGCAGACTTCAAACACCGCGGATTTCGAAACCTTCCCACTGGGGAAAAGAAATGTAAATCTCTTCCTTCACACTCCCACTGGAGTTCGTTATTCTGAGCCCCCTACATCTATTACATTGAACAGTTTCTAAGCAAGACTGGCACAGTTGTGTCAAATATTTTATTAACCTTGACTATTAACCATATCCCTAGACAGCTAAAGCCCTGAAGGGACCCATGCGAGCCAAGTCCTTTAGCATAACTTTGCTCCCTCTAACTCTGAGGATCGAGAGTGCCCCTCGGGGAGAGCCGCAAAGGCAGCCTGCCCAGCTCCGCGGCGAAAGCTGGGTTATTTTGGGGAATAAGAAAGACGGTGTGAGCGAGCGCGCACTCTGCTTGAACAAAGCCCTCCAGCTAAGCCGGAAAAACTTCTGATGGACTGTGGAGCATGGCATGTGCATCCCTTGTGTTCCAGAAAATAAAAATCGATATCATGGAAAACTAGAATAGGGCTTTGGGGGAACTGCCAACTCCTCGGCATCTCTCCCCCCGTATATAAGATGTGTTTCTACAGGAAAGCAAATTTAAAAATGAAAGCGTCAGAAGCAGCTGGTTTCTGCTTTCAAAAGAAGAAAAAAGTAACTGAATTTCACATTGTCTGCTTTGTTCTTCTGGAGGTCTACTGCGAAGATAACCACAGGTGATAAGATGCTTTAGCTCAAATCTCTTTATGGAATAAACTACAGCCTGTCCTAATAACCAAAGCTAAAAAATTCACATGCCAAATACGGTGAGTTTCTACTTGCTTAGTTCAAAAGGAAAACGAATAAAACCAATGAAACAAACATGCACAAGCTTCTTAATAAGCAGCTTAGAAGTCAAACAAAAAATTTCTCCCTCCTTCAACTTGCTAAGACAAACAATTTTATATTCTTCCTGTGAGAAATTTTACCTAAAAGCACAGTGGGGAGCTGCACTACTTGCTGTGATTGTGGTATAATTTCTTCCATGGCAAGCAAAGAACGAACCTTCAGCTTTCCACATGCAGGCACTCAAGAGAAACAGCAATTCTGAATTTGTTTTCTAATTTTTAATTGTAAAGCATTTGCCCACATACGAGTGACTTGAGGACGGTCACATCAGAAGGATGGACTGAGTATGCAAAGGGGCCTGAGCTTTCTCAAACAGCTTTTCCTAACATATACAAAACCTTTTTACTACAAACTGAGTTTACTCTTTTCTCCAAATGTAAAATAAACACAATACTAAGAAGCAAGAATTCATTAGAATTATATCATGCTGCTAATGCTGATGCAAAAAAGCACTGAGGAAGCCTGCAGCAGCCTACCACGCAGAAGATCCTGCTTCTCATTTTCACCCTGGCCACCAGGATATATTTTTCTATTTTTCCCCCAATAGCCACAGAAAAAAAATTCTAATCAATAAGATATTCCTTGGCAAGACCAAATGATTCAAGGGAAAGCCATGACCTGTCTGCTATGCCAATGAGTCAGTCCGTTCCCTTATTTCTAGAAATATAACTCACATCAGCAAATATGACAAAATTATATACTGGCAGTACTGTTACGTTAGCGATGTGACCGCAGGATGCAGGGATGTAATGCTCCCCTCTCGCTGAGGTACCAGGGAAACTTATGGCTAATGCCACAAACTCGGATCTGCTGTAGCTCTACTGGCTCACAAGAAGTGTTGGTGTCATTCTGCTGAACGATGCTTTCAGCGGACAAAAGGGTGGTTGAAAGGGACCTCTGCACACCGTCTAATCCTATGTCCCTCTTGAAGCGGGACTGTAGCAGTGGATGAATACAGACTTAGCTTTGTCCATCTCTCCCCAAGGACAGAGATCCCCTCCCTCTCTCATGCCCTGTTACAGTGCCGCACCATCTCACTTGCGAAGAAGTTTCTCCTAACTATCTGCACTTCCCAAGGTGGCA
Organism: Falco rusticolus; assembly: GCF_015220075.1. NCBI lineage: Eukaryota > Metazoa > Chordata > Aves > Falconiformes > Falconidae > Falco > Falco rusticolus. Next base: position 4,871,325 of record NC_051193.1, read on the forward strand.
ACCTGAGGCCACAAAGTAAAAATAAGAAGTAGATACTTCAGGTCCTTTCTCCCAGATATGTTTCCTTCTGCTTCACACCCTGGTATGCACTCATCATACATATCTTTTTTTTACATAAATTTTTTACAATATTTTTTTTTACGTAATTTTAAAAATTTACATATTGACGTAAAACCCATCAAAACACCATTTGACTCAGAGTCACAAATACTGTCCTGTTTCACCTTACCTGTGTCAGCTCACTGCGCTGAAGAACTGCAGAGGAACCCCTCCAGACACCCCCCTCACTCAGCACACAGAGTAACACATACAAAAGGTTTTTTTTTTTTTTCTTTGGGATTGAGGCAGAGTATTTCCTAACAGAAACGAACATAGGCATAGAAGTCCTGGGTTTCTGATTTGAGTTAGAAAGTTAACACAAAATGCTATGGTTGTAGCAAGCAGCACCTTCAGATGTAAGGGCATCGAATGAAGTCAAACAACGTTTTCCTGCCCTGTGAGAAATAACCTAGAGCGAAATGACTGCATCAGTGTCGCACAAGATGAATACAATTCTCTAAGTATTATGCACTGCAGAATGACATGCCAGTCACCAGCTGCAAACTATATGCAGCAAATCACCACAGATCTGGTTTACTGTTAATTTTTTCCTTTTTTCCGCTCTTTTTTCCTAGTAGTGCCACTGTCTGTCGTGCTCCTGGTCAGACTCTGGCAGTCTAATGACAGAATTGTCACGTACTCTGATGGCCATCTAAAGAAACAGATTCAAATTGTTTCTAGGAAATAAACACTTTGACAGTTGTTGCCTTCTGCAATAGACAAACACATTAGCCTGACTCTCTGGCTGTTAAAACAGGAAATCCAAAGTGCACAGCAGTTGTAAAAAGGAGCTTTTATGGGGACTGCGCTAGTTCAAACAGCAATCTACGCCAACCTCTCCTCTATCTAAAATCCCATTACAGATGCTTGAGTACTGATTGCAAAATGATTTGTTGTTAAACTAGAAAACAAACAAAAAATACTTGTATCTAAATTTTAAACTTTTAAAAAGAGCAAAATTGGCACTAGAAACTGCATAAAGAAAATGCCGGATAGCAAAATGTCTCACTTAACCCATCTCTGTGGGAAAGAGGCAGTTCTGGCATCCAAGCCCACGCACAGCAGAATGAATCCCTCACCTCTTTTCATGCTGTAACCTACTACTACTATTTCCATCTGTTACCACTTACACGAGTCTTCCTTCTCCACTGCAGCCAAAAGCTCAGGGTCACCCTTTGAAAAATGGATGACAAGTCTTTCTCCTTGTACCCATCCCATTGCAATTCAGCCCCCATTCCCTAGAGAGGCACGTACAGACAGAAAGGACTAAACACGGAGGGGGCTTAGCCTCGACACTGTTTGAGGTGGCTGTGGTGCCACCAGCACCCATACTAGGTCACTCACTACCACAGGACCAACCCAGATCAGATGCAGAGACAGTAATGTATTTCAGCGGCTGGCTTTAAACTAGCTGAAAGGACAAAGGAGAGCAGAGCAGTCATAAGCTTAGACTGACACGGACAGGCATTCTCTGACACAGCATAAAGTCTGCCAGTATAAAGTAAACCCATCACAGTTTTAGGAAGAAATGTGAAGCAACAGAGTGAGCTAAAAAGGACATCACATCCTATGGTGACGGCAATTCAGATGCTAACATGTCTCCACAAGAAGACCTAAAGCTGGATTCTCTGTGCTATGAAACCATTTGTTCACAAGAGATGTGTTCATAACAACTATTAAGGAAAAACAGAGCTGTTCAGTAATTCAGTAATCACCAAGAGTAAGAAAACAGAACTGTGCCAAGAAGCAAAAGTTTTCTAGGTATTCACCGTAATAGCTGAAAAAGTGGTTTCTTCTAATCATGGTTCGGTTTCCAGTAGGAAGCTTGTGCTTCCCGAGGAGCAGGCTGAGAGCACAAACACCGCGAGGTTAGTTATACCGCTCCATTCAGTACTGGACTGCACTGAGATACCATCGTCACCAGCAATGTGCTAGAAACAATTCTGGCATTGCTCCTCTCGTACCGTGCCCTGCCATCGCCATTGGAACAGCTGCCGTGACGTACAGGGAAGGTGGTATACGTCAGAGCTGGGTATGGCTGGCTAATCCTTATGATGACCAGTGCGGTATCTAAGCAGTTAAATTTTAGCATTTTGAGTGAGTGTTTTCAAAGAGTCTGGGGTGAAAAGACATGGAAAAATCAACGACAACCTCGCTGGTGTTGTCACACCCGCTGTTCTTCACAGAGATATCAAACAGAGATTAAGGAGAGAGTCTGAAACACAGGCAGCACAATGGTAAAAAAGGACTCCTACATAAATACACATTCTTCTGCCCCTTATCATCTCATGTTCACATCTATGAGCGAAAGCATTATTAAAAAAGTATTCTATGTTAGGGAACAGTCGGTGTCTATAAGCTTGGCATAGAGTGGCTGTGGGGAATTCCACACTTCTCTGCTATGCCGAGTGTTATTTGTAACCAAGAAACAGATTATATTGCCCGCACCGGGGCAAGCCGCTAAGAAAGCTCACACAGCACCTCACGCATTGGTAACAAGAACAAACTCAAATTTTCAGGATTACTATTTGCTTAATCTTCCAAGCTATGGGCATACAATGCAAACAAAACAACTTTAATTTAAGAATCATCCAGTTTCTAATTAAACAGCCATAGGCAGCTGGCTGGATACATTTTAATCAGTTTCAATAACCTATTGATTGTATACTGAAGCTTAAAAATTAAAAGTAAAAAGATGACCGGGGAATTGTCCCATCTCAGAACAACAGTAGAACCCTCTGTAAATAACTCCTCTTTTAACCATCAGCTAAATGAACACTTCAATACTGCAGTACAAAGTCTTCTGCAAAATTACTTTAACTAACAAGCAGAAATTTATCAGCTTCAGCCAAAATCAATGCTGAAATCAATTTGAACACTGGTTGTGTCTAAAGGGGCTCATTGGCAATTTAGGGAAATTACACCATGTAAATGCCTGTGCTTTAATTGAACAGTTTCATCAACTAGGCTGTGATTGCTGTCCATTCATTTATTTACTTTCACTGCAGCTACCATTCTGCAAAGGAATGGTTTTTGTCAGACTTGAAGGAGGTACTTTATCTTCATTTTATGCACTTTTGTGCATAACAGATTTTATGAGGCAGGCAAGTGATAGCCAGGGTCAAAAGAAACAAGTGAACAGCAATCACTGGTCAGTCTTGTTTAAACTGCAATGATAATATGCAGAAATTTGGTTGGGTATTTCTAACTTAGTCCAGCTATTATTGTGCCAATGCTTTTCAGTGTGACTAAACATAAAGCAAAACAAGAGAAACAGAGAATGAATGTAGTCTGGGAAAGGAAATAAAGGAAAATGCCTCCACAACTGCAACACAGGAATGCAGGGAGATGCAATTTTCAGACTTCAGGTGGCCACAGATGTGGTTTAACGCCAAACAAAACACTGAACCTGCCTGCAGGTCCTTTCTTCAGAGCCGCATCAAGCACCAGGCTGGGACAAGCGATGTGTACAGAACGTAGTGAGAACCTCCCCTGGCAAGGACACCCCCAATGAAGCTGCGTGGGTCAGCCGGCAGCGCTCCGGGCTGCCAACCTGCAGAGACGGGACCCGTTCCTGCTTCTGTCACCGCTTTGCTACCTCAGGAAAATAACTTCCCTCCGTCTTCACCTACCCTCTGCCCTGTGCAGAGGGTGACACCAGCCCCCTTTGCAAAAGGGCCAAAATAATCTATAAGTGAAAGTAAAAGAGGGGCAAATGATTGTTACTGGATTGCATATTCATACAGCAAAACGGAAACCAATGAACAGAGGAGAGCAACTGCTCTGCTTAGATTAGACTGGCTTCCCACAGCATTTGAGAAGCATGATAGTGACCGCTTCTAAAGAACAAACCGGGACTGCAGAGACCCGCTTGAGGGAGGCTCCTTCATGACAACACCAGTGTCCCACATTCGAGCCACGGGACAAGCCAGAAGGAGCAAACCTTGCTGAGCCAAAGCTCCTCAAGGCAATGGCTACTCCATCACCACTCCAGCAAAGGGAGCGAAATCATCTCCACCTCCCTTAACTCTCAAACACTGCTAAATCTCCAGCCTCCTCGCTCCAGAACTCTTTTCTCTGCTAATATTAGAGCATGTGCAATATACTCGCAAGGCACAGTTTGCAGGCTGTCTTGCAAGAAATAGCAACTTCCCAGCTGTCTTGCCACGCGCTATGTTTAATGTGCTAATGGGGCACCCCAAGGTTGGTTGAGATAGAGAATAAAGAAACGGGCATATGCTGGAATGTACAACTCAACTGAACAGCAAAACTGCTCAAGTAAATTGCTCAAACAAATTAAGCTTCCGCATTTATCCGTATTTTCCCTAGCTATACAATTCTTCTGGGTGGTACATCATCAACAGCCACTTCTCTCCCAATTACTCAACTTAAAGTGAAGTCGTCTGGTTTAACAGCATTTTGCTAAGATGATAACCAACTCTCCCTTTTCTTCCCTCTCCCCCAGACACTAGGTAACTTCACAAATTAATTACGGCATCATTGGGGCTTTATGTTTATTTCAGTATACAAAGCGTTATAGCTTGCTGCTCATGAAGAGTCCTCTAACAGAATCCAAAAAGATTTACAAACCATACACAACACACATTGTAAAAAAATCCCAGGCACACAGAAGGCTATACCATCCCCTAAACACAGTTCCTTGAACATCACCCTTCTCATTAGCTACGACGGCAAAGCAAAAACAAGAAAACATGAAAGAAGAGAAAAACATTATTTCTGCTTGTATATAAAGGAAGGAAATAGTGATACTTTAGATATGGAGATAGTAGAGAGGTGAGTGTCGGTCTCTTTTCCCCTGGTAACAAGCAACAAGACAAGATGAAACGGTCTCAAGTTGCACCAGGGGAGGTTCAAATTGGGTACTGGAAAAATTTCTTCACCACAAGGGTTGTCAAGGATGGACCAGGCTGCCCAGGGAAGTGGTGGAGTCACTATCCCTGGAGGTCTTTAAAAGACATGTAGATGTGGCACCCTGGGACATGGTTCAGTAGTGGACTTGGCAGCGTTGGGTTAATGGCTGGAGTCAATGATTTTAAAGGTCTTTTCCAACCTAAACAATTCTATGATTCTATACCATGTGAGAGAGACTTCACAGAATAATTACCTGCCAGAGATAAATACCTCTACTTTGTAATGCTTAGGTTCAAAATATATACAACTAAGGATTTTAGGTCTAAAAAATACACTTCTGAGACTGGCTGGCAAAGTGCACGCATCCTATTACAAACCAAAATACCAACCGTCTTTCACTCAAGTAAAAAAGGAGCAATCCTATCAAAACAGTCTCTGAGAGCTCTGCAGCCAGCGATGGAGCTAAAAGATGCAGCACAGAAGCACGTATTTTAAACATCCTTTGGACCTACCTGTGAATGATTTTTTCCAAAGATGCATTTTAAGTAAATACAATAGATGGACTGATACACAGCTGTTTTCTTCTGCTGTGAAGCAGCCCAAACTATTCATTCTCCATCCTACCGGCTTCTATAAAATAGTTGATAAACAATTAGAAAGTCTGTTACAGAACTGCAGGGTTGTTCATCTACCAGTGTAACAGTCTTGGGGCCCTCTTGTCAGGAAAGATGCACATCTCCACGAAATAATGGCAGCTGAGAGTTTCCAAAAATTCACAGAACTGGTCTTATAACACTCCATGGAAAGTGGAAACCCCAGTTAATGAGGTAAACTACCTACAACTGGTAAACAGAAGAGAAGGACACTAAGGTGCTTTCAGTCTTTGCTACAGCAGATTTTATCGCTTTCTTGACAAATCTTACTCAAGACAGGGGTACACGGTTCCCACTACACACCAGTGGAAGAATTCTTGCTTTCTGATTTGTTTGTATATTCAATATACAGTTGGGGACTGTTCATATGTTCTCACATACTTCTGAATATACAGACAATCTAAAAGCAAGGAAATTAACTGGTTTTGCCGTATCTAATTCTGTAATTGTTACCATTCCTTAATTAAGATAATAGCGTATCAAAAACTAGGGGAAAAATAAGAAGACAAACAACTATAAAATCCCTTCGGTTTAGAACAGGAAAAACATATAGATTCAGCAAGTTCTCACTAGAAATATTGCTATAAAGTATTGATTTTTTACCAGACTCAATTGACTGAAAAGTTGTTTGTATAGCAATATTGGCCAAGCCAATATACTGGAACAATTTTGCTACACACAGTAATCAAGTGTATTTCTGAAGTATAATTATACTGTCATAAAAATAAAGCTAAGATACCTCTTCTCCAAGCAATAAAACAGTTGCAGCTGTAAAGAACCCAAATAAATGAAATACATTTTCTAACTAAACATACCGTCTTCCAAAGAGAACAAAACCACCTCCCCTCTCCCCCCTTAAGCCAAGGTTAGCATGAAAAGTGATCAATACTTCAATCTCAATAAACTATTTCAATAGTAGTTAATTCACATGGAAAGAGAGGCTGAAAATTTTTGCTCAGCGACCTGCGACACGCTATCTTGTTTGCTGAATGCTGATAATATATCATTGCCATAATGGATATGACTTAGTATAAAGAGCTAGAAAGGAAAAAAAAAAAAAAAAAAGATAACACACAGACATGCTCGTTCTTTAGATTCAGATCAATACTACACACCGCCTCTTCTGAAACAAACCAACAGCAGGGAATGCTGGAAGAGGAAAACAGCCAAACGTTTGCAATTAATTTTATTTGACAAATGTTCATTGATTTACCGGAATAAAATATACGTGGGCTGCTATCTATGACTAGTGCAATCCCGCTACCTGTAAGTATTCCATTTTGCAATTTCTTGTTGGCTTGTGCAGCACAGACGCTCCTTCGATGAGGAAGCACAGTCTCCCTTTTACAAAGGGGTGATTGCTCCATGGTAGGATGTTCTGTCTGTGCTTTGTCCAAAGCATATCACCCCAGCATGGTAACTGCCAGCTCCCTGCTACAATGGCAGCCAACAGGCTCTTCAGAGATGAAAGAGTGAATTGGTACAACTCTTCAATCCAACGCACCAAGAAATAAATTTGGGAAGATCCATGAGACATGCATAGCTTAGAAGCCAGTTTTGGGAGAAAACCAGATTTCATATTTATATCCTGCTGTTACTTGCATTGCAAAGAAAGTCAAACTTCAGGAATGTGTAAAACATCCACTTGCAAGAACGGTGCACAGTCCCTGGAGCAGTGCAGAATGACACTCACACTGCAGAAAATACTATGAAGTCTGCTAATTTAAAATATGAACGCAATAAAATGGAAAAAGAAAGGTAGAAATATTTCCCTGATACAGAAGAGGGCTCAGGTTTTTTATAGGTAAATTTTTTTACTTTCCCAGATTGCAGGCAAACGCAACTCTCAACCACTTAACAAAGCAGATCACAGCATCAGCCCACACAATGCAGCAAGTCAATGTAGAAGTGCCAGCAGTATTATGCATTCCCTCCTGCGCTATTATCCTCTGTGCCTTGAGTGTTCACATCTCTGTTCCTTCACCGTGCTTCCTAAAGTAGTATTCATCACAAGATAAAAATATTTTTGTCAAATTAAACAAAAAGCAGGCATGTAACTATACTACCTTCGATAAATACAAGAAGTAAAAAAGTGTAAGTTTGGCTTTACGTAGCATTTTATCCAAATTCTATATATTATGAAATCTGAAATATATACTACGCATATGGCAACATTATAAAAGAATGAGATATTTTTATACCACCTTCTGTACCTAAAAGCACCGTATCATTGTATGCACTAGGCACATGCACTGAACACGGAACAGAGCTGCTCCTTGTGAGCAGGGCAGACCCAAGCTGACAAACAGACGTTTTCAGCAGATCCTCAGGGCAAAGAGATTAGTGAAGCACACGTTCACTTGCCTTGGTTTACACTCCTTACACTTTGGCCGCTATTAGACACAGGATGAAGGGGAGAGACTTTTGGTATGACCTGGTATGACCACCCTTGCACTGCTCACGATTTTGCCTTACTGGCTCCTTATTTCAGCTACTTCTCCAAGGAAAATAACCTAAAACTGGGTAACAATGGCATGCACGGGTTCCGTCACTCCGTGGGATATTCCTTGTCCCTAACTGTGCCTCAGGTGCCTTCCACAGGGACCAGAGCATGTGGCCCTCCTCTGTGATGCTTCTCCAACCAAGATCCATACCCGGAGCCTCCAGCCATACATGGGGAAGAGAAGCAACCTTCTCTAAATCCAGAAACACCAAGAAGTCACTGACTGAGCTAAGTTCAACACTCTCTCTCAAATATTTCTTATTGTAAAGTAAGAAAACAACACCGTTTCTGCAAGCTCCTTGGTCTGGGAATGTCTTTCTGCAAAAGAACAACAATGAGATTTCTAAACTACGGTCCATCTACAAGGCTAACCTGATTTCTGAAGAGTCCATTCAAAGACTGGCTTTGTTCCTTTAAGGTTTCAGAAGTCCATTTTCATTAAACCTTCTGCAAGTAGGGTCGTTTTGCAATGTTGGCAGCCAATTAGAAATTAAACTAAATGCACCGTAGCTTTTAAAACATTTTAAAAAAATGTTAATATCAAAGTTAAAATGTCTAAGGTATAAACAAAATCATAATGGGATGCTGGGTTACTGTATATGGTAAATAGCTCTCTGGAGGAAACCTTTATTACTCCCTCAGGGCTTTCTTACGAAGTATGGATTTCTTAATTCCTAGTGGAATATTTTTCATACACCACTGCAGACTATTAAGTACCAGATATTACATTATGTAGTTTAAACTTTGCACTATGCATGAGAAAGACTTTCCTGTCGAGAAAACTATCTCTCTGCTATTATAATCTTTACAATATTAAAATTAATACTGGCTGCAGGGTATAAGCTTCACTACCAAAATTTGGGGGAGTTTATCATTTAATATATTCATCAGCCTGTGTGTGAAACTGCTTGTAAGGAGGGAAGTCACTGCAACAGCAAAAGGGGCATTTACTAATTTGGAATTGCTAGAGAAAGGCAGAGCAATGGTGCCATCACATCCCACTGGTGTCATTCTCAGTACTGGGCTAGCAAAGGGCGTGGTAAGCCAGCAAGAATAATGGCATTGCAAATACTGAAGGCAATTCATTATGCTCCAGGACATTTCAAGTTCCACTTGTGAACCATTAACTTGTTACCCAGCAGGGATTCAAAGCTAAGTATTAAAAAGATAATAAAAATGCACCAGCCCTCACGGCACCTAATAGCAGATACCTTGTAAATATGTAAAGAGAATTCTTAAAAAGTTTATATTAAAAATTTATTTTATAATCTTTTCTGCATAGCAGCAATGGCTCACCTACATCTCAATACAAATATGAAGGGTAAAAAAAGTAGTAATAATAAAAGAGCGCTGTCAAATTTTATTTTCAAAAATTTTAAGTGAAATTCAACACTCACTTGTAGACTGTGCCTCCATTGCCATGACCGAGGATGTCTCGATACCGTATGTCTTGTTCATTCATCTCCACAAGAAAGAAAGAAAAACAAAAGAGATGTCATGCTGTGGATGGAAATGTCAAGGAAAAGCAACTCTAGGCCATAAACAACAAGCAGTCTGGGTCATTTCAAGTTCAGCTGCAAGAACGAGAAGATCAATACAACATTTGCTGTCCAATTTATAAAAGACGATACCAAGGGACAAAGTGATGGAAAGTTTAATGACAATTTGTTTGCCTGGGTCATTTCATTAAAGTTTGATAAAAGGTGTCAAAATGGAATGATATAATATAGCTCAAGAGGGTCAGGTCACAGATACTGATAGGAAAAGGGTCTCCAGAACAGCACATAACCAAAGCCAAAGTTGGAGGTGAATGGAAACAATCCAACAGAAAACTGTCATCTTAAGTATGGCTAGAAAAGTTTCTGATTTATTCTGGAATCAGCATAATTGATACTAATTGAGTGACAGTTCTGTCAGTAGGATTGCCTCACAGTGCTTCATTTATATACCTTTTAACTAAAGCATATCTTTAGAAAGAAGGTCTTGAATTGTTACCCAATAAAAATCATTTTCCTTGAAATACACAAGTAATCGCTTGCTTCAGTCTTTCTGTTCAGTGGGACAACTCTCCAGATATGACAACATCCTCAGACATACAAGCAGAAGACTGGTAACAAACACTGCACGTTCCAACTGCTGCAATTCGGGATCTTTCTGATACGGCTTTTATAAAAGCTTATTATATTGCTGAATGAGCAAGTCAAATGTAAAACTACAATTTAACCTTCTCCTGTACAAATAAAGTTATACTGATTTTTCCAGCTAAACCACCTATTAAAAACAAAATAATCACTAAAGATGTTTTTGTAACGCATGTGTATACTTGAAAAAAATATTTTAATCAGAATAAATTCTGAGCTGTATGCATTCTCTATTCCAGAATGATCTCCCCCATTGCCTGACCATTGTAAGTAATAAATGATAGGGCAAATCCCATTTTGAAAAGCTATTTTCCTAGGAAACACTAACATGTTTCTAGTAACTATTTAAATTTTAGGGGATACCAAGTTAAATATTTTACGTGAGTTGGCATGGCTGCTTAAAGACTGTCATTTTTGTGTGTTAAAAGGCATCACATACCCCTAATGATATGTCTGGTCTGCTATTTCTGATGTGATTAGAGATCATGTAAGCACGTCTGAGAGAGCTTCAAATTAGCAATTTCAAGTACCGCAAGCACCATGGTGAGGGCACGCAGAGCTATCTGTATTTATCCAACTTCTGAAACAGCTTTTAAAATTCAGTGGGGACACGTGCCCTTCAGTTACTAAGCCACGTCTAAGAATCCCCTTTGATATGATGTCAGTGAAGATACAAGGAACTTTGTTTCAACTGGAACAAGAAAGTGATGGAAGAAAGCTGAAATGCCCTAAAGAGTCAACACTCAGCATGAATTACAAATAGAAAATTGAATATTTAATTGATTTAAAATAATATATTTTAAGGACAGAAGTTATGAACTCAAAAATTTCTGTTCTTTCCTTTCACTACCTGAATAAAAAGCATGCTTGTTTCTCACAGGAAACACAATGCATTTCTTCCAGTGAGGTTTAATTCTCTGAGTTCTGAGAAAATTCAAAATGCCTCAAATCAGAAGCTGACTCTACATTATTACCTAGTTGTAGTTAAACCTGGGCCAGATATCATCAGAGGGTATGAAATGGCTCATCCAACTATCAAGGTTTATGAAGAAAATTAAAATCTGTTTTATTATTGAAAGCTATGTTGCTTCTTGCATCAATCAGAAAACGCAAATAAAGGCGGGGGGGAGGAAAGACACCTCATGAGGAACGATAATTCATGAATGGGTTTTAAAATACGTAAAGAATCTATACTGGATCCCTTGCACTAAAAACAATTTTTCTCAGACTGTAGAACTCATTAATTTAAAGCTCACACCATGTTTAAGGAATTCTGCTCTTCTAAGCTGGAGGACTTTAATTCTCCAGTCTTTGAGGTAACAACAAACATCTCTTTCCTATACTGCCAGCAATCTTCTTCTAAACAAAACTCTTAGGGAGAAATCAAATGAATCCACAAAGCCACGCACACTTGCACCTTTGCTTCTTGAGGGGGGAAAAGAAGAATTTTTTGTAGTTATGCAAGTTATAAGCAACAAATTGAGCAGAACCAGAGACGTAAAGCGTACTTTCTTGTCTCCCGCTTTTTGCTAATTGGTAAAAGCAGACTATTTTCTTCACACCGTTCCCTAAAAGGCAGGGACAGGAGCAGCTCTGTCCTCTGACACTGCACTGCTTGCACCCACTGCCAGCCCGGCCCCGTTTCAAAGAGCAACCAGAAACCCAGGGTGAAATAGGAAGACTGGGGTGGAGCAAGTATCTGCCAGCAACCGATCGAGAGATAAAGCGTGATTTACTGGCTCAAATAAAGATGCCAAAAACATGTGGTGATTTATTTATTTTACTGGGAAAACTGGATTCTCAATCATAAAATGATAACATAATAACAATGAACTCAACAGTAAGGACTGGAATATTAAACCTGCAAAAGCAAGTTTGATTGGATGCCGATATTAACAGAATTAATGAAAAAGCCAAACAGACTTCAATTACGGATCAGCAAACAAAACATCCCTTGCTTATACCTGCTGTTTTTGAAAGAAATCAGCATCTATCTCTTGTAAATCATTAAAAACAAAATGCTCAATTAATCCTTATTTTATATGTAGAGGCCTGACAGAGGCAAAGTCCTATAGCCATACCTCTGCTTTACGAATCGAAGCAATAATGGTTTCAGAAAGCAGTCACACTCTATGAGCAGACAATTGAAGAGATTTAGTAAATCCCACTTTATAGAGCAGAGACTAATCGGAAAACACAAGCCAGTCAAATGTTTCTTATGAACTGTTGACACTATATCAATGCTGAATCAATTGGTGGCATTTACTCTGAGTGACAGAAAAGAAATAAATATTTATATCACATCACCTATATCAATGAACCTAGGCAGAAAGCTATTTCTAACCTGTCAATATTTGATTATCTTGAAGAATCATGTCCCCTTCTTTTAATGATTAATATGAATTCCTTATTAAACCTAAATGGAAACTACTAGAGGAATATCATTATGAATGCCTGAAAGCATAAACTGCCAAAAAAATAATAAAAAATAATAACCCAACCCATATTTAAGTAATCGTAAGTGTGACTTAAATCCCCCAAAAGGAGAAAAAGTTAAAGTTACAACTAGAAACCTATCTCCAGTTACAGGTCTGTGCCCAAATTTTGCAGAGCGCAATGCAGCATAACAAAAAGCGGTTTCTCTCGACAGAAAGCAATCTAACTCCTACGAGATCAGGGTGACTAAAAGATACTATTGAAACAATTTTCTGTTTTTTAAAATGGTTTAAGTAACATTTTTCAATGTCATAATAAGAGGTGTGATACCTTTGCATCTTTCTAAAATTCTGCTACGCAGGAAAGAAATCTGTAAATCCACTGCAGGGCACACAAAACTCATATTTCTTAGAACAAATAAAATGCCACATTCGGCTTATGGACTCCATCACAAACAGGATGGCTTTTACTCACATACCGTAATTCTACTTAAAAAAAAATTCATGTTATTGGAGTAACTGTCATCTTGACTTGAAAAGTTCAGAAGCATGCTGCTGGTACTTACATAATTTTAACTTATCCTGAGAAACAGATCATTTAGCTATAATTTTGAAACATTAACAAATCTACCTGGTAGGAATTGGTGAATATTAAACCAAGTCTGCAAGGAAGGAATGCTGACAAGCTTAAAAATACATTTCCAAGCTGTATTCAAGGGATACAAACAGGCAAGGCTGCAATACCGGGCTGTTCGACTCACATTTTAGAGGGGCACCCTCATCTATTAGACCACAATGTTACAGGTGATACTGAAGGACAAGCATGAAGACCAGCCTTTATCTTCTTGACACGCTCAACTACAACTACTTGATTCATGAAATGCCAATGAGGCTTGGAGAGGTCATTGTGTGAAGGCACTGAATACGCATCTGAGATAATTAAGATTTCAGCCTTCGAAACATGGAGGGGAAGTGAACAGCAGTTAAGAAAATCAATAAGAGTCTTTTATTTGCAGTGACACAGATGTCTCAGTCAATAGAGCCTAACAGGCAAGCCTGATCGCAATGGACAGGTGCCTGCCTCCAAGGCTATCAAAGGGCTTTCACTATGACAAACATTAAAACATATTTATGTTGCTGCTGAAGAATCTGGGATTCTTCGAAGGTAGTTTAATTTAACGGTGTATATTTAAAGTCATTACGCTACTGCAAGCCTGCCCATACATTCAGCTCAAAATGGGTGAGAAACGATTACTCTGTGGCAGACGTGCACTTGTCCGTTAGTTGTTACACTTTCACTTCTGGGTGCCCAAAGCTGAATGCCTGGAGCAGCAAGGGAAAGTAACAAGACAGCTTTCTAACTTTGGGGTTTTTTGTTGTTTTAGTTTGGTTGGTTGGTGTGTGGGGTTTTTTTAAATAAGCTACAACCTAAGGTGATTCCAAACAGTACAGAGCAGTTCCTTGCAAGAACCTGCTAAATATTTAAGGATCTACTGCCCTAAAAAATACGAAGGTCATTCTAACTGAGCAGTTGACTTAGTTATTCAAAATTGATTAACTTTCTTCCCTGAAATTGTGGCAGCAGTGCAACATGTGTGAGGTACTTCAATCTATTTGGAGCTAAATCTGATTAGCACATTTTGAGAAATGGGAAGCAAATTGCTATGCCAATCAAAGTAAATCAAGACACATAACTCATTCATATCATGACGGTTTTCATGGTCCCTCCAGTTCTGTATTAAAAGAACACATTACACCTAAATGAGCAGTAAGCATCTCTCCACCTATTTGTGGTATGCCAATCACTGCAGTATTAGGCAATAACGAGATGTGCACGTAGCCAAGACTCAATTCAGTGCACCTACCTGGCCATTTGCAAGTATTTTCTTCAGCTCTGCAGAAGACTTTTTTAAGCTGAAAAAAAGAAGAGGCAATTATTTTTAATGACTGTGCTATTTCACTCTATAAACCAAAGCGAAACCATAAGAAACAACAAGCCATCAGGTTAAGTTCACGCTTACATATTCTGAATAGATTTAACTTTAGCAATGCTGATTGATGTTCAGTATACCTACTCCTCAAACTGCAGGCAGGAGAAATGGAGAAGCAATGCACATTTAAGAAAATCCATATATTATTCGCCTTTACAAAGTAGCTTTTTTAGATACCTGACTATATTACTCTTTGAGATATAACCTATTGACAGTTAAAAAACAACAACAACAAAGAAAGATACCTTCACACACCAGGTGTTCCAAAAAACAACAGGAAAATAGTGTTCACATCTAGTTTTCAGGTGCGCTGTTTTAAAACTCCTTAAGGCATGATCCCTCAATAATTTCTGTAAATTTGCAGTTGAAGGGTGTGCCATCGATGATGCCTCGCTACCTCAACTGACCATAGATTGGGGCATGGTGAGCAGGTGAGTACAACTCCTGGTTTAGGCGTCTCAGGGACATGCCTAAATTGAGGAGGGTGAGTCCAGCTTGCCATGGGCACCCATTCCAAGTCAGCTTGCTGCTGCAGTCTCTGTGCTTTTTTCAGGAGAAACTACTCCTGTGTCAGTAGTCTTACACCACACAAAATGACCTGTATTATTTTTTTTCTACTAAGAGAACTTTAACAAGCCACTGCTATCAGCTTGGTGTGTTTTGTAGGTAAAACTGTTAATGGCTTCAAACTACTTCCACCCACTCATGAAATACTGCTTCACCTCCTTTCCTGACAAACTCCGTTCCTTCTGCATTCAACACCACAAACTGCCCAGGTAGCAATATGTCTGCAAAACTTAATCTCAAAGCGACATTCTGCTCTTATTACTGAAGTTTAAGGAAAAAAAAAAAAAGTACAAAATAATATATTCTTGAAAGGCATATGCACGTGTCTTGATCACAGATCATTATTAACAAGAACAGTGAAAACAGAGATTTCATATTTGGTGGCTTTGTTCTTTAATAGGCCTCTCGTTCCTATGACCACTTTAAAGAAAAATTAAGTTTTCCAAGGAAACATAAGTTGATCTTGTCATCTTTCATGACTAACAATTTGTGAACATGAAACAAAGAGAGACTTTCAATTACTTCAAAAACAAAACTCATAGTGCAGAAGGTTTCGGAAAAGGAATGGCAATTAACCACCAAATAAGGTGACAAGAATCTTCTAGAAGCCTCATTTTCAATGCACTTTAAGAACAAGCTCAAAGTACAGGAAGTACTGAAAGCCAAACATAACAGCAACAGAAAGCAGCTTTATTTAGTTCACTGGTATAATAGACTGGGAGGATGACTGCAGTTCATAAACACATTTAGATTTATTTTCTTTAAAGCGTCTTGGACAGGATCTTCCCCATTGCAACACACAGCAGATCTTCCCCAATGGATGGGGGCAAACCTTGCCAGAGGAGACTGACACAGGGTACTGGCTTGCCTTTTTTTTTTTAATCTCTGCAATTAGCTAAGTCGCTAACAGGAGCATCAAAACTGGTTTTAATGGTACTTGAATGGGGCTACCCACTGGAGCAGCACAACTCCAGCACTGCTATCAGCCATGTGGCATGGCATCCTCCTCATCAATGAGGAACCACATCGCTCCCACCACGCAAAGACAGTGTTTGTGGGACAGTCCCACCACCGCAGCGCTTGGCAGTGTCTGCCAGAACAGGCACTGACACTTCACCGACCAAACATGCTTAATGCGGTGCAACTGTGTCTTTGATCATGCTCTTCTCTGTCAGTTCTGATTTTTTTTTTCCAAAACGCTCTTGGAGAGAAAAGGGAGCAGCATGCTGATGCATGGATAAATGTAATATTATATGCTTATTAGAATAATAGAATAATTTAGGTTGAAAGGGACCTCCGGAGATTTCTATTCCCACATTTCACATATGTTCTTAGATGAAGAAGATGGAGCCAGACTTTTCTTATTTTCTTTTACGAATACATAACAGGTTTTTGTGGTTTTTTTGTTTATTTGTTTCAACATCAGTATTGAGTATAATGACTTCCTGTAACAGTTCATGTTTATGCTCCAGTATTTAAAAACAGATCTCTAAGAAAAAAAGAGAATGAGTTCTCTTGCATTTTAAGATGTTAATATGGGTTTTCAAATTAGGGCTGGAATCTAAAGAGAAAGCTAAGGGAGATGTACTCCAAAACTTTGCTGAAACTGTATGAAACAGGGTACCTAATCTGTTCAGGTTTTTCAAAAATCTTACTGCACAGTAATAAACCTACTGAATCGGGTATCAAGTTTTAAAATCAAAAGAATCCTGGAACAGGATAAGCAACGAAGACCTAAACATACAGACCTCGCCACAGACAATGATTATTAGATTAACTAAAACCAATTAGCCCACCCACAAACAGTATTTCAATGCTTTATAAAGGACAAAACCATCTGAAATACCCAGCCAAGACTTATTTCTTTTGGCAGCAAATACTTCTCCTGAAGAAACAAGCAGTACGAGTCTAACAATATCCATGAATCAAGGCAATTTTGTCTTCCCCACTTCACTCCTGCGTGCCCGGTAGTCACATAGAAAAAGTTATTCAACATCAATCTCATCATTAGTAACTACTGCACACAAGGTTCCATTTTGTTTTAATAAAAGAAAACAAAACAAAACATATGCTCCTGTTCTTGACTCTTACCTATTGCTTGGAAGGGAATCCGAGACTGCCGAACTGCTATTATTAGCACACCCTGCTCTTGTATTTACCTGCGGGCAGGGAAAGGATCTTTATCAGTCGTTTGTGTTCAGAGGACACTATTCTAATTAACCTGTAATTTGCCATGAATTTCTCATTTCACTATGAAGGTTAATTAGCTTGTTGCTAGGCATGGCGATGGCTGAGGTCTCGCCTGTATGTAGGTTAGCAGGCTATATAATTCATGGACTACAATATACTATCTTTACATCTTAAACGCTTAGTTAAATAATACAGAAAAAGAGATGGTATGTCCACCATTTATCCTCATTTTAAACACCAAGCAATCATTTAACACAATCTTCATCTCTGCATTTCAACATGAGTATGATTACAGAAGCAATAAGCACATCTGAATGAATCAAACAACCTAGAAGAATACCATTGCAGTGCTTTCCACACTTAGATAAATTACTGAAATCAAACGAATATGGTGGGGTTTTTTTTATACTCTTTGAAGTAGTAGCAGACATCAGTTGATAAACTGAATATTAGAATTTAGGAACCTTATTAACAGAGGTTAAAAACAAAAGGAAAGGCAATTCCATTTTTAATAAAACTGTACACAAAGATATCGCAGCCAACACCCAGCAGATAAATACTTCTCCCACCCTCACCAAAAAAAAAAAATAATAAAATAAATAAATAAAAATCTGCTTGTCAGAGCGCAAGAAAGTGCAGTTTTATTTGACATTTCAATAAGTGGAACACAGCATTACAAATCCATCTAACTTTACTGAAACAATTATTGAAATTCGTACCTTCAGGCCATGTATGTTCCGTTTCCCAGGAGGCTTGCAGGCTGAAACAGTAATTGACTAAATTGTAGAACACATCAGGGCCATTTACAAATTTGCTCAAAATGAATCTTTTAAAAAGAAATGAGGGTGACACCAAAATTAGCAGAGAGAAATGATTGAAAAGTGCCTCACAAGACCCAGAGTGGGAATTATGAACCAGGATTTTTAACTTGCAGGAGTGAGCATTTATAAATGCTAAGAGCTTTCTGACACCATGTAATATAAATTCTAATTTCTGCTTAAAACACATCAAAAAATCAAGAGAACTGTTGGCTTAAATTATCAGATTCTTTTTGTAATTCAAATTAAAATCTTATGTCACTATATTTTCACATGCTGTATTTTTTCTGGCATTTAACAGAAATATTTGTAAGATGTATTTTAAAGGAATCAGCTGCCACACATCATGAATTAGTCATATTGTCAAATGCAGACAGTTTGCTTTAAACGTGGAAAAAACATGTCAGGGGCAACAGCAATGAGTCTCAGGAAACCAAATACTGGATAAACACAATACAAAATGCCACATTTTGGACACAGATGAACAAATGTGGCATCTTATTACGACGTCTAGGTTTACAGAGGGACATGCTGCTTGAGAAGAAAGTATTTTCCTGAAGTCTCTCAAACTGTATATTGCCTTGTTCTTCCATTTGGTGGACGTGCTTTTGTCAAATGTTAAAGCCACAAAGGCTTCTAGCTACATGTTACAGACAGTTCCCATTTTAAAACTACAGTGCCCTACAAATTGTATGTTAAAGGGCCTGTCACTTTTGATTGATTGTCTGAGGAGGGATGAATTTGATTTTTCTCTTTCTCTGATGCACATGCGTTTCACTTCATTTTTTGACAGCAGGAAACAGAACTATTTATTAGTCAGAAGGACACAGATGATAGTTATTAAACACATCAGTTAGGGCCAGACCATGTGCCTTTAAATGACATTAGAAATTACCACGTGTATCTTAAAGAAGAAAAATATTATGATACTGTGGGCATTAAAAACAACAAGCTACTCTAAAATACATCAGGGTATTATTTTTTCTAATAGATTAAAATAAACATTTTTAACAAGATACTAAAAGAATAGTATTTTTAATGAGACATATTTGAATGGTATATTCACTTTGCATTCCACAGATGGGATATATATAACAGACAGGAGATACATATCTCTATATGTGTGCATGTATTCACACACACTCTGTTTATGTATATGAATACACAGAGTTAATTTTCAGTATAAAAAAAGAACTCTGGCTCTTACTACCTGGACAGTAACAATGCATTTCTTTAAAAAATGGATCTTTGTTCCCCTTAAAGACTTTTAAATTAGGAAGTGAATACAGTATAGCCAAGGCAGCACAGGATGGCACAGGAATATATGCTACTGGCAGGCTTTATGGAAGACATGACTTTCCAGAAGTTCGCTGGAGACAGCAGCTGGGGGGCTTCCTCGAAGTAAGAGGGGCAGCAAGGGAAGAGGACTCAAAGGAAGATTGGGCTTGCAAAGAAAGCTCTTAAAAAGAAAGCACCTTCAATTACAGGCAGAAAAGCTCATGTTACTGCTGGGGCTTTAAACTGCAGTATGTAGAGAGATGTGGCCAAAAGGGCATGAAAGAAAAACGCTTGTGCTAACAAAATTTGGGACGTTTGTTAGAGAGGCGGGACAACACGACAGAAAAAAAAAAAAACCCATATGCAGGAAAGCACATTTTGTTCAATACCGCAGAAGAGCAGCAGCAGAACTTAGAGGCTGTCTGGGTATGAGGGAGTGCAGTGGCTTTAAAGCTGTAACCTAGAAAGAACAGATGTTTTAAGAAGGTGATTTGGAAAGATGAAACAGCAACTCAGCTCTGAAGCAATTTGGAGCAGTGGTGAGCCACCTATGAGGCAATACCCAGCAGACATGCATGTAGTTGAGCCAACAGTGAAAATGTGAAGGTAATACATGGGGATCGTAAGCTCAGCAGCACGGAGATGAATTCTGAACCTGTACAGTCAAAGATTATCCTTAGATGTAAAGCAAACAGTAAAAGGAGACAACAGCAGGAGTAGGAATCTACTTGGCTGGCTCTTCAGGAACAACCCAAAAGCAGAATCTACAAGAAGATTAAGCCTGATTTGTAATCTCAAAACGTCCCTTTGAACACTCCAGCCTACCAGCTACTAAGCACCTCCTGTCACGACTTCCTTGAACCGTTTGCTTAAGGGGAAATACATCTAATTGCCTTGCATTTACAGCAAGGGTTCCCCACCTACTAGGATCACCCACTGTATCAGTTTCTCTAAGCCACGTGAAAGCCCAGCATTTCATTTCTTCCAAGTGGTGGTCAGTGGTTTTAGACAGCGCCTGTCAGGAAGTAATTAAACACCTTCTACAGAAAGAGGTTCAGAAGAAAGGCTGAGACACCCACATCCCAGCCTGGGAAGAGGCAGAAGACAGCTCCCCTCTTCACGGCTGTCCTGGAACTCGTCTTCACGAGAACACGTCTGGACCGCTGATTGCTCTGGAGCCCCGCAGCTCAAATACCCAGCACCCCCACCCCCCCCACCCCCCCCAACCAGACCTGCTAGCCTAAGCCCTAAAAAAAAATAAACCTCCGTATTCCCTTTGAATTCAAGTCTCTTTTCCATAGGAGTACTGAACTATCAGGAAACCCACCCTCCTTTTGAGACCTTATTAGCATGTGTTTGAGAAGGCTTTTGTTAATTGCCCAATTCAAACTTCAGAGAGTTGTAAGTAATGGAAGTCTAGAATGTTTAATTGGGAAACTCATAGTATGATTATTTGTGTAATATCAGTTAAGTGAGAAGAGTTTAATTTTTAATTATTTCAATTAATTTATTGCTGGGAGATTTACTTGGAGAATTTAAGCCTTATCTGTTTCATCAATTAAGAATCAAGAGATTCAAAGACTGGATACCGAGAGCATCTGAATGAATCAGCGGAATTATGTAATGTATTCGTCTTTTTTTAACCATTATTTGAGTTCAAAAAGAGCACTGCGTTCCCAAAAACCTAACTAGCTGCCTACGGATTTTTGTTCAGGATGTAGATGACCTATTTTTTAATTGCCTCAGCCCACATAATTGATTACATCTTTCCCTGTTCAGAAGAACTATTAAAGTACTTGTGATCATTTTGATACTGCTGCTAAGTGCCCAAATCTCAAATAAAATATGTCACGGATGGAGCCTCTGTGACAGACATTCCTGTTTTCAAAATGAACAATGACATTCACATTCCCAAAGTCTGTTACACCGATTAATGATATTAGAAGACCTTAACAAAGCTCAATTTTCATAAGTATCCAAAACTTAAGTTATTCATCTGCTTGGGTTTGAATACATGCAGAACCATCACCAATGGGTTTTTCAAATGTACTTAAATATGTACTATGCAAACTGACTCTTGTTAGTCTAATTTACTCCAGTAAATTAGCTATTTTATATGCAATAAATGCAGTTTTCTCTACACTCCCCACAATAATGAATTCTTCCATCCAAATTAAGAGGTAAACATCATGTTATGTGCATTTAAACCTCCCGAAAACATAACCGTTGATGAAACAGTTTACTGATATCATCATTGTTGATTAGAATTTGTTAAGCATTACCTCTTGGATATATCTGGAGAGGCTCTATTAACTGTCCATTTACTTGCTGTTCCATTACAGTGGAGTAATACTGCAAAGAGATTAAAGAAAGAGATTACTCAGTAACGTATGAAAAGTAGTAAGAGCACGCTTAAGATTGTTTAATTCAATGTATTTTTATTTTTCTTTAAATTGCCACAGTACATATCAGCCACTAGAATGCTTTCTTACTGTTTGCAATGTTCACACAACAAACTGGCATGGAAGGAACACAACCAAGGGGCTGCGATACCCAGCAAAGGGATCTCTTAGTGGCTCAACTATGCAATTTTCAGGCCCACTTGAAACCTAGGAATACCTCAGAAGAGGGAGCAAATGAAACATTGACAGCAAATATAGCAGTTGCCACACCTGATGAAGCCAGGAAAACAAGTCAAATGTGGAAACAAAGAAATGCTGTAAATACAGTAACAAAAAAAACCAAAACAAAAACCAACCAAACAAACAAAAAGGTGCAATTAGTAAGACTCCAAAGGAGAAAAAATCTGGAAATTATCCACAAATTGGTAGTGATGAGGGATAGTCAGGGTAGCTGGGGTCACATCCCTTATAAGCAGAGGTGTCGTGCATTCCCTTAGCGTACAAAATTAATGCACAGTAGGGTATGCAAAACAGAATTACTAGAAAGCCACTGCAGACATAGTGAGACCTCAGACTCCGAAGGAACCCACTAGGAGTGATCTGGGTGCGGGGGGAAGTTTATCAATAAAGACAGGCGAAGAATGGGCAAGAAGCGAGCAAGTACATGAGAACATCAAGAGCCAAGAAGACAGAAAATGTGGTATGAGGAAGCCTGAGAAGTGACACAAGGATGAGGATAAGGAGTGGCATTAAATGAAGACATAAACATTTGGATTGAACAAATTCAAATCTTTATTAGCCTTTTTTAATAGACCCTCACCTGAGGAGGGGTGAACACTCACCAGACGGGACATGTAACATCACAACCAGACAATCCCAAGGCGGGAGACAGACCTTGCTGTGAGTTTACTTTCTATAACCCACACATCTCTTATCACAATGTGTTGAATATTGAAAGCACATCACAAAGCACATTTCTTTTGCAATCACCAAACATCTTTGAAGCAAACACGCTGGCTGTGGGCCAGATCTTCATAGCATAAATCAGTGTAGCTCCACTGACTTTCATGCTAATTCTCACCAGCCGAGTGTGGTCTAAGACTTCAGCATGTCACTGTTACCAGCGTTCTGTGATACTATTACTCAAACTGGCAAGAATGGATGTCAACAAGGAAAAAAATTCTAAGTCTCTGTGGAATCAAACACATGTATTTCACTCACACCAATGGTTTCCCACAATGCAAGTGTTTTTACTTACGCAACTTCAAAAAGACAAAAGTTTACTACCTACCGTTACAAAACATTTTTCTTTCCTCTTACAATGGGATTAAACATGAACTACAGTAGCAAATGTTAGATGGACACAAAAGACAATTTACATGCAGAAGCTTTTCAGTGCTTCTGTTTCTCACATACATGTCAAAAACAGGAAGAAACTTCCTTTTCGTTAAAAGAGCTGTTATGAAGAAAATTCCTGAGGGTTTAAGGATCCATGGAGTTCCGCCTCCTGCGTGTACATCTAACACGATGCCTGCTGCTAAAAGCATTTCCCTTATTAAAATCTCACCACAAGATTTTTGAGGGAGGCATCTTGCTCATATTAGTAGACAAACATATAAATCCACGTCTTAAATAACTGTGTGACAAATGCTTCCACCGTGCTTACACAGAGCAAAGCTATTCATTATAAAAGCCCTCTCTTTTGAAACACTCGAGGTTTTTCAGGGGTCAGGACTACTCCACAGACTTATTTTGTATCAGGGGGGTCACAAGTAACATGCCAAATCCTCCCCCACATCCCCAAATCCCTTCAAAAGAAAGCTGTCACCAGTACTAGTAGTTATGGAGCTGTGAAAGAATCTCCTGCTCCACTGGGGGCCAAAATTGCTTAAGAAAACAAACTTTTTTCTTACCGTTTTAGTAGTGGCATTCTATGACCTGAAGACATACATATACACGGTATAAATATATATGACATACTCTCTAGAATAATGAACTAAAATAAACATACATGAGACTGTTTCCTACCAAAAAGTAAAAAAGAAACAACATAGAGGAGGAAAGCGAGAAAAAAACATGGCCCTCTCCATTACTCAAACAGCGATGACAAGTAAATGAAATATCAATCATGTAAGCTGTCAACCTTTTGGGACAGCAATAACTGTTAACAAGTAGTCTGGAAAAATTGTCTGAAAATGACTTGTCCTCCACACATGAGCATTTGAGGTTTCCATGGAAAATTAAGATGCCAGTGGCTATTTGGAACATTGTTCAGGTATTCTTTTTAATGGAAAATTTGCCAGTTATTGATCCAGAGCATGTATCCCTTGCTTTCAGAAAGCTGCAAGCAACTTTCCAATCAGTGGCTGTCAAAAAAATTACTGCCTTTTTATACCATTACAAGACAACAGTTAAAGTGCAACTCCACTGCTACTCAGTGTCCGTCTTTAATTAACTGCAATGCACAACAGGAAAACAATCTTATTTACCATTCCACAATATTTGCACAGGCATAATATAAGGTATTTCTGCATACATAAAACAATTCCAGAACTGCCTAAAATCACTTACTGTCTAGTTCAGAAACCAAAGAACCTAAAGATAAAAGGTCCTGCATGACTCAAAACATCTTCTGCAATTAGTGTCATACTTGCATGGAAGAGATCTGTATTCTCAGGGAATTATTTTTTTGTTCTTAAACTGAAAGAAAACCCTCCACTTTCATTTTGCAGAATACTAGTAGAACTGGAGGCTAACTGTTCCATGTCAAAATTCCTAGAAATATGTGAGCAGCTGTCCAGTCCTCCAAATATTTGTTGCAGGCCTGAAAACACTCAAAAATGAGTGGTTTTCTCCCCTGGTACATTCTTCAAGCTTACAGTAGGTTCATTCCTTTTCTTGTAGGCTAAGGACATTTGTTTTCTTATAAACATATCCCAAAATGACACCTATAGGATGTCACAAAGTTAAGCCATGAATGCAACACTCAAATAGAAAACTCGTTTAAAGCTAAAGGGAAAATTTTCAGAGAAGAAAAGCTGCTGAAGTGGAAAGAAGTCATTTACAGACATCCCATAATTTTTAAGGGAAAGCAGAGACTTGAGCAATCATAACTCTAATGTACTGAAACTTTAACAGTAAGCTTGGAAGCATAGCAAAAAGATGACCTTACAAAGGCATGATTAATCTTAAGACTGTGCCAGGAAAATTCAAGTTTTCCAGTTTGACAGTAAAAATGGCAGACATTTTATAAGGAAAAAAAAAATAATCAAGAAACACAAGGTGGGGAAGCACCACCAGTGATCTAGCTGTATGAAACAAAAGAACAGAACACCCCCTCAAACAAGCACAAAACCCCCTTGACTGCAGCAAGGATTTTCTTCCTTTCTTTCACACAACTGTCATAATGCTCTTTAATATCAAACTTGTAATACAATGGTTTCATCTCCTCTGGAAAAAAAGACAAACCAAACCTGCACATGAGGGGGGTTTATTTAATAAATCCCTTGAGTTTCACAGAGATCAATCACCAGCATCTGGAACCTGCACTTCTTTCACCCCAGGATTAAGTCATAGGCAACAACTAAAGTCTCTTTGGACCAGGGTCTGCTAACAGACTTCCAGTCAACCAGCGCCCACCCAGCCTTCACCAGGCAAGAAATAGCACGACCTCTGCAGATATCAAAAGGACCAGAATTTCAGTGGGGAAGCCTCCCTGGCACCTAGAAAACAAGAACCCCCTTCATAGGAAACATTGATCATTTGATGTATTTACGTGCTAAGTTCACAACAATGAAACAACATCGTTTTGCAAAAAAAAAACCAAAAAAAACCCAGAGAACATGTGCCCAAGAGGGATCCATTAAGCAGAGACTCAGGCAAGAAGTAGGTGATCCAAGCGTGTCCCTGCTCTGCTTCCTCTGCAACAGGGAACTGAGGACGAGGACTGAACCAAGTCACTAAGTCCCACCAAAACCATCTACAAATGGTACTAAACAGAGCTTGTGTCTGGCATGGTCCAAGTTAAGGCCATTACTATTGCGAGAAGTGCACTTTAAAAGGAACTTGCAGTCCATCCGGCTTAGAGAAAGAATACCCATTTGTCATTTTCTTGCTTATTGACTGCATTTGACAGGAAATGTTAAATGATATTTTTTCACTTACATCTACAACATGAAAGATACACTGAAGCTACATTCAAATTGTTTTGTTTCAATAAGTAACTGCATACTTTATTTCTGTAGACAGATTTTATATTTATAGGTATCTAGATAGATTTTACACACATCTATGTATATAAAGGCAAACACAGACACATATATCTCGTATTAAGAAAGAGAAAATACATCTTTAAATCCTCTATGAATACTGAGCCTGCAGCTACAATGAAACTCTTCTGTTAGGAGGGGTGAAACAGTCACCAGATGAAAGTAGATTTTGAAAAATTTTTAGAGCCCAGGGGTTCATTTTTAATGAGCCGTTACTTTAAGTACTGCATAAAAAATACAAGAAATTGATAGTCCATTTAGCCTGCACTATACCTAATGCAAAAGTCATTAAGATGCATTATTCTTAATGTTTATGATATGATCAGTAAGTGTACAAGTCTTTTTTTTTTGTTTTTAAAGTCAAGCATGTCCATATATCTCATGTGATACAGTTTTCAAACACCTATGCTTAACACAGGAATATCACGCTCTGAACTTAATACAGGAATATTGTACTGGGAACACTCCAGCTTACCTTAACACTTTCATAGAAACAAAAATACAGAAACTGATCAACATGGAAAATACCAGCATTCGTTGTACTATACCTACATAGGATAGCATGGCTTTCATTTCTTCATCGCTTCTGACTGTAATCCGATCACCATCCTCATCTTCATCTAACAAAGAAATGTATTACATTCATGAACAATGGGAGAGGGATATTTACAATTTTAGTATGTAAGGTTTTTACTTGGACGTTTAGAAGCAAACAAAAATACTAAGAATGTATAAGCCAACTACACAAGTAACAAGATACTCTTAAATAATAATGTTTAACCACTCCAAACATTAATTAACAAAGACCAGAATTACATCTAAAAAGGGGGCATGAACAAAGTGCTCAAAACTTTGGTCTCAACAGATTTTACTGCCAGAATCTCTCCAGAAGCCAAACACTTTACACAGGCTGCAATTCCCCTTGCTGAAACCCGTCAAGGTACTAAGCAAACAGAAAGTCAAGTTTCCAAGTGTGCTTCTATCCTCCCAGATGGATTTAAGTTTTGGCAGCTTCTTTCATCAGAATTACTAGAAATTAAAATAATAATAATAATAATAAAAGGTCTTCCTCTTCCTCCCACTAAAAACTTCTGGTCTTACTGTCAACCCCACCTCAACCCACCTGCCCTGTGTCAGGTTCCTCCCACCCCTGTGCCCCCATGCCCGTTAGAAATGCATGGGCATCTCTGCTTCTTCATGACACAGCAACACTGACTTAAAAATGGTAACTTCTAAGTGGACACACATCTGCAGTGTTTATACAGAGAAATTTAGATAAAGTTCGTGAACGAGCAAAACCAGTTGAGTTTTTGTTCATAGTGCAACTGTGGGCAAAGGGGAAGCAGAAGGCAGGAGCAGCAGCATCAGGAGATCACGGTTTCGTGACGATGGCTCAGGCACCGCCACAATCGCGCAGAAAAGGCATGTCTGGCGAAAGGGAAGAGGCTGCTGTAGAGACAGAACCAGAGGAAAGGGAGCGAGATTCGGAAAGGCTCCAGCAGAGCAAAGCATTCAGAAAGAATTATTAATATGAAGATCTGAAGGAGGAATAGACTTTCCAAAGACATATGGCGGGATTCAGCAGGTGCAGATTTACCAGGGGGGCTCAATCCCCCCCCATTAGCACCAGCTGGTGCAACAACACGCTCCAACATCCCATGCAGCAGTTGCTGAGACACCCCATGCTGTTCCTTCACTCCGATGGGAGCAGTGTCCACCCTGTCCACTCCTGCACCGGTCCTCATGAAAAGCTCATACACTCTCACCGACGGGAGACCTGCACCAGTCACCAGAGGAATGGAAAGACCCCTCCCCTCCAAATCAGTTAGAAAACGTTAATTTATTTTTATTGCTCTAGCTTTGGGGGAGAAGGGAGGGGTTAATGATCTGTCTCCAATTTTTGCCTGCTGCAAATTAAATATCTTGTATAGATACTTATTAAAAACAAACGAAAAAACCCAAAAGCAAAGCCCATTGGTATACAGCCCAGTGTTACATTTTTTTTTTCCCTTTGGACAGGAAGTTCTTTGAAAATAAAACAAGAAACATCAAACTGATACCAAAGAACAGCTGTCAAATTTGCACACTTTTTTGGCCAGAAAACATTTACTGTGGGGAATTTCAGCCATGAAGGCCCATTTCAGTTGGGATATTTAAAAGGCCTGAGACACCCACCTCTGCCTGAAAGCTGATGGAGCTCACTGTGTCAGGACACGTACACACACATGAGGACAGACAGACCAGAACAATTCTGCTCAGGCTCCAAGCTGCAAGCAAGCCGGTCAGAAAGCCATACGGCTACAAAAGAAAAGCACTCTGCCCAAGCTAACCTGCACTGGGAAACCAAGAAGCAACACCACCACCCCCACCCCCCCCATATTACAAACACCTGTTAAATACCAAAGGGTGAGGACATGGAGATGAGCAAGTGCATTTACATGGCTTTGGGACCAGAGCAGAGGCTGGGGCAGTCTGCCTGTCCGTCCCCATCTCTACAGATGTGCTCTAAATCGGTGAGACAGGAGCTCTCTGCAATCACAGCCCCTGCATATCACATCAACATAAAAAGTGCCATTATGTCCCTGGATGAATACTCACTCTTGCTCCTAGTTACATACAAGAATCTGGGAAGAGATCTGAAGTCAACAAATCAAAATTACCCGAAAAAAGGAGTTTGCTCATTTTGCCTCTGAAAACCTAGCAGGTAATTCTGAGGCTCTAACAAGGAAAGAGCAAAGCAATGCAGAAGACAGAGCAAAACAACATGAGACAGGTAAGAAAGGAAAAAAAGTAACACAAAAACCTCAGAATTACACTTGAAAAATGTACTGGCAGAGAGCTGTGGGACACTGGAAACCTGGAAGCTGGAAGAGGAGGAACTAGACAGCACAGCTATGTCCTACAAGAGCCTTGTCTCATGGAAATTTAACTGCTGAACTGCCAAATTGCTAAAACTGCTTGCTAGGGTTACCAGCCTGCACCAAGCCATGAATGATGAAAAGATTAAGAAGAGTTAGTGAGTTGAAACTGAATGCTTCCTTGCCTGGAAACATTTTAGGCAGAAAGGAGGAGGAGTTGTAAAACTGCTACCTGGCCAAAGCCCAAGTCCTAGTCGCAGTGTGTAACAGAGTAAGAAAGGCTGAAGAAGCAGCTGTTGGAATAGCGAACACAATGCACGCCATGCATCAACAAGAAGGGATCAGAGTAAAACGCAGAGGAGGGGAAACATATGACAGAGGGAGATGAATACATGGAGACAGAAGCTGTTAAACAGGCCTGGCTTGAGGGAACAGACTGAGCTGGGACCACGAAAAAAAAAAAAAAAAAGTGGAAAATTCTTACAGTCCACTTGCAAGACATTTGTAACAATCACACAACATTCATTTTCAATGATTAAGAAATTAACTCCAAGGTTCTCAGAACTGCAAAATTCCTAATGGTGGTACAAAGGGAATAAATGAAAAACACGTTGATGAAAAGGCAGAAAATGTTACCTGGCATTAAAAAAGCCAAATCTAAAAGAGCCAGGCAATGCTTGTAAAGAGTAAACCCAGAAGCAAATACATCTCATATCTGTGCAGAGATCCTTTGCCACCCTACCATGACATTTAAGTGGGCACAGCCCTACTAGCTCAATGTGACACATGGGTTCAGAAAGATTTCCAGGCTTCTCTGCTTGCCTAGAGCACAGCAATACGATTTTCCAGCACATTAGGGAAGCAAAAGTAGAACCAAAAAATCCTACGTACTGGCTGGATTTTGCTAATGTCACTTAAAATGGAGGAAGAAATCCTCACAAGATACCAAATAGAGTGCAGCAGATGGTAAACAAATATTATGAAGCAATCTTCACAAAATCTGCAGTGTGTCACAAATATACAAAATGGCAGAGTTTGGATAAAAGGATCATAACAGGCCATATGTTGTTAGTGATTTTATTTTTAGCGATGTGTAATACAACAGTGAAATCCACATAAAGGTCCAACAGTAGGAGAAGTGCAGCCCCAGGTAGGAGCCGCAATGGATGGTACGCTGTAGATAACAATAACTAAACAAACAGTAGAGGAGCCTGCACTGGATGGCAATTATCCACATCTGAAGAAGCAATGAAGCAGGTGAGAACGAAGCTTAAGCTGGTAAAATCTAGGCATTTGATATGGAAAAAGTAACCAGAAAAATCGCACATCAATATACATAACATATTTTAGATGCCAGTTAAATGGCAGGGGAAATGGTTTTGTGCAGATGTAAATGACAGACTAGAGACATGAACTGAAAGCACAGAAGCAGATGTTAGAAGACACAATGAAATAAGTATTTCGAGGAAAGTTCTACACATGGTACCATTAATATGGGCTACTGCCCTGATTGCAGCGACTGCTACTGGTGCATGAAGTTCAAACAAAGCTAATGTGTGATGTGGGAGGTATGCAAAAGAAATATTAACATATCATAAAAAAAAATAATGGCAAGGTCTGAAGCCTGATTTTGCTCAGGTCTCTGTAGAAAGTCTTGTTTTAAAAAGCAAGGCAGAAGAAATATCGAGGCTACAGAGAAATAACACTTATAATCTCCATTTTCAGGTTTCTGGCGGTTTAGGAGGGGAAAACACAAGCATATGAAAAGAAAGATTAAAAGCACTAAACAGTACTTGAAGAACCATAGAACAATATTTCCTTTGATTATCTACACACAGAATTATCCATAAAGCTCTAAAAAGGGGAGAAATGCTAATAAGAACGCAAGGCCAGGTCCTATCTTCTTGTAACTGTTCTCCCACCTTCAGCATCACTACCTTACTCATCTAACACTTCTAATCCCCTCCAGCTCTCTCTTGCTATTTCATCTCTATCAAAGGAAAACACAGATTTACATAGAAAAAAATAATAATAATAAACATTAAAAGGGAATAGCAGGAGCTCTCTTCACTTGGACGGAAACTCTAGCTCAGTATCTTACCCCCTAAGACACAGCTGTTTGACTCCCCTTTGTAGCTTATTGCTCTCCAGACAGGAAAAAACCCCTGGTATCGCTCATAAAATAAGAACAGGCTTCAAAGAATAGAGCTGAAATAGATAATTGCAGATATAGGCCTGAATCTGCACTAAAATATTCACCGAGAGCTTTCCTAACTCAGCCAATGCATCATACAACCACCTTCATGAGGTGCAAGTGTCCTGACTGACAACGCCAACAGACAGCTTTCTCAGACCCTACACAGAAGCTGTTTTTCCCAGCTTCTCAACCAGACGCACATGGCCTTTCAGAAGTTATTACTGCTGCCCAAGTCTACCCAGGTGTCATTTTCCTGCAGCTCTCATACCTCTTCCAGGAGCTGAAGCTGAATAACTACTGACACCTCCTGCTCTTGCACAGGAGACAGAGAAGATGTTGTATTTAGCTTCAGCCCAGCAGAAGGAAAAAAGGAAAAAATAAAAACGCAGCAGTCCTTCCAGCAAAAAACAGACATTTGTTCCAGTGAAAGGAAACATTAATTTCTAACGCTGCTATATTTGGTACAAAGTCCGTATGTTGTACCGTATTTCTGTAAAGGCTGCTGCTCTTTTGGTTTCTTCCAATGGAGGATTAAAATTTTAAACTTAAGACCTACAGGTACTTTATACTTTTCATTTAATTCCAGCAATATAATTGCAGTGAGGAGTAAGAGCACGGTAAGGTCATGCTGGTAATTAAAGCTATATTGTAGAAATATGCTCATTCAAGATGTGATTAAATAATAAAATATTGCTTAGTTCAGTATCATCATTAAACTTGCATTAATGCATAAATGTTTAACCGTAACATATAATGAACGTAAACATTATTTATTTAAATAAATGACAGCCCTATAATGTGACAAAGGAGACAGTTTATACAAGTCATACTTACACTCAAATGCTGTTGTCGTTGCATCTGGCAAAACTTGACCGATGACATCCTAAAATATAAAGAAGAATTAGCTAATATATCAAATGGGAAATGCCTGAGATGATTTACTCTAAATCATCTTAATGACTCCCCAGCTGCACGCTGTAGACTTAAAGACCTGCTACTCACCACTGCCCCAAAATTACAAACTTTTTAGCACACAACACAAATCAGTACAAGCCACAGCACTCGTCTTCATCGCCACGTTACCTTGAGGAAAACTGTTTTCTTTTCAAATAACTCAATCATAATTGCAAACAAGTCAGTGTGGTCTGTTCTTGCAGTTTAAAAATCGATTTTGTCTGTAGGTTATAGAAAAATGTACATCTAACTCATCGCAGTCATAAAAAGAGGTTTATGAATGGCTTTTTTACTTAAGAAAGCACGTTTTCTCTCTCAGTCCTGCTTATATCACCCTGATTCCTCCTCTTTGCTTCCGAAAAACTGCCCTGGTCCTCTCTCCCACTGCAACGTAACCTCATCACACAGCTCCATCTCCTGCCCTGCCTGCAGCTCAGGAACAACTGGGTAACAGACAGCTCTGAATGGGTTTAGGGCTGCCATCATGAATTAAAACAGTAGCTGTGAGCCTGAACAAATTTTTTGTTGCTTTCACTCCACAACTGCCCGGGAAAGCGGTGGGACCCAGCAGCCACGTCGAGCTGCCTGCTGCTGCCTCGCAAAGCAGTGCTGCGTCTCAAGATGCTCTCCACTCCACGCAAGCCAGAAAGTTTGGAGGGCTCTTAGTCATTCTTAATTAGAATTTAAACTTCTTCAAAACTTGGTAGAGGGATGCAAATACATCGGCTGCCCTGAAGGAAGTAAGGTTAAAATACCCGAAGAAGTGAACGCACCAACCTGGAAGGCAACCTCCAGCCTCGCCGTTACGACAATACCACGCAATCCCTTTCCTAAGGGATGTGCAACTCGCCTACACAAGCCCATCACAGAATATACCAAAAATATCCAAGTGTTACATCTCTCTGTTATTTTTTGCTAATACAAGTCTTTCCTCTACAACTAAACTAAACCGAGAACATTTTTGAATTATTTTTTTTTAGCCTTTACATACAGCATTTACTCAAAATTCAGTGAAAAATAGCTGCTCAGACTGAAGTCATCCTGGCCTCCCAGTGCATGTGCTGTTGTCAGCCTTTGTGAGGCTGCAATATGTCATGTCAGGGCACGGCATAAATGCACAGCATGGCTTTTTCCTTCCTGCTGCCTGATTTCTCATGTCACGCCATCTCTCCACTGACAGTGTCACGAAGTGATTAGAAATTAATGAACAACAATATTTATGGTAGTACATACCCTGTGAGCATCTCGGGGTGCTAAGCACCCCTTCTCTCCCCATATCAAAGCTTTAGCGATCACTGTCTTGTCACTTTTGATTTCTCTATTTTTTCATTTAGTCTAAACATCGGAAATGAAACATTCTGTGCAATGTTAAAGAGACACAATACAATGAGAAAGCGGCCAAGCAACCTGAAGATTTCCACAGAGCTTAACCGAAGCAAATAGTATTTCTAAAACTTTCTCATGTTGCCTTCTCATTTTAAATGTTAAAATAAATCAATAGTATGTAATTTAAACTATTAACTGTATACAAAAGATTTGCAATACAGCTTGCTTAATTATGGAGATTGTAAATTTGTGGAGCAAAAAAAAGGAAAAAACCAAACCCCTAACCCAAAACATTGTCATGTTAACAAAAATTCTCCCATTTAAATACTTCTACAGGGTTTGACAGCTGTCAGCCCTCTGTCAAAAGCCAGCCAAGCTGTAAAGTCTTACCTAAACAGAAGACTGTGCTGTTAACTAATTATTTCTAAATCCATTTAAACGTCGAAAATTCCTCAGCAAAAACACTTTAATTGTGTTAGAATTAAGCCACTTGTAAAAAGTTCTTATGTGGGCACACAGATGCTTCCATGAAAGGGATTTTAAAATTGTTATCAGAAAAGGACCCTAGCTCTGGGGTATTTAAAAACCATATTTAAGAGATGTGTAAGGATGGCACTCGAGGACGGTTCCAACAGCTTCAAATGTCTGCTAGGAAAGCTCCAAGACTCCCAAAGCTGTGACAGCACTAAAACAGTGATAACAGATCTTTTTTATATGTACGTACACATTCTCAGAATAACTTGTTCTATATATCAGGACTTCTTTAAAATGAGTAATAACCAAGTACATGAATTTTTGAACTACACACCGTAACTGCCTTATACTAAATAAATAGTTGAAAACCCTACCAACTGCCACAAAAAACTTTGCTCCGATCAACTTTCAGTATTTCTATGAAACCAACACATCTGAGAAAAACTAGCCTTGCAGAGAGGGGGGGTGTGGTGGGGGCGGAATTACACCATTACTCTGTTGTTATGGTAGTATTTTCATCAGTTACATAAGACTTCCATCCTCAAACATTCAGCAGACCTCCCAGTGACCCAAGCTTAAAGGATTACTCTAAATTTCAACAGATTATGTGTGTGTGATGGTTTTCTACTATCACAACAGAGGTCACAAACAATAATATACTACAACTTGTGGACGTGGTTCAAGTGGGCTCACATACATGATAGCTTCTATTCCATCTTACAGAACTGAAAAGCTTCTAACAACAAGGAGAAAAATCAGGGAACAGCAGCTGAAACAAGAACTCCATCAAATCTGCTCTCTAGAAGAGCTGTGGAGCACTTATCTCTCAGGCGAGAAAGCAGAAAATGTGAAAACACTGCTTTAAATGACAGCGTAAATATTGAAACCATGGCCCTCACTGCTGCTTCAGTTAAAACTTGTTTTATCTCAGTACAACATCATGAAGTTATCCTGAATTAACACCAAGTGCTTAAATACTCCAGTGACAGGGGGAAAACGAATCCAGACAGCCTGATGAAAAAAATAAGCTTATTGTAATTCATTTAGTGGTGCCTTTAAAATAAATCTATTTACTGGTAACTTACAGGTCTGCAAAGCTGATATACACAGAACATATTTAAAGTGACATCATGAAGAACAGCTCTTAGCACCTTTGTTTAGGAAAGTAATCAAGCAAATGCCTAACCTAAAGCATACAAGCATTGCCACTTCCATGGGTCAGGTACCGTCCTACCGCATCAAGGCCAACCACCACCAGCGTCAACCTGCAGCTATCAGGCTTTCAGGTTGGAATACCTTCTACACAGTTTAGTACCTTCAAAGGCTCCTCCAAGAGACAGTATTAGAGCAGCTGAAAATTAAGAAACATGTCATTTAGTGTGTAAGGCATTGCACTGAGCATCTGACTCCAACAGATTATTCTATGGCTATGGACAGGATATTTGGTGACTCTACTGCAGCTTCTTCTCTGAAAAAGGAAGATGGAAATACTCTTGCATGCCAGACTGAAATGCTGCGAGGCTACACTCATTTGTATTCATGAGGCTGTACACACTTCTAGGATGCTAAATTAACAAAAATCAGGTTAAAAAAAAAATATCTTTCTGTTCTCAAAGACAATTTTATGGGGCTTTCTTAATAAAAAGTGGACCATGGGACCTACCTTAGGAGGAACAACAGCCTTACTACACAGGTAATTCCAGGCTCCCCCAAGCCCCTAGTTCCCACTGATGCTAGAGACCTGGGGCTACGCACTTGGGTTTTGGAACTGGCTAGCAAACGTGCTTCTACAGTTCAAGGCAAGATAGTACTTCCCACAAAACCACTTGGACTGCAGGTACACAGAGCAGGCTGGAGCCTGCTGTGCTCTGGACAGCACCACACAGAGCCAGATCAGTACTAAACAGGGCAAACTACAGGGATTATTCATATCTTGATTGTTCCCCACACAGCAGGAGCTGAGAAGAAAGGGGTACCTTGCAGTCCTGTATCTTCAATTTAGAGAGACGTGGACAATAAGGGAAACAGTGGGGTCTGACTGGATTATTACTATTCAGTCATTTACCTTAGCAGGGAACATCTCAGTTCTCCACATTAACTTTAATTGATACTCTTAACAAATAAGCCCTCTGTAACTGCCTACCAGGTGAGTGGAAATTACAGGGAAGGCTGAAGGACAGCAGAAGACTGGGTCAGCCCTACTCCTGCTGTCCCCACGACACTTGGGGCTCCTCCCCAGCTACGTGTGGTGCCAGATCTACCACACTTTAGTGTACGGAGCCTTACTTCATTTAATTTCTGTAGTGACCAGACAAATTAGGCACGCGTGTCCTGTGATGGCACATCCTGAAACACAATCAGTTAGACAAATGAGGGCCTCGAGACAGTTCGGACCTTATCAAACTCCTTAAGATTTCACAGTCCACAAGAGAGGGTTTTTGACATGAAAACAACAATCATCAAACGGTACTACTGCACAGATGCACTCCCAACTGACACTGTCATAACATCCGTCATCCCCACATCTAAGATTTCCACTGATGACAAGAGATGTGTCACCACCTACTGACTCACCATACATAACCCAACACTTCCAGGTAGGACAGAGGTATTGCTGTCACCCCTACCATCAATGCAACAGCCTAACAGTGGGTAACTGAAAATTATCATCACCGACGCAGAAGTGACCCGATGCAGACACCTGTCCACTTCCACTTGACAAAGAGCTGGGACATTTCAACCCAGGAACCGTTCATATTCTTCTATCAATATGTAGAAATAATTCAGTGTGCAGAAGGCCAGAGACAGACCTGCACCTGCAGAGAAGCTGGGTGAAGCAACCCACAGGTGATCTGTAGCAGCCGCATCTTCTCAAAAATACTGTTAACAGTCATCTCAACCTGCACCATGTAGGGGAGCCAAGAGCACGCACGGCCACCCACCTGGCGCAGTTCTCCAGAGTGCTCTGCTGGGCTACATGAAACAACTGTGTACCGGCACGCACCCCACCTCAGCAGCTGTGCCTGCTGGCGCAGAAGTGCCAACAGCACAGGCACGGGACATCACCAAAGGTTTCATGGCTGCCTCAACACACAGACCTTCCTACACAAACGTCACAGAAATTTGTGAAGAACATCAATGATCACCAACGTGAGCGTAACAGCAAAAACTGAGATTTTGTAAGAAAATCGGCAACGTATGGTCTTGTCATGCTCCACCATCACCTGCTGGTTGGAGAAACTACCACCTATGAAGCAGGAAGCTCAACCTGCTCATAACCAGAAAAATACATTTTACGAAGTCCAGAAGATGTACTAGACAGCTGTAAACAAACAAGATGGGCATCAAAATTGGGTGAGGAGGGGGAAGAATTAGAAACCCCTTTTCTCAGTGACTTCAACAGCAATGCAGAACAAGATGAGCGTTGCATTAGCCAAGCCCACCTGCAGTTCTTGGTCTTTGAGCGGGGATGATTTGTGTGAGCAAACTCGAGGCTTGCTGATCACAGGAACTGCCCATCCAGCGGCAGGTAGAATGCTCTGTATGATCCGTTATATCACAGTCCTTCTGTCTTGATTTGTCATGCTGATTCTATAACAGATCCCCTACGTAACTGCCTCCCTGAACATGAGCAGTGAAAAACTGAGTCCTGAGACATGCCAAGCTGAAGACTTGCCTGACACGTTCTCCTCCCTTTCACACTTAAGCGTGGCCACAGCTCTCAGAAAGCATCACTTCTACATGACTGGAGGTTACTGCAGGTGTCAGTGATTTTGGTTGCTCCTCAAGGTCCTGCTGTTGCGCATTGACCATAATGACTCTTAGAAGCACTTCAGATGTCAAGGGCTCTGTCAGGCTCCCTCCTCAGCATGCTGGAGCAAATTACTCAAACTTGCAGCAGGGCATCTCACTCTAGATCCGAGTTCAGTACTTTGCCCTGATAAAACTAATAAATCAATACAGGTACAGCCTATCTGAGGTACTCCAACAACTGTACTACAGTACTTCAGCTTGTTTGAGAGCTGGCTCCAAAAGGCATGCTTACTTTTAGTATTGTATCACAGCTGATCACACAAGTTCATTTTACCTTCAGGTCGAAAAGGCATCCATTGAACCCAGCAGCAACCTGATGGAGCAACTGTTGGAGCTACAACAGAAACTGCAGGTGCAGAGCCTCACAGGTAAGATATGGTCCAACCACTGAGTTACAGCTGTGCTGCCTGAAGCCTTCTCTGGCTTTAGATACAGGTCCCATACCTCACTGCTGTCCCAAACAAAAACTCCTAGAGCAGCTGTAGGGTCAGCACCCCTGTAGTAAACCATAGGCTCCGGTTCCTACTGCATACACAGTTTAAATTTCAATGGCACTTTCTTCAATCTACTTGTTAAACAGACTACACGGTTCAATTTTAAGGCACACACACCCCCAGCTGCTTTTACACTGAAGCAACAAGGGTGAAAACTAAGAAGCAAAATGGTTTTCTAAAGCCATGCCTTCAACCTGGCAACATTTCTCTACTTTTAAGAAATACAACCAAACTTAAATTTCCAATAATTCTAAAATGCCAAAGGACAGTCCAAGCGTCATCACTTTATTTGGAAAAAAAACCCTAGGAAACGTGAAGCAGAATGTGGAGTAAACCTGGCCCAGCTTTGCACCACTTGTCTCTGAAGGGTAGGGTGGGTTGTCTCAAGCTTGCTGTGTAACTGCTAGAAATGCACAGCAATCTCCAAGGGGAAACTACCCCTCGCAAAAATGGCACCGATCCATCAAAAGTTCTGCTCCCTCTCCTCCATCTATAGAAAGTCTTGTATAACGCTAAATGTTAGGAAGAATGAAACCTGGAACATCTGGAGCCATCCACTCCAGTGACCTCTGCAATCTTCCACAGGCCCCACGTCGAACATTTTGCATCAAGTCAACCCCTTAATTCCCGTGTGTCTTCTCAGTAAAATGCAGCACATTTCAAGAAATTTGCAGAATCTCTCTCCAACATTTATAACAACAGAAGAAATCAAGTATGCACATGATCTGTGGTATGGAAAGATTTTTCTTTAGAGAACTAGTGGCACATGGAGTCTCTGGCAGTGATGTGTTACGTAGGAAGATCAAGGCACGCTGGAGTAAGTAAGCGTGAGCTGCATGCAACGATTAAGCTTTTCTTTGGGCTAAGGGTGCAACTGAGAAGAAATGGTAAGTGGGATAGATATCCGCTACCACTTCTGAGTAAACGGAGGATCCTTGTAGACTTGATGTGCAGAAGCAGCGACAATAACGCAGGCAGGGGTTGAGGGCTGTTCAGGGCAAAGGTGACACAGCAGACCCAAGGCAGAAAACCAGGCAAGATCGTCGCAAGCAAGGGCAGCTCGAGCCCGCGTGCAGAGCGCACGGTGCCCGTGCCCCAGCCAGGGAGGCACCGATGCCCAAACCCCCGAACAACCCCCGCAGTGATGCCCGGTGCCCCCCCGGCACGCCGGGGCGCAGAGGCGCGGGCACGCTGCGCGCCTGGCCCTCCCGCACGCTGACCCTCGGAGCAGCCGACCCTTCGGTGGGCTGGGGGCCACTGCTCGGGTCCCCCTGACCCCCTAAAGCACCGGGGGGCACCGACGCTGCCCCAGGGCTGGGATTTTCCTCAGCCTCCCCCAGAATCACTTTCCCACTAAAACTTTCAGGCGCAGACACGAGGCAGCAAAAAGCCCATTCCTTAAAAAAAGACCCAACCGCCTCACAAAACCACCTTTCGCCTTCCAGGGGGGATTTTTGTTACCACTCCCCCCCCCCGCCCCGGGGCAGCCCGCAGACCCCGGGGGCGGCACCGCGTCCCCCCGCCCCCGGCGGGACTCACCAGCACGTCCCTGAAGAGCAGCTGAGGCGCGGAGTGCACGGTCCAGTCCACGGCCCCGCCGTCGGGGATCTTGATGCGGATGACCAGCGCCTGGCTCTCCATGGCGCGGGAGGGGCCGCAGAGCAGCCAGAGCATCCCCGCCCCGCCGGGCTCACATGCTGCGGCGGGCCGCGGGGCTGCCGAGCCGAACCGAACCGGGCCGGGCCGAGGCTGCACCGCCCCGCCTCGCCCGCAGGAAGGACTCGCTGCCCCGGAACCAAAACGCAGCGGCCGGGAGGAGGGAAGGCTGGAGGAGGAGGAAGGGGAGGCGGCGCCATGTTGCGGGGAGGAGGCGCTGAGCGGCCCGGGCAGCGGGCAGTGAGCCGCGCCAGCAGCGATATAAATTATTCCCCCCCCCCCCCCCGTTATGCTTCTACTTTCAACACTGTTGAGACAACGAATCAAAAAGAGTCTGGTTCGGACTCCCGCGTTAATTAAAAAGTGTGGAAAGTCCCCAGTGCTTCGAAATTCAGAGTATCGAGCGGGAGCCTGCCCCAGCGACAGCTATTCCTGAGGAACTCGGGGGGGGGGGGGGGGGGGGGGCTTTTGCCCTCGGGTTACCCCCTGCAGCAGCCCCCAGCCCGCAGGCCCTCGTGCCCACCATCAAAGCAAACCCGTAAGGTGGGCCCTTGGGTGCGGGCCTGCGGTGTCCAGGCGTCGCTAGCGCCATGCTGCCAGCAGCTCTGCCAACAGCTACCGCAAACCTCGCCCTGGTTCCACATTACAGAACGCTCAGCTAAATACCTCCCACACTGATGTCCAGGTAAAACTCCTTCATCAGAGAGTTTTTCCACATCTGTTCGGCACCGCCTCTGAAAACAGGCCGTTTCACAATGCAGTCTGCGTCTCAAAGCACAGCTCTGACGAAAAAAAAATACCCTTGTTAGAAGCTTACAACCAGTGTCCTCAGCAGCAGAAAAGAATGGCTCTGCACATGGGCACGACACCTTTGTCACCTCCGCAACTGCAAGCCATGATATGCTACACTGAGCTTTTAAAAGCAAGCAGCTTTTTGCCCAACAAAAGTTGAAGGGATGTCTCTCCGCTCCGCACAGCTCTGCGGCACAAAACTTTCCGGTTCTTTGTAGTGGGAGAAGAACATCTACCTCAATTGTAGGCTATTGATCTGTATGTTTTATCACAATCTCTCACATTATCATATATGAAAAACTGGGCAATTTGAGTTATATTATCAATTTAGAGGGGGGGAAAATGGAAGGTATATTTAATTCCTGAAACATCAGGCTTCCTCATGTTAGAATTGTACTTTCTTTGAGCTTTAGAAAAAAAAGGACCTTTCAATGGCCATTAGCAGAGAGAAATTCTCTCTCTGTTCAATAACTTTATAATTTAGTTCCTACACTAGAAATTAATAGAGCCCCAACTCCTAAGTATCTAAGGGATTGGTGCTGCCCACACAGACGTCTTTCTGTTCAAATGAACCTTTTACCTGCAGTCCCTGTATACCTTTCAGTCAGGTTCATTTCAATCAGATTCATTTTCTATTAAATTTTAAAGAATAGGATACAAAATCATAGAATTTCTATAGAACTGCAATTTTTCTAAAATGTCTTTTTCATTTACAAGACTATGGGGAAAACCAACTCAATTTGCCAAATTTGCATAAATATTATGTAGCTTTTCCAGGGCTAATCATAACCGTAATCCTCTGGTCTGATTTGTGTTGATGCAGCTGTAATCAAACTCCAAGGTTTTTTATATCTTAAGAAGTACAGCACATCAAGCACATGTTCCTTGGTATGGGTTTTGTTTTGCCACGTATTTCTTTAAATCCCATGTTCCTAAGAACGTTTCACTCGTAACTACACCAATATTTGATAGTTAACATTTATTTTATCATCCTGGAGAACTTCTGCTATGAGAACAGAACTTCACCAAAACCTGGTTTTGTATTTTTCCTCAATGTTGGGGCAAAATCTGTGTAGCAAGAACACAGGTATTTTTTTAACATGTATCATAAAATATTCTTAAAGTTCAGTATTTGACTGCCCTAAGTATCTCCTCTTAAAAGGTTTCTGACACAGGAAGTTCAAGAATTCCAGAAAGCCATATAAAAAAAATAATTAAGCAGTCTTATTTTCTCCACTAAATCCAGATGACACGCTGTCAGCAAGAAATATGCATAATTTCCTATTTAGAATTACGTATCCAATGTTATTGTCTATCCACAATGAAATAACATTCAAAATCTGCAAAGAAACAATATCTTAGTTCTTTAATTACAGCAGGATCGTGAAGCTCATGACTTCTATAAACTCTATTTTTATTTGTGTTGGGGAAATATCCTCCCATCACTGCCACAGACTTCCAGGCTGGTTTTATGCTACAAGTGCAAGAAAAACTGTCTCACTGCAGTCTGCTACTGCTCTCTGCTGCTTTCCATTGCCGTTAGAGAGGACAGAGGAGATCTGGAGATGGCCACATAAAGAACGTAAATGTTTGTTTTCAAGGAAAAGCAGAATGCTGACTCAGAAGAATACTAAAATTATTAGATTTGCCATGATGCGGAATCTCACAGGAGTATCAGTGAGTGGTATGGAAAAAATGCTGTCCCCCCACTGATAGCCTGGAACATGGTTATCATGGTAATTTGCAAGGCCCTCAAAAAGTAAGGAAGTTATATGACTTGTTTCCTTCTCTAATTCCCACTGCAAAGGAAGTTATCTAACACAACTCATTTTCTATCTTTTCAGTATCACAGACATCACATAATTAAGTTTTGAGTCCCTCTACCAAAACTTCATAAAAAGAAGAGGAAGGAAAGAGAGAGCCAACTCCCCTGGCCCTGTTCGTGAATATTCCTGTTCCAGGACCTGTATTTATGAGGTTTTCCTTGTCATTGGTGGGGGGATGTGTGAGCTCAGTCTCAGGAGTGGATCAGGCTGATGCAGGTGAAAAAATGCAGTGCTTTGAACTCACATAGTGCTCTTTACACAGCTTTTATTTACATACATGCTATTTTTATAATAACCCTTACAATATACCCACAGTAAATATTCAGTGGAAACAAAAGCAGGTAAACGATGCCAGTTGCACTGGGCCCTATCAGGACTTGAAATGCACTAGAACCACCATTAGGACCCAAAACTAATTTCCCCTAGTCCTGTGCTCAGACCATTGGATAGAAGGACATGAGGCACAGGAAGGAAACTGAGGACAGACTCAGAAAGTCCTGTGTTTTCATTATAGCTCCTACTGAGCACTTCTGGGAAATCTTAACATCACTACTGCTAGAATTTGCCCAGCTATGACATAGGAATAGCATGCATTCACCATGTAACAGACTAAATAGTTAACATGTTAACTACATGTCCTAAATGTTATTCAACATGTTAACTATTAAAAAATGTTTTGGAATACTGTATTACCAGTGCTGTAATTACATGTAATTCAGATACAGTATAAAAAACAGACTGAGGAATCAGAATTTAAATGCCAATCCTTGGTTCACTAAATTCAGCTTAGCATCTCTGCTTCTTCCCTGTACCAGTTTCTAGATAGGTATTATAAATAACAAAGGACAAACTCTTCATTTCCTAAAGAAAATGGCACCTGATCACTTTAGTAGCATACATTTTCATGTCTTTTTTTTGTCAAAGAGATTAATGTATAACTTTCTGTGTTGATAAAATAATGTTATTATGGTGAAATTCACAATTTTTTTCTTCCCACATCTTCAGATTGCCACTGAGTGCAGCAAACTGAGTTCCCTTAGGCTTATGAAAAAAGTAGGTCAACAGCGTCCAGGCTTTCTAAACATACTCTTCTCTAAAATGTCTCTCCTAGGAAAGAATCACCCAAGTGTACCAGCTTGATCAACACACGTATAGATTAAGATCACTTAAAGCCTGCATTGCAACTTGCAGAAAACTAGCTGTCTCCCTTCCGTGCCTGCCCAGCACCCCTTGCAGTCACTTTGCAAGGGCTTGAAGAGGCATTAACAGTGTGCACAGGCTCTCGAGAGTAAGAGGTAAAGGACCATTTGTCAATCAAATATCAGGAAATAAACTGATCTTACTTTCAATTCAGTGGGAGCAGAATCTGGCCTCAAATAGATCTTTTAAAACTTTCTCATAGCAAACTCTTCTTGAACTGAAAAAAACCCGAAACAGCAAACTTGACTTAGGATGAATTATTAAATGTTTAGTTCTTGCTTTAAATTTTGAACGTATTTTGAAGCAAAGCAGATTACAAAAATGTTTTATATATATTTAAAGGCTAGATATAATATACAATTACTGAAAAATTACAACGTAAACTATACCAGTTGGATTGAGCAAAACCGGCTGTGTATTGTTAATGTTACTGTACCTTCATCAGACCAGCTTCAGGGTCTGCATAATTGTTTTTCTGTCAACCTATAAATTCTTGAGTAACAACAAAATTATTGTGATTTTTCTTACTAAATAATTCATATATCACAAAGCATGTATGTAACCAGGCCCATGAATCACTAAGCATATAACAATCATATCTAATGGCATTTTCTTCTTGTAATAAAAATTGGTTTAACTTTGTAGTATTTTGTAATCTTGGTCAAAAAGTTAAAGTGTTCTTTAAAGGTGGTCTACTTAGAAATTTACATTTTAAACTTCAAAGTTTCCCTGATCAGACTTTTTTGTCTGAAAGATTGCTTTTAATCATGTTTTACAGTTTTAATTCTATTAGGATTATTAATATCACTGAAAGTAATAGATTGGTTTTGTAATGAACTAGAACAGGGCTCATAAACTGTGCTTAAAGTGATGCAATTGCTATTAAAAATCACTCTAATCCATATGTATTCTACCTTAGGAAGCAAACAGCAACCATAATGCATCCAAA
This sequence comes from Falco rusticolus, assembly GCF_015220075.1. Lineage (NCBI taxonomy): Eukaryota > Metazoa > Chordata > Aves > Falconiformes > Falconidae > Falco > Falco rusticolus. The sequence continues at coordinate 4,916,081 of NC_051193.1, forward strand.
CTGGCTAAATTATAACAGCATATTCCATCATTTCAAACCTTAGTGGTTTTCTCTGTATTTTTTAAAATGCTGAACAGATACATATTTGAGTTTTCTGTAAGACAACCTCATCACTGAAAATGTTAATAATTTGGATCATTTATAACTTGAACTCAAAAAAAATTATGATCTCACAGTCTGCTGCAGAAAGCTTTCATGCTACGTGGATATCATTACCTTCTAAAAACCTATCACAGTGCATTTACTAGAACATTATGACATATTAGCATAAATAATTAAGGTTAAACTACACTTATGTATGAGTAATAAATACTTTGTGATGCATTAGCCCTCTTTATTTCAGCTGCATTTATTCACTTACTAATTCACAAAGGTCAGTAACTGACACTGTGTCCCAATCATTAACGCAAATTTTCATGTTCTACTGCCCGCGTGCTTCATTGAAAAGACTTAAATGCAAACACAGTAATAACATCTTATTCTTTTCTTGAAATAAAAGAAAAAAAATCTTTTAAATAAATTTGGAATATATTAGTGACAATTTTTATTCTACACTCCCCTTGCTGTAATGCCAAAGCTGCCGCTTTTTTAAGGTATATTTAAACTGAACACTATAGCCCAAGAAAGCATAACATGACATCTACTTCCAGAAATATGTATATTTTGAGATGAAATCAAGAAAATGCTCAGAATTAACAGCTTGCTTTTCTGTAGCAAACATGATTAAGGACTTACAGGAAAAGCCAATTTAAATTAAATGGCCAAAGTAAATAATATATGAAGCAAAATCTCCTTTGTTTCAGCCAAAGTTGGTCTACACCAGAGGCCTAAGGGCATTCAACTATTAAGAAATACCTAAATTTCATTCAATAATAATGTGCATCAGGGAGACCTATAATTATAGTTTGCAAAGAGATTTAGACATCAAGGATCTTTTCACTGTGATTAGATTCTCGAAGGGGACCATTTAGTCAACTCACATTTTTCTACTTTGGTTTTCTTGCCTACATAATGATGCCGATAAATTCTATTTCATCAAAAATTTTAAACCTCTCCACAACAAAACGCAGTAACACTTTTGAGCGCTACAAGAATGAACTCGGCATTCCTGTCCTTTTCCAGAAAGCATTAGTAATGGCAGGACTATCAATAGTTTGAGAATACTTACAGCTGAAGAGTACCAGGCTGAGCCAAGCAGCTTCTTAAAACCCGGCTTTTTTTGCTCATTCTCAGTCCTGTTCTAGACATCCTTCCTACTAAATTGATGGCCTCAATCCCAACACTACTCCACCCCTTCTATTCTACTGTAACTATTTTTGCTAGTCTTTAATTTACTCAGTACGTTTGTCAGAGAATGTTTCAACTCCATTGTCCTGTAAGAGCTACAGAAGTTCCACATCATTGTTATCCTTCCCTTCTCCAATTCCTTTAACCTCAGCAGCTAAAGAAAAATAATAATAATGAAAAAAAAACTTTTCTCTCTGCTGATGAGTAATTAACTTGCCTTCCTTCCCAACTGCTACCAAATTGCAACTCCTTTGAATAAGTGAATTAGCTGATAGCAGTGTACCTTCCCGTAAGAGCTCAGAAAGGACAATTTCTTGCAAATGATTGACTGAAATTAAGGATGAGGTTATTGATGTAATTATCGTTTTACAGATTTTCAGTATTCCTACTGTTCATTGAGCACAAATGAGCTTGGCAAGCCTAAGCTAGCACACCTGGAAGCTCTGACTTGCATACAAGCACAGATACATCACTTTGAGATAGTTCTGTGGTTGAATTGGAGATACTGCTGCTTTAGCTTGCACATCTTGAGAAACTTGAGATCTGTTCATGCCTGCCAACTTTTGCATGCAGAGAAAGTAAAAATATGCAAAAACAAAGAAAAAACCCCAAGATTCTACCTAATGCTGCTATGCACTCAGTTTCAGTAGGTCAACAAAGTTGAAGATGGATCTAACTTCTGCTTAAATCAATGAAAGGTCAGGTGGCTCTGGGTTTCTCTGAAGACGAGAAAAGCACAGTATATTGCTCCAAGGAAGCAAAAGAGATCAAGAAGGGGGCACAGCAACTTATTTTTGAGACAATGTGAGTGTACTCATCATAAACAATCGGGAATATCAATCCTTACTAGCATCTAAACCTAGTATTAATTCACACTGGGGAAAAAAGTTAAGAACTTCACGCTGAAACTGTCCACCTGAAGGTTAGCAAGTAGTACATCTTTCTAGTGCTAAAAGGAGTGCCATTATATGTAAAAATGATAAATTTAAGTACAATGAGCTGCCTGGAACATGTCTGCAGTACAAAACTTCATTAAAAGAAACATAAAAACAGCCATGTGTTATCACAATGTGGAGGAGGAGACAATAACAGAAAACGTATTTCTTGGTGTGCTATCATTAGTGCTACACAGTCTCTAGTGAAACATTTGTCAAACATACAAAAAGGTGTAAAAGTGAAATATAGTAATTAAGACCTGGGTTTTATCGATTGTGTGGCTTAAGTAATTTTTCACAACAAACGTAAGATTTAATAAGTATAAGTAGTTAAAGATCCTGACTTGGCTGTAGTCATTAGCATGTAATTGAACTGGTAAAAAAGATCAGTTAAACCTATGTTGATTACCACCTTATCTTTGAAAGGCAATTAAGGATCTCAATCATTGCAACAAGATTTGATTGTGCAGCCTTTATTGGACATTGATCTTTCAGCAAAGCGCAGTTACATTTTCCATTAATTTACAGTAACACAGTTTAACTCAGATACCTGAGACCATTGACCTAGGTAAGATGTAATGCTAAGCGCTCGTTTAGGTTAAGATGCCCCCAACAGTCATTACTGTTTAAAAAGACTGCTACAAGAAGTAGCTACCTGATCCTCTGGGTTTAGACTAAGGTTTCATTTATCTGAAGTAGTTGTTAAGTGAGGTGATACAAAGCTCTCTGCCTTTTATGTCATCTCTCACTCATTTAAACATCATTCTTGAATACAGTAAAGAGATAATTAAGGCAAGACTTACAAGATGAACTACACTTCATTGCAAATGGAATCGGTGCAGATCAAATCTGCAGTCAGAAGGGTCATTTTGTAGTTCAGTCATCAGCAAAAAAATATGTATCAACATCAGTGTACGTTGTCGCATACACAACATATGCGGAGTGTAATGCATCCAAAAAGGAAGCTGCTAATTAAAACAATTACAAATAAATTATCCTGGACCAGAGGAATTAACAAAGCCTGGTTCCCTGCAAGTTTGTCTTTCGAAGCAACAGGGTTACAAGACAACCTGAAAGGATCTCACAGGCAAGAGACAAGAGTTAGGTGCTACGCGTGCAAATAACACGTCTTTGAACAACTGAACTGCTAGCAGCTCATCTTTAAAGCCCACTTCAGGAACGCTCTTTAGTTCAAGCATTCCGCCTTCTCTGCAACAGAAGACCCTGGTCTCCTCACACTGGAGCGTCCCCTTCAGGAGCAGCCTGCAGCAAGGCAAGGAGCTTGTGGTGGTGGGCATTAGAAAGGCAAAGCAGCAGCAGTTCATCTGAGAACTGCTTTTTTTCAATGGATGCATGCTCATCCTTGCTTGCTATTCTCACGTTCGTCCCGAGCCTTACAGAAATTTTTGAGACAAGATGGCATGAATCTTCTTGGCCGTCAACATTTCCATCTTGTGTTCAGGCCAAAACTCAAGTGATAAAAAGAGATACTTGTAAGTAGGTATTGATAGCAAAAAGAGAATGAAAGCCAGATGAAGTATGTTACCTTTGGTTGAAGACAAGCAAGTAGGTTTATATTCATACTTGAAAATGGGTTTTGTCATGATTTAGTAACTTTAGCATTATCCCTTATAAATAGCATATTTTCCCTCTTAAGTACTAGAACAGGTCACATACAAGCCTTAATGAAATGAATGAATGATACTATATCTGCACTCTGCCCTCAGACATCTTCTAGTTCATCCTTTAGCATGATCAACTTCGTAAGAGCAAGAGGTCTATTGATTTTCATGTAATACAAGAAAATATTACATTTGCTTAATTGTTACACAGTAAGATCATCGAACAAGAAATCAAGTCTCTATTTAATGCTGCAAGCAGCACAGAATTGCAGTAATCAATAGGGTAGTTTGTCAAAGATGTTCTCTAAGGAGACTTGCCCATCACTGTATGGACAAGGAGTCATGTTGCCTGCATTTATTGAAAAACAGGTAAGCAAAGTCAGCAGTACACATTATCAGAAATCAAACAAGCTGCAGTGAGTGGAGGTGCAACTCCAATGAAGAGCTGTATTTATAGTCTGGTAATTAAAAACCATTTTATCAACCTTGCGTTGAGACTAAACCTTTACAGCAAGATATTGACAAGATCCGTGGCAATGAATGAGCAGTATTTGACTTTAAACTTATGAGCTGCAGTTATTTAACTTTATCCAATACAGTAAAAATAAGTTCTAGAAAAATGCTAACAGTCATTTTTATTATTAACGAGGCTTCTTGTAATAGTCTCATCTTTGAGACCCATTTAAGACAAGTGTCAAGAGTATTCTCCAAAATGATCAGAGAAGTACTTGCACCATTCTGTTTAAAAGTGTTATATAGTGTTGCTTTTAGAAAAACACGTGTGTTGCCTCATCAAGTGGGAAACAGTTCCATTATCTGGATTTAAGTAAAAAAGTATTTAAATGAAATTATACTGTAGTCACCGCTTGATAGTAATTTATTTAGAAATAGTGATTACCCTCCAAAAACAGTACCTACCCATTCTACATTTCCTACTTGGGAAAACTGGAATCATGAACTTTCATCACGGACATGGAATTTGGAATAGACAGCATTATTTGCTGGCACTAAAACCAAGTACCAGTAACATCTTCTGTGCAGGTGTTCCTGTTGCTTGAACTTACTATCCAATAATCCCGTATTTCCACTATCCAAATAACTCCCCAAAAACTGTTTCTTTGCCCAGGTTTCCAACTGAATTTAAGTCATTCCATCATTATATGTGTCTGTTACAGCTGTGCTCAGTTACAGCTAGAGAAATCTGTTATTTTGCATCAAAAAAAATGAGGGTAGTATTCTTATTACCCTGTAGTAATTAAAAATATCAGCAATTTGTAAATTAGGGCAGGGGACTATCTTCTAGATTATTTAGGTTTTGTTACTTACCTATAAAACAACCAAAACAAAAAAATTAATGCAGGTATCTGGAGTTCAAGAATTGCAAAAGATACAAGCATAAAAGATATATTAAATATTTTATTTAAATATCATTTGAAGAAATGTAATACAGTCATTTTTAACTTCTTAGGGCGGTGTTCTTCTGAAGTCTTCCAGGCAATTCTGAGTAGTCAGCACCATGGATTCATTCAAACATGCTTGCAACTATGACAATTAATGCATTATGAAACATCTAGCCAGAGTCTAAACCTAAGCAGCTTAATCTTTTCAGTGACATTCTGAAAATGTCTAGTGTATTCACAGTTTCCTTGCCTGCACGCTACAGTTCTTTCTGTACGTTACTGGTAGATGTATCGCTTAAAATTATCCCAAGTTGAGCAGTACTAGTCACTGACTTCCATAAATTCTAATATCCTTAGAAATACTAATTCTTCTCCCAAAGATTCTACTTTTTCAGCTTCGCTGACCTCTGCAAAAATAAATGTCTTATGACCAAAAAGTGCATGAAGCTTCCTGACGACAGCATGTTAACTAACAGAATGCACTGCAACCCCCCCCCCCCCCAGTTGCCTTCAGTTCTTTTTAGTCCAAGGGAGTAGATATTTGTAGCAGCTGTAACACAGAAACCCACCAAATGACAGGTAGTTGAGGGCATGATTTCAATACATTGCGCCTTCATCTTCTTTATTTAGAAAATAAATAGTAACTGGGCCATGACTCGTATGAACAGTCTCTGTGACACTGACAAAGAACCAGGAGCCAATTCCATATAGTAAGGTTGGGATGCCTAAGAAAAGACAAAAAAACGTTACATACAAAGATAGCAAGCCAGCAAAATTAAAACCGCCTATATAATAGTACAGAATGACTCCAAAATCAGATCAGAGGAAAAGCATTCCTGTAAAAGCTGCCTTACTAACATTCTACCTTTACTGAAATGCTTACAAGCAGCTACCAGTTCGTAATACCCTTCTTGTGTATCAAGCACACAAGAATCAGAAAGCAGCTTAAGAAAAGCAGCAACAGGCAGAAATTAATAGAAAAAGAAAATGGGAGGACAGCAGTATGAAAGACGTAAAACATGGTCCTGCATACAGCCTGATTTCTATCAGTTAAAAAAAAAAAAAGTAAAAAAATCTCCAAGCACTAAAAAACAAACTCCCTGGACGTCCGCTTAGTTATCAGTTCAGAGTCTGTCCATGCATCAGAGGAGAAGTAGGAAGGAAAACAGGCAGCGACTTCATAGATCATCATAAAGCTGCTCTTGGGGAAATTAGATCAGTAGTCAAAAATACCAACTCCAACAAAACTGGAATGAGTAGGAAGATGTATATACAACAAGTGCAATCATTTTCAGCACTGCCAAGTCCATCTATTACAGACAACAATATTTTACTTAATATAGGTGGGGAAATGGAGATGGATTTAGGCCCTAAAATCAGCAAGGTATGGAAACACTGAATTTAGCGTGGTTAAAGTTACCCAAGTGCTTAAGCTAGATTCTCAGCAGAGGGAGATGGGTTGACTTTTTAATCATGCTTGCCAATCATTTAAATATGAAATATGCACAGGAGGCTGGCAAGAAAGATGGGGCAGATAAAAGGTCTGACTGTGCGGAGGGGAAAAATAAGATCTGACTTAAAGTGATTATTAAGAGATCAATCTTCGTGATCATATTTTCTCACAATGTTAGTCTGGAAAGATCAGAAGATGATGATTAGCAGACGTTTTGCAAAAAAGTCACTGAAGACTTGCAAAGTGAATGAGAGTATTTTTTTAAAATGAAATATGAAAACAATAAATTTATTAGTTATGCCACTGTCACTGCCAGCATTTAAAAAAGCCTTGTATCTGTAGGCAAAGTTTTGAATAATAACGTATTTTGAAACCTATCTATACCTATTTTTACATTAATGATAAGGTACTGATGGAGCATTTTTGTTTATAAGCATTTATATTGCAGCAGCACTTTGGGATCAAAGGCGGTACAAGTCCTCCAGCAGATCAGGCACTGCCTGTGTGCAAGATGCACAGATGAGCCCGGGCACTTCCCAAGAAACACAGGGTTTCGCTTCAGCTGGCGCTCCTGTATTAGCTCAGAGGGCAGAACTTCACCCACGGTAACAGGACGTAGGTTTTTAGATGGAAAATGATCCATACCATGCGGTGTTCGCCTGGTGAATAACGAGCGCTCACGCGTTTGTTTTAAGGCGGTTTGTTTTTTCTTTCTCTCTCTCTCTCTCTCACACAAGTAGACAGAGAAAGACGAACTCGGTGCTACGTCGATTTACAGCCCCGCGCCTTCGCAGCGGACCCGCGGGGGCGGCGGGCAGGAGCCTCAGGGGGGCCCCGCACCTCAGCGGGGCCCCGCACCGCAGGGAAGCCCCTCACCGCAGGGAAGCCCCTCACCGCAGGCGGGCCCCGCACCTCGGGGGAGCTGCCGCCGCCGTCCCACCCGCGGGGGCCGCGCCGCTCCTGCCCCGCGGCGAGGGTCGCAGCCCGCCCGCCTCAGGCGCCCCGCTCCGGCCCGGCCGCCGGCGGCGGGAGGACGGCGAGAGCCGCGGGGCAGCGCCTCACTGCCCGCCAGGTCAGCTGAGGGGAGGCCGCAGAGCCGGCCCGGGACGCGACTCACCGGCGTTGAGGACCTTGAGGGCGGTGAAGGCGGCGTTCTGCAGGGCCAGGTCCTGCGGGGCGGCGCGGGAGCAGTGGTACTTGATGAAGGGGAAGCAGCCGGTGCGCAGGATGTGGTAGTTGGTGCCGTTCACCCGCCAGTTGAAGTGGGAGAGGCCGAACTGGTCGTTGCGTACGGCGCTGTACTTGACGCAGTACGAGGTCCAGTGGGGCAGGCCGCGCTGCCGCAGGTGCTGGCTCAGCACCTCCGAGGCGGCAGGCCGAGCCGCCGCCGCCGCCCCCCGGCACAGCAGCAGCCCCACGGCCGCTTCGTGCAGCCGCCTCAGCACCCGCATCCCGCGGGGCCACCCCCCGCCCCCCCTGCTCCGCGCACCCACGGCTCGGGCCGCCGCGCCTGCGCCACCTCGGCGCCTGCGCCGGCCGCGCACGGTGGCCCGGCGGAGGGCGGGAAGGGGCGGCGGCGGGGCACGGCGGCGGCCCTCGGCCGTGCAAGCGGCGGGGCTGGCCCGCGCTGTGCGTGCGGGGACGGGCGGGCAAGGCCGCGCCGCGGCCCTGAGGCGAGGCGGGCGGAGCGCCGGCGGTAAGCCCCCGTGCCGGCGGGCCGGGCCCTGCAGGGGGGCGCGCCGCGGCGCTGGGAGTATCGCACGGAGTCGGACAGTTCACGTTTTTTCGGAATGGTTTTGCGAGCAGCTGACGGGAGCAGCCTGTGCCGCCGGCACGGCTGGCAGCTGCAGCGTCGACCCGGTTAGCGGGCGCTCGGGAGGGAACGTATTCAGCTGCGTTGATTTTACCTGGTGAAATTTGACAGCGATACCAGGTTAAAAGTACTTCTTTGAAAGTGTTAGACCCCCTTCGAAGAGAAGTGTTTTAAAATCATAGCCAATATTCCATTATATGCTTCTGCTAAATAAAAACTAAGGCTTTGAACCATTAAACGTTTTATTTGAGAAAAAAAGACTGTACAGAAGAGTAAACTGAGAAACGGAAACAGATTTTTTCCTTTTAATAATTGCAAGTAATACCTTAAACTCAGCAATCTTAGCACGTTCATACTACATCACCCAATGGTTTAATTAATCAATTACTACACTACAATGTACCCTGTTTATTTACTGAATGTACTACATGTGTGTAGAACCAGTATTTATTAATCATCTTCAGTAACAAATTTGATTCAAGTACACCTTCCTATAATTAATAGAGCATATAGTTAGTTTTGATATATTTCTTTATTAGTGGCAACAATGAGGATAGAAAAGAAGTTGGTATCTGACACTAGCTCACTATGGTGAAGGGCTGAACTACTGTATGACAGCTTCAGAGTGATATTCTGTTATCTTTCAGGGTCAGAATTCCCTCCTACATAGCAATAGCTGTAAAGTGGACACGGGACAGTTAATTTGGTTCTTAAAGGTAGTTCTTTCAAGATGTTTTGCTGTTAATTAACTTTATGTTGCTCCTATTGTTAAAAGTGCAAGAAAAAGGAAAAAAATCCTTCAGCCTCTGGCAGAGCAACTTTGTGCTGTTTAAAAGAGAATATAGATGCCCCTCTACTAGCACAACGCAGTACAAATTGAATGAAGTAGCATCCGTATTTACAAATGCGTAGCAAAACTTCGCATACTTCAAAAATACACAAGAGTCATGACCAAACATCCTAATGACGAAGCTGGAAGTATTACGAAGCATTCTTCCAAGTCTTCTGTTAGTAATAATTGGTTGCATGATTCGGGTGTCTGTGTTCATTAGATTCCAGTGTAGTCAGATCATTTTACATCAAAACAGTCTCCTGAAATGTACGTATTTGTGTTGAAGCTAAAAACCAGCCTAACCGTTCTTCAGTCAAGATGATATGTTAAATCATGTTCATGAAAGTTGTCAGTGATTGTAGTTCCTAATCTTTAGTGCCCAATTGCTCTAACAACTGTAGTCTAAAATGAAATACGGAGAATGCGTTTACTGTAAGAGGGAGCACCTCAGGTCTATGATAGGTGATTTGTTAAATGGGAAGTGATGTTAGGTGATCGCTGTGAAATGCTGAGGACCCGGTTAGTCTTAACATTCCAGGGATTTGTTACCTTAATCTAGATTGAAGCTGGTGAATACTCCTGAACTGGCCATTTCAATGAGGTATCAAGAGATCTTTCAGGAAAGGGGTAGGGTGAATACTTTTATGTCAGAAGCCACCTGGAAGTGGTTGTGCTGATAAACTGCTTTTTTGCTCTGTGCTCAGAGTTGCCATGCTAAATGAGCACAAAACCTTTATTTTAATTGTTTGCATCTTCTGCAGTCTATGCCAAACCCCACTTACCTCCTTCCAGAAGCATTCCTCCACACCTTGCAGCCGGGCACCCAGCTTGGGCTTTTGCTGTCCTTAGTGGCAGAATTCTTTGGCAGTTTCTTATGATCAGTGATACCCGAGGCACTTTTTATCTTTAGATTTTCACTTGCACTTTTCTTCCCAGTCTAGATCACATTCTGAAATTCAAGCTACAGTTCAGGAACTTTATTACTCCTTTAGTGAATGGGAATAAAGAATCCAGTTGTGTGAACAGGAGAATGATGACTATATTTCTGACCTTTTTTTTTATTTAAAGATTAGAATTTCATTTGATATCTGCTGTATTGCTAAAAAAAATTATACATTTTTGGCACCAGCAGCATGGGAGTTGAATGTGAGAGACTGTAAAGCAGTTTCAATCCTTCCATCAGCTCAACGCTCAGAAGTGTTAATAGTAATTAAAAACTTTTTTCCTCTCAAAAAACATTTCACACTTTGCACATCCTGAGAAGTCTCTCTCACGATGGGAACTTTCAGGTCACTTGTTCCCTGCAAAAACAGGTACAGGGTTTTTTTGTCAGAATGGAACAAAGACATAAGGAAGTGCAGGTTTCATTTACTCCTAGGACACTGCAGTCTTTTAAGTGCCAGTGAACTAATGAGCCTCTCAGACCTTATGTTGTTCTGGCTTGGATCAAGGTGTAATTTTCCTTAACCATTAAGAAACTAGCTGACTCCATGGCAGTGCCAGCCTAGCTCTCCTGTGCCTCCTGTTCCCCCAGCATATTGCTTCTACTGACCAAAGAGGAACATGGTAAAACCTGGGTATGAAGCTAGGTGACAAATCTACAAAGAGCTTCTTTGCAGCAAAATAGGAGGGAGTGCATTGTAAATGCAGTGAGGAAAGTCGGAACAACGTACTGTTCTGCAGCCCCTCAAAGCAGAACATAGAACAAAAATATCTTATCTTGTTGGAAGAACTAATAAGTAATTATACTGTGGGGTTTGGCATGTTACTTCTTGGAGATTGAGAGATCATTGTTGTACCTACCACAGCCAAAAGCACCTCTGTCACTTTGATTTCTAACCACAAAGAATAAAGACTTCCAGGAAGTTCATTCATTCACTAAATTCCATGTTAGGAAAATCCATAGCTGCTATGGTATATCCAAAACCATGACCATATTGAGATTACATGTAAGAAAGGAACAAAAACCAAACAAGAATTAAACAAAAATATTCTTTTAGGTTTTTATTTGAAACGGGGATCATCATTTATGCAGACATTCTCATTTTCAATTAATTACTTCTGTGATCAAAGTAGGAGAGAAAAAGGCTAACACAAAAGATAAATGTATGAGGCTAATGGATCAAAGACTCCAGCATCGGAAAAACTGGGCACTGATCGGCTGCAACTGCTCGGTCACCTTCATTATTCATCTTAAAAACTGGTTTTGCCTGAGCTTTTTGGAAAGTAATCTCAAAACTACTTGCCATACTTGGGACAACAGCACCATCCAATAGAGAAGATGCAGTCTTCTATAGTAAAATTTAGAGAATGTGTTGTCTGTTGGGATTTTAGAGATTTGATGAATTTTACAAATGTAATTGTTGTCCTTTAACATATCAGTGCACAGCAGTTGTGGCAAAAGAAGTCACCAGTATCTGAAATACAGAATTTAATCTGATCCATAAAAGTCATGGTATACTGGGAATATATAAGTACAAGTATACTTCTAATAGTCCTCTCAGAATCCCTTGTTGAACTAGTGCTATTATTATTTTTGATAATTTCAAAATGAACATAAACCAACCGCTACAAAAATCTGTAGATAAGAAATAGTGGAATGATAATATAGACAGTTCTGAAGAGGAATCTGGGTTGCTGGGCTTATAAGATGGCATTTAAGTGTATATTTATAGGCAAAACACTGGGCCTACTTTCATGTCAGAAGCCTTTATTTTAGAAGACAGGAGGTTTGAGAGGGAATTTAGCATTACAAGACTCTTTTCAATGGAGTGTGATCTCCTAGTCTGATTTAGTGACAAAGACAGCATGACCCCCTATTAGTAAGATTTTAAAACCAGATACTGCACTTCAGGAATGGTAAGATGAACATCAGGGGTGTTTATCATGATCCTCTGCTTTTCAACAGTTTGTTTTTTGAAAGAAGGGATATTCTTCTAAACACTGCACCCAGAAATCAGGGAAACTTAACTCAGTTAATATTACTTCACATGCCAGTGCAGAAGGAAAACCAGACCTGTTTTTACAGATGAGAAAGCATTTCCAGAAGCATAAAGAATAAGGCACTTAAACATTTTCCGTTAACTATTCTTTCAGAGCATCTGCTTTCGAAGGTTGCTCTTCTTCCAATTTCAGTTTGTTTTCTGCTGTAATTCCTAGAATTGCTTCAATATCTTGAATTGCCATCTGTAACAGATTCAAGGAATACAAGTTATTTAATGGGCGTTATAATGAAATCTAGCAGCCAAAATGCACAGCTGGTAGTACTTGCCTCGAAAAGGTAACCAGTGTTACACAAGACGTGATGCACCAATTAAATTTACTATTACTTGGGGACAGTTGGGGGAATTATTAGTAAATACGTACAAATCTCAGGTAAATAAAAAATAGAATTTGTTGCAATTTGTACTTCTAATTAACTAACAGGTGTTCTATTTCACATATGTAAATAATTGTTAACTCACTATGAAGAAGAGTTCCTTTTTATATTTTTCTTCAATGGTTGCTCTTCACTCCCTCATGTTGGAAAAAAGGGAGGGAGTGTGTTCTTTGTTTATTCTGTAACATGTTGAAATTTAATTATATCTTCGCTAAAACTACCATTTCACACTCTGCTTGTCAGAGGAAAACGTAGTCAGAATTAACAGTGGAAAGAACGATATAATTTATGTTAGGTGATCTAAGATACAAATCCGTAACGCAGTGCCCCCTTCCCCTTCCTACAAAACGCTTACAGACAAGATCTTTGAAACTTTTTATGAAGTTAAAAGCGATACAGTTTAGCAAAAGAACTCCCTCTGGACAGTTTAGCTATTCTCTGCAATCAAAAAGCACCATTGTAACGAGCGCTTGTTTCAGGGCACGGGGTTGGATTCATTATTGCTTTACCGTCTCCTTTTGCCAGCAAGGTCGTCGCAAAGGAGCTTCTGAGCAAAGGTGGGTGCTCCTGGGGGAACATTCCCTGTGTGACAAGCCCCTGCGCTTTGTCCTGCCTCCCTCCACACCACCCCAGAGCATCCTCTGGCATGCAGGGATGGGCGCTGCAGGCAGATTCAAAGAGCAGAGTAAATTGGGAACAAAATTGACTTGTGAAATTGATGGTGGGGTGGAAGATGTGAACTAAGGGATTAAGTACTCGGTGGCTGCCTGCTTAAAAGAAATCAGTGTTAATAATCTAAGGAGCTATTAGAAACTGAGACGTTTGTTTCTAATTTAAGATTCCTACCTCGATGGTGTCCCGTTAAAATAAAACAGGCAATTGTGACAGAACCGTCTGAGGCAGTGCCAATAGCTCATTTGCTCTTGCAAAGGACAAGCAGAGGCATTACATTACAAATAATTTCATGCCAAAGTATGTCTTTTCAAAGAAAAAGTTTCAAACTTAAATTTAACTAACAGGTTCATTGGGAGACTTACTATATTGACCTAGCCACTGTAAAATACATACCGCTAACAATAAAAAAGGAATGGTTTAGCACTTGTTTATGATACAGCATGAAGTATTTTCAGCCCTTGTACAGAAATTAACCAGGATCGTTAGTTAATTAACACCTCACCTTAAAATTGGTCTCGCCTTGCATATTAGGTGCTGATATTTCTTGATGGATGATGAAGAGATTGCGAGCAAAGGTCATCAGGACCCCCTGGAGATCCTCTCCAATTGTTCTGTTAATGATATCCAAACAAATGAGTTTACCAATGATTCCCTTCACATGCTTAAAAACAATCGCCCTCTCATTTGTGCCTGTCTGGTGATGGAATTTAATGAGTATTTTCAATCTCACAAGGTGGCAATCTTCAGGGAGATATGAAAGATGAGGCTCCATTTTAACTTGTCAACAGAAAGGATTTGTGTAATAAATAATTTTTATTAATCAACTTAGCAGAAGTAGTGAGGTTTCAGCTACCCCAGTTAGGACTGAGACAGTAGAACACCTAGATTAGTTCAGAGAACTGTTGCTTCTGCCTGCAATTTGTGAGATAGCTGAGGGAAATTTCAGCAGTATCAGCATTTCTTAGATTGTTGTAGCTTTTGAGGCCTTGGTTTCTCTGGTACGTACGGACTCTCAATACATACAATCTCCTGGAACAGGACATCGCACTGAGGAAGAACGTACCTCATTTACCAACTGGAGCTGACAACAGATCTCCAATGTAGTAAAACGGATGATAATTCATATAGATGTTTCAGGTATTTCAGTGATTTTATAAGCTCAAACTGTTACATTCTTGAAAATATTTCAGAATCAAGATAATGAAATTGCATTGAAAACCTGATGGAAGACAAATCTGGGATCAGAATGTACGGCAAATATATTTGAGTGTATTCTGGCAATAATAACTGCCAGTTCACGCTGGTAATCCAAGAGGTATCGTTACATTTCTTACCAAGGGAGCCACTGCTGCTGTACTGTTCCAAAGGAGTAGTTATGAATGTAAGCAGGATGTGGTATCTCAAATGTAAGGACTCCATTTTCCAAGGCAGGCAGCTAACAGAGTGAAATCCCACAAGCAGGGACAAGCCTGAGAAGGGCAGGTCCTTCTCCTCTCCCCGTCTATCTTGCACAGCTGTCATGCTCACTGCATACCCCTCTGTGGACTGCGTCTTAGGCCTCACAGAAAACCAATCCAATAAAAAAGCTTTCTGCTGAATTACTAAGCTGAATCAGCTCCTGGAGTGGTGGGAGAGTACTGGAGACAATGCAAAAGGAGGGTCAGAGGGAGGACTACTCCATAGCTGGGGTCAGGGAAGGAAAGAGCTCACCTTTCAGCGTCAGTGGGCTGTTAGGAGCTGTTAGCAGTTTATGGAACACTTTCAGATACTTCAATCACTTTTTTCAATGGCTCCTGCAGATACTTTATAAGTTCTTATTTAGTGATTTTATTTCAGATTTATCTTACAGCTCAGTCATGTAAGCTACCCGCATTGTGACTGCCAGTGAGTGCCGTACAGTATATGAATATCCAAGCTTTAAACAAATCTGTCTTACTTGTATGCTACTAATAGCCTCATCCGCAAGGAGCTCAGTGCAGGCTGAAGGAATCATAGCCCGAGAAACAATCTTTAGGATTCATTTAGTCCATTCCCTGTGCTAGGGCAGGATCAATGCTACTTACATCATCCTGACAGAGGTTTGTCTAATCTGTTACTAAACACTGTCAATGACAACCGCGCCAAACAATCTAATTAGTTCTCCCCTTACTATCAGAATTTTTTCTTATGTTAAACGTGAATCTTCCTTGCTGCAAGTTAAGTTCATTTCTTCTTGTCCTACTACCAAAGGAATGGATATCAGATTTTTCCTTCCCGCAGAGGCTTTTTATGTGCTTGAAGATTGTTAGCAGATCTCACTTCTGCCTCCTCTCCCCCACTCCCTTAGCCTTTCCTTGTAAGACATGCTTTCTAGAACTCTAAACATTTTCATTGCCTCCCTCTGAGTAGAATGGAAAGACTACTTCCAGTGTCTCCCAGGTTATATTATTTACCTTTTTTCCGTAAGATCATGACGTCATGACTTGCAGGCAGTTTGTAAGGCACTAATTCACAGATCCTTTTCTGCAAAGCTCGTTGTTCCTCCTATTCATTACTGCTGTCCAAGTGTGATTTCTTGCACCTGGTTCCAACTGAAGGTAATTCTGTTTTTCATACTGTTTCTTCACTTCCTCGAGATCATTTTGAATGCTGTTCCTGCCCTCCAAAATACTTGCAGTCACATCCAGCAGTTGAGGAAGCTGTTTTCTTATCCAGGCCATTAATGAAATGGCTCCAGCATCAAAGGAATACAGAACAGACTGAGAACAGACTGTTTCAGCTCCTCACTCATTACATCCTCTTTTGGCAGTAAACTTTACACAAATTCTCTCTGAGGAGAGGTTTTCAATCAGCATATAGTAGATTTTTGCAGAATATGCTTTCTTCGACTTCTTTGAAGAGGTTCATCTGTCTGAAGAATTACTAAACTATCAGATCTGCTGTTGCCTGACTGCCGTTGATCACTTTGTGAAGAACAATATAAAAAGGCATTAAACTTCAACCTTCTTTGCATCACGTATAGTTAGTTTTTTAATAATGTGCCTGTAAAAGTAAGCCTGTGCTAATCCGTGTGCTCTCACAACTAGATTGCTATTGACAGTGAATCTAGCTCTTGTAAAGCTAATTGCAGTAGGCCTTTAGTCTGCAACGCAGTCAGGCTTTGATCTAAGCAGATTCCTGTACGACTTTATTACTAAGATGCTTAAAAGCCTCCCTAAAACTTTTCAGAAGGCCAATCTTACAAGAAGTCATTGTACTTTTCCGAACAGGAGGCGACTGTTAGTGAGCTTGAGTGCGTGGTGTTCAGATTGTTCGTTTCCTTCAAGACCTTTGCCAGAGCCCAAGCCCACACACACTGTGGTGTCATTCTCCTCAGCTGAAGCGTGTTCCCAGCTGTTTATCAGACTATGGAACTGACAGTACATACTTACATCATTCCTAATCTGTATCGCTTCTGATCTTCGTACAATATAAAAACTGTTCCCTGTTTTTCCTATTAAATAAAAAGACAAAGTTGCTTTAATTATTCCTAAAATAGTGATAATTATAATAAACGTATTATACAGGGACAGCAAGTACATAACCGTATCTAAGAAAGGCTAGTTTTGAATTGTGTAATGGATTATTGCTCAGTGTAGGTAAATCATTGCTCTAACTTACTGTAGAGAATACATTAAGTTTATGTAAATGGAATACATACATCAGAGTCTATTCATTAGAAAATATTTTTGTTCCAAAGCAGTAAGAGGTCATCATAAATATCTTAAAAATTATCTCCTTACACAGTTCTTTTTATTGAGGGACAGGTTAATCCCTAAAAGCCTTATCCACACCTAAATTGAAAGACAGTGAAAATACGTTTAGGTTTTCCTGTTCTGAAAGCTTATACTTCACCTTAGATGTACATGGGACATGAACTTCCATTAGCCTTTGGCTCTGGTTCATCACAAGCCTGGTACTGGTGACAGTTTGGTCAGCAGCAAAACTCACCATTTGGTTTTTAGATGCACTAAGTGACCGGTGCCACCTGTCACTGTGAGAGGTCTCATGAGCAGGTGCTATCCCTGGGGAGGGTTTATACTGAGAAAACGCTTAAAACTCTTCATTTCCCTGTGAAGCCCTGTGCCCTAGGATCTGAAATCTCTGTCCACTGTTCTGTCCTGCATAATATCTTCTAAACTCTTACATTTCTTACACAATTCTGTTCGTAAGCCTTAAAGCAGACTGCATTTACATTTCTTCATTCCTCTTTCTGCTCTCCATTATCACCCAAGCTCTCGGCCTCTGGAGATGTACCTTCTCTTATGGGTACAGAGCTGTGTGAAAGGGCCATGCAACAGCCCAGCACTCACGCAGCCTCAGTGCTAGCATGGTCCTAACCCAGCACAGCTCCCGGCTGACAGCCATAATCCTTTTTGCCCATGGAGCCATGTGAGCAAACCCGCCGGGACAGCATTCTCTCTGTAGTCCCCCAGGGAGACACCATCTCACTCCCTACTATGTAACAGAAACAATTTGTCACTTTTCATCCTTTACTGCTTCCAGTCTTCAGCCGAATTGGGTATCTCGGCAGTGCAGTCCTCAAGACTTAGGCCCCAGCTAAAGTAAGCTGACAGGTCAGTGTTACAGTATTGGACTTATTTGTACGGGAACTACTGAAGACCTGTATGCAATTCAGAGTTCCTTAGCATCATGAAAACAATTTAAAATAAAACAGTTATGATTTATACAAAGTCTTCTTCAACAAGACTGTAAAACAACACTTTGCTGTGTTTTTAACAGAACACTTAAACATTATATTATGCTAAACATAGCACTGAAACTTTACATTGTGTTAAGTGTTTTCACCATATTAGAATTTACATACAAAAATCATGGAGAGTGAACATCATGTTTTCTAATCTTTCCCGTTCATACCTGGAGGTCAAATCCAACACCACGAGCTTGACACATCTGGAGGAGAACATTGTAGTAGGTTACTGAAAGGCTGGAGTGCCTCAGCTGACTGCTCGCTACCGCACACCGGTTAGCCACTGGAGAAGACTAGAGAAAACAATACAGGATTCTTTATTTTCATACCAGTTTATATCAGAAACCAACATTTTTACTATTTAAATGGCTTTTTCTCAGTGAACTCATGTAAGTGTGGAGTAAGGCTTTATTTGGAGGAATTCCTGTTCGTTACAATATGTATTGAACAGAGACATCATGTCTATGCAGCAAAATTAAATCCTCACCTCACACTGTATGTAAACTCTTGTATTTTAGATCACGTCTATGGAATCACTCTTTATGAACCATGTTTTGATATTTTCCCAGCTTCATTGGTAACTCAGCCCTGCAAAATCATTCCAAGTGGACTCTCTGAATTCGTCCTGCCCTGCGGTAACATACGTTGTTCTAGAGTCAGCTCTTCTTGTTCGCAGAGATTCCCAAGCGGGTAATCAGTAGTTTTTGAAACTGGGTTTCTCCAAGACTGACCATTCTGCTACAGCATTAGCACGCGTAATTTTTCCAGCAGGTCTTTGAGGAGTCATCTCATCACTGCAATGGTGCAGTGACTCCAAGGAGCTACGCAACTGACAGTAGCGGAGTTCATGCTATGGATAAAAATTAGTACTGCATTTGAGTGTAAACTCTTACCAGTGCTTAGGACAAAAGAATAGAGATGTTGCATTTAGAAGTGAATAGAGACGTTTTTCCTAAACCAGGGCTTTCCCGTGATGTTATTTTTAATACTGGACTGTTCATTCAGAGTGGGGATACTGCATGTTGAAGCGTGTAATTTACAGTATTTTTTCTAAAATGATATTTGTTTTGACATTGACTCATTGAAGTTGACATAGTTGAAATCCTTATATAATACATCTCTGCCTGAAAATTAATCATGTTTATAATATTCTGAGAATTAATAACACCCATTGCTCAAGTCATTAACTTAAAAAAGGAGCTTCCAAAATCTGCTCTCTGCAGTAGGGGACCACAAATAAATGAATGCTTGATAAAATAATCCAAGTAGCAGTTTAACAAGCGTAAACTTGAATGTGGCTGCAATAACACAGAACTATTGTTTAAGGGTTGGCATCAGGTTGATGAGGTGCTTATTTCAGCTACAAAGCATGCATACACATGCATAATGAACTGCAGTATGAATTATTAATGTGTTGCTTATTTAGCCTCATCTGTCTAGAAGATAATGTATCCTAACTATAATGAGTGATTGGTTTTGTACATAATTACAGTAGCAGCAGTATCTAGGAAATTTGTTCTTTCAAAGAAGGATATCTAAAAATAAAATCATCACACAAACTCAGTTGCTGCTCCATTTTATCAAAATCAAACCTACCAGCATTGCGAATATATAATAAATTAAAAGGGACAGAATCATTATTAACATCATAATTTTACACAAAGTGTTTTACTTAATCATTCATTACAGATCATGTGCTGTAAAAGCATTTGTCTCTTGGTTTGTTTGTTTCTTTTTCTAAAGATATTTTCCTGAGAGAGTACATTTTTGTAGTTAACTCTTAAGGAGATAAAACCCTCAGAAGTACAGAAAGAAGAAAAATAAAGGATATAGTGAAGATTTATGTTAATTCTGACAGAATTTTAATTAAAAAAAGTTGCTACTTGATTACTTTTCATTTCTAAAACTTGTACTACTGGGACTAATCATATCTCATTTACTTCTCTGCAACTAAAAGTGGTTGCTTGACAAGAACAATAGATCAAGAGCTCATTAACCTCTAAATTATAGCTCCATGACATTTTTGGAATGGTGCTGCATTCCTCCTCTATGTATGAAAAACAAAAAGGGAGTTGCAAATCTTCTGCCAAAATGTGTAAAACGGCATCCATTTGGTGTTTGTATGTTTATATATACATACACGTCTTACTCTTGACTTTTCTAAAGGCCTTTCTCCCCTTCTTGGAGGGGCAGTCGCAAGGTTCAGAGCCATAGCAAATCCTGCACCAGGTTTGATCTAGTATAACAAGTAATGAACACGTAGTATGTTAACCATGCTTCTGTGACAGTGTGTTTATAAGCATTTCAAGACAATATGCAAATATTTATTTTAAAATCACATCCCTGTGAGGCACTATTACGGACACGATCAAGAGTTTTCAGAGAGGTTAAAGGTGAGATCCACAAGCAAGTGCCACAGCACTCATGGCTTCGGTCCCTAAACCTACAGCCCTGAGCACCTCGGCTCTGCGTGCAGTACCCACGGAGAGCCAAGCACGCTTGAATTCAGAGCGTGTGACACTTGCTTTGTACGAGCCCTAGGGCTTTGTAACTTCAGTCCGGAGAGAGCGAGCAGGAAGGGAGTATGACTGCATCTTCCTGCTTAGGACACTCACCTCAATTAGGTTGCTGTGAGTTTTTCTTCCTGTTCACTTAATTAATACTGAACAGTTAGAAGGATGCAGAACTGGATAAAGGTTGTGAGAACCAAGATATGGATTTAGCTCAGGTCAGAGCTGGAAGGGATTTAGGTGTCCAGATCCTTCTGCAGATGCGGCCCTGATTGCTTTACTCTGCATTTTGTGCAGGAAAGTACGAAGCTGGGGTAGAACTTCAGTGATCTGACTTCTGATCCTAAATCAGAGTTAAAGAGCTGATCTCTTCCTAACTTCTTTGAAGTTACTTCTGTAGTCAGAGCAGTGCTTTCACCTTACTTTACTTTTTCTTGCAACATATAAATTGCTGCATTTTTTACAATGTGAAAACTACCTGAAATATTTAGAAATTAGTTACAGCCACAAATCAATATTACTGACTACAAAGGATGAATAATCAGGTACCCTTAAAGCATTCAGAACTTTCCTTTAATTTCTAATGTGGTGGTATCACCTTTATTAACCTTACAAAATCTGTTTAAAATCTTAAAGGAGCAGATTCAGCTCCTGTAGAACAGTCACCTAGGGCAGATTTTAAATTTTTGGTAGTTTACATTAATAATTTTATTTTTAAACAAAATCACTGCTTACATTTTTTGTCTCCTCATGCTGAATATGTTGGTTTTTCATTTTCTTTGAACCAAGAGATACTTCAAAGTGGCTAGAGCGACAATCCAGATTTCCATCTGTCACGTACAACATGAGCTGAGTCAAGGCCAGCTGGTCACTATAGCAAAGGTCAAGGTCTGTTGCCCATACCTAATCAAAACACAAACAGGTGCATTAAAATTAAAAAAAAAAATAAAAAGAGAGAACAAGAAGGGTGAAATTCACTCAGCAATCGTTTAAAGGACCATTGATGCCTTTATTTTCATGCATGTTGGTACACATACTTATGGTTTGTTTGTGCTGGTGCATCCTTGGCAGTGATAAACCACTTCCAAATGCAAACAGTCAGAACTCTTAGGTAACTTCCAGAATAACTTTTCAGAGAAAACTGAAAGGTTAAAGACAAAGCAGTTACCTGTACTACTGTTGTGGTTTAAACCAGCAGGCAGCTAAACACCCAGCCACTCGCTCACTCCCCCGCAGTGGGATTGGGGGGAAAAGGGTAAAATTTGTAGGTTGAGATGAAGACAGTTTTAGGACAGAAGAAGGGAATATAGTAATAGTAATGATAAAAGAATATACAAAACAAGTGATGCACAATGCAATTGCTCACCAGCCAGTGATGGTGGTGGTGCCCAGCCAGTCCCCAAGTGCAGCCGCCCTTCCCGGCCAACTTTCCCCAGTTTTATTGTGCATCATGACATCATGTGGTATGGAATATCGCTCTGGCTGCTCTGGGTCAGCTGTGCTGGCTGTGTCTTCTCACGGCTTCTTGTGCCCCCCCCCCCCCGGCCTCCTGGCTGGCAGGGCAGCGTGAGAAGCTGAGAAGTCCTCAGGCTTAGTGTAAGCACTGTGCAGCAACAGCTAAAGCATCAGCGTGTTATCAATGTTATGCCCATCCTAAATCCAAAATGAAGCACTATACCAGCTACCAGAACAAAAATTAACTCTATCCCAGCCAAAACCAGGACAACTATCCAGATTTTAGCAACAATTAGAAAAGGTAGATGGATGAGCTCAACACCTGTAAAGCCTGTATCACATTAAGTAGGTAATTATTCAAATACTGAATATCACACCTGGATTTTTCAGCTGAAGAATAATTAGCGTTAAATAAACTCAGCCTTGAGTTACAGATAGCTGTTTTGAGACAGAAAAAGCAAAGTCCCAGATGGCAAAGCTAAACTGAGTAAAAGGAGTTGGGAAGTGTGAAATCCATGTGCACGGACACGTGTTGGTCATCACAGGGTTGAGCAAAGCCCGTTCCCATTGCAGTGCGCAGCTTTATCAAACTGGATGCTTCGGCACACAGACCATACGAATTGCAGTATGGTTCTGCTTCCACACTGCTGTACTGTGGTGCCAATTCAGATTTACATGCACATAACTACACAAGAAATCAAACCATAAGATCGTAGGCTGCCAGTGGAACACGTCCCACAGGCAGGCAGAGGGGAAGCTCACCCCACCCAGGTGCAGGACATACATGCAGGTGATGATTAAAGTCTCATACAAGCCTCGAGAAGTTTCAAAGCATTAAAGCATGTAATAAAAGTAATAAAAGGTAGGATTTGTGAAGCCAGTCCACACCAAATGTGTAGCAGACAGAGGTACTGTGGATTGCTTCTGCAGGACTCCTCCGCCCCCAATAACCTGAGCGTGGTTTTACCTGTGAGTTTTTTCCATTTAAAAAAATGCTTGTGCCTACTATGCCAATGAGAAATGTTAACACACACAAATATCTGCCCTACAGTGGACCCCTTTAAAACAAATCTAGCAGTGAATGACTTGAATAAGCCTTTGAATGGTAAATGGCATCATTATAAGGATATTAAGAGGTCAGGCAGTCAAGGCCTCTCGGTAAACTGGAGTTAATTTCTGAATCATATGCACATAGTAATACCCTTTTTATAATGGTGAATAAATCACATCAGTAACAGTTGTTAATATCTAACTGCCAAGTATCTGTTGCTGTATTAAATATCCTATTTGTCAACTTAAATATTTCCTGCTGCATGGTATAAAATGCAAATTGGATGCTAATGGCTGGCTTTACGTAGTAATAGGGGAATGTTCCCCAATTATAATGCTTAATTTTCTTCAATAATTTATTCTTTATCATCACTTCTGCAAGACAGGAAGGAACTTTCATATCGATTTGTACTTTTCCAGTATGTGCTAACCTTTTCAATGAGCTGAATAATAATTATAAACTATACATACTGTAGAAGCATTACATTAATTTCCATAAATATTATCAACAAATCAATAACAGCCAATGTGTCTTGAACCTTGTTTGTGTTAAGTTTTTAGATTCTCAGTTAAAGCTCTGCCCCCAGAAAGAGATGGCAGCGCGACATGAGAAGACCAGGGACTGTTGAAAATCTTGGCTCTCCAAGGACTGTTCACTAGCTCAGTCAAAGTGAACCAGATGCTTTTAATCCAGACCATGATACTACAGCTATATTGCTCTAACCTTGAAGTCTGCATCAGCACTACCTGGAAGCTTTGTTGGTGCAGGAGGCAAGTTTGACTGAAGATGGAGCACAAAATGGCAGAGATGGAAAAACGACAGAAATTAAGCCAAGACATCCCTGCGGCTGTAGCGCATCTGCCTAAGTACAAGAGCTGTGTTCTGGCAATACGCAGAGAATGGGTTGAGCATTTAACAGCAGATACAGCATTAAAATCCAGCCTGGCAAACCTGAACAGCCACTAGCACAAGACAAATTCATTACACCCTGGTAAAGACTCAGACAAACTGTACCAAGCGTGGGATAGCACACACATTTTGCAAGTTACTCAATGAATCCCATGATGTCAGTAACTAAAACCAAAGTATGTGCAAGTGATGTTGTTTTAATTTCAGATGTAGAGAAGAGACCCATTAATTACTTGGGTGATACATTTCACGATCTAAACAAAAACCCAGCATGCCAGCCTGGCTCTAACACCGCACTGGCACGTTCCCAGTCGCTGCTCTGAGAAGGCACAGAAGCACTCCTGGATCCTCCTGCAGCAGGGGCTGCCTCCAGCCTCACCCCTGTCCAAGGAAGGAGCTGCAACACAGGGAAGACGAGAAAAAGCTTGTAGCAGGGCAAGTTGTTTTATGCTGGAAATCATGAGACCAACCAAATGCTCAGTTAAGGAGTTCCTGTTTATTTTCAGAGTGTATCAACTATTTGTTTCAGTTGTGGTTTCATGATCTCAGACTGACTACCCTCATACCGTTGCCTACAAAATTAAGGGCTCAGATCAAGAGGGTATACTAACGGCCCTACCGTGTCATAAAGGAAGGTGTCCATCCCCTCCCCTGCCTGTTACTCTCTAAGATTGTATGCAAGGAGAGCTCTGAACATCTACGCAAGCCTCAGTCACAGCTACATTCTATATAGGTAAAGTTATCGTATTTTTTGCGTTTTTAAATACAGAGTTTAGATTTCCACAAGCACAAAGGGGAGGAAAGCAGACATAGCTGGAAGCCACCTGTCCGCCGCCTTTCATTCTGGGCCTGAGGCTGAACCACCCCTATTGCAAGTTAAAGCAGCCAAATGGTCATTCCTGTGTGCCAGCTGGGTTCACCCCCAAGGATTCTTTTCCTGGCTCAGGACTGTCAGAGAACACTACATCATGGCCATGTCCCTTTCTGCTCTGGATGTGTCCCAGAACACCCCCAATGTGGGGAGAAAGGAAGAAAGATCAGATGGCATAAGATTCTGGCTTTATCCTAGCAGGGGATTCCCTTTTGCCATTTAAAGGGCACTTCTGGATTTCAATCCCCTTTGTACTGCTACAGAAATGGGAAAGACACAATGCCTGGGCAGCGGGTCTAACTTCATTGTCACAGATAATGTTTTATTAGCTCAAATGCAGGCCAGATCATTAGTAACTAGTTGACTGAATTCTTCAATGGAACAATTTCTAAGTCCCATTCTGGTTCCTGAAGGTCACAAGTGCCCTTTGCAAAATTAGAGCGATCAGGCAATAGGCAAAATTTTTGGTAGTTTTGAGCAAGAATGGAAGTTGGGCAGGCCTGAGCCTGGCTGGTGGAGCTGTGGGAAGACAACAGCTATGCAGCTGCTTATAGTGCTCTTATTCTGGAAGCAGGCAGTGGATATCTGTGTGCTGGCTCTATCAGTCTGACGCCTTTCACCAATAATATATGAATATATATTCCCAAATGGAAGGGGGTAGCTCATTATATCATACTAAGCACATGTTGACCATATTGAAGTTAGCACATATCCCTTGAGTGTAATGACCTAAAATTAATTCTAATAAACAAAGAGCACCAGAATCCTTTATATCTC
The DNA here is from genome assembly GCF_015220075.1 of Falco rusticolus. Lineage (NCBI taxonomy): Eukaryota > Metazoa > Chordata > Aves > Falconiformes > Falconidae > Falco > Falco rusticolus. The sequence continues at coordinate 4,941,779 of NC_051193.1, forward strand.
TGTCTAAAGAATTCTAATTAGGTGAACTCCACAGCCGATGACTTGCATTTTCTGTGATGTTACCAGGCCCATGCTAAGATCCTGTATTTCCACTGCTCTGAAAGCGCTCTTTGGCACGCAGAGCACTGAGCTAAATCAGTAGGGCTGGGGCTGCCATCAGCAGCAGATATGGAGAAGAACATGGACCGAGAAAAACATCTGATGCTGGAGCAAGAAGAGCTATGCATCACATTTACATGAACAATTTGGGCAATATAACAGAGACATACCTACTGCTCTCTCTCCTGCTTCTTTTACCATATGAAAGGGTCAGAGCACAGGAAGCTCTCAGCTTGGCTGCTCCTTCCCAGTGCTGCTGGCCAGCCCTAACGAAGCATCACACAGCATGTGAGCAAAGAGATAAGACACAGAAAAGAGGGTATGGTGCAGAAGAAAGCATGCTAATAAAGGTGGCATCAGTCACCCCAAATGGAGACACAACTCAAACTGAAAGAATAGTCTCTGCGAAGGATGACAGACTCACTGGTGCCACAGATGGCTCTTCCAGCAGCTTGGAGGCACAGAGCATGGTGTGAGGAGAAAGGAATACCATTTACAGACCTCGAGCACTGCTCCCCACTCTTGCTGGGACTGGACTGAAGGCTTCTTCCATGTATTCTTTGGTTCCCTGCAATGCTTTGTAGCACTAGATTTTATATGGCAAGTAAAAGGGCACTCATCATTCTTGACATCACCACTGGTAACCAGAAGGGGCTGATGCAGGCTCCCACTATTAATGCCTTAGAATACTATGAAACGTAGAAACAGTTGAAACCGATATAGAAGTCGGGGGGGGAGGTAAGTGGCACGACATCAGCTCTAAAGAAAAAGTACACAGCATCAGATAAAAGCAGCAAAGAACAGACCTTGATATAGTTTCCAGCAATGCCTAGTGTTACAACAGACAAGGAACACTATTTTCCGGCAAGGCTCCCTTTTCAAAGGGAGGACTATCCTCCCAGTAGAACAAGCAGGATGTGATATTTCTATCTGTGCTAGACTTTAACCGAAAAAAACCCCTACACACGGAAATGTGAGCCTACTGAAATCAATTAAAGGCTTTTCACTTTGTCTCAGGACGCAGAATAGTAGCAGTCTATTAAAAACAAAACAAACCACCCAAAATAAATTAAAACGTTTCTTAGAAATGTCAACCCAACTCCACCTTTGTGGCACATAATCTTCAAAACAGTTTTAACAGCTCCACATTGCTCCAAGCACAGGCAGAACAAGTGAAACATCAGACCTACTCATTAGTTTGGGCTGTTTTTCTTAGTAGGCTAGAAAGTTCATTTAGGTTCAGCTCTCTAGTAATATCTATTGGATTGCAACAGGTTTTCCTTTGAAGTAATAAAAAATGGGTGTCAAAAGCTTCTGGAATGCCTTGAAAATCTAAGCTGTGTTGTTTTCTGGTTTGGGGGGGTGGTGTTTTTTTTTTTTTTTTAACTTTATGAATATATCTCCGTATTAGGTAAAGCAATGTCCATAGAGGTCAGGCGGTTAATAACCAGATGAATTATCATCTCCTCCAGTAAATCAGGAGCTGTTAGAAGCAGGCCTGTGCAAAGGTCAAGTTTAAGTAAAGATAAAGAATGATATAATCATACAGATAAACAAATATCCATTACTTGATTCCATCCTCATTTTCTGAGGATATACAATAAGGGCATGTATGCAGTCATAGGTATTTGCAATTGCATGACAAATTAGCATAACATAAGGAGCTTTCACCCAAGATTTGGGGACTTTCAGGACACGGCATTCAGAAATTAAAGTGGAACAGAGTTGTGAAGTCCAGAACTGATACTTGATCTTCAAACAACAAATGCAAGTTCAAAGATAATCAGATCTAAGTTTTCATTATGACTTATGATTTTTTTTTTTAAAAAAAGTAGAGGCAGTAATTAAGATTTTAGATAGTCTTAAGAGTAGTTTTAGATTAAGCTAAACACAACACAGATTAGGACTTCCCAAAATCCCATCACTGGAAAAAAAATAAAAATAGAAATACATCCTGCAAGACTGACTGGCTGTTTGTCCAAGGAAATACACTGAAGTCTGGAATTTCTCCTTTTTACACGGGCTGCCAAACGCTGCCAGGAGATGCTCTCCTTCAGCGCGCGCAGCTTAGAGCCTATGCTTCACAGTAAAGGCATCTCAAGTGAATAAAGTCACAATTATAGTGTAATTCTTTACAACTGCCATAAAAATGCTCCAGCTTTAAAACGCAAACTTGAGAAGGGAAGGAAACAAATTATTAACGAGTTACTAAACTATAGCTTTTCATTCTTCAGTTTAACTGTTTTACCTGCATCTTATATTAATATCTCTGTTATTGTAAAGACCACACCTGCCATTTTTAAAGAAGTGGTTGAATGAAACTGTAAAAATGTCAATTAGTAAACTTGGGCATTGAAAAGACAGCTTCTTTTAGGACTTTCAAAATTCGCAATAGAATTAATTATTTCAGCCGCGGTCACAGACTCTTGTCCGGCTGCCACCTTGTGGCAGCTGCTGGGACGCTCTGGTGCTGGCCCGAAAACTGGAATTTCAGGGCCCTGGAACTGGCCCTAGTCTCTGTCCCGCTGAACGTAAGGTTGGAGGACGGTTAATGAAAACACTGTGGCTCTTGTTTGAAAACAACACATAGAAAATGCTGCATTCTGTCTGGAGAAACCTTAAGACGCACATATGAATACAGAAGAACGCGTCCCACCAAAAGCATCCCTCAAAGCACTAACTAAACTGCAACACCAGGGCTGATTGATGGGCTTCAGAGACATCTGAAGCTTCTCCTAACCCCAAACCGGCCTGCATGGCTGGCAGCCCTGAAGCCATCCTCCTCAGGGTCTTTTTAAGCCACTGGACTAGAACGGAGGGAGAATACCCCCCTAAACCTTCCCAGCTCTGTAATTCTCCTTTCAGTATGTTCCACCTCATCTTTTCCTCTGTGCCCAACTGAACAGTTTAATCCAGTGTCCTCTCACTACTGCTGCAAAAGGTGTGGGGCTGTGTAAGCTATCAGGCAGATGAGAAAGGTGACTTACAACACTGCTGCTCCCAATTATCTGTCCACAGATCTCTGGGTAGTTAGTAAGTTTATGCATTCAGGCAGTCCCACTCAATTAAATGGACTTATTTAGGTGCGACTCCTCGGCAAGTTGGGACCTAAGCAGCATTCAGTCAATACCGTGCAAGACCTCACTTCGAAGGGTCAGGGCCTTGCTCTTAAAGTTCAGTCCTGAAAAACAGAGTGGGAATCAGAAGCGATTCAGTCCAAGTCACGCACCTAATTCTTCTCCTCCACTTTTTCCCCCCCCAAGACATTGAAAACAGCATGACTCCCATCTCCCTTTCCCTCAGGAACAAATCACAGATGCTTATAATCAAGACAGAAACAGATTCCCGAGGCAAACAGAGAATTGTGTCGAGTCCCCAGCTTTCTCTGCCCCTCAGATCCCTGCCAGGGTGCTCGTGGCCGGGCAGCTTGTGGCAGCCAATGCATAATCCCGTGGGTGCCTCTGCCATGCCCAGCCCCACGCTGTGCTGCAGGGTGGGCAGCGCAGAGCATGGCGTAGTCAGCGGTAGGCTCTGCCTCGCCACCTTCCTCAGCTGACACTCAACACTGCGAATCCCATCTCAGATAAAACCAACAATGAAATGCAAGAAATGAAGTCTGTGCAGCAGACCGCAGGACAGACAGGTGTGAGGGCTATCAGAGAGGAGTTAGAGCTCCTACAGGCACTACCCTCAATGCTGTTGGTTGCAAACTGCAACCTTCTCTAGTTCTATCGTAATTTAAGGAGGACCTATATGTTGACGGAGGATGAGATAATCTGTAGAAGTCTGTGAATCCCTTGCTGTATGTAGAAACAGTGGCAAACAGGCCAGCTAGGACTGCACATCCAGTGACAGATTGAAAAGCTCCCTTGTGAGAACGAGGAAAATGAAGCTGGGAGACACCTGAGTACCAAACAGAAGCATGTGGAAAGCCCAGTGGAAATATGAGGCAGCGTATCTTACATCTGAAATGCTACAGCATCACCCAGCTCCCCTGGGCCTGAGGACAGCATCCCCGTTATCACCTTTTGGTCAGTGTAGACTGCAAGAACTGCAGGGGAGTGGGGATGTCAATGTCTCTGTGACAGGCACAAAGCCCTACAGGGACACAAACAGAGAGTACTGTCTCATTTCTACATTCACTTTGGCTTCCCATTGACTTGTGTGTTTGACAGACATGCATCATTCCATCATTCCTTATCCATCATGCAGTCTGTTTGCTACCAGTCCTCCAAAGGAACACAGTAATATAACAAAAGCACATTGAAGGGAAATACCCGCTAACAGGAGCAATCTTTTAGAAGATAAGTAATTCTCCCTTTTTCATATCAAAGTTAATTTTATGCTTATGACACAGTTTTTAAAGGCCTTCAGATGAAGAGCCTGAAACTGAAAATACGTGCATTTCTTTCCTCTCCTCTGAAGTCCCCTTTGCACGAGTGCACAGGGGAAGTTAATCTGAAGACGAACAGAAGACACGGATTGCAGCATACAGCTGCTCAGTCCACAAAACCAGAAATATGTTTTCACTTATTTGGCCCTTCACATTTCTTAAGACTTGTATTTATGTAGCATGTAACTTTATGAACATTTCAGGGATTTTTAAGTGTTTAAATATTCAGACTGTATTGGCAACAGATGTTCAATGATATCTTTAATTTTCAGTTTTACTGAAAATATCATGTATTGGTTGATATTTTCTATAAAATACAACTTTGAAATATACTTTGCTTCCATGAAATGTATCTGAGCCTTTCAGCTACTGCATTAAAGCGGGCACTTCTGGAATTAGTGAGCAAATGTTCTGAGTCTCTAATAGGATTTCTTGTTTGCCAAAAAAATAGTGCTTTCAGGAACACAATCTTTTGTGTAATCTCTCTCTCACAAGACAGATGGCATCATTAATTGCCTCTACATCTAGTTAAATTTAAAAACCTGCACTTAAATAATGTTAAAGTTGTGGCACATGCTGACAAACATAGGAAATATTAAGGTAGAATCAACTGGAAACAAGGGAGGAAAACCAAGACAGGACAGACAGGAATAATAAGAGGCCACAAGAAACACCGACTGATTTAATACGTCCTCATTCATGCCAGGAAAGGTCACAACCTTAATAATCTAGGAAGCGTTTCTGTGTTTCGGTGAACTCCTGGCTTGAGCAAAGCAATTGGCAAGACTCCCATTGACTTCAGTGGGTGAGAATGTCATCCCTTAATCTTTTTAAAGCAACTTTACATGGAAGTTGTCCAGTATGGCTTATCCGCAGTTCTAATTACAATGCCTGTGTAAATACATTTTGGGAGTCAAACGTAATTGTGATCTGTATTTCAGAGCTAACATTGCTGCGATTCCCTGGTTTACCGCAGTCACCCTACAGTGGTATCAGTTACCAAAAGCCGGATTGTGAGCCTTCTCTGAGCTTCAAATGGAATATAATTACCATAGCACTGCCAAAGAGCCAGCTTTTGCCAATAGATACCATATGCTAACGCTTTGGTTTTAAATACAAGCCCTGTGTTTAAAGCCTTTTCTCACACCATACAAGCTGTGGTTTTCAGATGCCTAGGAGAGACACCCGAGTGGATGTGAGTGCGTACAGCCGCACCATCTTCTGAAAGTCCACCTATACTACATAGCCTATCTCATTAAATACAGGTATGTTCTCTTTTACAGTTAAATACTTCTTAGACAGTGAGGGTCCTAACTGAACACCATAGAAGAAAACAATGTCAAGAGAGCAAATAACAAGGAGTTGCACCGGAAATAACAAGAAATAATTGAGACTTGATGCTGAGATCTTGAATTCACATCTGTATCCATATGCTAATCTTGAATTAGGATAGTTGTACCTAGTAAACTCAACAATACTATTCCTCGCTAACAATAAGGATATAAGGTTCTTTAAAAATTACCTTATTTTCTTTAGTCTTTAAACACAAGGCCACTACTAGAACACTGAAAGCTCAGTTTCTCACCTAGATTTTATTTAATTTTATTTTAGTCTGGCTTTATGCTCTAGGTTTATACATTTGTCATAAAATTCAATCAAAGTGGCCAATATCGCCCAAATTAGGAAGAAGGTAAAATTGTCAAATATATTAAACTCCCACAAGATTGCTAAATTAAGCAGGTGGACAGAGGAAAGAGACCTTACTAGCGACCTTACAGTGGGAAAGGCTGCAGGGTAAGTTCAGCTGGAGAACACATGGGAGCGTAATTTCAAGGCACAAATCTATGGGAAGCGTGGCTTCGCGGTTTTCAAGCTCATGAAAGTGGTTTTATTTTTAAATAGAAGACAGTATTCAGTAATGCCCTTCATTTTGTTTTCATAGTGTCTGACTGGTGAAAGAATTTAATAGATTAAGCTGTGACAAAGAAATCAGACGTTATGAATAAAACAACTACCAGATTAGCATAGAAGCACACGAGATTAATATTTTGTTACAAACTATGATCAAGGCTGATCGTCAACATTCATGCTGGGGATTAAATTTCTGCTTTAAATCCATTCTCTTACCTATTTGTTCCTTGGCACTGAAAGCTGTGTGTCTTGGGACAATATCCTCCATCACTTATAAGATCTAAAAGTTTAGTTATGTATGATAAGGGACAGTGGCCACCTCTCCTCTGTTTCCCGGCCATCCAGTGTAGGCAGCAGTAGGTTCTGGAGTCAATACCCTTCTGCTGGCTTCATTTAATATATTACTTTTTATGTTGGCAAAAGTTCTGATACAGCTATGAGGTTTTGCTGATAGGCTTGTAAACTCTGGCAGGGAGGACTAGGGTCACTTGAGTGGTTCTGGGTTTACCTTTTAAAAAGACACCATTACTCACCTACACAAAAGACTCTCCCGGGCAGGATTCCACAAGAAAGCATTTTAGTCCCTTCCATTCCACTCAGTTATGCCTGACGTAAGTCAGCAGTGCTCCAGCACCCCAAAACTGCACTGGCTTCCTAGCAACATTTTCCTTTCGACAGCATTCAAGGTGTTAACCTTGGAATATCATTCTTCAAAAAGCTGTATTCCTCAGTCTAGGCTCCCTAAAGGGCCACCCATCTCTTCCCACATTAACACAACCTATGCCTGCCATTAAACATGCCCACCGTACGAGGTTTTCAGGACCGGAGGAAGTATGATATACTGTCAGACGGTACTGTAGAACTGAATTTCATAATGCATCACAGTACCTGGATCTGCTGATCTTCTGTTAAAAAATTCAAAATACTTGAAAGCAAACAAACTGCTAATTGTGGACACGTTTGCACTGCAGCAGAAAGCAGCACATAGCCTCAGGCTGTAGAGTGAGAGCTGGAACGGCGCGTTGCACTGCTCTGCTCTCGTGCACTGCCCTTGATACCGCGCGTGCAGGAAGGCTCAGAGCCTTGATAGACCAAAAGGGCTCTGACAGAAACACTCAGGAGCCTGTGCAGCCCAAGCAGAAGACTCACTAGGACAAGGATCTACAGAGGGAATTCCACAGGAACATTGCTAGAGATAAACAGCTTAAACTATGACGAGCGCATTTTAAGGAGTTACTGCCCCTCAGGTGAGATGACGTGGATTCGCTGCATTCATTGCCCCCAGGCCCCTACACCTGGGAACCAATGAACGCTCATTTCAATCCCTGCAATGACATCTTTAAACATATGCACTGTCACATGCCAGACACTGACCTCTGTCTCCATTTTGATATTGGGGGATAATTTGGTATCTGGTGCGAGATCACATTTGTCTTTCTTGCAGTAAATTCTTCGCTCAGACATTCTTAAAGTCAAATGGAGAGCAAAAGTGGCTTGAATGAGCATGCCCTCCTTTCCCTTCACAGTGAACAGATATCCCAGAGTCAGCTGTTCTGGACCAGCTCAGAGACACTAATTCCTGACCCAGGGCTGTAACTTCTCGAGTTGTGATAACCGGACTGCTTTCCATTACACCTCTCTACTTAAATTAGCCATTATGATGTAAACCAAGTTGTTCTTCACTACCATCCTATTTGCTAGTAGAAATTGTCAATATTCCCTCTTCTTTAGATTCACCCTCAAACCTCAGATGTGCATTCTTACAGACACTGGTTTACTCAAAATAATACAATAACCCCTGTAATTATTTTTACAAAGCAAATACAAGAGATGCAGAACATCAAAACTAAAACCATCTAAACAGCTGTAAGACCATCACCTGTAATTACTAGCTTAATGCAGAATGCACTTATTTTAGGGGGGGAAAGGATTAGAAGGAATTAAAATATTGTTTTCTTATCACTCAGCTTTGAAAGTAGCTGTGGCAGGCTTTGTTGGTTTGTTACTCTTCAGGCTGATGAGAAAGGTTCCTTAGGTCCACCTGGCGGATCAGGTCTAAATTTTATGCTGCTGTTAGAATAACCATGTGCTTTACCTCCATCTGCGTGCCTCATGGCTTAGAAATGAAGTTTGTTCAAAAGGGCAAAGCTTTCTGCTGGTATCTGTTGGAATCAAGTAGGAAAGCAGACATTCTGTGATCTCAGGGGGCCAGCATGAGGTAATATATCTGCTCCACTCACCTGCTGCTCCATCGTTTGTGGATGGGTGAAAGTCACAAAATCAACTGAGAAGTAACCGAGCACTCCTTTAGATTTACAGGTTTCTCCAATTTTAAAGCAGAGTGAATTAAGAACTGCTGGATCAACAGAACATTGTGGAATGGTAGTGCCAGATGATCGCAAAGGACCGTCAGCATGGAGCTGGTCTCCAGATGACACTATTTTTATCTTGCCTGTTGGCTCTATCAGCATATCCACCGTAAGGTTTGTGACATTTCCTGAGAGCGGGAAAGCTTCTATCACACCACCTAGTAAGAAATGAATTAGCTGTTAAGCTAGTAATCAAATTCACATGTGATGCTCTTCAGAGTGCACAGAACGAAACCATCCAGCTCCTATTGTGCTCAGACATTGCAGGGAGGACTGCTATGGAGATACAGCAAGTAAATAAATGTAATATGAGCAGCATAGCTAGAACCCATTAATCTCTTAGAAGAGAAAGAAGATATCTCATCTACTATAGCCCTGCACAGTTCAACCAGTGGCTTTTCAGCTGCAGATGTTTTGCAAGCAGTTCCAAACTAGATATATCACTCACCTGACTGGAGAAGTATGCTCTTGGGTAGGATGAATGAATCCTGGCCTGACCTACAGCCCACCTAATCCCCAGGCCCAGAACAGCAGTAAAATGAATGTTGGGACCACAGAGGGAGTGGTATCTCCTGCTGTGGACCAGCCTTGGAAATTTCCATTCATATGATGGTCTTTGACAAATAGCCTGCCCTTTGGTATTCATCCACATGAGGAACTTGGTGTGTAGATGGGAAGGCTTGTAAATGACAACTTCTAGCATGGTCTTGCCCAGGAAAATCACAAAGAAAACCACTTGGCATTTTGGATTTGCCTTTTTACTGCATATAATGCTATAACTCAGGATAAACTACTATGTAATAAAAATTGGTACTAAATGTGTTAACTGGCATTATTTGTCAGAAAAACACATCCAAAGCTTTGAATCAATCTTGTCTCTTCCACAGCTAAAGTAGTATATGGAATGTAGATATCCATTATATAGAATACAAAATGATGGCAGGGCAGAGTAACCACAGAAATTTACTACCCAACCACAAACTCCTTTCCCATCCAAAATTTGGCAGACCAATATAGGATGTTAACACGTCTGTGCAAAGCTAACACTGATTTGCAGTGATTAGACAAGGTGATTATCTGCGCTGCCTCTTAGGGACAGACATAGTCTCAGTTCTGAGCTCTAGGCCAGTTAGGTACCGGCCAACTTTGCTCCAAAGGTGCCATGAATGGGTTTAATGCAGGAAGCCCCGCTGAGGACTCAGTGCCACATGAACAGAACGATCCAGCTATCAGATTAGAGCTCATTCATATTCCTTTGGTTGGAGGGCAAGAAAGAGCACAGCAATGGTCTGACTAGGCGTCTGTGCCAAGGTACTGTAAGGGACAATATGGCACTGCATTACTGATCCGCAGTGGCAACACCACCTGCCTGAAAGGCAAAAACTGGGGAGGCAAAAATTCCACTCTTTGCCAATCTGTTAAAGGTTGTGAGCACATTTGACTTCGTGCAATGTATGTATGTAGCATCCAGAGTTTACATATAGCACCCTTCCTGGTCCTATGGGAAGGAAAAGCTAGTCCCGCAGCTGTCTGCTCACCAGCACCTAAGATGAAACACGCTCCCGCTCACCTACGCGCACACTCAGACATTAGCATTCCCGACAGCCCTTTGCCAAACGCAAGGCTAACCCTAACCCTAACCCTTGAGTCCAGTAACCCAGGGTTAAGGAGTTGGTGCTTATCGATTCCAAATCATGTCAGAAAGGTAATCCAGGATTAATATAGGTTAAAAGCTTGGATAGGACATATGAATGATAGAATAGTTGCCTATAATTCATTCGTAAATGAACATTTGAAGCACAATGGAGAAATAAAAGGAAATAAATATTGAAATGGGCCCAAGATTAACAAGAATATGGCATACAATATGGTATAATTACTCCTTATAACACTTAACAGCGACTTTGCAGTCTTATTTACCTTGACTAAGAAATGTTTGGAGGAATTTTTCCCATGTAGGGAATCGTTTCTCATTGACTGGCTGTACGTGCTGTGCTAAAAGGCCCGGCAGCTCCTCGGAGATCTTCACCAAAGCTGGCTCCTGCGGAAACAAATTAAATAGAACCACAAGCAATTTTACTACAGAAATGAAAACTGCTTGTGGGGTGATTAAAAACCAGGCCTCCAACAGGCAAAAAAAAAAAAAAAATGTGGTTACTGTTTACCCACAGTCAGGAAGCCTTTTTTAATTTTTCTGCTTACTACTCTTCCCTCCTATTGAAAACTGTCCTTCTCTGAAAGACAATCCCCCCCTTTCAATATAGCATCTATTGCATTATAATTTATATCAATAATTTGATCTGGCAACTGAAAATGCTAAGCACTTGGTAACTGCTTAGGGATCAATATCAGCAGTCAATAACTTCTACATTGTTTATATTTTGAAACTGAGTGTATTGAAATAGTCACATATGCCAGAAGTAGTTTTACTGATTCTATGTTTAAGCTGTTATATCAACACAAACACCCTTTAGTTTAAGAAAGAAAAAGAAAAAAAAGGAAGAATTATCAGCCAAAAGCATTTCTAAAGCAGGAAATATCCTTTACACCCTCCAGTAAGTAACATAAATTCACAAGTGTATTTGTGCCTCTATCTTTGGTCAAACTTGATTAGTCATACTATAGGAGATCAGCTAGCTTTTTCCTAGTTTCAAATTCTTTACTATATTATCACACACACAAAACAACCCCATTAAATACAGAAACTAACTGCATTGCTTTTACTGTTCAAAAATGTCCCAGAAGTATACAAGCATATAAAGTGCAAGGACCCTGACTCTATTGCTTCAGGCTCCTTTTCTTGCTGCTTCATAAGCATTCGCCTGCTTCCCCTGGGTCTCTTTGCTTCTGTTTTACATCCTCTCTCTTCAGCATCCTGTGTTTCAGAAGATGACCAACCATCCTCTGATTCTGGCAATGTCCTAAGCCACAATCATATTATCTTGAGCTCTGGAGGAACATGATAAAACCTTATGGCTAACATCTAAGAATAGGGGAAAAAAATAAATATCTATTTTTCCACACCAGTGACTTTGAAGAGATGGGCTTTCTCATGAAGCACATGATGTGGCTTAACCAAAATATAAATTCAAAATCAGTTTACTGTGATGTATCTAACAGAATAAGGAGGAAGAAGAGGATGGGTATCAACTTTGCGTATAGGAGACCTAGATGTATCTTGTTCCTGAATACCTGAGACTGAGACCTCTGCCTGAGACCTCAGGAAAGTCACTTTCCGTCTGTGCCTCAGCTGTCCAGCCATGAAAGGGGGACAATTGCTGTCCCTATCTCACCTGGAATTGAGAAAAAAAAAAAAAAAAGTCTTAAAAATATTGAGGCGCTTAGGTAATGATGCTGATCCCATAGGGCTATGTGCACCCCTATCATATACCAAGGAGAAAAGTATGTTGTTGATTTTAAATATCTCGGAAAAAAACATTAAAAAATGGGTTTAGTCAGTTTATCAATATACTAAGCAGCACGACCTTAACCTTACGGCAGAAACAAAGGGCCACATAAAATATGAGATCCAAGTTCAGAATTAACCCAGATTCAGGTCTTATACTGCTCGTTTCCTTACAAACTGTACAGAGGAATTCAGGTTTTGGGTAGCTCAGCTGACTAAAACAACAGAGCAGTGAGCAAATATCAGTTGGCCTTGTCTCAATTTGTATTTACGTTGAAATATCGCTAAGCCAAGAAGTCACAAGATGAGGTGGTTTGCTGCACAGCGAAAATAAAGGCAGCTTTGGAGTGAGGATGCAAGCAATGATGGATGTCATGGAGATGCTGACCTACAAATCAGTTTGCACCTGTCACTGCATTCCGTGATACCTCTGTCACTCTGCCTCATGCCCAAGTTACATTGACTTCAGGTATTGTGCAGTTTAAACAGAAATATAAAAAACAAACAAAAGAAGAGACATGCCATGGCTGCCTGAAAGCTGTTGATAAGTTAGGGGGGGGGGGGGGGGGCAACAGTAATCCCTGCTGATCTGTAGAAACATTTGGGAATGCTGTGACCAAGCTTGTGTTAGTAAAAATTAAAATTATGAGCACGTGAAAGGGGAAACAATTTTCCATTGCAACAGTTCAGAGGGACATGAGGGCAGCCACGTCAGCTCCACGGAATAGGGCTGGGGACAGTTGTATTTCCTTTTAGAGAGAGCTGGTTTTGAGGATCACAGGTGGCTGGGAAAGAAAGCTCCTAAACTGGGTGCAAAATCAAGCAGAACTCCCAAACTCTGAAGCATACTGAAGGGCACTTGTGAGCCAGGGAAGTGGAGGCAGCTGGTAAGGCACAGAGACTCTAGTCACCTCAATCTATACATATAGTAACATCACAATGCTACTGCTCTCCATCCTTATGATGAGCATTAGACAGGCAAGACTGTTGTGGTTCTGCCTTGGCAGACCAAGTGTTGCTTGTTTACATCAGGTCAAATAGTGTTTGAAGGGGACTTGAGCATAGGATGAACTCCGAGCGCCCGTCAGGGCAAGTGGACGCACGGTGCCCAGCTCAGGAGCATCTTCCAGTTCAAAGCACCCTCAGTATTCGCCAACTGCGAAGGATGCGTGTATCAAAACCAAGCACCTTACGGAAACAAGACAGTGGCTTTTAAAGAAGTAACTAATTCAAGAAAATCTGAAAAATGTTCTCATGAGATCAAATCCAACGTAACAGTGCTTTTAACCGGTAATGCCTAGATAATCAAGGTGTTCACAGAAGGGAGTCAGGCAACCGCTTTTTAAGGAGCAGCACCTGGAATTCTAGTTGGAAGTTTTTTGCAACTGTAAGCTCTAAAAAGGCAATAATCCTGATTATAGGGAGTTTTAGTAGGCAAATTCAAGCCCACATCCAATACTCACTCACAAAGTCAAACCTTTTATAAGGATCAGTGCTCGGTAGGCTAATTTCATTTAAATTGGGCGGTATCTCCAGCAGAGCTTACCAATGTTTTATTTCTTGATGTGGCCCAAACCAATTCAGAATCATAGGCTCAATAGAAACAGGGAGCATTTGTTCAACACCTTCAGCTGATGTTTCTTAGCACCAGTGAAAAAGGAGCAGCCCAAATACTGTTTACATCATGTAGAAATCTTTTAAATCTCTTGCATCTTTTTACAACAACAAGTAAGTATGAAAAAAAACCCGTACACCTTTCCCCCTCTAAGTATGATTTCTTACCCTTCTTCAAGCTTGATTTTGAAAGGCTTTCTTAGAATGTCAGTTGCAACAAAAGATTAGGACCAGATGTGGCATATGTTGAAGGCATGGGTAGGAAATCTACTCAAGACACATCAGGCAGCAAAGAAAAGCCTGATGAGAAGGTAAGTAAAAAATAGAAAGAAGAAACAGACTTAGAAATAGGAAGACCGACCTGGGGAAAGAAAGAGGCTGCAGAGCAGAATCCATGAGAAAGACCATGGGCTTTTTAGCCAAAAATCAGATTGAAAGGAAATTATTTACACCTTGCAAGCAAACAGAGTGAAGAAAGTAACTCCAAATAAGTAAAGCTGAGTGGGCCAGAGAAGAATAAAATCAGCAGACAGATCCTCAGCAATACAAAGTGCCACATCTCTGCTGAAGTCAATGAAGCTATGGCAATTTATGCCACTTCGATGGCACTATGACAATTCATACCATTTATACAGTATATCCTTTATACTGCAATCAGTGCAGCTATGATAACTTTTTCCAGCTGCCTTGATGTGAATTGGTCCAGCCCAGCTTATTCTCATGTTCTCAGCGACACCAGAAAATATGGTTATATTGGAAGAGGCCAGCGACCGCAGTCTGACTGTCCAAATTATTCCATTATTACCTATTTTGCAAATTAAACTGCTCTGACATTTTTTCTAATTCAGACAGGTACGTGCTGGCCAGAACCACGATCTACCACACTGAACAAAACAATCTGAGAGGTTCATAAAAATGGAAATGTATTTGGAAGTGATACGCTGAATACCCTATCTACTTAAAGTTTGCAACCTGATTTAAAGCCCAGGCATTTAATTGTTAACTGCAAATTTTGAAATTAAAAAGTGCCAATTTTGCCTTCCACGAGCTGGAAAACTATGTTCTGATAGAAGGCAACATCATGTAAAACAGTCATCATTACCAAGTAACACAAATGTTTTTTGTATGTAAAATTGCTTTGTAAAATATTTGCTCCATCTGCTGAAAGTAGCAAAGACAATTTTCCCTGATAGCTAATGGCCCATTTCAGCTGTATGGCAAGCGATTCACCGTGGCTGCAACTTGCATTAAGTAGAATGGTGAAAACAGTGCACAGAATTCTCCACTTATGTAGTATTATCTACTCACTGCTTCCTGAGAGCCCGTCCCTCATTATCATGGCCTTCGCTGTGGATCAGCACGCAGGACTAGGGTTGCTTTGACTCAAGAGGCTTTTTGTCAAACTGAGGCACATATGCTATGTTTCAATACAAAAGCACAAAACAGCCACTTTCCTTGACTACAAGAACAAGAAGGTTAGTTCTCTTTCAACTTTCCAGCACTTAAACTGCTGTTCCTTTTTTCACACCACATGGGGCCATGGTTTTCTCTTCTGGCTCATGCTGTCACTCTGCACGCTGAGGATTTCAATATATAAAGATCAAGCACTTCTTTTAATTCTAAATTCAACTACACACACACACACGCACCAAAAAAAAAAAGCAAAAAAACCCCACTGGCCTAGTCCAAACCCCCCCTCCCAATTGGTTGGCTCATTGTATACTCTGCTATTTACCGTGCCTCCATTGAAAAGCACATGTTTACATTGTGCCCTGAACTACTTCAACATCTGCTAACAGACCAATAAAAAATAAATAAACCAGGATTGTTCAGAAAGAGAGATTCTTTCTGTTTCCTCTGAACGCTCCTAAACCGGCAGCAGCAATATGCTGCAAGATCCCTTTTCATAGATGTCATCTCTGAAAACAATATATGCGGGGAAACAAAATATAAAATCAGAACAGCCTGTGCTCCAAAAAGCAAACCGAAAGAGGATCTTGAAAGCTCTATGAACCTGTCAAATAATTCTCCATATTTATACACAGCATGTTAATCTGAGGTTAGGACAATTTTATTAAATAGTTTGCTTTTTTAATTAAAAAAAACCAACCGATGTGCATTGCTATTTTATGCATAAAGTTGTTTTTTGCGAGGTTGCAGCCTTTGTTTTTCAAGGTTCCCCACATCTACCTTCACAGTGAAGAAAACAACCATCATAATCTTAAAAAAATCTTTTTTTTTTTTTAATCATATATTTCTTTCAAATGTAGCATTTGTAAGTTCAGGACATCGGAGTGTTAATCCTCATAAAAAGACGAGATAAGCAATATTTGAAAGCCTCTTTTTCTGTACTTTAATGAGATCTCTGCAAATGCACAAACAATTCAGATGCCCTCAGATTAATAATATTTCACTTTTCTCTCTTTCAGTCTCTACAGATTTTGTTCATTTCTGTTCACTTGCCCTCCTTTCTGGCTTGTATCGCTAAAGAAAGGGTTCTAATGAGTTCCAAAAATGTGATTTCAGAAAGAAAAGAGATGTCATATAGATAATCCACAGTCACTTCCCAGAAATTTTATCTAAATTGCAGAGCTGTTACGCTAAAGGAATTGTCAGACAAAACCTGCATTGTGTTTCACAAACAACACACTGTTAAACTTCTTTTATTCTTAGAGTTGCCTATGTGTTACTTTTTGGATTTTAGCAAAATAAACATTTTTAAAATAATCCAAGCAGGCATTTTATTGGATGCGATAACATTAACGGATTTCAAATTTCTTTAGTGCTCTTGCTTTATCCTCTCCTTCCACACTGTTATTGCAACAAACTGGCACTTAAATTCAATTGATTCAAAATATTCTGGATCCATATGGCCTAAAACCCTGGAGCTGAAGTTCTGATATTGCCTCACTGCTGTTTTCTAGCATTTGCCTCTACTCCAGTCCCCAGATGGTGGAAGTAACATTTAAACCTCCTTTCCTCTGCCTTGTACAATAGACCTTGGCACCATTTCAACTGTTTACTCCGGTAATTAACAGCACTGATACCACAACAATTACAACTCCTACAATCTTAACACAATAATGCTATGAATTAGTGAGAGCTAATGGCTGGAAGGTATAGTGGTTCCAGACTGCGAGATCTGTGCATTTTTAGAATAAAATAAAAGGTACAAACAGCACGCTTTCGGTAGACAATGATTACCTAGTAATTAGTTTACACAAAGCTTCCTATTTAATGGCAAAACGCTGTAATTAACGCGTGACAGAAAATCAAAGGGTACTTTGTAAGCGTATGAAAAATTAACACTGCAGGCCTATAGCTTTATGTACTGATTAGAAGCATATTAAATCAATAGGACATACAAACCAACAGCTTGCATATCTGATTATTGCAAGTCTCACGAATGGAGATCATGGCTTTAATCTAACCGAGGGATACAATTATCACGCTTTATTTTACTTAAGATTTGAGAATCACCTGAAACGTCACCATGGCAGGCACACAGGTATATTAATAATCTGAGAAAGAGCACTCTGGACTGTTCGCGGATACGGTGAATATTTAAGCTATTTAGGATATATTGCTGAGAGATCACTGCCTGTGCTAGGAAACAACCTGCAGCTGTATTGCTTTATAGGTAATCAATTCCTGTCCAAAACCTTTGGGTTCTTTCTCTTTTTCCTATCATCGTATCAGTTAGAAGAAATTTTACAAGCCTGTCAAAATGCTGTAAATGCATCTTCTGTGGATCTGTCAAGAGTTTCTGGCCCTCTTCAGGCTGAAAAAAATACCACACCTGCAGCCGTGTGCGTGCACCAAGGAGCAGAGCAAAGGCTACTCGCTTAAGAACCCCCTGGGCAGGCTTCAGGTGTTACACTAAGGCCAGTTTGATCGCTTGCGGTTTATCCCAGTTGCAGTACTATTCGCAGCACTGCCCTAGAACAAGGCCGGTGGTGGCACAAGAGGCAAACAGAGTGGTGAAAATGGGAATGGGTAGCAGAAAGGAAAAAAACAGGGATAGGCAGCTTTGCTGTGTTCAAAGACTGTCAGAAATAGTGTGCCTGCAATGCCATGTTGCTAAAATTACATCTTTGGCAGTATTACGGTTGGGTTTCTTTTGACAAACATATGCTCTTTACTCCGAATTCCTTACTTCAGTAAAGAAACAAGATGTGGTATGTAATCTTCAGCTTTCTTACAGTGAATGTGACTCATTTAACCAGTAAACAATCTGCTCACCACTATTCCCGATTTTCAGATAATCACAAAATTTATCTATTATTTATTACAGGACTTTTGAAAGTTGACGAGAAAATTTTTATTTTAAAGGAACATCCAGCCTTTCACATAATTTTATCTCGGCCTTTGAAACTAATTTTCCAATAGCAATCAATGCAAAATCTTGCAGCCAGGTTCTGAATATTGCTTTATGCAACCCAGAGTGAAAGTTGGATTTGTCACCTTTTGAAAAGATTTTTATTTCCTTGTACACATTTTAGTGAATTAACCAAGATGCAGTCTATAAGGAAAAGAAACTGTGACAAAACACTGTGACACAACTGGAGGCAATAAGATTCAAACACTCTAACACTTAAAACAGTAGGCTGCCCAAATGCATTAAATAGCTTTTTTCTTCTACAACAGATATTTAATGGAGAGTTTTGAAATTGTTGTGTAGCTATGGCCAATTATAATGGCTTATTGAGAGAACATTGATGCTTTTTTCCTGTGCCTTGCTCTATTGTATTTTCAGCTCTTCTCTTCTTTACCCCCCACACTGATCCCTTTTTTTGTCTTCAGCTTGATCTTCGTTATCTTTAGGATTGCTGCTAGGTAAACTCATATCGTGTGGCTGGTCCTGGTGGTTAATTAAGAGTTGCAGTGTAATAAAAGATAATTTTAAAATTAATTTCACTAGTAATTTAATCTAGTGATTTAGATACTGTTTAGCATTCTACAGTTACACAAGAGGATGGGAACTCTGCATAGTGCTGTATTTTACATAAAAGGGGAAACTGTTAAAAGAAGAAAAATGGCAGCACTAGCAGAAAGGTGATGTTCACTTTCCTCTAAGAGGGAAGAGGGCTGCAAGTGTTCTGAGAATTTAAGGTGGCCATCTGAGTCTCAAGATTCGGAGTCAAAGGCCAGGAGGCATCACAGACTTTGACAGCCTGGTGTCTGTTCAAAAACCAACAAAAGGCACCAAATACACTTTGTAGACCACTTTTCCACCAACCTTCAGCTTGAATTGTGAGTGGGCATCTGAATGTCTTCAGGGTCACGAAAGCATGGCTGTGTAAGGTCTGCTTAGCCCCGAACCTTGTCTCTGACAGTGGTCACAAGTGGATGCCCAGGCACGTATGAAAACAGAGCAAACACTTCTATTCCCCAGATACTCTCCCAGCCTCCAACAATTTGCAGCTCTGAATCCCTCTTAAGCCAGAGACTCTGTCGGTGATGATTGTTAATAATTTTCTCTTCCATGAATTTATAAAGTCTCTCAGCAAGGCTTCATATAAGTATAGGTGAGATTTTCCAAAACCTGAAAAACTGAACTGCTGACTTCCAACTTCTTAGCACACTTTGGAAAACCACAGATTAACAAAGATTATGGATATCTTTCTCTAGATACTCCAAACAGTTTTTCACTTACTCTAACAGTAACAGAACCAGTCTTCCTGCTACGCATGGACTAACTGAAGCTTGAATTGGTACAGAAAATGGGGGCCAGATCCCAATATTCCTTTTCACACTGGAGAATGCCTCCACAAATGGCCTCACAATTGCCAAACGTGCACTTGTGGCGGCAGCACTTATCTTGACACTGAATATTGTTGGAATCTGGGTCTCACGATGAATTTTTTTTATACGCTGACAGACTTCAGCAGCGCACAGTAGGATGAGGGCCTTACAGAGCATACTCAGCATTGTTTGTGAATTCAACCCTTTATGCAGCTGCAAAATATTTTTTCAGGTAACTCAGATGTTGCATTTAAGTTAACAAGGTAAAATATATCGATAATCCTGTCCTGCACTTTTGTTTGCCCAACGTTGTATTTGAAATGAAGAATCTAAAATCAGTCTCATTTTTAGATGGAATAGATCTTTTTACACAGTTCAAACTCACAAACTACATTATTTTTAATCTGTTGCCTACTACATACCAACGAGGAAAATCTGGGTATCGTGTCGCAAACTACTATGCAAATGATGCTATTTGTAAGTATTACCATAATTTAGTGCTTACAGTCATATTCTCATTTCTAATAATTCTACCAGAATGGGGAGTCTTTTCACTGTACTCTTAGCCTGCAGGATAGTCTTTCATCAAGAAGCTGAATTTTTTAATAACCTGCCAGCATACGTTTTGTATGTGGCAGCCTATGCCGATGACACAATGTCTTCATTATCAAAAGAAACAGGTCTACATACTGTAATAGGACATTAAAGCATGCCTGTGCTCATAAACTAATGCTTTGATGTTTAAATGTGTATCATTACAATGGTATTCCTTAACAAAGGATGATTTTAATCCTCTGCTCTCAATGGCAATACTCATCGGAGGCTGCAATTCATTATATAAAAAAGGTCTCCTGTTCTACAAAAGAGGGCTAAACTCAGAAGGCAGAAAAAGTTGAACACATATATTCAAACAAGACATTCAAAATGGTGGCAAGTTTCACATTTTGCCAAAGCCCGCTAATACCAGTCTGGGTTTATGGAAGCTTCCTGCTGACTCTAGGAAATCAGATCAAATACATGATTTTTTGTATGTATTTTCCAACCGCCAACACATGTTTGTGTTTAAGGGCTTCTAACGGGTTGATTCCTGGTTGCGTCAAATCTCAACATAAATGCAGTATAAATGGGAAACCAAAAAAAGCCAGTTACTGTGATGTCCTTTATAAAGAGTCACTTAGCCATGAAAGAATGGAAAAGGCACAGGAATGCTAGTCCTAACTCTAGGTAACACCACTTATATAGGGAATTTATACCAGCAAAGAACTAGACTTGGTGAATCCTGTCTCCTGCCCCACTGACTCAGACGGTGGGAGCAGGATCTGGATATACTGTTGGCTTTATGTCCCAGAGAGCTGGGTGGCCCGGTAATGCTTCACTGGGGTGGCTCTCTGGTGCTCTGCTTTATACTGCTTGAGTTGCACAGAGTGAGGGATCTTCAGCAGATCAGAGAAATTAGCCCTTCAGCTTTGTATCATAAGCTCTATTCTATAATGTGGAATTATTTTGTAGTTGTCAAATGCAACAGAACTGTAATCAGCACAATTTGAAATTTTAATATACAATATAATTCAATCAAACAAAAATTTCAGACCAGTTTTGATTGAATTAAAAAAATCAAAAGAGCTATAATGAGTAGTTTATGTAAATTAAACCATTCTTTCTGGATACATTCCTTCTGGCTTTAAAACCATTACATTAGGAATGAATTTGGCACAATATACAGAAATATCAAATGCTTATTGAAATTAACACATTTAAATACCAATGAATATTTAAACTACAAATAGTTTTCTCAATGCCAGAACTAATGAAGTCTAGTTTCATATGGATTTTTCTGCAGTTGAAATGTATCATCTTTCAGCCTCTCAGTCACGTGGATTCTTAGGAATCTACTGCATGAGTTCATGCTATACTGTTTCCCTCAGTGAAGTATTTATAGGATCTCTCTCCTTACCTAAACACCCGCTGTAATGAAACACGCAGGACTTTAAATGATCTCGCAGACCTCAAGTGTTCTGTCGTATACAGTTGAAAATAGCTCACAGGTTTAAAAGCTATTAGTTAGGCAAAACATAAAAAAAAAACCCTTAGAAAACCAGATTAAGTAGTAATCTGTCTGTATGTAGTCCGCAACTGATTAGTAGTGTTCAACTAATTAGTCCAACACTTTGTTGCAATAATTCCAAGTTTCTGTGTAGATCTAAGGCTCTGCCACCTGTATGCTTTCATTTATACATGTCCTCACTTCAGATAAAAAAACCCTCTGTGTAAAATTTGCATGTTACTGCATATGAATGAAGTGTTATGACACCCAGCTTATTCCACAGTTGGAAGCCAGGCATTCATTTCTATTTTGGAATATTTAACTGTTTTATTTGAATTACTGTTACCTATTGCTTTGTACAAGCGAGTCTGGACTCTAATATCAACCTTACCAAAGTCTTACAATGAAAGCTCAGAGAAAAGATTTGCTGTGCCAAAGAACCCCAGTGGACTATCAAGAGGCCATGAAAACAAATTAAACAAATCACACTTACGTGTGCCCACTTCTTACTCCATATCTCAGGGCTGTGTCGCTGACGTTCCTTTTGAATCCAGTGGTAACATTTCAGGTGCGAAATAACGTCACAATAGGCAGTGCCATTTCCTCCAGACTCATTGTTCACTTTAAACAACCAACGCCGCACTTCCATATTGTCAATGATGAGCTGGCTGAGAACGCTAATCATCTGTGGAGCAATGACACAGAGATCTTTTGCACCGTGACAATATTAAATTGTTCCCCGATTTAGACTTCCAGTTCCCCAGTGCTTGGACTTGAAATTTATTTTCTAAATACTGCTGCTTTTTCTTAAAGATGCTTGAGTTGTTACCCTTATCTTGAATAAGGAGCGAAAGCACCCTTGAACATTTTTTGGTGGAGAACCTAGGGCCTCCATCCTGCACTTCAGTCCACAAGTACAGGCTACCAAACAGCAACTGAGCACCTTTGGTGGTCAGTGAAGCTGTATTCTGCAGAGAGAAATTTGCCTGTCCAGGCTTTTTTGTCTGATGAGAATCTTAGGCTTTGGATAATCACTACTGCTCAATAAATGTTTGTGACAGGGTAAAATGTGGGATGGGCTACACTATTTGCAAAATCTAAGAAATAATTGTGCCAGATTCTAACACCAGCCAAAACACCTGTGAAATTTTCCTACTGGAGAGTCCGTTGTATGGTTATAAATGAACGAAGGAGTTACCAGGCAGGCTTTATAAAAATGCTAATTATTTATTTGTGTATGTACACAGATTTAAATGGCTTTAAAATGCCTTTTGTCCAGCTGGTGTAGGATGCAATTAGCTTCTTCAAAACTGCAAATGCCTTTGAACCTGGTAAAAGTATTACCAGATCTTGTTGCATTGGCTAGAGCCTTCCACGTTTTCTGTGTAGTAAATTTGGGGACTTTCATTTCTTTTTTTAACGTTGACCTAAAGTACAATTACATGTGTGCTCCCGATGCTATTATTTGTGGCTTTTGAGAACTGCATAAATGCGTTTTTCTTGATGACCCCCCTACAGTAATGAAATGGATCAATAATATTGTAAGGACTGTACCAATCACAAAGAATTATGTTCTATCTTTAAGTGAAAACTGAATTGTGCTTTAACATAGCATCACCTTGCTTAGATTATTTAACCTAAAATGCCAATATCTCATACAAGCAAACAACAGAAGTAGAACTTCCATAACACTGTAGTATGAATCAAAAGTATTTGATGCACATAAATTATTTACAATAAATCAAACAGTTGTTTTTCAGATCATTGATCAAATATTTATTTCATCTACTATAGCAGTCACAATGTATTTGTATAGCTTAGATTGTTTTCAGTGTTAAGGATGATTAATAAAAAGCAAAGCAACGTGAAAAGCCTCTCTAAGAAGCAGGAATACCTACAAACCCTGACACTGATGATTTTCCTGTGTGAGATGTCGCACCACAATAAATATATTTTTTTACAAATCAGTGCAGATCATACTTAGACATATCATTGCAAACTGCAAAATCAGCTTATAGGTGAAATACTGAGGCACTGAATGCAAAAATAAATAGATATAAATCGAACACAGTACAGAAAACTTGTGCCTTGTGATTTTAGTTCAGTAATATTTTATTCTCTTCTTACTGGTCATGCTAACAAGATAGGTGAATTTAGCAATGTTAAGCTAGATACAAAGTAAAACTTCAGTTGCAGATAGGCTCATTGAACCTCAATTTGAATAGGCTGACTGCTTAAGTGGAAGAAATTCTCCCTTCATCAAATACTTCATTTTCCCAGAAACCCTTGTTCTATTTTTAGTCACTGGTAAAACTCCTGTTAATCTCACTGAGGCTGTGACTTCATCCATGCAGCAGCAACACAAACTGTTGGAAATAAGTGGCCAAACACCCTTATATCTTCTCAAGAAAGACCATGAAGAATACCAGAACAACCGTATTACTTCCTGACTAGGAAACAAATTGCATTTACTTAGATAGAGCCAAAAAAGAATGCAACATCACACATGATTTAATCAAACGCAGTTAAGGTTTCATTGAGAAGAGTCATTGCAATTGTGCAACATTTGCATTCTATCAGGTGAAACCAGGCACCTGCATGTTGACCCATCGCAGACCACATCCTGCTTACCTGTTCGTTGTTGCAGATGTCAGATTCTCCGGGAGGGGTTGGCACACAAGCATTGGCAAAAATTCGTTTACTTCCAGACTTGGTACTATAGAGGTGAGCCACTTCTGGCACGGAGCCTAATATAGGCACATTTAGCATGTCAGCCACCGCTAAATCATCTTTGTGGGGAACCCCTCCAACAATGTAGGCATTTCTGTTCTGGATAAGGATTTTTATTCTTTTGATTGTCTTGGGACTGTACTTCAGCTGAGTGGCTAGGCACATGTGATGCTTCTGTATAAAGATAACATTATTCTTGTTAAAAGGTGTTCTTTTCTATTCCATGAACCTAATTTATAATGTTGCACACAATAAATACATTATTAATAGCAGGCTGGGTTATGACCTATCCTGTAGCTTAGCAGTTTAAATTGATAAAAGCTGTTGGGGTGAGGCTCCATAATCGTGCACATCTTTAGTGTGTTGGAAATGGGCTCATTGGGAATAGAACTAATTACTACACATCTGTATTTATTTGATCCATGCGGAATTATCCTTCTGTCAGTCGGCAGAGAGGCTGGTGGCCTTTGGATAATAGTGATTCATCTCAGCAACACTTCTGGCATGGTTTAACTCTAAAGCTCCTAAAAATCAATACAAAAATGAAGAAAAAAACCCCTATAGCAGGGAATGTATTTCACCATACAGTTCAGCAGTATTTTAAGTGATTCTCTGAGAATAAACCACTTTGATTTACAAAACCTTTCACTGATCACATTAAATTACTGGGGATATACATTTCCATTACACAGTAGTTCTAGATAGCTACTGTAAACACAACTACAGAGTACTCAAAGAGAGTGTAGTAATTTTGTTGTTTAAGTACAAGGGTTTCAACTTTTTGGAAAGAATTTTTCTTCTAAAAAAGAAGATCTAATCCTGAACAAGCTGTTCATAACAGATACTATAACCTCTAAATTTAAACTGAAAATATTAGTCATGGAGGTGAAACCTCAAAAATATTTTCTACAATGTATCCTATGCACGGCCTGCAGATAACCCAATTATCTTTCCAAAGACAGAGAGGTGCACTGAGGCTGAGACAGATAGGCAGAGACATCATGCAGAAATAGTACAAGAGACATCAACCACAACAGATTGCCATAAA
Organism: Falco rusticolus; assembly: GCF_015220075.1. NCBI lineage: Eukaryota > Metazoa > Chordata > Aves > Falconiformes > Falconidae > Falco > Falco rusticolus. Next base: position 4,967,138 of record NC_051193.1, read on the forward strand.
CAATTCATAATCGTAACAAGAAGAAAATCCTCTTCATATGGAGCTTTTGTCTAATTTAGGCACCAGTCAGGAAAGTATTCCTTTTTGGGATCACACAAATACTGGATTTGCTAGGGATTTCCAGGACTGTAGGACCCAGAATATTTTCCTTCAAAATCCTGGATGCTCCTCCATAGGGACTGAAATATAAATCCTGATTCCACTACTTGGATGGGGACGATGGTGGGAAAGGAGACAGGGAGGCCTACGGAAATGGACGAAAGGAATCCCCTTTTGTCAATTCCTTGGTGCTTTCTCATACCAAACATGCAGCTGCAAAAAGTGCCCAAGTATCTCTGTAAAGGAGTCAGACATACTGCAAGGACAATGGGAACGTAAGTCAGAAATGAGATGCTTTTCACAGTTCTAGTAGGAAAAAGTGAGTCACAGAAGTATGAGGGCAAAAAGAACAACAAATAAGTTTTCTGGAGTCTTTTTCCTTCCATCGGTTTTAAAACTGAGACTCAATGTTCTGATTCATTTGTTTCCTTTCTCCTGAGCACTGGTATAAAAGCAGGGAGATGGCCCATTCTGTTGGTCTTGTGGCAGAGTTCTGCAGTGTAGAGAACAGGATCAATTTCCAGCCCCGGTCACTTGCTCCCTGGGGCCACAAGTGGTGATGTAGGGATGAGATTTGCTTTGTCTCTCTCAATAATGGATTTTACAGTTAATTAAGGAGTGCAGGAAACAGGTTGTAAAGTCTAGTTCATTCCTGCTTTAAGAGTGGTATAGCTGCCATGATATACAGTAGTGCAAGTGAAAGCAGGAAAACCAAGGAATCCTCTGAATTTGAGCGCAGCGTGCATAGAGTAGTGGTTAGGAGGTTAACCAAAGGGCTAAGTCTTGCTTCTCAAGCCTGTTGATTTTTGGTTTTGTCTTTAAACTTCTCAAGATCAGAGAAGCTGACCTTGGCATCAGCTTTACCACAATGAGCAAAGCCACCACCACGCTGTTTTGATATGATATTTGATATGTAACCCTTGGTTAGAAGTGTTTTCACACTGCACGTGGATGCACCAAGTCACAAGAGGTCATTCTAATAGCTAGCAAATGCCTAAGGATGACAGTATATGGACAACTTTTTCCTCAGTCTCTCTCTGCCTCTCCCCTCTGCAGATGCCAAAGGGCACACAGCTATCTGTGATTGGGTGTCTTTTCTACAGCTATTCCTTACATCCAGTTCCATCAAAATAGCTAGGAAACTGGGCAAGGCCGATTTGTGCTTCTAGAACTGCTAAAAGGAGCCTGCTAAGGTGGCCTTTAAGCCACACTTTCATGTACTGGGAATAAATTTAGGTACATTAGGTACAACAAAAGCTTTTTATTAAATAACCCAGAAGAAAGATCCTTAAAGAACCTGTAAAGCTCTAACCCTTACCCAGACAAAATGACAGCTAAACCCATGGTCACTGAAGCCAATGGATGACTATGGTCAGTTATGAGTACAGATTCCTCTCCACAAAAAAAGATACACTTCTTGGGCACATCAGTTAATAGACGGTAAAGAATACACGCTTAATGAAAAGAAGGTAGTTTTGAGGATTCTGCATATAAACGGGTGCACCACACTGAACAAGGGTGTACCTCAGCCTGGTATCACGTAACACCTGCGATGGCCCATTCTCTCTGATGGCACCTGGCACCGATATATGCTCCTCAGCACTCTACAGCTGCGGGAGCGGCACAATCCATAGCGCAGAAGAACCATGTAGCCCTTGAAACTAAGGTTAGGCTCCCTACATCACAGCATGTAACTTTCCCCAGTAAATCATAGCTGTGTAATATATTTTCAGAAAGCTGTTTGCTCTTCACCTCAAAAAAACCATTATTTGGAATATTTCAGTAGAAATTGGAAGAGTGAAGGCTATACGCAAGAGATGGATGCCTAAAAACAACCTGCTTTTTTTTTTTTTTTCTTACAGTGAAACTACTTCAGCCAAATCAGTATGACCAAAATTGTCCACAAAGTATATTTTCCATTCCTGTACAACCTGTCCATGTTTAGCGTTCATCTTGTATCCATAGTATGATGTGGTTTAGGTGATATTTGTAGCATGGTTCATGTAGAATGCTTCTTAAAGCTTCCAATATTTGGTAGTTAGTACTGGAAAAATAACCCAGTATCCAGCTACAGCTGTCAAAGTGCAATTTAAAAAGAAAAAATATATTACTGGTATTTATCAAGGATTTACCATCCCAATAATTCTACTTTACAAGGTTAAGACCCAGCACAGGCAGTTGTGATTCTTGCAGGTTTCCAGTACTCGGATAAAAGGACAATACTAAAGAAAAGCCAGCTCCTAAAAACACAAATATAGTCTTGATGCTTTTCTCCAGTTTCAGAGAAAACAGAACACATTCATACCTACAGAATTCATTTTAACTAGGGCCAAACTCCTAGAGACAGCTGTGACTCAGGGGTCCTTCCCTATACAGCAAAAGAGCTAAGCACTCTTCTTGCATTAGCTATTTTCAGACTATTTCAACAGAAAAGGATTCACACACGTACACAAGAGTAGTTCTACAGTAGCATACTGTTCAGCAACACATCTGAAAACTCACACTTAAGGAATATAAAAAGTTTCTTTACCTTCTGAAGCCATCAGTTTCAATCAGTCTACAGTAAAACAAATACTTGCTTAACAAAATAACTAGAAGATTGTTATTAATATATATCAAAATTAGGAGGAGGGCTTCAGGAATAAACCCTAGGGATATAAAGACACCACAAAGATTCATAAAAATCAAATCTCAGCTAAGACACTGTGGACTTAATATTTACAATATAAAACTAGTCTCCACTGCATAGAGTCTTCACCACACTGCAGTATTCTCAGAAACACTGTGCGTAGTGTACGTTAATTAAGGTCTCCTTTTAGACCATGTTTTAGCACATAGATTTAAAACTGATGACAAGTTTGGAGCTAATATTTCTGTATTACCTAACCCAAGTCGTTTTAAGTTATGTTTTTTAAGAATTTCTGCATTGGATTTAATTGCAAGAAACACTACAAACACATGAATGATTGAATGCTGGGCTACCAGGAGATAAAAGTTTGAGTAATAAGAGCGGTTTATCGCTATGATTTGCTTAGAGATATAAATCTATCACATTCTCAGTCCCAAGCATATAGTAAGAAGGGGCGGTGGTCTGCAAACAGCCAATATAGGACTCTCTCAACTAAGTCTATAAAGCTAAACCAGGATATTTATTTCCAATGCTCTAACTAGTAGTCTAATCAGTAAAGCCCTTAAACTTGCAATAATATTTCACTGATGTGTACCAGAGCGTTACAAGTTATAAAATTTCCAATTTAATTTTACTGCATCCCTCAAGCTGTAGTAATTAGAAGACAAACTCACAGGGAAGCTGTTTATAGCTTCAGGGGTGAGAATTTTGAACCTGTCCTGCAGGTCACCCATGTCCTCAGGGTTCCCAGATCTAACAGCTGCCTGCAGACCCAGGAGTTTATTGTAATACTGCAGTAACTCCTCACTCAGATGAAGGGGGCAGATGTAGATGACGTCCACATTGGCATCTAAAACAAAGGGGCACAATGTTCATTACAGGAAGAAAGGTGAACTCCATTCAGAACAGCAATCTGATAATTCCTGATCGTTTGCAAACAAACAGCTTCCCTAAAAGACCACTGGAAATAAAACTGAGATCTGTAATTCCCAAATCTTAGCTGTTTAACCGATTTTCCTGTGCTTCAGCATTTCTCTGAAGACAGGTCAGCAACCCAAAGAAATAGCTAGTTTTTGAAATTCAATCGGCAGCACATATCGGGGACAGAATTTTGAAAGTGTTGCAGGGGGATTTAAATGCGCGACTCACATTAACATCAATGGGAATTGTGCACTGCTTTAAAAATATATCCCATTAACTTCAGTAAATTATAAAACTGAGCTATTAAGTTTAGAAAGCTGATGAAATCGCAATTTCATATGCTGCCTGGATTTTGCATGGCCTGTTCCTGTTCTTGTCCTGTCCACAACAAAGCACACGGTAGGATACCATTAATAACTATTGCTGAGCATGCGAGTGTGCAGATTAGCTAGTTAAACACCACAGTGTGAAAATCTGTTTTTCTGCATGTAAAACAACTTGGGCTAAAAGACAGTGTGTACACAAACACTTCGAGGTGAGAAAGTGAAAGCCTTTAATATACACTGTTTTGGAAAATTTTAACTACTCTGCTCTTCGAAAATATTAATGTTAATAGATGAGCTAATGAATTAATGGGCCTTGCAACATCAATAGAACACGCTGCCAAAAAGCACTCCTAGATTTGGATCCAGCTCCTGCTGAAATCAGTAGGAAGTCTTTCATTGTCTTTACTGGGCACAGGAACAAGAGCCTGGAAAGTGCCAGTGACAACTGCTATTACATGTGAATGAATCAGAAGCAAAGCAATTATTGGACTAAGGAAACCCGGAGACTAATGTTCTAAAGGAATAAGATACCCCATTCATTCTGTTTGTTTTGCCATACTGCAGCAGGCAAACAGCCCGCATTAAAAATGTACGGCCAGAATCTCAACTGAAGCATTAAAGTAGTACAGTATCCAACAATCAGCCCTGTATCTGAAACGTCCACACAGCCTTTCTATAATGCAGTTCATTACCATATCACTTCTTAAAATGATTAAAAGGAGTAGAACTGTTAGTCAATACTCTATTGCTTTTAGGCATTTACTCAGACTTGCAAAGCAAGCCTGAAAATTTACCAGCTAGGGTACAAAAAGACTACTTGCCAGTCTCGGCTGTAATGCTGAATGGACTGCACTGTCAAAAATTGACAAGCTCAAGTGAATTTGTTGAATAAAATGTGGCAACACATTTTACTACTCTTAGCATTGCCCTGTAAAGAGATATACAAGTCTCCTTTGGGCACGGTGGGGCTTCAGAGACAGATTAACTCACAGGAGGTCACAACAAGCAAGGAAATCCTCTGGTATTCTAAAGAAATAGAAAACTAACGTGGTAAGTATCAATGCTCTTCTGCCAGGCACAGGTAAAGCATCTCCTCTAGTTAATAATGTATTAATATTTAACTAGTTTGTATTTTACTCATAGTCTATCTTACATTTTTGCAGTAGAACCAGTTCTCATGTTCACAGATTTTAAAGTGAGAAGGAATGCCTGTTTAATGTGCTGCCTTTGTACCTTTAAGTTTCTAATTATCATTTTACAGACCCAAAACACCCCTATGTTAAAAAAATTAAAAAATAAAACTGTACAGTGGAAAAACAATATTAGTGCCTAGATAATATATAAAGGCAATTACATTATTATTTTAGGCAACTGTAAATTTCTGGATCTAATATATTTTTGTTACAAACTTACTAAATGGCATTTATAAAATAATAATGATACTGAAATATACATGAATCATGTAAAGTATGTCATTCCAGGGAGCCAATGAAGTTGGTCACTGACAAATAATATTATTCGCTGCTTTGCTTAAAAGAGGACTGTCATTCCAGGAAAAACTTTTAAATGCATGTCTTTTGCCTCATTTGCTAATTAAAAAAAAATGGTTTAAATAAGGTGTTGCTCTTTTCTAGCACATCTTTCTCTCCATATGAGCCTGGATGAACACTAGCAGAATTAGCTACCTAATTTTGTAGAACACTAAACACTTTTGATCATTTGTGGTGCTCAGCATGCCACAGGATGAGGCTGCTTTACTTTACCACAGAGTCAGAAAGAATCACCATGTTCTTCTTAATACCTTGGACAGGAGAAAATGCCACAGCAGATAAATTACTTCTGAGTTTATATGTTCTCTGTATTTAACATTAATACAAAAAGAAAGTCCTCACTGGTCATTTTCTTTTATTCACAACTACGGGCAAATAACGATCAAAAAATAGGCAGCCAACAGCTCATAACATACCCAGTATGTCACACAGCCTTCCCATCTGCATGTTCTGTTGGAGAGCAAGATCAGGAATATGCTCACGGGTGCACTGGGAATATCCTGGAAAACAGGGAAAGCCCTCACAAACTGTATTCAGAAAACCCCTGGTACATATTTGAAAGAAATTAGACTTTTGGGTTAAAAGAAGCTGTAATAAAAGTATTAAAAACCCTCAAACATGGTATAACACTAATTGCATCATCTTTATGAATTTACTTTTATTAGTCAACTGATGCAACACCGTGTTTTCATGTCATGAGATTTTAAATACAGACCTACATGGTACAGACCTAATAGAGCTTTATAATTAAAACATGCAGACTATTTTGTTTGAATCTTCTATGTTTCTGGATCTTTTTTAAACACCAAAAAAACCTGACACCATCATTAAGCAAGAATCCTGGTACATTTTGTTCTTCACACAGATAAAAGGCAACAAAACCACTTCATTAAGGAGACGTCTGGGTGATATCTGATCGCTTTGTTGCAGGGGATGAATGAGTGGCGGCCTGCCTGAGCTTGGATTATCTATTTGGAGCTCACACTTCCAACTGACTGCATACTTGCATTCAAAAAGACTGCAGTAAATGACATAACCACTGTAACTATAATCTCTAATCCTGTAATTTCGAAGTTCAGCTAATTCTAAATTAATTGGTGCGCATACACAAACACACACCACCACAAAACGTGAGTTGCTAGTTGCAATAGCTGTGATTGAATCAATACGGAAGTTAAGCCTCACATTCAGTGTTCAGCATAAAATCTTGACCAATCTGCTACCAAGATCCTTGCATTTCCATGTATCTGCACATCAGCAATCATCTGAAACTCATGAAAAACTTACTTTGACTAAAATCTGCTTAGTATTTCAGTGCTTTCATTTTGAAAGACGGCAATAATGGATCTTCCAAGCAAATTACAAGGACAATTATTACAAGTAATCAGGATTCTAAGGGACTGTGGCAATGACATGTTGCACACAGGAGAGCAGAACATAATAAAATACAGAAAAATGGAAATCACCAGTTCCACTTTTAGTAATTTTTTGTGAAACTTACATATTGTAGTTAGCACAATGGTACCATGCACCTGCAGAACTATATCAAGGTAAAAGATACTGATTTTTTTTTTGCCACTCTAATATTAAGCTACAGTAATTCAAAAAAGCTTGCTCTGATCCCTTATACTTCAGTCTCAAGGCTTCATTTTGTTGTCTCAGGTGGGGACCAATTTTAAGCCACTAACAATGCTGCCTAACAAGCTCAAAACATTTAAATTTCAAATGTAGAAAGTAGCCAGTATCCCTACACTAAACTGTCCTCTTGAAAACACATTTGTTTTTAAGAACGGAATCTGGGCAGAAAAATAACATGCAACTACTGCTTGGAAAAACAGTAATTATTTGAAAGGATAAGAGTTAAACTAGCAATTGAACAAACAAAACTTGCATGTTGCTATGGTTCTGCAGATACACTATAGCATTACACCAACTACCACATGTGCTTTTCTTAGATAGGTTAATAAAACATTAGTTCACTATATATTAGCTCCCATTGACATGACCTCGTTAGATTTAATGAGAGGAATATCCACTCCTTGCGAATCACTCAGCTTCCAATGGACATTATGAACCACGTTAATCCTCACACCTGCTACATTTTGAATGCTCTGTACTTTCCTGGCGTCATCTGACAACGCTTACTGAAGGCAGGGGCTTAATATTCCTTTCCCTGCAGTTTAAACAAACTTCAACCCAAATGAATGACATATACTGCGATCATAGTCTGCATGTTCCAGCACAACTATAACCTGTGCCATCATTTCTGGTTTGTTATGTGCAGCTGGTTTATGTATCACTAACATTTTGTGCTACAGCGTTTGGTCTCAAATGCATGCCACATTTCCGATACATTTGCATTTGCCAGAAGCCAAAGCTCCGATTTTGATTCAAAGAACCACTACTTCAGTTGATCTATACCTGCAATCTGGGTAAGTTAAACTCCAAATGGTGTCTGAAAACAGCGATGGTAACAAAAGCCAGACATGGCAGAGTGCTTGAGTACGGGGTTGTTCATTTGCACAAGGCATCAGTGCACCATGGCAGCCTGCTGGTGGGGCTGGTCTGCAGGAGGGTTGACCTTGGGAAGCAAGAACTGAAAAATTTCAATTTCTCAGTTCAGAGGCACTGAAAGGACACTGAGGGCCTTCTTCCTTCACTTGAAGTTTTACAGTAGTGTATGTGCAACAACTTCAGTGCAATGCTCCCAATTTGCACAGAGGGAAGTGTAGGGAGAGTTATAGAAGTACTAAAATAAGAGGTATATGAATAAATGGTAAAGGGCCTGCTTTCACCTCCCTTTTCAAACTCAGCTATGACCTAATGCCCTTTAGATGCCATTTTCTTAATAAATTTCGCTCATCTCAAAGTGTCCTCTCAACAAAGAATCTGCAATGCTTTCAAACTTGCCTTTGAAAAAAGAAGCGGCAGTACAGAGTACAGGGAGACACGACGTGACAGTTTAAGTAACCACGGGGTGATGTCTGAAGGGGAAAGAGGAAAGAGCTATCTAGGATTCAGCCACCTTGTGCTTCCCAGTGCTTGGGACAGGTCTAATAAATAATAGTTAAATTTCTTACTATACTTGGCACATCTACTGTTGAGCTGAAACTGCTTTTAAAAAGGATTCATGTATCACACAAGAGGAAGTTTTGATACATATACAGTAGGTCATATAGGGTGACAAATTTTATTTATTGTACATTTAACTATTTGGGTAGAAAGATGGGGCAATCGTTTCAAAGTAGCTGAATTAAAAAAAGGAACAGGATTTGAATCCCAAATACTGCAGAAGTGTATTCATCCATTAGAGTGTGGGAGTAAACCTGATTAAAAAGTTCAAATTCATTTTTCCTTATACTAGCTCATAAAAATGCTAAACAATCTTTAAACAATTGAATCTACTTTCTTTTTTTAGCTATGGTAGAAATCCAAAGGTTTTGTTTTGGTGAAATAAATGGAAACATTTATTTTGCAGCAGTATAATTTAAGCCCTTCACTATCCCTTTTTCTGGGTTATTTCCAGAAACTTTACATGAATCTGAAACTGCTGTGAAAATGAAGACTGCTGAGAAATTCACAGTTATGGACCATATCCATTTACTGGAATTCCACTTGCATCGGAAGAAAAAGCAGACTCATTTGCCCTAAAAGCTGAAGTCAAGGAAATGTGAGTAGAAAATTTCAGGCTCTATTTTAGATTTACAAAACCGAATAGAAAAACCACTATCAGCATATCAAACTACTTCTCTGCCTTGGTGTTTATGTGCTCTGTCCCAGTTCTTGTCATTTAGAAGCATTTTTATGATTACCCAGACTCAGGCCTTAAAAACCAAATCCTGCTGTAATCAGCTGTCCTTTTGTCCTCTTAGACCGAAACAACATGTTCCTGGTTTAAATTGTCCAGTTTCCTGCCCAAATAGACTTCTTAATTATAACATTCCATAAGGCTAAAGAAAAGGTGGCAAAATATTTCAGGGTATTTAACAGTTCTTTTTCCAATCAAATATGACAAGACATGGCAGATCAAAAGCATAACTGGAAAAGGCCTGAGAAGAAACTACACAAATGTTACTAGCTGGAAGTGTTCCAGTAATGAGCCCAAAATTTTACAAATTTTTTTAAAGGTCAAATATGTAGGAGCAGAACAATTAAATATTTTAAATTATTTCTATTCTTATATTTTAAAGATTTTTAGTTTACAGACTTTATGTTTTTATCTTTTCAAATTTTAAATGTAAGCTGTTCTTAAAGTGATATAAAACCAAATTTGGTCAATTTCTTCGACATTTTATGTTGCTGTTTCTCAAAATCAGTTCAACCTTAACATGTCAAAAGAAAAAAATGCCATATATTTACATTACATTTTAATAAGCTAAATGCTTATCATTATTTAACTCATGTAAAAACCCTATGGAACTCTACTAAACCTCTTGATATAGCCGACGCATTTAATAACAACAAGCATGAATAATTTTTTCAAACAGCACTTTCAAATCCCTCTTTTGGAGGGCATAAAATACTGTTTTCCATGCCCTACTTAAATAGGTATCCTAATTTTCTAAGAAAACATCTGCACTCAAATTATCTTTACTACTTACTTCCTCATTAAGGGAAAATTTCCACTTGAATACTGCAGCCTCCAATGCATGCATATACAAAATCCTGTATTTACAGCAGAAGGTTGCACAAAGCATGTTACAGTATTGGGGCCTGGGCTCCAGGTGAAGTGTTAAATGAAGTGGAATTTCACTAGAATTTTAGAATTCACTTAAGTTGAAATAATTTTAAGAACTTCTATTAATTCCACTGCATGCTACAAATCCATCAGAGGAACAAGGACATAATTAATTTTTTTGTTAGTTTGTATTAAAAACATCTCAGTGTAATCAAAACAACTTTGAATGCACCTGTTGTGCAATGACTCTGTTAACTTTTGAATGCACACACCTAATTAATATTTGCTTTTTCCTGCACAAATGCTCTCCTTCACATCTTCAACCAGTTTAGAACAGTGGAATGTATAAATTATTTTTAAACGATCCTGCTTTAAAGTAGAATTCAGTCACATGATTTAACGTAGCATATCCACATGAGACTTTTAAGACAGAGGTGTAATTAAACTCAGTTGTTCATCAAACATATTTATGTTAAACAGTCAGCAGAATCATGAAATGAAAGGCTATCTGGGCTCCAAAATTGAGAACTTAAAACTTATTTACAGTCTTCATTAATTCAGGTCTTAACCAAGTCACTTTATGAAATCCTGAATCTCTCAGGTCAATTAATTTGCTATGTAAGTACAAATTATAAATCAAGTTACAAGCATTTTGACAGGATTTCATGCTTTAAGAGATTATCAGTGCATTTTAGAAATTCCCAGGAAATCATATTCTGTAATTTCTGAACACCTACACCGCCATTGCATTGCAGAAAACAGCTTTTAAGCTCCCCAATTCATAAATGTAATTAAATAATTACATTAGTACTAATTAACATGAAACTGCAGATTATTTAAGCGCAAAAACCACTATTCAACTTCTTAATTATTCTTGTTCACACAGCATTTCCTTTTGCTCAGGCGCCCTAGGTGCAAATAAAGCATCCCATCTGCTCGTAATTAGAACTAAATAATTTCAGAGAATGTAGCTTATCATTTTGACTGCACATTTGATTAAAAACAGTGTACAAGCAATATCCTGGCTTATTGCTGTAACAGCAACAACACACACAGGCCCATGTTTTCCTATCATTAAAGAAGACTGAAAACATTATCTGTTATTTCAGGGGGAAAAATACAACTTTTTAGTTCATTTCATACAGATGAAAGCAAATTACAGCAAATCACCTCTCCACTGAATAGCGGCCCCCACATAATGACTTTATTTGCTTAATCCCCAAATTAAACGCCGTTTCGAGCGAAGGCCCTGTGTTATTACTCTCATCATGTCGAGAACATTTTCCTGCCGAGACCAATTTGAATAAAACAAGGGGCCTTCCTTGAACTCAATCAAGGAGTCATAATGTGGTGGGTAATAGAGGTTGCTGATAGATTTGCAGGCAAAAGTGTTATACCTAATGATGGGATATGGATAATAGTCCTCCTGGAGGTCCTGATGCGATTCCAGTTGGCTGCCAGATGCTAAAAATCAAGAAGAGCATTGATCAGTGACAGGAAGCTGTAGTGGATTCATCTAGTCAAACTTCAGCTGTTTTTCCACTGTACAGTTAAGCCAGGCATAAATTATATTAATTGATTTAATTACATACTTAAAACATCTTCCCCAATTAATTTAATTAGGTGGCTACATGAAGCTACTGGCAGGGGAAGATTAGAGGCTGCTCACTTAATTAACAGAATATGAATGAAAAAAAAAAGAAAGCAAACATAAATGAAATTGTGAGCACTAATTAAGAGGCTGTCTGCAAACTTAAATACTTTCTGACAAAGTGGTGACAGGAATGTAGACAAGAGAGGGATTTTTTTTTCTGCAAATTAAGTGCCACAAGGTATATATAAGGAACTAAGGTAATGCAGTTAAAACATTGATTTTCTGACAGAACTACTGAACTCAAAGTGAAGGGACATTTTCCATAGAAACACTGCAACAGATTTTGCAGCCACAAAGGCTGAATTGCTGATGAAAGATGAAATATGATACTTGGACAAGTGAACGGTTAAAGGGGGAAAAAATGGAAACAGCTTATTGCAATCACTGAAGCAAGAGATGTTTAGAAAAGAAGTGCTGCCGTAACAGCTGGTAGCACTGCACACCTTGGCCCTGATGTAAAAATTCTCCAGGTGTCTCTGACGTGATTCCTTCAGGGTCTTTTTCACACGTGCCATGTGATTACGCAAGAGCCAAGAAACCGCGATCACACCTGATGCCCACTGCTGCTGCCTGAAATGGACGTAGGCTTTTCTGGCCTGATAACATCGCCACGTTGCTTGGATCTTTGTAGCGGCCATTTCAGTACCCCCTTGGCCTTTGTACCTTTGGCCAGGTCGATTTAAGATCTTTTCCACAGTTGATTGATTCTTTATCACTGACAGAATGTCACTTTTGGTAGGATTCTCGTTAAGCTCAAAGTCTGATGCGACTTCCACCAACTTTTTACAGTTTATTGTAGCCAATGGCACATCATAGTCCTTAAGAAGCTTTTCTGTACATTCCAAAAAAAAGATAATGCTCCCCCAAGATAAACAATAATGTTGCTTGAATGCCAGAAATCCTGCAGCTTTCCGGTCTATCGTGCCATGGTAAACAGCAATGTCGCAATCAAAGCACAGATCCTGTAAGGACTGATGTGGAAACATTTGTGGGGGCTGTGGGAAAAGAACAGCCACAGATTAAGAGTAATTGCCACTGGTCATAAATGAGTGGTCAAGACATGATACTGTATTACTGTTTATTACTTTAACTGTGGGAATTTATGCATCTGAAATACTAGTACTGATTTACACATCATAACCACAGTCTAGCCCAGCTTTACACTGTAAAACCCATTGCCACATAAAGGCCTCAGACGTCACGCAAGATTATGAGCATTTTTAAGGAAATACATTAATTGCACAGAGGAACTACACTTGATTTACTGAATATAAAAATTTAGTTCTACAGTTATTCATTGGACTACAATCAGAAAGTAACTGCAATGGCATTCTTCCACTGAGACTGCCTCCATCTACTCCAGAAAACAGGTATCATCCTGCCATATAAGTGAAAATAGGGTAAAACTCAGAATAAAGTGTTCCTCCCTCTTAACAGAATTCCAGATCTACTGGCAACTTTAGCCAGCAGCTCATTTGCTCTATTTGCAAACTGGTTTTAGGTAATTATTTTTATTTATGTAACTCACTGATCTCCATTTCTCAAGTTTGCTTTATTTTGATTTTAGATCTCCTCAATAACACAAAAGTCAAAAAGTCTGGAAATATCAAGCAAAACTCCAGACAGTTTGCTGTGGAACACAATAATTAGCGATAAAAAAAAGTCCTTTTTGCATGGGGATCAAGAACAATCAGCAAGCATTAAGCAGTCAAGGTCAAACTCCCCTATAGTCTTCTGTAAATATAAAGGGAAACACTACATTTGCTTAACTGCAGTGAGGGAGATTTAGATGAGACATTAAAAAACTCTTTTATAACAGTAAAGATAGTTAGTTAAGCACTGGAACAGATGGCCCAGGGAGACTGTGGAGTTGCTATCACCAAAAGTTTTCAGAACAGGTTAGAAAAACATCTGTCTGCAATATTACAGGTACAGGTAATTCTGCCTGGAGGTCTAGATAACCTCATAACATCCTTTCTAGACTTATTTTCTAAGTTTCTGTGAAAAAAACCCAGACAAATTTAGGTAGAAGACCTGCAACAGTAGAAACTGGCAACATAAAAAGTATTTCCTATTACACCTCAATATTTACTATTTACTGGATTTGGTTCAAACCCTCCTGTACCAATTCAGTGATTTACAGTCACTTCATAAACCATCTCTGGTGAAGACAGTATTAAAAACATGAACAAACCCCTTATTATCCTCACTGTCTAAATACCTGTGTCTGAGAAGGAATCTGCAGCTCAGATTCCAGCTGTTGAGCTGAATACATCCACACCGGTTTTGAATTCCTTGCTGAAACCATGAAGCTGCTGGATGGAAGTGGTGCAATGTTACCTTTACTAGAGGAAGATGTGCCATAAATTGCTTCCTTTGAGTTTGCAAACATGCTGGTGTTTGTATTCTCAGGGTCCACCCTACTACTAATCTCTCCTGTACCAAAGAAAAAAAAATGATCACAGGTTTCATTGTTAGAAGTGCAAGAATGGCATCAAATTGATACTTTACCACCTACCATTAGGTACTGGCACGCCCCAGTTTGCTCTCATGTCCAAGTAGGTTGCAATTTTCAGTTTTAATCTATGATGTTCTAAAGTTTGTAATATGCCAGCCAACGGCATAACCAGGATAACAATGTCAAAATATCAGCACTTATACTCTAGGCTATTCCATATATAATTCTAGTTTTCAACCTCCCCTTTTCATTAGAACTTTCAAGTTTATGGGATTGTTACTGAGTCCGCTGCTCAAGTTGCTTATGTTCTTCTCCATACTGACCTCACATGTCAGAAGCAGCTGTAGCAACAACAGTTTGGACTACCCTTTGTTCAGAATCCCATTGCCCAGAGTATATTCACTTACTAGGAGTTATTCATTAATCACACTGGCAAAACAGTTGCTTGATGAGCTGTTGTAAATCATGTAAGTCACAGCTTTACACTACCACCAATTGTCATAGCTTCAGACTCAGGCACTTAGAATTTGAAACACACAGGTGGGAGCGTACCAGGATTTCAGAAATGAACAGGGACCAAATCCTCACAGGGCTTAAGAAATCTGATTCCCATTCAGCTGTAAGACACAGGATGCTCATATACATCTTTATGCACTTAGTATTCTTAAGAATTTGAGTGAATGCTCATTAGACAGCTGTTTCCTTGTAAGATAAAACAAGGGGCCTGAAAGTGAAGTTGGAGGTGCAGTTGATGGTTGTTATTAACCCTTTGTACTCACCTACAACTGATTTCTTGTGCTGCCTGTGAAATTCACGGAAAGGTGCCACTTTGGATAAAACAGGAGGTGTCTGGAGAGTTATCTTTGCTGCTGGAGGGATGAGTCTTGGTTCAGTTAGGCTCAGAATACCTACAAAAAGATAACATTACTCTACAATTCATATATATTCCAGCTATGAAAGAAAAAAATTAGTAGCAATAAAGAAAGAATTAAACAAAGACAGACCCAACTTCTCCCAACTCTAAATCAAAACTAGAAAAGCAGCAGTCATCTTTTATTGAAAGATTTGCATCTTTCAATATTTTACCTTCAAGGAAGGTGAACTTTGCCTATAAAAATTGACAACTACATGAAAGATACTGTAATGGTTCTGATTCTGAGAAGGAATTATATGCTTGTACCATGGCAATTTAATATGTAGAATGGAGGAGAATACACTTTTGTAAACCACAATGTAATCATGAGTATGGGCTCATTGCTAAAATAGTCCAAGTGCAGACATAGTTAAAAGTGAATGATTAATAACCAGACATTAATCATGACAGTTTATTTTGACCATGGTATTTAGTCATACAAGAACCCTCCATTGCACACTGTTCTTTCCAGCAGCAGCTGAACTCTGTGAATTACAAGATAACTAACTCGGGGAGGAATGTTCAACATAACATATGCTATGTCTTAAGTTAGCTACCACATGGAGTATAGTAGTCTGAAGTAGATCTCTACCCTTTGCAACATTTGAGATCATAATTCTTACAGGTTTTGAGGTGCCAGAAAATTTGATTACCAGGTATCTGCTCCAAACTGCAAACAACACTGCCTATGTAGCATACATCTGGTGGCAACAGTACCCAGGTGGCCTTCGGTACGCACCTTTTGTTGTATCTTCTAACAGGGGTAAGGGAGAATCCACGTAGTGAGAGGCAGGCAAGTCCCACAGGTTGCTAACTGTATGACCTTTCACTGTCTTCTGAGTACACATCTAGGAAGAGACAGAATCTTCTTTTAACAAAGGGAAATGGGGGATTTGCAAAGACACACTTTTCTACTCCCACAATAATAAACAAATACAATTTCTGCTATGAATTGCTTCATTAAGATTTAATAATGTATCAGTATAAGCACTGCTTTTACAACTTATGAACATGTTACAGTATTGTCTACTGTCATAACTTCAGTAATTTAAAATAAAGTTAATTAAACCCAATTGATATCTTTGACTTTTGCTGTGCAAAAATCAGTGTACTAGTTAATAAAGGAATCACAAGAAGTTTACTCAGTTTTAATGAGTATAGCATAAACATAGTATTTCTTGACAGAACAGTCTTTAAATACATAAAATACACATACAGGCAAGTTACCAGGAAAAAAAAGGAAGCACTTTCAAATATGTAAATAAATCTTCCCTGGAAAGCATACCAATAGAATTAAAATACATGAAACTGCTCAGAAATCTGAGAACTGTAAGTATCACAGACTTCTGAAGTTTCAGGGTTCCTCAAGGACAGCAGGGAATGACACAGTCTGATAATGTGATGTGGAAACATGTGCCATGCCGGCTGTGCTAATGTGGGGATTAAAGCTCCTTTACTTCCCCAATTAACCTGTGCTTGCCTGATAAAACAGAACCTGCTGGTTCTAAGTGCCAGGAATTCAAGCAATGACACACATCACTTTGGGACAGTGATGTCATGTGCCTTACTATTACACTTATTATCACACACACAGAGCACTGTACAGGGAAAAGAATATATTGTCACCTTATACTTCAGTAGTATAAACAGAAAAAGTCTGTGTTAGCATCTTAACATTTTTTTCTCTCTCCAAAGTATCCTCAGTTTCTTCCTGACTAGGAATACATATACTATTCCGTTTGCAATGTGGGTTGTACTCAACTCCTAAAGAAACAGAGTGCTAGATATTCAGTGGGTTTAAAGCATTACAGCACATGCAACTTTTAGGGAAATAACATCATTGAGATCTCTCACTTGATGATAGTGAGCCACCACCTGATTATATTGTTTTCCCTCACCTGGCTGATGCTAAAAAAGACAGACAATGATAAACCTAGAGAGACATGAAAGATTCAACTTACATGTTCTATAAAGCAAAAGGAAATTTAACACTAGTCTATCAAACCCTACTCTGTCACTCTGTCAACAGGGTTTTTTTTTGAGAAATCTAGATAAAAGTTTCTTAGTTTTAGCAGCTAAACTACCTAGGGACTGGGTGTGCTCTCATATATGCTGCTCAGAACTTCCTCTGCAAGCTTACAGGTTCTCCAGTTAACTTTCATGCTGGGTCCAGAAAACACAAGAAAGAAGAGGGTAAATACTAAGTTTAAAAGAAGAGGGTAAGTGTGTGCCAGCACACAGGTGAATACATTATCAATCTCAAGATGAAGAAAGGTAGCTGGAGGGGCATACTGGGTCTTCGAGCAAACAGGAAAGCCAACAGGCATATTGAATGAGGAAAAAAGTCCTGAAGACAGCAGGGCTAGGAAAGAACACTGGGACAGGCTGGACAAAGAGCCTGGCAGAGAATCAGGCAGGTAAGACTAGGATGTGTTCTGGAAGCAGTCTCAGAAGACAGACTGAAGGAACAGAGACTGGGGCAAGTCAAAAATGGGAAAAGGGGAGACTGGGGCAGGCTGAGAAAAGGAAGCAGACAGGTTTGAATGCAACAGTACATACGTCCCTCACAACCTGGAGTGGAGCTCAAGATTCTAGTCTCATCTTTAGTCAGCAAATAGCTGTGAAACCAAATTTTAAAAATGCCCTATGCTTTTGTGGGTGACAATCTGTTACCAGTTACTTCATTAGTCTAATGGTTAGAAATTCTTACATTGGACAGTCATGCTTGAACCCTACTTATGAGCTACATGGAAGACAACATAATGCCACATAGTGGAAATTTTTTAATTTTCTTTTTTAAAAATTATTTCATTATGAATGATGACACCTTAAAATTAATATTAAATACATATAATAATAAAGATAGGAAATATTTCTAATTCTGCAAAATGGGAATAATATTTACCTGTTATGGCACACATTGGGACTTTCTGGTTTAAAATACTAGATTTTAATGACTGATTATCATGCTTGTATACAGCTTTTAGAACAATAGGATCCAGGCCATGATTGGGCTCTTTGAGCACTATTGTGCCGTAATTAGTGAATAACATCAACCATCAACTTTATAGAAAGGGCTAAGCCATTCTAAAGAACTACTTATAATCCTACCAGGGAAATGAGATAGATCAAAATAAATTATTGTAATTTTTCCTCCCAATTTGTATAATAACATTGTCCACAGGAAACATTAGATAGATAGAAAATATGTACGCTTTATCATAATAGAGAATCTTTCAGAGAAATCATAGGCACTCATTTTAGTTATGGCCATTATGAAGCATCATGCTTTAAGGGATCTAGATGTATGAATCTTCACATCCTTGCATTCCAAGAAAATAGCGATACGCATAAAACAAAGATTAACTTTATACCAGCTGGCATATAAGTGGCTTGATACTGAGAAAAGGGTATAATAAACCACACTTTTCTACTCACTCTCAGCTCCAGCAGTTTGTTGAGGACCCCCAAAAATATATAAAATGAAAGAAATTTAATTAAATAGTGACTCCTTTTTCAGGCTATTGCTATTGTACCAGTAAAGCAGCACTGACTTTACTATTGGTCAGTTTTATCCTAGTTTAAATCCCAGCAGTTTTGCGATGATAAACAACACTGTGAAACATACATATTTCATTTGTGTTTGTAGAGATGTAATAAGCTACAAAGAAAAGCAATTCAGGTGAAGGGTACGAGTTCAAAAGCCGCCTAGAGGTTTTTTGGGGTTTTGGTGGGGTTTTTTTGCTTTGGTTTGGTGTTTTTTTTAACTGGAGATAAATATTCAATTCTTCTTTGCTGTATTCTTTAATTTCTATAAAGTCCAGGGCAGGTGTCAAGTTAAAATAAGGACAGATGCAACTGTAATGTAACTTAAGCTCTCATTTACACTGCACAGTGCCACTGTGATTCACTTCATTATGGAATACAGGGCGGCATGGCAGAACTGCGGAGCTAACCCAGAATGGTTACCTATGAAAATTCCACCCAGTCTGCACAGCCTTCTGCTATGTTCTTCCAGCAGCCTGTTTGCTGCATTACCTGCCCTCTTGAAGACTTCAGTGAGCAATCAAAGCAGAAGTTGACAAAATGCTGTCATCCTTCAGTTATCTGCACTAAAATTACACCAACTCAATTACAAAAATAAGACCTTAAACATCATAAATATTAAATACTGCAAGAAAAAGGTTTGGTTTGAGCATAATTATATAGTTTTATTATCATTATTCAGTAACTTAACTTAAAAAGATATTTAAAAGATTGGATCTTTTAAAAATGTTGTCAATAGACCTCCATCTGTTTAATGTCAGCGCAATTTAAAACTTTTACTCACACCTACAGTTTTTATGGCATAAACACAAAATCTAGGGAATTTAATACCATGTATTCCAGAACCAGCAGCACCTAACTAGCATTTAATGTTTAAAGTGTAGACAGACCAAACCACCATGGAAGCACAGGATCACACCCTATACAACACTAACCCGTAGGCACCTCACCTGCTTCCCCTCTGGCAAGAGGGGAACCCAAGCAACCGCTACTGCTGCAAGGTGACTGGAGCCTCAAACATTTTCCTGTATGAATAACATCTTCTAGTGAAGTTTGTTATGAAGATTATGATTCAGCAAGGATGCTTTACTGAAGGCAGCACACAGTCTGCTTCATCACAGGGACTCTTAAAACACAATTTTACAGGGCTGGAAGGAAGCACTTCATTTGCAGCGCAGGCTAAGGCTTACTTGCCTTAAAATATGCTTGGAGTGTGCTGAAAAACTATTTTTTCCATTTCAAGTGCTTCTGAGTGTAATTAACCTGGGACATGAGAAAAACAATTCTATTACCCTTTCTAAAGTGTTTTTCTCCTGTGGATAAACCGCTCCCACTTGATTTTTTTTTTCTTTTTGCTTCATTTTAAATAGGGCACTTGTTGTAACACCACAGGGATTTGCTGATTAGTTCTCCATTTGTTTTCTTTTTACCTAGACAGCAATATTTAACTAGAACAACTTTTTTGAAAATATGTTTATAACTATGGTTTTCCCCCAGTAAAAGAACAGAGACTAGTATTAAATACAGAGAGAAGATGAGTACTATCCTGTATAAAAACAACTACAGTTTATGAACCCAGAAGGTTAGGTAGATGAGATTTGTAAGTAAATATCAGGAAATCACAGAGCTTGATAGTAATGGTAGAAAAGATATGTAACAGTAATCTATCATTTCATGATTATCTTCTCCAAATTGCCATCTACCTTTATATTTTTCTTTAAGTTCCTAACAAGGTTTGATTTACAAAGTTCATAACCCCTACACAGGGAAGTGGGAAGCACAGTGAAATAAATAATGGAACTAAGGTCAGTTTTCCTTATGCTCAGGAAACTAGCAGGGAAGAGCTTGTAGAAGGCAAATCTAATTGGAAGAAATTGGAACTCTGCTGAACTATCTGCTCCACAAATAAAAAGTACTAGAGAAACAAGCTCAAACTATGCCAGAGACGAAGCAGGATAGGAGGGATAGCAAATTACCAAACTTGATAAATCTTATGTTCTTCATTAATTTCACAAGAAAATAAAAGCATACAGACAACAGAAGATGGGTGTATTGATGACCACTTCTGATTTGCTTAAACAGGTAAGACAAAACGACATGCAAGTAGAAAGAAATCTCTGGGTAATAAAAAAATGACATAATTAAGTATGTTCATAACTATCATTAAAAAAGCAGCTATTTATGAATAGAATTAACTCACTTAATTGTAGTGTAAAAGGGAAGAGATCACAGGCTAACTTAAGGGCAAAACAGATCAGATAGTGTTCAGAGGTTTTGAAATCGGTTGGTCCTGATGAAATACACTCTAAACATACTTAAAGAACTGTCTAAAGGAATTTCAGAACTGATGGTGGAACTCTTCTAGAATGGAAAATACACTAGAAGACTGGAAAATAGCATAGTGCTTATCTTTAGAAAGGGACAAAGGATGCATTGACTAGCCCTACCAGTTTAACTACGATACTTGGAAAAATTCTCAAGTAACAAAACAGGCTAATTATAAACATCTGGAAAGTAACAAATCAATGAACGACTTGAACCTGTCAAGATCAAATCTGTCAGATCAATCCAATTTTTTCCCACAACAGATTAGCAAGCATTGTGAACAGGGGAGAAAAAGTAAGCACTACTTACCTTGACTTTAGCAAGGCTTTTAAAGCTACCTCATCATGATATTATATAAGCAAGCTAAGAAAGTGTGGTGTAGACAAACTTAAAGAAAGATGCAAAGTTGCTTTAATACCTAATTCTGAAATAATTTCTATGTCAGTATGGAAGTATACTGAAAGGGTTCAATGGGCCTGTCCCCTAAGCGTTAGAAATTAACAGAGTCCGCTCTTCACACAGGAGAAGGAGGTATCTAAGTGTTAAGCAATGGCAGAAAATCACTTCAGACCAAAAAAAACCCTCAAATGGAGTAAAGGCAGAAGTGCAAAGTGATTTTCACTCTTTGCTTTCAATCACAGAATCATAGAAATAATAGAAATGTGGTTAGAAGGGATCTCTGTAGGACACCAAGTCCAGTCTTGAGTCTGCTACCCACAATAGATCAGGTCAGCTTTGGTTTTGTCTAGATGAGAATTACTGTAGAATTTCATTGCATTTTATAACTTCACAGCCTTGCAGTCTAAACAGATGTATTTTTCCTGTGTTGATTTACACAAGGATTTTGCAAGGAAGCAGCATCAAGGAACAGTTTCACTCACACTTCCATCATCTATCAATTTCTATTACGAAAAAGAATCTTGTTCTGACAACTGAGCCAAATCATCTTAGTAATAAAGAGCAAATAAAAGAAAGCATTTAACTCTGGTTGCAAATAATTTTGGTCCTGGAAGTCTAAGAACCAGCATATGGTATTCAGTGCAGAAACAGTGAATGCTAAGTAAAGGACAAATTCTCACCAGTGTCAGTGGAACTATTTTCAAGTCAGACGAATCAAATTTGTAACAGTCTCTGTAATAGATTTAAAACATGAACAATTTTTATGACTGGCTGTCTTTTTATTCAAGAAGATTTCTGAATTGGAAAACTGTATAGAAAATTAAAATTTGTCCTTCTCATTCCGATTTACATAGTCCAGCATTTTATCTACCTAATGATTGATGCAGTTTCCCTTAGATGTAATACTAAGATATTAACACACCTTATTTCCCTCAGGTTTTGTTTACCTGCAGAAATAAAGTCCTATTTAAATTGGAAAGCCCAACATTAAACCTTCACTAGGGAGCAACTAGGCATCTTTAACAACAGGTCTTATGTTATTCTTACCTACTTTAAGCTCTTAAAGTAATCAGAGATGGCTCTGAACCGACAGTTTTCCATTGGAAAACTGAAGCTTTGTTTGTTTCATAGCCTACTGCTAGCTCTCCCAGAAATTTACCTCTATCAAAATTCTGCCGTAACAGGTGCAAAAGAGAATAGATGGAGAACTTTGGTGAATCCCACATCTGCTTTTTGAAAAAGGCAACAGAAGCAGCACAGGAGGAAGTAAGACAGATAATTGCTGGCTTGAACTACAATACATTTTACTTGTGGGCAAAGGGCCAGCTTACACGAGGCAGAATATGCAGGACCAACTTATTGGAATTCAGGGGTGGGCCTCCATTCTTGTCCGGAGACAGCTGTAAACCAGCAGCCCATAGCATCACAATCAGGCACCAAGTTTTGTCAAGGAATGCTGATATGTACAGAAACAGCTTCAGCAGCTTCAGCTGCACCCCTACCTAGCAAAATGACAGTCAATCTCCAATTCCAGATGACAAGAACTGGATAAAAACTTAAAACAAATGGTGACCTTTCAAAAGATTAATTTGTTTACCAACAAAATGTTCTACGTTTGTCATCTGAGATGGGGGTGACCTTCACATTCCCATTTCTAGGTTGAAAGGATGCTGACTATAGTCATCTGTTAAGTTAACTCCATCTCACCAATTATTTCCTTTTTATTTTTAGTGACAAGAAGATTTTATTAATTCACTGTGCTGCTTATTATGATTACATACCATAATACAAATGCAACAAGCTTATTTTGAATTACTATAGTGTAACATCGATTTGTTTAAGTCTCATTCTGCTACCACTGCCAAATTATGCTTTGACTGTAATTATAGCCACATGCATAGGTTTAAAACACAATCAGGTCTGGAGGACCAAAAGACCCGTTTTGCTTCTACAACTTACTCTAGTCACTTGAAATAAAAATAATTGCCCTGTTTTGCCTTACTTTTTAATTTTGGAAATGAATAGACTTTCAGTGATAAGCATGATGCAAAGACTGAATAAAGAATGAATAACTGAGGATATGATTAGAATGGTTGTGCTCAAATAAGTTAGCTTAAAAAAAAAACCACAAGAAACCCCCCCCACAACACAGAATCACTGCCATCACCATTAGAGCCACACTATATAAGATGCAACTCATAAAGGCTAGAAATCATCACCATATTAAATTCTACCTCATGAATAATTTAAAAGGTTCCTAAGTTTACAGTATAATATACATTTATAAGAAAACAAGGACCAAAAAGTGCCAGTATAATTCTATAAAAGAACAGCAGTCCTATGAAAATGAAAGGTATAGTTGTGAATCTTTTCTACGTTGCAGCAGTATGTGAGAATTATTTTTGCTGCAATTCAGATTATTATTTGTATTGCTAGATACTCCATGGGAAGTATACATATTTAATAATTATCTCCTCATCATTTTTCATTTGTTATCCAGATATAGCCTGCAAAATAAAAGTGATGCCCAGTCTGCCCATGGTGTTTCAATCAGACTTACAGTCCTCATTTTAAAATAACTACAGAACTTTACAGAGGATGAAGCATTAGTGCTTATCAGACCCAAAAAGGTACAAAAGGGCAATAATTAATCGTTCTTCGTTTCTATCATAAAATACAGCATCAGCAACTTAATAATACCAAAAGAGCAAGAAAAAAAATGACATTTTTCATGAAACAATGAGATCCTTACTAATAATTTTCCAAACTACTCAAATGGCAGGATAATAAAAAGTCTGTGTAGATTTCTGCTTGACCCATCTAGTCACCTCAAAACCAGTGTGTTTTTAATTTCATCACATTTTTAAATGCTCAGGTCTCCTTGAAAACTCAGATGCTGACAACTCTTGGAAAAAACCTGAATGCAGTTAACCAAGCAATTAGTTTTTAATTTACTTCAATAAGAGTCCTTCTGCCACTGATTTTTTTTTGAGATAATCTTTGAACTTATGCACATATCTAGGGCATGTACATGGTATATGCGTGTGTGCCCGCAAGTGTGCGTACAAATATTGCCCTCTAATGGCTGATTAGTAAAAACAGGGTACATAGCATCTAACTTAACAATTAAAGTAGCTACAAGAACTATTTTTTCAAAAGTAAAGACCATAAAATTTTAGACCTGCAATGATACCGATTTTAGTTACTATTAGTGATCTATAATTCTCATTCCTCTAAGTGCTAGTATAGATCACATTTAACAAAAATGCCTTAATTCACAATCTCAATAGTGGATTTTGCAAATCTAACTGCAAAAATTTTACCCCCAATGAAGCCAGAACATTTCAAAACAGACATTGTGTCACGGGATTTGAAAACTTGTAAAATAATAAATTAGAGATAGGAAATACCTACTTGTTTTTTCAGCCTATCTCCCTGTCATAAATAGTTCCTTAGCAACTGTAAATATGTATCAGAGAGCTTGACTAATTTACACTAAATGTTTGTAATTTAAGTCAACATTAAGAAGTTTTCTCTGATCAGTATATTTCAGTGAGAGTGGTAAAACGCATGGCTCTCTGCAGTAGTACAATATTCCTCTCCGTGAGTGTTTTAGAGTGGTTCTAAAAAGCTATTAGCCATGATGCTTTTTTCTAATTAACTCTATATCACAGGGTTAGACAAATCACCTCTTAGTCTGGGCAACAGCTTCCAAAAATCATTTTTTATAAATGGCAGCTTGCAACTGTGCCATTCATAGATTCTGTTTATGTTGCTTAAAACCAAATATCCTAGAACATCACTCATAGCACTGGGATTGCTGAATAATGCTTCTATTACATAAATTAAATTGTAGAAGAGCGTCCTTGTCTGAGACTATTGGGCATATACTTTCATGTAGACCACAATGCTGTGCTAAATTTGTAAACATAATTGATCTTTGGAGGGATGCCTGTGCCTATTAAATTTTTTAAATGCATACTTTGCAGAAAATGTCATCTTCATGCTCATTTGTTTAAAGACGAACAGCAATTGCAGAACAGAAATTTGGAAGAATCAAAATGTAATCTTGCACAATTATAACATTCACAGACCAGAGAGAAGAATAGAGAAGAGTGATTTGATGGCCACTAGTCAGGGTACTCTTAGAGTGTTGTGGAAGTGCTCAGTCTCAGCTTTGGTAGATAATTGCTTTGCACTAAGGGAAACAGCTTAACTAGATAAAAAAGAAAGGCTGTGCTTCAGAATACTTTGTAGCTTAACAGTGAGGACACACCTGGGATCTAGAAGACATAGAAATATCTTCATATGGAAAGGAAGGATCTGAATCTGTCCCTCACCTTTCAAACTAAGTGCTCCCAGCATGAAGATAAGAAGTAGAACTCAACATTCCCTCCCAAACAGTGTCAGAAATACAAGAGGTAAGTGACAGCTAAATTTATGTAGTCACTCTAGGATTCTGGTTCTCTTTCAGTATAACCTCTATTTTTTTGATTCTGTGACACTGATTTCTGGTCAGGGTCACCAATCATGTGGCAGGATTGCTTTTTCAAAAAAAGTCGATTAAAAAGAGCATCAAAACAAAGTACAAACATTTTTCACTTACTCCTAACAATCCCGTTGTCATTTGAAAATGGAATGCATTCTTGTCTTTTTAAGAAATGGTCAGAGAATGAACAACTGAAAGGTCACTCTTGTCAGCAAAACATTTTTTACTTCTTCTTTGTTTGTTGGATCAGGTCCTAATAACTCCACAAGCTCCAATTTGGTTATCTTCACTCCCTGATTTTACTGCAATTACTTACCATGCATATTTCCATGTTACACTCATGCTTTTGTGGACTGGGGTCTTGCGACCTAAACCTGTTAGGCTACAGGGTTGTTTTCCCCAGTATTATCACTCAAAACATTTTGATCATTACATATCAGTGTCAGAAAGTAGGAAATTATGAGGTACATTCACTTAAAATACATCTTTTATTTAGGTCTGATACATACTAACTTCAATAGTGAAAAGTAATGCATATAATAAGCCCATTAAATAAGTTACTTACAGGAGCAGATTTTTTCTTAGTTATAAGTGGCAGTCTGGTCTCATAGTTCTGTTGTTTTAGAACAGCTTTATTATCGATGTTCTCTGGGTCAAGCATAATTTTCATATCCATTTCCACCTGCTGCTGAAATATATAACAAGCATAGTCTTAAAATAACTGCACTAAAACAGAAGTGTTTATAAGCAGGCATTGGCTAACATTCATAAATTTGCAAAATGATGATAATTCATGTTATTTGACTATCCACATAGAACTGGGCAAACAATGAATAAACACCTTTTGATTAGATAGAAAATATAGCAAGGCGTACAACCATTATTCACATATATGCTTTTGCCAAGATTTGTTCCTATTAATTCTATTACAAGCTCTGACATTTTTGAATTTGTGTGCCTTTGAGTCAAATTTTGAGTGGAAAGGACAATCAGGTTTGACTCATTTGATTAACACAGGTCATTTGAGAATTCCATTTACCTGTATTACAACAAATGTTTTATATACACCATATCTATTGGGAGGGTGTTACATGTGCATTCTTCCCAGAGATGATAATAAGAATCCAATCTACCCTGGCCATCTTTGCCAGAGACTTTAATTCAGGAATCATTGACCTCATGGACCAGAACAGCTTCTTTGGATCAGTTATGGACCATTGATTCAATGCAGATAGAGCACGCACTTATAAGTAAGTGAGGAAATAAAAAATCCTTATAGTAATAAGAATTAAAACATAGTAGTTTCTTAATGTACTGTGTTATCTGCATGGAATGGATTCAACTATTTTGCTAATATAAATTCTGATTTAAATCCCAATGGACAGGAAAAAACTTTAAAAGTTTCTTCTTGTTATAAGTATTATCTAAAGCACATACTTTTTTATAAAAGCCAGAAGCAATGCCATATATCTTTGCTAAAGTTTCTTAGGTTGAAAACATTTGGGTTCATCTTAATGCATGTGCTTTAGTTTACACCTGGATGTGTATCAAGTGTAGTAGTATCTCCCAACACTTTTATTGTAGTAACATTGCTAACTAGACTCTGCACCCACGAGGGTTTATGCTGAATAACGAAGAATACTCAAATGACAGAAACTAATCTAACACCAGAGAAGTCAACAGAACTAAGGTAATTCAGAGAAGCTGGGAGCCTGGTGGTGTATATGCTTAATTCCCATTGCATGGATACAGGAATACAAAAGCTCCTTTACATAGTATGATCCAAATAAACACATTTATACACAAGAATTCTACTGATACTTCTTTTGTATAAATGTAAAAATAAATTTATGACAATTCTATTTTTTCACAAGCAAAATATGCTATAAAAAGTTTAAAAATCATTAGATGTTTATTTGAACTATTAAACAATTGTATTACTTTATGAAAGCACTAAAAGCGCTTTAATTTATTTATCTGCACAATATATTCTCTTCTTTTGATAGTAATTATGAGCAGATGTATCAATGAGATGCTCATTTAGATTTGGGGTTGTAAGAATGAAAGTTATTATCCAAGCCAATTACTCTTTTACCCACATGGCTGCACAGAGAGGGAAAGTTCAATTTTCACCTCATCAGTGATTTTGTGGTATTTATTTTATTACTATAACACACCGCTGTACAGAAAGGAATCTGCTTATGTTATTAAACAAGAATTGGGGGGAAATTGAGTACCTTCTGAATTAAAATAGGAGATGATGCACAGTGCAGACTCCCTACTCAGACTGACAGTGAAATGATCAATGCTGGAGTGACAGACTCCATACAGGATAACAAGAACTGAAATGCTTAATAAATCAAAAAACCTGCTAAAAGTTACTTTGTCAGCTTAGATGTATGGCAAGTAACAATTCTACATTTGCAAGAGCTGGAGCAGATGGCATTGTGGGTCTCTTCCATCTATATTACCCATCTATCTATATCATCCAAAGTCTTAAATTTAAGCTATCTTGAACAATCTTGATGCAGAATAAGACGAAAGTAGCAGGGCAAATCATGCATTGTTACTAATATAATGCTCAATGAAAATGAGAATTGTGCTTAGTAATTGACATGGAGTATACTGGAGTATATTGAACAGGCCGATGTGCTTAGCACAGTTAAATGGTTCAAATCTTATTCTACTTCAACACAAAATTAATTTCACAGTGGAGGATATTTTTATCATGTAGTAAGCCAACAAATCTGACTCACTATGCTTTGCAGATGCCTGTGGTGCATGGTATCTAATACAGTCCAATTCCTTTATGAATGGACTACGTTGTATTCATCTTTGAAACAACCTGTATTACTGGTAACTAAACCCCTTTTCATGTCTAGCTATTTATGTTGTTTGCATATTCCAGAATCCCCTAGAAACATTTTTGCATTTACATCTTTAATCCCATTAACAATGAAAGAATATTAACTTCTACTGTGTATTCAGAATGTCACAGAAACTATCAACTTTTAGGGAAAAACCCCCAAACAAACAAAAAAACCAAAACCCAAAGCTGAACAAGCATCAGTTAAGGATTTTTCAATTAAGTATGTTTTTTTTAGAAAACCAGTAATTTTAACTTATACACTTAGCAGTTATGGATAACAATGTCTCTTCAGCCATTGCTATACGGAAGCTTTGCAATTACTGCATGAGGAAGACACCTTTTTATGGTTCTCATGCTTTATTAGAACAAATCCAATTACAACACATAGTGCGGGGGGGGGAAGGGGGGGACAGCGCTCCAGTTTCCCCTGTAAGCCTGTTTTGCAGAATGGTAAGCAGCTGCTGATATGACTCAGAAATAACTGTATGTGTGAGCAAACAATAATTTTAAGCCTATTCTGACACCTGTGGGCAAGCTATTTCCCATATGACAAGTATTCTAGCAACGCATATGTGAAAATAGCATCTGTGCTTATTTGACTGCAACCTTGTTTTATCCTAACTACTACAAACACAACTTATGCTCCATTCCTACACTTGCACAGCATACTATGGACTGCAAAGCACAAAAATACTACTGCGTGAATTACTAATTTCTCTTGGAACCCCTATGAATTGAAACATTGATTTCTTCAAGCCTATGTACCTGGAAATACTGTCTGCAAATGGAAAATGTTCAGTTCACTAATATTTCTTTTGAGTGGAAAGGAATTTTGAACACCAAAGTAAGTTAAAAAAAACCCCAAAACTGTTTATAGCTACAAGTAAGGAAAAGACAGGAAGTAAGGAATTGTAGGTGATAATTTCCCAGCTGGATTTCACAACTATTTAATAATAAAAGCTTTTTATGTTGGCATGCCAGGCATGTAGAACAGCTGGTAAAACAGCACTGTTTGCCATTTTCTTTATAATGGGAAATTAGAGCTAGCTTGTGTGTCACTGGATATGCATTTCTAAGCAGATGCCATAGATATCAGAAATGAAAAGACAAAGGAAAAGTCAAGGCAGGACAGAGCATGTGCTGCACTGTAAATTAAGCTCATTGGTGCACATGAAGAGTTGAAAGACCACAGATAATAGTTTACAGAGCAGCTGAACTCTGATTTTTTTTTTTTCCACAATATAAGTGTATTCATATAGGACAGGGCTGGAATACAGTCTGAAAAAGTATCTGAGATCTCATTGCACTTTATCCTTTATCTCAAGAGTAAACAATATTTTAACACTACTTTATACTGGGACTTCTTTTACAAAGCTAATCAGCAATATAATTGTTAGGCTGCTCATTCTGATTATACCATTTCAAGTAGCTTCAATCCCCAGCTTCTGGTAACAGTCTTCGAACTATAGAGAGCCTCTTAAGGCTTTTTCCCCCACTCAAAGATCCCTTGAATTTAAACAGTAATAACGTAAAATTATGACAATGGGTATTTTTCATTTCAACAAATTACCTTCATTTGTTTTTAAAATATGTTTGAGGAAACCACCTTGAAGGCGCCAGTCAAAATTCACAGCTTAGAATAAAAAAAGCAAAAATACTTCAGATACAAACATTTTAAGATGGCTTTAAATGACCTTACAAGGATTTCATTTATGAAAAACAGCAAAAATTCAGACTTCAAGGATAAAAGCTACATTTATCAGAAGTGACTATCCTATACATGAACAGAAGTCTTTCCCACAATTTGCCATATCTTTTATGCAAAAAAACCCCAAAACCCACCACTTTCAGTCTCAGACAACACAAACATTTACACCTGTGCTCATGCTAGTCCAATATATAGTTCCACTTATTTTAAAACATGTCACTTGCAGAATCTCCATTAAGCGTGTGGTATTTGCAGGACTGGGACCTTAAAGCACAACCACCACCAGGTTTCAGGACTTTAACAATATCCATGTGGGGGCAGGAGTGTAGATAAAGATTGGAGGAGGGCTTGTGGATGCTCCCAAGATGATACTGAAATCCTTCCTAATCTAGATTTTATTCTGGCTGGGAGAAGGCTCCTATCTCTCAGCCCACTCATTCTACTGAGAATTTTTTAACACTTTCAGTCTTAAATCATATATTATAAAAAGCTGAATCCATGGAGACAGAATATTAACATCATGGGATCAACTGGTAACCTACAAGACACCAGTTTACTCATTTAACGTGGTCTGTGGCAGAATAAGTAGTATGTTATTTCAGACCTGTGAACCTCGAGAAACACGTAGTGCTGATTTGCTGTACGCCTGGACAGTCATGGGCTCAACAGATACTCGTGGTAAAATAAGCTGTTTCTGAGAAGCACCAAAATGAAGGCCCCTGATTTAGAAAGAAACAAACAGTGAGGTTTAAAAAAATTACTTTGATTTTACCTATTAAACCCATACTGCTTCCATCTGGTTGAATCTGAAATACTATCTTTTTATTTGAATTAGTATTTCACAAAAAAAAATCAAGGGAGATAGCGGAAGGTTGCTGTAGCTACTTAGAAGTGCATTTACTTTTTAAGTTTAAATCCAATACAACCAAAATAGCAAATGAACAAAATAATCTCATCTGGGCCAACACTCCTATTTGCTTTACAAGATTCTGATGCTACAATTTTTCTCTCACTGCTTGTATTTGTCTTTGCAATAAAACGGCTGTTTCACTTACCATTTAGGGTGCTCTTTTGAATGCACTTTATTATCAGCAGAAGAAATCATTAACACTTGTCTGTTTATGACATTTAAATAATTTTCAGCATGTTTCTGTTAAAGGGAAAAAATTATGTTAGAACGATTACAAAGATATGAGGGATATTAAATTATTTAGAATATTTAGAAATCCAGATCTTCACTTGACTGAAAAGTTAGATAGGTTTGTGCTCTTGTTGGACTGACTTTGGCCAATGGGCACAAGACCAGTTAGTTCTGATGACCCAAAAAAGGAAGCCGTCATTCTGAACTGTAATGTTTGATGAATCCCATGATTTGCTAATCAGAAAGGGATCTTGCAACGTACTCTAAGTGAATTACTGACAGAGACCTCAAAAACTGAATTGTCTTCTGGATCTGCTCTATTTTACTTACTCTCAGCCCAAGTTCAGTTCTTTCAGTTGCTGTTTCAAGGACACTAATATCCACGGCTTCTACATTTCCTTTCAAGTTGATATTTTTCACTTTAACTTTGAGCTTGTGAAAGTCTTCTTGAACCTAAAAAACAAGTTATGACAAAAGTCATACCCATAACCAAAACCCACTGGATTACGTAGCAGCATTTAATCCAAATTAAATGCTTCCTAAATACAGGGAAAAATACACACAATCTTCCATACTTTTATAAATAAAGGAATACAAAGCCAATGCCTTCGAAGTCGTTGATTGTTGAAAACTCGAAAAGACTTGATTTTAAAACAAACCTCACAAAAAAAAGGCAATAAACTTCAGGACTGAGGTCCTCAGCCAAGGAACATTTCCTTTGACATTTCAAACCTCTCTCTTGGCACAGATGGCTTAACTATGCAGGAATCTCAAAAGCATTAACGAGGGACTGAAGAGCAGCGGCAGCCTCAGAGGAGATCACGTTAGCCCGCGACAAAAATGTGTATTTACGCAGCGTTAAGCAGAGAAGTTCGAGGGCCCAGGCCCCTCAGAACCCGCGGCAGCCGCTCCCGCCTCTCGCAGGGGCTGAGCCCCCCGGCCCATAGCGGCGGCCCGGGCCACAGCTGCGGGGGAGGCGGCCTCCCCGGGGCAGGAGGGGCCCCGCGGCGATCGCCACCCCGGCTGCCGGGGAGAGACGGGGCCGGCTCGAGTGCTGCCCGGACCCACCTGCGCGGCTCCCGCCTCCAGCCCCGGCCCCACGAAGCCGGCCATGGCGGCTGCCGCCCTCGCCCCTAGCAACGGGACGCGCTGGCCGGACCGCACCATCCGCCTCGCCGCGGGGGGACGGCCACACCAAGCGGGGGCCGAGCCCGCTCCCCGGCTCGCTCCTCCCTCCCCTCCCTGGAAGGGCTCGGCCGCTCGCCGCCTCCCCCTCCGCAGCTGGGTGGTAGCGGCGGGGCCGGAAGGGGCGCGGCGGCGGGCGCCATGGCGGCGGCGGGGCCCTTCGCGCTGGTGACCAGCTGCGCCGCTGGCTTCGCGGCCGAGGAGCTCGTCAAACGTGAGTCGTCGTCGTCGCCTCTGCGGGGCCCGGACGGGCGCAGCCGCGGGGCCCCGGCCCGCCCGCAGCCGCAGGCCTCGGCCTGGCAGCTCCGAGCCCCCAGCCCGCGCCCCGGGGGCGGCCGCGCTCCCCTCACGCACCGACCCCAGAGCGGCCGAGGCCGCCAGGGAGCCCCCCCGGCCCCCGGGCCTGCGCGTTTAACCACCTGCCCTTGAGGAGGGCCGCCAGGGCCTCCTTATCGCTTCAAGGAAATAAGCTATTTAAGAGAGGTGGTGCAGAGCCGCAGGTCTTGTATTCAGTAGCCTGAGAGCAAGGGGCAGGCAGCACCACCACAACCGACAGGAAATAAAAGCAGCCCCGCATCCCAAAATGCTTTGTTGTCTGCTGGCCACTTGCCATGGCTTAGATGGGACTAAACCATCCTAAGTTATACTTGGACTAGGTAATTTGAGAACTGCCTCGATGCTGAATAAAAACAGTACTTTGGAGAATATCAAATGAACAGATTCATGAGACCATAACGTAAGGTTTGCTGCTGGCAGTTCTAGTCATTCACACACAGTGCAAAAATGAATGTCTTTCACTGGGACATGGTGGCCCAGGTGGGCCCAAAAGCAACCAGAGCGGCTCAGGAGTATGGGCAAAGGAAACCAAAGGCAGACTGCTGTCCCTTTGGTTTCCGCTTTCCATTTATGAAGGAAACAGACTATCTTGGACCTTAAGGATGGTAAAATTTTCAGAATTCCTGGTGGGTCTGAACTCTTGCTTTACTTAGGCTCGCTTTCATGCATTAGACCATTTGTTGTCCCTACAGAGAAGCACAAAAGAGGGAAAGCTAAAAAAAAAATAATATTTCTGCAGTTGTTGGAATTGTAGATCACACTTAGTCCATATCAAATACCTAGAATTCATTCTGTAGGAAGTGATTTTCTTGGAACCCCTTTTAGTTCCTGTTTTTATGGCTTGAAAAAGGGAATGGAAGAGAGTAAGACCCGATAGAGGAAAATTTGGTGGATTTTCTAGTCATTCTAAAATTGCAGATCTCAGGAAGAAGTTGCTTAGATCTTGCTGGGTTTGCCATTAAAACTTATTACTATAGCCTTACTTTTTAGGGGACTGTCATGAACAGTTTTGTGTGCATACTAAAATGTATAACTTGGAACACCCTCCATCCCCTCTTCTAGATTTGTTTCCAGCCACTTCTGAGTAAAATTTTAGGACCTCATATAGCACAGGGCTGTCCCTAGGGACTGGCTCCCTCCATCTCATTAAATCACATTTTGGAACAAGAGTAACAGTACAAGGTCTGCTGTCAAAGGCTATTCTGTCAAAGCAGCTGGGTTAATACTGAATTATGTAAGGATTCCATACCAAAGAATCTTATTATTGGTTGTTCCTTATTTTTGAGGAAGGGATAAGCAAATTAGAAGGAATATTCAAAGTTCCTGTAGGTTTCTTTTGATTATTTTTTGTAGCAAAATTAAATAAAGGCAAGCAAAAAGCTTCATAGAAATGCTATTTAATCTGAGAAAGTCTTAAAACTTAACTTCTGTTTATATTTTCTTAAAATGGTACTCACTTTGAAATGTCTACCTTTCCACTGTTTTCTAGTGCCAAAACTGGAGTCTTACAGATAGTCTGTGTGTCCTCTGGTAGGACTGCTTCACAGAAGACATTAAAATCTTCCTGAAATATGATCATTTCCTAAAATAAAAAACCATGAGAATTTTAAGTGCCTGCTTTGTATAACAAGTGAAATTACATCAGATACAGAAGCATAAGCAAAACAAACATTCTAAAACATTCAAGGACATACCGGTAAGGACAAGGCAGCTGTGGCTAGGCTGGAGAACTTGTGCTTTTACAGCATGAAAGCATCACACCAGATTAAAGGCACTATTTGATAGTAGTTTAGCTGAATGCTGAGAACCAGACCATTATATTGGCACCTCTGAGGCAGTAGAGTGTTTGAGATATAATATGTATGGTTAAATATGCTATTAAATACTGTGTTGGTAGGTGTCACAGCACTCTCCAAGCTATCAAGCTGCGACAAGGTCTTTTATCATCTCATACCAGCATATTCTTCATAGAATCCCTCTGCTGCCTTCTCATCTTGCCTCATCCAGGGCCTGCTCTCTCTTCCCTTGCTTCTTCCTCAGCTGCTCTCTCTTCATTGGCTCTCAGCCACTTAAGTTAATTCGCCACACCTGCATCTTACCTACATCAGCCAACCCACCACCCCTGAAGCCAACCCACAGTTGTATATTATCAATGCTGATTAACCCAGCTTCATTCTTCTACAATTCCCCTGCTTTTTTTTTTTTTTTTTAACATTTCATACCTTATGTTTTTAACAATCATTACAACCCTTTTACAAATAAATTTTTCATACAGTCCTCTAATTCCTCTACAGGTAGGAGCCATACAGCAGTCAGGCTTTGTGTTCATAACAGAAACATGAAACAAAGCCCTCCTTATCGGTATTATTACTGCTTTTGCCACTGTGTTTCTGGCTTTCTCTGGTACATGCTCTTAGTAGGCAAACCCCTTTTATAAGTAGAAAGAAGCTGCTTAGAGCATTCACTGTTAGGATATACATGAGAACCAATTTCTCCTGCTGCCTGCCAGAATTTTCCAGGCTAATTACAAGGCTTTTCCTAGTGTTTTCATCCTGGTAAGTAGGAAATGGCTTGAGAATGAGAAAAATATTATAGTACATTTGCTAGATATACTTTTATTCTTTCAAGTTTTGTGGGATGCCCTGAATGCTTTGTTTCACTGTATACTGTCACAAAACAAAGCTATCTAAAATGCACAGAATAGGACTGGCTTGTTTCAGATATATTTATCACAAATAAAATTGTTTTATGTTTTAAAAAACGCCTGCCAACAGGTGAATACTATCTGACTTGATTCCCCACCCACCCCCCGTTTATGACTGTTTACCACTCCCCTCCTCCCCCACAGCATATTTTTGAGTTCTCTTTACTCCTTGTGTAATTTGCAGGAGTATTTTTTATGGCATATTCCACCAGGTGGCTCTCAAGGCCCAGAATGTGAGAAGTGCTTGGTGAACCTACCAACTAAAAGGGTTTGGGATTGTTTAGGGCATTGTAGAAGACTGGATTATGTTCTTATAGCATGTAATCAAATCTGAAATACACCAGGAAAAGTGATCAGTATCTTAATCCAAGCAGCTGCATAAAGGAGTTGCAACGATTCTGAAAAAAAGTTGCTATTAAACACACAATATAGTAGAAGTGCTTAAATACCAGATAGGTTCAGAGAACAGGGAGCACTGCGCCAAGAGGCAAGAGACCTACCTCTGGTTCTTTCGTTATTACTCAGCTCTTTTCTGAAAAGTTATTTCTGGTCTCCAGTTCTTTTGAAAAAGTACTTGCTGTCTCACACTTATAGAATATTTACTAAACTTCTGTATTACAAAAAGGGAATGGATGTTAGGTTTTTTAATTTTGCCATGCCCTCTTCCTTGTTTTTTGCATCATTGTTTACACATGCAAGAACATGAAATTAAAAGTCAACAAGTTTAGTCAGTAAAATGAGCAAACATTTATGTAAATACTAAAATTAATTTCTAAAAGTATTGGTCAGAATTTTGTCCACTTTATTAAAAGTTACAGATAATCATGAGTGAAGAAGGGACACAACTAATGAGTTTGCTGAAAAACACAAGCTAGTGACTTTCTGGCTGGAAGTAAAAAACCTTCTGGACAGATTCTACAAAAGTTTGGAAGTTCATTGAGCTGTAGCTCATCAGTCACTATCAGTTACTGAATTGAGCCATAAAGTGATATTGTATGCCAATTGCTGTTTTATTCTTAAATGGTTTTCTGATAGAGAACAAGCAAAGTGAGTCATGACCTGGGATAAATTGGAAGAAGAGAATTGGCCATGTCCAAAAAATGTGCTGATCTTTGCGTAGGTGAGCGTTAGTACAGGGGCTTTGGAGATTGCATAGGTGAATACTGCCAGCTTACTCAGGAGGTAGTGGCCCGAGGATGGTGCTGGAGCTACTTAGAAATGGCCTGCTTGGTCCCTAGGATCAAATAATTCACTGTAGATGAGGAAGAGTGTGGGACACTGAAATAGAGGATGTCTTAATTAGTATTCAGCAGTTATTGATAAAATTGTGAAAGTTATTTCAGTAAAGTAAGTGTCCAGCATTAGTAGTTGCCGTACTTCTTAGAGGACCTTGAACTCTAAATCATGTTGTTGAATGACACTAAGCAGTGCTCTTTTGTGGCATGAACTTTTCCATGCATGTTTTTAGTACTCTCTAATGGTGATGCATTTGGTGTCTGTTTGCATTCCTGTCATCCAAACAAGCCAATTCTGCTCTATGAAAAGGCAAGCTAATTAAGTCAGCCCAGTAGGCCTGCCTACTGTTGTGGTCAAAGCGTGACTCAGTTGGTTTTCCAGGCTCTTTGGATGGCAAACCACTAGCACTTTCAATGGCTGAGGAGTTTAAAATTAAAAACGAATAACTCACTAGAGATAAGTTTGAAAGCCACCTCCTTTTGCAGTGTTAATTTTCTAGAGGTTTATTCTGTATCCACATAAAACTAAGTGGGGTTTATTCTGATGAGTATCTCTAAATTAGATACGAAACAATTCTGGCTGAATTTACTTTTTTCATTAAAATACAGGCTGTCTTGGAAAGAAATTTCTGGAATCCAGGCGTGGTGGCAAATGTAAAACTAGTTCCATCATGGAATATAACTTTGACAACTCAGTTTGAGTTGCAGTGTGTATTTTTTTTATAGTCTCTGCTTGTTTTCTAAAGGCCAAAACCTAATTGGTCTAAGTGACTTTTGTGGAAGAGAACTAATCACAAGATACCCAGACTGCATTTAGTTTCCTGCCATGAGTAATCGGGCTGTTGTGCAGTAATTTCTTCAACCCTACATGCAGGCTGAGACATAGCAAGTCTGAATCCTTTCAGAAAGTTCCTGCAGTCCTTTGAGTTTAGTGTGCAACATCCATTTTTACTGGGAGAGAAATTTCACAGGGGATTGGCAAAATCTCTTCAGATGAATGATGGGTAATCAGAAGCACAATGGGATGAAAGAAGACTGCTTAAAATACAGGAACAAGTAGCATGTAATAGGAAATGGGACACATCCTCATTCTTCTAGCTGTACTTTGAGGCTTAAGTTTGTCCATGGACTCATTTGTAAGAAGAAAAAAAAAAAGCACTTACACAGTAAATGTGAAAATTCTTTGCTATCAGCTTTTGCAAATTTTTTATAAAAAAGTTCTTTTCTTCTGTATTCCTGCTAGGGTGGCTAACTTCACTGAAATAGCTTTTGAATTGATTTTCCTTCCTCACCCTGTTTTCCTCTCTTAGGCTTTCTAAGTCTGATTGCAGATTTTCTGGGTTTCAGTATTTTCTGTGGGCTCCTTTATTCTTAGCTTCTTGCAGCATTGACTAGCAATTCTCTTAGCTTAGAACTGATTTTTATATAGTTATTTATTTTTAGCTGTCAAAACACCTGTGAAGGGAAATTTAAAACACATTTTGTTTAGCATTCAAAACCTCTAAACCAAACATCTGGTTTCCAGGGCAGAAAATTAAGATTATGCCTGCATTTGGAAAGCTAGGCGATGGATAATTCTGGAAATAAAAGGTATCCCTGTGTTCTGGACATGAACAGTAACATTGTCTGCCTAACCTGTTTCCTCTCCCAGTTTCTGGAAATTTGTCAACGTTTTATTCAAGCAGAATGAAAGCTACCTCCATGGGCCCAATACCCGTTTAAACATAACTCCTGGTCTAGTAGCAATTGGCACATACATAGTCCTATTTACCAAAGATACAAAACTGCATTATACCACATATAGCACTTAACTAGTCATTCGTAAAGCTCTTGTTTCATGGCAGAAAAAAATTTGTCATCTCCCCAAATGCCTTTATTATAGAAGAGAATATGTACATTAAAGGTATAGAATTTGTAAAGTGCCATACTGACATTTGGTGATCTGTTTTACTAGTTACTGGGGGGGTGGCGGGGGGAGCATGAGGAAGAACAGGCTTGATATATTCGCGTAGCCTAAATTGAAAAGCTTGAGTTAAAACACTGAAAAGCTATTCTCATGTCTCCGTGGAAGATGACTGCATAGGTGTTTGCTTCAGGTCAGCGGTGCATAATATCAACTAATGCAAACAGGATGGAGATACCTGCTGCAAAGTGACTGCAGTGTTACAATGAAGTACTGCAGGGCAAGAGGAGATCCACATGTACAAATTGAGATAAGCATGGGAAAACAGTTTCTCTGTGCCACTGGAACTAGTGTGTACTGCTTAAGAGTGATTTAAAGAGCTGGGAAAGAATGAAAATATTTTAGTGTTACCTGTTTTGGTTAGCTGTATTGATAGCCTCTTCCATATTTATGTGAACAAGATAATGCTCTAAGAATACAAAGTTCAGAATCAAGGTTTGTTGGGATTGACTCAGTATCATCATCCCCTGGCCCCAAGGAGACATGGATAGTCTTATCACAGTATAGCTTCTGACTGGAGACCAATTACTCTGAAAACTATTGTCATCCAAATTAAAAGTTCAGACTTAATCTGGAAAAAACATGTAGATTTGGCACTTTTCCTGTTTTGTTTTTTTTTTTTTGGGTTTTTTTTTTTTTTTTTGTTTTTTTTTAAAGAAAACCAGACAGGAGATTCCCTTCCAGGTTTCCGTTTCCAAGGTCGATTTTCTCTCTTAGATTATTCCCCGTGTCATCTTCCTCACTGACTGCTGCAAATAACCCTTCTCATTTCGAGCTCTCCTCTGTGCAGCCTTGTGCACCATGCTCGTTCACCAGTTAATCTCAGACTCTGCAGTCAGCTGCAAAAATCGTTGAACCTTTTCTATGGCGACCTTGGCAATGGAATTTTCCCGATTTTTTGTTGATACGGTACAGAATTTCAAATTCTTTTCTACACTATTTGGGGAGCAGCCTGTTCCAGAATCTCCAGGAACATCTCTCAGTACCTTTAAAATATGACCTTTAAGATCTTTAAAAACCAAAATAAATACATGGGTTTTCAACTCTTCTGATGCCCAAGGCAGTTTTAGATGACTGTCAGTTTTCTATATAATTAACCTGTGGTTTAAAGTGTCCATAAGTTTGTCCAGCTGGAACATGGTATTTTGCCCTTTCCAGCAAGGTATAGATGGGATGCTCTGCTACTAACTATAATTCAACTCCACCAGGTGGCTGTCATGCTATGAGAGTGTACGCTGTGAAGGTTGCTACGAGCACATGAAGGGCAGTGTTTAACATTACATTATCAAAGCACTGCCTTGGATTTTAATTGTTGAACTCCTACGTAGAATTTAATGGGAATTACAACCGAATTGTAGTAACTTGGTTTATTTTCTCATTAGTTACCTTCAGGTTTTGGTCACAGTCAAACAGTTCTTTACATCTGAATGAACATGCAAGGTTTATTTCTGCTGTAATAAAGTCTACGCATTCTCTCCATACATCCTGTTTACAGGTAGGGAGTTGAAGCTAACACTTCAAAAGGCATTTCTAGGAAAAAAAGGCTTGCTTTCTGAAGAGCTTCTGTACCACATTTTATTTTGAAATCCAGAAAACAAACTCTTCTGAAAGCTAAATAATAAGCTCTAGGACAGAGGAACAAATTGAGCATGAATTTTTAAAGATCTTAAATATATAGTGGTTTATTATAGTAAGTGAGGATGGCTCTGTATTGGCATTGTACCAAGCTTCTGTAGACAAATTATTTTCTTGATGCTGGTTTTAATCATCCATCTCATTTTCTTTTCTACAGGTATCATAGGAAGAGATGACCTTACTGTGGGTGCAGCTACACGTGGACAAGTGAATTTTTACCCCTGGACAATAGATAATAAATATTATTCTGCAGATATTCACCTCTGTGTAGTACCAAACACATTTCTTGTTACTGGAGATATTGCTGAATCTGTGCAAGCATTCGTTGTGTACTTCGACAGCACAATAGTAAGACTCTTCTGCTTCCCTGTATTGCTTTATCTGTACAGTACGGTTGCTTTGTCACAGCAATAACCACAAATTATATGCTCTTCATCTTGTGCCATCCATTCCTTTTAGGCTGTTCTATTAATTGTCAGTAGATCAATGTTAAATTATGCCTGCTAACAATGGAAGAAGTTCCCTTCCCTTTTACTATTATACTCCAGCTGGAAGAGAGGTTTTCAGGATGCAAATATGCCACTAAGGCAGTTCCTCCTCCAACCTACCACCTCCAACTTTACTCCTAGCTGATGCTAGTTCAAAAAGGCTGCTTTAAGATAGCCAAGAATGTGAGCTAAACGTAAGGTTCAGTGCTATCATTTTACCCAAAATTGGTTCTCCTAAGCTGGCAGGAGTGAAAACAAAGCTTTAGCAAAAGCCAGAAAGATTCTGAGGCAAAAAAATATTCTAAATAAGGAACTGTTTTTCACCACAGATGGGAAAGGGTGCATACCACGCGTTCTGCAAAGATACCATTAACCAGACATCTCAGGGCTGTCTCAGAATAAACTAGAGCAATGGGAGTAATTCATCAGCCCCCATAACATCCACTTTAGTGTGGAAGATAGAGTAGCTGCACATTAAACCCAAGACATGCTTAAAATGAAATACTCACGATTAGCCTTCAGTAAAAACCTTTACTAATCTACATGAGGATTACATAATTAATATTAGACATAAAAGGGAGGTCCAAGGCAGTAGGATTAACTCATCTGTAAGGTGTCAAGAATCAGTAGGAAGTTGCATATAAGTCAACTTCCAGTAGAACACATCTGAAACATACTTGATATGCAGCCTAGCGTATTTCCTTACTTCATTTTATTCTAATACTATTAATGATTTAAAAACTAGTTTAAAAGTATTTGAGGATGTGTTCCAAAGAACTTTTTTTTTTTCCCTCTATATAGAAATCTGGACTTGATAGTGTCTCTGAATGGCTTCCCCTGACAGAAGAGTGGTTACCAGAAGTCATGATCCTGGTTTGTAACAGAGTATCTGAAAATGGTATGAAACCTGAAGTAGTTCCATACTGGCTTAGTGTTATTAACCCTGTATAATGATTTATTTTCTAGTTAAATCAAGGCAATTGTTTCTCAAAATACCTGGGTGAGATTAGGTTTGAGATTTGATTGAGAAGAGCCAGGTTATTCTCGTGACCAGGAACAGAAGTCTTAATCTAGTTGCGGTTAAAACTGAACCAGATTTTTACAAGCTTGCTTAAAATGAGCTCTTTGTATTCCATTCCTAATAAGTATACCAGAATGTACTGCAAGGTAACTAAAAAGGCATTTGTGTTACTGGATGTGCATGACCCCCTCTGGTGAAGAGGGAGGATTACTGTTGGTTGCTTAACTACAGTGGAAAGTACATTCAACATTTTGACCATTTGGACATTAAATACGCACGTTTGCTTTGGTTCTCAATTAGCATATGCAATACAACAGCAAGCTGTAAGGTGCAGGTATGTCCCTGTAACTTAATTCAAATTCAAACTTAATAGAACGTCTTCATTCCCCGTGGCACTTCACAGACATTTTCCCTTTGAGTACCCACTGCAAAGCCATTTGATTTTATGGTATTTTAAAAGAAACAATTCAAAGGAGGAGTTTGTTTAACTCTGGAGTTTTTGGAATGAAATTCAAAGTGAATGGAAGACCTACACCAGCTACTGTATACTCTTTCCCCATACAATCCAGAATAAGCAAACAACTATGAGGGAATAAAATGTAGCTAAAGATTCAGCTGCTGAT
Organism: Falco rusticolus; assembly: GCF_015220075.1. Classification (NCBI taxonomy): domain Eukaryota; kingdom Metazoa; phylum Chordata; class Aves; order Falconiformes; family Falconidae; genus Falco; species Falco rusticolus. The sequence goes on from NC_051193.1 coordinate 5,010,033, forward strand.
GCTAGTCTGAAATGTATATGTTCAGTATGCATTTTTGTTTCCCAAATTTAGGTGTTAACAGACAGAAGGCTCAAGAATGGTGCATCAAGCATGGCTTTGAACTGGTAGAACTTAGTCCTGAGGAACTGCCTGATGAAGATGGTAGGACTGCTACTTCTGTGTTCATGTTTAGAATGAAAAAACATACCAAAATATCTTCTAAACAATTGCAAGGGGGCATAACTTTATTTATGTGCTACATGATTACAGCAAGAAATGCTTCCAGTTGGTGAGGCTTAGTCCCAGCTATAAAAGGTCAGGAGGAGGAGGGGGTTATTTCCTCCAAGAAATTCTATTTGTCTCCTCCCAAATACAGCTGCTGTTTATATAGCACCTACATAAAAATAATATCTGCTCCTTTTTCTGGCACTAATCTTAGGACTATATTGACAGATTAGAAGCATTTATATTCCACTCTGGAAATCTAAAGAACAACGACCAGAGAGATGCACAAGGGCATGAAAATTCTTATTCTTTTTAAAAGACTTTAAAAACTGTTGTACCTACTAGAGAAGATAGACCTTATTCAAATAGTGACACGATATGTTTTTAACAGTCTCTCATTTTCAACCTTTTAGAATAGCATGCACTGTTACACAGGAAATAAACCAGTTTCAAAATCACTGGCTGACCATATGTTTATAACTTGAAAAATCCCATCAAAGTCAGCAGCATGATGTGTGATGTTCCACTCTTAAAAAGTGACTGTGCACTTCCTGACAGCCTTATCAGCATCAGCCTTATCTCCTCATTACAGAGATAGAAAAGAAGTGTTTACATCTTACCTCTATAGAGCCAAAATGAGATAACCGACCCCATTTCCAGACTTGAGTGGAATTAGTCACTAACATTTGCTCTTTTTCAGGTTCACCAAGTACATAGCTGTCACCAGAAATAATGTAGTCTAAAATCCTAAACCAGAGCACAAGTCCCACCCCTTCTGTCCTTTAAAGGCCTAGATAAAAATCGTATCTTGAGTAGCTAAGAATGCTCCTTGTCCCCGTGCCATGTCTTTAAAGAGGTGCTTCTTTTTCGCACTGTGTTGGTCAAGGAGGAAGGGATACATATACCTCTGATTGATAGAAACCAGAAAAATCAGAAGTGCATGCCTCTTAGACTACAGTTTTCTTATGAAGTGCTTTAAAAGGAAATACTAGTAGTAGTAAGTCAAGTTATTTTTCTATTCAGTAGTTGTTGTAAAGAACAAGCTATTTACCATTTAAATAATATAAGTAATAGGAATAATAGGATGTTAATCTGTGGCGTATTTATTTCTTTCATGGCTTTTTAATACAGTAGTTGATTCACTGTGACTCATGCATAGGAGCCATTGTGTTCCAGTGAGTAACATGTTTGCCCCATAAACATGGTGTGTGAATTACAAGAGATACAATGGATGCAGTAAACATACTGGGCCGATATCTGTTTACAACTTGCAACATTTCTGGCAGCTCATCACAACTGAGCTGGAGCACTTGCTATGACTACACTGTCAGTCAGTTATTTGTGCAGTAAGGACAAGAACCCTAAACTGAGACTTGGTAACAACTCTGATACAAAACCAAACAGCAGTATCATAGAAGGCAAAAGATTTGATCTAAGGGTTGATAGGCAGCTTTAATTTAATTTTTAAAGGCAGTTTCAATTACTGCACCTGTCCTTGAGTCATCTTAGAAGAGTTTGATTTTTAAGCAATCACACTTCTGTATCCAAAGGGTTGGGTTTTTTTTCCCTGTTGCTTTGTGAGACCTGCACAAACATGGGAAGCTGACTAAACTGAGGAAATGGGAAAAATGACTTTATACAAAGTGGTGTCAGATCTATTCAGATAATTTGAAGTCCAAATAGTGCTTTTCATAATCTTTCAAGTTACTGTAATTCACAGGATTACTGGAACATTTGGAACTAGATGTTGTGGAGATAGCTTTACAATGACAATTTTCATTTTTAAAGTGTCACACCTTTTCTAAATGGTTGTCTGAAGTTCTTTACTTTCTAAAGGAAGGAAAAGTAATTCTAACATCCATTTTGTATGCCGTTCAGCATTGTAAAAGATAATGGGGTGAAAGATGCCTTGCTTTTAACAGCAACTTAAAAATTGTCTGTTACTATTAAATTTACTTAAGTTATTTAACGGTGTAGGCCTCATGCGACATACCTAACAAAACCCCACTCAGAATTTAGATCTCTCTACAAAAGGCTGAGAGCTCACAGCTCATACATAGTACCTGGAAGCCTAGATTTGGCCTTTCACGAAGCAAAGGCAAGAAATCTGTGTTTCCTAACAGAAGTAACTTACATTGAGTAGGACAGGTTTAGACACACACTTTCTTACTTTCAGGCATGTCATGCTTTTTAGTCTAATTGTTAGGAGAGCAATATCTTTGTCTTTTGGTTTAGATGACTTTCCAGAGTCCACAGGAGTGAAACGAATTGTACAAGCCTTGAATGCCAATGTGTGGTCCAACGTAGTCATGAAGAGCGGTATGTAACACAGGTTCCTTTTATATGAATTCTGGAGAATGCAAGGCCGAGAGGGCTTAGTATTTTTAGCAAATGTGTAAACTGAGCAGCTACAGTACTACTGCAACTGAACCAGTATGAAGAGAACTAGACCACTCTTAAACATTTTACATGGAATAGTAGGGTTTCAGGTATTGCTTTCATTGTCTCTGGATGACAGAGAAACTCATAGGCAATGGATGAGATTTATAACTGTTTCAGCATCTGTTCCTGTGCCCTCTGTATAACTTGCTCCCTACCAATAGCTTGAGTTAAATATTCCACTAACTCCTCAAGTTTGAATGAAAAATGAAAGCTTGTTCCATCAGACTCTTAGCAGAAAATAGCTAGTCATTATCAGCTTTGTCTAAAGACCCGATATATGGTTTAAGTGTAGAAGTTTACAATTCCAAATTTGTTACTTTTTAAATTTTTTTTTCGAAATGGGGATGAGAATTGAATATCAAGTGTGGAAATGAGATTTGGCAAAGAGTGATTTCACATGTCTGTTGAAGGACATACTAAGTGCATTGCTGGAAGGACTGTCTTCCCTACAGAGAACCCCACTTGAGTACATGGAAGTCACAGAATTTTTTTAAAACAGTGCAAAAAGCAGGCAAGCCCAGATGATTTCCTGAAGATAATTGATTATCAGGTAGAGTTAGAAACTTGGAAAAATCACTTTAGGGATAGACTCATTAGACAACAAAATGCTGTGGCTAGCCCAGGGTTACTGCAAGTGTAGATACTTCCATTTACTTGAAAACCATTAATTACCTTTCTAATAACACAAGCTGTTGCAGGAAATGTAAGAAGATTAAAACCTTGTTGAGTGCTTGGCCTTACATTTCTTGTTTCACAAAACCTTATCCCAATAGCAAGTTTCCAATGTCTGTCTGCTCCCTGTTGTACAATTTTCCACCGCTGCGGCTGCTTCCTTCCTGCGTCTTTTAACTGTGTAATGTTTTCAAGTGCTGAGTGGCTTCTACTAGTTCCTGTAACTGCAGGATGGTTACTGGGGCTCAGTAGAACTAGAATGAGAACTACTAAACTGATAATCTTTTTCATTCTTTTTTGTTAATATTGTAAATGTTGTAGCCTTTTGAGTATTTCTTACACCACATCAGACTGTGGTTAAGGTGGATTCTAACTTAACGTAACCAGAGAAATAGGTAGCCATTTGAGATGGTGTGAAGTTATCTCACTAGTGTTAAATTGTTTTCTTAACATCATTATTTCCTGCATTTGACAGATGCCAGGTTACAGAAGAACAGAACTTAGTCACATGTTCAGTTCTTCATGGGGCGGAAATTCCTGTGCATCATTGGTGTGTTCTGTAAAGGTCAGGCTCCCTGAAAATCCAGATTTTCTGTCTCCACAGTAGAGAAACCGCACAGCGTTAATGCACATTGCTACAAAGCCCTCAGGAAGTGAGCTGTATTTGGAAGTTGTTGCAACCTGACTATGCCTTCAAAGGGAAATTGTTGAGCTCATTTTACTTAAAATAAAACTTTTTACAACCTGTAAAGTACCTTTTGTTTTCAGCTTCCTCCTGATCCTGGAAACTGGCTGCCATGTAAATCAAACTTCAGATTTTCTAGCGAATTGGCTATAACTGCTGGCCATTTAGAAACCACACAGTCATACTTCACATGAAGATTTCTCATAGAGTAGGTGTAGTAGTAAACGTTTATAGCGCTGTTAATTGTGGCTATCCAAAAAGCCAGTGTTACAGCATTGCCTTACTTCAGCTATCTGTATGAGAAGTTTACTGACAGCAGGAATAACTTTTTTCAAGTACAAACATTAAAACCATGTTATTTTAAGGTGTTTTATCTTAAACCCAAAGACGGTTCTTCTTAAGTTACGAAGTAGGTTTTTTTTCCACACACACCTATTAGGAAAAAATCAAAAGGTCAGGAATTTTATTCTAACTATTAAAGACATTGATTCTTACACCAATTCATAAAAAAGGTATTAATTATAACACAGTCAAATTATAAACTTTTTTTATCAAATAATACCATATGCTTTGTGAGTAAATAAAGCAGCGATGTCTCTAGCAAAAGAAAAATAAGCAGTCTTACCTGAGAGTCTCCAGAGGACAATTCCCTTTTGTAGTTGGCGTAAAGTTGTTGCTTCTCCCGGCCTCAGAGCTCTCTTCAGCCTGAGAATCAGGTGGGTTTCTTCCCTTTGTGTGCAAGAGCACGAGGAGTTCGCCAGCTAACATCTTTCCCCCCCCACAAAGGTCACGCGCTGCTGTTGTCCTTATCTGTCCCTTCGAGCGCAAAGCTAGTTGGCCTGGATGTCAGGAAGAGAAACAACCTAGTGCCCTCTGAAGGGGGCTGCTGGCCTCCTTTCCTGCTTAAATACATGCTTTATTGGTCCCAGCTGAAGCTGGTTACCTAGGGTGGGGCCAGTAATTAGCCTGGCTCTCTTTACAAAAAATTAACCTGAGTTAGGAGGACTGTTTAGGCTTAGTAATTTAAAGAAATTACGAATTTTGACTTTTTCGTTCCAATTTTGTATGGAAGTCAGGATCACCACATGTCAGCTAGAGGCACGCTATGGAGGAATGGTGGATGAAGGCAGCGGAAAACATTCGCTATGAAATGAGCATATGTGCATCTCGAAGCCGTGCTCAGAGCACGGCGTACTAGAGCTCTGCAACTATTAATGGGTGACACCTGTGAAACTACAGAAACTCTGTCATAATGAAGCCATCAACTGTTACAATAAGCCGAGTGAGATAATTTTTGGCTTTGATGCTGTAAGAACACTGTGTAAGCCATCAGCCACTTCCTGAATTGCACCCAGAAGTTGAAATAACTTTTACATCCAATAAAAAGAGTTTATAGGAAGGCTTTCAGGCTTTTTCAAGGGTGTGCCTGCAACCAAGTGTTATGTCTGCCACCTCCCTAGCCATGGATCCAGAAACAAATAGCTGCTTTTCAGAGATCCCTGCTGTAGATTCCAGTTGTAACGGGGACATTTTGTAATGATGCTGGCTGAGGTTATGTGTATGTGGTGGTGGTGGGGATGGAGCCACTGTTGGTTTTCTGTACAGGATGAACTGTCTCTGTAGATATGGAAGAGGCACGTGATTAGATCGCTTCATCCACCCCTCTGCCAATGGGGGAATGTTCTCTCCCAAGTACGTTCTGGACTGCAATGTCCAGTCTAGCTTCAGAGGACTAAGAAATTGGCTAAATGCTGATCTTTACAATTTCCCAAAAGAAAGCTCTTTGCTCAGTCTGCTGCAATTTGGGGACGCCACTTTGTTTTGGGTTGCAAGTCCCAAACTTTTATCGCTCAATTGTCTGTTAATTCAGCTGGCAGACTTCACGGGCTTTCACATCCTGCAACTGAAGGTTTTTAAGGCAATTAATTCGGCTAAACTGATTCACTTCTTCCCAAACCTTTGGCGAGTGATCTGTTAAAGCAGTAAACCGGTATAAAACAGGGCCAGTTGAAACAAATACCTGCTGGGGGATGTGGGGAGCACGAGGGGAGGACTGGGGCAGGACACACATTAGCCCAAGTACACAGTGAAGATTATTAAACAGGAAATGATGTCTTAGTAATTCTCTAATGGCAACATGTTTACGTGTTTTCTGGATAGCTGATGGTTTTAGTTACACATTCAACTCTTCAAAATGAAGTTTTGTATAAAAGGCAAGTAAATTTGGACAGTGCATAAAAATTACATCATCTCAACATTTGAGTCTAGAGCTTAGTCATTAGTGCAATAATTTAGAACACATTTTTTTTAGAAAGTAATATTAATCTTTCTTCTGGCACAAGACATTGTTCCCTGGCTATCTGTGGTGCAACAACTTAACTTTTATTTCTTTAGTTGACTAAAATACTAAGATTTTCAGAAAAATCTCCTCTTGAGTTGCTTGTATAACTGCAAATATTTGCTACTCTATGCAAGGCCAGCTGAAAACATGGCTTAGAAAAAACCCCAAACCGTCCTAAGATCACCTAAGATCATTTTTTTTTAAGTGAAGTTTTAAAATACAGTTAATTTAATTCAAAAATACTGCACTGCATCTATTAGATGGTTGTTTAGTTTTAGGCTTGAATTTAACTTTTCTTTTTAGGTTGGATTTTAAAATATCATTGAAATACACAGTAGGTTAGCAGATGTGGAAAGCCCAAAGCACCTTGCAGTGTGAAGAAACGTTGGATTTAACGGCTGGGTCCTTCCACGAATTCTGAATTAGATATTTAAAAATTGCCTTTGCCATCACTGTAGTGCTCAGCCTATTTAGATAATATGTGTACAAGCAAAGGCACTTGTTGCGTTTCCTGTATCTAACCACAGACTTGGTGCTGCTTCCCATGGATGGTGAAACCTGGTCCGCTGCATGTCTGTAATAGCAAATGCTGCTTCTGTATTTTGAAAACTGCCTTGTTTGGAATCAGAACAGACGGTCCAGACGAACTCCTCACAGAGCAGTGACTTCCAATAATAAGAAGAAAGAGTCACATCTCGTATCGCGTACACATCTATTCCCTGTTGGTAATATTTAGCAGTAAATGTTGTTAATACAGTTTTTTAAAAACTTCCAGAATATAAAAATTTTCTGCTTAAAATATATTTTCAAGTGCATTGACACAGTTTTGCAGGGTGCTGTGTATCTTCCCTAAAATATTCTCTGTCCCAACTCAGCAGTTAGAACTATTTGTAATAATATTGCATCTTCAGCCAAACTAACAGCTGTTTTGTTTTTAGACAGGACCCAGGGCTTTGGTCTTCTCAGTACATTGGCGGGCGCGAACCACAGCGTTGGGTCAGAAGAGAACCAAGATAGAGAAGTAAACAGTAATCCCTATTTCTTGCTCTTTGCTCGTACTGTTTCTGGTGTTGCTCTTTCCTGTTGTCATGCTTGGTGTAGTGGTGGCAGCAGCTTTCTTTTTTTCCCTCCTTTCTCAAGGGATGCTTCGCAGCCTGTTGGGATGTATTTTAAAGGACATATTCGTAAAGTCTGAAAAACTCTGCATTTTTCCCACAAGTCCTCCTGAAACAGTTGCTCCTAGGAGCTATCACCTGATGGCTGGGAGCTTGCTGTTTTTCAGGACATTGTCGCAGAACTCATCATGTTACCTGAGATGTCCAGTTCTGTGCTCAGTGTTGGGTGTTGATCACACTGACTTGTGCACTGAATGTTTTATCCAGACAACTCACTGGAGCCAAGGAAAGATTGTTAAAAGCTCCATTCAAAATGCTGTTTTTCATCTATATCCAAGAGCCGTATTTTCTGCAAGACAAAAACTATCAGTTGATTTTTTTATTTAGAAAACAACAAGAAACCTATCATAGAAAACCTTGTAGTACCTGTTTACAGTGTTGTTAAAGTGGCTTTTCGTAATACAGGGGGTACAGGTTTTGCAGTAAGTAAAAGTTTAAGATAAAGCATAAGTTTTGAAGTGAAAATGGGGAGCGCCTGATTTGCTGATGGTGCTTTTTAGGTGCATTGTTGAATATTCTACTGTCTGTTTGTTTCCTGACAGTCCAAACCATCAGCAGCAGACAGAGAAGAATCCCATTTGGACAGCAGAGAAGATGGAGCTAGCACAACCAACCTACAGACTGACAACACTGTAGGTAAGCTTTTTCTTTGCTTGGAAGATACGTTGGAGCAGGCACCCCTGGCTGGGATGGTCCTAGAAAGCCATTGGCTGCTTCTCAGCAGAAAGTGTGGCCTAAGTGTGCTTGCCAGAGCCTGTAGAGGCTAACTGTTGTGACTTTAGGTGTTCTTCTTGAAAAAATGGGCCGAGGTTTGGATAGGAGAGAGCCCCTGCAGTACTAGGGACTGGAAATGTTCAGATCTGATTTTGTGCAATTTCCTGATGCATATATTGCATCTTTATATGAATAAAGCTTCAAGCTTTATGGTTGCAGAGAAAAATCATTGCAGTTTGGCCCAGCAGGAGGTGAGTGAAGCACCGTCTGCTTGGGTCAGTCCTAAGAGGTTCAAGAGTTTTGAGCTACAGGTCCTTAAATAATTGCACTATTCCAGGAGATGGGACTTTCTTGCAAGTTGTATTGTGGAGATCTTCTAAGGGTTGGGTGATGTTAGTTGTGGTCTAAGCATAATCTTTAATTTACTCTGTGGCTGTTCATAGACAGATCATTTTCTAATAAGCAAGAAACCTTAAATATTGGATGAGCTCAAAAACACTCTTGTAATCTAATGTGTAAAAATTAATTACCACTGTAATTATGCCATGAGTTGTCTGTATGAACAGTTGGTTCTGTATGAACAGTTGGTAAATTAAATGTTTCTTTCCTTCCTGTGGGGTTGGAATTTGCAAACGGGATTTGCAGATGTTAAAATACTGGTTTTATCAGAAAGGCTTTCATACCTGCTGACAAAACAATAATTTACCTTAAACCAACCTATAGGCATTTATTTCAGATCCCCTGTTAGATGTGGACATTCAAGAGTTAGCCAGCCTAACCACGGGAGATGGTGACCTGGAGAACTTGGAAAGGCTGTTGTCAAAGCTGAAAGAAATGAAAGGTAATGTACTAGGGAGAGACATACTGAGCTACATCACCTGTATGTATCACCTTCTGATGACTGGAAGGCATAAAAACCAGCGTGTATGTTGGGAAGATTGTACGAGTTCCTGTTCTCTTATCTGAGGTTCTTTATAAGTAGCTGACCTTTTCATTTATTTGCCTGTCTTGACAGTGCTCTTGAAAGAAGTAGTTATTGCTCAGCTGACAGCTGTTGCACTCATTTTGTTCTCCATGAACTAATGCTGCAGTTTTCTATAAACACTGTAAGAAGACTTTATATTTTTTTAGCTCTACAACTGCCTGCTAATCCTGCAGTTTAAAGCTGCACATGTTTGAGATAAAATCCAGTGTGCTCAGAAGCATCAGCTTTCTGCTGTTTGGGAATTGCGATTGATCTTACTAAATAAATAACATTCCTTTTTTATGATCTTAAATTAGTTTCTTGGTAGTCCCCCTAAAAACAGCTGCAATAGGCATTTCTCTCCCTGCTCACTGCTGAGGTTGACAGCCTATGTCATGTTCTTTCCCACAGATAAAGCAGCAGCGTTGCCTCATGAACAAAGAAAACTACACGCGGAAAAGGTGAGGTTTTGAAATTGGCATTGGAATGACTAAAACCAGGGGTTTTCTTTCTAAGCCACAGTGACACCTCTACTTGTAGAGTTCCTGTATTAAGAGTAGTAAGAACAAACTGCACAGCCTTGGGGAAGACTGTCTTGTATCTCCCAAGAACTGAATAACAAACCTGGAATTTTGAAATGCCAGAATGGGCTTTCCCCTTCCAAAATTTCTGAAACAAAGGCCCTGCAGTCACTGGGGGTGTAAGCCAGCTTCCACTTAAGTCAATGGAAAAGTCTTGGATCTCAAGAAAAAATTAATCATGCCTTAATTATCACAAGTTTTGTATCACGTATTCCTCCCATGAATTCTGTTGCCTTTGTGTTGCTGAAACGTCTTGACTTCAGAGAGGATTAGCATTGTACTTAGAAACACGGTTGCTAGATTTAGCTGCTGCTCAGTTTCTAATTTTTGATGGTAAATGAAAATATTCAGTCATTTGAGGGGAATTTTTCTCCCTTTCCCATCTTGTTTTCCATTGCTAGGTGGCCAAAGCGTTCTGGATGGCAATTGGAGGAGACAGAGATGAAATTGAAGGTCTCTCCTCAGATGAAGAAAACTAAGCTCTTCTGTAGCTGTAAGCGACAGAGCAATCCTAAAAGAGCAATCTTTTCCTGCAATGAGTGTTTATTGCGAAAAGCCCCATTTAGCTTTAGTTGCTTTCTTTGGTTAAAGGATTCCCCGCATCATTGTAGTAAGTAACACATTCCACAACACCTGATGGTTAGAGTGGTTTTGTCTGACTGTTCTATTCTCTCTCAGAGAATTTTGGAAGGTGATGCACGCAGTTACAGGAAATAATAATTTGTTTACATTTTTCGAATTAACATTTTTATTGTTTCCTCTTTTGAGTTTAAATAAACAAATTTACTACCAGTTATCTTTCCCCATATGGCTGGTGGTTATTAAGTGACTGCTTAATTCTAAACTCAACATTTTAGATGTAGGCCTGTTTGATGTTTTTATGTAGCTTTATAACTGACTTACTGGTTAAAACAAACCAGATTTATATGAGCCATGAAGTGAAAGTTGCTGAATTGTGCCCTATTGAGGGATGCTCTGCCAAGGCTGCAAGGTTAATCCTGCTGAGTGCCAAAACTATTAAAAATGGCCCACAGGCTCTGAGTTCTGTTTTCGTCTGTAAGTACGTGGTCCTTCCCTGGAAAGGCAGGTGTTGCGCCACACTCCCTGGGTTTCCATTAGAAACTAAATTTGGGATTAAATGCAAGACTGAGTATTGCTGCTGTTCCAGGGGGGAAGATCCCTGCCTAAACCTTCTGCAGTGCTTGGCCTCCGAGGCCTAGCAGAATGCACAGGCCTTCTGGTGGTGAATTCTGTCCCAGATAGCTGAAGAGAAAAGCGTGATTTCAAAAACCCCACGCTGTCACCTGAGGCAGGTATTACAGACTTACGCTCCGTGAGAAGGCACCAGAGTAACAAGTCTCAGATGGCTGCTTCGTGGCATCAGGCATTAGAAAAAACTCCTTCGTCCTCAGATGTGGTGTGTTCTCACCTTCTGCACAGGCAGGCGGTCATAGACTCGCTGGAGAGTATAAACACGCAAGGCACCAGGAAAACAAGGAGGAAGGCGTGGGCTGGTGGGGGAGGAAGAAGAGAAAAGGTGAAAGTCAGCCTGGCTCCTTCTCTGCTGCAGTCAGCTGTCAGATACAATCTGTGGACCAGCGGGAGGAGGTAGCCGGCAGATCCCCTGTTGAAGAACCAGGCTTTCTCTGCTGCTTGTCTGGCACACCCTGGGAAACGACATGTATTTTCCCCCAGAGCATTCCTTATCAACCTGAAAATACACCACGTTAAGCAATCTTACTTGGAAATTTCGAAATTAACTTTTCCAACGTCTGGTTTTTTGTGACAGTAAATTTTGTGAGTCTTGAGACGATGGCTTTCCATAATTTATTTGACAGCTTTAAATCCTGAAAGCACTTTCACAGTGGTTCTTGACAGTCATTGCCTCTTCTTTTAAGATTAAGCAAAGATAAAATAATAAGCTTCTTGGACTGCTGTAAACAATTTCCTGAGTAAAAACTGCAGCGTTTTCAACTCCTAAGAAATAGAACTGAAGCCTTGGCTCGTAGTTTGAGAAGTATCTCTCATACAAAGACTGAGCAATAGCTCTGCCATAGTAAAGTACCTATTTTTTAAGAAGCAGTGTTCCTTTTACAGCGATACACGTACAGATGTCAAGGAAGCACATCTACCAGGGCCACCTCTGCCAAAGCGAGCAATACAAAACAGCCGCCAGGCTTTGCTGTGATGTTGCCAGCTCCTCCCGTTCTCTCCTCCTTTTTCCCCAGCACAGAGAACTGTGGTTCTAATAAAAGAACTGAAGGTGGTTCCTTCCAAGTAGGGAATGGTTTTCCATGTTTGCCTCTTGGTAGCTGAAGACTTTTTTTTTCTTTCTAAATACTTATTGTGCAATAGTGATAAATGGCAAAAGCACAGAGTGAATTAGATGAAGGCAGAGAAGAAAATAATGCACATGGATACTTGGTAAAAACCGGTTCTTTAGACGTGTGATACACATGTGACAGTTTATTTAGCAACATTATACAAATTAAAATCAAGTTCTTTCCTGCCTTTTTACAAGGTAGCAGCAGCTAAATTCCCCATAAATGATGCCTTATCCAAGGAATCAGAATTACCAGTTGGGGAACACGCTTCTTCAGCCTGTTACAAATAGGAGGAGGAGATTTGTATTACAGGAAATACATCCTGGAAGGAGTCACAGCTCTTGGTTTAATGACGAAAACAAGCCTTTGAAAGCACAGAAGAGGTATTGACAGGACAAGCAAGCACGGTTTGACCAGAAGAACAAGGAGGCTGGTACCGTAGCAGGAAGGCCTGATAGCCACCGTGCCACAGGGAAGGCATCCGCGCTGCTTCTGCCTGAGCTTAGCAGAACATTTGCACAGACAATATTTTGGTGCAAAATCTGATAACATAGCAAGAACTCTTTAAATGTATTTTTGTTGTATACGTCTGTCTTGTTTGTAGATGCAGCCTGTGCTTTAAAAAAGCACAGTTCATCAAGGTAGGAAGTATAGCTAGAAGAAACTAGGAAATAGTTTTAAGGATCATTAAGGACTATTGTATTTTTTAATCAAAGTTTTCTTTGCTGGCAGCTTGTTTTTTGTTTTGTGGGTTGTTTTGTTTTGGGTTTTTTTTCTGAAGAGAGGCTTTGGGTTTGGCTGCAGAATTTCTTCACATAATAGATGTTACAGAAATGAATAAAAAGGGGCATTAGCAGAAAAACAAACCTGAAAGTTGTTGTGTCTTTTACTTAGTTTTTCTTTGTATGCCACAGCATTGTTTAGCAACAACAAAAGAATTCCCATCTTGGTTTTCAGTTTTGGGTTGGAAGGCACCTTAAAGATCATCTAGTGCCGTACCCCTGCCGCTAGGTCAGGTTTTAAGTCCTTGTAACAGTTTTGGAGGTGTTAGCTTTCGCTGGTACTGGTACTCCAGTGCTGAACTGGAACTGCTGTGGAACAGCTCTGCAGTTAAGTTAATGCACTGTGGCTAGATGTAGCAGCTTTTCCCAGGTAAAAGATGGTCATGAGAGCATCTAGATATACAGTAACTGAATCGTTAGACACAGTTTTGAAGGAAAACACGATGCTGCTTCCGTGAAAATGGCAAGCATTGGTTTCTGAGTGTGGTCTTTGCAAGAAAGTTCAAAGGAAAGTAACTGCACCTGTGTTTAGCAAAGAGCATCTGAAAAGGGTCACAGCAAACACGCCGAATGCTGTGGAGGCCCTTTAAACTAAACAGAACTGAAGGAATCGCACTTCCAGCATTAGCCATGGCACAACAATCACTGAAACTCATGAGAACACACTGTGGCCAATTAAACCTTGGAGGCTCCATCAGTCCCGGAGTTCCCTGCACGACTGCCTGCAGTTCATTCTCCCCGAGGGTCCACAGCGGCCACATGAGCAGCTGGTGGCAAGAGAGCGACCGAGCAGGGGACGCAATCAAGAACAGAGACGGAGCGTGCGAGAAGCAGTGAAGGAATCAAACAGTATTTAAACATCGTCTTCCCATCGCTCCACGCTGCTGCTACGTGCAGCGGTCAATGAAGGACCTCAGAGAAGCCACCCGGCCGGGCAGCCTGCACTCGCGATGGCACGGGCGCGCCTGGGAACGCCTGGCTCTCCCTGCGCGTGGCTGGCAGCCCACTGCAGTTGGTGTAACCCCCTGGCCTTAGGGCTGGCTTAGCTCCCCAAGTCACCTCCCACCCCCAGCCCGGCAGCCTGGCTGCTCTGGTGGAAGCCTGTTCCGCACGGCAGCGGGCGGGGGGAATCCTCTTGTCTCTCCACCCGTGTTTGCTTGGACACTTGCTAATCTACAGGAGCATTTGCAGAAGGGAGTTAAGAGTTTGTGGCCTTAGAGAAACTCATTCAGGAGTCAGTTACGACTCTATCTATTACAAATGCGGCTCCATCGCCTTCAGCATTCAGGTTTGGTAGTTCTACTAATCCGTCCTTAAATACAGCCAAAACACGCTCTAGTTTTCCTGGCCTTGGAAGGCTTTCCATTGCAGTACCGCTGCTCTCTGACCTGAGGAAAGGCGCTTTCGTTACGCTGTCTGGTACTGATTTTGTTACCTATATGAAACAGGCCATACAGCTTCTGAGGCCAAGCCCTGTCTTCCTCTGTAGCCGGTTCTTTTTGTGATTAAACTAGTTGCTGGGTAATTATAAATACAATACATTGAGAGTAAAATTAAACTGACAAACTGCAAGTATGTGCCACTGTTTGCTAGTCAACTTCCAACTCTGACTAAAGGCTACAGGAACGTTTGTCCTGAACACCCACAATTAGTAGATTATAGGAAAAAAAGAAGGAAAAAAAAAAAAAGAAAAGATAAAAAGGTTTATATCCTTTGTAAAGTGGGTGCTGTGGTGTTAAGGCTCTGGTTCCCAGCCTTGGTGGGGCTCGCTGTCACTGCTTCCACCTTCTTCCCTCCCTCCCCCCCAGCAGCCTGCCCGGTGCAACCCAGGGAGGAGAAACCCCTCCTCTGAGCCAGGAGAAGGCAGGCAGGTGGGGTGGAAACCTCAGTCCAGAGCCACCCCTCTCCAGTGTTAAACCAGAGGCCTGCCCCGCTGCCCTAGCTTCAGGGCAGCCGATCACCGGCGTTCCCAGTTCTGGTCCGGCATTCCCAGTTCTGGTCCGGCATTCCCAGTTCTGGTCCGGCATTCCGGCGTGGCTGTACAAGCCAGGCTGCAGTCCTCAGGAAGGTCTGGGATGACACTTGGCGAGACTTCCCTGCCAGTACAGACCCACTGCTTTTTACCCAACTTTTGCCTGAACTAAAACAGCCATGCAATGTCAATTTTTTTATATATATATATTTTTTTTGCTAAGGCTTTGAGATTTTTCATTTATCAAACCTGTACTTTGCTTCAGCTTCCCATTTTCACCACAGATGAGAAGACTGTGATACTGAAATCCGTGATATATTCAGGTGACAACTAGCAGAACTCGCAGCTCAGAGCCGATTTACTACATCACACTTGAGTTTTGGCAACCCCAGTACAAAACCTGGACGAGACCCTTTTATTACCACATTGTTGGAAAAGTGAGTGGAAAAAGTATTCTCGTAAATCCTCTGTCAGGAAAAACAACAAAAAATATCTGAATTTCAGTGAAACCCTAGGAGGAACATTAGGAGTTCACAGAATTAGATCATAGTGTGCCTTGGCTTAGCTCGCAATGCTATTTGGAGAATGCCCGCTCCGAGGCCAGCTGAACGCCAGTATATGTGTATTTTTCCCCCCAGTGTAGCACCTGACCTGCCCGCCTTCAACTGGAACAGCTGCTTCGCTGGACATTCCCTGGCCGAGTCACCTTGAGGCAGCAGGGACACATCTACGGCGTCCGGCTCTCTCCAGCTGACCAGTGTGGGTGCAAAGGGCTCCACTGCTGCGCAGCTGCTGCTCTTCAAGCTCGGCTGCTGTTAATTTCCAACTCTGCCTCTTTGAGTGGCAGGGAGGAGCGGCATCACCGGCGCAAAGAGAGACCATAGACCTGAGAAACCTGTTGCAGCAAGGAGTAACAGCCAAAAATACAGCCTGGGAGATTAAGATGGAAAAACTTTTCCCCTAGGAACAAGATGCAGCCATGCGACAGCTTATCTGGGGAGGAGGCGGGCAGAATCTCTTTTGTAGGATTTTTCTTGAAGAGTTATCTGGACAAAAGCCCAGCTGACCTGATCTAGTGTTCGCAACAGTCTTGGATCAAGCACAAGGTTGGACTAGAGACCTCCAGTAGTCTCTTCCAACCATCGCTCTTCTGAACTGAAGGAACGGTGGGGCACTTCTAACCAGGCCTGAGAGAGGCCATGTCTTTCCGCAAGGCGGCACACGCTGACTGGGTGAACGTACCGAGCTGGACCAGAAGATTAACTTCACACCTCCTCGCAAACGCACTGCGGCCCAGAGCCCACGTTTGTGCCCACCCACCCGCCGGAGGGCGGTTCGCTCCCTTCTGCAGGAGCGAACAACGGAGAGGTTTAACGGGTCTCCATCACGGGACTTCAGTTCCTCAACACAGAGACATCAGAGGTGTTTCAGGGTTCTGCCTGGTGACAAGACACTGAGGACAAAGCGGTAAATACTCCCCTGCAGCTCCTGCACTTCTGAGTTTCCCAATTCACAGCTGTAAGGTGAAAGTACAGCCCCAGCTCGGTGTACCAGGCAGGGTGAGCGTTTAGCTGCGTCTGACCTCCCCAGCATTTTGACAATAAATCCTTTAAGCCACAGTGCTCCACTTCTACTCACCTTTGAAGCCCGTTAGTTAAAAGAACTAGTTGCATTTTTTTTTTTAATCATTTCTTATATCTGGCTTTAAATTCTTAAACCAAGCTGTCCAAACTGTAAGAAGAATAAAGATCTTACCTGTAACTGGGATCTCACGCAAATTACTGGGAACAGCCTTCATCATACGTACCTAAAGATGCTGCTCTCTCTGAATTACTTGTGGTTTCACAACTCCAAACGCTTCCAGTTTTTGTCCTTAAATATATTTTGCCAATATCCTTATTTTCTCATAAGCCTCAGTTTTCAAATCAAAGTTTATTAAAATGTCAAAAATAGAACTTACAGTTTCACATACGAAATAAGAGGGCATACATAGTACAGGCCTTCGGTAACAAAATAGGTGAATAATGCTTAACAAGCTAAAGCATGTAGGTGACATCACCAGTCATTAACATACAATCTCAGGTTAAGAAAAACTAAACACTAATGCAAGCATGCTCGTACATAGCCATCAAGGGGGGGATAGTTCGACCTAGCGTGAAGAAAGTAGGCTGCCTCCGTTGGGAGAGGGAGCGAGACGCATCTCGGCAGCAGAGACTGGTGCAGATTCCTCCAGTATCCACGTACCAGAGGAAACGCAAGATGAACCAAAACATTTACGGAGTAGTACGTTACTGTCTCTTTAAAGCCTCAGAAATCTGAAAAGACCTGAAGAACACAATTCAGAGGCCCAGCTGGGAACCTGACTGGTTGTTAAAAGATAAAACGGGAACTCGGGCAAAGGCGTCCGCTGGAGAAGTCCTTGTTCAGTTTTACTGGCGAGGGTTTGTTGTGCAGTTCTGAGGTGAGCCTCTTGTTCTCACATCAGTAACTGCCTCATTTCTAGCAATCGTCAGAAAGGAACATACAAAAGATTTAATACTCTTGAGTCTTTAATGGCCCTTTCCGATTCATCTGAATATTCAAGAAAGACAACATAAATACAAGAGCATGTACATAATAAAAAACGGATACTGAACTTCTTAACCATACCGCTCAAGTAACTACTATATAGTGACTAATTATTTCTCGTTCTAGCTTACCAGCTTGTTTGTGAAATTCCGCTCCTCCTACCTATCCAGTACCTTAGAGAACTAGGAGAGCTCACAGATGCTGTGGGATACGGCTGAAGTCCTTCACTGAGCTGTGTTCTTCTTGCTCCTTGTGCTTTTCCAGTTAGTAAGCAGCACAAGGCACGGATGTCAATACTTGCTGCTTGAGATGGAGTCCTGAATATTCTTCGCCCTGCAAAGGAGTCCTCTGCATGGTTCAAACTATGCTGATCCTTCAGGGGAGAGGAAACCGATTTAACTCTTTCTCAAAGGTTACCCCCCAGCAGCCTTTTCGTGGCGTATATGGGTAGCCAGAGCTTTGGGGAAATTTGTTATGATGAGATTCTCCATCTTTTGCACATACACATGCTGATTCCTGGCAATTAAATCAAATGGACAGCACTGGATTACTTCCAAGACAAGCTTAACACAAAATACAAACTGCAAATCAGTTCAATACTTTAATAATAATAAAAAAAAAATCACCACAGTCATTTAAAACCACAAGGCCATCAATATCATCTGCCAGCAGCCAGGCCCTTGTGTATGGCTACACCAATTAAAAAGAGTCAAAGTTCCTGCTAGTGACTCTCTGCTAGTAACAAAAATGTATGAAATCCTGGTAAAACTAGCCAAGACTACCATTAAATGAGAAGATATTCCAGGACACACACGTAATCTAAGCTAGGGCATGGACGATCGCATACATTTGTGCTACATATCAAAGCTACTTTAATAAAGTTTTAGAAAAAAGTAAAACCAAGAAGCAGCAACGCGCAGCTCTGCGGCACCGCTGCCTACAGCGACCTACAGCCGAACGCTACCTCTTCCCTCTCGTTAGTGTCCACGTGAGCGGCGTGATTAAGCGCGTCTCAGCTCTGTCGGGGAGCAAGCTTTCATCGCTACGATCCGCTGCGACCGTGCCACACAAAAGGAAGCTCAGCCCTGATGTCCCTTGGATCACACCCCTTCCCCAACCTTTAGCTTTTCGTTTGTTGCGTGGTACAGGACTTTCCATTTGACTTTATAAGGTAACTCGAAAAACCAGAAAGCTTTTATGAATTAGTGAGAAGGCAAACAGAGGGGAGGAGAGGAAATTAATACTTTAGTGGAGATAATCTTCTCAATTTTATCTGACTGTACTGCTAGACCAGCTTACATTTTCCATTTGAAGTCATTTTACTTCAGGGATGATGAAGTGAGATTAACCCAAGTTTTTATGCATCATCTGAATCCTGCTCTTCAAAAGGCCTCTACTAATAACTGTTAGCAATTAATTATCCTTTATCAGGTAGAAGATAGAAATCTGGTTCCTAGCAGAAATCCAGGCCCAATTCTTAGTCTGGCTGAAGAGGTGAATCTGTGTGCGAACTTCGTATTAAAGTCAGGGTTTATTCCAGCTTGTAGCCTTGGGGTCAGGCCGGGCTCCTGCGCACACCATCACGTGGAATGAACTCTTGACACTGCAATTCAAGATGTCATTATTGTTGCTAATGCACAAGGCAGCACAGAGTCCAACTTCCTCCGTGATTATGCGGGCAATGAAAACAGTTTGTTCACTAAAATAAGCAAATATGACTTAAAGACACTGAGGGAGGAAACCTGGGGCCATTTTACATGGCAGATTTTTTTCGCCTCTCTCACTAAAACAGCAAGTCAAATACTTCCACAAAAGTCAGGATAAATTTTTGTTTGCAACTATGTTAGAAACCTGTATCTGAAATATACGCCAAATCAATCCGCAATGACAGATAGATCTACTTTTTAAAGTATTAAAAAATACTTTTTAAAGTATTTCTACTGGCTAGAAAACAGAAAATACAGATCCTCTTATTGCACAAGGTCATGCAATCAGAAATTTAACTAAAATCAGACACATTGCAAATATCTGAAAAAACAAAAATAAAAATAGGAATTAAAAATCCTAGAAAACCTCCAGCACTATGATACAGGCCGTGTTGCACAGTGAAAGCTCCAGTCAAAATTCCGCAAGAGGATATTGAAAAGTGCCTGTTACTGTTTAGAAGCACATCCACCACTGAAAGTCTTCCTCAGAATTTAGATTTCATCTACAAAATACAATGTCTTGTTTCTAGAAGACTCTCTCCAAAGCATCCCTTCACGCACCTGGCAAAACGAAGACGGGCACCGAGCCTCTTGGGTCAGCTGTTCCCGTGCCCACCAAGCAAGGGGTACATTGTACCCATCTTGCCGACGCTGCAGGCCAGAAGTGCTGGTTTTTTTGCAACCCAGGTGGTGGGGTTGACAGACAGAGTGGTCTCAAAGGAACAAGCACGTCGGAAAAGCCCCTCTCCACAGAAAGGCAGGGACACAGGAGTTCCCAGTAAGCGTTGGAAATGCTATTACAAGCCAGCACCCCGTTACAGGACCCAGGTGCTCTGAAGCTGCAAACCTCAACCCAGCAGGCAGGGAAACTTCCACCCAACTCAGTGGGGCCGCTCACGTTCACACCTGGGAGCACAAAAATTTGCAGGGCTAAAGCCTTAACACAAACCATTGTAAAGTCCATCCGAGTCTGTCCTTCCCGGAGCCAGATCTAGGCTTGTGTGTTTATCTTTCATATATATATATATATATATATAAAAAAAAAATTAAAGGCAGAAAAAAGGATTTCCATAGGAAACTGATTATCACTTTCTCCCCTCCCCCTTCTAATATTTTGGCACAAATGCATATGATATTCAATGCAGATATAAAGAAACAGATAATTGGAGAGCACTGACAAAGTTATGAGACTTATTTGGCAAATGTGAACCATAAAAACAAGTGCTAAGGGTTTTTTCCAGTTGTAGAAGTTGTTTGCCATGAAAGTTGCTGCAGGGAAAAAAAAATATTGAACAGTCTGGAGCATGTATGTTTAAAATGAACATTTTATAATACAAGTAAATACACACTCTCCCAATTTCTCCAGGCAAAAACACATCTCAGAGCATTTTAATCAGCTGAAATAAGTTTTAAACAGAGAGGTTTTGTGTCTGAGATGCCCTGGTTCATGCGCAGTCACACGTGACAGCATGGGATAACCTATTAAATGGCATGTTCTGAAAACGGCAGCAAGGGCCTGTTGACTTCCATTACTAGACAGACCTGGACACAGAATTCATTAAGCCCCTAAGACTTCAGAAGTGGCAGATACCATTCAAAATACTGATAAAATAGAATACAAACTTTCTGTAGTTAATGCAAATAGACTGCACAATAACAAAGGCTTAATTTATCCAGCCAGAGCTCCCCACATGACAAATGTCCGTCTGTGAGCAGCTCAAGTCAAAAGTTGCTGCAGCAATATCAGAGGAAGCCTTAAGTTTGGCCTTTTGCTTCAATGGCAATCCAGCCTGAGCCCATCAGGGTATCAGCTGCATCCCTCAGACATGAAACAAGACTCTGTCTCCTTGTTAGCAGTCCAGCGCGGGAAATCAATTCCTTTTGGGAACGTTACCGGGGGAATTAGCTCTTGTGTGTGCTTTAAATGCTGCCTTTTCCCCTGCTGCTGCAATCCCAGGGAGGACTGGTGTGGATCAGGTGGATGGCGACAGGAGTGCAAGAGCAAGAGTCATCCCAATGTCCCACGGTATCTGGCTTTTCAGAGATGCTGCATGACACGCTGGAGTTGTGCGAGGCAAACGGGAAGTCTCTGAGCTGCTGGTGCCTCCTGCATGCTCACACCAGCACAGAGCGCCCGGCCAGGCAGGCACGGCACGGCTGGAGGCGGAGCACTGGCTTCTCTCCGCTAAAACAAAGTCCACTTTTTTATCATTATAAACTTCAGCTTCAAATTCTAACTGCAATGGCCCATAGCGTTGTAACCAAAGTGCTAACAGTTTCAGTGGAAGTGGCTTAAATGGGCATTTAGTTTAAAAAACACAAAATGAAACAAAGAAAACCACTTTCTTTTTTAAAGCAGATTTTTTTTCTCATCACTTCAATAACTGGGAATTTGTTGACTATGCACTATGCATTTTGCTAAGGGTTAAGCCAATTCCTTTTTCCAGAGTCTTTGTTCCCCCACCCACCCCCAGGAGATGTTTCCTTATGAGACACTGGAACAACGAATACTCGGGGAGCCCATTTGTGTAAGGACCTTGTCTAGCCACTGCAAAGGACCATTAAGATGTAGCTCAATCCAGCAGGGAGTACTGGTCACAGTCTGCCGCCTACAAGAAAGAAGGGGTTGGGGGGGAGAGAAGAAAAAAAAAAAACCATAAATGTGACTTACAAAACTTTGCAAATGTGAAAAGGTTTTACAGCTACTGAAGCATTCTTTCCTGCTTAGACAATAGTCTTGCATGTGGGGCCAAAGGAATGTCTCTCTCCTCTATAACACACTTTTGGCCTATGCTGCCAACTGCTTTTAAAAACCCTACCTTTCTCTTTACATTTCTTATGATCCCAAGGGAGCGGATCACTACATAACCTGTTTACTACTCAGATTCCTGAAAACAGGCAACATCTGATTCCCTGAAGAGAAAGTAAGGTGTTTATCTAAGCAGAATTCTTCAGTTTTATTTTGCAGACCTTGCCTAATTAAATAGCAACGTAAGCAGTTTACCAAATATGTTAAAATTTCTCTATGTATAAAAGACAAGGATACTCTCTTTTTTACTGTATCTTTAGGTTTTAGCAGAATGTGGAAGCGATGGAGAGAGATCCCCGCTCAGCTGTCCAGGCTCCCTCCCGCAGCCCTGCGGAGCCCTCTCCTTGTGTGGCCAGAGCTGCCGCTGAGCATCCTTTTCGCACAGCTTGGGAGGATGCACGGGAGGCTTGAACCCTACCCTACACATGCTGTGTACGGGGCAGTCCAACAGATTTGCATTTCATCAGCTGCTTCAAAAGAAGCAGAAATGCTGCAGAGCGTAAAAAGTTGCAAAACCTATCAGAAAAGCAGAAATGTCGTTTTAAAATCCCTCAAGAGCTGGTGGCTGCGGTCAGACCTTCCTCCTCTCCTATCCGCCTCTGTATTGCCCCTGAGGCCAGACCCCATGCAGTGTCTTCAGGTGGTAAAGCAGGAAGAGATGGGGAGGGAAGGGAGCCCGAGACACAGGGCAAGGAGCTCTCCCTCCTCTGCTGAGGGGTGGCCTAAGCCTTATTCCAGGCAGAGAGGCAGGGACAGCTGCTGTGGAGGAGGAAGATTATGGAGAGAGAGAAATAGCCTGGAAACAGCTTTGTTTTACACCCTCATTTCCCACAGAAGCTGTTCTTGGAATCTGTTTGTGGGAGGGAGAAGCCGAAGCCTGCGGGGCCCAGGGAGAAACCGCTGCTGTAAAGGGGACCCCCTGCTCCGCGGGGCTGCCCTGCGCTCCCACCGCCATCCCGGCCCCCTCATGGCGGGGTCGAGGAGCAGGGAGAGGGCACAGCTCTGCAAGGCTTTGGCCAAGGGCTGTAGCCCGCTCTGCTGGTGAATCCGGATCCCTCAAACCCTCTGAGCAGCAGCTCCCTCGGGCACCCCACCCATCCCCAGCTCAGGCGGCCGGGGCTGGCGGGCCACCAGTGCCCGGGAGTGGGCGTGTGGGCAGGGCCTGTCCCACGCGGCCGCTTCATGGTGTTTGGCATTAAAGGGTGTTTCCTGAGCTGTTCCGGCAGGAGGACCACAGGACGGTCGGGGAGAGCAGAGCACCTCTCGCTCCGTCAGGAAGAAGCACACAGACCTCGTGGGTCCCAGGAAAACCCAGTCCCCCTCCGCGCAGAGCACTTTGCTGCCCGAAACCAGCCTAACGCCGCGGTCCAACAGCCGCCCTGGCACCTCTGCACAGAAACCCACGACCCACAGGGCTACCACGCTTCTGCCCACTGCACATCTATCACGGCAAACTTCATTCTGCCTTCCCACCTAGGCGACCAGCACGCTGGCTCCGGCCTTTCGGAAAGGCAAACCCTCAAAGCTCTCCGTGCCTTCAGCCTGCTCTACCAGGCTCCCGCTGGACAGAGGAGAACCTCTGCAGCACAGGCTGCTTATGCAGTTGGCTTCTCCCCTCTTCCCTCCACCAAATCCCTGGCACTCCTGAGCACTAAACACCCCACAACTAGACTGCTCAAAAGGCTAAGCAGCTGAACCAGAAATCACTGGGACAGTGCTCTGGAGGCCGCTCCCCCAGTAACGTTTTCATATATGAATCAGTTCAACAAATAAACGTGCTCGGACAAAGGCAATCAGATGTAGTATTTTGCGGCAGGGAAATGAAGGAGCAGGAGAGCAGCTTCGGTGCGGTCAGCGTGAGTGTAGGGTTTCACTGACTACAATACTCTAAATGAGATAGTTGACTTTCCGTAAGTCATGCTCATCTGGATTTCATTACGAGCCGTGGCTGCAAGCCAGGGCTGAAATGCTCTGGCCTGGGTGCACGACAATTTCAAAACAAAATGGACTCCAAACATCTGGAGAAATGAAGAAAGTGGGAGAGTAACGTGCAGGGCCCGGGCTCCAGCTGATACTATGGCATCTCCCCCGTCTGCTGCCGGCAGCTGTGAAAGGGGAGCACCAGCAGACGGCCTTGCTGCTCCAGGAGGCAGGGACTGCCCCCAGATTTTCAAATAAGGCCACAGATTTAAAGGGTATACAGTCAAGTATTTCAAAATCACATTTGGCTTAAATCCCTGCCAGCTTTCTCTCTCATAAAACGACCTTAATTTTCCAACGAATTTCATCTCCCCTACTTGTACTGTTAAACGCTGATTTCATTCCCTTCGCTACTTAGAGACATTTGCTTGCTAATGCAGTGGAGCAACAGCAACGCAAGCTATGAAGCATTCCATCCCTCACCCTGCCTCCACTGTCCCCGTGTTGTCAGAATAACCACACCACCGATGCCAAACATCAGACCCTACTGCACCTCGGTTTTATATCATCAATATTCACCAGAGAAAACAGTAACCCTGCTTCTCCTGCTACCTCCAGTCACATTTAAGCAATTGCCCTACAACAAGCACTAAGGAAAGGATGAGGAGATTTAACTGTAACTTTGAAGCAACTCTAACAGTTCTTCCAAATACAGATTTTCAAGCCAATCTGCTTTTATTTGAATCCCACTAGTCCCTGATAAAAGAAGCATCAAACCCCACCCAAATCTGTTAGGAAGCACTCCCACTGATCCTGTCCTGATAGCAGTGTAGTCACAAGACACTCAAACTATCCAATATACATATAATTTTAAGCAGAAAAAAAAGCCATAGCTCCTACACTGGCCATCTGGATTCATCAGCTGTTCTCAGCTAAAGCTCTTGGCTCTGCGACCAAATACATGTGGTCTTCCAGGTATATCACACGATGTATGTTTTACACAAATAGGATGGGAAAAACGAGAGGCAAGATCAATCCACTCTCAACAGCTACAACCTGAAGAGACTCTGTGCTAATTCTTCATCACCTTAAAAGCTGACTGAAGCAGCTTTGCAGAACACCGCCTCAGGCTGTGAAATACAGGGGTGACGATGGCAAGCACAAGCAAAGTTTCATTCAGAAGGCCTGACCTGTATTCTGCTCCCCATCCCTTGACAAAGCTCATTCGAATCGTGCACATTCTGGTCAGCTGGTACACAGCTTCGAAGCCCTGATTTACAGACTGAGCCAAGAGAGCGGCGAATTCCTGGTTGTTAAAAATCTTCAGGTTACAACCTGTGAAAAAAGAAGATGACAAGACCAAGGCATTAGCTTAACTAGATTAAGAAATCCATTTCTTTCTGAGGATGAAAAGAAACTCAAGTGTTGCTTCTCCATATCCTCAGACCATGCGACGCTGTATACAGATTGTTTAAACACAGGATTTCAGAAAAAGGAATCACGGTTGCCACACTTCCACAGCTCATATGCTGAAAAGGAAGAAAACTGTGTTACAGGACAGAGAACGATTGATGCTAGTGCCCACACAGCAGATTGCAATCTGCGAGACCAGACCTGGGATCCCCATGTAGAACCTCCTCCTATCTCCTTCACATATTTCCCTTATATTGCAATTTAAAAGCCCAACTATGACCTTAATGCTTCACAAGGGCAATCACTACAGGGCCTGAAAGGAAGGAATGCACAGGCTAAAAATACGGAATCTCCGGTGTTGGCTTTACACGGTGTCCATCAGCGGAAGTAACGGAGAAGCTCTGAAGTGAAACCTCTCTGGTAACCCAGAAACCAGTCATCAGGGTTAAAAAGGCTGCTAGCAGAGCTGCTTCTGCTATAATCCTCTCTTAAATTTAACTATCACGTGCCAAAGAATTTTCCTTTAAAACTGGAGTTTTTTCCACAATGTTTAGTCCCAGCTAAGACTGCGAACAACTTATTCCACTGGTTTTAGGTGATAAAGGTGAAATCCAACAACATCCATCATAGCTTAAATGAACAACTCTTTAAAAAAAAAAAAACCAACGTGTCACTATGCTTGCTTCCTCCCGGATAACCATAAACAAGTGAAGCTCTGAAACCTGGCACGCAACTAATGCTCATTTGGGATTAGGTGTGGGCCAAGTCTGAAAAACAACCACTTGGGCTGCGACAAACTGTATTTTTCTAAGATCACTTCCGAGCCTGCTCTCCTGGGCTGGACTCATACTGTCATCTGTTTTGGGTCACGCTGCGTATAGCAAAGCATAACCGCATGCAACAACTCATCAGCTGCAGAAGCAGCCACCCATTTTTGTAACCATAAAAGAGCACAGCCCAAGAGCTGTGCATCTTGCAGAGGGTTTGACGGGAAGCCGTGGCAGGCACACTGCAGTCTAAGGGGGGAAAATAAGAAAGGTGAGAGCATCAGCGCCAGGTTGAGCAGAGAAAGTGCTATGGCAAGGGAAGCAAAAAACTTGATGAGGATCAGGCTGCCAAGCTGCTCAGACTTCAGGACGGGATGGGAAGAGGTCTCTCCACGACTGTGCCTGGGAGGAGCGGGTACGACTTGATCATGTCAACAAGGGAGTGAAGAAACTGCTTCAACCCCACAAAGATTTGATGATGAGTCTAAGAAGGCGGCCAAAGACTGTGGCAAAAGTGGGGAGAGTTGCAGTCCAAAAAATGTGCCTTAGATGAATCCACAGCGGAAGTGTGGGTTGTTTATGTCTTCAGATGTTGACTCCAGCCAGGGTGGACTCTTGTGATGTGGCTGGAGAATTAAGTCATGTTTGCAACACTGGCAGCTGCTTCCTAAGCATCTGAGAAAGGAAACCCATTAAGATGGGCCAGAGCTTGCAGCATATAGATCTCTTCTCAAAAGAAAGGCAATCTTTATTCAATTACTTCTAAATTAAATAGTTTTTTTTAAATACATATATACTTTTAACTGTAAAAAACCTAACTTTTGTAAGCCTAGCTAACTAGGTAAATTCCATTTCAAATGGCATCCTTTCATACTAGCTCTCTTGCATGTGTCTAACAGCAAAACATTTTCTTTCCAGATAGATGCAATAAACTCCCTTGTAATCTTTCAGCATACGTTTGCTGTAACCAGAACAACAAGGTGCCTGCAAATGCGATTTCCCTAGAATAAAACTAATTCACAAAGCGTAGGGGAAAGTTTTGCTACAGAACAGATAAAAGTAACAATTTAAACCTATTACGGGTGAAGCTAAATTAAGAAAAAAGTCTTACGTTATATTCTTTCACTTAAATGTACAAACAAAATGATAAACATGATTTTCAGATAATTACTATGCAATAATGGACTGATAAAACACGGCACAGAACAAGTGGCAGATTCTACTCTTAGTTCTGCTTAGATCCTGAAGTACTGTTTCTTCCTACGTGTATGAATGTAGCGCAAACAATTATTGGAGCTTCCTTTATAGCTATCTTCATGCTATAAAAAATTCCCTGCTTGAATTGTCAAGTTGCTTATAACAGGGTAAAAGTTTCTGATTATGGTCCAGAACAGAGGTCAGCAGACCCATGCCTACCTCAACAAGGAGTAGAGCTTTCCGCAGCAAGTCCCTGTTCGCAAAAGCGAAGTCTGTGTAGGATCACCGCTAAGGCATCCTTACCTGGTGGAATCTTGCAAACTGTTGCTGGGTGCCAGCCGTAGCGTTGGTTGCAGTTGGGAGACTGGACGAAAATGGCACTGTCACTAAGGCACTCGGCAAACACCTCGCCGCCAATGTAGTAGAGCCTTACTCCTCTTCCTAGGAAACACATGGCACAGTTTTGGTTTAGCTTAGAACAATCATCTGCAAAGTCTGCAAGAGGAGCTGCTAGAGACGTAGGCAACCTCTGAACGAGACAGCTCTCCAAAAGCAGCTGAACTATGAATGATGGAAAATGAAAACCACCTCTTCTGACCCATGGGTACTCCCACCGGGGAGCCGTAAAGTTGCTCTGAGAGCGAGTTAAGGTGAGGGAGGTGGGAGGATCAATTTATAAAGTCAGAATTGCACTCCCCGGTCCCACTGTAAATCACGGCCTGGACTGCATCCATTCACCACCTCACAGACTGCTTACTCTAACATGCACGTCTGACATTTTCCATACGAACATTCTATCAGTTAACGTATGGTTTTCAACCTTTTCTGAAAGTCATCGCAGCTGGATACAATGTGTTTGTTTACTTACTTAGTGATTTGGAATTAAACTATACAACATTTTCAAATCATTGCCTTTTGCTTCAGATCATATTGTATACAAGGACAAACATGTGTTTCCCACAGGAGTTTACACAAATTATTAAAATCTCAGTTAATAAAGAAACCAATTTTGGGAATACATCCTTGTTGCTCAAATAAAGACTTGCTGCGGTCTCACATTCCTAGCTGAATATTGCTTTCATCCTTCCATAGAGCATAAGGAGCCTGCTGAATTTAAAGTCTGATTTCTGAATCTTGGTTAGGTGTTGGGGGTTGGGTTTTTTTGGTCCTAGAAATCATATTAGAAACAAGCAAAGAAAGATGCTCCTGTATGAAGTTTACTGCTCAGGAAAGGGTATAAAGGGGAGAAAAATTAGGACAAAACCCACGTTCATTTTTTATAGAAGTCAGCAGAAAACACAGCAAAGCATAAGCAATTTTGCTTTTTATTAAAACTGCATAAATTTGAGATAGTCTATTTAGCCCAAGTTTAACTGAAAAACTCCCTGAACATTACTTTGCAGTATAAGCAGGAAAAGTGGAAACTGAGATGAAAATCAAGGAAATAAGTTTCCATTTATAAACTAACGGTCAGTTAGAAAACAAAACAGTGCAGGAGGGAAAATGAATACAGCAGATTATCACTAACATCCATCCAAATACAGAAGAGTGCATGCAGAAGTTTGAATTCTGTCTCTATTACATGCAGCAATTTTAGTGTTCCTCAGTGCATTGTTTTAATTATACTTTTATGAAAAACCACAATTAGTGTTCCTTTATGGAAGATTAGCCTGCTAAAACACCATGGCTATTAAAACATTGCAGTGTTCTGAAACTGACGGAGCTGCATGCCGATCAGCTAGATAAAAAGCTTTACACACAGGTCTCCACCTTCCACCTTGAAAGACACTGACTAAACCAAGGAAACAGAAATTACCAATGTGTCGTCTTGTGAGTTCCACTGCCGCATTTCTGTTCACATTAGACAGTAAACCAAGGCAGAAGCGTTCAGAATTAGATGGGTCAGTGAAACCATCCACGGTCATAGAGGGCTGAGAGGCATGGAAAGTCTCTCCCACTCGCTGGTTGAGTTCATAGTAGGATATCGAGCACCAGAAAGCTGGCTCGCAGTAGGTAACAGGCTGCAGATCTGCACAAAATAAAAAGCAAAATGAATCACAGGCCCTCAGGCGGGGAAAGTGGGATGAAAAAACCCGACTGTTTTGAAATATTGTTCTGCTTCATTCCTTGGGCTCACTTTAACCACCAAACTTTAATTACTTGACAGATTTTAATGGACTGCAGCTAGAAAGTTACATCACTCCTGAAGCTTTTGGCACATGGAACAATCACAAACAGGCGAAGATATTAGTCACTTAGCAAGCGGGGTGTCACTTAACTATCTTCATACTTGCAGAAAATTTTAAAAAATAACCTTAGCTTTACTATGAAATGTGGGATCACTTTTAGGTAGCCAGTACCCTAAGAAGGAGAAAAGGAGAGAAAAGGAAGAAACAGAAAGAGCAGACCACAAATCTGCTTTCAGTAACACAGGTCTCCAGAACCCTAATGCTGTGCACTTACACCAAGTCCAACTTTTGTTCTTACTGACTCTGTCACAGTTTCTCTGGCACTGATGAAAACAGTACAGCTGTCTGAAATATGCATCAAATTGTATGTAAGACTGGCATCAAAGTGATTTGAAAATTAGATACTTTCTTCCAGTGCACTTGATCTCAAATTATTAAAAGAAATACAGTTCCCCAGTAGATGATGGCACGCCTTTTTTATTGGGGTTATAGTTTGACTCAACCTGTGGAGCGAAGTGAAAGGACCAAAGTTCATGAGCAGGCTGAGGCAATCTCAGGAAGACAATACTTCATACACAAGAAAGGTAGGACATTCAAATGGCATCAAATGATTTAATTGCTCGCACTAAATCCAATGAGATTTCAGCAGAGGAAGGCTCAGGTCAAATTTCCAGGAAATAATGCACTAGATGGTGCCCAGCCCTGCTGTGAGCCAAGAATCTGCTGAGCAGAGGAAGTGAAAAGCAGACGAAGCTAATTGATAAGTGCTCTATTCCCCACATTCAATGCAAGAATTAAAAGCGAGAGAAGAATTCCCTCCAGTCCTCCCCCCAGTTTATCACTTCATCCTCACTCAAATGGTACTTAAAAGCGGAACACAGAGCTTCCCATCTGGGCAAAGAGTTAATATCAAGCAGCAAACCCCAGCTTTTTCCATAGGCTTTCCCATCTGTTGCTCCTGCAAGGCTTCAGCAAATCTGGGGCTTAACAGATCAGCTCCAAAAGTCAAAGATAGGTTTTTAGCATCCCAGCTTCCTCTCACACTGAAGAGAGTGTCTCCACAGAGGTTTGAGAGTAATTTCTCATCTGGTACCTGCTGTTACTCTGTAACCTTTAAAAACTGGTTGAAGAGCCTGGCTCTAGCCAAAAGACATGCTGGTTTCCTCTTTATTACTGTGGTGTATGAGTTCCCGAAGTAGCTAACAATGAGAAAACTTCGGTTTCTGCTTTGTTACAAACTTTGCTGACAGCAAATAAGGAATTGAGTAAAAGTGAATCTGGGGAACTCTGTAATCCTTAGTAGATTTTCAAAGTCTGTGAATTTTGGACCTTACACCCATTCCCAGCTTCTTTCAGTCTCTCTCTTTCCTTAATTGTATCATCAGAAAGAAAAATGCTCTATCACAAGCAAAGCTCAATGTTCCTGCTCTCCTCCACACATTACACCCACAAAGCAAAAGCGTATCCTCCTCTTAAGGAAAAGGACATAATGTTCAAAGCAAAAGCTAACAGAAGGCAGCTCAACAGGACAGGGGTTGCTGCATCAGCTTAAGAGATCTGGTAAGCATAGCTGCTGTTTCGTCACATTTTAAATAATTTTATAGCTTAAAGCAAGCCCCTCTCCTGAGATGCACAGATGATATCAAACACAACCAGGAGCCACACAGGTTTACTGTCTCTGCCTTTTTTTCTTCTATGACATACTTGGTTTTCCCACTGGAAACTGCCACATCAGGCATATTTCTCCCATACCAGCCTCATTTCATCAATTAGCGGCTGTGGCCTGCAGCAGCAGTCTGTACACGTCACAACTGACTCTGGGCTTCACGACACCAGTGCCATTTGTATAGAGGTACAGCAAATACCAGCACTAACCAGAGTCTCTTCAGGTGTGCCCACCGACTTAAGAAAACAGACTGTGCTCCACATGACTGTGCTCTTACTCCACAGCCAGTGCCTTTCTAATTGTAAGGCTGCTCAGCTCCAGAAAAAACAAATCAACTTTTCTTGATCCTTAAGTAATGTCCTCAGATGGGTACTATTCGAGTTATAAAAACACCAGAGCTTGTATTGCTCTCTATGGTTTCGTGGTCCTTTCCTTCAGAAACCACCTCCGTTTGGTTGCGACTCAAGGGAACTGTGGATTCCCCACTGAAGGATGTACGGAAATCTTATTTCCGGCTTATTTGCAACTTGAGGAAAGACACAAACCAACAAATCCTATTTTGAAGAAAAACTTGTCTCTAAAAAATGCAACCAAGCTCTTAACAATGCTGCTTTCTCCAGTGATTTGTGGTCTTAGGCTTCAGCTTAAGCTGTCATGGGATGGGCAAGCCTCCTCTTGCGTTAGATCAGTACTGAAAATTCATTTTCAATTCATGGATTTACTGTTTGGGGAAAAGTAAGAGAACGTAGCTCCACTAAAGCCAAAGAATCCTGAGGGGGTACACAATCAACTAAAACATGATGCACTAAACCCAAGCAAATCCTGCCTGAATCATCTCTATACAATTTCAACCTTGACTCACTACAGCTTCGCTTTCACAAATGTCCACCGAGTGTTGGGATGCTACCCATACTGCATCTTCCCTACAACATGAGAGTACTCTCTGTCCAGCTGTGGAGGAAAAAAGATCTGCTGGCTGCTTTGCACTCTCAACAACGTGCCCTCTACGCCTAAGAACAGCTGTTAGCTTACTTTCAGTTAATGCATTTGATTCACAATGTATATCAGAAATTACTGATACATGTTTTCCAGTGGTATTAGTTGCAGCCACATTAATTCTGACTCCTTCCTCAGAAACAGAAAGATAAATAGGCGTGCATGCTCCCTTCCCCTCTGTACTTTGAGAAGGGCTGCCTTTTCACTCCTTTGGGAAACAGCGTTTCAACACAGAGAGTAACAGAGGCTTATGTTCCTGATGGATTTGACCGTAGGGTATGTGCTTATTTCACTTACAGCTTTTGCGTCAAGTCTTTTGCGGAGCAAACACTGACAATGGATTTCCTGTACACCAAGGGACTGCCTCGCTCCAAAATAACAATATGCATGCAACCGCAGGCCTGGCCCTCAGCCAGTGTAAACTCCCTGACTTCATTCCGAATGTCCACATAATGCTGGCAAATCTCCTTTCATTTTGGTTCTTTTCTGTATTTTCTCCAGTTCATATTTCAGTAATACAGAAGAGATCATTGGATAGCTATAGTTTCCATTTAAAGCCTATGTCTGACAACTGAAAATGTGACAACTGAAATTCTGGACCAAAATGAGAATGCTTCCAAATCAAACACCCAAGCTGAATGAAGGAAAAAATAAAATCCCAATATGTTACCTTGCAACGCTTTTGTGCCTGTGAACGGAAAGATGAAACTCCCTAAACTCCCTCAATCCCATAGCACAGTCTTACAGCTTTCTGCTGAAATACATACATTGCACCTCAAACAAACCTTACTTCTATTGTCCCAGTTGGTTTGCTTCATGCTAATTTATTACCTTTGTAATTCTCTGGAATACGGCCATGGGATTTAAGTCCAAAATTCAGCTTACACAAAGTAAACTGTCTTAAAAGCTTCAGGTAGTTCTGGTTAAATAAACAGACATCAATACTGTGACATTATTTTCTCAATGGCAAAACTGCAAAAGCTCACCACATTTTGCCACTGAGAACTTGCTGATAATTTTCCTCATTGCGTACTGTTGTGGTTTTTTTTAATTTCTATTCAATCTCCTTAACAAACATACCGAGAAAGCCAGATTAAACTTCTGCAGATCAAAGTACAGCTCCAGACATGGGAGTGTTCTACTTGTCCACACAATTCTATAGCACAGCAAAAGCCGGAGCACTGCAGGCCACCAGCCACCAACTAACATCCAGGTGGAGAGAGAACCTGCAGAGATGAGAAGTTCTGCTCTCCCAGCCCATGCAACCCCCTTCTGGGCTGCAGAGACCATCAGGCTGAAGGTCAGCTGGGCTGCTGGTGTTTTCACCTACCCTGCTGTAAGCAGCTCCTTCCTTCAGACATGACATCTACAGGCCTATCTACAAGTACAGCTGATGACAATTTTGCCATTTGGCAGTTTTAAGAGTTGCTCAGCTACATGCCACTTCATTTTTTTATTTTGTAACTTCCTCAGATGCAAAAATTTACAGTAAATTTTTTTAGAAGAGACAAGACATTCTTAATTTGTGGAAGTTCTTGCCTAAGAGGAATAAACATTTGGCTTGCAAAACTTAAAGGTATCTTCTAATATTGGTAAGCTAAAATGCTTTTCTGATGTCTGCTCCTTAGACTACAAAAAGATTCCTTGTGGTTAACCAGCTTCACCTGCTCCTACTTAGATTTTGTCACCAGACAGCACATTAGACATCTGAGAGGCCCATCAGCTGAGCAGCATGTGTTAATAACCAGCATTCTTGTTAGAAAGAATATGCACTGGGGCCTCTTTCCTAGAAACTCCTTTCTTCCTTATGTAAGGCAGATGCCACAGTCAACTTGCCAGGTTGGGTTTGTTACATGTAATTGCCTTTTTATTTTTAGGTTGAAAAAAATTGCTAGAAATTCTCATCAACTCCTAGGCAGCACACTGGAGTATAACGGATACAAACAAAAAAAGAAAAGCGGGAATAAAAATAAGTCAGCTATGCACTCTCTTCTTAGGCTTTAACAGTTAAAGCAAATAAAAATCTAGTGGCACTGTGGCAATATATCTCATGCTTTACCAAAAAAAAGGGGGGCAAAAAAAAGAGAAAAGAAATCCCCTCTTCAACAGCCCCAAGATATCCACAAGTCAGCCAATGACTGACAAATTTTGGAGCAGTGTCAAAGTGCTCTGTGCCAGGATTAAAAGCATATGTAAACTTTATGGCTATGGTTATTCAAGAGTAATCTCAAGTGGCCTCTGTCTGCTGGCTTAATGAACATTTAGAGAACTGATCCTGCACCTAGCCAGAGCTATGAGTGCTTTTTATGACAGACCATTGAGAGCAATTTCAAACAGGCTAAGAGCTCAAACTGATGAAGATCAGACCTTTTATGTCTGTAGGTATGAAAATCAAGGGCAGAGCCATTTCAGAAGACAACAGAGGTTCAGAGATAGCCACACAACCTCTAACAGTATCTCAAAGGTAAAGACCCTGTTCAGCTGCTATTCCTTCTTCTTCAGCTTTGCTCCTATTTACTGTCTACAGGTTATGGAGTGAATCAGTGACCTCAGTGGTCTGGTATAGCACTTAAGGCTGGACTATCTCCCTGGCGCTCAGCATGGGGTTAGGTGGGGGAAAGACAACTCAAGACTGCACTGTAACTTGAGTTTGCTTGATGAAAACCAACTGGCTGTCGGTCAGAAAAATCCCACAGTGCGTCTGTGGTTTGTGCATCTCACCTACAACATTCCTCCAGGCTCATTTGAACCTAAGACCCCACAAACACCTCTGATGTTCAAGTAAGGCTGCCTGTGACTTCTGCACCTCTCCATACCTTAGCATTCCTGCCCTCTCTCCATTGATTTGGACTCTCCAACCACACAACCACCAACCAGCTGCCGCCTCCATTTTACCCTGCTCAATTTCATACCTTAGTAACTTAAACTCCTGCAACATCAGTTTTTCCAGTGGTTTAGGGCACTGGGACACAAGGGCTCTGGGCTGCTTTACTGCTATGTGGTCTAGGGATGCCCTGCAGGTAGAGTTACCTTGTGGTCTGACACATCCCAGCACCCAGTTTTGTTAGGAGTCCCCAGCCACTGCCACCTAAACCCTCAAGGCCATGCCCATCCGTGCTGCGTAACGGCATACTTGCTCTGCTGGGGACCTGGGCTTGCTCCTGCACTGGGTTTATGTGAGAATGTAATGCCTTGGCTGCCCTTCACCAAAGCAGTTGATTGCGCGAGCTGGCAAAGGGGTGCAGGCAGAACTGTCACTCTGAACCTCAGCCCCCTGTCCACAATATGTGGATAACAGCATCTGCCCTATAATGAATGTAACACCAAGTTAATAAATACCAAAAAATTGCAAGTTGCTCTGGTATGCTGTAAAAGAGACCAGTAAACACTACAAATTTACGAAGTAAATTCCAGGAGACAAAACTTTACCCCAGTCTGTGTCCTTTAAAAATATAAGAACACAAACCCATCAGCAGAACAGGTACGGGACATATTCCTTGCAAATTCATGTAATCCAACAAGTGTGTTTTTTCCGCAGTCCTCCACTCATCCTTTTTGCTATTTGTCTGCCAACATTTCCTGGTTTTATTTAATTCTCTGATGTAAGTTCAGAGTTCAGATGTCTTTTATTTCACACAGAGTTACTATGAACCACCATCATCACAGTAAAGAGGATTAGCAGAAAGGAATGTCAACAGTGCTCTCCACCTCATCAAAAGTGCACAACCTCAAGCAATAACATCATCATTAATATGTCACTATCTTGACTATAATTGCATACAGTTCTCAAGATCACATGCTTACCCAGATTATTGTGTGCTGGAGACATAGGGTTTGGTGATAAGTTTGGAGAACCTGAAAATCAAGACATTATAACTGTTAATGTGGCACCTGCACAAGGACAAACCCTTGCCCAAAAAGTTCAGTGCTGCCCAGGCTTGTTGGAGGGATAACCCATTTCTCGCTGAAGTCTCACTTTGTGACACCAGCAGCTTCTCTGATGTTGATCACTCTTTACATACATTTCCAAATGCTATTACTTATATCATCTTGCTGCATCTGCAATACTGCTAAGCATCTTCATAATGCATTCACTTAAGCTGAGCCCATTAATTTTCAAAACTGAGCATGCAGTTGGCTGTTTTACTTTCACTTCCAGTTATCAAAACTCCAGGTACCATCATGACAGCTAGCTAGCTGGGCATTTAAGAGCTTGATTTTACATCGCTAGGCACAAAACATACTCGGAACAGTCAAAACCATACCACTTTGTATCAACAAATCTTACTGGTTTCAGGACAATGAAGCATTGGATCAAGCTATACAGATCTGACCAAACAACTGTCAGAATTTTATCCCAAATCATTTCAATTTGGTCCACATATTCTGTGCATATATTTCAAATATCTGCACTTGGATGTCCAGAGCAATTTCCACAGTCTCTGGATGCCACAAGGATGCAGACAGGTAGCACAGTCCATTTTTTCTTTTCATCTCTACACTGAGTTTGGCTGGTTTCTTTAAAACTTGTTTTTCTAGAAAGGGGGAAGTCCACAATACTTGAAGGAAGGGATATAGCATTTGAACATAAATTGGGTATTTATAGCATCTTCCAGGCCGATCCTATTCCAGTCCACTTTCCAAAAAGCCATACATACATTCCACATGTCAACCACACTGCCAATAATTGTATGCACTAAAATGGATCGTGTCAATAGGCTTACACTTGGTGTAGACAAACCAACCCACGCTGCCTTCCTCCATCTGTATAACTGTGGTGAAAGACTGCAAATCAGTCATCCCTCTTTTAGAATCCCACGTACGCTCTACGGCTGAAGGCATGCAAGAAACCAGGATATTTATGTGCAGTATTTGCATTAATTAGGTTCTGCATGTCTACCTGTATGTAAGTGCCATGGATTTGCATAACACTCTTGCAAAGCATCAGCCCTTCTAACCAAGGATGTGTTTTTGCTCTTCAAGCAAAAGTTTTATGAATTCGGAGTCTGATTCAGTGCTTCTTATAAGCAGTGACACCACTCAGATCAACAAGATGCCCTAAACAGTTACTCCCAGAAAGATGAGAGCTGCATGTTTTGGTTTAAAGTGTTGATACAGGTTAGCGTGAACACTAAGGCTGCTCATTCTAAACCTGGTTACTGGTTTTCTTGGAAATGAAAGAGAACCCAGGCTTTCAACTTCCTTTGAGACATAGCCACTAAATGATAAACCCATTTAAAAAAAAATCTGCTAGTGGTCATTTCAAATATAATAAAACTGGATGTTTAAGTATGTAAACAACCAAGCGATAAGGAAAATGCCTCTGTAGAAAAGTGCCAGTTATGTGCTAAATTTTCAAGTGTGTACAGATGCAAGGACACAAATACAACACAAACTATCATCCTTAGATGTGTCTCCACTGTTGCAGGCTCCTGTATCATTAGTAGTATCTAATGATGAATATTGCGGAGAACAGGAACATGCTGTACCTTTCACCAGCAGCTCCAAAACACACCAACTCGTGCTTTGCATGAGATGTCAGGCTACACTTGCACTCCTACAGGGATAAAATACCTGAAACCACCATCTGATCTTCATTGTCGCAAAGAAAAACTTTAAAAGTGTCTCTGATATGACCTAGAAAGCTGCAGCAAATGGCACAAGATGACTTACCCGCATCCATGCTGGGGTTCATCTGGTGGTCACTAGTTTCTCCATCCTCACTCAAATAGCCTGGAGGAGGTGTCTCTAGAAGCATAAAATGATCATACTGTCATTGCAACTAGATGCAAAGTCTGGATTTTAGATGCCAAAAACATATACTCTGTTATGCACAAGGAGCTGAATTTCTTTTTCATTACTTTTCTTCCTCAAGCTGCTGAAAGGAGGAGCTGGCACAATCAGGATGGTATTTGTGAACAACAGAGGAAGGGGAAACAAAAAAATCTGGATTTTCAGTCCCATAAACCTTTAAGCCATGTAGACAGTTTTCTGTCCGCATATTTTTCCTCTCCTGGTGTGCAGCTGCATAGCTTGTCCATGCAAATAAGGTGTAAATTGCTTGTAAAAGAGACACATAAATAGAAGAGCTCAATTTCATCAGAAATGTAGAGAGTTTTACTCAAATCAAAATGGCTGAATTTCACTCAAATCTAAACTTGCTAAGGGAACATTCAGCTTTAGATTTCACAATAAACTGAGTATGCACTACTGAAGGGAAGAGGTGAGTTTAATGAAAACAAAACAAAACTATAAACAGCACTGTCATGTGCCTACATTTACAGCTTTCATCTATTTTTGTATAGATTCCCACTCCTTAGCTTTGTAGCAACAATGGAAAAAAGACTTTCCAGTCCTCAAGCTTAGCATACATAGACACAATTCTCTGTGCAATGTGACCCTTTTCCCTCCACTCGCTGTATGGAAGATATATGGTACCTGGAATGTAGTTGCTCTGTGGCTCGATACCCGCTGGGAAGTTAGTGTTCTCTGGAATAGAATGACTATAATCATCTAATGGCGGGAACTCAGCTGGGATCTCTGTGTGCCGAGGCACCAGCACTGGAGGTAACACTGCACAAATGGAAAGGAAAAAAATAGAACAGCTTTAAAATAAAATGACTGAAACCCTAGAAAATGAAGAGAAACTAGTCTGGACTAACACCCTTAAATACATGCAACACCAAAGTCACTTATTAAGGGACACAATTCGATACTTGCTTCTGAAATAACAGCAGCAGTTATTCTTAACACATCTCAGCTGGGGACAGGATAAGTGCTTATCTGAACACACCCAGCCTGTCTGCCCCTTCTAAGGCAAAGAAACAGGTCATCCTGAAAAACCATTTAAGAGAAGTTATACCACATGATTCAAAAGGAATAAATTTCACATAAAATGAAACAGTAAGGTAGGATTAGCATAAACATCCAGACTGGTTCTGCAGATTTGTACTGACAAGCAGCAGAAGTATTTGCAGTTCCAGATGAAAGTCTCTTTTAGAGGCAGGAGGAGACTTCAGAACAGGAAGTTCAGTTGTGTTGGGAGCTATTCTTAGATCCACTTCAACTTAACAGTAAGTTTATCCTTAACTTAATACCAAGAATTAGGGATGCACAGAACACTGCCATAGTTCATAGTTGTATCCACTATGTGTGTGAATTGTTTACGTGCACACAATGCCGTATTAGGGACCTGGCAACAACGCAACCTGCCCGACTTGGATTTTATCGATTTAAAATAGTATTTTCCCCCCGAGTGCAGATTCATAAATTATTCTACTGCATACAGTAAGAGATTATCATCAATAATAGATACCCTTTGGTTTTAAAACCCTACGCCTGCTGCTTTATTCAATTTTGAAATGCACTTATAAATCCCTTATGCTGGCACTGAGAAGCTGAGGCATCTGCACACAGGGCCAGCAGTACCTGGGGTTTCCACTCTTTGGTAATGATAAGGATTCACACAGACTTCATCCTTCTTCATGTTAAAGGCATACTCGCACATCTCCATGGCACGCAGCTCATGGTGGCTATGAAGGTCTGGCCACCGCCACAGCCGGCAGTAGATCACATGGGGAAGACCCTTCCGGTGAGACACTTGCAGCCGGCCATCTAGTGATCTGCAGCCAGAATATGCAAATGACAGCAATTTAATGGCGTTAATACATGTGTAGTATTGACGACATCCCATCAAACACTGCACAGGGGAACCTAATGTGAAGACTGCAGACCGGCAGGAGGCTCAAAGCACAGGCTGCCCAGCCAACTCAGTCAACCTTGACACAATCCCAAAAGGTGCTAGTCACCAAAACCCACGGGGACAGTGCTGCAAGGAGGTATTCTGGTCCCAGTCTTCAGGCCAAGGAGTCATCTCTGAAAACTGTAAAATGTTTGGTTTACATAGGATTTACTAATTTTCTGAGAAGAGGTTAATTTGGAGGCAGAAACAAGAGCTACAGTAAGTAAGAATACATTGAATCAGCGGTACATCTGAAGTATTTGTGTGTGTCCTAACAAACAGGCCATTTGCACAGCTCTCATCAATTTGTGCTGTGCATGTAAAGGTATCATATCTTAAAATATGTGCCAATAAAACTAGACTTTTAAAACAGAGACATGAATTTCCATTGTGACAAAATAATCCAAAATTGATACAGATTCCTTTTCTGTAAGTATTCACAAACATTACAAACAAGAAAGGCTTCCAGTTTCGTTTTCCAAATCGCAGCCTGAAAACGAGAGAAATTTTTTTTTCAGCATTGCTTGACTTTTGTTTTTACATCTAGCCCATGTCTCCTCCGACTTATTTTTCACCTAATCCTATCCTCACCCCAGAACAGCCTGTTCCTAGCAAACCTTCCTGGGAAGCAAGACAAGCATGTTCAAATCCTCTCCAGCAGAGGAAAGAGTTGTAGGAGGGTCTCCTCCACCCTGAATGAGGGCTCCACTTCCTGAGCTGCTAAATGGCAACTACCCCCAGGCACTTTCTTTGAAGTCTAACCCTTCATTTCCCTTGCTTTTCTTAATGACCAAAATGAAACACTTCAGGGGTTTGGTGAAATTAAATATTTCTACTTTTAATTTGTCAAGGAAAGAAAAAAAAAATTAACTCGGAATTATTTCCCTTGGTTCTTCGTGTTGGCAGCCACTCCAGAAAACCAAAAGCAAACCAAACCAAAACACACAAACAATTATTCTAACAGTGGTTGCGCCAGTCTTGGCTGCCGTAAAAGAGTTTTTCCAAAAGCTTCTCTGGCAGAGCGTGGTAACACGCACACCTCCTGTAAACACTGTTACAACAACAAGGAAGGCAAAACGCAAACAATTCAAGCTATTACCAGCAAGCACTTGATTTAAGGGAGCAAGAAAACATGTCATTTAACTGTTAACTATGAAGTATGTAAAGAGGCTATGCCATCACTGAGGGACTTGCTGGTACTGGTTACAAAACATCTAAAACCTGCAAGTATATTACAGCCCTAAAAAATGCACAACGCCCACAGTTATTATTTACAGTACGCACTTATAGTATGCATTTCTTCATATTGTGCCTGTTATTTATGGATCATGCATTCTCTTCAGACTGCTCTGTTATGGGGTAATCAGCCAGCTGAGTATCTGGCATATTTTCCAAGCATGTTCTTATCCCAAGCTCCTTCCAAGGACAGGAAAGCAGAAATTGTGTCTTCCCAAGTGGAATCGTCTAGAACTGATCTTCTGTGGAAGGTGGGAATCTTGGTACTGATTTCAATGGGGCCAAGACTTGACTTACGTGACCTCAAAACTTGTCAGTTTGGAAAATAAATAAAAAAAAAAATACACCAAAAGCATGAAAATATTAACTAAATTTAACAAGAAGAGAGTAGGCTGAAAGAAGGAAGAAAATAGGACTGCTTTTCTGTTCCCCTTTCAAACATCTTTGCCCACTTAGAAGGATATCTTACATCTAAGTAAGAGTAAAGGAAAAAAAAATGACTTCAAGATTATTCCAAGTGTCCCGCAGGAGACACAACTTTGGCAAGTGTTCTTACACTGTTCCCATTCACCATCAGCAGCACAGACAGATTCGGGTTGACATTAGCAGCTGAGATGGGGGGACTAATACAAAGTCTGCATGACTTTGGGATTGCTTGCAGGGATGGGTCTCTCCCTACATTTCCCAGGATAGAAGAAACTCTTATACTTACAACAAATTTCTCAGTCAGCTAGACGGTGAAGTGCACTTCTCACTACCACCCCAGGACTCCTGGTAAAAGCTATGAAGTCTTTACAGAAGAAGAGCCAGCATGTCCACATGCCTGGCTCACTCTCTGGATGCAGTGGCCCTCGCCACCCAGGCTGATGGAGCCCTTCCGCTGACAAAGGTCTTGCAGGAGACAGTCACCAAGTCACTGATGTCTGACCAGCCCCCAAATCCTGAACAGCTCCAGCAGTTATCTAAAACAAAACCAGCCTAAAAGCATAACACAGCTCTCGAGCACCAGTAACACAGCTACTCATTTTTGTTACCAGAGACTGCACACTGCAAAAAATGTGTTGGGCTTGCTATCTACCACTGCTCACAGCATGAATGCTCTCTACAAGGCAGAAGAGATGGACTTCTCTATAATCTTATCTAAGAAGACTTTTTAAAATGACAGAGCCATATGTTTTATTCTCAAATATAATAACCTCCCCTTCTCCCCTCTCCCCTTAATATGAAGATAAGGTAAAATAAATTCTATTTCCCCAAAGCCCTGGGGGCTAATTACATTTTTATGATTGTGAAATCCCTCCTCTCTGTTAAGGGACTTGGGACAAAACAACATTGTCTGCATGTTCTTGGGAAGAACGTGGCTAAGCAACAGGGCAGCTTTATTTCTTTCAGCTGTCCTGCCTCAACCCCCAAGTATTTTCTCCAATGCAACAAATAGCTGGTATGGCTGAGATGGGACACAAGATTAGATGAAGAAAGACTGTGCTCTTCTAAAGGCAGCTTTTTATGTAGATATAGCACCCCAATTACTCCAGTCAATTGCCATGTCTTTATTAGCTAACTGAATGTGCATTCATTGATGCAAACACTTGATGGACCACAAGAACCGTCTTGAGCACCCAGTCATCTCACTTATGAATCACAGAATCATTTAGATTGGAAAAGACCTTTAAAATCATCGAATCCAACCATCAGCCTGGCAAGCTGCAGTCTTAAGTGCAGATGTGCCAAGCTACAGGACTAGCACGACCTTGGTAAGATGGTCTTCCTCCTGCCCAACACATTCCCATTCCCACAGCCCTGTCATATCTCATCTCCCTTGGTTCATCGGCTCTTGTCCCCTCAGCATCATACCACAAGCTGGCTCAGGTCTCTAACTTGGCAGAAGGCTATCCACTTTTTCACGGGTTAGCAGGCTGTGATCATTCTTGGAGGAACCTGATGAAAGCCAAAAGCTGATGTGAGTTAAGCTAGTATGTACTTCTGTTAGCATGTACTACAGCTGAGGATGCGTTTGACTGGCTCACCATCTCTGGAGTCTACCGCCCTCAGGGATGACCCGAGCATGTGTCTCACACATCCATATGCAGAGTAATCTGACAATAAGCTCCATAGGACACACAACTTCCACCCTTTCTTGGTCCTGTTCTGAAGCACAGTCTGATCTTGAAGGCTGAAGTATTCCCCAAATCACCCACGAGCTCAGCATATCCAGGCTTCACTAAAATTAGCAGAATTTAAGCACTAAGATTTCCGCTGGGTTACTGAACCCTGCCTCTTACCTTTCTTTTAATCAGCCTGTGTTGAGCAGATCTCCCTGTACAACAGACTTGGTACATTTATTATTCCATACTACCTAACAGGATTTCTTTTAATATCTTTCTTCGGCCAAAAATTCAGTATTGGATGGTTCTCTCTAAAATCAGCACCGTTTATTTTGATGCAACACTATGTTTTCAAAGTGTCTCTGTACTGCATGGTGGGCTTAAATAGCAGAAGTTGTAAAGAGCTTTTCTTTGCACAGTGTCAATGTTTAGACGGAGCGGGTGATGCAGACTCACTGCCAGAGGGTGTTCTAGTGCATCTTTCGTAACTAGCACGTGTCCTGAACTTGCAAGAAAAAATGAGAAAATATTGTGATCCACAAGCCTGCTTTACTAAGGGAAATACGATGAGTGTAGTTATCACCGCCTGCAAGTGTAAGAGCACGTAGGCTATGACAGCCTGCAAGATAAGGTAAAAACAACACCAGAACATAGCAAGATTCCTGAGCTGATACCACTTAGCAGTGGTTTATAACAAACAAATAAATTCAACAATGATTCAGAAAAACAAAGGCCTGACATGACAAGACAAAGAAGCAGCAGCAAGGAGGAACACAGAGGCTCAGCAATGTCAAAGATCAGCCACCTGAATGATGACTAGGTGGCCAGCAGACCCCTGAGGCAGCTGTGCCGGGGTGGGAGAACTGGCTAATGCCTCGCAGTACGTTTGTCCCAGCCTGTGCTGTGGGTGGTAGCAATACAGACAGTAACTGTGCACCCTTATCCTGCATGTAGGATACAGCTCAGAAGACTCAGTGCTTGGCAAAAGATGCCCAAGGAGAAGCCAGCCAAAGGCTTGAGGGTTCCGATACAGGGCATTCAAACACGATCAAGAGGTACCCAGTGGAGTGGTTACTCCACACCTTGGGCGGTTATAACCAGAGATTAAAAAGTACTGAATGAAGAAAGAGACACCAAGACTCCAGGAATGCAATCAGGTCACTTAATTGCTTGCACAACAGTGTAAGGCATGGTCAGGACACCATTTGCAGTGTCCATAGGAAACAAACAAAAAAACCTCTCAGGCTGAACACCTTTAGGATTAGTCCATGCTTATATTTTGTTACAAGCCATTTACTAGGAATATTTAACACATGAAACTGCTACTCCAAACTGTCCAGACTACTGCTGCTCAAAGAACAAAGGGCAACAGTGACTTAACAGCAAAAACAGAGAAGGGAGGAAAAAAGGACAGAAACACTGACAAGCTTTTTATAAAAAAAAAATCCTCTGTGCCTGCCTGAAAAAAAATGAGGAGTAAATAGGAGAATGTTACACTGCATAAGAGGAATTTGATTTCTGGGCCTCATTAGGGTTTTTTTCTTGTTGTTGTTGGGGGTGGTGGTGTTTTGTTGGGTTTGGTTCGTGGTGTTTGGTTGTGTTTTTTTTTAACCTAATTTAATTTGTAAGATCCTGAACTGGGAAAGAACAAAAACCAA
This sequence comes from Falco rusticolus, assembly GCF_015220075.1. NCBI lineage: Eukaryota > Metazoa > Chordata > Aves > Falconiformes > Falconidae > Falco > Falco rusticolus. Next base: position 5,054,860 of record NC_051193.1, read on the forward strand.
AAACCACTCCACACTTTGAAAGATGTACTTGTTATTTTCTATTTTCGTCTTTGAGTATTCTGCAGCTGTCTTTCCTCTAGATGGATAATGGAACTCTTCCTTGCACCCAATCGCCTTCTTTAAAAGTAAAGTTGAAATCCATGGAATGCAGTAGTGCAAATTAAGCAAAGTGATATAAGCAATAAATTGTTACAAGTTTTTTTGTCAAGTTGGAAATCTTCAGATAAACTCTATCAGAGAGCCACTCCCTTCCCTTACCACTCAGACACGTACACCCCTGTTTGCAAAGCCCATCAGTTTTATATCCCTGTCATTAATCTTCCAAGAAAGCAAAATAGCTGAAAGCTCAAGTATCCAGTAACACCAGCATGTGCAAAAAAACGGTTAGGAAAAGAGAAAAACAATCAGGAAGAAAAAGTTCAAGTTATGCATTTCCAAGAGGTTCTTATTAAAAACCATGAGCAGAAGCTGGTTTTAAAAACCATGATAAATAAGTTGGCAGCATGCTCTAAAATGCACCAAGAACTATGGCCACAGGCTGTGATTTTCTCTTAAGCACAAAACATGATTAGTAGCTCCTTACCGGCCCTGCATCTGGTCTACACCAGGAAAATAAGCATTTATTCTTGTAGCAGAATCTGGCTTTTGTGTGCAGAGCACTGCAATATCCACAGGGCTTCACTGAAAAGTTGGATAATATCTCAACTTTCCCTGCATACTGGCCAAACAAACAACACTGAATACAAAAAAAGACTGATGCAGCACATCTGTAATTCAAAAGCTGATCCTTTGCCATCTCTTTCCCCTCAATTTGCTCAGCATCACTAAACTTTCCAATTTCTGGTGCAGTTTTAACAGTACTGTCATTCAAGTTCTAGAAATAGAAGTAACTGTGTCGAACTGAGGCTTGCAATACATGTTATCACACTGCCATGGAGGAAACTAATAATTAATACTTCTACTTAGCACTTAAATTTATAGAAGATTAAAAGTTTTAACAAACTTCTACTTTGCAACACATCTCTATGAAGAGGGTAACTTTTCACTACCCCCAAAACAATGAAGGTAAACGATTCTCCCAAAGCAAAAGAAAAGTTTGTGTCAGAGCCAACACCAGGAGTAAGGAGTTCATCACTCCCTTGATGCTATCAAAGATCACTGCTATTTTGCACTGGTATTTCTCTCATCCGCATTGCTTATTCTTCCCACTAAAGTCCTCCTTTGGATTTAGAAGTAAAACACATCCTTTACATCTGCAGATGGTAGCTGACTTCAGATGCTTCTGACCTTTGCAAGGAGTTGCTAACAGGAGCAGGAGGACTGTGGCAAACACATGAAGAGGAAGCAATGGGCAAAGCCTGGAAACCCATGCAAAGGTTATCACGCCCTCTGAGCAGACCGCTGCGTGTGTACTTACAGGTAAGCACAGGATCACAGCCAGTGGGTGGCACAGCTCCATGCATCTGCTAGCCATGAAGTCTTGAACAGAGACAGATAGAACCTACAGCCTGCAGCATCGGGTAAAGATTTTAAAGGTTAAGAGCAATTCCTCTTTCTTCTGATGCTGCACAATTCTGGTACTCAAGTCTCATTTGTTCTGGGTTTGAAAAGTAGCTGACAATACAGAAATTACCAATATCTCTTGTGTGGGCTTCTAACTACCTATTTACATCTCTTGGTCTTTACTAAGGTTTGCAGACTTCCCCTTCCCCCACTCAAAAGCTGAAGAAATACAGCACAGAGAGTTGATGTCAGGATCAGATTATGACAGCATGAGTCATTTATTAAGATTCCAGTAATGCTAAGCTCTTTAGCAGGTGCCTTGAGACCATATTTTTCAGAGTCTAATTTCAGATTCAGACATAAGTACATTTTATTGGTTTACCATAAACTGTCTGTCCATTGTTGCTTCTCTAAAGCTGCCTTCTGCTTGTCCTGTACCCCACAGCTCTAACTTCTCCGAGCTGTGTCCACTTCTACTCCCTGCTGGCATGCAAATAACACCTTAGTTTAATTTAGATTTCTTTAAAGCTACAGATAGATCTTGTTTTGTCATGTAGCATCACAATCTAACTGTTTTTTCCTCCGCACTTTTTACTAATCTCTGTTATTTACACCACTCCTGCTCATGCCACAGCTACAGAATATTGGCTACTGGCTATCAAATCCAGCTCTCTTTCCTTTATTTTTGGCCATTTTGTAATTATCCGCCCCTGCATCCCTCTCACCTCCTCCTCTTTCTGATAGCCAGTGGCACAGCAGCTAGGTACTTCAGAGGCCCAGCCATGCATGTCCTTCACCCTCCTACCCTAGAATGGACATAATATATCCTAATGTTTAACTAAGGCTTAATCATAAACCCATTGCTAAACTTCCTAATATACATCCCAATATTTCTGCCATCTACACTTGTCCAACTGCACTTGGACCTGCAAGGCAGATGGCAGTTCTCAGAAAAGGCACTCTTTTACTGACATTTCAAAGGAAAGCAATGAATTACCCAGCAAGGCACAATCCCGAAGACACACCGTTACTAGTAGCTGCAGCAAAAATTACGCAGTTAAAATGTCTCCAGTGGTACCCCTCTACCCTTCAGAAGCTCACAGCTGTCAGCAAAAATTAAAAAAAACCCAAAAAACCGGTAACCCACCCCCCAACTATCCTTGTTACTACTGCAAGAGGCAGATAGGGCAAGCTGTATTTTTGTAGCAATGTGGTAATTGACTACTACTGATCTACCATGAATAGAAATTGGTAGCAAATAAGAGATGTAAGTGGAATCTGAAGGTATTGCATCCAAGCCCTTTCCCAGTTACCTTTTGTGGAGCAAATGTGACTTTTTGATTGATTTTCATAACCCCTCTAAATTTGAAATCCAGTTTTTCTACGCAGTTCTAGTCCTTTCATTTATTTCAGCGAAGTTTATTTGTCCAAATCTCTGTCAGACTCATCTAAATTTATTTGTGCTTGATCCTTAAGGGGACTGGGGGTGGAGGAAACAGACACAATAAGAAAATCAGCCTCTCAAAAGGAGCGTGCCTTTCTGAAAAGCCATTTATCATATGAGCTCGTCATTTCTTCCCAGAATCCTGTGTTTAACTCCAATCATGAAATCCAAAACCCAACACACTTCCATCCAACCAAACCAGCAACTTCCTCTCTCCGAGGAGATTCCAGGCATACTGATGGGTCTGTGTATTTGTATGTTCAGAAGAGTTTCATAAGGAGAAAATGGATGGATGGAAATGCCGAAGAGATTCAGATAATCTTTCATAACACAGAGTGCATTCAAAACAAAGGCATTTCAAGAAAGACTGAATAACTGGAGCACATGGTCCTGTTAGCAATCAAAAAACACCACAACAACAACAACAACCAAAAAAAAAAAACCACACGAAAGAGAAAAGAAAGCTCTTTTCTCAGTTATTCTGTTAGCTTCCATGGTACTTATGCTGATTTACATTTAATATCTAGCTTCAACATGCATCTTCTTGATACTGTAGGGGAAAAAAAATCTTCCTATTTTCACTGAAGTCAGGAGAGCTTTGCAAATTAGCATCAGCTGTTGATACAGTCCAAATAAAACCAGAGCAAAAGAACCAAGAAAAGAATATGCTTCTTAATTGCTGAAAGAGAAAATAAACTAACGTACTGCTCAATGTTTAGACAGAAGTCTCACACCAAGAACTACTGCCCCAAATATATGTCTGCTAACAAAAGCAAAAGTGATTATCATAGTGAGTGTTGAAAAATGACAGTTTTAAGACCTTGGACTCTCCTTCATAATATACACAATTCCCAGCGCCTTCAACAGAAACTTCATATAAATACCAGGAGTCGGAACTGACCTCAGAGAAATGTTTGTGCATTTTATCAAGTTGGGGCAAAGCCAACATTTCTTATGGAAACATTTTTGGTGGTCCTGGGCAAAGAACATGTTTACTGTATAGCAGATATAACTAAAAATACACTGTGTTACAGCCTCCAATTATCTTGTTTGGAATAGTTTGAGGCTACTCAAGGTTCCTTGTTGTTATTTTCTTTATTATATAGTGAAAAAGTTGCTGCTTTTCCTGTAATTTGAAAAGCAGCTATTTCAAGATTTGACATCTGTGTTTGTACCTCCCACGCACGGATAACAAAATCCAGAGTGAAATTTTCCAGAGTGCCCATCTCCTATTTTTGAAAGCAACTCTGCTACTTAAGACACAGATCGATACTTTCCTTGAATTACGTAGGCCTTTAAAGTCTTTCATTAATTCCACTGGCTCTACGTTATATTGCTTTTCAAGCTGGTTTAACAGCAATTCAGATATATACTTATTTGCACAACCAGTACTAATTAACAGCATACCACAAACCAGGGGACCCGGTCCCACAGACGCTCACACTTCCGTCCAACATCCACCCCCACCCCAAGCCCCTCCGCAGGGACATCCTTTGGGATCCGTTCAGCAGCAGAGCTACACATGTGCTCAGATGGCTCTGTGATGAGGACCTGTTCTTCATTAAGGGTGATCAACTTGAAATGAAATGCAGCTTGCTTACAAAAACTTTAGTCTGTGTTCCTTAGCCTTCAGCCTCTCCCATTCTCTCAAACAATTAACCACCTCTCTTTTCCAATCGAGCTTTCCCAGCCTCCGACCCACTCTGGCATCCTGCGAGTTGTTAATGAATCAGTTCTGCATGAATCATTTCCCATGTGCAGACTGCGTATTTCATCACAGAGCAGATTCTCACAGACTTTCCTCCTTGGTCCCGATGACAAAGAACTACCTCCGCTACCAAAACAAGCCTTGAAGTTTCCACAAGGAGTTAACAGAAGGTGTGTGAGAGAGGTGAAAAGGGTAGTGGAAGAAGGCTGTGTTAATTTTACAACTCTGACTTCCTTAATTATGAGTCACCAGCAATGCAGGAGAAATCCAGATTAAAAAGTAAACCTAAAAGAGTGTGATGTCTTAGGGGAATGCTGCAGATTTAAGATGAAATGCCTCATTAAAAGCCCACAGAAGTTAATATTTTACAGTCTCTTATGTCTGTAATTACTAGTGAAATCAGAGACTCAAGACTCTGCAAGAGTTCGTGTGTGTTTGGAATAACACCTTTGTAAACTTCTCTGTCTCATAATCAGGTTTTACAACACATCTGAGGAAGGGAGGGATGAGAGGAGGTGGTGTTATAGGTTTTCGGTTGGTTAGTTTTATTTTGAGGGACTGTTTCTATACAATAAGAGAAGAGGGTTTCTTATACCAGAGAGGTGGAAAATGCTTCAGCTGAAATGTTTTTTTTTCCCCACGAAAAACTCTTAGCAGCAAAAAGGGAAGCTATGTATGTGGCCTACCTGAAAGCCTCCTTTCTTTTAGTAAATCTACAGATCAGTTGAAAGGGTTTTCTTTCAGGCTACCACTAGAAGCCTAACAGCACAGCAGACGTGCCATGCAGCAAGAGAAAGTCACTCCCTCAGCCATCCCCTCTGGCCAAGATAATTACCTTCTTCATGGAAGCCCAATTCTGCTTTCCTAAATTACAGTTTATGTTAAGAAATAAATAAATAAACCACACTGAAAAACTTTGAGAACAGGAGGGGAGAACAGTATTTTCCCGACGCTGCAAGGCACAAGGAATTCCCTTGCTCACCAGACTTTAACATGTTGTAGCTCCCTGAATCAGGATGCACCATTTTCTCAATATGTGCAGCACTCGCTATCTATCTGAAGGAAAGCAGCACCAACACAAGCACAGATGTTTTCCCTCTCTCCTTCACTCTCCCCTGCTGTAAACTACACCAGCTCTGCACTGGTGATACGGCTGGGAGCAAGGATGTATAATTTCAATGCTTAACTCTGACTAATGCAGGATGTGTGGGAGAGCAACCCAGCGGCATGAATAACAGCTCTATAAAGCACGTATCAGTACCACACTAAGTCATTCTTATCATCCAAACAGGATCTCAAGCATGTGTGTGCACAGTACCTTTCCTGTAAAGGTCTTATCATTACTATTGCTTGTATGGAAATCCAGCTGGTATGACACAAAAAGGAGCAGGAAAAGGCAAGTAGCTGAAATCAACATAAACAAATACCTTATTTTCATGTAAATTTCAGCAGTAATAAAAACTTGAGGCAAGAAGTGATTAAAGAATGGTCCAGAAAAAAACAACACGAAAACAGGTCACCCTTCAACCACCACAGGAGACAGAACTGTTCCCAAATGAGATGTTTTTCAAAAGTTTTCCATGAGGCGTCCATAACGAATAGCTGAAAATACCAACTGCATCAAAACTCACATTTAAGTAAGACAGCACCATTTCAAGTAGTTTTCCTGTTGTCATCTCCCTGAACTAAAAAAAATATTTAATATTCATGTCCTGGGAACCTCACTGGATAGATGCTTAAACATTAAGGTTAAACTAGAAGCTGATCTAGAGCTTGCCAAGGAGAGGGGAACAAGGAGGGAAGCAGAGTCACATATAAATATTAGTTTGTACTTGAAAAAGCCAGAGTATATTTTAAAGCTGTTTTTGATTTTCAAGCCAACTTCACATCGTTCTCTGTCAAATGTTGGTAGGGCAGGGTAGCACAGGGGGAATAAGCACCTCGTGTCGTCTTTGGCAGCTGGTCCAGGGTGACAGTGACGCTGCCAGTCATTATCAGCTAAATTATGGAAAATGATCAGCAGAATTCCAGAAACAAGGGATGTTTTTCTTCCTTATTTTCTCTCTGGCCCCTCTTGGTGGGTGCCTTTAATGCCAGCCACACAGGAGTTTGGCTGGACTTTTGTGTGTGGTTTTGGCACTCACAAAAGAGGCAAAGAATGCTGTTTGGGAGCACAGCTCTCCTCCCGTAACCACACAGGCCTCCCTTTCCCAGGCATCATATCACCTTGCCATCTGGCAACTTCATGAGTACTGGCCTGAGCAATAACACTAGATAAAGACTGGAAGCTCTTTAAAGCCACAGGAGAGATCCCTCCTGGCCTGCAGCAGTAGACCAGCATCGCTCTGCTGTGACCTGAAAAGGGAATCCACAGAAGACAAAACTTTTTTCAGTTCTTCAAATCCTGAAGTGTTTTCAAAACCACAGAAGTGTACAAACAGATATGTCCATCTTGTGGTATAGCCAAGACAAGAGTAACACTAAAACGTTACTTAACAGCTCACAGCAACACTACAGCACTTTCATGGCCAACATGAAGACCACCACCACTCATTCCAAATCAAAGCTTGAGGGAACTTTAGAAGCAAACCATAGTAACTACTCAAGATGAAATGCAGACAGGAGACCCAGGAACACCACCCAGCTTCTCTAAAACACCACAATGAGGCATATAGAGGTAACAGTCAATTATGACCTTCTTTTTATGTCTCCTCTTTAGCAGCCCAAAGCACTTGCTAGGTCCCTGGGTCAACAGTGACTCAGAACAGAGGGCCTTCCAGTGAATCATCCACACATTTTTAAGCACCCTCCAGGTTTTGTTGATTGGGAGATGTCTCACTACCTACACCTTCCCTAAATATTTACTGGGCTGTCCAAGCATGAGTGAGAGTGAGAGAGAGCATACTATCAAGGGTGCAAAAGAGTCAGCAATCCTCTCTGAATACCTGAATGCTGTGGAAAGGAATACAAGCCACACGCAAATCTAGCAGCAGTGCTCACTCCTACAGCACGTGAATACGGGCATAAGCCACACAAAGATAGGGAAACAATAGGGTAAGTCACAAATATTTGATTTCACAAGTCAAGACAGTTTTCTTTCCCCTCCCCTCGTGACTAAGCCTTTGGTCCACACACCCACTCCATCCTCAAAAAACATCTCCATGAAACAAATTTGATTGCTCTAAAATACGCACAGGCAATGACCAATCACACCTCCTCCTCACAGCACTAAGTCTATTTACTAAGAGTCTGCACCAACTGTCTACTTTGTATGTAACAGGATCCAACTCCCTCTCTCAACCAGACATTAAACACTAGCAAGTCCAACTCATCTCCATTTTTCTTATCCCATTCCCAAACCTCTGAGTCTGCAGACAACATCGTCCACCCAGACAAACCTTCTGAAATCACTCCTAGCTGCTTCCAGGGAGAGGACACTGCAGTGCCCAGTGTGCCACAGATCAGAATTGATCCTAAACCACCAGGGCTCAAAAGTACGGCACGGAAATGAGAGCAGTGGGCTGTGTCACAGAGGTTCTTGCCTTTCGCTAAGGGCAGGCACTGGCAGCACTCCATGCCTCACTGCCTCCCAACATCCCGCTGAGCTTATTAACTTAGGCTTTGTGCCATGCCTTACCTTTGATGCACTGCTGGTGTAATGGCAAGGACACTGCCTGCCAGTGGAGGCAGAAAACCCAGATCTCATCCCCATCCTGGCACAGACCTACTGCATAAAAATGGTATTAAACTTTGTTCTAGAAACCTACTCACCATCTGGAACCACTGCTCCACACCACCTCTAGCAGCCTTCCCAGCCATTTTCTGTTTTGTTCACTACTTGTGCCTCAATACATTTTCCTGCACAAAATTTAAGAAAAAACAAACAAAAAACAAGCCCCCAACGCAAAATAAAATCTACTCCTTTTTCCTTTTAGCAACCAAAACAACATGCCTGTCCTTATGCCATCCCAACTAATCTCTGGCACATCAAATAAATACCTTGTTCCTCTAACCCATCAAAAAACCCAGCTGCTAAAATTATCATTCCGACCCATCAATCACACTTCCTTCTTAATCGGTCTGGTATCTTCTACAAGGTATTAAGTTCAAACAGCCTACAGTCCTCAGAGCACTCCAGCCCTCTTTATGTCACATTTGCGACTCATCCCAACCGCAGCGTCTCCCTCCTCCTCCCAAATTCCTTGCCTAGACTGGACATCAACCACATGCTTCCCCTTGGCTTCTCCTTCCCTCTCCACCTCAGCCCCTTTCCCTGCCTCGTGTAGCTTTCAGCATAACACTGGGGCAGAGAAAAACCTTCCAGTCCTGATGAGATGGAAGGATGATCCTCCACCATCTCATTTCTTTGGAAAGGCCAGTTAAACCAAGTGTGCCACACCCTATCAACATGATGCAAGCGGACAAAAAGGTTTACAGGGAGGAGATGGTACAAAAATATTAAAGTTATTAATATAGACCACAGTTACAGTTTTCTCTGGATACTCCTGAGAGTACTGTCTTGTGTCTTTTAGACTGCCAGCTACTCGGTACAGGGACAGTCTGTATTTCCCGCCCCCACGCCCCCAAAGCAATAAGCACATTCTTGGCAGCTAAATTATTAATAAGGAAAAAACTGTAATTGATTCATAGATGAGCCCAAAAGACATGATTTGTCTTCTTCAATCATCCAAGTCATCATGCCCACATGCTTTGTCCTGGTTCTGTCCCCATCAAAACTTCAGTCTCCCACCCAGACCCATAAGGCAGCTCCAAATTATCTGTGTTTACATGACCTCTTTACCTCTGTTGTATCTGAACACTGACCAGATACTGCAAAAGAGAAACAAAGTGTTTATTGTTCTGTCTCTCCTCTCCATGGCAAGAAAAAGCTTAACTGGATTAGTTCTTCACGTTTATTTTTATCCATTGTGAGCTTGTGAAAAGACCAAACAAACAAACTCAAGGAAAAGATGAGTTTTGCATTCAGGTTTTGAATATGCTGAGCTTGGGGATCTAGCGCTCTCTCTGCTGGTGGAAAGTTCCACAGTTCTGACCCAACTCTTCACACCAGAAGTATATGTCGTCCTCCTTCTCCAAGCACTGCGTTCTCACATTTCAGCTCCAATACCAGCAACAGTAATTTTTGCTCCTGTTTTACTGAATGATCTGAGGATCACTGCGTAGTTCTTGGCCCTCCTATGAATTCGGGCTTACTTGTAACACCAGCTTGAGGAGCGGCCCCTGAGTACAGCTACTCCACAGGCTGTTATGTTTATTATAATTAACAGCACCACACACATCCCATTGCTTTCATAACACTCGCCACAATTTGTTTGGCATGAAGAACTGATCAGCAGCCAGCTTGCCACAAACTCAACCTTTTTAAGGCAGGACCCGTGGCTTTATTGAAAGCAACACAAAGTTTGTTTCTAAAAACATTATGGAGATGACATGTAAAACACAGCATTGCTGCTTAAATGCTGGTGAATCCCAAACAATGGGAACGCCTACATGAGGCAAAAACAGACCTTCAAAGGCTTGTAGGCAAATATACTGTCACTGAATATTTTGTCATGGAAGCAAGAGCCTAAAAATACAACACGAACAGATAATGCATTGAGACAGGCCGGCGCACATCCTGTCTTTACTCTGTAAACACCACAATGCGAATTGGCACTATTGTACAAATCAGGCCACCCATACAAAAAGTAGGACAGTAGTTTGTAATAAACTGCAGCCTTCATCCCAGAGCCGTGACACTCCTTGTCCCAGATATCTTGTTCTATATTGGAAGAACAAGAAACCTGGTGGGAGCATGGCTGGGCTGCCTCAGCCTCCAGCACCGGCAGCAGCAGCACATGCCTGCTGAGGGCACAGGGAGGAGAAAGAGGAGACGGTGTTACCATCCATTTTCTGACAAGGACAGCACCTGCCCACAGCAGGAAAACCAGCCTTGAGATGTGCTGACTCACTGTAGCGTGGTTCCCTGCAGTTGGTAGTGGTTTTTCAGTCTTCTAAGAACACTCCTCTTCCCTGCAACTGAAGGACTGTTGCCATCTCCTTTCTCTACACAGAAATCAAAGAAAAAACAGAAGTGCCCCGGGTAAACTAGAAGACATTATATCCTGCATTTCTTGTTCCCATTTGCAAATTCTGGGCTTGAAGGGGAAAGTACTCTGTTTAGCATACATGAGAGAATGGTAAAAGCCGTACCAGACTGAAAAAAAGTGACGCACTGGGGGCACAGTTCTCCACCAGAGTAAAGTAAGATTCATTTCTTGTTCTAGTGGATGCAGTTTAGCTAGATTTGGGTGGTTTAGTCCCAAGTTCTCAAAACCTTCAGACTCCTTTTACATCTTTTATTCTTACCAAAATTACACCCACCCACCCCCACTGGTCTCAGTGCTTTTCTATAAAATACATGTGATAGGTCTCTCTTGTGGAAGTACGCAAGGACACTGGAAACACTCCAGAGTTTTGATACAACAAGAATGGATATCAAACTTTAAAAGCATTACATGCAGTCATGCATACAAAAGCCATAAACGATCCTTGGGTATAACAATATACGTGACCATTCAGAGAGCCTAATCTTTTCTCAGAACCACCAATGTTCCCAGAGCTATGTAAAGCAAAGTTTAAGATATAAAAGAATATTTAGAAAGGCAAACAAACACAGGCTCCCAAAATCTGGAAGTTTAGTTACCTTCCAGGAAGCAAATGAGCAGAGCCCTCCAGCTGAATGGTGTGGGCTCATTTGCACATGCAATGAATTCAGTAAATTCCATTCCGGACCTCTAGTTCACTGACTTGGGAGGATACTAATTGTTTTATGGTAGTAACCACTAATCCCCACTAAACCCCAATCAAATATCAAGGCTTATACACAACCAGCACAAAAGAGAAAGTCCCTGACCCAAAGAGAATGTGATTTCCATTTACAACAGGATACAACAGGTAAATGAAATGGACAAACAGGAAGGAGCAGTTATCACAGAAGCAGCTATTATATACCAGAAGTGTGAATGGGCTCCATGGGGAAAAAAATTAAAAATATCACCACCACATTCTTCTTCCAGCAATTAATCAGATTTTACTTTCAAAAACTGCGTGCTAAAAGTCCAGGTGGGCAAATCTGGGAAGCATTTTTTTCTTTTTACATGCAGGGGAAGAAAAGAGGGCAAAAGGCATGCACAAAACTGAAAAATACTTATTTTTCTGAAAATCACAGAGTGGCATCAGGAAGAGGAGGCTGTGGGGAAACATGTATATCAGTAAAGCATAGAGCACCAACCCTTTTTGCTTTCCTCTGCAGATCACCCTTAATAAATTATCATGACTCTCTTAGGGATTTTTTAAATCTGTTTTTTATTATTACTCCCATTTTTAAGGGAGATAAGGTTGTCTCTGCTTTTGAAACTTCAACAAGGGCCACACACTCCCACACAGAAGAATTTCACTGCTATAAAAGCTCTGGCTGCTCAGCCAGCTACTACTTAGTAGCTCTGGTGCAATAAAAAAAGCAACATGAACCACTACAAGAGGCACTAAGACCCTGTAATGCTCCTGGATGCACACTGTAAAGAAGACAAAAACATAACTTACAAATGACTTGCCCCCAGAAGCCACTGAGGGCTGAGTGGTGTGCCTGCATACCACACAGCACGCATTTGCTTATACGAAACCTTTTTAACTTTGCCACGGGTGGGAGGAGCAGGAGCCCTGCATGTGGCTGTGTGGGCAGGACCAGCACCTGAGACTCAGCAGCACTGCAAATAAACACAGTTGATGCATGAATAATGATACAGTTTTAAGGCATTTATTTCTCAACAAATATATAGCAATAATATGGAAACCATGCAAAATGGTGGCACTGGATTTTCTTGAGCCAAATCCTTCAGATGTTTAAAAAAAAAAAAAAAAAGTCAAAGACAAGGAAGGGCTGGAGAAGGGCCAGGGTGCATACCAGCAGCAGGAGAAGCCTTTTTGTGACCAAGGCTGTGGGTGGTGCATTCCTGACTCATCAACTAAGGTGCATCTGGTGGCTGTGTCAGGTGCTTGATTGGCAAAAGCATTCCCTCATAATGGCTTCTTAATTGTTTTCTGACAGCCATGACACATTCTCCAGAGGGCTATGAAGCCAGAAATTTGGAAGACAGTGTGCCATTTCTTATGAGCAGGTGTAGAGCAAACCAACCACCTGCTTCCCGTCTGCGTCTCTGACATTCTCACCTGCTGATGTGTTTAGAAAGCTCTAAGTGCGGTCCCCAGCGAACAATTTCTCATTACCCAAGTTGGCACTCCAGAAACGCCCCATCGATGTTACGTTGAAGCATTTGGTAGGCTTTGTGCATCAGCTCCGTTAATTTAACTGCTTAAATCTAAGCATATACTTAGAGGGCCCTGCAGAAAGGAGATGGATTGAGGAAGAACTTAGATGCTTTGCTCAGGATGAAAGAGACTTTGAAATCTTAAAACGCTGCTGTATTCTTAGATAATGAAGTGTTATAAAAAAATAAAACTAAAGGCCTTCAATAATTACTTTTGCGAGCACCTATTATTTCAACCCCAGCAGGCAATACTGTCTAATGTACCTCAAGGCAACAACTATGAATGCTTATTTAAAGAGAATATTCAACCCCCACTCTGTTCTAAACTCCTATCTGAATAAAAGCCAACATACTCAGCATTTTGCTTCCTGCTGTAAAGATTCAACAACTGTAGGCCTTGCCTGTGAGATGAGGAAAACCAACATGGAATATCATGTGTCACTTCATTTTCATCGCATGCAAACCTGGGATAAACAACAGGGACAGGTAAAGGCACTTGCCTTTTACCTAAGCTTTCATGCACAATAAATTAAGGATGGGCCTTAATTCAAACCAGCTTTTCTTTACAGCTCTCTATTAATCAAATCCCTTCAGAACAAGTTCATTTGAATGTATTTAATTTTACTGTGAGACTGATAATAGCACCGGTGTATTGCATCATCTTCACTAGAACAGTAATACTTTTTAACTTTCTTTTTAGTAGCTGCCTCAGACATGCCTTAGATAATTTTGTTGGCCAGCTGAGGACTAACGCAAGACATATTCTGTGAATAAATGCATTTCCAGAGCCTCAGTCTCAGAAGGTGATTTTGCAAAAGGCCAATGAGAAGTGCCTGCTTTGAAGTGTTCCTGGAATCAGTTACAGTTGCTTAAACCACTGATCAAATTCTACCAAAAAAGGCTTAGAGGAATGTTACTTCAGACTAGGTTTATCCTTCCTATAAATGCAAACTACTGCATTAAAAACAGAACTTTCCCCTATGAAATATGCACTTTCACAGCTTGGGAGTATTTAACCGAGGTGCTTAAAGTCAACATTTCGTTTTCTTTCTTGGAACAGTTGAAAAAACTTGAAGCCAAACTTCACTGAATGGAAAAGGCAACTTCAAAAGTCTTTCCCCTAAAAATAAATGATGAAGTTACACCAGCCTATGTGAAGGACCAGTTCTGTTCCTCTTATACAGTTCTGTAACTCATCTACATGTGATACGAGGTTAACATCACTCCAGTCTACTGTGCTCTACAAAGGATTTCTTAGCCAGTAGTTCTCCCGTTTTTTCCTTCATCCAAAAGGCACATTCTTTTGGGGCCAAATCCAACAATCTTAAGTCAGCAAGAGCTCACTTGGTTTTGTACCACCCAGCACCACGTGCAGCCACCACACAAAGCAGACGAGATGCTCAGCACCATCCTGTGCTTTTAGACAGCTCAGCCAACAGAAGATGCAAAGCAAGCTTAGGAAGGTATAACTAACAATTCCTCCGCCTGACATTTCCCGAGGAAGGAAAGCCAGCCCTATGCCAGTGCTCTCCCAAGTACAAGGGATGCACCCGAGCATGTGGGCAGCTGAAAGAGGCCGGAGCAGCTCTGGAAAGCTCTCGGCAGTCTGCTGCAGCCATGTGAGGACTGCAGCACTGCTCGGAGGCCTACAGCTTCTTCATGTTTCCTCCACAGCTGGGCCAGCAAGTGCAAGAGTGTATATGAAACACTGCTGCTGGGTGAGTGCGAATTCCTGCCTTGGTAGTGGAAATCATTACAAAAAGCCTATGGTAAGAGAAAATGAGGCTTGTGCTCTGTGGAAGTTGCTGGGTGCTCAACAAACTCCCATCAGGCCACTTATCCTCATGCTTCAACAGATGTAATTTGATTGTACATCTATTTAAGCAGTCCTGGGCCGCAGCTTCCCAAACCCATCTGGATTTGTGCTTCGGCATCACTAGTGAAATCTCAGTGCATACCCTGCCCAAAATTCAGCATGGCAGACTGCAGGAAATGCACAAGGTTATTTCTACCATATCATTCTAGAAACAGTCTGCTGGATATTTTGGGGAGGGAACATAGGAATGGAGACTGCTACATACATTCATTACATTTCTTCTTTAAGATTATTTTATTCTACTTGGCATTTGTTGCAACATTAAACCACTTTGACTTACATTTTACACAGAATGTTTACAAGACATGTGGGCAAATTTAGCAACATATATTTTTTACACTTGGTAACTCTCCCCCACACACACAGAGTCGGAGTTACTCTATACATACGGTTCCTTTCACAGTAAAAATGCCAGGACTTTCCATATGCACTAATGCTCAAGAATGGCATTCCTGGCAGGTCTTAATGCATATGAGCAATGGCATTAAGCTTCCCTGCATTGCTTCAAGTCGTACTTGAGGAGAACACACACCTGAAAAAACCACCAAGGGAAGCCATGAAAGAAAATACACAAAAGGAGCTCACAGACAAGGCAAACCAGAAGCGCCTTACTTTAAGTTAGTAGACATTTCAAAGAAAGCACACAATGGTGCTGCCAACTTGCTCTAGATGGAACATTCTGTTTTTAAAGGCTGTTTTACAACAAGGCTGTTTTCTTCTTGGAGGATCACAAGAATCTCAAGACACCCTTCCTGAAAAGTGTCAGCACTGCACAAACAGGCTCCAAGAAGGAAGGGAGATTGTCAGCCACCTCCTTAGTGAAATGCCGCCTGGGCTCTTTCCAGTTGGTGGTGCAAGCCTGGTGCTGTTACCATGGCATTATTCCTTGGGCACATGCCTTTGCTTCTCTCATTTTGCTGTGGTTTTCCTAACATTATGCTTTTATAGGAGAGTTTTGCAGCAAGTTTGAGGGAAATGACATCACCAGCCCTCAGTTCAATCAGCCTAATACAGAAAGCTGCCTTCAAAGAAGCTTTTAAAAATACATTTTCGGTGGCTCTTCAGCATTTGAAAAAACGCTAGTGCATCCAAGCCTGTAAAGTCACATAAAGAACCTCCAATTCAAACATCTGAACACTGATACATACTCATTCTCTGTGCTGCTAATTAACCACAAGCTGATTTCCTTCAGCAGTGTGTTTACCTTAGCAGTATGGTTGTCCAGAATCCACCTTCCAGAACATAGCAATAATCAGGCTTCATAAAACAAATCTCTATGTTCACTGCTATACTGAAAAAAATTCCCATTGCATCAGTGTTCTGGCTTCTATCAAAAGCACAAAAGGTAAGAGGTTCTGATCAGACCTGGAAGCCTCCACTTACAACAAATGAAACATTTCTCAAGAAGCAGATATGACAATTTTCACTTCTCAGTAGATTAATTTTCACTTCTCAGTGTGATTAATTAATCACACACAAGAGTGACATGATATGGCAGAGGCAAAGTTAAAACCCAAAATACTCCGTTGTCCAGACACAGATTCCCATCTCCAGTATGCTCCTGTTTTTCAACACAGGCCAGTAACAGGTGAGACTGATACTGCAGAACTGTATGGGCAACCAGGAGAGCGCAAATGTGCAGTGGCACTGGACACCCCAGAAGCGTTGCAGGGAGGGAGGCTGCAGCTTTCCTGTGCCATTGGTGGCAGCGGCTTGAGAAAAAATGGCTGCATGTCCCAATTTGTCCCCAGAAAAAGAAACTAAACCCCAGTGGAGCATGCAGTTCCCTGAAATGAACGAAACGAGCCCTCTAATATGAAATCTAGAAACGGAAAAAGGCACAAAGAAACAGAGACAGGAAGGCGAGAGGTACAATAGGCTCTTTTTAAAGGTGGTGAGATAAAGCACTTGTGCCGGCACAAAAGGAGCAAGAAGGAATGAGCCCGTCTATCTGCGCTGGGGAAGCAGGTTCTAGTGAAGACAGAAGTTTTAGAGATGATCAAATCAGAGGTACCTTGAAAGCAAGCTGCCCAGCAAGGACATTGGCTTGGCTGCCTGATGGGAAGGAGGGCTCAGCTACCTTGCTGCTGGTGTTGTCTCTGTACACAGGCTGCAGGGGCAGTGAATTTCCTCACTGAACCACTGCTTGGCACCCTCCTCACTTGTGTTAGTTATAGCCTGGACCTCAACATTTTTAGAACAATTAATTGTTCAAAACAAAAACTCGAAGCCATGTTTAGTGAGGTACTTTTAAAGCCAGTAAAAAACAATTGGCACCAACTGCACAGGCCTGTATTACAGGTGTTGACTGGCAGCTTTATGTAGGTGCCTCAGTAACAGAGAAGGTGTGGGCTTCAGAAAACCCAGGCAGCAGAACATACAGCCTTCTTGGCACAGCAACCAGAGTGCCTAATGGGAAACCAGCCTCCATCTGGCTGTGCCACTTCAGGAGATACCTTAAAACTTCATACTCTTTTATTTCTGCAGCGAACAGACACTCCCCCTGACCCAGGGCCCTCCACATGGTCTACTTAATGAAAAGCTTGTTTGCTGAGGCACATACCCATCTACTGTGATATGAACAACTGCAGCACAAATCCAAAAGCACTGATGGGTATGCTACAGAGAATCTATGTTGGCATTATATAGAACTTCTTCTTTATTCTTTAGGCTTCTGTGAAATTAACAATGCAACTGTGGGGTCATAACCAATTTTCACTCACTTAAAAAAAAAAAGCGGAATTAAAAATCACAGGCTGGATTCTGACTTTACAACAGTGTATCCACAAATAGCTCCATTAACTTGAGAGAGACTAACCAGAGAAGGTACAGCTACCAGTGATAGTCACATATTGGGCACAGGGAAAGCTACCTTGGCACTGACTTAAGTGTGAAAGGATCAGTCTGCAAATGCAGGAGGCAGCTGGGTCCCACTGGACTCCACTCCCTGTTTTCTGTCCATAGGTTCTCTTTAATACTTGTTGTTGCGACGGAGGGAAGACACAGTCACTCAATATGAGTGATCAGCAAACTTCCTTTATTGTCTCTTACAGTCACCTTTTATGCCTTCTTATAATTAGCTCATACATATTACAAAAGTTAAGCTCATTATTGGTTAGTTGCCTAAATACCAAGCCCACCCCTAGTTTCTCTTCTGTAGTTTTCTGTTCCCACCTGCAACATTCTTTTTCCACCAAAATCTTCCTGTTACTGTGTAACAAGGACAGCCAAAGACAGTGTATTTTGCTTTACTTCAGATAAGCTGAGAGCTATGTGCATTTTTGTCCAGCCAGCTGGACTATGTCTATGTGACCCTTTTCAGCTAGCCAGTTATCCACAACTTGTCTTTACTTTTGCAGGTAATGCCTAATATTTTTCACGGGAACAGCTTCCACACACTATGCAGAAAGATAGCACACTATTAAATAACCACCGTTTGTTTAATTTACATTATGAATTGCTTTTTTAATGGCATTTCATGATAGATTACCAGACATTAAAATCTTAATGACTGAGTATGAAGGATGATAAATGAAGGCCAGTATCACCATTAGCTGGACTGGTACCAAGAGGTGGCACATATCAAAGCGTATGTTCTTCACTGATTGAAAATGCACACTTCCCAGTAATGATGCTCAAAGGTCATTCCAAAGATCACAAAGTAAAAGTAACCTGCATTGCCAAAAAACCCCACCCCCTAAGGCCCGAAAACAACAAAGAAATAATAAGCCTTGCTAAAAAACGATGGTTTGACCTCATCAAACTTGTGGGCAGCATGTATTCACCACTCCTTGTGGGACTACATTCCCAAAGAACAAGCCCTCCTTCATGTGGAATGCTACCAATTAAAACAATTTAGGAAGACATTTTTTATTCTCCTTGTTCTTCCTACCACCAATTGTTACCCATGTTTTGTTCCCATTTATGCGATCAAGTCCTTTCACTCTTAACCATGATCTAACTACAGCTCTAACCAACACATGGGCTTTGCATTATACACTGTAGGCGAGCAAGCACAAGACTGTATTTCAAATTGGCAGTAATCCCATACAGAACTCCGTGATTCTCCTTTTCCCCCAGCAAGGTATTTCTGCTGACAAGGCACATGAACAGAGACACATTTCAGGCCTGCATGTGGTAGAACATCTCATCATTGTGCAGTTCTGTTTTGCTCCAGCCTGGTTTTGCACAGCTCTAACTCTTAGATGAAAACTCAGAAGGGGAAACCTCAGCTCCTTTATCTTCTGTTTTCACCAACCCAGGCCTGAAATCTTCATTGGCACAGCAATGTGAAATGAAGTGTGATTCTTGTAATATAGGGGTTTTTTTACCAAAGCCCTACTGTTGATGCAGCGGTATCAGTAAGAGATGGCTTTTTTTACCATTATAAATTATTTAACATTTATAACTGATATAAAATTATACTATCAGACTGTTTATAGTTACCTTGGAGAATATTACTAAGGCACTATACTGCACAGTAAAACTTAACCTTTTTGTGAAATCTCCAACTTTAGTTCAATTCTTAAGGCAGACTTGATTGCAAGAGTAGTAACAAAGCACCAGCTTTGTAGGGAACATCCTTGATTCCATTAATCTCCTTTTCAGTAGGGACCTAGAGCTAATAGCAATGCAATTGACACCAAATATCCAAGTTCTCCCTCCCAGGTTGCTGAGCAAGAGCCTCTTCTCTTCTGTCAGCTGCCCCCTAGGAATTATTCTCTCATTCACCTTTCTGACAGAGGGAAAAGGGATCAAGAACAAGGCTTCTGCTGGAGCCTCTGGCTCTGCAAGGAGTGAGAACTCACCCTGGTTTCTTCACCAGTCCAGCACTGAGTATGGCTGCATATGGTCTTAGTGGTAACCAGCTGGCAGAGACATTTCATGTCTCCATCAGTCACTGTCAACTTGAGGAAGAACACAGTCCAGAAGGGGCTGCAAAATGCTCAAGTTCAGCGGGGTCCTCCTTTTCAAGTTCTACCATCTTCCTTCCACTGCCTTTTGCTGTCACAATGTGGTTCTCTATATTTGTGCAAGACAAAAAGCCATCTGAAATGCCAGATCTTCACTAGCAGATATACAGTCAAAACATCTTTGCTGCAAATGCCTCTGTTCAAACTCTCAGAAAATTTAGTGGCAAATCAGGATACATACTGATAAAAGATCCTCTGTGCTGTAAAAGGGCACCCTCCCATGAGACAGAGTTATACAAAATAATTGACCAAAATTATCTGAGTGAAGTCATTGAGACACCAAATGTTTCACCAATAAAATCTTAAAAATATTAAAGATTCCAAAATATAACTCATTGGCTATGTTTATTTGCCTTAAAAATACCTTGCTCAATTAGCATGTTTACTTACTGCTCTTTTCCTCCTCTTAATCTGCTCATGACTCTTGGCAAGTCAAGTTTTGATTCCATTTCTCCTGACAATTGGGGTCAGTCTTTTTTTAAAAAAAGTAATTTAGAAGTTCAAGTTGAAAATTGCACTTCGTTGTCCTCATGCAACCTGCAAGAGATATCTAATGCTTTTCTGACTGCTAGCATCCCTTCTGGCACATACTGACCCATTAGGACTCTGTATGGGATCAGGAGATATTCTGCACCTGAACAAGCCTAACCTAGCCACTTCAGGAACCAGTTTAGGTTTTACATCAGCTTTCTCTATGAACTAAGTCCACCCCTCCCTTGTCTGAGGCAGGGATCCATTTTGTTATTCCTCAAAAGGAGGGAGGAAAGGAGAGGGGAGATATACGAGGCAACTTGAAAGAGTCCTTATCTCATCACAGAAATCCAGTTCAAGCTGGATGAAACTACTGCTGAATAAGAAGTTAGGCCTGCAAATGGCTAAGTCTTCTCTTACCCTAAAAAAAGCAAAGCTATGAGAAAGGGTAACCGGAGAAGATGACTGTGCCTACTGCCCTGCAGAGCTCAAAAGTCCCCAGAAAGGGTATTTGAGTGCTACATCAGCTGCATTTCACGCATGACAGCACTGGTAGGCAACTTGATTTCCCTTCCTGGTTGTGGTCACATAGCGGGCAAGGGTTACAAAGAGTCACACTTTGTTGATTGCCTGCCACCACAGCATCTGCCTTCCCTTGCAGCACTGGGGCAAAACCTGTGGGCTGCAAAGATTATCTTTACTCATTAATAAAAGGATGCTGCGATGCAGCCTTTACACCATACTCTATCTTGAAGTAGAAACATTGCTCACAACACTGAAATTCTACACGGTTTTCAAGAGCTTTAAGTTTTCATTCATTACATCATTACACAACAAAGTGTTTACAATAACCTGAAAGAGAAAACTGCGTTTTATGTGTAATTATGCAATCATATGGTCCCCATTACCTTAGCATCCAAGCGTCTCATACACTTTCAAATACTTGTCTCAGTGCCCAAAAGAATTATCTGCTCCATTTCAAAGAAAGGACACTGAGGCAAAGGGACACCAACAGATCTGAAGTTATTACAAGAACAGAAGTGCAAGTCTACCAGTTCTCTGTTGTGCCTAATGTGCAATACTGTTTCCATATTACGTACGTGTGTAAATGTTCTTTGCAGAAAGTAACTGCAACAAGAAATAATAAACTTTATCTTATATCTCACAGTGGCAACACAGGAAATTCTTCACAATAATTTACAACAGTAAAGAGTAGCATTTACTACACACATGCTATTCTAAAATAGATATTTCTAATAGCTTCCCTACTTGTTACAGTCCTCTTGCCTAAAAACTTCTAAAAGCGTGCTTCTGTAGAAGGGGGAAGCAATGGTGCCATCTACCTTGCTATCATGCATGCCCTCCTTGCAATCTTCTTTATAGAACAGTCACCCCTGCTTTATTAGGCAGAGCCCAGGAAAGCCAGACACAATCCTAATAAGCAACTCCCTTGTTCCTCTTCAGAGACTTAGGACTTAATCCAAAGCTCAGGAAGAGTTTGTGAAATGCACACGGGTTTTGGGTCGGGCCAGTCATGCCTGTGTATATATTTGCTTAGTACAACTTTAAAAAAATCTATTAAAAAATCTTCTCACAGTCCAGGGCTTACACGTCATTCCCATGTTGCTTCAACAGTGAATTCTGTGGATTGCCCTTTACCACTCACCCTCTCCGGGTCTCTCACAGGTCACTGTAAAAATGAAATAATGACCCTTTCCTTGCAAACTTTCATGTCTTTGTTCCATCTATACTATGTGGTTTGGTATAATCAAATACATTTTGAATGAGTATGCAGTGAGTATACACAGCAGCAGTCTTTCATTAATTGGCTGTTATTTAAAAAAAAAAAAATTTGGAGTGTCTCTTGTGGGAATTCCATTTGCTCAGTCTGTGCAGGAGGCCTCCAGCGTTACTCACAGGAGAAGAGATTCACTGGAGTGTCTCCAAAAAAAGTAAATACAAAACCAAATTCAAGTACCCACATTGCAGACTTCACACTTCACCCAAAACCCCTCCCCCTTACACTGACAAAACAGCAAAATTCACCCTCTGAGGTATCAATAAAATACACATGTGAAGCACACACACAGTAAAACCACAGGAGTTTAACAACCCTCTCCAAATGGTATTACTGAAACTGAGGAGTTCATAGATCTGCACAGACGTTAAAGCAGACAAGCTAGGGAAAAACCTCTACTCACCAACCTTTTCACCCCACCTGAGCAGAGTCCCTTACACAGCCTTCGAAGGCACCCATGGCAGGCACCCAGCTGGCAGACGGTGAGGCTCTGTACTGCGCTTTCTCTCACCACAGCTTCCCCAATGAAAGCGGGGATCTTCTGGGGACTTCCCTCCTCTTAGATTCAGTTACTCTAAACTACCCAACCATGACATAGAGGTCCGTAAGAGCAGCTTCACACTACTGTTGCACACCGTATTACTCATTTGCAAATTCCAGCCTAGGCCACAAACACCTCTACATCTTTTGGGCTACTCTGGTTTTTGGTTTATTTTGGTCAGCCAAGTACAGAAAGCTGTGTGCACAACTTGCCGGCCTTTCTCTAAAAAGCATTTGGCTGTAATACAGCAACTTTTAAGAGTATTGGTGAGAAACCCCCCTACCAATTCTGGTGAAAATGAAAACACCCACTGGAAGTGACAGACTACCAAAAGCAGAAGGCAACTTGCCAGTGGCTTAAAGGAGATCTGTAACAATCTGTAGATCATAGCGCAAGCTAACAGCATGCCACCACACTACAGCAAAATATCTACACATGTTGACTCTGTCTGTGGGTCCAATACCTGGTACCTTCAAAGTGAAGTGGAAAATAAAAAGTGTAAAACAGTGAGGCAGAAGGAAATGGAAACATACAGGGTGCCCATGCCATGGGCAAGGGAGAATGCCATGCTGAGTATCTGCCACATTGCAATAAAAAACAGAGATCAGGGATGGACTCACTGGTGAAGGACAAAACTAGCTAAGAGACAAAAAGTGATGGACATGAGCATCCAGGAGAAATGGAAAAATGGTGACAGAGAATTGCAGAGAGCTCCAGAGGTAGACAGAATGGAAACCATTACAGTAGGGAAGGAAGGAAAGTGACATGAGGCTTGTGGCTGATGGCCAGAACAAAGGATATATCTAGCCCCACAGTGTGAAGCTGCTGGCACAGAGAATGGGCTCTGGTAGGGACATACCACCTCTGCTCAGAGCTCAAGGGTGAATACCACAATACCACGAGGAATTGTTACTTCAAACAGTCTCATCTCATTAGACTAGTATAAAACCGAAGTAATGGCATAAAGTTAATCTCTCCTTTGCAATAACAGTTTATACAAGCATGTTGTGAGGAAGGCAGCTGGCATACATCTCTTCTGTAGGTTGCCAAGTCACAAGCAAACACTCCAACCTCTGATTAAAAACTCTTCTTGAAGCCAAAAGTGAAACAGTTGTAACACCTGTGTGAAAGGCAGCACTAATTAATTCAAGAATTTCCCTGTTTCTTCAGTCTTACATTTCTTGACAGTATTTCAACTGCAAGGCTGAAAAATACCAACACTTGTAACAAACTCCAAACTAGCACAAAAACACTAAAAAAGCTCCCCACACACATATGCATAACAAACCCAAGATACCTGTAGCACAAGAGTGGCGTGGGGGAGGAAAAGAAAAAGGGAAAAAGAAATAACCATCAGCCAGGGAGATAAAACAGAAAAGTTTAGTTTTTAATAAGAAGCACGTATCAAGTGAAGTGATTTACAACTTTAAAGGTTTAGATGAACAACAGAGTATTAATTCCAAGGGGGAAGACATTTGCTCATATGCCCTCTCTAGGAAAAACAAAAATAGAGAAATCTAGTATGTTTAAGGAGATTTCTACTTTAATGACAGGTATCATATAAATAGACACATATATAGAAATTTGATAGTTTGGATGTATTAAGTTGCAATTTTGAAGTCTTTTTAGTGCTGTACAAACTAGTCAGGGAACAACTTCAAGTTTCAATAGGGTGCCACTGACCTTCCTCTTCCTGCTCTGGTAAAGACTCTAAAAATTGGATAATATTACAGAGAAACTGTGTTGCAATGCCTAGGCACATCAGGGTCAGATAAAGTTCAGTCTTGCCTTTGAACTTTCTTGCCTCTGCGTGCTATAGTCAAATCCTCAGTGTTATTTTAACATGGTTTTTAAAGTTTAATTTCCTTTTTGTGGCTTTGCATTATTAACATTATTGACGTTAAAAGTGATACGCAGTCCCCTATTCATCTTTCAGAAAGCATGGAAATATTTGTGGATTCCTCCCCCCTCCATTAATTAAAAACTTGCCTGCAACCTTCTTTAGCTGCTCTATTAGGCCTTTGCTGCACAGAAGTCAATAGAAGAAATCCTTTTTCCTTCAGTGGAACCAGGATTTCTATAATCCACTCTTCCCAGGAAGGGCTTTGCAGTTTAGCAGAGCAAGAAGTCAGCGTTTGGCTTCATCAAGAGTGTTTTGAACTGGTTCCTTTTGGGTCTGAATGTAAGTGCTTGACACATGGGTAATTTAAAATAAGCAGAGCAAAGCTGAGTTTTAAACAAGTCTCCATGTTAACCCCAGGAGCAGAGCAGTGACAAACCAGGCTAGCAAAGCTTTGCAACATTCTGCTTTAAATCAACATCATCTGTACCCACCTAAAACATTGCATACCCTCCTGGGAATTGCTATAATGATGTTGTTTGTTATAAGCCTAATTTTTTCCTAAAGGCAATGTTCATTATTGGATTCTACATCCTAGGATCTACTGTGTGGTACTTCTTTTTGGGATCTGACACCAAGTTAAGACAGGCACTACAGCTGGAAATTCTGGGCGCCTGGCTGAGAACAGGGCCAATACAGAGGGGTGCAAAAATACAGGATCCAGAAGGTCATTTCCCAGGAAGTATCTCAGCAGCCCAAACAATGTGATTAACCTCACCCAAATGTGGAGCACTGAGCTTTGCTTTTTCAAAATAAGCAATAATAGCAAGTAAGTGAATAGTTTGAAAAAACGAAGTCAGCTGGAAAATAAAATTCCATTCTTAAACAAGTTCTAAGCCTAACCTGTTCTTTTTTCATGTAGAACTCCATCCTCATTCCATATTAATGCACTAAAGTAACCTGAAAAAATCAGATCAGCAAAGCGTGACTCCAAGAGGTTGGTGAGCCTCCAGCACTTGGGGAAAAAATAAATTGAGTATCAAAGTGGTCAGTCAGACATACTTTTAAAAATCCAGGAATATACCTCCAGGCATCTAATTTTGCAGAATCTTTGATTCTAGAATGAAAAAAAAAAAAAAAACAAACAACAAACCCCAACAAAAAAATCAACACATCACACAAATCCAGTTAAGATCCTACAAGCTTTTCTGTAGCAGCCACAACTTGCCATAGGAAAGCAGAAATGATTCATCTAACTTGAAGCAGTGAGGAGAAAAAAAAAATACCACTTAACAGAAACAAGTTAGCAATGACAGTTTGATGACAGTTTTTCTGTGATGACAGGCTTCTAAAAAGATATGCCAGTTACAATAAATATTTCCAAATTAGATATCTGGCATTAAGCTGAGAGAGCCAAAGGCTTAAAGATGTCACATAACATAAATGCAGCTCTGTTTAACTTTGCAGTTTCTGAAACAGTGAAACCCTAGGCTTACTCTCTTTTTTTTCCTTCCCCCCCCTCTCTCTTTTTTTGATATGCCAAATCCATGACCAACACAAGAAACTTCTTTTGCTCCGCTGTGACTAACATTTATCATTTGTATATAAAGTAGCCATTATTCAACCAAATGCGAATTCAGCAAGTGCTTTTCAAAATCACCCACCCCCTAGCAAGAACCGCAAACCAAACAGCCGCCCACACCCCGGCTGGAGCATGCCTCTGCATTCCTGAGCGCTGAATAACAGGAGCCTCTTTGAGTCCATGCTGCGCTTTCTTGCTGCTCCTCAAAGCCTGAAGAGAGACCTTCCTCTATTGCAGAATCAATGTTGGAATGGCAGCTCCTGTCACATCTCACGCATTCAGTTTAACCCCTTTTTAAGGGTAGCTTAAAAACAAGATGCCCCTGACTTCAACAAGGAAGAAAAAAGAAAAGTGTCAGGTTTATGAGAGAGAGAGAGAGAAAGAGAGAGAGAAAGAGAAAGAGAGAGAGAAAGAGAAAGAGAGAGAGAAAGAGAAAGAGAGAGAGAAAAAGAGAGAGAGAAAGAGAAAGAGAGAGAGAAAGAGAGAGAGAAAGAGAGAGAGAGAAAGAGAAAGAGAGAGAGAAAGAGAGAGAGAGAGAGAAAGAGAAAGAGAGAGAGAAAGAGAAAGAGAGAGAGAAAGAGAAAGAGAGAGAGAAAGAGAAAGAGAGAGAGAAAGAGAAAGAGAGAGAGAAAGAGAAAGAGAGAGAGAAAGAAAGTACAAAAGAACAAGTCCTATCAGCTATGGGGGAGTCCTAGCTCTGCCTTGGAATCACTGAAAGTAGGATGAGGCCTGAGATGCAACTCCTGGGTGATTCTGTTCAAAAATGATGCCAAAGATGATGCCACATGCATCCTCGCTGATTCAGGCATGAAAGCCAAAGATGAAATCAGTCTGGTCAAAGAATGAGACCTACCCAGAACTCATTTCTTCGCTCAAGAGGAAAAAGGCACCTTATACTAGAGGGTATGCAAACCCCAGACAGGCTGGATTTGGGCTGCTGTACCAGGAGAAACTTCAGTCTGCTGTGCCAGGCTTGGGGCCCCTGCTTGTGCAGGAGGGAGCGGAACCCAGTCGCCACGTCTGCAGCAGTTTTCTTGCGGTACTGATCCCATTTCTCACTGCTTTGCCCATCTACCCCAGCGAGGCCTCCTTGCACTGCTAGATATAATACGGCTCTAGGGAATGGGGCAGCACACACAGCTGCTCCAGGCTAAAACTGGAGAAATACCCTGAGAAAGGAATAGCATCTCTGGCTGGAGAGCATGGAAGGCTCACACAGCCTCTGGCAGCTGCAGAAGCAATTTTGGACAGTGGAACCACAGAAAGCAAAGGACCCCCAGGAAACCAGTTCCCTTGGAGTGAAACCAGAAATATTTCCAAACAATAAAATCAAGCCACAAATAAATTCTCAACAATATGCAGATAAATTGCTTATGTTTAAAATCACTTCTTGACCTAACATGGAAGTCCAGAGTCCAGTCTCAACTTCCATTTGCTTCATTCAGCTGCAAGCCAGCAGAGACAGTTGAACCTGTGACATGGGACGGAGATGGTAACAAAAGCCTCACCTCAGTGTCTTGCAAATGTTAATATTCTGCACAATGCTTACCCTCCAGATTTCCCAGGGTTGAACAGGGAGCACCTGGTAGAAAAGTTTTAAACCACACAACAGTAATTTGCAGGTTGGTCACCTATCTGGCAGCAGTTGGATTTGAAGATCTTTCTCAGGAAGCCTGATATCTCTTTTGAACTTAAGTCCTGTATTTTCCTTTTGTCCAGTATTAATGCAACATTTCCAGCTGTGGAGCAGTCACAGAGTAAAGCATCACCATCCAAATACTGTTGGACCACAAGCTGCACATCTATTTATTTAGTAGGCTGGGGAAAAGAGACCAGTGCTTTGGGTTTGCTGCTCTACTCCACTCATGATATGCCTTACCTTGAGTGGACGTCCATAATTCTGAGGATTAAAAAAAAAAAAAAAAAAAAATAGCCCAGTAACTCCAATACTAAAGATAGATTTAAAAATGGGATGGCCATTTTAGGTAATTGAGTAAAAAAATTACTAAAAAATCAAGTCATTTTTTTGCTGTAGAAGGTAGTCAATCATCCTAGGCTGTGCACTGTATCAAGGCACAGACTTTATTTTCTTTTGCTGCTAGCTTTGCCAAGATCTTTACGGGAAGGACTGGAAACTCCTATGATGCATCACGTCAGCTATGATCCAAGGCAGGTACCCAAGTTATTGAGCCAATATGATAATCCTGTATTGCTAAATCCATTGTTTCCCTGAAAAACCTTGAATCACATTTAGTACTCTGTTGGCCAAGGAAACCGGATGTTACTTTCTGCAAAACCTGTCACCACCACTCCCAAGTCACTGAAAAATTGCTCAAGAGAAAGAAAGATGGGAGGAATCTTCTGATGGGAATGTTTGGCCCACTCTCCATCCCTCACTTTTGTGCGCCTGAATGTGAATAGTCCAGGAAATAAGGACAAAATAATTAAAAATAAAAGTCTTTGCTACTACTGTAAAGCCTAGGAATTTTTGTCCATAAAGAATCAGAGTCTAGTTTTCAAAACAACAAGCTGGGGTGGGGGGCTGGGGGCAAGGAACTAAACAAAACCCAAAATAAACAACCTGAAAAAAAGTTTTGCTGTGTAACTGGATAGCTGTAAGAACTCTTGATGGGTTAACTTAATGAAATGATTCCAAGTAAATTCTATTCTCCCCTTATTGATTGACTGAGTATCTAGCACTTACCCTCATATAATGCTACCAACACAATCAATAGCTCTCCAAGTAATGTCAGCTGCTAGCTAATTTACACATCCATAGTTGCCATCTGCTATTCAACCCATTGTAACACAAGACATCAGCCTAGGATCTTTAACTAGCATGGTCAAAACAAAACTATTGAAAGACAAATTTTATCCATATTCCCAACAGTAAAAGAATATATTTAATCCAATTATGGTTTCATTATTCTTAGTTTTTCAAGCTTTGTTCACACAGCCAGGAAATTGTGTTACAGTATCTGTTTATTTAAATTCAGCAGTCAGCCCTGCTTTTCAGAGAGAGGTGAAAGATACTAATTGATATCTGTTAAATTAAGACCTGAGAATTCCAAATAAAAGAACGCTAAATGACCCTCATCTGCATGATCTCCTGAATGCTTGCTAGCATTTTCAAAGTACCTCTTAACTAGCCTCATGGAAGAAAAAGATGCTTAGCTTATACTAACAGCCAGAGTCACTCAGGAGGATTTCTTGATTCTTTTCCAACAGAGTATTCAGAATATTATTTTTAAACATGCTGTTGGTCTGCCGTTAGACATGTTTTTTAAAAAACCTGCATATTGTTTCCCTTTGAAATCACTGTGGGTAAAATACAGGGCCATGGAAAACTATGACAGAAATATGCAGAACTAACTAAATGCTTATACCCAACACCTAGTAGGTGTGCAGTGATGGAATTTACTCCTTCAGAACTGCTTCACAAAAACATGCACAGGATGCAGATTTTAGATTTGATCAGAAAAGAAGCAAAAAGATCAAAGATTCCACAAACTGCATGACAATATGAGTTGCTAAAACCAGAATCAGCATGATAATGCTGAACTCTGTAGCCAGGATTATACCCATGATGGAAACAATGGGACATATGGGCACAAGTAATACTCCTCTTTCTTTAAAACTGTCTATTGTTTAAGAACAAAGCAAACCACATCCAAATACATCTGGCATCAACATCTAATGTTTTGCAAGCTGATCCTTCTTTCAAAAACCAAAAAACCTGTACATCTGAGTATCCCATAAATTTGCCACAGCACATGATGAGTCTGGACATTCTCTTGAAGAGGAAGCTGACACACACATTGTGCTTCCCACCCCAGGCTGCTCAACCAAGACCCAAGTGGCCCAAACCTCACCACCCTCCTTCCCTTTCATGCGGCAGAGGGCAAACTTTCTCTAGGAAAGATGGTGGCTGGAAATGGCCTATTGCTACCACAAATGCAATTCATCCCGTTTGCATCCTATCCCCTGCTTAGATCTGAAGAGTGTCTGGGAAAGAGGGCAGCTGGGAGCTGGCTGAATATTGCCCTGGAATGCAATGGCAGGCTGCTTTTAAACCACATCTTTTCCCTGCGGGGAACAGCCTGCCGACAGGAAACGGGCTCATGTGCTATACAGAGAATTAATAGTAAGGAATATGCTCCCACAAAGCACTGGTGCTCCCACAAGCTACGGCATACGTATGCCCAGGAAATTCAGAGCTTCAGAAAACGCTTGAGCGCT
The DNA here is from genome assembly GCF_015220075.1 of Falco rusticolus. Classification (NCBI taxonomy): domain Eukaryota; kingdom Metazoa; phylum Chordata; class Aves; order Falconiformes; family Falconidae; genus Falco; species Falco rusticolus. The sequence continues at coordinate 5,085,165 of NC_051193.1, forward strand.
TCCTCCTTGTCCATGTATTATACCCTGGGTGTGCTCTCATTTCCGTCTGAAAGACCCTGAACAGAAACAGGACAACCCAAAAATTTCCCCAGAGAAATGAAACATGACTAAATGTACAACATACTATAGGTTTACCTAAGAAGGGGCCTTAACAGTCCTCCCACCACTGAGAGAAAGAACAGGGCCCACTTAGGGCCCAGTTAGCAGAAGCTGGGCACCAATTTCCATTTGTATGTGCTATTTTGAGCAGAAACAAGCCAAAAGGTATGCAAGCAATCTCCTTTTTTCTCAGCCTGCATTTGAATGCTTGGTTCCCAGGGTGCAACTCTTGTCCAAGTATTGACTCTAGCTGAAGAAATGAAGTGGAAATTAATCACATTGCCATTTTAAACAGCTTTCCTCCAGCTAATGTGTTTCCAGGTTTCCCCAGGGCCATCAGCTCTTTTTCATATAAAAAAAAAAGAAAAAGAGAAAAAAAGGGGGGGAAAAAAAAAAGGGAAAAAAAAAGGAGAAAGAAAGAAGGAAAAGAAAGAAAAAAGAAAAAAGAGAAAGAAAAAAGGAAAAAGGGGAAAAAAGGGAAAAAAAGGAGAAAAAAAAAGGAAAAAAGTGTTTAGGCAGAGCTTGACGATTTTCTACATTTCTTCATGCTTTCTAGACCTACTGAATGAAGCCTGGTCAAAGCTACAGGTGGTAGTAGGACCAGGAAGTCCGAGTCTGACACTTTGAAAAGGCATCTCAGCTACCACACATTTTGTAGTCAATTCACAGACTGTGAGACCATCCGAGCAGCCCATTACAATGGGTCTAACGATTTTCCAAAACTGCAATCTTACTCTGTGTGTATAGTACTACAGATTCATGCATCTTTCTATCCAAGAAATCCTGAACAGAACTAGAACAGCCTTAAATTTTGCCTAGTGTTTGCATTACAACAATTAACACTGCAGCTCTACATTGGAGACTGTCCACACAATACCAAAAAAATCTTCTAGTATTAATCACATTTTGACAATTTCCACCACAACAGTTTATAATCCTATCTGCTTTTTAATTTCCCAAAAGTGTCAAAGTTCATTCTGCACTGGATTAAAACCAAGAATAAACCAAAGAAAAAATTCCACAAAATGGCAATTACCCTTCATCGCACAGCTCAGTACTAAGAGCCCTTTTTTCCTACCCAAACTGATAACACTGGAGGGGGACCCTTCAGCTTTTATAAAACCGAAAGAAATAACAGGCACAGGAGGCTTCTTTTGCACCTCAGAACCACTCAAGGTGAATGCTAATTACGCATCCTTTTGCTTACAGCCAAACAGCCCCCTATCACCCCACCAAGTCTCTAAGCTTTGCAACAGCATCAGCTATCTATCAGTCAAAACGTATCTTTCAGATTATTCCCTGGAATTGCAGTTTTTCAGGTGCAGGAAGCTCAGGACACCAGTCTCGGTTCAGCACCATTCTGGTGACTCATTGCTCAAATGGTCTCCAACTTTGGATTCCTAAACCACCTGAAGATCAGTATACCACCATAAGTCCCAGTTTGGGCAAGTATTTAACAACTTTCAGTGTGCTCATCTGTGAGCGCTACACAGCCCTTGCAAAGTAGCTAATGCCAAAAGACAGGCAGATGTCTTCTGCTGGTTTTAACCACATGGGGTGAATGAAAATTCCTTGCATCTCCTTAGAGCGTATGCTCCTCACTGAGACTACAAACTAGTTTGCTTTGCTAAGCACTTGCAAAGCGTATTTCAAATAATTATAATCTTGAGGTCTTCTCTAACATTACCACAATGTATATTTATTAAGTTAAAAGCACGTGCACTGCTACCAAACAGTTATTTAACATTCATTACAGCTTGTCCAAGCAAGCCTTATATGCTGTGTAATCATATTCTTCTCCTCAGGGCAGAAATGCTAAGCATAGCTTGAAACAACACGATACTGTTTTGTCCTGAGTTTACCCATAAAAGAAATACTTGAAGTATTGTTGTTAATATATGCCATTCCCACACCCCTCCTGAAACTGTAAAATCATACTAGCATTTGAAATAAAAACAAAGACAAATTGGAAAGAGTATAGATCTTAGATTTCCATTTTTCATAAAATTATGGAAATCACACTCAAATCCAAACTCTGACTTGCTTCACTGTTGTTCATAAGCACAGCACACATGAGCTTGTTCACTACCTGGCACTGTTCCACTCCAAGAGGTGATGGGTTTTTAATGAAACTTTGTCAGGTATCTTCCTGGGCAAATTGCCCACCTTCCTACAACAGTCCATACTATTCAAAACTATTTCTAAGCAAAATCAGAAGTATTAAAAATAATTGCAGGGCTTCTCCAGGTGGAATGAATCAAGCCTCTTGAGTCAGATGTCAGGTCCATGGCAAGCTGCCTCACCTCCCACTGCCTGTACAGAGGAATTTGTGAAGTTGTTTCCAGAGAGTCAGAAGTGTCAGGCCATGGGGACACCCATGTTCCAACATGCTCTCTCCTATCCCTCTCAAATCATGGGGCAAACCACAGACTAATTCAGTCTTGAGTCAGCACCTTTACCCTCTTGAAGCAAGCAGACCCAAAAGCTGTGCTTCTGGGGACAACTTCTCTTCAGAAAGCTTCTTTGAAGAACTGTACAAGCTATAAGGGCACACAGAACAAAATAAAAAACCCACCACGGGACAAAATTTAACATCATCTGAGGTGTGGAGGACTTCTAGAGGCAGGTACAGGGTAAACTGTATCTACAGTGAAAAAAATTTGAAGACCACAGCAGAATGAAAGACTACCACAACTCTGGGCAGTCTAGTTTTAAGGTCTTCTCAAATTTAGTTTGACTCCATTATTAGAGGAGAATTTTTGTTGATAAAAGGTAATTTTCTAAAAACAGTACATTTAGACTTCAATAAGGCAATTAGCTATGCACATCTTGGTAAAAATATAGCTGCAAAACCAGTTCAGGGCAAAAGAAAAGGTTTTAAAATAAAAGATGTGAGAATTTCAGTTCAGTGTTTTTATTAAAACAATGGCCGAGTGACAACTGAATCACAGCAGTGTTAAGAGTATGTTTGTTGAAGGGGAAAAAGTGAATAAATACTGAAGGATACTTCAGTCTAGCCAAGAGAGGTATAATGCAGGAATGGTGTACACTGACACCAGGCCAACTGCAGCTGAAATATGGTACCTTTTTTTTTCCCCCCCCCTAACGTGAGGAGATTATTAGCTGTTGAAAAAAAATTGAGAACATAGTGGAATCTCTGTCTTCGTATCTTTAAATGAAGACAGGATGCATTTCTTGGAGGCACAGATTACTAATTTCAATACAGAGGTCAAAACCCTACCCACAAATCTGATTTAGAAGTGCACAACTTACAAGATATTAGACTGGGTGATCTTGCTGCCAAAAAGACAGTAAAACACTTTGAGAACTACAGTAAACTCTGCACGAGCAAGTAGCAGACTCACAGAGAGACAGACAGAAATGGGATTATGCCTTTTAATGGCAATCTACCACTAGACTAATCAGAGGTATAACATGAACCTGCATACTTACTCAGTCCCAGAATGCTCCCTTTTGTTCTACACTTGCTTGGCAGTAGAGATGTGATTTCTAGAAACAAGGAGGCTCAACTAATTATCTCATGCTCCATTTTCCCTAAAACCCCAAAGAATAATACTAGATATATATTTAGTAAGCAGACTGCAGTCACTGCAAGCTGAAAAAATCACTTTACAAGCAATCCCCTCCAACATGCCTTTAGAGGCCAATGTAGCAGCACTGTTAAACAGATCTGCTATGAGAAGTGAAAAATAAAGAAATACTACTGCAGGCAAAGCAGGTCCTTCAGAAACGCATGCATCTGGCAACACCCCAGGCAAAACCATAGCCACGAACAAGCAGCTGCAGATTTTAGCAAGGGAATTGTATGGTTAGACTTAGATGTGTGATTAGTTCCACTGACTTAAGATGAGACTCAAATCTGGCAAGACTCTTCAGAACATGTCCGACCTTGAGCACGTGTGGATTTGGTGGGACTGCTACTACTCATCTTAAGTGTTCATAGGACAAAAGGGCTTCCTACAGCTCTACATGGACACAGGGCCGACCATGGGAAGCTCACTGCAGGACTGAGATAATGGAAATCTTAATTTAAAGAAAGACGTTCGTAAAGGAGGGGAAGATGAAAAAAAACAAACAAAACCCCAATACAAATTACAACAAACAGCATGCACAAACACCAACAAAACTTCAGTGTTCATGCTTAGAGATTAATCTTCCCCACTCATACCCCTCCCCTCTCCCATATCAAAAATAAAGACAAAAATAAAACACAAAGGGAAAGAAGCAAAAACCTCACTATTTTTTATGCTTGCTTTAGGCCTACTGCAGCAACTGCTTTATTTAGCTTTTATCTGTTTTTATGGTGTTTCCTAGCCCTTGACTGCAAAAGCAAAGTACTCCATACAGAAATGGCAAAGGGCTTTATACAGCAGGCAGAGTCCTTTGTTACTAATGGAAATTAGAGACAGGTGTTGACTGCAGAATGGACAGTAATTGCTGTGCAGAGGGAACCTGGGAAGCAGAAATACCAGAGTCCCAGAGACCTTATTACAAAGATAGCCATAAGCTTCTTCCCCCAGGCAGTTACTAGACCAGTCCGTGAGAAAATAAGTTCTGGTGATGACTATGGTTCACACACATTGTAATAAACACTTCCAGATTTCATGTCTCGCAGCATACTATTACTGTTATTCATTATTTGCTAAGAGATGACAGAAAGCAAAGTATAATAAACAAAAGAATAGAAAACTCCACAGCTCCCGCCCCAGAAACCTTAGACTGATTTTGCATAGCATCCCTCCAGGGTGCAAGACAAGGCTGTTTTTTCCCCTCTGCCTTTCCAACAGAATAAATGAACAAGTTGAACAGCTTGTGATATTTGCATGATTAGGGAGAGATCATCTGAACAGTCTGAACAGCCAAAGTCTAAATAGTTTACAAATAGTAAAAAACAGTGACAAAGTTCTCTGCAGACCCTCACCTTGCTGATTACTGCATTGAAAGTTACTACGAGTATTACAAAATGAATCAGTAATGACAAGCAAACCCTGTAATTTCCACAGTAGGCTCCTTCTACTTATTTTCAGCTTAGAGATAATCCCACTTTTATTAGGTGCTGATCTATCACTTTAAGTATTGCTAGTGCACTGCAGAGGAAGAGACAAAATGCCAGACTGAGATATTTTAGCTAAAATAATCTCATGAAGGGCTTCAACTAAGGCAAATAGAAAAGGAAAGTAATGCTACATTGATTAGAGATGTATATGAACACCACCACCTGATGGCAACAATATGTTAAAATTATACAAGATTATTTTGATTTGATGTAACTTAAAGTAAATAGATTTTAAGAAGCATATTTTCACTCAGTACACTCTAGGCACAATTACTGTCATCGACATTTACACATCCATATTCTGAAATATTTTTGTGTCCGACAAAATGCACAGCGGTGATCTAGCTAATTTTCAGTAAAGAGTCCCATTAAGTTGTTACACTTCACATCTGCATTGTCCATCATATCTGGGTAGCAGACTATTGCACATGGGAAGATTAGGCAATTGCCAGGTAACGTTGTCTCTTGTACAATTAGCTTATCTGTGTGCTAACAAATGCTCAAATTGCAGAGACAGACTCAGCTAAGACGATGGAGGAATATTTCAAAGGTTGCTCATTTACTTGTTGCATAAGGGTCACGCGGCTACTCACGTTCCACATGATGAATGCCAAACCCCTGCGGAGTCCAGCAATGCCCAGACAGTTTTGCACCCACATTCACTTTGTTGTAACACCTTGTTCGAGCCTGAAAAATGCTTTCAACTCTCAGGAAAAGTGCTAGACTAAGAATATCTCCAGAGCTCAAGTTCTTCATTAGAGGACATGACCACCAACAGGCCACCTACCTTACACAATAAGACATCATTTAGTCTTCTCTTTGAAGGGGACATCAAAAGGCATAAAGGAGTCTGCATCTTCAGCTCTAGTTACTTCAGAGACACCTTGTAACCACAGTTACCAAATGGCCAACTGTAATGGCTTTGCATGTGGTTAGATGCCTGTTCAATAAGGAATCACAACATACCTATCTGCTAGTAAAGCCACAAACTTGTATTGAACAGTCCCTGGTAGCAACAGTGACAAGAAACTACCACTCAGTGGTGTAGGATGTGAGAGAACACCACACTTCTTCACAGTCACGTTCTGCAAAGTCAAGCAGTTCATCCAGTGAGTAACAGACCTGCAGTGGTGTGTAGGTAACATGAACTATGCTTGTAGAAGTAGAAACCAAGAATAAAATTATGTTACTGATATATCATTACCATAATATGTAGAGATATGACAGCATAAAATTACATGGAAATGAGAATATTTGGAGTTGTCATTTCTGTCAAAATTAACTTGGCTTCCCAACAATGTTAATGAGACACAGAAGCACAGCCTGAGATGTCTAATCTATCCAAATCCACTCTGCCATTTATTGGCACATTAAGAAAATATCTGGGGTTACAAGACAAAAAAATTACTGACAAATAAAAGTGGGGGTTATTGCTATCTCACCTTCCACCAACATAATGCCACTTGCTACAACAGCTGGCTTGGATGCATCTGCCAGCCAACTGCATGTATTCACAGTGGCTTTCAGGTTCTTCACCCTGTGGAAAACTTAAAAATTCCCAAAAGACAAGACTGCATGAGCAGTTTCATCCCTGTACACTGCAGCACCACACACACATATTTTCCTTAGTCACCTCTTCTACAGTCCCTGAAAACCACTACAGTAGATACAAACCTATGCAAATTTTAAACACTTCGCTTACTCCTCCTCCAGTCTTTTGAGCCAGGAGATAACAGCAGAAAACAAAACCGGAGAAAGGTTATCCTATGAGCAAGCCTGCACACTGCATTCCCAAAGGACTGCCAACTTCAGATTAAGCAGCAGACCTCAGTCCCCATGATAGCTACAAAACAAACTACACATATCAGTTTTTGCTAAACAAGAAACATGTTTGTCTCTTGTTTATTCTAAATACATGTTTCTTCTAAAAAAGCTAAGTTCCTTTGACTAACAACCTCACTTGCCGTAAAAAGAAAAAAAGTAAAAAAAAAAAATAATCCTGTAAACTAGCATTGGATCCAACTCAATATGAGGTACAATTTTTAACCAACAGGAATTAAGTTACTGAATGACTGGTAGAAAAGTTATGGCCTGTGTTTGGAAATAATCCTTGTCTTCTAAAAACAATTCTTCAGTGATTTAATTTATAGCAATACATTACATACACAGTTACACTGGACCAACTTTTAGCCAGTTTTTGACAGCACTCAACCCTCAAATGAACCTAGAAAAATATTCCATAGCTCCAAGTAGCACAGTGACTGCAAACCTAAATGATGAAATACGATATGATTTGTAAAATCAAGATGTGATTCTAAAGCAAAAGTGCAAGAAAGTATTTTACACTTCCCCAGTTATTCCCTCAAAGTGATGTAAATTCTCTGCACACGCAAAAATGACAGCCCTGAACTCACACAGGTGAAAAAACCATGTGATTTTCTGAACTAATAACAAAAATCAAATCCAACTCAGGCTTCAAAACCAAGAACACCTATGCCTGGATTGTTTTACACATTGTCACACCAAGTAATGCCTGTTTTGCTTTCATAAAAAAGAACATTTTTGTCATTTTCTTTCCCCTCCAACCACCTTCCCCTGTTGTCTAAGGTTCCCAGATGCAGCACAAGGAAGAAAAATAGTATTTAAACAAAAAAAAACACCCCAACTCCATAACAAACAAAGAAAACCACATACACACACAGGAGAACACAAGTCACAAATTAGCGCAGAGTCTATGGTCAGCTGCATCTCACAGGACAGTTTTCGCAGGGCCACACAACATCACAGCCCCTTCACCAGAAGGGGTGGAGGAATTTCACATCCATATACACTAACTGCTCCATCCCTGTGGAATTCCCTCTCCCTGTTTTTATGCCTCTGAAGCAACTCAAATCTCTGATCAGCAGTAGAGCTGACTGGAAAAACATTATCCCATTATTTCATTTATGTAGGCACATGTACATACTAAACAAGGGCTAGTCGTATTTTGTTCAAATGTTAATAGACTATTAGCTTTTTTTTTAATGAAGTTACAATACTTTTATTTTCTCCACAGAATGATTAATTAGAATACTATTTTCCACCTGAAGCTAATTCTACTAAGTCTTTATTTATATATATATACACATATTTAAAAAATAATATATACACACACAAAAAAAATGCACAATTGTCCTAAAACTTCCAATGGCCTCTCCCCATTCCTAAACTTCCTACTTTTCCTCTCTACTACTGAAGTGCACAAAGACTGTCAAAATGCATGTAATCAATGGTTTCAAGCTCAATCAGATCTTTCATCAACTATCAGATAAATTGGAAACACATAAACTTTGAGCATAAGCACTCAAAAGCCAAAGTAGTAACAGACTATTAGTGCTCATTAGCTCTACCTCCCACCTTTCCTCTTTCTTTTTCTTCTGGAATTGCTGGCCTGCCAGTACAGCAGAAACTCTGAAATGCCATCCTAAAATAGAAAGCAAGAAAAGAGGAAAAAAAAAAAGGGGGGGGGGGGGGGGGGGCAGGGGAGAACAGGAACTGAGAGAATAAGCAGAGTGAGAAGCTCTGTAATATAAAACTGTCTCCAGCTTCAAAGTCATCAGCCAATCATAATCCAATAAATGCTTTTTTTTTTTTTTCTAAAATCAGAACACACAAATGTCTATTTTTATTCCTGTTTAGAAGCAGCTATCTTAACAGGGCTTTCAAACCAGTAGAGCCTGGCATGCAAAGCAGTGACTTACAAAACTCAATTTCAAGCTATCACTTCCAAGGCCTTCACTTGTTTATATGGGTTTATTTGTTCCTGGCACACCAATGTTTCACAGCGCCGACACCATTAGCAAAAAACGGAGAACTAAGGGCAGGAAACTAAGGGGATGTTTACATGAAACTATTCTTTTACACCAGAACACAATTTAAGGTTTCTCCTTCATGACTGTACACCATACCATGTATCTAAATGACTATACAGTTCTTTTGATATCCTAAGACATATATTCTCCAAGTGCAATCATCAAGAACTGCAATACTTACAGATAGGTTTGAATTCACGCTTGTTCTTCTGGCCCTCAGACATACCAGTAACAGTTACTAGGTACCCTTAAGGTACTGAAAAATCAAGACAATAAGGAGCTGTTAAGTCTGGAAAACATGCAAACATAACGAAACACCATCTCTCAAGTATCCAAGGAGGTGTATCCTCAGCACTTTCATACCTCCTTTGTGTGCAAGTTGCCCAAAGAAGTTGTGAATGCTTCATCAATGGAAGTGTCCAAAGTCAGGTTGGACAGTGCTCTGCATAATCGGATCTAGTAAAAGATGTCCCTGGCCATGGCAGGGAGCTGGACTAGGTGATCTTTGAAGGTCTCTTCCAACTCAAACCACTCTATCAGCCCATGATTCTAAAATGCTAGAGGTCAATTCTTGTATTTAATTGAAAATTAGTTTTACGAATATAATTAACAATGCTACACCGTGAATATGATATGAATTGTTGGTATAATGCAGGAAGAGCAGCTTTCAAAACGATGACTGTTTTCCACCCAGAGCATGGGAAGATGCACTCTCAAAAGTCATGTCACTTCTACCTTGAGCATGGTACACTGTAGCAGGCCTTAGGATGTCTTCACCCTACATGTTGCTTTGCCTCTGCCCCCCATGAACCTCAGGTAAGTCAACTGAGTTCTCAGGACTTCACTCTCCCCATCAGCAAAAGGGGGCAAAAATCCTTCTGCTATAAAGGACTTTAAGATCTATGGTATAAAATGAGAGGTCACAAATGCTCCCCCTTCAATAGTGCATGGGCCCTTCACAGGCTGTAGGAAAACCACAATGAAAAGGTCTTTAAAAGGACTCAATGAATATTGCAGAGTAAAGGGGTTTTTTTTAATTTATTTTTAAATGGGAGTAGCTGACAGCATCGGAGTTTAATTGTTGTCCTTCAAAGCAAGTAACCATTTAAAACACACAATGACTAATCCAGAGGTTGTTTTGCTCTTAGGAAATCTAAGTAGCATTACTTCTCAATCCTCAATTTTACTGAGGAGATACATTAAACACACTGTTTCCCCACAGCAAGAATTCAAACTCAACTTGCTTCAATAGCTTTGAAAAGAGCATTTATTTCAAACTTGTAAATGACTTAAAAGAAAAAGCTTAATTAATGATGTTGTTTCCAGCCAGATGGCCAACTATTAGTTTTCAGTCATCTCTTTCAGAACAATTCACCAGAACTCTTCAGATGCAAAGGAGTTTTAAAGCAAATAGATGTGACCCCCCCCAGCACTCTCAGTGGCTGCTAAGATGTTCAGTAAAAGACACTGAAAAGTTTCGTTTTGCCAACTTGTGTTGCTGTGAGTCATGGTTGTAAAAGTCCACTAGGAACATCACAATTGCTTGACAGACACATTTATTTCATTTAACATTTTGTATTTGGATGGCATTAAATTCACATACGGTTATATAATACTACTTAAATGAAAACATGAGGCTACATGTATAGTGCTTCCCTTGGACTTGTGCTAACAGACTTCAAACTTGAGCTCAGTAGCAGACTGCGGTGATATGATGTGTATCAACCAGTCAAAATATTCCATGTGTACAGGAGGCACCAGCACACAGATGAGTAGATAAATATTATGCAAACCCAGTTAAAGTTTCTACGGAATTCTAATATTCTCACTGATGTAGCACCTACATATTTTCAAAGACATTTCCAAAAAAAATTGAAACTGCTTTCTTAGTACCAACAAGGTGCTGAACAGCAGCAGAAGCCCTATTAAAACTACCAAGGTATTGGGTTTTCAACATTCTACCTCTCAATTTAAGAGCTTTTCACAACTGTTATTAAATTCTCTGACATCCTTGTGAGGCAGGTACTGTATTTGCTAGTTAGTTAAGAGTACAAGCAGGTTAAAGATTTTGTTCAATGTTACATGGCGGTATGGAACAAAACCTGATGTTTTCAGTCTTCCCTAACCACGATATACATTCCTTATGCAGTAATCCACAACTGAAAACACACCTTAATTCAGTTATGACTGCAAAAAACAAATATGTAATTGTAACTCTACAGATGAACTTTCAGCCTATAGTTCCACCAAACAAGCAAAACCAGATTTGGGAAAAAGCTTCAATGATCAGCTGTCTGCCTACACACAAGTTATTTATGGCATCTAATTCAGCGCAAAGCTTAAGACAGTTTGCAGACCGCCAGCAGACTTTTACTGGAGACAGAAATCAGCTATAAAGTAGTATTAGCTTTGATAATCAGACAGTAATTATCTACTTCTGGAAAAAAAATACATTTAGTTATTTTGTAATGCTTGTTTCTGATGCAGTGATTTCAAATCAGCTGACTTCCACTTTCTACCATTCTAACAGTCATTTTCTGCAAAAACTCCACTGGCTGGGGAAAAAAAAAAAAAAGCCATAAGATTTTGAACAGAGAACAATAACATTAAACAGGCCAATAAGACAGGTTTAACTTACAGTGAAACTTATGTTAAGTCAGGTAAATTTAGGCCCAAGAAGCAGATATGGAAAAAGATTACCCAAATTGTATGCAAGTTTCACCATTCCAAGCCCATGAAACTCTCACCAGGTAATTAATCCAGGGTCTCCAGAGTTCACTGGAGTTTTGCTTGAAGGTTCCAGGCCAAGATCAATAAATATTCTAGACCTTTCCTCCAACAGGCTGCTGACTGTGAAAGGGTAGGTGTCATTAGCAGACCTCGTGCTCTTCTGCGTTCAAGGCCTATAATTGTGGGTGGGCTTTATCTAGGCCATGCAAGAGGAAACTCTGCTCCTTCCTGTATTTGTATAGCTGTGTAGCAGGGGAGGTGGGAAGGGGGCTCAGGGAGAAGTACATTAGTACATTATAAAGGCTTCACCATCAGTATGCAAGTTGGTTAAAAAAAGAGAGAGAAAGACAGACAAAAAATCCACAGTGAGAGTAGCCAAATGCCGCCTTCTGCACAGGCACAGGATCAGAAGCCAGCGCCAATGGCAAACCCACTGCCAGTGTCATCTCAGCTACAAAACATGGAGGGCCTCTGCCAAGCCACACCAATGCCCATCAGAAAACCCTCAATGAAACAAGAGCGAGAACTCCTCCAAAAACAAAATGTTTTGCAGAGAAGTATCGTTTTCAATAAACTTCCAGCTCGATCCTGCCTGGCTTCCCACCAGATTTCCAGCCCAGGGCTGACAAGTCCTGTGGGACTGGAGCCCTCTGGTCCCACAGACTCCGAGGCCAGGCTTCAAGTCCTGAAAAGAAGAACCCACAGAAGCCCCAAACCCCCTAAATTTAAAAGGGGAAAATTTACAATATTCAACCTACAAACACCTCTACTTTTCATTTTCAGTTCACTGCTTCCTTGTGTTGGCCTCGCTCTCCTTTCTCTTGCATGTAAATCAAAAGTAAATTTACTAAAATCCATGTAATTACATAAATGCAAAAAGAGTGGGAAAACATCCAGACTCCAGCTGCTTGTTAGCCTTTCTTTTAGGCAAAGAGTGCTTTTTAAACTCTGATAAAATTTTTCAGATACTGTTACATGTCTGCTACAAATTGACTATGCATCTGACTGAAGGGGAACAACAATTTGTTCAACAAATAATGATAAGAAAAGGACCTTCCTGTATAGTTCCACATGTATGGAAACCACAGACTTTGCATCCCTATGAAAAAACCCACATTTGGTCTTTCCGAGTATAACAAAACTAAAGGTGCTTGTAGTTGGGTCTTTGTCTTCCCACACAGCAACACTTAAATCCAGTTATTAAGGGAGAGGAAATCTGGGGAAGATGGTGTTCTCTAGCTGTTAAGTAGATAAAGTAACAACAGTTGCACATTCAACACAAAAACAAAGAGGCATTCTCATGTTCCATAGATGTCTTCTACTAAGCCCAATATTTTTGTGAACTTTAACTGTTCTACATCTGTGAAGAGTAAGTGAATTTCTCTTTTCATGTTCAAGCAACTAGAACAGGAAGGACAAAGTTTTTCCTCTTTTAATGTGAAAAAAAGAAGAGTCAGTATCGGTATCCATCATTCAACCAATGATGGCTGCTACTTCACCACAAAGGAGGAAATTTTTGTTTTGACTTCCTTTTGTAAAAAGATTACATTATGATTAATGAACAGCACCAATTCAAAGATACTCTCCAGCTTTTCCTAAGCAAAAGCTTAATAAGCTATTTCCTAAGCAAAAGCTTAATAAATTTTTCAGACCAGATAACTAAAAATTACAAAGAGAGCTAAGGATAGTCCACTTAATACCTTGACCCTGAAACTTTCCTTCCTGAGGACCCCAAAGCCTGGAGGAAGCAAGGGCCCCAGGCCGACAGACTGACTCTCCTGACACCTTGTCCCCTGCAATCTTCTCTCCAGGATTCACACACCTGACTTTTCATAAACTGATGCATATTCCTCCGCAGATAGAAAAGCTAATGCTCCCATTCACGGGGTCAGGCACACAGACCATCTGTTGTGAGTGTGCAAATGCCCTAAGGCAAGGCAGGCACACACAGAGCCCAGTCACACGGCTAACCAAAACCTGCAGCTTCTTTGCCCTCATACCCTCAGTGCTGAACTGAAAAGGTGTGTCTAGTGACAAATGAAATACATCAAGATCACTTAGTCACCTTTCCTAGACTTACACAGGTTACATTTCTAAATAGGTAGGTTTTACTGGATTTTTAAACACATTCTCTCAGGCTTACCAATGAGATTTATAATTTCATCACGTCTTCCACAGCAACAGCAGCTCCTAATACTTTAAAAATGCAATCAAATTCAATCCTCATAGAATAGCAAAATTCCAAACACAAGTAGGTTGAAAATCAAAACAACTACCATTTTTTCCCCATGCTTCCCAGTGGCCTTTCTGCAGTGCTCCTATCAGCTGACATCTGCTACTTCAGAAGCACACTCTTGATGTAAGCAAGGCCAGTATCAGCACTCATGTGGAGATTCCCCACTGCCAAGAAAGGAATGACAGTTCAATACTTGGAGCAACTGCTGGGGCACTCAATCCCACAGATTTCCTGACCTACTCATTTTGAATGACCTGAAGTATGTCTGCCCCGCACATAGCCATGTATGATAGAGAACCCTATCTTCTCACTAAATGAGCAAATCTGGATATCCAAAACAGTGTAGCTACAGCAGCTTATGTTTAACAGGCTTCTTAGCTGACGATGAAGATTTCCCATCCTGGAGCTCACACGATTTCTGGGTGATCCTCTAAAAAGCAAGGGGTTACTGTTTCTTACTTGGCTGGGCTCTTCTGAAGAGAAGGGTTACCTTTTTCTTTTTTCTTTTCTTTCTTTTGTTTTTAATGAGGCTCCTCTTACTATGCATAAGTTCCTGCTCACATTTGTGACCTATGTTTCTAAAGGATCAAGCCTTTAATACAGAAAGAGTGAGCTCTGGCTTTTTATTCTGTTTCTACAGAGCCACAGCACCAGTAGCAATCAAACTCTCCTGCTTGCCTAAGGGCAAGTCCCACCGTTCTGACAGCTATGGTAAAGAGATGAGTGCTAGATGAGTGCGCAAATGAGGATCAGGTCTAAAAGGCTTCAAAACATCTTTAAAAGCAGTATTAACTGCAACAATTGACACATTATTGTCTCTTCAGTTACACAGAAAGTTGTGCTAACAGTGACAAGTACAAGAGCCCAATTATTAACAACTTCCTTGTCTTTATGCTTGGACTCTAGTCGCATGTAACAAAACGTAATTAGCAAACATTTGCTAAGCTTGGTGGAGTCGGCCTACTAGAACTAGAGTGTCTGGACAAGAACCTCTGCCCTGTCTTTATTCCCCTAGCTCCTGTCTGCTCTCTTCACTGCCAATCAACACAATCAGCTTTGGACTGGAAAAAGCTTTTTACACAACACATCAAGGCAGACAAGGACAAAAGTTAATTAGGACTATTCATAAGCTTTACTGGAAGAGAGTGCGGCATCCCATCCCTGAAAATTTAATTGCACTCAATAGAGGAAAGCTAGAAATAATAATAATAATACAAAAAATAAAAAATGGAAAAAGATAATTTGGGAATAAAATCTGATTTCAATTTAATTCAAGCACTGTTTGGCCCTATTTATTGCAAGAAGTAGTTCATCCAGGATAACAGCATTACTGTGCATCTAACAGCATTAGAAGCTCCTAATAAATTAACAAGTGAAAATTAATAGCTGCTCAGTCCATTAAATCTTGTTAATTTTATTTTTGTTGCAATAATATAGCAATCACAAGTTTACATTATTAAACCAATATTTATTAGAAGAACTCATTTTAATTGGATCCCTGATGTGATAATCCTGTACAGTATGTATTTCTTGATTTCATCATTTTTTTGCATTTATTTCTCATTATATTTAAATGACTGCAATGTTCAGGGTCTTTTCCTAATACTATAAAAGTTAAGCAACCATTTTAAACATTTTATTTCACAAAGATTCAACACTTACTACACAATATAATGAGAATCTCATGAGTCCTTTCAGAAACTATTTTAAATATTTTAGTCTCTTGGGAAAGGGGAGAAGAAAAAATAAAGACAAGCTCTATGAATATTTGAAAACATCTCAACAAATGGTAAAATACATATTTTCCCCTTAGCCCATCAATGTTCTATACAAACACTGCTGTGTTGTCTTTCAAGTCAAGAGGAGTTTTACCACTGTTCTAATGCAAAATGTTAGCTGGCCCGCCCATCTCAGTAAAAAAGATAATTATATATATTGACAAAAGGTTTTGATTTGTATTGGCTGCTGACAGACAGATTACAAATTTGACAAGACATCTTACTAAGGGCTGGGTCTGCCGTGCTGATCCAGCAGCAGCTACTTTGAAGGAAGAGGCTGCAATGCTGGGCAATGCTTTCTCCCAACCTCCGTCCTTTCATCAGTTCCTTCATCTCTGCCAACATAACTGAATGCATAGTTGCTCCCTCACTGTTGTATCAGTATCATTATCTGAACAGTAGCTTTTTGTTGCTTAAAATGGCATAGTGTGGACTAAAAGTCAACTACACACGCTATTATCCAGGTGAATGTAAGAGGCAGTAACTCTGATGCAAGGGTGGGGAGAAGAATTTGGAGGGGCTGTGGGGAGGAGAAACCTCTGTGTCTGAAGAGGGTGGGGGCTGACCTTTGGGGAGATGGAAAGGGGGAAGATGAGAAAGGTACTGCCGGTCAGGTGGGACTGCAAGCAGAAAGGACACCTGATTGAAGGCCTACATATGCTAACTGTATTTTCACCTTTAGACTCGATCTGCAAAGTCATACAACCACAAAAGCTAGTTACAAAGAGGCTTGTAAAGCCATGCCTATCCTGCAGCTATCACCGCAACAGCTAAACTAGCTCATGTGGGTACAGCTAGCAGCACATTTGTGCCAGCACAAAGGTTAGGACAGGACTGCCCACAAAGCTAGGTCAGTACTGAGGTTAGCAGACACAGTTTTGTAGCAGTAAAATTGCTGGCAACGGGGAGCTAACAAGTATAATGGCCGCTAGACTGTTTGCACACAGGGATGGTACTGTAACCATCTCCAGTGCGCTACTGTTAGGTCAATTTAAAGTGCAGACACTCTTAAACAAAGCTATGCAATATTAAAGCTCCTCACACACAGGGACAGGACAAACTGAAAACAAGGTAGTTTAAAAATGGCATTAAAAAATATACAACTATGTGCATGGACACACAAAACCATGATTGGCCCTTTGCTTAGTTCTGAAACAGATGGCCACCAGTCTCAAAAGAAGAATATAGTTCATGGTCTTGCAGACAGCCTCTGACACTTACTATATTTATGTTTTTCATATTTCCCTGGTATCAAGGCAATCCTAAGAACATGGTCAATTCTAGTGTGTGGTCAACTAGTAACACAACAAATGGTATGCTTACACCCAAGATGTTCCTGAAATCACTTATGTATTATCCCTGGTTTTCCCGACCAAAATGTAAATCATGTAAAGAACACCTTGTTCAGCTGCTTTTAAGAAGTGTATGTGCCATGTTTCCATTGCAGTTGGTACGTTCTGTCCTTATCAGATGAGTTCCAGAAGAAATAACACCCACTTCTCTTCAAAACTATTTTCTAAATTAAAAAAAACACCACTTAAAAGAAGGTGTTCCTTACATACAAGAATCCTGGCTCCCCTAAAACCACTGGCGATACAAAAAAAATAAATACAGTAGTAGGTTCAAAAGAGAAATATGCATATGCATATGAAAATATATTACAAAATGTCATGAGATTTATGTCTTAATATATGTAGTACCACTAAAGCTCTCGAAACAAAGCATTTACTATCTTATCCTGTATTGCACAGCTTTTAGAAATTACTAGGTGCTCATCAAACATTCCTGGCTTCTGCAGTTCGGACCCCTATATAGGTTAAGAGTTAAACACTCATCACAGTTCAGCCTAATGCAATTAATTTCTAGAGTAAAATGCCGACGGTTTGTGAGGTGCACAGTACGGCCTCTCTTCAGATCAGGAATGGTATTAGAAACTCACTGCTTTTATCCCAAGGATGAAGTCCATGGGGTTCTGCAGGTATGTAGTAATGTCAGCTGCAGACTTTGCTGCCATCAGATTCCATGCTTACCATGCTTTTTGGTCTCAGAAGTGAATAGAGCCATCAAAAATTAAAAAAAAACCTGATGGCAGCTGGAGTAGACCTAAGCTTGCTGTCACAGCAAAGCAGAGAGGCTGCAAACTCAGACACCTGGCTGTGCTGGGGTATGTGCTAATGGCACACTACCCTCAAGCTTGTCTGGAAAGTGGTAAAAATGCCCATCCTTAAAGATGGGTTTTCAAAATCAACATAGCTGCTACAAAGGATGTATCCTAATGGGCGAAAGAATGTGTGTTTTCAACTTCTATCTCTGAATACAGCATGAAAAACGGTCTTACTGCCATGCAGACTCAGCTTGCTACAACACACTTAGGTCAGCTCCTGACACTGAAGCTCACCAGCTTAGTGCTCAGAGGTTTAACGGCAGCTCCCTTCTGGAGCAGGACGGACTTTGGCAGCCATGCATCAGATGAGGGAGGGAGGAAGGTCCTCTGAACAAGCCATTCTGTTGAGCACTAGTAACTGTGGCACAAGAAACAATCATATGGTCTGAGACTGGTAGGTTTTTCAGGTGGAAATTACTTTCTGCTCCAGCAGAAAAAAAACAAGAAGTAAAAATCCTGCCAGCAGAGTGTTACACTGGAAGGTCTCTCCAGCCTTCTGTTGTCTGCCACAGGTCCTTCCAACAGAAAACCTGGGGCATGAGGTGTCTGTCACATATCTTACAAATGGCGAACTCAGAAAAGTAATACACGCTGAACAAGTATACAAGCAAATAAAACTATTCATTGTTTAATAATCCATCATGTGATAGAATGTAGTATGTATATTTCCAGTTCCAAGTAGATAAAAGTGACAGCAGGAATAAATTTGGTATTCTAATTCCTTAGCCCTACAACAAAAAAAATTTTTTCTTGTTCTTTCTAAAAACAATCCCACCTGATCACTACAGGAATTTGCTGTGTAGCCCTTATTCCCATGAGCAATGTTTCTGCAAAGCTCAAGCACTTTTACATCTGAAACTTGCTTCGTCTCATGGATACAACAGCTAATTTTGGACTTACCCTACTCCTGCTGGGCCAGAGTCATCACTGGCATAGCTCCACTGTAATTCAGTCTACTGATGCATTACAGACAATGCACAACATGATCTAATCCTTAATGATGATTTTCCCCCCTTTTTCCCCCTCCCAACATACTTCACTAAAAAGTAAAATGATATAAGTAGAATTATTCAAAAAGAACAAACAAACTAACTAAAAACCACACTAAAATTGTCTTGATAACACTAATTTCAAGTGACATGATAATCAGATTCACAGATACATTAGGACAAACAGCATAGTCCTGAGAAGACACAGCTCTTAAAGTCACAAGGCCTGGTTATAGTTCCAGCTCTGCCACTTCTACACAAGCTGTTTCACATTTCCACACCATTCCCCAATCTCCGATATATAGATATTAACCTCTCAGTATACTGCTGCAGAAGGTCCAGCACAGACTAACCTAACCACACTCATTTGGATCTCTGTAATATACATACTAAACAACAATAAAAGTACATATAAAGTGTCATGTTTAAAAACTTAGTACCAAGGCATAAGGAGCTACCATCAAAATATGCTGACACTTCGCCCACACCAAGGTTTAAGATCTGCAGGCTCCAAGCTCTGTGTCATAAATGAACATGAAATGTTTTAATTTTTGTACAGATTTTCTTTAAGTGAGCAAGGTCTAGGAGAAACAGAAACTCACTTCTGTATGGCAGGAACAGCCAGGGCAGTCTTTGGACATGATAATATTTATGACTTGTGATATCTGCTTGTGCTGTCACTTATTTCCAAGCTTTAAAGTTCTTTTTCTAAATTAAAGCACTGTTACTCCAGCCATCTCTTTGCTTCCTTTGAATTATAAAATATAAGAACCTTCCTCCCCTATCTAAACCACCCTGTTACTAGTAAAAGAAGTACCAAGAAGCTTCACACTCTGCTCCCTAACAGGTCAGCATCAGCTAGACACAATACCCAGGTCCCATCAGCAGGGCTGCTCAAGCAAATTTTCTTCTTTTGAAATGGTTAAGTATTTCAGGGAAGCGGTTTAAATAAGGTATCATGTATGTGGAAAGCACACTGCTTACCACTTACCAAGAATTTTAAAATAAATGTTTTAAGGCATGTTTATCGGGTGGTAGCTCTACAGTTTTTGATTGCTGTTTCAAATAGGCAAAGCCAGAGTAACTAACAAAGGCTGAGGTGTCTATTTGTATTACTGGCCAAAATCTTTGCCACAGTCATTCAACCACCAAAAAGATAAGGAGACTTTATTTTTCCTTTAAAGAAACACAATAGTTGGTGGAAGAAAATTTTAGGAGTTCCAAATATCCACATTTCTACGCTACTTGCTTCACTTTTTCATCCAACAGATGCTGCTTTGTATTAGCTACTGCATATTAAATCATTCTGACAACCAAGAAAGCATACATTTGTTTGCGCAAGAGAGAAGCATGAATACACACACACAGAGATATCTTCTCACGCAGAAGCATACAATTATGGAGCATTCAAATATTTGGGATGAACTTTGGCCTTTGTTTTTAAAAAAAAAAGTATCCTCAAACAACAATCAGTAATAGAATCAGCAGTCATCTGGCTGAGCTCACAGAAATCAACAGATCTTCAGTAATAAAACACCACTTGTGGCCAGCTATCTGGAAGTTACTCAGAAAATTTTTCTTAGATGGGCCACTTACATACACGTCTTTTATGATTTATAATGGTCTTATGGTTCGATCTCAGAACGGAGGCTAAAAATAAAATCTACGTTAATTCAAAAACTGGGGGGAAAAATCAGTTATATTCACACTCACATGCTTTTTTTGCACTCCAAACAATCCCCTTCAGCTATGCCATTTGCATTCCCGATTTAAAAAGTAATTTGAAAACATATGCACAGCAGGGCTCTAAATCACCTCTTCACAGTAGTATCTGTCTAGCTAATATGGAAGAAACCAAGCAACCCAAACAAAACCATTTTCCTGACACATTAATCAAAAGAAAATCTTAATGTAGCAGTACTAGAGAACACGCTGAAAGTTTTGACAATGAGTGTCCACAGTAAGTATAACTGTAATCCAGAGCGTTTCCAACTTTTTTTTTTTTTTTTAATCTCGGCTGGAGACATATTTCTCCCCTACATTCCCCTCTTACTTTCTTTCTCTCTTACTAGACAGTAATCCAGATCTGTAGCCAGTTTGTTGGGGTTTGGTTTTTTTTAACTATATATAGAGCCAGGATAGAGCATGCAGGAGCGGACTAACACTGCACCGAAGTGCAGCGGGGCTGGAAAGCAAAACAAGTCCTCTAGCAGGCTGTGCCAGAGCACGCCGAGCCCCCGGGCAGGGGGCTGCTACCGAGGGGCCTCCGAGAACCCCGCGGCCGCCCCCTGCCGCGGGGGTAGGCGGGCGGGGGGCTGCTGTGCCCTTCGTTCTGTGTGCTCCCCGCCGCCGCGCACCCGCTCTACCTGGGGATGGTGATGCACTTGGTGTTGATGTTCTGCGTGGTGATCGCCTTCTCCAGCTCGTCCAGCTGCCCCGTCTTCTTCAGCTTCTTCACCAGGCTCTTCACCGCCTTCTCGCACCATTTCTCCTCCTGCCCGTTCTGCTCCCCCTTCTTCCAGCCCAGGAGCCGCTTGACGATGGGGGGAGTGAAAGGCAGGATGGAGGACATGCTGGCTCGCCCGGCAGGGCCCCGCCGCTGGCTCCGCGCTCGCCCCGCCGCCCCCCGCGCCGCTCCGCGCAGGCCCCGCCGCGCCGCGGGCAGCACAAAGCCCGGCCCCGGGCGGCGGTGGCCTGGCCTGGCCCGGCGCCGCGCTGCTCCGCCGGAGCCTCAGCGCCTCGGGCCCGCGGCACCAAACTTTGCCCGGAGTTCGCCGCCTCTCCCCAGCGGCGGCGGCGGCAGCTCCCTCCTCCCCCTCCTGCCCCGCTCTGTGTGCGCGGAGAGGCACCCACTCCAGCTCATTCCCAGTCTGTCTCTCATGCAAATTGCCTGCTGGCTGCCCCGGCCCGGCTTCCACCCCCTCCTTCCCTCCCAAACACGCTCACTCACGCCGCCGAGGGAGGGCGGGGAGGCGGCCGGCCCGCCGGGAACTCCGCTCCCCCTCCTCCCCGCCGCCGGCGGCCCCCGCGCTCCCGACAGAGGCCCCCGCTGCCCGGGCGGGACGGGGCGCTCGCTCGCTCTCTCCCTTTTCAATCTCCCTCCCTCCCTCCCTCCGCGCGGCCTTCCCGCCGCGAGCCCCCTCAGCGCAGGGCGGGAAGGTCCCCTCAGGGCCGCCGCGGCGGGAAGGCGCGTCCTCCCCCTGCGGCGCGGCTCTGCCCGCCCGCGCCTGGGCCCTCGCTCTCCCCGCAGCGCGGGGGGCTCGTCCTCCGCGGGGCCGGGGGCTCGCAGGGAGGGTTAGCGCGGGCGGGAGAGCCCAGAAGCAAGATAAAGAGCTGTGCCCAGGATACAGCCCAGCGAGGGGGAGGCCGCAAAAATAAACACGAGTGACAGAGTGCCCCTCGGCGAGGGGAAGGGACGGAGGGCCCTGGGGCAGGGTGGGGTGCATGCGGCCCTTGCCGCTGCCGTTTGCGCTGTGGAAAGGCGTGTTTCCACACGGAGACAGTTTAACTCGACCTGGTCAGCCCTACTCAGACCATCAGCAGCTTTTGTTTCAACCCCTTTAATTTACTATTCCATTCCCTCATCTTTCCACCCTGAGCACCAGGTAGGTACCCAAATAATTTTTGCCCTGTATCAGGCACAAGTAACACCCTGGAGATGTTTACTACCAGACCTGGTCAGAAATTCTCAGAATATTTTTGTCAGAGGACAGCAGTTTGTTCACATCTAGGTACTTTGTAGAGATGCTTCGTATTTGGCTGACTCAGGGTGGCATCCAGGTAAATTTCTAGTTTCTCACTTTCCATCACTGGACAGACTTGGCTGTCACACTTCTCGGCCTCTACCATTGCCCCCCCTCCACACTGACAAGGAGCCCAGGCCCTAAAAACCATGTAAATACAAGGCACAGCTCCTCAGGGCTCCACTTCTGTGTGATAAACTACTCTCAAATGGCAGCCTGGCACACAGCCGGAGGCTGGGGCCACCTGCAGAGTCCCCAGGTGCCTCCACCGAGGCTAGTTCGAGTTTCTGAACTCTCAGCTGCTTCACAGCTCCTGACAGCAGCTGCCCAGGAACAAGGGCTGAACGTTTCAGGGGACCTGGCTCCCAAACTCTCAGGGTTTGAGCTGAGATATGCTTCCCAGTTTTCTCCATCCTATCAGAAGGGATGATGGTGAGCCCAAGTTTGGGAAGCCTCCGGGGCTGCTTGGCAGCTCCCAGACACGCAGGTTCTTGCCAACCCACATTCTCATATTCCAGGTTCCAGTGTAACCCAGTGAGGAGACTCCTCGAAAGCCGGCATCCAAAAACTTCCCATGCCTGCAGATTCGAAGCAGCCAGGCATACAGATTGCCTTGTGGCAAGTTAGGAACCTATGGGTTCAGACAGTGTCTGAGGCTCAGAGGCAACTGGCTTGGCTTTCACAGGGATTTAAAACAAACAGCATGTGTAATTCCAAATTGACAGTACCAAATTTTGAAATCTCAATATTGGATACAAATTAAATACTCCCTTCTCTTTACTTCCCCCCTCCCAGCATTCTTACATTATTCCCCAACATGCATTCCCTGAGTGTCTTGAATTTTGGAGGCTCACCACTGAAATTTTGGACTGTTGCCCTGACCCAGTTTTTGGCTCCCTCGGTTGAGATGCCTGAAGTAGAGAGATGTGGAACCTCTGTTGATGGTCCGAACATCATTTGAGGAAATAGTTCTTCAATATCTCTGAAACAATGCAAAAAAATTTTTGATACTAATTACACTGAAGTCAGGGTGCCTAAATTACTGACTCTTGCTAGTGGCATTGACTTGACGTATATTTGTGTTTTTCTGAAAAGGCCTAGTTCCTGGTAGCTGATCATTAGTTAAGAATCTGAACTTTCATTTAAAAACATTTTTTTTCACAACTTTAGGGAATAACCTGAATATGTGAACCAAGTGAAATAGAGATGGTGAAGTTAAACGCATTTTTAATGTAGAAATGACGACTTATTATAATTTTAAATGTGAAGTTGAAAGTAATTTTTTCTATTTTCCTAATTTTCCCAGCATATTTCACAATTAAAAGAAGCCCAGAAGAAAGCCAGAAGGATCTGTCTCAGACCTGGCAAATCAGTACTACATCAGGGTGACCTCCATGCAGATTTCTGTGGGGACCATACCCATTTCTTTCTAGCTGCTCTGGCTAGAAAATCGTGGGGACCGTTCCATACTTTTTTCATCCAGAAAGTTTGCAATAATACTCAAATCTCATCTCTACACTCAGAATTCATGCTCTGACCTCCATTCAGCAAGGCTTCCAGAATTTTCTGTACATATTAATGGGCTAATCTTCACTCTGTTACAGTCATATTGCAAGTGATCAGCTGGGTAAATTTGAATAAGGAGAAGGAGAGGAAGAGGTGAGTGTTTTGCTCACACTTGTACAGTGATTTAGTGGCAAAAGGTTGAGTAGAATTTGCTAAACACTAAACCAAACTGGGTCTCACTTGTTTACAATCTCATAAATGAGGTAGGCAGCAGATCTAAACTCTAGGCCACAGCAGCACTGAGAACATTACTAAAAACAAATAAACATTTGGTTTTGGGATGTAGAATAAGTTTTTAAGATTAGGGACATCACATTTTATGGAACAGCTTGTATGCCTGCTGGAGTTACCTGTCAGAATGAACTGTTCTATGAAAATATGACTTTATGAACCCCTAGACAGTAATCCTTTATTTCAGAGAGTTTTGGACACTCTCATAGTGGAAAAATTAACAGACAGGAAAAGACAGGACCATCCCAGTTTTGCATGGTCTGGATCCATTTGCTGGTTTACAAAATGCCTGACGTCTTGCAAGCCACCTCTAGGCAGAGTAAGTTTATTCATTTTGTTGTGATATTTTTTTTCTTTTCTTTTAAAAAATCATCATCTTTGTTTGTGTTTGTGGCATAGTACAGGTTCAGGGATTTCACTTACTGTAGGTTGCTCTTACTGAAAAATAAAGACATACATAGTCTGCAGCAACATGAGGAAACCATATACTTGGTTCATATACTTGAAGAAAAAAAACCATACCTTTTACAGCTATCTTGCATTTCTTAACCTTTTACTAATACACTAGCACCTTAACAATTACTAAAGAAATAATCTTTAAATACCTTGTTTATTAATAGGATCAATCAATGACTAGGAACAGAATTTAAACTTTACTTCCACAAAGAGAAAAATTGGGGTCTGATTCAGGAACAATATAAAATTAGCATGAGAAACAAGAAGGTGTTCACTGAAGCTCACACACACATGTGTGTGCCTTCATTAGAAATATTTTTAACAGCTTCAGAGACTGAAGAATAGCTTCTATGCTTCAGTCTATGTTCCTTTTATATCTTTCAAGTAGTGAGAAGGGAGCGAGGGATTTTCAGGCAGGCACGAAGCCGGTTCCATCAGCTCCCGCCGCTCTCCCTGACACCCCTTGTGCAGGGGCGTGCTGGAACAGGCGGGCTGGAGGAAGCGTGGCCAGAGCACACTGTTCTCTGGCTATGCTCAGCCAACAGGCGGTTCTTCAGGGAGCCTGGTGCCTGCTGAAACAGCTCCCAGGCTGTCTTAACATGCAATTGTGGCTAGTTTGAAAATCAGGGAGTGGTTGAGAACCAGCTTCTAACGTACAGCCCCCATCCCTCTTTCGCTCACTGACTGAAATATTAAGTATAATTTCCTGTGTGGTCATTACCCGTATGCTGAAGAGCATTTCACAATGGCACTGGCCGAGACAGCAGAGCAGCAGGTGGGCAACCTGTGAAGTTCACAGCAGACAGGGATTTACTAGAACAGCTAAAAGAGCTGTGACCTCCTCAATTCCATTTGTTCTGCATTACGCAAGTAGCAGCCCCACTGAAGGGTGAGATAGGCAGCAGTGAAAACGAGATAATTTTAAATTCGGTTATATTCATATGCTAACTTGTAAATAAGGGCTATGACATTTAACTCTGAATCTATGTCACGTATAATATGCATAAACAAGGGAAAGTGTGGGAGCTTTCCTTGGTTAAGGTAATATATATATATATATATATGTAGAACAGCATTTATATGCAAGCAAACCTATCTTAATCACTCAGAACAAACCTACAGGAAAATAACTTTTGGTGTGAGTCACGAAAAAAGCAAGGTCATTCTAAGTTAATGTCTTCAGAGTTAACTTCAACGCTGTGAAATACACAGTTCAGGCAAATACTTTCAGGGTACAGCAATTATTCTTCTCTACATATGAGAAAACATACAATAAAAAGTTGCTTTGTTGAAAATTCATGATACTTAATACCCACAAGCTGATTCACCTGCATGTTCCAAGAGGCTTGGTAGCATAAAAATCACATGACCACCTCTAACCAAGGGTTGAGTTAATCCTGTCTATGCCTGTGGCAGTACCTCTTGCCTAAGGAAAAAATATGAGGCAGCAGCATGTCCAGAGCGATCTTTGTTCTAACGTACTTTCCACATTTTTGGCAATCGTTTGTGTAGGCACTCCTGAACTGGAGTTGACCTCCCCGGAGAGCCACGGATAGGCCATTCCTGCACTCCAAGACCTCTCTGCTTCTGACAGGTTTACAAGTGGCCTTCACTAGACCCCCATGTCCCATCTGGAACACAGAACAGAGCTACTCTAAAGAAGAACTGAAATTGTCCAGTGAAAATATATTACCTATAAGATTCCCTTGTTATTTATTTTACAGACTGGACAGTACTTGGTGACCACCCAGGAAGAGAAAGAGCAGTGTTGTGGTTAGGGCAGGTGAGTGCTTTGCTGGGAAACTGGAATATTCCCCTCCCCATCACAATGATCCCGTGTGATATGAGGCAACTTTCAGCCAAAACGGTGCATATTTTTTATGTGCACCGCACTCTCAGGAGGTCTGGCTGCTCCCCTGGGGTCGTGTCTGCAGCAGGGTGCACACAGCTGCACGGGAAGCTGCTGAGAGCTTTGCTTCAATAAAGCGGGACGTCGTGGTGGTCAGGGTCCTGAAGGACCTCCTTAAAAACACACATCTAGCAGGGTTTTGCAAATGGCAATCTTAATTCTGGGTTTCCCTGGTCATTGAAGGCTTGGCTTTGAAATACCTTATTATATGATAACTCTTAACATGGTTTACATGTGTCCAGTAAGTGATGGGAGATGGCAGTCAATAGCACGGAGGGTAGTTCTTTGGTTTGTTCTTTTTGTTTCATGAGAGACAATAAAGCATCTTGCTGGGGACGCTATGGCACCTTCCCCTACACAGCTCTCGGAAGACAGGAGAAGTGCACACAGGGACACAAAAGCCTCCTGAGGCTGAGCCCTTAGTTGAACCACAATCGCTTGGATAAGGCACGATCTAATCTTTACAAATGCGTTAACAGCCTGAAATTAATATGCTTTCAATTAACCTGGAGATAAAACTGTCTACTAGTATAGCCATCCACGAGGCTGTGCAGATATCCTGACGGCACGGAGTGAAGTATTTTCAACACCCGGGTCTGGGAGGAGGCAGCACCTGCAAACGCTCAGCACTGCCTAGACTTTGCATACAAGTAGCCGCCGTCAGGCTGTTGTTCAATGTGGCTGCATGTGCACACACATACAAACACTTGCCTGTTCGAAGACTTGAAACCTGAAATATTTTATTTTTTTAAAGTATGCTATGTCATTCAAATAAGATCCAAATTCTCAGTTACAGGAATTTTCTCCTTACAAGACATTTCTCTCCTCTGGTTGCTAGAGTGACTGAGGTCCACGTAAAATTACGTGGATAGTCTCTTGTGGTCCAAAAAGCACCAGTAAAAAAGCTGCAGTCAGAAAAAAAGAAGGGAATAGGCCAGGCCCCAAAGCCCCAAACACAGGCTCGTTACAAGGTAACACAAAAACTCCAGCTCCCAGCCACAAGCATTTTATTTGAGATTCTTTTCCTA
The DNA here is from genome assembly GCF_015220075.1 of Falco rusticolus. NCBI lineage: Eukaryota > Metazoa > Chordata > Aves > Falconiformes > Falconidae > Falco > Falco rusticolus. The sequence continues at coordinate 5,113,022 of NC_051193.1, forward strand.
TGTCCATATATGACTGTCTGTCCCTTCTGAATTCCTTGCTGTGTCTACACCCTTTGCCAGGGCACATCTGTTAAAAGTCTTCATTTTGGCTTTTGAAGTGGGCATTTTATATCCAGCTGAACTTTAGAAAGATCCTGAGCAAAGGCTTTTAACAAGTAAATATAAATATATTATTTTTATGAATAGGCCCCTGTTTTCACATGTTCCATTTGCAACGGCCTCTTGTCCACAACTGCTGGCATGTCAAACCCCCTACAGGAAGAATGCAGTTCTGGAGGAATACACTTGCTGTGCACAAGGGAGATTCTCAAAGAACATTTTAATGAAAAAAATCACCTGTAGTGCAGGGGGAAATCCCACAATTGTGCTGCAGTCTTGGGTAGCAGAAACGACCCTGGCCAATGCGCTAGAACTGACACACACACACACACTCAGCACTATAGGGAGATCCTGATCCAGATTCGAACTGTGTGTCTCAGACACCGCCTGCTTGCTATAACATTTGTGCTGAGCCTGGGTAGAGCTTGAGGCTGCTTGTAACATACATCCATGCACAGACACATCACAGAACAAATGCTTTGGATCCCAGCCCTGCCTCACCAAAGTCAAGTAGGAGTTTACTAATTTCGATTACTGCAGAGTTGAGCCAGTAGTTTTTATGTGGTGGCTCCCTCTATATTAAAACCAAAATTTAAAGGCTGCTTACTCCTTCATTTTTGAGGTTTACTTAATTAAGACTTGCCATTACCCTCTTTTTTGTTTTAATTCTTTTAACCTGAAACGCAGTTGAGGCCCCACAAAGGGACTGTCATTCTCATCCATCAAAGAATCCTCTTTAAGGCAGCAGCAGCAAGGAGTGGCGTGGAATTATTTGCCCATGAATAATATGTTAATATTTATACATAGCTTGCTTAGATAAGAAAAACAACTTGAAGATTTATGGGAGAAGCTCTGTATGGCCATGCTTTGTGGAGCAACTTTTCAAGCTCCATGTAGTATCCCAAGTGTTGATTTTGCCTCCTGACAGTTTAATGTGTAACCCAAGAAAGTGCATTCTTCAGGGTAAAAAAAAAAAAAAAATTACAAAGGAAAAAAAAATGTTAAACCACTACAATCTGCCTGCTCATCTTTTCTGCTGGGGATTTTGCTACATTTTGAAGAGAGCCCAGCCACATTAACATGGGGATCCTCAAACACAGCTCAACTGGAGAGTCTACAAGCTGTGCATGCACACACATACACCCCCCCCACCCCACCCCCCCAGGTTTGCTTTTTTCTTTAAGTCTTATTCTGTGTTCTTACTACTGCAAAAATGCAGCTTTGCTTTTTCATGAAGTTTTCATAAAGCTTGAGCCCTATTTAGGCCATAGGAATGGCACAGAAGGGGAAGCGAATCACAAAGAAACGCTCCTGCTCTGTGTGTGTGAGAGGAGGGATGTTTACTCGTTGTTTATTTATTCTGGGGGGAAATAAAGTGCTTTGTGTGAGGGCTCTTTGCTAGTGAGGCTGAAACACTCTCAGGGCCCTGCTAAAGCATTGCCAAGTCTGTCAGGAGAGAGGAAAGAAATCTGGGCAGACTGCCCTAAATTAAAACTGAACTCAAATCAAATTCAGTTTAAGCAGACAGTGTAGTACTTGCCATGAAGGCTAAAGGCAGACTTACCAACTCAAGCATTCAAAACTCCTGACTTAAGATCCTAGCATATCATCAAATGGGCTTGAAATTGTAGCAATTAAATTAAAATAATAATGTTGTTTCCTTTTTTCTGCATCTCAAAGGGTTCATGTTTCCTACCTTGTCTTGGCCCACGTAGGAGGTGAAATGAAACAAAGGCTGAGGTTCTAATGCAATTACATGTTTCCAGGAGCTATGGGCTTTAAGAAACATCACCTGTGTGAGTCTTGCAGTGAACCTGTGAGGGGTAGAAACAGTGCAAAAGAAACCAGAGCTGAGGAGAAAATGCAATTAATTCTAAATTTACCTGAGATACTGAACAAATTAAGGAAACCTCAAACACTGCTTTACTGTAACATGTTGGGATCCTACACTATTTATTCTTTCTTTTAGTGTGAGCTAACCAGCATAATTTGGATCTGTATCAAGTTTTCAAACCAAAGCTCAAGGCTGCCTATGTAAGGCTTCTTGTTGTTTTTGATATGAGATTTTGGGAATTTATTTTATGAGCCTTTTTGTAATGTATCAAAGAGCTATATTTTCAATATTGATGGTCTTTTCCCCCCATGGAGTTGGAAGCAGAATTGAAAATCACATGCTTCAGCACTCAGAGAGTCCCTGTGAAGTTAATGGAAGCCAATTTAGGCACCTGGGTACAGTCTTGATAGAGATTTTCAAAAGCACATGTGACTTTTATGACCTTACTAGTATTTTTTGCCTTTAGAAACCTCTTCCGTAGCTTAACTTCAGATACCTTTTCATGAAAAGTCTGTCCTCTGTTTATTTATCAGCACTTACAGATGTCCTTTAGAGATCTACCTGTTTTAAAGTCACTGAAACAAATGCTGTGGGCAGTGGAGGGGGGAGTGAAAAATAAGAAGGCTAGAGATAATTTCAGTTACCTAGCATTTATTTGACTTAGTCACACAGAACTGGATCAGTGCAGCTGATATGGAACGATGATTAAACTAAACCCTGAATCTATATTCCCATGTGATCACCCTCATTATCTCTGCTATCAAGATTGATCTGACAAGTAACTTTTATTTAGAATCAGCCATAGTTCTTTTCCCCGCCTACCCTAAAGGCACCAGAGTTGTTTGCAGCTCCCCACTTAGAGAAAGTAAAATGTAATTTACGCCTACAGTGCAGAGAAGGAGCTGGGTAAAAGAGAACTGGCTTCTTTATTTTGGGGGGCCTGATCCAAAATCCATTACAGTCAAAAAAACAGGGTTTGTAAAGAGTCTGAAGATCCCTGGGTTAAAAAAGACAAAGTGCTGTAACTCAGTTATTAAATGCCCATTGATTCCTTGCTTTCTCATATACATTCACATTTAAAAATGCATATACATTTCAGTATCGTTTGTAGCGCTGCATAAATTATGGCCTAAGCTCAGAACACTTGACCTTTAGTCACGTAGACAAACTGCTGAAAATAAGAATATTTTTGTAACAAGAGGTACAGAAAATATTAGTAGCAATCACTTTAGGCAGAAATTTCACTATGCCATATCCTTACAGGGTACTGAATGTACTGCTAGATAAAGCATATGTTTAGTAAATGGGCCCATATCTCTGCTCTAGTTTATAGGGAGTGACCTCCTGGCTGACCTTTATTTTAGTGAAGCTGCCTCAGTAAAAGAGAAGTGGTTAACTCATCTCCTGTACTATCACTCTTTCTGACCAGATGCAGTCATGACAAACCAGAGGTACAAAGGTTAACAGAACTGACTGTTTCCAGAGAGATGCACTATTCCTAAAAGAAAGGAAGCCAGGCTAGAAACTAAGTTTGCAATGAAAGGGTACAAAGATGGTTTTTTTCAACTCTGATTTCTGGTTTTGGTTTTGCTTGTGTTTTCTGGCTTGTTTTTTAAAAACTTAACCAAGCTTGCCAAGGTAGAGATTGAGGCACATTTGAAATTATCAGGTCATTTTTTATATCTTCTGCCAATTCTGAGAGTTACGAGTTTCCCTCAAAGATTATTGAGTTGTAACCCGAGGATCTCTTGGGTCTAGAGCCTGGCATCCTGGGGGAGGGTGGCTTTTACACGCTGCTCAGTTGTCAATAGTTCCCATTGGTTATTAAAACGGGTGCTGGGGAGCACAGAGGAGCAGGCTACAAGGGTGCTGTGAGCAGGGAAGAAGAAGAGGATCCAATCTCAGTGTCATTTCTTCATCATTGGTTTGTGCTTCTGTGGGAGGAGAATCCTGAAAAGGGCCATTGCTTTCTGGGGTTATGAGACTTGGTCACCTGAGTGACTGTGCTATGTAGCAATCTGTTTTGATATTCTGGGCCCTTTATTTAATGAAATATAGGTTTAATTTTATAAAATACCTCTGAGGCTAGAAGGGAAACCAAGAAAGCTGGAAAATAATTCTCTGATCAGCCACTCAAAGGCCTATGAAATCTATTATTCTGGCAGCAAATCTCCCCATGGGGCATGCAAACTCAATTCTCACTTTTGCACTGTCATGTTAAAACTTGCATCCATCATGCTCTTACAGCCTGCTCCATGCCTTGGCCGATTTTGGTGCTACCTGAGGTACGTGAAACAATGTTCTTTCTCCTGCTATTTGAACACAGAGAGGCCTCAAGTAAGGGGAGAAATTTGAAGGCAGCCACCCAGATGTTGCAGCTGCAATGTGGGAGACAGAGCCTTTTGTCTCTGCTGTCACTGAAGCTAGAGAACAATTTATCTGATTTGTGCATGGAGCGACATTATTTGTCTTTCCATTGCATGCAAACATTTCTCTTGCTTAAAACGTTACACTTAATGAAGCAGTTAGTCCTTAGAACTACAATGTTTTGTTTTTCTTCAATGTAATTAAATCTGGAGGAGACCAAGTCAACAATTTGCCAGTACAGAGGATTAAACTTCTTGTTGCTACTTGTATAGCTCAATAGATGATGTGCAGTGCTTTGCACAAATACACTAAGACCTAAATACCTTACCATCTATTCACCTATATCAGATATAACTCCCTTCTCAGCCTAAATAATTAATATATGTTGCCTGAGTCATTAACGCACCAGAACTGATGAACACTAGACAGTTAAGAGATAGGCTTAAGGAGTAGAAAGTTGATAGCAAACTGTCTCATTCTCATCCACCCAATCTCACCTCCTCAGAAAAAAAAAAAAAAAAAGGAAAAAAAGGACAAGAAGAGAAAAGGCAATCAGTTTTTCAAACTACACTGGAGTGAGAATGAAGGCATAAAGGCATTTGAGAGAGAAGAAATAGCATTATTAATAGACTGGAAAAGGTTAAATTTTGAAAAGAGGTAAGGGCAGGGCTGAGAGGCAGCTGAGTGCTGAGCTATGTGAAGAGTCAGAGGTGAGGAGAAAGGGAAGGACAAGGGAGGTCAGGGCCCAACCATGCAGGAGCAGTGGTGAGGCAGGGGACGGGATAAATGATGCTTTTCCCCACCCAGAGGACGGTGCAGGCCTTGGGCAGGAGTGGAGCAAAGAGTCACCATGGTGGAGAAGAAGACCAAAGTCAATAGAGTGACCTGGTAGCAGTGCTGGTGGAGCAGGCCTGGAGAAGCTTCTCAGGGGAAAAAAAAAAACAAAACCAAACCCAAACCCACAACAGAACAGTGTGTAGATACAGAGGAAAAGAGATGCTGAGTTTTTCCAGGGCTAGCATGCATAAAGGATCTTCACTGGACTGGGGAAAGGTAAAGATGGACTGACAGGAGAGTTGGAAAGTAGGGGTTCAACAAAAGAGCCGGACCAACCTCAAGGTCCTTGTACGTAAACAGAAAGGTGGGTGGCAAGGGTGAAAAGATGGGTACACAGAAAGGCAAAGATGAAGCTAAGGAGGGGTTGGATTTCTTTGTCTTTAAGAGATTTTATAGCCAATGCTATGTTAATTCTGTGTAGTGCCAAGGACAATATAAACGGTAGAGAAAATCAGATCTGTAGAGGTCGAGGATGTAGAGAAACAGTCGATTGTGTATTTAACAGGAAGTCAGGGAGATCAAAGGGTTTTCAAAATGGTTTTGTTTTTAAATGATACCCTGGCTTTATTTTGTTTAGATTGAGCTGGGGGCCTCTCTGAAGAGGATAAAAGGAGAATAGAAATGTGTAACAAAAACATTTCCCCTCTCCTTAATAGTCAAGGGAAGTTGACATCCCCGTCAAGCAATAGCACTATTATATGTACCATTGCAAGAAAGGAAGCTATTTTATCCTTGGAAGGAAAGAGAAATGTTATCTTCCAGAAAAGAGGTGAAGTTCTGCAGAAATTCAGTGCTGTTAATAGACTGTTATGACAGTGTGCAATTTCATTTCCAGTGAACAATGCATGTCAAAGGCCTGAATGCTACAGCAGTTAACACAGATAAAATAGAAAACAAGTGCTGCAAAGCCTACACTCTCTGGTAACATATCCTTCCAAACATTTTTTTCATTTTAAGAGTTAAATTAGGTTTTTACTTTTAGCTATTTTCAGTTCACTGTGAAGGGATGGTTTCACATTAATGGAAGTGGCAATGTCTAGCCTGTAATGAATAAGATAGAATAATAACATTAGACTCTGGGAAGGGAACGCTCTAAAAGACCATCTGTAAAAGGGAACATCTCGTAATACTCCTGGAACTGGCCTTGGGCACAAATATAAGTCAGGACGTGTGCTTAAATCTGCCTTTGTTCATCAAAATACTGAAACATCTTTATATTATTTTTCCTGATTTAGAATGGATTTGAGTAAATAGTTAAACATATATCTTTTTTACAGGACTTTGAAGTTAATGTGCAGTCAATGCCGTGCTTCAGTTTCATGCTCCTAGTGTGTGGGCAGCATTATGAAGCTAAAATATTAATTTCCAGTTAAAACAGGAGATTAAAAATTAGAGGACAGAAGAGGAAGAGATGTGCCATGAGAGGCACATATGCTCTCCCTGCTTCAGAATGAGGAACAAACAAGAGGCCGTTTCCCATTTCTGCAGCCATGGCTGATGTCAGTATCAGAATCATAGCAGCCCCTCCAGTGTAACTACAGCTAAGGTGGTGCCAGCCTTTCCATTAGAAACCTTATAGACACCATTTAATACCTTGGCCATAAATACTTACTTCATGCTGAGACTTGGCATCGAAAATTATCAGTTCTTCAGCAGTTATGAAGACATTTCCCTTCTCCCGAGTCTTGAAAATTCCACAAGTACTTTAATGCAGAATATCTGTGATTTATAAAGTTTCCTTTTGGGTAAGTATTCCTGTCATTTCAAAACATCTTCGTATCTCTGAGTGAACTGTGACACCATCCTGTTCATCAGTGCAAGGGAAAGCTGACTGACTCTTCAGGTGAAATCTTCAGTGTACAGAACATGACATACAAATAGGTTATGGTAGGAATTATGGCCTCCCAGTTAGTTTCTAAATACACACATATTTGTTTTTTCCCTTTTGCTGTACCATGCAGCTGAGGACCTCTGATCTGTAAGCCCTGTGTGCTCTCTTGGCATCATCTTTACTAACACAGGCCCAGCTTTTTATCTCTCTGCTCAGGCTATCAGCTATGACCTGTATTTCCACCAATGCACCCAGTTTGTTCTTTTTCTGCTTACTGCTTATGGATGACTTTCCAGTTAATGTAACAGTTTTAGGGAGGTGGGAGGCACACACACCTTGATGTCTTTGCCTGCTGGCAGGGCTCTTCATCCCCAACCTCATCCAAATGCCACAACCGTTTGGCTACACAGCTGCCGAGGGCAGCGATCCTAGCAGGATGGGGGAATCGTGCTTGCAAGGCTCTGTCTCCCAGCTACAGAGAGGCGATGCCTGGGTGGGAGCGATGTGGGTTACCCCTCCTCCCCTATGGTATGCAGTCCTGATGTGAGAGGAGAGAGGCTGTGAAACCCCATCTTCCCTTCTCTGGCCACAGCTGTGGTTGACTTGATGAGTTTTTGTTCCCTTTTTGGCATATGCTCCTACTTCAGCTTCACCCTAGCTGGTAGGGATAAAGCTCTGCTTGAGCTCTCCACTTTCATCCCATGGTGGCATGAAGAAGTGTTCAGAGGTGGTGAGTCAGGCAGCCCTTTCTCACCCACAGGCAGCTGCCTGTTGGGTTTGTGGTCTCCGCCGGCAAAACGCGAGGAACCTTCATTTCACTAACCTTAACACAAGGCTTACAGTGTTCTCCATTTCACTGAGGTTGCCCTCAGTCCGTCCTTTTGTTTTCAAACCCTTAAAGCCTCTTTAGTTTCGGGATTCCCCATTGTTTTTGACAGCAGGTGTTGCTGATCGCCTGGAGATCACCCACTTTCCTCCTCGAGGCAGGGTCCATGGATGCTTTAGATACAGCCTCAGATGCAGACAGCGCATCCAGACCTGGCAAGAGGGCAGAGCACGGGGCAGAGAGCCAGCAGGAGAATTTCCCTGCTGCAGGAAAGAGACAGCCTTGCCTCGTGAGTCAGGGCCACGCACCTGCAGAGCCAAGGCTGTGCTGAACAGCAGCTGTCCCTATCGAAAAGGGCATTTGCTCAAGACAAGTGCTCAGCACATATCTTATCTACCCCACAAATTGGCAAGTGTCAGCTCATTTAGACCATGCCACATATCAGCTGGAGGGAGGAGATGTGAAATATGGTGACACTGGAAATCCCACAGAAATGCTGAGAAAAACAAAGCTACCCTCAGAATACTTAACTTTTTTTTTCCCCCTCTCTGAATAAAGGAAATTTTTCTACTCTCAGCAGACAGGGGAAGAAATTACATCGCCTGTAGTAATGCTGCCCTGAAGGAGGAACTAACCTGGTTCACTCTGGTGTAACAGAGAGCAAAAAGTTGCTGAGGTGTGGAGGGCTCACATGCTGCTCACGCTGGCTCTTCTGAAACAATATTCACCAAATCAGCACAGAAAAATGCCTGGCACCCAGTCACTAACCCAAGACAACATAGCCTAACAAGAATGTAGTCTTCAGCCTGACATTCCTTTGAAGATGTGCAGCATTCACTAATTCACGTGACTTGATTTTACTTGATTTTAAGCAATAAAAAAGTAGATAGGGCCCCTAAAGTACATAGCTGTATATGCACGACACCTCTTAGAGGCTCTGAAGCAGTGATCCTTGCTGCTTGCTGCTGTCTTACTCCCTTCTCCCCATTCTCTCTGGCAAGTGGCTGCCGGGGTGGAATTTCCCCAGTGACTACACAGGCAGTTGGCAGCTGTGCTTATGCCCGGGGCTCCCTGCATGCCTGGGAGATCCTGCAGGCGTGCGGCAAGCCTGGTGCTTTTGGAAAGCGTTAGACCTACCATGTGCACGATGCTTGGGCAGAGCAAACATGTGCCTGGAGTTTCCAGACCTCCTGCTGAAAGGTCCGTGGCGGGGGATCCCCCACGATACCTTCCACCCTGACAACCCAGCCCTGAGGGACCCTGGCATGTTTATCTGGAGGGGTTTTACAGCTCTCAGGGTCCAGCTGTGATCTCCCAGGGACCAGGCAGGCTGAATGGGCCAGAATGTCATTGCAATGAGACCTGTGTGAAATTCAGGAAGGGCACATGAAGCCTGTGGTCTGGTTTGGGGTTTACGCCAGGCCAAGGGAGATGGCAATCTGGTACACTCAGTAGTTTATCATTTCTGAAACAACACCTTACTATATCAGTTCCCCCTCCTTTGTCATGAGAGAAAAACTCACAGTTTCCTAACTGAAAGTTCAGTCTAAACATAAATGCCACTGAAAGCCCAGTGAGACCTTTGGTTTTCTAGTTTCACTCTCCTGAGCTGTGGGGAAGATTATGCAACAGGAACACTGGGGTGAATCATCTTCTGGCATTGCAGTAAATTAGGAAATGTTTGCTGCGATGTTGTATTTGTGTAGATGATCTATTTGTGGTGTGTTCTTTTCTTTTCCAGCGGATCTTACTGTCTTCAGATATCAAGCAGTTGCCTGTTGCCCTTGTCTGAGCTAGGAAAAGGCTCATCAGTAGGTGCTATAGCTCGGCTTTGGGGAAGAAGGTAATGATGGCAGCTGTTGTAAGAAAATGATGCTAAAGAAATTCTGAATGTCCTTGCTCAGCATTTTTTCCCTGTGAAATTTTTTGCAAGTCTTTGAATCACTCACTTTGTTTCTCTACTGCAACTCTTGACAACATACTAACCCATTAGGCACCAAAGCACTAAGGGGGTCAAGGCGATTTTTCCTCAAATGTTTGTTCTTGAAGCACAAAGCTTGGCAAGATCACAGAGACTGTTCTAAGAGAGCCTAAGTATATCAGAGGAAGGACAAAAAGAATGTAAGAAGAATCATGAGTCAGACTCATCTCTCCTTCCTTGCAGCTTGTTTTGTTTTATGGTTCAAAAATAAATGTATACTTGTCTTGGAGCATGAGAATTCACAAGCTGAATCTTCCCTTTCCAAATTTAAGGACAGAAATCATTTTTGGAAGGAAACCGAAAGGTTAAGAGAAATATGAATATTGTGAGAGTCAAAGTAAAACCGTGAGAACTGGAAACACTACCAAGAACATTTACCAGACACTTGGTTAAGATATGTGATGCCATAAATAACCTCTACATAAAAATGTGAGCCTTAGTTGCAATTTCATTTCTACTTACTCCTTGTACCACTACATATTTTTAAAGTAAAGGATTAGAAGGTGGAAAGTCCTGCAAACATCTAAAACTAGACCAGAAATTCTGCAAATCAGCTCCCCTATTGTTAAAAGGTACAGTCCTGAGTTAGGACATTTCTGAGCTACACAATCTGTTATGCTTGATATAAACTTAAATTCCAGGCAAATAAAAAGGGGCATGAGCTTATTAGCTTGCTCTGTATAGCACTTCATGTTCATTTCTTCCAAACAAGAAAATATGAACTTATTTTGCCATGGAAATCAAATAAGGCATCAAAGTCCAATTTCCTAAAGACAGTATCTATCAGTTTCTTCGAAGCAGACATTTTTATGACTAGCTGTGTTAACAAATCCAAACTAAGTATCCAATCTGTCAAGGAGAAAAATAAGTTTAGAATGAAAGTAAGTATTGCTCGTTAAACTTTAATGGCAAGGCATTTAAAAGAAGAAAACCATCCATTATAATGCTGGTGGAATAGTGTGTTGTCAGATTCTCCAGAGAGGATTTTTATCATGATGTTTAAATATATTATATTAAGGGATGGTTGTTACTCTGTTCTCTAAACAGAAGACTTTTTAGAGGAAAAGTTTGTAAGCAATATATGGCCACTTGTGAAAATTTCCTTAACCATACAGCACTTAAAAAGAACTGCTGGACACTAATGCTACCTGTCCCAAAGCAGGTGCCATGGGGGAAGAGCTGTGCTGATGCAAAGCTGAACGAAGCAACATGTATTAACATCAAGAGAAGAGCACAGAATAGCCTTGAAAGGTTTATTCCATTTTTTTGGAACCTGCGGGATCAAGGATTTCTGTCATTAGCATCTGCCATTAGAAAAAAGAGTCATTGCTTTAGGCCTTGGTGATGAATTCAGGCCCATGCTGGTAAATCCTGAAGCTAGAGACCCTTTGCCTGCTTATCACATCTGAATTTTGTGTCCTGATTGATCTCTGATTTACGCAGGTTCACACAGCCAAAGTTCATCGCTGGCTGTCTTGAACAGTAAGTAGGTCCCTATCAGAGTTTTAAGGAACCACCCCTCCCCTCCTGCACCTGAGGCTGGTTTCAGAAAGGGTCACCTGGATAAGCCAGATGGATCGTACTTTATTGGAATGCTCCCCTTGCCATGGCTCCATCCACCAGGTTAAAACTTCAGATATAATGTACCCTCTGCCCTGACTTCCATTGCATCTCATGGGTCCCTGACTCAAGTCATCCCTGCTCTTGCAAAAGAGCTTTCCCCTTTAAAGCCTTTGTATTTATTGAAGATACATGGGAGTGATTCAGTTTTTGTTGTAACTACTGCCACACCCAGAAATCCACCATAAAAAATGAAAGAGCTACGAAGACTTGGTCAAGCTTTCTCCCTGAGAATCTCAGCACAGCCACTGTGAAGGACAGCCCTCCAGGGATGGTGGTCTCCCTGCTGATGGATGCAGTGCTCAGCCCTGTCTTCAACCGTCTTTACCTGACACCACAAGAGCATGCAAACTCTTTGAACCAAAGATTACCGCCTCTGCAATCTTCAATGGTTTAATACCTTTAATATCACCGTCTCGTCTCACTTTCTTTAGTTGCAAAACAGCATGAGGTCACTACAGTCTCCTTGAGTAAAATGCAGCTATTACAGTTGATGCTACAGCTCGGCCTCGATGCTAAGGCTTGCTGAAACCTTTGCCAAACTTTTGTCACTTGGGTTGAAAATTTCATGTCAAAGGCTTGCCATGGTCTGGTTTGCCTTGAGCTTTTATTTGCTTTTTTGATTTAAATGAAATGAAGTGAAACAATTCAGCCATTTCTGAAATGAGGACAGAGTAAAATAGGTTATTTTGCCTTTCTTACAATAACTCTGTTGAATTTTCCTCTGAGAAACATCCTTTCTGTCCAGAAGAGAAAGTGGAAATTTGGCAAGGGAAGGGGAGTATTTTTGGGGAAAAAAACCCCTCAAAACCCACTCAAATTTGCCCAAGTTACAAAACTACGAAGCACTGCAGTTTGGGAAGGCTCAGAAGGGACCTGCTGGATAAGCATCCACTTGTGCTCTGTGGATGGCCTGGTCTGGCAGACCTAGTTTGCCACCACAGCTCGTGGGTGCTGCGGGCGATGCAGGTCCAGTGGCCTCGTGTGCTACATGTGGAGAGGAGCTGGAAGCTGTCATGATCTTGCAGAATAAAGTTTGGTCAATTAAACTGGGAATTGATGCCAGTGCAGGAGAGGAGAGAGGGCAGAGATCTTGGCTATGCATTAGAGGACGGAACAGGAGATATGTGCAGAAGGGGAGTGGGGAGGAAGACAGAACTGGAAATGAGTAGGAGTTGTGGAAGGAACCAGAGAAGACACAGACCCGATGATCTGTCTGTGTCATTCTACTGTGGCCCCCACAAAACCATCTATTACAGATTGTATTACCACATCCTTGTTTTCCCCTCAGTTTCTATCAGCAGACAGGCAAGACCCTATTAAGGGGTGAATTAGGATTGCAAGGGATGGAGGCTGTCACCTGGTGGGCCCCTACACCACTTGTTGCAGGAGGTGGGAAGCATGTACCAAATTAAGGAGGAAACTAGAAGGAGAACCCTTTAATGCAGCTGATAACCAACCTGGAAAAAATACCTGTAAAATCTGTGCCTCTGCCACAGAATTGTTGAGCAGAATTAGGCAAGTCACTTACATAAAATATTCCCAGATGGTCACTAAATGTACATTCTTCATTCGCTGTGTTCCTGGCTCCTGACTGGACCTGAAGACAGCTGGGCTTCGAGAAGCTGCAGTGCTGCACGGGACTACGATCACAGACATAGTGTGTCCAAAATCAGAGTTGGTGAATACTCTTGAACTTGATTTCTCTCTGCCTCAAATGTCATCTATAAACCAAGCATAATGCCACCCCCACATCTCACAGGGGAATGGTGAAAAATACATTTGCCAACACTTGTCATCAGTGCCCTAAGAGAGCTCATAAGGAAATGAATAATTCTGTCTTCATAGCAGGATTTGACGAGTCTGCAGCAAATAAGGCATGGGTCCCCACATTGCACAACAAGAAAGAACAAGAGGTTGAATAATGGTTCACTAAGCAAGTTTGTACATGGAAGGAGACAGAGCCCTACGAGGAAAATTGTGCATAGTCATACAGTAGAAGACAACATCGTAACACAAGAGCACATATACATTCAAGTAGATTCAGTGAGCATCATTCTTTGTTAGTGGCATTTCCTACCTTTTGAGTACTTGAGTTTGTCACCATTTCAGTGCTTGATTTTGATGCTCGAGTACCAAAATAAGTCTTCCTGTGAAAAAAAAGCATCGTTCAAGTCAGAGAGGAGGTAGATACCTTGTGCACAATGAAGAGGGTTAGAGGTCACTTTGGGCTGGAAAGGATTTTTTGGCTTTTGGTCTCTGCCCACAAATGGTTCCCTGCCCACACCTCTCCGAACAATTGTCTAGAGAGTTTCCTGTTCTCAGAGCCACCACAAACGGGCAGAAGCTGCTGTGCTCGCCTGCACTCATGTCACCTTTCTTGGGACACCAGCAGGTAGACACCCGTGCCACTTCTGGGAAGGCTGCGGGGAGCTGCCTGGTCTCAGCCCTTGCTAGAACATCCCTAAAGACTTAGGGGAGCATCTGCCAGATGATGCAGCTCTCCCAGTGACCGATTAAATACTGTTCACTGACCTCTTCCAGCACAGACCCCACGGCTGTGGCTCAGGCTTGGCACTGTGGTGGTAGGGTTTTTCTTCTGCGCCACAGACCTGTATGCTGGGGAGAGCAGGTGGTGGGTTGCTTGTGTCTGAAACTGGGCTCACAAGCTGGAGTCAAATAACAGTCCTGCATGGACAGTGGGAATGTGCATCCACACTCATCTTAACACCAGATTAAGGCTGGAGTCCTTGCTCTACTATGCCAGCAAGCCCCAACAGCACACTGCTGCTCACCAGACACATGAACGAAAAGACTCACAGCTTCTCAATCAGCAATGCAGCGACACAGGTTGGAGTTCACTAGCACCACATTCGATTTTTTCTGCTTGGGACTGGAGTAGCTCTGTTCCACCTCCATCAACAACAGCCTTGATCACACCCATGGCAAATGGCAGAACTCCCACGTGTTGCAGAGGGAGCTGTGTTGGAGCAGGAGCTTTTTTTCAGCTGAGTTGTGCAAAGACTTTTTGTCAGGCTCAGCAAAAGCATTGGGAATATAGAGTCTTGTGTGTCAGTCCCTGAGCAGACTGCATATGGGTATGCCTACTATGACCCACTGTAAGGTTTTGGACCTTGCCTTTGAAGCAGAGAGTGATGCCTCACGTAGAGCACTGTCCACTGCAACTCTGTGATTCCAAGTTTCTTCCACCGCTCCCTTCATTTCAAATGGATTTCGAAGTGATCATCACCTGCCAGACTTGAACTAATGGTACTAGTCAGTTGAATAAAACAGAAGGAGAAAAAACAGTGTAATTCAGAAGTATTATTTGTCACGTATCTGGCAGCACAAGGGCTGTCTTTTGGTATTTGGGTCCCTGGAGAATATACTTTCCTGCCCTACTTTCCCTGGAGATGTACGCAGTGATTCACAGCCACTTAGATACAAAATGTTGAATGTGGAAATAAATAATTTTTAAAGCAAGTGACCTTAATCCAGGGATGACAGGGAGACCTGTCAACCTTGGATCTATCTTGGGTTTCCCTTCTGAGGTTGCTGTAGTAATCTCCAGCTTACAAAGCTGAAGGCCAGGGGAATCAGAGAGACTTGTGATCCTTGTGCGTGGTCTCTGCCCAGCTGCATAGTTAGCTTTTCCCTCCTGGGTCAATCTTTAGAAGGACTTAATCAAGGCTGATAAACCCAGAATTAGATTTACCAGCTCTGGGAGGAGTGTAAGCATATCTCTTCATCTCTCCTCTGCCTTGAGGCTGCATCTTTATTCAGCCAGTGGTGGTTGGAAACCAGAATTCTTGCATGTTTAGGAGCTGTGTGGACAGACATACAGGAAGGGAGCATAATAAACGTGTTGGTTTGTGCTGTGCTCGAGTCCACGTTTCCACTGACTCCACCAGGTTTTGGATCAGGCCCTAGATGGGAATAAGGGTAGTGGGAGACAGTCTCATTAGCACAGAAGTGCCGTTATATTTACGATGAATGCCAGTAAAGGATAATTTCCTGTCCTCTGCAGCCCTCTGTGTGTCTTCTCTGCCAGCAAATCCCATGGGGAAGGGAGTGTCTCTTCTTCTGTGTTTGTTTAGTGCCTAGCACAATGAGGCTCTCTTCCAGTTGGGGCCACTTGATGCTACCACAGTACAAATAATAATGATTCTAATAATAAAATGCGAACTTCAATGGGATGTGGGTCACGCCGCTCAGAAGCGTTGGCCTTTCTTGCTGACTTGCTTCCTCCCACTTCCTCGCTTCCTCCTCCGGTAGAAGAGCACTTCTACATCATCAATTCCCAAAGGTGGCTGTCCTCACTGTTGTTTGCCTCTGCAGGAAGCACCATTGCTTAAGACACTTGGCCTTCATTATTTTTTATTTTATTTTATTTTTTTCCACTGACGTGCTGCAGAAATTCTCTTTCCACACCCTGCACTTCCCGGGAACATCTGCCTGCTTGGATCATCCTCCCGAGCACGGCACGGCTTGCACACTGTGCACAGACACTGCATTTGCAGCAAATACGGCTTTCTCCAGCCCTGAAGACAAGGAAGGAGCAGAGATACCACACAGAGGCACAAGCTGGTGGGTCAGCAGAGCTTGTGCCACCTCCAGCTGGGCGGTGGGGTTTCTCAGCAGAGGACAACAGCCCTGGGTATCGGGCTAGGGAGCAGCGGGTGGGTGAGCGCTTGGGTAACTTCTTCCCACAGCACTTCGTGGATGCGGTGGCAGCCAGTTCAGCTTTGTGACCAGGGCTGGTTTCAATTTTGTTTTTCACTGAGCACTTCATTGACAAAAATGGCTCTTGGCTGAAGTACTTCTTTGTTTTGGTTGGAATTTTCCTAGGTTTTGGACAAAACTGCACATAAGGAAAGGTTTTGATTTTCTATCACTTAATCTGCTCTTCTAATGGAAAAATGGAAGCTAAAGAAAAAAACGACACCTAAATTGATGTGAGGCCTCATTAAAAAGATAGAATAATCAAGGAATGAAATATGTGAAAATTTTTTAACTGAACAACCATTTTTGCAGAGAATATATATAACATTTTCCAACCGGCTTTACCAGTGACCTGTAATTAAAGAGGAGTCCAAGCCACAGAGTTCAGAACCAGACTTTCCCCAACTTTATGGGTGTCCCTGTCTGGGTTTGGTTCAGCCCAGTATGAAGCATGCCAGGAGCTGAGATCCAACTCCCACCTCTCCCGAGGCCAGACAGAGATGGTTTGGAGACACCTCTTCATACAGAGCATCAGCCCTGGCAGGCGGGGGGAGCATCCCGCTCTGGCCCAGAGGAGCTGGCTTGCTTCCACCCTGCCCCAGCCCTGGGCAGGGAAAGCAGGACAGACGGAGGTGTCTGTACAGCTCCCAGCACCACGCTGGGAACGCTCCCTGCTATAATACGATTAATGAATCACAACAGCAAATCATAATGCTTTGCAAATTACAGCCAACTACAGAAAAAATCAAGAGTGAAAGAGAAGAGGTAAGGAGAGAAAGCAAAAGGAAGGGAATTGCACAGACTGTATTTGAAAAACGACAGTAGCTGCTTTCAAGCCACAAGCTGCCAGATAAATCCAAGGGATTCCTCATTCACTTCTGAATGGCAGTAGGAGAGGTAGTTAGCATGGCCAGGCTGTGTCCAGGGGTCTGGAGAAGGGTCTCAGGTCTCCTTGCATTTGGTGCAGTGCGGAAACATTTGTGACACCCTCAAGGTATGTATTTCTCTGCTAGATATAATGGGACAGGCTTTCAAGCGAGCTTCGCATCTTGGATGCTGACCTCCTTAGAAAATCTGGCCCTGCCAGTTGCTGCCAAGTTCCTGAAACACTGGCTCTGGGCGATTTTGAAAATATGGCCACACCTGTCCTCGTTTCGCATCGCTATCAACTTCAGAAAATCTTTAGATTGGCGTGATTTCAGCATTGTTTTTAATTCTTTCTGCCAGGTGTTGTTTGTGGAAACATGCTGTCCTCGCCGCAGCGCATTATGTCTCAGAACAACTTAATCTTGTGTTTTGGACCCAAACCAATGTGCCATTCCTACAGGCTAATAAAAATGCTTATTTTATTTTCTCGCGGTGTGAATATGCTGGGGTGGTTTGAAAGGGATTCCAGGGTCTGATGAAAGCGGGCTACCTGTCTTGCTCCTTGTTGAGACTGGTTGGGGCAGACTGCCAGCAACAGCTGTTTCTTAATTGCAAAGGCACTTATCTTGTTCTGACACCACATGCAAACATTAATGTTTTTCTGCAAATATGAATTTGGAGATTCACCCTATGGGCTTTCAAAAGCCATAGGTATTTCCTAGTGTACCAGAAGAGTTAGATGCAGGAGCAAAGTCTTGGGGACACATCTGAATGGAGAGACACACCAGAGCCTGGTGTTACCTGTTAAGCTGGTGACACAAAATGGTCTTGTAGTACCAGGCATTTTCAAGCATAGGTAACAAAGGCCAGAAGCCAGAGCCAAAACGATAGGTATCCATATCATTAATGGGAAAATTATCTTTGGAGACAAGAGGTTGGCCCTAGTTGGGCTACACACTGCACGAGCCTACCTGAGGCTATGGGAGATGTTTGGCCCTGCAGGCAGTGAGGGGCTTCATAGCTGCCTGAACAGTGTCTCTAGGAAAAACTTCAAAATATGAAAAAGCAGATCAGCCAACACAGTGGTCCTGGGGTCAGTACCCACCTGGAGACACAGTAGTTCAGGGCATGGTACACCCACCCATTCTGCAGGTGAGTATCTGAATCACGGGTGGAAAAAACACTGCCTGGCTGTGCTGGAGCTGCCCCGATCAGAGGAACAGCCGTGCTGCTCGTGCACGGTGAATGTAAGTGATTCATTAATTTTAGAGACATAGTTTTGCAAGATCAGGAGATTTTTAGATCCATGAGGCTTAGAGTTTCTGGCAAAAGGGTTCCAGCACTGGCACACAGCTGCCTGCTGGCCAGTCCTAGCTGAGAAGCCTTTCTTCCACAGTTTCAATCTTAACCTATACAAACACACCGCTAGTTTGCTCCTTGATTTCCCACTCAGTCCTCTAAACCTCCAGCTGCATTTTGTATAGGAACAGATCGGTGGGCTAAGATTAATAATTAAGGTTAAAGAATTAATCCAATGTATTCAGCAGTATGGAATGAAATTGGATTAATTTTATGCAAAACTATCCAGACAGGATGTTTTAAGTCACACTGTGAGAAAGAATAAACAGATAACTGCCTGGCACCGATTCCTTTCTGGCTTCCAAACCCTAGTTACCACCGACTGAACCTCCTCTGACTTAGACCAGCCCTGTTAAACACAGGTGCTGCGGGGCGGTAAGAGGCAGTACTCACACACTTTGTCGTGACGGTGCCAGGATGAAGTTGTGACTAACCAGCCTGGTTAGTGACAGCTGTGCCTGGCAGCAATCTAGCATTTTAAGCCTTTTCACAAAACTGTCCCTTTGAGGTGGGGGCAGTGGCTCGAGGCTTATCTTGGAAATGTAAGTGCACCAAGTAGGACCACCGGGACGCATGATCTGCAGCAGCTACTCATTAACTTCAGGGGACTCCTTCTTTTCTTAGACCAGTTCAAGAAAGAGCAGAATCAAAGCTTCTGCTTTGAAGACATCTGAACTAACTCAGTTTGAAAATCAAATACTGGTGGAAATCTTCAACTGAGCAGCACTGGCCCAGCTTCCGCACCCACACACGGTCATCCCTGGTGACTTCAGGGCTTCCTCCTGAACTACCTAGGCTTGGGCAGCCCATCAGGATCTGCTCTCGCTTACACCAGTGTAAGTCACTGGTTATTTGAGTCCCGGACATGTCTGTGTCAAGGCAGCATCGGTTTCTGCACATTCTATATACGCGACCTGCCGCCCACGCCTGCTCCAATACCCATCTCTAATTTTCCACCCAAGGAAGCCCGTCTGCGTGTTTGGGCGGGAGTGTTTCTCAAGATTCCAAGCGCTGCGTGGCTTGCAGCAGAGGGTTTTATTTTTGGTCCTAATCCCTAAAGCCAAAACCCCGCTCCTCCCTTTGCTCTGATGGCCAGTGCTGGGAGGCTGCTGTAAACATCGTCTGAGGAGGGAGCAGATAGGGAGGACAAGCTGGGAACGGGGCTCCGGCTGCAAGGAGGGGCTGCAGGGATGGCTATGATACATCCCTGTTGGTGTTACTATGATTTATAATTAAGGTTTCCCTGGTGTAGACATGAGATCACCAGGAAAGGGGACCTTGAAATATCTCTGTTTCTTGTTCGGGCATGACATTTAAGATTACCCCTACTAAAGAGAGTCCTTGAACAGAAAACAGCAGCTGGAATAGTCAGTGTTGGTCATCAGCTCTCTGTCTACCTCTCTCTCATCCTCAACCCCATGAGAAATCCTCTGGAATTTAACAGGCTTAAACAATAGCTTCCAGAAAGATTAAATTGAGTCATTGCTCTAAAAAAACCTCCTACGATGTAGGAGAGTGATCTTTCTAAAGCTTCCTTTCAAAAATCTGTAGTGGGTTAATCCTTCTGCATTACATTAAATGGATGATTCAAATGATTCGTAAACAAAGGCCAGGTCTGCTCTGGAAACTTTCCCTTCCACAGCTTCCCTGCTTAGGAGTATGGCTTTTCACCACATGTATGGACCAGCCAAAGCCCCACACCTACTGCCGCCAGGCCAAGGAAGACTTTGGTGCCATACCTTACGGTATTCTCACATAGGGAAACACCTCCCTCACCAGTACAAACCCTTTCCATCTCACGGGATGGTTTGCTGGTACCACACACTGGAAGCTACTAGTGAGGACAAGACCTCAGTGAGTCTGAAGCTTCGTTTGAGACCAGAAGTATAATGCCAGGATTGGGAAAAGGTGCTGCTAGCCACTGCAGTGAGTTCCCTTGTGAGCACGTGCCACTGCAACGCCAGGAGATAAAAGAAAGGTAAAGGATCTGATAAACCCCTTCTTCTTCCAGACCGCAGCATGCAATATGTAACACTGGTGGGTCTGAAATGCATCTTCACTCAGATTATTTCCCTCCTTTCCACTTGCTGAGTTGCATGGGGCTCTTTTTCTTTCTTTCTTTTAAACAAATGAACCTCTCGCACCACACATGCACAGTCTATTTGCAGAGTTTACAACTTCCTAATTTTTCTTCAAAACAAGAGTGAAACTCCACAGCTGAAGCAGAATGGGGATGAGCAAGCACTTGCTGCCTGAGTGATACAGAAAGGAAAGCAGTCCAGAAAGCGAATAAGCACATACTGCAAAAGTATCTGGTGTCTGAGCCACATCTAGGCACTAAAATAAGTAAATGTACTTAACTGGATCTTGAATGGGCTTGATGTTAAGCATACGCTGAAGGACTGTGCTGACTCAGTGCCCTGGATGACACAGAGAAGCAGCAATTGGCCTTATTCCTGCTCAGAATGGCCTTTGGTGGGTGCCTGGGAGCTTGCTGCCTGCCGGTGCTGTTGCTGTCTGTACGCTGAGGGTGACCCCCTGGCCAAGGTGTTCCTCCATCGAACCGGGGCTGCGTGCCGGGAGCAGATCCAGGGCCCCTCTATCCCCAGAGAGAGGGGCTTTGCAGTGGGCGTTTCTGAACAGCTCCATTCGTCAGCTGCAGTGAGCACTGAAATCTAACAACTTGCCCAAAAGCATGTTTTTGGTTTGTTTTTTTTTTCTAGACCCAAATTTCCAGCACCAGGAAAAGCCGAGGTGTGAAGTTCAGGTGGTTTTAGCCCACGCACACTGTAATGGAAAAATACCTGGGCACTGGCTACAGCGTGGTTTCAGCAAGGCACTCTTGTCCTGCTCACTCCTTGCACTCCAGGCAAGGTGTAAATCTTCAGGTGCAACCCCGCTTGCTAAGGGCTCGTGTTGGAAAGCATCACGCTGTGCTTCGAAGCCTTCAGTTGGGGCCAGGAGTCGGCGTCAGCGCATCCCTGGCGATGCCAGCAAAGCCTCTGTTTACCTGGCTGCCTGACACGCTCAAAGTGAATATTATTGTTTTGTCAGTCAAATACTGAGGCTCCACTGAGGAATATTTTCCGTCTGCAAGGGGAAAAAAAGTCTCTGTGAGTTCCAGCCAGCCTGCTCAGACAGAGGGGAGTGATCCAAGGTGCTGGCTTTCCACATGCACAGACTTCTCTCCGCAATACCCTGGAAGTGACATTAATTATCCCAGGTGCTGGGATAATTCGCCACGTGTGTGCCAGGAGAGTGAGGATAGCACGAGTGAGGCATGAAAGGGATGCAAAACAACTCTTCTGTTGTATTCACACTTTCTTGTACAGCACTTTTTTTTTTTTTTACTCTGATGGAGCAGTAAATCTGCCCCTCTTTCTCCTGCATTCCTAGCACTGCACAGACACGGGCTATATTGCTTACTGGAACTGGCTTGCCCGAAAGTTTTTCATTAACATTTTACCATGAAAAAATATACACATCAGCCACACAAGCATGTGGTTTCAATCCATTCAAACACTGATTCATAACGTGTTTAGCAAACATTTTCTCCTGCATCTGCAAACAATAGCTACTTCCAGACTTTCACTGGCCCGTGATTGCTGCTGCTAAATGTGTTAGCGCCCCCAAAACCAAAAAGGTGGTTTCTTTCTGAGTGACAGCTGCCCCTCCAAATGGCTCTGCCTTGCTCCTGCTTCCCGGCTGGGGCTGGGAGTGCACTATCCCCATCAGCTCAGAGGGGCTGAGATTTAACCCTCTGCACTGGTGCCCTCTGAAAATGGGAGTCATAGCTGTCTTGGGACAGCCTTCGGCAGCACATCCCGGGGCTGCAGTGGATGAGAGACTCCGACAGCTCCAAAAAGGGCCTTGGTCCATCCAAGATCCTTCAAAAATGAAGTACAGGGGAAAAAAAGGGAGCCTATGACGAGGGTGAGGCAGACACGTCTGCCTATTTGGGGTGACTGAGCACTGCCAGCATCCCCGAGCAGGTCATCCTTTTGTCCTTGGCATCCCCGAGCAGGTCTGTGTTTCGTCCTTGGCAGTGGAGGTGACTCACTGGCAGCGCCTCAGTGCCGGCTGAAATACCAGCTCCTAACTGAACCGCTCACGACAGCTGTTAAAATAACCTGAGACGAACAGAACCATCAATTGCCTGGAAAACAGCAGCAGACTCTTCTTTGGGGCTGGTGCCTGCAGAAGTGAGGTGGCTGTGGTGGCACGACTGATGGCACTGGGGCCAGGGTAACCCCTGAGCCGCAACAAGGAGGACCCAAAGACAGTGACATTCCTACAAATTCAGGAAAAGCCTGAAGCCCCCCTTCCCCGTGCGGCGCACGCACACACCGAAGCAGATTTTACTCACTACTCTGAGGAGGCAGAATTACTCACAGGTGGTTCTTTTCAAAAATACATATGGGCTGAGGCTGAGAACATATGGTCCGATGGCATATTAATAACAGAGAGCCGAGGTTCCCTGTTACTCACACAGCGACAAAGCAGATTGAGGGAAAGACACCTTTAACAAGGAATGCCTACTGCCCCGGCGAGCATGAATCACCCCTAACGAGGCCACCCTGTTCCTGCAGCCCTGCCTAATAAAATTAGCCAGTTATGGGTACGTGGAGATTGGGGTTGGTTTTTTTTTTTTTAATCCCTTGTCTAGATGCTAGGGATGAAACCACAGACTTTCTCCCCCATTACTCCAGGATTAAAGCACATTTTTGTGGGATACATATAACAAAGCCCATGTAATGTCTGAAGAAAGAGTTTTGGTCACTTTCCCTATAGCTATCCCCAGTGCTGATGCTTGTGAATGAGAAGGATGCTCTACTGCATCCCCTACGGGGCTCACCGCGGTGCCAGCCTGGTCATTCCTTACTCTGGATTAACTGACCTCCTTCCCCCCTTAGTCACCTCTTCCTTCTCCCTTTCTGCCCAGCTGTATTTGTTGTGGGTGAAGGCATGATGACTCTGTAGGCATTTTTCCATGACCTTCTCTGTTCTTAATTGCCAATTATAAGTGAAAGCACACAGCAGAGCGGCCCAGCTCCCATGCTGGCACACACAGCCCCAGACCTGGACCAAGCTCTGCCTCTCCGGTGCACAATTGCGGCTCTCAGAGGAGATCCAGGATTAAAACCTGCTCCGCTGACCCTCCTCTCCTGCTCTGCACCGGGGACAGAGCAGCCTGTAATACTGATTTACGGGACTGTGAGAAAACCAACCCTGCGCAGAGCGCTCGCCTCACCCTCAGCTCCGGCAAGCAGGGAGGATTTCCTAACTCCATGATAATCTTACTCTTATCTCCTCAATCCTGGGAAAAGATCAAACAGGCTGCAGCTGGGAGCGGTGCTGCTTAATCCAAACAACAGCGCTGGACAGAGATGCCTCAGCCAGCTTGAGCTCCATGCCTTGCACGCTGCAGCTGCACGCATTCAGCAGGATGAACGCCCAGCAAAGCCGAGGGTGGTCCCTAGCTCTCCTGCAGAAGGAGCGGGTCCCTCTGCAAGGGCAGGTAAATGCTTTTCCCCGAAGACAGGACCCAGCTCACGCCCGCAGCACCCACCTTGGGACCTGCAGCTTTCAGTGTTGAGAGGTGCTTCTTGCAAAATATGCCCAGGACCGCACCAGTGCCGATCAAACCATCTCAGTTTTGATGTCAGAAGTGCCCTGAAGTGCATTTGCCAAATTAATAAACTGGATTTAGCTTCTTTGGTGTGGAGAAAGAGGATGGAGACTGGAGGGGATGCAGGAATAGACTTTATTTTGTTCTGTGTTAAGAGCTATGACTTGTTTCAGGTTGCAGCATAAGACAGGAAGAACGAGTAAACTAGCTATGAGCTGGTGTTCACAGTGGAGAGCTCCAGGGATGCTCAGATCCAACCGAACTGGAAAGGAAAAGGGCCACAGCTCTGGAAACAGCACCAGAAATGGGGGGAGAGGCGACCCCCTCATTGCTGCGACATTGGACCAATATCACCCACTTCAGCAAAGTGTGCCTACATGGCTAATTAGATTTTCCTAAAATTAAAGTCAATTGGAAACCACAGCCCCTTGCAATTTGCCTCAAAAGAACAAAACACCCCCTGCCTCCTCCCCAGCATCCTCTCAGAAGGGTCTGTACTTTCAGCATGCTCTGGGGAGGCTGCCGGCTGGGCTGGGCTCGCAGGAGAGCAAAGCACAGCAACCTCCCTCCCGTTTCATCCATACCAAGGGAAAGCTCAGCGTGCTCAGGGTGAAAATCCAGCTGGATAAAATAAATGTCTAATCTCTTACAACACATAGTAAAACAAAGGTGCATGGAAGATTGACTTTTATCGCGAATTTGCCACAGTTGATTTTTCCAGCTAAGGATGTTCCTTCTCTGCTGGGCCTTAAATTTGTCCGCATGAAAGCACTATGGAAAGCTGAAGCAAATGAGTGAAGGTGTGAAATCAATATACATAAACTCAATGGCCATAAGCCCCAAGGCTGAGCCTTTAGTTTGCTGCGCTTCATGCAAAATGAGCTGAGACCCCTCTATTTGACTCCAGGCGAGCCTGCAGACAGACCTTTCACCTTCCACCTTTGCTAATTCATCTTCGCTTTGTGTTAATGGGACAACAAATTCAGCTTTTAGTCCTCAGAATAGATCTAATCACTGCAGGCAGGGGAGAGGCAGGGTGCCCTGCCATGCTCCGCAGTCAGCCTGGGGAAGGCAATCTCTATCGCAAAATCTCAGAAGGTTTTGGCAGGATATTTTACTTTGATATTAAATTTCCTTCCAGCCCAAAAGATACTGCGGTATCTCCACACATGTGCTCTGAGCCAGACCCTCAGCTGGAATAAACCCGTGTGGCTGCAATGGCTTTTAAAGGACAATTGTATTCATTAATGCTATGGCCTCTAATTCATGTGTTTCACTTTATGAGTTGCTCAGGTTTAAATAAGCTATTATGTTTGTTAGAAGGAGCCGTGAGCAGGAAGATGGCGGTTAGAGAGGAGCCAGGGCAGCAGGATGAGTCCTGCTCTGCAGCCAGCCTCTGCACCGCACACGGGAACTCAGGAACTCCACGAACTCCATGAAGTGACTCTGCATGAGGATATGCCAAATTACTGGTGGGTTATTTGTTAAAACTGAAAAAGAAGGAAAAAAAAAAAAAAGCTACAAAAATATTTAATTGGTGGGAAGATTAATCTGGGGAGCAGAGCTCAAATTAGAGTGACAATTACATTTTCTTTTAAAAAAAGATAGATTTTATAAATAGATAGATTATATAAATAATGAGAAATAGTTATTGTAGGAAAGGGCCAGAGGAGATGTCTCGCTTTCCTTAGAGGAAGGACCTCAGCACCAAGTACTACCTGAAAAGATTGCATTCAAAGCACAACGTCTTGAAGTATCTTCTACGTAACAAGAAAATACTTCATTTTCTGCTCCTAGACCGTATTCCAACGTGTGAAGTGACACCAACTCACACCAAACGCTTCCAAGCCACCGCATCCCTCCAGGTACTCAAATCGACCTGATGCTGCCAGCCCCCCCCCCCCCCCCCCGGTGACCGCAGCGCCCGAGCCTGCAGCAGCCCGGCCGGTCCTGCCCGTGCCGGCACCGTGCTCGGTGCGCGGGCGCCCTCTGGTGGCATTTTCGGGCAGCGCAGGGCGCTCGCGGCACCGCGCACGCTGCACACGGTACGTGCTGCACGGTGCACAGCGCACAAGCATAGTGCAAAGTACACGCTGCACAGCACAAACTGCACAGAGCAAAGCACATGCTGCGCAGTGCACAGCACACGCCGCACAACACATGCTGCACAGCACACAAGCACAGTGAAAAGTACATGCCGCACAGCACACGCTGCACAGCGTAAAGGACGCTGCACAGTGCAAAACATGCGCTGCACAACACAAAGCACGTTTTACACAGTGTAGAGCACACACCGCACAGTGCAAAGCACACGCCGCACATTACACGCTGCACAGTGCAAAGCACACGCTACACAGTGTAGAGCACACGCCGCACAGCACATGCTGCAGTGCAAAGCACATGGCACACAGTGCAAAGCACATGCTGCACAGCGCACAAGCACAGTGCAAAGTACATGCTGCATAGTGCACAGCACACGCTGCACAGTGCAAAGCATACAGTACACAGTGCAAAGTACATGGTGCACAGCACACGCCGTACAGCACATGTTGCACAGCACACATTACACAGCATATACTACATGGTGCAGTGCACAGCCCACTGTGCAAAGCCCTTCTGGGCATTTCCCTGACCCCAAGTCCATGATGTGGGGTCTCTGCCCCCACCTGTGCATGCTTCTGCCTGGGCATGAGCCCCTGCAAGATGAAAAGCACCTCTCCTGCTCCCTGCTTTTCTGGGGACCCATGTCTCCCAGCTGTGGGTCCAGTTGGGTGCTTCTCCAGCACCCACAGCTGACGCTGCTCGCTGACCCTGCACAGTGCTGCGGGGCAGGACAACCAGGAGCACTGCTTGGTGGCCTGGGGAGGGGTGGGCCAGGGGCAATGCTGACCTGCGGCGGGGTCCCTGCAGCTGGCTGCCTCCTGGGCTGCACCCACCACCCCGAAAGCAAGCGGGGCTGAGATGCCGCTGCAGAGGCAGCCCTGGGGCAGCACAGCAGTGGGAGGCTTCTGGCCCTAGTGTGGTGGACGCTTGTGTACAGCCCTTCCCAGCAGCTGCTGCAGCAGGCAGCAGCAGTTTATTTCCAGATTAGAGCCCTTCTAGGCAGCCAGGGCCATCAACTGCACAGAACGATGCAGTGGACTGACGTGCTGTGGCTGTGGGCTCTGCTGTTCTCATGCTCCTGGATGTGTTTGTGTTGTGCTGCGCTGCCAAGTCCCATCACAGGCAGCAGATTACAGGATTGGAAAGACTTTGGAGCGCATGTTCCCCCCAAAGACAGCACCATCCCTCTGCCCCCCGGCACTGGGACTGCAGGAAGGGATCCCATCTAATTGCTGGACAGAGCCTGTATCACCAGGTATCTGTGTCAACCTCTATTTCTCACAGCCCAGTAAATAAAAGAGGCCCAATAACACAGTGTGAGTGGCTGGTGGGTACAACAACCCACTGGCTACAGCTGCTGTTACCATTTTGCAGGCCAATCTCTGGAAAACCGCGCGGAGCAGCTCAGTCTTGCCCACCCGCAGGTGCCTGGGGGACGGCTCCCGAAGCGCACAGATGCCATTCAGCCTGTACTGGTGGCTGGGTCACCCTCGGCGCATGTGGCAGGGAAATCAGCCTGTGCCAGCCAGCAGCAAGCAGTGCCCGAGAGCTCTCTGACCTCAGCCACCCCTCTGGAGTTTGGGGCCAGGCTGGTTAGAGATGTGAGCTGGGGCTGTGACCCTGAGAAGAGCCGGTGGCTGTTCCCTGCAAGTGCTCAGACAGCACATTAATAACCCTGAGCGACAGCGCTCGCAGGAGCTGATACGCCAAGCTAATAGATAGGTTTAGACATGGGAAGGTGTCCATATGCTTTGGTGATTGCATCGCTCTCCCTTATTGCACCACATATGTTGTGCTTTTTGCACCTAATAGATTTCTAAATTGGCTCTTTCTATCTGAGTGGTCGCCTTAAGTGTTTCCATATCACATCTTTTATGACTAATAAGGCTTCCACTTACTTAACCTGCGCTGCAATCAATGTGGGACACGTTTTTATACCAGCTCTGGCCATGCCCTGCTCAGCCCCCCGCCCCGATGCTCCACGTTGGTGGTGCTGTGCCATGCCATGGGGCTTGGGCAAATGGGACCAGCTCCATCCCAGGGACAGGGTGTCCCATGGCATGTCCTTGGGGCCCTCTCAGCATCACACTTGAAGCTCTTTCACACATCCCCCATTCAGAAGGAGCACAAGGTTGCTCTTACCTTTCAAGACGAGACCAGAGGAAGAAGCAAGGAGATTAGCTGCTCTTTTTGTCACTCTGCAGGCCTATAAACACAGCCCCATTAAAGAGGAGGACAGCCCAGAGGGACCCCTCTCAGGGGGGGTTTAGTGCGCTGAGCCAAAGGGATGAAAGAGGCTTTTGAGAACTGAATAGCAACAAACCAGCAATGGCAGCATCTTTCAGGGCTGGGACCTGCTGACCTCTGAGCTGAGGCTGGAGCTGAGCTAATTAAACAGAAAACAAACAACCCTGAAGTGCCACTTGCCCAGGCAGGCTGGCTGCCCGCGTGGAGACTGGCCCATGCCGGCTCATGTGCCAAAAAATGGGACCATACAGGAGACAGGGGGTTGGTGCTGATGCCATGCATGGCTGGCCATGGGGAGGACAACCGCCCTGGCTCTGGGTTCATGGCTCATGCACTCTCAGTGTGTGTTTATGGATTGAATTCGGGTGTAAAAAAATGGTTGGTACAGAGTGAAGTGGAGCAGGCATGAGCCAAGAAGCCAAACGCAGGCAGCCAAGGTGAACACTTTGCTTTGCCCACACAGCACATGATGCAGACAGCCAGGCAGTAGCAGTCATACACCGTAGATAGCTCCTTCCCTCCCTCCAGATCTGCAAAGCACAGCCTTACACCCCTGATCTTACCTGCACTGGGCCAGACAGGACAAGCTGCCTCTCAGGAGATGAACTGCGCAGCTGCCCATGTGTCCAAGCTGCCCTTCTGTGCTGGTTTCACTGGTCTTGGGCACGAGCAACCAGAATTGCACTGGATATGCCAGGTCTCCCCAGCACCATGTGCAATGCCAACAACATTCCCCTGCCTCCATGGGAAAGGCCTCTCTCGACGTGTCCTTGCTCTGCATTTTCTCAGCCGCTAGCAGGCTCAGAGCCACGCTGGAGCTTTCGATGGTCTTTCTGCCCCTCTATTACTCACAGCAGACTGTTGTAGTGACTCTCACACGTCCATAAGTGCTGCAGTCCCAGAGCTAGCTATAGTCTGTAATAGGCACCATTCATGAGCCCTGCCAGGTCCCAAGAGCCCCATCCTCCCTCCTGGCATCCCTGCAAGGGTTAACGGCAGGGTTCATGCCCCAGCAACATGCAAGGTGCCCGGAGCAAAACAAGTGATGTTCCGAGATTGTTTTGTTTGATCAATGCTATTAAACTGATAGATTGTTTGGGGAAGCTTTTTATCTCAGCCCTCACATCTGTTCTGCATTTGGAGGCAGTGGTACGAGGCTGGGGGTGAAGAGCAGGTGCTGCGAGTGTCTGGTGAACATTAGGGAACATTCACTCGGAGGCTCCGGAGCTGCCAAAAAGTGCACTGATTGGACAGATGTTACTTCATTACTGTCAACTCGTCATCCTGGATGTTTTAAGTGAACATTTGTTTGTTAAGGAAACACAGCTGTTACCAAGAAATTTGGTTTTCCTTTCCTTTTTTTGGCTGCAGGGCAGAGGAGAAGCCCAAGGTACCTGGGAACCTGCAAAGCCCCTTTCTGGGCAGCACCCTGCAGCGAGGAAGGGGCTCAGGCCTGGGAGGACCTTGCCTGGTCACCTACCACCTCCTTTGCCCCAGGGCTCAGCCCTGTCTAAACTCTCCTGGACACGTTTTCCCGACCTGGTCTTCAAAATTTCCAGTGCTGGAAGCTGGTGGGTATTCCATTCTCCAGTTGCGGGGTCCCTGCTGGAGCCGTGCAGCAGAGGTGGCTTTTTTTGTGGACTCCTGGGTGCTGAAAGCTTCTTCCCATTCAGGTTAAGGGCCGATCTTCCAGAAATTATCCTCAAAGTGTAATTTGTTTCAAGGAACTGCAGGGATGGTGCCATCCAGCAGCAGAGTTACCCAGGGAGGAATCAGAGCACAGTCTGGCCCACAGCCCTGCCACAAAATTCCATGGAGGGTACACACAAGTGGTATGGATCTGGTTTATCCTATTGCACGCCTTCCAAAATAAATATGGGTCCATAGGCTTCCCTCCGACATTCAAGCTAAGTTTCATCCAGAAATACTTACTGGGAATGTCAAATCTGTGCCTTCGAGGGCAGCCTTGGGCAGGAAGACTCGTGTCTCATCCTACAACAGCAGTGCTTCATGCCTGGGACCACCCTGCAAAAAATGTGCAACCTGCAGGGAACAGCTGTGGTGCACATTTCTGATCTCCTCTCATGGTGAGTCTCAAGAGCAACCAGGTCTTCTCCATCCTCTGGATGAGACTGAGATGCTTCACTTTCCCTGTGCCTCAGTTTCCCCACTGGGACTTTTGGACAGAGCTGGTTTCAGCCCATAAGGGTGTTGGGAGGATTAATTAATGTCCTGTGGTGCTCTGGTGGAAGGCAAAGCTCGCCATCAGCTGACAGAACAGTTTTCAGAGGAGGAGCAGGCTGTGGGTCACGCACGGGTGCGGTGACAGCCTCTGAATCCATACCGTGCAAGATGGAGTGGGCAACGAATATCTACTGGAGTAGTGAGAGCACTTATTAGCAAAGTTCTGGTTTATTAGGTATTTAACCCAGAGCAAGTCTCATTTTGCTTTTCCCCTGTGCTATAAATATACCTGCCAATACCTGCAGCCGAGTGGGCTGGGAACGGTGCAGCTAATCCAAGCATCCCTTTGCGAGATCTTCCAGACCAGGACTTCTGGAGCCGCTGAGTTGCATCAGCTTAGGCAGCATCTGATCAATTCAGAATTATGATCTTCCCGTCTATTAGCAATGACTAAATGACTGCCTCGCACCTACGCA
Organism: Falco rusticolus; assembly: GCF_015220075.1. Taxonomy (NCBI): domain Eukaryota; kingdom Metazoa; phylum Chordata; class Aves; order Falconiformes; family Falconidae; genus Falco; species Falco rusticolus. Next base: position 5,144,004 of record NC_051193.1, read on the forward strand.
TCTGTAGCTGTATGTCTTCCCATGCCTTGCACAGACTTGTTTTCCTTTATTGATTTTTATCCTCAAGCTTTTCCGCTTTGATTGATTCTGAGCAAAACGTGCAAATGAGGAGTCAAACATCTTTATGACTTGAGAACTTATGGAAGGAATTCACTGTTCTTAATAACCTCCCTCTCACTGTTGGGTAAGCATTTAACAGCCAATGCACTTTGTCAGGAGGAGCAGGCTGGTCATCCAGAAGAATGAAATACTTTCTTCTTCTGTTGCATCCCTCTGGCTGAGGGCAGTGAAGGAAGGTGGCTCCGTTTTATGCCTCTTTATAACCTGTTTCTTTTTTTTTCCCGCCCCAGCCTCCAGCTCAGCACTGCTCGGGGTGGGGGTTATGTGGCAGGAAGTCCAAAAGAGCAAGCTCATTCCAGTGGGGTGTCCTGCAAAGCTACTGGGAACAATTAGGATCCTGCTGCTGCCTGAAAACAGCTCTCTGGTATCGTGTGAGGTTGGAAGGTGATCTTGCGTATCAGCATTGGTGCTTCAAGCACAGCAGAGATCAGCCTTTGGAATAAGATGCTGAAAAAGAAGAAGAGAAAGCATCTACAGAAGTATCATGCAGTGTGTAGTAATCCTGTAGCATCTACACAGGGTGGTTACTGAGGGCTTTGGTAGGTTTCCTGCTATGCAAAACCTCTCCTTGTCAAGGAAATCATGGGTTTAAAAGCTATGGAAACTACCTTTGCTAAAAATACACACTTGGCTAGGGACGGTTGCATAGAAATGCCAGAATTTTGATGGAGGCAGAAAGCTATCGATTAAATCCATTGATTAAATCTCCTGAAAACCAAGACACAACCAACCAAACCAGCCATGGGACCAGCTCCTGTCTTACCATCGCGCCAAGTCACCTGTCAAACGCGAACCTCGCCCAGGTTATGGCACGGGGGACCTGCCTGCTGCTGGACAGGCTCCCTTCTCCCACCAACAACGGGGAGAAACAGCCAGGAAAAATACCCCACCAGACTTACAAGAAACAACAGCCAGGGAGTTCACAAACCCCTTCAAACTGCTCAAGATTTACCCAGCTTTAATTGACACCGTGGTTTGTAAAACTGCGCTGGTATTAGGCCATGGGGGACTGTTGATTTTTAGGAAGGAGTCCCAGTGGTTCCTTATTTAAAATAAACAGGACACTATGGCCCAGAGTTCCCCTCCCCCCCCCCCCCCCCCCCCGCCCCACTCCTAAAAATTGGGAATCACGAGCCTGATGTCTCCTCCCACCCGTGTCCCTGTTACGGGCTGCTGGAATTGCAGGCAAGGTGCTGGCAGCACCGGCACCACCAGGCTTTGCCTTGGTTTATTAATGTTAAATAAAAGTCGAATGCTCTTTGCAGTTACAGCTGGAGCCAGAGACTTTCAGAACGAATCTGCTGAAAATGAGTTTTATATACTGACTGGCTGAATGGATAATTAAACAAATAACAAAAGTGAAATGCAATTTTGTTTTACCTCCTGGGAACATTATTGTTAGTTTATTCTTTTTATCAAAAGACTTAAGAAAAAAAAACCCCAACTATGCAATTTAACAATATTGCTTTTGTAAACAATTTGAAAATCCAATAACTGTAAAACTTATGACATGTTATTAAAACGTCTTATTTTTTTCCCCTACAAGTGAAAAAGCAATTCCAATCTCAGATGCTATAATTTAATTATACACTTTAAGTTCTAAAGATACCATAATTCTTAGCACTGAATACATTCAATTTAATGTCCTTCTGGCATGTTTAAGCAGCTCAGTCATTGTTGAGCACATTGGTCCGGTTTCAGACAAACTTTGCTTACTGGATGCTCTTCCCAGCTGTGGGAGGTTTGGGGAGAGCTGGAGGCCACCAGTGTCCCCAGTATCCCCTCGCCCAGCCAGGGTGCCGCACAGCCCTGGATGGCTGAGGGAGAAAAGTTTTGGTTTTCTTTCTGAAACATCTAACAGGTGCGATGCTAGAGGCAGTGGTGGGCAGCACCAGCAAGACAAATTCAACGAGCCCCAGCTGGGCACGTGGAGCCTTTGATGGGGATGTGACAGCATGGGGAAACAGGACGCTTTCTTTCCTCCTGCCAGCCCTGAGTGGCAATAAGAAATACTACCTGGGCGCTAGGATCACACTGCCTAGCACGTCTTTGCTGTAAGCCCTGAGCCGCAGCACCGCGGATGCTGCCCCAGCATCAAACGCAGCATCTTGGGCAGTGCAGCTTCAAGGGGCGACTGCGCTCAGAGGCAGGGACTTGCTCACGCACACCCACCCAAGTGCCACCACCCTTTGCCCACGCAAGTGCTGCCATCGTCCTCGACCCGCCGGTGCTCAGGGTCTGCCACCCCCATCCCTCTCCCTTCCACCCCCTGCTGCAGTGACCTGTGCAAACGGAGGAGGGAGGGTCTTCAGCCATGGCCCTCAGCAGAGCGAGAGCGGGACCTACCCTGGCAGCAAGAGTGTTTCCAACACAAGAACTAATTTGAACAAAATTTAAATGCTAACAAATAAATAAAGGCAAGCTACAGTGACCTAGTAATAAGATACCTTTGGATGTTCATTACGCTGGATTTCCAGGCAGTTAAATAGTTTAATGCATTTCCCTTTGGCTTGCATATCAATCTCTCAGCCTGTCTGAAAATAGCGTCTAATATCCTCCCCCGTTATACATTACTGGCGAAATGCCTCAGCGGCACCAGCAGTGACTCTCCCACCAGGTAGGGGCTGTCATTCATTGACAGCAGTGGCGTGTGGATAATTGATGGCAAGTGATTGTCAGCATGTGATGATTATCTCTTCGGGTTGTCTGCAGAACAATTAATGGCGAGGAAAAGAATTCATTTAATTAATCATTTCCTGTAAATAAATGCATCAGAATAAAATAAATCACTGCGTTGTTTCTAAAAATGGTTTGCTGCAAAAGGCTGCCACATGTTAGCATGATGGAGCTGGTGGTGTGGAAGAGGCACCAGAGAGGTTGAAATATTAAGTGGATGCCAGTCATCCTTCCTTGAGCTTTGGAAACGGGGGAATTTTCATAGGGAAGGGACTTGCTGTAGCCGCTGAGGGGCTCCGAAGCGAGCGAGATGCTGGGGACTGGGCTGCGGAGCCACGTAGCAAGAGGCTCTCTCCTTGGGTACGAGCCCTCCCTGCCTCTCTCCGGGGGGAAGCACGTTTAATGGAGAACCTGTGAGATGTTCCTCACGGGTCTCATCTCCACCACAGCAGAGCCCCAGGGCTCCCGTGGGTACACCAGCACAGGTTGGTGCTCAGCTACCAGACCCGCTGGGCTATCTCTGCTCTAACCTACCTTGCTACAGACTCTTTTGTTCCTCTTCAAGCTCCAGGTTGCTCTGAGGACTCAAATTTGCACCATATCGTGGATCTCAGTCCAGATCCACCTGCAGCAGAGCCCTATTAGCTGCTTTCTGCATTACTGATACTCAGCCCTCAACCCACCCAGCGCTACCACAGCATCACTTGACTCCCAACCGCAACCCCCCCAAGGGGCATAGACCCTCCACACAGCGCTGCTGCTGCCTTCCAACACCGCACATCCGTGCTGGAAAGCTGCTGATGACGCCTGGGATGAGCAACCATAAAGCCCCATCAGATGGGATAGTGCCATCCTGCATCCTGGCGTGGCGTTTAGGTGTTTGAGGTGCTTAAAGGGCTCCTGCCTCCCAAAAAACCTTGCGATAAAGCATCTCATAGGGATAAGCCGACCTTTAGCTGCTGTCAGACTGTGGGGTGTAAATCGGGGCAGAATTTGGCCTTCAGAGAAAACAATGGGCAGTAGAAAAAGAAACCAGGTAGGTGTTAAAAGTAATAATGATAAATTTCCATACCACCTATAAGTAATCCCAACCAGAAAAATACACGAGATGTGTCATAAACCGATAGCATTTTAAGAATGCTGAAAGTTTCTAAAATTAATTTTCTTCATTTTACTTTATTAAAATTGCTTTCATTTATCTCCTGTGTTAAATATTTTATTTTTCCATATTAATGGCTGCAATTTCTACTGCAGCTTGTTTCTGTCATTAACACTGTACAAACTTAATATCATTAGTAGTTTTTTCCCTTAATTATGTGAGTGGAGAAGAAAAACATCAAAGTTTCCGTGAAATTGGAATAGTATATCTAAATTGCCTCATGTTTATTTTAACATTAACAGTAAATGAAGCTAATGGGCTTTTATATTATTGAAAGCAGCCATTTGTGTCCTGCCTGCTGTAATATATAGCAAAGCTTTAAAAGATGTTAAATAATTAGTTATTTAATAGGGATGTGCAAAATAGATCAAACAAAAGGCAAACTTCTGGTAGCAGAAGCTTTGGTTCAAACCAGGGCCCCTTTGTGATGCCTTAAAATTGGGTTTTTCCTACGCACATCTTATGTCCCACTGTTAATCTGATTGTTTTAATCTACAGCAGACCCAGAGGGCTCCCGGTTCGCCAGCCTGGGGGACAGCGGAGTTGCATGCCCAGAAGCAATGGCAATGATGGCATCGGGAGGATGCACGGCTGTGGCTCTGCATCACCCGTGGGGACTTGGAAACGGCTCCTGCCCTGTGCAAGGTCTTTCATGGCAAGCAGTGACCTTCCCTTGTCCCTGGCCGGAGGCTCCTGCACTCCAGGAGGTGAAGGGGGTGATGCTGACAGAGAAAAATCCCGCTGGTTTAAGGGCAGGAGCCCCAAGGGCACACTTGTACTTTGCACATTGTCTCCATGCAAGCCAATGCTTGCCAAGCACACATCAGGAGCTATTTACTCCAAAATTCACACCAACAAATGCATTCTCCCTTCCTGGGAAAATCCTCTGCATCGGAGCAGAGACAAAACTTCAGCGGTGAGATAACAGATGTAACTATGAGGAATGGAAACACTCTCTCCATCACTTGTCCATGGGATGAAGCCTATGCGTTTCAGCACAAGGACAAATTCAAGAGCAAGTTGCTAACTTGTGGCCAAATTGCAACGCTTTAGGACAGTATTTGGCAATTAGGGAAATTGCCTTTAGGGTGATATTGCAAAAGCCTGCCAGTCTAGCACAAACTCAGTCCTTTTTAACACCCCGAGCTGGTACAGGATGATAATTAAACACCTCCTGGTATTGCCTCACTCCCTCACACTCATACTCCAACACTTTAAAAATACTGTTAACAGCCTATATCTTCCTTTCCCATTTGTTCTTGTGCTGTGGAGATGCATGCACTTAAATCAGCTACAGCCAGCCTGAAGAAAGGGTGTGCAAATGAGAGCATTACTCTCTTTCAACCTATTGGTGCTATTAAAAATGTGCCTGGAATTAATAATAATAACAAACTGCTGCAGCTTAAATGAAATCGATAACAAATGGCAGTTTTGCAGAAGGCCTTGGGAAAAGGCTGAAAGAGGGAGGGAGGACATGGGGAGGGGTGTGCAGGGGAGCACACCTGGGAATGTCAGAAAGCGCCGGTGCTCCCTGGCTTAACTTAAGCAGGGTTTAACTCCCAGGGTTGTTTTTTTTGGTTTGTTTTTGGTTTTGTTTTTGTGTTTTTTTGTTGCTGCTCATCTCACAGCATCTTTGCAAGGACTTTTTGAGCAGCGTGCTCCCCCAACAGCAGCCTCCAGCATAACTGTAGGTCTTGGCCAGTGAGGCGATGCTGTTTCCTGTGCCTCGGAGAAATGGAAAGCTGACGGGATAGGGATCGCGCTGCCTCTTTGCAACATGGGCTGCACATGTAGGACTGGAAAAAATAAATAAACTGGCCCCGTATTGCAAGCCACAGGAATTTGTCATCCGAGGAGCACTGGAGAGGGGAGAAATCACCACGTGGTTGTCACTCCCATCTGGGAAAACTAGTTCACACCAGCAGACTGTGAGTTTACACCAGGCTGTAACGGCCCCGTTGTTCTTTCATCACCCATGTGCATATGGGTGAATTTTAAGAAGTAGCCCCCAGAATTCAAATGCGGCTTCAACAAATGAGCAGAGGATATCAGTGTGGGTAAAGATGAGGGGTTATGTCAAGCATTTTTGCTTTAGCCTACTTTAGGGAAAGCAGGGGGTAGAGTGGGAGGAAAGAGGAATTGCTTAGGGAGATACGAAGCTTCTCTAAAACATGTTGGATTCTGGGATGACACTTACTTGCAAGCCAGAGAGTTATCTGATCCAAAGCACTGGCTTTACACGCTGCTTGGACTGCAGCAGGACCAGAAATGCCACAGTCTCCCTTGGCATGAGTCAAGGTCACGCTTGCTGAGGTCCAGATTTCAACCCAATGGACCTCCAGCAGTGAAGGAGATACCCAGGAGCATAAGTGCAAACCGTCACCCACGGTCATGAAGCAACATCGGGCATCTGCCTGTGTCCCCAGCTGCGGTGCCAGGGAGCTTCTGCGCCTCTGGCTGCATCTGTGCTCATCACGCTCCCCTGTCCGTGGTGGGTACCACTGTTCCTTCATCCGAGGTGACAGCATCCAACGAGCCACCACGGGAAGGCAGGTTTGTCCCTTCTCCATTCCGGGCAGGGGGGACAGGAGGAACGTGGCCTGTTGGCCGAGGGAGAATAATTACAGGGAAGTGGCAGCTTTGCTTCTGCTTAACTTGCTTTGGAAGGAACAGTTGGGGGTACTACAGAAACTAATGTAAGGTAATGTAATCATTTACAGAAGATTTGTGGTAAATGAATGTTTGGCCTCTGTCCAAGCGCGCAGCCAGGGCTCATTACGCCGGAGGAGATGGCAGTGAAAGCTTTCCACGGCCACTGTTTGTCTTTCATTTCATCTCATGTCTGACCCGCCTGACCTCGGCGAAGCCAGCAAAGACTTTGCTTTTTGCTGGCCGGATTTCAGCTGCGGGAAATGCGATTTCTAAATGACAGCGCTGTAAATGCCCAGCGTGCTGGACCTTTCACGCAGTAATGAGCCACGGCTTTTTCAAACCCCAGTACTTTAGTGAAGAACAGATATTTTTTTTTTAATTTTTTTTTTCCACATGAAAACAGCAGTGAGGGCCTTGGGATAGGGTAACTTAGCAACTCCACCACAGGGATTAGGAAAATTGACTCCAGACCAAACTAAAACAGCAGAGTTTCCTGTTTTGAGCCACTCTGTACTATATTAAAATTATTTATGAAAAGGGTAAGAAGGAGGGGAAGCATGGGGAGCCGGGGCTGCTGTTGGGGGAGATCAGCCTGGGGGAATTTTTTCATCCTGCCACTGAGCTTGCAGCATGTCAGGGGCTGGGATGCTGAGCCAGGTCTCAGCCGCAGGACCACGGGTCACCTGCTCATGCAAAGGTTGGGTCAGCATCTGTCCCTCCAACCCAGCTAGCAAGGCACTGGGAAGGATCCCAGAATCTCCCAGCACTATTGTGTGAGGCAGATCCACCGTCATGGTGAGAGAGAGAAGATCAGATGAATCTGAACTTCTGGGACAAAAGGGATGAAGCCCACAAGCACATGGTGGTCAACGAGCAAACCCTGTCCCTTTGACGTGTTTGCTGATCTCTTGACTCCAGGCAAAGTTTGCAGTGCCTGCAGCTAAAACATTTTCTTTTTTTTCTTTTCTATTTGAAGGAGACAAACTGCAGGACAAACAGTGGATGCAAAGAAGCCCTGCTGTCCTACATTGTCCAGATCCCTGCTCAGCCAGGGCAGAAACCCCGGCGTAGTTTCGGCACCACACTGTGGGTCTGCTTTATGCAGCAGCATTGAACCAGGGGCTGGAGGGATGCGGAGAGGAAGGTTTTGAGGGAGATGTTGCTCCTACACTTGCTTTGGCTGTTCCCATTCTGGAGCCCTGGAGATGTGCAGGGAGAGCTGTAGCTCGAGATCTGGCTGCGGTTGTGCCCAGGGACCCTACTAGATGCGGGGATGCCCTGGCTCCTGCCAGGGAGCTGCTGGTGGAGGGGCACAGCCCCTGTGCCCCTTGTGTTTCCCTGTTGGAAGCAGCTCTCCCGCTCCTCCCACAGTGCCCCTGCGGTCGGGATGAGGCAGCTCCATTTTTTTGGCACTTGCTGGCTTTTTATTGTTACAGATTTCAATAAGCTGCTCTTGTTTAAGGATTTTTGGTAAATGGAATTAAGTAAAAACCGTTGCTGGTTTCAAACTTCCCAAGTCTGCTCAAGGGGAAAAAAAAAGCCACCGAGACCCACAAGCAACAAACATTTAGAACCATCAGCAGGTTTAAAACAGCCTCGTCCCACAACTGCCCGTCACAGGCCCTGCTGTGAACTATTGGAGTCTCTTCAGGGCATCGAAAAGACAGCTGGGTCAGGGCTCCCCTTTCTCCCAGCGATGCACAGCCACCCCAAGAGGCCCCAGATCTAAAAAGAGCCACAGATGAGGTATTAGCTAGGAAAGTGTAATTACACGTTGGCTAACGGGCTGAGGACCTTGCCAGCACGGTGGGAGCCGACCTGACAGTGGAGCCCTGTGGGGTGGTCCTGGGGGCTGAACCCATCACCAGCTCTGCCCATGGACGTGGATGATTTTTGTGGTCCTTGAGTGGGGGTTGAGAGCTCTGCCATTGTTCAGCGCCTGAGAGGACACCTGAAAGCCGCTTGCTTTTCCATGCGAGATTTATTATTTAAAAGGAGACATGCCTTAGACATGCAAGAAGAAAATTCAAAAGACAGTGAAAAAGTACCTTGTCAGAGCCCCCTTCTCCTGCCATTTATCTTCTAGTCCTTAAGACATATTAAAATAGATTTAAAAGGACACTTTAAGTTTTTTCTCTTTAAGGAACGCATTAGTGCTACATAGGCTTTTGTTTTAATTAAAATAGGTATTGAAATCCTCCATGAAGCTTCAGTGGAATTGTTACAGACTGCAGTTTTCTTATGTGCAGTGCAGCCAAAATATACTGTAGCTGTTATCTTGCAACAAGGCAGAAGTCTTATTAATTTAGTTCAATCAAATCAAAGCTGCTTTAATTTACAAAGCAATAAAATCTGCAAGCATCCCTTTAGATCAAAGAACTAAAAACAGCCTAAACACAAGTGGAATGTTTATTTTGTACAATGGTCCATAACTGCATTTATGTGATTTAAAAGCTTTTTGAAGCATGTGATAATATTACATGCATATAGAATTGTGTCCTTGTTGTGGATCATTACTCCCCACAGAGACCAAAAAGCATTTGCTGTTCAACTCCTACCTAAAATATTTCCTTTTACATTTTTTTTTTCCTTGCCTTAAATGGGATCTCTATGGTAATTTTTTTTGCAGGGTTGTGATGCAAAATCATTTACTAAAAGGGATGGGAGTGCTGTATGGTGTAAAAAGAACCTCAGCCAGTTTTTCAACTTTGGACGAAGGGAATATTTGATAGTTTTCCAGTGCTGCAAGAGATGCTTCACTCAAGGGGTGACAATGGCTGGGCACCTCTAGGAACCCAACTGCACCACGGCTGCTTGGGGGCTGTAAGGAGCCCAGCACCAAGCAAAAAGCTAATTACGCCACTCTGGGGCCAATTTGCACCCTCCCACTGATATCAGCCATATCTGGATGATGTTTCTGCACCATGCAGAAATATCATGATGGGAGAGCAGGGTGGTCCCATCCTGCGGGAACGGACTGGGATGCATGTGAGATGCTCCAGCCTCCCTGTGTTTGAAGGGTGTTTGATCTGGGGAGAAGCCCACTGTGGTTATGAAAAAAAGACTAGAAAGAGCCTGTGTTTTTAGGTTTCAGCTGTGTGTCTGTAAATAATTTGGTGCAACAATGCCTGCTCTACTGTACTTCACAAGGAATGAAAAGTATTTGCACGTTAACAAAAGAATTCAATGGATTGGAAAATGACTGTCCTTTTGAACATGGGGCTTTCCACTGTATTTGAGAAATTGCACAAAGTGCTGAAAAACTGGATGCTGTTTCTCACCTAACCATTAAATCCTTCCAGATGTGGGGAGAATGAAATATCTGTAAAACAGAATAAGCCACCCCAGCGAACAGCCAGCTCTTTGCCAGCATTGTTTGTAACGTGAACATGTAATTTGCTCTGTGTTGCATAGTTTTATAGGTTTGGGAATATTTCTGCCAGAGTTTTTTGGATGATGCTTTACACCATCATCACTGATGTTTAAGACTTCGGGGTTAAAAAAAACACCAAAACCCAAAACTAAACATTTTCTCATCTTTCTTTTCTTTGACTTTTTACTCAGGCCAGGAGATGGTGGCAAAAACACAGACTCTCATGAAAAATAGCTGAAACATGGAACTGAGTGTTTATATATTAAAAAAAAAATACTGAGAAAAATCAATTGTAGTCAAACGATGGAAAACTAATGAAACTGCCACAGCTTTCTAAGAAAAAACCCAACTCCGCCAGAGTCCTTTGTGCCATGGCTGGGTTTATGCAGCAGTAACTCAGACTGCCGGAGTTTTAATAAAGGAGGATATACTACCGAAACTGCTTTTTAGCAGTTACCCAGCAAAGTTGGATGTTTCTATGGATTGCTACCAACTACCCCTTCCAGACGCAGCACGGGGCAAGCGGGTCCCTGGGAGCCGTCCATGGGTTCTGCAGCCGGAGCAGCCGGCTCGTGCCGCCCTCCCTCACTGATGCCCGTGCAGTAGAAAAGGCAATTAAGCTAACTGGATTTTTAAAATTTTAGAGTCACTGTAAATAATATGGAGCATGAGTTATGCCACGAGGGCGACAGTAATTGCCGGCTTCTTCACTTTTTATTACCAACAGCACACTGGGAGCTGTTTTATTGGCCCATTTGAGTGTATAACAGCCCTGCTGGGGTACGTCTTGCCCTCCCTAAATCTGCCTTCGGGGCTGGGCTCTCCGGAGTCCCCCGCAGGCTCCGTTTACCTGGCTGTCATCGCTTCCCGTCCCGCCAGCACCCGGGATGATTTAAGCACTCTTCAGGCCATGAGCACTAACCGTATTTTCCATAGTAAGACCTGCAAGCACCATCGTTTGGCTGGAGATCTCTGGGTATTTTCATCCCCATTTCTCCGATGCATTGACATGAAGTTCTGCCTCTGCCTAACATCCACGCCTGAGTGCAATTTGTGCATCCCACAGGATTTAACCCAGCCTGAACTGAGGTCCCATTCAAGGGTCTGCTCAAACTCATCTGTTCTTCGAAACCAGTGTCCGTTCAAATCAAAATCTTTCATTCATTCCCCATGACTTGGCTCAGGAGCGAACGAAACCATCAGCACAATCCTCCTTCCCACTCGCCCCGGTGTAAATAGAGGAGTATCCCATCGGTGCGCCTATAGCACTATATACATCTGTTGTACCTATTTCCCTCTGTCGTGTGCCCATGCTTGTCCTCCTTACCACAGTGGCTGGGTTGTAAATCGCAGAAAATGCCACGCTACACGGAAGTACCCAGTCGTTTATAATACTCAACCCTCGTCCTGGTCCGCTACCTATTAGTAAAAAGCAGGAGAATTTTCTCCCTCCCCCTGCCTGTCCTTGAATCCGTTACTTTTCTTGTTGCTGCTTAAGATGGCTTTATAAAGAAGAGGAAACTTCAATGGCAGCAGATGGCAGATAAGTAGGAATGGTAAATAGTTTTAATTACTGCATAATGTAAGTGAGACAATAAAGGGGAGAGAGTGGGAACAAGCTGCTGCCATGGCAGCCCTGGAACTGTTGCGGGACCCAATTTGTCTGGAAGGCAGCATGTGTTGCTTTTAGTCTTAGGAGGGCTTTAAAAGAGAATGCCGAAAAATATTAATTGCATGGCTCATCTGCCCATCCATCTTCACAACCGAGTAACACGCTTCCTTAATTTCAGGGGAATCGTTTTCAAATGGGAATCATGCAAATGAGTATTTTAGCTATTCATTTGTTTTACTGCAAGCGCTTTGTGAGCAAATGGCCTACAGCTTGCAATGAATTAAAAGACATGGGCACTGGAGACCGATTTTTAATACAAAGTCTTGACACAGAGACGACCCCGACCGACAACACAGAAAATGTTGGCATAGCAACTTTGGGCATTTTCATGCAAATTGGCTCCTATATAGATGATACGAATGCAATGTTTTCCTTCAACTAATCATCATAAAATTAGTTTCACTATATTTAAATGCTTCTACTTAATGCATTATATCCATATGCATGAAATTGCCTCAGCTAATGCGGTACATAAAATGCCAAAGATACAATGAATAGCCAAATTGCAAACAGTTATGTTATCTCCCATAAAAACTCCTTTTTTCTTATTGAATGTGTGGGCCCCAAAGGCATCTATCACAAATTGCTATTAATGCACATACACACATAGGCGCGTGCACCCACACACAAAACACCTACATTTAAGTAACATTAAGGTTGTTATGCAACCTAATACAAACCAAAAATCTAAATTCAAGCTGGACTCTTTGCTTATTGTTGTCTCCATTGTACGTATACGTGTACTCATGAGCGCGCTAGCTATTGGCTTCACAGAGGAAATAACTCGATGCTATGTTATTACACATGCAGTTTTCTAAACTTCAAAGAAATTACATTTTGCATGAAACTACCCCTGTGCAGGTCCCCAGATTGCATCCCACTGGTTCTTGTAATACTTAGGTCTGCTGAGAGGAGAGGGAGAAATTGCTGCTGCCACTTTGAATTTCCTTGCTTTTGATGATTTTATTCCAAATCCTGCTACTAAACTGCACTTAGGGTTTGGTGGTGTTTCTTTTTTTTTTGACTAAATTTATTTTTCTTATAGCTGGACAACAGTGATCTGAAGGATAGGTTTATCCCGTGCATACTCTTGTTCAACGCTTGCTCTTCAATTTGGGACAGACCTCTCCAGTGCCACTGCCTGCTCTTCTCCTTGAAACCAAGTTTCCCTGAGCACGACCTGACAGCGGAAAGATGACTCCATCTGTATGACAGGCCAGACCGAGCAATTGCCAGAGTCAATGAAATGGACTTCTTGGACCTCGGCTGAACTCGGTCCAACGCCCAGGCGCAGAGGTTGGCGCAGTGCTCGCGTATGAGACGCCTCTCGGCCTCGGATGTACATAATGACTCTGCTGTGCTGCAGGAGCACGCAGGGCTTGGTCCTGGGTTGCACAAACAGCCACAAACACTTAGACTGCAGGCATAGAGGAATTCCCATTTGCTTCCCGAGGGGCTCTTAGATGGCTTCAAACAAGATGTTTGTCTCTTTTGGAGGGGTCAATACACCAGCCCAGGTTTCCAGTGTCAGGCAGGACAGACTGCAAACATATTTCGTCTGTCTAAAACACTAGGGGCAATAAATCATTAAGAAAATGTTACACCATGCTAAATGCTGCTGGGGGAATTAAATATTCAGAAGCATTCAGCCATTCATCTCTTTCTCCAGGAAAGAATCCAAAGGGGAGTGGATGGTGAAATCTCTATCCCCCCTTGGAGATGCTTCAGATGGTGCCTATATCTCTGACTTCTGAGGGTGCAAGTGTCACCATAGAAGGTACAAATGGGACCATCGCACCCACATTTAGTGCAAATAGCCTCTCACTCTGTGCTCCCCAAGCAATGGTCCCCAAAAGCGCTGCAGAGCGCAGAGGAGCGGAGCCAGCCTCCCACAGCTGAGGAGATGGCAAAGGACCAGGTCCTGTATCTATACACAAGGGATGCAATGTTGCGCATCCTGCTCATCACAAAGTATCTGACCAATGGTGTATTTTAATTTGTCTGTGTATTTTGCCACAGTCCTTAGGCCTAAAGGCACTTCCAGAAAATATTGATTTTGAGTCGGTTGTTCTAATGCTGTAAATATGGATGGTCCCAAGCAAACAGCAAAAGTAATGCCCAAATAGCTGGCTGGCCGCTTTTAAGAAATCTCAGATGGTTGAACAACTCATCTGACTGTGATGTCCAATTCTGGAATTCCCTCTCCGTGCATCTCCTTGGTGGTTTGGTACCACTTGCACAGAGATAAAACACCTTATCTCATCACTCAAGGACTAATTGCAAGGTGATTTAATTAAAGTATACCTCTCCTTCCCCCAAGTTAGTTGTATTTCATATTGCTCTAGCAGGAGTAATTTGCAGAAATTAAGCATTGCATGTCACTGAAATAGTACAGGTGCAATGGAAGAAAAAAACCCCTTCATGCAGCAGCAGGCAGTGCCACCAGAGCTCAGTGAAATATCTGTAACAACTCATTAATTCAGCAAATGCTGCACTTTGCAGCAAACATTCAAATTATCCACAAAGAGGCTGTTTTTAAAACTTGTAGGTTATTCATAATTGCTCAACGAACGCTTCAGGCAAATGTATTTTAGCCCATTGGGCGAACTGTTTGCTTTGGATATTTGCTACATAACGCACAATTAGCCCCAAGAATTTATTACATCATGATATCTTAAAGGCCAAAAGCAGGATGAGGAGGGGAAGTCAACGTGGATAATGAGAGCATCGAGAGCTCTTTTGCAGAGCAGGAAGAGGCACAGACCCAGGATAAATCATCGTGTTGGCCTGACAGCTGGGGAAGAGGTCACGAAGAAATGACTTTATGGGTACAAACCCGCTGTGGCCACTGTCATGCATGCGTGGCCCAGGGATGCTCCCACACCTGACCAGTAAAAGCAGATCTACACACGCACAGCTATCCCTGTGCAAAATGCATCATGCCATACGTTAAGCATGCCAACCAAGCCCCACAGACGCCTGTGACGACGGGCTTTGCACGGCCGAGGGAAAAGGGAAATGATTTCTTGTGGGGGCCAGAGAACATCCCCACTTGCACCATCCCCTGCTGACAGCAGTGTCACAGGGGAAATAATCCCAACATTTACAGCTTTGCTTTCTAGCAGGGCCAACAATTTTTCAAGCTGTTAATTCACTTCATCTTACAACTCACAAGTGCGTGCCTCCCAGATATTGGCAATCATATTTTTTATTACTAGTTATTGTAACAGTGAAGTCATATTTGTCTCCATTTCACCCTGGAGAGTCACGCAGCAGCAAATTAACATGGTAAGCAAAGCAAGATAGGCAGATGCTGATGGGGTAACGCTATCGTGGCGCTCCCAAGGTGTCACTTCTTGCAGACGAAGCGGTGGCATTGCTGGTGCCAGCTGCAGGTTCTTCGAGGCCACCGCATCACCCACACGCAGGGGCCCATGCCCGCTGCATGGAGATGGGGATGTGGGCGCCAGTTCAGTCTCAACCCACAGCCCAGGGCAGCCCAGGGAAAGGCTCATGAGACTCTGGGCAGCAGGAGGATTTCCCAGCCCCCATTTGTCCTCCATGAGCTGGCACAGTGGGAGCTTTGGCACTGGCACTGCCCATCGCTGAAGCCTCGTCTTTGCTCTCTGGCTGACACGACACTAATTCCCTTCTCTTTTGCTCACATGTGATAATATATATTTAAAGGCCGTAAAATTTAGAGCCAAATCTTGCTGAAAGAGGAAAAGAGCATGCTTTTGACTTGATATAAAACACGTTTTTGTCTGCAGATGTGCACCAAGTAGAAGAGAGCTTGGCAGGCACCTTTTAAAATGAAACTAAGTCGTGACACAGGCTACAGGACAGGCTGTGTCTGTAATTCCACAAACAGCTCCTGCCCAAGAGCACGGTGCCCAGTCCCGCACCCAGTCCCCTATTTGCCCAGGCAAATCCCCTACTCCACAGAGGCATTTCTGAATATGGAGAGAACACAGAATCACAGAATTGTTTAGGTTGGAAAAGGCCTTTAAGATCACTGAGTCCAACCGTTAACCTAGCACTGCCAAGTCCACCACTAAACCATGTGTTCCCAAGCATTTGATGTATGGATTTAAGCACGTTTCTCAACATCCATTTTGTAGTTATTTTGTGTTATTTTCCAGACCCAACTGACTGCAGGGCTGCATTGCATCAGATGGCAGTCGGCTCTGCATCCAGGTAATTCACATAATGAACGTACCATCGTCATTTTAAGTAGGTAAAGAATGACTCTTTTAAGGAAAATTTGACACAATCAGGGTAACTTTATATGTTATCTCATAGGTCAAAGCTTTCCCTTGCTAGGGAAAGCACAGCCTCTCTGAAAAGTGCTGGTCAGGCTCCCTGCAGCCCTAAGCATCCCATGGGAGTTTGTCACTCATCAATGAACTGCCATCATCATCGTGGAGGAGCAATCACACATCATGGAGGGAATAAGAGTCACGCCTGTGTGCTGGTCAGACCTTGCGGAGGTAGGCGATGCCAAAAAGGATCGATGGCATCCACAAGAAAAATTAAAAGTAGAAACAAATGGGGAAAGATGGCATCTACCTGCCCATAGCTGCAGGCATGGCACAAACCCACCACGCTGTGCTGTGTGTGCTTCTGTAATGCTGAAAGCCACACTGGTTTTTTTAACCTTTTTTATTTTTTAACCTTTCAACAGCTGTGAACGGTTCATTAAGCTGCTGTCAACTTAAGACTATGAAGTTAATCGGTCTTCTCCTAATCTTTTAGCCAAGCTCTGCCCTGGCTCTCACCATGCAGTCAAGGCAATGGGATGGTGAACAAACCTGGAAAGGGGAAGACTGCAGGGGCTGCCCTGTGGGGCGGGCTCGGATCCCGAGCTCTTCCCACCTGCCATCCCCACTAGTGGGTATCCAATTACTGTTGGATGCTTCAAGAGAGATGGGATGGTTTCCTCCCTGGAAAGACTCCTTCCGGATTGGCAAAAATAGCTAAAGTTGTAGGTAAAACCGAGCCGCGTCGCTCCCTCCCACCCCTCTGTGCTCGAGCTGGTCCAGCCCAGGTGAGGGGACTGGGGCAGCTCCCAGCGAGGTGTCTCTGTCACTTACTTAAGGAATAATTTGATATCTAGTAGTTCATTAATTTTTTTTTTCCTCTCTCCCCTCCCCCAGATGGGAAGCACTTATGCTTATCTTCAGCTAAATAACTCAGGTCATAAAAGGTAATACCATGGGTAGCAGAATGTAAACAAACGCATTCTACCTCAATAAACATGCTAATTTCCAGCTATAATATTCACAAGTAAAATATCCATCACACAGACCCTATTTGGCGAAGGCAGCAGCCCTCATCAGTCAATGAAGTAGGCTCCTGCCAGTTCACTGCGGGAGGCAAATAGTACAACTTAACTCACTTGATGATGCCCTTGGGGGAAAAACATGAGCCTCATAAATGAGTCTGGAAATGTGATAAAAGGATAATCTTGCATAAATGAGTCTATATCATCATTACCTGCACAAACAGAAGAGCGTGGAGATTGCTTGAATGATGTGGCCACTTTTAATATAAATTAAGCTGGGGAGTAACCACGCGCAGGCAGTGCTCGTGGTCCGACTCACACCGGTAGGTGCTGGGGATGGTGAAGCTTGGATGCCTCCCTTGATCCCCCCTCCATCCCCTGATGATGGAGGCACGGCCCTCTGAGCCTGCGAGCACCCACAGGGCAGGGCTGGAGCTGGGGCTGAGCCTGGCCGGGTGGCACGGCCAAGGGTCCCAGGGGACCTGACCCACAGGGCCGGTGGCAAACCCAGGCACGTCATCTGCACTGGCTGTATCTGGATGTGGCTTTCTGTTCTGTTCCAACCAGAGGATAAACAAATGACCTCCCAAAATTACATTAGTGAATGGAAACAACCCCAAAAGCACCTTGCTGTGATGCTGAAACCCCTTAGAACAAGAGAAGACACCAAATGACCTTCTAAGACACATCCAAAAATACAAAATACAGGAGGCATGACTTCATCTTCCCCTGCGTTTGCAAAGGCAGCGCAGAGCTGCAGCGCTTCCCACAGCACCCTGGGCTCTGCTGACCATCACAACTATGCCTGGCTGGTCT
Organism: Falco rusticolus; assembly: GCF_015220075.1. Lineage (NCBI taxonomy): Eukaryota > Metazoa > Chordata > Aves > Falconiformes > Falconidae > Falco > Falco rusticolus. The sequence continues at coordinate 5,161,756 of NC_051193.1, forward strand.
CAAGGTCCATACGGTGCTGGTGGGAAGCTGGGGTGTCCCTGTTCATTGCAGGGGGGGTGGGCTAGATAACCTTTAAAGGTCCCTTCCAACCCAAACCATTCCATGGTTTTATGATAGCTGCATGGCACCTACTCTCCCCAAATCAACACCTTTAATGCACAGGAGCGCAGCATCAGAGCAGCATCATGCAGAAGGCTGCTGGGGGGCAATGGCCCCAGCTGCTAAGGGGAATGTTTTTCCAGCCTTCCCCAATAAAAGCACCTTTCCCACCACTCATGCAAGCACTGGCACCAGGCTACTTGCAGCTGGGGGTCACAGCCCCTTCCCAGAGGCAAGTGAGGATTTTGCCTATCTGAGCATCCTGCTGCGCGTCTGGGAGAGGGCGGCAGGTGACAGCATAGCTTCCAAGCCACCACTTCATCAGGTTTGACCTTCAGCCAGTTACTTTGGTTAAGTGCCTAAAAGAATAGCCAAATAGGATAATTTTTCCAAAGGGTGCAAAATCTTTCATTTCAGCTTTTCAAGCAAGAACACTGATGTTAGGGAACACCCAGCTCATCTGAGTTTGAAACCAGGCTGCTTGGATCGTACTGTGCTGTAACGCTTGCTAAATAACATCGCTTTTGGGAAGGCTTTTAGTCCTACTAGGTCAAACGCTTGAGCAAAGCAGAAGGATGCAAGGAGAGCCCAGTGCTCCTGCTCCCCTCACTTACCCTGGCCCATAGCACCTGCGTGCCTCAGTTTACCCAAATACCAGACGAGAACTATGTTCTCAGACGGGAACTATGAGAGTTTAAAACAGTTTGATTCATCTGAAAGCATAGCATTTTGAAGGATAAATCCCAAAGCCTTCAAAAGGCTAAAATCAATTGTGCTTTACTTTACTGGCCAGGTTAATCTCTTGGGTATCACAACCCATCTGCACAGTGATGGTTTGCAGTGACCCCCCGGAGCTGCAAAAACCCTTTCACAAGGCACTCGCTCGTCTAGTTTAGATCAGTCTCTGCAGTTTCAATACGTCTTTCAAAACGCAATATATTGCAACTGTTCCCTATATCAACAACCGCGTGGCTGATTTAAGGAGCATTTGAAATGCTTGTTGAAAAGGCACAATTAAAAACACGATTCTTAATTATTTGGACTATATATTGATCTTATGGTTCCATCTGTTGCTAACTGCTACATAGTGTAAATGAAAATCCTTGCTCACATCAGACCTGTCATATACCATCAGCCTGGGAAGTGTGTGCAGCTGTCACCGCGGAGATGTGGAAGAGAAGATTTGCTCACTGGTTTGCAGGGTAAGGACCACTGTTTCCAGCTGTGCTGTGAAAGGGCAGCTCAGGTCTGCTCTGCTGGCGTCAGGCATGTGCAGGGGACAACCCCCATACTCCTGGATGTCCCCAAATCATGCCCTGCAGCCACCCAGAGATGCAAACCCAGGAGGACAAACACTGTCCCCTTTGTTCTTGCTGCTCAAAGCCCTTGCTCAGGTTTAACCAGGCGGCTCCAGCACAGCTTTGGTAACTGAACTCAACCGAGGATGCAGTTTCTCTGTTTTGGTTTATTCCTAGTCTGGGACAGCAATGAGTGTGAGTGTGCGTACACACATATTTAGTACCTGAGGCCACAGAGTTCAAAATACAGCAGAGAAGCCTGGAACCCCCCTTAACGGCACAACGGGGTTGTGTTTTATATTGCATGTGCCGGGAGACAAAAACGTATGTTCTCTGCGCACCATGTCACTGAACTAACTCCATTTCCAACCTCAACATCTCAACCCCCTTTGCCTGGTGGGATCTTCCCATTGCAACAGCCTTGCACAAATACAGTGCAAAATACTGTTTCATAGTCTCTCTTTTTTTTTTCTTTTCCCAGCTGCAAATGCAGCCATTCATGTTTGCGGCTACGATCCCCCTTTTAGTTACATGCTGCATAGAAGGCTACAACATCTGAGAAACTCAGAGGTCCTTTGAAATAAGATGCTAGGCTATAAATTAGCCTCCATTTACAGGGGATTCAGACCTTTCCATTTAAGAAACCCATATCTGCACCTGGAAAAACCCATGACTGCTGAAGGACACCTCAGGTGGAGCAGCCATCAGCTGGTCTCAGCCAAAGGTGAAGGACCTGAGACAATCTAGAGCAGCCGAGAAACTTCACATGGTCAATGAGCAGCCACTGGCACTGGGAAACACTGTGGATTAGCACAAAAAACAACCCCCAAGAAAGCAGATGGCAAAACTGGTTAGGGGTTAATTTTTTTTTTATTTTTTTTTTTTGCTAAGTGGCTATTTGTGCTCTTGGAAAGAAAATAGAAATCAATAAAACAGAGGAGCAAAAATCTTAGTTGCAAGTCTTGGCTGAGAAATGAGACGGTGGTGCCAAGAAGTGACACATTTAAGCTGGTGTGTAATTTTGATCTACATGTTTAAAATACTTTTCTCCATTTTGTAAATTGAGGGTTTGAATGGGGTAGAGAGAGAGAAAGTACATTGTCATTATTGAAAACATACATTTCTAATCACGACAACTTCGGTCCATAAAATATGTTGGCTGAAAGCGCGATGTTAAATAATAGGGGGTGGAAAACATGACTCACAAGCTGTGGATGTATAGCACTTGGAAGGCTAAAATGAAATGCTAACACCAGCCTCCCGAGGAGATGTGAAGCTTTGAAACGAAAGCCCAGCAGCTGGGGCGGCAGCGTGGGCAGGGCTGGCCGTGCGGGGTTGACCTGGTGGCCTGCAGAAGAGTTTGGGCTGCTACTGTTGATGCTTCGGTGACCCTGGTTGCATCCGCAGTGGTGCGATCCCTCTGCCCCATCCACTCAGAGCACAGAAGTCATGGGATGAGGATCCCAGACAGCATCATAACACACACCCAGGTACAGATGCTCAGTGAGCACCCCAGGCAGAAAGAAACCATACAGACCCACTCCTTGCTACCTATTATTATTATTTTTAATGCAAGCTGCAGAGTTAGCCACCAAGGTGTCACTCTTACAGGAGAAAATGAAGCTTTTCCCTTGTAATTCCTCCAGACTGCCATATCGGCGGTACCGGTACGGGTGTCAAAGGCAGTGGGGATGCCCCAATCACCACCTGGCCACGCGCAGGGTACCGGGACCAGCTGCGTGCCGCTGGGGCCGCTGCCCAGATGCTACTCCCAGCAGTGACGGAGCCATGCACCAAACCCCGAGTAATTTCAGGTCAAGCACTGAGAATTTTTTTATAATAAGTAACTATTTGCAACGCGGAGCCCTGCTGAAATGGGATTAAAAGCGCTGCACTCTCATCCTTTTATAAACCTGCAGTGGCTTTTACCAGCCTTTTAATTCCTCGCACCATGAGCCAAACCATGTGAAAGGGGAACTGCTCGTTCTTTGTCCCAAGCATTCCCCAGTGCTAATTCCCACTTGCTTAATCAGGGCTGTTTGGGCAGGGTGTTACGTGCTATTTCTTGATCGGGTCTCAAGGTGGAGGAGCCCCAGTTCATGCACTTTGCAGATGATTGATTACTGCTGTGTCCTCCTCGGGCTCGCCACGGGCTGCTGGAACGCGAGAGCTGAAGACAACGATCTGTCTTCGTCATTCCTTTGTGTTTCAAGGGATTCTGTCACTTGCTGTTGGGGGGGTGTCAAAAAAATTTGTCCAGCCCCTACCCCTCTTCGAGCTTGGGGAAATGTTTGTGTCTGCGCCACTCGCAGTGATTCTGATGCTGAATTAAAGTGGGGCAGACGGGTACCACAAAGAGCGATTCTGCAGCAAGCAGGGCAGCTCCTTGGCCACAGCTTCACAACTGCAGCTTCCCATCACAAACCAGTGCCAGTGTACCCATGTACCAGCTGTGCCCTGTGGCTGCAGACACCTGGACACACAGGGAAAAAAACCCAAAACACATTTCTCTGTCTCTCCCAAACCCTCTTTGGAGTCTGCCTTGGTTCCCTAGCAAGGATGCACATCTGCTTTTGCCAGGACTCCAGTCCAGTTAGCTAGATTAAAGAAGAGAAAGATCAAGGGGATTTTTCATTTTTGCCAGCAGGACTTTTCAGCAATGACTGCAATTGCTGTTAGGTCTGATAAATACCTCTTTTTCTAGTCAATGCATTAGGAAACCAACCCTTCTCCTTGTATCCAATGTATATATTTGTCTTTGCATCATGTATCCTTCCTTCTTGCAAATTTTATGCTGGGGGATATTTATATATTTTTTAAAAATGACTCTGTCTCACAATATCTACCATGTACGATGGCTTCCAAATGCCTGTTACTCTATCTAACCAGGTTCCAGCGTAACTTCTGGAAGGCCTGCCACTGGGTGCAGGTCTGTGCTCCCCGTTCTGTCAGGATGGAGGCTGCCAGACACGAACCTTGCCCAAACACGCCGTTTGGATCGGGACCCCAGTCTGAATTTTTCCACTTGGGCCCATCTCTAATTTTATTATTTCCGTTGAAATAAATTATGGACTTAATTGGAATTTCTGATTTGATCTATCTACTCCCCACGCTGCATAAATATCCCTCAGCATTTATTTTTCCCCTTGCCCATAGCTCATTATATTTTTCTGTCTTGGGATTCCTTTTTTTATAGCAATTTTATCCCATCTGTTTGGGAAAGTCCTTGAGGAAATGAAGCTATTCGGGGGCTTCGCTTCCTTCCCTGCTCTTGGGGATGAGGGCTCCCCGCGAGCGCACAGGGACGAGGCAGCTCCCTGGGGAGACACCCGCCCTCGCTCCTCCGCATGCACAGACGCTATTAATTACCATGTAAATGACTCTGTGCAAAGCCTCACACACAACCCCCCGCCCCAGTTCTCGCAAGCCGTCCGGGAAGCTGGTACACAGCCCTCTGCAGCCGCATCTCCAAGTTTGCTCCGTGCTTTAAGGCACGTGCTGCTCTGTACGGGGGGACAGCTACTTCGGGTACCCAAACACCGATTTTCTCAACTACTGCTGCTTCGTTGTAGGAGCTTCAAACCATCTGTCAGACACTGCTCAGTTAAGCGGCGCGCTTGGGTTCTAAAATCACGTTTAATGGGTTTTATAAAAGATTTCCCTGTGCTTTAGGAAGCTGACTGTACTAGGCAGAGGGTGGTAGGGGTACGGAGGCCAATGTGCAATGCAGCCTTAAAGATACCCCAAAATACCAGCTACTTCATTGCTGCACGTTCCCTTTCTGCAGAGGGACCTGCCTTGCTGTTTGCCACCACTGCATCAAACCCCACGTGCTCGCTGCTCAGTGACATTCTTTCCAGCGGGTTATAACACTGGTCATTGTTAAAAGCACCATTTATCGCACTCAAAACACCTGACCTACTTTCTCGCAGCGGTTTATCCAGCCTCAGCTCCTGGGATCTTCACATGCCTAAATCCTCCCTCTCACTTCCATCATCTCATCAACACTCTGGGTCCTCTGCCCACCTCAGACCTCCCCAGGTCTTGCAGGAATTTAGAGAACGTATCCGTGGAGGCCTCAGCCTCGAATTGAACCTTTAGAGCATCGCTCCTGCTCTTCCTTAAGACATTGGCGTGGACCATCCTCTGCCTGCATCCCCCGGCAACCTGCCTGGGTACCTTGTGGTCCCTTGCACCCAGCGCACGACCTCGGTCAAGAAGTTATTTGGAGCTGGGGCAGAGACTGTCTGTGTTCAACTTTTTCTAGACTGCCTAATCCACCAACCCCTTTGTTTTGGTTGGAACCAGCGCTTTCTGCTATAATAACACTAATTGCCCCCCTTCAACCACCAGCAGCACCCAAAGCCAGCTAGAGGCAGTTTTTGGCTGAACATGCCTGTAACAGCTCAGGCTCGCCAGCAGCTTTGCCTTGTACAAACTATACATTACAACCTATCGTGCATGTTTTACAGAGGCAAAATTCCAGCTGTCATAGCCGAGAAGTGCAGGAACGGGTCGGGAGACTTTCTTTTTAACAAATACACTAAAATAATGGAGGCGAAGCAATTCCAGCAAACCCACACTTCTCAGTCTTTAATCTTGATGCACAGCTATTATGGAGACCTTACTGGGTATCTGGTGTTTCTGTCATTTTTCTTAATGAAAAATTAGTGAGCATAAGGAATAACTTGTCAAACTATAGGGGAGCATTTCACGCATGACATATTTTTGCAGACGCTGTAACAGCAAGAGAAGCCAAAACAAATAGCAAGAAGTATTTTCATTGCCTAAAGTTGAATATGATTAGGATAAACTGCAGCCACATTTCTAGGATAAATTTATGTGCTGGCAATAATCAGGCAATTTCAGTTCTCAAACCACCGCCCCTTTTCCAAACGAAAATCAAATTAATTAGTAAGTTTTCCCCCCTCAGAGCAATCTTTTATGCAAAGCTAATTGCAGCTCCTTTTTGCTTGGAGATGAAATGAGCTCCCTGATGCTGCTGACAGCGGTTCTGGGCATCTCCCCCTTGGTCCTGGCTGCCATTTGCTCACTTTTCCTTTTTAAGGGGCAATTCTTGCCATCCAGGCCACATCGTGGCTAAGCTCGACCTGGGAAGTATCAGTGTGGAGGGTTGGGAAGGGTTCCTCTGCTCAGGAGGAGGCAGGGGAAGCTGCTTGGATCTCCTTCAGCAGAAGCCTTTGTGCTTCCCACAGACCCATTCTTGGGTCTTGTTAAAGCATTTTACTCCTTGTCACTTACTCAAAGCAACTCAGATGCTCCTCCCAGGCCCCACTTAGGGGTGGGAAACTGAGACAGAGGCATTTGCATCGCTCACATTGACCTACAATCCTCAGGGGCCGCTCCCACAGCACGCACAGTACTGCTGTGCTGGCCCCATGCAACGCTCATACCACGATCCAGTGAGATCAGCTAAAAACCTGATTCTGTGGCTGGCAGAATCGAACCTGGCTGGTGAACCTGCAGGCAATGTTGCATCAGAGAGAAGGAAACATTATGTGACCCCCTCAACAAAAGCTGGGACCTTGAGGGAGCTCCAGCACGTGACAAGGGTTATCATCTGCACCATTGCCTTCGAAGGAATTGTTTGATGGCCATGCTCTGAAAAGTCCATATATAAACAATGTCCATGGCTTTTAAAAGCAAGGACCATTAGCGCTATTTTATGACAGCCTAACCTGATTGATTTTCCCATCCTTTGCTCCCCTTCGGTGACTCTGAAGCATAAACAAGCACATCATCACGGGGACTGTTTGCACGCCCCGAGTGCCCAGCATGGACCACGCAGTCGGGTCACACACCAGTCCCACAGGACAGAAGACATTTATCAGGTTTGCTCTGCTGGTCCCAGTCCCTTTAACTTCTCTTCCCAGCAGGTATGCTTTGGGCCAGGAGTAAGCTCCATGGATACTCCAGCCTTGGCACAAGGCCTCAGACTCTGGTGGAGATCATGTTGTATTGAGCATCACTGCCCAAACAAGTTTACAATACTGAGGAGCCAATGAACCCAGGGCAAGTTCATCCACGATGTCGGTGGTGAGATTCATCAACTGCTTGTACAAATGTCTCTGGAGGGCACAGAAACTTCTTAAAACACTTGCAAATGCTCTGAAAATGTATTAGACAAACAAGATGACAACAATTTGGACATGAAGAAACATCTGTCTGCCCCTTCTGGTCCAGCATTGGTTTCTGTTTGCATTTCCAGGTGCTGCAGAGAAGAGTGTAGACCTCTTTGGGATCAGCACATTTAGACCTGTCAGCAAGAAGAACAAATGGTTGCCCCTTCACATGGATTTTCCCAGGAATGAGAGGCACAGCATGTCCAAAGCTGTTGGCAGCAGCCAGAGCCAAATCACAGGCCCTGGCCAAGCCATGAGTCACACCTGATGGGGTGGGATGGTCCCACCAGCTCCCCGAGATGGGGCTTTTGGTCCAGCATTGCGAAAACTGCTGCTGAGCAATGGAGGGTAGCTCCAAGCCCTATTAATTAGTCTCTGATTAACTTCCCATGCTTACAGAAACCTTCGAACCAGCACTAAATTAGATTACCGAGATTAGTTTTATTATTTTTTTTTGTGGGTTTTCATTCAGAGCTGACAGAGGAGCCTTTGTTTCAGACTGGAAATGCTGTAGCAAGACACGGGGTATCACACACCAGTGCCTCCCACATCGGGTCCTGGCTGAGGCCACTGCAATCCAGCGGGCAGGATCCCACCAACGCCTACGGACACTCGCACAGTCCTTCAATTTCCAGCTTGAAGGGTCTCTCGGCACCCTTTTGGGTGGCACTTTTGCAGGTCAACAGCTGGCTTTGCCTATTAGAAGCAAATGCTTTTGCATTCACTTTCTCTCTTAAACATTATTTCTTATTTCTCAAGAGCAGAAGCACATTCCATGGATGAGCACGGCACAGTCCAGCTGATTGATGCCCTTCTTTTTAAGCGTCGGGTGCCTGCACAGTTCTACTATTTTAGTAACTAAGGATCCACCATGCTCATAAAATTTCAACACAGCCAAGCATGATAGTGCCATCTGCTCCTTGTTTGGCGAGACATCGGCTCTACAGCAATCGGCAGCAGTAAGGTACCACACTCGGTTATTGGCTCTGGCGGCGGCTGTTACAGGGCTGTCGCGGCTGGGGGAGCAGAGCCCGGGCGGGTTTCTCCATCAGGATATCGCTGTGTCCCGATGGCTTCGGCGGGCACGGAGACGCTTTCTGAACAGAGCAGGGGCTGGAGTCAGGAGTAAGGGCTCCGGATAACACATCCAGACAGGAAGATTGATTGTAATTGTGTAAGATAGCCCTTAGCTCACCCGTGATTATAATTACGTTAAATTGCTATTTAATGGTTTTCACATCATCTTTGACAGTAGGTTATTTTTGTAATCTTTATTTAAAATAAACTCTTTTTCTGTCTCGTTGCTGAAACCCTTCTCTACTTCCTTTTGTGCTCAGTGCATTAGGAAATCAGTTTGTCTTCATTATCCCCAGACTCCTGTATCATTTCATTATTACCACAAGATTAGAAAATAAGTAGCTCCCCCAAAAGGGCTTCTGGGTGAACAAACTTTCTGGTTAGAGTAAAATGAAGTGTAGCCTTTTCCCACTGCTATCCATCCGCTGCAGGCTGTCATTTCCTAACGCCACCCTGTCACAGCAGCAAGAAAATCTGGGCTTGAAATACCACCCTCCCTCCATCCTTGGCACAGCCGTCTTTTTAAAGGCAGATCTGGGCACGACGGGAAGCACTGCCTGCTCTCGAGGCAGAAACAAAATCCAGACCAACAAGTGGAAAACACAACTAGCATTTCATCTCCAAAATGCTGCGTTAATGGCCAGGTGCTGCAATCCATCACTGCCGGCGTACAGCAACTGAAGGGGTATGCTGACCCACCCAAGCAGACACGCCGCACCCCAGCCATCCCTGGACCTTGGGCTTGGGTTTTGGCTAAAGCCCACCTTTAAACACACCACTTGTCACAAAGCCATTTATACCTTTCTTAACCAAAACGGGAGGTGAAAAACCTCCAGGTGGGTTCAGTGGCCAGACGCTGCTGAGCTGGAGTAATTGGAGCATCCTTGTGGGGTGCTGCATCCCCAAGCATCCCCGCACCTGCTTGGCTGACCATGTAGCACCTGCTTTGGACCAGATTTCCCCCACATCCGTTCCTTCTTCAGCACTGGCCCAACCTCCTGGCTGGGGTAGAAACCTTCCAGATCAGAAGCTTCACCATATGTTCCCAGTCAGAGAAATGAAAGGTCCACTTCTTGTACTAAGTTTAAAGAATCACTTTTTAAAATAATTTGCTACTACTTATGTAATTAAATTATTATGCAGCATTAGTAAAAAAAAAAAAAAAAGAAAACAAAAAACTGAGCACTTACAGTCCAAGGGTTTTAGCCCCTAATTCCTAATAAAAAAGCTACATTCAAGTAATAACTTTCTTTAAAAAAAATGCAAAAAAAGTGTTTTCAGTGACTCCTTGCTGTGACCACAGGGTCAAGCATTTCTGCAATGTGCATGTAACCATTCACAGGGCTGAATATCTCAAGTGACTTCTGAAAGCAAGACTCAAGTACCTGACTCCTCAAACCCCAAACTCAACTGAGAAAAACTAACAGCGCGTTCAGTGGCCTCTGGGATGGGTTATCTAAATTAAACACTGCCTGTGGCCACCCAAAAGCCAGCTCAATGATTGGGCTGGAGCAGCGCTCGAGGAGCGGCCGACTCTCCCCATCGGAGCAACACGCTCGCAGTGGCAAGCAAAGTTGTATTGCTTTTTCCCATGCTGGTTAACAAAATCAATCAAAAGAAAGGGCTGGCAACCGGGATCTCGTAGTTGGGCTGATTTACACTGGGAGAAAAGGCGGCATGGTGATGCCCAGCTCATCCCGGCTCCCACATCCTGAAGCCCCATGGTGAAACACAGCTTGGGATTGCTGCGGCAGGAGGGTGATGTGCCGGAGCGCAGACGCAGCCCTGCTTGGGGGGTTGGTCAGGGGCCAAGCCCACCCCCTCCGATGCGGAGGAAGTTACCTAAAGAAGTCCCGTGACCCAGCCCTCTCCCTTATTGTCCCAAATAAACCACTCTCGTGTTGTTTAAACACTCCGCTGTCAAAACCTGATGGTTCTGGGACAGCAATGACCTCGCGGAGACACGCGGCTGGAAAATTCGGCTCGGGCAGTTTGTGTAATTAACGGTCCTGTTCCCAGAGAGAGACAATGATGAATCTCTGCGTGCCGGGCGCGGTGGGCAGGCCTAATTCAGCAAACCCAGTCACACTTGTCACCCACACTTCGAGCTGTATCAACAAGCCGGCTGGACTAATGAGCCCAACTTCAACAGAAAATGACCTCATATGGGGCAGGACCCCGGCCATGAATTTGCTCTTTGTTGCTGCAGCCACCTCCCTCCGACACGGCAGACTTGCAGCATAATCCCCTGGTATCCCCTTGCTTTTATGTGTATTTTATATCTTTGAGAAATAGGCTTTGTTTGTGCAGCTAAGGGCATGTTTAAATTGCTGGGCTACTCTATTAACAGTTTATTCAGCCAGATGGAAAAAAGTGTTTCCCACCTGTATGGAAATGTGTGGGATATACACAGCTTTCTTTCCAAGCTAATGATTAATTTATCACTTCTCAGGGTTGATTGTTGTGTTGGTCCCCCCACCCCCCAATCCCCCACCCCCCCCCGAAATGCGACAGAGTAATTAGCAGGGCTTTATCCTAACTAAACCCCACTGACTTTTCTCTATGCATGCTTACCAAGAACAGCTGAGTAGAGAAATACCTGAGATACCAACAGAAGGGAATGAAAAAAATTATTAAACTGAAAGGAGGAAGGTCCTTAAATATTTCTAAAACCCTGGGTTTTTTTCCACAATGCTTATCAAGCCATGAGCATTTGCAAAAAAAATAACAGACCTGCTCAGAACCAAGAAAAGCAACCCTGAGCCATCACAGTATGCATCTGCTTGATGCACCTAGGTTTATTGCTGTGCCCCTTGGATGGATTTGTCTCTCAGCAATCTGACAGGTCTATAATATTCCCTGGTACCGTACTGAACCACATCGCTGTTACATCTGACATCTCAATCCGCATCATGGGCAAACCTACCACAAAACGCAACAGTGGAGGGAGGAGAGCAGAGCGCCACATGGCTTTGCATCCACCAGTGAAAACCAAATGCAGCCGTATCCCTCTAAGACACGAACCCTCTGTATAAAGTAATACATTAAACGATGGCAAAAGATGGATAACACATACCCGCTGCATGGCTGCCAAGCTGAATGATCAACTGATTTACCCCCCCACCCCTGCACACATGGGATGTTTCAGTTGTTGTCTGTGAAACAGGCACATGAAAATGAAGGGGCTGAGGTTCAGCTGGGATTTACTGCGTGTCTGAACCTATTCTCCCAGTTCTGGGAGGGTAACACAACGCTGCAGCCATGGCAGTGGACCACAGTTTGAGAGCTGCTGACAGAGGAGGTGGGACATGCTCAACCCCGACCAAAGCAATACGAATTGCAGGTCAGGCCAGATTTAAGTCATGGCTGATTAAAAATAAACCACTATTTCTTAAGATGGGTTAACATGAACTGTACACCCAGTAGGGAAAGAAAGAAACCTTTTAATTTGGTATAATTTACCGTAACACTAGTCTTAATTTCATGGTTTGAAACGTCATTCAGGCAATGTTAGCCAGATTGGCCAACTCCCAGAATCGGTGGATGTCAGGACATTTTGACCATTTGAAATAGTTTTATTCTGACTTGGAACAAAACAAATGTTTTCTTAAATTTCCTGTAGAATAAGAATACCCTGCACTTTGCTCTCAAGAAACACAGAAAAGTGGCACCCCAAAAACACACTCTGTCCTTTGGGGACCTGGTAGCTACTGAGAACATGTGAACTTTGCTCAACATCTGCCAAGGGATCAAGGTTGCAATCCAGGCTGTGCCAAAGCTGGGGATCCCCAGGGGACCCAGGCAGCTCTAGGCTCCTGCAGGGCTTAGATGTCCTTGTTCTTGCAGTGGGACACAACTGGGACCCCCTGTCACATCCTCGTCCTTGTGACCCTGAGCCCTGCTCCACGCAGAGCCTCAGGAGAGGAGCAGCCTCAAGTTTCTGGTTAAAAACCCCAAAATATTTATCTCTGAGGCATGACAAGAGGTAGGCCCCTTGGGAACTTGCGGTTCAACACCAGTTCATCGAAACAGATAAGTCTCCATGTAACATGCGGTTCAAGTAATTAACGTTCGACATAGTTGTGCTGGGCTGGAAAGCATCTGATCTGCAAATAAAGCACGTGGTTTGTTTGTGTTTTGTGTTAACGTGGCACTCTGGCATCTGTTGCTTCACTGCATGTTGTTGCACACGTCTGGCACGACGGATCTGAGCAGCAGAAAACCCATCGTCGCTGCTAGGTCACCCTTGGTACACTTCCTTTAGCCTACTGCCTTCGTATTACTAAAGCCATTAGGGTAATGTAAGAGATAAGGTTTCAGTCAACATATTTGTCCTCAGTCCTAATGAAAACACAGTGGTGTTACATTTATAGCTCCAGAAACCACAGTGTCAAATTCTATATGCCCTGAGAGACCTTATCTGCAACCCAGGAAGCAGAGATAAAAATCACATTTAGATATTAACTTCCCCTTGTGCAGGATCTATTGCTGCTGTTGAGCTTCCCGCTTGGCCCGAGGTCGCTGGTGCTCCGCAGCCATGGGGGTCCTGCACCGAAGGGCACTGTTTTGGGGCTGGAGTGGCTCTGTCATCAGCCACCATGGCAAAACCCTGGGTATGTCCCACCAGACTTGTCAATGAGTCCTCCTGGCCACCACCGCGGTCTGTAGCAAGTCATGATTTCCGCTCAAATACAGCCATAGAGGGGAAAACCCCAATAAAGCAGGAAATTCAACCTTCCCCAGCCCAGTCCTCCCAGTATCAACCAGGAGGGTCTCTCTGCCCTGAACACAGGGAGCACAGCATAAGTTTCCAGGCTCAGATTCCCAGGACCATTCCTGGGCATTTGCACCGCCAGCCTCACGTGCTACGTTGCTAAAAGATGCGTTTCTGGTGACGGAGCCACCGGCTGAGAGCCAACCCTGGCCCCAGGCTGGCAGCAGTTATGATGCCCACGGGTCATTCACCCCTACCTGAGCTCTCCTCTTCCCTGGATGTGCTTGTCACCTGGGGTTGCCTCATCCTGCCTGCACACCGGGCAGCGCCTGGCAGCTCCGCTTTGCCTTCACACCTGCACTTCTAAACTTAACACTGCCGCAGTTTACTTAAGGTAATATTTCTATGTAGACAGAGATTTGCTTAATACTGCTCCTCCTGTTAAAACGCAGGGATGTTTGTTTACCTTCCACTAGTGTCGAGGAGAGGCAAACTTGGAGGCACAGAGCAAGTTAAATCTGCTGTAAGCAAAAGGGAATAGAAAGGAATTGAATTCGTACTGCAGAGTAGCAGAATGGCCTTTCATGCACCCACACCAGCGCATATGGAAAGGGCAACCTCAGAGAAACCCTTCTTTGTCATCTTGTGACCTCCTGTATGTTCTGGAGCGATATCACCCCGAGGCAACCGCATTGCCTGCATAAACCATAGGAATCATGGAATCATTTAGGTTGGAAAAGACCTTTAAGATCACTGAGTCCAACTGTTAACCCAGCAGTGCCAAGTCCACCACTAAACCATGTCCCGAAGCACCACATTTACACATCTTTTAAATACCTCCAGGGATGGTGACTCCACCCCTTCCCCAGGCAGCCTGTTCCAGCGCTTGACGACCCTTCCAGCAAAGAAATTTTTTCTAGTATCCAATCTAAACTTCCTCTGGTGCAACTTGAGGCTGTTTCCTCTAATCCTAAATCCCCTCTTCAACCACAAACTTCCCTCCTATTTAGTGTCAACCGATCAGGAGGACATCTGGACAAATTCTGCGTAAGAGGACAGTGAAGCAAAGCAGCACACAGTTTAACTCCAGAGATACGAACATACAGCATGTCCGTTTTATAACTGCAGAGCAGGAGCAGATGCAGAGCACAGCCCAAGAGCCAGGTGCCTCGTCCCAGCCACTGCAGAGCTCCCCGAAGGTGTCACAGTTGTGATGAGCCTGAGGACCACCAAGGACTTTGCTGCTGTTTACAGAAATCCCCTTTCTTACCTGAGAAACCACAGGACAAAGAGTGCACGAGGGCTCCGAAGCTTGCTGCTTGCACACAGCCCCCCCTCCGTTCCCCCCCCCCCCGGTTTACAGCCCGACATTGAGCACTGCCCAGTGAAATCCCCACGTGCTCAGTGCAGCACCGCAGTGCAGAGCTGTGCGAGGGGAAACCACAGGCAGCATCAAGATTTCAGGTGGTACAGAGGCACCTCCAGAAGGCAAGTCAACAGGCTCAGTGCTGCTTTCCGTTAAATAAGTGTAATTAAAAAGGTACATGTTTGGCAACTGCTCCTGCTCCCTAAGCCCAGGGAGCATCCAGGACAGCTGCTGCCTCAGCAGAACTCCCAGCAGAGGTAGGCTTTGGTCACTGGTTTCAGGCTTTTTTCCTGTTTAAGCTAGAAGGGTCCAATAAGCAAATAAGCTTTTGGCTAGATCTTGGCTTACGGGACAGCCTGAGGCTTTGAATCCCCCAGACTTGGCTCCAAGACTGCTCAGGAGTGCTTCGGACGCGTCCCTGGCTCACACCTTCCAGCTGCACTGCCTCAATATTTCCCCTTATAACCCATATCTGGAGTCTCCTTGGCAGCACTGGGGCTGAAATAAACTTCATGCTTTTTTTTCCCCTTGGCTGCAATCACAGCCACTGCCATCACCCGTTACCGAGATCCCTGACAGCCCGGCTGATGGACCTGTGCCGCCGAGGATCAGCTCCTCCGGCTCGCGTGGAGCCGCATGCCGAGGGAGCCGCAGGGGACGGAGCACTTTTCACTGCTCACCTGCCATGTAGAGAGGCTGTCGAGGTAGCGAAAAATGAGAATTTGCATGTTGGCTGGGGCCTTCCCGCTGTTACTTGGTTTGGCTTTCAAGCTCGACAGCTTCTTGTGTTTCCACGAGGTTGGCACGGCTTGTGCTGCGACCTGACCTACAGCTCCGCGGGAACAAAGTGGGATTCACTCCCCATCACCCAGGAAAAACCAACAGCGCCTTTTCCTGATGTGTTATACTCTCTTTGCAAGGGATGATGAAACGTCAGCTTGTCCACAACTGAAAATTCAAATACAAGGCATCAAAACATCCAAATTCAGCTACATGAAACTCCTTCAAAGGCCTTCGATTTGCAGAAGGGGTATGTTCCAGCTGAGACCTGAAGGCTGCTGAGCGTAGCAGGATGAAAATGCAGGATTCCCCCCCCCTCAGCGTGAAGCGCAGGCTGCTGTACAAGGCTGGCTCAAGGGTCTGCAGAAAGGTTTGCTGCATGAAGGAAGGGGCTTTTGCCCTGCCAGTGTTATCCCCAGATGCACAAACCCAGGAAGATTAGAGTGAAAAAACGACAAGAAAATATTTTAAACAATATTTTTTTGCAGGCAAGCTTTAACACAGTTTGTAAACCCAAGGCTGTGTATTGGGGAAGACACTGTTTTCCAGTGCTGGGGTGTAACCAGGGGACTGAGTGGGGAGAAAGCATCTCAGAGCAGCAGGCTGCATCCCATCTCCTTCCCACCCACGTACCTGTGATTTAACGAGCTTGCGGCACAATTGCTCCATTTCCTTCAATATTGTTCAGCTCAAAGTCAATGTGTTGTTCCCTTTATTGTGCTATCTCTTTGCGGTTCCTGCATTCATATTAATCATGGCATAGAAACCTAGACACAACTTCAGACACATTTTTCCATGATCGGTGGCACTGATGGAGCGTGGCTTCCTATGCCTTCCTGCTGCCCCCAGGGACTGCTTGGTGCAGGGTGGGAGTTCCTTCTGTGGGGCTCGGAGATGGCCCCAACAGCTACTTTCACTCTGCATCGAGAACCCTCACGGGCCTCCAGACCCAGCCTCTCCAGCAAATTCATTTTACATCAGCCATAGGTTCAGAAGTCACTGGAGAAGGCTCTACAGACAGGTGTGGTCACAAATTGTCCATTTCCTTGGGATAAAGGGCTGAAAGGGAAAACCCCAATATTTTTTTCCACCTGCTCGTGAGCTGCGTTGTGCTGTGGGATGGCAGGGTTTACAGTGGATGTACTGATGCCCAAGGTGGCTGTGGGTTCTCTTCCATGTCCTTGGGGAAAAGCAACAGCAAGGAGTGAATGTGGACCTCAGCTGAGTGGCCACAGTGGTTGGTGCTGGATTATGTTCAGTGCCAAAACCCAAGGGACAGGTGCTCCTAAGCCATGTGTATATATTGGAAAAAGCAATTGCTAGAGTATGCGTGTAGCTGAACCTTCATCCTTTGAACCAAACATTACTACTGCATGTCAGCAGCAGCTCGGAGCAGCGGGCCAGAGCAGAAGGCTTTCCTAGCACCCACAGAGGTACCTGGGGTGAGCACACCATCATGTCCCACACAGGAGAGCCCACTGATGCACAGTTAGGACAGGACTGTTTCCTGACAGATAAAAAAATAATAACCTGTATCCACCCATGCTATTGCTAATTAGCACTTGCAGGGCCGACTGCGGGGGGTCATACCAGCTTAATCAGTTGGGACTGTGATTAGAGCATGACTCCTTGGCTGGGAATCTTTCTTTCCAATAACTTTAACTTAACTTTCATACCATGTTCCTCACTTGTCCTCTTTTAAAAGCAGTAAAAGGTGGTGGGGGAGTTTCCAACACACTGGAGGTGATGCTGATTCATATGAGCACCAGGAGAAAACGCATTTCTTCAGCCAAGCACCCAAAGGTGCTGCTGGCAGCACAGCCCGAGCCTTCCCCCGCACCACACCGCGGCTGCACCTCCCCGAGCCTCAGCTGTTTCACAACGTGCTGCCAACAAGGCAGACAGTACCTTCCATCGCGTGAGATGGACTGGTGAAAAGAGACAGCGTAGGGCTGGCGCTGAGCCTGGCTGATGAGAATAACCCGAGTATTTAACGAAAAGCTGGAATATTTAGGCAGTGAAGCCCTTTCTGTGTTCAAGGGCTATTTAAACAGGCTTGGAACCAACAAAATGTTGGGTCTGTGCCAGCTCCTGCTCGGGTGCAAAAACTCTCGGCATTTTGCCCAAAATTTGCACGGTAGCAAGGGAGGACTTCTGGCGATGGAAAATGCTGGGGAGGTCCCTGTGGGCACCAGGGCTGGAGCCCCACTGAACTCAGTTTGTGTAAGCAAGCAGAGTAAACCCTGGAAAAGAGTGACCAAAAGATACGTTACGCTTTAAAACCAAAAGCATAAAAAATTTAACCTGTAGTAGCTTGATAACGATTCAGTGTTTGTTGATTCTCCATGCTTGCCTTATGGGAGAAGTCCCACGGAGTGCGGCTGAAAACGATAGCAAGTGAAGAAACATTACACAGAGGATTTAACAAAGAACTGTAAGTTACGGACCACCAAACACTCTATTGATGGGATCCTGGACTCAATGTCACCAGTCGAGGTTCCCCAACAGCACCAGCAGGGCCAGGAGCTCAGCACCTGCCATGAGTAATGCCTTTTTGCCAGAAAACAAGTACATTGCTCACCTGCCATGGAGCCTGGCCGTGTGATGGTGCCACCACCAGCCGGTCTGGTAGGAGATTGCTGGCATCAGGCACCAGCTCATGTTTCATTACACCTAAGGCCCTATTTTTGAGCAGTTCAGCCCCACGAGCATTCTTTTAAATTGCAAACCTTGCCTTTGCTTTTAAATTGCAGCGAGCTGGCATGCCTGGGAAAGAAAGGGCATGGGCTGTTCCTGTCAGGCAGCCAAGGGGTTAAAAGTAGGAGAAAGTCTTTGAAGAAAAACTGCTGATGGGCTTGAAGGAATCCTTTGAGGACAAAGGACAGAAACCAGTTCCTATAAAAATGTTTTTCAATATATTTCACAGACTGGACCCGTTTATATGAGTACCAAACCTGCCGTTCGGGATAAAAGCCACTGTCTGGCTGGTCCAGCATCCTGTCTCCGAGAGCAGCCAGCGCCGGATGCTTCGGAGGAAGGTATAAAAACAATGGAGTAGTCAGACACAGGAGAATCCAACCTCTTTCATCCAGACCTCTAAGAAAGATTAGTTTATATCCAGCAACCCATGATTAAATGTACTTTAACAGTTTGCCTGATTTTCTTTACTGACAGATCTCTCTATTCCTGGCATGGCATTTTCCATTTCTATTTCAGAGTAGTGAATCGGGGTCACAAAAGTAACAATTCCCTGTTTGATTTTTGGGGAAGCCTGGCAGTTTTGGTGCAAAGGGTGGAAGAAATGTTTGCTTGCAGGAGTCTGATGGGTGACGCTGTGGGCTTTAACCAGGATAAAAATAGGAACTGGTTACTTTCCAAAGGGAAAAATAAACTGCTAAGTTTCCACTGACTTGGAGTTGCAAAAATGCATTTTGGATTCTGAAGCACTTGGTAAAATATTGTGGTTTAGGCTCAGTAAATAGCAGAGAGCATTAGTTTAGAAATAGCAGTGTAAATACACAGCTTAATGGGATGGTTTGTTTCAGGTTCTTTTTTGGGTTATAGACTCATCAACCTGTTTTAGTTTACGTGCAACTTGCATTTCAGTTTGAAGGACAGCCCTTGGCTGGCCATGCACCTGAGCTGCTCAGCTGCTACCCAAAACCAAGCCCAACTATAATACATCTTTTTGATGTAGAGCATCATATCTAAGAAGATATTGGCAAAAGGGTTAAACTGCAAATCTTTAGACAACATCTCCCCTACAAACTGCTGTCAACCCCAGGGCACTGCCCTCAGCTCTCCATGTGGAAGCGGGGTTTGCAGGGGTCTGGTCCAGCTCAGGAGCTCTGCTCCCACCCCTGCAGTCAGATGGGTTGGGGTAGCTCCCTCGAGAAAAGCGTGGGGGAAAAGTAAACAAGGAGAGCTTGGCATCAACCCTCCTGCCAGCCCCATCATGCAGCACCAAGTGCTCTGTTGCCAGAAAGGGCACGTCTAAGCTTTTGCTTTAAACTTGATCTCAAAACTGAATGACCTTCCAACAGATGCTGGACGATGCGCAGTACTTCCAGGCAAAGCTGAATTGAAAAGTTGTTGTCAAAACTCTTGGGCCTCCCACACCCATGCCAGATGTGCTCGCACCGTCGGTGGTGCCCACCTTCAGCCTACAGCTTCGGAGCCCTGCCCGGTGCCAGGGACCCTCCTTGGGCACCTGCTGCAAGCTCCGTGTCATCCCCGCCGAGCTGCAGCCCAGGAGAGCTGGCTGGAGAAATCCTCATAGCTGTGCAGGGCAGCTATATATAGATTGTGGGTTCTAACACGGAGTTACTTATTCAAAATCTTTTTCAATCTCCTACCTCAGCACGTGTCCAAGGCAGATTTGAGAGGTGCTGAGATGCTGCAAGGGTGAGCACAGGGTGTCCCTGGGGGACAGGGGCATTCAGAGCAGGGCAGCTCTTTGCCACTGTTGGAAACAGGGTTGTGGCCCGTGTCACCAGAGAGACATGGAGCAGGCAGCCACCTCCACGTCTTGGCACACACCACCACCTTTTCTCTTCCAGATGCCTAAGGCACAGCACTCAGAGCGAGCAGCGACAGAAGATGAGATACCTGGGGTGCGTGCTCATGGCGCAGAGCCCAAAGAGCTGCATCCCACAGCAGGCGGGCGGCTTTCTGCAGAGGGGACCACCGACAGCAGGACCCTCCACCAGCCTGGTGGGCACTCATCTGACCAGGCTGCACTCAGCGCAACTCCTCCAGCTCCAGCTCGGCTTTGCCACTAGATGGCACAGGTCATTGAGAAATGCTTTATTTTATCAATATTCAGTCTTATCCAGAGCCAGCTCCAAGCAGCAGCCCCAGCCCGTGTGTAGGTGGTGGCCACTGGTACCTGCAAGCTTGCAGCAGGGCAGGGGGGAGCAAGGTCCTTGTCCAGCCAGAGGGTGGATGGCTCAGAAACCTGCCCGGTGCCTGCACACCTCTAGCTCAAAACTTTCCCAGTCCTGCTATCTTACTTCCAGTAATGGCACTTCTTTATTTTTTGCCAGCTATGGTAATGAAATATCTCTGTAAAGCTGCCAGCTCATATAAACCCTGGCTCATATATTACATAGGCCTTCTAAAATCATTTTTCACGGTGTATAAAACCAAATTAACAGGTGAGTACCAAACCAGCTCATTTTTTTTCCCCTATTAATTCTACAAATTCCAGATTTCACATGCATGAATTGGACCCAGGGTTCAGCATCAGAACTCCTGCCCATCCAGATCACACCTGAGTCAATACCTGTGGACAGTGGAGGCGAGCAGAGCTGAAGTGCTTCGGCTCTGAACAGAACCTGGACATACAGCCAGTACCTATATAAAGCGAGCCTAGGCAACAGCATTTCTTTGCTATCAGTCTAGATTTCAAAGCAAATTTCCCCTCGCTCTGCTCACAGCCCCCTGCCCTCAGCTCCCAGAGACCTTCTCGGGATCAGGTTTTACCAGCAGGAACGTTTATGGAGGGTGAATTTCAAAGCCACATGGATTCGTGGAAAATTAATTTCAAAGCACATGCCTGAGCACTTGCAAGCATCCAAGCGTTCATCTGATCAGGGACCAGGGCGGCTTCCACACAGCTCATCCGGTCAGTCCCACTCAGCCAAACACTAACTGCTCCCCAGAACGCTGCTCGGGGCTTCAGACAGCTTGAAAACACAACACGTGCTGGGGTCACCCTGAACCCTGTGACACCTGGGGGACAGTAATAATCAGGGGGGGGTGAAGAAAGATTAAATTAACTTTGTAAGTCAACTGCCTACTCATTTCCAGGCAGTGTGTGTGCTTTGTGATTGCAGCCCCTGAGCTTCCACTGAACCCAGAGTTTGTGGGGAAATGCAGCCATGGGGACGATGCTAATTCCAAGTACACAAGAGGAGCTGAATGACACATCTGAGCATTGCCGATGTTATAGGTTTGAACCTTGTAAAAACCGCAGTAGGAAAAATGGTTTTCTGTTCAATGTGGAAAAAAAAAAAAAAAAAAAAAAGAAGAAGAATTAAAAAAGGTTTTGCTGTTACAGCCCTGGGCCTGGCAAATAGAAAAGGAGAAAATTAAACCTGGGAATGCTTCTGTGAAACTCAGCCTGTCACTTGATAAACACAAATACATGCAGAAACCAAGCACCGGCAGCTTCCCTGAGCTAGATTATAAATCCCTGAGGACAGAGCCTGCCCAAGCGCAGGGAGCCAGCGAACACCCCCAGCCACCTCTGAGAAGCCACGTGGCTCTGTCCCCACTTTGGGGTTGCCGTTTTGGAGAAGATGAGCCCAGGGCC
Organism: Falco rusticolus; assembly: GCF_015220075.1. NCBI lineage: Eukaryota > Metazoa > Chordata > Aves > Falconiformes > Falconidae > Falco > Falco rusticolus. The sequence goes on from NC_051193.1 coordinate 5,183,549, forward strand.
AAGCCTGAGCCCCAGTCTCAACTCAGGAGCAGATGCTCTGCGGCACCACAGCAGTCACCCTGTGCACAGCTGCTCTGGGGACAAACTCTGGTTTTATCTGTGCTGCCAGTGATGGGATGTGTTTGGGGATTTCTTCCCTTTCTCTAAACACAGCCATCTCCCAAATACTAGCCTCTCTTTGCCAGTTTTGCTTTGCAACAATGAAGGAAAATGTGCATTTTGTGTGATTTCTGACCAGCAAAGGACTGTCCCAGGGCACGGTGCCTCTTCCCCTCATACATCCTCCTGCACAGCCAGCAGTTGCCTTCCCAAGGTCAGGGCTGATACACCCTGACAGAGTTCATCTGTCCCTTCCAGCTCATCTTCCCTCAAGGTCCAGTTTAGCCTTTCACCAAAGTCCTCTGGACAGAAGAAGCTCTCTGGACCTTGCAGAGATCTTTCTACATGGTTGTCTTCTCAGACTCAGCAGCCCAGCCTGGTTTTAGCAAAGCATCTTCCCTGCCCGAATTAAGAGCATCCTCTGAACCCCTCTGTGGTGCAGATACCCAGGCTGAGCACCACAGCTGGCTTCCTGCTCAAACAACTGGTCTCAGGAGACCACATTTCATATGAGGGCTGGTGGCCACCAGGAACACTTGCCAGCGGGAGAGTCACAGTGCCCAGTTACCCCTCCCAGAGGCTCAGCATTGACCTCTGAAATCAAAGCAACCCCCCAAAACACTATTTTTTACATGAGCACCCCCAGCAGCGCTGGGCTGGCTCTTTCTGTAAATTACTGGCACCAAACAACCTTGCATTTAAAAAGCAGCTTCCATGCATATGTATCCATCAATTACTTATGCATAACATTTCAATGAGCATAAAAATTGGCTCATTTGAGCACAGTAAACAAACATTGAGTAATGTGAATTCCTAATAAATCTGCTATTCAGCTCCATTTAAATCAATAAAACAAGTCAAAACAACGCAGCTAACAAAATACACTGTCCATCAGTGCTGGAGCCCAGAGCCACTCATCACACGCTGGACTTTGCAGAAGCGCTCTCAGAAGCCAATTCACGCAGTAACTCTGGTCCATGTCACAAAGCAACATACTTTATGAATTATTTTTGTGCTGCTTGGTGTTTGATTGTAGAGCAAAGGAGACCTGAGCAAATAAGGCTGGAGGGTTCATCATGGTGCTCTGGTTTCTACTTCGAGGTGGTGAAGCATCGTGTGGTGGGACTGACGGGCTGGGTAACTGCAAGCCAGCTCCATCACCTAGCCTGGGGCACCCATGCAGCCAAGCAGAGGTTTAAGGACTTTGAAAGCTTTGGAAAGCAACAAAAAGCTGATTTCAGGCACCTTAAGAATTATGTTTTCAGATATTCTGGACCCAGAACTAGAAATTCTTCCACGTTCAAAGTGCAAATCCTCTTTAATATAAAATAGCTTGAATCAAATATGTTTCAGGTTACAGTTGGGTTTGGGGGTTGTTTTGCTTTTTAATAACCCTGCTGCCAATAACATCTAGTGCTCCATGAGAAATGTTTGTGGCGTTAATTGCAATTAAAAAAAAAAAAAGTAAAAAAAAAAAGTGAGCCAGCAGTCCAAACCAAAGTCTGCCTGGAAAGGCTTTAAAGGAGAAAATAAATTCACAGGCTGCACCAGTTCCTTTTTATGCCTGCATGTGGAAAACGTTAAACACATCCACCAAGGAGGTGAGGGTCCCCACAGCATCTCCCACCAGTTGCGCCACAGGCAAGCAGAGCGCCCTGCGGGTGCATGTTCATACAGCTTTTTGCAGAAGCCAGAATAGATCTTCTTTTTTTGCCTGGATATCCCATATGAGCTCCATTTTCCAAGCAGATTAAGAAAATAGATGTAAAACCCAAAACCATCCTTGCAGATTTCCAGTTGGGCAGGCACCTTGTTAACCTGATGGCCAGCACTGGGGGCACTGGTGGTCCAAGGGCGGCTGTGAACATCCCCACATCCCTGGGGCAGGACCAGAGGCAGGGGATGGGCAGGGGACAGAGATCCGTGATCTGCTGCCAAGGTGCTCCACAGGTGGAGAGATACGGCGCAGTCCAAAGACTCAGTCTTTGCTTTTCAGCTGGTAACATTTGTAAGGGTACGAGCTCAAAAAGCATGGATTACACGTGAAAGGTCGTTCACAGTATAGGAGATGTGGGATTGCGTAGAGAGATCTTCAGAAAATGGCAAATTGTTTTTCTCATGGTCAAAACCAGGCTTGAAACACAAATATCTCTAGTGAATACCATCCCCAGTTGGTAATAGAAGACGAATCCACTTGCCACAGGAGCCATAAAGCCTAACCAGAGACATCTATTTTCATTTCAGTTTGACTACTCTCAGATGCTCATGTTCATTAGAGCCCAGTTAGCAAACGACCAGCACTGGAAAGAAACATAAAAACCGACAGCATCTTCTACAAGCTTAACTACCGGCAAAGTCCATGGAATAGAGGTCTGTGAAGTTTTCACAATTAAATGTAAGCAAAATGCCATAAGTAGTCACTTACTACAGACCTCAGGGTGGTTTTTGCATGTGGTGCTGTATCTTCCATCAACCTAATAGCACCATTCATTGAGGTAAATCACAGCAAGGGTAAAGGCAAGGTGGAAACTGTGAGGTCACGGGCACAACCAAGGAGCAGAATCCACCTCCAGCTGCAACGATAACTGGAGGTACGGGGATTTTTTGGACTGGCCAGGTAGGGACAGCTTTGGAGCTAGCCCAAGCGTAACCAGCTGCTTCAGACTTCTCAGCCTTTTTTGTGCTAAGCCTCATTACAACCATGTGCCACAGAAAACCTCCACTCGCTTTGCCACACTCAAACCTTGACCATCTCAGGAGCAGTTTTTTCTCTTCCTACACACCTTCACAATGCCTTTGGTGGGCTGTCCTGAGCTGGGTGCTGGCACAGAGCCTTGGTAGAGGAAACAATTAATTATACTATCTTTTTCTGGGCTGACTACGATGGTGTTTTCAACTTTCTTCCCCAAAAGGCTTTTTTAGGTGAGTGCTGGGGCTGAGGCTCAAGGCTGGAAAATAGCACCCGAAGGCAGAGGGCTGAATAAACACCCAGCAAAGGTGTGTGTGTGGGGTATGTTGCTCATGGGGTAGCTTTTATTTCACCTGCCTCTCCAGCAATGTTTTCACAGCAATGTAATTACACAGACGGCAAATACATGGAACGAGAGAAATCCAAGAACCGGGGGTTAGAAATGACCCCCCCATCAGAAACTTGAGGCTGCCATTAGCAAGGAGGGCAAAGCCTTCATTAGAAATACACTTTTTTGACTCACAAATTAATTTCTGTGGCCTGAAATGAATTTATCAGTAAGTTATAGAAGCAGTCAGCACACACATATGGCATCAGATCGCATCGACTAGCTGAATCCTCAGTGCTGGGTTACAGCAATGCTTTCCCTTTGCAGATTTAAAGACCATGGCCGAACAACAGCATGAGGAACAGAGGAACAATTTATGCAGCTTTGCATTTAGAACCAATTTCAACATTTGCTCAGAAATTTCTCCAATGCAGACACCAGCTGGACTGCACAACCCCCTTCGGGGAAGCAGCTGGAGCAGGACTGCAAACCGCTGCACTGCTTCCATCCCTGGATTTTGGATGGGTGAAAGGCGGGTTGGGATTTGGTCTGATACTGGTTGTACACAACAGCCACCATGGGAAGAAGAGCTGGAACCATTATGGAAACATCATGGTAACCAGAGGGAGATCACACTTTAAGCATTTCACTGTTGCTCATGACTGTGGGTCCTTGCCCACGCTCCACCCTGCCATGCCCATCCCTGCCCGAAGCTGCCCACTGCAGGGACCAGGCACCTTTCAGCACATCCCAGGTCTCTGCAGCCCCCAGGAAGCACTTCTTTAGCCACAAGGAGTGAGCATCATCCAAACAAAGGACTGAGCTGGGGGAAGGCTCAACCACCAAAAAAACCCCAGGAGACTTTTCAGCAGTCTTGTGTTGTACCCAGAACAGGATGATGCTGCAAAAGGCAACGTCCACAAGCCCCGTTTTATTTTTATTACCCCTCAGCCAAAACAAAAGCAAAATAAAAGGCACAATAATAAAGGGGAATCTGAATCTCTCCTGATCGGATTATTTTCAGCCAGCTTCTCTCAGATTTTCCTCTACTAAAGCATCAGAGAGGGAAGGGGGCTTTGCAACAAGGCAGCTCCGCAGACCAGCTGTGGGGATGAAGGGTTTTGCTGTGCAGGCAAGGCGGTTTAGGGCAGGTCACACAAACAGATTTTAATTTTTTTTTGATTGACGCTACCAAACAGTTGCATGTTTTTTAACTAAAATAAGGAGCAGAAAGCACACAGTGGTGGAAAGCACACAGGGACTCTCAAGGGACAGGACAACTCTTGTTTGCACAAGCACCAAGCATGGGAGGTGTTGGTACACCAGTTAGCTGTACCGCAAGAGCCTGACCACAAACCTCCTAAGACCTTGGTGACCATAAACACCCATGGCTCAACTAGCACAAGGGGAAACTGAGGCACATGAAAGCAAAGTGATTCCCTCCAGGTCCCTCAAGCCCAAAAGCAAGGCAAACCCCAGCTCAGGGACCAGCCCCAGTGCCCTCCCCACAGCCAAGCTCTAATTGTTTAGAGGCTTAATAAGTTGTAACTTAAAACTAGTTTATGGCTGTACATAGAGAAAAAAAAAAAAAGTCCTGTCGTAAAGTATTTATTACACTTCCTTTGGAAATGATGACAGTCCTCCAGTGAATGTTTTTATTGTTATTCATCATCTTTCGAGAGGGTTAGACAGCTCTGAAATACAGCTTTAATATGAGAGCCAAATGAGAAAGTGCAGATTTAAGGGAAACCTCGGCAGATCAAGTTTCACTCAGTGCCTGCAGCACTTACAACATGTGTTTCTGATCTGCAGCTCGACTTTGTTGTACCCAAACTGAAACTGCATTAAATTCGCTTCACAGGAATTGCAAAAGGACAAGAAACACACACAAAACCCAGCTCATTTTACGCTTGTGACTCCTGCGTAATCCATGACCTGGAGACGGAAGCGGGGCTTATCCTGCCGCAGGCTGCGACGTCACCTTAGAAACGTGATAAGCAGAACTGGTTTCCCATTTTTACCAAGTTTGTGCTTTGAGCAAACCAAACTAAAGATGCAACTGGAAATGGTAAAAAGTCCTGCCAGGCCCCTGCAGGGCAGTGCTGCAGGTGAAACTTTTAAGCAGAGAATCTGTTTGGAACAATATGCCAACTTTTCCTCAATTAAAAAAACCCTCGTGCATGCACAGCCCATGTCACCCTGCCCACAAACAGTGCCCTGAAGCCCAAAGCCCAGGAGAAAGGGCTCACCTCTCACAAATCACCTCTGTCTCTTCACACCAGCTCTTGGGAAGACAGGGCTGGAGCAGAGGAAAACCTACAACAACTCAAGGAACATCTTTGGGCTCAAGATACCACGATGTGCTATTTATAATTACATGTCCTAATGCAAGAGTGCCTGTCTGAGAAACAGGCTGCTTTGCCAAGCCCTGGAAACAAGCTTGTCCTGGCCAAAAACCTGGAGAAAGAGAGTTACGCAGCTCCAATAAGAAACATCCACTGAATCCTACTGCATTTTATCACCCTTTTCCTTTAAGGCATCCCTATAAAAGGCAGGAGTGAGGATGCACCATGTGCTCTCCCACAGACCCAGCCTCTGCCACCCACTCCAGCAGGGCAGGGATGGCTGGAGACAGAAAATTCCTCCACATCTCATTTAAATCATGGACATGATGAATTCCTGAGCTTTATGGCTCCTATAAATACTCACCAGCATAGCCCTGTTACCATTCCCTGTAACAGCCTGCAATGAATCCTAGCAAAACGGCTACGTTCAGAGGAACCAAGCATGACCAGCTTTCTTGTTATATTCCAGACAGATAAATATGGACCTGTATCTCCACCTGTGGTTTGGGCAGAAGATTTTCTGGGTGAAAAGGAGGGGGAGAAGAAGAAACCCATATAACCCACAGAATTTTCTCATGAGAGTGTGAAGTGATGGTAGGGCAGCATCCCAACCACTTCATCCTGGGTACCACCGCATCCCAATCACATCACCTCAGCTACAACTGCATCCCAACGTCATCACCCTGGGTACCACAGCATCACCCTGTTGGCAACCCCTGGCCTGTATCACCCTCCCAAAAGCTCCAGGCTCCTTTGTCTGATTTAACAAAGGACCGTCCCTGCAGATGCTGGGGGAGGAGGGAGGATTCCCCGAGCGCTGGGCAGCAGATGCTGGGGAGCCGTTCAGCCTGATGCCTGTTTTCACTTTGTTTAACAGCTGCCCTTTGGATCGTGCTACTTTGCAGGCTGCGGACAAGGCCGTCGCAGGAAACGCAGCCAAACATTTACCTACCCCACTTTGATTTAAAACAGCTTGAGAAGGGCTGAAAGTCCGTATGTCAACATTTAGCTAATCCAACCTTTCCTCCTGCCAGAGAGAGCAAGCACTGAAGAGTTAATGAAAATAACTACTCTGCCCTAAAGAAATCATAGTTTGAACATAAAGTCATGCAAACTCCAATCACCCTCGCTTAACACTTGCGCAGAATTATTTTAACACTTGATTTTAACTTAAATAAACACCCTCAGTGCTCCAGACAGGGGCGTGGGAGCTCCCTGCTGCTGGGCCACCAAAAAACAAGGCAGGAGGCGTCTCCCCCCACCAATATGAGAAGTCAGTGACATCTGTGTTCACGAAAGGACAGACAGCATCCTGAACTCAACAATGCTACCGTGGCTTCACTCCATGTCAGCTTAAGCTTTTCTTTTTTTTCTTTCTTGTTTTTTTTTTTTTTTTTTTTTAAGCTCCTGCTGCACTGCTGAAAGGATGCAGCTAATTTGGAGCCACCCTGGAGACATCTGCAAGGCGAGACGTTCCCCGGTGACTTCTCTGTCCAGGATGGTCCCAGCCCCAGTGACCTGCTGAGAAACGCTGCCCTAACGCCCTGGATGGCAATTTGTACAGGGCCTTTTTGGGGAAAAGGAGGGACGAGGCACTCATCTCCCTGACCCCGGGACTGGGATGCTCAGAGAGCAGGTCTCGCCTCCCATCTGGGCTGCAAGCTCAGAGCGGAGCCAGTCGGTCTGACAACCACTGGCTCTTCCTTGCTTATAAATGCTGAGAACATCAGATAATCCGGGGAGGTCAGGGTCAGCTGTTGAGACTGCTTTATCCCGGCCATAGAGCAGCTCTGCATGTGTCCGGGTACCGGGGACGCCACAGCCTCTGCCTTTTTATACTCAACATTATTTTTAAAATACCTCATTTATTAGCTCTTGCAACAGATCTGAGGAAGCACAAAAGGAAAACCGCTACAGATTAGCGAGATTTCTACATTTTTCCTGATTCCACACAGCAGCAGAAATCTTGCTTCCCATCTCCAAGCCCCGCTCCACCGCTCCCCGCTCTTTACAAACAATAAGCTGCTCATAAAATTTAAGGTCAGGGCCCTTGGCTCATCTCATCTTCCCTGCTTCATATTGCAGAACTACATTGCTTTATAACATCCTCCCTGCTATATCATGCAGAAGATGACCGAGCTCTGCTGAGCCCAATAACTGTTTGATTTAAGCATCTTTTCCAGATAGCATATATATTTTTGCTGCTGTAGATCTGCTGGCAATTCCTTCACAAGCGATGGCCTGAAGCCAGAGGCCACAGAGGGACTTTTCCAGGGTGCAGATTAAATAGTGAAGCTGTTTGCCCCAGATGCTGTGGATTTCACACATTCTCGTTCCATGCAAGGAAGAATATTTGTTGTGTTCTGGGGTAGGTTTTTTTGTTTCTAAACTCTTGCGCTACTTTAAAAACCCTGATATGGACAACTCCTTCGGTGCTTGGGATGGACTTTTTGGGGAGCACCCTGGCCTATTCTGCATGGCTGGCGAGCGATAATGCACTTGGCCCTGGACACATGGGAGCCATAGCTTTAAACTTTGCATTGCACTGAGTGGTTATCTGGCACAGTCTATTGCTTTTGCAAAGCTAAAAAAAATCAAACCAACCCAAAAAACAATAAGAAGACCCCAGGCTGTCCCTAGAAGAATAGAAACAAATATCCAAACCTTAAAGGTTTTCACAGAACCCCAAAACTTACTCTGCAGCCAGCTGCGCTGCAGCATAGCTCCCCCTCTAAGCACCACCCATGCCAAGCTGCTGCTAGCCCAACGCTGCAGCGAGGTAGCCAGAAACAGTCCCCCAGGCACACAGCTCTGCCCCACACCTCTTATCTCACCTCCCTCCAGTCTTTAGAAATGGGTTCTAGACCCATTTGCTCAATAGGTTTTCATTCTGAATTCGGTTTTTCTCCAGCACACGCCAAAGCAGCGTTGGGGCGGGGGCGGGGGGGGAGGGGGGGGGTGTCGCTGGCTGGTACCTCACCCCACTGCAGGGGCTGGCCAGCTGCGGTGCTCCCAGTCCTGCATCCTCCTGCAGAGCAACCAGGCAACCAGGAGCAAAATGCCAGCTGGTGCTTCTAGGTCACGTGTTTGGAAACAGACAGTCAGACTCCCCAGAATCACGCCATTTATAAACTATCAAAAAGATAATGAGGGCTTTGGGGAAGGACAGGTTGGCCTCTGGGTTCAGAATCAGTCCAGCACCCACAGGTCACGTGTTAATGCTCGTCCCTGAAAACAGGTAGAACAACAAGTTTTTCAGTTTCCGAGTAGGAGCTGCATTCTCACGCCATCTTTTCCAGGAGTCACTCAGTGAAAAACTGCCCTCACGTGGTCTGCAAACCTCGTGAAAGAGCAGGAGATGGGCAACGAGCAGAGGGCCCAGGGCCACGAGCTGGGGTGCTGCAGGTCATCCCCTCCCCAGCACCCAGCGGGTTAATTAATCTCTGCCGCTGTTCACCCAGGGTTGGCCCAGGGAAGCTGGCACCCAGCTGAGCAATCCCACACAGCTCAAGCACCGCCACAAGCATTGCTTCCCTCCCACGAGCCCAGATACTGAGCAGGTAGGACCCAATTTTAAAATATTTACGGTATGTAAAAGCAAAAGGCACATTTATAAGTGGAAAAGTCAGGACTGCTGAAATAGAGAGTGGTAAAAAGAGCGAAGTTACAGAAAGTTCAGCATGGCCAGGGAAGCAGGCAGAGCCCTGCAGCATTGAAACAGTGGTACCCAGTCCTGCGTAAACATAAAATTTCTTAGTCACCCTGCATCCCTCATCCAGGGCACCCTAGCATCAAGAACAAGCCTTTCTCCTCAAGCAATTCAGCATGGGCTCACTGCTCATCAGCTGCCTGCCTGATGCTCTTGTTTTTCATGCAATTAAGTGTCTTTGTTTGCATCATTCTCCCTGAGATCAGTAAGAGCAGAGCTGCACGGGATCCTCGCAGGCTCTGCAGCCGGCGGGAGGGCAACCCACTTTTGTTTCCAGGATTTCACGTGCACCAGCTGCCTGCAAGCATACTTACTTCTTTAAAAAGCATTTTCCCCTGTAACTTGGCACAAAATCTGATTGCCACAGTATTTTTCCTTCTTTAAATAAACAGCGTAACATGTGATAATTGCACTCTGTGGCTGGAAACTCAAAACAACCAAATACAAACTTGGGGGTATTTGTCTGTCACATCAGCTGTGGAACAGCTTAAAATCTCACACAAACCAGCTGACACGCTGTACCCTGAGAGAAGGGTACCCCTTTTCTGTTGCTGTTGCTTTTGTGTTTTTTTTTAAAAAAAAAGAAGAACCATTCCTGAAGGAAGCATGGCTTGGTTGCTCTGTAGAGATAGAGCCCGTCCCCTGTGGCTGGGGGTTTATGCCATGGCAAGACAAGGCTGAACAGCACTTGCTGGGCACACAACCCTCTTCAGGCACTTCTGGTGGGAAACCTCACCTCCACAGCAAGTTGCAATTTGCATTTATGATGAGCAGGGAAGTATTTTAAAAAAAAATAATAATAAATTCACTTTGTGCTGAGAACTATCCCACTGCCTATCCACTGGGGCTTGCAGTGGACAGATGGGGCTGCTCGCTGATGCGGCACCAGCAAGGGAGCAGGCATTGCTTCTGGCCTGGGGTGGAGGACCCCGAGGCTGCATCCTTCACTCCAGCCGCTTGCTGGAAGCAGATGGCAGAGTATTTTGCATTCACATTCAAGTTGAGCGTGAAGGAGAGCGTGTACTTTGCTAACAAGAGATCCGCTACTATTTATCTTACATGGGTGACTTCACTGTAGAAATAGTACCAAAGAGAGGTTTAAAACCTATTCCTCAGCAAGCCACTTTTTCTAAACAGCATTTGGGAAAAGAGTAGAGCTCAGAAAATAAACAGAACAAAAATTTAGCATGGGTGTTTTAAGCAAACTGTTATCGTTTCACAAATGTAAGACTTTTTTATATCTTAAGGTAGGAAATTTACAAGTTTACTGTCCTCCATCACTTTTTTAAACTTTATACCCCAATTATGGATCTTCCAACAGCAGTTTGGTTTCTATTTCTTTGTTTATCACCAAATGCCAAGACATTTGTTCACGCAGTTGCCCTTAGGTAAGGGCCTTTTAAGAAACCAGCCCCTGGATCTGCAGGTGCAGAGATGCTCTCGCCCACAGGTCACCGCATAGCTCACATTATTATTTTTTAATGCTTCCTCAGAGTGCAACAGGATGGACCTGGTGTAGGATGCTGATGGATGAAGCTGTGGGCAGGAGGGAAATACCTGCTGACGACGCCTGGCCACGGGCCAGCCTGCGGGACCGCAAATGGAGCGAGGACTAACAATGTCAGGAAGTTGTTGATAACTGACTCAATGCCCACTAACGACATTCGCTTCCTTTATTTCCCACCTTTCACTACTCCAGGCTCAGTGCCTCTGCTGTGTAATAACAGCACGACAACAAAACCTTGGCACCTGCCTGGCTCTCGCTGCTAGAAAACTAGCTAGCTTGCTAGTTAGTGCGAGAGCCGCTGCACTAACGCACGAGGAAGTTTCCACTGGACAGAACAGATTCTTTAAATTATGAATATATTTGAAAAAAATAGATAAAACAGCTTATAGACTTCATTCTACTTTTGCAGCAAAGGGATACTCCTGCACAAGCTCTCCAAGGTGTAGACATTATCAGCTCCTGCCGCAGCATCAGTACCTTATTTCCCAGTGGGCAGATTAAACCTCCCTGAAGGCCACCGTTGGAGTCCCTACAACGTGGGTAATGTTGCTGCAGCCCAGGGAATGCCACAGGGACACCGAAATCATCGCCACAGTGTCAGCGACTTGCAGAGGTACTTGCAAAGCTTTGAAAGGATTCAAACTATGACACTACCTGGGTCTGGCCCGTGATAAATCCTATTTATGATCATATCCCAGGGTGCTTGGAGGGGTACAGACAGCCTTGCAAACAGGTTAAATGTTCACTGAGAGCAGAAGTTTGACAAAGCGGTGGAAACAGTAAGAGGGCCCAAAGAAATACAACCTTAGGTATTATTTTCTTTTAATACTACTCATACTTACATGCTACAGGCTTTACAGTTACAATATCAGGCCAGTGCACAAAAAAACTCAAAGCCTGCTTTTAACACTAAAAACCAAGGATTCAGTTTTCAATTAAGTTGGAGCAAGTAAAGAACACTGATTCATCCCGCCCAAGGCTTATGTCAACTGCCAATTCATCAGGTGCTAGCACCAATTCAGAAGCAAGAAAACCAGCTTGTTACCATTTAAAGAAAAGTTTTGAAGGGGGGGGGGGAACGTTTAAAAAAACAACCCAAGGATCTCACCAGATTTCAGGATATTTAGCAAAATCAAACTGGAATGAAGGTGAAAGTGGGGATGTGTGAATATGGGCAGACAAAAGAGTTTTCAAGAGTTCTGTGGCCCATTTTCTCCCCCCTTACTTCTAGAGGTGACTTGCATAGCTGGATAAATCTGCTGGTGCCTGCAGGATGCTGGAGAGTTTCCTCAAGGAAACCCTCTTATATCACCCTCAGTCATCCAGCAAAATTTGGCAGCTTCTCTTCACAAGGTTAAAACCATCACTGAGGTTTAAATATGAAGGCATCCTTGGCTTAACTAGTCTCTATTTTAATTGAAATATTACAGCCCCATCCACAGGGAGGTATAAAGTACTGTTTTTGTAATGATACAGGCTACAGCTGCCATTGCCACTGAAAAGGTCTGAGCAAGCAAATGGGTGAAATAAAACTAGAAATGGTGTTCTGCTTTCTGGTCTGCCACATCGCTGCCCCTGGACCGTTGTAGACAACCCTGCTTTGGGAGGACACAGAGCTTCAAAACCCACGTTGGAAGTAACACAATTATTACAGGCTTTATGCATCCAAAGACTTCTGAGGTCTTTCCGACTGCTGGAAGACTTGGAACTGGCTTGTGCGTATTTTGGATGACCTATTTATCCCAGAATTGGCAAGGCTAGGGAGCAGTTTTCCTCACCAGGCAGGTCTGGGTCATGGGGAGTTGGTAGGAAGGAAGGAGGTGGAAACCTTGCATAAATAACAGCCCTCACCCCTTCCAGCTCCCTGCCTTGTTGATCATGCCCATTCCTTGGCAGAAAGGAGATGGGACAGGGGGGTCTGGTTTTGTTTTGAAAAAAGTAAAATCCCTTTTTCAACTGAATTACATAGCCAGAGCCTCAGATCTCTCGCCAGAGGCATGTTCTCACTGTCAGTAACAGGCTTTAAAAATAAATATGCCCTGTGCCTGCCAGTAACGGGTCTTCTCTAATTAATGAAGCATCCTGACTGCCTTTGCCGAAGAATTTTAGGCCTCTAGTGCTGAGCCAGCGGCTGCCTTTAGGGACTGCTCTCCATTACACAGGGCCTGGATGAACTCTGCTGGGTCCCTCACTAATCCAGCTCCTTCTGAGAGCACTGCCCCCATTTCCACCGGAGAGAGGCAGCGGGGTGAGGAGCTGCCATTAATGTGTTAATGGGGTGCCAATGAGGCAAAAAGGACATGCCACCGAGGTCTGCACTCAATCATGGTCAGCACCACAAGTCCCAGGAGATCTATGGCACAATATGCCAAGCATGCACAACATCTCAAGGTCTTTTCTGTACACACACATGCTGTAGGGTATCACATATACTGTATTATTCTCGCAGTGGACCCTAAAGATTAATTATTAAGAGCAATTTGGCTTCCAAGAATTCTCTACACCATGCATTTACTAGCCCAGGTGGATTTACTAAGGAGCAGGAGTGCACTGAAAAAAGGTGGCCATGCCGGATCACACCCAACCCAGACACCTCTCACCCCATCTCCTGGAGCAGTCCTGACAGGAACACAGGGAAAACTCCAGGAATCCCTCCCCGAAGAAACCAGGCGGGCCCTCTGACTTCCCAGCAAGCAGGCTAGGGACTACACCGCGCCCGTCCAGCCTCGCACTCCCCATCCCTTTTCCTGCCTAGGAACTGCAGGAGAGACATCGTCCCACCACAACAGCTTTTGATGCTACTCTACAGCATCCCACCGCCCAGCCCTCATCGCCTGCTTTTGCCCAGTTGCCCGAGTTCTGACATGACCCCTGAAAGCCTGGGGTGAATTCTCCCATACCACATTTTTTTTCCTTTGACTCCTTTCTTCATCTGGATGGAGTCTTTCTCCATCTGTGCTTCCGCACAGGGGAACCCCTGCATCCTGGAAGCAGTTTTCCTGCAAGAGGAGCTACACTTAAAGGAACGAGAAGGGCTGTACAGGTCCAACCTCTACTTTCTGCCTGGGTCAAGCATAACACAGCATTTGGATGAAATCTGGCTACCATCCTCTCTGTTCCCTGCCCCACTCCTGCTCCAGCAGCCAGAGTTTTTCTCCTTCAGTTTTACCTGCCTTTTTCTTCTTGAAGCTATGCAACTCACATTAAAAAAACTCAGTTCAGTGCTGTGGGTGAGCTGTCTCAGAGGCGAGGCTGGTCCTGTACCAAAGGCCGTGGTCATTTGCTGCGGTGCACCGAGCCCTGCTCTGCAGCTTTATCTTGACGTGGGATGCAAATACTGTAACGCATCCACTCAACTCACACCCTACATTCCCCATGTTTGAACTGCTTGAGAATAGCCACAGCCACAGGGATGACTGCCTTAACTGTTATCCCATTTGTTTTTACCTCCACTCTGGCCATTTCCCAGTTCCTTGCTCTCTCCAAGCAAGCCTGTACGTTTCGGCTCCAGAACTGGCTTGTGGATTTGTAAGCTTTGGACACCAAAACCAGTTTAAAGAGGTAAAAGAACTGGTGGAGGACGGACACCCCCCCGCCCCAGCCACACGATGCTGCAACCATGTCCTGCCATGGCTGCTCCATCCCTAGTGGCACCTAGCCCTTGGCCCACCCCCTTCTCCTACTATTTTTATATTCTTATTTAACATGCTGTCTTTTTCTCACTAATTACACTTGAGGCCCTCAAGCCACAATTTTGAAAAAAACACTGTTTTCTTAGGTGATGAGAAGTTCAGCTTCCTCAGCTGATGAGTAGTCCCCTGCAGACAGAGCACTGAAGGGGGACGGACATCACCGGCACGGTATCTGGAGCACACGTGAGAAGCCAGCAAGAACAGAGACAACCAAGCTCCTGTTGCTCCAGCACGCAGAAGAGAGTGAAATTATAATCCCAGAGATAATAAAGAGGTTTTATTCCAGCTGTCACTCAATCTCCCTCCACTCCTCGCCTGCCCCCCAGAGAATACTTTTAAAGGCCACAGACTTGTAGGTGATGATGTTTTATTACATCTCAAAAAGAAATAGGGGAAAAAAAAACCCTAACACACAGAGGAATGCAGTTTCATTTGCAGTTTCCTGAAACCTGAGCAGAAAGTTTATAAAAACTTTGGGTCATGTTTGGAGTTAGGAAACAGAATGAGAAATCACTCTCCTTTTCCTCTTTCTGTTTGCTGAGCAGCACCACCAATCCCACAACCTTCCCACCACTTTTTTTTTTTTTTTTTCTTTTTTCCAGCAGCATTGCAGTTCCAAGCCTTGCTCTGTTGGCTTGGACATAAATCAGAAAGCGAGGGTCTGAACAAGATCCTTCTTGTAGTTCACACACCCTTGTATAGGAAAAACACAAAGGATTAAGAAAGCAATTCGATCCCCACTTCCTAAGTCTGAATTGGCTGGAAACTGCCGTTACTTCAGGTCAAAAGAAAAGCAGAAAAAACCCCAACCTCCAAATGTCAAAACAAAACAACAAAAAAAGATGTTTTCCCTAAAAAGTAGGAGCTGACATTTGAAATAAGGAGAGGAGCCAATCTGAGCCATCCTGCAACATCTCCATCACCCATGACCCTTAAAGGGCCACTCGTAAAACTGCTTTGGGCAAACCCACACCCAACTAGAGACTGTCCTGGAAACCCGTTGCCAGGGCTAGCTTGCACCAAGGCCACCAGGGATTAGGGACACTGCTGATGGGATGTGGGCCCCTGCACACCGAGCATGACCAGCCGTGGGCACAGACGGCCCGGCTGCAAAGCAGGGCTTGGGGGGCTTCCCAGGAGCAGGGATTAGCAAAGGCAGCCCATCACGAGTGGCCAAGGGGAGGCCAGGCCCTAAGCACCCTGTCCATTTGTGGAGGTATCTGAGCTCCCATGGCCATCACCCAGCCAACCAGCCCACTCCATTTTACCCCTAAATAAATTTTCCCTAATTTTTTGCAGCCTCAAGCCTCCAGCTATCCGGCCGGGCAGATGCACGACAGCCACAAGACACCATCTGCACCTCTGAGCATTCCCCCCCCACCCATTCAACGACCCATCAGCCCATAACGCACCATTCCCATGGCTACGTATACCATAAAGCAAAGGTGCAGAGTCCAACAGGAGTGCCCCCTCATCGCATCTCCCAGCTGCTGCCAGCACAGGCTGCCAAGCATGAAGAAGAGGATAAAAAGGTCATGTGGCCGCTTCTTCCACTCATTTCTAGCAGCAGCAAAGAGAAGAAAGCAGGCTAGAAATCAGGGTGGCATATTGCACAAGGCAGCTGAAATAAATTTACAAAAGCAGCTTTATTTTAGTATTTCCCAATTTTAAGACCTGAACTTCGCATCCTTTGCATTCTTTTTAACGTTTTTTCTCCTTAGTGTGGTTTTAAAGCAAAGACATTGGAGGTGGCATGGGAAGTGGGCCAGAGAGGCTGTCCAAGCGCTGGGGTGGGTGCGTGATGGACCTGTGATATTTCGTTTTGGGGAGGAATGTCACACTTCTCCTTCAGGCCAGGAGCACTTCATTCTGGAGACTGATCTGGCCAAGGAGACAGAGCTACTCAGGAAAATTAATTTACTATTTCTTGTTACTGGTAAGTCTTCCAGGCCAGATCACCAGCAGCTGTGAACCCACAGAGCTGCACCAGCTCCAGTGCCGGCTCTACCTGCTGCAGTTCAAATCCAACAGTCCAACATTTAGATAACAAATCAAGCTCAAAGATTTCAGCAAACTGCCAACATTGGGAAACTCTAGCTTTTCAGATCCTTGGCTTTCCATACCAGCAAGCTGCTGCCAGCACTGGGACAAGCTGCTGTGCCCCTGGGCACGTGCAGTTCACCGGCACTTGTGGTAGGTGGGTCCAGCCCAGACCCAACGCCAGCATGGTCTGAGAAACTAGGGGGTAGGTGAATTTTAGGGTCCGGTGTCCCATGGCACTCCTGAATCCCTGATCTCTGGTGCTGTGTGACTTCAGCCAGGGCCACGTGAAATCCCAGCCAGCCTGTTCCAGCAGGGGGATGGAGGGACCAGGTGTCTTTGGATTTTGTCCCATTTTGCCACATATTTGTGACCACTTTACACAAGGAGAGCTAACAGACTTTAAGGGCTTCTGTGATCACTTGGTCTACAGCCCATCCTTGTGGTTTAAAAAAAAAACCAAAAAACCCACCACCTGAAAATAATCAAGAAACACCCTAGGAAGACTACACTTGGAGGGCTCTGTGCCACAACTGTCCAATCCAAGGAACTTAATGATCCTTACAAGAAAAAGGTATTTTCACCTCTTTTTCCCCGCAGGAAGGCACATCAGCCTGGCTGCACAGCCCACTCCTTGGCATGTGTCCCACCAGCCTGGGCTCATCATTGCTTTCCAGCTTCTTCACGTTACACCCAATTTCCTCCCACTTTACCACCCTGCCAGAAGAAGAGCCCAGCATTGTGCTCAGGTTTCTGAAGGCATCAGTGTTTTTCTTCCGAATAAGCCAGGCCAAGCTCAGCTGGAGAGCTCTTGAACACTGGAGAAGCAGAGATGTGAAGGCAGAGCTGAGCCAAGCCAGGTAATTACAAGACAGCCTCCTTCAAAGGGAAGGTAGATCAAGTCTCATCACACCTCCAGCAGCCACTCGTGCCAGACCATACCCATATGAACAGCCACAGCACTACAACAGAAAAAAATCAGGAAGAACCAAGGCATTCATGTGCCAAATCACCCACCAAGAAACTTCAACAACGTCTACAGTTTTTTTGCACTGTGGGACCTCAAATGCCACGAAAGCAAGCCTGGAGCTGCTCATGGACAGCCCCACTTCCACAGGGGATGAAAATCCACAGCTGGTTTTAAGTGTGACTAGTCAAAAGCAAATATTCATGCAAGAAATCCAGCACCCATTTGTCTTAAAGTCCACTGCTTGGGTTTGGGGTTTTTTTTGTTACTACCACCTCTAATGTTCAACCCACCAATATAACAAATGGCAGAGAAAGAAAACGTTCCCATCTCCTCTCCACAAAGGACATACTACCCATTGGCCCCCGTGTCAACTCCTAAGGATTTTCCAAGTGTTTTACCATGTAGGTTTGGAAATGAACTCAACCAGGCATGCCATGCACCTTGGATTGCTGCTTTTAGATGGACCACAGCTGTCTCTAGGAAACTAAGCAAAAAACAGCATCTTAAGTGAGAAGTGTTTCTGACATTGCAATATATTTTGCTTTTAATTCGTTTTTCATCTCAGATTATTAGTTGCCAAAAGTTTTGCTGTCTGAACAGGTCCAACCAGCTTTCACTGCATACCTCTACTGAAACCAGCTCTAAATGGGAATGGTAATTATGCGTTGAGGGCAGAGGAGATCATTAAAATAAATTACTTGGATTCTGAAGCCTATAAACTGTCCTCCTCTGCAATTAAAGTAATTTCATATTTCGGTTCACTTTGTCACCTTGTCTATCTTTCCCCAAGTTGTAAATTAAACCCAGGAACATATATTAAAAGCCTGTGAAGTTCTCTCTAATAAATGGGATTGTAGCATTGGCAAGAGGAGCAGATGCAAAGCACGAGTCACACTCTCCAGGCTGCAGACCTCCTCAGTCCCCGCAGCTTGTACAAGTGCAATGGGCCACCGAGCTGCCCAGCACAGATGCAGGGCTCTGGTCTCACCTGATCCTGCCTCACATGCCCTAACAGCTTCACACAAGTCCTCTTTCCTACCAAGGTGCTCTGCTGAAGAGCAGTGTCCCTGCATCCCGTCGCTGCAGTGCCTATGGATGGTGAACACCACACTGCCCATATTTCGTGGTCCACATGGGACTGGCACTCTCAGTTCATACAGCTGCCAGAGATCATGTTTACTCTCTCCTCCCAAGCCAGTGAAAAGCACCATCCATGGCCCTGGATGCATCCTTCTAATGGGCAGCACACAGAGTCAAGCAGCTCCAGACAAACACCACGGACACATAACAGCATCCGTGCACAGCAGATCCCAGTTTCCCCACAGGCAGCACTGGAGTGCTGATGAAGTCCATCTTCTCGCTGCTGCAGCTCAGGGCTTAAGGAAATTATTCTTTCACTTCATTGTACAGTAAGAATAAACAGATCTTTTTCCCCACTTTGTCCAGAGCCCAAGTAAGTTAAACAGGAAAAAAATACCCATTGACTCCACAGTGCATTAGATTGTATATGTAGAGCATGTTAACGATGTGCCTGCACTACTCAGATCCACCTCAAAGCACCACCTGGGCTGCTGCAACCATTTCATCACATACTCTGGCTGCAGGGTTACAAGAGCAGCTCATAACCATAAGCAACACGGAAACTGTTCCGTGGGGACAGCACAGATGCCTCTTCAACTGCCACCATCCAGCCCTTTGTCCTACCCAGGACCGGGGGACCTTCGACATGTTGGAAGGCATTATGATGCACAACAGAATTAGTGACAGATGCTTGCATTGGTTAAATGAATTCTGAGAGAGGGTTTGAATGGGATAATGGGATCCCTGGAACACCAACTAAAGTGACATCCATCATTCCTGCTAGTGCTGTGGGCTTTGTGTGAGACCTGGTTTTGGCCACAAAGGTGGCAGAAGTGAAAAGACCCAGGTTCACCGCAGCCCATCCCACCAGAACAGCCCCGATGCTTCTACGGCAGTCTTTACCGCCCAGAGGAAGAACGGAGGCATCAGTCCTCGTCTGACCACTCTATGGAAACCCAGAATAAACATTTGACATCCACTAGATCAGCTCATTCATCCTGCATCAACACATCCCTTATTGTCTGCCAGACAAGCTCCACTGTGTTTCGTTTGCCTGACCTTTCCAGCAAGACCCCGATTGCCTTTGGTGACACGGTGCCCTGGGGCCGCATTCCTCCTGCGCTTCGCCATACTGGCGCATTGTGCGGGGGGACGCGCCGGCTCAGAAGTCATCACGCGGCCGAAGCATCGGACCCTGCGGTACCCACCCTTGCTCATGCCAGCAGACCTGCCGTCGCCAGCCCGCGTAGGCAGCGGCCAGAGAGGTGCCGAGACCCCACCAGCCCTGGGAAAGAAATGCCCACGGGTTTGAATACGATTAACAACCCCAGGCTGGCAGCGCATCCATGGCATTTATTGTTCCAGGGCACAAGAGCTCTTTAGGGAGAAAAGTTTCACCAAGTGCCTTTGAGGAAAGATTAGACCATTTCCCTTCATTACTATTATGATCTGAGATGAAACTGGCGACGGCGGATGATGGAGCATCTGACGCTGTCTTTGTGTGCTCCGGGGCCTCCGCTCTTTAAAGCCGTTCCCAGCAGGGAAAGTGACCCCACAGTTTACAAAAAGGGACATTCTCCGGATCGGCGACAGTCGGGCTGCAGAACTGGGACTGTCTCTGAGCAGTCTAGCCTTGGGCCATGGCTCAGCTGGGGATGAGGGTGGCAGCGGCAATGCTAATATCTGAACCCCAGGGGCAACCGCAACCATTTTGGGAATCTCCCCCCCCCCGGGAGAGGAGACACATACTCCAGGGAGATGGCTGCATCCCGTTCTGAAGGCACAGGGGGACAGCAGCAGCCTTGAGCATCCCCCAAGCCTGGAGATGAACTTCCCTTGCAGAAGACCCCCAACCCCATTGGTTCCAAAGCTCTGTGCTCTAAATGTTTACTATGAAGGCCCACCTCAGCATCCTTGGGGAATGCACTGAGAAGCATCGTTTGATAGGATTGTGTAGGAAAACCATGGTTTAGTTAAAGAAGGGTGCACAGGGGTGATGTAGCTCTGTAGCTCCAACTCAATGCATCAGAACATTTTCCTTAATTTTGTCACTAGCTTGCTGGTGACCCAGGACAAGTCACTTCACCCATTTCTCTCCTGTAAAACCAGCACATGCTGATCTCATTCACTGAGATCTATCGTGAATCCCCATTTGAGAGCAGTTTCTTGGCTCCGTACACCAAACGATGTTATATTTTGCACGTGTTTACAGAAAAAAAAGTACACATCATCTTGGAGACACCTGCCCCACAACACCAGTTCAAATCCAAGCTTCTGCAGTGACTGCAGAGGCAGAAGGAAGAGAGGTGGGATGAAGAGCAGCATTCCCGGGCAGCCGAGACCTGCTGGGAGCCACCATGCAGACAGACCTCTCGGCTGCCAGCGCCATGCAAGATCTGTCTTGCTGCCACCCACCCCATTTCTCATTTTCTCTTTTCATGGTTTTGTGATTAAAAGCAATTACAGTCTAGTCATATTCATGGACTCACAGGGCACCCCGAATGAATGCATCAAAGACAGGGCTACACAGAAAACGATCGCCAACTCAAAGCCACAACACTTCCAGTTGCGTTCCTCGGTTGCGACGGGGCAAACCGATGGGGAGTTTGGATGTCTGGAGAACAAAAGCACTACACAAAGTATTCTTGCCTGACTTGAATCACAGCCCTGACTGCTGATACAGTCTCAAATGCAGTAATTATTGCTGGCTTTGAAGACTAACGTGTGCAGAGTGCACTTTCCACACCTATTTCACCCAAACGACAACACTTACCTCATCCTCCGCGTACCTGCTCCTCCGAAGCCCTTTGTAGTCCTGCCAGGGCAGCTCATTATTCCTCTCAAATGCAGCTTCTTCTGGAACAAGAAACAGTACCTTTATGCAGGAGAGAATGCTAAATGAAAAAGGTTGCCCTGAATTACAGCTCACATCACCATGAGAAAGCCTTTTTCTTTATTATTATTATTTCAACCTGCTTGATGAGGGGAAATTAAAGGATTAATTTTCTAGATGGATGTCTACTGTGCACATTGGCACATGCCCAGCCCTGGCTGGTCCTTGACCCACCACCCTGAAGGACCCTCCCTCTGCCTGGTCTTTTCTCATCTCCTTTTTACACAGACCATCTTTGTCAGCACAACAAAAGCCAAATCCAATGATGTCCCTTGTTGGAGAAGAAGGCTTCTTGCCATTTTACTGTGGAAGTGACAGATCCAGAGGAGTGCTATAAAACCAAGGTCGGCTTTCCCAACACCAGCCTTGCAGGACAGCAACAAAACTTAGAAATCTGCTTTGCTACCCCAGCAACATCCCTGAGGCAGCAGCAATGGTAAACTAATTCAGAAGAGATAACATCAGAAAGCCCAAATAACTCAGACCCAGTGATGTGGAAGAGAAAGCATGTTTGCCCAAGAAAATGCTCTGAGGATATCTTAAAGATGGTCTCGACCAAGTGGAGCTGACCCTGAGCACCGCGTCAACAGGGAACATCAGTTCTGCAGAGCAGCTGCATGGCACCAGCAAGCTGGAGCAGAGCTGAGCGGCCCCTGCACAGCAGCACAGCCTAATCCCCCTCCCCAGAGGCTGGTTAGGGCCAGCTGATCCCCACCACACTCTGTTCATACCCACCCAGTGCACGTCCAAACATGCAGGGTGGACTTTAGCAGGCAAGATCCATGAGATAAGGTTGCTTGATCAGCTAAATCAGAGTAAATGAATACGGTTTATTTGGTTCTACAGAAGCTGGAAAAGTCCCTTGCAAGATGCTTGGCATCCACATACTGCGAGTGCCACCAGAAAATGAAGAAGGGCAGGAGGTGACATGCAGCCAACCACCAGCTGACTGAAGCATCTCATTTAATCAGGCTCTGAACACCTTGCCTGGACACCTGTGTTGATGAAGACACAAGCTAGGGACCACCTCTGTTGGCCAACAAGTTGACTTCTCCAGCTCAGCAGCAGAAACCCATCTCCGAGGGTTTTAGGCAGTTTGGAGTCATTAGCAGCCGGGAGCCATTGCTCCTTTGCCACATGGGACCACATTCTCAAACCCCAGCAAGGGACCCCGACATCTTAATCGGTGTAGGGAAGCTCCTAGGAAGGTGGCGGCCAGGCACACAGCCCAGCTCTGCTCTGCAACCTCTGTGGCTTTGCAGTTTGGTGGCACTAAAGCTGAGCTGGGTCTGGTGGGGACCTGGCAAAGGGGAAACGAGCCATTTACCACCAGCGGTGGCCCCAAATGAGCCATGCCCTAAGGGAAAGAGAATTCTGGCATTTTAGTTGGAAAAAAGGAAAAAGGCAAAAGAGGAAAAAGGCAAAAGAGGAAAAAGGCAAAAGAGGAAAAAGGCAAAAGAGGAAAAAGGCAAAAGAGGAAAAAGGCAAAAGAGGAAAAAGGCAAAAGAGGAAAAAGGCAAAAGAGGAAAAAGGCAAAAGAGGAAAAAGGCAAAAGAGGAAAAAGGCAAAAGAGGAAAAAGGCAAAAAAAAGAAAAAAGGAAAAAAGAAAAAAGAAAAAAAAAAGCATTGCCACTGCCCACGGTCGAAACTGGCAGAGGAGGCACAGCACCCACTTGGCACCGGGCTGAATGTAAGCTCCAACCATGAACAATGTCGTGTCTGTAAAGCACCGACAACGTGGGGGGTGTTGTAGGAACAAGACAATCCCTGCAATTATTTTAGACTTTTTATGGCCCCATGGAGTTTTGCTTAGGGAATAAATCCACAAGCATTTTCCTTATTCAGGCTGACCTCTGGCAGTGCCAAGAAGTGCCCAGACGCTGCTTTGCACAAGCACAGGCTGCTCCAGCCGCCCCGAATAGGTGTGACAGGTTTGGTGCGGTGCTGCGTATCCTCCCTGCTGCCTGGCTGAGCTGCACGAGTGCCCCCAGCCCAGCCCCCTCATTTAGGAACACAGCAGCCTATTTTTTCAGCCACCTGCATGTGTATCTCAAAAAGGCACCACAAGAAGCTGTAGACAGTGCTATTGCTCATTGCGGGGATTAAAAGTCAGCATAATTTATCCAGATGCTCCTAGACTCAGCTTCCCAAACCTGACTCCTCTAAACACTGGGAGCAGCTCCCCAGTGAAACTGGGGCTCAAAGCCATGCAAGCGAAGAGCTCAGCAGCGTGCCTCTTGCACTCCGCTTGTGAGACTTATAGATGCATCCAGGCAGATGTGCTTGTGGAGCTGAGCCCCAGGGATCTGCAGGGCTCAAGCATCCACACTGCACACAGCTATTTCCAAAAACCAGAAAGGGAAACTGGGGGAAGTGCCCATAACTCACTACTAAAAGGCAAAAGACTCCAAACAGCTGGGTTGTTTTTTACTACACTGGTATTGTGGAGATGTTCAGAAGGGCAGAAGATCAGCTCTCCGCCAGTTACGTAGTAGCACAACAAAACAGATGCTCTTTAATCTCATCACCTGTCCCCAGGATTAATAACCGCACTGGCACATCGATTAGCCTAATTAACAGCAACACTGCCAATCCGCTGTATCTACCAGTACTTGACATTTTGCACTCCTCACTAATGTTTGCTTTTTAGAGCTTATTGAAAAAAAATAATCACCTAGTCCCCCAAACAGCAAGCACACAGTGTCTTACTCAGAGCTACAGAAGAAGAAAGAAGGCAGCTGTACCTCAAAGCCATTAAAGTTTCAGAGATGGCACTTAAGCTATCAGAAGTCATCGTTGCTTGCTGAGCCCAGCACCTTCTGAAACCAGCTCCTGACCCCATGCTCTAATCCATGCCAACTGAAAAAGCCTTTGGGTTTCTATCAATACATTTCAGCCTTAATTACAGAGCACTATTAAGTAACACTATTGTTCCCTGAAAAAACCTGTCGAATTATTTATTAGGAAAGAAATGGGCAGATTGAGCCAAACTGCCAAACCTTTGATAAACCGAAACCTCATTTTCCCTGTGATCTCAATAAAACAGATTTCCCCCCTCCCCCCCTTAACGCTTTGAAATCTGAAGTCTGAGTAGTTGTCACTAAGTGATGATGACAAAGGGCTGTTTTCCTGCCACTCAGAAAAAATTGAAATTTTACTGGTCTTTACAGTGAAAAATAACTTGGCCAAAGCAACAAGATTGGGTGCTACTTTATTTCATCCCTGCAGCAGGCAACATGCTCAGATACCTTTTGTCTGAGGGCACTGTAGAAAGCCTAATACATCATCCATGCTTTAGGGATTGGGGACCACAGAGAAATGAACCAGAAGCCTCTTTCTTTTTTTCCTGCAAGGTGGCCCCTAATTTTCTGGATTGCCATTTATTCTGATACCTTCTCATGGTACGCAAGAGCAGAGCTGCCTTTTGTCAGAGCCTCACCCTCCCAGGAGGGTGCAAACCCCACAGAGCGCTTTGCCTGCAACTGCTGCAGGCCAGGACCACGCATGTCCCAGGGATGCTGATGCCTCATACAAAGTCACACTGCAGCCTGGCACAGATGCTAGCCCACCGCTTGCCACCACCAGCCCAGACCTAACTAAACTCACATCAGGAACGAGTACCTCAGACCTGCCACCACAAGGGGCCAGACCCCAACAAGGATTTCTAGGTGACATTGCAGTCCCAGGTGCTCCTGCTTTCTCCAGCAGCACAGCAGCTGCAGACCAACCACCACTCTGATACTGCCAGAGAGGCTTCCCAGCAAGACCACCACTCCATTCCATCAGAACATGTAGCAGTAAGCAACAAATCAACTTTCAGACCATTGCATTCTTTAAACATTTTTAATTATAAGCTTTTGCCCCCCCCATCACTGTAGAAATGTCTCTCCCACTCAGCGTGTGCTGGGATGATTATTGCATTTCTAAATGACACAGGGATGACATTTGTGGTTGATCTAGGCAGCATCCCATGATGAATCTTCACGTAAGTGTCAGGAAGACAAGTGTTAATAGATGGATTTCCCTTCCTCACTGCACAGGACAGCATCGACCCTGATGGGCTCGATCTGTTTTCATACAAGGAGGTGCTTTTCACTGCCAACAGCTAATTCCTAAGCAAATTCTTTTCAAATGTTAATTACAGTAGAACATGGTTGAATTTTACTGACCCCATCAAATTTGACAGGCAACTTCTCATTTTACCCAGAGCCACTTAAAAGGAAACTAAAGTTGAATATATCTTCAGGCTAAAATATTTGTTAGTCTAAAAGCCTGCAAGCTTCAACCATAACCTTGCAATTTCCCTTGTATGTATTTACGTTGATAACAGGTTCAGGACAGTAATTACTGGGCTTGTAAATACAAGCAAATATCAGGTCTTGGGGCCAAAGGCCAAAATAAGAGTGTGTCTGGTGTTCAGGAACACTGGTAACTTATTGTCGCTCAATGACGCACAGACAAAAGAGATTTTATTCCTAGATCAAGACTAAGTACAAGACAAGAAGTTACTTGAACATCAGGCAGTAATATTTTTAAAGAGTGGGCTCTTGGAGTCGATCCCTCCTCTTTGCTCCTTTGGGAGCAGAGGACCTGAAAGTTCCTTCCCACCAGATAGCAGCAAGGACCTGTGATACTTATTCTTCCTGACCAGCTTCTACCAAGCCTTGCCCGTCCTGGTGTACCTCCAGCTGCTCGGGCACACAGGGAAGCCACCTTCTCCTCCAGGCAGGTTTCTCTTTTGCAGCTGTGGCCTGATCACAGCATTTGCTCTGAACTGTAAACCCAGCACGGAGGGGCCAAGGGCTTGACCCACAGCAGGGTCAGACAGACCACCCTTTTTTTTTTTTTAACAACAACAAAAAAAAAGCCACCTCGCCCTCTTGTCACCTGCCCATTTAGCACCACCATCCCAGTGGGCTGTGAAGCCTCAATATGGCAAATCCTGCAGGAAACATGAGTGAGATAACTGGGAAGTGAGTGCTCTGGACGAGAGCCAGGTTGAGCAACTCTTCCTTATGGAAGTCCTCTCCACAATGATTCACAAGATCTCGCTGTGGCCCAGGATTACAGAGGAGGAAAGGTGAAGTTCAGTGCCACCAGGACTAGAGGGCATAGCATCCCTTTTCCAGACCAGAATGAGTTCAGACTTGGAACCAGATGCAGATGTTAATCACCCCCATTTAGAGGAGGTGACTTAAGAACACAACAGCTTCTCCCATCTAGAGCCTGCATCAAGGATTTGCAGTCTGCAGCCAGCCAGCACAGCCCCTGCAGAACTGGGAAGGTCTATAACCTACATCAGAGCAGCCTGGACCTGATGGCTCTTCTGCCGCTAAAATCTATGAAACTGCCCCAGGGAGGCGACAGGTGCACCAGGGACGCTTCAGTACTATATAAATAGGACAAGAAGTGTCTCACAGCCCAAGAGTAGTGGGTGGCCCTGACCCAGACTGGTCCAGGCACGTGCCCTTCCCACCCCTCAGATGCGCCCATACATAGGGTCATGCATGCAGCCCTCCCACCACAACCTGCATTACGACCCTAGAAAGCCAGGAGTTTCTCCAGGGGGTCACCCGCGTACATCCATATTTGACACAATTCAGCCCCCTTGTGGGGGGGCACTTGTGGGAGAGTGCCACAATTTCAGCCCCCTTCTTTTTTCCATCTTCAGAACAAGCTGCTCTGTGCAACTGCCCCTAAACCACCCAATGTCCCTGACACTCAGCCAGAGCACACCACACTCTGGGGCTGCCTCCGTACCTCCCGTGCCTCAGGGGTGCCAGATCAAACCCCAAAATCTCAGCTATAGACGTGCCCTGTGCTTAAACCCACATCTTCTACCTTTCCACTGGAGAAAGCTCCCTGGTGCCCCTCCTGAAGCACTACCCCCATTATTCTGTCAGATGCAATACAAGTCTGCTCCCATAAATCTTGCTCGAACTGGTCTCGCAGCTGAAGCGCAGTGACATACTTCAATGGAAACAATTAATGGTTGACAAACATTTAAAAACAAACAGGACACGATATCACTGTAAACAGCTTCTCTGTTAGCCAGCTTCAGGCTGCAGACCGCAAATCCCTCTATTCCCCATCAGCCACCTTCTCACATCTGGGCATCCCTGTCCCGCAGAAGTTCACGTGAGGTCAGCTCCAAGCTGCTGCCCTGTCCAAGGGGCTCTCTCTCCCTGCAAGCAGCACAGGGCAGCTCGTTCCTGCTACCATCCATCCCCACCTCACTTCCAGCTTTTGGGAGAAGTGTTGCAGGAACTGAAGTCACATCATGGGGACAGCAGCACAGATCGACAGCGACAGGCAGAGGAGACAGCCACCACCGCCTCCAATGAGCTCAAGAAACTAACACTTCTCCAATTAGTTATCTCACCGAAGTTGGAAACTACAGTGAATCTCATGTCACCTTGTCAGCCCCTATCCACACCACCACCACAGGGATGGGGTTTACCCCGTCCCCACCAGTGTGACCAGCCCAAAGCCAACCCCTGCAAGGACACCCTGGGGAAATGGGACAGAGATTTCAGACACATCTAATGGCTCTGCGTGCCGCTATTCCAGGAAGAAACAGTAAAGTCATTTTCCAGGAAGATCCAGAGAAACAGATGTTAAGCAGGACCCCAGTAGGCAGACCCACCTCCCCATCACCTCTCAAAAGCCAAATGTTGTGGCTCCATCCTGCATGCTGGGGCCACACTAGCCCTCAGCCTTGTTCCTGTAGGATTCTCTCCTAACATTTTCCAGCCAAACCAGGGCAAACTTCTTGTGTTTTGAGCGCTGAAGGAAAGCCCACACCACACTTGCGTTCATGGCTCTGGAGTAAGTACAGTGACACTATTTCTTCAACACTTTTTTTTTTTTTTCCCCAGCTTCACATGTGGAACAAATTAGTGGCCACATCCACCCCACACATGCTCCTTGCTCCTCTGGGTGTTTTCCACAAGCTCCTGATGGTTAGCAGCAGCTGGATGCAACTTTTTGTTCCCTCTGCTGTTACGCTACAAAGCCTGAGCTATCCTTCCAAATGAAGGGAAACAGGGATGCCACATTTCTACATCCTTTTGTTGTTTCTCATGGGCATTTTCTCCCCAGGCTTCCTTTGATCAGAGTTGGGATCCAAACCCTCCAAGCCACAGCACACTGGTCCTGCAGTTTCTTTCTAGACAGTAACAAAGACCCAAACCTCAAACCCTGTGTAAGCATCGTGCCCGTCCCCCTAGCAAGGGGACAGGCTCTGCCATGGGTCACACCAACATACCCACCCTGAGAAGAGGGGAAAGCTGGCAGGGTGAGGAGGCAGAGGTCCAAACCCATGGTCCTGCCTCTGCCGACAGCCAGTTTAATCCCTGATGTCACTCAGCATTTTGTATTAGCACAGAGAAGAAATAATTATCAGCCTAGAAAGGCAGGACCCTGGGAGAGCAATTAATCCAGCTTCCTGCATAAGTTCAGCCCTAACCCTTCTTCTGTTTTGCATCCACAACAGCTTTTCTTACTTCTCCCTTTCTGGTTGGGATTTAACTCATTGTCTTTACTATACTTTGATTTCTTCTCATTTACCAGACCTTTGTATTAGCCTTTCCTCAGCTTTGGCCCCTCCCTTTGCTTCTCTGAATCTGTATTACCATATTTTGCCCCTTTTTTTGCTTTGAGACTTGTTGTCCTTCCCATGTCTGCTGATGCACATCGTGAATCCTTTGAAGTGTCTTGTTATTCCCTGAAGCAGGGGAAGTCTCACCCAGATCCCACACACTTCCACCTCCAGATGGAATGGCTGTGGGTAATACACTCCCACATTTATCTCAGCCCCCCCCCCCCCCCAAAAAAAAAAAAAACAAACCACAAACCCCAGAAGAGATGCATGTGAAGGTCTGCTTCCTGCAGAGAAGTGAACTCACTCTTGGTGATGCATTAAGGAGGTGCATGGAGCACCAAGACACATGGCTACCAAGAACTGACACTCTCCACCTATGACAGCGACTCGGACAGCAAGGTCCAGCTCTCCCGCGCTGCAGGACACCCCTTTGGCTGCACTAGGTGCATTTACAACCCAGTTCAGTCTCTGGCCCCAGATTACTGGAAACAAACCTGCGGCAAGTGGTTTTTGCAACATTGACCAGAAGCATCTGACAGGTGTTATCTTTTGGCCCAAATCTTAAGCCACCACTACCTTCTTCAGTCAGTTTTCTCTGGCAGAGCCTGCACCAATCCTCTGATCCCGCAGGTAAAACCAAAGCCCATTGGAACACTCCTCTCCCAAAAGAAAAAAGCACCAGCTTTTGTGAAATTATTTTATTTTTCTTCCTCATCATATCACCATTCTGAAACGCTAGCCTGAGTGGCTCTGTTTCAAGGGCTGGTTGGTAAGCGTCTGACAGCTGTCACATCTTGTGGAATCCCACCGGCTCCCAGGATCTGCAGCACAGCTACAGTCGGGGTTTCCATCTCACCCTATTTTATAAAGAAGAATTTATGTTGCCTGCAAAGTTAACAACTATGCACTAATGGCAACCTGCAAAAGAGGTTCCTATCTTATCTCCAAGGCTTCTGGTCTCAACTCGAGTCATTGAAAGCATCACTGGAGCTTTACACGAGCAATTTACACGAGAATTTAGATGTATACTCAAAATAGTGCTATTATGAACACTGATGGTTTTCCTCTGGAACTGCTTCTTGCTCGCTTCCCATGCTGGCTATCAGAGCCCAGACAAGGGTAGAAGCTCGCTTTTTCCACTTAAAAAAAGTCTGTCCAGCACCTCATTTGCACATCCTTAGCTTTGCTGTTATCCCTCCACAAGAACTCAAGCTGATGTTTGGAGGCATCGAGCAAGTTGGTGCTTTGCCCTCTGATTCCATGCAAAGTCCAGTTTTCAGACAGTCCCAGCCCACTCCAACATTCAAGCTCCTTCCAGGCCCTGCAGGACAACCGATGAAACCCGGTGGCCATTCCCTTCCCACCCCTCCCCTCCAGGCAGAGGTCTCAGCAGAGCCTCTATCCATGGCTTCAATCAAACCACGCACACCAAGGGACAGCACCTGCTTAAGTAATTTCCAAAATGATTTTAAATAAGTTATCACAACTTACAGAGATGTGACCTAGAAATCAGACTTTTGGCTTTACAACAGGAAGAGGAAAGACCAAACCTTGAGATGTATTTTTTTTGACACTTAATAGGAACAAATTCAGGATGGTTTATCAGGCATATGCAAGGCACGTGGCCTCTTGCATACGTACATTTTTCTCATGGCTGAACCCTTTATTGAGGTTTTTGTTTTGGACTGTGCAGCCTTTGAAGCTGCCAGCTGAGCCTGCTCAGCAGGAGGATGTGTTCAGGACCCAGAACCTGGGGGAGCTTAACCCGCTCTGTCAGAGAAACCCACATCACACACAGCCCAAATGCCACTTCCATCATCTCATCAACCTTCAGCGCAGGATGCTGCAGCCCTTAGCACAGGGATAGTCCCGCTTGTGCGGGAGATTTTTTTCTCTAGCTACTTCGCATCTTTATCCAAGCTTCTCTGTAGAGGGAAGGTGTTCCTTTACTTCATTTCCAAAGGTTTTTATGGAACGCTGACCGTAACTGAAACGGGGCAGTAACTCCCCAGACTTATCTAGCTGTTTCAGGTGTTCAGGCTGCCACTCAAAACTCAAGCTAAAAATGGGAAACTCCGAGAAGTCTGTATTTCTACATAATGCCACTCTGGAGCTCTCTTCTGTAACCCCCTGGTTAGCTTTTCTGGGTGAGCACCTGGGGAGAAGGTATCTTTTACACCAAGCCACAGCTTGGTTGTTCGCATTCATACAACCACAAACATCAACCTTCATCCCAGCATCTTTATTTTCCCTGAGGAATCACGAACCCTCCCAGAAAGCAGCGCTCGCAGCAGGGTGCTACACAAGCACGGGGGAGGCTGCAGCCCCACTGCTGGCAGAGAGGGCTGCCTTCCCCCATCCTTTCTTTCAAAAGGTAACGTTGCTTTGCTTTTTGACATTGCAGCCTTTCTGTACAAGTAAATCTTAGTTTAAACACTGCTGAAATGTTATGTAAACAGCTTCCAAAAGAAACAGCGTGTTTTTGCCGTTGATTATATCTGAGCTGTTTGTACACATGAGCAAGTTCCTAAGAACTGCAGAGATTTGCAGCCTTAAATAGCCCAGATTTTTCCTGTCAAGCTCACCATCAGTGAAGTTACTCCAGGGATGACTTTGTTCCAAGAACAACCATTTTAGAAGGAAAGTTTCACAGCAAGGCAAAGCTCAAAGCCATTGGGTAAGGCTTTTGGGACACCACCAAGATTAGTATTATCAAAGGAGAAAAATCAGCATTGTTTTAGCAGAGGTCGGTTCAGGCTGTCCCCAGGCACAGACCAGCACCAACATGCTGGTTGCTTGGCTGTGTCTAAGCTCATGGGGTTTTCTGGCAGTGCTGTGGACATGCCCCAAATCCTAGTGCTGCTGGCTGTCCCTCCAGCCACGAGTGCGACATAGTTACCTTTTCCTTGAGAAATTCACCCAGCTATTGCCCGGTCTGGGGTTCAGCTCTGGCTGAGCCTCCAACCCAGGTCTCAAGCACCTCCAGCTTCACCTCAGGCTGGCCATGCCCTCAGGGCAGTGCCTGTCCCCTCTCCACTGCAGTTTGCACAGCTGCAATTTTCCTCAAGCTTTGACAAATCTTTCCGGCAACATCTGGATGTGCCAATTACACAATACGATATACTGATGCACTTAACATCTTCACACCCTTCATCAGGCACATAGAAAAAGCCATACAAGAAAAGCCAGTTTTATTTCTCAAAAATCATCTCTGCACAGAGCTTCTCAACCCAGACGGAACAAAGAACGTTTACCCCAGCGCTGTGCCAGAGCCCAGCCATGTTTGCACGCAGGTGTTTCCAGTCTCACCCCACAGTGGAAGCCAGCAGCGCTATTACCCTTTAGCCCCACTACAGCACAGACACACTGGCTGTGGTTTGGTGGCTAGAGAATCCCCTCGCCCCAAGCCCAGCTACAGCCAGACCCAGCTGCCAACTTCGTGGCTGCACAGACATCTGCAGATCATGCCTGTTCACTAGTGCAACACCCACACAGCAACTTCCAGAATTCCTTTGGATAAGAAACCACCCCACATGGCACGAGGCACTGGCATCCCCAGCAGAGCCATCTGCAGCAAGCTCTGCCCAGTCTGCCTGGCCACACTGCCTTTATAAAGCCCTGATACTGCCGAAATTCTCCATGTCAGCTGCAGCACAAGCCTGAACCTGCCAGCAGGCTCACAGGAAAACATAAACATGGGGAAAATGTGTGCAGTTACCCAAAGCTTGTGGTCAGCAAAATGGTTTCGGCCAACAAACTTCACCATCGTGCCAATGGGCTGGCTCCAGAAGATTTGTACATCTGCTAAACAAAGTCCCTGCCGTACCTAAAGCATCAACAAGGGCAGTTTGAATTCAAACTTGTGATTTATTTAAACTTGGGCCACTTGGAGAAATGCCTCTATGTCTCATGGCAAAAGACAAGAGGCATGGAACTCAAACCTGATGCTTGCTTTGCTTTCAGGGTGCAACTCTGCCTACAGACAGCGATGGGGAGGCCTTGACAGGCTGAGCTTCACCAGCTGGAGCAAGCAGCTCTCATCCTACTGGGGTGCACACCCGGCATGTCAGGAGCCAGTCCAGGATAGGGAACGATGACCAGAATCAGCTCTTCCTCACCCTGAAACTACCACAGCAGCCCTCCAGAATGGTTCTCAGCTCTTTTCAGTACATATAGGCAAAAATGGAACCCAGCAACTCTCCATCGCAGCCAACAGCAGAAACTAATTCACATTTCCCATAGGAAATCCAGTCCCCTAAGGCATCACTTCTGCTCAGCCCCACAGTGGGCTTCCACACAGTGCAAGGGCTGCCCAGGGAAGCAGGTTTTGGGTTTTCACTTTACCACCTCCCCAACCATCCCTGCCTTGCTGTGCAACTCAGCAGTGTATCTGTATTTACAAGGCAGACTCTTATGCTTACCAGATGCTCTCAGATAACATAGGGCCTCATTACAAGTAATACTTTTATCTTGCATGAGTTCACAAAAAAATCATACGAGGGAGCCTGTAAAACACGTTGGCTGCCTAATTTATAGGGACATGTTAGGCTTTATAAATACCTATGGGGACAAGCAGAGTTATGAACCATCGCTGTTGGAATATTGGGATTTCAACTGGAGCCACAAAGCCAAGACACTGCAGGGTTCCTCCCCATCCCTGCCCCCCCATTTGCTGAGCAGCAATTCAGAACTCAGAACTCAATTTGGGTCAGTTTATATCCATTTTGGAAACAGAGCATCCTCTATGGAACTTCATTTTTATCACTCACATCCCAGCATGAATCCCGAGCTGCAGGAGTCACCCTTGGAACAAGTGCAAGTGTTCCTGTCTGCCCCCCTGCCATGGCAAAGGCTAGTCCTGTGATGAACCCATAACTGAAAAAATAAAATCAGAAAGATAACTGAAAAAATAAAACCAGAGAGCGCCACAGTAAGGTTTGTCTCACGTCTTTGCTAATGACGTAGCATCCTCCAAGCAAGGGACTCTAAAGCAAAGGTAACACACAGCATCCTCTAAAAACCAGGCAGGTACCCTCCTCCCCAGGGCAGGGTAGTATCCTTGACATACACAAGACACCAGCACCACCCTGACCAGGGGAAGAGCAACTTCTCAGGGACGCTTTTCCAAAACAGAGCTGGAGGGAAATGTTTCAAGCATAAATCTTTCCTGCCAAGTCCATCGCAACCTCCTGTTCCCTTGAGATGACAGCTCTGCAGTCGGTTACACACAGCAGCTTTCAGAGCATCCCTCCCTGCTTCTCATGATGGGTGAGCTCTGCCTCATCTTCTGCCTTCCCAGCTAACCTGCCAAAGCCCACATTAGAAATTAAGGATTTTCTGTAATGAGGAAGATTTTTCAGTAGAAACAGCACAACTTTCCCCTCTGCATGTCAGCTGTTGAGAGGAAATTGCAATAATGAGCACAGAAGGTCAAACCCACAGCTAAGCGCGGGCCAGATAAGCACACTCCCAAGCACAGCTTTGCAAGCCCTTGTGAAACAGGAAAGCTTTCCAGTTTCCGAGCTGTCCATATTTACCTAGTGAGCTAAACCACTATATCCTGTTTGTAAAAAAAGAAAAAAAGCAACATGATTTCAAGTCCAGCACCGCCACTGCTCAAGAGCCATGATCCCATCTCTCCTTTGCACACCCAAGTGCCCCAGCGCTCCCTTGAGGGGCAGAGCTGGCTCGTGAAAGGCACCATCACTAGTGCCAGTGTCACAGTGTTCAGTGTTACACCGAACCACAACCCATTCCCCCCCTTGTCTTTTCTCCCACTTATATCTCTGTCTGTAAACATCTTTAGGCACTTGTGCTATTCAAGGGTTAAAATGTTTGCTGCTCACACACCTGAAGAGGTTAAGGCAGAGCCTTTGCTGCCGATTGATCATTGGCAGTAGTTTCCTCCACATCTCCTATGGAATAACACCTGAAAAAGGTGACACCAAGACTGGCTGCTCCAAGAGCCTTGTGTTATGCTTTAAATACTTACAATAGTACAACATTGCAAGTGCAAAAGCAGCTATTTGGGGATAATTTGAAATGGATTAACCACGATGTAGGGCCCTATTAGGTGAAGGAAAGTTTGGGTGAGATAACGCACCTTGCAGAAAGCTACATACAAAAAAAACCCCAACAAGACACCAAGTAGCACTGCAGAAGATAGACTGAGCTGCAAATCCTCATCAAATGCAATACAGCACAGGAAAGAAAAGGCAGCCTTTGGTTTAAAGAGCAGATGGGTGCACAGAGAAGGGGACAGGTGGATTTTGTCACTTTCCAAGCCACCCCTCGCTCTGACCTGGCAGGAGCTGTGGCACCAGGGGCCCAGCACTGATGGCATGTACTAATGAAAGCAGCTCTGCTCTCTCCATGTTATTTCAGAACTAATCTTGGGAGAACAGGCACAACTTGTCCTGTGACATTTTTCTGTTGTGCAGGGATTTACTGGAGAGGTGCCCAAGTCCCTGGCTGGGGCCAGGGGAAGGTGCCCAGGATGGCCACAGAGCCCATGCCCCAGCACAGGCCCACCTGCTTCCCCTCCCCTGCCTTGTCCAGGCCCCTAACCACCCTCCTGCAGGAGACAGTTGTGCTCTGGATGTTTCTAGTCACTTCTCATGATCCTCAGAGACTTCAAGATGTGCAAGCAAGAACAATAAAAATAATTTTAAAAAGCCATCTAAAGAGCTTAACACAGTCAGAAAATGCTGCCTGGACGAAGGAACATCACTTGTCCACACTAACGAGCTTCTGCAGGTGACAAGCAGCTGCTCCACACTGGATGTGTTCATTGTGGTGACATCCCTTATGGGACAGGAGTTTTGTCACCTCTGGGACCGCAGTGTGCCTGCCACCCAGCTCCATCCCCCAGTGTGGGCAGGTACACCCATGTCCCACCAGCAGAGCAAGGATGCCAGTGCCTCAGGCACCTCTCCAGCCACTGCAGTGTGAGAGAGCCCGGGTGCTGCAGGTGGGGATGCAGGACCAGGGCACAGATGCTCTGGGCTGCTGTGTAGGCTGCATTCAAAGGCCTCCAGCTATGATGCCGCAAGGGTTTCCTGTGCCACATGCTCAGATGTGGGACACGGGCGTCTGGCAGAATTGCTGCTGAATGGGCTGTTAAAGCCACACGGGGACTGATGGACCATCCCCTTCAAGAGCCACTCACAACAAACCACTCCCCGTACCTGGCCCAAAGGGCACCAAAGCTATCACTCCTGCAGCAAACCCTGCCAGCCAGAGCTCCTCCTCACCTTCCCCACGTATGGGACAGGGGTCTGGGGACTATTCCACCCACCCAGCCAGCCCCTAGGGGCTTCCCCAGCTGGGATGGCTGCACCCTTTGGGACAGCCACAGTGTCAGCGCAACTCACCTCCAACAGCACCAAAAATAAAACTTACATCCATCATTGGGAAGCTGTTAAACTCTCAGCCACCAGCTTCGGGCCAGAAGGTTTGTCAGCATCTTCTCATGCTTATTTGCGTCTCCAAGGGGATACTTTCCATTGCAGAAGGTTGCTCAGCCCTGGCACCAACCCTCACCCAGCACAGGGGAGTTCATGCTGGACTTGGCTGCCTTATGCTTTGTGGTACTCCTGGTTTGGTGGTGGTCGTATTTCTTTTTTAGGGCACAGCAAATCGGCATAATTTGATTTTTTTCCCCTGCACAGAAACAGCAGCAAGCAGCATATACAGCCAATAAAACAAGATTTCATTTACCGATACAGCAATGAAAAGGCTGCTTCAGCAACGGTGATAACCCCTTCCCACATGACCCCACTTGGAACTAACCCTCGAATCAGGGCTGAGGTCCCCAGGCTCTCCAGGGAAGAGACATTTAGGCAGGTAGCTGTTAGCTTAATGGGGGATTTTGTACATCGTTTCTCATCGTGATTACTGTATAAAAACACTGAAAAAAGTATTTTCATTGCTGTATTGATATTGTTAAAAAGAACACTCACAGGCTGTAACTACAAGCCTTTGCTCCAAAGGTAGTTGATCTTCAGCATCCCTGAAAGAGCAACAGTGTCACAATGGATTCCCAAGATAAAACTAAAAGGAGACCTTCGGAGAGAAGAAAAAGCAATGAGCAGAGGCTGGACCCGGGGCTGATAACCAGCCACTGTGTGGAGGCACGAGATGAATATTGCCAGCACCTAATGCTCCCTTACTTCTACTGCAGAGCTGCCCAAGTAACGTCCCCAGGCTGCCCTAAGGTAGGCTCTCATGAGGGTGTGGGTTTATACCTGGGAAACAAACCACTGAAAAAAGCCAGTGTGAG
Source organism: Falco rusticolus (assembly GCF_015220075.1). Taxonomy (NCBI): domain Eukaryota; kingdom Metazoa; phylum Chordata; class Aves; order Falconiformes; family Falconidae; genus Falco; species Falco rusticolus. The sequence goes on from NC_051193.1 coordinate 5,220,785, forward strand.
CAAGATCACGAGGAAACGCAGGCTCCAACACCATCACAACACACTTGCCCTCCCAATGTCGCAGACTGTGCATCAGGGCAGAACTGTAATAACCTGTCCCTACAGGCACAGGGGAAATTAGTTAACAGATCTTATGTAATCCGCTAATTAACATTTATAAAGATTCAGAGATGAGAGTCACTATAAAATTATTTTATAGCATACCCAATTCCTTATCAAGAGACCTGTTCGTAACCTTAGAGCCTAGAATGACACTTTGGTTTAATCCAGCCCTCTTCCAGCCCAATTTGGCAGTAGTTAGGCTGGTGCAGTGCAGAACATGACTCGTCTAAGCCCCTGAGGGACAACTCAGGGTTTCAGAGCCCAGCCTAGCCAGGAAGATAAAATTAATGCTAAAACGCAAGAGAGATTTCTGCAGGAACAGCGCTGGGACCTTGTAACATCACTGATAGCATCTAAAACCACCAAACTCTTTCACAGTCCTTTTATTCCCAGCCAAGGCAAGCCTGGCATGAATTAGGAGCAATTCCACCGCGGTGTCTACAATGGCACCCCTGGAAGACCCATACAACACCATCCATGAACGAGGAGGGAGCCTTCCCACCCGCATGGGTAAAGTCATGGTGTGACCAGTCTGCTCCGTGTTGCAGGGCCACAGGAGCTGGACACCCTGCAAAGCATGAGTCCACGAGCAGGACGTGGCAGGGATCACACATGGCACACCATGCAGCAGCCAGGTTATTCTTAGGAGGAGGTGGTTTCTCAGGTTAAGCTTTTAATACCCATTTTTTTTTTTTTTCCACTCTGCTCCAAATGCCCCTCTCTGCTTTTGGAAAGATGGCAGCATCAGATTTTCCACCAGGAAAGGTCTTCTCAGTAACAAATGTTTTATTTCAGCAACGTGCTAAAGAAGTGCAAAGGGTCACAGGAGCTTTGAGATGACATCAGCCTCTTTACTATTAATCCTGTGTTGAATATTATCCAGGAGAGAGTAATTTTTAATGGGGCCCTGGTTCGTCTTGTTTAAACTTGCACATACCTGAGCTACTTTTAGGCCTAAGCCCACAGAAAAGAAAATAATGCACCTTGGCTTTAGCACAAGCAAGAGAAGTGCTAATTCCACCTTCTTTTATCTCCACGTTTACTCAGTAGTACAGAGTAAATACATGAAAATGGAGATTGTTACATTAAGGTACACCTAATAATACTACACCATTCTTAATGCCAATTAACTCTGGGACCTTTCAGCATTGCAGTCACTCAGAGCACACTTCAGATAATACAGCTGATAGAGTAAGTACAAAAACAAGTGGAGTGATCCACAGCTATAGGTAAGGCTGAGCTTCAGTGGGTGAGACAAAGGCATTTGTCACAGCAGCACACAGCATCTTTGTTCTGCAGGTCTCCAGGGCTTTATCAATAACTAACCCAGCTCAAGCACCCCCACGCTATTATTAAATATTACACTTTATACATACAAGCAGCAGGAAAGGCATTCAGGAACCCAGTTTCAGTGCTAAGGTTTCAGCTTATCCCAGATTTACAAATAAAACCAGGTGTAAAGGAGCTGAGCAGCTGGGCTAGGCTTGCCCAACAAGTCGTGGTGAGAGGTAAGGAGGGAACCAGGCATCCTGCCCCTGGCACAGCTCCGAGCTGGCTGGGGTCTGACTACACAAGCAGAAACTGCTGGAGGAGACAAGCGTTTGTGAGCAAAGGATCAAAATCCAGCCTGTGTGAAGGACACTGTTGCTGCCTGTAGAGATGGGTTTTCTCCACCAGGATGCACATTACACAGGTTTTCAGCCTGTTTTTGATAATTTTTCAGACATAGCTCTCTGATGGTACCCAGAAAGCCCTATAGAAAATGTAGAATTTTATTAATAAAGAGATTTTAAGAAGTTTTTTTTTACAACCATCTGTCTGCTAGTAATGAGAAAGAGCCTCCCATGAAGTCCAACTTGATACCGATGCCCAATTAACAACCAAAGAACAGAAGTCAGCATCAGCAGAAGAAACACTGGCCCATGTGGCTCAGCACACTCCTGCTCCCAGATAACCCACGAGATGCCCAAAGCCAACAGAGATAAACATACAGTCAAGTGGGGAGACTCCATGGCCAACGAGCAAGCAAGAGGAGCCTGAACTACCCAGCAAGTTTAAGAGGGAGCTTTTAATTTTCATACTCTAAATTAAGTCATCAGGTTTGGTTATTTTTGAGATGGAAGGTATGATCTTCCTTTCTAAATATACGCGTGGAAGGCTGCCAGGGGGAACACGGGCCTCCAAAACCAACAGGCAATTCAGCTTTCAGCAGAAGAGAAGCCCTCAGAGACCTCAGGAGCTGTTTGAAAGGTCTTTTTCATGGTAGGGAGAGGACAGCTCGGTAGGCTTTGCAGATCAGGAGAGCCTATATTTCTGATGTAAACTGAAAAGCGACAGAGCCTTCAAAGCAGAGAAGACATGTGTAAGCAGAACAGCCCCGTAGTTCAAACAAGCCACAGCTCTCTTGATTCAACAGCCTCCCGTTAATGAGTGGGACAGTGCCCCGAGGAGAAAGCAAGGAGCTGGTAATATCCCTGTGCCTTTGGAGCGCTCTCACACCTTTGACTGAATTAGCTCAGCTCATTTTAAACCTGTTTGTGGCAAGACCCCAACGTTGCACGTTGTCATTAGCTACCCAAGGGTATGGACCTGTCTGACAGGGGGTCCAGACTGTAACAAACCTGCCAGGGCTTTGCTGGAGGAAGGTTTGGGCTCCTCACGAGGGTGAGATGCTTAGGGAGCCGGTGCAAACACCCACAGTGGCATTACCCACGTCCTGGAACCCACAATACAAGGCAGTGCTGTGGGCATCATAGCAAGACCTACAAAGCAACCCCCCCCCAACCATTTCCTTCCCCCATCAACCCCAAAGAGTGATTCAGTTAATTAGGGGAAGGTGCACTAATGGTACTTGGGCACCAGTACCACCCAGGATACCAGAATGTTCCAGACTTCAATGCACCAGAAGCAGATGAAGATAAAACCCTCCACAAGGAACCAGTTTCACATGTCCAAGCGGGGCATCAGCCCAGAGTTTCATAAACAGCCAAGTTTCATAAAAATTCCAGCTTCCAGAAAGCATTGCTCCTCTGCCTTTGGCCCTGAAAGTCCAAGATTTTCAAGTGTTGAGTGTTCTAAACTTCCCACTGGGGATGGAAAAGCATTGTGGGAAAATAACCCCACCAAACCAAGCCGTGGAGGATTATTCAAAAAGCATTTTGAGAGGGTCAGGAAAGTAACCAGCAACACTTATGCCAGGCACAGAACTGGCTCAGCATTCAAAACCAAGGTTTTAGGAGTTGCTAAATTATAGAAAACACCTTGTTACAACTTATAAAGGTAATTGATTAAATCACAGAACCCGACACTATGGAAAAAATAAGTTATTGCTTGAGGGGGAGGGGAAGAAGAATTTTTTTTTCAAATGGAATTATAACTAGACTGATTTATGCCAAAGAATTTTTTAAAAAAAACAAAACACACAACTGTACTGTTTGGTCTGTGGCACAGACCAGGAAAACCTCGTTTGAGCTCAGAGCTCATGTTTGCAGCGTAGTCACCAGTCCTCAGAAGGGAAGGTCCAGAGCCACAGGATGCCACCCCACCGAGCATGGTGCAAACCGGGGCCGTGTAACCAGAGCAGCTCGATGACCTCAGAACAGCAAAGCCACGCTCACCTGGATTACTGCTTCAGACCAGTTTTGCAAGTGCAATGACTTCTGAATAAGTGTCTAGAAGTTTTCACTGGAGCCATAACAAAGTCATTCTAACTCATTTCAACAGGCTTTTCCCAGTTGCAAAGACAAGCTCGCCCGTGTTTTATAGGGGAAGGAACCTATCGGGGGAGATGCAAGTTAAAAGAGCAATACTCGTGAATTTTAAAGTCATCTGCGCTGCCTTTTATGTACGTGTTGCTGAAAACATGAGCAGGATCATGGCAAATCAGGTCATTTCACACCAGAGCGCCATAAAAGAGCTCTCTGGGTCTTGCTGCTCTAGTTAAAGATGGCTCGGGCAGAGCAGCGCTCACAGACAGACACCCACCAGCCTTCCCCGTGCTAATCGGAACCAGCCCTCTCTGACTCAAAGACTAAAACCAGTCCCCACCGCTGCTTTGCTGAAGGAGAAAAACCCATCAGCAGGTTTCAAGTGATTTTTTTTCTTCTTTTCTATTGGGCTGGATCTAATTATGAAAGGAGCAGCACCACCAGAAAGGCTGAAATTAAACTGTCCCTTCAATTAGCAAAACATTGCTGGCAGGAAAGCAGGACCTCTGGGCTCCTGGTTTACTGTCTGTTTCTTTGGCTTGGCTCTCTGGGAGCACCAGGCACTCCCCTGCCTTCAGACCCTGCTCGGTAGTTGGATGCTAATTTAATTAAATCAGGATTTCAACAACAAAATAGGCAACTTTCTGGAAAAATGCATGAGCAGGGACAGGCTGACTAGTGCTGTGGTCACTGCCCTAAAGCCAGAGCTGCTCCTTATCCAAGGAGACAGAAGTAAAACAAGATTGCTGGCCATGCCAGTGCTCCTCAGCATCCTGATGGTCCACCAAGCATGAAGAAGGGAGAATGGGTGGCCCGGACCCAAACTAACCTCTTTTGCCCTACCCTACATAAAGGAACCTACCAACCAGCCAACACCAAGCCAGAGGAAGGATGGGCTCACACAAATTCATCAAGATTTCACCCAAACCCACTAGAAAGATGACAAGAAGATTAACAGGTTTAATTGCTAGCTCCTGGATTTGGCTGTTGCTGCCAGCTCCTCAGTGTGATGCCACATACAGAAGCCCATCTCTAAGCCTGCATATGCTCATAAACATCAAAAGGCTTTGGAGATGCTGCTTGGGATCGGGAAACCAGGTATTCTTATGCAAATATACCCAGCCCCATTACCCAGAGCTCAAAAGCGACACTCAACCAGAAATACAGCTTCTTCAGACTGGGAGCCCTTGTGACATCCAGTCTTTCCTGCTTCTAATAAGATCTGGAATTGCCCTGAAAGAGCCTTTCTGAAGATAGTTCAAAAGACCTGTTTTTAGACTTCTCCACCTCTCTGCACACACATCTTCACTGAAGGTCATGGGACACGAGGTGATGACAGTCTCATCGCTGACGTCCCCTTCTCCAAGCAAGAGTCTCCTCCAGGCACCTCCTGCCTTGCGATAAGGACATCACTCTGAATTTTATGATCCCAGTGGGGTTTCTGTATCATCTTAATTTTACAATCCCTTGAAAAAGAGGTGACTTAGCCTGAAGCCAGGAGTACATTAGTTCCCAGTTTACCAAACTGGGACATGGCTGACTCCATGTTTCCTGTTGGAGCTCAGCAGCACATCCCATCCATGCTGCAAAAAAGCTTCTGCTCAATGTTTCAAAATGAGTGACTAACAAGGAACATGCCCGTTTTTCCACTAAAAAAAATATTCTCCCAAAAGAGTGTAAGATCTATAAAAAGTGGACCCAAACAACAGTAAGAAGAGGCCATTCCTGCACTCTGTTAATGGGGTGTTAAATTATCCCAATTACATGTGTTGCAATGTCACATATTTAGGTCTGTAACAAGCAGTAAAATCTTGGCATTGCTTTTGGCCAAAGGCAATTGCTTATCAAATGCAGTGCCAAAGAAAAATGATAACTATTTCCTAATGCATTAGAGGAATTTTGCACTAGATGCGGAGCTTCATTAGCCAGAGACAAATCCATTGTGATTGCATGGTTTTAATCTATGCGGGGTCCAAGCCGGCACTGAGAGCACGTTGTGGCGGGGAGGTCTGTGGAAAGAGGCTCCTGTTGAAAATGAGATGAGCAGAGCGCAGCCAGAGACACGTGCACTGATGCGTGTTAATTTACTCATGCTGCTTTTTATTATCATTTATTTAGAAAGCTTGCTTTCTGCATTCAATGAACTGCAAAGAGGGAACGTCAGCAGCACAGAAAGGATTTGTAAGCATTCATTATGCTATGTGAAGGATTTATAGGATCATAGAATCACTCAGGTTGGAAAAAAGAGACACTTAAGATAAAGTCTAGCCATTAACCTAACACTACCAAGTCCACTAACACTTCCAAGTCCACCACTTCAGCAAGGCTGCCGGCTGCAGAATGCATCAGCAAAGCTGGGATGGGTGTTCCAGCTGCGGCTGCCTCCAGCCCACAGCGGCCGGGCACTGCACCCTGGGTGAGTGCACCAATCCTGCAGCACCAACTAAGCACAGCCCGACCCACCCGAGCACCATCCTCATCTGTAAAAGGAGGAATAAAGATCATCTGCTACCCCGAGCAATGCTCAGATCTTTGCTGGATACATGACGCAAGCCATTGTGTTTGGACAGCCAGGAGCACTGCAACAGCAGGATTGCTCTAAGTCACACATGCACTCTCAGATTTAGGTTACTGGCTTGTTTCAGCCTGGTTTGGAAAACCGGCAGCAACAGCTAGAGCCTCCCCCAGCACTGCAGCTCCACATCCCAACCCTGCTGGAGCCTGGATGAGGAGAGCCTGCACTAAAGGGAAAAATAACACGGGGGAGGAAGAAAGTTAGCTGAACTTTCTTTAACCCCAGAAGGAGTGCAAAGGGATTTCTTAGTTTCATCCCTCTGGTTTGTCCATCCCTAATTAGTATCTCAGAGAAAGCCATGCAGGGTTACGAAATACCGACTAGAGTGGGGAGGCTCAGCCAGGATTGCTTGGTGTTGCAGAATTTTATAGCTTATGCTTTGTCCTCCTAGCACTTCTCCCAGGCCAGACCACAGGGTGTGCCAGGGGCCAAACTGCCAGACATCAAAGCGCACTTTGGCCCAGAGAGTCCTAAAAAGGCGACTGAAACAGGATCTTCTGGGAGCTGGAGAGCCCTGGCCTGAAGCCAGCGCCGGGAGCATGCTGGATTGTACCAGCTACAGAGGAATAATGACTTCGCCATCCAAAGTTGGGCCACAAAGGAGATAAACTCAGCATACTGCTTGCAGCTCCCAGTGAAGATAACGCTCCAAAATTTTGTCCGTTTAAGCCCAAAGGTGAGGAGCTCAGCTTGGGGGGTTGCATCCACCCAAGAAAGCTCCTGGAGATGCAGGAGACTTGAGGTGGAGCAGGACGGATACAACCCACACTCCCTCCAGAACCGCCGGCTAGCAGCTGCTCTCGGGAACGCAGATGCTTCTGCCATCAGCTACTGGAGAGCAGGATTTCTACTCCGAGCTGATATTTATAGGTGCTTCCCAGGAGCGTTGTGGCAGGGAACCACAGACAGCCTGTAGAGTTTGGGGAAGGATGAAGTTAGTTAGTGCAGTCAGAATTTGGGGACCATTTACTGGAAAGATTATTCACTCATAACAGCCATCCTAATCCAAAAAGGGAAGAAATTCTAATTTGCTATTATCACAGACTTCAGCTGTCAGTATTTAAGAGCTATGCTCAACCAGGCCAGGAAACAAAGTCAGTGCTAAGTGATGTTACCCCATCAAGAGAGTTAAATAAAAATGCCATGACTTACTAACAAGCCAGAACACGAGACTGCTCACGTAGAAGCTCGCTGTTCTCTTGGATCAGAGTGTTTGAAAGGAATCTCATCAATTCACCAGTTCCTCCCACTCACAGGCTACCAAGGCCCGGCCAGTTCATGCCTGTGTGGATGGCAGACTTTAGACCAGATGTGTCAGCCAGCGTAGGTTCATCTTCAGAGCAACGACACAGCTTTACAACCCATCGCATCTGGCTCGCCAGGACTTCCTACTGACCGGAAGGTTGCAGGAGGCGCCCTTAACGTACAGCACCCCCCAGAACATACCCACCACAACCAGGCTCACAGATGACTTCTCCTGGAGAAGTGCAGTCATTAACAGCTAGAGGAGGGGTCTCCATGGGAGGGATTTACTCCCAAGAAGACACATCCTTCCTGATAATGTGTTCCAGTTTCCTTTTTCCTATTAGCATCTGGGGTATATTTATAGGTAGCCAATTTAGCTCAGCGATTCCACATATGGTACTGCAGCATCGCCTTTTTCAAGCCTTGGTGCTCGCCGTACACACGGAGAAATCCTTCTTCTGGAAAGCAGTGAGAAATGATCCCCAGCACTTTATAAAGTTGAACAAGGAGTCACTAACACGTGAAGAAACAACAGGAAAAAGGAATATAACTTTGAATAAAGTGGCGCAACAGCTCTGGAAAAAAACAAGCAAAAATTATCCAGTTTGTATAAGATATTCCGAAACCCGGTGTCAGTCCATCATGTTTTGTATTAAACCCAGATGTATATCATCTTCTCATCAAAGAGAAGTGGCTGTAGTTGTTACAGTTGGCCAGCTGGTTTTAAGCTCCCCTTTTCCCCGTAGTGTAATATATCCCGTGCTCGTTGGAGCTTACGTCCCATGGAATATCTTTGCAATTTGTAACCAGCACACAATACAGCTCAGCTGTAATTTCATAAATCACCCTGGAGCCTCCGTTTAATAATAAATCTTCTGATACCTCTGGACTGCAAGGGACCAAGCAAAGGTCTGAAAGGGAATTTTTTTTGCCTTTCGAAGAGAAAAAAGAGATGCAAAGACATTTGCAAGATCCACAAGGGGTCAGTGTCTTGGCAGAAATCCTTTTTTCAACGTTGAGGAGCACAAGCATGGTCTCAGCTCCAGGATGTTTTTAATACTCCAAGACAAGGGTAGGACTTGTGGGGGCAGGGGGTCGATTTTGATGTTGCTCCCTCCCTTTAATGAAAAAGAAAAAAAAAAAAAGCAGCTTAAGCAGCAATTCTGCTTTGCCACGCTATTTCTCTGCTTGCTTCGTTGCAAGCAACCTCTTTGGAGGGGCAGCACCCAGCCAGAGCCCTGAAGGGGGATGCTGACCTTGGACCTGCGTTGCTCAACCAGGATGGATGTTGGGGCCAGACAGGGAGGGGGCTCAGTATCACCAGCCTTCCCAGTGCTCAAAAACATCCTCCAATGTGGGAGAGCAATGCCACAAAGGGACAGCAGGACCAGAGCCCCTTGGGTACACCCAGTTCCACAACACTGGTACAGCTGCGCAGTGAGCTCAGGGCTCTCCTCGGGTGCCAGCCCCAGCATGGCTGGGGACATCAGCCCAGCCTGGGCATGATGGAGAATGGAGCGGCACGAGGCTGCACAGGAGAGCAGCGGTGCATCAGTAACAACCCAAGCCTGCCCGAAGCGCAGCCCAAGCCTCTGTCCGACCATGTGGCACCGTGACCTTTTGTACACATGATCTCTGTGATGCTGCAAGGTCTTTGAATATTATCAGCTCCTAAGTCCTTCCTGCTTCTTGATCCACCCGAGGGCTACGGTGCCAACAGCAGGTCTGGAGAAGGAGGGAACAGAACATTCCCCAGCTCATCTCAAAACAATAATCCCAGAGGTGTTTTTAAAATAAGGGAACACCTTGTCCAACACCGCCACAGAAATTTCATTCACAACCACGTAAGAGGTAGGCTGAGCTTTCAAAGTCCAGCTGCTGTTTCCCTCTACCACTTTCCTGCCCACAGGGATTTCAGAACCTTTTTGCAGACTGCTCCCACCGACACAAGGACTGCTGCTCCAGGAGGTGTTGTCCAGAGGCCGTGTCAGCTTTGACTTTCTTTTCCTTTCTCTGGCGTGTTGTGCCGAAGGCAGCTCAGACACACAGAGGAAGGGTTTCTTATGGGGAGTGTGGGCTGGCAGGGGGGGAAGAATTGCCCAAGTCTTACTCAAGGAGCTGCCCTGACCTCCCCTCCCCATGTACCACCACTTATCTTGAAGGAAACATTTCATAAGATCACATTAAAAGAAATTACCTCAGAGCTTTCTTTTACATCTGATAAACCAAGGTCTACGAATATTAAGCCGATACCAAAAATCTCCTGGAAATTTAGTCTCAGATTGCCTAGTTTCAGAATAAGAAGCTACAACCCAGAGCCATTGCACAGCCCCTTTCATCTTGCCTGATAAAAGCTCATATACGCATTTTTGCGAGATGTTTACTAATGCAAGAATTCAAGGGCATGGCCATCAAGGGTCTTTTTAGAGGAAAAGAAATACTGAGGTCAGTTCCTATCAGGGCACCACACACTTGAAGTCACCTGAGATGCAGAGAGGCTTCCTGCCCAAGGTACCACAAACACGCTGCAGTTTAACAGGCTACTTACACCACCAGCAGCATAAACCCTGCTTTTTATTTAAGGACTGCCTACTGAACCCAGCACAGGAGGCAGGTTTGACCCAGTTGGGTGATATGTCACATTTCAGGGATTGATAAAACTGGGAAGCAGAGGGGAAGAAAGAGGTCTCCCATCACATTCCCACAGAAGGAGGGCTGCACTCCCGCATGGAAATTCTCCCTACGGGAAGGGCTGCAGGTTTATGTGCAGGGCACACTGGTGGGACCTTTGCAGCCACAGAAGTACTGTGGGTGAGCACAGGGAGAGGGAACCCACACAAGGATGTGGCACCTCAATCCCCAGCCCCCCCCCCGTGCAGAGGAACACGCTCCCAGGCCCCACAGGAGCCCAGCACAGCTCCAGCCGTGGCTTGCACTGACTGAAGGACCTGGGCACGAGAAGCACGCCCCAGCACACAGCTCTAAGAAGTAATTTCCAAAGCAAGGTTAGTAAGCACCAGCTGCCCGTAATGGAAGTAAGTATACTCCTTTTATTAATCAGAGGCCACTGGAAGTGGAACCTCCGTTTTGTTATCCGTTATCCTCCTCCTTGGGATTTGCAATAACTCTGCATGTGAGACAGGAGGAACTAGAAGCGGCAACTAACTACACACAGATCTTTCCCCAGAGACACAAGGGGAGAAAGCTGCAAAAGCACAGATCACCAAAACTATCAGCTGAACTAAAAGTCCAGGTCTTAAAAAAAATAATAATGGGAGAGTAAGTTTTGATCAGAGATTTCTGATCTGATGGAACTGGAACCATTTGCAAGACTGCAGCCTTTTAGACTAAGCTGTAGGTGAAAACAGCACAGTCGAGCATTCTTCTAACTATTCACATTCTTAGTTTCCTCAAGATTTTTAAAGCAGGAAGGACAGGCAAGAACTCCAGTGCTCCAGAACAAAGGAGTTCTTGGTTCAGAAGAGCCTTCTGGACATCCTTTCTCTGGAGAAGTAATTTGGATGCTGCTTGGAGTGCTCATCCTCCAGTTCACACGTGAAACCCTCCAGATTTGAGTTTGGTCGTAGTAACAGCCTGCTGATCCAACCCATTAGCTCATCACCACATACATGTCAGAGCCCAGCGACAGGTCACACAGCAAGCTGCACCCCAGCCAGACATCCTGTCCCACCACCACCAGTGGTCTCAGGGGACACAGGTAGGATTTGTTTCCTCCGTGCCTCCATCTTACATCAGTTTGTGGCCTCTGCCTCCAGCCTAGAGAGAGAAGGAAAGCCTGTGCCAATGAACTGAGGCAATGTCTGGGGCAGCTGAACCCCTTTCCAGGTACCATAGCCCAGAGGCCAGGTGTCAAAGATGTGTTTTTCCAAGGAACCGGTTCCTTGGCTTGTCCAAGAGGCTCCAGCCAGGCACACCCAAGCAATCCATCACTGGGACTACATGGACCCACAAGAAAGCAGTAGGGTTTTCGTGAGTACTTTAGATCAGCAACGTCAAAGGTTCCTTCCAGCCACCTCCCGGAGAGGAGCACAGGGGGCTACCCTGCAAACCCAACCAGCTGCAGGGCGGGGGGGGAGAAGGCCTTACGAAACAGCAGAAGCAATGAACAGAGGGGAATCTCATGCAGTTCACTGCATGCAGCAGAAAGACAGCTCAGTGGGGACTTTCCTGGTGCGAGACATTTTGAGCAAAGCGGAACAGCCTTACTGACCATCTACGCACAACTCTCCCGTGGAGAGCTGCAAGCAAAGCAGCCAAAACCCGGATGAGCTCGGGGACAGAAGCACAAGGGACATCTTAGAAAGAAAGGCATCAAACACCCAAGGTTAGAACATTGAAGGCACTCCCACATGCTTAACTTGCTTGTTTCACTAGAATGGAGGGAAAACATCTGTAGGAAGAAAAAAAGCTTTTTATAAAGTTTCCCATGTCAAAGGTTCAGCTCCCGGAGTGTCACTTTGCAGGGAGCCTCCTCCACTCCACAGCAGAGCGAGGACTGGGGGAGCCCTGGGCTCTGTGGGGCAGCCTGAAGAGCATCAAGACAGGGGTCACCAAAGGACTTCTACACTTTCACACAGGTCGGTTTCCAGCTTTATTTATGCTACTTCAAAGACCTGAACTGGAGGAAAGCAAACTGAGCTGGAGACAGAGACTACAGCAGTCCAAATGAAACTCCTCAGAACAAGTCACCTTTAGAGAGACCACTTCCCACCAATATGGCTGTCCACTCCCACCACCTTGGCCACAAGATTTGGGACCAAAACCCTGCTTGAAGGAGGCTGAACCCCAGCCATGCATGCATGGACCATGATGTCTGGAGGGGCAGAGTAAGCAGAAGTTCTCGAGGCACCATGACTTCTGTTTTTCCAAGCAGGCAGACAGGCCAAAATCCAAGAGAATGGATGTGGACCACATGTGGTCTGAAGATGAAAGAAAGGAGGATTCTATAGCATTCAGATATTCAGCAGAAAACCTAAGAAGTTTCTGCCAAAGCCTCTAAAGTGTTTTAACATTTTTCTTGGTCTTCCAAGGCCAAAGACCAGCTCTGTCACAGGAAAACAAGCCCCTTCCCTATGACCACTGTCCATGTGAGCCCAAAGAGTACCCAGAGACCTCTGCAGAGGTGAGCAGAGGGAAGGGCCACACACACATCACACAGAGCTTCTCCTACAGATCCAGCGCCAAACCATCACATCCAGAAATTCACACACTTGGGAGTTTTAAGAAGCAACGACGGGTTAATTATTGACTCACCAAAGCTATTTTTAAACTGCTGCTGCGACAGAAGAACTGCAGAAGTCCTTACAGCATCAGCTCCCCAGGACTGATGGTCCCACTCAATCCCTACCATGCAAACTGGACCATCGGCTGGCTTAAAGTTCTCAGAAGAAAAACATGCTGAATTCCCCAGCATTTGAATCACATAAGCATTTGCCAAGAACAGGCCTCCCTCGTTACAGTTTCATAATTCTTCAGTCCTTTCAGACCAGCTCAGACACCGTTTGGATAATAATTAACTGTTCCCAGTGCTCAGTGCCTGCTCAGTTAAGCTCTGCATGTTCAAGCTTGGCATAAAACCTTCAAAATTAAGAGCACTGCAAAGTTTATTTCTGTTAATTATGCTATTTTGGAAGGAGAAGAGGAAGGAAAGCAATTTCTAGAGACTAGTGGGGGTTTTCTTCTCACCCTTCCCCCCAAGCATCCTTCAGGAGATGGCACTTCACACTCATCATGTGTCTTCCCCAGAAACGGGTTGTGGTTTCAATTTTGTGTCCCCAAAGTGGATGCAGCAGAGTGTCAGATATCCCTGCTGCCACGGGGGGAGGCAGAGCACATGCTCCACACAAAGCCCTTCAGATGGTGGCGTTTAACCACAGCCAGGGTTCCCGTTAGCTCCCAGAGCAGTTCACACCACCTGCCTGTAAAGCCTCACATCCTAAACACCATCCCACCGCACAGCACCATGACTTGCCTCAGACCAGTGCTGACAGAGCATCACCCAGCCTCAAACACACAACCCAAGTTGGAAGATGACAGACGGCGTGGGTGCTGGGTGGAAGAGACTGCCAGGGACAAAGCGCAGAACCTTCTCTCTCCAAAAACCCACAGCCAGGCTGCAAGGGATGCTCTGAGGACCCTTCCCTTTCTCTCCCATTGCACATGCTCTTCCCTGCGATGCCAGGCTGGAAGGCATGCTCTGGGGACAGAGCCAGGCTGTGACCTCCTGCAACTGAGTGGCACAGACCCGCACCATCCTCCAACACTGTGGTCACACAGGCAGGACATCAAAAACGTTTTGTGGCCATTTCATTCAGTTTCCTGCCCCATCACAGGTCCCTGGTGCAGCAGCACACGTGCTGGTGTCTCCTCCACCACTATCACATATTACACAGCAGCAGGCAAGGGGCAACCCCATCCTGACCATACTGGGAAGCAGGCAACAGGTCAGAGATATTTTCAATTTATTACTTGAAAAAATAAAATAAAGGCATTTCTGGGAGGTTTTTTTTTTTATAGGGATAATCCCATTTTCTCTTTCCCCTGCATCGCTTTGACGTTTACTCTCTGCAGGAGCTGTGGAAGATGCAGACAGTCCCATCACATATGCCACGGGGCCACCAGCTTGTCACCCAACTCAAAGTGGCAGCTGAAGGGTGCTGAGGTTGCCTGCACCCCCAGGAAGCTGCGGAGGGAAGGAGCTGGGAAACACCAACAGGCAGATGAGGAATTTCTGAGCAAACACTTGGCAGCAGTTGTAAAGCAACACAGAAACCATTAGCTCCACGGATCCTTTATTGGGATGGCAGGCTCAGAGCAGGATGGGGAGATGCCACCAGTCCATGGCCCTGGCAGCAGACAGCCTGGCATCCCCAAAACCAGTTCCCACTGCCAGTGCTAACCCCTTCCCATAGATGCAAACAGGCTGAACACAATCCCATAAACAGCATCCAGATGTGGTTTGGGAGGCTAAATAATAGTTCTTGATCTTCTGACAATAGTGCCCAGAAGGATTTGGAAAACTGACAAAAAGCTTTGAAGTTTTATGTAATAAGCTTAGGATTTCTACAGCAACAGCTCCATCACCCCCACCCCACCCAGCTAAGGGGCTGAGCACCCTTCCCACACCCAGAGGTGCAGCCATGTCAGGAAATAAGAGCCAAAAGTTTACGTGGGGCTTGTGCTGTGTGTTCAGGAATTGGGAAGCTTGGATGCTGCTCATCTCTGGCTTGGTGGTCTAGAAATCACACTGACATTACCCAAGCAAGACTGCACCGAGGGCATTTCTTCTGTCTCCTGGTCCAGGCTGAAAATACTGTGGGAAAAATTATTCCCAGAAAAAAAACTGGTAGCTCCAAGCCAGCAAGCAGAAAGCCAGCAGCAGGAGAGCGCCGAGTGGCACTCCTCATAACTGAAGAGTAGCTGATGGGGTTTATTTTTTTTAACCAAGTTTCCTAAGGAAACATGGGAGCGAGCCACCCTGTCTGTCCATCCCCACAATTTACGAACCATTTATTGGATTTTAACAAAAGCTATGCGAGGATAAGCAATTGCAAAAGACATTTCATGGGGCCTGGCATGCCATCTCACACCCCTTGCTGTCCCTGCACAGAAAAAGGCTGGAGCAGAAACAAAATTCTGATTTAATAAGGAGCTACAAGAGATGTTCCAGCCTTAACACCTACAACCAGAGTCTGCATCTTCTCAGACAAGAAGGAAAAATCCAACCCCCAGCCCCACAGCAGCTGGAGCCCCCTCCTCAAGAAACACCTCTACTTTACTTCCCCCAAAGCTTTGCCTCTCCACCACCCTCCAAGAGCTCCATCACGCACCCTACTTCTCAGAGGCTTGTTTTCAGCTTTGTCCCCCAAGCTGGGGCTCGAGGGCAGCTGCAAGAGTCACATTTCCCCAAGAAATTCCGGGAAAGGCACTCCTGCTTTTAATGAGGAGAAGATTTTTTTTGCCGACTTCCATAGCCAAGCTAATAAAAATGGAAAGCAATAAGAAATTCCAGCAGAAGGGAGGTGGAAAGGGAAGATACCACTCATTTGAACCTATCCTAAATAGGAGAAGATAATTAGCCACATATATCCCAGAAAGAATAGCAACAGTATATGCAATTATTGGGAATGCACACTTTAAGAGCATTTGCCAAAAATGCCTGCTTTTATTAAAAAGGAATGGTTTCACAAAGGCCCAACTGTAAGAAAGGTTGTAATTTGCCCAAATAAAACTTAATTTGATCCATGAAATAGCTGTGGTTTATTGTGTAATATATGTGCTATGTGTTTTAATTTAATAGAATCCAATATAATTGTAAGCCAGTCGAGTTTCAGAGCAATTTTGGGTTGTTCCCACAGTGCATATAGTACAGATGCTACTTTGTGCATCACACCAGCACATGCATAAATCAGGAATATAGAAAGGATAATCCACAAAGCAGCAAGCAATGCTTCATCATGCACCAAATGGAAAATAAGACCTTTGAGGAAAGCAAAAGAAGTTATTTACAGGAAATAACTCTGGATGCTCCAGTTAACCACTGCACCTCAGACTCCTGGACCCAGTCGTGGGGTGCTGGTGCTGGCACAGCGGCTGCAGGGACCAGGCCCAGGATGCCACCCAGCACCAAGTGATGCTGTGGACCTCACTGCAATGCCACGTCACCCCCAGCACACCTCCCTTCCTGGGGCTTTGCCAGATTCAGCAACCCAGCCCTCCTCAAGTGAGGGGAAGTGGAGATGAATCTTTATTCTTACTTTCTAGGAAATTTATGGTCCACACTGGCCATCCATCAGACCAGATCCATGTTCACCCACAGGGCAGCTTCTCCTCCCAAACAGCTCAGACAAGGGACAGGAGGGACACAATAGGGTGAAGGCACCAGGATCTCTCACTCCCAGCTTCTCTGAAAACTGAGCTTAAAAACCAGCCAGGGCAACCAGGTAGCAGCAGCTTCACCACCAGCCCCACTCAAACTCAACAGCTCAAACCCAAGGCCATGCACAGCCCCGTCCCCACAGCTGGCTCCCTCCACAGGGCCATTCACCTGGATGAGACATTTGGGTTTTGCTCCTGGCATTTGTCAGAAAAGAAAAAATCCACTCTGGCTACTGAGGCTCGTGTCACACTGCTCAGAGGCTCCAGGAGAGCAGCAGCTCCGAGCAGGCAGCTGCTTCACCCTCTGACCCAGGACCACGCCAGCCCCGGGCAGCTGTCAGAGCTCTTGCTCCTTCCCCTGCACCAACAGGGATTTTTCTTTTTCCCTTGCTAGTCCATACATGGCAGGGGGGCAATATTCAGCTTTTAATTATGCATACAACAAGCCCCCCTGCCCCCCTTTTCCTGCAGAATTAAAATCCTGAGGAGGACTATGGTCTAGAGACCGACAGACCCTGCAGAACCATGGCAAAACCTGTGACACAAAGGGATCTCAGCCCCTCTTTTTAAGAGGAACTGAATGCGATTCCTTTTAGCATTCATTTCTTTTCTGTTCTGGGGAGTAAAAGGTATTTCTCAGTCACAGTAGCAATGAATGTCAAGGACAAGGATGACAAATTCCTTCTTGCAGGAGAAGCCTCTGGGACCTACCAGCAGCAACTGGCTGCTCATCAGCCCATCACAGTTTAACAATGCAGCATTACTCAGATTAAGAGGATCTTGTCAAATAAGCACACTCCACAAAACAAAGCCCACAAGGACTCAGGTCCAATACTAGGAGAATTACTAATTCAGGACTTCCACCCAGATAGATTTTGAGCATATTTGGCACAGGGAAGCCAGAAACAGACCATGCAGCCTTCAGCCTCCTGGTTGCACCCGTAACACCGTGAGAAACCACCTAATGCCTCTGCCAGTGCTCCGGCACTCACAGATAGAAGCGTCCAGCAAGTTTCACTGCCCAAATAACACCTTAATACATCTCTGTGTCCCACCACCTCCACAGATGACCCATAAAGCAGCCAGCGTGAGTCAGACCATTCACCTCCAGCTCTTCTGGAGGATCAAGGTCTTACTCCTCGCTGACAAGGGAATTTGAGGGCTGTGGTGTGGGGAAGCTCCACCTGAGGAGTCACTGCCTTGGAGGGGTGACACTCACCAGCTTAAGATCAGCTGAAGCACCAAACCCATGCAACACCCCCATCCTACAACAAAACCGCAGTGTCTCCATACAAGTAACTGCTGAGCTGGAGTTTGCTCCAAGGTCAGTGCGTTGCTGAAGCCCTTCAGCACAGGGGGGAAGGTGTGTTTGCTCAGGGATTTGCTGCTCCTGTGTCTCATCTGCCCACGCCGGCCTGGAAGGTGCTACAGGGATCCTGCCATGCTACTCACTGGTAGCACACCCAGCTCCTTCAGCTTAGCTCAACCCTCGATAGCAACACTATGTGTGTCCCAGCACTACTACAGGGGGGAGGAAAAAAAAAAAAAAAAAAAAAGGCATTTCCCTACTGCACTGCTAGTGCATCCTTCTGAAAAATAAGAAGCACTCTGTAATACCACAGCCACACAGGCAGCCCAATAACCTTCCCAGGACAAAGCTAAGCCAGTCCCAGCTCCACAGCTATCGCACAAAACCCTGCGGCACCCAGAGCAGGAGCTCAGCCCAAGCACAGCCCACGCAGAAGCAGCCCAGCGGACTAGCAGACCGCTTTCACACCTGCCTTTAAACCAGCATAACCCCACACAGACCTTAAAAGAACAAGAACATGGCACTTACCTCAGGTGCTGGAAAAGCACAACTGTTCCAGAAGACAAAAAAAGAAGGACCTGGAAAACCTCACAGAGGACACCCAAAAGCTGCCCAGAGGGTTGTGGCCATCTTGTTTTTGTAGGGGCTGTGGCTGATGAGCAAATGGCAACAGCTGTTGGGCACAGGAGTGACCCATTGGGTCGTCAGCAAAACCTAACGATGCTCAGCTGCACCCACAAACCTGGCAGGGAAATAATTGTTGTTGCCCTGATGCCAGTGCCCTCCACCCATAGCTACCCCCACCCCAAAGGCTGCTCCAACTGCCCACTTACAGTCACCCAACAGCCCCCAGGTTCAAACCCAGTGCGGGGTAATCACACCGGGGCGGCTTCAGCTGAGCTTTGCAACAGTCCAGCCTGGAGTTCCAACAGCCTGGAAGTCTTAAAGCATCTTTAAAGGGTCCCAAGTTTGAATGATTACAGTAAGGTACGAAAGGGGAGAAACAGGACAGGAAAGGATACTTGATGTCTTATTTCATTCCCTCACCATAAAATCCTTTTCTATTCCCTTTAAAACCTTGCTGTCAACTGAAATAAAACTCCAGATTTATTTCTGGGGAAGCGCATGAGTAATAATAAAAAAAGAAAAAAATTAAGTACAATCAGTGGATTGCACAAGGGAAACCCCATAGTTAACCCTCAAATTTCAATCCACAAAAATCCTTTCGCTGATGCGAACCTGGAATAGCAGCAAGTTGCCCGACCAGCCCAGCTGCGCTGCAAATGCACTGCGTGAAGTCAGGGAAAACCAACAGCCCATGAACAGCCGCTTCTGGGGCACTGGGGTGAGGTCTCTTGTGGGTGGTATAAAAGCAAACAACAATGTCCGTTCTTGGTGCCATTTTGCCCAAAACATGGAAGAAGAGGGCAGAAGGTGGAAGATGACAGCACTGCTGCATCCCTGTGCGTGCACACGAGGACAGGGAGGGAGGCAGCAGCCGGCTCAGGCTGCAAAGGCCAAACCTTCTGGGTTTGGTGGTGGGAAATGCCAGGGAAAAGGAAATGGGGAGAAACAATTCGGCTTTTGGCTGATCCTTCCCCGTTAAAATGAGGATGGTATTAACAGAGATCTCTTAAAAAAAACCCAAACATAACAACGGCCCCTTGACCAATGGCGTGAGTGATACAGTGAGTGATGTAGGTGGTATGGCAGGACACACCAGATCTAAGCCAAAGGGGATGAAAAAAATCTGGCTTTAAACGATAATGACATGTTTTGACAGCGTTCCCTGACAACAATGGCTGTAACACGAACAAAAATTAATGATGTCAAGTATTAATACTGATGCTGCATGAATTCAGCCAATGTGGTCCCAATTAAATATCAAGCGTGGTTATAATTTGAAAAATGACAGCGGAAACGTCATTGCGACATTCCCTGCCTGTCTCCCCCCGACACCCCCCAGGCCCGCACATCTCCCTGACGGGATGCGTCCCCACCTTCCCCACCCTTGCTCAGGGCTGCTGTAGAAACACCAAGTCCAGCTGCCAAAATGCACGACCCCGACATGCATCAGGAGGGTTCTTTAATAATAACTTTACATCCTATTTTACTCTCTGCGTTTTGAACCATTGAGGAGGTCTTGTTGCGTAAAAGCCGAGGTGCTTCTGCAGTCACCGGACTCCAGAGGCCGGGACTTTATGAAAATCCAACGTACACAGATTTGCAATACAACTCTTAAGACTTGGCAACACTAGGCACTGGCAATAAATAACTTTACTAACCAAACAAAGCCAGGCAATGTCCAACCTGCCCATGCAAGCGCATGGGTGCTAGAGCGCTGACAGCAGCCAAGCTCATGCAGAAGTCAGCAAAATGCCTGATTTTATCCAGGATTTCCAGAGAAAGTAAATCAGCCAAGTCAAGCTCATTTCACCAGGACTTCTTCTGGCTGCAACTGCTCCTCAGAGCAAACATGTTCTTCCCAAGCAACCCCGTATCAGTTTATTGCCCAGACGACAGACTGGGAGATCTACAGGACAAAGCTGCACAGACCTCACCCAGCTCACCGCCGCCTGATTTCAAGTTACTGGAGAGGTTCCCAAAACTCGGGCCATGCTACAGTGTCTCCAACTGAGGATCCGCCCAACTGCGAGTTGTCCAAAACCACCATTTGTTTCTCAACCAACAAACACGTCCAGGAGATACCGGACTCACAGCCAACCCCTGTGCGAGGTCGATAATGCAAACTGGTCCTACTGGGCAGCTTTTAGGGCCACGGTCTGTTCTGCTCTTTCTACCAGCACCGGTACCCATTGATTTGCAATGACAACCATCAATTTGCACAAATATGAACATGCACGCTCACCTTCAGGATGTCTCCATCATGTTTGGGTCATCAGAGAGACCAGAGAACCCTGAGCAAGAACAGCGAGGGGAGATTTTCCTCTCACCTTCTCCGCTTGCTCCCCGGCTCCCAAACTGTCCTCATTTACCCTCTTGGAGACAGCTGCAGCCTTCCAGCAACTCATTCGCTGCTTTTCTAAGGGTCCTGGCTGAGATGGGAGACAGTGGTCACCCCTCTGGAAATACCCCCTGACTGAAGAGTGCTCAAGCAGATACTGCTGCAGACTTCAGTCGGGGAGGGGGGGAAACAAAAAGACAATTAAACCCCCCCCCTATAATGTGAATACTTTATTATCAATGAGTGACTGGTATTAGCTTTTTGTCTGGGTATTAATAATATTTCAAAAAACCATACATCAAAATTAGGGCTTTCTCCTATTTTTGCTGTATAATTTTTCTTTTTTAAAAAAATCTGTATTGAAAGAATTATATAAGCCAAAGTGCATTTTCTGTTTTTTGTCCATATACACATTGCACCATACATAAATAATTACATTGTAAAAATGACTCCATAATTACAAGTATAATATATATTTTCATATAATATATAAAACTTTATATTAAATCTAGGTAGATGATATTTGGGATAGTCTGTGTCTTTTTTTTTTTTCCTTACGTCAGAGGCTGACCGTTATCGATTGTTACTGAGTAAAATCTCCAGCCAACAAGGACACGACGTGATAAACTGTCTCGAGTAACACGGCCCCCAGCCTTTGGCAAAGCTAATCCGCACGCTGTTCGGGTCGTAGGGCCCGTCCGCGTAATCCAGATCGGCCGTGTGCTGCAAGAGGCAGGACTTCTCGTAGTCAAACACCTTGATGGAATAGCCCGGCATCACCTTGCGCACTATCAGAGTCCTACAGTTGGGGATGTCCAGTGTCGGGGAGTTGACGAAGATGGGATGCTCACTGCGGTTGTAAGCCCACACACCGTCCGGTTCTTTGCTAAGTAAGATCCCATAGCCGATTTTACTTCGAGTCCTTCTCACAGTCTCGCTCCTGTTTTCCAGGTTTAGCTGTCCGAGGCAGAAGCCGTTTCCTTGAGGTAGGTCATAAAATATACTGACAGACTGTTCGTACACTGTGTAGAGGCGGCCGACGCGTGTCCGGTGCTCCCAGTAGGCCACGTTGCACCAATGGCTCCTCTTCACGGCATCGGGCGACGTACTGGCATCTGTGGGGAAAAGCAGGGAAGAGTCAGGGTTTGCTGTGATCGCCTGGGAAAAGACAGGGATGGAGGGTAAGCTAACGGCTCTCCCCACCCGCTGGCTTTGCTTATGTGGGAAATGAACTTGGTTCAACCCAAAACTTGTGTCCCACCCAAAGCCCGTCCTCAGTTATGTCAAACGCCACCAAGAAAGAAGGCTCAAGCAAAGGTTAGTGACCCAACGGGCCACCCGCCAGCTCCCATGAAGCTCGATGCCTGTTTCTCTTCTCTAATTCAATGTTCAGCCCTGCACCCAGCAGCTGGGACCCTGTGGGTTTCTGCCACCAGGAGCCAGCATGGATACTGCACCGCTGCAGCTCAGCCACCCTGCAGCGCGGCAGGTCCCCAAGCTCCGCCGCGGTGCTGCACCCCACTGCCGAAGGCCAACCTGTGTTGAGCTGGAACGCAGGGATGTCCACGGAGTGCCTGGATGACTGACCCGACAGTTCTCTCTGCCATGGATTATTCTTTGACAGTGATGCCGATGTTCCCATGGGGAACATGAAATCTGAGGAAGCGTTTCATGCCAAGGGGGAGTAGCTGCTATGAACTATACACGTTCTCCTACAAAGCCACTGGAACTCACTCCAGGACAATGAGAAATGTCTCTTCTTTCTAGGAATTACATTCAGGAAAGACAGGAGGGACGCAGACTGCCAGAAAGCTGCTTGATTTATGATGCCTCCAGAAGGAAGATGGAAACTCTCAGCCCTAAAAAAGCCCCGAAGAGGGGAAACAAACCTCTTGCTGAACATCATTCCTGCTCCTACCACACCAGTTAAAAGAAATCCACCCTGAAATCTCAGGCCAGGAGCTCTCCATCAAGTCAGCCTCGCTCCGTGCCTGGCATTAAGCTCCCTGACAATATATCACGCGCCCGCGGCCTGCTGACCCCTCTGCCTTCGTGCCATCATGTCCGATTAACTCGCACGCGAGGTGATGCCATTATTTTGCTTCAGAGACCCTATTGACGCACCGGATTTCAAGCGCAGCCCCGCAGCCCCCTTTCTTTTCAGGCTCAAATTACCCCGGAGGGGAACGAGCTCTCCTCCCCATTAACAATCTTTGAATTAAGCGGCTTTGTTAGAGTTTAACTTGAGTTGTAACCATACAAATTTAAGGGGAGGGAGATGGAGGGATTGTGGGGGGGAGGGTAATCAGGCAGACGGGGAGGCAGCGGGATGCCCTTTGCCATGGGTGATGCTCGTCGTCTTGCACCGACCCCTTCACCTGCTACAGGTCTAAACCACCCCAGAAATGCCAGATTGGCCCCCTTCTCCCCCGTCATCTGTTTACATTATTTTTAGGACCCAGCATGGCCACCAACAGCCCCCTTTCAGACTGATGCATATTTTATCCACAACCGGGAAGGAAACCCCACAGCAATCAAGACACTTCAACCCCACTGGGAAAAGCAACACCATTTCCCTGCATTTATGGCAAACCTTTATGGAAGAGCGAGCCAACAGCTTTGCGCCCACTAACACTGGAGGAGATGTCCTGGGCCACCCAAGGCATGGGAAAAGCCCTGCTGAGCACGAGTGGGTGAGATATTCCCCTTGGAGTCAGAGTTAGTGGCTCTGCACAGCAGGGAAATGGGTGAAGACTCTTGGTGAGGGCAATGGCAGCATCCCAGAGCCAGGTGAAGCAAACCTGGGTTTCCTTCCCCAGGGACAAGGTCCTGTCCCCCAGCCACAGCCCCTGTGGTGGCGTGGGCCACTGCACCACATCACAGTGGCAACAATGGGTCTTTGTGTCTCTTTGCTTCTGAGCCATCCTCGAAGGAAACCACCCAGAGTCACTCTGTAGTAAGCTCATCCTAATGCCATACTCTGCTACCAACAAGTATCAGCAAAACCTAAAGTTCTTCACCATTCTTACTCTTTGGCCAATAACAGTACTTTTTTTGCCATTTCAAATGACCATCCTGCATCCGGATCGCCAGGAGTTAAACGAACAACCCAACTTGCTCTGAAATAGTAATGACTTCATCGGCAAGTGCATGATGAATATGTTGTACCCAAGCACATCATTAAATACTGATGACTGGACTTGACCCTTCCTGAAGTACCTCATGATGCCTTGCAAAGCACCAGCCAGACGATACAAGGAGTTTTAAAGAAGGAAGAGAAGATTCAAATGTAATTCTGGGTTAGAAACCCTCCACAGCTGCCCAGTGCCAATATGATGCACGCACTAACATCTACACCACGAACAGAAACTGATAAAATTTGACAAAAGGTTTCAGAACGTCTCTGCAGTATTTCTGCAGCAGTTGCAAAAATTACGTTAACAATGTTAATGGCATTAACACAGATCTGACCCAAACAGTCTTACCTAACTGAACGTTACTGAAGCAAGACCATCCTTGGCTACATCTGTACAACCCCCTGAAATCAAGAGCTTGGCATGGATGAAAACCTTCTGACTTTCTCTGATAACACCTCTTGGTCTACCACCATGCAGATTGTGAGTGTGTTCTGCTCTTTAAAATACACTACAGCAAATAGTTCCAGATTTTCTTTAAGAGGTGACACAAGATGTAGTTCATAAATGACACGACAGCAGAAGGAAGAGGCACTGAGTAACTGAGCTTCGTCTGCAGGTGCCTCTTCCACAGCATCCAGTTCCCACAGTCATCTTTCCCTTGGGACAAAATATAGTCAAGACACTCCCAACACCTTTCCAGAACTCCTCTCAAACACCGAATTTTGCTGTCATCCCACTCAAGTGATGCTGGGGGGCTAGAGACAAGCTCAGAGCTTTTCATCTGCCAGGCCCAGAGGCTGGTAGCAATTACTGAGCTCTGCATCTGTTTAACCTCCCGACCTCCACAAAGCCCTGCATGCCCATTAGGTAAGTTGGTTTTGTTATTACATTTTTTAGAAACTACCACTCAGCCCCCGTATTTCCCTTACAGACTAAGTATGGGATAACTTCAAAACTCAGGTTTCCCCATCAGCTGAATTAATCAGGGGAACAGTCAACAATAAATATTTAAATAGGTGTTTCCTAGGGTTTATTGCAAATTAACATACCTAGTGGGGGAAAGCAAAGCAGGAGGAAACCAGTGTCTATTCTACACGAACATCTCGCCGTAGGTGCCACCACCCCCATGCCATCTCTGCTTTCCAGGAACTGGCAAATATTTTGGCAAAATCATCAATCTACACACACACTGAGAAGAGGGGAAGTTTTTTTTTACACCTCCTGCTTCCACTCATCTGAAACAGCCTTATTAAAATAACTTCCATGCAATTTATGGCATGAGCTTCAGTCTACCCGTACATGCACGCGTCTCGCAGGGTGAAACACCCCCCGCCAACGTGCTCCTCTTCTCTGTCACGGCTCCTGCCTGGCAGGGCCAGCTCTGCCAGCTCAAAGTGCTCCCAGAGGTGTCCTGTGCTCCTTCAAATGGGTGAGGACATTTGAGTTTTAGGTAACTACACATCAAGCAGCTGAAGTTTCCTCTCCACCCCTCCTTCTATGGAGCTTTAGAAAGAAAGGCTTTAGAAGCCATGCACCAGCCGCAAAGCAACCTGTCTGTGGCGTGCAGGCAAATAAAACATCCCAAACGGAGACTGTTAAAAGGCTCACCCAAAGAGCCTCTCCCTCCAGAAGGCTTTCGGCAGGGTCCCTCTTCCCCCCCAGCCCCATCCAGCGCCGCCCTTGCCAGCTGCCTCGCTCCCCCCATGCCACGCTGGGGTCCTTTGCCTTTTTTATCTCCCAGCGCGCTCAACCAAATCCTGAAAAGATGAACTCCTCTCGCAGCCCTGACATAAAGCAAGCACTTTAGCAAGCCCCTGATACAAGGGGGCCTGCGCTGTGTCTTATCCCCTGCCAAGTATTAGTTTCGCCTCCAGCTATTAGCCACTACCACTCAGCAGACAGCAGGGGCGGCCGGCAG
Source organism: Falco rusticolus (assembly GCF_015220075.1). Lineage (NCBI taxonomy): Eukaryota > Metazoa > Chordata > Aves > Falconiformes > Falconidae > Falco > Falco rusticolus. The sequence goes on from NC_051193.1 coordinate 5,246,641, forward strand.
AAAAGCATGTCCTCTGCCTTTTAAATAAATATTCAATTTTTTCCTCCTCTTTTTCCACACTGCCCTTTATGCACAGACAAGAAAACCCACTTCTTTTTTCTGTCCTCCTACCCACCCCCTTTCTGCTGGAACAGAGGCAGGCCTGTTAGCTTCCTTTTTGAAGAAAGAAAAATATTTTAGTCCTGCAGTGCCTCCCTCGATGGTATACGATGCATTTTTAACAACTATCATTGCAGGCAGCTACAACTTCTAACAGCTACATTTAGGCTGGCGTCAGGGCTATCTCCTCCATCAAAGCCACCTTTATCGATCAGATGGATGGGCTGAAACCCTGGCTCTTGTTTACTCCTTCCTCCGAGTTGCCGTTTCCTACGCTGCAGCGATGCCTCGCAGCAGACACATCCAAAAGGAAACTCAAACAATTTAAGATAAAAAAACAAGATAGGAAGCAAGTCAGGGAATCAAAACCAGAACTTAATGCGCAGCTCAGGCAAAAGAAATCCGGGTACGGGAATAAATGCAAAGAGCAAATACTGTAAATCCTCACAGTGTTAGCAGCACTGCTGCTTTTGCTCCCTGCAGAGTGTGGAGGTAAAGAAAATAACTCGAGGTTTTCTATTATTTGTGCTTTGACAGCATTTTATGCCAGTGAAGTTCAAAGCAGCGCACTGAAAGGGAAAAGAAAGATGCTTTTTTTCCAAAACAAAATGCTGCACAGTCCCACTGCTTGATGTTGCACTTCAGAGCAGGATGGAAAACATGGGCAGATCACAGAACTCATGAAACATCTCTGATTCATGCTTGGGCTCTTCCAAAGCCACCAAACCTCTTCTCAGCAGGTCAAATGGCCCCCACGATATTTGGCTGCAAGTAAGACCTTGCTGTGTAGGGAAACAGGGGTGAGAAGGGAAGTCTGCCGCAGTGCTTTGAGGAATATTCCCATTTTCACACAGACTCCTGAGGAAACAGTCACACGTGGCACTGTGTTGTTTATCCAAGCATTCCACGAGGAATGGGTGATGCCAGCCCCACCTTTCCCACCTAACCCCAAACCACACTCATGGGTTTTCAAAACACATTTAAGAGGCGCCCACAGGGAAGACCATGCACGTAAAACCCAAACATCACTGCTCTCTCCAGATGTGACGAGGACTCGAGTGAACATCTGGGCACGTGAAGAGATGAAGTGAGATATTCAGGTGTCCCCACAACTCAGCTCACAGCCCAGTTTCACGTCCCACCCTCCCATACTCCTGCACCACGGGGCAGCTTGAGGCTTCTCTAGCCACAGAGCTCAGTTACATCCTTTCTCAACTGCCACCATCTTTCCATCCAGTTTTATCCCACTTCAGCTTCTATTAGATACACGCTCAGACTTTTTTCTCACCTCTGCCACAGCACAGATGCATGCTTATACTACCCAACACGCCAGAGCGTGGAAGCAGGATGGTTACAGCCATACACAGGTCACTGTAAACAAAGTCCAGATAAAAGGCCCAGCACAAAGAACACGTACGTTTCCCAAAAATATTTTTAACAGTTCACTGGGGAGCAACTGGTTAAAAGAATCCCCCATTAATACCCTTTGAAACAAACTCCAGGGTAAGGAAGGGGTTAAAACTTTCCACAGCAGAAATGGAATTTTTATGGCCCTGAAAAAAAAAAAAAAAAATTAATTGTCAATCTGCCCCAGCAAAGCTCACAACCATTTTTGTTAAGCCAATATACTTAAAATACCTCTGCCTTACAAGTTTCAGCTGGAATGCATCACTGCGGCCCCCCTGAGAGCCCCCGCGCTGCAGCCAGCACCACAGCATCCACCCCAGCACCAGCCCCTCCCGGGCCGGGGGGGGGAAGCTGATCTTGCCCCACACACAGGGCACCCCCGTGCAGATGCCCTGGGGATACAGGGCCACAAAGCGGCCACCATCTGTCTGCCCCTCCTCATCGGGAGCCGTGGGGTGGGACTTTGGAGGCACCTTCCCACCCTCGAAGGAGCTGCAGCCCTTGGTGAGCTGTGGCTTGGCCAGCAGCTTGGCCAGCCTGCTGGAGCACTCCGATGTTGGATCCACCAGATATATTTAAGGGAATGTCCCCTGCCCACCAGCTGAACGCGGGAGGCTGGGCAGGACCAGAGTTGCCATCCTCGGTGGCCCCGGAGACACTGGAAGAGCAAAGGCAGCAGGAGGGTCTCCATGCTGTCCCCCAGTGAAAAGTCAGGGAAAGCCCTGACGAGGACAAGGACAGTTTAGTTCCCTTTTCCAATTACTTCCAGGTCTCGCCGATGAAGCAAGAAGCTGTCTGTTATGGCAGGACAACAGGTCTGGGCAAGGAGATGGCAGCTGGGTGCAAGCAGGGGGCTGGACAGCCCCCTAAGCTTCTTCCCAAAACTTTTCCTTAAGGCTCAGAATCAACTGAGGATCCTTTCATGTCCCAGCTCTCACCAAGAAACCCTTGCTCCCTGATTCACAGAGGCCCTGAACAACTGTCACCAGCTCCCCAGCCGATGACCGAGGTCAGCCACAGGGACAGCAGCCTAGACCTAGTGCGGACCTAGCAGGGTCTGTAGCAACGGGACCAGGGGTGATGGTTTTAAACTAAAAGAGGATGGGTTTAGGGTAGATATTAGGAAGAAATTCTTTGCTGTAAGGGGGGCACGGCGCTGGCACAGGCTGCCCAGAGCAGCTGTGGCTGCCCCGTCCCTGGCAGTGCCCAAGGCCAGGCGGGACAGGGCTTGGAGCATCCTGGTCCGGTGGAAGGTGTCCCTGCCCATGGCAGAGGGGTGTGGAACTGGGTGGTCTTTAAGGTCTCTTCCAACCCAAACCATTCCATGACTCTGACCTTCTCCATGCTGCAGAGCATCAAGCTCTCCCCCAGACTTCTGTTTTGCTCTGCTGAGACATAAAGGTTCAGCCCACCTCATACCCCAATTATAAAATAAGACACTGATTTCATACTACGATTAATCTGGCGTCAACACTGTTGTGGTGGGGTCCCATCTCCTCCAACCCCAGCATGGCTCTGGTGTGTTCCTCACGTTTGGATGTGGCTGTTGTGCAACTGTGAAGAGCAGTTCAGCTCACCCATCTGGCAAAACCCAACACCAAAGCAAGTGCCACCGGCCGCCGAAAAGCGCCCTTACTGCCGCCGCACCCGCCGTGGAGGAGCCACCTTCCTCCTCCTCCTCCAGCCTCCACCTTGGATCAGAGCTCTGGTGCTCCCCAGCCTCCTCCGTGAGCCAATTTAATTTGTTAACCCAGTAGATGATTAACTCAAAAGAACACTTGTGCTGGGTTAATTAATTAAATTAGTTCAAAAAAGGGTCTGACAGGCAACAGAGCCGGTGGAAGAGGTGCGTGGAGAGGCCTGGGGAGAAAGGGGGACATTTCCATGGCAGCCCAAGAAACAAAAGCAACACAGGACAGGAGCCAATGCCAAGAATTAGAATGAAAACAATTTTCTCTGCATAAAAGAAACCACTCTGCAAAATCATCAGCTCATGCTAATTTTTTTATATCCTTCAAAGAAAAACACATGCCACGTTTAGTTCTGCCCGGAAATTTGTAAGTCATCGTCAGTTAGCTTATTCTCAAGTTAAATTCAAGGAGTTGTTTCTAAATGTACCTTCTCTGGCCATTAATATATGTACTCCAGAACATGATTTTAAGGTATTTCAGCAGGGTTTTTTTCCAGCTCCCCTGCATGGTTTACAAAGGTCTTTTCAGCCAAGGGTGAAAAGTCCTAGAAAGTAAGAAAACTGGAAAAGCCCAACGCAGGTATTTTTCACTGACATTTTTATGTGTTACTTCTGAAGGCCAGTGTTTTCAGAGATTTAGGTGATTTTTTTTTTTATTTTTTTTTTTTTTGAGTCGAACAGTCTCCATATAATCTCAGCTTCCCTTGCTCACAGCTTTCACAGGCACATTCATCGCTTTAAAGTTCCTGGGCTGTGCATGTAACCGCTTTATACCTGGCATGTAAAAGTTAACACAACAATGTAAATACATCTTCAAAAGGAGCCCAAAACGTAATCACCTATGTTGGCTGCCAATTATGAAAGCACCAGACCTGTCATCAGCCAGAATTTGGCTGAGACTTCTCCCCTGTTGGAAACCAGCCCTGGGTAAGTCCAAGCCCAGCAAAATCCCAGGGTCGGGTCGTGCGCGGCACCTCCGTGAGCATCCGCAGCGTCCCCGCTGCCTGCCCCTGGGTGCCCCCACCCTGCACCCCAGCCAGCCACAAAAATGGGGAGAGGAACGAGCTGGTGAAAGACACAGGGGATGAGGCGGGGGGAATGTCTCCCTGTTCATTTTCTGTAAAATCAGGAGTTTCGCTGAAAATCTTCCGAGTACCATCTAGTTGGGGTTGCCGCCTCCTGCCAGCTGGGCAAGGCACAGACTACCCTTGGAGGGGAGAAGGCTCATTCCCCAACTGCCCTCCGCAAGGCAGGACTGCGAGGGTGGGGGACACTGGGACAAAAAAATGGGGGGAAATACCCCTTTTTTTTTCTCTTCCAAACAACTGTATATGCAATCCTTTTTTTTTTTCTTTTTTTTCTCCCAGAGCCTGAAAAACGCTGAGAATCCAAGAGAAATCACCCCATAAATCACCCGATGGCAGAATTCCCTTTTAGCCGCCGCCGCAATGTCCAAAGCTCCCTTCCCAGCGCCGCTCCCACCTGGAGCTGCGCCAGCACTCGCTATTAATTAATCCAGGGGCCGCCTGCTGCAATCCCGGCTACGCCAACCGCATCCGACTTGGGCTGGGCTGGTGGGCAGAAGTTGGGCTGGCCCTATATCCCGCGGGACCTCCTGAGCTCTCCTCTGCCTTTCAAACCCATTTTGGCCTTGCAGTGCAATTTTAGGTGCTCTTAGAAATCCTGACTGATGCCCTTGGGGAGGGAAATAATCTGCTCAATGACCAGAGCTGCAGCAAATTGGAACATCCCGCGGTGGAGCAGGGACTCTGGAAAATGGTATAAATGAATAATAATGGTTTTTGCTCATAGAGAAGTTTCGGCTGAGCACTTCAAAGCATTTTAAAAGCAGAAACTAATTAGTAGGTCCCTCTGAAGAGAAATAAGAATAACACCACTTTCCGCCTCCATCACGCCTCTCAGGCAGAGCACGTTGGGTGCCGGGCTTGGCTCCCAGCTCAGCCTGGGAATCATCTTACTGGAGGGTGACGGTCCAGAGGCACGAGGCTCGGGCTGTACCTGAACCAAACCCCTGCCTGGTTCACACTGGCACTAAATGATGGGGTTTCTGCCAGGGTGGAGGGGGCACGGAGGTGACCGAGCTGTTTTGGGAAGCCAGATGCCGAGTTGGTGAGGACATTGCTAAGGTGGCTGCAGAGATGCTCCTAAAGATGCTTCACTTCAGCCTCCCCACGCTGCCATGTTTGCTAAGAGCACTGGAGCATCCGTGGTGGCAGCAGGATCACTAATCCAGCATAGGGTGCCTGACACTGACACCTGCTCCAGAGAAAAGCAGCAGATTAAACAAAACAAAACAAAACAAAACAAAACAAAACAAAACAAAACAAAACAAAACAAAACAAAACAAAACAAGCCTTTTCTTCCCTCTGGTGGTTAGGTTAATGCTCAGGAAACCCTGAGCTCCTCCAAACAAAGAGGGCTGGCAGCCAGGCAGCACACCAGCACCCACCCACACTGCTCCCAGCACAGCCCCAACCCCAAATTACAGCTCAGCTCCCTTCTATAACAACCAAAATTTGCCATTTCCAGAAGGCAAATGCTTGGTGGTTCCCCTACATGAGGCCTCCTTCAGATGTCCCTGACTGGTCATGCAAAACCCACTCCCCAAAACACCAGCAAAACTGGAAACTTCAGGCTTAAGAGCTCACACAGGACATGGAAAACGAAAAGGCTGCGACTGTGGCAGCTCTGCCGCACTTTTATATTGTTACCACCCAGAAAATGAGCGGAGATGCTTTCATGGGAGGAAAATCAAAGCCAATACCCAATAAAATGCCCCCATCAGACATATTTTGAGAACCTGCAATTGCGCTCCATGCCGAGCTGTTCTGTCCGGAGCAAGACCAAAGTCAGCTTTACTCTGCTATTGCACCTCTATTGGATTTACCCCTGAGAATAAACCACAGGGTTTCAAAGTTGAGGAAGATGACGTGAGAAGCATCGAGCAGGGTGAAAAAACCCAAGGCCACCCTGATTTCCTTGAAGCAGCACCTTCGGGAGAAGACCAAGGTGCTGGAGGCAAATGTCTGTCAACTTGATGCCAATACCAGTGCAAAAATGAAGGACTGTAAAATCTTGAGGGAACTATCACCAACATGGAAAACCAGCTGTGATGGAGGAGTGCTGGGCTGGGGAGGCTCCCCGGTGGCCACGAGCAGGTACCCACCAAATGTTTTGCTCCGTATGGGCTGGGAATGAGCTGCTCTGCTGCTCCCTGGCCGGCTGAGTGCAGAGGCTGGTGCTGGGCAGCCATGAGACCCCAGTCTGGGACCTCTGGGACAACAAAAAGCTCAGGCTTTTGTCCCAGATCCCTGCTAGTATCCAGACCAGCTGTGGGTCCCCCATCCCAACCCATGCTCTGCCCCCCAAGAAGGGCTCCAGCTGATACTCCCCCTCACCTGACAATTCTCCCCCAGCACCCTTTAAAAATGCTTTTTTTTCCCAGCACGGTATCAGTGCCCTCACATACATGGGAAGCAGGCAGGGTTGAGAGTGAAATGGAAATTCAGGCTTTGTTCTCGGTGGCCAAAGCCCAAGATCCTTCTCCTGATAAAGCCCTCCCCGAGCCTCGCTGTCTGCTGTCTGAGCAAGCACCACAAGACGGGAGCCACGGCTCCACGGCTGCCACCACATGTCATGCCTCCCGTGGCTGCTTCAAGTCCTCGCTCATGATGGATTTGCCAAAGTTTCGGAGGGAATTAAAGGATTTTGGGTGCCAGCATGGCCTTTGCAAGGAAACAATCGCTCTGGTGTGCAAGCCAATTTGGTCATGCTGAAAGGATAAACCTGTATGGGGAGGTCTCAGGGTTCTTATCTCTTGGAAAATTTAAAAGCGATGGGGATGGAGTCCATAGGCGGTGTGAGCAGCCATGGGAAGAGCCCAGCGGCAGGCAGCCGGCGAGGCAGAGGCCGGGCTCGGGTCCTGCGGCACTGGAAGGGAGTACGGGGATGGCTCCTGCCCTGCTGCTCGCACACGCACGCACGTCTGCACAGCCACAGCCGGGCTGGGAGGAACGTGCAGAGGGATGCGTGCATGCGTGTGCACCCACACGCCAGATTTTCTGATAGCTACTTCATGTATTTACGTGTAAACATTTTCTGAGTCCATTCCAGCCCTTATTCCAAGCAAGGAGCTCGTTCCACTGACAACTACTCGTGGCCAGCATCCATGGGCTCTTACTCCCACTTAAAGCAAAGACTAAACAATGACTTAAGCATTTCAGGATTTAAGCCCCATAGCTGGTCCCTCACATTCACAGTCAAAGCAGCAAGGATGCCGCGCTGGTGGCTTCTGCTTTGCAGGAGGACCTGCATCACTGTGAATGCCATGAATAACCCTTGTGCCATTGGGGTGCCTCGGTGGATGCACTGGGAGGGGTCTCCTGGCCTTTTTTTTCTGTAAAATCCACAAATTAGCAGCCCAGATGCACTCCTGCTAGCCTGGGCTAAGATCACCCCCAAAGACCAAACATGCCTCACCTTGTTTTTATACTCTTTGCGATGGTGCTGTAAATCTATTAAAGTGCAGATAAACAGTAAGAAGATTTGCGCCGGGGTGAAGTGGGGGATGTATTTGCATGAAATCCACAATGTTCGCAAGCATCGCTGCAGCCCAGCGAGGCAGCAATGTGTGGCCTCTGAAAGCATCTTCACAGTCATCTCCCAGATGACAGAATTCCTAACACTGTATTTGCCATGGAGAGTGGAGGTGACTCATGCTAATTACCCTTCCTGGCCAAGGAGGACTTGTTTTCATTTCTAAAAACCACAGTTTCTTTCAAAAAAAGGGGGAAGAAATAGGAAAATACCAAAATACACACAGAACTCCATGGGCTACATCCTGTCCTGCTGCGCTAATACGAATCCCAGACACCCCAAAACTCCAGCTTTGCTCAGGATGTTCAAAGAGAAAGGGATTAATAAGTTATAGCACGGACACAGCCAGAGGCACACGGCAGAGACGCTGCCAGCGTTACCTCCAGGTCTCCTGATTTCCAGTAACACTCCTTCAACACAACCCAGCTAAAATAATTTGTGCGCGTATGAGCGGAGCTCAGGAAGGGTCCTTCGTTCAGATTAAAACCCCTCTCACCTTTCTTGGACAAGCTCTCACCTTTCTTGGAGGGCAGCTGAAATTTAAAGTTAAAAATAACCTTTTCAGGCCCAGCCTATGCAGGGTTCGAGGTTGCAACTCCTCCACGAGATGTTTTGGGGGGAAACGCACGGGCTGCAGTTATAAACTCTGCAAATTCAGTACCCAGGTAAACGACCTTCCCATCGAGAGGGGAAGGGGAAGGAGATCGGGTCGGGCTCTTTGTAAATCAAGGGCAGGGAGATTAAGGGAACATGTGAACACTTCGTTATGGCTAACGAGTTCAGCACTGCACACCCTCCACACAGCTGAGCGCTGAAGGAGAAAGAGCAAATTCTTCCCCTCCCCTCAAGGGAAATTGTTTTTAAAAAATAAAGGTGTATTGGGGGGAAATACACCTGGGATTATACATTAAAAAGGCAGCCTGTCAGAAGCCTAAACCAGACCCGTTTCTCTTCTCCACTCTGTATGTATCATATATATAAAATATCCACATGGATGCAAAGAACCCCCCTGTACAAAACCTGAAGAATAACTGAGTGTAAAATCAGGGTCGGATATTTTGCAGAAATACATCCACAAAGCTCCAACAAGCAACACAAGTTCCCACTCTGGAGAACTTTTGCTCATTATTGCAACAATTCGGACTATTTCCGTCGGGGCTGCGGATGATGGGGATGCCTCACCGTTCAACCCCAGTATTTGCACGGTACAAATAAACTAACGCTATCAATGTTATAAACTCTGTAAAGTTCCTGCACTAGTATCCTTAAATTGTTAAAAATAGGAAAGAAACTGCACAGTTCACATATTTTATAAAGCTGGGTTAAATCAACATCTGCAAAAAATATCCCTGTTAAACGAAATAGCAGGATTTCATTAAGTAAATTGCAAGTTGGCAAAAACTCTGAAAGAAAGGGAAAAAGCCACAGCCAGCCCTGTAATTTAAACCTTATTTTAACAGTGACAGTATGACTGCAAGAGGCTGCATTTCCAAACGAAAAAATAAAGTTTAAACAAAAGTACCTGTTCCCCCTGCTCAGCGCACCACAGTGTCTGCAATCATTACGCTAACGAGCTCTTCCCCAGGCAGATGAAGAGGGAGCAGGACCCACTCTCAGCCCCGCATCCTAGGGTAGCAAACCCACCAATTCTGCAAAATGCAGGATTTTCCACCGCGGGAGCACCCAGATGCCTATGCGGTGGTGGGGGTTACGGGTGATAATGTCTGTGGAGCCCCTGGAGCCAAGTGGGCTCGGGTACACCCCTGCGGGTCTGCAGCCTGCGGTTCCAAGCCAGCGTGGAGCCAGCACGGAGCCAGCCCTTTGCCTGCAGTCTGAGCCGCCGAAAGCTGGGATTAGATGGCTGCAGGTCTGAGAAACAGCTCCGTCCAGGCAACACTTCATCACTTTCTACATCTTAAACACATCCTGCTCCCCTGCACAAGACCAGGAGCCAGCCAGAGGCCAGTGCCCGGGCGGGCAGCGTGGTCCTGTGCAGGTGCCCATGGGGGCTGGGTGGCAGCAACTGGGCTTCTCACTTGGGTATCCCAACAAAGTCCCCGAAGCGACAGGACACGTGTCCTGCTACCGAGCAGGACAGTGGTGCTCTCCCACAGGGAGCTGCTTTTGAGGTCTCCTTTGTGACCAGCGTTTCGGGGGGGTCATGGCACCATGCGCACACGCTCAGGCTGCAATGTCACCCACCCCCAGCCCCAGAGCGAACCTCTGCCTGGAGAAGCAGCTGCTGCCGGCATCACCTGGGGCAGGCAGGGAGCAGGCAGGGAGCAGGCAGGGAGCAGGCAGGGAGCAGGCAGGGAGCAGGCAGGGCATCGCCTGCCCTTCCAGCCCGTTTTCCAAGCATGCCGAGCGCCCTTCCTGCTCGGGGGTGACTCAGGCGGGCTGGGCTGGGCTGCGTGGGGAGGCTGGACTCTTCCCACCGCGCCGGCCAAAAGCCTCTGCAGGAGTCGTCCCTGCAGGGGATGGGGGACAGGGACAGGCACTGCCTGGCTGGGGGGGACATCCCAGAGGGCACCATCCTCTGGGGCCACCTCCTCCAGGGTGGACCCCCCCAGCACTGGGCACATGGGGTCCAAATACTTGCTTCAAAATTACAGTATTTACAATTTCCCACCCAAAAGCTCTGCTGTCCCAGGGAAATCACCTGGAAGCAGCACTCTGGGATCAGTAAAATCTCTCATCCGGCACATACTGAATCTGTTTGCTTTGAAAATAATTGCAAAACCTCAAAACAAAACCTAAAAACAACTGTTCCAATATGCAAACTCGGAGCTGAAGAAGAGACTTTTAACAAAAAGACCAATTATTTGCTTACAACATTTTGGCTTCGCTATTTTTCCTGGCACTCACGACACCGGAGTTATTTTGAAGGGCTGTTTGCTTCATGAGGAGCCGAGAAAACAGTGTTCCTATTTCCTTTCTGATCTAAACATCCGTTTGTCGTGCGAGCGGGAGGAAAAAAAACCACCACCCAAACCCCCGTGCATCTGAGGAAGCACGAAGGAAGGGGTGGTGGGTACCAGTGGGGAGGAGAGTGGGCAGGCACCCACCCCGCTGCTGCTCCCCCCTCCGCCGCCTCTTCATTTATTGCCATCCAAGGGGGCATCCATCCCGTGCTGGCCCTAAATGAAGCGGAATGGCTGCCCCCAAGGGTCTGGGCTGCTCTCCTTGAAGCAAACCAAGCGAAGGACCCCTGGGCAGACCCTCGCATCTTCCTTAACATGTCCATGATGGCAAAGGCTGCCCAGCTCCTCACCACCAGCAGCTGCACTGTCTTACTGAGCATCTCCCCAGGCTGAAGGACAGGCACTCCTGCAGCCTCGTGCCGGATGAAGCAAGAAGTAAAAGCTACACGGGCACCTTGTAGGCATGCCGGAGACACAGCATGGCTGGAGCCTTGCAAAATCACATTTAGGAGCAAAAGAAAGGTGGTTGCCCTGGGGCAAGTGCAAGGCAAAGCAGGCAAACGCCTGCCTGCCACCAGCACTTGCTCCCAAGTCATGTCCAGCTGCACAGCTCCAGCCAGCTCGGCAGCCAGCGGGATGCTGTGGAGGGGCAGGACTGGGCAACCAAAGTCATTTCAAGGGCAGGGTGAAAGCACTGGGGATGCTCATGCATCCTTGACAATCACCAAGCAACATAAAGACCACCCGTGTCATACCAAGCCACCTACAGACCACAGCACCAGCACCACCTGAACCCCCAGCGGAGCTCCCCAGGCTGCAAGTCACCGATCAAACCCTGCATGGAGACAAGATCCGGCACATGCAATGGCCGCACCTCCAGCAGGGTGCCTCCTGCCCAGGCTTGGTGGCTGTGGCCATCATGTCCCCCTGTTTGGGGAGAGCCACGTGTCACCCCCAGGACCTGTGCCACCACCTCCTCCCAGCTATGCTTTCCACCCTTCGGTGAGTGAAGGGCCAGCTCACTGTCATATTCCTAAATTTCCTGGCTTTTGAGGATACAAGCCAGGTCATTAACATTATTTATAGGTTCCTGTGTATGAGTTTCCATTTGTTTGTCTGCTTAAAAACAGTTAGGTGAAAAAAAGAAATTCCTGGAGGTCCGACAGTTAAAAAACCCCCATGTCCATGGTCTGATGGGCCCAAAGGATCAGCAGCTCCCTTAGAAACATAACCGTTCCCTTAAATGCTTATTGTGTAAATATTTAAGCTACTTTATAAAACTTTTACAATGTACTTAGGAAGCATAAATCTCCCCATCAGAGCACAGCAGGCCATCGCAGCGGAGCACGCTTAGACGGTTTTAAGAACACAAACAGGGACATTTCTAATGCTAATGCTGGACCCAAGGGGCCCTAAGGTCACAATCTTATGGAAATCATTACTAAGCTGATCCCCTTCACTCACCCCAAAATGGAGCGTAGTTATGTGCAACCAGTCACTGCACTAAGTGTAACTCCAGTGTCACTTTTTTTAAAAAAAAAATGATTTACAGTTACTGCGTAGCGGGCAGCATAAAAGATAGAAGTCCTGAGATTTTTCTCTTTGAAATGCAGCACCAGATTTAATGTCATACAGGCAAAAATTATGTAAGTCCAACATCATCCACTAATACGCATCCATTTCAGGAATTAAGAGGTTTCTTTTTAAATGCCATGTGGCAGATTTGAAACAAAGCCTAATGCGTTACAGCCGACTTCTGCACCCCTCACCGGTACAGATGACTGGAACCCAACTAGCACCAGCCACCCGCCACGGCCGCTCCCCTGGGTGCAGCTGGGAGAGACGCACTTCGCAGAGGTGAACATTCCCTGCAGCAGAAATAAAGAGATGCTGCGCTGACTGACACAGCTGTATTCAGGGCGGTTTCCATATGGAAAGCCATCCAGCTTTATGAGATTTGCTTGGACACAGTGTTTTGCAGCTCGAATTCTTCAAATAAATACAAATCTTCTTATCTAACGCAGGAAATAACAAGTTTTTCCCCGGAACAGCTTCTCTACTGTAATTCAGGTGTGTCTGAGGCAACAGCAGCAGCAAATGGGAGCAGGGAACTGGAAGTTTACTGGCTTCGCAAATCACAGCTTTCTGTTGTGTATGATGAAGTGCACAGAAAGTCTAGAAGAAACTTGGATGGGAGTTCAACATCGATGTTTTAAAGATGAAAGCATGCTCTTTGATTAAATATTTAAATAAAGTTTTCTCATACTAAATCATTTAAACATTTTCACATTCCTCACATTTCTAGAAGTGCTGTTCACTTTTATTTATTGTTGTAACCCAGTACCCTCAGCAAGCTACCACGACTATTTGAGGCAACCTGTTTTCTAAAGGGAAAGTTCTTGCAGGACAGTAAAAATCCATGATGAGCAGGGTAGCCTGACTCTTATTCTCCAACCCCTACTTACTCTCCAGCCACCATCATAATTTCCTCTTTTTCTTACAAATAAATTCTTCCACACTGCACGTGGGGACAGCCCGGTTCTGCTCCAAATATTGACCAGAAATTCAAAGTAACTCAACTGACTTCACTGTGGTTGTATTTAGACAGCTGTAACTCAGAGCAGAAATTGGCCTGGGTGTTCAAATTGTCTTTTTTAGAAACGCTTGGGCTGTTCCAGTCTCCCGTCAGTGATGAAGTCAGCCTTACTCATCCGAACACAGGGTATGGCTCTGCCATCACCACCATGAAACAGCTCCAATAAGCTTAAAATCTGAGTGTGATTCTTGCTTCTAATGATGCAATTGTATCCAATGGAAGGGTCCGGCCATCCCATGCTTCCCAGCGATAGGACCTCACCGATGTCATTTCAATGCTCACAGACAACAGCGATGGCGAAGAAACCACTGCCTTGCTGCCACTGTGATGCGAGATGGTGTGCAGCTGGACTGGATGATCTCAAAGCTCTCTTCCGACCTAAACGGTTCTAGGATTCTATGCTGGGAAAGCTTTAAAACACCTGTGTCACTCCAGAGACGTGCTCAGACCATGCAGACCTGGGATGTCTCATTCACTGAGGCGCCCATCTGAAGTCCTGGAGTTTGTTGAGAAGGTACAACTCATGCAACCACGCAGCACAACGCTCAAGCCTCACTATGCAATGATGCGCTAACCCGCCCTCCCTCAGCCTGCGCGACAAAGCTTCGAGGAAGGAGTAACTATAAAGAGATAAAGAATAAATGGGAACAAACTTGCCCCAAGTCCATCTGGAGTAGACACACAGGAAAGGTTTTTATCAGAGGACAACACAGCAGTAGCAGGGGAATGGAAATCTGAGTTTAAGACAAGAGTTTGATAAACGTAACACAGTTTCCAAAGACGGAAGGTAACTGGGCTAAGTCACCCAGCGTGCTGTTACCCAGCCCTGATGTTCTTACTTCCTTGTAAATCCATCGTTAAAGAAAAAAACCAACCCGTGAATCCCGAGTCCCGCTCAATGCTCAGGGTACCCTGATGGTTTCATCCCCGCTGTACTCCACTGAACCTCTCTCCACGAGCTCGCAGGGCTGTTTAGTTAGGGCGTCCCAGTATAAAACTCTGTATTTATTCTGGCATTGTTCCTTTAGAAGGCCCTAAAACTCAAATAAAGTCCATTCCCCTTTCTGTGTATCTCCAGCTATTGACACTGCTCATGACCAATTTGCAAAACCAAACAAACGCGCGTTGTGTAATGGAGCTGGAAAAACAATTAGGAAGGGACTGGAGATGTGCTCACAGGTTCCCGTGAGGAAGGCTGGAAGGGGCGGCAGCCCAGGAAAAGATTACAAGAAATTAAACTTTTACTCTGATAACAACAGGCGCTATTTTCTGCCCATGACATCATGCTCCCAACCACTATTAAACAAGAGAGATAGTCCAGGGCTAGTTGAAGTTGCAGAGAACTTTAGTGTTTGCTTCAGTGGCCACTGCAGTACGTTTCCCTCTTTCAGAAACGGGATTTTTTTATTATTTTTTCACATGCAACCACCCAAATACCCTCCGCTGGCTCAGCTGACCCAAGGATAAATCACAGCATCCCGGGTCTGTGCCAGTAAGCCCTGACCTTCGTGGCTGCACTCCCCACCAGTGAGTGATGCAAACTTTGGGGCACAACTCATCTGACCTATTTTAGACCTCTTCCTCAGAGAGAAGATTAATTGTGTCCCACAAGTGTCTCTTTCTCCCTGATGACTGCAGTTAAGTATCTAGAAGAACAGCACAGACGTGGGCATCTGTATTAATCTGTGATTAAGTGTGAGGTCTGCTACCCAGGCAGCATCAAAATGGCCCCAAAAATTATCAGCTCTGTAATGACACGCAAAAGCAACATCTCACTAAGAGAATTCAAATCTTAAGGGTAATGTGTCATCCTCCTGGATTACTCTGGATACGAAATCAAGCTGGAAATGGACTGTGAATATAAATACATGAGTGGATCCTTCTACCTGCAGACACAAAACTGATGTGTAATTGGTGGCCTTTAGCTACACCTACGTAACTGAAGGATGTCTTCAGTATTATTCAGTGCTGCTAAAAACAAAGCACACATACACCCCAGGCTTTGCAAAGGGTAAATGAGATCACCCGATGGTCTCTTAACAGCTACAATCTGCATGCCCCAGCTTTGCAAAAACCAAAGAGGCTGACAGAAGATTAAATGGACTATCTGGAGGAGCCAAGGGCTGAAAAAGCACGACACTGTGGTGTGCAGGAAATGGTAAAGTTACAACTCATATTCATGCATCCCCTATCTCAGAATCCGTTTTTAAAAATAAAAGCTACCACTGATTTCTCTTGCAGCTTGAAGGACCCCATGATGGCCAGAGGAAGGCTGCTGCTGAACACAGACCCATCCCAGCCACAAAAGGGTCTCTGCATCAGTAGAAAAAGGGTTTCCTCTTATGTGCAACGTAGCAGGCAGAGCATCCTTTCTTTTTTAGCCCTGTTGCTAAGAAAGACACCTACAAAAATAAATCCTGCTTGCCCCCTCCCCCAGGCACACCCTTGCTGCACCCCCTCAGCAGAGAGACACAGCAGAGGATGGGGTGAGCGGTGCTCAGCCCCTGGCCCTGGCCAAACCCACCTGGACTCCAGGTTTCTTTACAAACCCCAAAACATCAGTATGTCCCCAATTCTGCTGGTGACACTGAGCCAAGTTCCTGACAGGGCTGTGTTTGGGACTGAAACAAGGAGGGAAAAAACCCACAGCATTTTTGACCCAAAAGCAAGATCTCAGCCCCAGAACTTGGCAGTTTCCACTGCTTTTTATTTTGCCTCAAAACTCAGGGCTCGAACACCCTCCTTTGGGAAGGGGTGGGATTTTCAGAGGCCTGCGAGACACCCAGCTGCCTGCCTGAGGTTGGGCATCTGGATGGACGTGTGCTACACCAGCCCGCACTTCTCCAGCGCAAAGACAAGGCAATCACAGCTTTTAATGCAGCAGGAACCCCTGAACGATGGGAGCCCGTTCCTAAGCCCCTGCTGCAAATCCCATTCGTGCCCAGAGATGAGCGCTTGCAACGGCGGCAGTCAGCGGCTGCACACAAATATAGCTGCAGGCATCTTTCCGACTGCTGCAAAGTCAAGTTTAAAAGCAGGATGTTTGGCTGAGCTGCTCTTCCCTCAAATAAACACCCACAGTCTTACTCAAAACAGAGAGGCACCACTCTGGGAGCACTCGAGTCACTGTGTTCCCAAAAACCTGTGCCTTTTGCTGCAGCAACGCCGCTGGGCTGGCCGGTACCTCGGGAAGGGAGCGATGGCCGGAGCACTCCACGGGGCACACAGCCAGCCTGGCACGCATATCTAGCATTTTCTCATCACCCCTTTTGCAGAGAGCTGCTAGGTTGAGCCAGCCAGAAAAACTGTGTTTCTGAAGCTCTGAAATGTTGAGTTCTGGAGAATTTCTCCCTGCATCACAGTTCGCTTCATCACACCAGAGGAAGAGAATTTAAAGTACCAGGGTGACCTGATGCTTCAAGTCTGGGAGCGTATCTGTGTTTAACACTTGCTGTTGCCTTTGAAGCACCGGTCCAAGTCAGTTTGGAGACCACAAAAGTCTCCAAGCATGTACGACCCTGCACCACTCACAGCCGTGGCACAGAGCATTGCGCCCAGGAGACACGGTCACATCCCGCTACCGTCAGTTAAGACGGGATTAAGATCCAGCACCGTGGAAAACCATTTCTGCTGCCTGCACATTATACGCCTTACACATTGTTTCAGCTTATTCACTTGACAGAAGCATTAAATGCAACTTTAAAGGAGAAGTAAGTAATAAAAGCTCCCAGGTAAGCCCATGCTGTTTCCTTCAGGTGAATGCACTCACCCAGGTGCCAAAGAAATGCTCTTTCCCCCGTTAAGGAAATAAACCACCACAGGTAACTGTGCTCACGCTCACCTACTGCAGCTGCATTTCTTTTTTTTTTCATCAGACCTGACTGCAGACATTTATTTTCCCACCAAGTGCCAGCGCTGCCTGACCCCCCCGCAGCCAGGGCACACGGCTGCACCCATCACAGTGGCCTGATCCTGCTCGCCCTCACAGCTCGGGGGTAGCAGAGCACCCCACTGGGAGAGGCACTGCACGGCACTAGCATGCGGATGCTCAATCCTGCAGGGAAACGCCAGCTCCTGTTTGCAGCTCCCTTTGCCATCCACAGGGCTCGACCAGAGCTGGCAGAGATGCCTGCCTGGGCGACAGCCCCAGCCAAACCATTAACCCTGATGGGTGTTTCAGCTGCAGCCCCCAGTTCCCCAGTCTGTGCTGCCTGCACAACTCTGGGGCACTTAAGGATGGATGCGAGCAGGCGTGTTGGTACTTCATGAAGCAGACAAGTGTGAGCTGTTAATGCTTTAACCAATTTCACTTCGAGTTAAATCCCCAGCTTGCTTGCCAGCCTTGCAAGCATCCTCTGGATGCTCAAGACCTTCATGAGTGTTTGAACAGGGTGGAAAAACATGGCTCAAAATCCCAGCGGATGCCTTCCGTGCTCAACACGCCACAAGCACTCAAACCCAGGGATCTGCACTGAGAAAGCCTGACCCGCAGAAACAAGTAAGCGCCATGTCTTAACAAACCTCTAATCAAAGCAAGCTTGTGCTGCGATGGCCGGAGGCGGCCGAGCCATGGCAGCGAGTCGTAAAGCTGTGCAGCACATCCCGCATCCCGGTCCTCCCTCCGCACCGCCTGTACAGGCATCCAGGCGATGCTCAAAAGCCAGCCCAAGACCCCAGGCGTAAAACCACAGTGTGTTCCAGAGAGGACAGAGCCAGGAGAAGCAGCGTTTTGGAGAGCTGGGCAGCAGCGTGAAGTAGGGGCTGAGCACGCCCCAGCTCCACGCGGTGCCAGCTTCGCCCTCGCCCGGCCCCTGCGCGCAGCTTGCTCCGAGGGGAAATGCGCTTTTCGAGCCAGCTGTTTCTCATTGTGTGCCTCTCGCAGCCTGCATGGGGGGAAGAGAGCCTGCAGGGAAGGGGAGAGGGAAAAGGAGGGGTGGGAGTACTGGGATTAAAATAATATTGTGTAGAAATCTCAATGAGAGGGAGAAAAGGGGGAGAGGAGAGAAATGTTTTCTGCAAGGCAGGGATGGAGCGGCAGTGATTTGAGCTGTGGCTGATCTGGGATTATCTTCTGGCTCTCAGAAACGTTCTGGTGTTGGTTAGTTTGTCCTCATTTAAACCCTGATTGATCGCATCGCATACATCCAGCCAGGGCAGCCCCTTCCCATCGGTGAGATAAAGCAGCCCAAAAGCATCACTGGGAACGAGCCTCTGCATTTAATGTGGACAACACGTTCTCCGCTCACATAAACCTTAATCACTTTTGTGGTGGGCTCTGAAAGCAACTCTCTTTATCAGCTCAAGAGTTTGGGAGGTGACAGCCCTTCCATTAGCACCTTTTTTTTCCCCCCCCTGCTGCTTATGTATTTTAAAATGAACAATCCCAGTTTGCAGCATGCTGGGATGTGCAGGCATACATCAGGCTGGGCGGGAAAGGGCTTCCTGCCCCACCTTGAACAAAACCTGTTTGGTGACAGATCTGACACAAACATGCAAAATGCCACAATGTTAAGACAGGTTCTTGCATTTTTGCCTTTGAGATTAAATTACTTTTGCAAAAAAATCAGATTTCGAGCCAAGAATTGGGAAACTCTGCAGTATTATTTTTACTGTTTACCTTTTTAAAAACAATAGCTACAGTCCAACTGCATCTCTTGGGGTTGGCTG
Source organism: Falco rusticolus (assembly GCF_015220075.1). Classification (NCBI taxonomy): domain Eukaryota; kingdom Metazoa; phylum Chordata; class Aves; order Falconiformes; family Falconidae; genus Falco; species Falco rusticolus. The sequence goes on from NC_051193.1 coordinate 5,265,638, forward strand.
CTGACTGCAAAGATCCTGGTCGAATTTTCTGGGACCAACTATCCCTAAATCTCTGAATGCCATGCAGGTCGCCCACAGGCTCCCTTCATCCACAGCCAAAGCAAGCCAAACCCCGGTTAGGACTGTATCGTTCACAGAGACCAAACCCAAGGTGACTGCAGCCACGCAAGCTGCTGTGATGCCTCCAAGCCGCCCGGCACCGTAATGCCCATCTGCCCATCTCCCCACCCCCAAACACCTCGCTGGCTGGGGGTGGCCAACCTGCCCTAGTTCTGCATGTCTGGGTTTGTACGCAAGCCTCATTTAAGATAATTAAAAAGCCAGCTATACCCCCCGATGCCCCTACATATATATATATACGTGCTTGCCTCCATGCAGCCAGTGCATGGAAGGCTTAAGTGCATCCCCAGGGGTGTGCTACGGGATGGGGAGGGCGGATTGCACACCAGCACACACGAGTCCCCGACAGGGCTCCGGCACTAGTTTCCTATCAGGAATGAGCCTTGGGCATCCAGTTCCCTTGATGGCTCTGAAAAGCTACACTCGGCTTTTCCTTCCTGCAGGTTTTAACGAAGTCATTAGCTGACACTTCCGTGTGCAGCAGCAGAGCTTCACGGACAGTGGAGCTCAGCGTATAAAACACCAAGTGCGAGCAGTCTTTGAAGCGAAGCCCTTCAAAGACAGATGCATACCAAATCCACCGAGTTTTTTTACAAACAAATTCAGTATGGCAAGAACAAAACTAATTTACAAGTATCTTCAATGTTAAAAAGTCTCAAGTGACCGAGCTGTTCAAGCACAGCTGAATTTGATACAAATCTAAAGGTCCACACTGATGATTCAAAGTGGAAAAGACCATGGATATTTCAAAATATGCGATCATTATTACCTGGAAATAAAAGAAGACTCTAATTTTCTTGTTTCAGCAGCAAAGCAGCTGCCCAGAGTGCTCCTATTCTAAACCCAGTGATATGCAAGTGACTTTTTTTTTTTAAACATACTTTTGCTGACATTTCCCTTTCATTAAAATAGCTCAACAATGGGGGGAAGAGCAACTCACCACGCACATAGGATCTTTACCTTACTTTGTACTCACAAAGGAATTTCCTTGCTCTCCTCTGGGGTGGAAGTTTCCACTGTCACACGCGAGTGACTTTAGCAGAGAGTCCCGTGGCATCCCAGAAACTGGTTTTCTCCCTTTTTCCATGAGACGGCTGTAAATCTTTGCAAGCCAGGTATAAATCAGCTGGACTAAGCGAAGACAGATGCGACGTGCTGCCAACAGGGTGCAAATGGCCACCCCTCCGCACTCACCCCGACGGGCACTGCGGCTGCCTTGTGGACCAACAGCCGTCCCCAGCGCTCGGCACGGCTTCAGGTGACTCTGTCTGCCAGGGACGGACAGAGGCTTTGCCGACAGGCGCCACAGACACCAGTTTTCAGCACAGACCACCCCTCTGTGCAAGTGTGGAAATAAAACCTCGTGCAACTGGAGAAAGTCGGATGGATTCCCATGCTGGGAACCTCCCGCAGTACTGAAAGATGGGTCAAATCAAAGAAAGGGCTTGTTCTGGAGTCTGGTCCTCCAAACAAACTGTCACCTGGCTCACTGGGAAACAGCTTTGGGTTTTGGTGGGGCCAGGATATCCCCACCAGAGATGTGGGCTCGGGAAGCAAAGCACATGGCGTATCACCAGCCCACTGAGTGCACAACGTAGCCCAAGAGTCTCCCCTCGCCCATCCCTCGTCCCAGGATAACCCCATCCTGTGAGGACCAGAGCTCACACCACAGGAACACCGATGGCTTGGCTAAGCGGGGGAGGGGGGAGGACTGAGTGATGGAGTAAGAGCCAGCCCAGTCCCGTCCTGTGACAGGCACCCAGAACCGGGGCAGCCCTGTGGCTTGGATCCCGGTGGGGCTGCCCAAACCCTGTATTTGCCTGCAGGAAAGGCCACCTCCGCAGAGCCCACCACCCCACGGCCGTCCCACCGCAGGGGTGCGATGGGCTCTTTCATCCCACGTTCATCGACCTCCACTGATGGTTACAGACTGCAGCAGGTCAGTGAGTTAGTTATAGCAGTAACTCGGACTGACCGACCTACTCACTCCCTTGCACGCAGCATTTCTCTAGACTCCTTGCAGGAAAATTTAACAAAATGGGCAGAAAACATGACACAAGCAGACGTGTCTGGGGCATCGATGTAAAAATGACATGAGCAGATGTGTCTGGGGCATCAATGTCAAAGCTCCAGGCAAGGCTTTTGCAAAGGGCTGTTGAGCTACTCAACACGTGGCACCTAATGGCATCCAATGCTCCCTGCAACAGCCCCGCATCGGCATGGCCACCCCCCCAGCTCTTGCCCCTTGCGTGGGATCCGGTGAGCAGAGCGAACACGCCGTGGATGCAACACTCACCCAGTGTCCTCACCTGCGCTGCCCAGACCCTGCAGAAACCCACCAGAGATGGAGGAAAAAGCCCCCAGCCACGTTTTACAAACTCCAGCGCTAGCTAGAGCTGTCACCCTTGCCCAACTCAGGCCCCAACCATAAAACAAGCTCCACAATAGTGTTATTTATTTTTTTTAAGTCACAGATTATTTCCAGCAGCAGGAGGGTGGAAGGATGCAGCGTGCTGGACCCTGCTCGCCGGCACCCAGCCAGTCTCATAAATGGTTGGCAGCCGGCAGAGCAGCAAACCTATTTCTATTGAAATGAGGTTGTTACTACTAATTTTTACTGGCTTCCCGGTTGATTCATAAAGTTTTGTTGGGTTTTTTTTTTTTTTGTTCGGTTGGTTTTTTTTGCGAATCTCGGAAAGCAATTCCTGAGACACTTGGGGAAAAACAAGCCCTGGCCTCCCCACGAAGGGCTGCTCCTGCACCCTGGCACAGGCGGCTCCATCCCCCGCAGAACTACGTCGTCTTGTTTTCAGGGCTTCAATAAAATCTTAGTAGAAAGAGTGCTCTAGTTTTGAATAGGCCAAAATCAAAACCTCATGGATTCGGTTTTGCTATTATCAGCCCTGCGCAGAAATGCTCGAGACTTCAATGGCAGCTGCAGACACACATTTTACAGGAACAGTTTGGGTCCAAGACATTAAAGTCCCCGTTTTCCCATCTGCTCCCCCTCTCCACAGCTGGGTGCACCAGGTTGTCGCACTAGACAAAACCAACCAGATCTAATCTTGCAACCTGAACCTTTTAGAAGTACCAGCAACTATTAGCTGCGAGACTCAGCACAGCTTTGGTCACTGATTGCAACGCCTGCATGGATGAGAGCTCCTCCTTTGGGATGGGCAAGGACAGCCAAAGTGATACACCCTGCCAACGCCAGGAGGGCCACAACAGTTTTACTCCACCAAAAACCCCAACACAGAGACTGTGCAACACACACGCACTTAGCACCGAGCTGGACCCCTGGCCATGAGCTGAGAGCACCGTCAGCCAAGCCAAGCCCAGGAGAAAGATGCTACGGGACCAAGCCCATGCAGCATCGCCTCCCCCAGCATCACTTACGTCTGTGTGGTATTTCAAAGTGTCTTTAATGCTTTAGTACGGCACTTCCTGTAAGCTTTGCTAATTGCTGACACTTAACTAATGTAAAGAACCTTCTCTACATATTTGCTTCCCTCTTCCAAGTGCTGGACCCTAAAGAAACCTGCAGCACTAAGCACAAGACGAGGGTCTACTCAGTGTAATTCCACAGTTCCCTCCCTGCACAGCCGGCTTATACTGTGGCTCCTTTGGATCTTAAGAAGAATGGGGCAAAAATAAAAATACATATAGGTCTTTTTCACAAACAGCTCTCACTTTAGGGCTCAAAGAGCAACAAATATAAAAGCCACAGGAAGGGCTCAGGGCACAATGACCGTGTGTGCTACAGAGCTCGGGGGAAGATGCAATGGTGCTCCCAAAGGCATTGCCAGGGACCAGCAACACCGACATCATTTATTCAGAAGTGAGGGAAAGCAGAGCCAGGGGAGTTCCCAGCCACGACTGTCCGTGTTTGTCTTCACTGCCGCCTCTGTGGGATAGAGCAGGGATGCTCTGAGATCCCACAGCCCTTCCGCAGGGGGAGACGAATCAACTGCCTCATTCTTCCAAGTGGACAAACTTGCATTTTGCCGGCGCAGGATCTCACAAATGGACCGTTGTCTGAGCACAGCGCCAGGCACTCGCCCCCAGAATAGGCCATGCTTTTTAACAGCCAGAAGAAAAATGGAAAAAAAAAAAGAGGAAATAAGGAAAAGTGACATGCTCTGAACAGCACATCCATCCCTCCGGAGACAGGTGGAATAAATCTGAAGAAAATGCAGTGTTATCATCACCCACCAACCAGGCACCCAAGTGCTACACCGCCATGCAGGTAACTATGGGGCTTTTTTGCAAACCCTTCAGTCACTGCTTTTTTTATTAAATAGACAACAGTGGTTTGCATCATTATGTGTGAAAGCATAAAGCAGCTGGCATTTTTTTACAAGTCTTTAACATTCTCTGGCTCCTAAAACGGAAAAATCTTAGCAAATCAGACCTTAATAAATGGAAAGTACTGAAAAATAGCCTTCCTGCTGGCACATTTCACTCCTGCTAATCGAATACCTAGATAAACCTGACACAGTTGTGTCTCAACCCCTTCTGCAGTGCTGCTGCTGCAAGAAATCCTGCCCAGGCATCCCTGGCGTGGTCCTCCTTGCAGCAAAAGATGCCCCTGCAGCAGGATGAAGCCTCCAGCTCCTCCTCCAGCCTCTAAAACACAGCCAACACAAGGAAAGGGCAGCCTGATCCTCCCAGCCACCAAAGAGCACTTAGGAGGAGGAACATCTCCAAATCCATAAAACCCGAACACAGGCGGAGGAAGGGGAGGGCAGCAACCAGCTCTTCAAAGCCCAGGCAGGGAGATGGCCAAGCTGCACTGGGTCCAGCTGAGTGTCGGCATCCAGCTGGGAGAGCAAATGTGACACGAGGGCACTTGCATGAATTGCCATTTGGGGAGGAAAGGAGGGCTTTGGTCCAAGGTTTCCTCTGGGAACTGTGCTTGGAGCAGGGTGGGGAGGGCTGAGGGATGCTGTAAGGGAGGACTATGTGGGCTCTGCTGCAAGCAGCCCTTGTGCCTTCAGGAAAGGGCTCCTGCTCCCCCAGGGAACAGAAAACTGCTGCGAATTAAAAAACAAATTCTATACTGATCCCTCTTCTCTTGCACTGTTGGGAATTTGACTTTTTGGCAGGTTTCATACTTGGGATTTTATAACCTGAAATGCAAAATGCTGAGACACAGAGAGGCATCGCAGCCCACTCCCAGGCGAAGGAGCCCAGGCTGCGGCCAGAGCTCTGCACGGCAGTGTCAGGGTGGCTGGCTGGGCTGACACGGCTGTGACTGGGCACAGCCAAGAGACTCAGCTGCATCCCAGCGCAGGGGCACAAGCCAGAGCACTGGCCCATCACCACTGCAGGGTGGCTTTATCATGTACCCTGGGCACAATGCTGGATCAGTGCGACTCAGCACCTGGCCACGGATCAGCCTCCCTGTGCTGCCACGAGGCACAACCCTGAACCCCAACACAGGCTCAACCCCAGTGCTTGCCTTGAAACGGCTGAAAAAAGGCTGATTAAGGAGATAAATACAATTAAAACTATGTCTTCTGACGCTGCCGGTATTTTCCCATAACCAAAGCCCAGGATGACAAACCAAAACGATGCTCAGCTTCTCACCAAAGGAAAAGCACCTCCGGGAAGCAGGCAGCGGGGCAGCAACATGCTCCAGCACTTCAACGCTGGAGTCCGTTTAATCCCTGCTCCAGCCCCAGGAGCTGCAAAGACCATTACAAGTCAGCATTCAGCAACTCTAGAAGAGGTCAGCCAAAACAGGCGTTTCCATGTGAAATGTTTTTGTTCTTACAATAAAAAAAAAAACAACAAAAAACCAAAAAACAAACAGGAATTCAACAGTTCTCAGCATCCGAAGGCCAGACCCCAGTGCTGGCGGTGCTTTGCACAACTTCATATCAACCTCCCCTCTCCCAGCACTCAGCCCCTGCCGCAATGCTTTTTTCCAGGCTGAACACCCGCTTTCTGGGGGAATCAACCAAGGGAGAGGAGGGAGAACGAGTCCAGCCCACTGCTGGGACAACCATCATCCAAACCCAATCCCCACGAGCAAGGTGCGACCTCAATGAGCAGATGTCCCTCCTCATCCTCGATCACCACCAAACACTTTGATCCCCACGCAGGACCGGGAGGCAGCACGCCCCTCTCCTCCCTCCTGCAGCCCACGGTAGGATGCATGGCAGGGCTGGGAACCACAGCAGCCGCGTGCCTAATCCCCTCCGATTCCAAGCACTTTGGAAGGACAAAGAGCCGAGTCTCCTTTGCCAGTAAATTGAACCTGCGGTTCCAGGGACTCAAGGCACTTCAAAGCCTGCAGCAGCCCGGCCAGCAGCAAAGGGATGTACTTTTCGGCTGTCGAGCAGCAAAGTAAAACCCACACAAATAAGCAGTGTTCCAGAAAACCAGGTTTAACCATCAGCAGCTCCGAACGACGAGGGATGTTTTTCCTGAAGGGTTTTTTTTTCTTCCTCCTCCTTTCCAGTTTGTCTTGAGGTTTTGGGGTTTTGGTTGGGTTTTTTTTTTTTTAATTTCTTATTAAAACACGTCTCAAGCTCCCACACTGCACACCCCTTTTGGGTCTTGAGCATCCTCCAGAGATAAAATGCTGAGTTAGGTACTGGAGTCCGGGAAAGGAGGTGCCTTTGATGAACAGCAAGTTTACAGACTTCAATCGTTTTGGTGAGCGCCACAGATTTAATAAGTTATTTCCGTGGAAAACCTTAGTAACTCAGTTATGAATCAAGCCTATAAACACCTCTCACTCATCAAAGTGCCACAAAAAAAAAAATATCTATTACTGTAACTGTGAATACAAGCCTCTCTCTACAGGTCCCTGTAAGAAGCCAACATTCCTCCTTCAGAACGTTCACCATTTTCAAAGGTCATAAATACATTATGTCCAGCATTCAGGAAATCTGTTTAAAAAGCAAAACACAGGCACAGAGAAAAAGTAAAGTTCAAACAAAGACATACCATCAGATATGCACTGTTTAAAAGACACAACCGGAGTTACATCAAAAGAACTTTTACTACCTAGAAAGCTATATCCAACTCTTAATAGAGTGCAAGAATGTTATGTTTTGGCTACAAAGCTTAACCTAATTTACTTTTAAGTAACTTGCTTACTTCCTGATGTTTCTTTTTTTAAGTGTGATGCTTAGGTGCTGGGAGAAGTGAGGGATGTGATTATTCTGTGATTCAAGGCCAAGCATCATAACTACTCAATGAACCACAGACAAAAACATTTTATCGAGGTGTTGTACTTACTCCAAGAACTTCTAGGCTGAAAACATCCCAGCTAGCTGTGAAAAGCCATCCCGGCTCCAGGTAAGGGAAGGAGAAAAAGGGCAACTGTCCCTTCCTCTTCTGCAGAAACAGACTGAGAAATCCAGCGTATTGCCTGCACAGAAACAGCGCTCCTCAACGCTGCCCATGATACGCTCGTTTCAGGGCATCATCCTGCCTGGCTCTGTCACCGCAAACTCTCCTTCAGAGCCGCGGAGCAGCGTTCACACGAACAAACGCAGAGCTATCATCCGCAAAGCAGCTTTATTCCCTGCATTAGGCACGGGGCCAGGTATTGGTAAGACCAACCTTCTTCCACCCCTCCTGCAACGGGCAGCCTGTGTGACGACAGGCAGATGATCCTAAGCTCTGGCAGCTAGTTTTGCATTTTTTTCTCTCTGTCTTCTGGACCAGGGACAGCTCTTTTTGTCCTCGTTTTAGGAAGTGTTGCCTGTGTTGGAGGGTTAAAGCAGGAGGATCAGCCATCATCATCATCGAAGAGGAAAGATCTTCTCGCACGTGAAGCAACACAAGCAATGGACAGTGATGGGAGGGATTTCGGCTCGATTCACATCTCTGCAACAGCTGCCCCATCTACCCTGGATCCTTGCAGGAGAAAACACATGGGAGAAGGGAGTCCACCACTGTTCTACCAGTTCAGATGAATGTCACCGGAGCTGCATCAACTGAAGATGCTCCTTGGAGCAGGCAGGTCCCTGGGATGCAGCAGCCCTGGCCGAACGCAGGATGCTGTGGGAGGTCCCTCCCATCTTCCCCGCTCAGCACCATCAATGCGCTGGAGAACCGCGTTGCTCTCGCAAACCATTTGTGCTGCTGATAACGAAAGGACATTTCTCCACCTCCCAGTCCAGAAGACACCTTCCCTCTTGGAAGACAGTATTTTTGGAGGCTGGTGACGATGCTCTCATGCTGCACGGGACACAAAGCCTCAGAACAACCTTTACTTCCCTTCTCAGGAGACCTTCAGCACAAATCACCTCTTTTCCCATCTCCAGCGAGTTCCCCAGAGGTCCCTCACCCTTCATGAAATTAATTTCCCCTCCCCATGGTACTAAACCTGGCTCAGCTCCAAATTAATTTCAAGACTGAAAGTCTTGTATTGTGAGCTCATAACCTGTAGGATATTTTTTTTTTTTTTTTTTTTTTTTTACGAACAGGTGTCGCTTGCTTTAGAAACCCTTCCACAGCTGCACAGCCACTGCAGAAATTTCATCCTCCTTCCAGAAGCCCGCACTCTGCACGGACGGGGTCACTGGCACCTCTCCTGCTTCTCCAGACAGGCCGTTGGGTACCGGTGGCAACATGAAGGTGTACTGTCACCCAAGCGTGGTCATCCACAAGCTCTACATGAGCAAGCTCCAGCAGACCTCAGCGCTACAGCTGTTGGGTCTGGTGGGCAGCAGGAGTTGCCCTGCACGGTTTTAAGGGAGAAACAACCGTGCACAGGGAGGAGAGAAGACTGAAGAATGGAAGACTGAGATGGGATCTTATCAATGTCTACAAATACCTTAAGGGCAAGTGCCACGAGGACTGGGCCAGGTTCTTCTCAGTGGTGCCCACAGGCAGGACAAGGGGCCACGATAACAAACTGCCCCCCAGGGAGTTCCATCTGAATACAAGGAAGAACTTCTTTGCCTTGAAGGAGACCAAACACTGGGACAGGCTGCCCAGACAGGCTTGCAGTCTCCTTCCCTGGAGACATTCAGAACCCACCTGGACACAACCCTGTCCAGCCTGCTGTAGGAAAGCCTGCAGCAGCAGGGGTTGAACTACATCTCCAGAGGCCCCTTCCTAACATGACCAGTCTGTGATGCTGTTATCTTCCCCAGCCTTGATCTAAGGTGCTTCAGCTTCAATTGTTAAGTAGGGGTTTATTTGCTCCATCTCAATGCTCTGGACAGCATCTTCAGCTGCACATTAACAACCCGGAGTGCTCTCTGCTGGGTTATACTGCTCATGGATGAAGCACTGCCATCAACAGGCTTTGGACACAACGAGGAGCCCATCTGGCTGCAGAATCAACGATGGTTTCCGTTTCCCTTCTGCTCCAAAGACAAAAATGTTTGAATTCCAGCAGCTGCCACTTGAGTCACCCAACTGTGGCAAGCACAAATGTAATGCAAAAAGACCTGCAATCCTCCTGTAAAGCTACAGGCTCCGGTGGATTTATCATCAGCCCAGAAAGATGCTCGTTGTAGAATAAAACAGCACACCTGCAGCTCTCTGAAAGGGACAGGCACTGAAAGCCCAGGGATGCTGTCTCCGAGAGCTTGCCCACATTCCCTTTCAGGGATTAGTTCCATGATTCACTCTGTAGTTTGCACAGTTGCCTTTGATGTAAACCTCAGGTAGGGCCAGAAGCTGCACAAGAACAAACCCGAAGTGAAGGTAGGTTATTGTTTGGAAGTTCTCCCAAGCATGGGGAAGGATGCTGCTGTGCGGTCACACTCTCTGATGGGGATTCCAACATTCACAGCCATCCACAGCCGTGTGGGGAAAACCTTCACACCAAGCAAAGAATTCCTCTCTGAAGCACATTAGAAAATAGATGCACTTTATTTCCCACTGGCAAACTAAAATTATGGAGGAAAACTGTTTAATATAAAAACATCTGACAAAGCACCTCCAGGATGTGTTTTTTTGCATCAGAGAAGTAGCTCTTGGCAACAGGCTCGCTCCTCCAACAAGAAAAGTTTTTAGCCAAACCCTGATTGTTATAGACTGCGCAGGGTAAGACACGCCAGCAAACTTAAAGTTAAATATGAAAGAAAAAGGAAACCAAAACCATTACTGGCCCAAATAAACATCTGTCTGTGATTAAACTGGATGTGCAGATATGCTCCACCTTTTTTTTTTTTTTTTAAAATAGATTTATGTTTCTGCAATAGGATGGGGGCAAAAAAGGATGAAAAGGCTCCACAGTGCTGCTGGGTCAGACCCAACCTGCTGCCCCCAGCCGGAGCCAGCACCCGCACCCAGGGCTGCAGTGCGAGCCTGGCACCCAGGCATGCCGAAGCCAGAGGTGGCCATCAGAAAGTTGCAAAGCCAACATTTCACCCCCAGAAGAAACTGCCACCCTATTAATGAGAAAATGTCTTTTTTTTTTTTTCCTGTTTCTGTTAACAGGTAATTTCACAATCTCTCCCCCACTCTGGAAAAGGCAATGTTTGCCCAGTTTCCACACATATCCGCCTTACATATTTAATAGGCGCTTTTTTTTTTCCCCCTACTTCTAACACACAGGATCTTCATAAATTTCCTTGTTAGCATAAATCCTTGCAGTCTGTTATTTCTGGGGGGAGAGGAAGAGAAATGTTCACTTTCTCCATTCAGTGGGTTTTAAAAAAATGCTTCCTTAAGTTCATCCTAAATATTGCTGGAAGCAGAAAAAACCCTCCGGCTCTCGCATTGGAGCCATGGCATCGCTTCAGCAGCGCTGAGTCATCAGCCGGGATGGACAGGCACGCTCCCACCTTCCTCCTCCCTGCAGGGATACGGGGACCCCGCTCCCCAAATCCAACACCCCCAGTTCCACCAGTGCCCTGCAAGCAATGTCTCTACCTTCCCAGGTCTTGGGAAAAAAAAAAAAAATACGAAAACCCCCAAAACTTTAAATAATCTCCAGGCCCTTCAGTCTCTGTTTCTCCTCTCTCTGTTAATTCACAATTATCCTCCACCAACTTCGGAGAAGGGAACAGTGAGCAAGTGACTGAGCAGAGCTCATTTCTACATGGAGTCTGTCCTCTTCCAGACTTCGGCAGAGCTGCCTGGAGCAGGCTCACATCTGTGCTTCCACTTTTGGGGCCGGCTCCCCACTACTCCAGAGTGCAGAGAGGAATTAATCACTCCTCCAACAGACCACCAGCTCACTATTTCTTCTTTTGGATGCACATTCCCAGCTACCAAGTGGGTTCACCAGAGCTGGAATCTTGAAGTAACAGCACATGGGAAGTGAACCGATTTCAAAGTCCAAAAAAATAAACAAACAGTATTTTTGGAAAAATCTAAACCAGCATCTTCCACTGCCTCCTGCAAAGCCTCTTGTTGCTGGTGCAACCTCCCCTCACCAGCCCCTGCTGTCCCCACTCTCCTCAGCTCTCACTGCTCTGGCAGCACTTCTCCCCGCTCAGGTGTGATACCCAGCCCCAAGCCACCCTCCTTTCTCCTCTCTGAAACCACCCGGTGCCGAGCATCCCCTGGCTCCAGCACCGGCTTGGCCAGTCCGTGGCAGAAGGACCGGGTGCGGGACAGGGTCCCCTGGCATGCTGCAGAACTGAAGGGAGGTGGGTTGGACACAGACACCCACACTTGGCAAGGAGCCCTTTCCCTCTGGAAAACCCTGCCATGCACTGGGCTCGAGCCTCACAGGCCCCACCGGTTCACAAAGGCATTTCTATACGAGCGACAAGATTTTCCATGCAAACACTGGTACAATGCCCGATGAAGCGAGGAGCAACGAGCAGGCATGTAGGGACACAGGCTCCAGTGACGAGTGGCTCCTTTTGAGAAAAAAATAGCTATCAAGAGCCTGGCACTGACTGCTGCAGGCAGTTTTTGTTTGGTATCTTCAGCAGAGACATGCAGCCGGTGCAGGACCTCAGCATGGTAGCCAGGGATTTTGCGGTGAGGCAACAGTGAGTTGTACCCATCACTACCTGTCTGCTCCTACAGCTAATGACTCACCCTTACTACTGCTCCAAAGAAAACTGATGCATTTTTGCACTCTCTAGAAGACAAGACCTACAGCAGCAGCAGCCGCAGCCACGAGTGATGGCCAAGTCAGCGCAGAGACCTACAGAAGGCTCCCGAGCAGCAACACCACCTTCTTCCCTCCCTACCTGTGCTCAACTCCTCCCCTCCTGCATGGTCCCTAGGACCTCCAGAACGTATTGCCACCACTAACAAGAACTCTGGTCACTAACTGTACGATTTCATGGGGCTTTTTTAGCCAAAAAGACAGACCGATGTGGCACGCTGTGCCAGGGGAGCAGGGCTATTTCACGGTCTTTAAGAGAAGGTCCTTCCTTGGGAAGGCGAGGGATATCCTTGTGGGATTCAGGGGAAGGCAGGTGATCCCAAAGCCCACAGCGTCTGCTCCAGCACGTCCCCACCGTACTGAACCAGTTCCCGCAGCAGCAGCGTGGCCCTCTACAAGCCTGGCAAGTCTAACGGGTACAGCAGCTTCTTGGCATGTGGTAGAGGAGCCAAGTCTGAGGGGAAGGGAAAAAAAAAAAAATTACTACAAATGTTCCACCAATTATGAGTCACGGGGCTGAGCTTTTGTTTCTGCCTTGCTGGATTTTGCCCTTTCCCTGGTATTTCCCCAGCTCCGGCCGGGGGAGCCGTGGGGACGCCAACACTGGCCAAGGCTCTGGCACAACTCCAGCCAGGGGAAGCAACAGGGCTCAAGATACAACTCCCGAAATGGCAGGTTTTCTTCACCTCTGCTCCCCAAGTGTGCACAGCTGCAGAAAAAAACCCCAACGAGGAACTCGTACTCCTGCGAGCCTGAATGTGACACTGCTTCAACTCAGAAGATGGAAACTTCGGGATCAAACACCTCCAGGTGCCTTTGCCACCAACCCAGATCTTCCCAAGCCACTGTACCTCACCGAGACATCGGAGGCATCCCCAGTCCGAGGGAAACACTGTGGCTGGACACCAATCCTTGGACAGTGAGCTTCCTTTCGTGACCCAAACGCTCTGAACCTCAGCTGAAGAGGACTCTGCAGCACCATCCATCGATCCAGTTCCCACAGAAGGTCTCATCTGCACAACTATGCACAACTTGTGCTTCCAGTTAGCATTGACTGTTCCTCCAAATTTTATAGCAAGCCTGCTAGTTCATTGAAGACTTCTTGCTATTTTTAAGAGCAGTACTATAGCCATGAGAAGGTCTACACTTCAAAAAGAGGGTGGCTGTGGGTTTTTTTAGATGTATACGTACAACAGAGATTATCTTCTGACTTCATGCTAAAACTTCCTGTTTAGAAGCTCATCAAGTAAAGAGTAACAGTAGAAGAATGGTTCTCTTTGTTATCCAAAATTGAATTTCGTGGGTTTAGTAGGAAAAGCCTTTTTGATGATCAAAGCTGAAGCAATAAATAGTAGTGGCTTGATGCTAGATCCAAAATGTACTTATTTTTGGAACAGGAGTTAAATGCACACTGAGCTCCTCCGGTACGCACAAGGGAAGGCAGGGAAGCCCACGTGCTTTGTGTATCCTTTACACAGGCCTACATTTCAAGCAGACCTATTAAATAAGTTGAAATGGAGAATAAACAAACTGAAATATGGCAGATAGACTAGAGTCTAAGTGCTTTTTCTCCTTTTACTTCCCTGTGATGACAAGTATGGGTTAACTTCAGTGAAGCTCTTATCCTCTTTCAGCTATCGTGAGCACTGGGGAAAAATAAATCACACAGCCCCAGACTCTTATTAAAAGTTACACCGTTGGAAACTACGCAGGGGGAGAGGAGGTATCCGATTTCAGTACAATCTCGGTCACATGTTATTGTTATATTGTTCAAGTAAAAGTTAAAAATCTCTTCTAGTCCAGAAAATCTACCAGATGTCCCATAAAGGGCTCCGCTGCGAGAGGAGCTGAACCACTACATCCTCAGGAACCGTGGTTTTCAAACTCGGCTGCCATAATTAACGGCAATTATCAAGTTACGATAAAAGCCATGGGCATGGGGAGCTTTACGGACGCATATCCAGCCTGAGGAATGTTTGTTAGGAACTGAACACATATTTATTAGAGCACAACCCTGAATGATCCAACTCCTGGCTATCAATTGTTCCCCTGCTATGGACACTTGGCAGCACAACAAAAGCAAGGCGGGCCGGCACGCTGCATTCGGCACGCGGCAGCACCGTGGCAAAACCAGCCACAGCAGGAGAACCTTAAAGGAGAAGTAGGAAAAAATCCCCGAAGGGAAACATGCCAGCATCCCTTGACACTGTGGTGCCGTGCTGTTTAAATGCCCCTTAAAATGCTGTGGGGTTGGGACTGGTTTAGGACCCGGAGGACCAGCACCCTAAGGGTCCCCTCCACTGCTGTCACCTTGCAGCATCCCCCAGAGAGCAGCAAAGCCCATCCACATGCTCAGCAATCCAGCACCTGGGCACAGAGGTGCCAGAGTCCTGCTCTACCACAGAGCCCAGCCCAACCACCCAAGGAGGCACACGGGGCTTCAGCAGGACGAAGGTTTATCTGTCTTCATCTTGGCTCTCACACCGTTAACCATGTCATTTCTTATATGGAAATTAAACCTGGTCCCACAGACAGGTCCCTCCTGCCCGACACACCATTCAGCCCCCAGCCTGGGATGCAGCATCAGAGGAGAAAGATGAGAAACCATCACGGCAGCCAGAGCAAATGGAAGCCCCAACTCTCCACCTGCTCGTGGGTAAAACCACCCAGGGCCTTACACAGCACCATTAAATGAATGAAAGGCTGCAGGGGTGGGGCAGTGCAAAAACCAGGACCTAATTAAGCAAAGCTTTGTTCAGGAGCTTCAATGGCATCGTAGCTGGGAGCCCTACTCATGAAAGCAGGGTTTGCACTGTAGGGCCAGGACCCAACAGGTAACACAAGCCAGACAGACTCAGCAAGAACCACCACAAAGCAGTCATCGTTCGACATGGCCTCACTGCTCCTGCCATGAAAACAGTGACGGCACAGAGCCCAACCTCGTGCCAGCCCACAGCCCTGGGGCTCGGGAGAGGTCTAGGTGGCTTCCACAGGGGACACGTGTGGCCCCGTGGCCACCTCCCAAACCTTTCCACTTGTCCCAGCACACTCATCCCATAAACACCATCTTATCACGACACGTGGAACACATGCGCCTCGGAACAATCAACTCAAAATTGCGCTTCCCCCACCCCCCCGCCCCCTTCTTTTTCCACCAAGAATATAAACCACCAGCAGCAGCAGCCGCCGCCATCTCCTCCTGCTGTCCTGCCCCACACAAGCTCCCCAGCACAGACCACGCGTGCACGAAGGCACAAACATCTGCCAACCTGAGAAGTCTCCAGGCGTGACATTGGGCGAGTTTGTAGCCTCTGTTTCAGTGTAAGACAACGTGGAATCTGATAGATCTGGGGGGGAAAGAAAGGAAAAAGAAAAAAAAAAGAGCATTTTTAGTTTTCCTGCATTTGCAAGCACTATGTGAGCATCTGTGGCTCTTCAGTTTCCCCATCATCTCCCCAAGAGAAACTCTCCACTGGGCCAGAAAGCAACGATTAACTTTGTACCTCTACCACGCAAATGCAAAGTTTGAATTGCTTCGACCACAAAAATAACTGCAGTTAAGTTGATCAAACAAGTAGGAACTTGGTGCTTACTGGATAAAGTTACATTAAGCCTCTAAACAACTCACAGTTACTATACTTAATTATCACCATTAAAATTCTTGAAGCTGTTTATTCTTGCTTCCTTCCTTCCTTCCTCTTTGCTGAAGCGAAGGAAACTTTGTTTTAACAAGTTAAGAGTCTTTGTTATTCTCTCTTGCTTACACGCCTCTAATTAAGTGCTCAACTGTTTGCTCACAGATTAACTATTATTTTTCCAATCAAACAAGCCAGTGAAGCAAATTTCAATCCCTGGCTGTTGTTTTAATAAAGTCACGTGTCACCCACTATCATCTCTCCCTGCAACACAAGCAGTTTCTGAAGGGAATTAACTCAGAAGGGGGAGCACAGGGAGGGACAACTCCTTTTTTCTGCCTCCACACCAAACAAAAAAAACCCCAAAAAACAAACACCCAAAAAATGGGAAAAAAATGGCAGGTTGTGGGCAGGTCACCGGCAGCTCCCAGGCCTGGCAGGGCAGGGACTCACCTTTGGCACGGGGCAGCTCCCGCCGTCCCTCGGGGCTGGGTGGGACAGGCAGGCACACTGTCCTGCTCCTATCGCCCTGGCAAACCCCGCCAGCCTCCTCCCTGTCGCTGCCCGACGGGGAGCAAGAGCGGCTCGCCTCCGTCACTACCCGCCCAGTGAATCACAGCCACCGACTATGGGACGAAGAGAGAAATCCCACGCTCCAGATGCGGCCACAGCTGCACCGGTCCCAGCAAGAAACCCAAAAGGGACACGGGATTCCTCCCTTCCCTCCCACATCTTTGCTCCCCATTTACTTGAGCAAGCAGCGGGCACTGAGAAAGGACGGTCAGGATGCAGCGATGCCAATTCAAAAGGTCCCCAAGGCAGTGCGCACCACGCAGGACCAAGACCCCAGGCTGCATTTTCCAGGCTCTCCAGCGGCTTTTGCTTCACACCCAGCCTACCCACCCAAGCCGCTTTTGCTAGGCTTTTCTTAAAAAAGCTTTTATAATTCACCAGGAAAAGCAAAACATCACTCTGAAATTATATAGTGCCGACGTTCAAAGAGTTTACATCTCATTTTAATACGCAGAGGAAGGGTAATAGCCGGTTCCCCCGTGGCGCAGCACAGGCAGGGCTTTATGGAAATGGCACCCAGGAGCTCCCACTCCCCCTCCACTCCATCATCCCGCAGATTACACACACAGACAAAACATGACGTCTGGTAACCTTTCATTATGCCTTCATTAAAAATAGCGCTTCATATTATTTTGGAAAATATGCATGTGCCTACATGGTAATTTGGTATGATAAACTGACATCCATTTACTTCTTAAAACCCATCAGCTGATGCTTGCTCAGAAATAATGAGCAGCCATAAAATCCCGACTTGTTGGCTTTTGCCTGACATGCCACGTAGGGTTGTCTTAGAACCAACACCAGGACTGCGCCATGAAAGAGCTGCCAGGAGATCAAAAGAGAGAAAACACGTACCCAGTGGCTTTTGCTCATCATTAGGAGACAGCCGAGAGTAGGGAGGCGGTGGAGACTCTGGAAAAACAAAACTTTACGTTAGTGCTGTGTTTGGCTTATCAACCCAACCCTCATGCTTTCGCTTTCTGGGTAGGAACCTCCCAAGGTTACAAACGCCCAATGGAAGAAAACCCGCTTGGAAGCAACTCAAGACCAAGAGTTTTCCTACTCTTTCAAGACTGGGGGTTCCACCCTGGTCTTTCAAAGTGGGCTTCACCACAGGAAAGGCTGCAGTTCTCCCCGTCCCCCCCTGCCCCGCACCCACCACCCTGAAGCACACAAACTGGAGCACGGCTCCCAAAGAGCGATGCTTTCCTCATCCGCGCTGGGAGACAACCGTCCAACCATGGCTCAAACACACACGACTACATTACAAGGACTGCAAAAGGCTGTCAGGTGCTGAAAAGGACACTCCTCTCTCGGCACATGCAGCCTGCTGCCAGCGGCCAGGTTGGCCTCAGCCACCAAAGTAACCCTGGTCCATCCCAAGAAGCCCCTGGGTGCAGGAGCGGCTGATCCCGCTCCCCCGACCTTCGCTCAGCAAAGCTCCCCAAGCGCTGGGCTGCGAGCAGCAGCACATCAGCAGTCATGCACTGAAAGTGAAGCAAGTCCTTACTAAATCAGGTCAGCTAACTAGCTCTGGCTGTCCTTGGAAGAGCCCAGACCACACGAAAGGCTGACAGAGGTCTGCCATCACCTCTGTGCGCTGTTCAAAGGGGAAGGGGGGGAGTTCCTTCTAAATTACAGTAGTGATGCGTTTCTTGAATTATAACTTGCTAAAATTGAGAGGCACCCAGCCAGCTGGGCTCTATCACAGCATCCAGCACGGGGCACCCACTCCAGTGAGAGACCGCACTGAAAACAAACGGCATCACGTTGACCCCACGCTACCGAAACAAGGGTGTGCTCCTCGGTTCCCACACAGATCCGAACACAAGGTACTGGGCCCACCGACTCCATCCCCGCTTGGGTTAGCTCCTGAAGAACAACCTCAGCATCCCCTGTGTGCCTGCCCTGGGATGGCCTTGGGTCACTTACTGCTGCTAAGAAAAGGTTGCTCATCTCCCCTAACCAAGCAAGCTGCCAAGCAACAAGATGCTCTCCTTGCAGGGCGCTTAAGAGTCTGAAAATAAAAACTTAACAGCGCCGATGTCTCGGGATGTCTGGCTGGTCCCATGCCAGAGCCAGACCTGCCGCCGCAGGGGACGCCTCCCAGGCAGCGAGAGGCGTTTTCACTGGGCTCGGCCGCGTCACCCCACTGTGAACTGGGTGGCAGAGCTGAATGTGCATGGTCTCTGCAGGGAGCCTGGCAAACCCTTGCGGAAAAGGGCATCAAGGCCCTCTCCTCGGGCTCCTGCCACCGTCCCCAGTGCCTGGTGGGGTCCGGGCACAGTCACCTGCTACGCAAACGCTAAGGAGCCCCTCGATCAAAGTGCTGCTCTCCGCAATGCCCGCACAGGGCTGGTGGCCACTCACCGCTGGGAAAACAGCCACCACTGCGGGAAAGCGACACGGAGGCTTCGCCAGTTTCTAAAATAAATGCGCAGTCCCAACAAATGCACATCACCTCCGACTGAAGCAAAAAACCTGCTGCTAGCCTCTAGCTACCTTCAGGGGAAGCACGCCCAGCCTACAAGTTTCTCTCAAATAAGTACTGCAACGCATGGCAGGCTCCCGGATTGCAAAAAACCATAAAATAACCGAAGCTCTTGTCAGGAAAGGGACCGTCAGCAGGAGGCTGGTGTCCTCCGGGATCCCTCTGGCCACGGTATAAAAACCCATGAGCCATCACCCAGAAATGCCTGGGCTGCCCGGCTGGTCCGGCGCTCGGCGAGCATCCCCGCAGCCCCGGTGGCCATGCCCGGTTGCCCAGCGCAGCCGGCCAGGCTGGCAGCCGCAAACCGCCCCCGGCACCCCGAGGCTGGGAGGACCCGCGCGGGCAGGGGGGCAAAGGGGTTTTTAAGCACAAGGGGGAGCCGGTGCCGGTGGGGATGCCAGGCCGGGGACCCCACACCAACGCCAAGGCGCATCCCGGCCGGGCATCCCGCCTGCCCTCGGGGGTGCGGATGGGCTGAGCCTTGAAGCCTCGATGTCCCGAATTGGGACGGGGGTGGGGGTGGGGTGGAAAGCCCCCACCGCCCAGCTCCTCACCTGGCCCACAGAGGCGGCTGAAGTGGTAGGGGTTGCAGCAGACAGTGGGTCCGTCGGCGACGCCGAAGCTCTGGCACTCGCAGAGGGGCTTCAGCTCGGCGGGATGCTGCAGGTCGGGCCAGCGGAAGAGTTTGCCCAGGAGCAGGTGTGGGGGGGCCGCCTGGCCCCCCAGGCGCAGCTCGGTGCGGGCCACCAGCACGCAGCCGCTGGGCATGCCCCCGCGGGACTCCACCGCCTCCAGCAGGCTGTCCAGCGAGCGCTCCTTCAGCCGCTTCAGCAGCGAGTAGGTGACGGCCTTCAGCTCCTGCTCCAGCAGCACCAGCCGCGACCGCGCCTCCCGGCCCCGCCGCTCCGGGGAGCCGCCGTCGGTCGCGCCGTCGGGGCCACGGGCGGCCAGGGCGGCGGCGGCGGGCTGGGGGCCGCCCGGCTCCCGCTCCTTGAAGAGGCAGCAGGTCACCGTCCGGCCGTCGCTCTCCCGCGCCCGCCGCGGGGTCGCCCCCTCGGCGCCGTCCCGCCGCGGCGGAGCGCGGAGCCGGGCCCCGCGCCGCTCCGCCATGGGGTCCCCGCCGGGCGCCGCCTCGCCCGCCGCCCCGCCGCGCCGCTCCTCCGCCTCCCGCAGCAGGCTGCGCGCTACCGCGCGGATCTCCGCCGAGGGGTTCTTCTCCGGGATTTTGCAGCTGCCGGTGGCTCCGAGGTCGTGGCCGCTCCTGGCGCTCCCATCTCCGCCGTCCCGGTCCGGAATGACGCGGCTCCTCCAAAGTCGCCGCACCAGCCCTGAGCGTTTGGACCTGAACATACGACACGCGGGCGGCCGGGGGTCGCGTCGCTCTCCGCCGCCGCCCCCCCGCGCCCTCCTCCGCGGGGCTCCTCGCTCCGCCGCCGGCTTTATCTCATCTCACGCCCGCCGCCGCTCGCCCGCTTCCCCGCCGCCCTGCCCAGCCACTCGCCGACGGCCCGCGGCGGGGCCGCACCGGGCAGGCGGCGCGGCGCGGGCATAGACGGGGCCGCGAGGGCTGCGCCGACGCCCGCGGCGGTGCGGGGCCGCTCCCGTGGCGGCGCTGGGGCTCGGGCGCGCCGCGCCGGGCCCTACATCGGCTGCCAACGCGGGGCCGGGAGGGGAGCGGCGGAGGCGCGGTGCGGGGGGGGCCCGGGGCAGCGCTCGGCTGCGCCCCTCGGCGGCTCCACCGTACGCGGAGAGGGGCGGGGGGTGCCGCCCGGCGGGCAAGCGGCGCCGGGGCCGCGGGCGGAGGTAAGGCGATTCCTTTCGGCCAAAAATAGTTTAAAAAAAGAAATTAAAATTGAAAAACCGGGGGAAAAAATCCAAATTTGAAGAGCGAGGGAGTGGAAAAGAAGGAAATAAAAATTAAGAAAAACGAAGAGACGGAGAGAGAAGCCGGCGAGCGGCGGCAGGGCAGGACGCCCGCAGCGCAGCGCAGGCCGGTGCCGGCACGTGCGCGGTGCGCATCCCCGGGGCGCGGCCCGTCCCGCGGTCGGGGCGCTCCGCTCCGCTGCTCCGCTCCCGCCGCCGCCGGGTCCCCGCGCTGCCCTGCGCGCGGCTGCCGGGGCCGCCGCCGCCTCCGCGCCCGCCCGCCCTCGCTGGCTTTTGTGTGGCCGGGGCGCGCGCGCAGGGCCCCTCGCGAGCGGCGGCGCGATTGGCTGCCGCCCATCATGTGCCAGTCTAGACACTTTGGCGGCTCCGCGCGGCACCGGGCGTTGCGCAAACACCGGCTCAAGTTTCCCAACCCTTAAAGGGACACGCACCCCGCCGCCGCCGCCACACACACGCACACAAACACACACGCGGACCCGGACCCCCCCCCCCCCCCCGCCGCCGCCCCGCCATCCTCCTCCCCAGGCTTCCAGCGGGCGGGTGGCCCCGCGGGGACCGGGAAGGGGAAAGGGAAGGGCCGGGGGGGGACCCCCGCCCCGCCGCGGCCGCCCCGCGGGAAAGTAGGTCATGGCGGCGCGGCGGCAGCGCAGGGGTTAAGGCCGCTCCCCCCGCCGGAGCCGCGGCGGCGGGACACACCCCCGCGATGTATCAACTTGTCCGCCGTGGCAAAAGTTCAGGCCCGGCGGGCGCCCATTGGTCCGCCTCCGCGTGACGCCCTGCCTCGACGCCGCTCATTGGTCCGGGCACGGCGCCGGCACCGCCCCCCCTCTCCTCAGCGCGGCGCGGCGTGCCCGTGAATGAAAGACATTCCGCGGGCGCCGGCGGCCGCGTTCCACTGGGTCTCTGCGCCCGCCGCCGCGGGGGCCCAGGCCGGCGGGGAGCGGCGGCCCCGTGGGAGGTGCGGGGGGGTGCGTGGAGGCGGCGCGGCGCCGTGTCCCGCCCCGCACGGCCCGGTTGGCACGGCGGCGGAGGGAGGGTGCTGCTGGGGAGCTGCGTGTAGGGACAGGGACACCCCTCCCGCCTCGAAAAAATACTAAAAAATAACTAAAACCGGCTAAAATGGCGATTCCCGCTGACCCCGCTCCCCCGCGCGGCCGGTCCCCGGGCGCACCAGCCGCTGCCCGTGGCAGGGACACGCTCGGCACGAAGCGGCTACTGCGGCCGGCCCCGTTATGGGGGCTCCGGGCTTCGCTCCGCCCCGCGCAGGCACCGCGGGCCGCGGGGGGCCCGGCCTCAGCGCATCCAGTGCCGGGAACCTGCTGCCGGGGGCATCCGCTGCGAACCGGCCGTGGAACTTAAGCTCTGGCGAGCGAAACCACACCGTGGCAATTGATTTCCCAGCAGCTGACCAGCTAGGGAAAAGGGAAAAAAAGGGAAAACCAAACACCAAAAAACCCCAACACCAAAACCACCACCATAAAAATATTTCAACCTGCAAATCGCAGCCAACCTGAATGTCCATACCTTTTCTCTTGGCATCTTTGGTTAGCTCTTGCCATCACGGAAGGCTTACATTCACATTTCCCCAGACCGGCACTAACGCACCTAAGAAATTAAATACAAATCCATTTGGTTAAGTCAGTCCAGCTTTTTATGGCAAATACAACTTGCGTGCATCAGCTTAACGTAAGGGATTAAAAAAAATGCTCCATTTAAAATCGATACGTGTGTGCCACTGAGGTTTGCACCAACATCATTACAATACGTAAATGAGGGTTTTGCCTTCCAGGTGCCTTCTGCCCCTACTGACCTGCAGGAGCAAGGGCAAAGCTCCTTGTCCCCTGCCCACCTAAAAAAACAACAACAAACCCACCTTTTTGGGGGTGGTTTTAGGAAATGTGCGCTTTGCCTTGTTAAAAATGCAATGTGAAAAATGATACAAATCCTTTAAGGGACCTGCTGCCTCTGCCATCGGGTTTCCTAACTGCTGCGGATGGGGGCTTGATGGTCCCGTGCAGCACTGCCCTCCCACCAGCTCCCTCCCTATGTCGAAACCAAACCGGGCATAAAACCAGATGATGGTATTGGGGTACCAACTCGCTTCGTGTGGAAATAATGTCCCATGACCTCTGGGCTAAAGCCCAGCGCTCTTACCAACCTGCACAGCTGCGACATTTTACACCTATCTCACGGTTTAGAGCTATTTACAACAGTCAGCCAGCATCCCACTGTGGTAGGTAAATGCTATTAGCCTGTCTTCACGTTAGGGAATAAAGAGAAGTTAAAAGGCATGGAAAGGCTACAAAAAAGATTCAGCTTCAGATGTGGAAGCAGAAATCGGGATTTCCTGGATGTTGGACCCAGGTAGGATCCCTGCCCATCCCCTGGCTGCTCCAGAGAGGTTCCAACGCTTGTTTAAAATCCACATCAACCGGCCTGTCCTGCATGACCCCAAAATTTACCTCCCTAAATGCAGCTGATGCTTTTCTTCCCAATATCGTATTTACAAACTGTCATCCAAATTATAGTAAGTCACCAATGTGCAATTACCAACATTTAAATATATATAAATCTTAAATATAGCACTGTTTAAACTAAGGATAGGTCATTTCAGCAAGCAACGTATTACTGCTTATCCAACGCTATACAATCATGGTGCGTGCTATATGGCAGAAAGAACAATGGAGCTTTCATGGGACGCGGGGTGGCCGCCGGTCTCTGTGGGCACAGGTATGCGATGGAGAAGTCCTGGTTTCACCCAGTGCCATCCATGTCAGCTCTTGCAACAACAGCACATTGTTCCATGCTGTTAACATGGGCAAGACAAACAGAGCGCTCAATTGTACTTGTCATAATGCACATATAATTTATAGTAATGTTGGTTATTAAAGGATTTCTAGTAATTAACAGCAATGTGCTCTTTCACTGCCTTTTTTCCCCCCCTCTTTTTTTTTTTTCTTCTTTTTTTTTGCCTGTCATAACAACAAACATTCCTGGGAGATGCTCTGGAACACATCCTATAGATCTTGGCACAAAAGCTGAAGAGAAGCTTTTGAAAGCCTGCCAGTCTTATCTGACATGGATCTCCCAGGTAGTATATAAAGCCAAATCCTCTTGGGCCCAGGAGGACCGTGGGTGGCCAGGAGGGCACCGGCACCAACCTCTTCCCCAAGCCAAACTGCAGCTAGGGTGGGGGGACAGGGGCCAGCACTGCCGTTGTGTCCGTGCCAGCATGGTCGAAGGTATCAGCAGAGCCCAAACCTGCAGACACAGACCACTGAGCTCTAAGGTTTTGGTAAGGAAAAATAAATCTCATGATTATTCTGCTTTTTTGTATCTCTGTCTTTTTATATGTTTCATGATTTTCTGCTTTTTTTTTATCTCTAGTATCTTATACGTTTCCGGTCAAAGAGAAGGATGCGGAGGTTAAAATAGAAAATGAGTAATTGCCATTGAAACAATGTTTTAACAGCTCAATTTGTAGGTTATTCTAATGCCTCGAAAATGGAGTTGAGACAGGGACGGCTCTGACTCAATGCTGAGGGGCAGTGAACACTGCACCCCCCTTTCACCGCCTGGGAACGGGGGCACAGAGCGCGTGAGCCTCGCCAGAGAAACCATGACAAAACTGCTGCGCCAGGGAGAGGGGCTCTGCCAAGAACTAAAATGCCTCATAAAACCAGGCTGGTTTTGCTGGAAGCTGATTTTGAAAGGAACCAGAGAAAAAAAAGTTTTGACAACATCAGAATGTCCCGTTTCCTTTGTTTTAATGACATGGCCGTGATTTTCCAGTTCAAACCGACTTTTCATTTTACTCTTGCAAATGTTATATTCTGTGCAGTAACACACTGTGATAGGACTTTGGACTGTCTTCAAAATGGAAAAGTTAAATCAGAACAAGGCATTTTGATAAATCCAAAGTTAAAAAAAAATTATGTTTGAAAAATTTTCCTTTATGGAGAATTTCACAGCCGTTGGACTCCACGCTCCCAGACTTTGGCGTCTTGAAACTCTTCATGCCGAGGATGTGACCCCACCCCCATCTGGGTGCGTGCCCCCATCCCATGTAGGCTACAGCCATGGCAAAGCCCATCCCGGCTCCTCCAGGCTCACGTCGTAGCGACCCTTTGCCACCGCTCCTGGGACACAGGCGAGGGCATGCGTCAGGGGAATGCAAGGGTTCTTTCACATCATCGTCCGCTGAGTTAAGACCTGGGATTTGCTACCTTCACATGTTTTCCAGTCGGCAGTAAATGCAGTTTGCAGATGGCTCTGAGATAGCCTGAGGTCAGTGGTTTGCACAGACTGCTCCGAACTGTGCGCGTGTGAAGGTAGAGCTGAGCCTGGGTGCGGTGGATTCACCGGCGGGAAGCACAGCTCCCATCCCGCCAACCTCGCGCCCCGAAAGTGGGTTTGCATGTCCCACTGCAGCAGGGCTTGCAGGCGGAGCCTGCACACTCACAGCCTCATCGCACCCAGTCCCTGACCTGCTTGAGGCAACTCTGCTGTGTGTGTCACTGCGCTGTGGCCACCGCCGGTGTGGGCAGGCAGGTTGCCCAGCTGGCAGGGGTGGCAGGCACCCACACGGCTTCCTTGCCTGCATCCCCACGGGGAACAAGGCATGTCTTCTCCCAGAAAAGCTGGGACATCACTGCACAACCCTCATCCCTGCCAGGAGATGCCCAAGTCAGTGCATTTACATCCCGACACAGCAGTACAGCCAGGAGGGTTTTGCACTAGGGAAGTTTTCACTAGCATCCTTCCTGCAAGTGGGATCAAAGTTTCATCATCCAGTGACCCCATCCAAGTTCCCACCAGATCCGGTGGCACCACGGTGGGTGCTGCGTTTGCTGCCCAGGGCCAGCCTGTCCCACGGGGCCCCAGCGGTGAACCGGGGCCACGGCAGCCAAATTGCTTAGGGATGAGTTGAAATCAAATAACCTCCAAAATTTATCAGAATCAGGAAGGGGGCGGGGGAAAAAAGGGACAAAATCCAACAGAAATTCGCCAAATACCGAATTTCACTGGACCTGAAATTAATGTTAATGGGTTAATGGAAACTCCACAAGGCAAGAGCTGCTGAGTTTCCAGGCTTTTCAAGGCCCTTCCCACGAGTATCTGCTGTGGGTGGGGACAAGCTGACTCACAGTTTCCAGGGCTGTAGTAACATTTCAACACCCCGGCACTCCAGCCTTGGGGACTGATGGCAAAGAGCACATTCCCAGCAGAGTGGTTGGGAAGTTTTTTGACAACATGATTTCTTGTGTCAGAAAACGTCAGTTGGGCAAAACCAAAACTTTTTTTTTTTTCCTTTTTGGTAGCAAACTACCGGTTTCCACAAAGTGCTGCTTGGAAAGGTTACCTGGGCTCAAGCCTGGATTTCTAGTCAAACCCACAGAAGTAAAATCATCTCCCAGAAGATCCTCACCGGTGGGCGATGGCACCCATCTG
The DNA here is from genome assembly GCF_015220075.1 of Falco rusticolus. Lineage (NCBI taxonomy): Eukaryota > Metazoa > Chordata > Aves > Falconiformes > Falconidae > Falco > Falco rusticolus. The sequence goes on from NC_051193.1 coordinate 5,291,838, forward strand.
TGGTGGACCACCACGCCAGGAGAAGCTCCTTGCTTGGAGTAGGGACATGGACTCTTGCATCCCAGGAGGAGACTCAGCTCTATGGGCAATTGCAGCCCAATTTCTTTAAATCTCTTCCGGATGGATCTCGGCCAATTTGTATAAATAATCAAGCAGTTATTCAGGGAGAAAGAGTCCAACTTTAACACTGGAGATGCAAGGACCCATGTAAGATATGGGGTATTAGGTTCTCTGGTTTGGGTTAGGACGAACAAGGACAGAACCACAAGTCAGGCCAGTGCCATGAGTGCAGATTATCCCCCTGTGCTGCTGCTCGCATTTTGTAAGAAAACAAATTCAAGCCATCCCAGTAAAGTCCTGCTGCAATCCAAGTAAAGCACTGGTGTCCTGGGTTTGCAGGACAGAAAGGCTGCCTTCATCCAAACCTAATGCCAACTTCCACAGCAGAGAAAGGTGGATTTTTCCCCTTAATAAAAGCTGTGTTTCCATCTGTTGTGTGCTGCCTCTCTCTCCGAACACAGCCGGGGGACCTTATTCAGTCCCACTGCCCTGCGGTGTCATTTCACATTCAGCCAGAGACAATATTCACACACTTTCTTCATCTGAAAAATACAGAACAACAAGAAATGTATCCTTGCCATGAAGTTCGTTATTACATATACCAGGCAGCGAGAAGTGAAAAGAGAAATTTTTGGGAGTATTGCAGAAGGTGCGTCTTGCTCCCAGGGAGAAGCTGGCTGGGCTGGACCGGTGGTGGCTTCACAGCCTGAAGTCACTTGCTGCCAGCCTCAGCGAGAGCAAAGGATGCTGAAGCAGAAAGAGCTGTGGGGTGCAGCTTCCCACGGGATCCAATCCACAGAGAAGACACAGTAGCAAATAACGCAGCAACGAACACAGACCTCTTATGATTTCCAAACCATAAGCACCTGCTGTTTCCTCTAGGCTGAAATGCAATTCTTCCAATGGGAGAACAAGCCAAAGGGACACCTTGGGTCTTGTGTCAGCCATAGGGCACATGGTGAAACACGGAGCAGGAGGAACATCTTCTCCTGTAAAGACAGGAGAATGGTGCTGAAAATCCCAGCTGAGAAGACCACTTCTCTCCGAGCAGCCTCAGACAGACACCTTCAACAAATCCAGCGTAACCTCAGCAATCTGGACACCGCAAAGGATGAAGAGCTCCATGAAGCGTGGTGGGTTTCCCTTCACCGGCGTTCTGGGGAAGGCAATCGGCAAGTGCGTGCTGCCGGCAGCCCATCCAGCTTTCTGCTGGCCGCCCGCGCGTGGCTGCGGCTCAGGCGTGCAGCAGGTCCAACCAGGCAGGCACAAACCAGCCAGGGAAAAAGGAGAAGCCGTCGGACTTGAACCAAACCCAAGCCAAACTTCTTCTGAGGTTCAGCAAATTTCATGTCAATAACTTTTATTCCTCCTCCAGCAGCCAATACATTTCCTGAGCGTGGGCAGCATCAGCAATGCGCACCGCTGTCTCCCACACGAGCCCGTCCCCTGGCCAGCCAGGCAGAGTCTCAAATTGGATGAGATCTGCTTTATCAGCCGGTTCCTGCTGCCTAATCAAACCCAGCTCTCAGACCTCCAGAGCGTCCCTGTACCACCTCCTCAGGCTCTCCCCCTCGATCCCATGCAATGTTCATTAACTTGTTAACATCCCCGTGCACTTGTCTGGAAGGGCTGCCATGGGGAAGGCTCTCAGAGGCACATCAGTACCCGGCTCCCACAGAGTCCAGTGGGACACAGAGATCTAATTACCTTTGCTGGTCCAGGGGAAAGTGGTTTGCCCGAGGTAATGGGCAGCGTCTATGCTAGAGAAGGGAACAGAGCGCATGTGAAAGTCCAGGACTGAAAAGCTTCTCTACCTGAATGGGACTGTGCTGGGCCACAGGAGCTGCCCTGGGTCCTCACCTAGATTAAGGCTTAGGTGTCAATGTCTTCGTCCTCTCTACCCACATGCCTAATTTTATTAGATCATCAGTTCAAAAAGACATAAAAAATCACTATCAGTGGCATCAGGAAAGGTTTGCTGGCAGGTAGATCTTCCCCTGGATCAGCAGCTTCATCCCAGAGCACAGAGAGTAGTGCTGCCTGTCGTACATTCCTGTGCCACCCTGATGGCTGGGAGAATCACGTTCTGCAGCCGTCTAGTGAATCTGTAAAGTGGGGGTAGGCCCACAAGATCCTGTTGCTTTGAGGAATTGTAGCTTTGCTTTCCAACCCCACGAAGTCCTCAGAAACCCATGTTCTGAGGAGCAGTGGCCCGATGCCCTCCATGTTCTCTGCAGCACTCGTTGGGTGTGAACAGAAGTTAAGGAACTTCTGTCTCCGTTCTCCTGGACAGAAGGACAGGGTCAGAGCAGTTTTGGGGGATGATAACTGGGGAACATTCTCAGGGGACAGTTGTGTCCCTGTGGGCCATTTGGCCTTTCCTAGATGCTGAGACCAGGTTCTAAGCTGGAACTATCAGCTCTGTTTCACTGAGCACCCAACCAACAAAACCAACTCATAGCTACTGGGCACAGGACTGGCAAGCCTGCTGAAACCTGGGAGTGGTGTTCCCTTGCCTGATACCAACCTCCTGGGTGAGCAGCAGTGCCAGGCAGTTGTCGGTCTGAATCCCGTGTGCTCAGCTGGGGAAAAATGGAAAAGAAAGGAATGGGTTTGGGCAGGGGCTCCCTGGCTGGTGGGTGCACGTTGCTGCTCGCAACGTTTTGTTGGTTGGGTGCTCAGTGAAACAGAGCTGATAGTTCCAGCTTAGAACCTGGTCTCAGCATCTAGGAAAGGCCAAATGGCCCACAGGGACACAACTGTCCCCTGAGAATGTTCCCCAGTTATCATCCCCCAAAACTGCTCTGACCCTGTCCTTCTGTCCAGGAGAACGGAGACAGAAGTTCCTTAACTTCTGTTCACACCCAACGAGTGCTGCAGAGAACATGGAGGGCATCGGGCCACTGCTCCTCAGAACATGGGTTTCTGAGGACTTCGTGGGGTTGGAAAGCAAAGCTACAATTCCTCAAAGCAACAGGATCTTGTGGGCCTACCCCCACTTTACAGATTCACTAGACGGCTGCAGAACGTGATTCTCCCAGCCATCAGGGTGGCACAGGAATGTACGACAGGCAGCACTACTCTCTGTGCTCTGGGATGAAGCTGCTGATCCAGGGGAAGATCTACCTGCCAGCAAACCTTTCCTGATGCCACTGATAGTGATTTTTTATGTCTTTTTGAACTGATGATCTAATAAAATTAGGCATGTGGGTAGAGAGGACGAAGACATTGACTCCTAAGCCTTAATCTAGGGCTTTATCCGGGACATCCTACCTCATGGTCAAGTATGAACGACCCCCCTCCAACAGATCCTGCAGCAGTGGGAGCACAGTGATTGGCTCCTGGACTTGCATGCGGAGGTTATCAGTGCAAGATGGAGAAGTAGATGGGGAGGAGAAGTCACATTCAGCCAGTCCAGGGATGGTGCAGCCTCTGAGACTCCTGTGGGAGAGAGAGGGACATGCTGAGTCCAGCCATCCGCCTGCATGAGAACAGTTTGGGGATTTCTAGGCTCACAGAAACTCATAGCATCTATGTCAGCCTGGTTCTCTACTTCCCCAGTTGCAGGCAGAACAGCAGGCTAGCCATTAAACTCCTGCTGCCCTGGTCTGGCTATACGAGTCAAGTAATATCACATAAAACAGATGCTCTGTTCAAATAGGAAGGGAATTACAACCGCCCGCGTCCACCAGAGGATACGTCTAAAAACCACACCACCCATAACAAACACACAGGAGTTTGTCCTTTTTATCAGCATTTATTCAGCAGCCTGTGGAGACAGTCTGCCTTTCTGGAGCCTTTTCCAGGCAGATAACACCTAGTTTTGAAACTGCCCTTTACTTTTTTTTTTTTTTTTTTTGGCTTGGCTTTGGTGAATTCTCATTTTTGAGCTGGAAAGGGTCTATCCAAGTAAGAAAAACAGTCCAGCGCTGCATGCTGCCACCACGCTGATCTAGCAACAGACTGCGTAATATGCCAAGCCCGGTGTCTTAAAAAAAAAAAAAAAAAAAAATTATCCTTATCCTTATTTACCCATACAATTTGCAAATACAAAACTGGAAGTTCCCTGGGAGGGCAGGATTAAAAAAAGGATTATTCTATTTGGAGCTGGTCCAGAGAGCAGAGGGAGTATATGTATATGTCAAAAATGGATTTTAATTGAGGTTTGTTGTGTCCAGTGGTGCTCTCCTAGACGCAGGAACTAAAAACACGGTGAGGCTGGACGAGAAGGAAGCATAGGTTGACGAAGACATCAAAGCAGATCTGAGAAAGGTCAGATATAAATGGCAACCTGTCCATTTATGCAATGGTTTGCTCTTCTATTTATGATGGTATTTTCTGGGAAGAGCTGGTCAGAGCCAACTAGGGCAGGCTTGTAAAAAGATAATTTTTCTCCCTTAGAAAACACAAAGACAGACAGACTGGGCTGCTGGCTTTTCTCCCTTCCCAAGATCTGCTGCCCTGGGCAATTTGTTCTGTTGCAGCAGCTCTTTGCTGAAGTGACTGGCGTCTGGTCCGATTCAGAGCAGACGCCAGTCACTCCAGTAAAGAGCTGCTTACCACATCTTTGGTAAATATTTTCTGCAGTGGTGCAGTAGCATCTTAAAGAGCAGCACTGTTATTTCGTAGGCATCTCCAATAATAACTCAGAGAGAAGCAGCCACAAGACATTAACTAAAGCTGCTGCCACTGACCAAAACTTTAGAGAAGCAGGAACAGAAGTGGGGAGAGAATAGAAATAGTGACTGAGTCATTGGCTGGAGAGACTGAGTGCAGAAAGTGAAAAAAAAAAAAGGCAGGCTTCAAAAGCTGGTCCCAGGACAAGTCTGTGGGGCCAGCACGCACTGGTCTGCTGCTTCCCCAAATTTCTTGCAGCCTCAAAATGGGGATATGAAAGTCATTGTGGGAATGAGAATATTGTCTTCTCTGTTTTGAGCCTGGACCAAAGGTAGCCAGAGGCAATCATTGCTAAAGTCCCAAAACTACATCTCTTTTTGTGTTGAAACTGTATTTTGAGTATCTCTGCTGGCAGCAGGATCTCCAGGGCTTGCTCATGCAGAAGTGTGTGAAAATAGAAAGCAGGATTAGGGAAGAAAGGAGCTAGCCCTAAAGTCATTGGCACTGCTGGGTGTTACTGAGAGCAGATCACCCTTACGTATGCAGCAGGACACAGAAGTACACGGTCTGACCAGCAGTAGCACAGTTGCTTCTTAGACACCCAGCTTGCGGAGCGTGCTTTGCTGAGAAAGGAGATGGTGGCTGGAATCCAGTCGAGTCTCCAGGGGATCTTCTCCATCCCATTGCCACACCATGGAATGAGAAAACCCCTCTCTGAGCAGGCACCCCATGGGGACAGTCCTACTGTACCCTTGTACCCTGAACTGTGCTGAAAAGCCGCCTCTGTCCAGGAAACTGCTGGCTCCACATCTCAGGCTGTTGCGAGATGATCAGAAGTAGCAGCTTCTGCCCTGAGGCACCCTGGGTGCCAGCAGCGCGTCTTCCCGCTGGGCAGCCGCCCTGGCCACCAGCACAGCTGCTCGTGGGCACAGACCTGTTGGTTTGTGCCTGGATGAAACACCTCCAGGCAGCTCTGGAGGTGCAGGTCTCCTCTGCAGACCCCGTATCAACCTTTTAGAGCCACGTCTGGGGCTCTCCATAGTTTGGCATGCATTTATGACACTAAACCTTTCACTGGTATTTTGGTGCCAGCCATCCCTAGCAGCCAAGCCCTCCGAGGGTGTAAACTGGCGTGGTGCCTATCGTCTTCGGTGGACAGGTCCCAGCCAAAATCTGACCATTTATTTACCTTCTTACGCAGGCGATTACCTGGGATGATGCCTGACCGCACAGCCTGACCCTGCCCGCTGGCTCTTACCCACCCTACCCAAAGTCCAGCCCGTGCTAGAGCTGACCTGGCACAGGGATGCAAAGCTGTCCTGTTGTCTGGAAACGGCAGAAGGCTTCCCACGGCCCATCAGGCTATCCCAGCGTAAATCAAGATGAGAACGAGACTGGTGGAGCATTGACTGCAGCAGATACCTGGTGACAATACCTGATAGAAAACAAATTTTATATCAGGTGAGTGTTTTTTAGCTCTCAGCCTCTTTATATTCAGCTAGTGAGTAAGTAACAATTAATGCACGGTGGTCAGATGGGGTGAACTGAGACCAAAGCAGCATTGAGAGAGAGAGAGGAGTGTGTGCGAGTGCAGAAGAGCTTGGCTGAGGGCTCAGGCACAAGATCTGCGGGAACTGAGTCCCAGAAATTCTTGTCCCACTTTTCATGAGACCAGTTCACTCTTCATTGAGCTTCACCCAGCTCCATGGCAGGGGACAGCAGCTTGTCAACAACAGCTAAAGACAAGAGTCATTTGGGAGGAAAGACAATAAATTGTGTCGCATTAAAAATTAATCCCCAAAGCCAGGTTAGAACATAATTTTCATCTCAGCTGCAAGACCTGCCAGCATCTCCCAAAGCCACCTCCAGCTGCGAGCTGCCGCCCACCACTGCTCCCACATGCCCCCGCTGTGACACCAGTGACCCACCGGATCGCCAGTGCCTCGGCCAAGGACCAGCTCGCTGCCAACTGCCAGCCTGTGGTCCCATACTCTCGATGCAGATGTTAAATGCGCAGGACAAAAGAATGACATCAACCATCCCAACACAACTTATTAATATCGTCATTAGCCAAACAACAAACGTTTCTCTCCGAGTCGTAAAGCAAGGGTGGCATTTTTATTAGCTGAGGTTTCCTCCTTTTTTTTTTTTCTCCTTTTTTATGGCCTTATCCACAAATGCTGAGAGCCAGAGGGAATTATTTGTTACTTACATTAAAGCAAGAAGCCATCAGACCACAGGACTACAACCGCTCCCCATATCATTATTTTTTTCTTTTGGATTTATATGAACCTCATTATTAAACCTTAGCTAATGCAGACATCCTAACAATGCGCCGAGTGCTAATAACTGCTAAGCAGCATTATTAATTATTTTAATTACAGCATTTAAAATATATTTTGATTATATTAAAGAGAATACTTTCCTACTTTTCCAACCAAAAAAATCCACAAATGTAGCTTATTAACACTAATTCTATTCTTATTGGTAAAACTATTGTTAGATTTCAAAGGCGGCTAGTCTGGGCCCTACAAAAATGTATCACGCTGGGACGGCGTGGCATGTTCTCAAACTCTGGTGTCACTTAGCTGGGGTGGGGGCTGGAGGGAGCTTGGCAAAATGTGTTAGCGGGGACCAGGATGAGGAATTCAGCCCTTGAAGCTGACAGCACCCTGCGCCGGTGGCCTTTAGGAAAGGCATAGATACACACACCCCCCTTACAGCTTACATCCCCCCTAAACCTGAGCTCGGGGATGCTGGCAGGCTCTGTACAGGCTTGGGAGAACCAGGATCACCTCTCCGACAGGTGTTATGTGCACTTGGTGGGAAGCACCTATAGGCTTACTTATGGTGACTTACAGAGCTACTGTTAAGGGTACAACATAAGGCCACCATCCTGTGACAGGCACTCTTGTCGTTAACCCTCACTTGTAACGTTCAGGGGAATTATTCACACTGAACCCAGACACACAAATGGCCATATAAACACATGGCCGCACTTTTAATTAAAGATGTGCCGAGATAAAAAGCTTCAGAAAGCAATTTTAAACAATTAAAAATAATATTAGAGGTGTTTGTCTACCCAATCTGCATGTGTCCTGAGCCGCTCGGGGAGGTTTGCTGTATTCTGACCATCAACAGGGCTGTTCACAGCGATTCCCCTCCACCCTGCCAGCAGGCTGAACACGCGTCCGGACGTTTCTTTGCTCCAAAGAGTTAAGATTTCACTTGTCAGTCTGTTTTTGTTTCTATTCACATGTCAGTGCCTGTCATTTATTTAGTCAATGGGACTTGTCCAAGGGATGGAGACAGACTGGGTTAGTCATTCTGACCGTGGGTCGCCAGTCACTGCAAACTGCCTGAGGTCATTTCCAAAAGCTCCACTAACAATGAGAGGGAAGCTGGGCCCAGGAGACCTGCAGGAAACGCGGAGATTAAAGACAGAGATAGTCCTTTGCAAAAGTACACTGGAGGAATGTTCCCTATGTTCTGTCAACAGAGTTTCTTCCTCGCTCAAGCCTGTCTATTTTAAGGCTGAGCTCACACCAAAAATGGAAATCCTTGCTCAATGGCTATCAGTGGATCTTGGGTTTCTGGGGCTGCAGCAGCGTTACGGCCGAGGAAATGAACCCTCCAGCTCAGCCTTTGCTGCCAGAGCTGCTTTAAACAATTCCTCCTTCCAGCAGCTCTCTGCTGGGTTTGCTCCTTTGCCTGGTTAAAGCCCTGGGTGTAAAACCCGGCCGAAGCCCAGGGTACCGCCCTGCGCTGCCTGCGAGCATGGACCCCACCAGCATCCCCGCCGTGTACCGCTGGCACTGCCACGGCGGCGCCCGGCTCTGGGGATGGCACCTCGGCCCAGGCAGGGCAGCAGAAAGCACAGCAGGGCTGTGAGGGCCACAGTTCAGGCATGATCTGCACGCCAGGATGCTCTCCCGCTTTAAGGAAGGGAATGGAAAAGAAGCATTGAAACACAACCATAAATATTTGCTGCAGCATCTTGGGCTGAAACCAAGCCCCGTGACTGCAGATTTGGGGGAACGGGAAATTCCTCTGGCAGCCATCTGGGCGTCAATACAGGGCTGAAATACAAGAGCAGTTTTAGGTGCAGAGATGCGCATTTTGCTTTTTAAGCAAAACAGGCCAGGCCACTCTTACTTAACACATAAGGTACCTCTGGGTGTTATGGAAAACATTAATAACAACCACATGATTGGTGTAAAACACTGATTTTCCATCCAGAAAAACTATTGTTTTCAGATAAATACATTCCATTGAGCTTTTTTGTATCTGAACTTTCTGCATGTGGCTTCTGCATTTCAGGCTGATGGGAATGGGGGTTTGACAAAAACACTGGTGGCCCAGGAAGAGCCACCGAAGCCGACTGGCTCAGGAACCAGTGACAGGGGCTAAACCCTGCCCTCTGGTATGGGTGCAATTGCCGGTGACATGGGACAGGGGTTGAAAGTAAGGAAGGGACGGGAAAAGGAGCTGCACAGTGGATCTGAGCAGCTTTGCAGAGATAGGGAAAAGCAGAAAATGCATTTCTTAGAATACAAACATCCATCATGGACACACACGAGAGTATCCAAATTCCTCAGTGTTATATTTATGAAGCCATTCGGAGACATGATACAGGCCAGTTCCTGTAGATTTTTCCATGTGTTGTTAAAGATTCAAATTACAGAGTAATTTTCAGTCTTTGAAGACATTGGTCTTGGTATTGCAGAGCCCGGAGGCTGCTCCAGGCGGGGTCTGTCTGCGCTGCAGACGGGAGATAATGCAGAGCCACCACCAGCGCTCAGCAAGCTCAGGAGTCAGGAGCAGGCCAGGAATAATGGTGTCGAGGCACTGGGGGAAATTTACTCTGCTTGCAGATAAGGAAAGCATCCTGCTTTAAGCATGGGGTAAACAACTTTTGATACACAAGCTGGTTATCTGGGAAGTCCCCCAGGAGGAAGCGTATCTGGTGCAAGGCTCTGCAGGCACATCTGCGCTGTGTGGCACAGCGCAGTGTGGGGACGGTGACCCAGCTCTGGCACCCAGATGGTTTGGGGGAGCCCAGCTGCTCATGGGTGCTCACCAGGGCCAGGGTGAAGGCTCCACCAACTTGCAAAAGGGAATCGAGATAGCTGGGTTTGTCTCTGGGAGGAGGGCTGGGGCTCCTGGTCCATCGGTGGCCTCATGGTTGCACATGTAGGACTTGGGCCACCCAAGTTATTAATCACGAAACAGTTGGGCAAAATCAGAAAGGCTCTTAAAAAAGACTTAAAAACTCTTTCAGCACAAAACAGCCAACACTAATCATTTTTCCCGCTAAGTACACAGAATACTCTACCAAACTCAATTCAGGTGTGTTTTCATTGATAAAGCCATGAAAACACTCACAAACTGCAGAAGGCAAGTCATTTCATCTCAGCATGATAACCCTCTGGAGAAGGATCCCAGCTGCTCCCTGGTGCTCCTCACGTGGCTGCAGGGTTCATCTCTCCCTGCAGAACCGAGGTCTGAAACCTCGATAAGCATCACTGCCGGGTGGTACCTGGGGAACGTGGGCACAAGCTCGGCCCTTTGCCTTATTGCGGAGGGGCGACGGAGCCAGGGAAGGCGACAGAGGGAGGCAGGAGGAGCTGATCTCAAGTTTAGAGCCTGATTTACAGCTGAGGCCTCAGGCAAATCACTTACTGGCTTTGTGGTTGCATTTCCTCATCTCTAGAATCTCTTTCACGGGTGATGTGTGAGGGGGAATTAACATTCACACTTTGTTTTTAATAAATATTTAAAGATTCGCCTTGCATTTTATGAATATTTCTGAATGATCTTTCTACCCTTGCATAAGGGTCTTTCCCTGCCAGGGCTTTAATGTGAGCTCCTCTCCCTGGAGGGGGTGCGATGCCCCTGCTGCAGATGTGTGCTTTCATTGAGTAACGATTAAGCTGCCTCAGTTAAATGTAAAGGCATGTGAAGAAAGTTTTCTGCTGCGAGTTCTGCACCGGGCCACGCTGGACACCAGCAGGACGCATCAAACAAAAGAGTTCCTCTGCATAAAACAAACCAAAGCAGCGCCCAGCACACGCCGATGAGCTGTTAGCAAGCTCTGAGTGACCCCCAGTCCAAAATTCTTCATTTATGTGTGAAGCATCAGTAAAAACTCTGTTTTCACCAGCCCAGCGTGATTTGGAAGCGAAAGCATGGGCTTGAAGCTACTCTGTGCAGAGGCCAGTGGAAATTCGGTGTGGGTTTGACCCGAGGACTATGCACACTTCAGTCTCTGCCTGTTTATTGTTAAAATCATTAAAAACATCAGGGTTTTTGCATCTTAAAAGTCTTCACTAACTTCATAAAATATGTGAATGCTTAAGAAAGAATCTGTGTGCAACTGTATAAATAGTGACTAACAAGTAGGAATTTTGTGGTGTTCAAAGGGAGCAAAATAAGCTGACGAGCCTGTGGTATAATGAGTTAATTTGCCTTGCAGCCTACCTGGTGCCCAGCGGCAGCCTGCCCTCCCTCAGACGTTGCTGGTGATGGGTCATGTGCTCCTCCACCCAGATGAGTGATTTTAAGTTAAAAGATTCAAAATTAGCTGTCTCAGACATGCCCCAGCGCAAAGCTGGTCACTTCCTTATAATATGGATGCTGAATTTCTATTAGAAGAAAATTCAAAGCATTTCAGAATGAAGCATTTTGACGCTGAGCAGAAATCGCCTCCATTTCTAAATGACATTTCATTCTATTTTTACAATGCTACAAAGTTTTGAGAGCAAATCCAACCATGCATTCAACCAAACCAACATTTTTGTTCAAATCCTCATTTCCCAGAAAAAATTGTAGCCCATTTGTTTTATTCAGAACTAGAACAAACCTTTTCCCCAAAACTTTGCAACTGCCAATAATCCATTTTTATCCCAGATTTAATGTTGTTATAAAACTTCTTTACTGGAACTGCTGGAACTTGAAGTTGTCATTAAGCGGATACCTTGCACTGTCACTAAAATTCATGCCATTTTGTAATCCTGTAATTCCCCAAACTTGTCTCAGGCTTCAGCACCCCTGTCCAAGGGATGTTTACAGCTTATTCTTCCTCCTTAGGCAAAATTAACCCAAGAGCTAAAACTGATGAAAGGCACATTGCTGTCTGTCATAAGTGGCATATGTTGAAATATGGCAATGAAAAAAGCCAGCAAAGCTCAAACCACTGCAGAATCCCAGTGGAATGAGACATGTGAAGAATATTTTATATTTAGTCAGAGGAGGGGAAAGGCAGGAGCCGGATGATGTTGGGTTTTTCATGATGAAGAACATTTCTAGGGAGATTTCCCTGCCATGGGAAAAGTTCCACACTTTATTTTTCTAATGAACAACTGTCTCCAGTGTTTCACAACACCAGGTTGCTTACTATGAGAGCTGGAGCAAACCTACTTTCTCTCTCCATGTCCTTTTCAGCCCACATAGCTTTATTAGCCAGGATGGGAAGAAGGCTTGGAAGTAATAATGACAAAAACACATCAGTTGCAAAAAGAAACAACATCCTCCTCCTGGGCTCTCCTGTGCTGAGAGGCTTCCTTTAATCTTCACCATCCCTGGAAGAACAGCCATCTGCATGCTTGTTCCTCAGCTGTTGTCTTTACCTGGGTCTTCTGTATCTCCTCTGCTGTCCTGATGCACTTTCTCCCTACGTCTGCAAGCACCCGGCTGCTAGCTGTGTGTGAGAAACCAGCCATGCTGATTAAGGATGGAAACCAACAGCACAGGGCTGATAAAAGAGTGAACTGGTTCCTAAATAGAAGAGCCACACAACACCTCAGGTTTAAGAGACACTTAAAAGCTGCACTTCGCTCTGTAGATGAAGCAAGTCCCACTGTCTGGCATACACCTTGCAGACCATAATGGGAATTCACATATCCTGCTGCCTTCCAAGGGTACAAGAACTTGGATCCTACCAAATAACAGACTGTGCTGCTGCCTGTGAAGTTCTCCCCTTTGATTCTCTTGCTGAGTGCTTAAGCCAGTGACTTGGCCAGGAACAGACTAATTTTCAAAAGAGGCAGTCACATTTCATCCCGAAGTGCTCTCTCTACGTCCCTCCCACCGCGGAGCGTCTCTGTGCTGGACCACATCACACTCCTCCTGCAGTGGCTGCTCTGACTTAGATCTCCTCTGCTTCATGTGAGAAGGTGGAACAACACTGCTTTCTGAGCACCCCTCCAGAACAGAGGAGTTGGACATTGTTTTCTTTTCCTGTTTTGTTTTACACGGAGTAACTCCCCTCTATGGAGTCACTTCGGCTCCAGAAACAGACTATTAATAAACTTAACTGCTTTGGAGAGTCCAAGCCAAATGCTGGCTTTAGAGGAGGGAAAAAAACCCTACAATTGCATAGAGCCTTTTTGTCACTGACAGCCTTCCAAAGCACATGTGGTGATTATCCACCACCGAAATGCCACCACCTCTGCGGTGGCACAGAGGAGCTGTTTAACACAACAGGCCAGTCTGCCCGCCCTGGCGCTTGGGTGGAGGTCTGTATGCACAGCAGATGCTTTCTCTAAGTTGGATGCTGTTTGGGGGCTTTCATCAGCTTGCTTTTAGTCTACAAATAAATGGTCATATCCAAGGGGACAAGGGGTGGCCCTGTGGTTAAGGCACAGAGCTGGAAGTCAGGAGTCTCAGCAGGAGGTTGAGACAGTCCTTTGGTATCAACATTTTCTTTGCTGGCTCCAGCAGATTCTGCAGAACATAAGCTTTAGGTTTTAAAGAGAAGAATAATTCAGTTTTTTGGGAGTCTAAGATCCAATCCGAGTAGCCAACATGGATGAAAGCACAGTTGTACCCTGTGCTGCCCATTCACCTTTAAATCCTACTCCAGGCACAGGATCAGACTCCCAGGCTGAAGTCACTTCTGATATGACCAAGAGTGTCCAGCAGCCGGCAACATACAGGGATCACAGGAAGAGGCTAAGTGCTACTTTGATAGTGGGTGAGATGATATTTAGACTATATGAAGGCAAGTACAACATCCAACTTGCAGGCAGGACCAGAGGTCCCAAGGAAACAGAAAAGGAAGAAGGCTGTGCGCTCCATCTTGCTCCAAGTGATACCCGAAGCCAATGGAGTTGCTCTGGATCTGTGCTAGAGAAGGCAAAACCAGAATATAGCACCAATTTTGGAATGAGATGGATGAAAAAGCGACACACAGTTTTAAGACCAACAGAAAAGTTTGAACACTGAGTACAAGTGCCGTTCTGGTATGGATCTCTGAAGGAACAGAGGGCTTTAGTCCTTTTCCTTTTTAAAACTTTTAAAATTAATAGACAGCTTGGTGAAACAAGAAATGGCGCAAGCCAAGTGTTCAGTGCCCAGCGTTCACAAACCATAGAACAGCGCCTGCCCCCCTTCCCACCTCCCAAAATAGACCTGACCCTAAAAATCAATAATTTTAAAAACAACATCTCTTTCACTCAAAATCCCCAAGTAACAACAGGTTTCACTTTATTCTAGTATCGTCACCATCAAGAAAGCATAGCAGCTGCCTTTTGATAGAATAACTAACTGCCTCTCCTTGGCACTACCCCCGCCACAACCGACACTGTGGTAGGTCACCTCTATTCTCTTCCCGATTCTTAAATGAAATCACTATTTGCCCATGTATCAGGGCTGGTACCTTCACCATGATCATTTGTGCTTGCCCTTGGCTTTCAGAACATATTGTTCATGTACTTTAGCTGACAGACTGGGAAAGCGTTCCCCTTGCTCACCGCAGAGCAAGGCTTTGCCTCTTCTACCAGCTTCATGTGACTGATCTGTAGGAACTTGCTTTGGCACCATCAGATTAGTTGGTGTTAACATCACTTACCCTGTTGAAGTTTCTTCCCAGTGAGCAATGAAACGTACCTAATCCAAGCAGATTAAAGAGAAACACATTTCATCATCTATCCCTCAGCTTCAACCACTCCATTAGAAGGCGAAAGGCATTTGGTTTTATGGATTGCTCATAGCTTCATCAGACTGAAGCAATAGTCGGCGTCTGTGATAGAGGCACAGGCTGACATATTTCAGATATACGGGGATGTTTAGCTGTGAAAACAATTTGCACGGTGCTTTTCCTCAAACTGCTGCAGATGCTTCGTACCCTGTAACAGCGCTCAGCCCTAAGCAACTGCTGTTTTCAACACTTGCTTTCCATGTCCTGCTCAGCCAGACCCACCACTGCCGCTCCAGCCTCCTCCCAAGTCCTCCTCCAGGTTCAGTTTGGGAGACTGGGAAATAGTATTTTACATGGCCTTATCCAGTATACAACACTTTTCATGTTTTAACCTGGCCTTCCAAGAAAACAAATGCTTACATAGTCATTCTCAGTGGTCGCGTGTCTACGTGCACATGTTCCTCACAACCATGGCAAGGACTTTTAAAGTCATGGGTCACTCACCATCTAATTTAGCAGCAGCCCAGCAGGCTCAGCTGTACCGCATGGAAGGGGCTCTGTGAACACTGCAGCCGGGAGGAGCACCGCCTCTGAGCACTGCTGCTGGAGAAAGACCAAACTACGAGCTCAGAAGATGCGACACCAGCTGCATGGAAATACTATGTCAGAAAAAGCTTGAATCAGAGGCTGCACTTTCTTTGTTACCAGAAATCCAATCCCAAGGCAAAAATATGGAGGAAATCAGAGCTTCATTATTTCTGCTGCTCACAGAGCAGATTTTTATTATCATAATAAACAGAAAAAGACTCTACCTCCAGAGGTGTGGGGGAGTACCAATGGCTTTCTAAAACCTCTCTCTGGAAAAGGTGGTGACCACTGACCCTATGTAAAACATAACAGTCTCCCTCAAGCCTTGACCCCTCCCCAGTGTTTCGCATATCCCTTGTTTTGTCTGACCCCCGGACCGCGTGCCCTCGGAGCAGGGGCTCTCATGTGACTGCCTGCGGCACTACCAGCTTCTGAGCTCCAGGAGGACCCTGCCAGGACCATGGTCTAAATATACATCGTCTCAGTGAAGTCCCTGCTTTTCTGACACATGGCTGGCCACAATGCAGCAAGAACTGAGTGAGCAAAGACGGACTGCATCCTCCAATACAAAACAGAGCCAGTGCTGCTCTGCTCTGCGATGATACAGGGTGAACCGATTTAGATTCAAACCAAGCTTTTCACTTGCCACCAAAATAAGCATATTATGGAATTGCTATCCTCCCCAAACCACAGGGTTGTTTTAATGACCTTCCATTTAAGCATTAAGGAGTGAAATGTCTAATCCTGTCGAGTGTGTAAGAATGTGACTCACTCCTTTAATGCTGTGAACTCCCCCCTTTTTGGCAGCTGTTCTGTACGGCTACTAGTGCAGTATTCAAAATGGCAGGGTTTGAATCTGCTAAATGAAAATGATAAATAAATTCTAACTGCAGGTAATACCTAATATAAAATGTGTGTGTGTGCAATAATATTATCCTAGTTGCCAAGCAACTAACAGGAGGTACTGTGAAAGAAAGAGATAAAACCTCCTGAACACAGGTACGCACTTCATTCGCTTCATAAGGGACCCTGCTCATGCTGGGTTTATCAGATCTCACCCAATGAATAGTTAGCACCAAGATCTTCTCTGTCTGAATAAAAAGAAAAAGGTGATGAATGATTTACAGTAAACCAGGCTGGATTCAAAACCCATAGAAATCCCTGAGAGTCCTGCCACTGGCAGTTCTGAGCTTCCCTCCAGGCTAGAAATGGACAATGGGATGGGAGAAAATGTGATGCTGTGGCTGTGGTCATCTCCCACATGGATGGGTTCTGCTGCTGCTAATAGTGATGGTCTCGAAGTCAGCTCCTTACACTCTTCCTGTGCTGTAAGCAGCACGCAAACAAGCAGAAACAACCCATGGCTGTGCACCTATGTATGTGTTTAACTGCATCTGTTGTTCATGTAACCGCTTGTTTGTGCACATCTATGCACATTGCAAGATGCTACCTGGGTGATTAACGGGGTGAGCTAGCCCCTAATGGGTTTTCATAAGCAGAACCCAAACCACTGAGCCCTCTCTTGCAATCCTCCAAGCAACAGAGCTGCTGCCTTAGTCTTCCAATTGAAAAAGGGTAATTGCATTATCAGTGAGAGCTCTCAAGATCTCCCAGGAGATGTTCTGGAGCTAGCAGGATCAGGTCCGAAGCATGCATGATTCACTGAAATAAACAGTGGTCTGCGTGTTTAAACTTGGCTTTCAGATTTGCTCCCAGAAATGAATGGCCCACACTCCAGTGCATCAGCATCGGACAGGATATCCATAACATACAGGTGGCTGCAATGTCCGACGGGACAGCTTTCTCTGGTAAGCATGTGTCACCCTGCTTCTTTCAGGCATGAAAATGAAGGTTGAAATCCTAAAGGTGCTTCTAAAACCGGACATGCAGAAATACAGGCATGCAAGAAGTCCATTTTCATTTATTTTTCCTTTAGGGACACTCTTTTGACTTCTCTCCTCTGGCTGCAGGAGGTGATGCATCAGACCCAGACAGCCATCCATTGGATGTTAGAGCTAGTGCCATCCATCACCCCCCTCAAATGATGTTTGTTTCTTTTTTATATTAAGCAATGCATTGCACCAGAGTTGTACATTTTAAGAAACCGCTCAAACTTATCTCCAGCTTCACATAGCTTGTTAAACTGGCAAGCTAAAAGAAACCAGAAACAAACTCAATATGAAATCTCACAGTTATCTTGCTGCAAAATTACTGGCATACAGTTACTCTATGGAAAATACTATAAAACCAAGTACAAAACAGTTTTTAAAAGAGACAGAGGAAGAAGAGCACATAGCAAAAGAAGAACAAAACAAGCACCAAATAAATGCATTGCAATGAGCCGAGGCACGTTATTTACCGAGTGCAATGTTTGCTGCAAATGTCACCCCTGTTCTTTTACTGCCCGCAGATCAGTTCAGTTAAACTGAGTTTCACACCTACTACTTGTAATGTCTGACTACGTGGCTTGTCTGAACTTCCAGCCACGAGGCTGGGCTGCAGCGGGACCTCCTGGCAGACCGCTGGGGAGCTGCTCACAGCCCTGCCCTGGGTGCCTGCAGCAAACGGGTGCCGATAAAGTCCTGACTCCTGGATTTAGGGATTTAAGGTTAAGGATTTTCAGTAGGAGGCTCTTCTGTGCCGACAGTTACAAATCTTTAAGGCTCTGTAGACATTTATATCAGTCCTGGCCATCACTCAAATACTTGCAAACAATGACTAGCATGAGCCCACACATTGCTCTGATCAAGCACACCACTGCGCTCACCATCCCTCCCGATCTGCCCGGCTGGCTGTGTCACACCACGTTTGGCTATGGGGATGGCTGCCTTGTGTTTGAAAGTTGGTTTGTACCAAAGGGAGGCATGCACATGCTTGTTTAAACCTAACTCGCTCATATTCTAGCCCCAGGACGGGCTGCAAGAGTCGCCCCACTGCTTGGCATGGACGTGGCCAGGTAGCCAGCAAGGAAATCCGCTCTGCTATGAAAACACTGTTCGGGGCACGCAAGCTGAAAAGACCAGAGAAGACTCGGGTCAACATACACATGCTCTGGTCACGCCTCCGATGGCAGCTCTGACAGAGCGTATGAGTCACCGGGAAAAGATTAGAGGAAAGTTCCCTTCTGTTTTAATGAATGAATAAGCTCTAAGATTTTTCTGGGGTGTGGAAAAAGATAAGGCTTAAGGAGGAAATGCAGTTGTCTGTGTAGCTTTCAGGTCTACCTAGTGCTTCCAGCACATTCCTAGAAACAGCTGGCATTTGATCATATAACATACAGGTGCCTTCAAATCATTTTCTGGACTGTCTAACTGGAAGTAGTGTACCTGAGATCCTAATAGCAATACATTTCACTGCGGAGCGTTCACAGGTTTTACAGAGATCTTCACGTACCACCTAACAGCCACATGGAAAAGCCTTGGAAGGGTTATTCACTGGAGCTGTCCGCATGCAGTGAAGTTAATGGTGGAAGAAACTTCGCTGTGCCAACCTAGATCCCTGGAAATCTGCAG
This sequence comes from Falco rusticolus, assembly GCF_015220075.1. Classification (NCBI taxonomy): domain Eukaryota; kingdom Metazoa; phylum Chordata; class Aves; order Falconiformes; family Falconidae; genus Falco; species Falco rusticolus. The sequence continues at coordinate 5,310,534 of NC_051193.1, forward strand.
AAACAACTGTGGCGCCAGGAGTATCTACCTGTACTTGCTCCACGCCTCAAGGAAAGGGCAGAGACAGGCTATGACCCTTATTCCAGGTCCCAAGCAGCAGCAGAAACCAGAGGTGGGCACACAGGTTGAGACAGCAGATTTTGCTGGCTTACATCTCCCAAGACTTGGATAGTACGTGGGTGGGAGGCCCATAGAAGAGCATCTCTTTTGGTCTGCATGACAAGTTTGTGGACCAAACCCTACCACCACTACACAAAGTCTCAGATAAGCAAGAAACTGCTCCTCTCCGACCATATACTGATACGCAGAGTTCAGAGAGCAAGCTGGAGCAACACACAACCTGGAGATTTCATCATATATGTGCTGAAGCCACCTTCACTCTGCCCTACCGCAGCCTCACAGGGCTCAGACCATTAGTGACCGGAGGCTGCTTACCTGCACGGGCAGAGCCAGCGCCAGGCTGCCGACGGGGACCCTGTCAACACTTTCTCAGAGCAACCCCACAGAGCCTAAATGGGTCCTTTTACAGCAGATCATTTTTTTCTATTTTTGCCTCTACTGCAAGCCCAGGGTTTCAGGCGAGTTATCCCATGGGGTGTGCTGCTCCCGCCGGCTGAGGAACGCGGGGCAGCTCAGAGCCTGGAGCACCGGCACTGTCCAAGGGAGTACATCTGCTGGCAGCGCAGCTAGTCGTGTTCAAGAGAAGGTTAAAGCCTGGGCAGATCACCGTGAGCTGCATGTGGCTGCGACAGGATCTCTTACACTGAACTTTTGGACTCCTTACAGTATGAAACTATATATTATACCCTCACTGGCTCCGCAAGATGTCTGTGAAAGATGCAGCCAGGAATACTCAAGTTCACCCACTGGGGAAACATTATGTTACGTGAAGATTGCAGCCTTCTCCCCTTATCTGCGAGGCAGTTGATGAAGGGCCTGGCGTCAGTCTGGCAACTCTGATGGCTCCCATTTAGCACCAGCGAGAGCTGCCTATCAGCAGAAAGCTGGGGCAGATAGCAGACAGGACTATCTAATCACATACCTTTTGCATTAGTGCTGCCATATATTCCTTCCATTTACAATCAGGAGACTGGACTGCACTGAATTTTCACAGGAATGAACTGTCAACAATCCCATCCTTCCCAAGGCCTAAAAATGGGTGCTTTATCACAGAGGCCAGTAGACTTCTTTTCTTAGACTTCCAGGCAATGGCCAGAGCAGACTTGGAGCCCCCACGAGCGAGACATTAAGGAGACCTTTTTGAGATAACAACAGTTCACTTGGCTCTCTCAAGAATGCCTTATGGCTGTTCCTTTTCAAAGCTGAAGTAAGGAAACTAGCTCAATTAGAGCATATCAAGAAACTTTGTGTCTCCTGGTTTGTTTACCTTTTATCAGTGCTCTTAATATGCTTTCCTGCTTTTCCAAGAGGAGTAGGAGGGCTATGCTTTGTAAGATCACACTAGAAAAATCAAGTAAGAGACAGCTTTTTTAAGTAACAAATCAGAGTTAATAACAGGACAGCAAACAACTGCTACCAGCTTTCTGCTAGCTTGATGCTTCACTGCTTCTCGGTGCATTGGTTTGGCTGCATGATTAAATCTCATTTCGATTTTGCAGAAGTATATAGTTTTGTTTAACACACATTGCCAACCTATAATCTCTCAGGTAGTGTTTAAATAGCCTGTATAACTATTAGTTCTTTCCTGAACCAAACACCCATTAGGACTTGTCCTAAACAAAGAGCCTGGTAAAACATCTTCCATAAGAATGGCATCTCAAAACATTTTTCAAAGCCAAGCCCTGACTTTGCAGCAGACTCAAGTTCATCAGCTCTTGGAACCTACATTATGCCACTAATTGCAGGAATAATTAACGATGGCCAAATCTCAAAAAAGTGCCAAATTAGATTTCACTTGAGACAAGCAGATGTATTTTGGATGACTGGGTAAGGCCAAATCCTACCTGCCACTGAAGCCTAGAAGTCTGGTCACAGATGGAGAATCAGATTTGCAGCCTTCACATGACCCAGCTCTCCAAGCTTCAATCCCCCTATTCAAATCCCCCTGACCGGAGATCTGGACACACAATTGACTTAATGGCTTCTGAAAATAAAAGTTTTCCTTTGGAAGTCGGTTGGTTCATCCTACTTATATATTATAAAGGTTATTTTTCCTCCTGCACCTCTCTTCTTCTGCAGGTGAGCTAGAAACCCTGCCAGTGTCCTGCACTGCTACACAAGTTTCCCGATTCCTCTTGCACCGAGAAGGAAAAAACAGAAAAAGAAGATGAATCCTCCATAAAAATCTGATTTTAATCCAGTGAAAACCCTGGGTGAATGTTCAGAGGATTTTTTATATTACAGTGCATTGGTTTACACAAGCTGCATCCCAGCACCACACTAAGCTGTTCAAACCGTGATCTATGACTTGTGCTTCAATTGTATTTGAAACTTTCTTCATTGATTCATTTTTGGGACAGTTTAGGAGAGGGGGAACACAAAGCCTGGCCAGTGAAGTCCAACTTTCAGCTAGCTCGATCAGTAACTCAGGGGGTTGGGCTATTAAACATCCAGTCTCACCCTGTCCCTCCAGAAAACTAATTTTAGTCATTTCCCACTGGGAGATAAAATGCAGGTCTGCTCCCATTCCAGGGCCCTTTGGCTGGGACACAAATAGCTTTGGAAACACTCTTATCTATGCTTGAACATCCTTTCAGAAAATATATCAGCCTGCAAAGGGCTGTCTTGGTACCACTAAGCCTCTTCATAAGAAAAATGGGAGCTCAGCCCACACCCAGAGCTTTTCAAGGAGATTTGCTTTCCTCTCAACACCAACATGCCACAAGCACAGAGGGACAAAAATCCTAGTTGCATCCACCCTGAAAGGAACCTGCCCACGCATTTGGGAGGGGTCCTAGCAGCTCGCCTCTGAGGGTTGGGTCCTACATGTGGTCACAGAGAGGTGATGCTGCACGCCCAGCACGGCCCTAGCCATGCTCTGCAAGGTCAGTTTATCTCCTGCCTGGAGCACTCCTGTTATCTGAGACAACTTCTCTGGGACCCCCTGTTTTACACATGCTTGACATTTTTTTTGATTCCTCTTAAAACCTAGGCTTAGTCTCAGCTGAAAAAACCCAGGCTTATATCAAACACTGAAAGCAGAAATAGTTCGGAAATGTGGGCAAGTTGAAACCTAGTCTTGAACGGCTTGGGGCTGGCCGAGACACCGCTGGGTTCGAGCCCCTGTGCTCTGCAGGTTTCCTGAACCTGACCTCTTTCTCACATCGGTGACACTTGGCTCACGTGGCTTAGATTTCCCAACCAAAGCTTTGGCACCACTCCTGTTACAGTGCCAGAAAGTAACAAGCCATCACTAACTACTGACACATCTGCTGCCTGAGGACATTCAAACCCTGTCTGCGTAAACCATTATATACTTTTCTTTTTTTTTGGGGGGTGGGGTGGGGTGGGGGAAGAAAATAAAAGATTGGCCTTGCTTATCAGTAACAGCGAAATCCTGGCACGGCACGCCTCTCCTTTCCTCCGTGCCAGCCAAACCTGCTCCTGCACACCTCTGCAAGGGGGCTCCGGGATCTGGCAGTGATGACTGCCAGCGGACGATTGTGTTTGGGTGACTGTCTCGCTGGCTGGGTGTAGGGCCAGGCTTGGTGCAAGCCGCTGAGCCGGGTTTTGGAGCCTGTCTTGGGCTCCTGCCTCAGTGAACATTGGGATTTTCTCCCCCAGTATCAGACGAGCGATGGGAGCACCGTGCGAAGGCAGAGGCAGGCACAGATATTGCAGGCAGCAGCTTGGTGAGCCCCCACCTTCACATGCTGTCACAGCAAAGGCTTATCCTAGGCTCATCCCTAGGCTTGTTCCTAGTGTGTCCCAGGCTTATCCTAATCGTAAGGGAGTAGGCAGGGGCATCACAGTGTGAAGGAGATGCCCACAGGGTGAATAAGTGTGCTGTAAAAGGAGCAGCAGAGACTCCTCCGAACGTCTCCCTTGCCCAGTCCTGCACTGGGGACTATTCACAGCACGGGTGCTGCCACCCCAAGGGAACAACTCGTTCCCAATGGTTCCCAACCCCCCTGCCCAATGCCTTGCCCGATGGCTTCCAAACCTCCTGCGCTGTGGAGCATCAGGAGCCTCTTGCAGACAACCACACGCCCTGGCCAGCCCCTAAAGGAGACCAGTGGGATGGAGAGGTGACTTTTATGGTTGACAGCAGTTTGCAGATAAGCTGCAGGCTCCTTCCCATGGCCTCTGGGGTCACCGGTGGCTGCCATTTGGGAACTACAGCTCTGCATGTTGTGAGGATGTATTTCCACTGCCCCGCACTCTGCACACTGGTGTCTTTAAAGGCTGACACGTTGCAAAATAAGAACAAAATGTTTGCAGCACACTATCAAACCTCAGTGGCTTCATTTATCCCCACAGGACTGGTGTAAATGGTCAAACAAGACAGCAGAGAGCCAGGCCCACCGCCTCTTGGCCTGGAGCCCGGAGAGCAACGATCAGTGCATTTTTCCATCAGCTCTATTTATGAGTTGTCTCTCCCCAGAGCTGGAACTACCTCTATCCTTTGACAAAAAGGTCGTCTCCAAGTATTTCAGAGGTTAATCACCCTGGTGATGGCATTTTCTGGTGAGACACGTAGTCGTTGCTGTCACCCCTGATGAGCTACAGGCTTGCTCCGACCCGCAGGAGCACAGCGGTGCTGCGGCACGGTGTCTGTGCTGGCACAGTCCCTGCACGCTCCTGGCAACTGGGATTGCAGCCCTAAATGCTCAATAATCCCTTAAAACCTGCAGGATTTCATATGCCCTTTAAAGAAACTGCAGATTTTTTTTTTCTTCTTTCATTTAATAACATGGACGAACTTGCCTTGACCGCTTACTTGTGCAGGCACTGATCTGAGATATTTAGGGAAGTTTTATTTTACTTTGATGGGTACCTCTTGCACACCCTCACTGTCCATCCCCATGCTAGAAAAGGTGTCTCCTCACATGCTTATGTCCCAGAAAACAGAAAGGGCTGAATCACCCCCTGCATTACATGGAAGACCATTGTTTCATTTACTTAATGGAACACATTTTTACAGGGCCTTCACCCCATCTCTGAAACTGCAGGCTGCTTTTTCTTGGCCATATTTTTCATGCACTTTGTTTCCTTATCACACCATATAATTTTCAGACAAATGAAAATCTGGGCTTTCACTTGCACAAACACTTGGACTTAAAAACCTTGCCATTGCCAACTCTTACAAATGTATCCTCATAGTTGATGGTTTTTGTAAGGCCTTGGTCCTGGGAGAGTTGTGAATATACCAGAATCTTGACTTTCATTTTTTTCAGAAGCAATTTTCTAGCCTTCATGGTTACAGAGGAGAGCATAAAACTCAGGAACCCCAATAATGCAAAAAGTAAAAGGCAGAGAAAATGAACTCCCTTGTTACGATTTAAAAGGATATGCATTTGCTGGATTTTTAAGGGTATCTCATGAGCTGGGGTTGGCAGAGGTTTGGGAACACAGCCTGGGACCCTGCTCCAGCACCTCCTTTGGAAACAGGGTCCAGCACAACACCCACCCCCCACTGGGGTTCTTAGCCTGGGAAGTACTTCACCACAGTCTCCAGACATCACCATTTCTAGGCTGTTTTTCAACTTGTTACAAAAACTAAAGATGCATTGTATGTATCGGACTGCCTTTGCCAAGATAAATAAACTCATAGATGCCTTTTTTTCCAGGCATTCACAGTCAAATAAACGCAAATATTAACAATTGCTACGTTAGACCCAAACTTCTGTGAAATAATAAAAGAAAGTGACGCTGTAACCCTGCTTCTTAAATCACATGTTTAATGCACTCCTGTCTATCTGCTGCTTTCCATCCAAAAGCACTGGTAATTAATAGATAAGTGATAAGACAGAAAGTAATAATTCCAGGAAGCAGAACAATTCATTTTTATGAAAGACAGCGGTACTGTTGGCCTTCCATAGAGTGATCTGGTAGCAAAAAGTTCATTGCTGCTGCTGCGGGGGGAGTGGACGGCAGTGGGAATTTTAAAGGTCATTGGTCACCCTGTTGCAGCCCACAGGAAGGGTGCAGGGTGCTGGGTGCCTGTTCCTCCATCAGTGCAACTCCATTCACGTTGGACAGACAGCATCACACGGTGAGTGCCTCTAAAATAATGGGCATATCCCTGGAACCTTCTAATTAATGGTGTAGGACAAAAAAGATGGAGAGGCAATTTCACAGGGGTGTGCTGGAAGCTGGTATCGAGGATCTGTATCAGGCTTTACACAAACTTTGCACTACTTTACATCAAAGGCAAGCCAACACCATGAAGATGAAGGCGTTAGGGTCTCAGCCTTGTATTTTCACACGCAAAACTCCCAGGTCCCTTTCTGCTGCCATACGATTTGATGGGAGCAGAATCTGCTTGCTCAACTCCTGGGGAGTAATTGTAGGCTAATAACATGTGCTGGCATGTGGGTTGGGACGTTAAGTATGTGAGTAGGTGCCTCTGGAAATATGTCACTTAGAAAACACCCCTTTAGCCCACAGAAGCACTGTTCAACAACAGGAATTCCTTCAGATCTATGTTCATTCAAACTCTAAAGCCACTTTTTGTTGCTATGCCAGGCAATAAACCAGCGATAAATGAAGGAATTTACACATCAGACATCTTGGATTCCTCTCCCTCCTTTCCCAAGAGCAGTATGAGGGGACAGTTAACGATGCTAGTTTATGGTACAAATATTTTGACAGAATATATTTTGAAACCATAAATTTTAACAGTTCTGGCTGGTTTTAAACTCTGTTTTTCCCCAACCAGGAATCTGTGTAAAGTAATAATATCTGAAGTGTTTCTTAAGGAGCATAACCTGTCCCTAGGAAAACATTCTCCTTCCCTTAAAATAATACCGCTTCGCCTGACAAAGAAACTCTAAATGTCTGCACTTGTAAAGCATTCGTGACTCAAAGCTCTTTTATTCCATCTTTAGGTGAGATCTTGTGATCACTTGTGTGTAGGACCACTTGCTCGCACAACATTCCTGGGGGTCCCCCACTACCGCACCACCCCTGTGCCCCCAAAGCCCTGCTGCACCCACCTCCGCAGCACCTCCCAAGTGCTGCCGGTCTCACTTACACTTGGGAAGACAAAGCAAAAATAACTGACTTGCCCAAGGTCGTGATGAAAGAAAAGTTTTAAGGAAACGGAGGAAGAAACTGAACATCAGTGGAGTTAAGAATTATCTGGAGTGAGAATAGGATGGGTTTATCCTACACATGAATCCAGAAAGAGGAGTTAGGATGCTAACACTGCTACATTTCTGATTCCTTAATGGAGGGCATCCATTTTGATGGAACATCTTGGTTACTTCAAGTGGCAGCATAACGTGTCGCACTGAGCCCACGGACCAAGGTTGGTTTGTTGTGCTGCCAATGACAAACTGCCCTTGGCATGGAAACCTTGGGGCGCTGAGACAAGAGGGCTCAGAGGATGTGAGAAATTACACAGCACTCCATCTGGGAACGTGTCCCTGCCATAAAACCGGCACCTTCACTGGCCTGCTTGCAGCCTGGGGCAGCAGGAGGAGGTTGGCTTTGCCCGGCTCTCAGGGAGCAAAGCGCTCTCAGTTTAGCACAGGGAGGGAAGGGAAAGCTCTTCCCACAGAGCCCACAGCGTAACTGGGCATACCTGCAAGTGAGCAAGCTTTCACCTTGCCTGCTAAAGCAGCCACCATCCTGCATGTCCATTTGCAAGGCTCCTGGCCCCTCCTCACACACCTCCTGAACCCAATTCCAGTAACTGAGACCTTGAGACCTCAAGTCCCACAGCATCTGCCCCGCTGCGCAACACAAGGGGCAGCTTTGTGTCCCCAGAGGGTGGCTGGGAGCACACGGGCAGTGACCAGCACCTTCCGCTGCCTGCTCCCATGGGAACGTGGCAAGGCGGCGGCAGGGACTCGGGTGGGCAGACCACAGAAAATCATCCAGCCAAGATAGGATTGTCACAGGGAAGTATGCAAGGGACAGAGACTACAAATCCCAACGAAACCAAGCTTTGTTAGTGCCACTTCTTAATGAACAACTTGTTTAATTACCCAGTTGAAAAGGAACCAGTTTAGAGCAACTTTCCAATATGCTGCTTGGATGTCATTACACCCAAATAGGTCTGTTAATGGGAGGAATTTCAAACACCCTACAGCTGAAGTTTAGCTAGATTTGGGGTTATAGAGTGCTCTGGGACACATTTCCCACAGTGGAGCTTAAATTCTTTGCAAACGTACAATTAAAATGCTCAGATTGCACTAAAAACTGCTGCAGCTTAACCTTTTGCAACAATTTTTGATGGCCACATTTTTCTCTTTCCTAGAACAAAAAAACTAATATCTACAAACAGCAGGGCCTATGTCAATCTTCAGACATGCCAGCTCAGGGCTGAGAACTAGATAGGCAGAAAAAAATGTTGCTGGGAGAAGGATCTGGTTTTATCTGCTTCCGAACTTTCCCATGCACAGAAATGAAATGTGGACCCCGGCACCTCGGTGTCTGGCTCCAGCTCTAAAGTGGTTTCCACTAGTTATAGAACATGCTGACAGCCTCTTCAGATAAGTAGGGCAAGGCAAGGGCACTCGGGCACTTGGCAGCTGGAGACTCAAGCGTTCTGCTTGTGTGGCTTCAAGAGCAGCTTTTGAACCCCAGTTCCAGTGCATATGAACAATTCCTCTACCGAAGGCACCTGATCCACGAAACCCTTTGGTAATTTAAAGATCATTAAAATCTCCAGCCAGTAGTGCAGGCAACTTGGAAGCCCTCAAATCCATTCCTGTAAATGTAAGAAGACCGGGAAGGCAGTCACTGTTGAATGTGAACTGGCTTCCATGTTTGCTCCCAAATTTAAAAGGATTTCAAGGTGTCCGTCCATCGTAGGTTTTTACACCATTGCCCATCGCTGTGGTGCCCAAATCCCTTCCCCAAATCAAACAGTTTGCAATGCCCAAACCTTTAATGGCATCCATGGAATTTCTGTTCTTTTTCTTTCTAAAGGATAACATTTCAATGGGATCCAGAGCTCTCACATGGTGATTTTTTTCAAACAAGTTCAAATAATTTAAATTAATTAATTTTAAATATATTTAAATGCACATTCAGCCATGCTCTGGCAGGGAGGTGGGGGAGGCAGAGATTTTCAGATAGCTCCAATTTGGAGACAGAAGCAATTTTGTCTCTCTGCAGAAGCTTGCACAACTGACCATTAGCAAAATTGTTGGTGGCGTCAGGATGGTTATACCCGCGCTTTCAGGTCTCCCTCACACTATTACAGTACTTCCATTTCACAACTGACCTGTCTGTTTTGAAAGTGTAGAAATTGCTTTATAGTGCTATAAAGCTCTGTTTAAGATAATAGGTCATTTTTATCAAGTAAACCCTCTTCCCCCGGTTAAGATATTGCAGGGAAGCAGGCAGGTGCCTGGAATTGCCGTGACGTTCCTACCCCAAAATCCCCCAATGTCTGTGATGGGGCAGTATGACCAATGTGTAAGTAGCCAAGTGACACAATGACACTTTTTGGAGAGAAATAAGTAGAAAGGGATCCGGAGCCTTCAGCCACCTAAGGCTCTGGCAGGGCGATGACCACAAAAAGAGTTTTGCATGTGAGTTTGGGGCAGGAGCTGCTTTTTTGGATGGTTTCCCCATCTGCTCAGGACACGCTTGCGCCGTGTTGCTTAGCCAGGAGTCTCTCTTGAACAAACACTCCAGAAACGTGTCTGCAGAGCAGAGGGAGAGGCTGTCACAGGGTATTACTTCCATCCTTGTAATGTTGCTGAAACAGAAGTAGAGGCTCTTTCACACACACAAATTATGCTGTAGTGTAAACATAGCCTAGAGGAGCCCACTCGAATTTCAAAGCTACACGGCACAGTCCATCAGCCTCACACAGCACTTTGCACATGCGTGCGCGCGCGCACACACACACACGTTTTTAATGACAATGAAAAGAAAGCTTCTGCCTAACAATAAAAGAGAGTCGATAAGCAGTGGTCTGCCTCTTCTCCAGTAATCTCTCTGTAATCAGCTGGACAGCCTGAAATGGAGGCAGACAACAGAACATGGGGTGACGACGTCTTCCCCTATGAAAAATCTCCCTGACCTGGTGCCCTTCTAAGCAGACGAAGACGTTCGCTGACTGTCATCATCGTCCCTGGCATGTTCAGAGACTGCAGGCAGCCCCAGCCCTCTGCACTGATGCCAACCACACGTGGGCACCAAGGTTAGGAAGATGGCAAGTCCTTTGCCCTGGTCTCCAGCTCGTGTGAGGGTCAGCCCATAACCAGGCAGAGCTGTTCAGCACAGACCATCGGAGGCTGCAATGTTAATTTGCCCTGGGTTTAAAAATTACCCACTGTTCAGCTGCCTCTTACCCAGCTTTGGAAATATGATGTAAACCAGAAGACTAATATCTTCAGAAAGCTCAAATTAGTCTGAGACAGCTCGGTTTCCGGCAGACTGAGGATAATTGCTACTGGTTGGTCGCCCAAACTTCACTGTTTTGAACTTACTTTTCAGTTGCTTATTCATTTTCCCCGAACTGTGTCTCCTGCTTACAACACGGCACATTTTGGACAGGGAGGGAGCAGATCCTGAAGTATCAGCACCTCCCTCTGCTCACAAACTCTGCATCTCTGTGTGTTACCCCCCAACCACACGATGGAGGGGCTGGCGTGACAGAGCGTTTATTGCTGGAGCAACCGAGTAAACAGAATCCCACATCAATCAATGCTGTTTAAAAGGTTTATTACATTTCACGGCTGCCGTAATTGACAGCAGGGCCCTCAGGTTTGAAAGGCTTTTCTATTTTCTTTTACATTCGTGTGTAAGGGCTTTGCACATTGTTAAGGAGGGTCTCCTTGCAGTTCAATTTGCCCTCTGTTCGAGATGAAACTTCCCAAATTTCCCCGGTGTGAGACGAAGAGGTGTTAATGAGAGAAACGCAAAGGAATGAATCACAGCCAGCCCCAGCCCAGCAGTACAGTCTGCTCCTCGGCTGTGTAATGCACATAATGTTCATGAGGAAGTAGTTGAACTAGTTTCTTTCTCTGAAACAGCCCTGAGAAGAGCTGCAAATTTTTTGTAGAGCAAATGTCAACAATGCAGGACTCTCCTCCTCGTCTCCTTCAGCAGAGACCCAAAGCAAAGCCATGGAAAGGCACGTAAGGCATAATTCAAAGCAGGCTATTTAAATCTCAATTCAGAATTACACTCATATCAAGGAAACTTAATTCTCTGTATTTTAACATCTTATCTCCAATATGATTTCTCCAAACAAAGAGCAGTCTGGAAACAGCCAGTAGATAATCCATCCAATCTCTGGTATCTCAGTCAGAGAAAGTCAGTGCCTTGGGGCAGCGGAAAGAGATGGGGGGGAGGGAGAGGCAGGAGCACCCAGTTCCCAAAGGGACATGCTGGATGCTTGCCTTGGCATGGGGCATCACCACCTGATGAGCCCCAGGGCTGGCAGGACTAGAGGAGCTGCTGGGTGCAGCCAGTATGGACGAGGGTTGGCTGCACATCGTGCCACTGTGTGAGGCCCTCTGCAAGTTCAGCAAGGGCCGCTGCCCCCAAGTCGCTGTGCGAAGCAGCAATCACTGCAGGAAAAGAGGCTCTACAGTGCTCAGCATCAAACCCACCAGCACAGGACACTACTGCAACCAGCCAGTTGAGCACAACCATGGGCTAAGATGCTCCTCTGTGTGTTATTCATATGATAACACACCTAAATTCATAAGGGAGAAATCACATGCCAGTAAGCACTTGTGGAAATGTGGGAAATATGGGAAATTGCACTTTTTTCAGCATTCCTTTGAAGATGAGTGCTTTTTCTGGATTTCATGTCTCCCAACCAGGAGCTGGGCAACAAAGTCCCGTTCTAATTGCTCAGCAAGCATAAAGACTGGATCCTGGGTCTATCATCTCTAGTCCTTCACTAAAAGTGGGCTCTTGGACACTCTGTAAGGTCAACAGATTATATGAACAGAACTTAGAAGACAATTGAGGATTGATAAATTTACTTAGTTCAAACTGTTCCTCACAATATTTTTCACATGCTACATCCCAAACGCAGCCACCTGCCTACAAACACATGAGAAGTGCCGACCTAACTCTGGCTCCAAGGTCTGGTCCTACTACATCAGTGGCAAAACTCCTTGTGATGACGACAGTACTAATGACTAGTTCTGATAATAATTAAATTTCAAGGAGAACTTTTCATCCAAAATGATACCATAAGCACTAGCTAACATTCTGCAGATAGAGGGAACTAAGTGCGTGGAAATTCACTGGTGTGTAATGTTTCCTGTTTTTACACTTGCCAAAGGGATCCAGAATGGGATAGTCTTGTAGAGCCTGGACAAAAGATATGGTCCCTGGTACTATTTGGGAGCCAGCTCTTCCTCAAGTAGAAATTCTTTTTAAAGACCAAACTTCAACATTAAACATTACGTCTAACCTGTGGTAAAACTTTCACTAATACAAACAGGGCTGAACTGCTCCCCGTCCTGTCCCCAAAACCTTGTAACTGAGAGTGAACAAGTTCCACCACAGGTAGAGGTGGCCCCTTGCTCTGTGCTTACTCAGCAAGATCCTCATCCAAATCCTCACCCAAAATCCTTGTGTGCCTATGGGCTGATCTTCCACAAAATCTTCAGAAGGAATTTTCATGACTATAGGTCGCCTCATACATACTTGTATTTATTTAGATGGGTTTTAGCTGGAAAATGCAAATCAAGAAACAAGAAATGACTTATTTTGACCTCAGCCCCAATTCTATACTTGTACAGAACTGGAATTTGGACCCGCAATTTTTATTATCTTTTTTTTTTTTCTAGATGGGACAGAGAGCAAGGGAATTCCTCTGAGACTTTCCCAAACCAACATGCTTCCTAAAAATAGCTGCACAGATTGGGGTTTTTGCCTGAGGTGCATTGCATTTTAATGGTGTTATAGAGAAGGCTGCTTTTTTATTCAGCAACCTCTTAATCTTATGAAAGATCATTCCTCAAGAGCTGGCCACTCCCCGTCCCACTTCAAAGGTTTGTTTTCTTGTTTGTTTGTTTTTGCAATCTCTGTCATTGTGTTCACCAAGCACGATAATGAATGCTTTACTGGAAAGGTGTGATGGTCCTGATGCAGATATGGCAGGATCTCTCCTGAAAAGAGCTCACATTAATTGAATCTTGGAGAGTCATGAGGCAAGAAGCAAACCACTGGCTGGCTCCGGATCTCTGCAGGCTGCTTCAACCAACAAAAAGATCATACTGACACTCTGGCAATCTCTTGAGAGTATTGCAACAGCTGCACAATATGTGCTGTACATTTGCACTATATCAAAATTTTGTAAGAGTAATAGGTTGGCATGGTGCTGGTGGTGCCGTCCCCTTCCAGGCAGTGAGGGTACCGCTAGATCATTGCACATTGCACGTGTAACCTTTCATATTATTTTCCATATGTTTGACTTGTTGGTGACTAGGAGCAATGTGGTACAGGCAAAGGTTTTTTCAAATCACATCTTGCTGACTTGTACAGTCTCAAGTCTCCAAGCAAGCACACTCGGCTAAATGGACAACACGCACCCAAGCATTACAGCTTCAGCGTTGGCACCATCACGTGGCTTAGCTTCTGTTTGGTTTCAAGCACTAGATCTTTTGCAGGAATCATCCCCCAGAGGATTCAAACACTTATGCTGACTTCTTGATTGAGGTGCTGGAGGTGTCCTGGAGCTCAGGACCACCCCGACACCTAGCAGCTCTGTTCCATCCCATCCTGTAGGCAGGCCAACTTCAATTCCAGTGCAGGCTGAAGATGTCACCTTGTCACCTTACAGAAGATCCAGAAACCTGTCCAGGAAGCCCTGGCCTGTCTTCTCTGCTGGTGGCAAACCCCTGTGGCATCACCGCAATGGCTGATGAGTCACAGGCAAAGAGCCTCCTCAAAGTTGGCTGTTACACCTTAACGTGCAGTTTTCTTTAGTGCAAGGGAAAAACAGTCATTGTAGAATAATGCTTGAAAGAGCATTAAAAGGTCTTGTTCTCTAATGTAGTGATTTATTTGTGTATTTGCTGTGATCCGCTTGAAAAGGAGAATTATACAGTAACCTACAAAGTGGGAGAAATACACAAACCACAGGCTTGCATTTTCTTTTTTATGATGATGCACAACTCCCAAAGGGTATGTGAGTGCGTCCCAAGCCAAGATTCAACCCACCTTACACAGACATCTCACAAGTCTAAGCGTCTGGTCACCTTAGGCTCCCTCCACAGTAAGTGGAGAGCTGTATGCATCTCCAGTGGGCACTGCCTAAGACCTTAATTACTCCCTAAGATCTTAATTAATCCCTGGAGGTGTTCACCTGCATTCCTCCACAACAGAGGGAGCCAAGCTCTACTTCAGGCATCCCATGCCATGAAATGCCTAGGTAAGTGTGGGATGAATCCACAGAAGTGCAGAACTGTGCAATGAATTTTGTTTATTGCCCAAGTGTGGACTCCTTCCCTGCAGCGAATGATCTTCTCACTGTTGAACTTTCTATGGCAATTCTCTCAGCAGAAGAGTAACACTGAAACACTCCACAGCCCATGGCCAAGCGGGTAGAACAGTGCTCCTTCACAACACCTCCCAAATTCACTTGGGATTTATCCCTCTGAAATAGTTCTGTTGTTCCAAAACAGCAGATTTAATCTTTCCATCACAGACAACATTAGGTGTACTGGGATGATACAGACAGGGAAATTCAAACACAGTTCCCTGGCACAGGGTCTGAGCTGCCCCAGAATGCAGTAGAAACAGGGAGAAGTCAGTTTTCTGCAAACTCCATGTTCTGGTGCCCGTGGGTGCCAGATCCTCCTGTGATGGGTGCATCAAGCACCATTCCCACCTTCCCTGGCACCATTTCAGCTGCACTCTCCCTTGTTACCAATCATTGCTGGTTCAGCTGGTCCATCCTTGGCTGAGGTCAGCTATTCACCTAAGAAAATGCGCTCTGAACTTGATCTTTTGCTAGATTTATCCTGCAAGAAGATCTTTGGGCTTCCTCCTCCATTCTGTGCAGTTCAGCAAAGAATGGATGAGATCCAGCTGAGCGGTGATCTCTCCTGAACACGGCTGGAAACCCTTCCCAGCTTGGTGGCTCCCAGGGACTAGGCAGATCAGGGCTGTTTGGCAGTGAAGGGCTCGGCTCCATCAACGGTCCCAGACATTCCCTGTCCACGTGAGCCTTTTGGTGGGACTGCTGCGCCACGGGCATTGCTGTGCTTTGCTCTACCTGTGGGATGGCAGGTCGCCACGGTCAGAAGTTCCTCCTCATTGAACTCTTCATCACATCTCCAATGAAAATACCCTTTTTATGTGCTAAACCCAGCATCTCATTCCAAATGTAACAAATTAAAGTGTATGAAAGTTTGAAAATACCTTAAATGCTAGGATAAGCAAAACTATAAAAAGCTTAATGCCACAAATCAGGGACTATACTGGAATGAGAGACTTTAAGGGAACCTGAAAAATCTGGGATTGTCTGGGTGAGGGGATCACGATTCCTTTGGGCTGTAACTCCTGGCATTAATTCATGATCTGGGAACAACATGAGTAGCTAGCTCCTGGATTTCTGCTGTTGTCTAGGGGTTTGGGGTTGGGTTTTGCTGGGGTTTTTTTGTTTGTTTGTTTCTTCAAGTCCTGTATTCCCAGAATGTATTTTAAAATAGTCCCTGCCGTGAAAATGTTCTTCAGGACTTCCAAAAAAGTTTATTACAGTGAATTCAGGTTGTTTGCTTCTTCGTCACTCACCCAGTGCTTTCTTCTGGTGTGTTTGCTCAGAGCTGTGCCAAAATGATCTGCACAGTGTGCCACTAAAAATGCAGACTTCTGAATTGTAAGCTGCAGTTTGCACAGTAATTTATGTTTGGGTGGAAAGCACATTTTCCCATGCAGAGAGGGACAAAAGAACATCTTTACGAAATACTGAGCGTATTTGTGTGTGTGTGAGAGAGGGGGGCACAGAACTGCTTCCTTAGCATTCCTGCTGGTATTCATAGCACAGAGATCCAAACCATGGCAGCTTGTCTTTTTGATGAACCTAGATTACTTCTGTCCTCAATAAAGCTATACTGCTTCTATTTTGTCTCATGTGCAGACAGTTGATTTTTTTTATTCTTTCACACCATCTTGTAAATCTGTTGTACTATTCCTGAGAAAATAGCCCAAATTTGTCATAGGTATCATCACAACTACAAAAAAGGTGCATCATTACTGCCTCTGACAGCCGGGCATATCTATAAAACCTCTGAGTACTGTAACTTTGTACCCACAGGTGGTATTGCAGATTCTGAGAAACCCTCTAAATTTGACCTCTCTACACTCAAAAATGAATTTACTGAACATTTCCCTTTTGAAACCTTATTCTATACAAAACAAAAATGATGTGTGAAATGAGCCATAACCTGATTATTAAAAAATAAGGATTTATCAACTACGAAAATATTGAAAGGGCCCATCCTTTCCCTCTGCACAAACTATGCAGACACCATACACGGTAACATCCTTCTCATGCTGGGCTGCAGTGAACATCCACAGTGCCATAATCACAGCAGCTTCTCTAAAGTCCTTCCCCGTGTTCTGTGCCGAAGGGCAGGCTGGAAACTCAGGTACCGGCTCTTTTTGCTCAGTCTCTGCAGACTGCAGTGTCCGAGCACTGATGGAGACAGGACCCAGTATCCTGGCACACAGCTTCTGTGAGTTGTTCTGGAGATATGTGTGACACCAACCCAGAAGCTCTCTGCCCTGCCCTTGTCTCTCATGTACCTTCTACATGATGTCCTCCTGGTCTCAGGGTTCTGCAAAGCCTTCAGCATTGGACGTTTGTGGATGTTTTGGCCCTTTACAGAGTTTCCACTTTTCTGTGCAACAACTGGCACAATGATTCATCCTGAAAAGCACCAACGGTATAACCAATACCTGCACAGCACCAAGTCTCAATGCCTCCTTTGTTTCACTAGCAGGGTTTGAAAGCACGCTTGAAAGCACCTTCCAAACTGTTCAATGCACTCCACAGCAACAAGTGTCCGCTAAGGAATTCTTCATCTCAACCCAGCCACCAAGTGCTGCCCCACTCTGGTCCTTGCTCTATCAGGCTATGCAGACGGTCACATCACCTTGAGCCAGCATGCAGTGATGTACCAGAAGCAAGTTTCCTCCTAATTTAGAGTCAGTCTGTATCAGAAGAGCCTCCTGACCGCTCTGAGGCACGGTGGTCCATCCCCCCAGAAATGCACGGTCTGATGCACAACCCCCGCTGGAGCCAAGCCTGCCTGAAGCACCACGCAGCGCGCTGCACCGCTCCACGACGTGACAAGTGTCTGTCACCTGAGGCACTACAGAAAGGGACTTGAGTTTCTCCTCCCCAATTTTATGTCGACCATAAGATATCCTTTGTGACACCAATTTGCTCTCAGTGTGCTTGCATTATGAGCTCCATTTGCAAAGAGGGATTACCAGGTAACATTTAGTTAATGACATATAGAAATATTCAGCTGGTCTTGCAAGCAAGAGAGGTGAAACAAGAATTGCACAGGGATACATGTTAGAAGGAGGCAGGCACACTGCATGCTTACGTCCTTAAACGCTTTCATTAGATATAGTTTGGTGATTGGTGCTGGGAACATAAAACTAGAACAATTGGGGAAGCAAAAAAGAAAAAAAAAAAACCAACAACAAAAAAAACCTGAAGGGAAAATCAGAAGTAGGAATTTTAAACAGGAAAAGCATGGCGTCGGGACGGGCGGAAGATAACAGAGTGCTCTGCTGAACACACAAACAAACAAAAAATAACAGAGACAAACTGGCAAAACATTCTTCTGGCTGACTTAACCACTGCTCTGTTACAGTCACAGGTCTCCAACCAACGCTGTCATTTTGTCACTGCTCCAGCATCCTTCCCTGCAGATAAATTTGAGTGGAAGGGATCTCTTTGCTGTTATAGGGGCCTGGTAACAAAAGAGCAATGAGAGAGAAATGTCAAGAGCAAAACGAGTAATGGTTCCCCTCTCATTAAATGAGGGTAATACCTCTGACCTCTCTGTGAAGTACTTTAAAAGTTATTAGCAAAAAGTTCTAGATAAGCAGTTGGACATATCACTGTTACCGCTGACTGCGGCTGCTTCCATGGAGCAAGGTTTTCCCTTTAAAATCACATCCAAAATGTGACGCGAGCAAGTGAGATGATCGATTCCTGCCAGGCTCGGTGCTCCCGGAAAGCTGTGTAGCTCTGAGGGCCAGCAGTGCTCCATCCCCTCCCAACCCTGCTGCACAGGCCAGAAACCCCAAACCCCACGAGGGAGAGCTGCCACAGCCATGTCCCTGCTCCTCTCGTTTTCCAGGCCGTGCCGCCCTACCAGCAGCTTCTGAGACAGCACACGCTGCAGGTGCTGAGCCATGCCCAGGCTTAAACTGCTTTTGCCGAGGGGGCTGTCCCAGCTATATCGCTGCTACGGACTGAGAGCAAGCGTGGGGTCCGTCTCCCCTAAGGCTCTTCCTGCCTGTTAAGTGCTCCTTCTCCCCCATCCCGGCAGGCGATGAATTACCCTGGCATGTTAAACAGACCTCCCAGCACTTCTCCCAGCACAGCGCAGCAATAGCACTCTCAGTATTCTGGGGAACTAACAGAAGCCAAGAAAAGATCTAATGGTAATGACTGCTCATGTAATTAAAGTTTGGGTTACTTTAAAAGACTAAAATCATCTAGAGACCTCAGCAAATCACCCTGAAGATACGAACAGCAACCTTTAGATCCACAGCCCTACTGACAGCCACCAAGCAGAGATGAGGACAGAGTCCATGATCTCCTGGGGAATGCAGAGTTTATTCCAGTTACTCTAATTGTTCATAACACTATTTCCCAAATAGCACTGCATTCTCAGGAGATGAAGAGAGGATGGCTGTTTATACTGCATGCGATAACTAAACAGTGCTGGAGAATTATCTTATCTTTCCATCAGGATTCCAGTGTGGAGGGTTCCTTTGTAAAGCCCAAACGAGCCCCCTGGAAGTTTTCCCAAACATTGTTTTACACATTATTTTATCCACGGAAGTTAAAGGTCTTTCTTCAAAGAATGGGAAATGTATCACTTTTTTTTCTCTTCAGATCTCCATGAGAAATGATCCCAAATGGAAAAATCAGTGTAAAGCTAAGGTCCCTCTCTTGTGTACAAGGGGCTCGGACAGTCGCCATCGATCGCTCACACTGATGGCCATTGTATGAAGCCAAAGCCTGACATTTCAGCTGTCAAACACGAGAACCCCATGCCCCATGCCCGAGAGCTGCTGCCGTGTGCCTGGAGAGATCCCACACCAGCAAAGCAGGCTGCCACACCGGGCACCGGGACAGAGAGCGGTGGTCAACCTATTCTTGGTGTGGCAAAAGCCTGGCGGATGGTAGCTGAGCAATGGTGTCCTCAGAAACCTCTGCTCCCCGGTCCTCTGACAGCTGGCCACGTTCTCCATTTCATAGGTTTGCCTTCCCTGCAAGACTGTTCCTCATAACAATTTGAGAAAAAATTAAGAATATGTAGGAAGAACCATAAGGGGAAAATGAAATGGGATTTCAAAAAGGCGCTAGTTGATTATTAGGAATAAATAGTCCCTGCCCCATATATATATACATAACACCAGCTCATCAAGTCATTTCGGTATCAGGTAATTTCCTTATCTCCATACTGTAGGTAGGGAAAGAGAGGCCTGGAGAGATCCAGCCTCTGCCCACCATCATACAAAAAGCTTCTCGAGACTGGGGAACCAGTGGTTTGGGGAGAAACCAACCTCTCTCCAACTGAACCATCACCAGTGAACATCATGGGCAAAACTGGCCTTTTTGGCCCACATATGACAGCTCCTTATGGCACCCCTTTTTTGAACAACAATAACAGAAAAACTAGCACTACCACCAACTTCTCAGGTGTTTCTTGGGGACAAATTTTCCAGAGTGGCAATAATTTACCTGCATGTATCCCGCTGATTTTCCACAGACCCCTGTTCTTACTGCCATCAAGTACCTTAGAAAACTTAAGTCTTTCCTTGATGTCTCTCAGAAGGACTGAGAAACGTGGGAAAAAAAAAGGAAAAGAATAACTATAACGACGAAGAAACAGGAAAAGCCATTATATACAGTAATAAAAAGACTGCTTCCCCCCCTGTTCAAAACATGATCGTATTATCTTAGCAACCAGCACAGCAAAGCAGATTTTACCACAGGAATTGTATAACCATTCCTAAAGAAACGGGAAGGGGAAAGCATTTATTCCTTTCTATATTTTATGACGTGAGAGATGATATGATTTGCTGAAGTTGAGGTTGCACATATACAGCCAGAGTAGGTTCCACACTCATTGTTTTTGCATTTTGCTGCCTATACGCTGCAGGGCGAGGTAGTTTCCTACTGCTGGTGTTTGAAGGGCCTGAAACCATAATAGTTTCTCTGTAACATTCCCAAATGTTGACATGCTTGGTGCCTGTTTTGTCAAGTAAACCTCTGCAATCTCCTTCAGAGTTGTCTAGGGTGCACTAAATTAGTTAGCTGTTCTTGCACTTCTACTCAGTACTTTCTGCCTGGCTTAATAAAAAGTCCTTCAGGAGAAATATATATATATACATTTAAAAAAAGCCCCCAGAAAAGTCTTTCTTGCTATATAAACAGTGCACTCAGATCCAATACCTTGGAAATGCTCTGCAGCACTCACATTCCATAACCTAAGCAGCGAGAAGGGTTAAATGAGATTTACAACCGTTCGGAGCAATTACGCAGCACTGCAATTTAATGGTAATTCCAGAAAGAGCATCTCTGAACAAGACAGACATGTTGGGAGAGCCACTCACAGGAAGCTCTTCAGGCAAAACATTACATACGCTGTTAATTAGGGTCATTGACTTCTCTGCGGAACGATCCTTATCAAGGACAGCAAGGCAGAGTCAGCACTCAGCTCCTCTGCTCAGAGGAAGAGCGCAGGAGAGGACAGGCGCGGGATGGCTTGCAGAGGGAGACCCAGCTGGGCTGGGCGATGCTGGATGGAGAACCGGATCCTGTTCAAGTTGGTAAAACATTTTTTCCTGCTTTTTATTGCTGAAGGACTGCAGGCGCTGAGAAGATCTTTGACCAAACCAGGCTTTGCTTGAACTGTGAAAGCTGTTTGTTTGCTTTCTGCTCTACCTGGGCAGTGAAAACAGCTTTGCTTTCTGCCTGTCAAGCTCTAGCAGGCTGCTGAAATGCTTGAGTGACAAACGTGGCAGGAGGAGGTTTCAGTCTAAACAAGAACCCGTTTTCATTGCGTTTTCACCCTTTTATTTCCCTGCAAGGTTTCTATTCACGTAGGGTTTCATAAAACATCACCGCACAGCTTAAACTTGGGGCCCACGGTACCTGCCAGTTCTCCTTTCAAGCAAGTCTAAACCCTAATTGCTGGGACTGGCCTGCTGAATGCTTAGCATCTGAATAATGAATTACTTATCTTTGCTGTTGAGGCAGAAACGTATTAGGCATTACTAGCTCCAGCCTCAGATTCTTTGACTGGGTTCCAGCTGTAAACATTCAACAGGAAGAGGTTAATTTTTTGATTCAGTTAATATAAATACTGAAAGGTTCCTTACTTCACTGTCCCACATCACTGCAACATACATTCTGTAATTAGAAGCATATTTTTGTGATTTCAAGGTATATTTTGCCAAACCAACAAAAAGCATCAAACTCCAACATTTATGCCAAAAATACCCACTGTATAATTTCTGCCAAATCAACAAAAGTCTTCTTTTGTCCTTCCCAAACCACACTAAAGAACAGTCTGTTAAGAAGCCCAAATGTTAAAGTTCAAAAAAAGCCCTCTATTATACAGCATACAAGATAGGGAGAAATAACAAAACCGACTGATTCCAGTGCTGCCATTTATGCAAGAGGGAAGTTAGCATCTTTGTCTCTGCCAGGCATGGTGTCTCTCTTTAACTCTGCTTATTCCCCCTCCACCCCACACGCATTTCTCCCTCTTTTTTTTTTTTTTCATTTTCCTAAAGCTTACTTAGCATCTGGAACGTGTAGGCAGCAAACCATGTGTTTGCAGTAAACTTTGAAAGCAGACCCAATGAGGACCACATGGGCAGGTATCCTGGAAAGCTAACCTGGCTTTCAGGGACTGCTCGGGCAATAACGCAAAATGTACCAAATACTATTGGACGCAGCTAAATTATGAACAACAACATTAAAAAAAAAATTAGAAGAAAAGAAAGAAAGAAAAGGAGAGCATTTTGGTGGTAATTAAGTCTTTCCTTTCCCCGACTTGAAGAAAAATTTTAATTAGAAGTTCAAGCATTTGGTTTTAATTCAGTCCAATGCACAAATGGTTTATTTCCACACAGCATATTTTCATAGTCTACGAAACAGCCTGCAACTAGGAAGCCATTACAGCCAGTGATTACAGCTTTTACATGCACTTATTATACTTTTGGAAATAGTGGCAGAATGGATTCACTTACATTTCTCCCTGCACATTAGGGTGGATCCATGTGCAATTAATTAGACAGGCTTGGTACAGACAATTAACAAACATTTTTTTTAAACAGAGAAATTCAGTAGTCTTTACATACTCAGCATAGATATTAGAAAATGGCATTTTGCCAGCGTGCACAGCTCTGAATAGAATTTACTTTTGAACATCTGCTAAGTCTTTAACTAACTGCACCATGACTGAATATTGTTTGGATGAACGTTAGACAATAATGTTCAATCTGGCACCAGCAGAGACCGAATGATTCATTGCCATAGTAACCACTAATGCAAAGGGTCCCTTAAATAATAATTCGTTATTTATAGACACATCAAGGATGCTCCAATGCTACTTTAAACCAGCCAAAAATTGAATAGCCTTTTCCTTTTTGAATGCAAACTTTATGTTTGCACGCTTGGTTTTCTGATGCATGCTAATTGCTGAAAGTCACTCTGGAGGCACTGAACCCGAAGGTCCAGGCTTTCAGCAGACCATCAAAGCCCCCTGGCCCTCAGCAGCTTTGCCCAATCCCACCGCCCCCATGGCAAAGGGGAGAGGGCAGGCAAGGTGTTCACCTGGCAGCGGGTGATGAGGGCTCTGAAATGGGGGCCCTGCCAGGTGTAGCTCTTACTGAAAAAAGTAGAATTTACATTATTTGGAGAATTTCTTAGGCCGAATCAATCAGGAAAAGAAGGCATGAGGAAGAGCTCTGTAATTGCATCTGATAGGGGGGTTTGCATGGAAGTATGAATAGATACAAAATACTCCAGCAGCAACAACAAATTCAGTGCCATCAGCCAACATTTTGGGACCTAGTGAAAAATCACAGGGATTTTGGAAACGGTGTGTTTTTTATCTATTACAAAGGGTCTTCAACCACGACTGCAGAACAGATTTATTTCCACTGATAGCTTTGTACTTGAAACTTCTCGGGATGGAGCTTAGTGAGCAGTAGCAATGTGAGAGCCACGGTAGCTTCCCAGGTACAAACAGCTGGGGCTTGCACAGCTACCAGCCTGCTGGGCTTGGCTGATCTGGCAAGGTGGATGAACTGGCTGCCTCCACAAGTCAACATAAAAAGGCAAGACTTCTTGGATAGGATCAGAGCTCCATAGGAGCCAGGACTGCTGTGTTATGAAGAGGCAAGGGGTGGGAGCTGCACTCGGACACACAGCAAAATAGTCCATGAGACAGCATCTGAGGAGAGAGGCTTATCATCTTTCCAGCCGTTTTTGCAAAAATTTCTGATTAATTTCCTGCTGGCTACTGTCAGAGAGAGGGTACAGAACTAGCTGGGCCACATCCCAGATCCCGTCTGTGTTCCTAAATACTTTGCTTATCTCTCTGTGTCATGGAGCTGTGATTGCATAGCTTGAGGAGCTAAAAATATTGCCAAAATCTTTAAAAAGAGAGGCATAGTTCTATTTTTTCAACTGCACTGATAAATGGAAATGACTGGACAGATGGATGTCGGGGCAAGGCCCAGGTGGTTACAGCAAATCTGGATGAAGCTCCATTCCTGCCTGACATAGGTCCTTTTTGCCAGGGTGCCTTTCACCTGCATGTTGAAGACCTGGCAGAGATGGTGCTGGGAGATGCAGCAAAGCCATCAGAGCTAACTTCTTTTGGCCACTGTTTATCAAAACTGGATTCCCTTAGGCATAGCATGCACCGGCTTTGCTCGCGAGCATGGCTTTGGTCAGCAAACTTGATTGGAAAGCCAGAGTAAGAATTTGGGGGCATGTTTACATGGCTGCAAGCCCTTTGCACAGCCAAGTGGGGGGCATCTCCATGGGCTGCAAGGATGACTGAGCAGCTACGTGCCTCAGCATCTATCTCTGGGACTGATGGGCCGTGGGTGAGTGCCATGCAGCCTGTTTAAAGCACAGACCCCCTCTGCCCCTGAGACAGCCTCCATCCATGGGACCTTACTGTCAGTGATTTCAGTAGCAAGCTGGGAGGGTCAGGCACATTGCACTTGCCAGAGGAGGTGAGGAAAGAAGCCAGTGTGAGCCCTCAGAGTGAGCTCAATGGTGCGGAGAGGTGAGCCAGGGGCATGCACGGGGGCTGGCTAACACATGGCTGCAAATGGCACGGAGCAATGAAACCAAATGAGATCTCTGAGCCAGCAGGGCAAAGAAAACCAGGGGGCTGATGTTGTCCCTATCGCAAAACCCACCATGAACCTAGAATCTGCCCGTTCAGAGCTGAAACGTGAATTTGAGCACTAGCAGCACAGTACTGCTGAACTACACCAGGAGTGACCTTTCATGTTACCTCTAGTACTATTTAGACTGGCTGAGCTTCCCTGGCCTAGCAGCAATCACAGTCTCCATCTGCCCACTCCAAATTAGAGTTATAGCATGTGCTGCCGATGCAGTCTCTTGGGTTTGTTTTTTTTCTTGCAATCTTGACTTCATCCCAGCAAGGGCTCCTGTCTCTAACTAGCCGCTGTCAAAACAACTCCAGCGGGGAGATAAGGGAGAGAAGACTTTGAAGAGGCTCCTTCCTGCAAGCTGCTCGCTATCTCCCCAAGACATTTGTCAGCATCCCCTAGGAAGGGCAGCAGACGTGGGGAAGCCAGGAACCATTCCCCCTCTTAAGCCTCCAGTCACATCACAACACCGTATTTAAAATGGCTTGTGAATCTCAGATAAAAAGCAAGCGATTAGCGTCTAGAAGAAACCTCTGTTTTCTATCACCAGATGTGGTCGTTTCCCATCAGGACAGATATTCATTCATGGAAGGACAAATATTTCTGTCCTTTTTTCCCAGCTTTCTTGCTCCTCTGCTCTTCACAGCCACCTTTCTCCTGATTTAAATTAGGCTGTGGCTTTGGAGCATGCCCAAATCCACCCCCAAGAGAAAATAAGATTAGAAAAGGGATGTGATTCATTTGGTAGTTTCCCCTTTCTTAGATCTTGCTTTGAGTGAAGCATCATCAGACAAAAGCTGGCAATTGATGATAGCCTGCTCCTTCACAAGAGGACACGATCCAGGGCTGTTCTGCTTTCCGGTGCCCATCGGTACTTGCCTGCCTCTGTGGCACAGCATGTGCCCCCCGCTCCGGCAGCCCAGCTGGGCCCTGCAGGCCAACGCAGCTCCCTTTATCTGATAAGTGAATCGTGCCCAAACTGAACCAGTTTCTGCCATCAGGCAGAACTTCTCCCTTTGGCTGTGTGAGGCGGGTCATCTCCATGCCTCCTGGCCATCTGCGAGAGGCTTGTTTGGAGTATTAATCAATAGCTCCCAGCTTGCGGTATGGCTCGCGTGCGGCAGGGCTGCCCACGGAGCTCACCCGGTGCTGCTGTGCTTCTCCAACTGGCTGAGGGTTTAGTGTTTTTTTTTTAAAAAAACAGGAAACCACATATTTTCAGTACTAATTTTCAAGTTTAAACCTGCGAAACAAGGAGATTTGGAAATATTTCCATCCCATTTTTCTAGGTACCTGATGAACAGCAGGAGCAGCTTTCTTGTTCTCTTCTCACTGTGTAACTATTTGATGGGATTTAGCAGCAAAGCCTCCTTTTATACCTGCTTCAAGACGGGGGTAACAACCGTGCTGTCAGGTCTTGTTCTCTTGGGAAACTCAGCATCTTCTTGAGGACTCCCTGCTGAGAAGTTCCCCTTGGACCACTGAGCCTTTCCCCCAGCCAGCAGCAACCACTGCTCCCCAGCCCGTTTGGCACTCCCATGGGAAACCCGAGACCCAGCACCATCCTCAAGCTCCCTGGCACTGAGCAAGCCCCAAACATCTTTTCAGGGGCTTGCCGAGCAGAACCAAGCCACAGCTTTGCCTGGGTGGAAACACAGCAGCTTGCTGCCCAAAGCAACCCTGGGGTGCGGTGAGACGTTGCCGCTGTGTCGACGGCAGCAGAGGCGGCGAACGGGAGACGCCAGGCGCGGGGCACAGGATGGAGGGGTCGCAGCACCTGAGCCCCCGCCTGGCTCCACAGCCCTGCTCCAGAGCAACAGCATTTCCTGCAACGGCGCTTTTAAGGGAGCCGCTCAGCCGAAAGCCGGCAGAGCTGTTACTGTTTTCTTATTTTTAAAATGGGCAAACAAAACATAGGAGTAAGAGCTATTAAAAAAAAAACAACACTGAAGTCTGCAAAGTAAAAAAAGCTACAGCACTAAGCGACTTTCTTTTGCTGCAGCCCATTGTTAAGCGGAGGCCTGCTGTCCCTTTCCCATGCCAGCGAGAGATTTGCCTGGTGCCGGCCAGTTCTTTATCCCACTGCGCAATTAATACAGCTTCCCTCAGATAAACATGAGCTTGTTTAACTATGTCTCTTGATAGGTCCCAGTAAGGCTTGATAACATGGATGGTCGGATGTTGTCAGGACGAAGGAGTCAGACATGCTGGCAACAACCTTTTCCCTTTCAAAGCACACATGTTTAGAAAAGAAAGGGCTGCGGCTGTTCATGGCGAAGCCCGACTGAAATCTCGCAGTAGCATCAAACAGGAGGCAGAGGCACGGCCAGGGAGCTGCACCCTGCCCGCTGGAGCAGGAGGTGCCTGGCACGGGCAGCGCTGCCAGCTCCTGGAGTTTAAAGATCACTCTTCAGGCTGTTCCCAAACCATGGGATGTGTTAAAAAGCATGAGTTAAAATGCACATACTATGATTTCTACTATCATTAACAGCAGCAGCAGAATAAAAAATGATTTTATTTAATTCCTCTTCTGTTTTTAAACCCCCAGCATGCGTTTATGTCAGCTTTCCAAAGGTCTCCACTGATCACAAGCCCTAGTTTCTTAATTTAGTAACTTTTTTACTTTATCTTAAACTCCCTTTGATTTGATTGTGCAAGAATCTCAGCACTCATTAAAAATAAACTAATTATCTATGGTGAGACTTGGGACAGTGACAGTGCCACAGTAGTAAAACTCATATGGAAATGATCCCTTTATATGTCAGGACTGCACCCACATTCCTAACTGCCTGGGTGCCTGGCTTTCAGGATTTACCCTGCCCCCCGCCTCGCCCAAGAGATGGATTTGGGGACAGCGAAGGTCACCCCCCCACAATGCTTGTCCCACTGCAAAAGGATGGCATGGAAGGACCTTGCCAGGACTTTCAACAGAAACCTCCAGGAAGATAAACAGGGATTTGAGGGCACCTCATTGATGCTGCTTTGGGGCCTCTCCACCCATCCAACCACTTCAGGGGTCCCGTACTCCTCCTTTCATCCCTTCATGTCCAAGGCTGGGTTATCTCCACTGCCCTAAGGCCACCCTGCTCCAAAACACTCCTATCTTCCAGTTCCTCCTCATCCCTGCTGAAGACATCCCTTCCTTTCCCATCTCTCTCTTGGAAACTCCCCTGTTCTTTCCATATTTCCTCTTCCCTTCCTTCCTGCTTAGCTGCAGACACTGTTTCTCTTCCCCAAAGCGTCAGTCCTTTATCTGTGGGGCAGGATATGGGGGGAGCACAGCCACCACGCTGCAATGATAGATGCTCTCTTCCTCCCCACCCCATCGCATCCTGGACAGTCTCCCTCACTCGCCCACTAACCTCCCCCCTCTCCCAGTCACACTGGGATGTGTTTTGAAGAGGATAGCACCCATGTGGCAGCTCCCAGGGTGCTGACCTGGGAGATGGCACCCATGGGTCACTGATGGGACCCAAGGGAGCATGCAGTGACGCCCCAGGTGTGGGCACCCCCCTGGCCTGGAGGTAGGCTCACCTGACCCAGCACGGGAGGAGCAACACTGCGCCTCAGTTCAACTGAGGTCTTCAGCATAATGTGAGCGAGCCGCAGGCATTCGTCAAACAACAGCACAACACGAAAAACCACCACAGACCCCAATTACAGGGGTAGGGCTTGCTTCAAAGCTAGCCTTTGGCAAAACCGAGCAGGTTTATTAAAATAATAAACCCCCCGTGTCCCAAGTAGCAAAGTACAGGGCAGCGTGATCAGATAAAAGGTGAGAAGATCTGACCAGTTACTAGGCGTGTGTGCCAAACCAAATGAAGTCTCAGAGCCTTCTTGCAAGCCTCCCTATGAAAAGATCAGCCCATGGCACCAGGAATTAATCCCGTGATAGGCTTCTTTCTATTGTGGTCACAAATGCACTGCTGGCACCTCTCGTCTCAGCCGGCAGTTTTGTTCTGTGTTATTTCAAAATCTCCATTTAATAGCCAGATTAAACAGGTTCACACTTGCACTTTGCAAATAACATGGTCAGCAGCAAAAGTAATGAAATTCAGTTCTTTCTGAATGAAAGCACCAAGTGACTGTTATGTGATGGTACACTATGATGGAGAAAACAGTGATGGTATGGCACTGCTTTGCAGCCAGCAACAGATGACTGCATGGATTCTGGCTCAAGGTGATCACTTTCCATTTATTTAAGAGGATATTGATCCTTCAGCAGAGGTTAGGGGCAGAGAGATGAAATGGCATTAGGAGGAGCACGAGGGAAGGCATAGAGGCTCATACCAGCTTGTCTTCAATTTTTTTCCTTAGTTTTTCTCTGTGACGGGCCACTAAGATGCTGTTGAGACAGATCAGGGCTGCACAAGTAGTAGCATGACCGTGTCTAGCTGACATCCAGGGGACAGTGGGATGTCTGAGTGTTGCCCCTTGGACAGGTGTTAGGTCAGCAGTTCAGGTCACCTTTACATGAGTTCTGAACACAAAACGCACGGCTATAGCCAGCCTCACTGCTGCCAAATGCACCTTGCCCTTTCCTTCTGCCTGCAGTGGATTGGACCATAAATGTATTACTCTGAAACAATATCAATGGATTTGAAAGGTAAGAGATAAGATTTGCGACCCAGAACCCGAGGAGTGTGGCCAGTCATTGAAGGGGTAATACAGTTGCTTGGGAAGAGCACAGCTGCAAGCCTGAGAAGGGCTGTGGAGCTAGGTGGTCTGGGTGGTCCATGACGGTTTTCATGGACATTGAGGGCTCTAGTCCATTTCTGCTCACACCAGATGTACAAAGTCACAGCCTTTCTAGATCAGAAATGTTCTCCTCTTCCAGACCATCACCCCATCAGCTGTCATGAAGGTGGAGGCATCTGAGACCAGCGACCATGCTGAGGGATGTTCAGAGTCACATCCAACACCAATTGTAGCTGTTCATGCCACTCACCTTGGTGCAGAATTCAGCATTACTTTTTTCTAGTAGATTCATGCACAATCCAATCACAACAGAACACAGATTCTGAACAGAGCCTTCTGCAACACTACATGGATAGAGTGGAGTATTACTTAAGCAAAGAGCAAATTATAGATTGACTATTGCTGGCTTTCCAAAATGACTAGCATGCACTCAGTGATGTTTGGCATTCCACAGTATTAGCCAACCAATCCGCCTTTGCCTGCCAGATGGCCTTGCATTAGCCTGATCCTCACTTGACAGCTAGAGAGCAGAGGACCAGAGTACAAAGTGAAGAGCCTGGATTAGAAAATAGAGACGCCTGACTCCCAGCTCAACGCGCCTTCATCCAGATTGCGCTGACATCTGAAACAATATAGAGACAATCCTTTGATTCCCTTAAACCATGAAGGATGATTTGAGACTCCCTTTTGTGACACAGTAAAAGAAAAGCTGAGTTGATCCAGGTAGTAATGCCACAGGATTCATTTAAAAGCACCTGCCAAACCTCCAGCCTGGCTTCACCAGCTGCACAGTGCTGATCATCTGTAGACATTGATATTATAAATACAACACAGAAATTATAAACCTTCTCATGCACCAGGCCCAAGTTCACCTCTCCCTACAAGAACTGTGCTGCAGTCATGCCTTTCCCTTCCATTCTCCCTGTTACACCCCAAAGAGCTAAATGTCTTTTAATAAGGCCCTACACTACCCCCTAAATATCTTCTCTTGGAGGACTGAAGCTGGTCAATGGGGAGGCTGGTAAGAGGCATCATACTCCTCTAACCAAACGTATTTACGAGGAAGTCATTATGAGGGAGGCGGGGAAGAGGGGCTGGGGACGCTGAGAGAGTCCTTTCATTGATCAGATTATTTTTAGAAAACAAATTTCCCTTAATGGGTTTACGGTTTCAGTGAGAAGACCAGCTGGTGCCAATGTTTACAACTCTGAGTCACGTCACAGAATCTCAAGGCAGTGGAAAGTCTTATAAGCCTTGGACAATTGTCCCACTGAGCAAAGTTTGCCGTGTTGTCCAGGCATGCTGTGTTGTCAAGCTCAGCTCTAAGGAACCAAACCTTCCAGTAAACAGCATCAGTCATTCAAGCACTGGGTGGACGCTAGTGACTCTCTGCTGGATGAGTTGGAGCTACACACCTCTGTAAAACACTCCTGCTCACAGGCAAAGAGGACACGTAAAAGAGTGAAAGCAACATTTCAGTAGTGCTACTAGAAGGAAACTCATGTTTTTCTGATAATGCAAACTCCCTTTTCACATCACAAAGTTAATTTTTTCACCATGGCGATTCTATGATCTTTTCTGCAAATGCTTTTGTGTTTTCCAGCAATGCTAAGCCCAAGACCTGCCTGCAGCATGTAGCTATGGGCTCTGGGGACACACCAGCCTCCACCCTGTGCCCTCTGAGGCAGGACAGAAGAAAGAGCAGGGAACTCCTGCAATGGTGTTTTATTTACAGAGTGCACTTGTGAAGCAAATCCCCCAATTCTTTCCCATTGCCATGTCTGGTTTGCCTCTCAGGGCAGTCTGCAGAAGATGTGCTCCAAGTCTGAATGGGTGCAAGTCCCAAATGCTACATCACTTGGGGAGAAGAGGTTTTGAGGATCTGCCCTGCTATTCTCTACTTCCCCCCCACCCCCAACTTCTCTCATCTTCTAATCTCAAGGAAGTCCAGGATGGAAAAAAATACATGGTTTTGCCTTCCCACAGCAAACTGCAGCTGAGTCCTGCAACCCAGCTCCAGTGAAGCCTGGTCCTACCCCTACTGCCTGCTGGCACCCCCCTCCTCCCCTGCGGAACACCAAGAAGCTCAGCACAGCTCAGCCCTGCCAGAGTCAGGCCACCTCCCCAGAGATGCAGATCCTTCAGCCTTGAAAGCACTAGGGTCCCCCCTGTGTCATACATGTCCTCAGCTGTGGGGGCTGCTCTTCCCCTCCACACAAGCACTCCCCCCCCCACAATGATCTGTTCCCAGGGAAGGTCCAACAGCCCTGGGTGGTCTTCAGCCTGCTTGCAGCCCCTTGAGCTTGCAGTGCGGGGCTGGAGGCTGGCACATTCCTGTCCTGCACGGGAGCAGGGCGGGACAGGTCGGGACAAGCCACATGGCCATCTAGTGGCTACTTCCCAGCCCACACCTCAGCCAAGCCTGCAGTGACCTGACCTGCTCCAAACCTCATTTCCTTCAAGGATCAGGCCCCAAAAGCACAGGTGAGCTTGGTCCAGAGGAAATGATGCACACTCTTGGCCCATTCTCATGTTTGTTTTTCTCCTGCTGAGCTTCTCCATCCAGCTTCCCATCCACAAAGTAGCCAGTAATCAATATCCAAGCAGTAAAAATCGAAGAAGCTGTTCAAAAAAAAGTAATAAAATCAGCCTTGCAAAGCTTTTGTTGGTTTCGATTTTTTTTCAGCACATGGATTTGGCCAAACCTGCACACAACTTGCAAGGCGTTTGGCTCTGCTGGCCTTTGGTTTAGAAATAAGGGTCAGATTTCTGCACGTCTTCTGAGGGCACCATTCCACTGGCTAACACGGGATGGTCACACCCAGACAGCTTGCAGGATTAGGTCAACAATACTCATTTTTTAATTGTTAAGAAAATCAGCCCTCAGGGAGAAGTATTCCTGAAAGACTGTTCAAGAAGTATGCAGGATTAACAGAAAAAATCAAGAACAACAACTCAAGAGAGGCCAGTCATTCCTAAAAACCCCCTAAATTCTTTAAAAAAGCAGACAGACAGATAAAAAGGATGTTGGCCATTATGGAGTATCTCCCTGTGATGGCACAGGGTGAGGCACTTTCAGTGGGGTTGTGCATTTTTGGGCAAGTTGAGGATCTGAGTCAGAGCTTTCCAAATCCTTCTGCTCACCCCAGCCTATCAGGGCATGCAAAATCACTGAATGGACCCAAAAGTCTTTAAAATCAACATCTGGCTCCAATAAGCAGCCCGATGGTCATGCTTTAACAATGTTTGTTCCAAACTAAATCTTTAACTAAACATTTTCTGAAAAGGGGTTTTGATAGCTGAGTTGCAATAGCTAAGAGGCTGTTTGCGTTTGTTTTTGCTAGAGATCCCAATTCTCTGGTGTTTAACTCATCCTCACACATACTTTTTGGGCCGAAATGTGGTGAAGTAGAAGAGATTTCTGCCATTATATCCAAATTTTATGAAGGCATCACTCTGGGGATTTTAACCTGCAAACTCAAAACTGGCATAGCAAGAGTAGATGCTTGTACTCATCATATTTGGGTACTCCCTCCTCCGTGTCCAGGACAGGCAGGACAAAGAAAGCTACAGCAAAGAAGATTCAGGATAAATGGGATAATTATAAAAAGGATTATAAAGGTTAGGTAGAATTTCCATTGTGGGATGTCTGCAAGAAAATATCCGACCTAAACCAGCCAGACAATGATTCTGCCCCGTGACGAGGGTGGACAAGTTGACTTTCCAAGGTACCTTTTAACCCACTTACTCTGCGATGCTGCCCTGAGGACAGCATCACAGCCACATCACCTGTATGCCAACGATCCCCCATCACAAATCTGTCCCAGGTATCATCTGCAAAGGGTGATTACCAGCCCGCTGAAGATTACAGGCCTCTGCAAAAGAGACATCCAGTCTCCTTTGCTTGTACAGTTGCAAGCCACAGTCAAGACCAGACTCGCCCATCATCCAGGTTGTAAACTCTCTGCACAAGGCCAAGTTCTCACTCAGTCTAGACAAATCAGGCAGAGCGGTGCAAGGCGTGCTGCAGCTCAGGGAAAGGCAGGCAGCCCCAGCTCCAGCCCATCTCAGCCAGCAGCGTGGCTGCAAAGCACATGGGTCGCAGGCTCAGCAGGCAGGAACCTCCTCCTGACCCCTCTCTGAGCTCAGAGGGTTGGTGGCTGTCGCACAGGGTGTGATTTGGTCAATTCCCACCCCTCGGGAAAAGGGAAGCATGCAGGTACACACACCCTGCCAGCCCAGGAGCCAGGAACAACGGGTTCTGTGTCTGGCCCCAACGGTGACTCAGCCGGCTCTGCAATCCCATCCCGCTGTTGCTATCTGTATCGCAGGGATACAAATGCTTCCCTTGCTTCCTAAAGCACTGCCAAATATACTTAAAACATAAAAGAATAGCTAATTGTAAAGCAGCTGCTAGAAGTCCTGTCTTCGCCTGCATCTGCTGTCAT
The DNA here is from genome assembly GCF_015220075.1 of Falco rusticolus. Classification (NCBI taxonomy): domain Eukaryota; kingdom Metazoa; phylum Chordata; class Aves; order Falconiformes; family Falconidae; genus Falco; species Falco rusticolus. The sequence goes on from NC_051193.1 coordinate 5,344,418, forward strand.
CAAAACATATGGAAAAAAGTCGCTGGTGCAGAGCAGTGTGAGCGAGGTCGGAGCCTGGCTGGCGTATGGCCTCCCTGCCTGTCCTGCTCCATCCCCATCCTGCTTCAGGATGCTCAGGTTGGTGGCATCTGGGTACCTTCTCCTTTCGGCACCGCTCTAGTTTAGCCATCATAGCTGACCCAAGAGAAGAAAAGCCAGCAGATCACATTTATTTCCTAAATCTAATAAAATTAAAAATTATAAAACCTCCTCTTAGGATGCCCTAATGATTTGCCTTCCCACATTCCTGCTCATACCCTGTTCCTTCCAGCTACAAAATGCAACCCCAAAGCTAAAACTGGGTTTAACACCTCCTGTGTGTTACACCCCAACCTCTCTGCAAGGCAGCCCAGGGTGAGAACCCGGGGACCCAGCCGGGACAGTTATCCCCTGCCAGGTAACACTGCACGTTACCGCTCTGCAAACCCTGATAGGCAATTTATTATTATTTTTTTTTAATTGTCCCTTTCCCACTCCAGAGACGTTTCCTGGCTTTGCTTGCAGAAAGGAAGGACACTTTGAAAAACGCAGATGTGGAGTCTGATTCCCATTTAGGACAGAGGGCCCCTTTACCCTGCTGCAGCACCGCATAAAGGCTTAAATGCAAATGGGAACCAGGCCCTTGGAGGTCTCACTTTGAACAGGTTATATTCTTACCACTTTAAACAAACTTTTAGGAGAGGGGGGCAACTGGGTTTTAACCAGTACAATATGGTAGGGGCTGATGTTCTAGGCCTGATCTTTTTCTCGTCCCAGGAGGACCAGACTTTCCGACACCCTGGGCACTGCTGGAGAAGAGCTGAAGGGGAAGGGTCAGGCAGCCAATTGCAGCAGAACAGAAACCTTTTTTTTTTTACTGAATAAGTATAAAGATACTGTATATGAACAAAAATGAAGCATGTTCCACAGAGGATTTTAAAGCTTCCAAAAATATTCCCTCAGCCCTTGCCAAAGGTAATACAGCCAGACTTTCCATGGAAAGCATCATTGTGCACGGTGGGGTTCAAGGAGGTCGCTCTGCTTGAAGTGCACAAACAGCCAGCGCCCTGTCCCGTCCCTCCTCTCCACACACACACTCTGCCATCAGGAACAAGTGGCCTTTTTTTTTTTTAAAAAAAAAAAAAAAAAAAAAAAGAAAACAACTTTCTTTCCTCAAAGGTAGTATAGAATTCACCCTCACTGCACAGCAGTAGCAAGCTAGAGCTTGTATTTACAAGAAGCCCCCTTAAGAGGACTTCGATGGCTGTTTATAGAAAGCCCGGACATCAACAGGTTTGCTCATGGGGTTCTGTATTTTTGGCCCGGACATCAACAGGTTTGCTCATGGGGTTCTGTATTTTTGGAGACTTTTCTAAGCCGCGCTTTCTTCCCCATCCCCAAAGCAATGGCTGTAACAGAACCTACAGTAAGGAGGTGGGAAACTCACTGATGAGAGGTTGCTGCTAACATACACATTACTACATGCTTCTTGGAGGGCTGGAAAATAACCCTCTTTTCTAAAGTTGCTGCCTTCCACCTAATTATCCGAAAAGCTTTGACTTGTAAACACCTGACCTAATTCTTTCCATGGGCAGTTTTTAATAACAGAAATTCTTCAAAAGTGTCTTTATGATGCATCACACCATGTTACCTTGTAAATAAGCTGTGCGCCAACCAAGGATTTTGCAGTGCAACAAGAGAAAGACACTTAGTCACCGAATACTCAGCATTAGGGAGAGGCAATGCAGTGAGGTTGGCAAAGCTCGGTCCTCCACATCTGAAAACCCACGTCTGAGCCACTGCAGAGGAAGGAAGGTGCTTAGATGTTGTCCTAAGAACAATACTGTGTGCATATATATTTCCTTTCGCATTTGGTTCACAAAGTTTTCTACAAATATATATCGGTGAAGCTGCAAAATATTCAACCCTTAGGTAGGTGGGGGTATATGTAAACAGAAGATCAGTGATGCCTAGGCTTCTGTTGCTTAGCACCACCGGTACCCCGTGCCGGGCACTGGGCACATTACAGCACGAAATCAGCAGTTCTCATGCACTTGTGTAGGCACCGCGAAGGTACATGTGGCAAAACCCAGGAGCCTCTCCAGGATATTAGCAGCTTTCCCTGCAGCAGCATGACATGCCAAGGGAAGAGCTGGGAGAGGAACCCCGATCTCCCCACTTCCCCATCTCATACTCCATCCGGCGTCTTCTTTTGGCACTCTGGATCAGAGTTGATTTTGCAAATCCTCCTTATTTGCATTTTGGATTTGTATATATTTGTATACAGCCATGCCCAAACCTGAAGTTGTTCCAGCAGTGCACACACACCTAAATTAGTGAATACACCACATTTAGTGATGGGACCGAGCCTTGGTCCTGTGAAACCCGGAGTGACCCAGCGGAGAGGCAGAGCCCCAGGAAGGCCAAGGGGCAGGGAAGGGACGTAGGCAGCGCTGCCAGATGCTGCTGGCCTTCAGCAAGACAGATTCAACCTCCTGGCTGGAGGCAGGGAGTTCAGAAGCAGGCCTGGAGAAAGAGTTGCCGAAAGCATTGCAACACGATAGAAGCTCTGCAGGCCTTTGATCTCAGAGCTGTTCTTGAACTGTCACTTTAATGATGTGTCAAAGACTAAAAAGAGTTGAGATTAAGAATACTGGAGCCTGGGGAGAAGGAGAAGGCCATTTTAAGCCCTCTAGGTCTTCCCTGGCTTTCTGGAAGTTTTTAGATCCTTACTGAGTACTGTGCACCAACATATATCTGAAAAGCAGGTCAAATTTTTGAAGTCCTGCACTACAGTTTGCCTTGTAAAAAGCCTGCATGGGCAAATCCCTACCTGTTCCAAACGTGCACGTGCACGCTCTGCTCTAGCAAGTTTTTTGCACAAAAGGCTAAAGTGAGCTGTTTTCCTGAGTTTCTGTGGGATGCTCTGCCCCTTTTTAACGTGTCTCAAAAGCAATGCCATGGCTGAGTTACAGAACTAGGGTGGTGACTGTACAATAGGCAGGTCTTCCTTAAAATAGCCTGAACCGCAGAAAACACCAGCATTTTTATCAGTCGGCGACTGGCAGGAGGACATTTGGGCTCTCTGCAACTGCATATATTTCATTAATATCCCAGCCAGCTTTAATGGCATTACCATCAGGTTAATCTACTTTAGATTAATGAACCTCAGTTTCAGCCAGGCAAGCTAATTAAGATGATTTTCTTTGAACTTGTTCTAATGAATGTATTAATATCATTCAGGGCTTCTTTTGGAGCTACAAGCATGGCCATGTTATTCCTGAGAAGAGGCCAAACATTTTTTATTAGAGAATCATGTGCTGTGTGGAGTCTGAGACTGCCTTGCCTTTGTTTTCTCTGCATTGCACCTTTACACTGTCTGCAGAGAAAGCAGCCCTTTGGTTTGCAGATTTTTGCCTCAGCTCCACGAGTCAGTGAGAGTTCAGGAGTGCTCTGAACGTGCTCAGGATTAGACCTGTAAAAAAAGTTAGGAATATTTACTATTGACTAGCTCTTGCTCTTAAAAAAGATTTCAATTTATTTAACTGCTCCTCCACCTTCATTCCAATGGAGAGAGATTCAAATAGCAAAACGGCGAAGCCATAGCTTTGTGTGAATGATGCCCATGCTGGTATTACCATCACAACAATTCTAGGGTTCCCCCTTTCCTGAATGCCGCTCACATATCTGGCAGTGAGATACACTCAGTGCAGAAGCCTTCAGTATAGCACCTGATGTAAAAGAATGGCACGTTCCTTGGGAAAGACTAGACCTTACTCCAAGCACATGACAACAGAGCATGAGGGTATGTGTCTATATGAAGACTTGATCATAAGATTGGCTTCCCTCAGCCTAAACCACCTGATGTGGTGTCCTCCCAGCTGTATCAAGCCTTGCTCCTCTCCTCAAAGACAGTTCAGCTACAATTACTACAGGCAAATTGACCCCCTCAGTATTCAGTCTGCAAAACTTATGCCATAGGATGAGTACTATGGGAGTACAATAGGTACTATAGGAGCAAGGCAGGGAAAGAAAACTGTGGGATTGCTGGTGGCCCTCCAGGACTGATGCCAGCAAGCTGGGTTGGTTCCCAGCGTGGTGTGGGGCTGGGAAGGCAGCAGAGATGGGAAGAGCCTCCAGGGCAGGAGCTCTGCAGAGCTCTGAGGGGGCGAAGATGGTAAGGAGCCAAGTCTGAGGGGTCTATGGTATAGATAGCTGCGCCGGGTTGCCAGGCATCTGGTCCCTAACCATCAAGGGCACAGCCCAAATGCAATTGCACTGGCTTTCTAGAGTGCTAACAAACCACAGCGACATAGCATGGTTGTAACAAATTTTCTAGGTGATTCTGTGGCAGCTTCCCATGCAGGTAAGGCTGCAAGGCCAGGTTCAAGGCCAGAGTTCAAAAGAGGGAGAAATAACTTACAACTTGGCTTTGCTACAAGCTGCCTTGCACTGGGGTCTCTCTCAGACACCGCTATGGGAATCTTCCTGGGCTGCTGCTTTGGACAAACATAAAAAATGCAGCGATAAACACTGTGGGTTTGCTCAGCCTCGCGCACCCTGCCTTCCTGACAGCCACTGTCGCACTCCACATCCCAGGGGAAGCCGCTAAAGTGACAGTCTTCTAAATGACACCTTTCTCCAGCTCCCAAAGTCACCCAGCTGCGCCGCTCCCAGCCTCCCGCCATCTCAGCCCAAGGCTTGGGAGAGGCTTCCAAACCCAAGTCCCTGGACGTTACAACACGGAGAGCGGTAACACGGGGGTTGGCTTAAATAAGCTCTTTAATGAATTGTTACTCAGATGAAATGAGAAAACCACAGGTCCCATCTCTCAGAGTCATAACCCCTCAACATAAATAAAATAAACAGCCTGGAAACAGTTCTATAAAAACATATTGCCAGACAGGTATCATTCAAAAATGGGGAGTATGACATTTTTTTCCCCCTAAGTAACCAGCCTGCAATCAATGTGCCAGGCCAAGGTGAAGTTTATTTATAAATGCACATTTATGATGAATCATTGGAGGAAATGCATGCAGACTGGAGACAAAAGTCTGCAGTTGCTAAACCAAATAGGAAACGCTCTTTACATCTGCCTCTTCAGTTGGCATCCACTTCCCCTCAGCCTCTTTTCTGCTGGGTAGGCCTGTTTATTTTTGGGCTACTTTTGTTTGCAAAGCCAAACAGAGCTTCTGATTTTTATATTTATCTGGGTTTTTTTCTTTGTAAACAGCACTTCTCACTTATTCAAGCCTCAAATTATTAACAGTGGAAATCGGATCACCTTCCTGCATAGAGTTGTTTACTCTCTTCGGGGAAAGCAAACCCACAGAGTGGAAACAGGGTGGAAAAACAGCCTCATTAAAATGATATAAAAATAATGCTGGACAATGCTGGAGCTACCCTGCCAACTATGGAAAAATTCCCATCTATTTTCTATTAGGTTTATTTAAAATATTACTAAATTGAAATTATTAAATCGGTACAAATCACTAATCAACCATTACTTATATCTCAGCAATAAGTTTTCAAGTGACAGGACACTAGGCAGTGGCACTTCCATACATTTTTACTTGTTTTTGCCCAAACTGGCCCCACCAAAGCACGTAACACTAAAAGGAACAAGCACCATATGTTTCCCCAAAAGATTCCCATGGATCTCCAAGGGGACACCACCAGGCCCATGGAGATTCACTCACCTCCATGCAATAACGAATCAGCAGAGCTGGAGGGAGAACCCACGTCCCACCGATGCAGCCTATGCACCCCCCTCCACTACGCTGAATGTATGAACCTCACCCATGTAGCCCTGCAAGTTTTAGACCTCTGTTACTGCAATGAAATATTTACTCTGTTTGAATATGAGCTGATGTGAGATAAGAAACAAGCTCTTGTTCATAAGCTTTGCTTTTCTCCGACGGCTGGTACTCCCTCTGTGTGAGTGTGCATATGGAACTTGCACATTAGCTGTTTGATCAGTACTACTTATTTCAGAATTTGTATGCAGAAAGCTGGCATGGTCTTTCTTTCATGAGACTTTAAAATCCTTCCAACCCCACTGGAGAGAGAATTCACACTGCCAATTTTTTTCCAGGGGTTTTATAGAATGTGCTATGCATGCAAAATGCAGTCTTTAACTGTTAGAAAAATACAGTAATTTGAAATGTAAGCAACAAAAATAGACGCACACAAAAACAGAAACAAAGATGGATGATTTTATCCACTTCAGACTCACTGGAGGAAGAAGCATCCTGGTAACTATTATCAATGGTAAACACTACATCTTATTTATGCAGGACAGAGCAGCGCCTCTTATTTCTGCTCGCTTTTTATAGTAGGTTAAAATATAACAATATTGCCATGCAAAGATGATGCAAGCAATAACTTCATGTTGTCAGAACAACTGCAGCAGTCAAGGCAAACCCGAGGAACATGTCGGTGAAGAACAAAACTTCTCACTCTCTTTGGTTGGAGGGCAGAGGACTGCTGGAGTCTGTGGTTTGTAGGCACTGGAGGGGCAGCACTCATACTTCTGCAATCTTGGTTTTGTGGAATGCTCTGCCTCCTCCTGACCTTCGGAGCATGGATCTGGCCAGTCTGAAACAGCACTTAAGCAGCTGACGGCTCTCAGGAGCTATTTGGTCCTTCGTCCCCATTCACTGGCCCATAGGATGCCATGGGAGTCTTTCTATTTATCTTACTGGCCTCAGGAGCAAGGCTTTATTTGGGGAGGCAACCTCGAGCAGGTCTAGGGACTTCACACTCTCAAAAGTAATCCCCAAGCTTTTTCTTTGCCTGTTTTTGTAAAAAAATCACCTACTCTGAGGAAGAACAGTGACAAAGCTCTGCACAGCAGCTCTGCCCCCATTTGAAGGGCAGCAGTGGATTCTCTGGCCCCAGGAATGGACCTTTGAACAAGGTCACATCTCCTGGTTGCCAATACAGCTCACCGTGCCAGGGCTTCCAGAGGTACTCAAAAGCTTTCAAAACTGCAGAGGCACATGTTTGAATAACAGCCTGCTCCCAAAATTAAGAAGAGCTGTATTATCGCTCCTGCCAGAAATAACGTAAACTAATGTTACTCTAGGAATGGGGTTTGGGTGACCAGTTTCAGTGCCATTTTCAGGACACTGAAGGGAATTTGCTGTTCTTAAAAAAAAAATAAAATAGTTCAACTAATGAAAAACTGATAAGAAAATCATTGAAATGCCAAAAATTCTCTCTCATGCAAAACAAATACTAATTCTGGCAATACTATATATATTTATTGATTAAAAGCACATACCAGCCTGTCTAAATCTGTGATTGGTGCCCAGTTTATAACACCTTTGTGGCTTTGAGCTTCTCACCCAGACACATCAAAGCAAGGGACAGTTAGCCAAGGAAAACTTCATTGTTAGTATTAACTTACTCCAAGAAAAAGATTTTTGGAAGTTTGAGAATTTTTCACTTCATGGCAATTGTTGATTAATGAACTTCAATGGGCTACAGGCTAAAAGAAGACTTTGTTAATAAAAAATGCTAAACAGTCCAGGCGGAGTAAGGAGGTACTTTCTTTGAACCTAATTGATATGAAGGCGTATACAAAAAAAGAACTGTGAAGATGGATTTATTCAGTGTGATCCTGTTTTGCTTTCCAGTTCTGCCTCAGGCTATTTCTACTTGCAAAAAACAATTACTGAGGACAGGAGGAGAAATCAAAGAATCACAATATAGCTGGAAAGATTAGAGCACTTGGGAAATACTTAGCAACAATGATATTTAGGAAAGGAATAGCATTATCCCTCCACCTCTTCTTGGCTACCCCAGCACAGCTACTGTATCATAGCAGAAGCAGGAGCCAAGGCAGCAACACCTTCTAGCAGGGACAGGAGCACCAGGATCCTGGGGATCTCTTCCTGGCCCTCTCATGGTTTCATTTGGAGAAGTCGTCTGACATTTCTGAAGCTAAACGTATTAGTTTGAAAATAGGGTTAAGAAAAATGACTCATTACACTGGGATGATCCAAGCTTAATTCCTGTTTACACACTGTTTTCAGCTTCCCAGCAGAGAGATACTATGTGGAATTGCATCTTTTTTTTTTCTATTAGCAGATGGTGCTGATGCCTGCATGACTTGTGCTTGAGCTAATCACCACCACCATTGGAGATACAGTGAGGGACCTGCACACAGAAACCAAGCTCATGCTTGGAGGTAGCATTGGTCACCACAACTGGGAGACACCAGATTTTCTCTTATGGTTCCCAGGGTAGGGAGGAAGGTTTCCAAGGAGCGGTTTTGTCAGCTGTGAGGAAGCAGCACAGCCTAGCAGGCAGAGCATGAGGTCAGGGTGACCTCAGCTATGTCCTCCTTCTTATCTAGAGCTCACTTTCCTCACCCATTTATAAGTTTGTTGAGGCAATTGCTAGCTGTTTGGGCCATGGACTCTGAGTACAACACCTGGGCAGCCCTGGTTAGATATCAGTTCCTCAGTGCTCTTGGAGGCCACAAGGAGATGATCCATCATGGCCTGCTCCAGCCAGCTGGAGTGTGCATGATGAGCTGCAGCGCCCACTGCCAGCAAAAACCCCAATCCTTTCCTTTGGGACTCCTTAGAGCTAACTCTTTGTATGTTATTTTGAGGTGCCTATCGCAGACGGGGGAGTGAGAATGTAGCATTATGGTAACAGACTGTATATTTAGGGAGTCTGCATTACAGTCAGAGGAAAGGGCTGTATTACAGAAATTATATGGGAAGAGATATGCCCAGGCAGTGCTGGCTGTGCTCTGTAGTCTCAAGTCTTTGTGTGAGGGGGTGGTTAGATGATGGGAAGAGACTGCTGTTTACTGTGGATTGTCCATTCTGTCTATAAGTTTCTGAGAAAGAAACAAGAATTGTGTGCTTTTATTAAATTCAGTATTGGTATCCTGCCTCTGTGATAAGAGGCAGTCTATAAATCACTGAATAAAACAGCTGTAAATCATCATCCAAGCTATTAAAGCCTCCTGGGTCTTTAACAGATTTTCTGCCCCCACTAGTTCATAAGCACAATCCAAAATGTCACCCAGACACTTCTCCCCAAGGCTTTATTTTTCATTTTGGGCTGGAAGTCTGAATTCACAACAGATCCAAAGCAGCATTTATCCCAGATGGGTTTTGAAGCACCACAACACTGCTGTGTCTGTGAACTTCCTTTATCATGCAGTCTTCAGCACACTAAGTAACACCACACATGGGCAGACCTACTTCTCTCAAGCACGGATCTCTGATTTCTATAGAGCACCACCATAAGGGTGCAACAAGGCAACAAAAAAGGTTGAAACTCAAGATGCTGGCAGCACACTCATCCAGAGCCAGCCCTCCTCCCCCTGAAAGCAAGGCAGATGCTTTCACGGGGCTCCAGCACCAAAGGAACAGACCTCCATGTCAGGAGATGAGAATAAACCTCAGCAGCAGGGGATACTGGCTTCCCGAGGGGTGGGTTGTGACACAGACAATGAGGAGATTGCAAAATGTTTGAGGGTAACACTGTTTGGGTTCCCTGTTCTCAGGAGCCTGATGACAAATCATAGCTGGAAGGAGGAGTTTGGCAGCCAAGCTCGACAACCAAGACTGAAACACAACGGGTGAACGTATCCACATAGCCCACCTTTCAGCTCCCCAGCTCTGGCAGGCTGAACTCCATCTTAGCTCCAGACTTCTACGGCCAACAAACCCAAGTAATTACTTTTGACAAGTTTTTCCCTATTTTCTGAGTGCTCACTTTCATACCCATGGAAAAAGGCTTGCACATATTGCAAGCTCAGTGTCAGTGAGCACAGTCCTTTTTGCTTGCAGAAAATTAAGTTCTTCCTCCAATATTGGCTATATTGGCTAATTGGCAGACTTGGCTACGTGAAGGACCAGCTTGACGTTCAGCTCAATATGAAGTGTTCCCTCAACAATAATAACAATGTACAGGACCTCAAGGCCTGTGTTTTAGCTATAATATTTCACCTGACTTACACAGTGTCTTTGCATGAAGTAAACAACTATAACATCTCACAGGGCAGAGGTACCTTAATACAGGTACTACTAGGTTATTCACTTTGGTACCTCCTACTCAAGCCAGAGAGAAACAAAAAAGGCCATCAAAGCCAAAAAAAAAAAAAAAACCCAAACAAAAAAACCCAACCCAGAAACCTGCAGCAACTTTATCATAAGCCCCAAAAGACAAATTTTTGGTGGTAGCTTTAGGACACCACAGATTCACAGCCTGCTAATACTGCAACTAAATATATATAAGTAATGCAACTAAACCACTTTGGTGAAGTAATTAGTAAAGATAACATTTAGAAAACAAAGCTTAAGTAAAACTCTGACAACTCCAGTCAAGAACTGAGCAAAGCTTAACTACACGCTGGCTTACAGACTACTTCTGACTTCTCTGGATCAAACTGTGGAAGCCCATAGGAATCCTTGTCATAAATCAGAAGGAACAAAAAGGCTGCCATGGTTACAACAAAGATGCCATTTGATCTTATTAGTATTTGAGCCCTGTGGCTGAAAACACCCTCACCAGAATTTGTCCTAGACCAAACACAGAGGGGCTGTTGAAGATTGTATTAACTGAACATTGGGAATTTTTAGCCTTATCTACAAAACAGATTTATGCCAGCCTAACTAGATCACTTTATAAGGCACCTAGACAGAAGAGATCCTTCCCGCACCACCGAATGGAAAGAGAATACACCCCAGACCCTCATCCTCATCGCACCCACCCAGCAGCAGGACACCAGTCGAATCAACACCAGTTAGATCTTCACAATTTCCCTACAGTGACAAGGCTATGCTGGTACCATCAATATCTCAAAGAGGTTATACATGAAAGACCTGCTTTATTTTAATTTCCATTTTTCAGCCATTCCCCTGGTTGCTTCCTGCCTACAGTTCTCCTCGGGTTTTTCTGCTAGGACCTCACCCAGTGTTATGTCTACCCCATCACTGAGATGGATCAATACTGGCACCACAGACGGATTTTTCAAAGTTCTTGCCAGGGTAAGTGGTTCTGGACCTCAGCTCATAGGTACTTTCTCTTTCCTGTACTTCCAAACGACCACGTTGGTATTCTGAAGTACCATTTCAAACTCTATGTTTACCAGATGTTAATATACTCTGAGTGAACCAATGTAGATAAGGCAACTGTAGGTATATAAATACTAGCAAAGAGCTCCAAACTACATGTACTTTGCAAGTTGACATGTACAAACTATGTTATCACTGTCAGGGGATTTTTTTCACCAGGTCGACAAGACAAGAAACAAGATGCAGGTAGTTTCTATGATGAAGCCAACACTGCCAGAGTAAGCTCATGGTAGATCTCACCTTGCGGTAAGAGATGCAGAACTCTGACTGTGGTACGGACTTGTTTGTTGTATCAAATCCATCAGCGCAGGAGCTGACTGCCAATATGAGTTTGCATGGAGCACACCTGGGCCTTCATCTTGAATGCAGCTTCCGTGTTGCATCAGGTAATGTAAACAGAAACAATAATACTGTCCTCCCACTATTTCTACTGTGAAATGCAAGTTTTTTTCCTTCAATACCACCTTTGCGCAATGAGCGTGCAGCCAACTGGCAGTACCAGACTTTGTTTTTTCTTTCCTGGCTGTATACCAATCGTGTTGGAGAACCCAACTTCAAAGGCAAAGCAGTGGGATAAAGGGATGCCTCTGCCATGCCAAGAATGCTTTTCTTAGACAGGTTGAGAGGAGATGATAAGTTGGAGGAAAAAGAAGTATCTTTGGCTTTGGGTTTGGTTCCAGTGGGTTACTGTCAAGATGTTATATAAATTAAATAAATAGCAGGGGGCTGCAGAACATCCCCTCAGCTGTCCTTCACCATGGAACGCAGATATGCTTTATCCTCTGTGAACATCTAGTAATATCTGTGAAGATACCTATCCAAATCCAACCATGGCTTAACTTCATGGAATGAATCTTTGACACTGAAACTAAATTCTCTTGTGCTTTAGCAGGGAACAGGAAGATTCAAGAGACAGAACCAGACCAGAGGGTGGCAATGGGACAAGGTTCATCTGACTGACCATTTGCAGCCCCTCCGTACCTATTCCCGCTGACCAAAGCCCAAGGTGAGGGCTGCCTAACGACCTGTTGTTGGAGGTAGGAAGGGGCAGCTAAGAGCGTCCAATTCCTTCATTTTCCAGCATGCAGCCTGCCTGCTGCCAGTTCCAGGTGTTCAACAATAATGCAGCAGTTACTCCCAAGTAACACCTATAATTTGAGTCACTGGGACATTTCCTCTGGCATTTCAAAGCATATGGAAAGGAATGTGAAAACCTTTCATTAGCCGCAGTCAGGCAGCTGGTATCAGAAACACTCAGACGTGCCCTAGAAGTTTTCTAAAAATCATACTGATGCCTCCTAGTTGCTGTGCACCAGGCAATACTGGAGACAAAGCACTGTTTTCTCCATACTGTGTTCAGGAACAATTGCAACCGCTCCTGCCCTCTAGAAGGGTTTTAAGACCAGAACGTCATGTTCAAATCACTAATCCTCACAAAGTATCACCTGCTCTGTGTCAGAAAGGGAGGAGGGATTCCCTAGCCCCCCGGGAATGACAGCTCCTTTTCCCAGGAAGAACACGTGGGGTCAGAGTTGCAGTTTTCTTTTCTGCTTTTCTGTCCCTGTCATTTGTGGAAAGACCTACAGCCTCTCCTGCTCGCATGATGATGCTGCTCCCCAGAGAGCTGCAAATATCTGTCCATGTTCCACGGGATGGATATAATTTGCTGGATTTTGTGTTTACTATGGAATTTCTACACAGCTTCAAGAATCCCTGTATTTTATAAGAAAACAGAGTGGCATATAAAAACATTCTTAGTGGTGTTCTATTTATACAATTAATGGTCAACAGAATATAATGTACTTCTATGCACTCCACCTCCCTGCCCCAAAAAACAGTTTTGTTTGACAGAAAGTTTTGTTCCACAGTCTCCAGGGGTACATTAACCTCTGCAAAGTCCATGCCTCAGTGCAGAATTGGCATCATCACTCCTTCTCCTGCAAAGAAAAATCAAGCAAGCTCAACACTGAGCCTCTCTTTCCCACTAGAAGGGATTCTTTCAGTTGCATCCCTTGGTACAGCTCGGCAACACAGTGGCAATTTGAAGGCTGCCACTGCATTATGCCAGGTGGGAGGGCTGCCTCCCCGAAGGCCACCAACAGCTCCTGGGACTGAGACATGAACTGCTGCCCTTCACTCAGGGAGCACACAGTCTCCCTAGATAGACCAGTAAGATATTGATGTTCTTGGCACAGCAGCACAGAAGACAACTGCTTCTGTATGTACATTTTACCAGTCTCGTGCTGCTCGTGGATCTGCAGTTCTTCACGTGTTGTGAATCTGTCGCGGATCCAACTCTATTGTGGATCCTTGCCTGGAGACCCCACCAGAACCACATGCCTGAACCCAGACACTGAATGTTCAGCCTTGAGGTCAATTTCAAGCCCCATGAGATCAAAATTTATATCTATCATGATAAAGGTTTCACAGCATGCCACTTGCACTCCTGGTTTGCTGCTTACTGTACATCACAGTATAAGGACGGCTGTACTCCTCTTCCTCCGTAGAGCAGTGCGCTCTGATTCAGGGCCAGTTAACCGTGTCCAAAGGCAAGAAGAGCTCAGAGTTAGAGGTGAACAAACAGGAGATTTGCAAGAAGCTGAAGACACAAGATAGGTGAGAACAAGTGTGAAATGGCAACCTAGCTCAGATCTGCAAGTGGCAACCCCCTCTGAGGCTTTCCTGAACATTTTTTTTCCTAACGCACCTCAGCTAAACTGGTTTAAGAATGGATAAAACCAACATGAAGATGTTTACACTGAGACTGTCTAGGAGTTTAATTAGATCAGTTTGAAACTGATTTAGTTAAACCAGTGAATGTTGTGTAATGTGGACCAGACTTTGAATTTCAAGCACATCAAACCTCATTACATGTATGCTTTATTATAACTGTGCTTCCCTCCATGCTCTCATGGCAGATTCCTGCCTCCTGAGGTTTGGGCTGGAATGCCAACAATTCATTTTAATGCAGTTCAGATATTTTAAAGCTTTGCTGAGCTATCCCCAAAATAACCACTGATAGTAGGTGGCAAGCACCCTGAAATGATTAGGGTCTTTCTTGTTCAGGAAAAAAAGGATCTTTGATGGAAAAGAAAGCAAAACTGATGCGAACAGGATAAAAGTTAAAGGAGAAAAGGCATGTGTTGCAGTGAAAAAAGGTTGAACCCAATGCCTCAACATTAGTTACTTTTAAAAGTATGTCTTTGCAGAATAATGGTTACTGGGCATGTTTTGTCGGGTTAATTTAGTTGCATGCCGTTTGCTCAGGTGTTGGGAGTTACATCTGCCCCTTTCTTCTTTCCATGTCCCCACTGCATTTTATTCCATTCCAGTTTTACTTCCTATCATGTTGTTGGGTTCATGCTGCTGAAACACTGAGCACCAGCTGGCATGCTCCTTGACATCTGTGTGGTGGTCTGCTTTTGATTCTCCCTGGTCCTGATTCAATGAAATGACTTTTGCTAAATTCTTAAAGACTATATCAGGCTGACAGCAAGGAACTGCAGCGTATGCTTAAATCTGAGACACGGGTTAATCCCAGGAATGAGACAGTGTCCGTGCACTGTGTTTTGCTGACTCAGCCTTTTGAAGCTACACATTGATACAAGCACTGCAAGGCTTGTATTTCCTAGCGATTCATCAGTTCTGTGAAATGACAATTCATTTTGAGGAAAATAAATCACCTCTTTCTCCATACAGTGAACAGCTCTAAAATGAAACAAGCACTGCCCCAAACATAGAACGTAATCCAAACAAGACCTTTAAAGAGAGGTTGCTCCTCCATGGCAGCTTCAAAGTGGCACCTTTTTAGGAGAGATACAGCCGTGCTTAGTGAAAAATGAAAAACCTCATGAAGAAAAGGATCTAACTCAGGAACTCCAATCCCTATCCACAGCACGATTTAAAGCAGAGCATCCCCTGTACTCCAAGTCACAACCAGTACTGAAGTCAGGAAACAAGCTCACAGGCATTATTACAATAAAAGAAGAAAAGCTTTTCTGCAATCTACCACTCAAAAAAGTCCTGTACTTTTAAAATATTTCAAAACAAGCCATCAAACAGCATATTCCCATAGGCTGCCACACTGCCAAGTCTTGCAGATCCGGAGTCACTCACGGACCCAGCATGCAGTGCTGGGAAACCATGAGCAGAGCTGTGCCATTTCCAGTATTTGTGGGTTTGCCTTTCAAAACTCAGTGACTCCAGAGCCAGTTATGGTTACAAAAGTTTACCTGCTCCCAGTAAACATTTCAGAGGCCTTAACTGATATGTTCTCGGAAGGTTTCTCAGACTACAGGAAAATCACTCAGGATGTTCTTTCATTTCTAACACGTTAGGAGGCATTTTCCCCTACTTTCATAAGGCACAACAAAAAAAGCGATGTGGAGGGGAGATCTGTATCCCTTGCTAGCTGTTCTCAGCACAGGTTGAAAGAAATCAGAACAGGGAAGTTGTGTGGTGAGCACTTCTTGTTTTTCTTATTTGGGCTTGAAATGAGACCTTAACTTCACGCTAGATCAATAAACACTGAAACTTTCAACCTTTCAAATAACCTTTTTTCTGCTCTAGTTATCTGTTTCCTGTATTACAACATAAGACCTCGACCAAGTAGGAACAAACACAAATCTTGTGATCCTACAGGTTTTACCAACCACACAGAGCTTCTAGAAATCCAATGCATTGCCATAATCCTGTTTGTATTTTTATATAAATCCCTCTACAGCTTCCAACGATGCCACATCTGGTACTAAAGCAGAAATAAAGTGAAGCAGAGGACTTCAGTCTCGCTGCCTAGCAGGGTCTCTTTGTGGGGTAGCCTGGGAATGGCAGGAACAGCAGGGAGGATGTGGATACATTATCTCACTCCAGAAGGAATTAGAGGGAAAAAATCCTTGTTGCTGGGGCTTTTTGTTGGGTCTGTGCCCAAACAACCCAGAAATCGGTGGGGAAATTTCAGGTCAAGAGAAAGCAAGAAAAGGAATGAATCAGGTGTTGGAAAAGCAGCCTCCAAGTCTGGCTGAAGAGCTGCAGAAGATGCCGCTATAGCCTGGAAAGATGCTGGTGCTGCCCAAGGCGGAGTGGAGAGCCAGGGGGTGGAGGAGGGAGCTGGGCACCTTGGCACAGACTGCAGCGGGGAGCCAGCGGCTCCAGGGGAGACCGAGGAGGAAGCTGTTTGCTTTGGATTTTGTGCCTGTGTTTTTGCTGCAACGCCCCGGGAAGACACAGCAGGGAGTGAACTGACCAGTCTGGTGAACTTTTTATATTCCTTTTGGCCTTTTATTACCCTGAGAAGTGGAGGATTTTTTATTTTTAAACATAGCTGAAGGGCTAAATTAGCATTTTGGCAAAGGAGGCAAGCCTGTAAGGCAGCACAAAGGGAAGCAACTGTTACCTGGAGCCAAAACTGAATGGAAACTCAGGCAGAAATCCCACCAGTGTTGGAGTCCCATCCCTAGTGAAGAAGGCAAGGGGCCCAAGAGAAAAACCTGCGCAAGCCTTTGTCAGCATCCCCTGCTGCTGAAGCATATGTGGTGGGACTGCCCTTGCACACAGCACTCTGCCAACACACCTAGCTTGGGTGGGCTTCTCCTGCGCAGGGCAGCAGCTCTTGCCTCAGGCGTCCATCACACAGCAAGCTGGTCCCAGGTATGTTCATGGAGCAGCTGGGCCGCACCTTTTGCCTTTTGTGCATCCTGACCGGAGCACCCCATTAAACCCAAACCCGACCGCCTGCTTTGGCAGGCAGGCAAGGAGAGTGGCACCACACAAAAGGAACGCAGCTGGGTAAACGGTCACATCTCTCTCTTCCTCCATCTGCTCATACCAGGAGGTAGCACTAAGGTCATTGCAACATTGCAGGGCACCTATGCAAACAGACATGCTCCCTCACACCCCCAGCACAGGCCATGCCTTGGCTTAACATCTCCACATCCCATCTGACACCGATTACGGAGTTCATGTACATAGCTCTTTCCCTGAGAGGTAGAGCTCACCCCAACCTGCAGCATGCCCAGCTTTCCAGGGTCCACAGTCAGGCACGAGCATTAACAGAGCATTTCCCTGGGTGGCAAGGTGCTGGCAAACCCCCTGCACCCTGCTCCCATGCTGTCGCCCACCCCTCCTTCAGCTGCATGGGCACAAGGCTTTGTGGAGCAGCGCTTCAGAAGGCAGGTTTATTCTAGAGGTATCTACAAGCTGAAAGCAATTCACCCTCTGACCTTCATGCCCACACACCTGTGAAGCAGGTCCGGCTTTAGACCTCTGCAATGCCTCTTTAAGTGTCAAGTTGTTCAGCTCCATAAAAATACCTTTTTTTATATATTGATGTGAGACAATACTGATACCCAGTGGCTGATTAAGTTAATTACAGTTGAGTAAATATCCCCCTCGGTCATCTCCAGGACTGCACCCCAAGGCCCGGCTCCCACTAACTCTGCAGCCTGTAAGCAACAGGATATTCAGTTCCCACTCATTTTTGGCACTCTTCTAGCCAGAATTGCTGCTATAAACTGTTTTTAACTGAGAATCAAGTGCAAGTTATACCTACATTGCGGAGTCAAAACATTAGCTAAGGCAAAGACTGAATACTTTAATCATTCCAGCATGTTATTTGCATTTGCTTTGGCTAACAAATGCCAAAGAGACATTACCAAAACCAAAGCTGAATCCTGCTGAGGTCATGTTACGCTTTTTTCACAGCAATGTGCTGCACCTGGATATCAGTTTTAAAATGCAAACAGGTATGTTTTATCAATTTGTCACAGGAAAACCTATGATTTCACAAAACTAGAAAAACTTGGCTTAGTGTGAATCAGGATTCAAAGCAGAACGCACTGCAGCCCTCTGTGAGAAAGTTGCTCTTTACTTTTCCATCAATATTTTTCCTTCCCAAGAACATTTAATTTGAAAGAATTAATGAACAGCAGAAACAAATCCCTGTATACCACAAACATTAGACAGCATACGGACCGAGGCTTCACAGCGTAAGCCAGTGGGTGAAGGTTGGAATTTATCAAAACATGACAGAATAAACTACTTAATTATGTTAGGGTGATTGCCAGCATGCAACAATCCTAGGAGCAAAGAGGTTCTCAAATTGGCCCGAGGGTAGTGGCAGTTTAACATTTGCTGTTTTAACTATACATTTCAGAAGTTTCCTGAACCTCATTAAGTATATGATATTCCAACGGGCTGCCTGTTTTCCTGCCTACGTTGATGAGCTTTGATGACATGGGTCTAGAGCTGCCATTTCTGCTGAGACAGCTCTAAAGGGCTCTTGCCTTTTGACTGTCAGTTTAGCACTGTGTCTCTTTCATTGCAACTTGCCTTTTGATATTAGCAACAATCCCCAAAGCACCACAGAATACTGGCCCAAGCCCGAGGGCCACCAAATTGTCCTACTTCAATGAGATGTGGAGCCCAAACTGAAGCTGAGGCTCTGTGGAGAGCAAACCAGCTGGAAAGGGAGTGCTAGAGGAGCCATCTGGTCCTGCAGGAACATCAGGAGATGTTCTGTCTCCACCAAGCACTACATTTCTACAGCATTCACCTCTGCAGAAGATGTGGCATGCATGCAGTTGTGCCTGGCTCTAAGTCACCAGGACTTGGTCTCTGATGTCTTACTGTGTATTTTAATTGGGTTCCAGATTTGTCCCTTTTCTTGCTCTTTCCTCACTGAGCTGGTTATGACCTGATCTGATGATCTCTGCTACAGGCAGACTTGCAAATTATGTGTTCTTGTTCCGACTG
The DNA here is from genome assembly GCF_015220075.1 of Falco rusticolus. NCBI lineage: Eukaryota > Metazoa > Chordata > Aves > Falconiformes > Falconidae > Falco > Falco rusticolus. The sequence goes on from NC_051193.1 coordinate 5,363,290, forward strand.
CCTGTGCAGAACGTAAGCCCTTTTTGTTAGGCATTTAGAATGATCCCATGTTCCGTCCCTGAACCTGCCCATGAAACTTAACACCAAAGACTAAGGGTCTTACTTAATTACAGGAGATTTTTTTTTTCCACCAGCATAAACTGGAGAAAGGCAATTTCCACAGCTGCATTATTTACCTCAGATTTTACTAAGGCTGCTTTTATAGCAGTGCTAGAGGTTAAATCCACTGTTATTTCCTACATGGCCTGACTTTACTGTACCTTACAGTACATAGTATTCATTTAATCCAAGCAATAAAAAGATATACCAGCAGCACTGTTTTCCAAAAGAGGAACTTAAATAAAAACAATAAATAAATAATTTTAAAAAGCAAAGACAGACAAAGAAAAAGGGAAAAAATAATTTATTTTTTTTTAATCCAGTAAGTTGTGCCTGGAAGGAGAATCACATTTGCCTCATTTTTCAAAAGGCAATCAGTAGAAAAATATTATGTAAACTACTAAAAATGCCATCCTCCTGATTTGGGGCATTGCTCTAAAATTAATAACCACCCTGTTCAACTGAGGTGAACTCTGATCAAGTGTTCAACAAGAAGAACTCAGCTGACTGCCTCAGTACCCCTAAAGCTGCCCATGCCCTTAAGCACTGGGCCAAACCCAATCGTACAACTCCAGCTGCAGAGACTGGCAAGTCTGTATGTGTCCAGCCAGGTGATGCTATGGGAGATGAAGTCCCAGGGATGCAGTAGCTGACCTGGCAGCATCCTCACTTCTTTGCAAGCCATCCAAATCCATCATTAAATAGGTGGGCCGTGAAGTTCTCGCAGTTTTCCCACTGCCAAATGGGTCACAGACCTTCAAGTGCTTGGAGAATAATCAAAAGGCTTCGTTCTCAGTACAGCCAGGAGACTTGAGAGACTATGAGCTTTGCTTCAAGTTGGGTTAAGCTTCTCCCTCACCATGATGGGGGGGCAACAAACCTCCATCATGCAACAAGGCCAGTGGACCCTGCTATGGGTACCACCTCCTGCAGCACCCTGTGGTTCCTGCCCACCTTCTGCAGCCACCACCAAAGGGAAGGTAGATCTTTCTTCCCTCTATCTGACCCATGGGGTGTCTCCTCTTGGGCTAACAGCACCCATCCCTGCAATCACAGGGTGCCAGGGGGAGGAAGACACCTCTAAAGGACTGACCGCTCCCTACTTCCACCCTCCTTCCCAATGCCAAAGCAACTCATCCACAGACGTTTCTCCTTCCGATGCAGAAGAGGGTGTTCCCAAACTTGGCAGCATCCCTGCTTCAAGAATTTATCTGGCATTTCACTGGTAGAAAAGAAAGCAGATCCCTTTCAAAACTTGCATGCAGGAATGAGCTGCATGTCCCTCATGCCTCTTGGCGAACTATAGATAGTGGTTCACAGCGGGTAGGGTCAGTATAAATAGATACAGAATATCTGTATAAAAAAGCACACATTGCACTGGCCTGGCAAGGTTTTTAATAAGATCTCCCACAAAGTGCGTCATAATGTCAAGAGGATTTTACTCCCTGTAATTGAACTGTGTTCTTGCCTGTGTTCTCTGTCCCGCCCTTCAGTGCTCTCCTCTCTGAAAATTCCTTTGTTCGGTCTAAAGAGACATTTCATTAAATAAGAAATAATTTCTGGGAGTGGTAATTACAGTCTTTTTCAGATGGATGATATGTGGCTGTTCTGTTTTCCTTTCTGTTAGCAAAAACAAAGAGAATCCCAGTGTCTTTCATTAGGTGTCAGCTCCAGCCACCCTTGCCACTGCAGAACTCGAACAGGTCAGTTTTAATCACGTTGAATTTGTATCTACCAAAGGACTGAAGTTAAGTTGGAAGCAAAGATTTATGTGGCAATGCTCATTGCCTGCATGATGATCGATCCCGCCTCCCTGAGCTCTGCTACCCTTGGAAAGGGCTACTTTTTTTGCACCGGTTCAAGTTGATCCTATTTCTATTTTCTTCATCGTGAGCTCAGCACATGGGAAAAAAAAGGCACAAAGTTCAGAGAGGCAGGGGAGAAGAGCCAGAGCCCTGATCCCCTACTGCACTGTCCCAGCTTGATGTCAGTGGAATTACACCCCTATAAAGCACAAGCAGCACAAGCCTGAATCTGCTCCAAGGTGTGCTCTGATCATCTGTTTATTGTGTATTTGCCAAGACATTATAACCAGCCTTATGGGGGGGGGGGGGGGGGGGGGGGGGGAGTGCAGGTTAATGCCAGAAGTTGCTGCCTTTTTAGTTAATGAGACACTTCATCAAGGTCTGTTTTTCATCTATGTTTCTTCTCCTGCTAGGTGCTTTACTGAGCCCCTCACTTTACAAATCAAAAGCAATTAGCAAGGCTGCTAACAAAGCTTGCAAAGGCACAAAGCTCATAGGCACTACAATACCCACGGATGCTCCCTGACATTGCATGCAAACTCCCACACCACAGGGAGCTTTCTGGCCAGTCTTTCCTAAACGTATCTGCTTCCCTGCTCTGGGGCCAAGAAATGCACCAGACGCCTGCCTGTTAAAGCTTGCAGATTCAAACACAGCAGCAGTATGATTTGGCCCAGCTAAGCAGACATGTCAGAGGCAGCACAGCTTGATTTTAGGCCTTTAAGGATTTTGTCCTTAGCCAAACCATGCATTTCTTTACACAAGGCAAGCCAGATGCCGGTATGAAAATCCACGGCACCATAACCAGTGGCTCTCTTCTCAAGTAGCATCAGGGCCTTCAAGAAGGTCCCACCAGTTCTCCCAATATCTGCAAGCAGGTGACAGTCCCCACCACAGACAGCACTGTATCTTCTCTTTAGGACTGGCTTACCACAAAGCAGAATCACCCTTGTCACTGGTCTAACCCTTGCTTAACTTGGTGGGTGCAGCAGCGGGACAACTCTGTCACCGTGCCCACTGCACCACGGCTTCCCATTTAACCTGCTTGCGTTCCCAGGCTCACATCACTGTTAACGGCCAGTCTCCGTGGTACTAACAGAGGCCTCAGAGATATACTCAGTTCTTCAAGTTCCATGAAAACAGACTAAAGAGGGCAGGGGGGTTTGTTTCCCTTTTGGAAGGAAGGGAGGCTGAGCATGGACTCACACCTCTTCCACCACTGGAGAGCTCACAGCTGCTCCCCTGAGGACCCCAGAGCTCAGGGGTGCTTTGGGAATTACTTGTTATGAACCCCAGCTCATCCTCACACAGCACATCTCTCAATTTGGCCAGGAGCTCTCCGGGAAGTCAGGAAAACTGAGATGTAAGTCTTTTCCCCAACAGATTTGCTGTGTGACCTGGGCAAGTCGCTTATAACCATGTGAGATCTAATTGCAAAATATCTTAAACTCCCTTAAGTATAGAAGAAACCTAAAGGTTTCAGAATAAGACTCCTTCATTTGGAATTTAGCCAAGCCTTTGGGTTTAATACCCCTACATTTGCAAAAAGCTGTCGGAGATCCTTAATGCCCTCCAGAGCTCACAAGCTCAGGTTTATGTTTCAGCTGGAAGCCGATCAACAACTAAAAAGAGCAAAATAGCCGCTTTTGTGTGAATCTTAAGAATTATATTTCCAACAAGCAACATGGAAGTGTCCTTAGGGCCACCTATAATCTACCTACAACATGACATAAAATGGCCTGAATGTATTAGCAGTGAGGATGAGGAGACAAACTTAGCATGGCTCCTTATAGATTTACCTTCCCCAAACTTTTCCAATAAAACCCACAGCCATGCTAACTGCACCGCTCTCACTACACCTAGGCAAATAAAATAGGAGTAAGCAGATATGCCCAGCTTGTTCAAGCTCAACTAGCAAATTCCAGCTGACAGCTTCCAAACCGTGTCTCTGAATTTATTGGCATTTCAAAATGTTTTACAGAACCATGGTCCACTGGCAACAGAGAGCCTTGTTACAGGAACGCAGGGAGTCAGCGGAGAGTGAAGTAACACAGCAAAAAGCTCTTTATAAAGGTGCCAGTTCATCAATATCCTTCTCATGGAGGACACTTGCATTCGGCACAATTCAAATGTTTCCAAACAACGGTGCTTTCTGCTCAAATATATAGGAGCTGAAAACAGGCTGAAAAGGAGCCTGCAGCCAAGTGAGCCCAGTCAGATCTGAGTTCCTTGACGTGCATTTCAGCTGCGAGTTACAAGGCACACAAGTGAGCTGCCCAGAATAGCACTGGCCCCAGCAAACCCGGCCTGCCGGGCTAATGGCTTCAGGCTGCCCAGTGGTGCAAGATAGGGAGGTAGGTTTGTTTTCTTTTGAATCAGGTTCTCACATTTCAGAACACGAAGGACTGTTAGGGCCACATCCTCACCTGGGAAGGTGAGTAAATCACTGCATCGCCTCACAAAGGAGCTTTGCCAGCTTACACCAAAAGAAGGGCTGGCCCACAGTAACTGAGCCCACCAGTATTTGGTCTGAACTGGTTGCATGTTGCTGATTGATGTGTCACTGGAGCAGCAGGGTTTCTGAAGTCAGACACAAATATATCATATATCTCATCAAAAGCTTTGGAACTTGGGTGATGTATTAATGTAATAACATCTGAGAACACAGTAACTTCAATGATGGCAGACATCTGAAATGAAAAAAAAATACTCATGGTGCTAACTCAGGGAAAGTCCAGGAAAATCTGGAGCAGTGTATTTCATATTTCTCAATCATTCACAAGTTGGTGAAGTGACCGAAAAAAAATGGGAAGAGAACTCACCTGCAGTCCTTGGTGGGAGGGGAAGAAGGCAACATGCATTGCAGCAAGCAGCACTCCCCCCTCACCCCAGGTAGTGCCCTAGGTACGCCTGACGTGTGTGCGGGTTTTACTAAAAGAAGAGGCCATCTCTGAACCTCCTTACCTTCCTCCTCGTGCAGCCAAAGCCAGACAAACAGGTTTCCCCATCTTCAGCCCAGACAGCTACAGGCTGTGGTGTCAGGCAGTTTAATTCTTTCCCTCACACTCTTTCATCCCTGTCCCCTGTTTAAATCCTACAGCTGCTGATGCATCTCCAAAAGAAGTGGCATGATTATCCATAGAAAGGAGAGGACAGAGCTTTCTGGCTGTGGATTACCTCCTGTTACCTTCCATCTCTGTATTTTTAGAAACTGAAAATTCAGTGCCACTCTGCATCCATCTCAGCAAAGCACAGATGTAACTGGGGAGAAGGAAACTACCGCTTAGCTGTTGAAAAGACTGACATGGAGTCAAACAGGAACACCCCTGAGCGGCACCACACTGTCCATCACACCCCCTCCTTCCTCCTGCCCTCCCTGTTTCAGTCTCCTCCAGTTGTCAGGAAACCCTGCACCAGTAACAAGCAGTACTTAAACTGTCTCAGCAAGTAAAGCCTAACTACTCAAGGTTTCAGTATATTTATGCAATCCAGTCTGGCTCTGGGCCCATGCTAGCTTTATTTATCTAATGTCTGTGCTGTAGGCAATGAATTCATAGAGAAGGTATTATTAGAAGACAACACACATAAAGGGGAGGAAAAAAGTAAGTGAGAAGTCCAGCGGAGCGAGGCTTTGCTGCGCTCCCAGCTCTCCTCCGAGATGGTGATGGGAGAAGCAGAGCCAGGAGCCACACACAGCCCTGAGCTGGGAGGGTCCTAGGGCAGGGTCCCCGTCACAGCAAGGAGCACAGGGCCTCATGGGGACCCAGCGCAGCAGGAGCCACGTTCAGAATTAGAAGGAACATGCATAGAAACGCACTTCAAGCTCTCAGAAGAGGGGGCCAAGGCAGCCGCTTTCTTGGCCCTGGCGCATCTCCCTCCCTGGGGGTACAGAACTTCTCTGTCAAATGCCTGCCCCGCGCCTCCCTCCCCCGCTGTGCAGACGAGCCGTGGTGTGAAGGCACAAGACGGGCATTTGGGAAGTCCGGCAGCCCTGTAGTACCTGCTAGGGCAAGCGGTGGGGGGCTGCACCCTTCTGTACCCCAGGAAGCCCCAGGTCAGGAAAGGCGCTCAGGATGTGAGGGATGGACCTGCTTACCATGCTGGGATGCAACGTGGCTGTTGCAGGGCTGGGTGCTGAAGGCTAAGCTTTCATTGGGTGACACTGGCTCACAACACATGTTTTTCACCTTCTGTTGTGTCTATTTGCAGGGAAAGCTCTTGAAAATCCCTCTAACAGAACACCCCAGCACAGCCGTCCCGAAGGTACAAACACCATTTCTTTGTGCAGCCCTCCACAAAGCACAACCATGTCCAATAAAACACTGTCCTAAACTGAAACTTCTGTTACCATGCTACTACTTATAAAAGACAGCAGTATATTCCACTAATTGCCTCAACCCAATTAATTATGCAAGAAAATATGTAAGATGAAAATTAATTCCATGAAACCAGTCCATGAAAATTATCCTGGAACCTTAAATCAGCATTTCCGCAACAATTAGAAGTTCCTCTAGGACCTTTTTAATGTGGGAAGGAGTCTTGAGTCACTGTTTCATGTCACATTGTCAGAAAAAAGCTGTTTCCTAGAAAGAAAACCACCTACAGAGACTTGATTGTTGAATGAAAGTATTTAAATTTCCAACCAACATGCACCTAGAAGGGAAATACTCACAAGCCACCACAACAATGGCCATATTAAAACTGCCTGTACACGGGGCTGTATAGAGTCTTTGAAATAAAGGAGGTAATAGATCAGAAAGACATTTTGTGATCACAATAATTAAGGGTGGAAAAGTCAAATCATAATAAACCTCTGTCTTCTGGTTTTCCCCTGGTTATTCACTGTGGTCTGACACTCTTTGGATTTAAGAAGTCCCACGGCTCAAAATCACATTAAAGCTCATGCTTTAATCACTAGAATCTGCCATGGCTACAGATCTGAAAAGAAATGGCATTTTCCTAACCCTAGTTTTGATATCTAAATAGGGGAAGGGGCTGTTTGCTTTTGTTTATGGATAAGTTTAATTCCTGAATTCACTTATCCATTCTTAAGCAAAATAAGGAAAGGTCCAGCTAGAGCAAGGGTAAAATTCTGCCTATAAGCATTCCTGAATAGACATTATCTGATAAAAGCTATTTGCCACTGAGCACAAACTGATGAAGAAAACTCCTTTTGTTACTCCCTGATATTACCTCCAGACTACAAAACATCTAGTTCTCACATAAACATAGATGGTTTGTTTAAAAACACGTTCCCTCTAAACTTGTGCCACTTTAGGAGCAAAATATTCGCTTCTAAGTATTACTGCAGAAATAGAATTTGCGTCATGCCTTTATACCTTACTACGCTTACTTTGTCTGTCTTTTTCTTTCTGTAAGCTCTCCACAGGGGGAAAAGTGCAAAGTAAGGAACTTGCATTGCTAGGACCTTAGTAATATCCGTCAGTAAACCTGTAATTAGATAGGGAGTAGTATTAATCTTATGCATTGCCTGAGGGACATTGCCAACATCCAGCAAAACCTCTATTGATGAGGAAGGATTCCAAGCATGCCTGTATGAAAAATGAAAGAGATGAAATATTTACTTACTTTACCCTTCCCTCAACCACTCATTCTCAACCAAGAAATAGTCTAGACCCCAACAGACTAAATCTTCTACTAACATCAACACCTTTACACAAAAGGCAATGCATGCTAAGCCTCTCAGTTCTTCCTCAAATGCCTGTTATAGCACGTATTTCAAAGAAACCTCAAAGTGCAATATTTTCAGATGTACAACTTTTTAATTTAAAATGTGTTAATGGAATGAGAATAGTTAACGCAAACAAAGATATTGGTCAGTTGTGATAATGGAAGTCATAGCCTTCTCATGGTAATACATGATTCATAACGCATATCTCATTAATCTGGCATCAAAGACATGATTTATAGATGCTCTTTTTCTGTACACTCCACCCTTGTTTCCTGGATGAGAGGGAATAAACTATTTTATACAGAGGTATGAATTGTTTTCAAATGAGTCTGTGTGGTGAGAGATTACTGTGGGCTATTACAGACAGCTGAAACACCCCCAAAAAGTTTTCTTATTGAAAAGGCATTCAATAAAAATAAGTAATATTGTTTCTATTATACCTAGCTGCCAGCTTCATCACTTCCTATGACTATTTTTCTGGGTTTCTTGTTTGGTTTTTTTTTTGCAACTGTCTACCTTACTGGAATTATTTGATTGCTGAAAACAGAAGAGGCCAATACATGAAAATTGCCCTCAATCCTTTCCATAGCTGTTCACTACTTTCAGCAGAAAACAGTCGTAGCTTTTATTTTTAGAAATGTGGAAAGCAGAATAGAGGCAACTTTGCACTCTTTTTCCTTTGAGGCTTGCTATTCTATTTCTCAGCACACTGCAGGCATTCCTGAGAAAAGCATACCCTGTCAACTACTATTCCCCTGGTTATCTTTTCTTAGAGTGAAGTAAAATCCTGGATTTTGACTTGAATGAAACAAGAACTTTACCCCACCTGTGTGAATTAACACTACTGAGGCTCAGTAATTATAAAACGTGACGAGTCTGACAGCATGAGCTACTAAAGACAACGAGGCATCAGCTCCAGGGTCTGCACATCACTGCTTAATCCAGGGAAGAATTTAAGTATACACTTAACTTTAAGCTAGCGAGTAGTTTCATTGATATAAATGTGACTATACAAGATAATTAGCATTAATTATGCACCAAAGTGCTTTGCATATCAAGGCCAAACTGTTTTGCAGCTTGAAGGTTTGAGACCGCAGGCTCTGAGCCACCCGTGCTTTTCAAAACTCCTTCCTTGCATGTGGCCAACAACACTGACAGTGGATTGTTCAGCCACATTAACATTATTCATTACTAATTTTCAAACACTAACAAGTGTGAATGCCATATCTGTTAGGACTCAGAGGAGAAATCCAACCTGCCTACTACATTTTCCCTGAGGGAATCCCACCCACTATGTCACAACCATCGTTTTCAGTATTTAGCTTCTCATTTAAAAAAAATAAAAAATAGTGGCTGCCACAGAAATGAATGGACCTCAATGTGTCCCCGTGTGTATCCACAGAACCACTAAGAAGTGAGCTCTACAGCTGAAGCACATCTGATTTCAGCACGGGACCTTGTGAAAGTTGAATCAAAATGGGCCAATCTAATGTTCTGCAACAAACATTGTTCCTCTAAGGAAATGGCAGGTTCTGAAATCTGCCCATTGTAGCAGTAAGTCAGGGAAGCTCATTAAAGCAGTTCTCAGGAGAGCTGCTGGATTAGTCAAGCCAGTAAAATGCAAACTACATTTGCCAGTCACTTTGCCAACACTATTATATTTTTAACCTAGGGCTTTACACTTAGGTGTCCAAAGCCCTTTAACCGAAATATTGCACCGCTACGCTACTGATTGAAACTGCTCTTCCCAACATGACCAAGCAGACTGAGAGTGGGTATATGTTATCATTGTATGATTTTATTTCATGCTGAGCCTGTGTGAAAGATCTCTGCGCTAAGAGGATGCAGAGCCAACCAGGAAATACCCGAGTACTTCCAAGAACAGGTACGGCTAAAAGTAGGATTTCCTACCCATTTCAAATACACCCTCCAAGCCAATCCCAGTTGTCTGCTGAGTGCTCAGCTGTGTGTTACTATGGAAAAGCTGGCTTGAGTGATCCCTCTGCTCTCCGCAGCTCTTCCTCTCACTCCCACTCTCCCTCTCCACCACGGGAGTTACAGGCTGCCTCAGCGGGGTGATTCAGCTGCCCATGTGGCCTCACACTAACTGGGTCTGTGAAGCAACCTAGGTAGGTAAAACCAATCAAAGCATCCAAGCCTGCAAAACCCTGAAATTGAAAAAAATATCCACTCAAACCAAGTCATTTCATAGCTGTGCACTGGGTAGTGTGCTTGCTTGGTGCAGGTTCAGATGTGGTTCTTACCCCAGCTGTCCCCGGGTTTGCCACGCCAGCCCAGGAATGGCTGAACAGCCCCTGTCCCTGGCTCACTGCTGTGGGAGCTTGCTGGGCTGCCTGCAGCAAGCAGCACCTGACCATCCCAAGAGGCAACGGGGAGTTTTAAAGCAAAGCATTCCCAGACTCCTGAACCACACATGAAAAAGAGGAAAGTGTCCCCAGGAACAGGCTCACGCAGTCCTTCTGCAGGCTCAGCATGAAATAAAATACTTGCTGTGGCCACAAGTGTTGCTATAGGTTTCCTTCCTTCCTTACGTCAACGGCAAGAGACTTGCTTGAAACTGGTGGTGGCCTTCTATCTACAAAATGAATTGCTCTCTAGACTTAGCAGAGGAAGCCAGAGAGCAGGCAGTCACCCAGACAGTAGTACAGAGTTTCCATGACCACCTTCCGTTGGATGGTAAATCCCAGCAGCAAGTACCCCTCAGTTTTAGTCCAGCAAGATTTATGGAAGCTGGGAGCCTAAGCAAACTTGTGAGGGTCCATAAACGTTCCAGAGGATTTTCCCTGCAGGAAGAATGTTAGCTTAGGTGTCCCTGCTAAATTCTGCATGTAAAGCGTTATTAGCAATACAGCCAGACAGATCATTAGAATCAAATGTTTGTGCTCAAAGAGTTCAGTCTCTACAAATATAATTCAAAAAGCCTTTGGGCCCTTTAAAATTCCATATGCTCGTCTACCATTAAAGGGTTGCATCTCCCTGGAGGCAGCATAGCAAGGCCTAAAAATTGATCTTACTACTTAAAGCCTTTGACAACCAACTTTGCTGTCCCAGAAGGTTATTTGGGGAATCTCATATGAAACTCATTCTTGCACAGCTTAGCGGTGCAGGAGACTGCTTTGAACAATAACAATAACAGTATGGACTGATACAGGAATTCATTTCCAATCATTATTTAAACCATGCCATGCTTCTGTCAAGCTATGCAGATAAGGGACTAGATGCTACTGAATAGGTGCTAAACCTCCAGGTAAGCAGCAGTTCTTTAGCAGCATACAACAATAAATACAGGTTTTCAGGCCGGGAGGTGAGGAAGGATACAACCACTGCTTGGAACAGCAGAAAAAAATAGTGCAACTCAGTGCACTGACATTTGCCGAGGGCACAGAGTTAGACATAATACCCCTAATGACTGCAAGTACTTCTGGCATCACGCTGCTCCCCTCCACTTCTTCTCTGGAAAGGCAAGACAGTTCTCTGCTGTCCTTACGCACGTGCATCATCCTGTACCATTAGTCTAGGAGGGCCTGGAGCAGGACTGTGGGTATCGGTAGGCTCCCCACAGGGAGTGCAGCCCTCTCAAAGCAGCCAACCTGTTCCCACAGACAGAGGTGTTGACCAAAAGAGAAGTCCTGTGACCCAGCTCCACAGAGCTCCTATCGTCTGGAAAGCGCACGGTGCAGCAAATGTAACTAACTCACCAATTCTGGGATTTCATGAAGCACATCCGTGATAAGCAAAACTAATAAAGGCTCATTTTCCACTTGTCTGACTCCCAATCTTTCTCCACTCCCTTCTCCCCATGTGAATCTCTGATGTTTAATAAAAGGTGAGCTCCTTGGCCTCCTCCCTCAGCGTGGTGCTAACAGGGGCTCTCCCATTCATTCCCCTGCCACCTGTTTTCCCCAAACTTGTAGGAACGTATCCCTCTTTGAGATCTTCACCCTTTTGCTAAATCTGGTTGAAATTGGCCAGCGAATTCAAAAGCTATTAGACACACACATACACCCCCAGAGGCAGTGTGATCATACAAGACTCATTTCCTTAGGATATTAGGCAAAAATGCCTAGTTGAAAGCTTTTTGATGTTGAGTGCACCTTTCTCCATTTCCTGGTTCTGCATGAAATGCCAGGGAGAACCAAAGACATCACAAGTAAAAGCCCATCCCCAGAAGACTGTTATTAGCCTTGTTTCTAGAGCAACTCTTGGATGTATATCAAAACAGAACCTCCTCCCCCTCTGGGGTTTGCTCACCCTATGCAGATCTGTGGGTGGCATCTCCTGACGATTGTTCTCTGCAGGTCCTGCTAGCAATACTGCCAATGCCGGGCTGCGTATTTTTAGCTTGCTGTTCACGTCGGAATATTAATGCTATTGCTCATATCTCTCTCACTGACTCTTATGTGAGCCTGGTCATTAGGAGGAACATTCCACTGGTTTACCAATAAACGTTACTCCAGATAGACAAATCAATTTAGAAACAGCCACTCTCAGACTCTGATATATCAGGGGCTTTAACTAATATCAGTGGTCTAAGTTATTAAGCGGAAATGATGCTAACCAGAATAGTCCTTCTGAAGGTCTAGCATCATTTGTATAAATACTAGTAGGACTCTGTCGCTCTGGTTGTTCTGTTGCGAACTGCAGGTGAAATACAGCCACAGTGGCATCAGGCAAGATGGAAAGAGAAACACCCCCCAGATGGACTAACTAGCCACACAGGGCCGCCTTCTGGAAATAAGCACGGTGTGAACAGAAGTGCTGCTGCTGGTCCAGCGTGACTCGTTTCAGAGTTATTGTCCGTGCTAGAAGGGACTGCGTGAGAGCTGTCATTGAGAGGTTATTCCAGACAACTTCCACTTGTGGTCAAGCCCGTAGACAGACAGACTTTGATGAAGGCTTTGATTCCTGCTGTAAGGCATGTTTTCAGATGTTTAGCTCTAAGGTAGCTAAACTCTAAGCCTGTTCATAGCAGAATTATTTTAAGCCCTTAACCCCACAGTCACGAACCAAATACTGATCCAAAAACCATATCCTCAACTCATTTCACATTCAAATCCTTCCTTCTGGGAGATGCTGAACTATCTCAGTTCTCATTTGTTCCAAGGGGAGCTGAGGCTGCTTAGCAGAATACAGGATCAGACCTGTGCAGTCGAAAACTGCTACAGTACCTGAAGAACCAGCTTTAAAATGAGGAGCACAGAGCCTGGGTCTGAGCTGGGAGCTGAATCCATAGAGGGAGGCAGCAGATCCACACTCCAGTTAATTATATTAAATAATACCTTCCAGTAGATACACAGATCGCTTTCTCTACCACTGCTGCCACCTCTGTGCCAATTATGCTAACTATCGGTTTCTTTTCAAAGGCGGAAGCAAAAAATAACATTCAGTTGAAACTGCAGGAAGAAACTTAAGTGGGCAGAGGGTAATTATCTGAGCTGGAATCCAACCAAGGGACTGGAGCGAAGAACCCCTACTACGGCTGTGAAGGATCACAGGAGTGTTAAACCCACAGCGGAGCGAGTCTTGAGCTCCTTGTGTTGTCTGAGAAGGCAGCAGCTCTTTCAGTACAGTATTTTCAGAACAGGCTTTGTTTTCCCATTCTCTGTCTTCCTGAAGAGAAAGAATTGTGTTCTTCAGATAACCACACCGCAGATGGAGAACTATTAAACCACAAAGATCTATTTTAAATTAACATTAGTGATCTAGCTTAAACCCACAAAACCAAGGAAATGCTCCAAAGCTGCTCTCCCCAACATAAGTCAATGCACATTGCATGCAAGATAAGAATGCTGCACTTTTTATTTGGTAAATTTAAAAACCACCTCTTGGGCGACCTCTCAGTATCTCTTGCAGCTGCAGCACAGACAGCCGAGGTGGGTGGATGCAACCACAAACATGAAATTTCCCAGCTTTCATTTTTAATTCAGTTCCTTAAAGTTCTTGGAGGGAAGGGATGGGCTTTGGAGTTGATTTTTTTTTTTTTTTGGCTTCTCTGCCAATTTAAACTTCTTTTTATTATGCTCAGTGCTATGTTTAGGCCTCTCTCCAAAGACTGTCTCCCAAAAAATTAAGAGACAATTTTATTACTGCACAGAGGAACATCAAAAAGGGATCTGATAGTGGGGGACTTTTCAACCTTGCTTAATGAGATCTAATGACTGGAACTTGCAACTAGACATATTCGACCTTAAATTAAGATGTAATCTTCTAGCTGTGAGGATAATGACATACTGGAACAATTTCTCATGAAAGGTAGCCTCACTATTGCTCAGAAATGTTACAGTGAAATCAGATATCATTCTAGAAAACAGTATCTAATTTGGGTCTGGGTGAAGGTCTAGGGGCTGGAAGCAGATGGAAGGGAAAGGGGATGAGATCAAGCTGGATGTTTATCTGGGGTTTAGGGCTGGGCAATCTGTATCACTCCATATATCGCTGTCCTTCCCTGGCCTCAAGGAGAAGACGACTGCCCACGTTGTTCTTGGTGCTCTGCAACCCCATCCCATGCTCCCACAGCTTCGGCAAGAGGAATAAAGCAGCATTTCCTCTGATGGGAGGTGCGGGGAGACGGGACTCCTGGGAACATCTGACATGAGTGCCCCTTATTTACTGGCTGTGAGCAAAATCTCTTTGGACCCCCAAATCCAGAATTCCTTCTGTGTCTCTTGTTTAGCTGTCCTGGCAATGCATCTGCTCTGCATTTGCAGAGGAGGCCTCCTCAGGTATTCCCAGTGAAATCTGTCTCCCTTGGAAGCACCAGGGACTACAACAGGGCTCGGAGCTGAGATGGAACAGGGCCAGACCTGTGCCCTCCTACTCTTTCACTTCCTCGGGAGGTTTTCCTTGCAAAGCTCCAGTGTGGAACCCAAGCAGCTCAGCTCAGTAAGCATGCAGTCATACATGGAGCCACTGCACCCAAGTGTTTCTTGTCCAGGACAGAGAAACCCCTTTGTTCCCCTCCAGGAAACCTCTGCAGATCTGTCACTGGCCGAACGCACTGTGCAGGATTTGCCCATCCGGGGCTTACAGGGATGGAGACACAGTACAGCGGTCTGTGATGGAAGCTGCCATATCAGAGAGGGCCATGAGAAAGGCAGAAGAGTAGGTGAGCAGGTGGGAAGCCACCACCCTCTCTGTCACTTTCCCCTATCTCAGTCTTTCAGTGTTCACTCTGATCCTGCTGTGTCCAGGATCACACCTTCCTGCAGCCCTGTATTCGCTTCACATGGGTAGAAGAAAAATGTGCATTTCCTGCACATAGTGTTAGGATAATTAACAAAAATGGTAGTCAGCAGCAACGCTGTTCAGCCAGCCCTGAGGCTGCTGCTAAGGGCCACAGAGAGATCCAGCACCCTGCTGCTCAGGAAAGATACAGGGGCGAGGTTTCCAGCACGACACACAAAGAGGCAACTCGTCATAACGGTTGATGAGATGTTGAGCTGACCTCCATTTACTTCTTTGCATGAGCCCAGAGGACAGGTCCTGGTCACTGAAATGGGAATCCTGCTCTTGGGATACCCAGGCCTGGAGCCAGGGATACCCAGGGGACTGTACAGAGGGTGCTGACATAACACTGATTTTGAAGCAGGACCCAGTGTGTTGGGTATGGGCCAGCGGGAATGCTCAGAGAAGACAAAACCCTGCTCGCTGACTTCTCTGGATCCAGGAGCAGTGGCTGCTAAATAGCAGTTACGAGGGCAAGATGCCTAGGAGAGAAGAGCTGTGCTCTGCTCAAGCAGGGATAGAGCATCAGGAGTCTGCTCCTCCCCTGTGTGCCTGCTGGAAGCACCAAAGCTGACAGATTATGTCAGTGCAAAAACACTCCTCTGACTCTATCTCCTCCATATGCAAATGTCACCCAGACATGGACAAAGGTGCTGCACAGGTCTTCAGTAACCACCTAATCTCACCCCCTGATAATCAGTCAAGGGAGTGGGGGTGGAATGGCAAAAAATTTGCTAGAGGCAGAGAACACACCGCACACACACAGTGGGGGCTCCGTGTAGTCCCTGTGCAGCAGCACGGGCCCATGTAACTGCCACCCGATGGGCACACACGTGCGGGCACACAGCACCAGCGACGGTTCTGTTTCACTAAGCCACACATTAGTGTGTGTATATACATATATACACGTTAGTGTCAGGAAGGAATCAAAACAGGAGGGGGTAAAAATATCCCTGCTGATCAGAAACACGTTATTCTTTTTAAAATACCCTCAGGAATCGCAGTTTTTGTATTATCTAGCAGGGAACACGCTTTCTTATGGAGGTAGCTGGTACCCCAGGGTACACACATGCCATGTGTTGGACTCATTTTAGCAGTTACCGAAAAGAACTGCCGCATTAAACTACCTAAATGGCCCAGGCTCAGGTTACACGATCTCTCCAGGCTGCTTTCACATACACCCACCCTCCCCCAGACCCTGGCCTCTTGTGTTTCCCTCCTGGATGCAGATGCTCCTTCACCCTCCTGACATCTCCAGCTGGCTTTAGGACTCTAGGACTCTGCACATCTTTCAGATATTTAAAATGCTAAAATAAATTTATTTTTGGTGGTGGTGGTGGTTTTTTACCAGCTACAGCCGTGCAAACGGAATGATTTTGGGTGGGATTCCTATCACCAGGACTTCCGTAGGGGCAGAGCTAAACCAAAGTGAGCACAAAAGGCAGGAAAGGATAAAACCCAAATGGGACAGCTTTAATAAACAGACTTAAGATCTGAAAACATAATGGGATAGGGAGGGAAATGGTACTTGCTTGTATACTTCAGAAGGTATTTCTAGAGAAAAGAGGCCCTTATGGTTTGGTCTGTCCTAGACAGATGCTGCAGCTTTCGCTCTGCTGGTTTTTAACATAAGATTTGTCTCACACACGCCGCCCTCCTGTGAGAGATCGGGGATGTCTGGACGACTGTAAGGATAACCATGCTGGGGATGCAGTGCAGCTGGAAAAGGGGTAGCAGAGAGCTAGTGACTCTACCTGGGAAGACCTGGACTCCACCGCTCTGCCCCTTCCACAAGTGACTGCCCTGCACAGGAGCTGCAGTACATCCATGTGGACACCAGCCACCCTCCAGGCAATCCCCACAATTCAGCCCAAACTGCCCATATCTGGGGTTTGCACCAGTTCTTTCAGCCAACATGCAAAGTGAGGAAAAACGCATAAGGTGGTGGTTTGTTTTTCCAATTTGTAACTATTAAATGTATACAAAATATATAAAACACTTGGAATTCTCTGCAAAGGAAATTACCCTTACATGGATTTATGAAGTGTTTTAAATATGAAAGAATGCAAACCAGCAGCATAAAACCAACTAAGGGCAAAAACAAGGAAAAAGAAAAAAAAAAAGTCTAGGGTGAATAATGAGAAAAGGAAATGGATTCAGGCCTGTCCATGTGACAACAGCCCAGCAACAGCATCTCTGCCTTGAGGTCTAGCAATTAGTCAGAGCTCCTTCCACTGCCCCTTGTTACCGCCTATACCTGGAACTTCTTTTACAAACAAATACAAAGACAATCTCCAAAATATTTACATTTAAGCACTATTTCTATCAAAATAACAGCATCTGCTCCTATTCTGAAGGCCTGAATTTGATTTTGTAGAAATTTGTGGAGAAGAGTCAAAACAACTAGTCAGTGTAAACAGTACATGTCATAAAAAAAAAGAAAGAAAATAAACGTCTGAAATGTTTAACACAATCAGATAATCGAATCATTACTGCAAAATTTTTCAATCTTGCTGCTGCTCAAACCAGTCCAGTTAGAGATGGCTCCCATGTGCTTGGAGGTGACACCTTTATATCTGCAGGTGGAGGAGGAGCATTGCTAGTGGCATTTTGGTGAGCCAGCTCCACTGATTACACTGGTAGGTGAGAAGCCCTTAATTACCACCACTTCTCACTTTCCTGGCTATTTTCATCGCTTTGCTGGATGTAGAAAGACTCTCATAAATTTTAATGAAGGAAAAAAGAAGCAGAAAAGTGAGGAATGGTCATGGAGGCTTCACAAATCACACAAAGCCCCCAGCATATGAGGGCATGTCATCGTTTTACAAACTCCCCACAATCCAGTTACAGCTTCTGATCTTGGAAAAGAAAAAGGCCAGTTCAGGATCCTTCCTTAAAGGAATAAAAAAGAAGAGCTGGAAGCAGGCAGGAATGTCTTCCAGTAACACATGCCTTTAGAAGGACCCGATAAATCTTGGCCTGGATTTATTTGAAAAGGAAAATTCACATAAAGACACTCCCTTGATCAACATAGCTTGAGTGGCTTATCTTTAAATCAAACCCAAAAGCTCCAAGGCACACATCTTTGAAATCTGAGCTTTAATGGCATTAAGAGACTCTGAGACCACCAGTTTCAGACTCAGATCCTGAAAAGCAGGACTTGAACCAAACTGGTTGATTGTATCCAGAACAGCATTTTTGTTTTCAGCTTGGGGGAGGCTGGAGAGTGAAGGGTCAAGCAGGACTGAGATTTATTTACTGGCACTGAAAAGTAAACATCAGGCATTATACTGATAACAACCTGGCCCTGACAAAGGCCATTGGCAAGGCACATTCTTGAGGAGGAACAGTTTTGGTTGCTATATTTCTGCTTTGCTAAGGGGATAGAGAGTAAAGCAATTACATTCTTGAGAGGTACAGACAAGGCTGGGAGAGAGCTGCCCTGTGTTTAAAGTGGCAGTAGATGCTAGCAGAGCAGGGAAGGTGGCAGGGTGGACAACAGCAGAGGCAGGATCCAGGCTCAGGTCTTTGCCAGCCCCTCTTTATTTTCCTGCTTGATATAAATATGACAACAACTCCACTCTCCAAAACCCACTAAAGAAAACGAAGGACTCATTAGAGAGCCTCACCCCAGAGCTTCAGTGTGAGAGTTTTGTTCTCACCTGCATTTACACAGTCACACTTTTCTGTGGTATCCATCCATCCCACCAGCACAAGTGGTTAAGAAGCTTATCCAGAAAGGTATTTCAATGAAAATCCTGTCTGGGTAGGCTTAGAGCAAAGAACTGGGAAGCACTTTGCCAGGGAAAGAAAATACAATTGAAAATCCTCATGCTGGGAGGCTTGGGAAGCGCAGTACAGACCTCAGCAGTAGCTGCATGTGTCTGAGGGCACAGCCCCGTGGGAGGCAGCAGCAAGCGTTGCAAGCATGCAAAAAACCTCCTTCCATTGCATAATGCAATGCAAGCCCCAAAGCTTTGTAGTTTTATTAGCCAGCTCCTGCTCCCCGCTCACCCACTGTGTTTCCAGGCCTGAACACAGCACTATCCCAAGGCAGCTTTACCCCCAGGGAGCCACTGCAGCGGGCAGAGGTGTGCCCAGCCCCTGGCACCAGAGTGAGCTGCAGGAGGAAGAGGAAGGTGTCTCAGAGGTGCAGAATGGGGTTGCTTCTGACATTCTGCACCTCCCAGCCTCCCCAGGAGTGCCTGGTGTTGGTGAAGTGAGGCCAGGCTCACACCGATAAGCCCTTCCTACCTCCCAAACCACAGGGCAAGTGTTCCTGACCTGGGAGGACTGCATGGTGTCATACCTTCTGTGAGGCTCTGCTGACTCACTCTTCCTCATGCAGCTCCCCTCTGGGATCTGGGCAGGGAGGATCCCCTCTGGATCTGGGAATACCATGCCGTGTGGGTCCAGCTTGAGAAACATGCTTGTGGGATGTTCTCTGCCTTGGGAGCAGCTGTGTTTGGGGCTTAATGTTTGTGGCCACACCTTCAAGCCACACATGCTGGTAGATCTGTGCAACCTGTTAGCCAGGGTTTTAAGGCATATCAGCATTATGGCATCGGTGCAATGCACCATCATCTTTCTTCCTCAACCTAACATGGATAACCCAGAGTTGCTCCATATGAATTTGATAGTTGTCCCTTTGCATCCTGTGAATGCATCCTGTCAGCAAACATCTCCTGCCCCAGACTAAAATGTAAGATGGGTCCTGTGTTTGACACATTTCTAAATTAGCTCCATCCACAGCAGAGACCAGCCAGTACTCTGGAGACCGGGAACAGCTTCACTTCTTTTAGATCACCGTAAAGCAGGATGGGAAGGAAAGCTTTAGTGTTAAAAGAGGCTAAGTGGGGCACTGAGCCACTCAGAGGTGCTCTCTTTACGCTGACATGGCTGTTCAGGATTCAAAATGTTTTCCTAGCACAGTCATCATTTATGAGAATCGAGTATAAAGGACTCCTGTGGTAGGCAGGCTGCTTCTATAGCATCTTCACACTCTGTATTTAATTTTTCAAATATATTTAATTTTGAATATTTCTTACGTGCATTTAACACTTCTTAAAAGACATTTAATTTAAAGAATACTTATTAAAGGAGAGTCTCCCATTACTAAGCATACCAAAAGTCAAAAGATTCAGTACCGTTCTGAATACCCTTGCTCAGACACAAACATTCAGGACACTATGGATCTCATTTTCAAATGGAAGCATTAGGAGGATACCAAAGCACTGCACCAGAGCTGCCAGGAAGGATCCCAGCAGTAAGCAGGGTGAGCAGCCGAATGCACAAAAAGGACAGCTGCAGAAAGCCCTCCTGCCCGAAAACAGAGTTTCTTGTTATAATACACGTGCTTTTCTCAGGTGCAGATGTAAATGGCTGGGAGGTAGGGGCCTGCAGCCTTAGTCCTTATGAGTAAGGGCACAGCCACATGCAGAAGACTGAAAAATTACTATTTCCTTAAGCGTGCAGCTGTAGGGAAATTTCTTATGTTCTCATCCCAGCCTCCTTCGCTTTATTTTTGGATTTAATTGTTTACAACTTCTGAACAAAAATACTAAGGAGTTTTAAATGCTTAATTCTTCTCAAACAGGGTAATGGCTCACTGAATGCCCTTTGTTGTCACAATCTTTTTATCTGCTTCATATTTCTAATTTTCTTCATTTTAAGGAATCTTAATGTATAGCATGGTTTGATAAATTTACATCTCAAATTACTCTAAGAATAAGCACAATTAAATACTTTGTATATTATTTGCAGATTTTATTAACATTTGATGACAATGTGTCTTGGCTGGGAGCCCAGAATGCACAATGCACCTGTCAAAAATGAAGAGGCCTTTATACCCATTGCTTTCCATGACATCTACATTAATCATCACAATTTACCTTCCCTGCACCACCACCACCACCACCACCCCCCCATACACACACAAAGAAACCTAAATACTGGGTTTGGACTGAGTGCTGTTGAAGTTATTTATGGGTGCCCTGATAGACTGAACTGCTGGCCATCTGAGTAGACTTGAACTTGACTGTAATCTGTGAAATGAATTGTCTCACCAGTACCTTAATGCAGTTTGCCACCCTTTTCAGATGAAAGCGGAGGAGAATTTACCTTGACAGGGCAAAATGCCTGGGAAAAGCAATAGAGTATTTCTGACAGTCACTTCTGCATGGAGGAGCAGCTCTCCTGGCTGGTATCTCAATGGCTGCATTTCGTCTCAGTTCCATCTTCATACGGTTGGGGTAGAGGGGTTTTAAGGTTCAAAAGAACCAGTTATTTGGAAAAGTTCCTGCCTACAAACTAAAAGTGCACCCCAGTTTTCCCAGTGATAGCAATCTGGGTTACCACATAACCAGATTCAGCTAACACGGATAGACTAGACATGGCAAAAACACCTCAAAGAACTTTCTGCCAAAGCAGGTCTGTTCCCAAGAGTCCACTTTCTAGTACTTGCCTAGCAGAGCTGGCTGGGGCTTCTGCTGTGTTATTTGTGTGGGGCTACTCTGCAGCAGTCTAAATGTGAAGAAAAACTGTCACCAACGCAATAGTGCTATCACAAGTCCTAAACCGAGCCTGTGAAGTCAGGCAGAGGCATGGCCAGGATCTGCAGCACAGAGAGCTCATCCTGGCCAGTGTCTGCTATGAAAGAAAAATATGCACTGTCTCATTGCCTACCATCTGAAAGACAGGTTGCTGTAGACGAAATATGGAAAGTAGCGGTAAGAAAAACCTGTGATATTTCAACATTATTTGGCTACAGAGACCACACTGCAACATCCACCGATATGGAAACACCCCAAGGCACTTTTTTTCCCCTGGGCTTCTCCAAAATAATAAAGACAGCGTTGACAGGTGACAGACTGCAGTCTTCCATACTGAAAGATGAACGAAGAAAATAATGATGTCAATCCATGCTGCATCTCCTCCAGAGCAACAAAGCTAAAGGAGCAAGAGCGCTCACACAAAAGGCCAGCACAAAACAGGGAGTCTCTCTGTTTAAACACACAATTGCTCTTTATGATTGCCTGTTTTGAGATTTCTTTTTGAACATTTACAATCATTTTTTTATTATTAAAAAATGCAAAGCTCCGAGTTAGTCATGTAAGCTGTCAACATAAAAGAAGCATTTCTATTTGCTTAAGCCAGCAGCACATAGGAATTTAATGTATTATTAGTTAACGTTTCATATTTTGATGCTAAAAAACCCAAGAAGCATCTGAGGTTATGGAAAGCTCAACCTCAGCTTCTCTCTTCAACTTAATATTAGGTAGCTGTGCTGGCACAAATGGTTCATGTTCCTGCCAGATCAGAATGGTGGATTTCCACCCTCGCTTCACATGCCTGCAGATACTACCAGAAAAGGGACAGGCGCTGGTAACAGAAAACCTCCAACCTGTCCTTCGTTCACTTTGCTGTTCTCCCACAGAGAGCATCTGAACTTGCACGTGTTCCCTGTAACACTGCGGGGGTAACAGGGAAAAGCACTCCTTCCTTCCCCTCCAAACCAGTAACTACCTCAGCTTTCCCTGCTAATCTCCCCTTTTTTTAACATTTTATCTTATTTACGCAAATTCCTCCTGATTTTTTTAATCTTTCTGGACACTGCTGAATTACGGTTTGTAAAAATGTTTAAGGAAACCTCAGTTTTGTTTATATATATATATATAACTAAATGCAGTAGTAGCGCAAAATAAACTTTCCCATAATCCTTATAAGTCTGTCTAGCTTCAGAAAATTGTTCTGCGTGGGAGAATGGTGAGGTCACTCTAAAGTCCTAATTGCCAAACTCCTTTGGCAATCTTTCCCACCTTCTCCTTGTCCTCACCCCACTGCTCCCCTTCCCCACTCCATTCTGTCATCATTCCTGTTGTTCCTTTATTCATTTTAATACTAATTTCAGTGCACCTGGAAGGAAACACGCATGATGGCAACTTGAAATAGCAATAATGAAGACCTTAAAGAAACGCACGTGGCAAGTCTGAGCGCTAAAGAAGCCCTGCTTGTAGCTCAGTGTGCATTTTGTCCTGAACAGAAGACCTTTTCTTACCTATTAGCACAACGGGGTTCAGATCACAATTTCCAGGAGCAGCGGCACCTCAAAAAGTAAGAATATACACCAATTCCTTCTTAGCAGGTTTCCATTCTTAAGCTTTTTCTAGAAGCTGGAAGAGCAGTGCTCAAGGCCTGTGTTCAGTAAATCCCACTGCATAAATAATCCTGCTGAAAGCATAACCAAAGCTCTGTTGTGCTATCATGCTACAGAGCCAATAAACTAAAACAACACTCATGAAATCACTTAACCAAGAAGAGCTTTCCCAGTCTTGTTTCATTAGAAGAATGGCATTCAACTCTGATCCCAAAGAGCAGCAATCATGCTACAGTATTAATAAAATGAACTTCAGCAGACACAGTTCCACAGAAAAACATGCACTGAGGTTCTCTTAAAAAATTCCCCAGCTAGCAATGTAAGGAAAAATATGTGTAATGCCTTGATATAACTGACAAGAAAAACAGAGAAAAAGATTTATAGAGTAAATTCATTAAGCTTTCAACTCACATTCCATCGTTCTGGAGTCCAACTCAAATTACTGTATGAAAGCTCTTTCTCATGGAACTAGATGAAATTTAAGATTACTTTTAATTACAAAGGGTGTGGGAGAATGTTTTCATGGGAGACAAATACCTCTACACCTCTTACCAGTGTGGATTTAAGAGGTTCACAACAAACAGAAACTGATTTATGAGCATTGGGGCATCATTGTGTCAGGCTGCAGCATGGTCTGAAACTTAATTTCTTTACTTTTACTGCCATGTATATATCTTTTGCAAGTTCTAATTGGAAATTAAAATGGCAGAACTTTTATGGGAGGAAAGTTTATTACTACTAATGGTTTTCAAAACTAGGCTACAGAAAAATATTAAACGTGGTGATGATGTATTCTTTTTAATTTAAATTTAGTTGTACTTTCAATAACTTTTTACCTAAATCATGGTACTGCCAAATTGTTTCTCTGGTTAATCAAATGTATCCTGTTTATTGAATAAATAGTGGTCTCAGCCTTGCTTTCATTTGGGTATGAACAATTGCGTAGGAGCTATTAGCTCACACACAGGTTGCAACCCTTCTTTTTATCAAGATTGTTCAAGTCTGCCAAAAAGAAACCCTTTCTACTATTGCCTGTAACCCTGCCAAACTTGAACCATTTCTAATGAAGCTTTCCATGCTGTGTACTGATTTTTTTTTTCCTAACCAAATGGTTCAGCAACTTCAGAAGAAAAGGGTTAAAACAAAGGAATAAAAAACCCTAGCAACCTGTCATTAAAGACAGATAACACAATACATGTGCCAAGGGGTCAGCTGTAGGTTAACTGTGACATTTCTGAACATCCAAGCACTTGACTTTGCAGAAAAATAACCATCTCCTTTTAAGGAAGCTCATGTTTGTATTTAACAAAAAATAAGCATGTGCCTAAGTGCTGAGCATTCGTTTGCACACACTCACACCCAGCTGTAATTGATACAAGAATAAATGAAATCCACCAAAATGCAAACATACAACTTTTGCACACACAAGCATGGAGCAGCTTGCTTTGAGATGCAGACACTGCATATGGAAACAAGATAAAAAGAAGCAGCCAGCTGAGGTTGATGTATTATCAACTGATGTGCACTTTATACCTTAAAGTATTTTCCTTTCTTGATGGATTCTGCGTAAAGGTGTAAAATATGATGGCACTCTACTCTGGGAGTCCTCAAATGACAGAGGGTACACTAGGAACCGGTGCCAGCAGCAGACAGGTAACAGCAGCTCTGCTGAGAGAGGTAGTTTGGCACCCCTGAAAGGCTGGCTGCAGCTAGGGTTTGGAAGTTATGAAAAGTCCTCAAGACAAAAATTTCATGTCCGTGATGGCTTTTTCAAATTCAACAGGCAGGAGCAAAAGAACAAAAGAGAGCAAAGTTCTTTCTGCGTGATTTGGGCTGCCCCAACCCTAACCTGGCCATAGCGTGCTAGTGCTTATCTCTATGCATCAAACGTTATTTATCACTGGGTTTTGTAAATATAGTACCCAGACGAAATTCTGTAGACAACCTTTTTGCTCTCTAACTTCTGTCGACAACCTTTTTGCTCTCTAACTTCTGTCTTCTACCCCATTTCCAACTTTTACAGAGGGGTGGAGAAAAGCTGTAGAAAACACCACGATGCAATTATAGGGTCATTAAATCCGGCATAAGTCACTGCTGGCAATGTGTCCTCCTCCATAACTGCTCGCCCTCGCTATCTGCCCTGTGCCAGCACTACAGGTCTGCGGCTGGGTTGTGATCCAGATCAGAGAACCGATCCAGCTGAAAAATAACTGAACCGATAAAACGGTCATGTCAGCACGAGAGGAACGGGGATGAATAGCAACAGCAGGCAGTGGCTGGGAGGATGGAATCATCCTTTTCTGCAATACAGCAGACATAACGGCAGATTCAAGTAACCATATAAATACAATTTAAGACTTGTTAAATCACTCCAAGCTGCTGTAATGAGTTCCTTTACATACACTCAGATTTGCTTTGCAGGTCCATCACATGAGTTCCTTCGCGTTGCTGCTGTGCCTCTAAAGGCATTCAGACAGGATGAAAGAATTTGCTCGTTCAAAACATTTTGCAAAAGCTAGCTTATGTGTCATCTTTCAAAAAAGAGCTAACAAGATCATGTACAGAGGCACAGGTTCTTCAGGTAAAGAGTCATTTCTATATCCCTACACTATCAGGGGACAGGATCTTGCTTTCAAGAAAATGCATTTCATGCTGTTATACTTCTAAAGGGAGTATCCACTTGTTTATGGCAGGAACTTAAGGCAGGAACCCGGGCTCTGCCATTCACAGATAGGGGATTCAGAAGCCACATCCTTAAATAAAAGATATGAAGATGAATTTAACTTAAGAAATTACTTATGCAAACCAAACTGTCAAATTGAACTGATGTGCAGGTGAACACATGCAAGCACAGGGGACTGTCTGTTACTGAGCTGCCAAGCTAAATTTTTTCCTTGAACTGAGATGATGATGTTATTTTGATTTTAATTCATTTTCCAGACAAAAATTAGATCTGCTTTAGTATTAACTGAAGCTTAGCTGGTACTTCTTGTGAAGCTGTGCTGTCTGTCAAGTTACAATTTTAGATAGGTTAATGGCATCTCTCAAGTGTCAGTACCTTCATCAAAATGCCAATTACACTTGCAAGGAGACCGTACAAGCACACAAGTTACAATTCCCTTACTCTTTGATGTTTCTGGAGACTGGATGGGGGCAAAGAACTGGTCGTTAAAAGTTAAGCTCCTAGCCTGAAATACTTTTGCTTGAAAATTGCCTGCCTGTGTCACTCTTCACTTGGAAGAGCTGTTGCAAAGTAATCCCTCTACTTACAAGCACCTAAATAGCAGTCAGCGTTGAGCCACCCAAATAGGAGAGAAACAGCTGCTCAGCTGATGAGTGAAGGACAGCCTCGTCCACTCAGCCCTGGGAAGAGCAACGCCATTGAACCCTGAAGGCACTCACTGGGCAGGGGGCTGCATGACCTGTCATTTCACCACTTATCTGAGGGTATGACCCACACACCCCCACCCGCTTTCAGATGTGGAGAGAATGGGAAAAAGTAAGAAATAACACACCCCGCCCAACGGCTGCTTCAGTCCCAGAGGGGTGGGAAGGGTGGCATGTGGGTGATGCAGGGCTGACACCTAAAGGACTGCAAGCTTGAGGAGGAAGCCTTGTTTGCACTCTGCAGGCTGTCACTGGAGCCCAGGTGTGACTTCTTGCATCACAGCATGGGAATTAAAAGTCTTGCCTATTCAGACACTATCTAAACTATAAATCCAGGCATTGGGCATGGAAGGAAGAAGCACTCCCAGCACGGTCACCACGGCAGAGATGATACTGTGATTTAACCTTCCTAACCAGGCTGGGCAGGGAAATGTATTAGACTGTATAATCAGCTCACAGTGTTAATCCTGTCACCTCCGAAGTTTCCTAGTGAAATCAGGAAAATACGTCTTCATCCCAGTCCCATCATGTTTTGACTGTGACATCCAACCTGAGCTTCAGGAGGACGTTTGCACTTGGGGAAGGGCAGACTCCTGGTAAATTAACTTCACAGGTTAAGTCTGGGGAGGTTGCTGGGGAGCAGTGTTCACAGAGGAAGTTCACAGGGGGGTTTTGTTGTTCTTGCACAGCTTTTGGTGTCTACAAATACTTACAACATCTCTTGCCACAGCATACAGGCCACCACACTGACTGGTAAGATTTTAAGGTAAAAGGAATCATTGTGATAATCTACTGTGACCTCCCACATATGCAAAAATTAGGATTTCCTCAAGCGATTGGTAAATTAAGACCACAATCTCTAGCCCTGTAACTGCACAAGAATTTCTTTCAAGCTAGAAGTTGAACTTTAAACAGTGCATTTGAACAACAGAGAATCAACCACCTACCTATGTAAGATGTTTCAATGGTTATCTTATCTTCAGGGATTAAGAAATACAAAATACAATAAAAGGCACCATACTGCTAGCTGAATATACCCAATTTCAAGCCTCCAGATCATTTTCTCTTCTTCCTAGTAAACAACGTGCCTGACATACACCAAACTGGGTCCTTTTCACACAATCTGTCTGAGAAATTAAATAGTCTCAACCTTCTTGATTCCTCACTCCGAGACAGGTTTTCCATAACTCATTTCTGAACTCACATCAGTTTGTCGATTCTTTTGTAATCACTAATCAAAAACGAAACTAGTATTTCAGCATGCATCTGTACGACATTGGTGGTGAAAACCTCATCTCCGTATATCCACTGGCATTCACACACAAGTTGTATTAACTCCCTAAAATAACTGCGCAGATGGTAATTATTAATAAGGTTGGTTAATCACTTGGGCCTTTACCTGAATAAAGGCCCACTACATGTGACCTATATTATTTAACTCACCTGAGATTAAAATTTATCATCTTGTGGGACTGTTTGATTTTCATTATTATTTTATTACCCACTAATTTTTGCAGTTAACACTACCAGATGCTACCACCGGTTTTTCATTATGACAAAATCAAGATACTGAATAGAAGCAGGGAGGGAAGAGCAGCACTAAAAAACCTGCTTTTTGAGACATTCTCCCAGAAACCTTTAGTACTTGATAAGGTTTCTCCATTTTCAAGGACCTGTCTGAGAAATATCAGTTAACCAGTTTTTATCATGTTGAGTAATTACTATCTTCATTTTATACAATTTAGATTTCATAAACAAATAGCTTCATATAAAATCTAAACCTTGCACAAATCACATTATGGAAAACCTACTTTCAACAAACTATTGAAAACCAGTATCAAATTTCTTTGACAATATCCACTTCCTTAAAAATCCTGTTGATCCAACAATAATTCTGCTCCTATCCTATAACATTTACTGAGGATGTCATTTATAAGTTCACATGATTTTATACTGAATTAATAGCCAGCTAAACAGGGCGCTGCTGCTGATTTCATCCTACTTAGCCTTTGTAAACGCTGACCCAACATTTGTGTTACCTCCTGAGCGCCTGGGACCCACCCAATACTTGAAGATTATTTAATTGTCAATGTTGGCTCAAGCACCTCATCAGCTAACCTTGCAGAGCTTCTGGATCTAAGTGCTGGAGCTGTAGCAGTTGCTGTTCAACATCTTGGGTGTAGGAATATAAACTATTTCAGTACTCCTGTAACTTCTAAAAATATCAGTTAAGTTTTCCCTTAATATAGAAATGGCTAATTAGGGAAATTCTCCTGTCTTTTCTGTGTTGATGTGACCAATTCTACCGCCCCCATTAACAACTTTAATGATTTTCCTTATTTTCCTTCATCTGCAACCCTTATTTCATAAATACCAATAATTTCCAGCATCATTATCAGTTGCCTATTTTCATTTTATTTTCATTTATATATATAGAAGTGCATATTTTCATATGTATATGCTAGCTTTCATCTCCCTTTTAGGCTGGGCTGAAGGAGGGGAAGGGTGTGTTTGGTTCACACTGACAAAGCCCTCTTCCACAACTGCAGAACTGTGACTTTTATAGCATCTGCTGAAGTTTTCTTAAACCATTCCCAATTATCATTCACACTGTTTGGTTTAGGGTGGGTTTTTTTCTTTTCAAACCACTTTGCTCATAATCGCTTTAATCTTTGGGAAAACAGCCCTTTTAAAGAATCAAGTATATCCATTATACAATTAATGACTCCCAGTGGCCTTCCCTAGCGTGAGATGCCTTGACAGAAGGGAAGTTGAACAGATTTATTTGCAATGGCACTTCACAAGATCTTGTTTCAATTTCTTGGCCATACTGCTTTCTGGGACAAGTAGGTCATTGCATATAAACAGACAGCACTGCCATCAAGCTTTCATTATCTTCCTCAATTTAAAATAGGAATATGAAAAATTAAGTGAAACAATAAATTATTATTCATGTTTTTATAATGTTTTAACACTCCCGTTACTGGTCTGTTTTCTATGTCCTACAGATGAACAGGCAACAGTGAAAACACATACCGTACAAGTGAAGGGTGGAAGAAAGGAAATAGGATTATTCCCATTTTACCAGAAGAGAATTGAGGCACTGAAAGATTAAACGACTTGCTCATAGTCACACAGGGAAATTGAAGAAGAATCTGGGATTGAACTCAGATCTCCCACAACACAGTCCAGTACTTTAACCACAAAACCATTCTTCATCCATAATGAATAGCTCCTGGCACGCACATACCACTAACTAGCCAGGGAAAGGGACACTTTTAGTCAAGACAATATTAACACTTAGTTGCAAAACGGTCACTGCACCGTCCCTTGGACTGCAGAATTCAACAAAACTGTTTGATGAGATGATTAAGCAATTCAACCGTTAAGATTGATTCCTCTTATAAAAATGGTAATGATGTAAACTCAGTACAGGGGCTGATACTCTTATTTTCTGGAATAAACACATTCAATTCATCGCTGATTTATTTTTAAAAATGGAGCTCATTTAAAATGGGGTGAAGTTTTTGGCATTCTCAAGTCAATAGTTCATGTAATGTACCATACCAGAAGATCTTCGTGTTCCTGCCAAACTTGCAGCCAGCACAGCCTTTTACTGGTGATAGTTTAACATTACAGCCTTGTGAGAAAGCAGGCATTTCCCATGATATATGGGTAATAATTTTCTTATTGGCAAGGTCATTGGAAAATTGCAAAATATTTTGCCTAAAACAGAGGGAGTTTCATCCTACTTTTTGCAGGAATGTGCAGGGGGTGGGGGCAAAGATAGAAGGCAGTTCTGCAGATTCCAGGGGATTTCTGTTAAAGGATAGGAAAAAAAGACATTTTTGTTTGAAACTGCTAGTGTGTTGCTATCAAGCCTGCAAGGCATTACAGTTCCTCATAGGTACCACAAATGTAACAGCCTGAACCATCCTGCTTCACCTTTTTGAGCTCATTCCTGAGGCACAGCACCCCAGTCCAAAACTCTCAGTCTTTAAACTGAAACTCAGCAGGGGAAACAGGTACACGTTCCCTCTAACATCACCCCCACCTCCCGAAGTGCAACTGGGGACTGATCCTGGGGGGCGGCTGCACTACCGAGAGCAATCACTAACGGCTGTACAGAGGTGGCTGTACAGTGACAGGCTCTGTCCTGTGACGACTGCATCTCCGGTCCCCATTTGCTGTGTGATGCCTCTAATTTAAGCCAGATGCCAAATGAGCCCCAAGAAAAAGCATACAGCAGCAGCAAAGTCTGACACAGAGGTATGCCAGCAAAAACCTCTTCTTCCTAGACAGCTCAAGGAACCACCACTTCTGCTTTCATTCCCAGGAACATTATCTTGGAATTAACCTGCCCAGATTTCTCAGTAGCATTTGAGAAAAATCTGCTGCTGCTGAAGACCAAAACTAGCAATGCCACACCTTGGCTTCTGGCCTCTGGCCAAACAGAAATTTGGACACTAGAGGGAAAATTTATTGCTGGGCTCTCGCTTTGAAGACTTGCTCTTTCTCAGAAACAGGGGAGAGCCCCAGCACGTGCTTGGAGGAGCCCCACACTTTAGGGACAAGGTAAACAAGGGAGGAGGCAGGAAGCCCTGACTGAGCAACCCCTGAGAAAGTGCTGCACCAAGTGATGTGTTTCAGCAGTACTGCAGGTTTACCGTGGAGTTCACAAGACTGTATAGGTATTCAACATTTTCTCTCCTCTCCAACGAGGTTTACTTGCAGAGAGACAGGGTTGTAAAGAAAGCAGTAAATGTGGCCACATGTCCAGGCCTGTGCATTCTGCATGAGACAAGTTCTCTTGCCCCCTGCCTCACATTCCCCCACCGCAGCACCTGGAGGCTGAGTGCTCCTGGGGCACAGCAGTAGCTGTTACTCACACCCGCATCCTACACGCCTGATGCAGCCGGTCAGCATGACTTGGATCCACCAACAAGCTGCATCTTGTGCTCAGTAGCTGCTCACACTAAATTAGGCTTGGATTATTAAGACTTCAAGAGTATCATCAAAACTGAATTAAGACTATTATCCATGTTATGTCTGCTGAAGGTAATTCATCTAACGTATGGCTCTATCTCCTTTTTTGGTTTATAAACTCAGAATGTGTAAAAAGAGACCTGATTTTATTTGCACTATCATGAACTGGACCGCCTGAAGCTCCTAGCAGCAGAGGTGGCTTCAAACTCCTTCAAAGCAGGGACCAGATTTCCAGTGCCAAAGGAGATGTTGTATAGATCTGGGGCCTGGCTCTGACCACCGAGGAAATGAATCTCAGCTCTGAGCCAAGCCCCCACCCCCAGATCCTTGTTTCATGGACCAGGCGTGCAGAGAACAGACCTGGCCCACCAGGGTAGATGATTCCCCAAAGTCTGAGTTTCTGGGAGGTGTCACTGTGTTTTCATTATAAAGGCTCCTGAGTCTGCATCCTAGTCCAAAAAATCTGCAAAACTGGTAGATGACTGTTTTGTCCCCTTTGTGATAATGCAAAGTGCCCATTAGCAGGCTGCCAGTGTGATGAATTCTAGTCACTGCAGCTACATCCTCATCTCAGCACAGCCCTTTTTATACCCTGGCTGCTCAGAGACAGGTCTGTCAGAACTGGGGTGGGGAAAGACATGACATGTACTGGAGTGATGCTCTGTCACAGCCATCATCTGTCATGACCCCAATTCAGTAGCAGATCTCAAAGCTGTCTGGCTGTAGTTTGAAATTGCATCTGGAATGGGGATGCTTATGGAGGGATCTTCCAGGAAAAACACATTAGACAACACTTCTTTAAAAAAACATACATGCAGGATTCATAGGTCAGCACAAAGTTTGCAGCTGCAACCCAAAATGCTCAGACAGTAAGTCTTGTTGGTGCAGAACCAAGTCCTTGCCCTGGCTCAGCAGAATGTATTAGATTAGGTGGTGGCATGTGCTGCAAGTTTAGGACAAGTTTGTATAAATTTATCACTGGCTCCCAATTTGGTCAAGTATTTCCCCCTTTTCCTCCCAGATCTGACTCTCCACAGAAACTCAGGTAATAAACGTCATCTGTTAGAAATTACACAGCATGACTCCCACCCGAGTGCCTCAGCGCTGGCAGGACTGCAGCGCTCCGTTCTCTATGGCTTGAGGCAGAAGTGTAGCTTATGTATCTCCAAATATTTGCCTGAAAACGCTCTCTTTGGATCAGTTTTTCTGACATTTGCTTGAATAGTTTTCAAGAAACACCCACCCAGTGTTAGTTACTGTGCTATGCAGAGAAAGTCATGCAGGCTAACATTCCAGATTATGAACTCTCCAGCAATATATTCTCCTCTTGGAGGGCCGGACAGTGATTCTCAGCGAGGCTGGTATCAATTGTCAGCAAAACTCCACATCCTTACAGGTTCACAAGAGCATCAATGAACTCAGAATCCAGATGCTTGCATTCATGCAATTCCCATTAACAGCAAAAGGAACAGTGAGCACATGCATGCACACATGTATGCTTTTGCCCTTTCATTCTTCCCCACATAGAAAGAAAAGCAAACACCTACTACTTTTATTTTTTAAATGTATCTAAGGCAGTCCAGTGACCCTTCCATTTTGAGAGCGCTTAGCACTCCCTCCAGATACCGGGAAGGCAGGCAATGGGAAACTCTCCCATTATCACTCAGTGAAGATGTCCATCTTTCCTTTTCCTCTCTGCTTTTGCTGCAAGATCCATTTTCGTTTTGGCCTTTCTCTTCCCTTAAGTTGAGCTTCTCTATGTTATACTTCTAACACAAAGATGAAGAACTGAAGCAGCTGCTTGAATCTGCTAAGCCCTACCTTGGTTTACCCAGGAATGTATTTTGGGGGGAGCAAGAGGGATTACCTCGTTCTTATCTTGAAGCTGTTACTTTCTCTTGACTATAACATACCATATTTCCCTGTCATTTCATATGCATGCAAGTCCACTGAACACAATTCAGCTGGACAGATGCCAGTTCAATATTAATTCAGACTCCTTGTTAACTTCAGTATTTCACAAACCATGGTGTAAGAGCTAATGAGAAATCAGAATCTGGCGTCATGGCTGGAATGAAATCAAACCATGAAGCTCCTTCCCGACCTATTATAAAAATTACAGTGTGGAAAGTGAATTTAATGGTGCAGAGTGCTTAATTGTAGTATCAGTAAAGGCTTTGATCTGGGTGACTCTTGACATCACAGAACAAGGAAACTCTCTTAATGATTTGAAAAACCACACAAATGATTGGGGAAGGAAATTTGTTTTATGCGTATGTATTAAAAAATGTTATTAAGTCTCAGCAAGATTTTATTTGGGGAGAGGGGGGAGGATTGTTTGAAAAGGGATCTGTATCACAAAGGGAAACAGAGGTTAGCTTAAGAAAAACAAACAAGACACTACACTGAGGACGTTTTTAGTACAGTGGAATCCAATGGCCTGGTACAACTTTGCTGAGGATTAAAATATGTGCAAGTTTTTAGCAAGGTCTGTGTTAAATGTGGGGTATCGCTCCTTCAGCCTGGAAGAAGCTATGCCTTAGATACACCTCCCTGCTGTCAAAGCTCCTTTTACCTCAGGGATGGAGGATGAATATATGCCTTCTTAGCCTGCTGGCCAGTGCAAGGTAGATCCTTTCCCAAACCAACTGACTCCAATTGTTGCATATGGCAAAAAGAGACATGGCTCCACTTACTCTTTCAAGTGAAAGCACGGGAGTTCCCTCTGATAGAGGCTGGCCAAAAGACCCAGGCAGAGGGGAAGAAACTTTCACCCGAAGAATCAAACATCAGTCACTGTCCCATCCTCCTTTCCAGCCAGAGGTCTAAACTCTTCAACTATGCACTTAGCAAGAGTCATACCTTCAGCTGGCAATGAAGAATAAGCACAGTCTCAAAAGTTTGCCCTCCTTATATTGAACTTCTGTGTATCTACCTTAACGTCAGAGATGACATTTCATTGAGCCAGGTCTCCTGAAAGGAAGAACTGCCTGCACCTTAGGCTGCTGACAGCTGCCAGAGTTGATCTGGCAAGATTTTTTTCATACACTGATGTGAAAAACAGAACCTTCACTGACGCCAAGACGCAAGGGTGTGATATGTGGCTTAGAAGAAGAAAAGGAAAAAATACATATACTGGTACAACTACAAAAAAACAAATCAGAGTGATTCGTGATCTGTCTACAAACTTTCAGGGAGCCGGTGAGGGAATCAGAAATCCCAGCTACCTGGTTTCCACAGCAGTGCTCAGCCTGCTAGGTCAGGCTGCCTCCAGTAAGCTTCCAAAGCCATCTGCCTGGATAGAAAAAAATTCAGCCTAGTTTTGAAGAATTAAAACTTGCAGCTTCATCCTGTAGGGTATTGTCCTTGCTCAGCCTTGCAGGGAATCTCCTGAGAAACTCAACTTGGCCTGAGGTTAGGTGGAAGTTTGTGGGGATGCAGCCCACACACATACTTGGAGAGCTCCTCTAAAGCAGGGTCCCAGCACAGCATCACACAGAGGCATCTTGGCTGGATTTCAGAGGGGGAGAAGGCCAGACTATGGGTCACAGCCTTCGGTCTTTCCCCAGACCTACAGTCTCCGAAGAATTACTAATGCCATGCCCACTGCGTGGGGATACATATCCTCCTCTTGCAGACCCAAATTCTATCCCATGGATTAATTTCTAGAAGAGCCTTGGAACCTAGTGATCAATACAAACCACAGAAACAGGAAACTGCAAAAATTTTCACCCAAAGCTCCTACCAAATGTAAGCATTGAAGTTTTTTGGCTAGGAAAAGACTTTTTCCTGGGGATTGAATCTACCTGGGGTCAGGATGTGGTACAAGGAAACTTCAAGTGAAAACTGGACTAGATGAGATGTCCTGTCAGTTCCTGGACACAAACGCTTTGGTCCTTATAAGTAAGATCTAGGACAACAGGTATAAATCTGGATATTTTATCTGAGCTGAAAAATAGACACCTGTCAAATAATTTAAAAAAAAAAAAAAAAAAAAGCAGCAAAATCTAATTGCGTACCTGCAAAGTCACCTTCCAGGCACTGCAAAAAATTCCCATTACATTCAGTCTCTTTGGCACATAAAATTGGACCCATACAACAGTAAACCAGACAAAGTATTTGGCTCTTAGACTGATGGAAAGGTTAGCACAAAACAGATAGAAACTTCACGCCATTATTTCACCCCACCTACAAGCACTTGCCAGCAAACACATTTAGCTGTACTTTGCATCATGCTACTTCAGTAGCCTGGTCATCATTTTCTTTGCCTTCCTTGCAAAAGCAGTGTGGCAAGTGCTGGGCTCACGGCACTACAGGAATGGCCATCTCAGCTCTGTTTGCCAGACAGGTTTGCGCAAGTGTCCACCTTTCTCCATGCTCCTGTGTCCTTTACCAGTCTTTTTTCTTCTTTGTCTGTTTTAGTTTGGAATTTCTTTGGGGGCGGGCACCTACCAAGGCCGGGATCCCTTAGGTATAGTCATATGCAAACAACATAAGATAAATGCCTCTCTTGAAAAGTGTATTAAGTGCAGTGAATTTACTTTTCCCCAGCGGCTGCCCACTGATACAGGAAATCTAATCCTAAATCTCATTAGGTTCTACAAACAATTCAGCCTCTTTCCCCAACAAAGTCACCATCCTGGACTGCTGAATGTTTATATTTTATTTCTCAATTCCCTTTTTTCTCTCCATTCCCCCGCCCTTGTGATTTTCCTTTTGGTAAATATTTCTACATTGGAGAAGTCTAGCCAAAAAGAGATTGAAAAAAAGAAAGCGAGCAGGAGAGACAGAGTATCAATCATTTACCTTCAATTCCCCAGGGAAGAGGTGGGGAGAAAGAACAGCAAGGTAAAAAGTTAAAAACGGCAGAACCACAGCAGTGTTCTTTGAAGACCATCCAAATCTATTTCTTCCAATGTTGAGGCCCTTGCAACTAGTGCCAGGACCTGGAAGGAAAAAAAAAATCTAATTCACTTCCAAAAGTGAATTTTTCAGCATCAAGCCAAACTACTCAATGTTAATTTGGTTATTTGGCAAAAAATAACAATAATACTAGTACCTGAACTATTGCCATCTGCATCTAAAAGATTCCAGCCAGCCCATTTCCCAATCCAAGAATTACAGCAGATACCCCTAACTATTAAAAAAATAGTTTGTTCTTTTAAATGTCTATCACATAACAAAGCATTGCATCGTGTTGGGAATGTACTGTCACTGTATCTTATATGTAAACATGAGATGAGGTAAGAAAAAGCTATATATCAATTGTATAAACATTTCAGAGGTCAAATATTGGCTCTCATTTCCTGTCATAAATGCACAGCCTTAATTAAACACTCAGAAAAGTGCCGGTGAGATGACTTATTTTCATTTGTTACCTACAAGATGAAAACATTCAACAAGGAGAGTGTCCTCAGATGCCATGTGTGGGAATGCCTTGAATGCTCAGGAAAGGGACATGGCTGCCTCCCAGAAGAAAAGCTACCGGCAGATCCTGGGGTAAGCAATGAGACAATCCCAACGAGACCAGCCCAGCCTTCTCTCTAGCGAAAAGCAGCAGTGTAAGGAGCTTGCAGAAACCATTTCAGCCAAAGCCATAGCAGGGTCGGGGAGAGGAATGGGCAGCAGCTAGGGAAGGAGGGAGCGCAGTGAGGAGCAGCGTGCTGTGTTAGGCTAAGCCTGCTTCTCCTGCAGCCAGAAAGGAGCCCTGGGGAGCTGCTGGTCTGAAGAAAGAGTGCTGGAGGGAGGAAGGAGGGGAAAATAAGGCAGAGGACCCTGCTCACTGCCCACAGACACCACAGGGATTTGCTTCAACCTCAATCCCAGCATCAGGCTAG
Organism: Falco rusticolus; assembly: GCF_015220075.1. Lineage (NCBI taxonomy): Eukaryota > Metazoa > Chordata > Aves > Falconiformes > Falconidae > Falco > Falco rusticolus. The sequence continues at coordinate 5,400,496 of NC_051193.1, forward strand.
GAGACAGTGTACAGCCAGCACTCATTCTGCACCTCAGTCATGTCCCTCAGTCACCTTTCCCATCTCACATTGAGCCAGAAGGACCAGACACAGGACGCCGGGACCCCTGCCCAGGCTGGCCCACCTGCTCAGCCAGGATGCTCTGCTCAGCAGCTTGTTACACATGTGCTGCTTGGACACCCATGAGTGAGTTACACAGAGCTGCCTCTTTAAGATAAAGCAGCAAGACTCTCTCCTTCCATTCCCAGAGAATGCGTTGAGTTGCCATTAATTATATTTTGGATTACTCCTGAAAATCATGCCTTCAAATAATTGGACAGTGGTTTAATTCAAAGCCTGATAAAAAACACATTGAAAGCCGAAGGAAGGGTGCTGTTGGAATGTTTATTTGTGCAGGGCTCTTTCTACAGAGAGTCAATCCTCTATTTAAAGCTTTCACTAATGGGCCAGGCAGGTTGGAAATTTTCCTCCTGATTTAAATGTTGAGGGCCACACTATGGACCTCTGCTCTTGGCACACAGCAGAACCTTGTCATCCCTTTGACAGCTTAGACGGGACCAGTATCTCACCAGGCTTTTTCCCTCTGGACCAGACCATCACTGTAAGATCATGATGCAGCCAGCTTGTAGCATGAGCTAGAAAACAGGGATAGGGATTGTGAAACAGATCACAAATTCTCCTAAATAATCGTCTTCTCTCTTATGAAAGGCTTTCATGCTCAGGAAATACCGGGGGATTAACCTATTCTCCAAAAAAGGGAAAAGCTTGCAATTAAGAGGAGCTCCCTGCGTACTTGCCTCTTATCTCAGCCCCTCCCATGGAAAGGCCAGGCAATCTCCATAAAGAATAACTTACAGAGCAGAAATCCGGCATATAAGGGCCTTGTGGACTTGCAGCGACGTAGCTGTGAACCAGCAGCACCAACCAGTGCCTGGGGCCCAGACTAAAAAGCTTTGTCGAAATGACACCAAGGGTCAGGATTGATATAAACACAATGGAATTTTTACTGATTAAGGCCTTTCCTCCCCACACTGGATATAGGATTTCCTGTACTGAAGCATGTTTGAGTATATTATTTCTATGCCAGGGAAGGGAAAAGAGCCTCACTCACGGAGAAGAGAAAAACATATCTCATGGGGTGAGGAAAAGATACAAAGCAAAGAATACTATCTCATAGCAAAGGAAGCATAAACAATACAAACTTTGGTGATTTGCATTACTGCTGACCACCTTCTTCCCCAAAACTTCTTAAGAAGGAAAGCAAACACCAAACCCATAGCCATGAGGAAGGGGAAGAGGGGGGAAGGAGTCTTAAGCATTTGCATTATTTAACCTATATTTTAGGTTCTGAAGTAGCTGGGTAACCCCATGGGATTCTTCTGCCACAAAATCACAGGAATTTGGAGGACGATGATCAGCAGATTGACGCAAACACACTGTGATCAGGGAAGTTCCTAGTAAGCTTTTTAACAACTCAAGATTTGCCTGCACTGGTCCACAGTTTAAACTGAAAACACAACAGTGAAGCAGAACTTCCAAACCACCAGGCACATGGAGAAACAGCAAAAACGATCTTCACAAAAGTGTAGTCCAAGCTAATGATTAAATGCAATAAATGAGTGATGAGCTCGGTCCAGCACAGAACTGGGAGCATGACAGTGTGACTCGACCAGTAACACTGGGAGTGCGTTAAACCTCCCGAGTACATTTCTGCCTAATAAAAATTCCCCTATCCAGGACACGTCCTGCCACTGATGTGATATTGTGCAAGAGGATTAAAAGAATGAAAGCACTTTATGGTGCTAAAATGGTAAAACAGATCTCCAGGACATCTTTCAGCAGCACATGCAAAATAGTGCTGCAACTGTTAGTGATCCTGGTAAAAATAAACAAATGGACCCCAGCAATCCTCAGATTGTACCAAGAGGCTCTGTGGGTGGTTTGCATAGCATTAAGGGTAACAAGTTTTTTTTTTCCAAAGGAAGTTTTGCCATTTAAAAAGAAGTGAAAGAAATATGCATTACAGTAAGTGGCCATTCTAGGAGATGCCTGAACTTGGTACTGACTTTACAGAAAAAGGCATCAACACCTCAGCTGCTCATCAATCACAAAGATCACACACTCGTGCTTTGTGCTATTAAAGTTGAGGAAAATACAAACGCCTTCCGAAGGGGCTCCTCTACTCAAAGCTTTTCACTCCTCAGGACATTCTTCAGCGGGCAAGTACCGAGCAGCGGTACTGTGTGGAGTGAGACGGACCTGCGCCAAAGCACATTTTATGAGCAATATCGCAGAAGTTGTTTGAATACAATGTTCACAGGGAAGGCTGCGATAGGCATAGAGACCTCCAAGAACAAAGCACTATGAAAAAAAGCAAGATGAAAAACAAACAAACGTCCTGGACAGTTTTCAGAGGAAACCAAGAGTAACCCTTAAAAGGACTGCATGACTGCTGGCAACTCTGTAGTTGTGAAGAGACCAATAAACCAATATTTTCTCAAGCCTAGGGGAATATGGAAAAAAAAATAATCAATATAATACTGTTCTGCTAGGAGTCTATATGAAGCACAAAACAGTATGCCTTTACAGAAACCAGTAAGCTCTTGCTAAGGATCCTGGAGGAGCGCAGCTTCACAATTACAGAAATTGAATTCAAAAGGGAAAGTCACAAGGAGCCGAGTGCCACTTCCTAACATTTTTGTCCTGGCCCAGTGCAAATCAGCTTCAGTAGATACTTCAGCTGGTATATATGGAATAGATCAACTCTGGGCATCCATTCCTTTTCGTTTCCTTCTGAGGTTGGTCTTAATGCTCTAGTCCTTTCTCAGTCAAAACTTTACAGTAGAGACTGTTCTGCTTCTCCCCATATGGAATTATGGGTCCAGCTCTTCATCCTCTCCCACTGAAAGGCAGTCTGGACGCTATCTCCAGGGGGAATGATGCCATTGCCACTAAAGATAAATTTTAGTTTACGGTCACCAATCTGATTTTTCAAATCCTTTCTTAATAGATGTCAGGTACAGTGTCACTCCAGTAATTTGATCAAGTAGTTGGCGCCCAGAAGGAGATGTTTAAATGATCAAACCAGCAAATTTAAAAGAGTTTCTAAAATCCCATCTGAATACAAAAAGTTAAGCAAAACACTGTCATGAAAGCATTTCTGATTCCCATCCAAAAAAGCCTACCATTTATTATGAAGCCTTTAAAATTGACAATGAGGGAATTCTTCACTGTGGTCTCGCCCTCACTTTCACCCTACAAAGTAATGCTGTATGGAGGCAGAGTAAACACTATGTGCTGTATTTTCCTAAATAAAGCAAAGGAAAAAAACAGATCAATGTCTATTCTGCTGCCAGCAGATATGGAGTCAATTAAAAAACTAAAATATACAATAACTTAACTCTTTGCACAGAGCTCCAAACATATCAATACTGTGAGCATAACATTATTTTCCATAGAAGCATTGAAACACCCTGGGTTGAAACATACTCTCAATTTTCAAATTTTGAAGGTGAATTTGTTTTTCCAAAACCTGAAAGATCAGCAGGCAGCTCCCAGGCAGCTCCCAGGCAGCTCCCACGCAGGCACTGTAAGTTTTCTCCCTGGCCAGTTCTGCCAAGGATGCTCTCCAAGTTTATCTTTTCCCAGGTCACGTGCCAGGTATGGACACCCTGAAAGATGCAAAAGAGTCTGCAGCTGTTCTCATGGCTCCCCATCATGGCACCCTCAACGTTCTTGTCTCCAAATTTGGGAACCAGGACACCAGGCAGAGCTCACCCTCCTGCCAGGCAGATGTAAGTGGTCCCTGAGTTTCTGGAAGGGGAAAGAGACTACAGCTGTCTACCTGCCATGGAGTGGATGTCCCTCCTTGACCACAAGCCCACCTCTAGCCCATGGCCCATGCAGGTGACAGGTCTGCATCACACAACCTGTGCTGTCCCACAAAGGGTAGCGTCAGGTTTCCCACTAGCACGTGAGGAGGGTGCAGCTTTACAGCTCCCCCATCAAGGCTGCCTGCACAGAGCCTCGTCTGCCAGACCCCTCCAGTGACCGGGTACAGCTCCTACCCTGCCACAGCCCACTGCCTTCAGCACCAACAATCTTCACTCACAGACACAAGACTGAAAATGGGTACACATGAGAAGCTTTACATCATCAGCCTTCCCTTTTGAAGTGCAAGTTTTGTCCTTGTCTTGGTTTCTAGTTCAAGAGCTGCCTCAAAAACATTTACCTCATCTTTTCAGCCGGTACCAAACCAAAATCTTGTGATTGACTCCTGAGCATGGAAACATTTTTAAGGTGAATCCACTTCCAAAACTCAAGGTTGGAACTGAGCAGCAGCTCTCCCATGCTCCATGTGCTGTGTTGTGCCTTCCACTATCAAAGTAATTCTGCAGGCCTGGCTGGGGGAGCCGATGTTATGTATTTTTCTCTTAGAACAGGATTCCAGGTACCACATCCCCAGATGATGCCATTACACGGTGCTGTAGCCAAGCAAAATTTTGGCTTGCAAATTCTGGCTTTTCCATCCAACTTAGCCCTTACTTAGACAAACTCCCCTGACTTCAGTTTTTTAGTTCCCATTAGCATCAGTGTTTGCCTGAGTAAAAACTTTCTTAAATGGGCAAAGTCCAGGAGACTTTGTTAGAACAGCTGCACAGCTAATGTCTTACAGCTCTATTTTCAGAATTTTTCAACAGTGTGGCACAATCTGAGAAGCTCACATATACAAAAAATAACCTTGACATACTTTGCAGCATGAAGGCGGCAGCTAGAGTGTATAGCAAAGGTATAGAAAAGGCTAGAAAAGGCCAGGCTGGTTGCAACTGTGAGAGCAAGGACAGTCACCAAAGAGGCGGACCATTCCCACAGCTGCTTTTCTGTCACTTTATCTGGGCACATGCTTCAATAGTTTGGAGGTAGATGGGATGCTACAATCTCCTAGCTCCTCTCAGTAAACTCAACCCCAGAAGCTGCTAATACAGGTGGCACCCTGTCTGCGTTGTAGGCGCTTTCCCCCTCTGTCTTCAGGTTTACTTATTAGTTAGAAACAAGAACTTCTGCTTGTGGTATGCTGAGGTAGCCATGGTATTTCTCTGGCCCCATAAAATAATTCCTCCAACACTGCAGAACTTCATTTTTATGGTAACTTTTGTTCATCCAGCATCTGGTAAACATTGGCCTTGAATCCCTGTGCTGCACTGGAAGCAGAGAGCAACTCTGCCATACAAGGCCTAGAGTAGCCCAGCTACAAATGAACTAAAGCAGTAAATACCTCCAAATCAGATGTGCCAACCTCCCCCAAGTCACACATTTCTGAGCACACTGCATGAATCAGGTCCAGATAAAAGCTAGTTGTTGCCATTATTTGCTACTACAAGCAGTAAGCCAGAAGCTTCTCAAACAGCTGGATGCACTCACGGCATTCAGGCTCTCAAGCAAAAAGCAGCTGGAGGGTGCTCACCGACCCACAGTCCAAGCTGCACCCCAAGCTCCTACCTGAGCTATACACAAGTTTCTGCAAGCCCGCTGGATCACAGATAAGCTCAACCTGTACACAGTACTCTCCTTCCTCATTTGGCTTAAGTTTGTCAGAAAATTTCATCCACTTAAGAGGGTTTAAAATAAAAACCAAAGACTCAAGCAGCGTGGCTGGCCGCTTCCCCCCGACGTACATGTAACAAGCACATTCCTCCCATGGGGCCTACCTACATGAGGGACAGCTGCCGGGCAAAAGCAGGACTGAAGAAAACCAGACTTTAATTTAACAGAGTGGCAGTTTCGCATTCTTTGAGAGTTAAATAACCAGTAGGAATAATCATAAATTGATCAGACTGTAGCTTTCTTTTTTCTTTTTATGTCCATATATATATCCACACATATCCATATGTGTGTGTGTCTATATATATACATACACACATATATGTATGTATATAAAGCTTTATGCTCCCCTTGCAGTGTTGCTTACAGAGTAACGAGCAGTGGAGCCGGGGGAATGGCAGGGCACCCTGGAGCTGGCACAGCACTGCTGGCCAGGCCACATGCTACAAGGGACAGGTTCGGTGAGGGTCCAGCCTTTGAGACAAGCTGTGGTTTCTACAAGGTGAAGGCTGGATGAACAGCCCATAAAATAGCATTTTTAGTTCCTTCAAGTCAGAGACATTTTAGCACTCACTTCCAAGTGCTACCAGCCCTCATTGCTGCTTGGTTTTCCTTACCTATTCTTTTGGTAAATACTGTCATGAGACTCTCAGTCAACAGAGTACAAGAGCCCATTTCAACTCCATTCAGCATTTTCATACAACTACTAGATCAAACTTTTTCAAAGTACATCCACTAAACACACTTCTGATTGTTTCAGTGAACTGTTTAATCCGCTCAGAATACCGATAGACAGGGCTATGCCTACACCTACTACTAGCATTGCTTGACTTGTAAAATACTATTTCTGACTAATTATTATTTGAATATTTTCAACATTTGGGTTGTGATCTTCCAAGAAAGTGTCTGCCTCTAGTTGAATTGTTTACAGTAATTTAAACCCAAATTGTCTCTGAAGAGGAGTACAGGGAAAAAAAACCTGCTTTGTCCTTATGTCAAAATGGTCGCATTTCCTCCAAGAAGGCTTTGCACCTCTGTGCTGCATTATAGGAACTGACATTTCCCTGGGGATGAGATAGGCAGGGTTTTGTGGCAGGGGCACACTTTTTCCTATTCCTAAATAAGTCTGCCCAAATTTATATAGCAAGGTACATGTATCTACATTGTAGAGACAGTGGCCTCTAATAGCTAAAATCTCCAGTGACTCCTTTCTCTCATTTGTCAAAGCAGCAAATGTGTACGGTCCTTCCAGCCCAAAGCTGGGGCCCACAGACAGGCATTGCCCGCCAGCCTGGGGCGCAGGCAGTGCCTCTGCAGCTCACTCCCACAAGCTCACCAACACTGGAGCCAGCGCTTGGGTAGCATGGAAAAGAAGGAACCCGCCTGATGCAGATGCACGTAGAAACGGAGAAAAAAGTATTTATTAAGGCTGCAAAGTCAAAACCAAGGAAAAGACAGAAATAAGCTTGCTTTTGCCTTCTCAACCTCTGTTTGATCTCTCTAGGTGTGTATGTTAGGACACAGTCTAATTAGTGGACAGTATGCTGTCTTTCCATAGGACCTGCTCATAGGATGGTCTGGCTCCAGGAGCCCAGTGAGGCCAACTGTTGTCCACTTTTTTATAGAAGTGGGTTTTCAGCTGCGAAGGCTAAGGCTTTCCAAGATTAACCCTTGGATGTGGACACCGAAATGTCCTCTGCAAATTTGAGCATCCTAATGCTGCAGAAAACACACATCCATTTAAATGAGCAGTTCTTTTACATTTGGCTTACCTTAGCCAGGATGCACACCTGAAAAGACAGGCAGGACCCTGACACACACAGACAAGCTGCTTAGATACGGCCTTGTGGAGTTATAACCACTTAAAATGACAGCCCGAAAAGTGGCAATCTAAAGCACTCCAGTGTGAGTCAGAGACCCTACTACATTAAACTGAGCTTGCTCCTGTCCCTCCCCGAAAGCCGTGCTCCCAGGGACCCCTGTGCTCCATCCCCTTGCCTTGCTGCCTTCCCCAGCTGTTAAGGCTTCCCCTTACATGCATACCCTGAAGGGTTTCAGAAGGTGTAAATCTTGGTTTGGAGGTTTGTTTGTTTACTTGTTTTAAATGGGAAACTGCCAAAATTCAGGAACTGTTTTCTAATTTTAACATTTTATTTTCAACAGGGGAAAAGCAAATCCCCACAATACAAGTAATTGCCATTCAATCTATACACTGGGTTAGATTTCCCAGTCGGTTTCTCATCTTCCAGGGCTGAAAGGCAAGATTTCCTTTGGGACCTGCAAACGATCCCTCCATTATGTGAATGCAGTGCATGCACATTCATAGTATTACAAATCTGAGTTTACTTGAATGACTTTGGCATGGCTATCGTGAATCTATATTAAGCTATTCCCTAATATTTATTGTCAACAGCACTGAGATTAGAAGATGCCTGCCTCCTGTTTCAAAACTTAATGGCCCATTGACCGCACTTCCTCCGAAGCACAAACTCTATGTCCCACGACACTAAATCTGTGCCATGCTAATGAAAAGCCCTCTTTATTTCAGGCCAGTATCCAGAATGGAAATTATTTAGGTCACAGTTGCTGTGTATTTTAACTCACTAACTCACTATTTCTTTAGTAATTAGAGATGAGGTCCATGGCAATGCCAAGTAGTACGCTGACCTAAACATGCCTATCTATTCTGGATACTCTCCTGGAGATTTTTATTTAACACATTTCAAATTAGAGCTGAGGTGGGAATGAAAAATTCTTTGGCACAAGTGAGGGACACAGATGAGTGCATTTTCCACTTCTTTTTGGTCTTAAACACAGCAGTATTTTATTTCATGTTAAAGACACCCAGATGAGACATGACAACAGTGACAAGCATGGATTTAAACAGGGTCCTGCTTAGCGCTACGAAAGAATGATTTCCCCTCACCTTTGCTGAGCAGAACGCTTTGGGCTTGTTCTGCAGGGTGACTTGGGGAGCGTTTCATACAGAGGTTGGCAATAGCTTCCCCCCTGTTTTTCATGTTTGTTATTTTTCTAACCTCTTCAATCTCACTTTGCTGAAGCAGAGGAAATGAGGTAGATTGGTCCTAACACAGGCCAGGAATTGCTGTCCTACTACTGATGTGGGGTTTAAAGGTACTGTGGGAGTGGAACAATAAATCTCTGGAGCACAAATTTCTTGAGATAACACCAAATTTACCCAATATTTATTGCTAAGATACAAAGTGTTATGGCAACATGAAGAAAAACAAGTTATAAGGTTTGCCTTTAAGGCACAAAGAACTACAAAACTCCACATACTGCTGCCTGCATTTAAGCAAATACCTGTGATATTTCAATAACATGACTGCACACTCACATGCTCTTTTTCACTCCTCTGACAATGCTCATATGACATCAGACTTCAGTTTTCATTGCTTATCAAGCAGATAGATAAGCCTACTATATAGATCAGGATATTCTGTAGATTTGCTTCAGATAGTTTTAGCATTCCATCTTTATCTTTAAAAAGAACCACAGGAGCACCACACTATACAGGTGGTATGATGGCAGGTGTAGTACAAAAGAGTTTGGAAGGTAATTAGGACATTTTTCCACAAGTTAACAAGAAACAAGTACTAAATTCAATGTAACATGGCTATCCTCACAAGCATCTTAAATAAACATGAGGGTGAGACTAATAATGCAAAGGCTAGCATCTCCAAAAACATAACCTATTAGAAACAGTTACTAATTAGAGATAGATAGATAGATATAGCTATATAAGCATAAATATACACACGCACACACAAATGATCCCATGCTTCTTATATGCTATTTTTCAACCCAAGATCAATGTTCTTCTGCTTGATTTGAAAGTATCACCTTGCTTCCACTATGGATGCATAAACCAATCCTTCCAGTCTTTGCCTCTATCCTATTTTTGATAAGGTGTTTCTCCTGTGTATCTTAGATCAAGTATTAACTTACATGAGAAACAGATGTTTCCCCTTTGCAAGGAAAAGCATCTTTTTCAAAGATCACCAGTGGGAGAGAAGGACTTCCACAACTGACAAAAGGCAGTGGTAGCTGCCACTGTCCCTTCTGCTTTTAAGATCTTTTTCACATGGCTTTAACTCTGCTAACAGCGTTAAAGAAGTTGTTTCAGCCCACAATCTGGTAAAAGGTATTTTCCATACTTCCATTGCATTGAGATTCATCCATTGGGCCATTCCTAAAACCACAAAGACTATTTTATTGAACAAATCCAATCCCTGTGTTCATTCCTAAACATAACTCAAAATATTTCAACGGTCCCTCCCTTCCTTTAGATGTTTTTAATATTGTATAGGGAGATTTGCAGGATGTAAGCTTTATAGCCTGCGAAGTTTTCACATCTCCAGGTGGAATTGCTTAACAGTTACAAAAAAAGAAAACTTAAAAAAAAAGAGAGAGAAGACTTGAACCTGCTGGTCCACATAAGAGAAGTTAATAAAACACAAAGAACTATGAAACAAGTACAGTTTTCCTCACTGCTTAAACTTAATGGAATTAATGATCTGAGTTTCAGTGATACCTAAAGGCTGTATTGTATTACTGTATATAATGAGCCCCTGTTCCCTTGCAGTATTACACTCTCTTCAGGAGAGTAACGAAGAACATTCATAAAAAATAATGTACAGCTATGTATGTGTGCAACGATAAACAGCACATACAGACTGACAGGCAGTGCAGAGAACAGCTCGGACCAAAATCAGACATCAGTGCCCACAGAATTAAGAGAATTTCAAGTGGAATCCTTGATCTTGGCACATGAATAAATCAGGTTCAAAGAAAAGGTAGATTTAAACTGAGATTCTCAACCTAGATCTGTTAACTTCAGTGTGACTACAGGCAGGCCATAATATTCAAATTATTACACCACCAGCTATGGGAATATTAATTCTTTGAAGGAGGACACCAGGACCTGTGAATGGAGAAATTTCCCTTACTCCTTTCTAACAGCTTGTCTCCTGGTGATCTTATCTGATCTCACTGAAGGCTTCAGACCTGTTCCTGGAAGACTTCATACATGCAAGGTGGCGCATCCCAGCATCAGAAGGACTTAGATCAACCACTGCCTCTTGCTTAAGATTACCAGACTTTTTCCCAAAGCACAAGATCTTCCCAAGATCCACTGCCTCCTGCACACACCAGCTCTAATCGGCTGTGACCGTGTGCTGAGGAGAGAGAAGAGCATCCCCAGCCTGGTGGATGTGGCCCATGCCTACCCGGCCAACACCCACCTTACCTCCCAAAGCGGCGGCAGAAGCTCACCAGGGAAGGGCAGAGCAATGCCAAACCACAGGGTGGGGCAAGAAGAGTGTCTGCACGAATTCTGCGGCACCATGATAGATAGCATCAGTGACTAATGATTTCAGCATCGCGCACATTTGGAATTATCAGCAAGTCACCCGCTGGGAGTGCACAAACAACACTGCACAGCATAGCACTGACTTGGGCTGGTCCCCAGTCTTTTTTATGCTTTAAACAAACAGAATCAAAGTCCAAGAGTTAAAACTCTATTTCAGCTCTTATAAACTGCCAGTTTCTGAAATTACACAAGCAAACAATACTAAAATAAATAAAACCTAAAAGTGAACACTTTCTAAGAGCCTGCACCGTTGTTAATGTCAGTACCAGAGAGCATTTGTCTTTTGTAAAGTTATATGAAGTCTTGGTTTGGCTGAACTCACATTGTCTGGTCATTTCTAGCTTCCCTAGTGAGAATATGAATGGTTTCTATTTAGAGGAGATTACAGGTAGCCATAAATTATCACCTAAGTGTGGGCTGCCTTGCTAGCTTGAGCACCTTGCCAGCTCTTCACATCACTAGATGGCTGATGCTTTGGCAGTAAAACCTGCCAAGTCTTGGTCCACGTAAACTCAGTTTTTGACATGTGTTATGTTGATCATAGGGAACCATTAGAGAGACCTAGTTATGGAAGACTGAAGCATTTTTTCCTCATCTATCATAGGTACTTTTCAGATGACTGCATTCCTGCATGGTTACATCATCTTTTTTTTTAAAATAATCTTAGCTTCCTCACTGCCCTTCCCTGAAATATCAGCTATGACCAGGCAGCTCAGATTGTGCCTATTATCAGCTGCTAGACACAGGATATAGAACAAGCTTAATTATCACATGCACATTCTTGTTAATTGTGGAGCTTTGGCTTTCAGGCACAAAAAGATCTTAATTACTACATTTAAGTTTCTGACTCAAAGAAGTGAATTGACATAAAACACTGCCATGAGTGGAGATGAACACAAAGGCCTTTTCCAAAGTATACATTCACTTAATGTTCTTGGTATAAAGCTACTTATAGGTAATGCATGTGATATACATTACCACACTAATCTTTTGTAGTGTATTAAGGAAAGTACTTTAAAGGCACAGCTTAATTAAGCTTCTTAACTCCTTTGTGAGGATAAAATAAGGATCCCTGTTTTGCAGGCAAATGCTAAACCAGACAGTGACTTAAAGGCATAGTCAGGAAAAGAGGTCGAAAGACAGTTCCAGTCCCCATTGATAGGAAACTCTCCCCACTAGATGTACTAACTCAAGTCAAATTTCATCTTGACTTCAGATGATACCGCAAACCTCGTATTGTAATGAAGAGTTGACTTGAACTGTGAGATGTTGCTTTTCTATAGAAAGCATAAAATATTTTGGGTATTGCAAAATGGTAAAAATGATAAAAGAATACTTTGTATTCCAAACCTTAAAAACTCAGGGGAAAAAAACAATAAATTGGTAAACATTAAACAAAATTACAAGAACCTGATAAAAGGCAATAAAATAATTTATTTGTTTGGGTCCTGGAAGCTTCTGAAGGGTTCTGGCCTTTTTTGTTTCCTTTATCAAATCCAAAACAATCAGAAATAAATTAATGAATAATTATGACTGAAGTGAAGATGCTCTTTGAAAGAAAAAGTGAGCTGGAGGGCAATCACTAAAATGATCCAGGTAGAAGGTCCACTGATTTACATAGAAATTATTTGTTATTATCGTATTAATGAGGTCATTTCTTTATCAAGTCACAATATAAACCAAGTCAAGTGTTTGGCAGGTGACTAAAGAAAAGCTGTTAACCAAGTTAACATATTCATTCTTCTAGAAGAAAGCTTGTATATTCAGTTTATTGTGCAATCACTAGTTCGATTGGGCTAATTAAGTCAATTATGTAAAAATATTCTTGCTTGCCAGGGTAGATAAGACTCGAGGAACAGTGGTACATTCCCACATACCTCTGTACCTGTATGTCTCACCTCACTCAGTCTCTCTCTCACTTCTCCTCAAGCAGCTTACGAGCAAGAGAACCCCCTTGTTCTGAACGGTCATCATGTAGCAGTTCTAGGGCCAGGACTTCCAATGTTGCTGCTCATCCAAACACTGGCTTGAGTTAACCTAGTGACAGATCCAGTTAGGGACAAACACACTTGCCACAGAGACAGAAGTTCATTTTAAATGAGATTTTCAAGCTACATTGACACAAAAGTATTTTCAGTATCAGGAACATTAAAAACTGAGGAAAAGTCTATATGCTCTGTGTTTTCCAAGGGCAAGTACATGCTGAAGCATAGCAACGTATCTCAGCAAAAAAGCCCTCCACACAAAAAGGATCCAACAGCCAAATTCCACTTCTACCACACTATTAATAATAGTTATTATTCCTTGAGCTCCCCTAGCTATCCTGGGTGGTTCTCAGAAAACAATGGCACAGTCTTTGCCTTGAAATGGTAATCTTCCATGGAGACATGATACAACAGGCCAGAGGAGCAAAAATGAAAGAGGTGGGTGGGAACCGGGGAAGGCAGGACAACGGTCACAGTAATAGGATCACTTGTTATATCCTGTAACTATCTTGATGCTCCCATTAAGTGATTTAATTAATGACTTAGATACATTTCCAGGAAGGATTGAAAAGAGTATAGAGAAGGAAGGTGTGGCAAAAATGTTTAGGAGCAATAACCAGGGAAGGTAGCCGGGTGAAAGTAAAACCAGTAGTTCACGAACACTGGAATTAAGAAAACTTGGATGGATTTTGTTTTATGACACAGCCTGTGGTCGAGACATTACAACGCCTCACTCACATGTGGGTTCTCAGGTGTCTAGCAAGGTGTGAGACCACATCATAGCCAAAACATTTATGGCATCTCCCTCACCAGTGCAGCTTGTTTGTATCACAAAACTTGGAGAGAGTTAAATTCTCTTCGGGGAACAGCCTCAGCATTTAAGAGGAGGGAGACAGATACACAAACACATGAGACCATGAAAAACAACTTTTCCTTGGGAAACCAGCTTCCAAACACGCAGAGCATCAGAGAACAGGTGTCATGAATGTGAAGGGCCTGTGCATTGCCCAGTCACCACCAGAGTGGCTGGACAGGCTGCAAGGATCTGGAGACATGCCACCTGGTTTTAGGGCCCTATGGATACACTTGGGGTGTTTTGCTGCTTTTCAGAGGCAGTCCTGCAGCACTTCCTCTAAAGACAGCAAATCTTGTATCCTGACCTGATTTCCCACTACCTCTGACATCACTCAGCTCAAAACGTCTTGCAAAAATGGAGCAGATAACAATGAAAACATAGTGGTCCTTATTACAGATCATTCTGTTCCATATGAAGAGTAGTCACGTCTTTGCTTTAAATGCTCAGGACAGCAGAGGAAGACACTAAGTTTTATTTAATGGAGGGTAAATGAGTTCTTGTTTTTCTTGAAAAGTTATTGTGATTTAAAAAGAAAATTCATCAAGCTTTCATTTGCAAAACAAATTTTAACACAAATAAAAAATGACTGTGAAAAACCCTGTTTGGGCCAGAAGGGCATTTCTTGTAACTAGTGAGGTTTGCCTGACTTGGTAGTTATTGTCTACTAGCACCTGCTGCCCTTCAGTGAAGAAAACTTCCCATCTCATCTCCCCCTGTGAACAGGACATGTGCAGATGGAGATGTCAGCAGGACACAGAGCTTGTGCACCACCACAGCAGTGTATAACAGAGTCATGATAGCCAAACAGGAGGTTTCCACTGTGTGTGTTTGTCCTGGAGAAGCTGGGACATATGCTATGGCTCTCTCCCCTTCGCTCAGAGCCACGCTCTGCAGCACACCTCGGTCCCTTTCAGCAGGCAGACCTTGTATTAGTCAGTGCTAGAGAGGCTGACCTGCACAATAAACAAACACAGACCTCCAAATCACGTGTGCCCCCACCCTGAACCTGTGCACTGTGCATACATTATTTCACTGAATAAGCAAAGTGATTTCAGGAACCAGGAAGCTTTCTTCTGGCTCGGCCTGTCTGTTTGTTGGCCTTGTATACTCCCCAGGTGCAGAGGTGAGCATGAGGTAATCACACCTACTGAATATGAGGTTTAGTCTATAGGAAACCAGCAGAATTTATGTAATTTTGGCATGCAGTGCTTTGCTTTTCTGTAAATTTAGCAGTGAGTAGCACGTTTTGCTCCACAACAGTGCGTGCACTGTATTACACGTGGATCCTCCTAACTCAGCTTACTGCATTACAGGCAGAGCCTCTGTCAGGGGAAAGGGGCTATGAACTTGGGCATCGGTCATCAAATACCCCTCATGTCCTCCTCAGCACTCTGCTATTCCCATCTGAGTTGGAATTACTGGTTCACACTCAAAGAAAGGATTTCAACTAGAACGATGTTTGTTTGCGGCCAGAATCTCAACTCTCTGTTAGGGCTGCGTTTCCCAAATGATGCTAAAAGTACGGCATTTATTCTGGCTTTGAGGAGAGCTGGAAAAGGATGTTCAAGGACAGGAAGAATCATTTAAGCTATTGGCCGCAGGCTCAAGGGAGAAGAGGAGGGAGGAAAAGACCAGTCTTTTTTTTCTATTTCAAAATTCTTCTGAGTTATTAGAGGCAGCTTTTGAGGCAGCAGCTGTATTAATGCTGTATCTTCAGGCTAGTCACTGCTCATATACAAGCGACAACAGTCCAATAGCTAGAAAAATCCTCTCAGATGGAGAGGACTTCCTTCTGAACAGCTTTTTTTCAGGTCTTACAGCCTGCAAAAGTGAATGCTCAAGTCAGTACAGCTCTGCCTGCAACAGGGCTGCTCTCACCCTGGCGTGTTTACTTAACTCCCACCAAGGTTAAGGGACTCCCCTGCCTCGAAACAAACCATAATCACCCTGAGCTCTCTGCATACCCAGGAGCTCTCTGACTTACCCCACGCATGTGACATGAACAGAGCACTTCAATCTGCAAATCAAAAGCACCCTCAAGTACAGATCTCACAACACAGCTCGACAATCTGTAGCAGCCATTGAGCGGAAGCTGCACGGCTGTGGCAGAAGGGAAACAAAATCACAGCAAGCACACAGGCATTGAGAGGATGACAATATGCAGAAAGAATATGGCATATGATATCACCAGATATAAGAATATCCAGCATACGATACGGATATATTTGTACATCAACAAACTGGGAAAAGTCTAGCAGAGAGCCACTAAAATGGTTGGGGCTGACAAGGAAAAGCTGAGGGTTGCTTCAGCCTGAAGGAAGCCTGAGGAAGAGAGGGACGAGATGACACCGTACTGCACTCTTCACTTGCCTGAGAGGCTGAGAGAGGTGATGGAACCAGACAGTTCTCATGGGTGCTCAGTGAAAGGACAGGAGGCAAGAAGGCACAGCACAAGAAATCCTGCCTGGACATAAGGAAAAAGTTTCTTACAATGACAGTAGCTCAGCGCTGGAACAGTGACCAGAGAGGTTATAAAATAATCTTCAACTTTGGCTTTTCAAAAGTCAGTAATACTCTGCACGACTTCATCTAGTTTGGAAGTTAGCTCTGAGCAGATGGTTCACCTCGAGGCCTAGAGAGATCTTTCCAAAAGCAGGTCTTCTATGAGTTTATGATCACTGAGCCTTTCTGAGGTGTTACTTAGCACACAGCTGCACCTTGAGGCTGCTTTAATTTATGCTTTCATTTACTCCAGTGGAAAAAATGCCGCTGTCTCCTGACAAAATGCTACCCTTTGCGACTTACACTCACATGCAGAAAAGTGTCTTTCTTCAAAGCTGGCCCCAAACCACAGACCTGCCAGAGAAGAAAATGACCCTGGATGTGATTTCTGTGCAAAACTCACTCACATATGTTCTTCCACGGTCATTTCTTCACACAGCCATGCAGAAACAAGCACAAGAGTCTAATCTTTCTGAGGACCAGAAGAAAGGGAATAAAGCAGCTTCATCTACAACTCACATTTTGCACACTGACACCAGAAGTATATCAGCACAATTATTCCCCCCCCCCCCCCCCCCCGAATATATCCACATTGCTATATCCCAAGCACCAGTGACAGAAGGCTGCAGTTGTATTTGGAATTAAAATGTCACAATAATGCTACAACAAAAGCTGCCATCTCTTCTGTGCAAAGGGTTGAGGATTTGGGGGAGGGTTTTGATGTTTATTTGCATTTTCAATTTGGTTTTTTTTTATTGCAAAATGCTTTTGTAGATACAGGTCCTTTACCAAGTTTAAAGTTTGAATTCCATTTTGACTCCTCTAACTCTGCCTTAGAAATCATCAGAGCCCTTTCAATGAATCAAAGGCTTGAACTTCAAGGAACAAAGCATATTGTTCTAAAGGTAAATACATCTCACAGCTTATTAGGGTTATTCTTTCTTGCACTCTCAGACAGTGAGTTTTAAAAGTTTTTCAGAGTGTTAGGTTCCTCATTATGTGGCTACATGATCCTTTGTGCTATGGCACATGTACTGTGTAAGAAGCTATGAACTTCCACACGCTAGTGTTTCTGAGTTCTTTATTTTGTTTTACCATTGAGAAACATTTTATATGAACACAGGACTTTATTGTAAAAAAAAATATATTTCCCTAGTGTCTTTTTGTGTCAACAGAGGACTTTGCTGGCAAGTAATGAATTTGCACTAAGCGGGCAAACACAAATAAATGAAATGTATGTGGATAACCAAGGGTGGTATATGTATATATTATAGCTCCAAGGTTTTAAAAAAAAAAAACAAAGCACCACAATAAATCTGGTCATTTTAGAAAACAATAGCCATTTATGAAACATTTTTGCCACTTATATTTCCAGTGGAAAAATTAACCCCCAGCCCATATGCTCTAAGCTTTTAGTTAGTCATTGCATACCCAGTCAGGTATATGGTGACCTATCAAAAGCATATATGCTAAATACTTATGCATTAGAACATTTAATACTAATTTTTGTTAATACAGTGTTTAGATTTTTGCCTCTCTTTGCACTTTCTAAATTTCTCAGAAATTAGTACAAAGTCTTGGTGAAATACCTTGTGGCAGTCAGAAGAACAGTTCACAAAGACTGCAAGTAAGAAGCGTTTGAATAACCAGAGCTGTGTCACATGCCTAATCTTTTCCTAGTGTATTTAGGATAAAGGATACTTGGCTTGCAGAGGCGCAGTCTTGCTGATATAATTGACCTTCTCAAGAATATCTGAACAATATCCAGAATTTGCTAAATATTCAGAATGTTTGCCATAGGATTGTCTCTGAGAAGTGAGAATTTATGTACATTGCAAAAGCAGCGAGTCTGTGCCTGTCTTTAGTTCCTTTCAGACACAGACTGCTGGACTAGACAGACCTCTGGTCCGACCCAGGACAGCCATCCTCATGTTCTTTTGCTCACTTTATCTTCAAATACTACAGTATTACAATTTCTCCACAGTGCTCTTCACTCACTCATCAGTGTGCCAGTCATTTTGCTCCAGTCATGCTCCCTTCAAAAGGGAGCCAAAAGAAGAGCTGGAGCAGCCATTCCGGTGTAAAGGCTGGCCAACAACGCAGAAAATTACAGGGCACAGCCCATTTTGGAAGGCAGAGGTCCAGGCTGCCGGGGACCACCAGGGAACTGAGGGCAGACTCAGTTACCCTCCCTAGCAAAGTTAACTACGGGTATCACCAAGATTTAGTTTCTTCAGATAGAGAAACCGTGCTAGCTTCCACACCTCTGACAGCTCCTGCATGGGTTCAGGTTGGTGTGAGTCTACCCCCAGGCATGACTCTAAGCTGGGCAGGGAGGGCCTGGAGAGACCCCCTCCTCATCCACCCTGCAGCAAAAGCAGCGAAGGCAGACTTTTGTTTCTTGCATCTCACTTGGAACTACCTCATAAACATTGGAGTAAATTTGCTTATCGCAGGCATTCCCAAAGAGATTATAAATACTCACTCTGCACCTTGCAGAGGGGAACAGGCTGGAAGCAGGTTCCAAGCTGCTGCGAGCTCCTGAGCTTGGCCTTTTGGTCACGGCAGTGCTGGAATTCTCAAAGCTGTTTAAGAGATTTAGGTGCATACATCCCCTGGATTTCAATGGAGACAAAGGGTTAAACTTCTCCAAAAGTTTAAAAATCCCAGCATAGATGTAGGACTGGCTTCACTACCACTGTGCTGGAACTTGGCAACGGTTTAAGAGGACACATCAACACTAAACAACAGTTTGGAACAGGAAGAGAAGATGAATATCTAATCCGATTGAAACTCCAGAGGAAATATCACGCAGGCTGACTGGAATGGGCCCAGGAGTCTCACGCTAACAGCTCTGGTCTTACAAAAAATTCTCCTCTGCTCGGGGTCTCTCACTACCAGTCGTCAATACTGCACGTCAGCATCTGGAAGCAGCACTGCATTTTAGTAGCCATAATCTCACTCTTAACAGTACAACTAAAAATATCAGTCATGTGTCTTTTAAAATCAAAACCATTTCATTAATACACTCAGTCAGGGATGTTTGTGAGGAGATGGAGGTTCAAATTATGGTTTTTTGTTTTGTTTCTTTTATACAGACTGTACAAAACAAAAGTCTTCCAAAACATAAATGCTTCCTACTTAGGATACAAGTAGTGGGAGCATTGCCTTGTTGCTTCAAAAGGACAAATAAATAAATATCTAAAGTCTTTCCACCTGAAAGTCCCAGAAGACTCCAAATTTCCCCATTATCTGGGAAAAAACATTTACACAAATGCTGTTTCTCAACACACAAGCTATAAATCAACTCCAACTTCTGTGCAAGGACATCCCCAGAACTGAAACACCAGAAAACTGGGATGCCAGCCAAAACCTTAAAGAGCAGTTGATCACAGTTCCCACACCGAAGTTGTTACATATGAAGTCTGTGGTGTCTCGCCGTTCTTCCTGAAGGCTGTTCTCATGCAGATACAGTAGAATGTGAAGAAACCTGTCTCTCCTAGCCTGTGCCCATGGAAAAAAATGCTAATGCACTGGAGCAGGGAGAAGCTCCCACATAGAAGAAACTGCACCGGTGAATGGCTGCACACAGAGACCTCAGAGGTTGGTCTTGGCAAAGTTACTGATGCAGGGAGTAGTTTATTGGGGAAAAGAAGTCAGCTTTTGAACTTCACATGACCCATTTCTTAGCATGGCTCCCTCCTAGATCCTTATGGGCGCGTTTTAATGGTTCTGTCCTGACTTTTACTCCTACAAGCTGCAAGCTGCAGAGGCACTTCAGCCTGGCCTAAGTCCAAGTTGGTGATTTTTTATTTATTTGTTTTTTAATAGTCTGGCTAGTTTTTAGCTGGATCATTTTCCTGATCCAGGTCATTGCCCTGAAGACTAATGTTGGAGTAAGGGAGGCAGCAGGAGCAAACATCTGGGGCTAGAAAAGAGTGGGATGGGATTTCCCTTTTGCTGACAGTAGACACTTGATTTCAGGATGAAGTGACCATACAACAGCTTCCTCACATGCTTTTGTGAACGCCTTCTTGACACGCCACCACAAACTACATCTATTCCATTGCTTGCGAAACTATCCTATTTCACAGTATCTGTGAAGTATCTCCCATGCAGCTTCAAAATGGCTTTTGAATGCATCTGCCTGAGCAGAGCATGTTCCCCCCGTGCCCACCCACGTGCTGGCTATCAGCGGGTCTGCAGCCTGAACGCCAGCCAGACTCTGTCCAGGTATTGAGGCTCTCCTCGGTGCAATATGTGATCACTGAGTTTTCATAGAGGTACCAGTGGAAGAGAGGGAACAGAAGTATAGGTTATACTCTGGGCATTTTACTGCTTGTCCAAAGCAGTATGTCTTTTTAAGAAATAGAAGACTTCAAAAGGAAAATGGCCTAACATAGGAAATTTGGAGATTCAAAAGAAAATAATTATTAGTGTTCAGGAGCACTTGGTTCTACAGCTTTTGTTTATTCACTTAAGAAATAGAGTATCTCTATATTCACTTCTCCCAAATTCTCACTGGTCCCCTCTGCTACATCAGATCATGCCACGCTTTTAAAAATCCCATTTAAATCTTACAAATTGTTTTCGGGACAAGGTAGGGAATGAAGCCTTGGCAGTGTTCAGACCAGGCACAGGCATGGTTCAGTGACGCTGGCACTCACTGATGGACGGCTCCCTCTCGTGCCTTTCCCACACAGACAATCCCTGCCCGGGAGGTGAGACCGCCTCAAACGCAGCCCTGTGCACTCGCTGTGCAGGCACCGATACAGCGTTCAAAGTCTCTGATATACAAGGATGGCATTTAACAGAGGACACTGAAATCTCAGCTCCTTATTAAAATGTATTTCATAACTGAAATCATATTAAGAGTGGGTTTATCAAGGTGGTCCCATCAGGATGAGGTCTTGCATGGCAGTATTATTGTTTTACTGAACACATCAAACGCTTTTGCCTGTGAAAGAATGAAAACAAGTGTCAAAATATTAATGGCACCGTCTAAGGAAGCAGAAGTTTTTCTGCTGGCATTTCTTGGGTAAGCACGGTTAGGTGATGCAGTGAAGTATTAACTGTCAGTCCAGCTGAACAGCTTTCTGAGACAAATGCAAACACCACTCTTATTTCTGCATCTTATTCTGTGTCTAAGCATCTAACCAATGGGAAACTCTTTGCCCTCAAGAATTCAAGGGTCCATGAATGCAAAAATAAATGAAATAAAGGGAATGGGTGAATGTTTCATCTGGATATCCCTTTAGTGGAGCCATTTATGCATAAACACAGCAACAATTTCATACTGAGATTAGACATTGCACATCTTTCCACAGAAAATCCCTTAAAAAGTGGTCTGTTTTAAACCAGGGACCTATGCAACTTTCTAGACAAAAAAAGTTGGCCCAAGTCATGTCTGGATTATTCCAAAGATGATCTATTCCTGCAAGGCTTCACTAAGCTTAGCTGGGCACTTCCTATTTAGATCCTACTTTCAAGGTCCCAAAAAAGATCTGCACTTAATAAACCTTCTTTATACTAAGGATTCAGACTCTGGGACTTCACTTTCTTTCTCTACATGTATATATCATTTTGACCCACAGCACAATTTTTACACGGCTTGAGTCTCTTCAGCTGCAATGGAGCTTTTCAGTATTCTTGACAAAGCCAAAGTAATTTTTTGCATAACACACTTTCTTCTGAAGTCACAAATTCCAGTTAGAAACACTGAATTAGACACATACTAATTAACAACCACACAACAATCTGAATAAAAAACACACCTGAAGATCTGCAAAACTGAAGCACCTAAAATGAAATGCAAAAAGTCCAGTCTCAGGAAGACCCTCCATCCCTAGATCCAGTTTTACTGCCAAAATCTGCCACAGGATTTGGAAATCATGTGGGAAGAAATGAGGATACTGCAGTCTAATTGACTCGTTCAGCATTGTCATTGGTATTATTTCATGAAGTTATGTAGAGGATTTAACTTCTCCCTAGGTCTCTATCAGCATTTGCTCAAGTAATGGCAAATCTGATTTGTCACAGAAAAAATCTGAGCTTATCTTAACCCCATAAGTACACCTTAGCACTGAAGAACATCTACCACCAAGCTTCCAGATCTCTTTCTAAAAACTGAATACACTGCACAAGACTTTTTTGTTTCCACTGTATACGGCCTACCTAGCCTGAAATGGGCTCAATGGGATTTGTGATGAAATCCTGACCGCTCCGAAGTGAGAGAGGCTTCTGTCAGGGACTTCAGGGGAGCTGTATTTCACTTCTGCAATTTACCTTGTCTTTAGGTACATACGCAGAGCACTTAAAAATATGCTCACATGCAATCTACCTAGCTAGCTCTCAACAGCGATGTTCTTAAAAGGTTTTGATGTCTTTAATTAGTATTTTATTACATATATTTCAGCATTTATCCAGAATTTTTCATTTTACCCACTACTTTGGTAGATTTAGGAGAAGCAAACCAGTACAACTGATTTGGATATAATGTTATAGCTCCCCTTATTCTAAATGATTGGGAGTTTATTTGCCATTGCACACAGGTGCCACAAAGTACTGACTGCATCCTGTGTGCTGTATCCATAGAAAATTAAAAGTTTAAGGAACACAGATTCATCCTCTGCACCAGCCACCAGTCCACAGCCTATAAATACATGCAGCCCAGCAAAAGACGTGTGGCTGCTGAGCACTCCTTTTCTGAGATCAGTCTGCTAGTTTGTCTTCTACACGTGCTCAGACAACACAGGACAGAGTCCCAGAGGAATCTCATATGGCCAAAATATTCTGATCAGAAAAAGTGCAACTGCAATTTAAAGAAAAGGCTTCTGAACAGTTCAGGAGCAAACTCAGCTCCTGTTAAGGAAAGATCTAAAGACATATGGGACTCCTCATGATGGTACCAACAGCAAGCATGTCTATGCCCAGAACATTCACAGGAAGCAAAACTAATGGGAAAGGCATAACACATTTTTCTACTGAATTTTCCAAAGGGACCTAACTTTTCTGGTTTTAACGCCACTTCAGTTGCTCAGCCACTGCAGAGGGAAATTAGCTCCTTTGCTACCTTTGGACACCAGCATTAAAGTGAGAATTTGACTTTCTGGATCAAAACAGAACAGTGTCACCAACCACGCTCAGTCTCAGAGTGTTCATTACGGACCATAAGTGGAGCATTATTTCCTCTTTCTGCACTTTTCAGTAGTACTTGTAGTTGATGTTTGCTCTCCCAGTGAGGTGGGAAATTTTCTCAGGAGAAAAGAGACTTTTTCCTTACACAGGAAAACACCAAAAGATAAAACCCTGGTGGGTTTAAGCTGCCCAGTGCCACGAACCTGCAAACTAAGATCTGAAACAGAATTTCTGCTACCAATCTCCATCCTTCTTTCTGCAGGCTGTTGCCACTTCCTTCACAACACACTGACACTTCTTCCTATAAAGATGCAGTCTCAGGTCGTGTCGAGGGCAACCAGATGGACACCTGGAGATACAGATGACTGCACAACCATCAACAATTCTTCAGGAGAAAAACTGGCTCTCACTAATTGTATGATACACAAAGTAGCCCAGAACTTATCCAAAGATTTTAGATGATACCCCAGTGTAAATGACAACACATGACAATAATGGCCATTAGCATCTTTCTGATATGCAGAGTCTATATTCCCATTTCCTTGAACTAGATGACATTTTATGGCCTGCAAAGTGCCTTTTGCCATAACTATTCTATGTTTCTTCACTCTCAGTCAGATGGTGAGAGATTTTTTTTTTTTTGGTTGCCCCTGAGTGTAAAATTGCCAAGAATAACTGTTGCCTCTCCTAAAATGGCAGCTGTAGCCCTGTGAAAACAGGCCCGGCGGGTTCCTTTCTGAAGTGACAGCAGGTCTTACCGACATCAAAGGGGATGTGAGGTTTTTAGTGAGGGCTGTTTGTTGATTTTTTCTCCAGTGAAGTGATATTACATGGCATTTCAAACCCTCAATCCTATTAAGTGACAGAACTACCTAATAGCACTCATTAAATAACATAACTTGGTGTCAGAAATTCACTGACAGGCTCATGCAATTGAAGTGGTAGATTTATGCCCTAAAACAATATGGTTTTGGTGTTATTGTTACTGTTCTTTTAATAAACGTCATTTATTTTAACAGGTGAAAGCAGAAGACCCAGAACAGTTCAGAAAAAGGTTATCAGTGATCAGCACATAACCGAGTAGAAAAGTGGGTGCCTGAATTTTACATGTAGAGGTAAGAAAGCATTAGAAGCATGTTCTAATTGTTCAGTTGCTGCACTGCTGAAACCCTTCATTTCTTGGTGATCTCATTTATTTTGTGACACAAGGCAGTCATATGTTGCAACAGTATTCAGGAACTTTCAATCTTTCTGTCCAAGGAGATATCCAGAGTTATGTATAAATGAAGATATTAATTCATTTTTTTTCTCCCTTTCTTTAAGTTATCTGTTGCTTATGGCCCAAAGCAAACACAGATAATAAAAACATTAAGGTCTTAAATACCACGATCATCCCTTACTCTCAGTCACCCATTAACTGCACATTTTAAACCTTTAACCCAATTTATTTATCTTGCAAGTGAATAACAAAGTTTATCATTGTTCACAGAAACAAGTTTATCAATGATTTCTTGCTTCTTTCTTTCTACAGCTCTCATCCTACTGGAGCTCAAAGTGCTTTTTACCAACTGATACACAAGTAGTAACTGCAGCTTTCCTGAGGTGGAGATCTGGTAGTGGTTTACATCAGAATGCAAAGAGAGCACGAGGTGTTAAGACAAGGAACAGCCAGCTGTCTGCCTGAAATCCACCTTACTTCTCAACAGGCAAAGCTAGAGTTCAGAAAATACACTATTACCAACATTACAGCTCAAAAATGATGTTAGGGGTCTCTTGATTCACGTTTAGTTTCTGAATTGTTATATACGTGCAGAAAGTATTAGAAACCAGAATTTATGTAGAACATTTGTAAAAGTTAACTCTATTTCTTCTTTACAAGAGAAGTCTACTTTGCCAGTAAACTACCACATTCAAATTCAAAGCAGAAAGCGTCCACTCTACATAGCAAGCCATTAAGTTTTAGTGGTCAGTGGCTACCCCCATGAGATCCCACTGGAAATTAATTGAATACTCATGTGAGCAACTGCTCACCAAAATGAAAAGTAATTCACAGTCTGTAACTTGTACACACAAATCCTCCCAAGGTCTGCCTCTCCACACAGAAAACTCTGTGTTTTTCATTATTTCTCCAGTTGCCCTTTCTTACCACCCATGCAGCAAAAATCTCTCTAGGTTATTCCATCACCTTACAATATAAGAGTCAGTCCATCTCGGGAAAGACAGAAGGACATGACGGGGCTGTTTTCAGCCAGGACTAGCATTCATCAAATTTTCATCTTCTTAATGCTGTGGGTAATTTTTCATTTTTAGCCACTGGAGGATGGTCAAGTCTATAGGCAATGGTTCAGAAAAAACCTCCCTTGTATTCTTACAGTCTCTTGTACTCTTACAGATACAGAAAGAAGCAGTACCATCACCAGCAAATGCAGAGGCAGACTGGATCACTTCAGTGGCAGAGTCCTATAACACACTACTTCCAGAAATTACCAGCCCTTGGCTGCCTTTTCACTACAATTTATCAACCATGCAATGGTGTAAAAGAGTGCACTGCAAAAGTTACCAATCTCTCAGTTTAAAACAAGTATTCAGAAGAGAGCAGGGAATTATTTTTAGCAGGGAGCATCTAGTGATCTATCTACACAACAGTTTCCAAGTAATGGCAGTGAAACACCTGATGGTGCAGTTGAACCAGACAGGCTGAACAAGCAGCCAGTTGCCACCTCAGTCATGGTCTCATCCATCCCTCCGGTGCTGCTGGCTCCAGTACTTGTCTGACCCTGCAGTGAACTGATTCAACTCACTACACTGACTAAAAACTAACTAGGAGGACTAAGTAAATCAGTTCACAGGGTCTTTTCAGCACCAGAACTGATGAGAGGGAGGGGATAAGGTGCAGCCCGAGCAAGCAGCAAATTGCAGTGTTCTCGAGGATGGGAATGAGTAGCCACAAACTTCTTAAACCAACTTCACCACAGAAACCACAGAAACCACAGAACAGCACCTTGCATAGCTGCTTGCTTCCTTGTGCCAGATCAAGCCAATCTAGACAAGTTCACATTTTCTATTGTTGTGATAACAAGGTCATATATGGGTATGTTCACATCAGGCTAGAACTGAATAATGAAATTGGGGAGGAGACCATGACCTGGAAAAGGACTGTCTCTGTGTCCATACATCCCTATGCGGGAACAGTAAGAGATGTGAGCCACCACTGATATAAGCAAACCCATTTGGAGGTAAGTACAGTAACACAGCTGAGATGGTCCAACAGCTCAATGCTGTCAAAAGGTCTGTCCCACAATCTTCTCTCCCTTCTCTTTTCCAACACCACTCCCCATCACACCATCCTGCCCACTCCTTTATGCTGGTCTCAGCATTTACAGGACCTTCACTGAGCACACTTGACCTGCTAACCACACAGGAAATCCTCTTTTTTTTCCCCAAGGTTAGTTTTCTGCAGGTGTAGTGAGTTGAATATGCTCAGACAGGAGTACAAATGCCAGAACAGCACAAGGGAAGTGGTGGGGGTGTGCAGTCGGACATGAGGAAGAAAGCGAGGGGAACCTTCCAGTTTTGTGGGATCACAAAATTATTTAGGTGTAAAGGGACCTCTGGAGGTCATCAAGTCCGGTGATGGTGAATCATTAAAATGAGCAGGAAACCAGTCAGCAGCCTCCTGGCTCTGTCATCAAAAACCCAACTCTCACAATTTTCCAATGGCATTTTTATTTTTTTTAATGCAACATGAAAATTGTTTCAAAAATTACTTCTTTTTGTACCCTAAAGGTATAAAATTCTGGAAATAACAATTAGCAGTTAAACCCCTGACTGTAACATCCCAAGTAAAGGCAGAATGCTCTAAGGAATAACAAAACAATGCAATGAATATTTGTGCAGCAGGAAGAGTTTGGAGATGTTTGTTTACCATACAGTGTGTTCCTGCTTGACAGATTCCTAGAGAACCCATATAAAAAGCTCTGATTATTAATAGTCAGATGGCATGAAATGGTATTTCTAACCTGTTTATAAATGGTTTAAAGGAAATTACAAATACATAAAAACCAAAACTAAGTTTACAGTAAAAAGGCAGAGAGCTAAATTTGTTCTTCCAGTAAGCAATATGTTATATGAAACTGAGCTGAGTACATCTGCCATCATTTTACCTGGAAAAAATCAAAGTGGGGAGAGGAGGAAAGATTTTTAGTTTGCAAAAGCAAAAGAAAAGGAGAAAGCTCATATATTGTATTAACCTTGTATTGTGCATATGGATAAGTAGTTTCAGTAACACATACAATGATTTCACAATGTGCTTTGAAAAGCTTCATTAATGTTTTTGGAAATATGGGAAAGTAATTTATAACACCACATAAAAAAGTAATAGAGGGCCCAATCCTGTCGCCACTAACTTAAACTGGGCAGAGTTAAGCCTTCAGGACCTTCTGACAGATTTAGAACATTTTTCAACAGCCTAGTTCAGATATTAGCAAATCCTAGC
The DNA here is from genome assembly GCF_015220075.1 of Falco rusticolus. NCBI lineage: Eukaryota > Metazoa > Chordata > Aves > Falconiformes > Falconidae > Falco > Falco rusticolus. The sequence continues at coordinate 5,428,464 of NC_051193.1, forward strand.
CTGGCTGGCTCCCACAACATCTCCACTTGCTAAATTACTCCCTTTTCCTCTTCCCTCCCCCTCCCCCCTTCAGTATAATTTAAAACAAAAATATTTTTAATGTGTTGAACATTTGTATATTCGGAAACAGTGCCTGCCTTTTCTCCATTCTGACAGCTCTGAGCACTGCTAGCCATTAGCAGCCTGCAAGTCAAGAGATGCAGACCAGCCAGATATACCAAGTCACAGCAGCCCACCCTCCACAGCATCCCTGAAACCACCAGTCTTCTGTGAACTTCTGATTTTCTGCATGATACTGCCATGAAAACCAATGTCTCCTAAACAATCACAGGGAAATTCTTGAAACACAAAGGCAGTTAAGTTTCCAGAGCCCTTTATGATCTGAAAGAAACGCTTTCCCTTTGTCTTCACAGTAAGAGAAATGACAAGGATGAACACATGGACTGAGGTTGTGTTTGGAGACCAACGTTCTCCCCCACAGTAATATCTGAACATGGCACATTTTACAATGTGAGCCTGCACCAAAGAGCAAGCCCTTCTCTTTCTCCTCCCCTGTCAGCACTGCAGTTCAAAGTGGCTGCTGGAAATACCAAACCTCTGCATGTGGCACATGAGACTTCAATCATTATCCTGCAAACCTGTTGCACTTTCACTGCTGATCAGACCAAAATTCCGAACCAATGTATTTAAAAAGGGGGAAGAAACCCACCACCAAACAATAACTTATTATTCATTTATCATGCAATCTCTCTGGCCAAGTCTGCATTACAGGGCAGATCCATTACTACCTTCTCTGGCTTCCATCCAGAACAGACCCAGCATGCTCAGATCCAGAAACACCATGTCATGGATTAGGTAGTTAAATGCAGCAAATACTAGGGCAATGATCTAGAGTTCTCATTTACCTTCTGCTTGTCTTTCAGCATTCATTTGTCCAGGTGAATTTCTTCATTTAAGTGTCTAAAACCTTTCAGTTTCTGTCAACTGATGCCACTTGTGAACTGAAGCTGAAAACTTAAGGCCATACAAACATACCAGGATTCTGCCCACAACATGCACTGAAGTGCAGGGGTCCTCTAGGCTGCCTCCTTTAAAGTCAGCTTTCCCTTCACCACCAATGTATTAAACTCTACAAGTCAGCCCAAATGAATCACAGCCTCTAAAAGATCTAGTGGTTCCTTCTGATAACCTGAACCAGGAGGAATAGCCAGTCAGAGGCTGGTACACCTAGGTGTACTAGAGCATCTCACAGCATCCACTTCAGCCCTGACTCCCTCTCCTGTCTCTAGATACCACTACAGGACAAGGCTTCACCCCTTCTTGGTGAAGAATCCCAGGACCTCTAGTTAAGCTTCAGTTGAAGCCATCAGAACACACGCCCCATTCACTTGCAGGACACAGATCAGAACCTCTCCTACAGGGCTCTGAACCAGCTTTCTGGTTCATTAACTTTTGTTCCTCTACTGTATGGTTTGGTTCAGATTGAAATGCAGTGCTAGCTTCTCAGTTCGGGTCTATCGCAAATGCTTCTATCAGTGCCTGGCAGCTCTTCACATTTCCAAGACAGCTCGTCAAGTCAGTGCAGGCTGCTATGTCTCTTCCTTCCAGTTTGTCATTACCTACAAACAGTAAAACTTTCCCTATTCAATTCTCTTGCTACTCTTGAAAGGCTGAAACAACGTGGTAGAAAAGCTCCACCATAGTGCAGTTGGACTTCAGCAGGAGAGTTTATTTCTTGTGCTTTTTATTACCTTGCTGCCATTTCCTAGCCATAAGCTGCAAATGTTAAATTACAAAAAATACAGTATTAATCAACCAATCGAGTTGCCAGTTCTAATTTTGGATAGAAAAACGGACAAAGAAATAATCAAAGAGTTACCAAAAAAGCAGATGGCTGGAGAGCGCTTCTGGCAGTCATGCTACTCGCACATGGGACCACTTGAGTTTAACAAATTGGACAACAGAGAGAGTACTGAAATGGAAATTGGGGCTCTACTCCATTCAAATTCTTCAAAATGTTTGTTTTGGATTTGTACCTCCGCTGCAATTTACAGCTCTAGATTAGATATAGCAAGAGTAATATTCTTGACTAGAAGAAAAACAGAATGACTAAACCATTTGCCAAATCACACAGATCTGTCTCCCTGTATACAAATAATACCAACGTATAAATGGTTTCCTAAATAAAATGTAGTACTAAACGTGTCTTTCACTAACACAGCAATAAAGTTCTACCAGTAGTTAGAGCACAAGACAATTCCCTGACTCAAACTGCATAACTTCTTCAAGCAAGGCCCGTATCCACATGTAAACGTATGTAAGCTACATCAGCATGAAAAAGAAACCCACAGCAACTTGAGGTTTCACGACCATCTTCATGCAGCACAGAGACCTCTCACTGCAAGGGAGACGACATCCCAAAGCTGCTCGTTCTGAAAGCACGCCCTTCACTGCTAATGAACTAAAGGGCAGTTGTTTCTAACATTAGCCAGTTTTGAGACCATAAAGCATAGTGCAGTACTTCTACTTGATCAGGGAGGGAAAATCACTAAACCAAGGTTAGTAGTATCAATACAAAGGCACACAGGTAGGAGATGACACCAAAAAAGGACGAAAAAAGACTCATTCCATCAGTCTTGCTATAAGAACTCAGTTACCTAAGTGTTTAACAGAAAAAACATGAGGGTCTTTGTCAGTGAGATGCCAGTTGCAGCTTATAGTACATGTATGGCCAAATATGACATCACCTACCACAACCAAAAATTAAGATGAAAGTTCTGCCGGTCTCAGGGACCAGTCACTCACCAGGGAACCAGTGGTTTTATATGCACGCCTTCCTGAAGAATCCAAAAATAACATTTTTCCAGAGAGCAGAAATTCCTGTAGCGTTCACGCTTTTCGTTTCAGTAATGTTGCAATCCAAAGTGCCAGCCCTCTGTAATGAGGTAATCCGACAATGTAATTTGTAGTATTTTATTCTGTCAAAATTGATCTTAGTATTTCTATAGCAACTAGATCAAAACAAAAGATGGAGCAGACAGAATAAGTCTCTCCCTGCCACCACCCAGATTTTTATATAAATATACATGTATATATATAAAGCATTACACATATATAAAGTTAATGTTCATGATTCATCATTAAACAACGCTAGAAAAACAGCACTGGAGAAATAGCAGCACAGTAGGATAACATTTAAAAAAAGAAATGCTAGCAAATGTGTAAACTGACATCAATAAAATATAAAAAAAGTAATTGTTCCAATTATCAAACACTTGGGAACAGAGTATGTCTCTACCATTAAATCCGGTCAGGAAAAGATATTATCCATTTCTGGTTGGGGTAGATGGAAGTGAATACTGGCTTTGCTGGCATGAGGTGAAGAATACAGTATCTTCTCCCCCAGAGAAAATCACGCTCGGACCACTACTGTTAACATGTTAATGTTTAAGAAAGCTTGACTGCCATTTAGCTGCCTAAGCTTAGTTTTGGAAGTGCTGTATGCAATAGTCTTGCAAATGTCTGCCAATTTATTTTAGTGCCCTTGTAGGAGCTGAGCTGAGTCCAGACGCTGTGATTCCAAAACACATAGGAAAACTCTGGATGTGGAACCCAATATTTCCAATCAAGTAGTATGATTAATAGCAAGACCACCCAGCCCCTTCCTTTTGAAACAAAGATTGATCCATTACAATGGGGATAAAAAGCTTGATTTTCCTATAGGCCACCTCTCCTTAATATCAGAGTAGCTTCTGAATACGTCTTAGGAGATTTCAGTTAGATCTTGAACACAGATTGCCAAACACACACTGTGTGCAGGTGCACACTTACATCTGCAAACTTCACATGTAAGCATGCAAATCCCCAACCAACCACACAGTTCCTAACTTCAGCTCTAAGGAGAGGATGAACCTCTTCTAGTGTGTGACATGTACCTGCCTCCAGAAATCTGCACAGTGTCCAAGAACAATTTTCTCACTACTGCATAGTGTCACTTACAGCCTTTAGTATAAAAATATGTTACAGTTTTATACAGACCCCTAAAATGGTTGGGAGGGAATTTCTGAGAACGGCGTGTCAGCTGGGAAGAGGATGATATACTCACTTTTGTTGTGCTGGATCACTGCAGGTCCAGCTGTGGTTTTGCTGCTGGCTGCTATCTCCGGAGGTCACCATGCACCCGCTTACCAAGCACACTGCATCAGCCATGGTAAGGGATTGCGGTTGGAAGGCAGTTTGTCTTCTAGGCCAACCACTACTGCTTGTTAAGAAAAAGAGAGAATGTTAAGTTAGAGAAATACTGGTCATCTAAAAGAAACAAACATTCTCAAGAGTAGGATATTTCTTTGATCCCAAGCTCTCCTGCTAGAAAACAGAATTTTCCCACCAGTTTAAGAAGGGGGGTATGATGGACAAGAAATTCTTGGTGAATACAGGAATAAAATTGTGTGCATGCATAATCTGAAGCATAGGAATGTTTCCACAGATTACTCACCCTCCTAAAATTCACTCAAGTCTTTCACCTGACTAAAGACCCTGACCCCATGAAGCACTCTCCCACTTGATAGCAATTCCCTCGAGTAATGACAGTGAAGAATTCAATACCAGCCGAAGCTGAGGTACGTATTCCAACTGAATTCACAGATACTTCTGTAACAACTTCTACCTATACATGGTCTTGTAATACTGGTATTTTGGAGCTTATCTTACAAATGACACAGACCTTGGCATGTCTTCAAATGAATATACTTAACAAAATGTACACAAAAAGCTGTTACCTTTTTTTAAACTTAAAAAAAATTAAATTGATCTGCTGCTGCAGCTGGAGATGCAAAATGATTATTTAGACAAGAAGTATAAAAATAAATGAAACTGCAGATTTATTCCTAATTATCACCAGTTTCTGACTGTCAGAGAAGATGTACTTTTTCCAAGGGAAACCCCTCATTACCCCTTCCTTCAAATAAAGGCAATCAACATTGAACTTAAAGGTTCCTGTCTGCATCCAGTTTACAGGCTTTACCATCCTGCTCTTTGAAATGGAGTCTTGTACAAGGCACATCAGAAAAACTGGAGGAAATTGGAGATAAAAATTATTTTAAAATAAAAACAGTATTTATGTCTCCCAAATGGGAAGTTTGGAGCAGCAAGGGCAGGAAACGGACGGGTATTTAAGCTGATTACCCAAGCAAAGTCCTCTGCCTTTTCAGCAGTGCCACGGTCCCTCAGTAAAACCATTTAAATTAATTGGAGTTTGGGGCAGGGGGAGGCAGGGGGAAGATGTCAAATTTTATCTGGAGTGTTAGTGATGGCTGGCTGGAGAGGGGCTTTCAGGCCTGTTAATTGGGCCTGTTTGCTCCAACGCCACAAACACTTTGACATGAAATGTTCTAATAACCCCGCAGCGCAGGTGGCCGCCAGTGTGAGCCGGCTCCTGACAGCCCGGCCAGGCCTGTCCCTTCCACTCAGGGCCCGCTCGGCTGAGCAGGCGGCTTTGGGCCCAGCGGTCATTAACCCAAATGTTCTCCCCGTGTAGCTTAGCAACCAATTAAGTAGCCGGGATCTTTAACATTTGTACCAGAAATTCACACAAATGAAAGTCTTTCGGGCCACGCTGGCCTTATAGACATGGATCTCATTATGCTTTTTACCTAATTATCAACTTAGCTTTTTTCTTTATGCATCTAAAAAAGACGGGTGGCAGTTAAAGGCAAGCTCTGCAGAGCACAACTGGAGCGCCGTTTCCTTCGGCAACACTTCTATGGGTGTTTGCATACATATAAAAATTACATCTTCTCATTCACACTTGCACATAACTGACTAGATAAATAATATTATCATAGTGGGAAGAGCCAGAATTAGAAAGGAAATACTGCAACGTTTAGATTTAATCTGGTGAGCATTAGATCATGATTCACTTTGACATAAAAGCTCAAGAGCACATTTAGCTGGGGTAAAACGCATTACAATGTTTTAAATGAGAAGGAAATAAGTCTAATGTTTCATGGGCTGCATTATTTGCTGTTGAAATCCTAATAACTGCCTACACTCTACACCTACGTTGTACCTAATGAATTGGTTTTAAACTTCAGAAAGCTTCAGCAACAAACTGAAAGATCTTATTTTCTTCTGACTCTCCAACAAAGAGGCCTTTTTAGTAGACTAGAACAGAAAATTGACAACAAAAACCCCCACTACCTTCATCTTCACTGTATTTCACAGCAGTATTTTTAAAACAAGCATCTTTGTTGATAAGATATTTTTTAAAACAGGGAAATACTCCAACACTGTGAGCAGGACTGGTATCACTGTTTTTCAATACCCACAGGCAAATATGGAGCAATGCTTCTCAAAGGCTAGCACCTGCTCAAGTCTCAAGAAGTTAGAAAGTTCTGCTTTATCAAGTGAAACACTGAATTAATGCTCCATATGAAAGTGTCTGACTCAACACAAGTTTTACAAGTGGCTTAACCCAATCTTCTGCTTTCTTCTCACCTACATCCATAAGATCCTATTGCTCCTCTCCCATCACCTCCTGCTTTTTTGGTGGCCAGAGGAAAAAATTAATCCCTGCAGCCCCCTCCCTGCTCATTCTCTGTCACACCAGCTGGCAAAGCAGTGGATCATTTCAGGTAGTAATACACTCCTGCCCTGGCTTAATACAAACCTGAAATGGCAGGCTCCAGGTACACTTTTTTCATGGTGCATAACCAAGCCCAGTTGCGTTTTTGAACCATGCCTCTCCATCAATAGTCCCCAGTGCTCTCTCAAGAAGACAGAATGTGCTCCATTTCACCTCTGTGCCAGTCATAGGAGAAAGTGAGAAATGTCTTTATAGTTGAGACGTGAGCCACAATGTGTGAAATCAGGTCCGTCAAGCTGGGCTGACCTTCTACTAACATGCCTGTGCCTTTCCCAGTCCAAGGCATACCAAAGAAACTCCCATCTCTGGGTTTCCAGTGTAACCTGGGTTTTTACTTACAAGTTGCATTCATCTAAACACATTTCCTTCATGCAGCAACTAGAATGAACATATCTAGAAAGAAACCAGATCACATAAAACAAGCTGCTAACTGTTTCTCACATGTGGAAACACGATGCCAATTCGCAGAAGCTGTTGTGATTGCACGAATATGGTTCTTTTACAAACCCAACTGAGTGTTGCAGCGCTCTGTAAGTATCTGCAATTTCAAGGCAGATAAATGTTATGTAAACTCAAATTTTGCAACTTTATTATTGTGTATTATTTCATGCCAAGTCGCTCTTTACATAGAAAGCAAACATCACTGAATTTATTTCAAAAAAAGCAAAATAAAGTTTACAGTTCTGCTTGGCATGAAGTTTGTTTATAAACACAGTAAGCAGACTGGCCTTATTACAACGGGAATGGCAGAAAAAGAACAACCCTATCTTCAAGTTGAGTATGAGCCAACAGTGTGCTTTCAGCAAGGAAGGCAAAGTGCGTACTGGGCTTCATCTGTAGCACGGCCCTGGCCCGTTTGGTCTGATGAAAAGATGGAGATCTAGTGACAGGCTATCTAACAGTAGCCTGCAGGGAAGCAGCCTACACTGAATTCCCTTACTTAAATGGAAATCACACTGACAAGAAAGCTAAACATCTGAGACAGATGATATAACGAGGGGCAATATCAAAAACTGCATCTTGGCAGGTTCAGATCAGAAATTATGAAAAACTTTTACAGAAGAAACGTGGTGCAGCCCTAGAACAGGTCACCAGAGAGGCAGGGGATTTCAGCCTTTGGAGATGTTTCATGCTAAACATGTACTTTTTGACACATTGCCATTTCTACTGATAAAATATCCTGTTAAGAAACTCTTGACCATGTATTAGAGAAACTGCGGCACTTCACCACCCAGTAGAATTCTCAAAATCACCTGTCCATCTTTCTAAAATACCCAAATGCCTTTAAAAGCCTTATAATAAACTGCCTAATAACTATGGCTCCATGCTCTGCACACTCAGAACACTGGATCATCTGGGGGTTTCATTCACATGCAAACCCTCGCAATAGGGACTATTCCCTATAAATACAGACTTACGAGTAAGAGTACAAGATATGGCCATGTAAATTGCAACACAAGAGCAAACTCCACATATTTGAAAAGATTATCAGTCAACTACAGTTCTTTCCACTGTAGAAACAGTTACTCAGTTAAGATAAACAAAGAAATTCCCATGCACTGAAAAGGAAAACCTATTAACTGATTAAACATGTGAATCAGTTGATAAAATGGTTATCAAAGTTCTGAAAACATTTTTAACAATGACCCTTCCTGCCATTTTTAACAATGACCCATAAAAGCTAGAATAATTCAGCACTTTACAGGAAACCAGCTGGATAGAAAACAGAACGTATTTCTGATCTAAGAAGCTGCAGCTACACCATATGAGCTGACAAATTTAGACAGTAATTATCACTAAAGTAGTGATAAACATTTAAATACCAATTAAAAGCTCTGGACAAAAATTTTCAAAGGTTTCTAACTGTTTTCAGCACACAGAAAAAATTACCACTCCTGTCCCCTCTGATGTATACTTGCAATTCATTCCTTGTTTCATGCTTTTCAATTAACTATAAAAATACTTAATAATAAAAACAAACAAACAAAACAGCTCCTTAATTTTCAGGACAAGCTGAAGATCTGGAAGCAGCATGCAAAACTAGAATGCAGCGTATACTAATAACTAGACTTCACAGAGAATCTGATTTTACTCCATAGTACAGTTCAGAAATGGGTAAACGGAAAAAACTGTTAGACCTGACCCTTGTGATAAAGTTCCTTTTAGACAACTCCAGATCCATAGAAGAGCTCAGAGCAATTTTTTGGTTAAGAGAAAATTTTGGTGCCAGATTAGGGTCCCAGTTAACCAACAACATGACAATTGATCACATGCAAAGCATGGGCAGAACCTCCTGTATTTAAAGAAAATGCCAGCCATGAACTTCAGGTGGAGAATTACCTTTTCCCCAAATTCATAGACATATTCAGATCTAAGGCACTCTTCAGGCCATTCTGTACAAATGCTTGACGTCTATTCCCCTTCTTCCTATCCTTTGTATTAGCCATGTAAAACAGCTGTTAGCCAAAATATATCCAGATCCTGAATCCTACTTCTGTGTGGCTTCATGGCAAGTCAATTGTCTATAGCTTTCATTTTCATTTAATTATCAGGAAAGTCAGTCTAGCTAAAAAGCAACACCCCAAGTCAGAGAAATCCTAGAATGCAAGATGTTTCCACCAGGGTCTTGTACACTGTTCCAACAGTTAGCCACGATTTTGACATAAAACTTTTCCAGCAACTAAGGACTTTTCAAGAAGTCGTAGAAAAAGATTCAAGCTTTCTACCAATTACTGCAGAGCACTAGAAGTTAAAATGGTCAGTATTTAAACATTTGGCTTTACAATGATCTTAAAACAATCCAGTCTTTGTAGAAAAATAACCCCTCTCAGCCTTCTCATAAGCTGAAATAATAAGGCACACAGAATTAAAAGGCAGAATTAAAAGCTGGTATTCTATTTTTGTTCCAGAAACATAACATTTTAAAGTAATCAAATAAGGCATTTGTTAACAGAGGAGCATAAATAAAAAGAAAATGACCAGAGGTTTTTAATTTTGAAAAGTCTACTACCATTTCTGGGAACATCATATCTCAAAAGCATAGCTTGCTCATGGTATAGACCATACCTATTTGGCTACAACTCTGATCTCAGTAAGTACTGATGCCTGTGCTTTTGGAAGAGGAAGAAAATAAGAAGCTCAGAGAGTTATTTTTAAAAGATTTACATGTATTCCAAGGCTATGATGGATTTGGAATATAGCTGAGACACATGCAGACCCTGGACTTGGGAGGGGACAATGCACTCAGCACCTCTCTGCAAAGAGCTTCTTAGTTCACCAAATCTAAAAAAAGAGATGAATACACAAAGGATTTCATACTCTCAGTTCTGTAATTTACAAAAGATGTAGAAACTGCCCGTTCATATACTTAAGGTCATGTTGCACTTTTTTGGACTACAGAAACAAAGCACTAGTAGAAAGAACAGTACGTTCTCCCCACCATCTTCCTCCCACTGCCCCCCTCTCCACAGCGTGAATCTCCCAGCGGGAGCCACTGCCTTACAGACAGTTTTAACTGTGTGTGAACAGAAATAAAAAAAAAGTTTCTATAGATTTCCTGGCTCAAACAGTTCCTCCTTCCCTGCCTATGAGCTGGACTCCATATGTACTACATGTAAAGCAGAAATGCATTTTCCCCCATTAACATTACAATAATCTAAAGTATTCCTTGAAACTAGATTAAGCATTAAAATTTACAGTCAGTTTTGCAACCTTTTATTTCTCCTGCTTATCTCACGCTTTTGAGCAGCCACTCTGAGCTCAGCACAGCCATTTTGTAAAACCAAACCCTACATTTTTACAGCAACTACTTGATTTCTAATGTTTCAGTTACCAAGTGCTCAGCTTGGATACTTGGAGATTTTTTAAATTTTCAGATGGTGAGAACACAGAGCTTCCAAGTTACCTTTTTCCAGACAGCCCTGAATCAAGTTGCCCACAGTAATCTCCAAACATTTCCAGTGCCTGTTAAGAGAAACATGGTTACCTATAAATACATTTACAACTATAGCTTCTTTATACATCCCAGTTGTATCAGTATTCAATTGAATGGTTTTCCTATTCTACTTAAGAGATTTTTGCAGCTATACATAACATACAGTCTTTGTTCTTCTAGGGATGAAATCTGAGTAGAACTTTAAAAGCATAAAAAAGCAATGCTGAGATTCATGATGCAGTTCAAGTGCCAAATAGTGCTGCAGGTAATTGGTGACATATCTGTGCTTCAGCATAGAGCGAGCTGTGGCCATAGAACAGGGATGAGCAGTCCTAATATTGCAGCAAGGGCAAATATACCTTACATTTTAAAAAAGCTTGTGTACATACAATGAGTTGTTAACATCTAATGTGGATTGATCCCCTCTAGCAGTTGCCTTGTCTTATGAGTGAAAAAGTCACTGAGATGGAGAAATGTTTCAGCACAACCTGTTGACGTGACTCATTCAGTGAGCTCCCCTGAGACCTGCTGAGCAGCAGCGGCAGGACCCTGCGGTGGGGACACGTAGTGTGGAGTTGCCGATCTGCCTGTTAGGCATCACTGTGCACTAAATTTATCTGTTAGATATTGATGGGTAAAACTGAAGAGGACAAAAAGAAGGATGGGAAAGAAGAGAAATTCAAGTGAAAAGCTGAGCACTTCAGTTTTTCAAAGAAAAAAGAGGAAGAAGCTTTCAAAAAAATTCAGAGATCAAAAATCTCCTTTGCAACATGTGCTCACATTTTGTAATGACAGCATCATTCTCAAAAACAGGTTTCAAGCCTTGCAGATGAAGGCAAAAGCATTAGACAAATAACACGCAGGTCTAGCCCTTGTTATAGCTCAGGCCAGATCAAAGACTGGGTCTGGCATGCCAGACTTTCCTGCAGCTCCTCTTTGCTACTGGGAATTTTTGACAACTCCTGTGCACCAGGGAAGGGTGTTTTATTGCTCACACACAGCCTGACTCATAATTTGCAGCTTGATGCTGCATCAGGCATCCCTTTGATTGTCGACAATGCCGCAGACAGTTTTTTCTCAAAGTGGCAATTGAAATGTGTGTTCCTGCAGAGTGCTTCGATGCGTGGTCACCTTACCATGTCCTAACAAGTGAGCTGAGCAGATGCTTAAGTTGGTGGCTATTCAGAGGGCAGAGTAAAATATGGGCATATGCTTAAGCCCCACTGGGTTCAGTCCACTTCACACCTTTCCTAAGTGGATGGTTTAAGGGAAGGGATGGCCTTTGGGCAGGGATCACTCCTTTCCTGCCAGCCAGACAGCATGTTCCAGAGCAGAGTCCCATCCCTGACATGGGTTCTCCTTCCTATCAAAGGAGTGCAAATGCATCCCATTTATTTCCAGCTCCAGAGGGGAGCACGATGGAAGCAGGATGGACAGACTGGAAGAGGATAAGAAATTAAAATGAAGTGTTTCATGATAGCAGCGTTACTGCAAATCCTCAGTTAGAACTAGCAAATTACAAAAGTAACAATAAAAGGTGACTGAGCCATCTTCAGATTGATGCAGTACTGGCCAGCTAGGAACTGCGCTTGGCAGAAGGAATGACAGTCAAACTTCTCCAGTTCTCCCTCAGCCCTCCCAAAGGGAGCAATGACATCTCAGTGATGCCTTTAGCTCTTACCTAGCTGACAGCTAATGTGGATCACATGTCACTGGCTTGAACAGACTTATGACAATTTATGTCAGCTGAGGATCTGTCAACTGTATTTAGAGCTCAGCACATGGCTGTTGCCCTCAGTGAATCTGCAGCTCAAAGGGAAACGTGCATCCCAGCAAGTTTACATGAGCTGGGATAAAGGCTTGTAGGTGATCACAAGCCTGTGGGCCAGGTCATGCTGCAGACAAATCTGCCCTGGCTGGCTCAGACCCACAGCCCAGGAGCAGTGCTAGGTGACCAGCAGATTTTTCTTACTAATTGGTTGTTGTGGATTAGAAGGGCATAGTCAGTTCAGGTAAAAGTAATATTTTTAATTCATCAAAAAGTAAAACTTGAAGGAAAAAAGCAGTCTTCATTATGCTGGTTTTGGTTTGAGTCCTTCTGAAGTGTTTCATTTTGGTTTTGAAGTGTTAAAAAATTCAAAACAAATTGCTAACACAAATTGCAGTTTCATTTTAGAAATTTCACAATTAAATATTTCAATTCTTTGCACTCTTGAGGCAATTGTTCAAATGAAATAATTGAATGAAATTGCTGGAGACTGACAAAACAAAGCGACTGTGTCAAAGCTGCAGCTTCCCTAAAAGAGCGTAGAGGGAAAAAAAAGAGTTAACAGTGACCCCATTCTGTCTCAGAATGATTTTTTTTTAAAAATAAAACATGTGTTAAAAAAAATGAAAAAAAAAAAAATCACTGTCTGTAACATTATAGTTTTCAAAGACTGTGCAGCCTGGAATTACAGATAAGCCCTCTTAAGACCATAAAGAAAAATCTTTTGATAGTGTTCAGCATATTGAACTGGCTTCTCCTAGAATTTGCAGTAATAAAGCTGTCAAGCAACACAGAAAAGGAGTGCTAAGCATTTCAAGACTCAAACACATGAACTTCTATTAACCTACATTAACATGTAATTGTTGCTGTGAGCACACTGTTCTCAGTGTCAAGTGCTTATAAAGGACACAAGGAAAATCTTTCCATGTGATACAGGACAGGGTAACCACTGTACTGGCCTACAAATTTCTGAAACGGTCTTCCTGGCAAGCACTAAATTGATATGTATGAGTTATTCCTGGAAACTTCCCATATGGTTAGTAAATTTCAGAATGGAAAGATATGTTATTTCACTTTAATAACTTCCATGTTTTACATCACACCAAGTAGTTGCTAGTTTGCTGAAGTCTAGGAGATGAATGAACAATTTCGGTATGATCACATATGACTGTTTCATGTCGCTAAACAGCCTGCAGTCTCAGAAAGGCAGCAGGGGGTTGGTGATCATTTGCTTCAAAGCTTTGAGACACCCTGGCCAAGTCAGAGAGGTAATATCGTAGGAGGAGATTCAGGATATGGCTTCAACATTTTCATCTTCTACTCACTTAAGCTGGCTGGGTCTGGGACAGATGGGAACACACCTGTAATCCTTCTGGACACAAACCCAAGCTACGAAGCATCACAGCATGGACAGCTTTTTTGAACCTGGCTGCAAAGCCCACACAAAGGCCATTCCACATCATCTGGAATCAGTAGCTCAGAAGTCTCTGCACTGCTCTCCCAGGCACTGCAAAGATGCACCTTTTAAGAGGCAGCAGAAGTGAGGCTGAGAGGAGGTACACAAGGCTCTCTGTAAATAAATCAGAAGGGCAAACAGCAGGAAGAAAAGCCATCTAATCTGAAGGAAAACATTTGCACAACAAGCAGTGGACATAAGCCAGTCATTAATAAATTTCTGCTAGAAATTAGAAAAAGGTGCAGAAAGATTCTGGCACAGCCTTCCAACAGGATGGGAGAAACACAAACCACACAAAAATGTTACTGTGTTTTAAAATGCTTGTTTATAAACTCACAGAGCAGATGAGAGGACATAGTGACCTGTGACTGCAGGGACTGGACTTTCTCAGTTCTTACCCTGGATTTATGCTTCATGTTCCCCCAAACACCCTTCCTTTCCAGCCAGGGTAATGTTCTGGCATCTGTTTAATGCTCATGAACTGCAAGAGTATCACTAAAATGATTATGTAGGAGTATTTTCAGAGAGCAAGATATGATTGCAAAGGGAGTTGGATGTGTTTACATGGGGCTGATTGTTCTGTTGTGGACGTTGCTGATGCAGGTGAACAGGTTACCATGTCTATAAGGCTCCTCATCAGGCCTTCTGCCCATCTTCCAGACCTCACCAGACAGATTTACAAACAAAGCTCTGCATGTAACGGTGCCCTAAATGCAGGTCACAGCAACAGAGGTTGAGAAGCACTCCAAGCTTACCAGCCTACTCTGAACTGAGCTGGGTTGAGATTACAGATGCCCCGATACCAGTGGATCAAAGGGAAGGTGTTACCTGGCAAAGCATGGCAGCTGTTGAGAAGGAAGGTGTGATAACCCTCACCCAGTGCAGGGGCTGCTGGAATAGGGATGGTTTACCGGGATAACAGACTAGTGACTAACATCGCTGCACTGCCCTACCAAAATAATTTCTGGAATTGCTTCTGTGAGTCTTGCTGTACTTCCTTGAAGAGATTGCTCCTGGACAGGTAGCTCTGGTTAAGCTCCCAGTGACCGGAAGTAAAGGGCAGCATATCAGCATATATTGCTGAGCAGGTAATTATGAAGTCGACTCTCAAGGTTTCGTAAAACCACAGCAGAAGTTGAAGGTGCATTTATTCCTTTGGGTTTCATTCCACGCATTGTAATCTGCCTCCCTCACCTTTCACCATCTTGCTTTAACAAATATAGCTTGGGGGGGTTTTCAGAGCCTGTATCCTCACCTTAGGTTAAAGTGGTTGCTGATGACAGACAGAGCTAAGCACGTGTGCTCAGAACCTGAGCTCTCAGGCAAGAAGCACATAGCTAAACTTTGCCAAATTACTTTCAGAAAAGCCCTGACTGAAAGGGATCTTCATTGTAAAATGCTGAAAGACACACACACACGGAAACCCCCGAAACCGCTGAATTACCCAGGCAAAAGGCAGGAAACAGCCTGGGGTTTCTGACTCTCACGGAACTGCTCATTTTCAGCTGATGACCACATTGGTTTAATGTGTTCCAGAGCAAATGCCCTTCACATACGATCCACACATAATCTGACCCAAAGGCCAGCCTAATTTCCACCACAGCTAGATGGGCTGTAGAGTCCTTCAGAGCTGGAAGAAGCTTAGATCTCCTGAAATTTATGCAAGCAGCAAAAATGTCTCTTTCCACAGAACTGCATCAAATCACTTTTGCTCCCTTGTTTTTTCTTCTGTCTAAATACAACTGCTGCTCAAAAATGCTGTCATCAGACTTGTTGTAACTCTGGCTGTCTAATGGCCTTCCATCTCCCACACTGCTTCATATCATTCTCATCATGGGAGACTTCTGCTGGAGATGCTCTGGGGATCAAGCTTTAAAAAAGAAATAAAACACATACATATTCCCAATTCAGCTGTCTCTGTGGCATCCCCAACAGTGAAGATGCCTGGAGGCTGTATTAGGACTGCTTGTGCACAACCTACTTAAATCCACCTGATGAAAATTCACTAGAAGATGACATGTAAAGCTACAGGTTTAGTACAGAAGAGCTTTCCTGATCAGCACAAGCTTCCACTTCTCAGAATGCAAGAACGAAAAAAGGAAGGATTAAACACTGTTAATGCATGCCATTCTCCTTCACTTTCCTGGCACTGGCATCCTTTCATGTGGTAGTTTGTTTTCCTACAAAACGATTTCAGAAATACATCTCTCCAAACATCTGGAAAACATCCACTTGCTCCACCCACCATAGAAGGAACCAGAGAAAATTAGATTGTCTGTGTACTCCACTAGCGCCACATTTGTGGATTACCTCTGCCCTTGTCTAAGGGCTGGTTTCAGAGCTCATTTTGTGGTTACCTGAAAGCCTGCCATTGCCTCGAGAGAGCTTTTCACAACACAACTCCTGACGTGTTGAATGCTTTGGTGCCTCTGTCCCTGACAGCTATGCCTCCTTTTAACCCTCCCCAGTTGCCACAGATCATCCTGGGATGAAAGAACTCATGATATACACTACCATATGTTCAAATCTGGAAACAAAGAACAAGCAGCAGCTCACCTCTGATGACTGAACGCTAATTCTCATGCAGAACAAGCTCTTTTCTCAGCCCTGGGTCAAAGCCTATTTACGTACTGGGCAGCAAGGGGAGCAGGGAAGGCCTAGGGTTCTCCTTCAGGCACTGGGAAGGCAAGGGGCTATAGCGTCTTCCTGCGCTTTCAGTATCCACAGCATCACCAAATATTTTGTAAGAGATCCACACTCCTACCTCTGCCGAGTGCAGATCTAGGTGCCTTTTCCATTCTGATTCCAGCATCCCTGTTCACTGAGAGCTGCAGGAAGCTCGCTGCCTATGCATGCAGGACATGGACCATCCTGAGTGATATACACCCAAATGGTTTCATCTTCATTCCCAAGACATATTTCAGCCTGACTGACCTACTTCTTCAAATCTTGAGAGAAAGGACAAGACAGTGTTCCACACAGTGACCACCGGAATTCACCATCCAAAAGTTCTCTTTTGTAATGCAAGAGCTGTAACAACCGACAGTAACCAAAATCTAGGATACGATGGCATTCCCTAACCATTTCATTGACTTGAATGTATATGAGCAGCAAAAGGAAACATCAACAAATTCCAGATGCAGAATGTAATTATGTTTGGATGGCAGAATGTTTCATATTGTTTTCTATAGGAAAAAAAAAGTCATCATTAAAGCAGTGGAATTTCAGTAAACTATGTTTTGGGTTACAGCCCAGAATAGTTACACTTGGCAGTTCAGAGGCATGGGTAAAATATTCCAAGGTTCATAAATCCTTGACTTTAATTTGTAGATATAGGTTACAGCTTTAGTATCACTGCAAGGGGGTAAATCATGCTCCCACCTAAAGAGTTGCCAAAGGGCGCTGTACCAAGCTTTTCAGCTCTATTGGGCAGCTTTTAGGAAAACCATACATCAATGTCTTTCACGTTCCCATGCCACTCAGATACCATATACTCATAGCAGAAGGCTTCCTTGGCTGTAACAGGCTCTGCAGCACCTATTTTTAACTCACACATTTAGATGGTGGTGACCCATGAAGGAAAAAGATACCTGGAGGTGGACTGGACACAAACAAGGCAATTCTTCTCTCACATCAGACTGCATCGACTATCTCAGTCCTGCAGGCTCAGTATGAGGAGGCAGTTTGGAACTGTTAGGAATTAATTTGTAAAACAAAAAATCCAGCAACATTCAGTGGCCTATAAAGAATTTCATTTCATTTGCATTCTCTGGAACAAGTTAAAGGGTTGCAGCGGCACGTGCCTACAAAAAAAACAGCTAATAATTTTTGGGAAGAGCTACTTGACTAAGATCTCATTAGATATTAGACACCTCATCTGCTTGCTTCTTTTCAGAGCATAAGTTCTTTACTGTGTTAAATTAAGGGTTTAAGAACCTGGTACACATAACTTATTGGTAAGAAGCTGGTTTGTACAACAAACCTCACAATTAAGATCTGTCACGTGGGCAACACATCATGCCACAAGAGGGTAATAAAGCTGTAGGATGAAGCACAAGAGTCTCAAGAAACCGTACTCTACAGATAGCACCCAATTTGTTAAAATTAAAAAGCTACCCATTCTGTTAAAATCTTTTGCTACAACAAAGCTTTGACACAGCTAAAAGAAAATTAATTTAGAGGTTATAACTTAGTGAACAATCAAAGGCTGAGTACCTTTGGCCACAAACTGAAAATTTAAGCATATGCTTATAGAAACACCTGAAGGAATTCCACTGAAGTCAGTGGGACTTTTGAAGCGTTTAAAAGTAGATCCAAATTACAGAGTCAGTATTGGGAGAGCCAGGAAGTTGCTTGTAACAGTGTGAAGTGTGAGTTTAGGAAAAAATCATTCTTCTTTCTACCAGGGCTCAGTCACTGCTTGGTTGATTTCAGTCCACTTTTGTACTAACTGCATAATTATTCCATTCATATTCCCTTTCAGAAGTCTTTCCTGGAATCTCTTCTTTGGAAATTATGTGAATTTCCTAGCATCACAGCATATTCTGAAGCCCTGTGCTCTGCATGTAAACCTTATTTTCCCCAAAGGTACACCCAAATTTGGTACCTACAATTCTTCCCGTTTTCACATGGTGACAGGAAGAGTAATCCTTCATTCTGAGACACAGCCTTTGGTTTTCAATCAGGTGTAACAAGGTTATAAGAAAGGCTTTCTTTAAAGAGAAAAAAAAAAACCCAAACAAACTAAACAGCAGTCTGTTTTACTTGTGTGTCCTACCACACTTTTATTGTAGACTAGGCAGTATTGGTTTCTTCAAAACAGTCATGTTGACACCTGTGTTAACCTAGCTCTCTCAAACAGTTCCAAATTTCTGGAGAAAGGGAGTCCCTTATAACCTAGACAGACTTCCTTTGTTCTTTGAATTCCTGCTCACGTCAAGTCTGAGGTTGAGCCAGACCCCTTCAAGCCACTGGTTCTACCATTGTCCCATAAAAGCATCAGGCATTTGGGTGGTTCACCCTAAGACATTGTTTCCTTGTTGCTTGTTTTTACTGACAGCCTCCTATTAAACTAAAGCAACATGTCCACAGAGTAAACATCCAATAACCGGGTCACCATCTAACACTCAGAAATTAGAGAGCAGCTCTGCTTCCACCACTGAGCCAAACCCCAAACTGAAGTGCTGGCCCAGATTAAAAATTCTCCCAGAGAGGGAGAAAATTGTGGCCTTGTGTATTACAGTTTCACAGTGCCTCCATCTCGGAGGGTTTGCAGGCTTGTATCGAGCTGTACCAAACAGACAGTAAATCTTTACTGGAGACAACTACGCTTCTCTAGAGAATCTACTCTCTTGAAAACTGCTAGATAAAACACAGTTGTACTGCATTACAGCCTATCATGCCAAATGTATCTTCTCCAATAAACGTTCTGAAAGAAGTTGAAAAATAAGTAAAGACATTTCCAATAAATCCAGATTTATATATAATATATATTAGACTGCAGATGTCGGAGGAATGTAAAGTGCTTTTCTAATGGACGAATTCAAGGAAAAAGCCGAAGCTTTAACATGTAAAGAATACAAATATCCTGCAAAGTCTGCAGATGCATGGCCTATGAGTAAGTGTGTAAATCAAGTGCCTTGGTGCGTGGAAGGCTGTGTAGAAACCCAAGAGTAATTTGTACTTTCATGTTACTGACACCCTCAGTGAGTATAATGTCTCACTATTTGGGTTCTCACAGACCCAGATACTCAAACATATTCAAGACTGTGAGGCTTGAGGCTCATTATTACAATACAAAGTACTTCTGGTCATAAACCAGGCACTGAAAATGTGCTTTACAAAATGACAGTTCTGGCTACAAAGGTTGTGTTCAGAACAGGAAAAGTTATGGATATAAACAGGCAGGAGAAGGCAAGGAAAGCCTTCCAACTCAGGAGGACAGGCAGTATTGGCAACCCAACTTCATTAACTCAAGCCAACCAAATCCACAATTCACCAGAAGGCTGAGCCGGGTACCTCAAAGCCATCGGTTCTGAGACTACTCTATAGTAACCATCCACTGTGTAGGTGGCTCACCTTCAGGCATGGTGCAGATATTCAACCACCGTGAAGAACCAAGCATACATTGTATGCAACACGACCAGGGATTTTGAAGTGACTGTGCCTGCAAATCCAGGCAGTCATTTGCACAAACTAAGGTCAAAACTGGGACACAAAGTATTGCATTGGAAAAGTTCTATGCATCTCGGTTCACATCCGGCGCATAACAATTTCTTTTTTGTATCTTATTTACATCTTTATCTGAATAGAAACACAGTAAATGAGGTTAAGTTAAAATGGTAAACAAGAATTTCAGCTTGTAAGCTTTGATTTAGATGATTTGTTTTCTGATAGTGCTTATGTGAATTGTGCCATTCAGTTATTTCTGGAATAACAGTAAGCAAAGTTTATAAACAGGTAACCTACAACAATGTTTCTTATTCCCCCCACCCACTTAATAACGTGAAGGATCACCTAAATTTAAAACAATATATTTAAAACATTAAGAATCATTTCCTGGAGTGTTGCCTAGTTTGTTTTATACTTTTTTAACAACAAAAAAAAGTCCAAACTGTGAATGTTTGTTTATTGCTTTTATGTTTCAATTGTATGTATTTCTGTGCTTGTACAAGTGGAAGCACAAAACTTTATTTTTAAAACAGACCTTTCATAAAAGGAAGTCACTTGTGCTCTGAATTGTGGATGTTTTTCAACTAAGGACCATAAGATATGAGAAAGTAGACCACAAAATTATAAAAAAGATTCATTTTAAAGGGTTTTTTACATATACTAATGAGTAACTTGCAAACCATATTTAGATACGCCTACTTACGACAAGCACATGATGCCCATTCCAAATTTTTTTTTAATATCAGACTTCCCTAAATTCTTAAATTCCCTAATCTAAATGTCTGGAGACTTTAAAGTCTCCCTCCCACAGCTTCCCCAGGGATATTTCCTAATGCACTGAGAATTAAAAGATAAGCGTTCCTTGATGGTGTTCACACTGTTTGCTGCATTGTTTTGTTTCCCCCCTCAGTTTTCAAAGAAATATATAAGATAATGAAAAAGCCACTATCTCAGTGAGAACACTTGTTCCCATTGACATAGATGGCAAAACAAGCAAAGAAAAAACCACAAACCACAGTGCTCTAAGACTTCGTTCATACTGCAGTCCTAAGCATTAGGATTTTCAAAGTATTTACAGTTTTCTACCTGAAATGGAATGCCCCAAATTAAAGTGAGTTTCTGCCATACCTTCTCCTAATACTGACATAATTTTCTAATGGATTTTCTTTAGGATTCAAACTTAACAGATGCAAAGCTACAACTATGGAATAAGGCTAAAGGGACATCGTACAGTGATGACAGGAGGACAGCAACAGGGATTGTCTCTCCCTTATGATTCCTTCAGCAGATGTTTCTTCCCTGGCATGGAGGCCTTTGTGCTAAGCCCCATGAAGATACTCCTTCCTTTTAAAAGCGTGCCTTCCATACGCAGCTGTGGTTGGGCCACCTATATCATGAGATTGACCCCTGACCCTGCACTGCCTGCTATACTACAGGCTTCCTTTCTCTAGGGACAGGCAGGGGAGGGTAGTATTTCGCGGCTGCCATTCCAAAGCAAAAGTTAGAAATCCAAGAGTCTTTACTTAATAAACAAAATTCCAGCACTATTCACAGCAGCGATGTCTCAGTTTACATGGAGAGTTGACAAGAGTTTTCTTCTAGCTAAGGGGCTCAAGTGAGTTATGGCGATGAAGGAAGACCCAAGAATGTTGATTAATAGATATTGTAATCTACAAAAGGAGGACCAAAATTCATATCCATTCCAGCCATCAGGAAAAGTAAGAGGGCAGGGCTAAAGTGGCAACCAGAGATGCAGCAATGTGCGGCATCAGTGACACACTGCCCAGATCAAGTAACACTTTGTTCTTTGCAAATCCAGGAACAACTGATGTTAGAAAAATTCTAAATACCGGCACTTCCAGCTGCACAGAGACAAGGCTGCGAGGACACTGCACCCCTGGCCAGCCATGTGATGGATGTGAGGTACTGACCAGAAGCATACGCCAAAATATCTGATTGCTCTCTATTATTTTTCTTGCACCCGTTTGCAGATAGATGCACTAGATAGGATTCTCATCTTTTTGGTTCTACAGTTTCCGGGCTAAACTATTAAAAAAAAAATAAATCTGCCTGTTAATGATATGGCACACTGCAAGTCCATACAGCACATTTTCCTTCCAAACCTGAATGTTTCAGTTCCTACAGAAAAAGGGAACCTTTTTGTCTGCAGCTAGCAAATCACAGCTCTGCCGGCTGCCAAAGAGCTCCTGGAGCCCTTCAGACACTTGGTAAAAGCCTTAGGTGGTTCAGCTGGGGAGGCCGTGAGCTGCGATGACAAAAGGTTTGAGAACAGATTGGACAAACAACGGTCAAGAGCGATGTTGGTGTATGTGATCAAGGGAACAGAGCAGGAGATCTTCTGAGAAACCTCCCAGCTCTCTCTTCCCATTCAGTGAGCATTTTCACATTATCAGCTATATTAATTGGATTTTTACTCCTACCTAAATGAATCTTACAGTAACAAATACATATCCAACATCCTCAATTTCACCAGTTACCAACAGTCTTGCTACTACATCATCTATAGAACAGATACCTTTCGGTTTACACTCCCAGTGAAGAAAGCAAGCAGACACACATCTAACCCTAACAGAAATTACCTGTCAGCCTCAGACATCCCAGCAGAGCATCTAGCTCATGGTTATTACAGATCACTCTCCAGAAACTCAGATGATTATTAGGAGCAGTTTTTACAAATTTCAGATGAACGGCTAGTTTTGGCATGATGACAATGCAATAAACACACATTTCAAAGCCACTTTCGCCAGGTTCCTCTGTTGTTCACTGGACAGTTGCCAGAAAGAATAAAAATGTTACCCAGGGGTGAGCTTTCTGAAGGCATTAGGTGCTGGAGCTGAACTTCTGTGCTGATGGATCTTACAGAATTTCAATTATGAGGATGCCAGTAAATCTGAATTCAATGTTAGATTTATGGAAAACAAGGTGATACTTTTTATTTTATTTTATTCTATTTTATTAGACAAAGCAAAACAAGAGTCAGTTCTCCGATACTGTGATCGGAGATTTCTCAAAAGGAAAAACAAAAAACCACCAAAACCAGAACACAAACCAAAACCTACACTCATGGGGAAGCAACTAACCATCAGTCATCTGTTAAATGAAACCTGTTCTTTCTTTCAGATTAGCTACTGTCTAGTGGTACATAATTAATATTGATTTGAAAGGCAGCCTGCCCAAGGGATCCAGAAGAAGTGATTGTAGTACATGCTGACAAATGAAATATCATAATGGCCAGTTTACCGCATGACTTGAATGAATATCTATCAGTAGGAGGGTTTTCTCCCCCCTCAGACTTCCAGAAGGCTAAATTCTAATTTGACCAGGTTTCAAACACTGGAAAATGGAAAAAATATTTGAGGAAACTGGAAAGTCTTGTTCTATTTTTTCAAATACTTTAATCAGATTTTCATGTCAAGCCCAGACCGCGTGTCTCAGTGAAGGAATTCCTCGGTGAAAGCCAGTGGGCTGAACGATGGCATTAAAAACCGCATTCCTGTTGGGTTTTGTGTGCATGTTCCGTTAGCCAGAGACCTCCCAATGCAATTAGGGGAAGGAGGGCTAGAGGTCAGTGCTGTCACCTAGGATTTTAGCAACCTGAATTTCATTTCTTGCCCTGCCACAGATTTTCTATGAGGCACAGGGCAAGTCTCCATGTTTTTGTGGCTTACTTTCATACCTATGAAATGGGGTAACAGGATCACCTCACAGAGACATGGAAAAGATAAAAATCGAAGAGCTTAGGAAAATTAGACCTCATATAGAACAGTGATTGACCAAAGGGCTAGAAGACCCTAACCTGCAGACAGTATTGTCTACAATACACTTGCTTTCAGAAATGCAGTAGAGGGACCACAGTTCAAAATACTGAGTGGTTTTATCTAGCATTTTGCTTCAGAAATACAAAGAATAATTTTGTTGGAGGAAAAAACAGGGGGCAGGTATCAATTCCCCCCCTCAAGCCTCCTCCCTCAGAGCCACACATACAGTCCATTCACCATTTGGCTCATCAGAGGGAGTGGACTCTGGTGAGAGGAAGGAGGGAAGGCAGCTCTTTTTGCTGCCTTCTGTCCCTCCTTCCCTCTCCTGAATGGAGGGTTCAGGGAAAGGGTAGGGACATGCCTGGGTTGAGAACATCCTAAAGTGATAATTAAAAGGATAAACCAAAAATTGTTTGCACAAGTAAACCAGCTGCTGTGCAAGAGACCTATTTACACCTTGCACTGAGCTTTCTTTCGCCTCTTTAATGACTTGTGCAAGAAGCATTATCGGAGCTAGGCAGACTTCTCACCCTGGCAGCTTTGCCACGCTAGAATATCAATTCCCGAAATGCAGTTACTCTGTGAATACAAGAGAGACTACTAAAGCAGACAGTAACATTACATAATTTAGTAGAAGCTGTTTTCATGACCAGGACAGGAGCTGGAAAGATTTCCCATGTTTCCATAAAACATCCCATTTCCCTCTATACAATCCTATCTCAGGAAACAAAACAAAACAACACCAAAAAAAATCCATTAATTCTAGGTTCTAAGACTAAAGAAGGAAATTACAAGTTATATTAAGAAAAACAGGGTAGCACTTTAAAAAAGAAAAAACCAAGATGTCCCCAATTACTAGAAGCAGACACATGTATCTCCTTTGGTGCTGAAGCAAAACTCAAACAATTCTAGAACTACTCCTTTTTCTTCAGCTTACTTTTAAACAAGAATACTGAATCATAGATTTGTCTGGAGAAAAAAAAAATAATCAGGATTAATCCCAGAAATCACTGACATATTTCAATAAGATTATTTAATCTCCTTAAACTGTTTGTTTTCAAGTCCAAAACAGTTTAAAGCTCACTGTGTAAATACTGGGCTTCCCAGCATCCTGCTGAATTCAACAGCGCAGAAAGTCTAAGGCATCATTAAAAATAACACATTGTTTGCATTTTTCATAAAGACATCAAGAGTATTTCATCTCTCTGAAACACGATCTCCCCCAGGGAATTATGGATGAGCAAAACCAGAACAAGTGGAAGTTAAATAATTTTTTTTTAAATGCCAAGAAGCCAATGGGTTAAGCTCTCAATTTATCTTTGTTTCTCCAAAGATACAACACTATTTCAGAGACATTAAGAGGGAGACCACACCTGTGTTTCTTTAGCGGTGGCCTGCTGAAAATATTTGTCAGGCATTGTGTCAGAATCCAGAGCACATTCTTTCACTTTATGATTAACCTTTAAAGAGATTATGTTGGGAAAACGCTCAAAGTGACATTCATACTAAATTAACTGCATTCATTCTGGAAAGGGTTTACCCTTGAAGTTGGCGGTGTTTTTCAAACAAAGCCTAAGTCAGCCATAGAATACATGTCCATAGGAAACAGAATACGCAACCAAATGCTGAAAACAAGCCAGGAACGTTTTGATATTTAGACAGTAGTAAATTCAATACTCCATAGAAAAAAAAATGACAGATGAGAGAAACTGACCCTTCTTCTAATAACATCTGGTCACAGGGATGAGGAAATCAGCTTCAATTAAGTAAAACCTGAGCAGAACCTGGACTTGCATTGCAAACAGATCCCTTCTTCCCCTCATCCTACAAATACCCCAAACATCTATAAAAAGTTCTGCCACCTCTGCTGGGCTTGGCATTGCTCCAAACTGTTCCTCCTGACAGGGTTTGCTCCCTGGATCCATGTCAGCTGGTGCAACTCCAGCGTTGTTTCATTGAGAGTTTATCTCAGAGACTAAAGCAAAAGTCAGAGGCTGCCTGAATCTGGGCAGTTGGCCAAATCTCCAAAGACAAAGAACTTTGTCCAGCACAATGCTAATAAATGATTACACCCTCCTTTTACAAAACATTAATTCACTTGACTTGGGGCATAGGATACCTTTTTCAAGTATACAGTGGGGGTTTAAAGAAAAAACACGCCCATTTGCAAAGCGACTGCAACAAGACCTGATCAAACATATTTTCCCACTGTTACACTGAACAGTCCCCCTCATCCCACGTCAGAGTGATTTGCAACATAAAGGAAGTGGCAGGAATGATACAAAAGTAAATGTAATCTGTGTGTTTTGGAAGAAATGTGTCAGTAGCACAATGCAAAGGCTCTGCTGCATTCCTCGCTGCTCTGCATGTGTACGGCCACTTACGGTGGCAACCAGGAGAAGAGTGATCCCTGAACATTCAGTTTCTCATATTTTGCTTAAAGAACTGGTTATAGACTGCTGGCCTTCTCAGCACTCTGACTTGGGCCTTTACCCAAGGCACATGTTTTTTTTTTTCTTAAATCCTTGATAGAAAATAATGCAGAATGCTTCCAGAATAGCCAAGTCTGCATCTGCACTCCTTTGGAGGGGAGGATGACAAAGCTGCTGAGTGACAGTGCTGTACGATAGCAGCCATTTGGAGTGCAAAACCTCAAAAGCTCAACAGCCCTCAAAACCTCGGGAGAACATTTCATGTTCTTGAGCACCATCTGCTGGCACCTTGGCCATGGACACACCGACACAGCCACCTCCACCCGCACTTCAGGGCCCAGCACCTGAGGCTTCTCTTTCAGAGAGAAGGCCAAGGGCTACCTTCTCCCCAACAGCTACTGAACTGCCACCTTACGTATCAACAGCTATCAGGTAGTGCTTTATAAATAAGAACAGCAAAGTGATGAAGCCAGACCTTTCCTCAGGGGTAGCATCCGTCATAAGGTAACTCTAGGTGTATCTGTAACGGCATTTTCATTCAGATTACAAGAGTGATTTTGTGAAGTGAATCCACCGGTCATCCCCACTGACTGTGCTTTAGTTCTCAGTGGGCAGCCCTGAGCAGCAGTCCCCCCGTCACGCATCCCTCTGCCCTTTCGCTGTGTGACCCCTCTGTGCTCACAGGTTTTCCCAGAGCACTGGGGGATGCTGCCTGGGATGGCCACCCCAGGAGCTGCTGTCTCCTGGGCTGCCAGAGGAGCAGGAAGAACAGGCAGAGCACCACTGGCTTAACCACATTACCTTTCCCAAAGAGCGTAAGCAGGGCCCCGCAGCCTGCAGGAGGGCTTGCAAAGCCTCACCTCCCCCTCTAACCCATGCCCGGCAGCGCTGAGCAGCCTGCAGTTAGTGCCCACATGCCCCCGTAACCAGCCCAACAGCAAAGTGCATGTAACTGCAGTTTTGCCTCTGCAGTCACAACCTCTTTCCTTTCTTCTTCTCAGTCTCCTCCACAAACCCAGGCAAAGAGGGAGAGAAAGCAGAAGTTAACCCTTTGTTCATCTCTGGCCAGATAGTGCTTTTATCCCTTGCTTCAAAGACGCCTTTCAAAGAGCCTGAGGCTGGAGAGGAATCAGCCCCCCCTACACCAAGTGCAGCTGGGAGTTAACAGGTAGCATGCTGCAGTACAGTTCCCTGCACTCACAGTTATGCCAACAGTCTTGCTGTATTTCACATTGTCTTCAGTTTCATGAGAACCTCAACATTTACTTTATCAAGAAGAAAAGAAAAATCTGGTTCTCAAAGTTACAAAGAAACACCTAAAACCACAGCTAGGATGCAATGTTTCAGTGCCAGAAATCAAACCTGACAAAACCCAAGGTTATTTTCCCTTTTAGGTTTTTGCTATTTTTAAAATGTTACTGCAACATCAGAGAGTCTGATTTGATTTTTCAGAACCGGTGTTGTTGATAACAGTGCTTCTGCATTGTTCAACATCATTCTGAATCCAGCTTCATTTTTATTTTGAAATTTATTTCAGCAGCTAAAAGGCCATAATTCAAGGATGAACATTCAGCAGTCCAATCTCACACAGAAAATGTATCCTGCCCCTCCCAAGAACAAGGACTTTCCCAAAAAGTCCTGGGAAAGGACTTCAGGTCTTTCGGGACAACCTGCTTATAGGTTGTATGATTTTGTCTCCATTCCCAGTCCATAATTTCTTTTGTTTCTTGATGAAATGCATGAAGAGGACAAGAAAAATGACAACGTTTACTACAATAAATTTTAAATATTATTTTGATACAAGTTTTTTTGTTAAAGACCATGGGTATTTCTTGTGTGATTAAGAATGATTTCCTGTCTTAAATCATTAATATAAAAGACTTGTGATCATGAATTAACAGCTGTTGACCAGTAACCACTTAAAAGCTTTCACATTTCTGTAATAAAGACAATGTTCAGTTTAAAGGTGAAAAAACTGTGAACTCATAGAATGAGCATCTTCTTGAATGCTCTAGTCTTTGCAGAATCCCAGTTCCTCTTAACGTGCTTCCGTTTTCTGTACCTCTCTACAGCAGTTTACTTCTGTTCCTGGAGCACAGCGAGCTGGCAGCTACCGTTAACACATTCATCAGGAGTCTATAAACTCCAGATGGGAGCACAGGATTAATCCATGTACGTGGTTTCTAAAGCACCTGATATTCACAAACATCTGGGATTTTTGTAGCGTCCCACAATGCAGACCTTTTCTACCACCAAATAATAACGCTCAGCTTTCTCAGGTAGAAGAAACAATAGCAGGGCCACCAGGTCTCTCTCAGTCTCACTCTGGGGTTTTGGGGGGTTGTGGTTTTTTGTTAATTATGCTTTACATTGAGTAAATATCTGCAGCTTAAAGATGTTCCTTCTTTGCTGAGTAACTTGTCAATACATGGACTTTGTGTGGTTGTTTCTGTCAACATCCAAGGATTTCTGCTTTTTCTTTTTTTAATAAATTCAAAAAATCCTTGAAAAACACTAAGACAAAGGCATGACTCACATTCAGAATTTCCTGTTGAACTTTTTAAAAAATGACCAGGATGTCATTGGACAGCTTGTCCTAAAATAGACTGATTACAATGGTTTTAAAAAGACCAGGTAGGCAGAAGGTTTAAAGCAGCAGTTCTGCTTTACAAGCCCCTTTTGACAGCAGTGCAGCAAGTGGGGGCCCCAGAGCAATCACTGGGACTCTTGCAGGTACAAGATGCTCAGAAATGGAATTTAAAGAGCCAGTTCTCACTGAAGACTGACAAAGCTGTTCATGTAAACCAGGAATCAATAGAAACACAAAACCAAAGCCACCTCCAAAATCAGAAATGCACTTCCAGGTTTGTCCTCCTGTGAGACTGTGAGATATCCAGGCAGCCTTACAGGGTGGGAGATTGATGGGAACACCAACGGCTGATAACCTCTTCTCTTCCCCTGAACAGGCACGCTGGGGATGGTGAGAAATGGCCAATCTTTATCACAACCACCCCGTGCCAGGTCAGAGCTATGCTCAGAGATACAGCTCTGCCACCCAACGTCACCTCCCAGTCACTGTCAGCAGCACAAACTATTTTCTCTTCTGGGCTGCCAGTGGCAGAGAAGATGAAGATAAATTGGAAGGAAGCACACTAGCAGAAATACTAACCAGAAAGGCAGTGGTTTGGGATGGCACTTGGAAGTGCCCCAAGAGCATATGCTGGACAGTGTGTTTCTGTAGAGCCCTACAGAGATAGGAAGTTGAGGCAATTATGCTCCTTACTGGCACATTAACTAGAGAAGTGAATTTTTCCTTTTTCTCAAGCTCTCACATTCATCCAAAGCATTTCTCTCTTTGAAAAATATTCTAATTTTTTTCATTAGACATTGGGATTTCTGCTGAACAGAAAGACTGAATTTTAATGCCATGTGCTCCGTAAATCCACTTCGATAATTTTGATGATCTGTTAGTTATTTCATTAGTGTTATGCAACTACAAAGGGTGAGAGGCCATGTTAAACTCCATAAAACTTTTAGAATCCTGTAAAGAAGGGGTGATGGGGAGAGAAGGAGGGAATGAATCAGCCTTAGGAAAGTATTGGGGAAAATAATACAAATGACACATTATGAAACTCAGTTTTGGTCAGACTGACAGCATCAGCAGGTGGGCAATGCTTTCACATGCCTTTCAGATACACACAGGTATTTTGCAACTGCAGGGGAAAGCGTTGGTGCAAAATTACAAGAGAGCCTGTTCCTTGATCTATTGTGAACTGCTGTTGATCCCAGAGCATGAATCACAGAACCAGCTTGATCACGGGATCAGGATAAAGACAGGAGCAGACTCTCACTTTGCACCGATATTGATCTGAAAGCAACAACAAAACAGGGCAGGAGGTGGTAAAGCTGTGACTTGGGAGCACAGTCTGTATGACTCATTCCCCAAAAAGATCTTTAAAAGTCTCACAGCTGAGAAGCAGCCAGCCAAGAGACTCTTACTCTTCAGAAATTTAGTAAACAAGGAATAAAAATTTGCTATGTAGTTACATATGGTACTACATCTGCAAATATTTTACATTTTCAAATGTTTAGAAAATTATAGAAATACTAACTCCTACAGTCTCCCTGTAAATGTTCTGAACACATTTTATAGAAGCAGCAGAGTTAGAAAAGTAGTTTGCTCCAAAGCCAGACAGTCAGTAGCAGTTTTGAAGAGATCCAGAGCTAAAAAGTATTGCAGAAGATTAAGAATGCTCATTTCATAGCACATGTAGATTTACTTCAACAGCATTCACCATGCTTTTTGACCCGGGTCAGCAGGTTTCCGTTCAAGTCATTATTTTGTTCAATAGAGAGAAGCAGAAGTCTCAAATACTCGCATGTCTTTGCATCTCTGCTGACAACTTTTACCATGAAATGCACACTTCACAAAATGTGCATGCTTTTAAAACCTCAGCTTGTGGAATTAAACCTCCACTTTTATTCTTATGGTTTGAGGATTATTATACTTTTTTAATAAAAATTCTATCACATATTTGTGGAAAAGAGATTGGTGGCACCACCACCACCACCTTTACACCACCTATGATAAAGCAAATAAAACAGAAACCTGTATTTATTTTTAGATGCTCATTATTTCTGCATACATCTCATGATATGAAATAATGTTGACACTGAATGTTATGTCAACAAAACCAAGCACTGTGGAGGACTGGTAATGAAACATCCAAAGCAAAGAGTCCTTTTGAAATCCTGATTTACCTTTTCCTACTTACAAATTCCCAGTTAGCTGTTCAGGAAACAGGATCATCATGCAGTTTACTGCATACTGCACATACCAAATGATGAAAGAAATAGGAAGCAAAA
Source organism: Falco rusticolus (assembly GCF_015220075.1). Lineage (NCBI taxonomy): Eukaryota > Metazoa > Chordata > Aves > Falconiformes > Falconidae > Falco > Falco rusticolus. The sequence continues at coordinate 5,459,513 of NC_051193.1, forward strand.
ATTTTAAGAACATCTGATGGACTCTAATCTGTTCCCAGGAAATGATTTCTGCATAGTATATATGTGTGAACCAACAAAAATTAAATTATGTTAAAAAATAATCTAGAAAGAGGAGAAAAATTCAGTAAATTACTAACTGCAGGCTCTGGTCAGGAGTTCCTGGCTCCTATTCCCCAGCCCTGTCTTCTAAACCACACTGGTTTCTGCCACACCAACTCCAGATGGAAAAGGCTCAGCTTTGGGTCTCCTGGTTAAACAAAAGAGCAGGCAGGGCTGCAGCCTAGGGACTGTAAACATTCTGGTTTTGGTTTTTGGCATCTGTAGCACACAGCTCTCTCATACATGTGCTTATGCATGTGCACACACACCCATTAATAAATACGGACTGTTACCTTGAGGGAATAGCCAAAAAACTCTAAAGTGGTGACCTACTATTACTGCAACCATAGCATCTTGAAGTTGTAATGAACCTTTCCTCCCTCCTCCCTTTCACTTTCCTCGTACACTTTGAGCATAGATGGCCAAACCCAGGCTTGGTGTTAGGAACTTCCACGCTTCTGAGCTGCACATTGATGTAAACAAATGCTCAGTTTGGTCCGCAGTATTGTGTATGTTTGTAAAGAACACAGGAACTGATACAACACATCTGCTCCCACTGCTTCCACAACACTATTTCTTTCATCTGTTTGAGTTTTGGCTTCTCTGAGAGGAAGTAATTGGCTGTTAATTATGGGGGCTGAGAACTGGTCACATCACAGAACTGTGTTTGCAAGCATGATTCATGACAGCATCATTTCTCAGCAGCTGTCAGCAGTAAAGGCTCAGCACTTACAAGAAACTATTATAATATTATACCAGCAAAGGATGAAGACAAATGCTGTGCACAGCTGAGAAAGCAGCAAACAAAATATTTTTTTAAAACCTTTATTCGATAGAGGATCAACTTGAAACATGCTGTTTCTCAGGAGAGATAAACAACAATCCTGCCAGCATGGCTTCCCAGACCATGAAACTGAAATCCAAACTCTTCAGATGTCCTCCCCAGAGCTGGATGAAAAATGAAAGACCTTTTCTCATTTATAGCTGGAAATTTTAAACTTGTTCTCAATACTCCCCAGACTGTCTCTGTTCCTGTGTCTTTCTTGTCTTATGCTTAAATTGTTTGCTCCTCAGGGAAGACATTTTGATCTGTTATCTTCATATAGGCCCTAGGAGATCTGGCCAAAATCCAGTATTACAATATTTTAAACCAGGAAAACAGTCAACCTGCATCAGATCAGAAGTCCATATAGAACAGCATCCTGTCTCCAGTGACTCCCAGTAGCAAATGCTTTGGGGGAGAAAATGCAAACATCAGAGCATGTGTGGACTGAACTTCTTCCTGACTATATTCTCCCTGCTTCCTGCAGCCAGTAGCTTAGTAGGAAACAAAGAATAAGAAATAAAAATTGACAGTAGGGAAAGGCTGCATAACACTGAGATCTAAATACAATTTGGTGTCTCAGCCCCTAACGTTTGTGCTGCCACACTCTCACGGTTACCTCTTTCAGAGGGAGCTTTGGCAAACAAGAGAAAGTTTGTCCTGTAAAGTGCTAACTCATCGCTGCAGATATCATCACTTGAGGTAGCTCTCATTCTGCTGCCAGGCCCTGGCAGAGATAGCTGATGGGTTGCACCTATCCCATTTTACAACCTTGTGTAATAATAAACTGAAACCAGCGGCAGCTCAGGTTAAAAAATTGGGCTATAAACTGGGGCAATTAAGAAGTGCCTTCCACAGCTGTCCCTGCTACTGAGACAGAAGCTATTATCCCCATCAGCCTTCCCAGCTAAATCTGCTCAGACACGTCAGACAAACACTTTTTATCACTCTAAACAAAGTGTGTTCTTAGAAAAATGTTTTCCCTGGAAACCAAGCATTAGTGCACTGGTCATTGGAAGAGAGGGCTGTATGCAAATAGTTTGTCATAACCTCATGTCTAGATTGGGTTCCCATGGCATGAATAAAAAATGAGAAGCTCTACACAAGCTCTAGACAGCTCTTTTGTCCTCAGTGGCAACCGCTAGATCTCCTACTGTTTGCCAGAGTGACCACCATAAGGAAGAGTATGGTATAATGGACAGTACCTCTGCCCCAACTTAGTCATCAGCAATTGTGAAAAACAAGTTCACCCAAAGACAACACACACAGAAGAACGCAGTCTTTTATAAGAAATGCAAATACATTTATATGGCCTTCAGACTTTTTGGTGTGGTTTTACATACGCAGTTCCCTTCAGGATAATTGATGCTGGGGAAAAGTCTGGTTTGCAGTAGGCAGGAAAAATTAAGGCATTCAAAGCAGCTTCATGTTGCTTGTGGGCTAAACCAAAATACCAGGACTTGTACGCAAAACACAAATGAGAAGAAAGGAAAAACAATGTTATAAAAATCCCAGCAATGGAGCTTAAAGACAGTTGATAGATAACATCTCTAATCTACCCCCTTGAAACAGGGCCTGAGCGTTTTTTCCACTGACTTCTTTAGACTTTGGAGGAGAAACTGAACAAAATGTTTGCCAATGGTCAGGAAACTTTCAACTCAGGACTACAGCAAAATGGGAGCTTTAGGCACTTGAAGATTATGATATACTGCCCTTGACAGTCTGATTTTCACATCATGGAGAAGAGCAAGACCTTTCCTTATTTTCAGGAAAACTGGCTCTCCCCAGTATTAGAAACAAAATAACTACAGTTTTATTGATGGGGAAGTGACTTGACTGCCAGAGAGACTAAATCCTTTACCCAAGAACCACAAAGTGAATCTTGATCTCTTGAGGTATAGTTCAGTGCCTTAACCCCAAGAAGATTCTTTCACTCAGAGTCATGTATCAAAGTCCATTCTCTACCGATTTCACCAAAAACCCTCACACTCCCTCTGCTCTTTGAACATCTGAATTGAAGCTTTACTAGAGTCTTGGTTGTACTGGTTGAATAAGTTACCAACTCAGCCACCACTGTAGTGCTTGGACCAGTACAGCATGCCGTTCTCACAAAGTGTCACCTGGCAGTAAATTGTCACTTTTCAGTGGCCACTGCTATTTTTCTGAATACAAATGATAATAGCTTTTAAGGCTACAGAGAGGCAGACCGGTGCTGTCACAATACCATGTAATGGACATATGGACAACGCATATGAACATGTTTAAATCTGCAGTTTATATTTTGCCTCTTTCCTCCCATGGCGAGCATGAGCTGGAAAAACTGGAGGTGCAGTGCTTTCAGCCCCAAAGAATCGTGGTTTATGATGTAACGTCATCTGACTAAGCTTAATTGTATGGTGACCAGTTCCTAATTCATAAGCCTTTGTGTAACTTTTCAGGTCAAGTAACTATCATGTCCAAAAGCAGTCCCAGTTCTTCGGCACAAGAGTCACATCCTTGCATCTTGCCAAGCCACCCTCAGCACAGATGCAGAGAGCAAAAAAAAAGCCACCTCTGAAACCCCATGTCTTCACACCTGTTCAACACTCCCAATCCCAATATAAATTAATGCTGGCCCCCTTGCCAATGTTACTGGAAGCTATTGAAAGAAAAAAACAGTAGATAAGTTGTGAATTTAGAAGTCTGGAGGGCACCAGCCTCTGCTTCTGAAAATCTTGTGTAGAAGACATATAGTTCTGAGGTTGTATGACCTATCAAGTTGAGAATTCAGTCTATAATAAACATGCCACAGAAGCACCACAAGAGTTAAAGATAGTGTTATCTTACCGATCAAAAACTGACTGTGAAGTATTTCAAAATCCACATACTTATATTCAGGTTGTCTTCATAACTGCTGGACCTTACAGGCATCCAGAATAAGGTGAGCTATGCAAAATTTAAGTCATCCACATAAGTTTCCAAGACACATCTGTCCTACAGAAGCCCCTGATAAAAGCTCATCAGCTCTTAACATTTTCAGGTTGTACCTATATAATACTGACAATTCTGCCCAGACCAGTGTTACCTGCGAGGATTTGATTGCCAGTTGGTGAAACTATGCTTAAAAACATGCTCAGCATGACAGTTAAGAGAAGTTGCCCAACCAAGAAAATAGCCACATATAGCTGCTGTCTCTGGTTCATATACTGCTGAAGAACTTCTCACAAGGTCCCTCCAAAACACCGACAGAGTCAGCGAGGCTTTGGTTCCAAGACCACCGTCAGAAGCATTCAACCTTACGTGATCAGAATCACACAGCCAAAAATCTCCTTGAGAACAGCCTCGCCTTACGCAGTATGCAATCCTGCACAGCATACAGTGCTGATCGTCGGTGCCAGTACATTTCTTCTTAGCTGGTGTGGAGTGTGGACACACACCAGCCACTACCACTCCTGAACATGGCACGAGTGTGCTGCACCGGGGTATGTGACACAACAGATAGAAGAGCTTATTCTCTAAGTCACTCCTTGGAAAATGCCCCTGGTCGGAATACGTCTAGCGCAGCCTTTGCTGGCTTTTGCCACCTCCAGGCAGCAGAGCGAAGGTGTAAAGCACAAATATCGGCCGTATTAACTCTTCCCTCTTTAATGGGATTTCAGTCAGAAGGGACTCAGTGTCCTAGAGAGGCTTGGAGGCGCCGCCTGTCCACCCAGTCTCCATTTTTAATGAACTTTTGGGGCCATGAGTAGTAATGTTGAAGATCTTGCTAAAGACCAAATATCTCAGCTGGTTAATCTTTAACCGATTCATCACAAAGAAAAACAGTATCTTTTGCAGAACTTGGAGGAAATGTGGACAGTTCCTTTCTGCACAGATTTATTGGAAAGGTTTTAATAAACACAGATGTTGGGAACGGATGGCTACTGTGTAATCACGTGTAGAAAAAGCCAAAGGACAAAATATCCTTTAATGAAGACCTGCCTGCCATGCAATATTCCAAAACAAGCGAGGAAGAAATATGGTCAGTGTTACAAACAGACTAATCACAAGAATCCAGATACCAAGATTTCAATTTTTTTTAAACACTGCTTTGTCTTCCCCTCATTTGTAAGCTAAAGAAAAGCCCTGAACAGGCCTTGCTCTGAGCAACACACAAAGCAGCTCAAGAGTTCAAGAGACCTATGTGGCTTTGAGTCAGTTTTGTAGAGTATTATATACAGTTTTAAACAATGACATTTAAACAGGAGAAGACTCTCACTATTTCCAATATCTTTATTTTATACTTACTGGTCTTGCAAAGAACGCACACATTTTAATGTCAACAGGGAACACAGATGCTTATATGAAGAGCTTTTACTAAATTTTAGTCTCTGTTCTGTTTTGGTTTTTAGAGGTATGAAAAAAAAAATAATCTCCATGAAAGTATTTCTGAGGCAATGAACCTATTATTGGCCTGTGCAATTCCCAGTAACAAACAACACTGTGATTCTGCTGTGACCAGAAATAATCCTAGATTAGCACGAATGTGTTCACTTTTCCAAACAAGAGAAGAGAAAAAAAGTGGGACACCGAAGCAAATAAAATGTACAAATTCCTGGCTTTTAATAGTTTTCAGTACAAAAATACAAATTTCAGTTTTTCCGGAACTGGCTATATAATGTGCTGGCAGAATATCAGAACAGCATTTTTACTGAATTTACACCTCCCTCTCCCTCTCTTCTTCTTCTTTTTTTTTTTTTCCTTTCATTTGGGACTTTCATTCACTAATCACAATGAACTAATCCCCAAGGAGAAACAGTTATTTTTGCAAGTCCGATATCCTTGTTATGCCAGTGAACTTTGCCGAAAAATCCGAAACTCAGGCAACTTAAGAATATATCTGTAATATTCAACAAAATAATAAATTCAGCACATGATACAGGAAATAATAATCAGATGATCTCAGCCCCAGAAGTATTTCACTGCTGTGGAAATGCCAGGTTGGAGAGTTCATGTGGAAAAGGAAAAGCCTTGTAACTTCTCCAAACATCAGTCATCACTTCCAGATACCTCTAAATACAGCCATTCATTTCACACTGCAGGATATTGTATTGAAAAGCAAGGCAGGGCCAACACAGCACCTTCTACCACTAAATATGCACTGCACAAACCTTAGCTAAGTGTGTTTTTCCTATTTGGAATAGGGCTCTTTCATTTCCAAAAAGGAGGTTCATGCTTCTCACAGAGCAAAATATTTATAGCCACATGCAAAAAAATATAAAAGAGCTTGAAAAGGCAAACCCAGAGGTATTCCAAGATAGCTCCGTGTCAAATATAGAATGACTCATCTACCTCTTTCAATGAAAATGTTCATCCTAGATAGATCAAAGGCACTAAGTACACCAAGCCCTTTTTGCTAAACCTGGCAAGAAAGTAAAAAGGTTTTCAATCAGCAGTCACTTAGTGGGAGGTCTGTGAACAAATGAAAGCCATAAGACGCTGGCATATGAAAGAGACCATCCCCTACAATGCACAATAGGGACAATGTATATAATCTAAGCATAGCTTGCAAGGAACAAAAAGTCTAGATAAATATTTCTGTGCAGCTATACCAGATGCCATATGGACCTGATATTAGCAGTTATGCATTATTTTTGCTATAGACTTCCAAAGGTCTTCCACACTGCCTATCATCCACATGCTTTCACAGACACAGCTTTGAAGGCCAGAACAAATGCAGCCTGTCGCCTCATTGCGTATTTACTTTCGAGCCTCACACAGCCCCTGTGTGGATTCCTACCAGCCTGCAATCTGAATTTGTCTTGCAGCAAATGAGTCTCTGCGAACTGTTATATTCTTGTTAGGTCATATTTTACCACTTGGAAGCTTCCACCTCCCCCAAGACCCCCACGTCGGCTGGGCTGTGGGGGAAGGGAAACAAGAAACCACAAAACACAGGAAAGTAAAATGTCAAAGTCTAATTTAAAATAACCCTGACCTGCTGCAGTGACTGCTTGCAGCAGCAGAACACAAGGCTAAAGATTACCCTGCCCGGCGGTGCTGTGCCGGGGCTGCAGCCGCTTCCCCCGGCGGCCCCGCGCTGCCATCGTGCGGCCGCTGCCTGCTCCTGGCAGCGACAGCGGCTGCCGGGGCACCTGCCCCCGGGTACATTATAGCCCCCGGGCACCTTAGCCCCCCGGGGCACCTTCCCTTCCTCCCCTCCCGCCCCACCCCCCCAGCACCTGTCCCCAGGCACTTTCCTTCCCCGCAAGGCGCCTTCCCCCCCCCCCCCCCCCGGGGCACCTTCACTCCCCTGCCCCGGGGTACCTTCCCCCGGGCACCTTCCTCCCCCCCAGGGCACCTGTCCCCGGGCACTTTCCTCCAGGGCACCTTCTTCCCCCGCAGGGCACCTTCCTCCCCCCCAGGGCACCTGCCCCCGGGCACCTTCCTCTCCCCCAGGGCACCTTCTTCCCCCGCAGGGCACCTTCCTCCCCTCCAGGGCACCCTCCCCCCCACCAGGGCGCCTGCCCCCGGGCACCTTCCCCCCACCTCCCCGGGGCAGGGCGGCTGCTCATCCACAGTGCAGTGACCGCGGGGAATAACGGCATCAACCCACAGCCTCACCTACCGCGGGGCCCCCACCAAAGGCAGATCGGAGAGAGCCCCCCGCTGCTCCCCCGGGCCACCCACCATCCCCTTAAAACGAGTTTGCAGAGAGAAACTTTCGGACTTCCCAGAAATCATCTTTGCTGTAGCAGCAGCTGCATGATAATTCACACTGCCCGTTTCTGCAGCTCGGGGGGTCCTTTGCGGTGGCTGTTGCCTGAAATTCAGCGCCTGGTTCAGGGAGCAGGAAGGGTCAGGTCGGGAGAAGTGGCTGGCAGAGCTCGGCAGGGGCTCATCTGATCAGCCTGCGCTGCTGCAGCGATGTGCTGAGCGCTCCCATGCCAGTTGGGCGACCTCAGCAGGGGCATCGACAGCCTGAGCTACCTCTGCAACAGAGATCCAGCTACAGGACCTTCAGAAAGCAACGTGCAGGAGCTCTTCCACATTTTGCTCTTCCACATTTTGCGGACAAGCCAGAATTGCATCTGGTACTTCAGAGCAACTGATAAATTCATTAACCCTACACTAGTAGTTCGGTCCAAAGGCAATTAAGCCACACTGATAGATGAGCACAACTGCCCAAATTACATGCCTGAGTGTAGGTGTTGAACCCCTCCAACAGGCACCGCGTGGGCTCGGGCAAACCCTGCTTCCTCAGGACTAATGTCATAGACAGCGAGCTCTCTGAGGCAGGCAGGACGTGAGTGGGCCCTCCTGTGATGATTAAATAAGAATGAACATCTCTAGGCAGAGAATATTCCATCCCCTAAGGTTCAGCACTTCTGTGTAGTAAAGCCAACATCTCGTATTCCTCTCACTGAATGCTTTACCTCACTGTTTGTGGGAAACGGAGACAATAGTATCCAGTAAAGTTCCCTTAACTCCTTCCCAATTTTCTTTGTCCTCCTGCTTTACTAGCTGTTGTTTACCACTTCCAGCAGAAGAGACAGCAGGCCAGGAGACCTATTTACATCCTACAGTGTGGCTAATCTGTGGCCAACAAATAGCCAGAGGGACCAGTAATACACAGGCTGGCCAAATCATTCCTGGTGAGGAAAGCACTGCCAGACCACAACGAACAGCCTCCAACCCGCTCCACACTGTGATACTATGAACACAAGTAACTGGGGTGATGCAGACTTGTATTAACACCAGCCTGACCAAAGCATGGTTTCACTCCAACTGCCTAAACGGTTACTTTCCATACGCGTACATCGTCTGGGCCAGGATGCTCAAACCCCACCAGTGCAGCACTCCTAGCTCCTGCAGCTGAACAGAAAGTGTTTAGGAACTTTACACCTCATTGTGAGACTATTACAGTGAGAAAAGCCGAGTTGCAAGTTTCTTGGGTTCAGGGTTTTTTTACTAAATTCTTGTAACCCTTTTTAAATATTCACTGTGCATAATTGAGGACTACTACAGAAGAGAAAATCCTGATACTAAAGTACTTCTCAGTCATAAAGAATTCATGCATTTTACCCTATTTTGAAACTCATTAACCAAGCTTCTGGAAGCAATTTTTCCACAAGCCTTACACTTCACCAGTAACAAACAGTTTGAAAATTTCTCTGGGTAACAGTTGCCTACAAAGCACTTAAAATTTATAAACTTCTCATACAGTTTCTGACATTTATCATTGCTAAAGTAAATGGAAGCAATGGAATCGACTATGCATCACGAGTAATATAATGCAATATTAAAGGACACCCAGTGGAGTACTTTAGAGGCAAAGGAATCTAAATCATACACTCAAGTGCTGGGAAACCATATAGGAAAATCTGCGGCACCATTTGTTGGTTGACTGTAGCTGTCACTGCTCAGTGTTATGCGAGAGCTCAGCTGCACTGCTGATGTGCAGGGTTACATAATTGACAGCAGTGATTTACTATTTATGTGAATTAGAAGAGAAAGGAACTGTGGAAAGAATTCCTAATGAGTGATCACAAGTGTTTCCACACCGCCTGCCACAGCCTAAGCTAAACAAAAACTTGCAGCAAGACAGGGAGATGGACTCAGGCAGACTAAGAGGCTAACTCATGCTACCACTGCTGGGGTTCCTGGGCAGCCTGGAGCATCCCAGCTCTTTTGGGGGTGTCCCCATCTAAACTGCTTTAATGGAGAAGGACAGATAACAGGTATGATGCCAAGTAGCACTGACGAGACCTGAAGGAGATTCCCACCTTCATCTAACTTGGTTTTTATCATCCTTCACTGTCCTGGTACAGGTAGAAGATGCACAGGCATTGAGTAGATGCACTAAGTAGAAAAAAGAACTACTTTAAACGCACCGCGACAAACACCACAACAGGCATTATGATCTCTGCATGTCATTACGCAGCAATCCTGACATGACTCTGGCATGTGTGCGGCTTCCACAGGTCTTGAAAAATACAGAGGCTACCTCCTTTGTGGCTACAGATTTTGACTGGACAGAATGTGAAAGCTCAAGCCCACTGCCAGGGGCTTCCAAATACCCAACGGCCTGGTTACAGCAATTACTCTGCACAAACGACCGCTGACGTTCACAGATGAGCTCTGCAGCCTGTGTGCAGATGTCTGATGCAGATCAGTTGTATAACGTGCGCCCAGGAGATGATGGGCTAGATACTCTGTGCCAGTGGGGCACACAGGGCAGATTTCCACCTTAGAAGGCCCAGACATAGGAGAAACAAATCCAGTAGATATGGGAGTTTTATACAGACCTTCCTCCCTACTCATTCACTGCCTCTTACATATGTCCCAGGAAAATATATAGATATTTAAGCAATAATTATCAGTACTGAAATTACACTTAGGAATTACCTTCTTTTGTCCTCTTTCTGCTTTGGTTTTTTTAACCTTGTTTTTCGATCCTGCCTGCATTCCTTTCCTCTCCCTCTTTTTGCTTTTTCCTTCAGCCTCAATGAAGATACACAGGATCATGATCGAAGAAATAAGTCACCGCTCCCGTTCCTCTAGTCCTCCTCCAATAATCTGCAAATTCTATTAGCTGAGATGATGTGGGACACTGGGATGGATTGGGGCAGACAGGGAGGCGCAGACAGAAATACTGCCTGGTAGCGTCTGGTGGCCTGGCACTCACTGGCTGCTCGGTGCAGAGCTGTGTTGTTACTGTGGAAGAGTTTTATGAGAAAGCTCAGTACAAAACCCTAATTGTATTACAGAAACTGTAAGATGAAAATGAAAGTTTAAATTCCTTGACTGTTTGTCTTCTTTTGTATATATTTGGCTATTAACAAGATGGATGCATACACAATACCACCCCCACCCGAATTATGAGTGAATTTATGAAAGGTGAAGCAATATGAACTGAAACTGAAGAACAGCCAGCTGAGATCTCTGCGTCCTGTCAGCAGAGTTACAGGAGGCATTTTTGGGGGTGATGGAAGCACCATTAACTCCACTGCTGAAGCTCAGCACCCCTTCATTTTTGCTGCTGCAACAGTCTGTGGGACCACACTGTAAACTGTACCTCTGGAAAGGGGTGGAAGGATGTTCCAAGAAAAAAAATGTTTTTGGAGGACTCTCTACACTGCATCATGAGATCTTGGGATCTAGACCTGCTGTAGAAAAGCTATATAAATGACACATGAAGTATCAGTTGAATAAAAGTCTCAAAATACTATTTAATTCATGTTTGTGTCTTCAATATAAAAACATGTATTATTTTTCTGGTATGATGGTCCGACGGTTATATTGCTCTTCTGGGATAATTATATGTTATTACTAGCAAATGAGTAGCTTCTGAAGTCATGACATTGATTTTCAGAGTGCTCTTTCTTCAGGTTTTTTAATAAGAAGCTTCTCACCATCACAATTAGAGAATTAAAGTTTGGAAGAAAATCGGTAAAAGCAGTCTAATGGCTCAAAAACAGAAGGCAAACAACAAATTTTGAAGGCATACTTATCCACTTTGAGCTTACGGTCTTTAAGAAAATCTCATGACTTCGGAAAGCATTTTTGACTTTTGAAAGCTAGCACTTGGATATGTAATGTTGCCCTTCAAAGCCATTTCCTTAAAATCTTTTCAGAAAACATCTGCAACTGACACAGAGAGCAAACAAGGAAGCAAGATTCACATATAGCATGACTGCCTCGTGTTTCCCTGGTTTGATGTTTTTATGGCATAAGCACATATATATGCAAAAACAGCGATGTTTTATGAGTTATCCAGTAACACACATCACACAGCACAGCCAGTAAGCATATCTGCCCCAAGAAAACATAAGAGATCCAACTTGGCTGGCATTATTATTTACACGCAAGACTGCATGGAATGTTTGCTTCTAATTATAGCTATGCCGAGCTGGGGCGGGTGGATCAAATGTGAAGTTCCCAGACAGGGTGAATGTGCCAGCAGGACATCAGAAAATTTTCAGGTCAGTCTTCCACCTATCCAGTCTGATGCTACCAAGAGTAAACTTGAGATGGGTGCATGTTGCACCCTCACCAATATCCACAATTCAGTCTGGCAGGAAGGAAAGACCAGAGGATCATCCCTTTCCCATTCCCAGCTCTACTTGACAAGCTATCTGGTCACTTCTCCACCTCCAGATTCACAAAGCACCACTGCATGGCCCTCCCACTAGTCAGAGGCAGGCAAAAGGAAAATCCTTATGAAGTCCTTGGCCACTAAGGACTGAAATACAAAAGAGGACTTCAAATCTCTTGCTTTCTTCTAAGGTCAGAGATCTGTTAATCAGCTGACATCTTCACAGGGACTACGACAACAACTCATTCACTAAACCACTCACACTGTCACTTCCCCTCTGGTGATGATCATGACACATGCAAGACATTTGGCACACAATCACAGGAGAGGGCAAGGGACCACACTGGGACATCTGTTGTGAAAGGGAAACTAACCTTTACAACTGCTGAGGAACATGTTTGCTGATTGGGCTTGTCTGAACACAGGTCTCATGTCAACCAGAACCAGAGGTCATGGAGAGGGGGGTCACTGAGCTATGGTCCTAGATGCAGCATAGCAAGAGGCAGGAATTAGATGTGCCTCACATCAATGTAAGGTTTTTTTCACATATACATGTATTCGTACTTGCACACACAAAACCACGCTCCATCCTCTACAGCAAGCTCATGGAATGGTGAATTAGACTGTTGAGTTTCTTGAACATGTTTTGGGAAAGCATTAAAAGGAGTCCATATTCTAAAAGTGTAATGTAAAAGTCTAGTGTCTATTGCTCTAATTTCCAAAATGCCAAGCCCCTGCAAGACACACACACACACTTTAAAAAACAAAACACCATAAAAAGATTAAAGATCCCTCTGGGAATACATTCTCTGCACTCTTCAAAGCCAAATGTCCCCTCGCTTGCCCCCTTGTTAACTGATTAATTTCAGTGTGAAGAATCTGCTCACAAAATCAACAAATTCATGCAGTGAAAATTATTCGTACATGTTAACTCAGGGACTGCAAGCAAAACCAAGAGAAACCTCTATTTTTCTCTGCTCAATAGAAACAACAGGATTTACACTAATGCTCATTTTCAAGCTGCAATTGGTATTTAATCTGTTACCAGGCAGTTTTTTCTTGAGTCATTTTGCACATGGATCAGATGCAACCCCCTTTCCCTGAATTAAAGAGTAAATGAGTGCACCATCTGGCCAGCCCCTTGTCTGATTCAGCCCCAGCGCCTGCGGTGGTATTCCAAAATGTGAGGAATGCTCACCCAGTAGACTCGGTTCACATCCTCCCTCCTATTGACTAAAGCTGCTCTGTCCCCTTCTGGGCCACTTTATATAAGAATTTGGTGGGAAGACTAGGTCTCTGAAATCTTAACCATCTTCAAATGTGCGTGTGTGTGGTCTGAGCAGGCAGCTTATGCAATGAGAAATGGGAAGCCACTAAAATGATTCTGCTTCTAAATATTTTGACCTTTATTGACATTTATAAGTAGCAGGCAGCTTAATTACCAATTAAAGGAAGTTATTAGCTACAAAAGGAGCCTGTTCTTTTTTTCCTTTATGGCTCCTTTCCCAAACCAGTGCTGTTAGATGAGATTTCTGTGGCAAGACAAGGCAAAAGAGCCCAGGAGACCTAGGCTACTTTATAGCTAACCTATACAGAAATCCTTATAGAAGTCAAAGAACTTTCATAAAGTGGATACTCCAGAGACAGCCCATTCAGAACAACAGTCTCTCCATTTCTGTTGGTGTTAAAGCCTTGTATTACAGTACTGTCACGTTTTTCTATGTGGAGTTGCTTGGTGGGCATTATTGCTGGCTGGTTTTCTTTCAAGCACACCCATAAACAAGGCCTATCCAAACTGGTTTTGGTTTGGTTTTTTGAGTGGGTTTTTTTCATGATATGCATTTAGGGGCTGGCATGAGGAGCTGAGAATATAAAAGACTTAGCTACTAACCTTGATACACACTGTTAAAAAAACTGGAAGTTCTTCCCCAGAGATAGATTAATTCCTACAGCAAACAAAGCAGCTCCTTTAAAATCACCTAGACCCCAACTCTGCCTACAGGACTGCATGGGCTGGTAGCTTTACACGCATTTATGGGCCCACTAGAGCGTTAGGGTTGCTTGCTGGGTCATGGCACTCATGAGAAAATCTTAATTAGAAAATAGTAGAATGAGAAATGCTCTCCCATAATTTTAGAGTATCTTTCAATAAAAACAAAGTAGGAGAACAGTATACCAAAACCGCAGTATGAGCAGAGTTCTGATATCTGGTAGAGATAGATAGATACATATGTATATGTATATGTATGTTTTTTTTAACTAAACTAGTGCTAACATGAATTAAAAATAGCCTCATGAAGGAACTACCCAACTCTGTACATCCATATTATTTTCAGTTCTGTAACACATATTAATGTTGTTTTAAGAGTCTTTATATATGAAGGGAGAAGCAATGTCAATGAGAGACGGAAACCCAAATAAAGATACTTAAAACATCATTTCCTCACTGGGTGAAAAATCCCAAGGTATAACTTCCTCAGTAATGAGGAAGGTAGCTGCATGATCCAGACTGCATTTCAGAGTCTATCAAACCGAAGATATCATGGAAATTCCAGCATTCTCTCAGGCATAGTAGTAATTTAGCTTTTCATCAACTCTCCTCCTGCTTATATCAAAAGAAGTCCCACGATACCTTCCACCAACCTCGGCTTCTGATTTTCTGACAAACTTCTGGACTCTCAAGCAAGACATTTAACACTATTTTTTTCCTTCTCTGATTTTTTTCCCCAGATCTTCCTGGCATTTTTTGCTCTGTATTGTTTACACCTTCTTTACTGAGTTGGTAATTCATCCTCAGTTTTAGAGGAAAAGAATTTTACCTGCAACCTTATTTGAAACTAACAGCTTGATCCTGCAATCACCAAAGTCAAAGGCAACAAGGGTGTTCTGTTCCATGGGAATAGAACAGACCTAGAGTTCCTGGGCAGTGTGTTTTTAATCAAGGAGCCTTCACATTTGAAAGGAAATCATTTGCATCATATTAGTATTCATTGTCCACCTACACAGGATGGGAAATTTGCTGAACAAAAAGGTTAAGTGTGCTGATGCCAAGAGGGCTTGCCCGTTGCAGAGCCGGTCTCAGCGATGAAAGCATCTCAGCTGTACCTGTTCCAGGAAATTACATCAAAAAACCTCTGCATTCATGGCTCAGGGGAGTCAGACCTGTTTCTTACAGTACATAAAAGGTCAGCTGAGATTGCTGTGTGTATTATTTCATCCCAGGAACAGTCCAAGTGTATCAAAACCAAAAATTAAGCTCAAGTGAAAGAAGGTAACAGAAGGGAAGCTGCTGCAGCCCATCTGTCGCGGTTTACTCCAATATGTCACTTTAGATCAACAGAGAAATGTCCTCCTGCAAAATGTTTGTCAAGGGACCCTTGACTGGAAAAATGATACAAGAGTTCTTTATGCCTGTTGCAAAAAAGTTTGTGGTCTTTACCATGCAAGACGGTCCTTCCCAGCCTGTGGTTCACAGAATCAGCTGGAGCCTAGGGCTGCTGCTGCAGGATCTGTGAAACATGGCTGAGACAGAAAAGCCTATTGTCAGAAGGTTACAATTTGCTACCGAGATGTAGCTCTCTCCACTGGGAAGCTTTAGGCACCTGCAGTTCAAAAAAGATTGCAAGTCAGTTTTGTAAATGTTTTAGAGAAGATGACTTTTCTTTCTTCCTTTAACGTTTGATCTGATATTAGATATTATACCTGTGGTGGTAAAAGACTCTAACCCCTATTTTTCTTTCCAGGAAGCTTCCCAGAGCTCCTCTGAGTCCTTTCCCACTGTCTTTTACTAGCTTAATTTATATTCACTGAATCATTTTTCATCTTTCAGTTTAGAGCAGAACCTGAAAATACAAAGCTCGTCTGTTTCCAAAACTTTTTTTCTTTGGATGGATCTCTGATGATAAACAGCATCTTATCCTCACATGTAAATCTGCTAAGCATGACCAGTAAAACTGGGAGCTTACATAATGGTAAAGGTTAGAAGGGATCTCTGGAGATTGTCCAGTTACTGCCCTCCTGTCCTGGAGAGCCTACCAGAGTCGGTGTGCTCTCCAGTATATGTATGCTGCCTGCAACCTCTGAAAAATGTGCTCTAAAAAGTAATCTGAGGCATAAACAAGGGGTGGATGCATTTTAAGTGAATTTTGTCAAAGTCCTTATAATTAATTGCTGGATGGCTTAGGAAAGCTGGTGGAACACAACAGGTATAGAGATACCTTTCCTGCTTCTTGGCAGAAGCAGCTTCTGTCAGCTTGGTTTCATATGGCTCAGCACATCTCAGGCAGGTAACAAAATGCTGTAAGCCTACCATTGGGATAGAAATTAATATATTTTATATATTTATAACAATATACTTATTATAAATATATTAATATTAATAAATAAATATATTAATATATAAATATAATAATAAATTCATGTGATTATTATAATAATATATTTAAATAATTGAACTGAACAGAGCACCAAAAAGATACATACAGTGCTTGAAAACAAAAAGCTACGAGGCATGTTGGTGTAGGCAGACTCGCTGTCTGCTCAGATTTAAAGTAGCTCTTTCCTGTGCTTTGTGTTGTGTAAAAGCAGTGAACTCCTTCCAGCCCATTCAGTCCTGAACATAGAAAATAATACAGATTCATTCACCTCTTTGGGAAAAGACCCAAGAAATAATAGTCTTTTGTATAGAAAATATATTTTAAATAGAAAAAGACCCCCCAAAAAATAGTCTTCAAGGTGGAAAACACCTTATAGAGGATCATTTCACTGACATGTGGCTGTTCAGGATCACTGAACATTACACCCTAAAAAGCTCGTGCGACTCGATGATCCTTATGGGTCCCCTCCAACTTGAGATATTCTATAATTCTATGGTTGTTTAAGAAAATGTCTCAAGCCTGATAATTATTCTCCTTTGGCAGCTATTCTGACTTCTTCCTAACCAGTTATTACCAGAGGGATAGACTGGGATCTCACATCCTGCGTGAACATCTAGTTATCAAATGTCTGAGAAGAAACTATATTCAAAGATATTTTCCTAAAGATTAATAACAAGGAACGCCTGTGCAAATATCAGTTAAAGTAGTAGCTGATGTGCAGGCTCCAAAGACTTGGAAAAGCAAATCAAATCCAAGCTTGCAACAGTGAACAGGTATCAGTAGGAATGAAATATTTGCCTGAATTTTGATGACCTTGAACAATTCAATAAATCACATCACTCCACGTACACAGCTTGATAGGAGTCAGACAGCTGCACTGCCCTTGAGAACTGGGCAGTGGGTTCTGGGAGGAAGGAAATAGCTGCCACATGCAGTAAATAAAAAGAAGTTTAAAAAAAAAAATACACACATAGTTCTGCTGCAGAATCATTCCATTCAGCCTGGCTAGAAACACAGGCAGCTACAAACCAATCATTCATCTCCAACATAAACACAGATTTGGTTAGACTAGCAGTAACATAGGTTGAGATTTTTAGTAGATGACATAAATAAATGTATTTTTATATTTCCTGACCACATTAAGCTTGAAATCAGAGTTCTAAAATGTGAGCCACACACTATAAGACTTCTAATAGCCAATAAATTCAGATAGTCACAGTGAAGCAATGTTTTCTCCTTAAAGGTACATTTTGCTGCAGTGTGTATAAATACAAGGGGACTTGTTTTTTTATGGATTGGAAATTATATGTAGCTGAACATGATCATTCAAAAAAGGTTAAAGTTCTCTTAGGAGGACAGCAAGATGGAAACCACTTCAGAAGGCACAATCTCAGATTCCAAATATTATTTCTACATGGAAAGACATTAGTGAGGAGGTGGGGGGAGGTTGGGAAAATTACTTGCTCCCCAAAAGGTATAATACAGGAGAGGAGAGCTAAACCATCCCAGCTCAAGAACATCAATGTATTCCCCTGTTCCTATCCCACCTCTGCTACACTAAGAAAGCACAAAACAAGTTCTTATCCTGCCCAGTGCATCTACTTCCCACTTGTAAAGTAGGGATTATAGTGCCAGAATTCTTTAAGGTGGTGTGAAAGGAATGAATGATCTTAGAGGACTACCAGTAATACTTAAGAGCTAAAATACTAAGATGCTAAAGGTAATTTTTAATCTCTAACTCTGGCAGCCCTTTAAAGTGGTTACCAGCATTATCATCACAATATCCCACGCTGAGAAACTGAATACAGCAGACAGAACATATTCTTCAGCTTTTCAGAACGGGTCAGTGGCAATGTCAGGCACGATTTTCACGTGGTAGCTGGCCATACAACACTTAAAAGGTATGTTAGACCCATAAAGGCTGATGTCCAGGCTGATGCCCAGCAGTCAGAGAACTTAGCGCTCAGAGAACTTACAGGATCATAAGGCTGAATTTCAGCATGGCTTTGCTCACTGAGCAAGCTCTGGCTGAAGGACAACAGTGCGCTGCGTGGACTTTGAAGGCAAGTCCTTCAATATGGAACAAAGTTGTTCAGTTTTTGGACCTACCACTTTCTGCGGGTCTCTTACAGAGACATGTTCCCAGTGGGTGAGCCATAAAGAGAGTCAGCGTGTACTGGCTCTACTGCCCGTTATTGACTGAATGTTGTTGCAATAGCCAAGATGAAAATATCTGAGCGCTGATGTCACTTCGATACAATTGCTTTGGAGGCTATTCAGTTTTCCCTGCGTCGCCTATTCATTTTAGGAGACTTGCTGATCTTTGTCTGATGGCTGGAGTATTATGACCAGAAAGAAATGAAGATGGCAGCTAGAAGCCTCACTTCACAATGAGTAAAGTAATCCTTCTAAGGGAGAATTTGTCATCCCAGCTCAGTTTAAAAACTAGCATTTGAGAATAAGTAAATGGAATGCTCCAGCAGAATAAATTTTAAAACACCAAGTACTTTGAAGTGGAACTTAGCTGCATGATGACAAAACAAAAATAATAACAATCTCTCCACCCACCTATGCTAAGGTTGAAAAGCCAAGGAATCAAGAGCTGGAAGCACCCGAATTAAGGTCGCCTTGTGTAGTCCTAATTCACTTCTCCTGTGTGATACAATTAAAAGATATTTTCCCCCATGGCCTCACCCCATTTAGTGGGCAGGATGAACAGAGCTATTCAGTATTTCTTTTTTACCTTTTTGAGTCAATGTGTGGCCTTGGTTTTATTTATAGCATGCAGTTTAAAATCTTCACTGAAAACAGGATTATTCATATCCTTGTGGGTTTTAATATAACACTTATCACAGAAATATTTGCTTCAAAAACATAACAAATGTCTCATGACAAAACCCCTGCCAATGAGGTAGGTTGGTAGCATAGTCCCTTCAGCCCAAATGCTTAATCAGAATCAGAGGTCCCACAAGATTGCTTTGATTAGTATGAGATCATCTGAATGTAATATAGTGTATAATATATTCTTGTTTTTAGCAAACCAGTGGTAACAAAACCCCGTTTCTCTGAGAGAGAGCTCTAAAACCCACTGCCATGAGTTCTGTGTTTAAGGAACCATCTGTTTCCTTTCAGGATCATCCACAGCATTTGCAAACCTTGTTTTCTGTGGTTTAAAGCATCTCCTTCTAAGACCACTGGGCAAACAACAAGCAAGGCCTAGTGTGGAGCCAAGCAATGTAACAGAGTAAAGCTAGAATGAAATTATTTCTAGCTGACTTGATTTTGGAAGATTCCCACTGAAATTTCCCAATTAAAAGAAAAAAAGATACTCCCTGCCTCTGTTTGTATGCCCTTATTTTGAAATAAATATGCTTGTGATTACGTATATACACCTAAAACCAAAGAAGTAGTTACATCTGATTGCAAAAAAACTGAAGCAACTTTATGTTCGTAGGATTTTTGTTGGAACACAACAGTACTAATGTTCTTTTTCAGCCGTTAATCAACCACCACCAGAGTTTTAAATAAACTCTAATTCACAGACTACATAATCATTCTGCTCACAAACAAGACAATTTATATCCATGCATTTGATTTGGATCTCAGGTACAAACCAAGTAACTCTTGTTTTGATATGTTGTCTCTGTAGAAAAAAAGTTATCTCAAGTTCTTCCACCAGTATGAAACCCATTTGAGAAATACAATTTTCACATTTATGCCAAGTCTGCAATGCTACCTGCACAACTTCTCAGAGAAATCAAGTTGATTCTCTATGTCATACTGCTTGTTTTACATTACAGTCGTAAGAAAAAAATGCTTATATTAGAAATATTAAATAAAAATTTAAAAATTACTTACTGTTCCAACAGCCATCAGGGATTTCTTTATATTCTTCTGGTCCATACTGCTTGTCTTAAAACTGTTCCTCAATGATACTCTCTTCAGAGGAGAGGATCTGACAGCTGAAAGAAAAATGCACAATAATTACAGTTTATATCCGCAAGACTGGAGATTTGGCATGTCTGGAGGCTTTAGCATTGTTATTATTAATATTACAAATATATTTTGGAATTTGTATTTTTGGCATAACTGGAAGATTCTTGTCAAGAATGTAGCTCTTCTTTTTTAAAATG
Source organism: Falco rusticolus (assembly GCF_015220075.1). Taxonomy (NCBI): domain Eukaryota; kingdom Metazoa; phylum Chordata; class Aves; order Falconiformes; family Falconidae; genus Falco; species Falco rusticolus. Next base: position 5,480,000 of record NC_051193.1, read on the forward strand.
TGTTAAATCAGCTTGGATTATTTCAAATTCAAGTACTTCAGCACTGACTGTAACCAAGATTCTTTTTTGACTTGATGTAGTTAAAAAGAAAGTTAAAAACATTATCTCAAGTATCACTTAGCAGCATCTTTAAAAATACCACCATTATTATTCTAGGATGCAGCTATCTGAAACACTGGTGCTGCTACAACCTGCATGGATTGGTTGTACAGTCTTGAGAATTAGAATAGCTTTTTTCTTTAATTCACAGGTATTTTAAGGTTTAAAAAGATTAAGAAAACCAAACAAATCATCCCTAACTGAAACTACTACTGTCCAGCCTATCTTCTCCTCTGGATTTTCAAGGACATGCTTAATTCACAATGCAAGTTACCCCATTGTAACACCTCCTAGTTTAAGGCAAGGCCTCTAATTTATGCATACAGAAGTTGATGCTACTGTCTAGATTGTAAATCCATCCTCCCACCCAACAATATTCTTTAAATAGTATTAGTCCTACAGCTCAATAGAAATCAGTTGTAAAAGCACCAAGAATCTTCCATTGCAGACATGGACTTCACTTAATTAAGTATTGTATAAACACAGCAGGGGAAAAAAAATTAGTCCTTCCTCAAAGACATTGATGCAATTGTTTTGTTGTTCTAGCACGAGGATCATGAGGCATTTTGCAGTTAGGTCTCTGAGGAAGACTGTATTTTCAGTTCTGTTTTAGAGAGGGGCAACTTTAGGAGGAATGAGTTCAGTAGCAAGACACAATGAATTATGTTTCCTCTCTGAAATTGGACATACTCAGGGTGCTGGACTGAAAGCTCGCTGATTTTTCCATTTTTGCAGAAATTAGCACTGAAGCTCAGAATCCATAGAAACTCACAAGCCTGAAATCAGTATTTAACCCGGCTTAGGAGCACCCACCTCCTCAGCCTGATTGAGAGACTACCCACTAGCCATCTGATGCTCTCAGCTGAGCTTACTGAATTGCTCTCAGTGCAAAAATGCCTGTGGAAGGAATGCATACAGGCTCACTAACACACAGGGAAACAAGTCAGTGTTGCTTCACCTACGTGCCTCAGGATAATGGTGATGTAACAGTTGCCACAGATACGATACAAAGTACAAATTATTATCACCTTACTGCCAACATCTGGTCAAGTTTAAGATGGAAATCTTATAAAGTTCCTCACGCTTTTCTGAGTTTGGATTAAATCTCAGCTCAGGGTTGTTGGTTTGGTTTTTTTAAACATTAATAAATACATTCTCTGATTCATTGCAATGTTTCAGTGAATTATTTCCATTATTCCCTTTTTGCTGCCTAAAATTGAATAAAGGCTCCTGGATTTTTAACCCCTTACATCACAAAGTGACAAATACTCTCAGAACCTCATCTAAACCATGCCGTAATTAGCTAGACTTTCTGCCAGCTTAGTTTTGGATCAGTCCCCAATAAGGGGGCTATGATACAGCAAAGCATTGGGGCAGATATTTCACTTTAAAAATACATTAAATCTCCGTTGGCATCACTTGGCATTCTGCTTGAGTAGAAGTTGCTAATAAGTACTAGTAAGGTCTCATCTCTGAAATTTATTCCTGAAAATGCAAAAGTAAAAGCCACTGCTTTTTTTTTTTTTTTTACTGTTTTTTTGTTCTAATAAATAAGCTACAAGCTTAATACATGCCACACCACCGAACAACTGTCACTACAGGAGTTCACCCCAGCTGTACAAGAATTGAGATTATCTTAGTTCATCTTCACACTTTCCCCATGAAGTTTAAAAGTTTACCTAGAAAATAAAGAGCCTGGTAGTTTAGAAAGCAGCTCTCACAGGCTGTGCTCATGTGAGTAAAGTCTTCCTTTCCCTCGCAGACCTGACACTCCTGTCCCACTAACAGCTGCAGGGTACCTTTTGCATTCTTCGCTGCTCTTCTCCACATCTACTGGCCAGGCAGAGACAGATTCCTGCCACTGAATTAGTATTAGTAGTTCATCCATAAATAACAGATTTCCAACTCCAGGGTACCCAGCACAGTACTACTCACTAGCATTTTTCAATGTGGTCTGCAGAGTGGGTGATCAGCATTGCAACCATTTCACAGGTGAAGGGACTAGTGAAGCAAGCCCAGGGTCAGCCTGGCTCTCCACGGCTCCTCCAGAGCTGTACAATGCTGCCTCTTGGTGGAGTTCAGCTAAATGCTCTGCAAGGCTCTCAACCTTTCTCTGCAGCCTAAACCTCTAGACTTGACGCAAAACTAGTCTTGGCGTCTTTAGTTATTAAGGTGCTTTGTCTGTTCACTTCCTTACAGTTTGTGTCTGCCCTCTGCATGAGAAAAGGACTAATATCAGAGCTTCTAGCGTAGAGAAAAAATACCCAAGGAGTGTGTTTTAAAACCAGTAGTTAAACTGGACAGCCAGAAGCACTGAATTTGAATGTTTCATAAGCTAAGTTGAATACCCATAGAAAGAACAATTGTATGATTTTAGTAATGACCTAATTCAACTAATTCAATCATGAACTAACTCAACCTCCTCCATAAAGATTCATGAACTCTTACTCATTATCAATTTACAGTGCTTGGGGTCCTTCATTAATTATCACTATTCCTAGTTGTTGTATGTATTTATGTTATAGATGCAGTGTAAAGATGGACATGGAAAAAAAATATAGCTGTGCCTTTTTGTTTGTACTCACAGTGATGGGAAAACCTCCAAAAGCATTCAGTGTTTTGTAGTTGTCAAGACACTTCATTTTCTCTCATTCCCAAGCTTCAGAAGCTTCCTTTTTGTGATTGCAAACAGATGATGGTAGAGCATGCAATTAGACTAATAGAAGTAAATTCCAATCAGTGGTAGCCTGCAGCAGCTTCTCAGTGTTCACATCAAATGGAGGCCAACTCTTAGCATGAAGCTGTCAGCAGGAAAAGATAAATTAAAATTGATTTTTAGAAGCAAACTTCCATGACTTTCTTCATTGCACCCAGGAGTATCTATAACATCTGTAATTTATTATATATCATGGTTGGGATTTTCAACCATCCACTCAGCTTGGGCATTCAAAATCCAATAGTTTCAAACACTTGGGAGAAGAGCATTCCACAAAAGGGGGAAGTGTCTGCACCTCTCTACATGCACCAAGAATCATTATTAAGAATACACAATTTAAGACCTTACTTGAAAATGACACCTTTAAAATTTCAACTTTTAGTATAACTAGGATAGATTCTGCAGTTTAACTTTATCCTTGTCAATCTTTACAGGCTTTCTTTGCAAAACAGAGGTGGCAGATTCTCAAATATTTTAGTTTGTCCAAAAATTACCCCAGTAAAACCAGTAGTTTGTGATAACAGCTATTCAGTGCGCTCAATGGGAATAAAATATGATAGCATTAACTTTCACAATAGTGTAGAAACTGCTAAGTATATATGGTGTAAGATCCAAAGTTACCTATCTTGATCTCATCTCAGGGATCACAGTTAAAACACAAGATCTTCCAGACTTCTGGAGGGTTTCTTAAGATGGAGACTGTCTTCAGAAACTGCCCACAGATTTCCCAGGATACAAGAGGATGGGTATCCCCCACAGAATGGTCAAACTGGGAACCAACCAGTTGCACAGTAAAATTCTGTGAATGGCACCAGCCAGTGTTGTCAATGCATTGTATCCCAGGTGCCCTGGTAGGGGTGTTGAGCCTCCTGGTAGTCCAAGGAAAGGCAGGCTTGTCAACTGACCAGGCCAGCTGATGGCATAAGGAGCTGGGGAAAAGGCATAAACAAGGTCAGGTCCACCAAAGTTTATTGGGTAGAGCTGCACAAACATGACCAGATTAGTCTGGCTAAAAGCTTTTATGTAAGAAATAAAAATGGCTCTAAACACGGAACACTTGGCAATCTTTATTCTAAAGTTACTGAGCAACCCTGGTGTATATGTGCAAGTTCAAAACCAGGCTTTTTAGAGCAGAATGAGCCTTCAGTGTCCTTAATCTCTTTTTATAGGCAATAAAATGCATTTCCCACATTTCCAAACACTCCTTTCTGCCTTTAGAATTCACTTGCTCATAAGAAACAGTTTTGAACATCATCTCTATCAACTACTATGTTCCCCCAACTGCTTCAAGTCAAAGCAACACGACTGATTGCAAAGCAAGGCACCCTCATTCTAGTTACTTCCAATTTTCTATTTTTCTCTGAAAACAAGTCCAGGCCATTAGTACAGTTGAGTGTTAGACAAAAGGTTTCCAAAAAAAGCTAACATAATGCAACAAAAGTAATTTTATAACACAGAAAAATACAAGTACAGTTATACAAGTGTTCTTGTTCCAAGAACAATTGTAAGTGGGTTTTGTTTTGATTTTGAAAAATCTCCAATATCTCAGGGTAGCTGCAGTAGACCACACACTGGAAAAATTACGTGTTCTGGTCACTGTATAATAAGAAAGGATTTTTCTCTCTGAGACAGAAAAGGCCTATTCAAGGTTGGAAAGGGAGTGCAACTTGGAAGAATGAAGAATCAGGAAGCTGGGGGGATAGGTTATAATTGTAGGAGGAGGATTTGGTCTAGTTGTCTGAACAGCTGCCAGGGAATTAGGAAAGACAGCTTCAACTTTTTCATCAGCCTAGGCAAAACATAAGAGCTAAAAGCAAAAAATCAAATAAATTCCATTTTTATGGTATCTGTTATTAGGGGTGACGCCATCTCTGCTTGTCTATCTGGAGATAAGTTTTGCAACAAGAAGTGTAGCACAGATGGAAAATGAAGTGGGAGGATAAGTATCAATTCACTTAAGATAGTGGGTTTTCTGCCAAACTTTTTGTGGTATGCTCACATAGTATTCCTCAGCAAGACAATATGTAAATATCTACATCATTTATGGATGAAGATCCACTCCAGGCTGTAGACAAATGAACAGCAGATAAACCATAAACTGAGAGTCAATCCCAAGTTTCCCCCGATTTCACAGCCCACGGTAGTAAACCAGTTACATAATCTACTTTCCAGGTTATTTTACTGCAGTCGTTGGGCAATTTTGGATGGACGCCACTGAGTACATTTTTTTAACATTCTTTTTACCAATAAAACAAAATAAAAGATTTTATAGCCTTGATGTGTTTCTGGCATATTTTAAAAACTGCTGCTAATAAAACTTTTCCAAGATGAAACGGGAGGAAAAAATGACCAAGCTGTAGCAATGTAAATATCTCGTGATATTTTTTTTTTTAATTTTTGTAAATTTGGGCTTTTATGCAGGAAACCGGGAAACAGCATCACGGAAAAGATTGTGTTCAGAGAAGAAAACGCATGTAAGCACAACTTAGAGTGGAACAGTATCATGCTTCTAGCAGCCCATGTTAAAAGTAGCCTGAAAGAATCGTGTTTTCATGCACACCAAGGGCTTGCTCCTTCTGACCACTGAAGTCAGTACAATTCACCAAATAACTTTAGTGATGCATGAGCTAGTCCCTAAAGCAGCAGACCAGCTTGTATGTATGGCACTGGGCAGAGAGCCAAGAGATCCGAGTTCGTTCCTAGCTTGATACAAACTCCCTGTGTGATTTCTGTCCAATCCACCCAGGCCTCAGCTTCTCCTCTGTAAAGAGGGGTGATCTGTCTTTGTCTGCTTCCACTGTCAGCTCTCTGAATAGTCATAGTCTCTCTCTTGGCACACCAAAGCCTTTGGTTTTGGTATGTTGTTTGGGTGCTATTGTGATTTAACAAGGACTGACTAATGTGCACGCACCCTCAGCCCTCACAACTCTAGCATCATACAGTACTGCAGTGACTCTATACACTGCCCCACTCACTTCTGCAGGAGATAAAGCATGCCAAATGTATAGCAAGTACTTAAAAACGTGCCTTAAACACCAAACTCCTCTGTAGTAGGCTGACCTATGTATACAATACTGCCGTTACGTGCATCATCAATCACAAGGCACATGAGCTCGTTGATTTTCAAGGATCACCTCCTCCATGCTTGAAAATGGTCCATTCTGATAAGCAGGAAGTCAAGCAAGCACACCAAGAGACCGGCACGGATGACCGAAGAGCCCCTGATGATATTCCCTCTGTAGTTTCAAAGCACTTTTTCACTTCCGAGATCAGAGGTAATATGTTGTTACTTATTTTACACTACCAGGCAACCTTTTTAATGTTAATGCTTTTTCATGAAATTGACCACGAGAGGGCACCAGTACTGCTCAAAAAAAACCCCCCAAATTATAAAAGGAGGGGAGGGGAAAAAAAAAAAAAGAAAAAAATGAGTAGCTAAATAAATAAATGGGAATTCGCTTACAAACAGTATAGCTTCAAAGGCATAGGATAGCAGGTTCTACGGTCACGAGTCACGCCACTCACAGAATGCCCAAGTGTCAGGCAGCTACACGAATGCACTGCAGTGGGGAGAAAATGACTCAACTACCTAGAGCCAACAGAGCTAGTGCTTCTCCTGCTTCCCTGCAAGACTCCCTTTGCTTACAGACCCCCTTCCTTAGGGTGGATAGGCGGAAGGTTCACACATCTTTTTGTATCGGTGTTGTCCACAGCCTCCCCCTGCAGCACCTCTCTCCTACTGCAGGCCTCCCACACAGGAGCAGCCACCTTCACTGCTGCCCTTGGGAGGCTTGCCCCCGCCTCTCGGCAGAGAAAGCCTTTTTGTCCGTCATCAGGTGAGCTGCAATGTCTGAAACCACGTTTTCAGCCCAGCAAGCCCTAGAATGGGTGTGCTCATTTGATAGTATTTTCAATGCACACTGTCTATGAGGGGGGACTGCATGGTAACTCGCAGAACTAAAGAATGAGCAGCTGTAGCTCAAGCTGAACAGCTGACCTCCAGGACTGGGCGAGTTATTTTTTCCACAAAGACATCACCATAAGGAATTCTTCCAGAAACAAGAGAAAAGAAAAAGCATGTTATTTTTCAAGACTGCATCCTAAATATCTGATTCAAAATTATGCCATGTAATAACAAAACGCTTGGCCTCACAAAATCTCCCAGAGATCTCCCTGCCAAATACCATCTAGGATACGGATAACTGCACTGAGAGAAAAAGGTCTACAAATACCCAAATCAAGAGCAAGTGCAATTATGTATGAACGTATAGATCTTTCACAAAGCTAATTTTGCTTACAAAGGAAAATACCTCATTGCTAAAAGATTCGTACGGTTAAGCTAAACCTTTTCCTGCAGCATTTGCTGTGAATACAAAAGGATTGTTCTTTTTTGTTTTGGCTGTAAGTGAACAAAATGCTGTTTTCAACTAGATGTTTCTCCTAGTTTTTGTGACAGTTGGATTAATTCTGTGCAATTATTCTGTGAAAGTAAATTTATTCTGAACGCCCTAGTAAATTTCTGGCAGTTCAGAGGAATCTCCCATTTGGGACACATCCATTGCAAAGAACACCAGGTAAGTCAGAAATTGGGGAAAATGAAAATAAATCTATAACCAGGGTAGAAGGTAACACAGCTGCTAGAGAACAAGAGAGTCAAAAGAGTGCTTTACAGTACCAGCCTTACAGCCTAAACTTGATGAACCTTTTTGCACTATTTGAATAGCTGTGTCTTCTACTGTATTTGTAAAGGTATGTGCCAGAAAAATGGAGCAATAAAGAGTTCCAAAAAGTATGTATTAATTTGAAAAGTAATTGATAGAATATTCCACAGAGAATGGTGCATAAAATAATACTGTTCTTCAATACAGGTATAAAATTGTTTGCTTAAAAACTTGTTTCTTGTGCTTGAGCAATTCTTGAAGTACTGAAACTATTTCTAATACAGTTATCAAGCTAAAGAGAAAAAAAAATACTGATTTTGATTCAACTGTTATTCCTAGCTCCAAGTGAGTTACCCAAAATAAAAATCAGATAGTTACAAATGTCTAAAATGATAATAAACACCCTAAAATGTTATTAAAGCTATGCTCGAACTTTGGAACAGAAATATCAACACCCCTGCAAAAGCATAGTCCTCCTATGCCCATAGGGTTAATGCCTCTGCTATAGAAACCAACGATATACCTCGCAAAAAAATTTTCTGTGCTCCTTGCTTCTTTTCATATGACTGTCAGTTATTGCTAACAAGAATACAAAGGGCAACTCTAAAAATAAACTAATTTATTGACTATGCTGAAGAGCTAGATATGACTGGCAATGCCTAAATTAAAATCACATGTATTTGCAACCTTCTATATTCAAAATACAAACTTATTTAGACCCTGTGGATCTTTTAAATGGTTGTAGTCTGCTCTCTTCCCCCTCGCCCCTTGCAATCTAAATGTTCACATTAGAAATAAAGAGGTAAAGATTCTTTTAATCCAAGGCTAAAGGCTTTTGATGTTGAAGTAGATACATTTTCCCAAACCAGCTGTGCAGTTCCTGTGTTAATTAGGAGATATGGAAAGCTCTTTAACAAGCGCAGAAAAACAAGAGGTCTGTGAGGTCATACATTTATTACATGCTCTGAAAAGTGATTCCTTTGCCTTTTTGTTTTAGCCAAACTTGTTTTTTCATTTTGATCATGAATCAATCTGCAAGCCACACAGGTATTACACAGGCTGGTTGGATCTGGTATCACAGATCACTAGAGGCTTGACCTACAGTCCAGGGAAGTCAGGGCAAAGATTCCCATCAAGCTTTGGCGCAGATCCTAACTTTTTATGTGCAGGAGACAGATGCTACAAAGTCATGGTAAAAAGCAAGTCAGAAATAAATTGCTGCTTAGTTCTGTTTAGCCAATCTCTCCCTTTACTGACATCTCCTAACAGAGAAGGTGAAGAAGCACACAGCAGGCTCACCCATGGGTCACCTCATTCCAAAGGTGGTTTTTCCACCCTCATTCTGTCATTTGCCCCAGGGCTGTGCAAGAGGAGCTGATGAGAAGAGATGCTGTGTACAAAGCAGTTCCCTTCTTGCATGTTGCACAAAGACTGCAGCAAGGCTGGTTTCATAGAGGCAGGCACAGATGCGGTGTTTTCAGACCTTCATTTACCTGCTCTTGGGATCCCTAAGACTATGAAATGCTGTGTCTCACTGGCTTAGAGTACGTGTGCAATCCTGTAATCCCAGTTTCCTTTTAAAAGCTTTGGATCTATTTTTTCTTTCTTACAATGCTCCAGTGCAAAATATGATTATTTTTAATGTTATTTGTTCTACTTCTCCTCACCCTTAACCCCATCTTCAAATTCACCAACAGAGGCTAGGAATGTAAAATACATCCTTTGGGAAAATAGTGCAGTTCTACAAAGCCCTTCTGAAACTTTATTTTAAATGGTTGCAATTGGTCATCCCACCAATAGTTCAACCTGATTCAGCAGTTAAAATCTTAAATTGATGCTGTAACTGGATAAAAGGGATATCATCAAAAGTTGCAATTATTAAAACTGCAACAACTGCAAGTACTAATTTTCTTTTTCAACTTCCACAAGGTTTGTTTCCATTACACATTTAGGTGACAAAATGCTAGCAGCATATGCACTTTTATTTCTTGCTCCCACTCACAACCACTGTTTGCAGGGTTGTAGTTATTGACACTGGTGGGACAGTCTGAAATCCAGAACAAAACAGCTACCAACAAAGAGACGTTTAGAATATAGTAAAGATAAGTAACATTATGGAAAATATGCAGGGAGCACATCTAATAGTTGTAAGCATGCATTTCATCCATTTTCATCACCCTGCCAGAAGCTTACCTGCATCTTCCACTTTGCGCAAGCACTGCTTTTAGCCTTCAATGAAAATTGTACCTATTCAGTGTAAAAAGTAAGCTTTTCCCTTTTGATCACCCTAAGCCTACTTTGTAGAGCCGCAATACTTGACAATGCTCTTCTATTTTATCAGGTGGGAACTTACAGAGAACAGTTTGCAGTGATGAAATTAACAGCGATGAAGACTTACATTTTGAGAATATGGTGTATGCTTGTGCCGATAATACAGCTGAATTCAGCTGAGGATTTCCAGTGGACAAAGAATAATCCAGGCTCTTTCTATTATGGCACTTTTCCAGCTGGTACTTTTGAACTACACTTGATGGCGGGTTTTCTAATGCTCTAGACCTATGTGTGTGTGTGCACAAGCAAGCTACCAAAAGGTTTTCCTTGTTCTTTCACTGAAATGACAGAAACAAAGATTCAGACTCTTGCAGAATACACACTTAATATCACCTTCTGCACCTGGCTCTGGAAATACAGGGATTCACATAACCCTGCATTTCATATAGTCACTTAAAACAGTAATCTCAAGAATAAATGCTAATAGATTAATACTTCAAATCCAGATCTCCCTTTCCTGTCTGTGATTAAGATGCATGGTTTAACAAAAATCACAGCTGAGAACTTTCTCCTTTTTCATACATTATCTACCACTACTGAAGAACTATAAACTAAAAATATCCTTTGTTATGCAGATGCAGCTAACTTAAGAATGAACATGAGTGAAATAATCACATTGGGTTTGTTTCAAGCTGTTTAGTACTATCTAATTCACCCTCCAGTACTGCTTTATGAAACCCTGTCCTTTCTTCAACATATGTTTATACTCACACATTTCATTCAACCAAAATCAAAACTAAAAAGATACAGGCACTGATTTGTTTTCATGCTCAAGTTAAGTGGCTTATGAAATGTATTAATCGTGTCCTTTTGTATAATACTAGGGAAGTAATCCAGAATCTTTCCATATATTTTACATAACAGCTAAACTTTTAAATGTTAAAAACCCCAGAAAAACTAGCAAGCAGAAATTATGTCAGAACCTTATTTTTTTCTTACAGTGAGACACTTCTGCCACACTGTCCATGCCTCCTCACTGCAAAATTATAGTAACAAGGTTTAATACATGAAAGAATTAGACTTTTTTTTCAGTGCCTCAGAAAAGGATACCTTTAGCCTAGACCACATTTTCAGACAGTCCCTTTATACACACCGATACAGTCTGACATAGAAAACATTGGCCTCTTGTTCAGCAGGTATTCAATCATGCTCATTTCACACCAAGCTATGCAGCTGTAAAGGTGTTATCAATTACTTTCTCATATGAAAATTTAGTACGAATGCAGGAAACTTTAAATCATAACTCACTTATTTTTACTTTTAGGTTTTTTATGGGGTGTTGGAAGTTCTGCATACCAGACTGAAGGGGCTTGGGACAAGGATGGGAAAGGACCAAGTATCTGGGATGCTTTTACTCACAAGAAAGGGAAAACATTTAGAAACGAAACAGGAGATTCAGCATGTGATAGCTACTACAAAGTTAAGGTATTGTTAAAGAGGAACTATCCCTCTAGAAACATTCATTTGTTTTCATGATTTCATGATACTGATTTCCCATTTTGAAATAACAGCAAAGGTGAAATACTTCAGTTGCTCTATAGGCTCATTTAAGTTAGGAAGCCAAGGGATGATATTTTCAATTAGTTTAGTAAATTTTTTTTCCTAATAATCCTATAGAATCAATAATACCACAGTACTTCCCAAATATGTCTCAGTTTTTCCAGATTATTGTGTCCAAAGAAATATTCTAAATTTTGTGGGAAGTTCAAATGCTTAGTTAGAACAACAATGAACACATCTGAGCTTTGAATAAAATTAACATTTGTGTGTGTGTGTGTGTTCGAGCAGCTTGAAAGGGTTTCTATGTATATTTAAGAATAGTAAGACCATTAGGGGCTTTAAAATTCGGTCTGAATGTTTTCCATTTTTCTGAATGGATAACAAATAAATAATCAATAAAGCTCTATTAGCAATATGTTTCTAAGATTAAAACTGTAAAAAACAATTTCAGAATTACTGTCCTGGAGGAAAGAGATACACAGCAAGAGGAATCCAAATGACTGTGATAAGCCAATATTACATAATTGGAATTTCAACTAACTTGATAAAAGTCATATTCCACTGAGGGTTTTGCACATAATGAAATCCCAGGGAGAACCAGAGGTCTCAGCAAGAACCAAGAAGAAAGAAACTAATTATGCCTTGCTATCCTAAAATGGGAGATTTCATTTGATCTCTCTCAAACAAGTAGAAGCTTGAAAGAACAGCTTAATAAAAACCCACAGAGAGGCTGGAACTCTGACGTTCACTGGGCTGTTGCATCAAAAGAGATTGACACAATGATCACAGGGGCTATTTTTCAGAGAGGATTCAGACATAAATGACAACATTTCAACATTTACTTGCTACTGTGGGCTTGTATTTTGAGATACTTTCTAAAATTTGCTTGTGTGTGTTCGGTTACATGATCCTTTTTATATAATAACACTCCTCTCTTTGCTTTCATCATCATAATTCTCTTTGCATTGGCTCATACCATCAATTTCTAATTTAATTTAATATTGAAGATATACTATTACTTCGAAAAAGAACATGTATTTGCACTGAATATTTTTGTTTGTGCTAACTCCAGTATGAGACAGTAAACGATAGCCTGCATAATCATGTTTTTGTGCCTAAGCTGAAATGTTTGAGGTCAAGATTTAAAGGTTTGTATAATTTTTAAAACATACACATCACAAATTCTGACGTAATTGTGTTGCAGAACACCTCAACACATTTTTCTGTCCTCTATTTGATGGTGAAAATGTTCAGCTTCCATAGTTGTTAACACAAATATTACAGGATTTCTTCGGAGTCAAGAAGAAACATACAAGAAAAAGGAAGAACACAGGTAGAAAAAGCCATCATCTCAACACAAATGCAAAAAATAACTGATGGAATCCTTATTCTGCTCAGACTTCAGATATGTTAATTGGATTTTCTTTTCACAGGATGATATTCAGTTACTGAAGGAGCTGAAAGTTAATCACTACCTATTCTCTATTTCATGGCCTCGGATTATGCCCACTGGCATCAAAAGTAAGCATAACAAGTTCACCATATTCTTACCGGTATTAGTAGGCAAGTAATTTTACTCATGAGTATACCATAGCTGTTCAATGTTACTGTTAAATAGATTTCTCGTTGTCTGCAGACCAAAGTTTAACTATCACACATCCATTACAGCACAACCATCACTGTAATGTAAAATTCCTTGGCTAAAATTTTCAGATTTCTGTTCTTCCAGTTATTTGAAAAACCTAGGTAACTTCTTGTCTATGCATTTCATCAGCAGAGCAACTGAATGAAAAAGGAATACAGTTCTACAATGATATAATTAATAGTCTTCTGGAAAACAATATTATCCCTATCGTGAGCCTCTACCACTGGGATCTTCCACAGGTTGGACAACATTTAAATGAGTGAAATCTCTAATACAAATGCTTCTGATAGGAAAGGAAGTTTATTTCTAAGTTTAAGGACTATGCGTACTTTAGAAAAATGTTTAAAGATGTCTGTATGCTTTTAAATGCACTTATTTTTTATTCATTTGCATTTTATATATACTGTAGTTCATATACATTGAAGTTTTGAAAAAAATCTTCTGAGCTACTGAAGTATAAATAACAGTCTTTGTTAATAAGAAATGTTATTTTTTAAATAACATTATTGATTCTTGAAATTCTTATTTATGAAGGTTCTCCAAGACAAGTATGGTGGCTGGCAAAATATAAGCATGGTAAATTATTTTAATGATTACGCAAATCTGTGTTTTGAGAAGTTTGGCGATCGTGTGAAACATTGGATTACTTTTAGTAATCCTTGGGTAAGTCATCAATGCTTTCCTTCCAATCGCTCCCATTACTTTCACAGAACATTGGGAACAGGACTGTGTGACACTACAGAAAAGCAAGTTAAAAATTGGAAAGGGAAGGGGGAAGGGAGAGACTTATTCCATTAGTCTTTGTGCCCAAAAAGTCTCAGTGGCCAGATTCTGCACATGGACGGAGTTTTAATCAATGAAATTCCAGTGAAATGTTGAAAAATCAGTAGCTGGAGAGGAGAGAGGCACAGAAATCAGAGGCGCAGTTATAACTTGCCCTTTGTGCAGGGAACAGCAAACTGGCAAGTCAGCCCACTAACTAGTCAACAACAAGCCACAGCATATTATCAACCAAGCAGTGGGGCAGTAGATGCAAACCAAAGGGAGGGAAAGGAAAAAGGGGATTGGAGAGGATAGAGAGATTGAGACGCAGACAGACTGTGCAGAAGAGCACAGGACCTAAGCCCATAGGATGACAGCAAATTCACTACCTCAGCTGTTCTGAGAATAACGACTCTGTGTATTTGTAGGCAGTTGCTGAAAAGGGTTATGAAACAGGAGAACATGCACCAGGACTGAAGCTCGGTGGATGTGGAGCATACAAAGCAGCACACCATATAATTAAAGTAAAACTAAAATTGTGCTTTAAAGTATGTGTAAATTAAGAATTTTTAGCAGACTGATAGTTATTTTGATTCTTTAAATGGAAATACAGTTTTGCAATGATGCAATTTCCAAATAGCACATCGAAATTACCACCTGACTTTAAGCCCCCCATGCATATTCAAGGTAGTTGATGCGACACTGTTGCAACAACTTAAGATTTTTCTTTACAACTTAAGTGTCTTTTACAGTATGTTTCAAACTGGTTGAATAAGAAAATATCTGGGTTACTCTAGAAACAAGGAGTAAAATACTGACCTGCTGAAAGGACTTGAATTTTCTATGTGACTTCAGTAAAGCTAGCTCTCATAAAAATAAACTTTCATTTGCCCGAATAAATTAGGCAAAGACACCCAAAGACTGGAGACATTGGACAGGACACTATACTGAATGCTGTGTGTTATCTTCATGGAGACCTCCTGGAATTTAGGAAGGGAATCTTGCTTAAATGCTTTTTTGACATCTTATATGAAATAAGTTTTTCACAATATACATAAAAGAAATTACGTGATATTTTCAGGAACACCTTAGGGTAAAAACTGCTCTTGATTTTCACTAGCTTTCTATGCTGACCATGGCATAACAGAGTAAAATGTGCATATGATTATTTTTTCTTTTAACTTACAGACTCACGCAAAGGTATGGCACTCTTACAATAACACATGGCGTAGTGAGCAGCAAGGTAATAAGGATTCATTCTGTGATTATGCTTCTATTAAGGGCTTAAAGATTATGCATAAACTGCAGAATTATCACTTTGTGTTTTAAGGTATGGTTGGAATTTCCCTAACTAGTGGTTGGGGTGAACCTGTTGATCCACATAGCCAAACAGATAGAGACGCTGCTGAAAGATACATACAGTTTCATTTGGGATGGTTTGCAAATCCAATTTACAGAGGAGACTATCCAGAAGTTATGAAGAATTATGTAGGTAAGCCCCAGTAACCGACTAGAACTTGAATAAATTACACACAGCATATCACAATACCCCTTGACCAACGTGTCGTTTAGTCAGGTACGCGGACATCGGTCAGACAAGGCTAAGCAGCCCATGGGCCAGCCACAGCTCCTGACCAGTCCGGGGGACACACTAGAACTGAAAAGCAAGGCTGCTGCTGAGCCCAAATGTTGCAAATTTCAGCGCTCCACACTTCAAAGCAAGCAACTACCTCACTTTTCAGTCACAGTTTTTAGTGGCCTAACCAAGCCAGGGAGAGAGTTGGTAAATATTTTTCTGGATTTTTCACCTAAGGACAAGGAACCAGCAGTTTCTCATCTGTAAAGCTTGCCTTTCTACAGGGCTCCACTATCTTTGTTTCACAGAATGAAGAAGACAGGCAATGTACCCAGCAGCAAAGCGCCTGTGTTCTTGTCATGTTATATTTCCAATCATTCTGTTGACATTTACCATGCTCTTTGGAAAAAAACACACTTTAATTCACTGTCTTCTCCATGTATTGCACCCAACTTCTCCAAACCAAAAGGACGAAAGATTATTTAATCTTAAAAAAAGCAATCAAACTAAACAGCCCCTCTACACTAACACTAAGCTCAGGAAAAACGTATTTATTGCTGGTGAGGTAAAGAAAACAAATTTCTGTGCTCCTCAGAAGTATGTTTCCTATAATTATTTTGATAGGTAGGAAGAGTGCCCAGCAGGGCCTGGGGACATCAAGATTACCAACTTTCTCAGTGCAAGAGAAAACCTATATTAAAGGCACATCGGATTTCCTGGGAATAGGTCATTTTACAACTCGTTATGTTCTACAGAAGAGCTTTCCCTTTCTACAAGTGTCCAGTTACCACACTGACCGTGATTTGGCTGAACTGGTGGACCCAAAATGGCCAGCTACAGGATCTAAATGGTTATATTCTGTGCCTTGGGGATTCAGAAGATTACTCAATTTCATTAAGGTGATTACAGAGTAAATCTTTAAAAGAAAGCAAACAAAATAATGCCTGGTTACAGACAGAAGCTGCAGGAGCATTTTAGATTTTCAACAGCTTTACCTATATTTATGTCTTGTCATACTGGGAAGTTTCTTTGCCAAAAAACCCCACCCTAATTTCACTTCAGAAAACTACAGAATTCAGTAATTTTAAAATAAAAACCATAGCTAACTTAAATTCCTAGTTACACATTCTTCTTACTACAGGTAACTGTAAGTAAGCCTAGTAAATGGCTTTTAATGCATTTTACTAAGAATCTCATGTTCTGTCAAAATAAGACGACTTTGTTTATATGACACTGTCTAAACATATCTTTGCTTGCAGACACAGTATGGGAACCCTCTCATTTATGTGACAGAGAATGGAGTTTCTGAGAAGGCACAGCATACGCAACTGTGCGATGAATGGCGGATGGAGTATCTGAAAGGATATATTAATGAAATACTGAAAGGTAATTTTAAAAACATCTTTTCAGTGCATAAGCTTTTTGAGCATTTTCACCTTCTGATTATTTTTTGCTCTTGTATTTGACATCATAGAGAAATATTCACAGATCAAATAAGATGGCAAACTAGACTGATAAGTTTTCACAAAAATGACAATCTAGCCAAACATACTGATGCTAATAAATAGAGTAACCTACATGAGATTTAATACTGTAATAGATCATTGGTTTCCACTATCAGAATGGAGAAATTGCACCTTATTACAGTTCTTACAGAGCTCTAGTGCCTCTAAGCTAAAGATAACGTTTTCAAATAATCTAAATTACTTTATACTTGCCATTCCCCCCCACTCCCATCTCTTTCTGGTATAAAAGAAAACACCTACAGAACCATATTTTAAGGATGACGAACACAGGCAACAAGTTTAACAGAATAATCTGTGTTCTGTTTACAGCTCTAAAGGATGGTGTTAATATCAAAGGCTATACTGCCTGGTCACTGCTGGATAAATTTGAATGGAACAAAGGCTTCTCTGAAAGATTTGGATTTTATCACATTGATTTTGAAAACAAGAACAAACCACGATACCCAAAGGCATCCGTTGAGTATTATAAAAAGATTATCAGTGCAAATGGATTCCCAAATCCAAGACAGGTGACGTCATTTGCTAATTTTTTTCTTTGATATATGAGCAAATATCACATTGAATTCCATGAAACAACTTGCAGGAATACAGTACATGAAATGACACTTTGGTTCTGTGAATTAGGGATGTGTTAAATGCACAGGCCGAGAAGAGACAGAGAAAGTGGAAACAGCCTCAATCACTGTTTCTAAAACATTTCATGAACTCTAACTGGACTTAAGAGATGCAATCAAAAATTTTGAAACATAAGTTGCCAGTGCTTTGCCAGATTTCTAGGCAGAAAGTTACGCATATGTGCTACCTTACTGGAAAATTATATGGAATATATTACGTGCTTTGAAAAATTCTATTAAACAATTAACTATTAGACATATATTGCAATAAAAATCACAAAGATACAGAGAAACTTTCAGAAAATCATGTGTTAATGGAATAAAATAGTTTTGCAGCAATTGTAGTGGATAAATGTTCAAGGACAAAGAAGCAGCTGCTGTGAACGAGACAGAATGTTACAGTTTAATAGAACTGCTATATGTCAACCTTCTCAGGTGGAAAATTGGTATCGGAAGGCCATGGACACTTGCTCTATCGCACACCAACTCCTTGGTACAGGTAATGATGTGTCTTCTGTTTTATAAAAGCGTATTATGTAACTTTCAGATTTAAAATTTCTCTGGAATACTAAATTAGCAGGTCCTAAAAGGTATTTTCTCCCTGAAAATACAACAGTTTTCAAGTACAACAAGCCTCTAACCAAAATTTCTTTATTTACTCTCTCCAACTAAAATCACTGTACCTAAACAGATCAACTTTGGATGTTAATGAAATCCACAAACTCCAAGAGTCACTATTTAAGATTAAGACTAGGGAAGGCAGCATTCTCCTTAAAATAATGAAAGTGCTAATAGCTCTTCCAAACAGAAAACAAACCCAGACAAATCAAAACAACCATGCAGATAACAAAATCTCTAAATGTTTGACTGCTATATAAGATAGAACTATAAAAAAAAATGGACTAAGTACTAGCCTAAGATAGTGTTAAGCCACATTTCTGCTCTTTCATACTCCTGGTAACAAAGCTAATACTAGCACGACTTAGAGCAGCTGCTCAAGAATACTTAATACAGCAGACTTTCCCTGCAGTTTCCACAGTGCCAAGCTAATCCATCTCACTTAAGACCTCTCCAGTGTAATTCAGGACTTTTCATTAATTCCTGAACTAGAAGAATAGTCTACCACAATGGTTTTCTGAAACTTTTAAGAAAGATGAGGTATTATAAAGCCTCATGAGAAGGATGAGATAAATTCCACATGGTAGAAAAACGTCAAAACAGTCATCCTAATTTTATCCTACTTGGCCTCAACTGCCGAGTTACATGTTCTAAGTGAATTAATTGTGTTTACTGAACCGTTTGAGGCTTATCTATGGAGTAAAATTCTACAAAATAAAACCCATTTAGTTTTTCAAAGAGCTACAAGGCAATCATAAAAAGTCTGAAGTGCTTCCCAAGGATTTCTCTTTGACAATTTTACTTTCTACCCTTCCCTTGGGGTGGAAGGAAGAAAAATCAAAGGAACAGTAGAATACTGCTAATGAACTGAAGCCAATTCATAATAAGCAAAGTTTCTGCAGCCCTTCGAGCACTGACATATCTTCAAAAAAATAAAATAAAAAAAAGGGGGGGGTGCGGGGGGAGAGGGAACTATCATGGATTTGCTCCAGCTTTTGCAGACCTACAGAATTTTCTTTGTTTTGTTTGCTGTTTATGCCAATGTCAACGTTTAACAGAAGAATTTTTGCCATAAACGTTCAAAAACATCCTTTATCTATGGAAACTCTAAGTTCACAATTAGCATACTCCAGAAGATTAAACTTCTTATGTATTACTCATTTCTCAAATTTTAGATTCCCTGATTGCTCACATGGAAATGGTGACAGAGATTGTTCTTCCTACAGTTTCCATGCTCTGCATACTCATCAGTATTGTCCTACTAATATTCTACCTTCGAAATCATAGTTAAAATTGCACGCCTACACACATCTTCATTTTGCGTAATAAATAAAATGCAACTGTGATTATATGTTAGTTTACCACAGATGCCTTTTTATACCATTGTGAAGAAATACTACTTCACTTATCCATTTAAGTTTTTTCTATTCAATTCTCAAAAATATAATTTGTTAAAACCAAAACCTAAAGTACATTTTCTTTCTGCATTACTTTCTACTAATTTTTAGTAGCAGATTTTGTTTCTTCTTATTTTTTAAACGACTATACACTTTGTTCACTAGGAAAATAGTTAACTAAGATTAAAGTGATTCAAATCCTGAAAGTAGAAATTTCAAGTAAAAGCCGCTTGCAAATTCTGATTTCAATCTGTTCATCAATACTTTTAATTAGCATGTAACTGCTATTTGAAGACAGACACATAATTTTAAAATTGAAAAGCATTTAAATATTCCAAGAGCGCTGTTCAAACATTAGTTTGTCATGCACGTCTAAAAGCTAGGATAATATATACCTTACTATTTATGCGTGGAAAAGAACTATTTGAAGTGATTAATTGAAGGCAACAATTGTTCAGTCAAATTTGAACTAATGACTCCTGTCTCTCTAGTTTTGTTTCGAGGGAACTAGGTTTACCTCGTATGACTTTATAATATATTACAGACAGAAGTGTATTATATGTAATCCAAGCCCTTCCAAAAGTAATAGTCCCCTCAAATTCACTTCTGCTGCGGGTAGGAACAAGTTAAGTACATGATTATAAAAAAATTATTCCAGAATATGGTCATCTGGCTATATCTGTCCTTCTGTTGTGCTTGCAATTATTTCTCTAAAGCAAACCACCAAGTTTCCTATTTAGCTTGCACTGTATTTTCACACTGCATGTGCATATACTGAATGCAGAGCAGCAGCACATAAATCCAAGAAAGGAACTTGTTCTTAGCTTCTCTTCAAAGGCTAACTACTAAACTGATATTAAGATATAATACTAGGAAAGGGATAAGAAATAAGATACACTGACGAGAAACCAGAAATTATATAAATTTACAGTTTTTTAAAAGCACCAATATTGGCATTTTCCTTATTCTTATCAAGAATAGTTTCTTTTACACAAAACATATCTGTCTCCAATTATTTCATCAGCATATAATGAACTATGTAATTGTTTAGAATTACACCACCAAAATGTTACATACGCTATCTAATCAACATAAGAACATACACATCTCTCATCCCCATGTATTAAAATGATTATGCCCGGCCACTTATACTGACTTTTTTTTCCCAAAAAATGATGCAAAAGTATACAAAGACAACATTTCTAAAATAATTACTTTGCATGAAGGAAAAAAATTAATTTGAAGAGGAAAGAGAAGTATATCCAAGAATACTCCAAAATATAAATACAAGGACAAAGAAAATCAAACTGTAAGAAGTTCAAAATGCCCTGCACGAACACTTCCCAAATATATCTGGATGATGAAATGTCACTTGACACCAGGAAAACATGACAATATTGCTTGTTTTGTTAAGATAATTCACACTTTGAACAGTGTCTGATTGCATTCTTAATGAATAAAAATAAAACTTTAAACCCCAAAGTGCAGAACTTTATTGAATGATTGTAAATATATGAACAAAAATATCTACTGTATTTTCAGGATAATTATACTGTACAGTCATAATTGCACAACCTTTATAAACAAACTAGGTGCGTACGGATGAACTATGGCTATTTATGTTACACTTCAAGCATACTAAAGCAAGTAACTCTTTTTAAAAGATACATTGCTCTTCCAGTCACAGGGTGTTCCTAAATATACTGTTGGGACACAGACAATACTGAACCTTCCCCTTTACTGTACCTTTCAAGTGCCTGCCTGCAGAGTAACATGCATTATGTGAAATGCACCTGACTGCACTTAGCCATTGTAATAAAATACATTTTTTCTTCACTGCTTTCTTTAACCGTGGAATCAGAAAAGAGACCTGCATAAACAAAAGGAAAAGATATGATGAGCCACTCTTCTTAGAAAGAGAAATTGCAGTGATTAGTTCACACAGCAGCTTCAAGAACTGGTTTCAAAACTTCAGGTTTACTGTAAGTAGCACTTCATTAAAAAAAACTAAGAATGACAGGAAAGCTTTACTAAAGCATTACCCTGTATCAAACCTCACCGCAAAAAGGCAAATTATTTCTATACCAGTCTGTATGTTTAATTCTTCCCCCTTCTCATGCTTTTTCACTTGTTCTACATTTGATTGCAGCAAGGCATGTCTTCTCTCTTTAGCACCTGCTTGCTTCTCTGACTAGAGACCAGCATTCAAAACCAGGTAAATTTCTCTTCAAACCCATTCTCAGATACACTGGCAAAGATTTTAGAAATAAGTTCTAAGTCAGCATAATGAATGCTTAATCATATTGTATTTGGAACTATTCCAACATTTTAACGTTAAAAACAACTCAGCAAAGGTGAGAGGGCAGAAAGTCACCACTTTCTGAAATTTTTTTAGTCTCTAAATACCACCTCACCCTTTTGTTAAAAGGCAAAACATCATTTCTCTTTTGCTGAAAAGTGTAAGTACGAAAACATTTAGACCCACCAAAACCCAGTATAAAAAATGAATTTATTTGAAGCATGTACTTTCACTATTTCATTTCACTACAAATATTCCTCACCTGTATTGTTTGATAGCTTATGTTCAGCTGGAGGATTAGTACTAACTTGCCATGTTGTTCTAACCTTCTGCAGTCCATGCCCACTACTTATGTCCACCTTCCATACTTCTGGTTGATCACTGAGAGAATAATCAAAAAATGTCAAAACTCAGTCATGTATTCTGTCACATCTGAATTTTAATGCTACAAACATTGAAGTTTCTCTTACTTGCGATAGAATTTCTTGACAAGAGCTGGTCTGATCGGCAGTTGAAATACATGTTTCTCATTCAGAGGGTTTTCCTTATAATACTTTATGCAAATTCTAGAACAGATATCAACTAGTTACTTTCGTTGGAGAAAAATCTGTGCAACATTGCATAAACCTTGTGCAAAATTAGCTATACTCTCTGATTTCAGGATTTCCTTTGGTTTACAGATTTTAGTCACAGAGCAAAATTTAGCAGGAAGATATAATTGCTGCTTCTCCAGTCTCATTATCATCAACATTAAGCAGGGCTGCTTATTTTTTTTTATAAGAGAGTTTCTTTACAACTGTCAAAAAGAATCTATTTGGTTTTGTCATTTAAAGAGCAAGAAGTAAAAAAGCAATAATTACTGTGTCAAAGGGAAGAGGTTCTCATGTTTAAACTCAAGTAAGACTGTACAGCTGAGCATTACTTCCAGCATATGGTGAAGCTTTTGAACACGATGAACTTGTTCTTGTAGATCTACTGATGTGGAAATGAAGTAATCCTGCAACAGCAAACAGCTTCTGCTCTTAACTGGACACTCAATTTCTACAGACACACAACACATCCTCAGTATACTGAAATAATTTTCCTGTTTCTTTTGAGAAGCTCGAATTTTAAGAATGGCCCAGCAAACTCAGAACAAAGTTCCATGCTATCAAAGTACAGGCAAAGGTTCACTGCCTTGCCTGACAATGACCCATACCAGATACCCAGGAAACAATATACAAATAAGGCAACAACATAATGACATTTCTGCAGTATATTGTTTCATCCTTACGATTTGCAATTCAGTTTCTCAGCTTATAGGAATGATATGACTTGCATCCCACCATCAGCTAGGTGTGCTCTACTTTATACTACTTTCAGAGTTAAAAAAAAATAAAAATAAAGCATCTCACCAAGTAGGTTAATGTTGCAAGTTCCTGGCCTGTAAAATGAACAGGGGCAGGGGGAAAATATTAAAATTTACTATATAGCATCTGATGAAATATAAGCAACTTTCAGGTAATCAAACAGGGAATTCTACCAAAGAAAAGCACAATGTCACTAGGACTGTGATACGATTTATTGACATGATTACTCACTCAAAACAAGAAAACACCTGTAAAGTGGCATGGCTGTATAGGCATTATTTTATTTACCACCAAGGCTGCACAATGAAGAAACCCACCACATACTTGGAGACAACCACCCTCCTTGGGACATAGATTTACAAATAGTGAAAATAAAAAAGCAAATGAAACCAAGAATGAAAACAGGATGAAAAGCAAAAAATAAATGAAGACATGAAGAGACAAGTGATGCAGGTAACAACAATGATAAACCACAAACCCCTTGCACAGATTAAAAAAAATAATAATATGAAAGCTGTAATACTGAAAACAAAGCCATGTTTTCAAGAGAAAACACATGTAATTTACAAAAAGCTTTCCACCCTAGCTTTTGTTTCCAATATTATATATATAAGACTAATTAAAAATATCATTCTAAATACTACAGACTGTACAGACACAGCTATTACAAATAAATACCCTCGCCTCATTTCCTTTTAACCCATGTAGACCATAAAGGAAAAGACAGAAAGAACAAGAGAGTGCTATTTTTTCACCTACAGCAAACAGATAAGGAAACAAAACAATCCACAGTTATATAAATCTGATATTTATTTTATCTGAAGGTCAACTTAAAGGTTTTTTCAAATTGAAAAAGAAATACTGTTATGCAAGCTATAGTTATTTTGAAACAAAGTAATTCAACAAAAGTAGTTTTTTTTTCATTTCAAAACTATATACAACTTAGAAGTATAATTATTAAGGAGGCTGGAAACAGCATTTCAGCAGATGGGAGCAGAAGTGAGATCAAGGTTACCAAAACCTTCATTGTTTCCTGCATGAAATAACATGATTAGAGATTTGAAAGAAAAGGTAACAGCTATCAGGCTTACCGACGAAAAAATTGACATAATCCTTCTTCACCTTATCCAAACCAATCTCCAGGAGCATTTGAACTGGAGTGATGCCATCGAGGGAAATGACCTCCATCTTTCCATGATAAGACTGCTGAATCAATTTACTTAGCAAACTGCTACTCCCTTGATGAATCTAAAAATTAGAAAAGTTTTCTTGTGGTGTTAACTGTGTACAAAACATCATAAACATTGTTTAGAAGTACAACACCACGGAAACCGAGGCAAACTCTGATATGTGAGTTATTTACAAAACAATAAACACAGAAACGAGGAGCAGTTAAGTGACAAGCTATATTCTACTTCAAACAACTCAAAATTTTAACATATATTGTGAAATACAAATACATACCCACGGCTGCATCTCACCATGTTCCAGGGATTTTATGATCAGTGTGAAACAATCTATCAACTCTTGATAGGAACTGACACCTTAAGAAAAAAGATGCAGTATTTTATTTATCAGTCCAGGCTCTCTGTCTAGCTGTTAAGTCAGTAACAATAGGCCAACACATACTTGCAAGAACAAACCCCCTCATTTAAAGAGCGATAGCTGAAATGAGAGATTGCACTGCTTTTTGTTAAGTTTTTCATATCATGATTGTAAAAAGGGTTACTCTAAAGAAACAATGATCAAGAGACCACTGAACTGCACTTGACTGTTGAAGAACAGCACAGGGCAGAAGCAGATTGTCATGTAACACATTTTGGCTACATTCTTTCTATATACATTGAAGCTCGGCACATTTCATAAATTTAACTGAACATCTATCTAGAATATGAACTATTAGTGTCCATTTATCCAACTAACTGCTTCCTAAGCAAGAAAAAAACCTTCAACATTGTGCAGCTAACACTGCCTTTATGCAGGACACACTGCTGCAATCACAGTACATTTTCGCTATCTACAACTAAAAGAAAACCAAAAAACAATTGTAGCTATCTACAGCTAAACACAACAGTGGTCACACTAGTAGAAATGCAAGGGATTTAAAAGTTGCATAACTCCACCCCTCAAACAGAAAGAAGTTGTTCCAAATTCTGGAACAGCTTAACAAAAGTTAATTAGCAATCTGAAAATAAATTCATAAAAATATATTTTACTGAAGGATTGTGAGAGGTATTACAAAAATGATAAAGGTTCTGTCCAGCTTTATCAACTTAAAAATCGTCCTTCAGATCTAGAAACACAAACATTTGATAAAGTTTTCAGTCTTAGAGCAGATGAGTACTACCGACTCTTTATTACCTTTTACAATAAAATGAAATATAGTATCCCCTGCTAGATGCTGGTCTACCTTTATATGTTGTAAGGAAGTATATCATCTTACAATTCTAAAACTAGCTCTTTTAGAAAAAGCCTGTTGATAATTTTCTGAAGAGCTGACCAGTCCTTAAAACTCAGAGAAATTTATATACATTTCACAGAGAAAGCAGTACAGTATAGTAGATACACAGAACAGAAGAATTGAAGTAAAACATATGAGGCAAAACCCCACAATACACTTACTTCTCATTTTGCACCATAATTGTTCAGCAAAATCCAGGTCTTCTCGCTCACTGAAGACTGATTTTATTGAACTGTCCACCGCAGCTGTGTCACATTTGATTTTCTGAAAGTATTCGTCTTAAGTAAAAAAGGATGCCTAAGATTCAAAGACCTTATGAATTCAAATTTTCTCCAGAGATCAAAACCGGGTACATCACTAATTTTTCTCCTTTTCCAGGGAAACTACCACACAGAAACCACTAGCGCACAGTAATTTGGAAGCATATTTTTATTTAAACATGAGACTAATCCTCTTCAGAATGATCACACTGGATCACTGCTAGCTTTGGACCAGGAAGTGAAGCCTGCTATCAGAAAGACTTTCAATCATAGCCAAGTAAAGCTTGACCAGACTGCCTAGCAAAACCCAACTGCTTAGCTCAGGATGGTCCTTTTTGCCTTACAATAGCACGACACACAGTGCCCTGGGACGCCAAAATTCTCAGAACACAAGACTATCTTCCTGTTACCCTGATCCTAAATCCTTCTGGTTTAGCTGATACAGAAATCACTATATTTTTAGCTTATCAACAAAACGCAACTTCCCTCTCAATAGCAAAAAGACTCAAAACCTTTCCTCGTAGACTGAAAGGGAAAAAGAATCTTAATATAGCTGAAGACATTTTTCTAATTTGTATTTGTCCATTGCTTTAGAATATCATATGGCTTTAGACAAATAGAGCACATATCCAATTGATACTATTAAATTGGCCCCAAATCATTAAATTAGGCAAGAAAAGCAAATTAGCGATAGAACGGAATAGTGTAAAGATCAGAACTCCTGAAAGAAACTAGGACATCAGGAGACTGATAGCTTTAGGTGATGACAGACAATGGTGTGTGATTGCAGCTGACATAAACAGTTCAATTTGCAAGCTTTTGGTAGCAAAAAAGCAGGGTAATGAAGCAAATCAAAACAGCTCCACGCCACTAAGTTATATAAAGAATAATAGGCACTGGTAGATCATTCAGATAAAAAAAAAAGGGGGGGGGGGAGGTTTTCTGAAGGTAAAAATTACGTGGACTTTCTATTAGAGAATAGCTACGGAATTCCTAATTTTGCCGTAAGGCCTTCTTCCCTTATTTTGACACAGCAGAAACAGAAAGCAAGAGATCTTTCTTTCTTTACATCTTTGTCTATTTGTATATATACCTAAATAATATACAAGACAGTCAAAATATGAAACAATTACAGTTATAAGGGAAACAAGATAACACAGCAATCAGTAGGAAATTGCATATACCTCCGTTTCATTCTTGTTCCCAGATATACAATATCCATCCAGCTTCTTCTTTAGATCTAGCAGACAACAAAAATAAATTTCATCATTATGAAAAAAAAATACCATCAAACCCATTGTATAAATCCCCAGACACATCATAATTAACAAATACACTGACTGGATGGCTAATAGACAAATTTATCCACTTCAGAATTGGTTTTACTGGGTAAGAATAGAGTCTGAAAAGATAATTTCTTCAATATTTTTTATTATAAGCTATAGATTTTCCCCATATACCTTTACTAAATTCTAAGTATTAACTTGTTACATTCCAGTGTGGAAGCAAAAAGGGGTAGTAAGTGGTCTAGTAAGTGTCTCTGGTTTTCTTCCATATGTATTTGTCAGAGTTTTAGCCTGTTGTATCTTTTGCCGAAATTTCATCCACATACTAAAAAAATTTACAGTTGTATTTGAAAATCTCTTGGTGCATTCCTACATATGATTCTCTTTTTAGACTTGTGTTCTAGTATCTTAATCTTCTGACAATACACATATTGTTCACAACAGTATTCAGAAGGAATCAGTAATTCACTTCATTTTAAGATGTCATCAAAGTATTGTTTTCCACCAGCAAAGGGACACTTAGCACATTTAGAAGCTCATATGTGTGCCAGATAAACTTGAAAGATGCATCCAGAAATCTCTCAATTGCTTTTTAAAGATAATTGTGTCATTTTATAAAGAATTACTACTTTTATAAAAGATATTAGGACAAAGAAAAATGACAGAGATGTACTTACCTATTTAACTACTTTGTGTAGGTAGTTATAGCATAGAAATTAACATGTCTAATTCTAATACTTTAAAAATTGTATGTGGAACTTCTTTTTTTTTATTTCTATGAAATGTGACATCCCCCCAAGTATCAAGCAGCAATTACCAGTCAGAAATTCCTGTACCAGTTTGACAGCTGAATCGGACTGTAAGGGCTGAGGCCACTCAGTCACACCTGTCTTCAAACCCTCGGCCAAAGCCTAAAGGCAGCGTGAAAATCAAAATAACACAAATCAGTTCTTGTTTGAGGTTCCACATGTGTCATACATCAAGATGTAGTTAACTTCTCCAAGGATCATACAACTCTCTCTGTACAGCTAACCATCAATTTAGAAACTTCTTGAATTTCCTGGCTTTGGTGTTCATGAGTTGTCCTCTTGGTCTTCAAGATTCCTAAAATTGAACTCAAAGTTTATTCTAAAATAAAAGCCTAAAGTTATCTTTGAAACATCTGATAAAGTTTTAAATAAAGTAAATTAACACCAAAAAAATATATCACGATTCCATGTAAATCTGAAATTGGAATTTCTCACTTATACTTACAAGAAGAAACTGCAGTTCCTTATATAGCTGATATACAGGACTTCGGGGGTCCCCGGACTCCACTGCAATATTCTGAAAGTTCCAGAAGTTTGTGTCAGTTTCAAACTTTCAAAAGCAAGAGTCCTAAAATCTTCATTAGTAAAACTCTCATTAGCATAATTTATGAATTAGCTTAAGAATACATTGTGTTGCTTAAATAAAGAATAATAAACACAAATATCAGGAGTCAAACTTACTTTCTATCCTTTACACTACTCATGATGTAAGCCATGGAAAGAGTTTGGGTTTGTTTGCTTTTTCCTTCTTGACTTACCAGTGTGGCAGCTGAAATTAGCGGGGGTGTCTGCAGAATCTTATCTATAGGATTCCAGGTAATATCAACATATATATTCCTTTCATATCGTACAATTGTGTCCCCTACTGCAGCAGCTCTACTAAGTTCATACTGAACAAAACCTTTTGTCATCACCTAAAATGAACAGATTAAATAAATTTAAAAAAAACCAGCAAAAAATGCCCAAGCCAGCACAACATCATTTTGTACGCATGCAAAATAATTTTAAAAGCATTTCAAGCACACACACAAAAAGGGCTAGTATCCGACAAACGCATTACAACATAGGGAGTTCAAAAGATACTTCAAACTATTATACTATAGAATCATATGAAAGTGAGCTTCTAAATAGATCTATAAAGCTTCCCAAAACCAGTATCATACACCCAAACCCAGAGTTTTGAAACTTAGATTGGAGTCATGACAGACTGTAAAAACCTACATTAGATGTGTGATGGGTCATTTTATGTGCCATTTTGAGCTCTTCCAGGTTTGCAAAATTGGTTTTATTAGCTGTAGGACCTAGGAAAGGAAAAAAGTAAGAATCAAAAGAACATTTGACAGAATTCAAGTTTGGTGCTTAAAATTAATTCTCAAATACTCCTTTCAGGCAAGTACAACTTGTGTTGCTTTTTAGAAGGCAGGCATTCTTCTTGCGTTTGTCCTATTGTTAGTAAGAGCTGGTGTTAACATATAAATGTTCTATAAGAGTCTGCTTGTGTAAGAAGTTGAATGGCAGCAGTTTAAGTCTGCTAAGTTACTGCACCTGAGTGAAGGTATCCTGCAGTTACTATTGCATTATGTTAAAAAGTTATCTCCACCACACACCATGGGTTAAAAACATCTTTTCTTTTCTCTATCTTTCTTTCCTACCTCCCTGTTTTTTTTAAAAAAGGACGATAGAGTAGTACCAAGCCAACATCACACAAAGAACAAACATAGCAGCACTACATCAACATTCCTACATTTTTAATCCTTCCTTATGTAATTGTATGTGTAACATTATAAACTTACTATCACATGTAACCATATACAGATTGATCCCTGTGATTTTGTTTCCAGCTTTCAGAGGTTCAGCTCCAAGCCAACAAGTATGTTCAGGATCAGAACCATCACACCTTATCCAGAGGGGAGGGAGCACAACCAGTTCACCTATCTGCAAGTGCGTCATATTTGGATTTTGTGCCATTGTATATAATGAAATCAACTGCCTAGAAATATGAACAGAAAAAAAATATATAAAGATGCCAGAAAGTATAGCTAAATCTATTCCTTACGTAAGACTCCTATCTACTATGCTTCATTAGCGGACATCAAATCATTTCACAAAAAGAATGCAGTATTATAATCCTCTGAAGTCACAAAGGAGGAAAAAAAATATCATAACTGAGAATATATTTAATATAATATTTTAATTTACACTGAAGATTCTGAAGTTATAATTTAATCTTACATTTTAAGCATGTTAAAAGGATAAGGTACTTAAGCAAACTAGTCACCATGTTTTGGTACCATGCCTTGATATTTTATTAAGAGCCAAAGATCCCAATCAGCTTTATTTATTTATTTTTTTAACAGAAGCTTTACAAAAACAAGCACTGAAGTCTTAGTAAGCTTTCTTTGCTCGCCTACAGACAGTCCCATTAACCTAATGGGACAGCTCACAAGCACTTTTCCAGTACCTTGACTTTAGCTACTTTGTTAGGAATACTTTTAGCCAGGGGAGACCATTTTGAGGATGAAAAGTATCTACTCCCTAAAATAATTAGTAATTTAATTTGGGGGGTCTAGAAATAATACAGATTCTCAATATTAGCAAGAGAAACAAAAGTTGCAGAAGAAAACTACATCAAAAGGGGAGGAAGACCTTTGACACTTACTTTGCTCTGCTGACAGAAAGAGCCACTGGCCCAGAACTCTCCTTTGGTGAAAGCTCAGAAGCATAAATAGCATCATCAGTTTTTGATTTTTCCATTGGGTCACCTTCTTCATTGTGTCTCTAAGCAAAATGCATAGGTAAGTCAAAAAGTGCAAGGTATGTGAAAATATTTGATGGGAATTCAAAAGTCTAGATTACATGAAAAAAATCAACAACATACACACTTACTGCTTTCTGCAAAATATATATCATACTTTTTCCATTCCAAAATCCTCTGATGGGACTTTTGTGACTACCACCAATCAAACAGATCTCTACATCAGTCTGGAAAAAAAACCCAAAAGCAAAAACTTTTTAATACACTACATACAAATGCTCCATTTCAGCATTTTTTTTACACCAGAAATTGCAAAATTAATAACTAATTCCACAAACCATTTCCCAACCCTACTGTAACCACTCGTAACTCATAAGGCTTTCCTACTTCAGGAGAACACAGTTGCTGCATGCCAGAGGTGGAATCAAATCAACTGAAAATGCAACAGCTTTCAACTAACCAACACAAAAAAATTAATCTTTAACAGTTTGATTCTTTGAGAAACTGAGGTTTGGTTTGACGCACAAAACTTCAGATAATCCGAGACGTAAGGGATCATTGCTGTCAAGTAGCGACTGCAGTCAACAGATATCCTTGAGATGGAGATTGCTCGTTTAAAGTAACATTAAGTATCAATTGATCATTTCTCTGAATGTCTCATGAGAGCTCTAAGCACTGTTTGGAGACATTAAATAAATCAAGCCTGTTCGCGAGAACGAAGGGATATCAGTCTTAGGTTTTTCCATGCACACAGAGAAGTATTGCTTGATCCCTCACATCTAGTCTGTTTTTCACATTACTGTATATTTAAACAATCACTTGATTTTATTTCCAAGCTATTATCAAACCTACACAAATCCCAAGATTAACACAACTAAATAGCATTAGAGATTTTCCCGCCATTCCCATGTTCCAAAAGCCACTTGAAGCAACCGCTGTTCTCATACAGTTATCTTACCCCTCATAAAAGTACTTAGATAAAAAGCGTGCCACCAGAGCTGCAAGTGAAGCACAAAGCTCCCCCCCCCTCCCCCCCCGAGTGCAGGCCACAGCCGCGCAGGGGCTGCAGCAGCTCGTTCCGCTCCCACCAGCAGCCGCCCGCCGCAGCCCCACACTCGCTGGTGTACCTGATCATCACAACAGTTACAAACAAGATAACTGTTAACAGGTGCCAAAAATATCAGGTGGAAGGCGGGAATGAGCAGGGAGGTGCAGGCTGGTGCCGGCCCCGGGAGGGCGGCACTCTGGCACCGGGTCTCCTTCCCCCTCCTGAGGCAGAGGCAGACCCAAGGAGGTGTTGCTGAGGTAAATATTCTTTTTTATGCGATATCCCCACACATAATTCAGCTGTCGGTCAATGGCTGCGCATTTTAAACACACACACACAGGTTACGTGACTGTATTTTCACAGATATACTTACCTCGAAGAGATACGGATGTTCAGGGGTGCTTCTCCCCGCTTCTTCATATATTCTAAAAGAAAATAAAACGTTAACGTACGTAATATCTTTTCCTCTGCATTCCTCATTAAGCACTAAGCTTAATTGCGTAAACTACACCACCGCAGATCCAGAATCTGTGCCTCGGCAGCTTCCCCACACGCCGGGGCGCCGCTGCCCCAAGCCAGCCCCCTCAGCGTCACGGCAGCCGCCACCCCGCGGCGGGCCCGGACCCACCGGCGCAGCTGCCCGTACAGCGCGGCAGCCGCCCGCCACCGCGCCGCCGCCATCGCCGCCCGCCGCAACTGAACTGCGCGCCTCGCCCGCCCCCCGCCCCTACATCCGGGGCGGGTGCCCGACGGAGACAAAATAATTATTCTTTACTCTCCTAGGAGAAATTTTTATTTGTATTTATTCTCTCCGCACGCCTCCTCGTGGAGGAAAAAGAAAAAAATTACCTCAAAAATGTTATAATTTCTGTGAGACTGAGTGACTCGTCACGTTGAATCCCTCCGCCAGAAAGGAGTTCCCCGGTTTGGGAGGCGACTGAGAGCGACAGAGGGGCCGGGAGGGAGAGAGTTGGGCACCGCGCGGCGCGGCGCAGCCGGAAAGGCTCGGCCTAAGGCCGGGGTCCGGAGCCGACCGGCCAGCGCGGCAGAAGGCGGCGGGCAGGGTGCGGAAGGACATCGCTCATCTGAGGCGAGAGGAACGAGTCCTTCCTTTTCCGGTCGGGGCTGCGGCGGGGACGGGCGGCAGCACGAGAGGCTCTGCCGCCGCCACCATGGTGAGGCGCGGGCCGCGGGAGCGCGGCGGGCCGGGGGGGGCTGGGGCCGGGGCCGGGCCGGGTAGCGGGTCGGGGCTGGTGGGAGGCAGGCCGTGCCGGCGGGCAGAGCCGTGCCGCGGGCAGCCCGAGGGCTGGGGGCGTGGGGCGGCCGGGCGGCCGCCATTTTGGAGCCGTCAGCGCTGGGCCTGCCGCGTGGAGCGGTGTGGGGAGGCCGGGCCGGCCGGCGGGCTGGAGAGGGGCCGGGGCGGGCCGCGGCGGGGGTCGCGGCCGAGAGCTCGGCTCGGGACGTTAGAAGTCACGCTGTCCTCGGGCAGCGTGGGACGTGGGGCCCGCGTCACCTCCTGGCAGGGCTTTCTTATTTTGCTCACGTGTTTCTCTAAAGCAAACCCAAACGGATGCTTTGCACCCATGTAGAGTGAAAAAGAGTGATTTCTGTAAAACCCCTTTTGTTTATTTTAACCTTTTTTTGTTGTTCCGAAACAGGCTTTTTAGAGGCCTTGGTCTGGAACCAGGTCGCAAATGAACAACGTATCTTACCAGTACAACTGAGGTTTTGATATGGTTCCTTCACCCTGATCAAGTTTTTTTCTTGCGTTGGGGTCTCCACACTAACTGCAGCAGTCGGTGCCTTGCTAGTAACCAGTATTGGATACACAGATAGTACTTTGCTGTTAGGTGGTTAGTTCTGAGTCATGTAATATTTTTAATACCTCTAAAATGAATTGTGGATGGGAAGGGGAAGGAAGATGCTTTGCCTGTGCTATTGCCACGAGTTATTAATTAATAACAAATACAGTATAATGCTAAAAGATTATTTTTTTAAAGGGTGTTGGTCGTACCAGCAGGCGATTATTGGACATCTCTTCAGCTTTTGGAAGGGAAGCTGGTACTGCTAGCAGTTAAATTTTTCATCTCAAATTTTGAGGCATCAGGGATTGTTCAGAGTGCCCAGGCTTTACAATCTTACAAACTTCAGTCTGATGCTAAGTTTGGTTGCTTGTAGTCTATATTGGAGAAGTCGCTGCACCGTTTCAAATGTTAAACACAATCTAAATAACAAGCTTTTGGTGAACTGGATAAACACAGGTGGATTTTATATAGGCTCTTTTAAATGGTAGAAGGGAAGTAATTTAGAAGGTGTTTCTAAAGAGCCCAGAGTTTCACTTCTAGGTTAGTTTTGCTCAAATGACTTGGAAATCGATTGAATTTCAAACCTCAGGTACAGTTTTCTGAATGTGGATTGTGCTGTGGAGTACGATTTTAAGTGAAAATTATTGCTATGATGATGTAATTTGCGTCTTATCCAGTGTTCAGTGACAGTTGCCTGCTGTCAGCATGCTGGCACTGTTGAACTGAAGACCCCTTCATTCTGAGCAATATTTGATGAAACTGAGTGCTAACAATTGACCTTACTTGTGCTTCAGAGCTGGGTTTTTTTCTTTTTCAGGCTTGCGCTCGACCGTTGA
Source organism: Falco rusticolus (assembly GCF_015220075.1). Lineage (NCBI taxonomy): Eukaryota > Metazoa > Chordata > Aves > Falconiformes > Falconidae > Falco > Falco rusticolus. The sequence continues at coordinate 5,514,353 of NC_051193.1, forward strand.
TATCAGTCTACTCTGAGAAGGGGGAAGCATCAGGCAAAAATGTCACCTTGCCTGCTGTGTTCAAGGCTCCCATTCGCCCCGATGTTGTGAACTTCGTTCACACCAATTTGCGCAAGAACAACCGGCAGCCCTATGCTGTCAGTGAACTTGCAGGTATGGCTAGACCACAAAATGGAGAGAAAAGCTTGTGTTAACCTTTGACTTTAATGTAGGTGAGCTAAAATTGAAACTAATTTAGAACTGAAATAAGAGAAGCTCTGTTCAGTGGGGTTCTGTATAGAAGGAGAGGCAACTCTTCTGGTTATTCAATCTCATTTAAAATTGTATGAAATTTTTGTAATATTCTGGGGAACAGCATGGTGATGTAAGTTCTTGATGCATCTGGGCTTTTATCTGAAATGTTGTTACCAGGAGTGCTGTGGTGCCTAGCTCCTTGAGTGGAATCTACATTCTTTGCAAGAAAAACAGAAAATGTCTGAAAGGATTGATCAGGCGCAAAACTGTGATGAAAAATAGTGCTTTATAATCCCTGCTCCGGGTTGACCACATGGCACTTCGCTGAGGCATTTGCCAAGAAGAAACCTGTGCAAATGGGCGTAAATAAAAAGAGTTGCTTCAAAAGCTTGCAGGTGCAGAGAGCTTCTGCTTCCCAATAAATTTGTGCTAGGAACATGCATTATCAAGTTTGTTTCTGATGGTGTTTCACGTAAACGTTTTAGCTTACTAGGAACAGCAGTGCCACTTTGGACCTCCAAATTGAGAATCAAGCTTAGAAGTTCATGTGTTAATGTACTTGATTCTACCAAAACACATCTTTAATGTGGTAAGAGTTAGTTTACCCCTGATCAGGATTAGTTTTGCTGAACTGATGAGATTCCACTTCATTGGTCCGTGTTTTTGAAACACATGATAACAGTGGAAGTTCTGATTGGTGTTCTTGAACTCAGTGTATCTGTGACTTTGGGAAAATTGCAGCGATGTCGCTATGTGAGTTAAAATGTTTCTGTTCCAGGTCATCAGACCAGTGCCGAATCTTGGGGTACTGGGAGAGCTGTTGCTCGTATTCCTCGAGTACGAGGTGGTGGAACTCACCGCTCTGGCCAGGGTGCCTTTGGAAATGTATCCTTTCATAGCTGCTGCTTGCATTGGGTGCACTGAACTCATCAAGCAGAAAAATTATTTTTTAAGTATGTAAATGTGAAATGGAATCTTCTACTTGAGGTAATGGCTACCTGCAGGGATCTAGACCACCAGGCTTGAGAAATTTGTAATGTGATTAGAACCTTCTGAATGCAAATTCAGACTTGCTTTAATGAACAGCAGCTGTCACTGATTTCACACACACACTGCAAGAGCCGTGGATGCCTTGAATCTCATGTGATGCATATTGTCTTGCCATGATGTCGTAATTTGCGTCCTACTCTGTGCTCAGTGACAGTTGCCTGCTGTCAGCATACTGGTACAGATGGTTGACGAACAGTTAATGCTGAGCAAGGACTAAAGAGTCTCACTAGAAAAATAAGCTTCAGAAAGGTTATTCTTAACTGTAGATACATAGATGTGTCGTGGAGGCCGCATGTTTGCCCCAACCAAGACTTGGCGACGCTGGCACCGTAGAGTGAACACGACTCAAAAGCGTTACGCCATCTGTTCTGCTCTGGCAGCCTCTGCTCTTCCGGCACTGGTCATGTCTAAAGGTGAGAATTCTGTCTCTGGAAATGTTTGCTGGTGGTTCTGCGTTGCCTGGGCAGTACCAGTCACTATGTGATTACTCAAAACATTTCTCGTGGATAACTAAATTCTTTTTAGAGGCAGTCTGTTCCTGGGTGGCAGGGTATTACTGTTACATACAGCTCGGGAAGGTAGCGGTTACGCGGTGTGGGAAGTTAGGTGATGCTGGGGCGCTTTTGTGTCTGTTGCTGATGTGAATCTTGTCTGTGCAGTTTATGGAAAGGAATTGAATTTTGAATTGCACGGCAGTTCGGCTTGATTTCTGTTCATGGAAGCCAAAGGTTTGCTTAATATATACTTGGGTACGTAAAGTGCTGTCAGAGGCAGACCCATGAGTCCACTAAAATGTCACTGCTGCGGTGCTACTAGGCCTGAATATTAGATCATTAATTTAATTTCCACCGTTTATTGTTTTGTATCATTTCTGACTATGTAAGACAGTAACCCTGAGAAATGCATACAGCTGAGATCGGTGGGTAACTTAGTGTCTTGTAAAATCCTTGCTAGGCCACCGCATTGAGGAGATTCCAGAACTCCCTCTGGTCGTTGAGGACAAAGTCGAGAGTTACAAGAAAACCAAGGAAGCTGTTCTCCTTCTTAAGAAGCTTAAAGCTTGGAATGACATCAAAAAGGTGAGTTGATGGGGATGTTCTTAAAAGCAAAACCTGGGTGATTCGACTCTGCCTTGTCACAGTAGGAACTCAAAATAGTGTGTGTTTTGATGCTGCCAGTAATGCCTTGGTAACAAAACTAGTAGAAACTGTAAAAAAAAGAAGAGTTTAAGCAAAGTAAATTTCTTACTACACTGCTTTACTCTGTCTGTAATGGTCTTCATTTTGGTGTTAGTGTAACATTAATAGCACGCTTTTTTTTTTTTCTTTAACTGTAAAGAATGATGAACTTCTCACTGGTCCGTGTTTCAGATACGCAGTGATGATTGTGAAGTTCTGACTAAAGCAGTTTTACTGTGTCTTACTGGTGGGATTTGGGCTATTTTGAATATTCACCGTGTCATTTTTATACAGGTTTATGCCTCCCAGCGTATGCGGGCCGGAAAGGGTAAAATGAGGAATCGCCGTCGGATCCAGCGCCGGGGGCCCTGCATCATCTACAACGAGGACAACGGTATCATTAGAGCCTTCCGGAATATCCCAGGTAATTTTAACCTGGGACACACTTGCTTTGGGGTTGGGAGACTGCCTAGAATGATGAGATTCCACTTCACTGGTCCGTGTTTCTGAAACACATGATTTTGTGGAAGTTCTGACTTGCTGAAGTAGCTAATATGTTCTAAGAATGTGTTCTGGTGATATGGAGGGTGTTTATGACAAATGTTACAGCCGTTGCTGACCCAAAACTGCATTTGGAGCAGTTAAAAATGAGGCTGTCAAGTTTGTTGCTGGTAAAAGGCTGATGATTATTTTTAAAACGTAATAATTTTTCATACATAGGTGTAACTAATGTCGAAGCTAAGAAGTACACTTAAACAGACAGGGGCTTTCTCATGTGTTTATTGCTTGGTTTTGCATTCCTTTATTTTAATCCCAAACTAAAGGGATTGGTTTGCCTGTTTTCCTACAGGAATCACTCTTCTCAATGTGAACAAGCTGAACCTGCTGAGACTTGCTCCCGGGGGCCACGTTGGACGTTTCTGCATTTGGACGGAAAGTGCCTTCCGCAAGCTGGATGATCTGTACGGCACCTGGCGCAAAGCCGCTACGCTGAAGAGCGACTATAAGTAAGCTCGGACAGCATGGGCGCGGCGGGGCTGTCACGGGCTCTTCCGTTGGGAGGCAGAATATTAGTGAGATGAATACGAGTACTTCTTCCTGAATGCCAGTTTTCATTGAACAAGCCATATTTTTATCACCCAACTTAACGCTTTGGACGTTGTTTCGCAGCCTGCCGATGCACAAGATGACCAATACAGACATTGGGAGAATCATGAGAAGCCAAGAAATCCAGAAGGCACTGCGTGCTCCAAAGTAAGAATTCTTACTTGAGGAATGTGAAGTGCTGTGCCCCTTTAGTAACTGCCACGCCTGAGGCTTTGTAGTGAGTTTGGCGATCTCTGCGCTGGGACGTTGGGTAGAGCTGGGGTTTCTTTAATTTCTGGGTTTAAATAGTAAGAGATTACGGTGCTCCAGACTTCAGGGAAAATGTAGCAGAATGTGAATTGTGAAATAAGATGGTGACACCTGTTTTCTTCTCAGGAAAAAGATTCGCCGTAGAGTCCTGAAGAAGAACCCACTGAAGAACCTGAGAATCATGATCAAGTTGAACCCATACGCCAAAACAATGCGACGCAACACCATCCTGCGCCATGCGCAGAATGTGAGTGAGCGTGGAAGCCGCTGGCAGCCGAAATAGGGTTTGGTGCTTCAGATTATGTGCTGATGATATTTTTGTCTTCTTTTATTTTTTAGCATAAACTTAAGGAGGAGAAGAAAGCCAAGGCCAAGCTTGCAGCCAAGGCCCCAGCCGAGCCCAGGGCCAAGACCGCAGCCAAGGCAGCCAAGCCTGCCAAGGCAGCCAAGCCGGCGGCCAAGGCCAAGGCTGAAGCGTGAACCCTGCGCGGTGCGCGCCCGTTGGGGCTGGGAGCGCGGTGCCGCGGGTTTGCAGCCAATAAATGCTGTCGGAGCAGGGAACTGCCGTCTTGTGCGTTCTTCCCGGCGCGGCCCTGCGTTTTCGAGCCGGTTTTCAAGTGGAAACCGAAGAGCAGGGCGGGGCCGGGCTGCCCGGGGCGCCGCTGGGGCCGGAGCGGGGCCGTGACGCCAAGCGGCCACGCGGGGGCAGCCGCTGCCCGGACACGTGCAAATGGCGGCGGCGTGACGGCGGGCGGGGGCGGGCGGTCCGCCCTGCCGCAGGGGGCGCTGCCGCCGCCCGGTGCGGTGCCCGCGGCGTGGCGGGGCGCGGCGCAGGATGCTGAGCCGCCTGCAGGAGCTGCGCAAGGAGGAGGAGACGCTGCTGCGGGTGAAGGCGGCGCTGCGCGACCAGCTCACCCGCCTCAAGGTCCGCGGGCACCGGCCGGGCGGGGGCACAACGCGTGGCGGGGGCGGCCGGGCCCGGCGCGGCGGGAGGCGGGGAGGGGGGGGCGCGGGCTGCGGCGGGGACCGCGCCTGCCCTGTTGGCCGGGGCCTAAGGCGCGATGCGGGTACAGCCTCCGCGAGCACCGGCGGCGCGGGGGTCCGCCACCCCTCCAGGCGCTTAGAAACCGCGCGGCTGCGGCGCTTAGCGGCATGGCTTAGTGGCGGGCTTGGCAGAGCCGGGTTAACGGGTGGGCTCCGTGGTCCCAAAGGTCTGTTCCAGCCTCGGTGACTGCGCCCAGCACCGGCGCTGTGAGCCAGCGGCTGCCGCGCTCGGGGGGGGCCGTGCCTGCTGCTGAACCCCCGTGGCTTTTCACCTCGGCAAAATACACGCGAAGCTACACACAACTGGGGTGTCCCGTTAAACGCGGCTGGTGCGGGGTCGTCACCGTCCTGCCGTGTATTGAAGCTGGAAAGTGGTGAAACGCGATTTAAAAGCTTTCTGTTATTAAAAAAAATAGATTTTTTAAATATGTAGTACTTGAAATACAATGTCCAAGAAATAAAAGCAAAGGCTTCTGTGTTCCCTTGTTTGCAGGTGGAAGAGCTGGCGCTGCAGTCCATGATGAGGTCCGGGGAGGAGAGCGTAGCAGCCTCGTCGTCTGCTGCGGAGGAGACACAAACGGTAAGAGCAGCCCTTGCCGGGGGAAGGCGAGGCACTGGCCTGCCCTGCGCCGGGGAGAGCCAGCGCTGTGAGCAGCTGCAGGTGCTGCTGTGGGTGGTTTGCATTTAGAGTTCTTCACACTGACTGTCTTTATGCTGCTTGTGAACTGAAAAGCTCAGCTGCAAAACCTGTCTGGTTTGGTGCTGGTTTATGTTTCAAGGCTTTTGCCTTTTCCCATTCCTGAAAGCAGCCTGTTGTTTCCAGGGAGGTGGAGAAAAGCCTCCTTTCTGCTGGCGTAGCTTCAGTTTGCCGCTCATTAAGTGTTGTGCCGATACTCTTCAAGTGTTTAAACCAACCAATGGTGGAGGCACAGCTTCCATCTGAACTTACAAAATGTATGGCCAGCCTGAACTAGGCGAAGCTCTTCTGTGAACCGGTGCTTGTCAGTGTGATGGGCTCTTGCAGTCAGGCAGCAGTTCTAGCAATGAGGTTCTAAACGACCCTGTGACTGTGCAGTTTTAATAGCAATTGGAGAAGCATTCAGTATCGCTGCTCGTTTTGATAATTTGCAAGATAAACTTTTTTATTGCAACAGACTCTTGGGCAGATGGACAATGAGGCTGCTATCAATCAAACTGAATTACACCTAAGTCTTAAACATCATGAAGAGGAGGAGGAGGAAGAGGAGGAGGAATCAGATTCTTGAGAGAAGGAAAAAGGAGAGAAGGTTTTTAATACAGACTCAGGAATTTCTTCATCAACTGTAAAATCACAAACAGATTTTTGTTTTGTCCGGTGTACGAACAGTGTGATATGCCAGGCTCTTGGAGCCGAGGGAGGTTACTCTTGAACACATGAATGTCACAAGCTTGGCACATCTTGGCTTACATGTTAAAAGAAGGAAAATTTGCTGCACAAATACGTAGCATATAATCTGTTCCACATTTACAATCTAATGTAGCTTACCAAGTCTTTTATATGTGGATGGGAGAAGCTGTTAATCAAGTCTGACTAATTTAACATGTACGCTAAAAGCAATAATTTGTCTGTTCTTATTTGCTGATGCTGACAAATAAAACCAGGCCGTGGAGGCTGGTTTCTTGAATCAATGATTATATTATAACCTCATTTGCCTGAACTGGGAATTTTAAGATACACGGTGAGAAAAGATGTGTCCAGGATTGACTCCAGGCATTCAGCTGCTCTGTTCTCTGTTACGTGGAAGACTGGACTCGTGATGGAGAGGTAGGTGTTCCTACACGGGAGAAGCAGGTCCTGCACCGTCAAGCCAACTGTGATTGCAGTAATGAGGTGGCCTCTCTTCCTACCTACTGGTGCTCTTTACTCTCAGCCTGACTGTAGTAGTGAAGGGTTTTCTACTTTTGCTCTTTCCCTGTAGCAGCCACCTAGCCTTTTACTTGTCCACAAATCGTACAGTTAAGTTCTGTGTTACTTGTAATACAGAACTAATATTTTTAAATCAGTGTTATTTTCTTTTTTCCTCAAAGTAATTTCAGAAATCTACCTTCTGCTTTCAAAGTATCATCAAGGAGGACTAGCGGTAGTTTAGGAACTTAGCTATAAAATGGAAAGTGATGTGAAGTCTCCTCTGTGATTTCTTCAGTGGTTAGGTGATGAGCCAGTGCTCCTCTTACCGACAGAGAATACCTTCTTTCATCGCGCAGAGTACAGACACCATGTGGTGCAGGGGGTTATTTTATCAGTTCTTAAAGACTTTTTTTTTAAAAAAAAAAAAGCACAGAAACCTAAACTGTTAAGCCAATAAAAAGCGAACAATAAAAGTAATATTCTAACTCAGCCACTTTGTCAGCTGCCTTACCAGTATCTAAAGGTGCTGTTGCTGTCTCTGGCATCACTCAGAGAAAATAAAAGCAAACTTCAGAAGAGTGTTAGTATTCCAAGAACAGGAAAGGAATGTTGAAAAGCATCAGGCACGGTGGGTGTGATCAGACTTGGATTCAACTTGCAGTGAGCACCTGCCATTGTCTGAGGAGAGATTGTTTATTTGGCTCGGATTCGGTTTGCAGCGATAGAAACTGAATGTAGCTTGATCCTGTACTAAAGACTAATTGTTCTTTGACAATCCTGCGCGTCTTAAAGGAGCTTAGAGCATGAGTGCAAAAGATGTAGCAAAGCTTTCACAAGACTGACAGGTAGTAAAAAAACCCTCCAAAAGTCCAAGGTGAAAATGTTACAGCTTCAAGCATGAAATAATTCTTTGACAGCATGTGTGCGAAGAGCTGGTTTGAAGGAGCTCAGCAGCCAGGCTCTCCATCCTTCACACGTTTCAGCTCCAAAGGCTAAATTTGACTGTTGAAAAACATTACTTGTCCCTAGCAGGGTCCAGAGTAGTTTTCATGGATATACCTCCTGCTGCCTTCTGTGAATGAGTCTTTTGGATTAAAACAGACCAGTTCTATTGCACATTGGAATAAAGTACTTTTCCTGGTGTCCTACTACGTATAACTGCGTAACAGCGCTTGCAGCGTTCCAGTTAACTGCCATCTGTGTAACAGACCAGTAAAATGGGAGTTAAATCTCTGAAAGCATATTTTTCACATACTGCATATTTCTTTGACAGAGTAGTAAAAAGTACTGGTGTAGTTCTTCTGTGTGTTAGTGTAATTCACATATAAAACCCAGGACAGATTTTAAATCAAGCACTGTACAGCTGTGTCACTACCACCACCAGTCACATTCAAGTGAGGAGGAGCTGAAGCAAACCTTGGATGTGTCAATGAGTCATTTCCTCTGTTGATGGGTTGAGGGCTACTCTATCCCTCTCTGCTACTCGATACAGTAAGGCCCAGTGGAAGTTCACATCTAGACTGATGGCGATTCCTTTTAGGAAAGAACTTCAGCCATTTCCTTGTCTGAAACATCCTTTCAAGGAGCTGAACTTTTTATAGAGCGGCTCAGCAAGGCTGTTACGGGAGCAGGGCATTGTGCTGAGGACACAGCTGCGCCTGCCTCTCCCCAGTCCGTTGCTCATAGCTGTTGCTGTACTGCTGCTGACAGTCTTCTGAAAAAAAAATAAGCTGAAGAAATGAGCGCAGTACAAACACCCGTGGTTAATGAGATGCAGGCAAGCAGGCCGTTCCCTGGCTGGGCAGAGCACACCATTCCCATGTTCTATGCCACAGTGCTGGCTTGCCCCAGGGAAATGCCTGTCACACCCCACGTGGGGGTTCCAGCACCGCACTGAGCATCAAGTGCTGCTGTACCAGTTGTACAGAACAGAACCTCTGCGGTCTGGCTTCCCTCTGACAGCCCACAGACACCCACTGCGCCAGGTATGAACACACTGAATGGCGACCGCCTCAAGCCCCATCTCACACTGTCATTTTACACACACAATCTTGTACCTCTGGGAATGGGGGATGTTGCACGGCTGTGGAAAAAGACACAAAAGGGTGTGTAATGCAGCAATGACTTTGGACTAAGGCTTTGGTGAAGTTTTCCAGTTCTAAAAAAAGGCTTTGGCAAGTTACATGATAATATATTTATTAAGAGAACCCATTGCTAAACATCCGAGAGAATAAAACAATAGAGAATCTTCATACACTTTAGACACCAAACACAGTTGTCATGAAACTTTAGGTTAAAAGAAAGCAAACTGCCTGGATCTTTGTCTCGATTCCGTAGGACACTTCCAAGAACTAACTTTTAAAAATCAATTAGAAAGACATACATCACTAAATCCAAGTATGATGATATGTTTTAAAAATAAATATAGAAATATGAACAAGTCTACAATTAGAATATTGCCCTGTACATTCCAAGAAATGCAGAGCTCTTTTCTTCTTTACTTAGAAAGAGAGATCTCTAACAACAGCAAAACTGGAACCATTTAGGCCTAACTTTCAGATACAGTTTGGCAGCAGCAGAAGCATGCTCGACAGATACAGTTTTAGAGCATCCCTAACCCTTTCTGCGTAGGAGATCAGGTAAGCATGATTGAAGTACCAACGATTTACAAAGAATCTCGATAAAGTTCAAACAAGCTGGGGGTAAACACCCCCAGTGATATTTTCATTAAGAAAGAATATCCATAATCACTTAAAATCAGCAAGCACTGTAACTTAAACATCTTACATTTTTGGTCAGTAAACGCAGGTAATCCAATACAATACCAATTAGTTTATGACAAAATTTAAAACCATTTGGCACATGCTATAAAGACATTCTTCCTTAAGAGGTGAAATACATGTTTGAACAGGTACAAGCTGAGGAAATAGGACCAAAATAGCATTGTTGTTAACAGATGTACAGTACAGGATTTGCTCTTCCATATTCAGACTCCAGCAGCATGCGTGGGTGTACTCGGTTGGTTAAGGCCTATGGTTGAACAAAGCCACCCCGCAAAATCCACCTCCTCCGCTTCAGATCTCTTAATGAAAGCGTGAATCTGAGCAGAGGAGAACAACAGTATTAGTCAAGCACTCAATCTGTTAAATAATTATGTGGAAGAACATGAAATACAGTAAGTCCAGTTCACTTTCGGTATTCAAGCCAGCTATAACATCTGGCAAACCACATGAAGTGCCCAGTAGAGCTTTTCTGCAGGATTCCAGCAATAACATAACGTAACAGCATAAGAAATGTACACATCGCAAAGTATTCCAGAGGAATACTGCCTACACAGTGCCTATTGCAGAATACTCACACCGCAGTATGCGATAAGGATGTGACTCAGCCACCTAAGGTAATACTCTGGAAAATGTTTGCCTGTGCACAGAAAAGCTTTTTGTCATACAAGTCTGATTGCATTTTGCACCCATATTGTACAGCAGGGTCAGGGCAGGGCAAACTTGATTTTCTGCAGTAAAACTTAAGCCTTAGCATTACACTTAAGGCTGTGAAAAGATCCACTGAAACAGATAAGGTCATTTCATGCAGAAAAGATGCAGGATTTGTTTGTGTCTAGTAGTTCTAAAGATTTTGCAAGACAAAGCTGATGAGAAAAAGGCAAATAGCATTTCACAATGGATAATAAAAATGTATTTAACTAGTCCATAAGGTATGGCGAATTTTCTTCTTCCATCCTCCTAGAAGTAGTAATCTATATACTTTATTATTGGCTAATAAACTCAAGAAAGAATTATTTTGCTAATTAATTTAACAGCATTAGGTCATATACTCACTGTAATTACCAAATGGCAGACTCCAACCCACCACTTTTCATCTCCTTGACAGCCCCTGTTCTAGGAGTGTGTGGAAGCCTGCAGCCCCTCCTCAAACGCTTTGAGCTGCTTGTGTCAATGACCACAAATGACACCAGGCCATATGCTCCGATCCTGATCTCAGGTCAGCTGAGGAACCCACCCTGCATGCAAGAGTGCTCTTAGTTCAAGTTATGAGCTTTCACTTACCATCAGCTGCTTCAAATCAGCTCTCTCAGCAGGATTTTTAATTAAACTGGGAAAACAGAAAGTGTTACACAAGTTACACGCTATTATCTTTCAAAGTTGTCTCATGCTGGTGTACTGCCCTGTCCTGAAGCAGCTACCACTCTAGATAAAAGCAGCAGGTAACGTAGTGCCTCGCACACACGGATTGGGGTCTGTACGCAGTCCCCCCCTGTAGGTTTCACAGGTATGGCTAGAGGTATGAAATCCTGAGTTGTCCAGTACTGGTCGGTGGGGCAGGAAGGAAGGTCTACAACAAACTGCAGAGATCCAATTCCTATTTAAACAAAAACTCAACCATATGAACTACTTTACTCCTCAAGTTTCTTTTACTCAAGTCTTCTCAAGCTCAGTATCAAGCACAGATATTGTGTAACTGTTATTCCTTTTGGAAACAGTAAATACACATACATAGCTTTTAATATATAAACTAACATTTCAAACTGCAATGAACTGCCTCCCTCAGCACTGGATAAACTGGTTCAGTGCTGGTACCACTGAAGTACAACTGGAAAAGTACACAGATGGGAGAACGACTGCTGTGATAAAGATGTTAGTTCAGGGAAGGACTGGGAAAGAACACACATCTGGATCCTGTAAGACTTCTGCATCATATGGGACAGTCGCTGCAAAGGTTAACCTTAGAAGTAAGGATTCTGCTTTAGAAATGTGCTGTATGATCAGGGTCCCCAAGTACTACGGGGCCTTCAATACTGAGGAAGTACTCCAAATTGCACAGAAGCAGACATTGCATCTTAAAAAAAGCGGAACATCTCTCAGCTTTGGGATTCTCTTTGGATGTATATGCTGTCAAGCTGGTGCCTGTAAAATGAGCTTTAGTCACATCAACAGTCACAGAAAGAGGATTATGCTAATTGAAATGACTTTCCATTTGCCATGGCCTACAAGCAGGGACTCCCACTGATTGATATTGATAAAGTAATGCAGCAGGGCTGATCCCAAATGTGCCCTTCACAACTTAGCCATAGAGAAAATACTCACCATTTGTTAACAAAATCTTGAAATTCAGAGCCAAACACACCATTGGGCAGTTTTGGAGGTGGCTAAAATTAAAAAAAAAAAAAAACACAAAACACAGCAGTCATTCAGCATAACTAATACATGATGATGCACAACCTACCCAGAGATCTACCAATAATATGTCCTACATCTGGGTAAAGCTGCGAAGCCCTACGCTACCCAGGCCGCCTTTTAAAGCTGAGCTCTGAAACAGAAGTCAGGCAGGCTTCAGCCTCCATACTTACGAATAAAGGACATGCTGTCACAGGATTTATAAAAGTAAAGATGCTGAGTTTATTACTGACTAATTTGGGTTATTAGTCTCACAGCTGGTGGAGTTTAGGTGTTTCAGTAACAAATCAGACCAGAGCTAGTTTCTACCGTTTTTGTTGGGTTTTGTATGTGGTGGGGTTTTTTTCCATAAACACACCTGAACAGGGTTAACAGCCTTGAGCTGTCATTAAAGAAGGCTCAGAGCAGCTGGCAGTGATTAGCACTGTTATTCTCTTTGCTACTAATCTCAGGTTTGGGATCGGGAAGATGCCCTGCACATCATTAGCTTCATAATCCTTTTGATCTAAATATGCTGTCCCAGGGAATGAGTTTGTTCAGGTTCTGAATTGAAAAATAATTCTGATGAAGACAGGAAAGATACTGTGTAGAACTGTGTATTACTGTCTTCTGCTCCATGACATTTGCTATATGGTCAAGAGTTAACTTTTCATGCTTACACCATGGGTCCTGCAAGCACTTACACACCGGTTACTTGTATGTACAGAGTTGAGATGTGGCCTGCTTTCCGTTACCCCTGCGGTACAGGCTTTGTTGGATGCAGCAGTTCATGCTGAATATTGCTTGCCCTACAGTAAAGGCTACAGAAGATAATCGTGCCAAATTCTCAACTATCACAGCTTTTCATCTTAAACTGCCCCCCCCCAGGGACGCTCCAAACACGGGACCATAATATTTTAAGTAATCCAATGCTAACTCTATTAAATATATATCAAAACAGGTTTGTAATGTGAGAGGAGAATTGTGCAAGGAAATGAAGCAATTTATCAGTACATGTACAGTAGCATAAGCAACATTATTTGCAGTGACCTGCACACCAACTGTGCTTTTTAACTAGGTGCATCAGACTTTATAATTCATTCACCTGGAACAATGTTATCCAGCTGTTACAAACCACAGCTAACATAAGCATGCTTCCCCCTGACCCCGCAAAGGACAGAAGCAGGGAAGTCACATCAATTTCAGTAGCACTTGTGAAAATACTGGAAACAGACTGGTATTTTAGAATTGATAGTCTTTGTTAACTAGCCTTGCAGCTTAACTATTTGAAAAATACAGTATTATCACTTAGGCTGTTCATAAGACTAAAACAAGTTAAAAAAAAAGTTTTGTATATGCTTGACCATACTGTTTGCTATTGAGTTGCCTAACAGGTTGCATGATGCAGGCTGGACAAATGCATATAAACCTACTTAACTGACGCAGAACAATGAACTAGATTTTTCCTGGATGTAATTTAAAATCAAGCCAACACAAATAACAAGGATGTCTCTCTCACACTGCAGCAATAAAAAGAGCAGAAGACCTGGCTTATCCTAACACTAACCCCATAGCCCCTCAATTCTGGGATACTTAAAAATATACAATTGTATTAGTACAAGTGCAAATCGCCAATTACCTCATTGACGATGTAATCAAGAAGTTCAAAGATTGCCATTGGGGGTCTGCTGTCTGGTCCATAGGCTAAGAAGAAATTGTAGAAGTGAAAAAATACAGCGTTACTCTCCTTCCATGGTAGGGGTGTTTTAGGAAGCTAAGTCAGATACTCACTCTATTCCTACATGGCATCCAGTAAATTTACAGGGGAAAAAAGGAACAGCAACAGGGAAAGACTTTAATGCAAGACGACATCGTTTCCAGGTCTGATCCAAACCATAACCTTCACTAGGAATCATCCTACTGTACTTTGATCAGCACTGCATCTTAAGAGACATGAACCATTACAATAGACTGGGATCTTAATGGTGCTCGCGAACACTCAGTTATTAACTAAAGGATCTCTGGTTCTTGACCGTCAGGTACCTCCTCATAGTGAGACTGAGCCAGGTGCCCAATACAATCCTGATTTTTTTCTTTTTTAAAGTTTAAAGCCACACTGCAGACCAGTACTGGGTAAGGAAGACCTTTAACCTGACAAAGGAGGGTACTGGAAAAGAGTTGTTGTAACTTACAGCTCACTGGTCGACCAGGAGTTCTTTGCCTGGGCGAGGTCTCTGTGACTGGAGAATCTCCCTCCACTGGGCAGCCAAACATTAACTCAAGCTCCTTCGAGTCAGGAGGAGGAATCGGGTATCTGCCAATAGCCATTTCTACCAGTGACAACCCCATACTCCATATATCCGATTGCACTGAATAATGAGTTCCCTGTAGTCTTTCCGGCTACAAAATAATAATATAAAACAAATGGGAGGAGAGACAGTATTGTAACAAGAAAGCAAAAGACTGCATTCGGCAACAGCCTAGATAAAATGAAGGATGAAACCCCAAATTGTTAGCGTAACATTCCAGTGACTTATTGATCTTTTTCTTTAAAATATATCATCTGGAGTTCCAAAAGTTCCACAAACACTGCATACCACCACTGCAAATTACTTTGAGACTTTTTAAAACTGATGCTATTATGTTGATGTTTTATTTCTTTAGCATAATATCTAAATGTTACAACTATTAATGATGGGATAATTAAAAAGCAAAAAAGCAAAACTAGTATGGGCAACTAAAGATTCACCTGGTTTCTCTGAGAAGCTGTTCTTGGTTTTCTGCTGTGGGAAGGAGAGGGAAAGTAACTTTATTGATTTTATATGGGTCTAAAAGTGACCCAGTACTCTAGTAATAATCTTGTGGTTTGTGACACTTTCCAGCCAATACCGTTCGCATAGCTCCCTATAGCAGAAATGCATCGATGCAAGGACTATTATATGCATGCATACTGCCATTTTAGATCCATAAACAAGTAATTTCTAAACAAACTGTTGAGCTCTATAATCCAGCAAAATAATAATGAAACATAACATACAAATTGAATGATAAAGCATTATGTAGGGCACAGACCTTTCCTGGAGGTATAATTATTGAAAAATATATGTACCAGATAGGAAGATAAACATGTGTTCTGCCAGCTTAATCGCTTGCACATTCTGGCCTGACAAACAAAAAGGCAACAGGCTTAAATTTTTTTCTCAGAAAAAAAACCAAAACTGAAAAGGAACAAACAAATTCTAGATAGATAATAAGCACATGCTGATGTAAGTATCACTAAAACTTATGCAGGTAAGAGACAGCTAGAAGTATATTCTGTATCCTCTTTAGGAGACTTGAACACTGGAAAGATATTCAGGTATGGGTTTGGGTTTTTTTTGGTCAGCTGAATCATGATTAAAACCATATGTGGATATTCCAATCACATTGTTCCACAGATACTCAGTTTTGGTCAACACAACCATTTTCTGTTTCTGCCTAAAATATAACACATAAGATTAGTCCTTAACTAACTCCTTTGGCTTAGTTTTTGCTCTTGCTTTATCAGTCCTACACTGAGTACTGAATGGTTTCTGCAATACATTTTTTAATACATCAATCTACATCATCCTTGAATCTGTTCTAAGGCTTCTCAAAGAAAACACTAACTTTGCTTTTCTGTTCTCTTTTAAAAGATCAAGCTCATATTTTACCAAAATGATGGAGATTCTTGCCAAACTATATGTGTACATGTATGTAATTTGAAACTTGCAGAACGTAAGAATACAGCATTACTGTAAAGCCTCTTCCCTCTGCCATAATGGGTGATAGTGTTGTTACATTAATTTTTTAACAATTACCGAGATTATATTTGAGCTTTCTTCAGTGTCCCACCTCAACTAGTTCCAAAGCCATCTGGATAAACTACACAATTGCTGAACAATGGATAAAGATACCCAAAACCAAAGACACACAATACATTTTCATAAATATAAGTGTAAAGGAAGAAGTGAGTGGATGAGAAAAAGCAGAACACACACACAGAGTACTAGTTACACAAAAATATTTTAAATCTAGAAAACACGTTCAAGTTAAATGTTGATTGTACACACCTTCAGATGGTAGCACAGGATGTTGTTCGGCACGTAACAATCCTATAGCTGTTATTTGAAAAAAAATGCTAAGGGACATACTACAAGAACAGGTATTTGAGACACTATCAAAAAGAATAAAGTCTCCATCGTGGCTTGGTCTGTGACATATGATGACAGAGAGCAAAACTAAATCTCAGTCTGTAAAAACAATGAATTGAAAATGGAAGGTAGAAAGCACTTTGCTCTCATTCCTTCTACTAGAAGAAAAAGGGAAAGCCAGCTGGATGTCAAGGGCCTAAAAGAGATGGAGCTGTGATTTTTTTGCTAAATAACAGCAGCCCCTAGATGTATGTGGGAACATAAGCCACAGTTTTACTTCAAGTATCTCACCAATATTAAATGACAAAAAGAAGAGATGTTGAAATGTAGGCCCCATGCTGAGCAGAAGCAGCATTATTATGCTTTTCTCCTTTAAAGTTTAAGCCCACACGGTTTCAATCAGAGCAGAACCTCTGAACACTCTGATTGCACAAGTTAATTGGCTGTATGCTGAACAAGGCGTGCAGTTTAGAATAAGAGACCTGTTATTCCATTAACTCTGACTTTCACATAATGCGTAGTTCACCTGAGGAGCAAGTTTCAAGGTATTCCTCCTATACAGGAATAAAGAACACCCTGTAAACAGTCTCAGATTAGCTGCTGTGGCCTTGTCCACACTAGCCACTCCCATGCTTTCTCTTCTTGCTGCAGCTGTGTTGGATCCCAGGGAGAGACACAACAGGATCGCTAGTGAGGCAGCAGCTTGCCTACGTAAGTGACTGCAGCAAAATGCTGAAGTGGAAGGAGAACCACACTTCACAAGGAAAGCAAGCTAAAAATACTTGGCTTTTTTGCAGACACATGTACACAAACCCCAAATGCATTAACCGATTTGATTCTGCAGTGTAGACACAACTGCATCTCTCTCGTAATGTTATAAAATATTCCACACGTTGCTTGTCTTTTCTTTCAACGGTTCCTTACCCCCACGCACAATCTGATATGACACTGGAATATTCCTGGAATGCCGGAAGCACTTGACTATGACAGCAGTAGTAACGGCAATAGTTGGTTTCTTGTTTGATTACTGGAAATGTGATAACTCTACCATAATGTATAGTAAACTCAAAGCTATAAAATCTGTACTTACAGACATGTAGGAGCGTGTGCCAACAAACGAGTTTGCCATAGAATCTATCAGTTGTCCACTGACACCAAAATCACAAAGCTTGATTTCACCTCTAGAGTTTACCAAAATGTTAGATGGTTTAACATCTGGAAAAAAATGAATGGATGATATATATTTATAATAGAAAAAATGGGAAGTTTGACAATGAAAGTAACATGAAAGGTGAGAATTACCATGTGTCTCCCTTTGTTTCCCTTCTAACTACGGCACAATTCTATCCCTTCTCTGGGAATACTCAGAGAAGAGATTTGGTTCCCTACCCAGGTCCATTTCACAGGCTCTCTATTTAACTACAGATAAATAAAAATAAATTTATTAAGTTAAAAGTGCAAAAAGCCTGTTAGTTTTAAGTTTTGATTTCATCCTGTTTCTTGGCTTTCAAATATTATGGCTTGGGCATCTACACCCTCTTTGCAGTGACTAACATTTGAGATAAATCTGAAAGCGTATGTCAGCATAACTCCTCTTTAATGATGTTCTTTTGCCTAGAAATGATCAGTAAAGAGGCCCTACACATTTATTTTTAAAAGGTCAATGAACTACAGCAGCCACATAATCAGCCCTAACTTAGTCTTCATATATATATACAAAGCATAAATCATCCTTTAGCAAAACATTGAGTGTGTGTTCTTGCTGTCCTGGGTTTTGCTTGTTTGCGTTTTTTTGGGGTTGTTGGGGTTTGAGAGTTTTTTTGGGGGGTGGGGGCAGTGAGTGATCTTGGTTTTGTTTGTTTGTTGTTGTTTAAAGCTCTGAAAAAATAATCATCTTATTATTGAAATTCTGCAGTTAATATACTTAGAGATTTTTACCTGTGATAGAACCCCCTCATGATTTTGAATTCATCACTTTTTCTAAATGGAAATTTAAGAAGGGTCACTGGTAGCTAAGCAACTAATAACAGCTCTTTGTGAATGCAAAGGTACAGAGAACAGTTGTTTAGTATTTCTTTTATAGCTGGAAGAAGTTTGGGGTTCTTTTAAATACAGCTTGTGGCTTAGCTGGTCATTACCAATGCATTATTGAGATAATTAATCAACAGCTCACATTTGCAAATTAATGCTACAGAAAAAAGGATACTATAAATCGGTTTTGAAGAAAGGTCAGTTCAGCCTATTAGAATTTCACTTTAGACTCTGCTGTTTGAGAGCAGAGCCAGAAGTCTGTAGCCTGTAGCGTATTTTCATTTGCTTTTTAGTTTTTAATACTTCATTTCAGCAGCTGAGGAGCTGACCTTAGTTTGTGATGTCAACAGGATGTCCCTGGAAAGATGATACTAATGTGACTCCTCATCACTGGAAAAAGATCTCCATGCAGAAAGCTATGCCTCACTGAACAAGATCCGTGGAGATTGGAAACAAAGACAAAACTGTATTTCAGCTGTTCCTCCCCCAGCCCCCTTTTAAAGAACAAAACAAAGCTGGACTGAAGTTACCTACTTTGAGAAACTGCAGCTGCATTTTCTGGTTCCTGACATCACCTCTCTAGGTAACTGAAACTGCCCAGGCACACTGGAAACAGGGGTTTTTCGTGATTATCTGTTCATATACAAGGTCTTCGAGTCTACAGCTTGTCCACTTCGCTTGGAGCAATCATCAGCCCACAGAAAATCCACACAGTGATCTAACACAAACGACTCCCTGGCCCTTAACGCTGAAGAATTCATGCCTGCGTACATCTTCTACCACAAAGAAAATCCTAGCTGCTTTTGCAAGCGGAATCTCACGGAGGGGTAAGAATATGGGCACATATTTTACACATACCCTTAACTGCCCATCCCTAGGAAAGTAACTGGCTTACAAACACTGCTCTGCTCAACAGACTTCCCTCCTGTGCGAGCAGCAGAGGTACTGGGCAGTCTGTGGAGCTGTTTACTAGGCAGGAAACAGAACGTTACGTACTGGTTAACTCAAAATAGGTCCTCAGTGAAGGGATGTTTTGGAGGCCTTCTGAGCATGCAGCTGAACCTTCTGCAAGTTTTGACTACTTGTAGAGACTTCATGACAAGTACAGTTCACAACAAAAAGGAAGAATCCAGTCCAGAAGTTTGATTTCCCAGTTTAAAATCTTAGCGGGGGCTGGGGGGGTGTGTGTGGGGGGAAGCCAAAACCAGAAAACAAGCAGATGGTGCAGTGAAGCAGTCAGCAGGGATTAGAGATTCCCAGCTACACAGGAACCTGCGCCTGAAGTTCTGTGTAAAAGCAAGGTGGAAAGAATGAGGTTTGCAAAACACACTGGAAGCACTGCACAGCCTGAACAAATTATTAGATACGGCCTCTAGATTTGTACTGCTTATCTATGCACATCTACTAGTTCTCAACTGAGAACAAAGACATAAATCTTTGCTTATCTCTACAGCTCATGAATACTTCAAGTTCACAATTAAATGGCAAAAAAATAAGGTTAGCATTCCACTGTCAGTGAACCAAACGACATTTCTCTTTATAAGCATCTTATGTACTCTAGAATCCACCTGGTCTTTTGAAGATTTAACTTTTACCTTCAGTGTTTCTACAGCTGATAATCCCACACTGTACCTTTCTTACAATAGCACAGCAAATCATGACTCCTTACTGGAGTTTTATATAAACTTGCCTTTCCCTCTCCATTTTCAGTTTCCTCTCAAGGTGCCCACTGCAATCAGAGCGTGATGTTTAGAAGGCTGCTGTCTTTCCACACCTCTAAATGTAGCACATTATGCAACTCCAGAGTGTCTGAGCACTTAAGCAGTTCCTCTGGAAACCAGGGATTTTTATTACCAAATGGAATAGGGATGCCAAGGCATCCTTCAAAACGTATGCTGTAACTTGCAAGAAACTGACAAATCTAGAAAGGAAAACCAAGTGTGCCAGGTAAGTATTTAAGTGTTAAGTAAAGTGAAAGGACATTTCATGTATCATCCCAGACAACCCAGAAACACGAGCAGTGTAATTCTAGAGAAGTCCTTAGCCGGTCCAGAGGGATGGATACATGACCCTAAAAAGGGAGCTAATTAATACAAAGAAGTTCCCAGGATTTACAGGATGCCCTGTAATCTCTGTAAGAGGCACGCCTCCTCTGCTGAGCCCTGCTCGCCCCCACAGGCACAAACCTAGCTCATTCTGAAAGAAAGGTGGCCCTGGACTTCATCGTAACACCATCAGGAAGAATTTCTTTTTGTACAAAAGTTACTGGCTAGCCAGACACTTGAGAACATATTTGTCTTGCAGCACATTATCGGAATCTTCCAACCAATTTCAATTCCCCTAAACCAGGATCTCCTAAGAATACTCCAGGAATTAACACACTAGAACAGACCACTGACAGCATCCCTGCTGCAGGGTACCTCCTGCCCTGGAGTTGCAGGCTGCAGCTGGAATTCAGAAACCTTACAAAGCGCTTCCTGTGCGAGACTAGGATTTCCAGAGGAAATCCCACTCCAGACTGTGCACGAAACCAACTAAAATCATGTTCTGATTAACTTTGAGGAGTTTTATTCAACCAGAGACAAAATACAGCAAAAAAGTTTGTGTCTTAACTTGCAGGACTATACTTTATAATTAGTTACAGGACATTTCTTTCCTTATTTAGTGCCTTCTGGTATTAACCACAAAGGTAAATAGGACCAAAGTAGCAGCATTTTCAATGACTTTCCCCGATACAAATATCTTTCACAGAATATGTAAAAATATCTACCACAGTCATGCTCCTTGCCCCTTCCTTTTCTATGCTTGCTTTGTATCCCACCAGTTTGTTTTCCAGAAGTTTTGCAATTTCTATCATGTCTTTTCTGGGAGGACCAAAACAAAGCGTGGCGGTCCAGATGAGCTAATGGTCTGTAAAACCACCGTATTTTCCATTCCTTCCTTAAAAAGCCCTAATGACTCCTTCCTTGAGCTGTCCAATGACAAGTAATGACATCAACTACACCAACATACAGAACTTCACAACTCTCTATTCAAAGAGGATACTCAATCTCTGATCTTAAAAAATAGTACTTTGATGAAGTTGCATAGCCTAAGAAAATTAGGTTGTCTTAAACTGCTCTGCGTGCACTTAGCCTATTGAACAGTTCATTGCAACACTAAGAGCTAGAGAAACAAAGCATTACCTGAAGCTCCTGACAACTTGATTTAAACTGATTTTTCTTCCCCAGGTTTATATACAGTGCAAAAAAAGCAGCGACACGAACACTTCAGTTAAAATCTACATTAATGGGTGAGACTAGTCCAGGAACCAAAAACCAAGATGGGTACCTATGTGTTTCAAAGTAGGGATCCCATACACAGATTCCTGCCCCTGCGCAAGTCTTATATTTTGTAGCATTACATTGCATCAAAAAAAAATAATCCCCAACCAAAAATATTGAGAATGGTGTGTTTATTTACTGGGTAGGCAACACAGCTGTTTTCATGCTAAACAGTTCCTTTTTTAAATAAAAGCATATAAACTCAACATTTTGCATCTTACTGTTAGAAGATGTTTTACAGCACCATACTTCTACTTTTCCTGGTAATCTCAAAGGCCAGGTCAGTATTACAAGCTTGCTGGTATTGCCATATCACACACAAGTAACAAAATATAGTAATGGAATAAATTCCTCCCTGAAAATGAGTTACCACGAGCCTTGCTCTCTTTACACCCGAGAAATTTTTTTGGCCTTATGTTGCTATGCACTTATGTTTAGTGAGGACATAATTCGTTTTTAAGTCTCCCACACTCAACACAACACAACCCCAAAAAACCTTTATTAAACCAAGCTCACCAACTGCACACATTTTTCCCCAGCAACAGGATGAGGGGGAACAAAGAGTACATGTTAGATGTTGGTCACACTATGTCAGTGCAGTGCTAGATAATCACCGAGGGCAAACTATAGGGGCTAAAGAAAGTAAACCACAGAAATCTGATTATTATAGCTGTGTCACCACAGTGACGCTGACCCGGTTATACCAGGACAAATGTGCTTGTACTAGTACTATTTATTTCAGCTGGGATTCAAGAAAGAGACAGTCTGGAAAAGCGTTGACTTTGCCAAAAAAAGCTTCACTTACACTACAAGGGTTTTCCTAGTGTAACATATTGCTGTTCTTGTACTACAGACCTGGCTCCATTTTGGCTTCACTAGGCAGCATCCTTAACCCAAGGCCACCTGACTTCAAGAGCTCTTAACACATCAGAAATTTAAAAAAAGCCTAAGTAAAATTATAGCATAGGAAGCTTTTTTTCTTTTTTATTACAAAAAGGCCAAGCATCTAATATACACTGACTTCTCTGTTATTTGGTATCTACAATGGTATTCTTGTATTTTGAAACCACATTTAACGTGCAGGCATGCATTATCTAAGCATGTTCTGACAATGCTAAACCCTACTGGCACCATTTCACTCTACATACTTTTCATGTATTACATTTTTTCCACTTGCCAATCCGTCCTTAATCATGAGTACCACACAACAGTACAGCCAGTAAACAGCTGAGCATCAGCCAACCTCCAGGAGAGAGCTGCACACAGCAGGAGAGCATCTCGCTCAAATCTGATGTGCTAGAAGCTGAATCACTGCCCTCCTCAAACATAAGTTGCAACAGTCTAGTGTGACAGCTTACACATGAGGTCCAGCCTACATATGGGAGGTCTATGAATAACACACAAAGGGCAGCCTGTAACACAGAAGCCAGCAAATTTGGCTCCATGTGTCAAGAGACATAAATGTTGTTCTGACTGGTTTTCCTTTTAGCTGCTAGCACCAGCCATGACCAATTTCCAAAACATCATTTTAGCTCCCACTTTATCAGACAACACATATTTCAATGTCAGCTTCTGCAAAAAGTATAAAAGTCACGTATTCCTGATGTTGTCAGAGCATACAGCATGAAAGCTGAGCTGAAAAAATGAGAATCACAACTTTTACATGAAACTACACGCTGCAGGACACTTTCAATCCAGTAACATTGGAAGCAACATAGAAGAGGAACCTTTGTTGGTCCATGCAGTTAAAGTATAATCTCTGATGCTGCAAATACTGTGAGTTAAGCTGCACCTAAACAAGATCAGGAGAACTTTATTTTGGATTTATCAGATTTACACGCTGTAGAACTGGAAAAAAATTTGCTGTCTCAGCAGCCAGCTGAATAACAACGCAAAAATGCCAAGTGACCAACATGGGAACAAACCACTGCTATGGCTGAATTGAGAACTACAGAATACAACAGTAACTCTTCCAGTACGCCCTAAACCAATATTACCTCCTTTCCTAAGAGTCTCCTTTATGCAAAGACAAATGACTTCACAACTACCACCAGATATCTTCACAGCCTACTCCAGCCTCCTTTCTCTGGAAAAGAGCTATATTTGATGGTTTAAAAAAAATAAAACAGGACAGAAACATGTAATAAATACAGTCTACTTCAGTCTAAGGTGATCCTACAACAGATTGTATAAGCTAGGATTGCCAATTACTCTTTTTGGTCTGCCCAACAGATGTAAACTCAGACACATATTAGTGTCTGATGAAGATATTTTTATCATATGAAGATTGATCTCATATGGTACAAAACTCACCGAACAGTTGGCATGGTTTATACACATTGCACGATCACCGCAATGAATAGTGCCATTCAAACAGAAACCATGAAACTCTCCATCTCCAGCCTTCAACTTACACTCATGTCAGGAATAATATAACTTATTACTTTACCATATCAAGTGTCATCTTTGTTTGATGGAACATGCAACAAATTAATGAAAGCTGGATTTTAAAAAGGATGACTACGCTGAAAATAAGGTAGTGCATTTATTTTACGGTAAACTAACTAAAGACTGCAGGAGTATAGCAGCAACACTCATTTTACATAGCTTCAGCATGTTTTTAAAATCATTTAAGTATAAAAAGAGATACAATTCTGCATGACAGATGTCTATAAATAGCATGTCAATGTAAGACAGCTGGTAGAAAGACTGACTTTCTTTTAAAAGTTTTAATGGCAATAGTAAGTGTTGAACTGACAAATTCATTTTAGGCCAGAGGTTTTAACTTTGAATATTTCCAAAGATTGTTGTTGCCATCCTTATTAGATCTGTACTACCAAAAAACTAGCAGTTGTGATGAAGAAATAGATACAGTGGGACAATGCTTTTTAAATATACTTTTCTTCGTGAAGAGTTAATTATGCCACTACAAAACCCCATCTATAGGTATCTTAACTGCCTTTGGCTTCTCTGTCTCAACTCAGTACAGGAATGGAAGCTACATGAAGAGCTTACCTCCATACATGTTGCCTCATTTCAAGTGCTCTTTAAGAAAGATACCCACAACTGTACTACACAGAGTATGCCCTCCCTGCAGCTACACTCGGCAATAGTTAACTTGGACCTAGTGCCATTGCTGCAGGTAGAAATGTTTGAGAGCTTCTCCAGTGCATACTATTGTCCACGACTGCAGCCTGTTTCTGCACCTGTCTGTGTTTACCTAGAAGTTTACCATGTACTTTTTTGTGTGGAAAAAACATTCTTCTCTTCCCAGAAAACGCAGGAAGGCTTATTTGGTAATTAAGGGAAATAGAGACTGAATCACTCTGGTCCTTCAACATATTCCTATCCTGACTGCAGAGGAAGTACCTCTTTCTGGTCTCAAGTTAAGATTGCCAGCTCTAGTGCATGCTGCCAAACCAGCCAAGTCACTCTGCCAGCAAGCAAACTGGCAAAAAAAAAAAAAAAATATATAATCCCAGATAAACCACAGTAAGATAGCAGAAGTTGAAGATACATGATAGTCATAGTAAGAAATTCAGACATTGCTTACACCCAAGAAAAACCCTCTGAACCAAAGCCATATTGAGCCATAAAGAACCAACCACAGAAAAAGCATGTATTGTAACTTGAATAAAAATTATATTCAAGAAAAGTTACAATGTAAAATTTTATCTCACCTCTGTGCATTATTTTATGCTTTTCTCTCAGATACGTGAGTCCTTTTATTACCTAAAGACAAATAAAAAAATTAATTTATGAAGCAGAAGACGTAATTGCATGCTTTGTCTATAGAAGAATTCCAGCTGAATGCAACAGGACAGAAATCCCCAAATGTAATCATTGCAAGTCAGTATGTTGTTTTAATCTGTACATCTAGCTCAGACTAGAAAAAGATAGTCAAGCAACATCTTGCTGGAAGTTTTGCATACAGAGTTTGTTGCACAATAGATATGAAGAGATAACCATGTAATTAAAATTTTAATGAAGTGCTAATTCTGTTCTTATCCAGAAGGATCAGCCGATACAAAAGCAGAAAATCAAAGCAAACACAATAGAATGTGTTACACATTCCAATGCCCTGATCTACCAAATGACATGTTACAAAGACTGACTTTTTTAAAAGCAAGTGACGTACTTAATCCGGTAATATTTCTCTCTCCCACATCCTTCAGTCCTGAAGTGGCAGCTTCCTGGATCTGGCATTACCACACAAAGACACACGTACCCGCTCCCAGCCTTCAAGAGCTACAAACACACTTACCGCAATGCTAACTTTGCCCAGTATCTGCTCTGGAATTCTTCCAGCCTTTTTCAGTACTTGATCCAAGGATCCACCATCCTAATAATAAATGTTTGAATAGTCAAGCTTTAATCAAATTACTCTCAAACATTTTAGACAGGACTGAAGCTTCAATTTGGTGAGGTAAAAAGCATTGATTTTCATGTTTAACATTGTTATGGTGCGTATCTGAAAAAATAAGTCACTTCAACAGGAAATAGTCAGGTTTATGTTTATTTTAAACAAACATTTAGCCAGTAACAACATCCTCTCAAATAAACACTTCACACAATGATCTTTCATACTAGCATTTCCATGGTTTGGAACTTGTTAAGGAAGTACTGTCCACAAATAGCTGTCAACCAAGCATGAAGAATCTTACAACTGTCTGTAACTTTAGGTCCACTGCAATAACATACAAGTTTTTTTCTTGTCACAGCCATGCCATGACACACTCTCCCCATCCAAAAGTCAGAATTGATAGATTTTATGATCCTGATTACAGGGATGAAAACTGGAAAAAACAAGAGTTCTCCTCCTGAATGTAACATGTGCTAGTGGCACCCCATGATCATCATTAAACCTGGATCCCTGTTCCCCTCATCTCCCAGATGAGATCCCACACAGAGAAAGTTGGCCTCTTCGCTCTGCATATCGGGCCGACTGTCAGCTTCCAAGGATGGAGGGTTGATTTGGCATGGCTCTCAGAGCCAAAATAGGAAGATACATTTTTCAAGTTTAACAATCTTGCTGATCTTATTAGACTAAATAAATAAATGCAGGCACACACACCCCCAAAGTCAAATACACTCCATTGTTGCCAAGAGCTTTTGAGAAGGAAAACTGTAAAAAATGCTATTTATTTTTAGCAACTAATCCAACAATAGGCTTGTGCATAATTCTAGAAAATCTAGAACAGAGAATGTACAAAGAAGAAATTAGAAAATTATCTCTCAAATTAAAAAAAAAAATCCACAACAGTATCCTGTTGTCTGGATCAGCATTTGATACCTCCTAGTACTCAAAGACAAAAATCCAACTAGAGAAAAGTAACTGTCTTCTACTTTAACCTAGCTTTTGGAAGTTTTCATCATCATCTGTACATGTAGAGCAAAAAGCTAGAATGCCAAGTTTTATTATTTGAGGACTGAAGTATAAAACCCTTAAGAGAAGGAAAGTATGTAAATACTTATTTGATCATGTATTTTTGTAAAAAACACACCCACATACACTGTACTCGATTAAAAATACACCAACAGAAAAAAGTCTATATAAAACACTTACATAACTAGTCTGTATTTCTGGACAGCTTTCTCAGCAGAGACCCCAGTATATTAACAAAGATTTCATGCAGAGAAACACACCATTATTTCCCACCCCCCTCCTTGAGGACTAGCTCCAGTCCTGGAAGAGGCCGAATACAATTCGACTGCCCAGTGCTGGCTGCAACCTTCAGTGTCCTTTGGAAGGAGACTCCAAACCTTTTGCCCGTTAAATACCTGCTGCTAAGCAAAGTTATGCACTGCTTTTGAATTTATATAGCTAAAAATATAAAACGCTCAAATCTTCAAGTTCCAAGCTTTTTCCACCTCCAACTTTTTGTTCATATTCATACTTATGTTTTGTAACTCACTGCTAAAAATAAGAATTTTGACTGACAGTAATTGAAAGATAGGTACAAAAAAAGACCATGGAGATTCTCATCTAATCTTTTATCCAAAAGGAGACCAAAAACTTCCACATAATCACCTGCATTAAGCTAACAGCTTAACGGCTTAATTAAGACTACAGTTTAAATAATCCACCTTCTCTTTATATTTCATACCTTACTGATCAACTGTTCTATGTGTAAAATCTTGTATCCAGTCCAACCTACATCAGATTCAGCACTGAAACACCAGACTTCATACTGCCTTCTCTTCAGCCTAAGAGATGTCTATTGTCAGATGTATCATTCCCTGCTTAGCAACTTCCAAAACCCAATTGCTCCTGTTAATTTTTCATTGACAAATTGAGATTCTTTAGGCCTTTTATTTCAACATGTAATTATATGCCACCATCACCTCTCTTTTGGCATGCATTAACATATGCGCTCTTTTAGCAATTGCAGAGGTGCACACCTGGGACATTTAATAGTGTATTCTGAAGCAATGCTCAGGCATTTTTAACATTTATTTTCCTATTTTTCACTATTCTTTTCAGTTCTGAGAAACTAACTTCTGTATAATTCCCAATAGTCATTTGTATTTTGGGGTATGCACACCTTCTATTCGGCTAGCACATGCTTAAAAACTGGATCATGATCACTCGTTTCTAGGCAACCATCGATTTCTTCTAAAAATTTCCGTTAGAGAAGACCAGAGAAGCATTAAAACAATCACATGTACTTTCCAGAAAAAATAAGGTTTCTCTCCAAAGAAACATTTTTTTTCAGGGAAAAAAATAGAAAATGTCTTCAGCCTTGCTGTATTTCATATTGTTAAAAACATCCTCTACTAAGCAAATGAGGCAAAAAGTCTGACTGACCTTTAATTACAGAAAATTTACTTTTAGTGTTTGGCTCCATATGGTTAGAGAAAGGCAAACAGAAGTCGAGAAGTACGTGTACTTTTCTATTAAAATGAAACACAGTTAAAAATATTGTTGCTATATTAAAAAGTTGTGTAAGATCCTTCTGGACTTGTTCACTTCCTGTGCACTATTCTTTGTTTGCATTTTCCACAAAATTTGAAAAAAGGAGACAAAATATATGGATTCATCTAAATAAGAATAAACTACATTCTTATTATAATAACTACTAAGGACTATACAGCTGTAGTATCAGAGTGATTTTGTTCACTCTGCATAAAAACAAAACTAACCCCAAATCAGAACAAGTGTCTAAGCAGCAGAACTGGGTAAAATTTTTAAATAAAACAAAAGAAAAAGGGCCACGGATAAAGGAGAAGCAATTGGGAGGCTACATTTGTACAGCTTTGACTTCTGCAGAAGAACAGATACTGGAGAAGGGGATAAAACAGACTACCAATCCCAACCTCGGATTTGCAAAGTAAATCCAGAACACAGTATTTCATTCTTTATTCATGCAGGAAGGTCTACCTTGTTAACTTCAGTCCTGTTGAACTCAGGTTTTGCATTAATGGGCTGTTACTAGCTGCAAGCTAAGACAGATTTATATGTACTTACCATATGTTCCATGCAAATGCTGATTTCTCCATCACTGTAAAAAGCTCCATAAAAGCCCACTATGTATGGAGAGTTGCACTCATGTAGAACTTGCAGCTCACGAATGATCTGGTTTCGAATAGCCGGCTTGATCTCTAGATGAATTAACTGTAAAATAAACCACTATTATTTTCTGAAGTGGCAAAGTGCCATTCAGAAGGAACAGGTTGTTCAGAGAGGTTTTCAATACATAGCTGGATAAGGCCTTGAGCAGCCTGCTCTGATCTCACGACTGCTTTGAGAAGGTCAGATGCATGACCTCCTGAGGACCCTTTCAACAAGAATTATTCTGACTTCATTATAAAATAATCCTTGTTTTCTTAGTGGCAAAAGGAAAAGAAAACACTACAATACAGCATAAAGAAGGTTGAAACATCAGCACCCATGAAAAGGTGGGATTTCTACCTCTTCTTTTCCCAAAAGGCTTCTTTACTAGTAACTTCTTGTTCCAGCACATTTTCTTCACTTCTGTTTTTCATGGGTAGTTCAGAAACTGAAGTTCTTTATGTTCAAGAAAAGCCATGAATAAATGTCTAAAGGAAATGTGTCAAAGACATACTGACTCAGAAGCAGCTGCTGAAAACTAATTGCATAGGTGTTTGTAAAGCCTTAGTAGAAGGAATGAGCTGAACCTTGAATTAAACACTCTGCAAACTGAATCTAAAGGGGAAACTAAATACTTTGTTCTACTAGACTGTTTCTCATACAATACAAGTGTATTTCTTTTGTGAAAGGGAAGACTAACAGACATTATGGAAATCAGATTTTAGTCAATATATGAAAGAAAAATTGCAGTTCAAACACCTCAGTTGCATCAAATATTAATGAACTGGGGCAACACTTCCTGTTAAGCACACAGTAGGTGGAAAAAAAAAATCAATTAAATTGAGTTAGTTGAAGAAAACCTCAGTGATTTGCGTATTTTTTTTAAATTCTCACACCTCAAAAATGGGCATTTTTCTATGCTTCTCTTCAAACTGTCAGTGTACTGAGCATGGTTTATTCTTAAAACTAGTACATGCACATTTGCCTTTAGTTTTGCTGAAGATAACCGTGTCTTCTTAAGAGATACCTGAACTCTTTCAACTTCTGAATTTACAAACACAGAAGTATAACAATGCAATCTGGGATTTGAGCACAACCTGTGTTTTATCCTTCTGAAAGGCTGGGTGAACCACAGTAACCTGCCTGCCACCTCACCCGCTGCAGTACAATGACATACGTGCTGGCACACTGCCTTGAAGTGCCACCTGGGCAATGAGTTTTGCTTCCGGAAGGAAGAGGTATGAGGTGTCCTAATGAAAATAATCAGCCAGTATCAGAGATGCATGTTCCCTTACTATACTTGGTTCTGAGGGATATTCAGAGAAAGCAAAAGCTCCTCACAAACAAAATGAGAATTAAAACATCAAGCTATTTCAGTTAAAAAAAAATAAATCTCAGCTCTCTTACAAACTAGGTCACAACCACTATTAGTTGTAAAGCATAAAGCTGAATCATTGCAAAATAATCTCACCAGAAGGGCAAGCACCTTTTTGTACAGAAGCCACCAGCACCCCATGATGAAACTATAGAACAGGAGATGACACTGTACTCCAATGCATTCCCTCATTCTCAGTTTTTTTGAGTTTTCTTTTTCCAGTATCATCTAGAGGCCCTTTTCTGGTCTACAGCGGTGAAGGAAGATCTTAGGACAGGTGATATCTTTTCCATTCCTCTAAACTTATGGCCCAGAATACAAGGTATTATCCCTTTTCTCTAATTTATACCTTTCAGCAAGTTTTTAGGCCTTCTACTCACTATAGAATCTACAACATTTTCTTTCAAAGACATACACTCACCTGAAAAGATAGTATTGTCAAAATGGAAAAAAAAAGGGGTGGTGGTGGAATGAATGCCTATGCTTTAATTACTGACATATGGAACAATTTCTGAAAATCTGGGAAGTTTAGCATAAGCAAATGCAACCTTTCCTACTTTTTGAAACGCAACTTTTGTGAAAGTTTGCATTAGTAATGTTCTTGTATTAACACCACTTACTTCTCTAAATAAAGTCACTGTATTTCATTGAAGACAGCCTCCTTTATAAGAGTAACCCCTACATTCCTATTTTTAGGCACTCACCTTTCTTGCCATTATGAGACCAGAAGGCTTGTGAGATACTTTGAAGACCACACCACCATTTCCTGCTCCCAGCTCACTGATCTTCTCGAAGTCATCATCCTTCAGCTCTCCAACTTTTTGTTTCTGGGTAAGGAAAGCTTCAAGGCGCTTTCGTTGCTGTTCGTCCAACTCCAGTTCTTCCAGCTTCTTCTGAAGCGCTTCCAAATTTGTCCTGTACAACACAGAAAGAACAGCTCTGTTACTAAGCTGTTTGAGCGTACCCAGCAGTGTTGCAAGAGAAAGAGCAACAGAATACTGGGGTCAGATTAAATCCACATGTTTGCACCTATATATATCTAGAAGGATCCAACATGCACAGTCATCCCCATGAGACATATTATTGGAATTCTGATTTAAGTAAACAGTATTTTATTCAGATGAAAAATGGCAAATACAAACAGATGATACCCAGTTTCCCCATCTTTGAGGTTCTGTCCCAATTCACGCATGTTAAGTTTCACTACCTATGGGAGTGGTTTAATGACTCAGCACTTATGATCAGAGATCTCATGAATCACAGCACATCACTATTTTTAGTTTCGCATTTTCAAGAATAATGTTGTAATTTCCTACAGAGTTTGTCTAAATGTTTTATCTACTGATTTTCATATAACTGTGTAACTAATAATCCATTCAGAAGCTTCTCACTTACGTAGGACAAAGTTAGCAACCACAGCCAAACAAACATGTATTAAAAAAATACAGCCACTAGAAACACAGACGTTTCTGTGGGGTTTTGTCATTGTCATTGGGGGTGGTGGTTTTTTTTTTTGTTTTGGTTTTTCTGTCTTTTTGTGAGGGTGCAGGGTGGGGCGTTGGTTGTTCGAGGGTTTTTTGGTTTAACTGGGGAGAAGCAACAGCCCAAAGGCTTTAAGCTTCCTTTTTCTTTTCTTTTCGGACACATCTACTAGAAACCTAGGTTTAATATTATTAGGAAATACAAAACAGAAACACAAAACTTTCCACAGTAGTTAAATTTGGGATTCCAGGCAGAGGTTCAGTTTCCCAGGAAGAGGTTTGTTTTTTTTTTTTAATAACTAAACTTCAGATCCTATGGAAACAATTCCAATAATGTAACAGCTTAAAAGCTCATTTAAAATTTTCCTGCTTTCAGCTGCAACAGTAAGTTGCTGCAAGAGTAAATATTTAAACAGCAAATAGCTGTTCTGCTTAGCAAAACTTAATGCAATGTTCCTACGGAGTAACAGTGTTGCTAGGATGAAAAACTTGAGGAACAGAAACTACTTCTTCAGAGCCTAAATCACTTTCCAGTATCAAAAAAAACTCTCAACGTCAATAATAAAAAAACCCCACCCTATTTCTATTCATCACTTCATAAAATGCCCACTTTCAAAACACGCTGTACAAGAGATCTCCCCTGAAAGCCCCATAAAGTGCCAGTCAGTTGAGAAGATACAAGGTTGATGCTCCAAGAAGCAATGACAGATAAGCCCCAGACTCAAGAGGAAGACAAAATTAGAGGATGAAACCCTCAACTCATTTATTAGACAGCCTGCACTGCCAGGCAGGATAACAAACTTGGTCTGACTGTATGTAGGGTTTAAACAATGCAAACAGAAATAATATAAATATTGACAGCTTTTTCTTACTACACAATCACTATGAAAGTTCAAGTGATGATGTACTCCTACTTCATTTATCAGTTTAAATATTAGACAGGATGCAATTGCTAAGCTAACTTAGGAAGTTATAAAGTTTAGAAGAGCTAAATAGAGGAAACAGAATGACACCTGATGGAAAGGGGAGTTCTGTTCAGTCTGTTATTTTGATGTTTTAACAGTCCAAGCGTAAAGATTACCAGGCAACATGTGTGAGCGATTTTCACAAACACTCACCCTGGGCAATATAATTTGGCAACGCTGTTCAAAACCAGAGCAGTCTTACATAGTAAATTTTTATGTACTTATTCTACTGTAGTTATACTACTGTAACTATCTTAGTATAAAAATCATTGCATTCTGGTGCAGATAGTCCATTTTCAGACTCTCCTGCAAAGAGAAACATACTCTTATTTCTGTCCTTGTACCATGCTTTATACCAGTATGATTACACTGGAATATAATCATACAACAAATATCCTAGAGTATCCACAATGGCAAGTTTCCTTGTGTAGATAAGCACAGCTTATAACAACATTTAAGTTAATCTGACTTACAGACTCCCTTTTAAGGAGAAGCCATTAAGAGAAAGACAGTTTTGAAATCTGATTTCTAAAATGCAAAACAAAGCAGATTAATCACTGGATTCTTTTTTCCCCCCTCAAATGTGCCCAGTAAAAACAAATAAATCCTAGCCTGAAGTCAAAGTAACATGTGTCTTTTCTAGGACACAGCTGAACTAGCTCTTCTTACACTCTGATTGCAAGATAAAAATTGGAGCAAAGTTAAGCACCCCTTACTTTCCTGCAATAAACTCTGGAACAACAAACGCCCGCCACAAACTCTGTCTTTTACCTTAGATTACTGTCGTGAAAAGACAGAACTCATATTTTTCAAAGAAGATAGGCTGGCAAACTCTGCCAGTACAGCACTCTGATACACTCCCCACGCCAGACTGCCTGCGGTCAGCAAGGAGGGGAAGTGCTCTAGTGCATGACTTGCAAGGCCAGGAACGCACCGCCGGCTTGCTCAGGTGGTTCGCTCCTGTAGTGGGCTTGAACAGAAAGCTTTCTACACACACTTGACAGATACATAAATTCAGTGTTTTTCTCTTGAGCACAGTATGTTAAACTGATTAGGGAGTACAGATTATTTTTCTTTATTCTATAAAACCATACACAACTAGCAGAAATGGGTAACAGATTCCTGGAATTTTTAGGGCCACTACCAAGACAGTATCCTTCAATTATTTCTCTGTATTAGGAGCAAAGCAACTTCATAGTTCACATTACTCAAAAATAAACTCTCTCAATAGTACCGTTTACCTGCTTTTACCCTGTGCTTATACGAAAATCATCACTGCCCAGAACATATGGCCTGCAAAACATAATCAATGAGGCAGTTTTATTGGATGTGACTTTTGCAGAGATAAACCTACTATTCTGTATCACTGCTTTAAAGGAGTCATGACCACGTAGAAAAGAGCTCAGCATCTACTACCTGGACCTCTTTCAAAAGAAGCCAAGCCAATTCAGGCTATACAGCAGATTTTGAAGGAACATCCAAATAATTCAAGAAAACTGTGGCTGTGAAGTTAAGTTAAATATCTCTGAAATACAAATATATGAAGCTCCTAAATGTACTATTTCAATATTAAATGCCCTTTTGATATATAGGGCCACATTTTCAGAGAAACTCAGCAAGCAACACCTTCAGCTCTCTCAAGTTTGCATATGGAATTAATGCCAAAATGGAACAAAACTCTCCCCTCCCCCCCAAAAAAATCTACCTTTACAGAAAATTTCAGTTTCCTTTGAAAAATTTGGTCCAGTAAGTCACAGCAAAAAATTATCTTTATGTGCAAGTTTTGAGAAGGTGCTTGCTGTCGTTTTTGGGATTGCTGAAGAAGGTAGGGCTACTCATTTGGAAAAATAAAGAAACTGGAGACACAGAAACAGGATGCAACACGCTTTTCTTGGTCTGTTTTGAAGAAAAAAACCCAAAAAGCCACTATTCAGTTTTTCCTCTGAAGCAGAAGGGGTTTTCTAGGTTTAGACACACCACAGAGATGCTTGAGCACCTGCCTTAGACCAGACAAAATGTTAGTGTGATGAAACAAAACACTCGATCATGCTGACGCTTTAGTAACAAAAAAATTTGCTAGGATAGCATTTATCACATCTACGTTAGTCTACATACATCTGTAAAAAGCTTTTTCTTTCCTCCCCTCAATAAACTTGGCATCCCCTTGCTTGAAAGTATAAATTATTATTGGGGTCCTTGCTCAAACACTAGTCAGAAGATTCCAAAGAGTGTCACAGATGGAAAAGTATTTCTCCCATGAATCTCAGTACCTCACATTTCTCCATCTAGAATGTGGCCACCAGCAAACATCACCAGAATGTTCTAAGATCATACAGTAAAACCTTCATTAGTTGCAGTGATGTGCAAGACAATGACAGCAATGAAGTTCTCAGATCTCACTTGAATTTTTCACAGCCAATTCTCTAACTGTAAATTAATCTGAAGACTTTTTGTGAAAGTATTAACCCAATAAATGCATTGTCAGAATTACTATTCAGAATGTAAGTAACATCTCCAGTTAGTTTTATGATAATTGAATGACAGACAGCAGGATAGATTTAATTTTTTTTCATTCTGATCCTTTGCTTGAAGCACTAAATTTTAATCAACTTAAAATGTGAATAGTTAAAACAAAAGAATAATTGTATCATCAAAACTGGTGGTGGTAATTACTCTCAATATTTCTAGGAGGCAGGACTTCAGTAGTTTTTGTTTTGAACTCAAACCACCATAAGAATACTATCCCTTGACCAATAACTATGACTTATCTGGACCCTCACCACATAAAAACATCACAGCCAAGATGCAGTGCAAAGCACATACAGGAATAGGTGGATAAGTAAATTACTGCACACCAAGTTTTACAACTGAAACTAAATCAACACATATGAAATACCGAAGAGGGAAAGCTTAAGTCAGTTCATCACTAGACCACCATAAAAACGTTAAGGAAGCTTTGGCAGCTAAAAGTAGCAGCACGCGAGTGTGCTCATGTCTGCCTCCAAAAGGAGCACTAGTAGTTAATCTTATATAAAACTTTTATTTGGAGACAAAGATTCCTATTAAAATTCATAACCATTACCTGCTGCAGTCTTGGAGTTGTTTTTTCACTGTCAAAGTGCTATGCCTTTGCCAGAGTTCCATCAAAGCAGGAAATCATCAAATCACCTCAGTGCTTCACTATTCCAAGCACTACTCTAAAGCAATAGGTTATCATTTAATTTATTGCTATCAGTTTTACAGCCAAGCACATACTAAACATATTGCACTAGGGAAAGAATCCAGCTTTCGTAATGTGATCATATGAATGAAGCCAGGGGGAGGTCAGTGCTGTTTTCTCCATTTGTTAAAGGAACAGTGTAGCTTCACAGGCTATCAATAAATACATTCTTACTCAGCTAGCAGAAAGAAGAAAGCATACCGTCTTAATTGTATCTGAAGTCCAGCAGTTATTACAAGATATCTCTTCCAGACTAAATGGAAAGTTAAAGATGCACACTCAGGACTATTTTTTGTCCCCCCTGCTCAAGTGCAGCACCAGGTGCTCTAGAGGAGGAATTATCCCCACCCACACTTGATCAGGTAGGATATTTCCTATTCCTAAGTCAACACCACTTCTTCCTTTTTGTACACAAGCAAGTATGCTGACAAGTGCAGTGTCCTCCTAGCCACACAGCACTTCTGCTTTTTTTTTTTAAACTTCAGTTACAGAACAGAATGCACCCAAACACAGCCCACCTCCCCACAAAACAGTGACCCTCTGATGTGTGCAGAGAAACTTCACCTCTGCTACTGGCAGTTCACACTTTGCAACATCCCCGTTTTAGAGGCAGGAAGACAACTGCAATCTGACATCCTGGGGGAAGGCACATCCACCCCTTCTGCAGCCAGTCTGCAGAATATCACAGAGGGGAGAAAGGTTTTCTGAGGAGAATCACGGCATGGGATGCTGGGAGCTTTTCAGATTCAGTGCCACCCCCTCTGTATGGGCACTCATCTAAGACCTTCAGAACCATCTCACCTATCCCAGTACCTTACCTCATAACAACAGCCAGAAGCAGATGCTTAGATAAAAAATACTGGGTGGCAACAACAACAAAGGAAAGTCAGTACACAGCAACACCTCTAGTTACTGCTGGTGTACACGTTCTGTTTTCTGCTTCCCAGCGATGCACAGGATAAGCTACATCACAAGTACCATCACTTCCCAGGTTACCAGGTCACTTTCTGAGTATCATACTATTCCCTTAAGGTTTGGTTGTAGGTTTTTTCAGACTTTATTAAACATCAAATCCCCTGTGATTTACAACCACTGTAAACATGCGTGTATCACACACAGGTAGGCAACGTAGATACATATTAGTGAGTTTGGGGCTATTGAGCAAACCTGTATTTCCTACACGCAGGTTGGGCAGGGAGGAGCAACGGGTTCTGCAGAGTGCTCTCACCCTATACACAAAGGTGGGCAGAAGGCAGGAAGAGACTTCTCAGTTCGTGACTTTGGGGGCAGCCACCCCAGCACAGAAGAAAGGGCACCTGGCAGAGATGCATTAACATTTTAGAGCATACTAGCTCTCTTTGAACCAGTAATGAGAAGAAAAATGCTACTTTTAGTCTGCTAGTACATGATATAACAAAACCAGAAAATAAATCGTTACTCTTAATTCAGACTAATAATAGTCCAAATCTTTGAGAATTTTTGAATTCACACTAGTGATATTAATCATATACTCAACCCTACAGGCTACATTGAATTGTACTCAACCATGAAGTCTACTTTGCAGAGAAGAAAAAAAATGCAGTAGAAGGAAAAAAGTCTGATACAGCCTTTAACAGTAACTTGTCAAATAGTTGTTCAAAGTTATTACTATCAGTTTTGCAAGCTGAACAATTAGTATGAGTGAAAGCATAAAGAAGTACATTCACTTTCAGATCTACTGTCACATGAGGATACAGGCTTGGGAGTTGTTTTCCAGAACAGTGACAGTAATGCTTTCCCCAAGCCTACACAGCTGTCAATTTAGAGAAGAAAGTAGGCAGTTCACTACATAATTTCCATGAACCACCTCAATCAGGGAGCTGAAATAAAGTATCAGGAACATGGAAGACATTCTGTGGTTTTGAAAAGACAGACTAGTATTTTGTATGACTATACCAAACCTGGGCAATAAGACAAATTTATTTAACTTTTCCTTTAACCAAGATCAGTTCACAAAATAGCATGTAAGATAAACGTAATTACAGTACTCTCATAGCTTACTGCACACTTACAGGTGTGTCTGTGTCTGGACTAACTTCAGTGCAGTCTCATCAAACTTGCAGTTAAAAACTCAAAAATATCTAAGCTCACTGTAAGTGCAAAGGTGTCTTGTTTGGGAAAACCCCCAGTATTTTTCAATTCCTGCTTATTTCCAATCCTGGCAACATGTTAGAGGTCCTTCATAAGCAACCCTTACAATGCAGGTGGGATATGATTGCCCCACTCACCTGCTCGTTCTAGCATGAATTTTAACATCTGAAAATACAGTTTCACTTTCATGATGCAATAAGACATGGCAGGGCATATTTTGAGGTTTAATACTGCCAGAAAAAGTTACCCAGTAAGAATAAGAGGCAATTTGATTACGATCTGGTTCTTCGTAAACAGTATGTAAAATAAAACTATTAGAAAAGTATTGCTCTATCCAAAAAAGTATCCTGCTAGACTAATTCAATTTAAGAATTCTCACGTTTCTGGAGCTGAAAAGCATATACTTTGAAGAAGAAATATGCAATACAACTTCAAGTCTTGTGTTGAATCTCCAATCAATAGGAAAGCTTAACTTCAAAAACTCCTTATGGGCTGAGCTGCTGGGTAGGAATCTTTGCTTTAAGCTTCCTCTTTTACTTTAGCCTAAACACCATCCCATTAAACATTTCAGACTATTTTTTTCTTAAATAAGCTAAAGCATGCCAAAGAACGTGTTTGAACTGAAGACAGTTCACCCAAGAGAGTCAAGCCACAGATGCCGTAGCACAAATGGACAGCTATCAGATTCACACCCACGGTGCCTCTTCCTACCAGATTTCTCTGCAGCTGTTCCCAGCCACCACTTGGAGTTACAGCCCTTTATCCCAGGTGGCAGGCTCAGGCACCCCTTTCACATATTTAGCTCTGTGGCTAAACAATGCAACTGATAAGTTTTGTTGGGCTTAGGGCGTGGTTTTTTGGAGGTTTTTTCCCCCCCTCAATTAAAAAGGCCTCCTTAGAACTTACTGTAGCACTGAATTCAAAGTTTGCCACAAATGAACTCTGCCATCTCAAATTAAGAAATTCAAAAGGCAAACCTCCAGAACCAGAAATCCAAGTTTTCAATCTGCCTTTCATAAGTATCTGTGCACCTACCACTGACTTTTCCTAGCCAGCACTAAACACAACCAGAACAAGTAAACCACAGGGCAATTAACACTTCCTTACAGACAGAAAAAGGAACTTATTTATTGTTTATTTAAAACACAAAGGATAAATAGAAGTTATAAAATTCTGACTTTGCCAACACTTTTATTTATAAAGTCCTGCTTTTCCATTGTTTTTCTCTGAACTGTGTGTTAAAATTAATGATAAAAACAAGGCATGAACAGGTGCAATAGTAATGGTAACAGTATCTTCACAACTCCCTTATGTGGTGGATACACAGCTTTTAAGAGACTACAATAGTAAGAAAGATGAAGTTACAGTATCAGTTTACAAGGCCCGTGAAAAAGCTGGGATTAGAACTGAGATGCCTTCTGTGCAAGAGCTCAACAAGGAGCACAGGATCACAAACTTCATCAAAAGCCACAGTCAATACATCAGGGACTGGGAAAGAAAATTGCCAGAACATGCAGTTGAAAATATACAACAAAACCTCCGTAACTGGGACTGAGATAAAAGCCATGGATGGAAGGTTTGGATCCTTGCCTGTATTTCAAATGGAGGGACTGCATAACAGAGAACATTTGCCAGTATAGCCATTTAGAGGAATAAATTAATAATTTTTACTTAATATATGTATAGACTGTACCAACACATATAAACACACACATCTATACCCAGACAGAATAATTTTCCCAAAAAAATGTATTCTTCAATTATTATATTTGCTACATTATATCTGCTGATTCATCTTCCCACCACATTGAAAAAAGTTCTAGAAAAACACAGAACAATGCTGAGCTGTAAAAACAACACTGAAAGAAAGAAGAGTTGCCAGGAATTTTCAACAGTTCGTTTTAAAAACTCGCAAGTAGATTTTTAAGATATTTGTTCATCCAAAGAATCACACACTACTGGAATATCTCTGCCCTAGTTCTGAGGGTGTAAAGTAAACAATCTGCTTTTGTCCTTACTCCTCTTGCATGTGTCACCCAGCCAGGGACACCACTTTACACCTCCTTCCACTGGGTGCTTGTGAAGCGACCAAATCCAGCTGAAAAGAGCATGTCAGTAGGTAGATGTTCTGCTGGAATTCAACTCTCCTCTTGTTCAGACAAGGCTCAGGATGCCAACAGCTTCTCAACAGATGTTTGCAAAGAGATACTGAGCAGTGAATTAGTCTTTCCCAGTTGCTCAACTCCTGTGGGCACTAACTGGCAGAAAGCCTTGCACATTCATTCCAAAGTATAATCAAGATTTTGTCCAAGTAATATTGAACATACATCAAATCAGAAGTCATCTGATTAGTAATTTCTACCAACACATTAGTAAGTTTAAAAAATATATATTCCATTCTTCCAAAGATTACTTCATTTTTTAAATTTTTTTTTCAAAGGAAGCAAAGAACCTGTTTCCAAAAAAAAAAATCAGCAAGCTAGCAACCAATGCTGCCAACTAACATTGCTTCCTCAAAGACACATTTTTGTGCTTTGGCAGTGGAATCTGTACACTTTACGAATCCCAGTCAATCCCCAGGGCTATTATGGGAGAACAAACGCAGCTGTAAAAAGGGTAACATAGGCAAGAAGGGGTGGGGGAAGCCTTTTTTACTGGAAGATTTAGAACTTAATAATTTAAAGGAAACATCTAGGTTTACCATACATAAAAGAAAATTCCTTCCTCAGTTCATGTCACAATGCTTCTCTTGTATACACTGAAATAGTCAATATCCACTGAAATAACCTGTCTCATGTAAATTCCCAATAATTTCCCTTTTTTTTTTTTTAAGATAGTGCTAAAGCAAAGACTCTTTGCTCAGATTAACAACAGTAGCACTGTTGTTATGCCAAATAAATAATTCAGCTACATACTTGGTTTACCTAGCCCCTTTCAACCTTTTTTTTTTTTTTAAGTCTTTGGTGACCAGGTAATACTGCAAGGTCTCAGAGGTAATCTATTCCTCTTGAGAAAGATCTGAGACTATTCAATTAAAAAAATGTGCTACTCATTGTTGTAATTACTGAATTTCAACATATCTTAGTAGTATCTCTCAGGTTCCAAGTATACTGTCACTTCATCCTGCAAAAGCCTGGACTCCTGCCAGAGGAGGTGGCTCTGCCTTACTTGTACCCCTAGCCATTCATTCCTAAGCAACCAATTTGGGTAACAGACTCATTTAAAAGTTAACTAAAAAGTACTGCAAATTCTCAGCCAGATTACTCCCCTGCTTAAGTTCACTGTGCAGCTACATCAATGCTGCTGTGAGCAGAAGAGGGCAGCCCTCCAAAAGCTAACCTGGGCTTCTTTGGTGGGCAAGTCCTCAAATCCCTATGCACATCTGACTCACTGTCTGTAAAAGTTAATACAAGAAAAGCATCGCGAAGCCACAGGCACAGCAAAGAGAGGAAGGGACTTCTTCAGAAGGTGCAGGATTCCGCACCTGCTTAACTGTGAAATCACATCTTCGTAATTATCCGCAGAATGGATGTCGTAAAGGTCAGAAAAGGAAAAGTGGCTGGATTCTATTTAAAGCCTGCTTCCCTTACCTTTCATTTCATTGGAATACAGCAACATATGTTTTTAGACACAGTTTTTATTTAACTGTCCTAAATGGTTTAGGCTTTTCGGAAAAAAAGACACCATAATAACTAAAGTATACCTCCATTCCTATCATTATATTTAAACATACATGTAAGTACGTAACATTTGTTATGTACTCAAAGATTTGTTATTTACTGTCACCTCAGCATTAAGTATCTTAAAATCTTTCCTACATCCATAATTGTAAACTAAAAGCTGCTTATCAGGTAAGAAAACAGCACAGGTCGATTTGCCACTTGCATTGATTTCTATACTAGTCACATATACTTCATTATTGACTTCCTATATTATTTCTGGATGAGGGTGCTGAAAATTTATAAGGTGATACAGGCT
Organism: Falco rusticolus; assembly: GCF_015220075.1. Taxonomy (NCBI): domain Eukaryota; kingdom Metazoa; phylum Chordata; class Aves; order Falconiformes; family Falconidae; genus Falco; species Falco rusticolus. Next base: position 5,556,501 of record NC_051193.1, read on the forward strand.
CTTACTTGTCACTATTGTAACAGATCATATGTTCTACCAGCTTCTTAAGTATTATTAAAACCCTATTTATAATTCAATAAAGGACTATGCCAAGTTCATGCACATTTAAAGAGAATGCTATGAGCATGTTTTAATCTAAATTTGGAAGATTTAGTGAATAACAAAAAGCTCACAGTTTCCTTGGAATTACCTAGCATTTACGATTGCCTGACTAAAATGCATTCTCTCATTCCACATGTATTTGTACACTTGGTTAATCCTTCATTAGCAGGGGGATGAAAACAAGTTTCTGATATTTTTTTTTTCTTAAAAATATTTACAAGGTCGCAGTAATTCCACATGCATATTCAATGCAACCGCAGTCCTGCCAGATCTGTCAATAAAATTCCAGGATCTAATCTTCCTGAACACTACACACAGGTCCAAAGCTCCCCTGAAGCCAAAAGAATTCCATAGAACAGCTGCCCCTCCTCAGAGACTTTGTGGTTTTAGAAGGAAAGAAAAAAAACTCTCCCCAGAACAAAGGCAGAAGCGACCCAGCAAGCATTAAAATTAAGAACTCTGAAAATCTTCCTTCCATTTAATCTAAACTCACACCCAAGAAAACTCACAAAAAAAATTACTTCACGGAGGACAAATCCTCTTGGAACAAGGTCTATGGGGAAACAGTCCACTGGTTCTGCTGCTCCCTCATGCTACTCCACAATGCCAACTTAAAAGACAGAAAACCCCAAAACCACACTACAGATGATGGGAGTTAATCCCCCTTTCTACTCCTAAAAAGCCCAAAGTGAAGTTCCCTTGAGAAAGATATTGGAAAACATGAAAATTACAAGATGCATAGTAAGCAAGCAACTATTTATTTTGCAAGTTGTAATATAAATTGAAGTTCAAACCAGTTTTGCATAATGCCCAAGTTCTTCTTTGACTATCAAATACAGGCAGCTGTACTCAGAGGTCATGCCAGCTGTTCAGGGGCTTCTTTAAATGCAATGTAAAGAGAGCAAACTGAAAGAAACATCAAGAAAAAGCTAGCAAATTAACACCACAGTTCTTAACCTGTGATTGGAACTTGCCAGTCATCTATTTCTACAGAATTACTCTTTGGTTTGAACAGTTCTAAGGCACAGATGTACTATAAATTCGAAGTTTTTACAGAAGAAAACCCAGAACTGCCCATCATGAGCATAAGGACCACCAATAACAGCATCATGCCTCATGACCTGTTTCCACTCACAGTTGTTGGACTTTCAGGCCTTTGAAAAAAATAGTTCCTAAGGTGGAAAAGACCCATAGACAGTACCTTCTTAAGTTCCTCTCATAAATCTCGTTCTTTAGAGAATACTAAAGGAAGATGCAAACGCCACTATCTACTTTTTTTGTTTACATTTTTACCTAACTAAACACAAACCAGAAGCCTTTTTTCATACCATCCTCACTCCTCCTTGCCAAGAATATAATCTTACTCTGCTCATTCTACCTCACAGTATACCTCGCTGCGTCACATTTAAGATTTGCTTGGCCCCATCTTCCTAGAGCAGAGATGGTAGCTGAAGCTTGATCTGGGAAGACACTGGTTGTTGCTAAAACACATACACGGTTTGTATACTTTATAATTCTTTAAACAGAGCAAGGGGGAAAGGACATTTCAATCCCAACCACCTTCTCAATGTCAATGCTTGTACAACAAGAAAAAGTCAGTGGCACTCAATTTGAAAAAAATTATTTCATTTTTATATTTAATCAAAGTCCCAGGCACTTCTGGAAGATTCAAGTTATAATACCAGAGACAGGGAAGTTGTCTTTATTTAATGAGTCAAGGTAAAAGGTAAGGCTTTAGAGCAGTTAGTTTGTAAACATATTCAAGTGTAACTGATGTACAGGAAAAGGAACCAGAAAGAGTCTCTTCTGTAATTATGAGTTTTAAGCAGTGACAAACATTAATAGGCATTAACTGCAGCAGTAAACTCTTCCAATGTAGACAAATGAACTAAAAAAAATAACTATAATGCTCATTTGGTGGCTTGTTGGGATTGTTGTGCTCTATGACAAAATATGTTGTATTGACTATTACACTTTTTCAAATAAGTTACAACAGGCTGTGAATATAGTCTACATTACAGGCCAAGATATTCTATCTCATTAAATATAATTTAGGATCTCAAGGCACAGGCTCAATCAATTTTTTTTTCCCCTATATGTGCACTTCTGGACATGGGCATTTTAACTAGTAAGTTTTAATACACTTTCCTAAGATCAGTGCAACACTTCAAAGCTCATTATGCACTCTAACTTTTAGACATTAGGTTTTGATCAATAAAAAAGTACCGATTTTTTTAAAAAATTATAATATAAGACTAACTACGGAAGTCTTGGGTTTTGTGCCATCTCAGTTAAAAGCAGTTTAAGTAAATTAATCACGTTTAGATATTTGGTTTGAATTAAAATTTATATTTAATGAGAGACAAATAGATGCTTGATAATTTTTTTGTTTAAGACAACAAAACAGTTAAAAATCAGTAAGAGTTTGACAGGCTCATAATGGATTACTAATAGCATCAGCTGTTCCAGCGTTCAGTGATGAGCCATTATAAGACTAGTGCATCAAAGAAAGCAAGAGACCGAAGCTGGAGAACAATAAGGTACCTTAATTCTGTTCTGCTATGCAAGAGAATCGTTAGGTGGCTGTTTAATATTATGTTTTCACCCAGGAAATAAAATCAAAAATCCACACATAAACACTATGCACCTCAATATAAAATGCTATTTGAGACAAGACAGTGGAACATCTGTTTCAGCACAGGCTGTACATAGGATGATACACGTCCTTATCCAGCATTTAGTGGAATACCTACAGCAAGCTAAAAATCCACTTGTACCTTATCTTCACTGGCATTTTATATTAAATTACCTTTCTCAAGATAAATATGATCCCTCGCTTACTTTTTTTGTAAAGACACAATTAAAGAATGACATGAAGCAACTTTCTTTTCACATGAAGAAAAAAGGTTCTGTAATACAGGAAGTGGCATTATCTTGAAACCTACCCCTTGGTCCTTTGTAGAGCTTCTGCTTCATATTCTGGGTCTAGTTTGGATTTAGGGAAGACAGAAATTGGGTAACAGCAGTCAGATATTCAAAGGGACGGGGAGTGAGAGGTTTGAAAGGAACAGAAAGTGGAAATTTTGTTCTTGTTTCTTTTGGCTATTAAAACAAACTATCTGAGCACGTTCAGTCAAATGAGAAGTATTCCTTTTCTTAATTTTCTTTCAGGTTTGTTTGGTGTTCTTCCCCCTGCCCCGATTTTCTCTGCAAAATCTTTGCACAGGTGTAACTGTGCAGCTCCAAAAGTAGCAGAATAAAATTAAGCCTGCAGCTGGCCAACGTCATCTTGGTTTCATTCTGACAATCTGAAGCAACACAGAGCTCAAGAACAGCAGCACAGGTTCGACTCCATGCAACTGCTTTTCAGCGGGAAGCATCAAAAACAGAAATGAAGCTCACAGCACAGGAAAATCTTTCATTAAGTTGTCTCTATTGTCCAGCAGGGTAGCTAGGGATTTGGATGGCCCTAGAGAGAACCACAACATCCTGTACAAATAATTAACCGCTACAAATAACAAAACCTGCTGTCAGAGAAAAGCATTGTGAAATTTTCATTAAGATATTTGGTATACATATATTTAAATTGCAAGTACTCTAACTCTCCTTTATACAAGCTTGCTAGGGAAAAAAAAAGAAAAAAAGGGGGGGGGAAAGCATCAAGCAGGTGAAAACCAGGCCTCTTATGCATACTTCTTAAAGCCCTACACCTCATGCTATAAGCTTTCTCCTACTCTAGTCAATGAGTTCCTATCACCAAGGATGAAGATGGAGGGCAAGACATGAATAGAAAGCACAACATCCTGACTCACCCAGCCCCTTCTTCTTTCATTTCCTCCCTTTCCCCTTCCTTTCTGCCAGGAAGTCAAAGTATCATATGTTCTCATTCCTAAAAGTATTAAGCTTCAGTATTTTAAAACTAGCAAGAGATTCTGGGGATCAAATACCCATCACAATATGTTCTAGAACTTTCCACCATGACAGCTAGGAAGTTTCTGAATGCCAGTGTACAACTACTGATGGCCAATATATATCCATTGGGTTTTGGGCCTAAATAGCTTACTTCCTTCTGGATGTTTAGGTCCTTCATGCATTTACAGATGGTAATCATATCACCTAGCTAAGTAAAATAACGATTCAGAGTTTTTTTTCATTCTTTCTCTTGAGAGGTTCTCTCCTCTGAAAAAGAACAGGGAAGCATCCAAGATCATTTGCAAAGTGACAGGTTTGTATACAGTGGAAGCAAATGAGTAACTGGAGACTCACCTAGCCAAAATTCCATTATACCAGGAACAGAGCTTTAGAAAAGTGTTAATATGGTAGCCCACAGATGCATAGCATACTTGAAACACTTGACAATGTATACAGGCTGACAAACACCTCTACTGTTGATCCCAAGCAGTAACCAAAGGAGGAAAAAAAAAAAGCACAAAGCAGGAGAGGGGGGAAAAAAAAAGAAACAATCTTACAGATGAAGAAAAGAAAAAAGTTTTCAATTTAATTCCAAAAACATTTCCAAACTCTGATGCAACTATTCTTTGCTATTTGAAATCTTTCACAATGATGATTTAATGTTAGCAGGATGAGGGGATATTTCCATGATTAATTAATTCTGGCTTTTTATAGGACAACAGATTGCTGGATTTACTTTCACTAAGCTACTTCTTTTAGAAATACTTGACACATCTCTAAACCTGGCAAAAGCTGAGTATAAGGTCTTATATATGACAAAGAGCAGAAGTCTAGGAGACACACATGCCAAACAAATCAACATAAAGAGAAAACTGAGCAAGATAATTCAAAGTAAACAAGATTCAACATTCCTATGAATTTCCAAAGGTTTCCAACAAGTAAATGAGTATCACACATATAAAGGTGATTTAAACTTAACATTTCTTGAGTGAAGAAACACAATATTTAATATATTGCATGTTTGGTGATTAACTTCAGGTGCTAAAATCAGCAAGTGATAGGTATGTCTGATTTATTTGAGAACACAAAACTAATACGCAGTAGGGATCCCTGAAGACTAAATCAACATATCCCCAACTACCTTGCAGAAAATAAACTAGAAAGTGCTATACAGGCAAATATAAAAATAGTATTTTCCCCCCATCAATCCAGAACAAAAACTGCATAATATTCAGATCATAATGCTTAGATACAATCAGTAACTCCTGCCAAAGAATAGTTTTTAAACAGCTCATCTCTCAGTTAATCATCAAAAGAGTTTGCTAGAAATGTCACAGCTGTTAGATGCTGAATTTTTTTTTTTTTTTTTTTTTTTAAGGTGTTTGGGTGGTTAAATGAGATCGGAGCCTGTCTGAAAATGTGGCAACAATGACACATGCACAGCACTTTAAAGCCCAAGCCTTGTATGTCTCACTGCAGCTCTGTCTCGCACACCCTCTGTCAGGGTGGTACACCAGCTTATGAGAGCTCAGTTTACATACCCAAGAGAAGACCGAACTAACCATACAGGGGCAAGAATCTGTTCTTCCAAGACACATCCTTCTTTTGTTTCAAGGCTCAGTTAAGAGCTAGCCCATCACCTTAATCTAAAAATTAAGCGGCAAACACAAACCTGTTAACCTCAAAGAAAAACCTCTTATGACACCTCACCACTTTAAGGTGCTGGCACTGCACCTGCACAGCTGGAGCCACCACGCTCACCCAGGACCACAAGCAGCCTGTAACAACCCAACACTCAGTCTTCCCCCCCACAGAAGTGCACCCATGATTAGCTCAGACCTACCTTCCACACGTAGGAAAGCTCAGAAGCAGTTTCTCCAAACATTCACTCATGTACCTAGCACAAGGTGCTAATTACTGAAAAACAGATTTACTGAAACTAGCATTAGTTTGGTTTAAAGCCAAGGACAAGGAGAAAAAAAAAACGAAATACCACAGGACGCCTTTTTTACAAATCGGTGATTTACCATATGAATTCTCCCACAGATGCACTTATGAAAGACGCTATCGGAGATGTGTAATTTGGCACTTACTAGGTAATTATATAATCTAGGAATTCAGTGGATACCAGCACGGACTACGAGAACAGAGTTACCCAAGTTTTCCCCTATTTTTTCCCCCGGCTTAATTACCTCGCGCGTCTGACAGAAGCTCACCATCCGCTTCCCCGGCTGCAGAAACTCATAGCAGCTACCGCGGCGGGGGCACGCACCCCCGGGAACCCACTATCTGATTTTTCTGGAAACCAGGCCGGGCCGGTTTACAGCGAGGGGCGAAGGGGAAGCCGGCGCGGCGGGGCCGGGGCCGCTCCGCGGGTGGGACCGGCGCTCTCCCAGCGGGGCCCACCCCCGCCCCGGCCGGCGGGAGGGCTGCGGCAGGGGCGGCCGCGCCCCGCACCTCAGGGACGCAGGACGGCGGCGGCCGCAAGGCGCGGGCAGCCCCGCCGGAGCCCCGGCCACCCCCGACCGGCTGCACTCACTCTGCGGAGCTGGTCCCGTTGACGGCGGAGCCATCCGGAGCGGGGTTCAGCTGGATCGGCCCGGGCTTCTTCTTCGGCATTCTGGCCCCCAGACGGCGCAGAGGCTAGCGGACGGAGGCGCCCCGGCCCCGCTCCAGCCAGGTTCGGGGGACTTCCTGCGGCGGAGCAAAGTTGGGGGCTCCGCTTGCCGCCGCTCCCCCCGCGGGCTGCGTGGGGCGGCCTCCTCAGCAGGCGGGCACCCCTGCCGCCGCCAGACCCCGGCCGCGCCGCGCCGCGCCGCCCCCCCCCCCGCCCCAGTGCCGGCCTCCCCCGGCAGAGCACCGCTCAGCTCCCTCCCGGGCAGCTCCCGGGCTCAAAATGTGCCCTTCTTCGGGCCTGCGCCTGCGCGCACCCCCCGGGCCGCCCGGCGCGCAGGCGCGGTGCGCAGGCGCAGGCGCGCTGCGGGCAGAGAAGCCGCCCCGAGCCGTGCCCTCACGGCGCTGCCCGCAGCTGCGGGTGCCGGGGCGCGGGCAGCGCGGGGGGCCCTCCCGCCGCCTCGCACGGCCAGCGGCGTGGTGACAAAGTTTGCGCGTTGTTTGTCTTGTGCTTTGGAGAAGTCTCACAGCGGTTAATTAAAACAGCCGCTCCCAACCAGCAGTATCGTTTTGCCCGCAGAGCCCCCCTCCCCCGTTGGTAGAACGGGGGTTATGGAGCGGTGCATTTATCTCCCTGTATGCCATCGCTGAAGTACCCCGATGTGGAAACTACTGCATTGGTAATTAAAACATAAGCCTCGTCTGGGGTAATAACGGCTGCTAAATTTTTCCCAAAGTAAATGCCTGAATTAAAAATGGAAACTGAGGACTACAGTTACAAAACTGTGAATTATAAATAGTAAAACGAGTATGAAAATTAAATACCCGAGCTGCGTTTGTTAAAGCGCTGCTGTAGCCTCACGGAACGGCCGGATCTGGTCATGTACGTTTCACACATTCGCACCATGGTGGTGTGTACATCACTGTGATGTTCTCACTTGCATCGCTCTGATTTTGGGGCTATCTAGGATTTTGTAATAACATTATTTTAGTGAACCTAAAAATATAATTTTATTTTCCAGGCACTATCATGTTTTAGCATACAAAAGCAAGAATATATGCCTGAGAAAGTATGATTTATAAAATAATTTTTAAAAATCTATGTTGTATATGAGGATTGTACTTTATGAACCTGCTGCTTCTTTTACAGTTTTAAGGTTAGATGTAAAAGTCCTGAACATGCAAGTCCTGAACTATTAGAGTCAAGGCTGTGCCCCCATACCATGGAAAGAAAAGTGCCTCTTTTATACGGGTAATTCTGGGGAGGAAAACACTAACATAAATAGGAGGTTAAAGTTTCAATGAACAAAAAGCCACCTTACTGCTGAAAAAAGCTTCCACGCTGGGATTTAAACCGAACGCTGCATTGCTTTAACAGCTTGCTTCCACACGTCTGTCCCGGGCTGCAGGTCAGGGGAGGTGATCCCTCCACTTCTGCTCCGCTCTGGTGAGACCCCACCTGCAGCACTGCGTGCAGATCTGGGGCCCCCAACATAAGAAGGACACAGACCCATTGGAGTTACTCCAGAGGAGGCCACAGAGATGATCTGAGGGCTGGGACACCTCTGCTGTGAAAACAGGCTGAGAGATGGGGTTGTCCAGCCTGGAGGAGAGAAGGCTCCAGGGAGACCTTCCTGCGGCCTTTCAGTACTTCACAGGGCTTAGAAGAAAGATCTGGACAATTTTTTTAGTAGGTCATGTAGTGACTGGACAAGGGGTGATGCCTTTAAACTAAAAGAGGGTGGATTTATATTAGATATTAGGAAGAAATTCACTATGACAGTGGCAAGACACTGGCACAGGTCACCCAGAGAAGCTGTTCTTTTTCCAAGAGGGAGAATTTAAATGTAAAGATTCCTGTTATTTAGTTGTACATCTTGGCATCTACCAATGGCCCAATTTGGATCAGCAAAGCCAGTCTGGACATTACACATGTGCAGAGTAACTATGACATTTATATGCTAATTATATGATAAAATTAATGAGATAAAGGCAATTACATGTATTTGACTTTCATTAATAGAATGACATTACAGTCATGCCTCTGCTGCTGAGATCTGTGAAGAAGTTTGGTAAAGGCTGGGCTTCTCTGGAAGATTAATTTCTCATTGTCTGAATCTGGTGGAAGTTAAGATGAAAACTCCTGTAAGGAAAGGCTGGGCTTCTCTGGAAGATTAATTTCTCATTGTCTGAATCTGGTGGAAGTAAGATGAAAACTCCTGTAAGGCCTGTACCCTGAGAAGTTAAGCATTAAGAAGGGCTTGCAGATTCCTTCTGCTTTCTGACACAGCTGAGAAGTTCTTTCCGTTGCTACTCTTAAGTTTTTGTACTGTACAGCGCTCTGTCAACTAATGTGACACATCTAGAAGGAAAGACACTACACTTACTTGTAAATTTGCTTAAGGGGTAAATTAAATCTCTCACAGAAACACGTCAGCCAAGAACTGAAGTAGTACAGAATAACTTGGTGCTAAGGTGGTGGTTAATGGTTTGATACTGGGTAGAAGAGTGAAATACCCGTTTCTTTGGCAGTTCCAGCACTAACCACTATAACTAGTATTGTATTTCTCTGCTTTATTTCCTTTGCCTGAGAGCAGAAAAAGATCAATGCCCAGAAACACCTTTCTTCCTTGCTAGGCAGCTGCTCCAGCGGTAGCTTCAGGACTGTGTCTCGAGGCTAGGAGTGGGAACGGCTCACGAGCTCCCGCAGCATTCAGTGCCTGTAACAAACACTACGCGTGGTTTCAGTGCAAAGGCAGTGACCTCCATCTTGCGAAGCAGTTCTCGGTCACACGCTCTTTATCACTCATTCCATAAACCACATATTTTGCTGAGGTTCCCTAACTTTTGAAGCAATGTGGTCTTTTTTCATATACAATGCAGACATATGAATACAGCACTTAGATCAATAACTTCCTTACAGCTGTGGACAGGTTTTATACTCCAGTAAGTTGATTCGTCCACAAATAAAAATATAAGAAATCGGGACTTATATAGTTATTTGAGAATTTCTAATTATATGTTATTTTCCTTTCTTTTTTGCCACAGTACTAAGGTGCTACAATAAAACTGAATGACTATCACGGTAACTCATGAAATATCAAGTCCTTCTATGTTAATATCAGACTTTTTCTGAAGAAGACATTGAGTTGGAGCTGAGGGGGTTTTATCTTTTACACAACTGTGTGCGGGGAAACACAAGGACTCCTGTGTCTGAAACACTAGACTCCTTTGCAGAGAACACGTGAATATCAGACAGGTATCAAATGCACAATTACTATATATGCTCCATATAATTGCAGTTGCTCTATGCCGTAATTGCCCACATGAGTTATGCAACTACAGTTATTCTGCTGTGTTGCGAAGTATGGCCTCTTTTTCTCTGAAAAGATTATTGCAAGGAAGTTTTCATTTAAATATTTGGACTAAACAAAGAAGTATTGTAGTCGTAAATTGTGAATTTTCATATAGAGTTTGAATTATTTTTCTCCTTGTAACATTGCTTGGTTTTCTCCATCAGAAAAAAAAAAAAAAAAAAAAGCAGATTACATAAACAGATGAATGACTGGACATATCTACCGAAAACAGAGGTTTTGGTATGCAAAATTTTTGAAACACAGCAATGAAGAAGTGTGGATCACGTTGATTCACTCAGCTGACAGTAAAAACGCAAAGTAAATTCCGTAACAAAAGTTATATTGTAAGTATTTTGCATAAAGAAACACTCTGAATTCCACGTTTTAAATTTTTGTGCTTTGCAAAAAGTAAAAGTGTTTTTAATCAAAGTAGTCATTAATGCTTTTATAGAAATAGAAAATACAAATTAATTTCCCTATATTATGCAAAAATGCTGTATTGTTCCTAAAGTAGATTTATAAAGTAGAAAATATTGAATTATTATTTTCACAGCTTTGCAGTTCAAGGACACACTCCCTCCATCCAATTCCAGTTATTAAGAGATAGCTCCCCCCCCCGGAGCACTTCATATCTGCACTGCAAACACCATACTGTGGAATCTTTGGAAAATTACGGAATTCACTCATCTCTTTTAAAGTCACTTTGACCTACAGCACAAAAACAAAGATATTTTGAGTTGACTGAATATAGAAATAAAGTCATGTGCACATGGATTGATGCCACTGCAGGAATCATTTCTGTCTAACTGCTGCTGCCACCACCAAGTTGCTCAGGCGCTATCGTACACCCAGAACCTTTGAGGGACCCAAGAGCAGGGTGGCTTCAGGGCTTTGCTAAAAGCCTAGCAGGACACCTTCTTGGTTTTGTTGTGGTTGATTTTTTTCAAATGGTTGTCACACTGATCTATATAGACATACCGAATGACCAGTTTTCATTTATGTGATTATATAGCACATTTAAAGTGTTTCGAGATCGTTGTACGTTGGTTTGAACTTCTTAACTTCAGTGCATTTGCAACTAAGAATTAAGCACATTTCCCCAGCCAAAACAAAACACATGTTCTGGGAATTTGAATATTCTCTGTGGAAGGAACTGTGTTTTGCTTTACAGACAGGTGTTTCTGAAGGTGGATCACAAAGGAAAAGAAGCAGAAAAAATAAAAGGTAGCGTAATTTCTATGAAAGACTTCTGAGCAGGGAGATTTTCTGATTTATTGATTCCACCGCTGCTTGGACAAAAAGAACTGAAATATGTCTGTAAATAGAAATGGAACAAAGAAGCTTGGCTTCATTACCACTTTCTTCCCTCATGGCAACCTGATTTTTGTCTAGTTTCTTGCAGGAAAAGGAAAACTTGATTACTGTACAGATAACTGCGTCACTAAATTAACCCAAATTCTTAAATGCAATTGCCACATAATGCTGCATATTTTACTGCCAAAACATATACATGCAAACTCATATTTGTAAGATTCAATACTTCTTAATCTATTTTGTGGTTAAAGCAATTTAAGGAAACAGTCCCATAATCAATTGAATTTAAGAAACCTGATTCAAATTTGATTGAAACTGGCCAATAGGATCAAAAATTATCAGAGAAGCAGACAGATGGACTTTCAAACAGCCAGAGATCACAACCGGTCTTGTACATTTTGTCTTCTTCAAGAAGCAGGGATTGAAAAGAACGCTGTGGATCAGAACCCATTCTTAATTGTTTAGTAATATTCTAAAAGCTTAGTAATGTTTAAGATGATTATATAATATAAAATTTACATTAGATTAGATAAATCACAAATAGCTGAAGTTTGCTCAGTCCATCAGATGTGATCTCCAACTAGCACAGCTACAACAGTACCCATTTTGCGTAGGGTTTATTGCATGCACAGCTTTGCCAACATAAGTGGCTTTTTGCAGAACAAGTACTGCTCCCATAGGAGTAAAACCCTTCAAATGTGGTAGCAGTCAATTATCCATTTTACAGATTTTCTTTGTCATATGTTATGGGTAACATAAAACAGGAAATGAGACTGAAATAATAATTAAGTGCTAATTTTCTAGAGCTTTTCTAATGAAATTACACTATTCAATACAAAAGCGAGTACCATTACCATTTCACCTAAACTAGAAACCAGAAGTGTTTTCTAGAATAGAGGCAAGGGGTTTGTTGGTTTTATTTTTTTCCCTGAGTTGTTATTTTATCAGCATGTGGCTGGTTATTCATTTCCTGAGGAAAAAAACAATAATCAATGCCTGCCAGCATATGCTTTTCATTTAATTAGGAACATAGGACTGGAAAGAACCACCTCGGTCATCAAGTCCACTCTCTAATTAAACACTCTTCAAAAATATTGATTAATCAAAGTTGCATAAATATGGTAGGTTTTGTAACGCTGTACTCCTCTGCAGAGACTGTAAGTAGTCTTCTGCTTTAGCCTTTGTATAGTATTTTTATACCTTTCCAGCACTTTTTTCGTATCTGTTATCAACCTATTCTGGCAAAGACCAGACACCACAGGACAGAGCTCTGCTTGTGCAGACTGGTTGACCTGGGTATACAGAGACTGGCCAGCCACATAAATTAATCCTGCTTTCTCGCTGCCTTTGCTCTCAGAGAGCCCTACTACGCTACTTCTTTTCACTTTTTTCACAAAATCACTAGTTGATTTTGTAGAAAATATGAAGGGACTTAAGGGAATTTTGAAATCTTGAGCCTCCAAGTTCAGTTGACATTAGCCATGTATTTAAAACCAATTACTTCACATATAACACCCCCCCCCCCCCCATTAAATATTAAGGAAAACATTTACATGGAAAGATGTATCACACTAATAGCTATGAATCAGATACTTAGATTACACCCCCAAAACCTCAGTGGCTTGTAAAGATTTTTTTAATATAAAGAGTGACTAGTATTTTCAATGCAAAGACCTTACCATGTAGACATTGGATTTTCAGTAACTTTAACAAAACTTTAACAACCTGTTTTGAACTGGAAATCAGCAGCCACTTGCTCTACAATTATTAGTATGTCTTTGTGTTTATTTTCATACTTGACGTGGCTGAGTCAATTGAAGAATTGGCCATATCTAAAAAGTTAAGATAAATGGATTCAATGCTAACAAATCCATTAAAGTGTTCTCCCTATATTTAATGTATTCTACTCTATAAAAGATGCTGCTTCATTTGGGAGTACACATTTTAAGCAGTATCTGTTAAAATAATTTTGACTAGAGGAAAATACATTTTGGTTTTTTTTTAACTGGAAAGTAACGGTGATTGATTTTCTTTGTCATGTTAGAAGGAATACCTTACACTACCAGAAACATTGCATGTCAAATGTGAATTTATAGAAATAAAGCAAAACCAATTCCTTTAATGTGTAATATTGGACATCATTAATTTCTCTCATTTTGCTTAAATGAAGAGCCTATAATTTCAGTGAGATACACTTCCATGGACCAACCTGTCAAAATAGGAAAACAGCTTTCTTCAGATGCAACAGCACTGGAGACCACAGCCCGGAGCCTCTCCTGTTGTCCCTGCAGCCTGCAATCCAAGTCCTTAAATGGCATTTTATGCGCACAACTGCCTCGTCTCAGAGGGTTTGGTGTGCTTATTACAGCCTGGAAAACTGCAAACCGTTGTCTTAAATCACCATAAGGCTTTAGCCAGCCTCCGTATGGAGAAAAGCTTGGGATCGCGACCTGGGATGGCTCTTTAGTGAGCCTTTTCCTAAGAGGCAGGGAGCGAGAAAAGGGCTCAACATAACTATTTTGAGTGCCATGCTTAGGGTTGACTTGCCGTGCCGCCTGCCAGCCTTAGTGCTTCCAATAAAACTCTCCCGCTGCGACCTTTCCCTGAGGACGCGCCCCCACCCCGCCCGAAAGGCCGCTCTGGAAGCGCCTCAGCAGCGCCGCCCCGCCCGCCGCGCTTTGGCGCCAAAACCCGCCGCGCACGCGCCCTGGCCTGGCCGCGGCCGCTTGACCTCCGCTCGCTTCAGCCAACCAGCCCGGAGCTCGCGAGACCTGGCCCTCTCGCGGCACCGGGCGGGGCGGGGCGCGCCGGGCGCCGGGGCTCGGCGGGGCGGGAAGCGCGGGAGCGTGAGGCAGCGGCGGCGGCGCGGAGCCGCGTCCCGAGAAGGCGGGCGGGAAGCCCTGCTCCCCCCCGTCCCGCCGGTGCGAGGGGACAGCTCCCCCCTCAGTGCGCAGCGCGCCGCCGGGCTGCTCTGGCCGTGTGCGGGGAGCGGGGCCTTCGTGGCGCCCGGCGGGTGCTGGGGCGGGCCCTGGAGACGCCAGCCGCCTGCCTCAGTGCCCTCCTTCGGCTCCCTCAGCCTCCGTGAGGAGTTCGCAGCCCGCAGGTAGGGAGCTCACCTGCGAAGGTCGGTGTAAGACGGACAGACGCGTTGTCTTCTTGTTACTAGAACTGTCTGAGAAACAACTTTCCCTTAAGGAAAAAAAAAAAACCAAACAAAAAAAGGTGTTCCTGACGCCTTGGGAACGCAGCCGTGGCGAGACTGGGCCGTCCTAAACCCGGTTGTGCAGATATGGTAAAGCCGGGAATTGGATTTGTGTAAGGAGCCGGGAAAGGGGAATCCTCCAGCGTTCTGCGTTCCTACGTGGGTAAGCTGTAAATCAGAGAAATTACCACCCACCTCTGCCCCGTAGTTTTTGATTACCAAGGATGTGAGTGGCAAACAGCTGTCTTGATAAGTGCTGGGGTTAAACATCCGTTTCTTTTGTTTTATTCCTGTGACCCGTACCTGCCACTCCCAAGTGACTTTGAGGAGTTTAAACATGACAAACCCTTATTTTATTCGGCCTCCTGAGGCTGGATCGTGTCATCCCTCTGTATGGTATCAACTCTTTAATTTCTATGATGCTATTTGTTCTGGTTGGCAATTTTTTTCTGGTAAAGCTGTGGACATACTGTATACAGCTGATGCCTGTGCTTCTGCAGCAGCTTTTTCTTCTCACTAGTCTTCTGAATGCTTTTGGTATTTCTGGCAGGAGGGGATAAAAAGCTTATCTGCGGCAATGATAGATCCTTTAGAGAACAACTTGTTTGAACTTCCTGATTATGAGAATACAGAAGATGAAACGTTCCCGCCTCTTCCACCTCCTGCCTCTCCAGGAAGAGATGATGCTGAATGGGCTCAAGCTAATGGAGGTGAACACTTGTGACCCCTACAGATCCCATTTTGCAGTATAGACAGTGAAGTGCTGTGAAATCAGTCCTGTTGGTGTTACCCTTCACTACTGGAGTTTACTGCATAAAGATAGTCTTGTGTAGATAAGAAAGCAATCTGTAGAATTTAAATTGTTATTGATTCTACATTTCCAAGCTTGTGGGAGAAGTTTATTTTTGTAGATTCCATGCAAATGTGTACACAAATGAATCTTTATAAAATTCAAGCTCTTCGGACCAAATGCTGCTAAAGATAATTATACAGTGGTGATCTATAGTTACCCTTTATGACTTGGATTTTGGAAAAGGTAAGTGTTGAAGGTAGTATTCCACGGGTATGTTGATAGATTTTGTGGAGTGTGTGACCTAGGAAAAATCCAAGATTCTTCAGGACAGTAAAACTCAGAAATATTTGTATTTGGAAAGATCTCACTCTATACTGAACAAGCTAACAGGAAGTATAAAGATTTTCTTTTAACTATTGTTTACTTCTACTCATATTTGCCTGTACTGTTAGATGTATGTTTTCCTTGATCCCTGCTCTGCCTGTTCACTAGAAAATAGGAATTTGAATAGATTTAATTCCTTGATATTTAATTCCTGATGTTTGAACAAAAAGTACACCAAGAAATCACTATGATACCTAGCTGCTAGCTCTGAGATGAGTGGTGCCTTGTCTTTTGCAGTCAAATAAAATATATGCGTGATAATCAAAAAGTACATGGACTTTGGTTCTTAAAAGACGCGCTAATTGTGGTCACACATCACCTCTTTCTGTTTCTTGAAGGCGATGCTGGTGGTTTAGGTCTGTCTTTCAGATCTCTTGGTGGAAATTTTGGGACCTATCATTATGTTTATTGATAATCTGAGTTTCTTAACTTTTAGAAGCATCATCTACTCTCGGTACATATCTCATCAGAGATATAATATAAAAGTTCTAAAATTAGGAAACGTCCCTTTCAACGAACCTACTTTGCTACAAAAGTTGAGTCGTCAGTATTACTATTTTGAAGAGATGGTGTATTTCTAACCTGTCTTGTGGGAGGAGCAAGGTGAAATAGGCAGGCGTTTGTTTGGACTACTGTACCTGCAATGGAATACTTGTGATGCTGTCTTTGATAGCGTAGAAATTTAAAATTTGCATGATGCAATTGTAGTTGATATCGATTGATTTTATACTTAAAGTATGTTATTTTTCTTTATTGGAACCAGATGGAAACCAGCAGTCACAAACAAAGGATTCTGCTGTAGCTACACGGAAAGCAGTCAAAAGGCCAATGCCTAAACTAGATGCCCAGAGGTAATTTTTTACAGAGTATTTCTTTCCTTGATGAATTTGGTATACGGCTGTGGAGAACAATTAAAGTTACTGTGATCCCTGTATGGTCATGGCCAAGTCAAAGATCAGGAGTTTTGGAGATAAAAGTGCCTTTTGTGTGCTGTATCTCAGCCTTTTTATTCCTTGCCTACCTGTATAATGCTGTAACTGGTCAAACTTTCTTGAGTCTCCTTGGGACTTTGTTAACAGATATTTATTATTTATGCATAGGACTCTTCCACCGATGTTTTTAATTTTGCTTCAGATATAGTACGGTAGATTTCTTTCTTTAATTAAGGTCTGCTTCAAAATAAAAACTCAATATAATTGTGATTGTGGGGCACTACCTAAAATAGACTTACACCTGACTTACATAGAAACTAGATAAACTGTATAAAGGATTTTAATAGTTTCTTTGCTGTTATCAGTAAAACTGGTGTGAAGTTCTTTATAAGTAATGGAAAGAGTCTGAACTTTCGGTTTCTTCCATTTTAAATAGTCTGATGAAGTTAGTGATACCACAGCGATACCAGAGGGTCATGTGTCTAACTAGTTTTACTTGGCCATTATAGACACTAGAACTGACCATGCAGTTTAAAAGTCCTGGTTCTTGCAGCAGTCCTTATCCTATTTTGTGCATTTTAGTAATGACTTCTAATTCTGTAGATCTTTCAAGGAGAGCTCTGTTCAGAGGAATGTGAGGTATTTTTGTTGGCGCGCTGGTTCTTTTTTGTTTGTTTGTGAGGGTTTTGTTGGTTTTGTTAGAGTGAGAAAGTATGAGTTTTAAATACCTTCCCCCATTTCCTATTACCAGGTTAATTTCGGAAAGGGGACTTCCAGCCCTAAGACACGTGTTCGACAATGTAAAGTTCAAGGGTAAAGGGCATGAGGTAAGACATAATGAGCTTTTGTTTTGTTTCCTGGGAGGTCAATCTAGATTTTGTAGATTGCTGCCCATCTGATATGGGGAAAATTGATGTTACGCACTGGGTAGCCAGCTTTCTAGCAGTGTTTGAATGTACTCTGATGTGGTTTGTAGTTGCAAATTTAAAAAATCAAACATACATGAATGTTTTAACAAAATCTATGTTTTGGTCTTAAAACTGTTTTCGTCTACTCCGAAACTAGAATATCACATGTGTGACTCTTTGTATTGTTCATAGAAAGAGGTTTCTGAAGTTGGAGCAGGCTGGTAAGACTGTCTGCTATGTCAGGAATGCCTTTACCATCTCACTTCGTGGTCTGTTTCCTCTCAGTGAAAATACTTGGCTGTTGTGACACCTCTATCCCAAAGCTTTTAATATTTAAAAAAAAAGTGTGAAATACCACTTAAGCAAAGAGGAAGCAGTATTTTCTCTACAAACTGTCTATGTCTTGGATACACGTATCTTAAAAGATACATTTTAAAGAAAAATAAAAACCTTCTTTTTCTTTAAATATCATCAGACTATTGGCGCACTTGCAAGGATGCCTGTGCATCACTGGTTTACAGAGAACAGTCATGGTATAAATTTTCTCTTTACAACTGGAGGCACAAAGAAACTAGGCAATACTGCAGATCTGACCAAGAATCTTTATTAAATAAGATTTTTTAGATGTACGTTTTTCTGTATGTTCTAAACATTTAAATAAATGCCAGCTGTGGCCCTATGGGGGCCACATTTTTATTATTTTTTTTTCAGTCTGGGTTCAGACCTAGGTTGCTTAAGGGTAACTTGAGAAGCCTGTCAGATACTTTACAGTATATGTAAATGCAGCTCCTGAACCTGAATTGCTGTTTTTCTTATAGCTTGAAATTGCACCTACAGACTTGGCTGTGGGAAGAAAGATTACCCATGCATTCATATTACTTAAATTTTCAAGAGACTTTCAAGCTGCAGATGTTTAATATTTTTAGAAATGTTACTGTCCCGTTTCCCTCGGCAGTCTACTGACTTAGTCAGCTTTTACTAGCTGGATGTCTTCCTTTATGCTCTAGGCAGAGGACCTGAAAACACTCATACGACACATGGAACACTGGGCTCATAGACTGTTTCCAAAATTGCGGTTTGAGGATTTTATTGACAGAGTAGAGTCTTTGGGAAACAAAAAGGAAGTTCAGGTATGTTTTGCTCTGTCCGTTTCTCTTCATGTAGTATGTGAATATCCATGAATAGTCTAAAAGGTAGATTTAGGAGAGCAATTACACACCAAAAGAGGCCTTTAAGTTATGCATACTGCTAAGGAGTATTATGTTGTTCAAATTAATTTATCTCTTTTTAAAAATGGCTCTTTTCAATATTTAAGTTTACATTTAGCTATAACCTTAGTACTTCAGAGAATTGGCTTCAGCTTTTTCAGGACATCTTCAACCAAAGTAATTTGCTTAAGAGTGCTTGAACTTGTTGGATTTAGGGGGGTGGGTTGGTTGGTTGTTAATGTTTGAACCTCAGAAAGAAGACTTAGGACAAATGCTGCTTCATCTGGCTAGATGGTAGGTGAAGAACTAGGCATATGATCCACAGCTTTAAAAGTTGTGGGTCAAACAGACATGTAGTGAAAGGAATATTTTTTTTCAGAGTAATAAAGTGTAAAAAGAAATTTGGAGTAGTGTTAAAAACATATCTGTAAGAAAATCTTTTGTGCAACACTGCTGAAGTATCAGTGCTTTAACCTCTCATTTGCAGACCTGCCTAAAGCGAATTAGACTTGATCTTCCTATTTTACATGAAGACTTTGCAGGTAACGAAGGTATGCTCATTGTGCTGTTTGTTGAGTAGTTCAGTGCTTAAAATTACTTTACTTTCCCTCCTACTGACCAGAAATGAATGAATCATGGTATGTTTTTGTAATGTAGAAGAAATTCTTGAGTGGTTCTCTATTTTAAAACCAAGCTTCTGTGAGACTTCCAATAACAAAACTGAGCTGGTTCTTGTATTAAAATGCTATATATAAATATAAAATAAATAAATGAATTCGTGTGGTGTACTGAAAGGAAATGGAAAGTGGGTATTATTACCAGCATTGTTAGAAATATGCTTCAAAAAAACTGCTAAACCCACAATTATTAAGTGAACATACTGGTTTGTATTGTACTCATATGAGCATGCTGTCTGAAGATTTCTTGGATCTTGTTAATGCAGAAATCAAAGACTCGTGGTACTGTTTATACTACAAGCTGTTGCTGTGCAGTCAGGCTGTAGTGCCCTTTACAGAGAAAGCAGTTATTAATGCTTGTGGGCACCCTTGTGTCTGTTTGTCAGTCTTGGCATATAGCAGCTATTGAGCATTTCTTCTTCCAATATAAAAATGCAGCCACTTAACAAGTAGGTAATTTAAGAGTCTCTTGCAATCAGATTATAGTTTTTAGACTAGAAGGAAATAGTTTTTTTAAATTTAAAAAGAGCAGAGTTCATCTGGTACTTTGAAAGAAACTTTATTAGCAGAAATGAATTTCAGTTGTTCCTAAGATCCTTTGTAGGTGTTCACACTTCCACTGTGAGTCTCTCTTGGAAAATTATCTACCCGTTGTCCAGTTTGTTTTCATGTGAACCTCAGCCTCCAGACAAGCCAGTGCCTGGGGAAGGTCTTCTGGTGGATGAGTTAACAGATGGTGAAGCCTTGCCTCACCTGTGGGACCACCTTTGGGCAGTCAGTGAGATGTGGCTGCCTTCACTGTTGGCTGCATTTGCGAGCGATGGAATGCAGCCGTAAGCAGCCACAAACAGTAAAGCAAATGGTTCCTGCCGACAGTGTCTGTAGAGCTATCAGATTTTTCTGTGCGATGGTTCCATACACTTGTATTTAAATGCGGTTCTGATCTGTTCCTGAACTATGGTAGCGAGAGTACTGCTACAACTGGTCAGTCTTCAGTTGAAAAACTTGTCTTGCAGTTTTGAAATAAAAACTCAAGCTAGAATATTGTATTAAAAACCAAATCCTTGTTGTCACCTAACTTCTGTATTCACAGGCTTAAAGCGGTGGCAGAGGCACAAGCATGCTTGGCCTTAGGTACTCTTTCAGAGTGCTCTGCTTCTCTGTTGGTGGGTGAAGTTTGAATAATGGAGTTGGACAGCCTCTGTTTTGCATGTGTTATGTGGCAAATGAGTTAATATTCCATAACAGTAGCACACTGAATTCAAAACTGACTATTCGGTGTCAATGTTTGAACCTCTGTCTGATTCTGGTAACTAGTCCTGTGGCTTCCCAACAGACAGTGTCCTGTTGATAGGGGTGGGAAGAAAATTATCTGCCCTTTCGGTAAGGTTTGCCTGAATTGACTGCTTTTCACCATCAGGCACAGCTCATGATTGCTAACGTAGTAGACAGAGCTATGCCTCTCCTAAACCAAGGCTTTTATGGTTGTATGTGTGAGATCTCCCACAAGTGTTTGTTTCTAACCAGGTGGTGGAGGGGAGAGCAATGGGCTGGACACGGCCATTGAAGATGAACCTTCCTGCCCTGGAAATGCAGAACAACAACTCGCTTCTCTGTCTGGTACAACTCTTACGGAAGAGCACCAGCAGCGAATGATGAAGAACAGGCAGCTGGCCTTGGAGCGTAGGCGAGCAAAGATGCAGTGTAACAGCCACTCGCAACACAATGGTAATCAACTAGGTAACTTCGGTGTGTAACTTAAGTGGTAATGTTTTAAGGTCAGTAGCCTGGGAAGCTCATACAACTGAGCTGCTGAGTGAATTTAATGGAAATGGTAGTGATTGCTTTTCTAGTAAGTAGCAAAATGTGTAACTGAAACTTAAACTGTTACTGTAGTTGGACAACTCCAAAGCCAAGTCAGAACTGCTCTCCCTACTTAGTTGTCATGCCCAGTTGTGACAGCTTGGTCTTTGAAATGAAACTCAGCTTGCTGGGCATCTCTGGGGCTGGCTTTCCCGCAGACTGATTCTGGTGGTAGAAGCTGCGGTTAAAGACACAGAAACAATGTTTTCTCATGGTAGGAAATTGATTTTTGTTTTGTTTGGGTTTTTTTCAGCAGAGCTCTCCACTAGTTACTTGGCAGAGGAGATTAATACCCCAGGGGCTCAGGATCCTGCTGACTTTATTGAAGACATGGAAGGTACCACAGCTGAGGGTGCGGTTACAGATGCTGAAGATGAAGAGTTGGAATATGCCACTGAAGAGCAGTAACTGTTCCCCATACTTTGGGCCACTTTCTTGACCAGAAGACTTTGAAGTATTATCATTATATTGAAATGTAGCTGGCTCTTTGCATTCTGACTCCGGAAGTCTTCACTGTGACTTCTGTATTGCACAGAGCTTCAAACTGCAGGTGAGCAGCTCTGTACACTGGGAAGCAGAACAAGGCTCTTCATCTGCGTTGGAGACATCTTTTCCACCTCCTGCAGTGTTCTTCAGGAAACGTTAATGAGTTTTTTGACCTACTTTGAATTTTGTTTACAGTTGATTTCAGACTGAATTAGCTGGGATGTTGACAGGTGCTGTTTCTATTAAAGTTGTATTGTTTAGGGGGGGTTTAATAGAGGGTATATATAATAGCAGGTGGTGTTATGTCTGAGCAGGTGTCCTGGATTTTTTAACTTGCTTATCAAGTACCTGCATCTTTTTCCTATAAAATGGAAGCTATTAAATTTCAAAAGTCAAACGTGAAATTCTTGTACGGAGCTGTTACAGCTACAGGCCCTGCAGCCTTCCCCAGCCCTTGTGCCCGTCAGACATCTCCCCGGGGACAGGCACAGCCCCTGATACAAACATGCTTTGGCTTTGACCACATGGGTTATCTCCTTGGGCTGATAGTGCTCTCTGCTTTGAGGCTGTTATCCTCCTCTTACAGCCTTGCTTCTCTTGCACACACTCAAGCTTTTTTTCCCTTTTGTGGAATGAACAGTCACTGTGGTAATGGTAAAGCCCTGCGCCACGAGCACAAGGCAGACTGCTGTGCAGAACAGAACCTACATTTCTAGAAACTTAATTAAGACAAGAGCAGCACTTGGATGAAGTAAGTTTGTCACGCGTGTTATTTTATGCTAGATATTTTGCCTGTGTATACAAGTATCTTAAGGGTGAGTGCTAAGAGGATAGGGCCGGGCTCTTTTCAGTGGTGCCCAGAGGCAGGACAAGGGGCAGTGGGCACAAACTGCCTCCCCCGGGGGTTCCACCTGAGTGTGAGGGAAAAATTTTTTACCTTGAGGGAGACTGAGCCCTGGGACAGGCTGCCCAGAGGCTGTGCGGTCTCCTCCTCGGGAGCCATTCCAAACCTGCCCGGCCGTGACCCAGTGCAGCCTGCTGTAGGGAGCCTGCGGCAGCCCGGGCCAGGGCGCTTCCAGCCACCATGATGCTGTGATACGCAGCTGGGGGATTTCAATAAACAAAATGCTGTGTTCTGGTTAGTATGAAGGAAACTGCTTTTTATATCATTGTAGCTATGTGTGCAAGGTTGCCGACAGCTGTTGGAAATCCTTAGGTAACTTAATTTTTGGACAACACGGGAAAGTAATTTTTGGAATGATAAGTTAAAAGAATTCATGACACAGTCTTTAGCCTGGAAGTTGAGATTTATCATGTATAAAATCTTTCAAAACTCATACATGTTCATCACAGTCAGATAAAAATAATTCTTATTTAAAATAGACATTTAATTTCTTATTAAAAGGACTTGAATCTTTTAAATAATGCTTTTAAAAAAAAAACCCCAACTTCATGATACAAAGTGAATAGGAGCAGAACATGAACAAGCAGATGTGCTAGGTTATAGTTCAAGTTCTGATGTCAGCTGAAACATCTAATAGTGCCAAATCCCTGATCTCCTCCAGCAGCTGGTACAGGCTTGCCCCCTTGGTCTGGCAGTACTCCTGATAGTCTTCGTCAATTGCTTCAACCCTTGCTGCCTCTTGCGCACGCTGGGCTTCGGCAGACTGACTGACTTCTTTTACTAAGTCAGACTTCACCACGTGAAAATTCTGGGAAACCTCTGCATCTGGAGTCTGGTATGGTGTGTTCCTGATTATTTCCAGCTTGATCGTGTCAGCATGGCAGCGGGAAGTCTGCACAAGTATTTTCACCTTAAAAGCAACATAAAAAATAATTTTATTTCTGATAGCGCTATTTCCTTTTACTTCCCTCAGATTAAATACTCACTGTAATATGATCAAAAAGGCTTAATGTAACTGATTCTCCAGTAGTTGTAGTGGAAGTAATTTTGTTCTGAAAACGATGGAGTGATCCAGGCTTCCACTCACAGCTCCTATCACCTTGACAGGAGATGACTAAGCCTTCTTTGTTTTTCATATATGCAGCACCTTTGATTCCATATCTACAAAAGAGCAGGTGAGTACACAGAAACTGTTTTAATGATTTTTACCGTTACCAGTTCTTTTACTTTTGAAACCAACAGATGGCTACCTACGATTATATAAAAGCAACATCAGGGGGCAAACACTGTAGCCTGATAATCTTGCTTCAGGGTCGGTGATGCACATTGTCAAAGCAAGCCCCAGAGCATGAAGATATTGACTGAAGTGTTTTGAAAGCAGCGAAATAAAATATAGTCAGTGATCCATGATCTTGTGTGTTGGGTGGAGCCTGGAATGCCCTGATAACAGAAGAGAAGCAGCATTACAGGTTCTTCCAGACAGCACGGTGAGGAAAGAGTTCTCTGCTGAAATTACTTGAAGACCAGCAGCATGGCTGCAGTGGGTTGTCTGTAAGGAAGCCTCTCCTGGTTAGGTTCTGGCTCTTTGGCTGTGCAGCCAGCCAAGCCATCTGGAGTGCTGCAGGTGACAGGCCTACATCGAGCTGGTTTATATCCAAGCTCAGTCTGGGGCCAGGATCGAGCAGCCCCTGGCTGTATTCATGGAAGCTGAGGGTATTCGTGTAATGGTTTCCTTTACCTAACACCGCTCTAGAATGGTTTTTAGTTCGCTTCTGGGTTTGTTTTTTTAAAGGAGAGATCTTGTGCCTTATTTCTCATACCTGTTAGCCAGCCAGGCAGACAGTGTTGCTACAGTAACGCACACACACAAAGATCATTAAGTAATCCAAACTGTGCAGAGCCAGCAAGGGAAAGGCCAGGTAGTTCTCTTCCCCCAAGGCTGGGGAGCTGGCCAAGGCTTAGGAAGGCAGCACTCTCCAGTTCTGTGGTGCCGAGTGCCTTCTTATATCACTCACTAGTCATTTTTATAACATAAACAGGACAGATTTAGTGCACTTTACAGATTTAAAAGCTCAGAAATTAATAGGTAATGTTAGCATCACACAAAGAGTTGCTTTCTACGACAGAGGCTGAGCTGAGGTAGAGGCACTTCTGGGAGCCCAACTACCATAAACAGCACCATGTAAACATTTCTTCTGTTTCCCTGCTGCCTGCAAGGAGTAGCTGTTGAAAAGGTGCTCCCAGCTGCATAACCGGCAGTCTGTACAGAAGGGAAAGAGTGCTGAAGAATGCATGGCTTTGTGATTTGGAAAATCACTTTCTATTGTGTTTCTTTTTTTAAAAAAGGGAGAAAAAAATATTCCAGTCCTTGTTCTGCCTTAGCAGCTGCTTTGGCAGAATACGGCCTTTGCCCTTTTAATGTTTTGAGATACATACTGTGCAGCATAGTCTTACCATTTCCTCATAGAAACTTTTCTTCAGAGTCAAAGCACAGAAAAGCACTGCTTATGATTTACAACAAAAATCTAAAATGCAGTCATCTGTCAACACCAGACCACGCTGCAAACACTTCTTTTCTCAAGGACTGGTGATGTCCTGACAGCATTCTAGGAACACTTCTTATTTTTAAGCTCAGTTCAAGCTCCAATGAACTCACCTTGGTACAAAAACAAGGACACCGTTTGTTCGAATTGAGTAAATAACACCATCTGCTATGCAGCGCTCATCTGTTTCCGGGGTTTTGTCTTTGAAGTACATGCACTGGAAGAGTTCAGTGGACTGTTTCTGAGCACGCTGGGCTGCCTGCAAGCACCCGCCACAAAAAGGAGACAAAAAAATTCTGAATAAATATTTCAACGAGCTTGTTTGGCTTCAATTTCCATAGTTTCTTTTTCCCATTACTTCCTTATCTGTGCCCTAGAAAAATTTTACCTAAAAGGAAATCCTACAGGTAGCACACATGAAATATGAAGTCACATTTACTACCACCCTCAGAAGAAAACTGACATTTAAGTAAAAAAACCCCAAAGCATTACAAATAAAAATGAAGCGATGCTATGTCATTGTAGAACCCAAAAGGTCAGGACTGCTATCCCATCCACTGGGCAGCATACAAATGTACGGAGACACACTCGATGACCATCTTACCCGGTTTCTGTTATTAATGTGTCTGCACAGCTCCTCAAGATCCTTATTACTGAATATATTACTCTTCACATCTCCTTTAGTTTCCTTCAGAGTTGCTGCTATCAAGAGTCTGTGGACAACCATATCAGCATATCTTCTAATTGGAGAAGTAAAATGAGTGTACTTCTCTAAGGCAAGTCCTACAAATAAAAAAGCAGTGATAAGGAATCAAAGCAATGAACTGCCTCCCCCCAGCAGTTCAGCAATAATAACGGGAACAGCATAAAAAATGAAGTGACGAGATACCATAATGATGAAACTCTTCCTCAGAACAAGAGCCGGTTGAGAAGTACAACGCGTTAGACATTGCCTGAGTGGCCATAGATCGCAACAGCTGATTTACAACTGGATCCAACGGGTCATTTGCTTTATCCAGAGACTCAGCCAATGTTTTGTTAGACCTGTCAAAAAAAAGTGTTAATTCTGAAGATTATGCCATCTTTGATCAGAATAGCTTATAGGTAAAAATAGCATACAAAACCATGTAAAAATTGATTAATAGGTATTAATGGAAAAATATGAGTGACAAGCAGAATGATGTTAAAACTTTTACCACAGTTTACTAACAGCTCTGCTCTAGAAAAATGTTTACAACCCCTCCAGTTTTCACCAACAGACCTGTCTCCTGCAACCTGGAGAAGGAAGGACAGGCACAGAGCCCCATTCCATGCAGCACAAACCAGACGGTGAGCTGCTCCAAAACCTGTTCTATGGGGAGAAGGTGACATCCAAGTAAACAGAGCCACTACTGATGCCTCTCACGCTCTGATGTCCAGAAATGATGCCTCCCAATGTGATGAAGCTCATAGCCTTCTATCATCTTGAAAAATTAATTCTGAATTGAGTCATTTAAAATTACTATATTGCACAGAATTAACTTGATTTAAACAAGTACTGTATTACGCTGCTATTACAGGAAATACGGTGCAAACAAGGCTATTGCAGAGCTTAACCGCTCACAGTGACTGAACAAATTATTTTTGGGTATGTCTGAAATTATCCAGATACTGCCATTTTCAGAACAGCTGGCAGCGTGCAGGCAGCACCTCCTGCTTAGATGATCATCTCCTGCTCACAGGAAGGTTAAGGTAGCGGGTATTTTTAAGAATTGCTATGCAGCATCTATGAACATTGATACTCAGAACTGTAATGATTTGTAATGATAAGATACCTCAATAGTTAATTGCTTAACTTGAATTAAGTGCTTAAGATAAATAATAAAAAGATACCGTGTGTCCATTGAGAAACCTTTGGCACTGGCACATTCTCGAAGTTCAGTGAAATATTCCTGCCGTGGTGGGGGGTGTTGACGCAATAGAGCTTGGTGAGGAAAATTTTCTGAAATCTTTTTTGCCACCCAGTGGTTGGCAAGAATCATACATTCCGCTACAGTCTCATGCACCTCCAGCGGCTGCTTAGGGATGAGATCGTGGATATTATGTTTATCATCCAGTTGCACTCGGATTTCTACCCCTTCCAGTTCCAGAGCACCACAGCTGTTCCGCTTAGCTCTAACGTGTCGGGCTATATCGGTGAGTTTTGATATTGCCCAAACCAGTTCAGCCACCCTGGTCTGTCTTGTTCTTTCATCCAAGTTTCTCAGCTCTGGGATATCACCAACAACACTAGTGTCTCCATCTAATAATCCCTGTGCTGCTTCATAAACTAGCTTGTACGCAGATCGAATGATGGTTTTGTTGTAGCAGACACTCAGAATTTCGTATGATTCTTTTTCTAGCTCCCACAAGACACTTACAGCATACCTGAAAGATAAGATCACAATTCTATAAATAGTTCTAGTTGACTTAAACTAGCATTTCAAGCACATCCAACTGTTACACATTTACAAGTTCAATTATGGGGGTTTTTTTTACAGGAAACATCTTTTTCTTCATGAAACAAACCAGCGCTCAGCAATGCCACTAATTAATGCACTTCCCTCTCTCTCTCATGTATCATAACTTAAATGAGGACCAGCTACATCAGCAGCATTTTCAATCCATCTGTTGAAGCAGAGTACCCCTAAGATATAAGGCCACATCTATTTTAAAGCACAGCTACACTGCAGCAGTTATTTTTCTTCATTTTTATTTTCAGTCTGATGCATTCACAATGAGTATCTGCACCCTGCATATCTTCATGCCAGCCAGCCAACTAACCCTGTAAATTGTAATAAAACAGGCTAACAGCATGTTTGAGGAATAGGACAATAGTGAAAAAAGCAACCATTCATATGGGTACATGCCCTCCAGACCAACACCCATGTCAAAAAACAAATGAAACACAAAGATGCCTTCACCTTTAGGCTGCTGTTTAAAAATAATGCGAATTGCTAAGGGTATAGGTAAACATTATGGGAGAATGAGACAGTCATTGTATAATACTGTATTTCTGCTTTTTGTGACTCCTTACTACTTCGCTTACAAATAGTAACAAATAATTCAAAGAACAAGTGCACCTAACTGCAAAGAGCAGTTACTATGGAATAGGTTAACACTAATGTTAACATTTTTGGGCACCCACAAAGTGTTCACAATGGGTGGGAAACTCACCCTCCACACACAATTCCCCCTCCCCCAGCCAAATCAGTTTCTCATACAGTGACACGACTGCTAAGGACAGCCTAAAAGCAGCACTGGGAATCTGCAACTGGGGCAGAATTGGGGAAGACTCACCCTCACTCTCTCTTTTGTAGCAGCATGGTGAGAATATAAAACTGATCATAGAATTACAGAGGTGGATATTCAGTATTTAGAGTTAACTCCCCCTGAAAAAAATGTCTACATAAAAAAAATAATTTGTGGTGCTCTCTGGAAACCTCAACAGGGCTAATGTAGGTATGAAACCTTGCTTTTGCATCAGAATTAATCTGTCAGTAGTTAATTTAATCCAAGAAAAGATTTAACATTGATGAAAGGTAAATATTACAAGAGTTCTTCTAATGGGGCGATGTGCCCACAACTAATGATTTCAGGAATGCATTTATCTTGTTTAAAAAAAAGGTCCATGCCTCAATCTTCTCAGTGATCTCATTGTTTGAATCTTGCATGCACTACCTCTACGTTCAGCTGGACTGTCCTGCTCAAACGAAATGCTTCGGCAGGGTAAAGCATTACAAAGTGTTCACCCTACCTAACTATCGTAGATTGAAAAGTATTTTTTAGTGTACGCTGTTCTTTCAGTTGAGGATTTAGTAATAACGCAGAAACGTCCAACCAACTGATAAACACAGAGACTGGCAGTGATAATGAAATTACTTCTAAAAATCTCCTTCCTCAGAAATATTATAAAATCTTACCTATCAACTCCACTAAGAAGAGAGCATATGTCAGCACTCAAGACAGAGGGCAGCATGTCATAACGACGATCCGCTAAATAGTAAGTTGTTGCCCTGAGGAATAAAATACATTTACTATTGTTTTCACAAGGACTCATTGGTGCGTATCTCCCAAGCACTTTGGGGTATAAGCATAGCTTCACCAAAACAAGACACAGCATGATTTTAAAAGGTTATTCTTACAGAACAAACACATGTGCAATACCAAAGTCAACTTACTAAGGCCAGAACTAGGGCTGTACAAAACAGGCTCAACTAAGAAGAGATCATTTAATGGCTATACCTAACGTCTCTGCTCTACAGTTTACATTTCTTTGCATCTACAAAGAATACATTTCATAAAGTGATTCAGCAGTTTAAGTTCAAAGCAATGGCAATGAAAGTAAAAAAGGAATGCACTATCTGGCATATTAAAACACAAGGTTGAATATTACAACATAAGCCTGCCAACTACCTCTAGAATTGAATTCATGTAAGACTTAATTCCATTTTGTGGGTGTTCTGTGTGAAGATTCACCCCCCTTGGAATGCAAACACGTGGTTTGTAAATACTTCAAATCTCAAATGTTGAAGTAGACTATAAAGCAAACAATAGTGATTAGTGAAAGATAAACCTAAACTGTAACTCTGTGGAAAAGAGCAATTTCATAGTAAAACAGCAAAGCAGTAGGTCAGATAGCAGTTTCTTCCCCAGCAGGCCTATTTTATCCAAATAAATGCAGAATACCATTAGTTACACATTAGTTTTAATATGCTGTTTTCATGACGTGAAAGAAGAAATAATGTTTCCTTCCTTCCAATATTTCTCAATGTTTCCTTAAGGCAGCATCACGAACTTCTAAGCTAAATACATTTTCTAATTTTTAGAAAATAATTTACCTTGCTCTGGCCTCAACATCAGTGTAAGAATTTGCTGCCACAAAATGGGTTACATCTGCAATGTGGACACCTAACTCCAGATTCCCATTAGGCAGAGTTCTAAGGGAGAGTGCGTCATCCACATCCTCGCAGCCTTTTGGGTCAATGCTGAATATCAAGTGTGTATCTCTCAAGTCAAGACGTTTTTTTTCCTCCTCAGGATTCACCTTCCATGGATTCTTTGAAGAACTCACTGGCATTTCACTCATCTGTATAAAAAGATGATTGATGACTATCTTCTCTACAAAAACAAGCCAGCCAACAAATTAATTTAGCTTTTCTTTTTCTACACTTTTAATTGTTTTGCATGCTTTTTCATCCCTGACAAATTCTTCTTTCCTTCCATTTTCCACGTCAGTCTATTACATGTACTTTACGGAAAGTACAAAACAGAATTGAGAAGAATGCTACAATATTGTGGTGATATTGCAGCCCTGGCAAACATAACCACTGCATGCTGGTTTTTTTTACATTCTTTCTCTTTCAATTAATTGTAAGTATAATCAAAGTAAGTTATCTATGAGAGCTGGTTGCTCTCCTGGTTGAAGACAAAAGGATTTAAGACAATGATTTCAGTAGGACCAGGCCTTTAGGATCAGTCACATAAACACATATGGAAGACAGCAATATCTTAAAAGTCAACCTCAAATTACAATTAAGAATTGTCATCTCATAGCGAACAGATTATCTTAAAATCACTCTTGATTTGAAAATTTGTAGTACCATAGAACCACTGATCCAAAAGTAATTTCAGAAAAATTATCTATAAATAGTTTTCAGCTTTCAAAAACCTGTTGGCAACTAAGGCATTCAGCTCTAAGAGGGTCCCCCTCTTTGAGAAACAAGACCCTGGAAATCAACAGAAGAGAATGTATCTAATCACAAAGACTAACCTGCATTTCTGAGAAAGGGGCAACACAAATGCTGTTCTCCACCAGAATAGCTGCAATTTCTCCCTCAAGATCTCCAATTCTTCCTAGCACTCTCACAAAGTGTCCATTTGGATATACGGAAGTTGACTCCCAAGAATCAATACGCACGACAACTCTATAATCCTGCAGCAAAACAATTGTTAGAACAGCAATCTGTTCCTGACAAGCAATCAGGGGAAAAAAAATGCTATCCAGAGTCTAGCAACTCTAAAACCTCTACAGAAAGGAAAAAGAAACCCACACAATGAGAAGCATAGAGGCAAATACTGAGAATTACATTTCTTTCCTGTCCAAGACACACTTGAGGTCATTACATGGAGAATCTCTATCTTAAAGTATAAAGAATGAAAGCAAAACCAAGAGGTACACAATTATTCTTATACCAGAAAAGACACAATTGGAATTTACTTCTTGGCCATGAAGAAGTACTTAACACTACAAGGTAAAAGCAGACAGGAATGAACAAACTTCTCTCTACAGCAATGGCAGGTTAATCATCGTAATACATTATCAACTTGTTGAAAAGCTCTCCCTACTGCTTTCATGAAAGTTATGTATAGTCACAGCTCCAATAAAGCCACAAGAGCTATTACAATTTACACCCCCAATATGACCTTTAATTTATCAGAAAAAAACCAAAGCAAGTAGTATATAAATGCTCAGGGTACCTGGACTGTGGCCCAAACTCAGAACTCAAGGAAGCTTTAGTACCTGAAGCTGACGTGGTTTTCACCAGAATTGAACATGTTCCTTCAAGGCAGAAATTGAACTATTCTCAGAGACTTAACTTTATTAATAGTTTTACCCATGTTTTTGCCAAGGAAATCATTAGAGCATATACACCCACACAATTTTGTAGGAACACAGGATAGAGAAAGACTTCAAATTACCTGTAATGCTTCAGCCTGCTGGGTACTGATCCGAATTTTGGGAATTCGGTAGTCCCAAGGTGTAACAAGGATTTTCTGAGCATTTCTGCCCTGGGACTGGGTCTCTTCTTTAGAGGGGAAAGTGACCACATAGTCCCTCCAGTTCTTCTGAAGGATTCCAACAACTTTACCTTTTAATAGGGGACATTGTTGGCTGTACATTAAAGAGTTAAACAGGAACATGAAAGCAAGTATGTGGGAGGTACAGAAGATTCATTGCTTTGTAATATGAACTAATGTGTCCACAAATCTGTACTACACTTGCTAACAACATATGGTATTGCAGACAACAATACAATAAATTATCATTGGCACAGCTAGAATTTAATGAGCTTTTATTTATGCAGACTAACTCACTGTATAGATTTCAACTGACACAGTACATAAAGTATTCAGAGAGATTCCCACCACGACTGAAACGTGGCCAATTCTAGTAAAAATTACAGAACATTCTTAACAGCAAAAATCAAGATCAAATAGCATTTTCTTGCAGGAAGAGAATTAACCTCCTAAAACTTTTAACTCTGACCTCAGCAAACTTTGAAGATGTAGCTATACTTGCAGAGTAATATTTTCAAGTCAGGCTCTAAGTTTCCATGGTACACAGGCATGTCACATTTTAACGGGAGTTCGATACTTCACCTAACAAAATTTTTTTTTCATCTTGAACATTATTTATCATCAAGGAGTTAAAAGGATGCTGTTATCTTTCTGTGTAATCAACAATGACAGTTGAGGATTCGAGCACACCCTCTGGTAAATTAGTCTGTATTAGAATGTTAGTTCGTCTCTTGAAGAGCTGTGAAGAGTGACAGCATGCATTTGGGTAGCAAAGTATTCCAAACTCAGTATTTCTGGAAGAGAACTACAATAATTCAGCTATTTCTGAGAATGAATTTGAAGGAAAACAAAGGGGTGGGTCACATATAGAAAGAATTTAGTGGCCTTCTTGTTGGGATATGTTAGAACGCTTTCATTTGGGATAACCACTTCAAATTTACTAAGGTGCAAAAAATGTGACAATCACAGAAATCAAGGGGACTATGTAATAAAGAGTGCAACACAGCTTGGACCAAGGAAGTGAGGTAATCTTAACAAAGCATTTCATCATGCTATCTACTTTACCTGTGGGCATAGGGTCACCAGTGGTGTCTGCAGGTGCTTTATCCTCACTCTCATTTTCACAAAGGGCAACAGTCCTTCCTTTCCATTCATGCAAAGGCAGTAACTCAACAGCTACCACATCACCATGGATTGCACGGTTTCGAGCTCTGGCCTCATAAATAAGGATGTCACTTTGGAGTTCTAGATTTAAAATAAAAAGAAACAGAACTATAAATTGTTAATTCTTCCACTCTTGGCAGCGTTCTGCTGAAATAACAGAAAATGACATTTGCAATATATTTTTTTTTAAAAAGGACTATTGGCAAGTAATTAATATTTCAAGAAAATTAACCCCCCCTTTTTTTTAAAAGGAGATATTACACAATTCTGTAAGCCAACTCTTGGATGAAAAGCAGCATAGGCTGGCCGAGTTCATTGTTTTTAAGCAGCAACTTTAAAAACACACAACATAGTTAAAATTGTGGAAACCACTGCCACAGGATTCTGAAGAGGGTCCAGAATAAAGCAAGTTTTTAAAAAACTATTAGTAAATCAAACACTGGTTGACTGCAGGGCCTGTCATGGGAACATTTGAAAGTACTTATTACTGAAAGCTGAACTAAGTACTGCACAAAATACTTGCACAAAGATCATGGGCTGTTCCCTCAAAGGTATTTATTACTAACTCATACCAGAAAGACAGTACTGGTGTTCCAATCTGCTCCAAAAGGCATTTTTCCTATTATGTTCACAATGACCAACTTCCTAATCCTGCCAACATCTATGCAAACACTTATTTCAGTCAAATGAGTGGTCACCTGAAGGCAGAACAAAGCACAGGGATAATAAATTTGCATCAGTATTCAACCTCCAAAAAGATCTAGGGAAACCTGTTAGCAGGACAGGAGTCCAAAACACAGCCGAAGGTACTAAGAAAGATGAAGCAGGACATAAAGGGTATTGCTTTCTCAAGAGGCCCACCCTCTGGGTTATCTTCAGCCTCCTTTCTGGCCCACGACAATAACTCAAGCACTGCAGTATCTTAGCTTTCATCTTGTTTAGTAACCGGACAGCTACATATGTATGGCTGCACAGCTTCATGTAAAAAGCACAGACTGTGTCAAAAAGGCATTGAGTACATCCTCTCATTGTCTTTTCACCTGTTTCTTTGCTGCCAAATCCCTGAAGTCGAACAAAAGCTTCCAGTTGTGCTCTATGCTTATTGACATTCAGTGTACCCTAAAAGAAAATAACAAACCAATAAACAGAATGAAACAGTCACACCTCTAAA
Source organism: Falco rusticolus (assembly GCF_015220075.1). Lineage (NCBI taxonomy): Eukaryota > Metazoa > Chordata > Aves > Falconiformes > Falconidae > Falco > Falco rusticolus. The sequence continues at coordinate 5,590,852 of NC_051193.1, forward strand.
CTGCCAACTTCAAAATATAAAATGTTGGGGGTTACGATTATTTTTACATAAAATAGTAGTCATTATTGATAAGTGGGGTATTTTGAACACAACTGTTCTCTCTATAGGGGGAAAAGATACGATGCAGAACTTCCAAGTACTTGCTTCTGGAAAAGAAAAGGAAATTCTTTTAAATGCTCAATTTAATTGTGAGATGGTAAAGATCCTTTTATTCAAAGCATAGGCAGTGTAAGATTACTTTTGCTGCCTGCCTTAATATAGAATCTGGAGTTACTCCTACAAGAAAACCCTCATTATTTTTGTTCATATTCTGTTCTTGCCTCGCTGCTGAAATTGTCAAGAAAGAAGGAAATTACTACCCTAATTCTTTAAAGTATTTTTAAGACAAGGACACTTGTCCACCAACAATCCATAGTACAATGGATCTGTAGCTGGTACAGTTCTGTGGTTTGGATTTAGCATGAGAATAATGTCGAGAACACACAGATGTTTCAGTTTTTGCTAAGCAGTGCTTACTCGAAATCAAGGACTTTTCAAGTTTCCCATGCTCTGCCAGTGAGCAGGTGCACAAGAAGCTGGGAGGGAGCAGAGCCAGGACAGCTGACTAGAACTAGCCAAAGGGATATTCCATACCATAAAATGTCATGCTCAGTATATAAACTGTGGGGAGTTGGCCAGGGGCTGCTGATCACTGCTGGAGGACCGGCTGGACACAGGTCAGTGGGTGGTGAGTATTGTGCATCACTTGTTTGGTTTTTCCTCTTGAATTTTATTCCTCTCTCCCACTCTCCTCTTCATTACAATTATAATTCTTTTCAGTTATTAAACTGTTCTTATCTCAGCTCATGGGTTATACCTTTTCCTGATTCTCCTCCCCATCCCACTAGGGCAGGAGGGGGAGTGAGTGAGTGGCAGCGTGGTACTTACTTGTTGGCTGGAGTTAAACCATGACACTGACCGAGAGATCTCTGTACAGTATTATTTATATTTAAGAATGAGATCTAGCTGCTAGTTTCTCAATTTAGAGGTGTATCACATATCAACCTGAGGAAAAATCCATAGCAAATTTAATATTCTAAATTACTAATTATGATTTTAACTTCTCCAAGACAAAAAAGAATCCATGTGTTCACAAGATGAAGTAGGGGAAATACGGAGAATCCTAATGCCTTCCATCCTCTTACTCCTGTTTTTTTTATTTTCTTTCCTCTCCCCACTATAGCAATACTTCTTCAGGTAACCAGTCTAATTCAGGCAACTAAAGAGACCAAGCACAAGACTGCACTGTTCTCTGTATGCTCTCTATATAGCAAATGACCTGTATGTATCTTCCAGATTTGATTCCAGCTTCCAATATTTCCACAGGTAAGTGCTCAGGATATTCTTTCCCATTGTTTTCTTGGCTTTCACTCTCCCGTTCACGCCGAGCTTGAAGTATAGAGTCAAAGAGCTCATGGGCAGCCTTTAAGTCAGGCCAAAAGTTATCCAAGTAATTCTGTGTGCACATACATAAACAAACATGAAATATTTAGAGATCTGTTCTTTGAATAATGCATTTGGAAAGCCCATAATGGACAAGAGCTGTCTCAAACGCTAACTCAACTAGCACTTCCAAGTGGTAATGGTGTGTTTGCTCTAAACACCACAGATTTGTTCCAGGTTCAACCTAACTCATTTGCTAAGTACAACAAAGGAGGCATGACTGTTAAGACAGCATCCTAGACTAGAGATTCAAAAACTTTTTCTACCAATATACCCAATTCAGGCCACATACTTCTTGCAAAGTGCCATAACAGAAAAATCAAACTGGCAACCCACTATTATGTTTACACTTCTTACATGACTTTTTATGCTACATTTGCTCCACTTCCCATTGTCTCATAGCAGTTAAAAAACTCAAGCATCATCATTTAATATAGCTTTAAGGTAAATCTGTTTGGTCCTGTTTTTACTTAATGTCTTTTCCCAGCTAAACATAAACATGCCATCCATATAACCTACTGAATACAAGCAGTATCAGAGATCAACAACTAAATGCAGAATGAATTATCTTCTCATGCACCACTGTATCCTAAGTAGTCAAGGCTAAAGTAAACTGGCAGAATAACGCTGATGGATATTTATGCTACAGCTGTTTATGGACTGCTTGCACTAAAGATTTAGACAGCTGGCTGAGGTAACTGATCATTGTTCACCAATGCCAAATTCTTTAAAAACAAGGAAAACAACGAGAAGGGCTCCTAAGACAGATGAACTCTAGCTTTAAAGCTGCCATTTTTCTTTTCAGTTCTCTGGTTCGCTCACTGCCACCATTTTTTATGACATTCCCATGACTGACATCTTTGCTTTCTTTGATAAATGAAGACATGAGTTACCATCATAGTTTTCTTAAACATAAAGTCTGAAATGATCCGCACCATACATTGGGCTTTAATGTACTTGCTTCATCCATTTGATATAGCATAAAGGAAACCACCTTCTACTTTTCTGGCATGTTACCTTGAAGGAAATCACAAACACTCCTTCTGTTTCATTTCCATACTGCCTGATAGCATCTTCATCTTCTGTAACCATAACAACTGGCATCTGACCCAAGCAGTGATTATAGTACCAGACTGCTGCATTGTAAATACTCCTAGAAAAGCAAAGTTTGAAATAAGGTTTCCGATATATCTCATTTGCTACTTGCAAGACATTTGCCAGCTTTGTGTGAACAAGATTTTGGTTTAACACGTATACTCTTGAGATATATACACCAAGCTATATAAACCTTATATCTGCAAAAATTTTTATGCGCAGTACATAAGCACCAAGAGACCAGAGGAAAATGAAATGTTTCCTCTCCAATATATCTGCTTGTGCCCTAACTGCAATGTAACATACTGTTCCTCTGAGGGAAAGTTTGTAAAAAGCAAGCTGGCACTGCCAAGACTCCAATGCTATGGTGTTTACAGGCTATCAGATATTACATCTAACAGTCCAGTAAGGTTCACGTGATATATTTATTATGCTAAAGCATCCTTTAAAATGGCTGCGCACCTTGAAAATGATCCAGCATTTTTTAATTCAATTGCATTGAATTAAGTACATTTTTGTCTATGTTTCTAAGAAAACAATGTTGACACTTTCTTAATCACAAATGGACAATCTAGACTTTCAGTTATTGCCAACTGTTCCGGAGCTAAGCAGAGCAAGAGTGTGAACTCTTATGTACACAATACATGCTAATATTCCTAAATACATTATCACAATGTTGTCCAGTGTAGTGCTACATAAGTTAAAACAAACCTGGTCTGCCATTTCTCCATGGATTCTCCCTTCTCTCTTGGCAAGTAAGAATGCTGGTGGAACTCATTAGCAAACACAATACAGTCATGACGGGCATCCTTTACTAGATTTCGTAACTTGTTGTACAGTCTGTAATATGAAAAAGGTAAATATTGTCTTGTGCTTTCTTTTGCTAATGTTATTTTAACTCCAGATGAAAATACAGCTGAAAAACTCAAGGAAAGGTATTGTCACGCACAAAGAAATTATCTCATTGAATTACATCACTGGTGACAAAACCTAAAACATCATCTGTAAGTGAGCTTTTCATGATTTCCATTATCAATGCTTCTGACTTTTAAACATTTGTTATTCAATGAGCCCCACAAAACACTGTAAGTATTTAGGAACTTATTTTGTCACTGCTGGGACAAGAGCTATTTCTTCAAAGGCATTTGTGTTTTAGAAATGTAGGAAGACTTTGGTAACACTCTTAGAGGCTATGGCAATACATCGGTTAATGTCTGGTAAGGTAAATACTACATAACAGTATTAATTGCTCCCCATAGACAAGTGCTCAGTCTTTAATACAGCAAACCAAAACCATGTCACAATCTGGTTGTGGCACATGATCCATTGCTACTGCAAAGTGTCCTCAATTCCTATCATAAGCTATCTGACTAGTTAATAATGCTACAGGTTTAATATTGTTCCTATCAAGCAAAAACTATGACACATTGATGTCCATGGACCATAAAGGATTACAGCTCTTTCCCTTCTGTAAAAGTATATTATAAAGACACTTGAAAGACCCAAAACCAAATTAAGCACAGTATATTTGCTGACTTTGGGTTACTGACACTTGCTGACTTTGGGTTACTGTGCTTAAACATACACTTCACAAGCTAGTATCTTTTTTTCAATCTGATTTTAAAATAAGATATAATAGGATAAGTACCTGCGTCCTTTTTGATGTTGCACAGCTTGACATGCTGTCTGCATGAAAATAGTACCCTTCAGCTCTGGAAACTCGAGAATCTCAAGGTAATCTTGAACAACCTTGCAGTCGGGGACAACATAATGTGTAACATCATCTGATAACAATTTGCCATCTAAAAAATAATCCAGAATTTAAATGTTTAAACTTTCAGTGGCAATACTGGTTTCTTAAAAATACTTTCAGATGTCAGGAAATTAGAGTTGTGTAATCTCAACAGTATACATACCTCTTTTCTGAATGAACAAAACTATGACTACTGTGGTACAAGCTCTAAAATTTATGAGATAACCCTTTTGCATCCACTGATGCCAAAATTTAGTGCAAATTCTATCCAAATGAGTGAAAAAGATCCACTTGCTTTATGAAAAGGACGGAACTTAAAGAGTGCAGGTAGCAGTCTTTTTTCTGTACTTCCATACGAAGAAAGACAATGTATACCTGCCACAGAAAATCTTTTCATGGCATTTTCAAAGGGTATAGAATTATGGATACTTCTGTTACACTGCTTCCACAGATATCTCTATTAAACACTATCCATTTATAGCAGGCTCTTTTTATGTATCTTTACAAAAAAGAATACAGATAAGGGTGTATGTGGAGAAAAGCAACGCTACTGCAAAGAGATGTTATTGAATCTAAACTATTAACCATCATTATTTATTTCCTCTAAAGAGATTCCATCCCTTAGGAACACACCATCAAAATACCACGAACAACCATCACAGATGACATCTTAAAATGTACCTAAAACCTGACGAGTTTAATTGCTTTAGATGTTTCAAAGATTACCCAATGAACTTTTGGGCGGGAGGGGATCTGTATTTTCTCTCACTGCCTATTCATCCCTTATGACTTTATAAACACTGAACTGCTGAACTTACCGCAGTGCAGGCAAATTATATATAATAAAAGTATATAGATTTTGACAAGTTATGTTATTTTCACGTATTTCTCAGAAGCTGATGCAGGACAATCTGTCTATTAACTGTGATCACTAGAAGTGTGAATCCAGTAGGCAGAACTCTGCATACAGTAATATGGCTACATCTCACACTGAAGGCATATAATGGATGATGGCAGAATGCATACAAGAAAGGTAATATTTATCAATAATTCAGAAGAGCATTAAAAGTGAAATGTCACTTGAAGATTTATGTAATCTGCCCATATTAAGCTATCCTTGCCTAACCTATACATCTAGATCAGAATAACTTCTAAGTAGGCACAGCACACTACAAGTATCTGTAGATGTGATTTATGCAGGCAGTCTCTCACAGTGCATGAAATAAGTTTGCTCAGCACACTGTGTAGAGTCAGGAATGAAAACAAATGTTCACCTCACTTCTGAGTTACCTAGAATAATTACAAAGGGACATATCCTGACACTTGCCTGCAGCACAATTTACATTTAAGTCCAGAAGAGGGGAAGTTAGGCATGGCAAGAGAGGCAAGACTTTTTTTCTGGTATGTGCCTGTAACTTATCCTTAAGGAATTAATAACTAAATGCAATACATTGGGGAGCAGTAACTATCACTGGCCCTGACATCCTGGATAGCAGTAATATACTGCACTACCTTCTGCTCGCAATTACCATGGGCACCTAATTCAAAAGTGACAACATCTATGTCAATCACAGTTCAGAAGAAGGAAAAAAACCCCAAAACTATAGAGTTGAAATTCTCCACCTTTTCTTTTAGGTAAGCAGTTAAGCAAACAATTTGGTCGATTCAAATAGGCTGGATATTATGTTATTTGCCAGTTTCCTGCATCAAATAAATTGTGTTATTTAACAAAACCAAAAAAACCAACCCCTTAAATATCAGCCAAAGGTCACATGATGATCTATGATGCACATAATAGCACCACGGTATGTAAAAACAACAACAAATCTAGACATCACAGGGACTGGCAGTCTTCCCGTGTCTGAAATGACCGGATATAACACAGGCAATTACATTTAATTACTTAACAGAAATCACTGCTGATGCAGAGTTAGTCGCTTCAAGATAACGGCTTGGCCCCACTGCAGTACTTAACAGGTATGTACAGCATTTAATTAATGGTATAAACCACCACCCTGAAAAAACTAATACATTTTTTAAAGATCTTTGTAAAACAGGGAAGTGTGAAACTTGCATAATCCTTTAGCCTTTTATCACTGTCTGTAAACTGCTCACAGTTAAATCCTGTAACAATCAACTTCTCAATTCCTTTTTCTCTTAATGCCTGGTTTATTTCCGACAGGTTTTGCTTTGAAAGGGTACTTTTGCTATAGCCTTGCTTTGGTACCGTCTGTTTTTTCCACGACTTTTACGCCGCTCTTCCGCACCGGTGGTGGCCGGCCCGGGAGGGCCATGGGGGGCCTAGGGCAGACCCCAGCACCCCGCAGCCCACCCCGGCCCCCTCCCGCCGTTCTCTCTCTTTTTATTCATGGCTCGTCCCGCTCGCTGCCCCCCCTGAGCTGCTCCCCGCGCCCGCACCGGGGTCCTGCCAGCTCCAGTCAGGCCTCCGCGTCCCGGCCCTCCCCGCCTGTCATGACCTCAGCCCAGGGATCGCCCTCTGCACCCAGCTTTGGCCTACGGAACCTGAGGCACAACGGCCCCCCCTCCCGGGGCAAGCTGCCCACAGCTGCAGCTCGCCCCCGGCGCGACCGTGGGTCTGGCGCCCCGGATCCCCCCCCGCCTTTCCTCACAGGAGCCCCGACCCCAGCCTCCCGCCGCCGGCCCCCTCACCGCGAGGACAGGCGGCCGGGCACAAGGCGCTGCGGCACGGCACGTCGGGGCGCAGGTAGTGCTCCCGCACGACGCGCACCGAGCGGCCCTGCTGGCCCCGCAGCTGCAGCACTTTCTCCGTGCGGAGCATTGAGATGGCGGGAAGCGGCAGCCCCTCGGCCAGGCCCGCCGCTCCCAGAGCGCTTGCGCATGGTGCGCGGGGCGGTGCAACCGTACGAGGCAGAGACTCGGTGGAGGGGCGGGAAACGAGCGGGCTGGCGGTGCTGGGGCGTGTTGGGCTGAGGCGAGGGAAGCCTGAGGGGAGGCGGGCACTTGCTGGGGGGACCGGGGCTGCGGCGGAGGGGAGGCGGGAACTTGCTAGGGGCAGACGGGCACTCGCTGAGGGAACCGGGACGGCAGTGGAGGGGAGGCGGGCACTTGCTGAGGGAACCGGGGCGGGAGCAGCAGGCGGGTGGGAACTTGCTGAGGGAACCGGGGCTGCAGCGGAGGGGAGGCGGGCACATGCTGAGGGAACCGGGGCGGCAGCGGAGGGGAGGCGGGCACATGCTAAGGGAACCGGGGCGGCAGCGGAGGGAAGGCGGGCACTTGCTGAGGGAACCGGGGCGGCAGCAGCAGGCGGGTGGGAACTTGCTGAGGGAGCTGGGGCTGCAGGGGAGGGGAGGCGGGGACTTACTGAGGGAACCGGGCGGCAGCAGCGGGCGGGCGGGCGGGAACTTCCTGAGGGAACCGGGAAGCGGGAACTTGCACTTGCTGAGGGAAGCGGGGCGGCAGCTGAGGGGAGACTCTGAGGGGCTGGGACCAGGTGGAAGCTGAGGGGGAGACTGGCCATTGGCAGGTGCTGAGCCCTGGGAGAGCCCTAGCTTGTGTGAGTAGAGAGGACAGATGCTCTTTTTGATGAGAAGAAAACCGAGAGATATGGAGGACAGTGGAGAAAATGCTGAAAAAGTGGCTGGGATGTCCATGGAAGGCAAATGGGAAGCTCTGTTAGGCTGCAGTGGTCTAAGGATGGGGTGGTCATGGTGAAGATAGATGCAAAGGTTTTCTGGTTTTAGGTTTCTTTTTACAAGGGTGGGTGATGTGGGGTTTTTTAGCGTTAGAGCCACTGGAGGATCAAAAAGTGTCCAGGGAAGAGCAAGAACAGAGCAAGGCTGTCTTGCTTTGCCTAAGCTGTAGTCTCACATAAATTGATATGTGTGAACCTCAGTGGTCTTTCATGGCATCTTCTAGGAGAAATCCCAGGTCCTTACCTCAGATCATCTGGTTTTGTGTAATCACCTGCCAGCACTTAGGGAGTTGAGATGGGGAACAGGGCTAGGGTGTGTGAGGAGTGCAGGCAAACACTAATGTCAGCTAATTTTACAGTAGACACCAATATTCTTCGCATATATGTAGGGAAAGGTAAAGGTACTGAAAGATTAAGTCTAGCTCGAGATCAAACAGAAAAGTAGCAGAAGGTCATGAGTGCAATGCACTGTTTCTGGGTCTGAGTAAGTGCTCTCTAAATAAGGCTGTAATTGTGTAAGCATGGCATTTTGGGATTATTATTTTGACTATTAGAAAAGCATTCATACTTACAATATCAATTAATTGCCTACATCATAACCTCACTTGAACATAAATACGTGCTGCAGACTAGCTAGTATTTGTCCTTATGAGGAAAAAAGACTGGCAAAGAGCCAAGGCAGTATGTCACTGTATGTGCCTGTTTATTCTACTTCTTATTTTTCACATGTTTTATGAAATTTGTATCTCCAGTGACTAATACTTCTAAGTAACCAATTGGTGCCAGTAAATGGAAGTACCATCTGTAAGAAACTGATTTGCAGAAGCCAACTTCTCAAACATATGAGGAGGAGGAGGTGTTATAACTTAGTGAGAGACGACCAAAGTGTAGACTTGGTTTTGGTAGTCAGGATGATTTTAGACATATTATGTAAGCAGGATGTGAGAGGAAAGGAGAAATGGAGACGAAAACGACAGAGCTCTTGTTCAGTAAGAACAAAGATGAAATAACCAGTGGTGATGGGAAGAAAACCACAACATTTGGGAGAAAAGATATTTAATTCAGTTTGAAATGTAGCAGGTGCTGATTGCTGACACAGTGAAGAACACAGACCAGTGTGCTTACTCAGTTTCATTCAATGACTGCAATAGCGTGAAGGTTAATTAAATAAAAGTGACTGAGATCACTGCTCTCATTTTATCACTGTTTCACAGAGAAAAATCTAAGACCTGTGGGCTAAGTTCATGCATTGTTGGTACTGTTGAGTAGCTGCATGATTATTTCTAATGTCCTAGTCAGAATATTTTTTTTTTTTAATTCTCAGTTTCCCCCTTCCCTTCCTTCTTGTGGAGAGCAACCTCCTATAAGTAAAAGGCAGAGAGAACTGTTTTTGCTTTATCTAACAACAGTTTTTCCCAGTGACATCAGAGACAAAACTTCATGCTTGTCTGGTAATTATCCTTATACATTGCAAGAAGTTTGTGTGTGGACAGCCAAAACTAACAGGGTAACAGAGCATCTTTAAAATAAAGCTGCAAAAATGTTCTAAGTATCAGAAGATTGTATTAAGTGTTGAGGAATGAAGGTGGAGCGCAGCACAGCTGCAGGATGGTGGGACATACATTTCCTCATGCAGTTTTCCTTCATTAAGTGCTTGAGAAAAAAACCATGGTAGAACAGAAAGCAAGCAGTACAAATATTCTTTTCATAGAGTATTCCTTACTTCATACTGTGCTCCCTTGGATAACACCACTGAGTGCTAGAGAAGCTTTTATTTTAAATGAGTGAGAAAGTATCTTTAAAGTTCAATTGCATGTTTGTTCTTGTTTATGTTGTGAAGTGTGAGCCTCTCAGGAGGTCTCCCTGCTTGGAAAAGCATGCTAGGAGATGCAGTACGGAATTTCAATGTAGTACCTTTTGATAGAAGTTGCTCAATATTTTGGCAAATGTTTCAGGTCATTGGAGAATACCAGCTTTTGGCTCAAGTTTCCCAAGCTTGAAGCCTGACTCATCTGACCAGTGCCTGAAAACACTATGACCTAAGAGACTAATTTTGAGTGCAGAAGTGTAAGTTTATTATGTCGATCATTAGGCAGCTATACGGGGAAATGGAATGTGCACAAGGCAAAAACAGGCATACAAATATAGGCGTAATACATTGTTCAGCATTTAGTGTTCACCTGCTTACCAGTATTTGTCAGTTGGTACCACATGGGTATGTCTTTGCTATGCCTCACTTCCGCCTTGGCAAAGCAACTGCTGTTTTCTTCTTGCAATGGGACTTCTTCCTTGGATTTGTAAAGCCTGTTACTATACCCACCTCCCTCCCTCCTGTTGCGAGATGGGCTGCATAGCTAAATTTGGCTTAATTAGCCAAGTTTAAGATGGTGACAGAAAAATAAGTAGAAATGTATATAGCAAATTATATTCTGGTCAGCTACTGTGCTTATAAACAACTCTACAGTAAGGATGGGGTTATGTAAACTATGAGGTCTAATGCAGGCTGTTTAAAGAGAAGGAAGATGGAGTAGCATAAATGAGACAGAGTATTAAAGTCTGGGATCCACACAGCCATAGAATCAATAGAAATCATATCTTTCCATTTGAAAAAGCCCTTTTTTTTTTTTTTCTCCAAGAACTCCCATTACTGAGGTAGAGGGTGCAAGATGTGATTACCTTACAGCATCTTTGAAGTTGGTTCCTCCATTCTTAAAGCAATTTTGAAGCAACTGGCAATTCAGCATCTGCTTCTAACTCATAAAAAACTAAATAAATGCTGTCTTTTCTCTTGGAAATTCCTTCTCCAATATTGCTGGCTCAGTAAAAGTCAAATATTGTAAAAATACTACTCACATCTGGAATGTTCTCAAGATTAATATGCCATTCCTTGCACTCATAAACAAGTGTAATGTACAGTTCTTGCCCGGTCGCACTCTGGATGCCAATACATAGTGACTTTTAAAGCTTTGGTCTCCTTCCTACTAAGCAGCAGAGATAAAGGAAGCTGTCTGTATTTTCTGAACGATAGAATGTAAACTCAAGATCAGTATCCATGGCTCCATTACACTTAGCTGCATTTATGAAGTAGAATTCTTTGCCTTCATTTGTGAGAAAGCATGTAAAAACCCGCTGCGTTTGTTAGGAGTGATGAAATATGTGGTGATGTCATAGCTGAAGGTCCAAGAATTTTATTACATGGTCAGAATGGTCAGCTTGTCATTAACTGATGTAGCACATGCTTTTATATTGTTCTCTTTATCAGCAATATTCCAGTTGGAAATCTCTTTCTACTTAAAGGAGCCGTAGCAAGGCTAATTATTGTTGGAAAAAAAAATCATTTCTAGTCTGGGTTTGCTAATTTGGTTTTTGTCTTGTGATATATTTGTAAAACTGGAAAGCTCTCTCCCATCAAATTTATTTTCATCTTCTGCTTTTATGTTGTCTTCTAGTGATCTCTTTTGCTTTTTGTTTGATAACTGAAACAGGTTGAACTCCTAATTTTTCATGTTTTGCAACTCTTTACTGTTTTTGTGTTTTATTTTTGAAGAAGATTCCTTTGCTTAAAATCCTCATTGCATTGTTGTGTCCTAGAATTGAAAACTGCACCATGGCCTGAAACAGATACTGTGTAAAAATCTTCCTACTTGTTCTCCTGTACATGCATCTTCAAATTCGATGGGGTTTTTTTCCTTTTTCAAATTAGCAGTGTGCTGAGGGCTCAAGTTCAGTTATTCATCTATCGCTATTTTCAAATATTCTGAAAAGTCAGTATTTCCTAGACAGGATTGCTGCTATGTAAGCATGGTTTACATCCTTTTGTTGCTTGAATTTTAAACTTTAAATTAATTTATATCTATATATGTTATTTGCTGGGACCCAGTTTATGAAGTGATCTAGGTCTGCATCTGTCCTCTGGTGTGCCACTCACATGAATATGCAAAAGAAGTCTCCACAATGACCCTAGTAGGAAATCTGAAAATAACATTTAATTATAAGACCTACTAGTTAAAATTTCCTTAGTCAATTTGATATATGCCATGCTGATTTGCAGCTTTCAAAGAAACTCTGTGTATGCTAACAAACAGCTAGTTTTCAAAAAGCTTTAAATTCCTAGCAGAATCCTTGTTATAGTGGCAATATTGCATTTACTCAACAAGACTAAGAAAGATATCAGGTTGTTTTAATAGGGTTTATTTTCTCTAATCCTATGTCAATTGGAATTAATTATATCACCCTCCTTTAATTATTGTTGAATCCCGTATTAAACTTTCAGTTACTTTGCTTGGGTTTGCACTTTGACTGACAGACCTGTAATTATCTGGATTATCCCATTTATGCTTTAAAATAATTTTATAAAATATTACAAAGAACATGCTAATGTTATTTTTATTTTAGTGAAAAGAAAATGATTTTTTGTTCGTACATTAGGCTTTCATTTTTTCTCCCTGGATTTCAGTTAGTCCTAAACAATTTTACTACTTTTAAGTTTGCAATACCGGTTATCACCACTGGGAGACACTATGTAATTGATTTTGGGTTTAAAGGGTAACTTCCTTCTGTTACCGTGTCTAATAGGCTAAAATTCAACCTTTCAGCTTTTGTGAACAAACTGCTTTCAGTTGCTTATAACGTAACTAGACAAATTTCTTCTCAAAATAAACTTGAAACTGATGCTGTTCTGTAATAATAATAATAAAAAAAGTCCTGCAGGTCTCCTCAGTCGTGTCAGGAATATGAAACAACATGATGTTTACAATTCTTGGAAGTATATCAGCAATTTTTTTATCATAATACCTGATTTTTACTATATTATGCATTGATTTTCTTCCCACCACCCTTTTCCTCCTTGGATGCAGTTCAAAAGTTTACATCATCACTGAACTGCAAAGTTGTATGATATTCCATTTCACTTATTTTCTATACCTTTACTTTGTTTCCTCCAGGGTTTTTACTCTATTTACTGACGAGAGATCTCAAATATTATTTAAAGTAAAAGAGCCTTTATACTAACATCATTAGAATGTCAAGCTTTAGCTGATTAAGGAGCTTTAGGTTATTTGTACATGATAACAATTTGGTGGATTCCAGTATTTTTGCTTTCATAAAAGGTGTTTATATTCATTATGCTAGAAATTATGAATCAATTTAGTTAGATCAAAGGAGTCCTCCATATCAATCTTTTTGTCATCAAAACGTGTTTGATTTGGTTGAAATCTTTGCATTGAAATGATGCTTTGTGGTGCCTTGGCCTCTGGAGTAGCTCCTGTGTGATTCAAAAGATAATCGCAGGTAGAGATGGAAAGACCTAACAGGTCACCCTTTCCACCCACCACCAAATTGGGATTGCTCCCTGTAGTATACGTAGCTCAAGTCTGGGGTCGGTGCTGCACAATATAATGTTCTAAGGTTTATTTATTTATATGCCACAGTAAATAGAAAACAGGATTGCAAGGGTGACTTTTTTTTAGCCCTACTTTCAAAATTGCAACTAGAAGTTTCTGGGTGAAACTGATTAATTTCCTTTTAGGCTCCTATCATAAGAAATTAAATGGGGTTGACCTGTAGAGAACCCTGCTGTTGTGATTTGCTCTGCAAATGAGATACAAAAGGTTTTCCTTGAGAGCTCAGAGATGTGTATTAAAACTAAAAGGAAATATATCATACTGCATTTCTGGTCTGTAGCTGCATCTTATGTGCTTTATATTTTTCTCACTAAAAGGCACGAGTAAAGATTTTATACCCATAACTGCTCTATCCTCTTGCAAATCCTATTGCCTAGCTGGGCGGGTAAATAACATTTATTCTTTTAAAAATTATTTTTAATTTAAAATTGCAAAATTTCAAAGTACCTTCTTTTGTCATTATTATTGTAAAGAACTAAGTCTTAGCCACAAAGAATTCAGGTATGCCGTAACTGTATATAGCAATACTCTGACCTATGCTGCCAGGTTCAGTATGTAATGATATTACATTTGTGTTTCCTTCTGTGAGTGTGTGAAAATTGACCAACAGTGACTATTTTGAATTTAGTGTAAAAGTCATAAAATGACATATGTTCTGCCAACCATTGATTGTGCAATTTGAGGTTTTCATTTGGCAAATATTCAAGCTTAAAATGTGTTTTTCATGATTATTCCCCTTATTAAAGCTCATTTGCTATTCATGGAAAGTGAGCACAAAAGGGATGTGAACAGTCAAAAGAAATCCATTTAAAAATTCAAATTAATATCCAAGGGAAATGGATTGCAGTATTTGCTCAACTCTACTGGGTATACTTTGCTGCTGAATGTCTTATTAATGGGTGTCTTTGTCACTGTCCTTAAGGCTTTCATCACAAATGTTAGCTAGTTTTGTTATGACTTCATGTTGCAGTCATTATGCGAAATTTGTTCTTGATATTGTTAAAATGGTTCTGTTAGAGTGATGCTAGGTAAGAGTGTGTTTACCATGTGGCTGCTCCTTTTTCAAATCAGTTAAAAACTTATTGTTGTGGTACTAACTACTGAGTTTAAATGTGGTGGAGTCAAAGAAACTGAGGTCGTCATCCCTTCCTAAACGATGAGGCATGACTTCCAATAGCCTTGCCCATACCAGCCTCAGGGACTCCAGTTCTCCCTCTGTAACTGCCTATAGAAATACCATAGTAGAAAATATAGTATATAGTAGAAAATATACTTAACTAGTGATGGGAAGAATCTGGGTCATAGCTGTGAGAGCAGAAATTAGTTAGCAATGTGATGGGGTAGTGACTGTGGCTGAGGTGTCAGCTTAAGGCATACCAGTGTTGTCTTCACCCTCTGTGTGCTGAATCATGGAATAGTTGAAGGTAGATTTCTAGACCCTCCTTGTTGAGCAGGTTGACTAGGACCTTGTCTAGTTGGGTTTTTAATATTTCCAAGGATGGAGATTCCACAACCTCTCTTGGAAACCTCTTCATGCCTGACCACCCTCACAATAAAACAGTTTTTTCTTAGTTTTAAGTGGAATTCCCTGTTTTTCACTACTTTGCATCCTGTCACTGAGCATCACTGAGAAGAGTCTGGCTCTGTCATCTTTACTTCTCTGATAGGACTATATACACACTGATGAAATCCCCCTTGAGCTTTCTCTTCTTATATTATGCCTTAAGCTAACTCCTAGAGCTTTCTGGAGGGATGGACTTGAAATGAGAAAAGACTTTTTTGGGGTTTTGTTCTTCTGGATGGCAGTTAGGGATTATTTTCATTACACATTGGTATAAATATAGAAAGGAAATTGATTTGAAGTCCAATGGTAAAGAACAATATAAGTAGTTGCTCTTTTTCTTTATTTTTAAATAAAGCAAATTGAAATAGCCTTCACATGTGAACCTACAGTAACACTTGGCTTACTGTAATTTCTGAATGAAGTAAAAATGTTAAAATGCGGGCTATAAGCTTTATACTATAGTTAAATAGTGCAACATTTATGTGTCATAATTCCCTATTATGCTGGACAGTTAAAGTTATGTGAGCAAAGGCATGGTTTCCAGGGGTAGATAACTGAAAAAGAATTTGCTGCATCATTCAACCTGAGGTTTTGGAGATGCATTTATTCATGCAAATTGAGGTCAAATGCTAGTGCTTTTCAGAAAGGTCTTGCTTCTTAGCCAAATTTATAACTGCTTGAACTAAAGCAAAGAAGATCAAATTATTTGCCTGGGATCATATGCCAACTGAGTGGCTCTGCCAGGATTTGAGCCAGAGATCCATTCCCTTGGTTCATCACCCTTGACTGTAAATAGTAGATTTCATTCTGGTTTATGAAGATATTAGGCAGGTAGCATAATGTTTTATAAGCTTCTGAAAGAGACTGAGCTGCCATTATAATGAGGAAATAGTCTAATGGGCTAATAAAAAGTTAAGAAAAAAACAGATACAGGAAATACTAGAGGAAAAAATTAAACCTTGGACCAGTAGTTTACTCTTTTGTTAAATAGTCTGAACCAGTGTACAGGGTTTCCCTGGGAAGGCCAGTATGGGTTGCACAGCGAGGCACTCTGGCTGTCCCTGAGGCCTCCAAAGGGAGAACCCACCATGGATATTGTAAGTTACATCACTTCAGGTAGATACCTAAAGTCAAGGATGTAGGCTGACCTAGCTTCTTTCTAGTGAACAAGGAGAAAAACTGCTGTGCTTAGAAATGGGTGACTTTCATACTCCTTCAGGTACAGCACTGCCCACTCTGCAGTGATCTTCTTCTCACCCAGAGTTCTGTCCAGATCTGTGGAACTGACAGTGTATAAAGAGATGGCCAAATACATTGTGTTTCCTCCCTTTACAGGTCACAGGGAAGAAAGTGGCTGCTGCTATGCATAGTGCACACAGAATCATTTGAGTGTGTGCTCTCCTGGTATAAAGAGGCTTTTGTAGATTGCCTAAGACATTATAAATATAGATCAGTAATAAACCAGCATTTCAACACATACTTTTCAGAAGATTTATGTTTAGCTCTAGGAATTGAGCTACTTTACGTGGCGGCTGATATGATGTGGAACTTTCTGGGGATGCAAAGGACATGAGAACGCCCATCAAATACTAAGATGCTCATTTAATCTAGTGATAGACTGCCTGATATTGTATATTTTTCATATTGATGCTTATTTTAGGGTTTTTTTCCACTCTTTCTCTAGTCCTGATTCCACATTCCAGTACATAGTGTGTGCTACTGAGGAAGTGCAAAGCACCAGCGTGAGGAGGTGTCCCACATGTTGGACTAGTGTGTGCAGCTGCAGGTAAGAGAAAGTTTTTCTTCTGGTGCAAACCGAAGGCAAAAGAGCAGACCCAACTCTGTGGCAGAACAGTTCTATGTTTAGATTCAATGTGACATGTATACTCTTTCAGACATGACAGCTTATACCTTTAGAAGCATGTAAGAAAATGGAGGGACAATCTTGGATTATTTAAGTCTAATATTTTTGCTTAAAGTTGAGTTTAGCATGTTATTTTCTAGCTTATCTCACCACCCCTGCTTTTTTTTTTTTTTTTTTTTTTTTTCTCTCTCTCCCCTTCTGGTATGTCCCATTCCTTCAGTTTCATTTTTGGAATTTAATATCTCCCGTTGATGATTTCTGTTCCTTATCTTCCCTTGATCCATTTCTGCTTCTCTGTTAGATTCTGTCCCCTTGAGTCTCCAACAAATGTCTCCCCATATGTCAGATTAAAAAAAAAAATTACAAGATGCTAGGCTGTGAAAGGAACTAGAGAATGTTTATGTGGTTGCAGCGGGTTGACCGTTAAAATGACTTTATTTCTACAGCATTTCACATGCTGGGCTTGACAGTTTCATTTCCGAAACAATTTATACTCACTAAAGTCCATAACAGCATTTCCATTATTTTCTTATATGATTTTTGTTTGCCTATATATTATCAAGTTAGCTTCTTCTATTCAGGCCTGATTTCAGACAATAGGAATACAAAGTGGAAAAATCCTTTCTAAAAAAGACTGTAGGTTTTTATCTGTTAAAGCATCTTTCTGTCTCCCAACACATTTTTATCTCGGTCGTCTTTTCAGCTTCTCCTGTTTATTTGATCCAATGGTATGACATGCAGGGGAGAGTTAGATGAAAGTTTCACCTGAAGCGTATGCATGCTCATAGCTGAGGAATGTTACTAAAGCTTCCTTCCTCATTATTCACCAAAGTCCTCGTGCTGTTCCAGATACTGCTTCCAGAGCATACCATATTAAAGCAAAGGCTAACTAGAACTGTTGCTTCAAATTAAAACGTAGGGGGAGTAGTTATTTTACTAAACTAGTACTAGTGGACATCACAATAGGCTAGGATGAAGAAGAAAGGTCAATTTTATTTTCTTGCTTTTCTAAATATAACATTGTCCAAGCAGCTATATATGTGAAGTTCCATTTTTCTTCTAGTTAATTAAAAGGAAAAAAAAACCCCAAACAACACACAGTTTGCAGTTTTGAAAAGGAAACTACAACTAGCATTATATATTCTTGAATATCATCATTGTATTAAATTCTGGCACAGTTTGCATAAAGAGATTGTTAGAATATCACGCACTGGAAATTTGTAAGAACAAGTTAAATGTTGGGAATAGTCTAGGTGTAACTTGCTCCTTGCCACAGTAATCAGATCAGTAATTCCCAGGCTTTCTAGTCTAGCAAACCATTGTCAGCTCTCAGGACTTCTCTACAGCCCAGCAGATCCCCTTAGTTCAGTGGTTGCTGAAAACATAATAAAGACAATGCTTGCTATGATTTCATAAATTACAGTTTGGAAACCACTAGACATAATGATGGCTTTGGTTCCTTCCAGCTTTATATTTCTGTGGTTCTGTACTGCTGCCATAATTCCAGGGCAATGGTAGAATAAGTTTGTGATTATATATGATAATAACAACTGTCTGAGCTACAGTTCTTACTACAATCTCATTTGCTTGCCTCAGAGAGACTGCTTGCCCAGGGAGGTCAGCAGGTTGTTTGCTTCCTGTTGAGCTAATTGGCAGGGTGACAAACACTGCATGCCAAGCAAATGCATTTGTTTAATCTCTGCTGGTTGTGGATAAAAACCTCCAACAGACAAGAGAGGCTCTTTTTTTTTAAGAGCTGATTTAAAGCTGGGTGAAAATGGGTTGTCCCCTTAAACCCCAAAGTATCAGTATTAACTGCTGTAGATGTGTACAAATAATACACGTCCAAGCTCAGTTTGGATCCCTTTCTTTATCTGACAGTGCATTACTGGGACAACTACTGATACCAGTGTAACATGAAAAGTTTATCAGAACCAGGTAAGTTTGATGTCCATTATTATGTACTTAAAAGCTAATGCCAATTGTTAAGTGCAAGACTGAATGGAATATGGGAGAGATGAGGAGCTTCCTGAATTGATTTAGGTTGCATGAAGCCAGTGGTCAGTACCTTTCCACTTCTGTATAAAGGGCATGTGCAAGGCCCAGGGGAGTCAGCGCGAAGATTCTTTTTAATGTTCATGGGTTTTTGATCAAACCCTAAAGACAATGTCAAGATTTAAGATGTTTTGACTTTCAAACAAATGCTCTGGTGCAATTACATAATTTCTATTATTCTCATTTAAACTGATGTGTATTATTCATCATGCTGATCAAAACATGTTTTGCATCGCTGTACTATTTCTAGTTTGATGATTGTGATAAACTGAGTAACCTTTTCCAGCCTCTGAAGTTGTATACTTCCTTCAGATCCTTCATTTAGCTTGTAAAAGTGCTCTTTAAGTTTTAAAGGACAACATTTGTGTTTGTTTTCACCAATTATACATTACTGGGGGCTAATGGTATTAAAAAAATATAGGAATACTTTTAGGCCTGATTCTTCTTCACCTCTTTCGGAGATTTCCATACTCTCCATTTGTGTGTAATGTGCCTGTTGTTGCCATCTCCCTGTAGTAGAGGGCTATCTGTTTGGTATCCTTAGGATTTGCAGGTTTTAATTAGAATGGATTTATGTTGATTAGAGCTGATGGGATTGAAATGCCATGTAGTTATTAATTTCCTAGTTTTAATTTTGCTACTTAGTCATACATTACCGAAAATATCTTAGAAATATTTTTTTCCCCCTTGTAAAGTGGCAAAACAGACAAATAAATGCATTGCAGCATGCTGTCATTTTGCAAATAAACTTCTGGCAGATTCTGACTTTCAAAATTCTATGAACGCCTATTGAGTGGATGAAAATGAAAAGAAATATTTGCAACCAAGATTTCTTAGATTTTTTATGAAAAATGAAATAAAACTTGTGGGAATTTCTGTTAGGATTTGCTATTTTCTTTTAAAATTTAAAATGTCAATGAACATAATTCCTTGAAATTCCAAAACTTGAAAATGTCCGTTATAATTTTTGTGTCTGTAGCATGTGCAGTATAGACCTAGATTCTGTACAGAAGTTAATATTAATCAGCACATGGAATGCTATTTCCATTTTTGCAGGTAGGAAAACGAGGCATAACATAATCTGTGGTCCAGTCCAGTAGTCATTACAATCAATCTAAAGGTGTATCTTTAGATCTGACTGTAGCAAGATAAGGTCTTATGCAGAATGGACTAGCTTTGTAGGCTGCTCATCTCTGCAATGATGAAAAAAAGCAGTAACAAAAAATCCCACAGCAGATAAAAATTCAGATTATCCTCTTTCCAAAAGTCCCATGCTGAACCCTTTGAAGATTAAGATAGCAGACCACGGCATTGAAATATGCAAGACCAATTGGCAGAGTTTTGGACTAGGAATCAGGACTCCCAGGTTTTATTCCCTGCCTTGTTGTTGCAACTGTAGCAGTTGCTTTTCTTCTATTTTGCCCTTACTCTTTCTTGCTTGTGTGTTTGGTGGGGTTTTTGGGGTTTGGTTGTTGTTTTTTTTTTTGAGATTGCATATTAGTATGTGTACATGGAAATCAGTAAGTCCTGAGTCTTGATGAAGAACTCTGGGTGTTACTTTTCTACAAATAAATTATAATGGCTAAAGATAAATATGGTCATAGAAAATGGGTACAGTTAAGAGAATGCTTATATCCAGTGTTCACATTCAACTAGTTCCTAAAACGTCAAGGTAAGAATTCATGCAGAAATCTATCATAAAGATAAATTCACAGCTTCTTTCAGCTTGTCTCTTCTTGCTGTAATAAAACCCATTCCTCACTGAATAAAAGACTAGTGAACTCAAAATTCCTTTTGACAGAAACATAGCATAGCAATGTGCATTCCACAGTGTGTCCAAATAATGCCAATTGCTGTAACAGTACATTTCATACAGATTTAAGTTCTGTCCTTAATATTATGTCTATCTGGAGACAGCTGTTTTGAAGAAAACTGGCTAAGCGTGGTGATAAATTTGCCACAGCATATTTAGAAGTACTTGTAAATAAGGTATAAAAAAGATATCATATGGACTTGTTTCAGAATGTCAATGGTAGGAATTTCTATCTGCTTCAGTCCTTATTTTAACTTTATTATCTGGTTTGCTATCACTTGGAGTTCTGGCCAGCTTTCTCCAGAGAGGAATTTCCTAAGGGAGAGCAGTCTCTTGCATTTCTGTGTGAAGGAGCAGAACCTGGGGGACCTCACTGTATTGGTGTAGGCAGATGAAGTGAATCACCATTCTATTCTTCTTTAGCTGCTGATTTTTTGGTCTGTACTTGCTTATGGCTGTTCCAGCCTTTGGGTTTTGGTGAAGGAGAAATTCTGGTTCTTAATATCACTGCCTTTCTTCACAGAAGATCTCTTGCAATATTACTACTTTATGTCAGTGCCAGCAGGTTTCCAAATTGATCCACCTCCATTTCAGGAAATGTAGATGTATAGTCTTTAAACAATGGTGCTCTGAATGATGGGACAAACTCAAGAGACTGGTAATAGTGTATGCAGCTTTTAACTCAATTACAAATACAGCTGATAACATTCAACCTGTAGATGCCTGTTTGGTGGTATAAAGTTGGGAATTGGTTAAATTCCTCTCATGCCCTTGATTCTACCTCAGCCAGTACTACGAGGAATGTCCTGTAGACACGCAGGAGGCTGACCGATAAATTATCCTTTAACTCTCAAAAACAGAAGGTGAAGATGTGGTTGGAAGCAATCGGTTTCTTGCTTCAGTTGCAGTATGTGTTTTCTTGATAGAAAAAATTGTCGTCTTGGAGGCTATTCACATTGGAATTTTCACTAGAAAGACAATGGTTGCTGTTGACCTATATGACATTGCTATTAATTACGCATTATATATGCTGCTTTTCATATTTCTTTTTCATTGTGAGGAACCTCTTTGCTTCTCAGTTCATAAGCGTAACTCATTAAACTTAATAAGAATTCAGGTGTTCTAGAGTGATTGTCAATCTATTTTGATATCCTTCTCCACGCTTACCAGTCTCATGTGCTTCAAATAAAGGCAGAATGTCATTCTTGTTGCCAGCATGTACTTGAGTATCCTGATGTGTTTCATACAGAATTACACACTGTAACTCCTTTTCTATGCTCTGGACAGCAAACCATTTATGCTGCAAGACTGTAATATACCCAAGCCATTTTAACTGCTCAGGCTACTCTGATTCATCAAAATAGCTGATCTTTTTATACAGCAAAGCTGTCACAGCTATCCTGCAGCAGGGAATTCCACTCGTAAATTCTGTGAAAATTTGATCTTTTATCCAGTTTCCTTTATAATAAAAGGAGTAGTAACTGTGTGTACAACTGACTTCCTTTTGCTATTTTTGTTAGTAGATCAAATTTCTCCTTGAAATAATCAGCTACCGTTCACTTGAATTAGTGCTTTTTCTTCCATTTTCATCAGTGCACAATTATTTTGTTCAACCTTACCAATTTTTAAATTTACATCATGCTAAACAAAAAATAATTTCATGCCCTGGTCCAGTGCAGAAGCCTTGATTAAGAAAAACAGTAGTTACTAAGAATGCTGGTCATACGCACATGATTAATAGCAGAATTTGACCTCACGTAGGATAAGATTTACACAAATCCCTTAGTCACTGGCCAGTTCTTAACTCATTTTGAGTGCCCTTTATATTGTGTATGGGGAACAGACTTAAAAGCTGTGTTAATGGAAAAACCAATTGATGTGATTGAATCAGGCGCTATATGCTTAGTGTCTATTTGAATTACGTGAATAGCTTCTGTATACTTTTGGTGGTGTTATGCAGGATTAATGTTTTCTTTTATTTTGTTGTTGTTGTTGTCTGTTCATTAATAGTACTGGGACAATTTGAGTGAACCTCTGTGTTTGAGAGAATGGGTCCATGATATGGAAAAAGGTAAATTAATGTTGTCTCTGGAGTAGACCCAAACTCTTGAAGGGTATCAAAGCTTTTTCACCCTTTGGATTGAGGTATTGGACTTCTGCAAACCTGGTAGCTTAGTCAACAACTCTGACTTAGAATAAAGTGAAATGCGAGTCCTGTGAATGCAGGAGTTGCCTTTCTAAATGAGAGTAAATTCTTGAAATCGTTATTTGGATAGATCAGGGAAGTCAAACAAAACATATGCAGAACTGGCTCTAGTTAAGACTATTTTCTACGCTGCCTACAACTAAGATGTTTGTATTTGATTTGGACACTTTGTATTGGTAGAAGGGAGTCATGCATAAATGAGGCCAACACTTATTCAGTATTATTAATGATGTTGTCTACTCTTAGTTTCTCAAAAACCAGAAAACTAATAAATTTTACATATTGGAAAAAAATCGCAGATAAATCAAACAAATATATAAATCCTTTAAAGTATTTAATATGTGTTAAAAGGACAGAATGATGAATTCAATATTGAAAACCAATATCAAGTTTACAATTATGTACCATTTATCATCACTGATTGCACAGACAGCATATTATTGCAGGGAACAGAATGATGCATAAACTAAAACCCTGATTGGTTTTATAAAAAGTTAAAATTCATGTTGTGTCTGAAAAGCTTTGTTTTTCTTTTTCAAGCATTATTTTCAATAATAATTTGTTCGTTCAGACACAAATTATGCATATTTAATTTCTTGAGCTTTAATATGAAATGTGTAATAATTTTTCAGTGTTAAAAACTGATGCTTTTGCAAACAATAACATGATTAAGTATGCTGTTATTTTCTGAGGCCAGATTCTCCCTTTAAGAAAAAAGAATATAGGGAAAATGAAAATGTGGATAGGAACTAGTTTTGAATTGGATGTGAAGAAGCAGGCAAACAAAAGCAGTAAAAATGCTCTTGAAAGGTGATTTGACTTTGAAGAGAAAGCATGTGCAAATGGCCATTTCTTACTCGGCAGATCTTCTCCTAGGGTAAAATTCTGTCTCCCCATAAAGTCAATGGCAAAGCTCCCAGTGACTTCAGTGTTTTCAAACTTCTATTGTCTGTCTGTACTGAAGGATATACCTGCTTACCTGTATGAAAGAGCCGCGCTTCTTTAAACTGCTGTTGCCCCAGCTGAGCTGTGGGAGAGGGAAATGAATTCTTCTCTGGCTCACACTTTATCAGCAGAATTATTAAGCAGTTTTCTGTTGCAAAGTTGCTCTTGGAATGCACTCTTGCCTTTTTTTTTTTTTTTTTTAAATTCTTTTCTCATTTTCATGTTGGTGCTCATGTTGCATGGGTATAACCAAAGATATCATTTCACCAAACTGAAGCTGTGCACCCATAACCGAGAGTTATTTTGTCTTTCAGAATTTCAACAACTCATTCTGATTTATGAAAGAATCTATCTAAGCTTGAAGATTCAGCTTGAGTTTACAGAGTTATAACTCTAGGCTAGACTCATTGAGTCAACAATAATAAGAAAAAAGCCAAACCATTTTTTTATATCTTTATTTGTAAACTGTGCATTTTAAAACCAGAATTACTGAACTAGAATCAGTGTGCTGCAATCTAATGCTGCTTATACTGAATGTCTGTTTAGGGGAAGGTTGCATTTAAGTAGACACCAATAATAAATGAGCATTATAGTAGTCACCCTCAAATGTAAAACACATCCATAGCCAGATTCATTGACATTTACTAACATCTACTACCCTTCAAGTAGACAAGTATATTGCACAGAAAACCAGAACTATACTTTCCAAAGGAAGTTACTGAGCTGGATGAGATTTTACATGAGAAAGAAGAGCAGGGCTGAATGCTTTGTCTCAAACATCTGTAAACAGTCTACAACAGTGTAATATCTTGGGGTTTTTTTGGTGTCCAAGGCAGTCATAGTTTGATAGGACATTTCTTTGGAAAGTTTTAAGGAGAACTCTGAAAAGACAAAAAATAAAACATGAGGGAAAAAAAGTGTGGCAGCAAGGTGGTCTAATTTATTTTAAGCAGACTGGTTTTGTCTGCGCATTTCAGACAGCATCTTACCTTTTCACAAGAAAAGTCAGGGAGGCTAAATAGTTCTCCAACTGGAAACTGGTGACAAAACTAAGTCATAAACAATGCTGTCAGTATAGAGCAACTGGTGTTTTTAATATTCTTATACAAACAACAAAACCTAATTATCTTTATTTATTCAAGAAATCTAGTTCAAATTTGATCTGTTAAATTTTATTAAATAATGAAAATAATAAATAAACATGATTGCTAATTTATTATTGATATTCATTATTAGGATGTTTGTAAAAATAATTAGAAACAGGTTGGAAAAGATGGGGATGAATTTGCCTCAGGCACCAATACTGCTGCAGATCCTGGTCAGGTTGCCTTAACCATAGCTAACAAAGAAAAATAGTCATCTGGAGCTAGTGAGAGAGCAGGGAGCTGGGTTTGCAAAAAAGAGGTGGGGAAGCCAGCAGTCACTCCAGCACGCATCATGTATTCTGTCCACTGCCCCATTCTCCTGATTTAGGTGGCTGGTGCAGGACCTTGGGAAGGCTGCAAACCAGGGCAAGGCAGCAAGGGGAAGGTTGGGAATCTGAAGGCATGAAAGCTGTGGTGGGAGTGGAGAAGTTTTTTGGGAGGCTGGAAGATTGCAGGGAGTCCCTTATGGAAACTGTACCAATTCTGGCTCAAACTCTCTTTATCCATTTTGAAACTCTGCCATCACCTGCGGTCATGTACTGGCATGTTACCAGGAAACTCACAGTGCAGACAAAGGGGTTTGGCAGCCTTATATGTACATAAAATATTGTGCAATGTGGCTATTCATTGTGTGGCTACAATGACAAAAAAGTTCTATTAGCTATTTTGGTACATTATCAAAAAGGGAGTTGGTCTTATGTTTTTTACATACTGAGATGATAAAGGAGGAACTCAGCCAGCATTATTATTCTAATTAGAAAATAATCAGTACATAACACAAATAGAGTATTTCATCTTGAAAAGACTGTGCAAGCATAAGATTGCTGGCTAAGAGCAAAGTTAATGCAGCTGTTCAGATCACCTGTCATAAGCATTTTGGTCTAACGATTTTTACCATTATACATTTGTAACTTGTGGTACATCTTTCAGGAGGAAAATGACGGCCATGGGGTGCAACTCGTTCCCGGTCTGATACCTCTCTGAGCATCCAGTGGCACTGAGCCACCCTAAAGAACAGCAGCAGTGCAGTCGATTTGACAGTACGAGGGCAGATGCTCTGGACGGTAGAGGATGCTAGAGAAGAGGTAAATTTTCCATCACGCTTTTCTGTCTACTAGCATCCCCTCCGTCTTGCCTGATATCAGCTCTAGCCGGCTTCTCTCCATCCAGGGACTGCTTTAGGCAGTCAGAGCCCTGCATGTGTTTACCTATGCACGCCCCTACAACTGCGTGCGTGTAGTTGCAAACCGAGGCACCTTGAAATGGGTCCAGAAGTTTACATGATCTCCCGCTAAGTGCGTCAGAGGAGTTTGATAGGTCTCTGCTCTGGAGATCCCCTTCTTTTAGCTGCAGGAGGCAGGGAGCCTTGGTTTTTCCTCATCTGCTACCCTCTGCTGAGCTGCTAAGTGTTTCTGCCTCAGCTATAGAGTTTGCTTCCTCATTCCCACATGCACTGTTCGGGCGGGCAACCTTGGGATGCCGGGGTGTCGATTCTTTGTCCTCTTAGTCTGTTTAAGGTATTTTAATTGAATCGGGCGGAGAAAAAAACCAACCCAGAACACATACACAAACCCCAAGGTTTCAGGACTAGATCCCCCTTCCCCCAAACAACAAATGGTTAAATAAATAACGAGATGCCAAACCAGTCATCACCAAACGAGTAAGCCAAAAAATCAGCGTCAGCGCCGCAGGAAACGGGAAAGTTTCTGCGCTCTGAAGCCGGCCCCGTGGTACCGCGCGTAAATGCAAGAATCCAGGGGGAGGGGAGCGGAGCGGAGCGCTGCCCCAGTCCGGCGTCCGCGGGAGCCGGGGCAGTACTGGTGCGCCCAGCCCTGCATCCCGGAGCGACAGCCCGAGAGATGCTGCTGTGACTTGGTTCTGCGCTGGGAAATGAACGGCTCCGAGCCCCCACCCCCGTCTCCTCCCTCCCTCCTCCTCTTTCCCCCTCCCCCGTGTCCTGCGGGGAGGCGGGTTTAAGGTGGGTCGTGTGGCCGCGGTAACTTTCCTAACAGAGCCAAAGAGGCGGCCGGAGTCCCCCGCAGCAGCATCGCCTCCCTGTCCTGGGCAGCGGTGCCAGTGCGGTGCACCCGCGCGAGCGGCCCTGGCTCGGCCGTTGCAGCCCGGGCTGCCGCTCGCCGCCTCCCGCCGCCGCCTCTCGCAGCGTCGCGCTGCCGCCGCCGCAGCCCCACGGATCGGCCCCCACGACGGGGCTTCGGCCCCGGATCCCGCCGAGGTAGGTGCGCAGTCGGGACAGGGGCTGGGCGCTGCGGGGGACGCGACGCCGAAGCCCCTGGGTCTGCAGCTGCGGCCCCCCACGCCCCGTTTGTTCCGGGCGTTGCTGCTGCTGCGGGGCAAGGAGCTTCCTCTGTACCCTCTGGCTGCAAGGGAGGAAGCCCCCTTCCCTGCTCCTCCCGGAACTGCCCAGGCATCGAGGACAACCCGGGGGGAGGCAGTCTCCCTCCAGCCTCCCGTTTCTGTCCCTTCCCTCGATCTTTCTTTGGGTTCTTGTTGGTGATTTTGGAAGTGCTGATCTAGGAGATGTGTGCGTGGGTGAAATCTTACGGCTTTATTAGGACTCTCCCCTCTCAGCGCTTCTCTCAGAAACCGCCCCCCCACCGCATGGTTTACTGGGGTGTTGTGTCGGCACGAACTTTCTTCTGGTTGCAGGAGGCAGATTTGGTCCCTGTGTATCCCCGTCCGTGGGCTGCTGCTCTGCGCGGGTGAGCGGAGTCTCGGGCTGCGCCTCCGCTGTCGGGTTGTAGCAGTTTCCCTTGTCTGTACTTAGCAGGGCTCCTGATGAAAAGGGTTGTTTTTGGGATAAGGAGAGGCACAGGGTGAGAAGTTGTAGGATGCAGTGTGTAAGTGATGCCTGTTTCTTGAGGCTGGGGAGCTGGTGGAATCACTCTCACTGGTGCTACTCGCTGCCAAACATTCCCTTTTGCTTAGGAAGGACTCTGGCCGCCCTGCCAGATGGCTCTTAACAAAGAGAGAGAAGTTTGGGAGTGTCAAGATATCAGCTCCCAAATAAAATGCTCACCTGACATCCTCAGGTGACAGCACAGAGTTTTGATGTCTATGTTTATTAATATTCAGCTGCAAGCACCGGGCATCTGGTTGGCCCGGAGAGGTGGGCAGAGGATCAATATTTTGTGAAACCAAGGCAGCCGTCTCTCAAAGTATCACAGGGCTTGGAGATTTAAATAACCCCCTGTGATCACTAAATACTGTGAAGGCTGGCATTAGCCCCCGTTCCCCCCCTCATCCCCAGCAGAAAGAAAGTCCAGAGTTAACTAAAAGGAAGCCTACAGTTCATATGTTTATGACCTCCTGGTTTAGAACATAAATAGGTAGCATATGAATTATGAATTAATTAGAATGCAGTACCTGTCTACCTTCCATATCCCGTCAAATGGGGGAGACCCTTGCCCACCCCCACCCAAAATATTACCTGTATTTTGGTAATGGAAATATCGAGTCAGGTGATTGGATGTTATGTCTCTTAATTTCACATTACAGGGCTGAGTAATTTTGTGGAGATTTCTTCTGGGATAGCCAAGTCTCAGTTTGAATCCTTCCCATTCTGTTAGATTTCTCTTAGAGTGCAGCCAGAGCTTTTCTCTCTGTTTGGACCTTCCTTACATGTCCACTTTGTTATTAAATCCCACAAGTTTTTCTTCGCAGACTAATGTCTGATAGATGGATTCCTTTATGTGTGTTGCCTGGCTTATAGTAGTGCTAAGTAAAGGCAAGTGAACCAACCAACCAGTCTCATCGTAGGATATGATTTTATGTGATCTTTTACAGACTGATGATCAGGTCTTGCAAAAGCTGATGAACAAGTTTACATTCATGGGAGCTGGTCTGGAGTCTATTAAAGTTAGTGTGAGGCACCTGAATTGGCTTTGCATTAGAACAATAAATACTAATAAGCACATATGTTTAAGGATAATGGTACATGCTTGCAAAATTAGTTTCAGTGCAGGTACAGGAGTTCTTATTTGTCACTAACATTTTCTGAAGGCTTCTTCAATGTGCAAACTGTTGAACTTAACTTTTCTTTCTGCTTGTTAATATCTGAGTAAATTTGTTACAGAATTGCAAAAGTTGAAAAGGTGACAGTGTTTCAGTGTTTCAACATATGAAACATTGAAAATGGTGGTGTGGTCACTATGTGGTTTTCAAAATAAAATTTCAATGTCTTTCTTTCCAGTCATCTGGTCATCCACTTCATAAAATTTTATAGTTTTAATAAAAAAAAAAATCTGGAAGTAAAATATACAATATTAGAGATGCATTATGCTGCTCCTGTTTTGTAGTCATTGAAAAAAGACTAATTTTATCTCTTGTTTTACCATTAAAAATACATTGATAGTCAGAAGTATCAAACAGAAGCCTGTGTTTTCTCTTAATAAGTTGCAAGTCTGTAAGCATATTTACTATGAATGGGTCATTCAGCCATTTTTACTTTGAATAATCCATCGTTCTTTAAATGCTAGGCAGCAGAATTAATATTTAAGCAAATGCATACAGCAAAACTATAAATCTCTGAAAACAGTTAATTATGTTGGAACTGTGAATGTACCTTCAAGTACAGGCTGTATAAACTATTTCTCTGTGGTGTGATCGCCATTCCTGCAAACCTTTTATCCTTCTCTGTGAAATCATTTCTAATTCTGTGCTCCCGCAAAGTATGTGCTTAGTTATTGTTTTCAAAACCATGTGGTTTGATCTACTATTTAAACGTAATATTTATGATACTACTTCGGTTGCTCAGCTTAAAAAGAGATGTGCTGCATACCATTGCCTATTAAAAAGCTTCTATATAATTACTACTTTTTGCAGTACTGCTGTGCAAATCTCTGGGGTGGAAATTTAAATGGAGGCTTTATACAGTTCACAGTTACTTTATATAAAAGCTATAAGCTCTTTTTTTTGAGACGTGGGGGCTGCAGGCACTGGGGAGTGTGTAAGTATGGTGCCTGCATTAGTTTTTACATTTTAATTATTGCAACATGCATACTTGCCATTGGCCTTCATGTACTTCCTGGTGCATAGAGGGTCTGTCTGTGGTGGGTTCCCACAAACTATCCATCTGTACCACTTTGGGTTTGAATTACCTGTTTACACACTTAATTCTTATTTTCATTTTATGAAAATGTGTCAATTCTTGTTGCATCTTGCAGAGGAGTGCTAGAAGGCATGGGTTTCCTTACACATACATATCTGTGCAAAAGAAAGTGTGACACTACAAGAGTCAGTCTAGTTCCAATTCAAAGCCAAAGTCACTGGGAATTTCTCTACTGATGGTGATGGAGTTCAGACCGTGCTGTAGTTGCAGTTAGGACTCAGATCTCACAGTCATCTAAGGGTCTCCAGGGTATCCTGCCTGGTCTCTAGTTGCTGCTCCAACAGCATTCAGTTGTCCTGTGAGACACATGTTGTATCTAGTGCCCAATGCAGATATCTTAGTGTTCCTCAGGTTTCTCAAACAGCACTTGTCATCCCTGTTGAGGCAACGGGAGTCCTTCTCTGCCTGTCTCACATATTACTAAAAATGACTAATATGTAAAACCTGGGACCAAGGAAATTATTCATGATGGTAATTGTAACTAATGAGATACCCCTAGAAAGGGTTGTTCAGATGTTAATGGAAAAGATTAAAAAAATTCAACCTCATTGTTCTGTACTGTGCAGGCTGACCATGCTGCAGTAGCGATTGGTACTTTCCTTTGCACAAAACTGATTGAAACCTCAGCGAGGAAGTTCTGTATGTTAAGGAGAGAGAGATGAAAAAGCTTGTAGAAAATTAGAAGAGCTACTCTCAAAGGAGACAAATCCCAGATAGAATCACTTTTTAAGATTGCCAGATGAATTCAGCTATGTGATACTTCTGTGTGATTCCTGTGAGTGATGTACAATTGGTGTATACATATACAGAGGATAAATTTTATTTAAAGTTTACAAAATGTGATCCTTAGCTTAGGAATTAATGATTATGTACCCATTCATGAAAAGATGATATTCCATGCCCTTGGGAAGATCAGACTGGGTAGCTATAAAACAGTGGGCTATAGCCCAGACAGTCTAAAGTATTCAGTTAGGATGTCCAAAGACAAGTCTAGAATTCTCTAAGTTAAGTGTGCTTACAACCACTTGTGTATTAACAGTAGTGCTAAGCCCTTCAGGCCATTTCTCCTATCTGGCTGCTGTTCTGAAGGCAAAATACTGAAATTTGTATGAAAGCTTCTTTCAGAGAGCGGGAGAGAGATAAAACATGAAGGTCACTACTTAGCACACTCACAGAAATACAGCAGGAAAGAAGAGCACATCCAACTTGCACCAGATTGTAAACAAGACCACAACTGGTAGGCCTAACTTTTTCTTTTGCAGTAAGAACTGGTACTGAGAATTTCTCCTAGTAACAACCTGGCTATATAGGCTGGTGAACGAGCAGGGCATGAAGCTGAAATCGGGTTCACTGCTAGAGATACGCTTTGCATGGAGGAGGAGTAAGGTGCAGTAGCTGAGTGAAAATAGTTCTATGCTCAAATTCATATACTTAATTTTCTAGGTTTTTCAACCTAAAGCGTTTGATGAGCACTAATAGTCACTCTGAAAAATGTCTTAAAGGGTTAAAATGGCACCAGAGAACTGCCAGAAGATGACAGCTTGAAGGTTAGCCAAGTGTGAAATTTGTGAACAAATCTTTTTTTTTTTTTTTTTTTTTTGTGTCCCCCATGTAACTGGTAGATTTGAGTGGAAATGAGTTCAGGCTCTCTTAAGTTCAGATATGCTGCTGAAGTTTTCTGTAACCTTTTTTCTTGGATTCCTTGTTAAGATGTAAACTTTTGCTAACTTCCTGTTTTTATCACATCTTAGGTTACATGATTTTTTGCAAGGTTTATGGAGTGTTGTAAACACATAAAAATCTGCTTTCTCTAGAACAAAGAAGGTGGGAAAAAACATAGACAAACTGTAAGATGGAGTAGTGGAATTCACAGTTGCCTCCTTAAGGGGCCAAACCAGGAAGATAAATTAAAAGCTCCAAAGCTCTTTAGTTAAAGGATATAACCTATTTCTATATATTGTATGGCTAGATAAGGTGTTTTGGGAGCATATTCTACTTCTTCATAGGGTTTGCATTTCTAATACTCACATCTGTTTTTGAGACAAATATTCGAATAGGAAAAACTGTCATTTGACACAACTATTTTAAGAGCCTTTAAAGGTTTTTTGAGGATTTGGTATAAATATTTGTCCTTTTTTTTTTTTTACCAGCATAAAACATGGAAGTATACGGATATAAAGCCAGTGTAAGCATGAGGAGAATCAAGTTCTTTATCATGCTTTTAAAATCTACCAAGTGAGGGAAGCATGGATGATTTGTAAGTAGTCGACTGGCATATGGTACCATTACGATAACATCATGTTCACAGCACTTTCCAGATTGATATACAACCTTTCTAAAATAAGCTCAGTAGAAAAAGAAAAAAGAATGTCAAGTCATTTAGCAGCCAACATGCTTTTGGTAGCAGCATAGGACACTGGTAGGTGACTTCACTGACACTCAGTTTGTCAAATGAATTGTGCATCATAGTCTAGTACCTACTTGACAGGCAGTCACTCCAGAAAATTGCCATTCTACTTTGCACACTGGGGTCTGATTCGTGCTTTCTTAATTCACAATGAAATGCTGTGTTCATTTTCATTCCATGCAGTCTTGGCAAAGTCATGGAGGTTAGCACAAGGTATAGAATTTGTTTCTCAGGAGGAAGTCCAGTATTAATCCCTTTGTTAGCAGTATAACGAGAAAGGCTGGGGTTATCTGGGGATGGAGACTGAATTATACTCTAGTTCTGGACAGAAATATCCAGACTTGAGATTGAAACTGTCTCATTGACATGCTGTGTCATTTATGGTTCTCAAGGAACGGTAAAATCATAAATATTCTTAGAAGCAGGAGCCTTGACAAGACAAACTATGGCAGTGTTTCACTATTCAAAGGGGTTTTATCTACTTGCCACAGCTAGCTTAATTCTATTAAAGAATTAAAACAACGATACTTTATATGACATTATTATAGCATAAATTATACTTTTGTTTGCCTTCATTTAAATGTAAAAGCTGTAAATATCACTTTAAAGAAATACTGTGATTAATTTGAAATCATATTAAATTCTGTGTGTTAAAATGGATAAGGCAAATCAGAACCATTAAAGTTATAACACCTACCATTTCTCAAACTTAGTAAAAATGTCCAATGCAGGAATGTTCTTCATCCCTTCTCCTCATTCCCCACCCCCTTTTTTTTGTGTGCATATTTCGGGTAGGTATTTTGTCAACCAAACAGAGCCAATCAGTTATTTTATAGATACAATTCAAGCATCAGAAAATTTACTTCTCAGTGTTACTATGCATTGCCTTCTGCAAAACACCATGTGACTAGTCATGCACTGAAATGCTAAAGAAAGAAGTGTTTTATACCAGTGTTTATTTGCAGAGAGATTAGACATTTGGAGGCTTGTTTTTGCAGATGGTATCACCTTTAGGATTAATTGCCTTCTGGATATGATGCCTGCCACCCTTCTCCAAGGAAGTCAAGGTAGTCCTTGGTAGTCTACCAGTCCTCGAGCTGGACTAGCAGACCAGACCAGGCATCGTAAGTTTTGGATTACTCAAATCTGGCGAGATTAATCCCACCCTTTCATAATAATGCCTAGTTTCTATTTTACTTGTGAAGAAAGGTAAAAAGACTAAAAACTATTGTAAATGAATGAATGAACAAATTTAAAAAATATCATTTGTAACTCTGAACATTAATTTAGATATGATGGATCTTGATAGCTATAGTGTTAAAGCAGGACAGAGCTGTGTATACAGTGATGTTTTTGCTGTTTTACTATAAACTTTCCCTGAAATAGGATTTTTGGATGTAGCCCTAGCTATTACCAGCAGATGTTATAATAGGAAATAACATTGTACTTAGTTACATAGAATTTTGTTTTGAGGAGCCAAGTATAGTAACTGCAGTCACTGACTAGAACTACTAATAATGGCTTTTCCAGAAGACTGCAAAAAACTTGAAAAAGAAATACTCCAACAAATCAGTCTTCTTTAGTGGTGGTAAGTGTAAATTACAGTGAGAAGTTCTTTTGGTTTGGAGTCTTTGGTGCCATTACAGCTGTCGTTAATTATGTATTGTGTGTTTTAAAGGAAAGACATCAGTAGCCTATCGGATATATTTGCATATTAATTGAGGATTGATTAGATGCAATCTCTGCAGTGAGGGCTGCTGGGAGTAAGTCACAGAAATTACAACAGTGGTAGATTATATTTACAAAATATTCATTTATAGTAAATAATGATGGTCAAATACACAGATTTGTATGCTGCAAATGCGAGGAGACTCATTTGCTTGGTACTGCCTGTTGCAGGAGATCCATGAGGTTGTTACGTAGCACTGGGTTATAAACTGGGCAGAAGCTGTGATTTATGTAAACTGAGATCTGTCCAATGACAAAATACTGTCTGCTGTTTGTGGTCAAAAGATAGCAAAGTATCAGTTAACAAATGAATGCAGTGGGTGCTCTTAATACTTGAGACAGCTGCTATGTACATTCCAATCCATAGGAATTTTGAAAAGTTTTATTTTTCTTAATCTTTCTTTCTGGTTTATATTGTACCACTCTGGCTGATAAAGATGTAAATGAAATTTATTTCTCAAAATATGTTCCGTGGGATTGTTTGTGGATGGTCTGAGTGCAGCCTGGAAACTGATCTTGTTCCTCTTGCTCTGATCTGTAAAATGCAAAAAATGTGGGAACCCTGTGTGAGGGGCAAACAATGTTAAACAAGAAAGGCAATGGAAACCATTTTGGTAGGCAGAGGTGTGTGGGTAGGAAAGATACAGAAAGTTACTTATAGGTAGAAAAGAGCAAGAAAAAAAAACATAATTAGGAAAATAAACAGGAGAGGACAAAGAAACAACTAAATAAAATTCAGCAACAGATAAAAGGCTCACCCAGACATTACTGAGTTAAATGAGAATGTTAAGGTGAGGAATCAGATCTGTGTGTGGTGTGCAAAATCCTTTTGCTTGACAGAAAAAGAAAGAGAGACAAAGAGAAACAGCAGGATGTTGCTGTGCTGATTAACGTCCAGCATTTAACTCTGATGGTTTCTAGATAATTCAGGCATCCTCCTAATATTTTTAGCAGATGTTCCCCCCCCTGCTCTCTTATTTTTCTGCAGGTCTGTCTTTTGTCTTATCCTGCCTTTTAGGCTTTGTTTAAGGATTGAGTTTTCTGCTCGAAGGGCAGCTTGGTAGAACATTAAGCAGAGGACAATTTTAGGGTCTGTCTTCTCTATGTAGTAAAGAGCTAAGTTTAGGTTGTTTCTTCTGTATGCAGACATTCAAAAAAAAAAAAAGGAGACCTACTTAAAATAATCTGCACTGGAAGCAGAATATAGACTAGTAGTTCTGTTGACTTTTGTAAAAGAAACATGTTTGCACAGGTACTCTGGAATGAAATAGGCTCTGACTTTCGTAACGCAACCTACCAATGTGCAGACTACTGAAGGAGGAGGCAAATATGTATTCTGAGCTTGCAAAAGTGCTCTTGTGGTGTAAATGTTAGTAATGCAGCACACTGCATTTACTTGAAGGGATACATAAATGTTAGGATCTGATTATTATATCCTGCTGAATTGTGCTTGAAACAGCACCCAGAAAGGGGAAGGACTGGTGTCTCAGTGCTACTTTTCCACTTCGGGATGGAATGTGGCCTCAATTTGGCCACTGATGTAAAATTGTTGCAAAGACCCTGCTGCCTGTGTGCTCCTACTCCACCGAGGACTGCTACCCACCTGCCTGGTATTCTCCAAGTTTGTCTGTGTCTGGCTTCAGTAGTGCAATCCCCAGCTGCCTTTCAGTTGTGGCTTTCCAGTTGGTGGGGTTTTTTGTTTGGTTGGTTTTTTTTGAGGATCTGGTAGTCAACAGACACCCCATTGGTGTTTGTAATAATGCGAGTTTGCAGGTTTACTGGTGACAGCACCGAAAAGAATAAGTAGGGGGGGTGAAAGGAATTCAGCTTAATTCTGGAAGAGGAAGTAGTACAAAAGGAGGACATAAAACACTGAGAGGACAATATTTGGGTATGTAGATGTATTTTTAGGCATTTACAGGTTTCAAAAAGCTAGGAATGTCATCCTAAAAAACAAGGATGTAATCTTAAAAAACTCCAAGGATGTGGAATCTCCATCTTTGGAACCTCAACACTGTCCTGGGCAACTAGCTCTCAGTGGCTCTGCTTGAGTGGGGGCATTAGATCAGATGACTTCCAGAGATCCCTTCCAACCTTAACCATTCTGTGACTTTGTGAAATTGGGATGAATTAAATACTTAACAGTTGGCACTGAAAAGTGAGCAGACCTGCCCAGTATTCTTTCGTGAATGCTGAATTCACTAGAAGACATTGATAGTGGTTTCATTAATGCTTCTGGGTTATTTGGGCCCTTTTTGATTTGTTTGTTTGTTTTTTTTTCAATTGCCAACAGAGAGCATTATACATTTGTTAGCACTGGATTTATTTCAGTGAAGCCATTTAGTACCATTGATTCTTTTTACATATAGGTTACCTTTTTGGTTTAAAAGTGGTTCTTTTCCATATTCTGGGGTACTTGCATACCGCTTGCTTGTTACATTGCATGGGAAAAATAAAAAGCAATATAAAGTCTTAACTCTTGCATTAGAGTTCTGGAGAAGAAATAGTGCAAGTCAGTATGCATAAAAATATCACTGTTAGGAGGCGACGCTGTAAATTATAAGCTTGACTCCTTGCGTGTGGGGGTTTGTACATCTGCCCTCATTAATCACTCTGGTTAGTAGTGTGAAGAATGCAGTCTTAAAAATTGATGTCACTTCAGGTAAATTCTTAAGCCACAGTGAGAAATATCTTATGAGCAGATATGATCCCCGTTTAAACCATCTGATCCACTCAAAGAGAAAGCAGTGTTTGAGTGTGTGCATTTCATACTGAAACCCCAGCTGCTAATCAGATTCTTTCTTTCTAGCTAATGTCTTGGACATCTGTGTATGAGTTAAAAGATGTCTTGTGTTGCATGTTGCCTGTCATAAAAAAACCCCCAACTTTGATACAAATAAGTATTTTCTTGCATTCACCTAGTTGGTTGTTATTCATTACATATATGTATAAATTCATAATGGACAAAGAATTCTTCTCATCTAGCTAAACCTCATTATTCAAAGGCATCAGATACCGGACTGTTTGGAAATAGGATAATGTGTTCTTCATGCCATTCTCCTTTATACTGTAGTATTCTTTTCTTTAATTGTACACAAGACTTAAATCTGTACAGTATGCCCAAAATATAATGTAGCCTCTGTGTTGCTTACTACTATCTTGTAACATACATTCATAACTTTGCTGTATGAAGGACATGACTTTTTTATTTTTGGCCTCTATCAGAGCTGAGTTTCAAACGTGAACTCAAACTAAGTCCACAATGATGGAAAGTGCTAGCAGCTGGGATATTCAACTGCAGTGAAGTCTTGCTGTTCTTTTGAAGATGAGACTTTCGTCAGAGATATGTAGGACAGTAAGTTTTTTAGGACAAACAGTTTCTTTGGATGGCCTTCGTTCTACTTGAGACCTTTGAGCACTTTAGTAAATTTAATATTAAGCAATAAATGTTGTGATTACTGTTGTTTATTGGATAAATCTACTGCCAGAAAAAGAAATGTGCTACAGAATCAGGAAAGGTGAAGCCAGTTCTTGGCTTTGTCAAAGACTGCCTATAATATCAGTGCCTTCTATTTTCTGGGAATACTAATGCTCCTGATACTTTTTAAAAAAATCTTAACATACTTATAGAGTGCTCCAAGATCCTGTGCAAAGTTCTTGTGAGTATGCATCTGTATGCATCTCTAGGCAAATTAGTCTTGCATTACCTATAGACCAGTCTACCCTGGTCATTTCTCTTAATTTTTTGGATGTTGCTGCTGCCAGTTGCTATTAAGTCCAAAGCCAGTTAGTTGTTGCTGTATTTTGTGCAATTGGTTGATAATAGTTTCATTCCAGAAGACCCGATTATATATCAGTTTTGTCATGTATCTGAAGTCTGCTTGAAAATAAAGTGGATATGTAAGCAAACTTTTATTGTCTGCTAAAATCATATTGGATTTTCCTTTTAATTTGTAATCATGCAGAAGCCTTTCTAAAAAGGAAAAAAAATGTTGGGAGCAGGTTTTTAGGTCATCTGTGGCAGCATTGATTCTACTCAAATTACTGCAAAAGATGAAAACACACAAAATAATTTTAATTATTTAAAATATTGCTTGCTGTGATAGAATTGTAAGATACATGCATCACTTTTCTTCAGATGGGACAGGGTCTAGTTTTGAACCAGTGTTTGAGGTTAGCTCTCCAGATGTTTGCTGCTTCTTTTTACACTCATGTAAGTGATTAACAGCCTAACCCAAAACCAACTGAAGTCAATGGGTGTGCTTTAAAGGAATCAGCAATTGGGGCTAAATAAGTAGTGCACTGTGTTTGTAAATGATACTCATAGTGTTATTCAAATATGTTTAAATCAAATAAGATTCTGTGGCCTGGTATAACAAAACCCCAAAAACCACAAACAAAACTACTTGAAAGCAGCATATATTGAAACCCTCAAATGCATTTCTAAATATGTAAATTCTGTTAAAGTCACATTTAGATCTATGTTTCCTTAGTCAGGCCACTTCCGCACAATACATGCTCTGCTAATCAATATCCAAATAGAAAGAAACTGAACTTGTAAATGATGAGGCACTCCTTGGGTTTCTCCACTTACTCCCTAAAGCTTCATGTCAAATAGAGTAGGCAAATCTTCACATCTAAATAATTCATCTGCAAATGGTGGGAACAAGAGGAGGAGGAAAAAAAAAAGTTGTTCCATGCTAAAATACAATAATGCATTAAAATTAATCAATTTCCTCCTGCTGGGGAACAATCATTTAGAAAACATTTTAATTACCAAAACTGAATAATGGGATCAGTATTTTTGAGAAGGTTGGATTCACCCTACTGAGCGCTGGAGAATCCTCTTCACAGGAGCCCATAAAAACATTGCTGTTTTCAAGTTGCTACTTTCAATCATAGTACTTCTGGGGAGAAATCTGATTTTTTCACAGCAGCTTTTAAGGAAAATGTCGAGTGGACAGCAGGCATGTGTTAACTGTGCTGTGCCCAGAGCACAGCTTTGCATGCACACTAGCATATCTTTTTTTCTCTTGGATGAGAATTTACTGTGCATTACTTAACGCATATCTGAAGTCAAATTTTCAAGCCAAAGTGTTTGGCTGCAACAACAGACAATGTTGTAATGTAATGTTGTAAAAATAGCATTCTTGTGTCTATATTCAGCCTAGCAATGAGTAGAAACTTGCAGAAATAAGACAGCCTTGTCCATTGACTTGGCTAGAAGTGGTGTTCAAGGAGAATGTTCATGGTTATTACATTAGGTATAATGACTTTGAGTTTCAGAATTTGCCATGGAAGAGCCTCTTTTTCCTTCTTTGATGCACAAGTCTTGGTCTCCAGCTCTGATTTCATGGACATTTGTCAGAAATCTGAATGTTAATCGGAGACATGACGCACTAATTGTACAGCATATGGTGACCTCCAAGGAATAGCCACTACCTGGCCATCTGGGAAAGCTGTAGGAGACTGTAATAGAAAAATGTGTTTGTAGCAGAAGTTTTTTCACATGTATGGGATATATTTTAGTCTAAAACATTTTATGTCACTTATAATTTTTTTTCCTCTATTAAACTGTGGAATCTTTGCTTTTTCATAGATACGGCACGGCAGGCACATAGTCATGTTTACTAATTTTGCTTAGCTTTCTGTGGGAGATGGATAACGCTCATGCAGAGATGTGGCTGATACTGTTTAATGTCTGAATCCTGACAGCAATGCCTTCTCATAAGTCCTGCAACTGAGGTGCTGTCTCTTTAAGGATACATTTCACAGTAAGATGACAAAAAATTTTGTATAGCATATGTTTATACTGAGGCCAAGTGAGAACTGGTCTTAGAGTATGTATTAGTCATGGGAGGGAAGCCATTGTTTTGCAAGGATGTATTGTAACTTTTCTTTCACAACACTGGACACTGGTCAGCAAAACAGTTAGTTAAATGACTACCTGGGTGCCCAATGAAGATTTAGTCACATTAAACTTTCAAGATAAGCATACACTTAACAACTTGGCTGAAGCTGCCCTGCATGAATTTCAGGAAATTTTACATTGACTGGAATCTTCAGTGTGTGCTTAGAGTAAGCTTGTATCTCAATACTTTGCTGAATCAGGATATTAAGTTTGCAAAGAAAATTATAATAGATTCACTGAGAATGTTGTAAATCTTTACATTCACAGTAGGGCACACAAGCAAAGCTGAATATCCTAGTAATAAAAGTACCTTGTAACTTGTGGAATGAACAAAATTCCCAAAATGGTTATTACACTTTGTATTTTCTGTTTTGGATTATTGAAATAGAATTACTGAGAATTAAGTTGTATAAAAGGCATTTTCCTTTTTATTTTCATAATTATTCTGTCATCCACATAAAACTTTTTCTGTCTTGAAATGGTCTTGGTTGGTACTGAAAATTGCTGTAGGATAAATAAAACCAGTCTAATTGAGATTCATAAATCCACTTTTTAACAAGTACAATTAGGAATAGTTATTAGAGACCAGCTGGAAAACATTAGGGATAAAAATCTACCATAGGAGGTTTTTATGTGTTTGAAACATTGTTTGATACCAAAACCTAAATTAGATCACCGGAGAAATGAACCTGCTATTTAAAATCTAATTTGTACACAGAAAGTTAATTCTGAATATTCCTATTGATAAAAAATTTATTATTAGGTCTTGTTAAACTGCCTGGTTTTAATGCAAGTCTGACTTTTACAATGCTTTTCCTATAATTAAAATTTGAGAAGTAGCAACTTGATTATATTGAATGCATTTGTGTCCGGTGGCTGTGTCATAAACTTTGGTGCTAGTCAATTCTATTCTCTATTATGATTTTTGAAAGTAGAGAAGTTTATTTGGCCTAATCCCAATGCAATTCAATTCAAAAGAATTTTCAGTTAGTGCGTTTTGGATTAACATTTTAGGAACCT
The DNA here is from genome assembly GCF_015220075.1 of Falco rusticolus. NCBI lineage: Eukaryota > Metazoa > Chordata > Aves > Falconiformes > Falconidae > Falco > Falco rusticolus. The sequence goes on from NC_051193.1 coordinate 5,632,043, forward strand.
AAGCACAGATTTTCAGGCAAATTAGCACACAGCTTGACACTTGGGGAGACAGGAAAGAAGGAATTCACTAAGACTATCTCCCACTAAGGAACTCTATACCAGAATGTAACGACATAGCAATGGCAACTAGTCTATTATTCCGTCTTCAGCTGCAGCAGGTAGCAGTGGCAAGCCTACAGCAATACTTCCCTGAATATTCTAATTTACTTTTCCTATGCACTTTCTACGGTTGATGCAGAGAAAGAGGCTATTCTAGTGGCTGAGTTGGAACAGACTTGTTTTTTGATATTGTGTGCAATCCTGCAGACCAGCCTTTTTAAACTGGAGTTTGCCTTTTTCTGTTCCCTTGTTACTAGCACGACTTCCACAAACACTTCAATATCTAAGACTCAAGTGTTTCAATTCTTCTAAAAAAAGAGCTTTTGAGAAAATATATTTATTTATTAAGAATTGATGAATATTATGTTGGCTATATATAATACACAATCACTGCTCAATAGAGGAAATTATGATACATGGAAAATACTTTCTCAAACTTATAGTTGAGTTTTCACTTTACTCCTGTTGCAATTTGGGCTTTATTTTGGAAGTGTTGTTGCAACAAAGAGAGAATGCTTTTAGCATAATAGAACTGAGTGTCTTAAAACAGCATCTCATCTGTCAACTTTGAATTTTTTCTTCTTATTGGTGGTTAATTGTATTTCCCTCCTGGAAAATTGGACAAATCAATGTAAATGAAAGAAGATTATTATTATTTTTTTAGGATAAATAGGTAAACACTGTTAGCAATAATAAGCCATCTGTGAACAATACAAATCAAGGATGTAAATTCACTGCAGTCAAATGTTTTACACCATTGATAGATTTGACACATTTATTACTCATCTAATTAAATTGTGCATGCAGAGCAGGCAGGAACCTAACAATGTGTGCAGATGTCAAATGGGTATTTAGTACACTTCTGATTAAGATCAGCTAGTTTACATCACACTGTGTTGATTTGTTATGATCAAACAAAACATATTCAATAGAAAATAAAATGATTTAGCCAAATTCTGTTCTATGTAAACCCAGTGGTTTTACTGGGGTCATGTGGGTGGAAATGGCAGGAGTTGTCAGGTGTTCTCTTCTGCGGCACTTGTTTGGCTAGCAGATGCTGGCATTGAAGCTAACGCAGCATCGGAGGAGTGGTACTCAGGGAAGTGAGGCTGTATCTGTGGGACGCCCTATAGCAATACCGCAGGGAGTCTTGAGTTTGGGTACAGCAGTTGCTTGACAGAATTTAATGGCAAGTGGTACTTATATGGTCAGGTTAGAGTGTCACAGTACTTTGGAGATTAGAGATCAGTAAGATGCCAGGGAAGCTGGTGAGAAAGGCCAAACTCTACATGAATTATGTGACACTTTGTGTTTAAATAATCTTTGTAACAACAGGACTATGGAGGTAGACAGTAGAGCTTTTTCAGTTTCCGTTTTATTTGCACAAAGCCCAATCCCCACTGCCTCTTTTGTTCATCTGCTTTTCAAATACCTGCAACAACAATCAGTTATGTAGTGGGTAGGAATTAGGCTTTCTCCTTTTTGTCAGTTCACTCCTACAACCTTTTCCATTGTGAAGTATAAGCAAAGGGAAAGAGCATCTCTCTGTCTCCTTTGAGAAGCACAAGGCAATTGGTTCCAATGTTGCTTCCCTCTGGTTTGCCGCAAAGAAAGGGAAAGTTGAGTATTCTTTTAGCTGGCTTTTGTCTATCTGCATGTATAAATCAGCTAAAGCCTTAGGCTGAGTGACATACAATTCACAAGGAAGAAGAGTGCAGGACAGCAAAAAACTTGTTTATCAGTTTTTTTCCTGCCCAACTTTATGAATTGGGTTACCACCTAGGAAGGTGGGTTTATTTGTTATATAATCAAATTGGGTTTTACTTAGTCCAGAGCCATTTATTTGAGGCAATTAATTACCATTTGTTATTCCTTCCAAATTTACTTTTTAAAGAATTGCATTGCCAGGGGCATTCTATTTTTGGCAAGATTAGCGTAGTGTCAAGATGGGGTACACACATCCATATGTGTCAAATCCCTGCAGAAGCCTACTTGATTCCTTGTGGAATCCTGTGAAGGCAGTCAGCACAAGGATAAATACCAGGGAAAACCTGTGCTTGCTAATAATGAAAAGTGTAGATGTAAAGGCTTTGCTCATCAAGCTTAGAGTTGGCTGAAACTCCAGAAAGTGGAATTCTAAATGTAGAGATTTCCTGATTCCCAGTCCTTAATTCTCTGTGATATATGGCACTGACTGACTCAGAAGAGAGTTTCAGAGACCTGCAGTTGGGACTGTTGGGGGCTTGTAACAGGAAAACTGGTATTTAGGATTCTATCCCAAACCAGCTGGCAGTCAGTGGCGTACCAAGACATTGCTGCTCTCAGTCCACTCCGTGTATAAATGGGCAGATATAAGATGCTTTAGCGGCATCTTTTAGCTCAGCATCAGAGCAATAGGCCAGAAAATAGAATGTAGATTTTTAGATGACTGTGATTAGTGCTTAAGAAGAATAATCACAGATTTCAGAACATTTGGAGATAAAAGAAATAGTTTCTGGTGACTGTGTTTTGTTTACTGCATCCATGACTATCAAGGTATCTAGTGGGATTCCAGGCTTTTTGATTACTTTGAGCTGTGACTTCTTGAGAGTGTATGAATTGGCTTGGTTTACTGGACTGTGTCTAAAACAATGGTCTTCCTTTCTGGCCTTGCAGGCACTGAAAAGCAGATTGCTGGCAAGAAGTTGATAACATTTTAGTTTATACTAGTATGCTCTTTTAGAGCGAAAAAGCTGATGTAATTCAACAAGACACCATTAACTTCAGCAAATTTAAACCACTACTGTAAGAAAGCATGAAACTTATCCCATGATTTGATTTTGCTGCTGTATTCTCAATCTGGTTAGGAGATAACTTGATAATGTTTTCCAGTCAGCTTCAAATTAAATGCAAAATCTTTGTTGAACTCAATAACTTCTAACTTAGAAATAGCCAGAAACACCCACCCCTGCGTGTCCTGTGCTTGGAGGAAATTTGTGCCTCGTAGAAGGGCCATGTTTTGGGCTGCTGGTAAAAGAATGTACTATGACTTTGTTTCAGAAAATAGACTAATTTTAATCTGAAATGCTGAGAATACCTCTCTTAATTCACTTCCTTACAGAAGCTTGCAAAGCATTTTAAGTGTTTCTGACTTTTAGCTTGTCTCCTTTCTATATGAATTCCTAGTTTATTACTGGAAGTTTGTCAACAGAAGTTGTGCATATTCCTATATTGTTTGTGTCTCCAGGCACTCCTTCTAGTGCTGTCACCTTGTGTCCCACATATCCCCTGTGTCCCCGGCCCAGACATTACAATGTTCTTTACAAGTTACGTTTTTGTTCTGGTCTACTTTGATGATTTTACTGCTTCACGGACTTCTTCCATGACTCACAGGAAGTGAGCATTTAGGGCAAAAAGTGGGGAAGTCTTCATTGAAATGAAGACATGTTGAAGGTATTTTACCATTTTTGAGAAGACGGAAGCTTACCTTCCAGTCATTTTCTAATAATATGACGCCAGCTTTAAGCAAGTCCTTCTCTGTATATCTGACAGCAGGTCTTGTAACTAAGTAGTGGTCCACGTAATTGCATGTACCTTGTTTTTGCACTTCTCACCTGTCAATCTTGTTGTCAGTCTATTCCTTCTCTCTTCCTTTCTCAGCTTGGATATGACTTTCCTCTCAAATTTCTCCTTGCTGTTTGAACCCACTCTCAGCAGCATTTCAACAGTGTTGCGGGACCAGTATTTTAATTTGGTTTGTATTATGTGACTGTCAGGCTTCTTTTACTATGTAGCAGTTAAAATGATGAGATGAAAGAGTCCCCCTCGATGTTAGTACCCTTGTTCTTTCACTTGAATGATTGAAATGCCTGTAAGCTGTACTAGGGTGAAGGGAACAAAGGCAGGCATTAATACATCTGCTGTATTTATGAACTAGTTAGAACTGCAGTTTATTGACCATTCAAATTGCTTTTGGTGTAAGATTTCAGGTGGAAACATTTCGTTACTGAAGATCTTGCTCTTCTTTGGAGTTAAAACACCCACCCCCCAGCCCACACACCCCCTGCTTTCATTTTATTACAAACTTTATCTGAATAATCAAATTCAGCCCAGTATAAGACATAAGGTCTCTTCTTGCTGTGGCCAAGTTTACATGCATAATTCCTTTTAATGGATTAGTACATCAAGAAGAAAAATATACCACTTGATGCTCTCAAAGACTCAGCTTGAATATTAAAAAATACAGTCCTGTAGTAGGTGTACATGTACGTATCCGTTGTCAGAACATGGAAAAGCATATTTTCAAGTCATTTAAAATACATTAGTCAAACCATATAGGGGTGTACTTGCTGGCTGCATTGACTCATGTTTTTAGGAAACAACTGGTTACTTGGTTATAAATGTAGAGCTGACTGACAAGATGAGCACATAAGATTTACATCATTTATATCTTCTTTTGAAAATGAGGACATTCTTTGTAGGGATAATTTACAGTGAATTATCTTTGAACCATCATCTGAAACCTTGGAATACTTTAAATTATACTGTCCTGGTCATCATTAAGAACTATTTCGTATTGAAATACTCCATTATGTGAGAGAAATCTTCAGGAAAATTACACTCTTGTATAGGTCTTCATGTAATTAGAACAACTGTTCTCAGGTCTGTGAGCATGGGAGTTTAGGGAAAAAATAGGAGATAAATACACATATATATAAAAGAAACTGTGTGTATGCATGTGTGTATATATATATATAAATTTGAATATTCAGTGCATTTTATTTTCTGCAGTTTTGGCTCTGTAGGTATTTCTTTCATTTGGCTAAAGAAAGGCCATTTTTTTCCATATTGCTGACAAAAGTGTTCATAGTGGGTGTATATTTAGATCGGTATATCAGGTGGTTCAGCATACGTGACAGCAGTTGGAATATCAGCAGCTTCTTTTAGATCTTTGGGTCAGTATTCATTTTATAAAAATATTAACGGGAGTTGTAGGATTAATGTAAATTCATGTGTCTTTTTCTAAGCACATAGCAGAATAAAAAAAAAAACAACCACAAACTGCACCAATACCTAAAAGTACCTATCTAAATAAAATTATAATTACAACATGAGACCATACAATAAAATTTGTAAGTACCAATCATCTTCAGAAGATGTAGAAGGAGGACAGTAAAATTTGAGACAGAAAAAAGGAATGAAAAAAATATAGAACATGTTTATTATTGATAAATATGGGAAGCTTTATGGAGGGCACAATAATCTAGAAGACAATAATGACATTAGGTTTAGATGTGAATATGCTGCCTGATACAGCATATTTGTATTTATTGATAGATTTTCTACTTCATATTGCTTACCAATTATGGGAATAGGATGTATATTCTATGCCAAGTCTTTGTGTGTATTACAGGTGAGGATCAGGCAATTTATTTGAGGAGAACATGTCTTGAGCACAGGCAGAAAAAAATATTGAATATCACAGGAAAGCTAATCATAGTTGCAGAGGAAGCTATAAATTAATTACTTGAGCTGGTTCTCATCATACAATAAAAGGAATCACTAGAGGGGATAATTGCAGCAGCTCACTCCAGTCAAAACTGTGTTCATATGTATTCCTCATACTTACTGTTTTGTTTATTTGGAAAAAAACAACCCAATAAAAAAACGCAGGCTAGTCTTCACCCATATCTGTACTGTACCAGTAACCATTTTTAGACTAGGTATGTTAGTTGCCTTAATGAAATGCTCAGGCAGTAGAACTAAATTGCTTGCAAACCCTATAGGGTCAGCTTACGCTAATTTTTACTAGCATTGCTCCTTAAAGTATTCTACAGTGATGCTTATTCATTTTGTCACCTCTTTGTGTACAGTTGCAAACCTTATAATTTTCATTATATTTTGTGAACTGATAGGATAATGTGTCATAGAAATGTGCATGTTGGCTTTTAATGAATTTAAGTTGTATTTAATTATTTTTAATTTCATGAATATAATTAGAAAGAATATGTTTTAATGTTATTAACCTACAGCGCTATTAAAACTAGAACTATTAATTAAATGTAAACAATAATAATATTGCTGGTATAAAATTTGTTGAGAAACCTGAACAGTCACTTTTGTAATAATTCTTTATTTCACTGGTAAGATACATAATTGAAACAGATACCCGTCTGTTAATGTGTCTTGCAATTTATATGTTGTTGTTTGACTGTGTTCAGGTTCACTCTCATGCCAGCATATTACACCCAGCTGCAGTTTATGTTCTGTCAGCAAACCATATGGGATTGGCCATGAGTGATCATCATGGAAGACTTTTTTTATCAGTATTGAAATTAGTATGTAGTATTAAATGTCTATCATAATACAAACCCATCTTGATCACCATTCCAATAAGAAGAAAATACAATCCAAAGTTAAGGTCTTTTTTGTATTCATATATTTCTAATAAACTGTGGAGCTTTCTACTCTGAACTAGTGAAATCGATATTCTATAACTATTTTAAAAGTCCCAGTGACCTCCTCCCTTGCTAGCAGTGTTGTTCTAGCACAGAAATGAAATCAGTTTGTGACTTACACATGAGATTGTGAATGGCAATATCATCTTCCAGATACAAGACGTTAGTGATGTTTGCTCTTCAGAGATGCTAGGTGTGTGTGATACATTTTTCTGATTTTTTTTTAAACACCAAATAACATCATTTATAGATACAAATCAGTTTATGCAAATGTATTTGCACCTCATTGTATATTTCACTTGTAAACCCCATGCTTTTTCTACTGATCCTCTACCAACTGGAAACATCTGAGTTGGGCCAAAATCATTGATGGTAAAACTCTTCTGAACCAGCTGGAATCAGAACAGATTTAAATGTGTCTTGAATTACCTGATTTCATGTACCTTTCTCACCATTTTTCCCATGCTGTTCCTGTGTTGTGTGGCACCAATATAAGCTAAATTTATTCATGAAGCAAGAAACAAGTGTATATTGATAGGCCTTATCTTAATTTGCAGCAATATTTGTGATTTACCCCAAACATTATTAATATCATTCCCCTTTTGAGGTGAACAAATGCAAATACCTAATAGAATTGCACTTCTGGTAAGGAAGATTGTTTCTTTACTAATATGGTGTGACTATCAGGTGGATTTTTTCAGTTATTCCATTTGGTTCTGTAGTGAATGATCTGTATTCTAAAATTCTCATTGTTTTGCAGTGAAACTTTTAATAATACAAATTGTTTTCTACTTTAGAAAATATTTCTGTGTATTCCAGTGATGCAAAAATTTTTCTTTATTTTACTTTAAATGCTCCATGGCCATTTGCCTCAGTAGAACTAAATTCTGCTGCAAAAATTGTGGTAACAGCAGCAATTTCAGGTGTTATGATTGATTTTGTTTGCATTGAGTTACAAACTCAATGCTTAGTAGATATGGTCTGCCATTATTGTCTGCTTGGTGGGGACAAGTTAGAGTTAGGTATCAGATTGTTAATTCTTATTGCAAATTGTGGGTGATAAAGATGTAGGTGTAGTTACTTCCTCTGATGAGAAGCAGGTTAAAAAAAATCTTCATCTAAACAAGTGGGCTTTAAAATTAATTTTATTTTTTAAACTTCTTTTTCTAGCATTTGGAAATCATAACATATTCTACATGCACAAAGTTATACCAGAATATGCATATCAAATACAGACTTGGATTGTGAACCTTGTGTGATCAGGTGCAAACCCAGTAATTTAAATGGTTAGTGCTGGGATGCAGTAGGAATATGCTAGGTTTTGAAGACCTGTTTAAAATCTGTGTGAAGAATTGATGACCTTTGTACTGTGCTTTTCTCGAGCAGCAGTGTTGTTACAAAGGTAAATTTGCCCGTGACATCTTTGTTAAGATGAAGTGCGAATATTTCTGAAATTTCTGTCACAGAGCTGTGCTGTGATCTTGAAAATGTTTATTTTGTTAACAAACACCACTTCTTTGAAGTTGCCAATTGCATTGTTAATATCTAAAGCATTCTCCATCAGTGTCTGTTGAACACCACACCCAGTAAGGTTTTGTGGAGAGTGCCCTCAAACACTTAGGTAAAGAATGACACCCAGTATTGTACTGACATAAGTCAGACTAACACTACCTCTTAAAAACATTTTATATTCAGCTAATAGGCTTACATTATCCTGAACTAGAGAAAGTTGCCTCCTTTGATGGTAATCACTGCAAGATGTTTGGTACTTACTAAGAAGGCTGAGTAGGCACTGCCTGGTTAAGTCAGTTCTTTGCTTCTCCTGCTCTTGATGGAATGTCATTCAATATCAGATCTTTATTCAGTTCATTGCACAACAAAGATCACACTATGTTGTTTCAAAGCATCTTTTTTTCCTGGGGCAAATGTACCACATTCTGTAGAATTGGCAAAAGCTCCTGTTTTGTCCACCTCTCTAGCTAGCAGGCGTTGCTCATCCTACCCTCTGCTGGTTTCCAGTCTGTCAAAGATATACCATTGTTCTATTTCTTTTTACAGTAGAAGCCACCTCAAAATGCCTTCAATGAGAACAAAAGAATAGCCAAAGCAATGCAGATATGGTATAGCAGGCTGGATACAATATGAATTTCTGAGATTGGGTTGAGACTTTATATGGTGTGTCTCATGAGATTTTTATGTTGAAACAAGGATAGAAGAAATGGGTTTAGTGGATCTACATGTATATTGGGGCAAAACTTCCCTTGAGGCAGAGCTCGGGGGAAGAAGTGTAACTGAGAAAATCCAGAGAGGAAAGTGAGTTGGCAATTTTTTTTTGTTTTGTTTTGTTTTTATCTTCTGCAGCAGCTGTTTTCAGTCTCATTCTCCATTCTGAAACAGGGAATACTGAGTCACTCCCAGATTAGTCCATACAGGTTCTGTGGAGGGTCCAGTCTGCATGACTAAAACAGGAGTGTGGACCACAAACAAGGGGACTCTCCTGGGGTGGATTTTGGCAATATTTTGCAATTTGCAGGTCTACAGGAAAGCACTTAAGTATGCGTTTATTTTTATTAGACCTGTAAGTCCCATTGATTTCAATGGGAAAGAGTGTTGGAAGCTAAGTCCTGAACAGAACTGTGATATATACAGCATCTAACTTTAGAGATCTTTGCAGGCTGAGCCATCTGAAATACATATAGACATCCCAAGGCCACAGAGAAGATTTGCAAAAGATGTAGCTTTAAAATCATAATATCTCAATCTTAATTGAATCATGGCAACCATATCATCAAGCTGCTAGCCAAAGTTTGTCCTTTGTTTCACACACAATATGCAAAAAATAGGTAGTCAGGAATCTGATCTTCTCTTGGTTCACTTGAAAACAATATGATAAGAAGCAGCTTTCTGCAAAATTTGTCTATCTTTATGTTGAAAGGACATTAAGTTATGACTTCACATTCCTCTTATTTCAACATGTTCCCTGCTTTGTGTCTTACACGCTGAAAGGAGCTGTGGAGATCTCCACTACATCACTCCGTACACCCCACCTTGTGGTATAAGTTCTCCAGGCCTTTCTGGCAGTGAATGCTGGAGCCTCTGCAGAGAAAGGGGACAGGTTATGATGGAGAAAGTTCTTGGACACTAGAGATATTAATACTGAGATTATGCACCAGATACTGAGCTAAGTGATAATAGACCAAAACTTTTCTACTTCATGCCTGATAACAGTAGGGTATTTTAATGATCAGAATTTAATGATCAGAATATAATGGAAAATCTGTTAGATGTTTATTAATATATTTCCGTAATTAATTCTTTTAAAGTGTTACTACTTCCTTTTTTAAGGACTGCTGTTTGTGGACGACCTTGTCTGTCTTCTTTTAAACTTTGCCCATACAAATTACTTTTGACGTTCTGCTATATAGCTATAAATCCTCAGCACTACTTGCAGACAGGAACAGGTGATTCAGTACTATCTAGTGCATTAGTGTACATCTAAGCAGAACTTAAAATACAAAGGAAACCTTGTTGTTTGTGTCTTCCAAAGGCATGAGGCAAGAAGTCAAGAGGCAATATGGGGCATTTACTTCACAGATTAACAAATTTTGATCTTGAAAATCTTTATATGTTTGCTTTCATGTAATTCTTACTCAATTTTTCTGGCTGCCACCATCATTGTGTTTCTCTGTATGTACTACATCTTCTTTATACATTCCCTATTGAGAAAGTTAAGCAGAGCCTCCATGGAAGATTTGGAAGAACCTCAGTGACTCTTGTACACCATGAGCTTGCTACTTTTTCAGCCAGCATTTTAAGCTGAAGTTCAGTAGAAAGTATGTTCTTCATTTATGTGCTATATGGTGTCACCTTCAAACCATCTGTAACTAGCCTGTGGAAAAAGATAAAAAAATTTGCCAGATACAGAACTTTTTTCTCACCCAATTTATTTTTGCGTTTATTTATGATTTATTATGCTATAAAATGTCTTAATTTGCATCATGGAATACTGTGGTCCCTTCTCAAGCTCTTCATAAAAAGAAAAATCTAAGAGCCGTTTTCAGATTTTCAAGTGGAGGAAAGCCTGAGACTTGTGTGGGGAATATGATTTGGTCAAGCTCATGCAGTAAATCAGTGTCAAGTGACAAGCAGGACCACTTTGGTCCCCTAGGATCAGTTCAGGTCATCAGCTTATTAAAATAGCATTTTAAGAAATAAGATGATATTCTTTCCTTCATTTCTTTGCACTATGATAGCTTATATTTTATTGAAAGCATCCAGCTGCAATGCAAGCATGTGCTTGCATTGTATGTTCCTGGCATTGAAATGTGTTGTCAATGCTATATTGATCTAGCTGCGCAAGCTAGTTTAATGACACAGTGTAACTTTAATTCCTTGTGATAGTTTGCTCTTTCTTGACTGGCTATACTATCTTCAGAGAATCAGTCTTCATGCTCGATTAGTATTGTAATTCTTATATTAACTTCTCATATGCATCTTATAATTTAAAGTTCAGGTACCTGTTAGAGAAACTACAACATTTTATCTTTCCCCCGCCTTCCCCTTCCTACAGATTTGACAGATGCAGAACCTTAACATCTTCTAAATGTTTACTTTAAAATGTTACTTGCCTTTAACACGGTCCTTCCAGCTAACTGCTGCATGTCACTAGCTAGGCTGGTAGCCACATGTGCATAAATGAGTAGTTTCACAGTATTATCAGGAGTCCAACGCTTGTCTTTAGTGCAGTACAGCTAGGACTACAGCAATGACAGTGGTGGTGGGGTTGCTTATTAATGTTGTATCTCGCAGGGTGATGCACTGAGCCCTACCCAGTATGACTTGAAATCTCAATGGTTAGCAATAACATCTTTGGGAAATGTGGGGATTTCAGGCTGTGTATTTGAAGTGATAGAGTTTATCCAAGAGTAGTGTATCTGCAAAGCAACTTTGCAGTCCATTCATTAAACTTTGTGTGTTTTTCTTCCTCATACTCATGTCCATGTAACAAATAGTTGTTTTTTCCTTCTTAAGAGAGCAGGTTCAGTTAAAAAAAAATAAAGCAAGCTAAGATCAATGCATAGTTTTAGGTGTAACTTAACGTTCTGGCCTAAATGGTATTTTTGTCCCCTGACACAGCACTTTTATTTCATTTCCTCTGAATATTATATCATAACAAATGAGATGCTTCTTGCAGCATGCTTTAATGTGGAAATCCCAGTGTTAAGGATCAATGAAGTTAATTAGTAGTGATTAATGAGAGAACGTTAATTGCTAGACTAGCCATTAGAATTGCAAGCAGTCACATAGCTGTCAGAGAGGTGTAACTGTTCAGCCTGCAAATTCAATTTAGATTGTTTGTTGCACTGTATGCAGTTTGGTTAGTTTTATCATAATGCTAATTAAATACCTTAAACAGAAACTATTAATGAAGGATGTAAGTTATGTATCACCATATCTGCAGAAATATTTTAATGTATCTTTTCAGTTTGCTGAATTAACACTACAATTGTCCCATGCTGCTTAATTGTGGGTCAGTCTGGAGCAGCACAGTTGACTTCATTAGAATTATTTGAATTTATCACAGTGTGACTGAAATGAAAAACCTGCCAATTGTGATTTATTTGCTGACTTGCTATGCCTCAGATTCTTCTTACTATTCACTGAGTAACTCTACATAGTAAACAATCAGTGTGTGAAAGTAACGTCTTTTCTTCCCTAGTACCATGAAGTAATGGGACAGATCTGTGCACTTATTTGTATACATGGATACACACTAACTATATGAACAATTAATGCTTTTTTTTTTCCATTATCATTATCATTTATGTATCTACATAGCTTTGGTGATGTACTGGTCTCCTTTCAAACAGTGTGACTGTAGCAAAGTTTGATAATGTTGTGCAGAGGTTTAAAAGGCAGCCCTTCCCTTTCATTATGTCATGAAAGAAGAAGAATGCACAATCCCAAAGAAAACCCTTTTATTTTGCATGACATAACCCCTTTCGTATTTGAAAGTGTAGTGCCAGAAGTTGAATTGCTTGCTATTTAATCTTTACTAGAAGCAGCACAATTTAGCCTTTGGCTCTCTTTAGGAGGGTAGGAATTGGAGAACAGAAACAAACAAAAATACATGAATGTCTTTCTAGTACAGATAGCTATTAATGGACTCTAACTCAGGCCAAGCTTTTACTCAATAGAACAGCAGTTTTTTATATACCAACAGAGGGCTTTTGGTCTTTGTGGCATTACGCTTTCCTGCTTTTAAACAAAAAAGAAATAAAGCTTGTGTTCAGTTGATGAAATGTAAACTGACTTTCTTTAAAAAGAAAACTCTTGCCCTCACAGTGGGTTCTGCAGTTAAGCTTTTCGAACTGAGTCAAGGTTACCAAATTTTAAAAATCTGAAAATTATCAAATATTCTGAGAATTCTGATTAATACTTTTTTTCCCCCCTTATATCTGTAGTTAAAACATTTGCCCGATATTTTTCAGCCAATATATTTGAGTAGAAGAGCACATTTATACACTGTAAGTGAAACTGTACGATGTTAGCAATTGGGACGGGTGGCCTGATGTATTTGTTTATGAAGATCCTAGCTCAATGAGATCAAGTCACAGCCAAAGCATGTAAATACTAATGCAAAAATTATAACTTATCTTTGTTGCCTGAATTATTTGGCAAACTATCTGAAAATGAATAAATCAACATGCTTCAATTATTTGCTGTTTTTTAAAAATCTTTTTCTTTCTAGCTAACACATGTGTCTAAACTCCCACGTCATAGGGGAAGAGCTGTCCTTCCCACAGTCTGGATAAGCAGTAAAATCCCTAGCCAGGTTTTCCCATCAGGCAGAAAAAGAAATCAGAGATCTCTCATGTTTTCCCTTTCCTTATTTAAAAGAGAACAAAGGAGAAAGTTAAATATAAAATACATTCCCATAATACTAAAAGCAAAGAAAATAAGAATCAGGAAATTAAAAAGTTAAACTAATTTCTGTTCTTGCACAGTGAATTTTTGTGCTATCAGATTGATCGGTTGCAATATATATTTCCTTGAAACAGAAAACTTGCCATTAAGAATATTTCTTTTGCAAGAGGACATATTGAAAACATCATAAAAAAAACTTTTCTCCTCGTATTGTCTTCATGGTTTGTTGCAAAGGAGAACTTTTCCCTTCTTTCACGCTTTTAAGTTTTGAAGTAGAGGCTTTGAAAATGCAAATATTAACACTTCCCTAAATGCCTGTGATACTTTCTAATATAGATAGTACTCTCCTAAATCACTTGGAGACTTCTGAGGTAATACAAAAGATATATTTAAAAAAAAAGGGGTTATTTTTAAAAAAAAACCCATGTGCTGCTTTGCTTTGTTTAAAAAGAAAAATAAAATAGAGGCTTATCTGAAAATCTTAAGTAAAAAACTTAGCAAATAGGACATTGCTTTATTTACAGAAGTTCCATCTACCTGGAAAACCGAAACATGAGAACAATCTTTCTGTTTCAGTTTTTAGATCAGACCAGCCATTCTCGTATTTGGATCAACCAACTTCTACTGCCAGGCTGTTTTTAAACATCTGATTTTTCTTTTAATTTTCACATATCTCTAAATGTGTTGATTTTTAATTTCTGTGGTTTTTTCTGTTGCCAAGTAAAATATTCTTGAAATGTTTGTAAACTCAAAGCTGCTTTTTAAAAAATTAATTCTTTTAAATTCCTAATCCTACCTTAATGTTAAAGATTGTTCTCTGTTCTAGAAATTATACAAACTGTTAGGCTGGTTTCATGTCAGTGATTCATTCAAAGGTTGCAATGGGACTAACATGCTAATAAGAGCATGAAAGTGTAAGCCGAGTGTTGCTATGTCTATATGCCAAGGTCAGCTGAACTTGGTTCACAGGCAGAAGGTTGAGTACAGGCTCGGGTTTTGAGTATGGAGTTTTCTCCTTGTGGCTGTGAGCTGTGACATCTCTGGCTAGTGAAGGATGACAGCTTTGCTTTTGTGAACCTCCTGTTTCTATCTGGTCTAAGTTGCAAGAGTTTTAAGTATTTCCTCAACTGAGATATTTTGCTTGGCAACTCACTTCTTAACATGGCTTGTACAGGAAAAATTGCCATAATTTACAAGTGTTTAGCACTTTCTAAATGTTAAACATCTAAGTTATTTCTCACTTGAAGTATCCTCAGCCAGTAAATTGTGCTTAAAATTGCAGTTTGGAGTGATTTGAAAGATGCAAACATCAACAGTCTTCAAGTGAAGGCCATGATCCACCATAATAGCCACTAGTTCTAATTCTTGCTCAGAGAATCAGAGAGAGCTTAACACGCAACTGTAAGTAAAGTAACTGACGTAAGCCTGGAAAATGCACTAGACACATTGGTCCACAAATCAGTCTTGCTAGATAAGGGTAATGGAAAGAGACCACCAAAGGACATCTCTGAAAGGATTAGAAAGTGATTTAGTTTGGGGACAAACTTAACAGTATGTTTAAGGTAGCAGCCTTAATTACTGATATTGCTTCTGTTAACTATTTAATGTCTAGAAAACATCATAGCTCCTCGTCTAGGCAAAAAGAAAGCAATGGAAAAGATTCATGATATTCTTTGTGGATGATGCTTTGTATACAGGTATTGATATAGCCAGCAGAGAGAGGAAGGACATCAAAAGGTCATCTCATCTGTCTTTCTGACAGGATGTAAATAAGGCATTCATGATGGGTGTTACAGAATCATAGAATAGTTGAGGTTGGAAGGGTCCTCATGAGATCATCTAGTTCAACCCCCTCCCAGATTTGCTCATCTAGAGCAGGTTGCTCAGGAGCTTGTCTAGTTGGGTTTTAGATATCTACATGGATAAGGACTTCATGCTGGAGTGCTAAGAGAAACAGTGTCAAAAGCCTTACTAAAGCTGGGATAAACAACAGCCACTGTTGTTTTGTCTAATAAGGCAGTCATCTCATCATAGAATGCTATCAGGTTGATTAAGTGTGATTTCCCTGTCATAAATCCCTGTTGACTACTCCCAATCGCCTTCTTGTCTGTTATATGTTTGGAAGTGTTTGCTCCATCACCTTCCCAGGGAAATGTTGTGTACTTTTTTCATGGCTGCCTGTGACATCCCCTGAGTGCAGGTGTGCTGGATGTTCATGAAGAATAGGAGAAAGTACTCCTCCCTTATGCTCCAAATACACTGGTCAGCATGACTGAGATTGCAAATCCTCGTCCAGTGTCTTATAGTTTGCTGCAATCCATAGTAGCAAATTACTACTTTGTTAATGCAAGGTGGCAAAAAAGGAAGTACTGCTCTCTGATGGATGATCTGGTCTTCGCATTACTTCTATTGAAGTGTACTTCTGATGAGGAACAGTAACTATTTGCTGGTTCTTTCAAGATTTTCCAATATTGTGAATCTAAAACACTATAAAAAAAAAACCCAAATTGGTCTGAAGGAATTAATAAGAACATTTCACATCAAGTTGTAATGCTGAGCACATATGGCACATGAAGCAACACCAATGCCTGAAGGGAAGAATCCTTCACAAACATATTCTGCATTGACTAACATGGGAAATGTTCTTGGTGGGTGTGTCCACCCTCCAGGCATTGCAAGTGAAAGACATTTAATCCTTGGTGCATTAGACCTTCTCTGAAACTGTTTTATAAGTATTATAATAAATTAATTAAAGTAGACATTTTTAAACCAATCAATTTTGATGTAATTAACACGTTGGTGTTCATTATTCAGCAGACAGAACAATTAATCCCAAACAGCTTTTGTTTTATTTAAATCAAATGCCAATATCTTAAAATAGATTCTCTAGGCAGCAAAAAGATTATCTCTGTGGTTTACTTCAATATGGGGAATTATCTTGGGGCAAGATTTCTTCAGGTTTTTTTCAGGTTCTAAATGCACCATACTCAATAGTGGCGATACCAGTAAAGAGGGAGCCAGGAGGACCCTGCCAGAGCCCTGGGCAGGTATAAGAAGTGGCATGAACTTCTCTCTCTTCTTCCTGAAGACAAAATCTATGATCTTTGCTTTTTGAGACCCAGCTTTTTTGCTAATACTACCATAAGCTTGTTTTGAGTAGGGTGATCTAGTAGCCGCACATGCACAATATTAAAGGACTAAGAAAAACATTTTTGAGACAAAAAAAACCCCTCAACATCTTGTGTCCAGGAGCACAGTATGAAAAGCTAAATTGTCAAGTTTAAGTGTTGGAGCAAATCTTTGTTCTGGATGTACTTTGGTTTTAGGCTTGCAGTAGAATTAGCATGTGAACCGCTGCACAGATCTCATGGAACAGAGACTGGAAATTCATGACCTAACTGAACTCGGGCTGCATGAAGGATTACCTGGGGTGCTTCTCTGCAGTGGCTGAAATGCAGATTTACTGTAGCTGCTGTCTGCATCTTGTCCTGCAAAATGAATCAGTCAGTGGGGTCTTATTTCCTCTACAATTCTTTGACCTCTTCCTATACATGGAGGGAGATTTCTGGTTTAGCACTGACCACTGGAGAGAACAGCTTCTTTATTTTTGTCTGGAATGTCTGAGGCAGAAATACATGCATGTGTGCTCTGTGTCTTAAGAGGAGCAGCCCTATTGTACAGGTAATGTTGCCTTTTGCATATTGCTTTCTCTTTTGTATAAAAACTGCCTTAAAGGCTTGATTACTAGGCAGTTGGAATCAGTGGGCAAATTTTCATTGATTTCAGTGGGTTTTGGATAAAATCCCTGATCTCTACTATTTTTCACTTTAAGTATTAGAACCATGGGATGGTGCTGTGGAGAGGGCTTTGCAGTCCAATATCACAGTAAAAAAATATTACTCTGATTAAATCTTTAAATGGGCATTATTAGTCAAATGTATTCTCAATCATTAATCCTCAACTGTCCTTTCAGCAATTTAGTATTAGTTCTCATGTACGTGTGACTGTTTTGTCTAATGGCAGTTAGCCAAACTTGCAAAGAAAAAGGTGCAGATTTAAGTTACTTGGCAGTGAATTCTGCTGACACAAGCAGACAGTGTGAAAACATGTGAAAGACTAGGCTTTAGGGGTTTGGTTTTTTTCCCCAAGACTGAAGAAAAAACTACAATAGGATTTCCTACTGCTCTGAGCTAAACTGGGAACTGTGACTCCTGTGCTGATTGAGTTGCTGGCTAGAGTTCTCCCTTCTGTCCCACTGCAAGTCTACCTAAAAGGAATGAAAGAAGCTGTGAAGGAAACAGGAAAGAAAATCAACTAAAGAGCAATAAAAAGAAAATAGTAAAATCTGGTATTATGGTGAGATTTTTTAAAATATTTTTTCAAATCTCATGTGAAGGTCTATTCAATGTTTTTTCATTAGGCATCTAATTAAGATTTTTATTTAGAAGATTAGCAAGTTGCAATACAATTAGATTTTTAGTAACTTAAGTTTAAAATATGATAGCTCTTTTTGCTGGTCAGTAAAGGCAACATGATTGGAATGATTAATTTCCTGAGCAAAGGTACATGTTTCCCACACTCAGGATGGTTGAGTAGTGCACAGTCAGAGACCTAATTCCACTAATAAACTACCAATGGAGCTCATGCTGTGTGGGCTATTCAAGCATGCTGATACCATGATAAAGACCTCAGATGAGAGAACAGAATAAAGTAAGGAAAGATTAATTTCTGAATGTGACATTTTAGTGGGAAATAAAATGTATTTTTTTATAGAAAAAAGTTAGGTTCTTTTTTGGTTAATGTTTTTTTTCCCCAGGTTTACATAGAGCAAAGTGCATACAGTTGCATGGGTTGCTGATGACCACAGCTTTATTCTGTTTTGCTGGTTTGCAACTGAAAGTATGTGCTGTATCACAGGAAATCAAGTTTTTTTCATGTGGTACCCTTATTATCTGTTCTTCATAGCAATCAGCTGTAAATGTGTCTCACTCTTCACAGTGGGCCACGTCCTTATGATTTCCAAAATAATGGTCTTGAATCTGGCATTTGTTGAGGCTCAGTTTGGCTAAACAGTTTAAGAACAAGGTTGTCAGTGCAGCTTGCATCAGCTGACTAATGTTTTCCACTTATTTCAGGCCTTGGAGAGACTTTACTTTTAGATACAGTTAAAGTAGCTGAGCATATTACTACTTTTGTCTCTATAACGCTGTCTTCGCTGAACAGAACTGGATGAATTAATATTCTTTAGTGTTAATATTAATTCTACAGAAAGTGGACGGCTTAGCTGGTGATTTTAGGTAGGTTTAGTTTTGCAGTCACGCAGATAAAGACATTATTGGTTCCATTTATCTACCTGTATTCCATCATTTCATCTTGGAGTTAGTTACAATATGGGTGAAGCTGTGGTATGTTTTGGAGCCTTTATGTTATGGTGCAGGTCGTGAAAACACAAGAACTTAATCTGAACAGCAAGGTGTCTGCTGCTAAACATTAACAACTTTTCTCTCTTAGCAGTTGTTCAGGAGCTTTCTCATTGAAATCTTTTGTTTGAAGTTTATGCTGTGGGAGGCTACTGTCTGCCTGAAACTTAGCAGTGTCCAGCTGCAGTGAGCCAGGAATTGTTCAGGTGGTTCTCTTTGAGATGTTTGGACATACAGATAGTCCACATCTACCTACCATCAGAATAGGGTGTCTGTCTTGTTTATGAAGAGCTCTGTGTTCAGTATGACCCCTCAGTGTGAAAGCAGCACTGGATAAAACAGGTTTTTCTTTCTAAGAGGTAAGATATTCCTGTCAGGAGCAGTGAGTTGTACTCAGCAGTGATCCTTATGGGTCCCTTCCAGCTTGTGATATTCTATGATCCTGTGAATTAGACAGCCATTGGCAGGTGAAGAAGTCACAAAAGCAACCTGTGCTGAGTGACATTCTGCCTCTGTTTTTTCACAGTGTGAAATTGTTCTAGAATGTGTCATTCCCACTGTGGAGACTCTGGTGAGGAGTCTTTCCACACCATGCCCTATTAGGTATTTGAATATTCTTATACAGTTAGCTCAAAGCATATGCTAGACTGTCTTCAGCGATGGATAATAAAAAATAGCTAAAAAAGAGTCTTTTTCTTTAAGGTAGCTCCTAATCAGTAAGATTTTGTTTTGCCAACCGATTTAATGTTCAAGTAGCATTATGACAAAAATCGTACCACTTGCTTGAAGTAAGTGCCTGTTACTTGTCATGTCAAGTACTTCCTGGCCATTTATTTTGATCCTTTTCTTAGTAAAATGCACGTCCTTCACAGTTTGATGCTTAATATTCTGCTTTTTCCTATACAATACTTCTCTGAGTTACATGGCATATTCCTTGAGGTAGAAAAGATGCCTGCCCATATAGATTTGAAAGGAGACAAAGTTGCACCTTAAACCTATGGAAGCAAACAACATTATTATTAAATGACAGCGTCTCTGCCATGGAAATATAGATTTATGATAATACAGCATTAAGTCTTTTCTTCTGTAAAGTAATCCATTTAAATAGCTCACTCATCTTGAACAATACTTATTGAAAGATTTGGACCTTGGTTCATACATCATCTTTAATGTATTCTTATCTAAACTCTGCCATATTCACCCTCAGTAAGTTTAAAAAATGCATAGCTGCAGTGCTTTGGACATGGTTTAGTGATGGGCTTGACAGTCCTGGGTTAACAGTTGATGATCTTAAAGGTCTTTTCCAACCTAAATGATTCTATGATACTCTGAGAGAATAGGACATGGAGAATTTGAATTCAAGATGCTCCCTAAACAATGTTTGTAGGTGTACCTGGGAATCATCACCTACCTGTGTACAACCTGATTACAAATTTGTTGTCTGAAGGGCATTATGATAGTAGTAGAAGAGCAGAACTGATATGCACATGCATTTGTACCAGAGAAGAAAGAAAAGGACTATGCTCATCTTTTCAAGAGCATATGAATGCTATTTTGGATAGTCAGTGTAATCTTGGGCAGAACTGGAATAGGAAGGTCATGGTGTACTTTATATGGATCTCCCTGTAATGGCCAAAAAAGTAACTAAGACATTTACGAGGGGGGGGGGGGGGGGGGGGGGGGGGGGTAAAAAAAAAAAAAAAAAAAAAAAAAAAAAAAAAATATTCTTAATATTCAGGAGTCTGAAGAATCAAAGACATACTTTGACCAGATTTCAGAAGAGAGGAACTCTCCTGAAAATTAACAATTTATGATTAAAAACTAGAATGTCAGGTAAGTCATCTGTCTACAGCAGGGTAGGAACCAAGTCTTACAGTGAAAATTAATGAGTCAGCACTTACTGGTAGTCCACATAGTGTTTGGAAAGCAAGTTTTACAGTACTGAGGGACCAATGTAACTCTTGATGCAGCAGAACAGTCTTGACACTTTGAAGGTATGTAACAAAAACGTGGGTATACAAGAAATGCTGAGTCAGGTTCCTGGTTCGTACTTCGAAGGGTAGAATGACTTTTTTGTGGACTATTTTAAAACACAGATCTTGCAAACAGTGGTAAACAGAGTGACAAAATCCCACCACCAGATAATCATTTATGGATCAGATAATGATCTTCTCCTGTGCCATAATGACATTTCTCTACTCAAGGGAGCCCAGGCACTTTTGTTAAATATTGCTGATACACCCGGTATGTCTGCCAATGTTGCCTTATTTATAAACAGGTGAAGGAGATAGGTAAAAACTGTCTCCATTCAAAATAATCTACATGACAGTTCCTTGGCACCTTTGTTGTCAGCAAAAATTACTTGAGCAGCAATGTACATTATGAAAAGAAACAAATTAGTATCTGGATTTTACTATTGTCAGGAGTTTCATATTATAGACAGCTAGTATTAAAGTTTGGGTTTTTTTAAGTACCAATTTTTCTGTTTGTTTCTTTGGGGGAAAGTTTTGTGCACCATTTGAAGCTGCTGCATGAATGAAGTGCTCAGATCCTAGGGGTTTTACAATTAAGGGAATTCGAACTTAGCTAAAATTTAATTTTTTAATGCTATAGTTTTGATAATAATTTACAATGAAGTTTTAACCTTATAAAGCACTAAAAAAGAATGCGCCTTTTAATCCCAGAAAGTTTTATATCTTCTGTATGCCACAGTTACAAAGTATGGCAATTTGTATGCTTATTTAGCTGTGAATATATATTTTCTTGCTGTATCTTAGAATGCAATAATAAATGTAATTAAATTTTAGTCACTCAGTCAAACAAGCTTAACTAGAGCGGCTTCATGCAACATGCTTTAGAATTCAGTTTTCCAAATAAACTCAGTGCATCATTGATGTCCACGGAAGATCAATAGAATGGAAATTGCAGTTTCCCCTAAAGTGCTGCAATGTTTTATTGCTCTCACATTTTCGGTCTATAGCCTTTTCTCTGCCAGAGAGGGCACACGTTCATTGCAAGCATACAGAGCACAAGGAAACAGAAACATAGTATGTACAAATGATGCACACAGTTCATGTTCTTTTTCCTTTCTGTGTTTTCCATCCCACTCTGGTAAAGTACTGAGCTTTATCACCCCAGGGAGAAAGAATTTCTGTAAAGGTGTTCAGGGTCTGGAAGGTTTGGACCTTAACTTTGCAAGTATTGTTTAACCAATATTATTGAGCCAGAGAAGTGGGTTTGTGTATATACTCAAGTGTGCATCTTCTGCAGGAGGTTATAATACCATCCAAATCCCTGCACTATATGACTGTAGCCTCATTGCTGCATACTGATAGCTGCAGACAACAAAGTGGTATCCAGCCGTCTCCTTCTGCTGGCTGCTGGGAGAAGGTATGTACAGGATTCAAGCATGTGGGAAGTGGCCTTACACTGCTGGACTGGGGATATGATTTGTTGACTTGCCTGCTGGATTCAAAGTTTCTTTAAGCAGGTAGTTAGGGCCAAGAAGCCCAAGAACTGAGCTTGAAATGTGTCTGAATATTTGTGTATATTTCTCACCTAGTGAGGATGCCAAACTCACCCTGAAGCCAGTCTTTGGCACAAGCTTAACTAGTTAAATTCAGCAGAAGCAGCTAGCAGAAGGTTGTGCTACTGCAGAACATACAGCAGACACTGCAGAGGAGTGGGTTGTAGTGGGCAGCAACTAGCCACTTTTGGAGTGTAGTCTCTTTTTGGTGTGATATTACTTGATTTCACATTAATGGGAGTTACTTGTATGCATCAAACACAGATTAGACTTTACAAATTAGTTTGCTGTCTCTCCAGCTTTCCCTCCCCCAGGTTATATTCCATATGCTGTGCAGTATTTTGTTTGATTTGTACCCACACAAACTCAGAGAAGCAGTCTCTGTAATGCTTAGGCCAACAGTGGTATGTTCATTTGTGGCTTGGTTTGTAGTCTAAAGCAAGTAGATCATATTTTCAGTGTTGAGTCTCTCAGTATATATGTACACGGGATGCTAATGATTTAACGTGAGGCAAGCTAAATGCAGTTTGAGGTGAGACTGGCCTCTTCCTGTTTGGTAGCTATTCTCTGCTGAAACCTGCCCAGATGCATACCTATTGCTGTAGCAATTACTGTTTAACAGGGGAGCCTCCCACTACTGTTATCTAGTATATTTAGTCTAAATTAATTTTAAGTTAGTCTAAGTCATTGCCAAGATTTGAGTTCACTGGAGTTTTGCCTAAACAGAATGAAAATAAAGGAAAACATACAGAAGTTCTTTTTTCCTGAGGCCTATATTTATAATTCATTTTGCTGGGTTCCCCATTGCCTTTGGTGTAGTTGAGATCCAAGCTCTTTCACCTACCAGCTGCAATGACTTATTCAATGAGCAGATTCCTGGGCCTTTATCTATTCTTTATTTTCAGTCAGAGATTTATGTATTTCTCATTAGATATTGATAGAGTTTGACGACTTCTTCTTCTAGGTAATAGAAATTGAATCAGGGGGTGGTATATATGCATGCACCATCCTGTTTGTTCCATGTTGGGACCATGTCTCCTGTAGTATGGAGAATAGAGTCTTCTCAGTGCATTGTAAGGAGTAAAGAGTCCCACTGGAACCTCTCCCTAGCATGGGTCTTCACTTTCCAACCCTTGTCTTGATTCACTGTGGAATAGCACAGAGGAAAACTGCAAATTCCTGCGGCATATTGCGGGTCATATCTATTTGGTACTTTCCAGAGACCAGGCTACACTTTATGTTCTGTGTTTCTTCTATTCATTGTGACACTTACTCTTTGCCTTCTGAAAACTACTTAAGGATTTTGGGAAAGTTACTGTGCCCTTTGTCCTGGTTGTGACAAGTTAACACTGCCAGCTGGTGGACCTGAATTTGAGAACAACAGACAGAACATTCATCTAGTGACGTGGAGTTAGTCTTACCAAAAAAGTATTTTAAGTATTAGAAATAGATGGAAGTAGATGGTAATAGACTGCCAGCCAGCATTGTTTGCATTCTTTATGCTGACCAGTTTAAGAAAGTGATGTTTACTTTTCTCACTCAAGAAGGGAAATGTTTAATGAAATAGTGTGTGCACAGTCTCTCATTTTTTCTCTCTCTGCATCTTTGAAAGAGTATGAAAAATGCATAAGTTGGACAATGATGTTTGACAGATTATCTCTTGTATCCCTTCGGAATGAAAAGATTTTGCAGTAGGGCTTCCTGACGTGTTATTTAACGGAGTAGACAGACTGTGAGTCCTTTGGTTTCACACTTTGCAGGCTCTTTGAGTACAATTGAAGTACATGCTGTAGCAATGTCGTTCTCATATACATGGGAAAAAACATTATCAGATAATTAGACTGTGTCATGGGGATGTAATAAAAATCCTTAGGAAATTAATTAATGCACATGTACAATAGCTACTTTAAACCACAACACTTTAGCCATTTAAAATTAGGTTCTTTTTAAATAGCAAAAGCAATTAGTCTGCTCTGACTGATTGCTTGCCAATTTTTTTAATGTAAGACTTTTTTGATTTATGGGAGTAAAAAAATTAAGGGGAAGGGTAAAATTCCATCGTGGCTGTTCTTAGCAAGGAAAGTATCAAGCTCAATAGTTGTTTTTTTCTGTGCTGCGGTTATCTTTTGCTTCCTACAGTCCTGAGGTAAAGCTTTGAAACTTGTTATGAATTATCTTCACAAGTATTAACTTACTGGCACAATAATGCTTACTAATATCTGCTGTGTTCAGATAGAAAAGTTGGATGGTTTATTTTATGTTAAATCTCTTTCTCCTAAAGGGAAAAATATTCAAACTGAAAAATCTGTGTTCTTTTGGTGGCATCTTGGCTTCTGATATAAAATACTCCTGTCAAGTCCCCAGTAGCATAACTTTTATTTTAACAAAAATAAGCCAGAAACCAGCTCCAAAAGCAAAGCAGGAAATGCAACGTATCACTGAAATGGCTAAGACTTTCAGAACTGAAATGGAATTTCTGTTCTTGGGCTGGGTTCAGCTCAGCTTTCGTGCTATATGCCTGACTTTAAAAGGGGTTCAGTTGTTCTACTAGAGAGCTTGTACTTTGGCATGTATTTTAGTATCTAACTGAATCACAGCTCATGTTTGCAGTCAGGAAGTATTTACAATGAGTTTTGTAGCTACAAATAAATAGAAAAATTTCCTGTACCACTTCTTTTTGCTTCAAAGGTATGTGTTATATTGAGATGTTGAGGAGCTGAAGAAAACTGTGGTCATGTACCATGCAGAATTTTAGGCAAATAAAGAGTAATGAATGCATCATAACTTCGATGATGGTGACGACCAGCTTTAGATGTGGCTTGTTCCCTTGCAAATGTACTCTTACTGGCAGCTGGTTCACACCGTGGTGATCTCCAGTGTACCTCACTGTGGATGTTCTGCTTGCCCGAGTTTCTTCAGTAGAGGACACATTTACTTGGCTTCCCATCTCCCTGCCTGCACTACCCAGAGCAAGATTAGGACATCACATTCCTTTTCTTTGGTAGAAAGGGACAAATTATTGAATAAGTGTCACAGAAGAAGAATTGTTATGCATATTAAACACAGAATGATTGCTGACAGCATGCATTATGTAAAAGGAGACCCGTGCAAAATGAAATACAAATTTGCTGGAATTTAGCTGTTACCTGTAATGTATATAATAGGACTTACAGGTATTACATTGTCTTCTAGGGAGTACCCAGCTAAAATTTCCTTACTGTTCTCATAACATACTAGTAGTCTTTCTGCTTCAGTTACATGTTGAACTTTTTCTTGTCATATCAAGCTTGCTTCCTAACATTGATGTGGATTGAGAGAATTATTCCAGAAAAAATATTTATTGTTTTTCAAGAAAAACACAATTGACCTTGTGAAGTCTGTGGTTTTCTTTCAGTCTCGGTTTTCTCACTGCTTGTAAAAACCTCCAGAGTTCTTCTGTCATGGCATATGACAGGCTGAACTGCTGAGATGAATGATAGTTGTGTTCTGCTCAGTGCTACTGCATTTACCATGTACACATATTAAGCAAAAAAAAAATAATGTATTTTTCAAGCTTATTAGCTTAGAGTGTTAATAGAACTTCTTTCACATTGAAATCTGTATTTCAGAGGCACACAGAGGTGCGTGTCTCGCTGTAGGCAGTGCAGCTGGTGTGATTATAGCTATGGGTAGAGTTTGACCGCAGATTGTTTGGAAAACCAGTAATTATTTTGTGAAGAAAAGGCAGTATCTAATCTTTAGTTCATTTCTCTGTAATTTATAAGCTCTTTGATAACTGCTTTATTAAGTTAGTTATTAATACCTTCGGAGTCAACACTGTGCTCAGTAACGAACAAGCTAAAAGTGCAAGGCCTACTTCACTCTGCTGTCACTTCCACTACTTTCATGTGGAGGTGAATGTGAAATCCTTGTGCATTGCAGGATTGGTGTACAGGAGCCTTTGCATGCAGTAGATGATACAGATGACAGAACTCGGAGAAAATACTATGTGCCAGAAGAACAAAAAAATGCGTCTAGTTTTCTGTGAGGTTAATGAGCTAAACAGGCTGATTGTGCAAGGTAGGAAGTGGAGCCAGGGCTAAGAAAAAGAAAATGGGAAATAACAGAAAAAAAAAGAGGGGAGATGTAGGCAGAAGCTGTTATTTTAGGAGAAGGTTGGAAGAAACAGGTTATCTGACTAGCCTGATCTATGTTATGTCAGAGAAACTTGAGATTTGCATCACTGTATAGCATTATTACTGTGACCTTATAGATCTTAGTGTTACCCATCTGTTATTGGTGAAGTCTCCTGTGTGTCACTTTCTTAATAGTTGGGCTTATTCAGCAGGAGTACTTGACCTGAAATCAATGGCTCAGACTTGAGATTGTAAATTAAACAGCTTTTGACTACAGCTTAAGATTTTGTACTGCATAAGTGAAAATTCGGATAATAACCATTCTATGAATAATATAAAAGCCAGACACCAACAAACAAGCTGGGATGGAGAGAAATGCAGCGGTCATTTTACTTACCACACAATGACATTCAAAATGCGCTTGGTTATGGTGCTGGTCAGGTGGTATAGCTGGACATTAACATTGTGTATTAGAATTACCAACACTGGTGGTTCAGCATGGAAAAAAAAAAAGATTGTGTGTTTGGTATGTGTGGTTGAGGTAGAACTGAAGGAAGCTGCTGACATATTTGCTGCAATGGATTTTGACAGAAAATTTGCAGTTTCACAGTCTTGGAAACTGTTAAGTACTCAGATTGTCTCAGTTCCACAAATCTTCCTAGGAACTCAGTATGTTTCAATACAACTGTAAACAGCTTTTAGAAACCTTCAAGCCATCAGTTGGGGTATATTTGAAACCATCCTATATTTTTTTAAGTATTATTTAGTGATTCCAGAAATTAAAAGACTGTACACTAATCAGTAGTTTAAATGAAATATTTCATTTAAAAGTGTCGTTCCAATATGATCCAGTGGGGAATGTCCCATAGATTCAAGGTATCTGTTGCTTATATGTGTTCTCAAAGAACGTTTCCTTTTGTATGCTGGGCTTTTCACAATTATCATTGGTGTTTGATTTTACCATTAAATTCAAGTAGTGATCACCACAGGATGCTGGAAATGTGCATAACTCTTTGGAAGCAGATTACTAAGTGATGTGACACCTGTAATCCACCTTGCAACATGGCATGATACTCTGCAGTAGCTGTCAACACATGCCAAAATGTTCCTGAAATGGTTGGGCTTAAACTGTATGGGTCTGTGATATGTAGATGGCAAACAGCTGCCATGCTCTTGTCTACCAGGATATACTTTCCTAAGTCTCTTCTTCCACGAGAGAACTTTATATCAAAATGAGGGTGGATTGCCTGGCTGATGCCGCTGTTCTACTGTTTTTACTGGGTAAAGGAAATCTCTTCTTTCCCAGTACTCCCTCCTGTTTCTGCAGTCTGACCTGTTCTCTGAAGGCTCCTCCGGTTTTATACTGGACAGCTTTTAGTCCCTTGATACTAGCTCTCAAAGCATATAAACAGGCCCCTTTCAGGGTGTCCGAGTCAAGCAGGCAGAGGTAGCTTGGAACAAACACATCCATTTGCCCAGAAGTACACTACAACTGGAGGACATAAAGGGAAGAAGAGAGGCAAGGTATAAGATCATGTTGGTAAGTCTTCATCTTGTTACAGCTGATGAGAAATTGAATGGCAAAACAGGAAAATGCGGTTTCCTGGAACACAAGGTTAAAACACGAGAAAAGATATTGCAGACTGACCCAGTGACTAAAGCAGTTGGTTTGAATGGAAGGAACAGATCAAAAGTCAAAACCCTGATTCAGATCTGTGGCTTGTACCCGATATTTTTCCCATTCTAAATAAGGTCCTAGATCATTGGCCTGGAAAAGTAGTCTTCCTCTTGGTCTCAGATGATGGATAATTATGTATATACAAAGTGTAGTGGCTTTCTGTTTTTCTTTTTTCCTCTGTGTAGTGCCTAGGTATTATTAAACTTTCAAAAGTGTTTGCAGAAAGTAAAAAAACTGCCTGTTTTCCCCTCATATAATATATACAGATAAGTGGGAGGCTTCATTTAGGTGGAAAAGGTCCCTTGTTTTAGGAATTCTCTGTCAGATTCTGAGTTTTCAAGGCATACTGCCAAACCTACCTTTTCTGCAGGCATCTGGTAGGTCAATGAACTGGTTTATAAGGAGTTATCATATAGTGATTACTTAGATGGCTTGTGGTAATGTTATAATGGCAGTTCAATTAATATGATAAGATCTTAATTGGTTGTGTAGAATATTGTCTTTTAATCTATGCAAAGTGCCAAGGGTATAGCAGAGGTGCATATAAATCTGACTAAAGCCAGAGTGCCTGTGCCTCTAACTTGCTTAGCGCCAGCATTGAGACCACTGTAGATAGAAGAGTCCTGTAGGACACTAATTTTTTCCCAGTGACTGATGATATTGTTGGTGAGAAATCCGTACATAGGAGGGATATAGAAAGGGCATGTCTTCAAAAACAGAGGCCCTAGCTCCCACTCAGAGAAATGAGGTGCATGATCAGCAAAGGAGTATGTCTGGCAGTCATATGAAAGACCAAGAGTGACCTGTGGGCCTGAAAACACATTTAATGAATTTCAGCTAAAAGTTGGGCTTTGTAGGTGGAAGCTTTAACAAATATGTGTTACTGAGCTCAATTTATGACTCCTGGATGTTTTCAGGTTTAGGTGTGGACTTTTGTATGGCAAATATAAGTCAAATGATGGAAGGCGTATTTTTTCTTAATTACCTTTCACTGGCCTGTTAGAAGTGTCTTGACGCCCCAGGAATTCTTAGACCAGTTTCAAATCTGAGAACTGGGCACAGAGCAAGACATGCTATAGAAACTGCTAAGGGAGCTTCCTAGCCCAATTGTATATGCATTTACCTGAGTGTATGCACAAGTGAGGTATACCTGCTTGCAGATTAATTAGGTTTTAACTAACCATGCACATACCCAATTTGCATGGGCAATTACAACATTGCTGCAGGCCATCCATGCTCTGTTTTTGCACGCATTCCCTAAGTTCTGCATTTGAAAATGAGCCCTTTGGGTTAGTTTAGAGGGCAGGGAACCTTCTGGGGGGAGTTGAGGTGTTTTGGTGGGAGGTGTTGTGCTTAAATGGAGGTCTCACTTTCACAGGAAATAATTAAACATACTGAGATGCAGGATATAGGCCTAAAGGAAAGTATGGTACACATTAATCCAACGAGCCTCTTTTTCTTCCATTTATTTTGTGAAAAACAAATGTTTAATTGATGGGCTAATAAAAAGTCACAAATCCTCATCTGTACCAAAGTGGCATTGTTGTAGGAACATTGCATTAAATAATATTTAGTCACCAGGTTTAGAGTATAATTATTTCCATTTAAGATTGTATTGTCTGAATGCAATGGGGCATAGTAATGTATTAGCCAGCAGGGCTGTCAAACTGATTTGTGGGTTTTTTTCAGTTCATATGTATTAATATGGCTATTGGTGTTGCCATGTTGAACGCACACTGTTGTGTGATTGCAGAAGAAAGACAAGGGTTAGAAAACAAAGGAGTAAACCAGAGAGGCAAAACACCTGTGTAGCTCAGGGGGGCAATCAGCCACATCTGGAATATTTTACTCACCTAAACTTTTAAGGTACATTTGTGTGAGTCTTGTGGCGTGGCCTGTTTTGATTGTTCAAGTACACAATCAGTTCCCAAGCATTACCTTACTCAACACAAATGTTTAGGCCTTAGAACACATGAACAGATCGATTTGTGGCCAGTCAAGCTGGTACTATTTTAAAAATCCCCAAACAGCTGATGCAAACTCTTCACAATCCTGTATCTCTGCCCTACATTGACAAAGAAACCTATGGCTGAAATGTTCGTTTCCATGCACGTGCTGCTAGTTTCTCACATTTCAAATAATGCTTGCATCCTTTGTGTGTAATTGCTATGGTGCTTCTTGCTCCAGGTTTATGCCTGGAGCTTTTCCTTCCTTCTACAGGTTGCCTTGATCTTAAAATTGTAAAGGAGCTGTGTGGTGGAAGACTTACTGAAGGCTCTGAAAGGTACTAACTTTGTGGATCAGTTTTGACAGTTTTACATGGGGGAAGGGTATGAAGAAGGTACGATGTGGTGCCAATAGTTAAGGTGAACAACTGAGACATAGATGATGTCCAGAAGATAGTAACCCACAGGGAAAAAAAAGGCAGTAACTGCTTGATTTGGGCCCTGAAGGCAAGACAACCTTACTGTGATGAGAGGAGGGGTACCAGTGCAAAGATTCAAAGGATTTGATGTGGTTTAATGATTCAGAATTTCTTGACTATGAAAGTAAAATGGTTCTTCAGTGAGAGCCAGAATCCAGCCTGTCATTAACGAAATTAGTTCCATAGTTCCAGTGCAGTCTGGATGGGACATGATACATCCAGCAGCCAGCTGAGCTATCACCATAGGTATTCCTTGCCCTTCTGAATAATTCTTTGCAAAAAATGAACGCGAAGCTATGCTGATGTTTTGCTGTTCTTCCTCTTCAGTGTCATTTCCCACATTGCGTGTAGCGTAAAAATAAACAGAAGACTGCGGTTTTCAGAGAGCAAGTGAACATTTACTTAATCGTCCCATGCACGTGTTCCATCAACTCGAGAAACATTCTGTCTTTATTCTGTTTTTTCACCTCTGCTTTTTTATTAGGAAAGAGGACTGCTGCATCTTTAATGCACTACTTTACAACCTTTTATGTAGAAAGATTAACAAAAAAGAACCACACTTAATTTAAGATGACAACTTAGGTTTGCCTCTGGATTCTTTTTTGGCAGACGTTCTCTTAGTAAATTACATTTGACAACCTGAAATAAATTCAAACCAAGATTTATGCCTGCATTTTCTCACAGGGCTGTGGTTCATCAGACTGTGTGGTTAAAAAGCTATGAAAAGTAACAACTAATTTAAAAATTTATTTTTAGGCAACCTACATGGGCTACCAATGCTAAAACTTTGTTTAAGCAAAATCAGGTTTCTGAACATGTGGAGGTAATTTTTCAGTTGATAATAGTTAGTTATAGATGTTTGTGCAAGAAAAAATAAAACAACACTACAAAACAAGAAGAAGTGAGTCATAATGATACATTTTCAGTTGGAGCTTAGCACAAAAAAAGGTTTTAAAAACATAACCAAGGACGTGGCATCTTTGAAAATTTTCCCAAAGGAGAAGTCAATGTTAGCCGAGATTGCCAGAATTTACTTTAGC
This sequence comes from Falco rusticolus, assembly GCF_015220075.1. Lineage (NCBI taxonomy): Eukaryota > Metazoa > Chordata > Aves > Falconiformes > Falconidae > Falco > Falco rusticolus. The sequence continues at coordinate 5,663,710 of NC_051193.1, forward strand.
TATTACTATGGATGAATAATTATGCTCAATTCAGCCAGTGATATGGGTTCACAGCAGGTTAATTGGTAATAATGGGTTTCATTCCAAACAGTGAGGAATGATATTTCAACAAAAAAAGTGCTCTCACTGAGAGCTGAAGATGTCCTTGCTTTCAGTGCTTCTCATTCACAGTAACACATATAGACCAGTGTTATGTCTGTGGCACTGAGTTGCCCTCTTGCTCACGGTTATTGAAAGAGGATGTAACAAGCTGAAGATGCATCTAAGCTGCGCAACCTGGTAATGCTTTTCCTTCTTTTTTTCCTCCCCTCTGACTAAAATTTGCATTCCTGGGACTGGACAAAGGAGAAAAGAGTAATCTTGTTAAAATAACTGATGCAAATACATCTTTATCTCTGTTATGTAAGTATAAACACAGAGTCAGTCATTTGAAGTAAGATGTGCTGATATTAATTGACAAAGAAGAATTTTGTGTGCTTTTGAGTGTGCTTGTGCCTACTGCATAGCATGGGAGTCCTCCATCCCTCCCTCGGTCTTGTGCATTGCACCATGTAAATAATAATGGAGCAGGAATAAGTCTATTGATTGTGATCTGGCTGAAAACAGGATCTGAGCCCCTCAGTTCAGCATATTCCCTTAAGGCATGGATATCATTTGTCATGTACAGCATCCCAGGAATGAGGAATGTTAGTAAGACAAGAGGAGATATGAATGCAATTCATCCTTGATAAGCCTCCTCACCTGGGTTATACCCTAAGTCATCTCTCTTTAAGTGTTGTATCAAATTCTTACATCCTTCAACTTCTGTGAACCTGTATGATTTCCTGTCTCAACGTTCAAGTTCTTGTTTTCCTGTTGCTACCTAGTTTGTAATTTCTGCATTTAAGGATCCTAGTGACTCTATCAGAAGCTCTCCAGACAACAGTAAATCTCTATTTAAAAAAGAAAATAAGAAACCCCTCAAAACTTAGTCCTTTCATTATTTTTGATCAAAAAGAGGAAAAACCCCAAACCTCTATATGCATGTTCAGAAGCAGCTAAATCTAATTCCATTGGATTTGTATGCAAGTCATTCCACATAAAGAGAAGTTGGAAATACATTAATAGGACACTTCCAAGGTTGAAATATTTGGGCCATTATTTTCTCCTCTGCCCTGACTGATTTTTTTGTAAAGTTCCCCAGAGAGGAAAATGCTATTACAGTGTTTGGATTCTTCCTCTTTACTTTTCATGAGTCAAATACACCACACCATGCCTTGGGATCTGTTATAGCTATAGCACATGGGGAGTTTATGTACATGAGCACTGAATTGTGCCCATAAATGTTTTCCCTCTTAGCCTCCTGAAGCTGGAAATCAACAGGGCTGTCTGAACGTGCTCTGCCATAGGTGCCATAAATCCTTTAGCCCAGCTGTAACAAGTCAGGCTTGCCTATCCATTCAACTCTTCCTCAGAATTTTCTTCCAAAATATTCAGCATATTTTCTATAAGCAATATCTGCTGCAAAGAACAGGAAGACAGATGCAAATATCAAAGTTCATTATGTTTAGATATAATAAGAGAATGTATGAATATTTCAACGATGTTTTTCTGGAAAAGTATTAGATACTAGCCTCTGTTCATGCTTGCCTATGCAGTACCTGGTGCTGTGGATATTCAGCTCAGCTGGGGTTCTGAGTGTTCTTCCAAATACAAGTTTTAGACGGTAGGGCAACATTATCCTATTGGACTTTCTATGGACAGTGTGAACTTCTCCTCTGCTGAGTTTTCTAATTTTTTTTTTTCTTGGTGACTGTGCTGCTTATTTTATATAAACTTTCCATACATTTTGTAGCTCTTGTCAAAAAGTTCCTGCTAGTATTCCATTTCAGTATTCTTTTTCTTAAACATTTTTATTTCTTCTCTATTTAGTCCTGTGTGGTCTTTCTCCTTCCTTACTGTTTGCAATTTTCAAGAAGAAAGAGGCTTTTGTTAGCTGTCGTGAGGAAGGCTGGAGCCTGTACTAAGGGACAGTCATCCCCATCTTATACTGATACAGATAACCCTGAAATACTGACCAGCACTTGTCTGTTGCACTCCCCAAAGGTCTAGGCTACTGATTGCCTTGCCACTGTTAATTACTACCATCTGGAATATCACCTTGGACTTTTAAAACCTTATGTGGTGTTTTGTCTGAAAGATTGTCTGAGATACAAATTGCAGGTAATTATCTACATCCATCATTCTTCACTGTGTTTCACTAAACATGAAGTGGTTCTGCACTGGTGTCTTGACTTCTCTGTTTCACTTCCCTTTCTGCTCATCAGTGTCATTAAGGATGTTTTGCTTCCAAGGTCTGCAAAGGGCAGGTAGGATGAAGTCTCAGATATTGGGATACTAGCATATTAGAACAACACCACTGTGTACACACCCCCACCCCCCAACAATAAAACATACAGGATATGTCTTAGGTGAAATAACCTTTTGCTTCAGGCTTTACGACTCCAGGGAACTATATTTTACCCTGAGGAAATATTTTACTGCTTTTGTTCCCTCAGTCTGCCACTAGAGTGATATATGTAATGTGCTCTTCATGCAAAAACTGAGATGACCTATACATCATACGATCTGATTCAGGAAGCTGATTCTGATTTCACTAACCAAGAAGGAACTTTCCTCCAGTCAGTGAGGTTATTCCAATTTGAAAGCTGGTGAAAATAATGTGTTAAACCATCAGATTGTTCTGTGACTACAGCAGCAGAGAGCTTTTCCAAGTGCGTTTCTTGCAATGAAAGTCACTTGGATTCAGATCCTTAGCTTAATTGACTCAGTGTCATTCTACTGAAACTTTGAAACAATCCAAGAAATCTGCTCATATCCTTGAGCAAGTAAGAAAGGACATCAGGTGATGCTCCGATTCAAGAGCAGATCTGACATTTTCAAAAGCCCAATTAAATTCACGGAGTACTTTGCATTTGAATGAATTTTGAACACACAGTTTTTTAAAAAAATGAATTTATTTTTCAAAGAAAGTTTTGAAACGTTGCTCCTGTAGCAGCTGAATGAGTTTTACAGATGTGACAGGAATGCTTTGAAATGTAGCAAAACTCCTTTTAGACTATGTTGAAGATCTAGAAATTGTTTATGTTAGCATAGAAATGGGTAATATATTTATATAATAAATGATGAGCAGTTTGGAGTATGTGGATCAAACAGATCAGTTTGTCTGAACTCCAATGAAATTTCAGTTACAAAAGAATGAAAAGGGAAGAAGTGAAACAACACTCACACAAAGGTACAGGGTCCTGCACCTGGGTCGGGGCAGCCCACAGTATCAATACAGTCTGGGGGATGAAGGGATTGAGAGCAGCTCTGTGGAGAAGGACTTGGGGGTACTGGTAGATGGAAAGCTGAACATGACCCGGCAATGTGCGCTTGCAGCCTGGAAAGTCAACCGTATCCTGGGCTGCATGAAAAGGACCGTGATCAGCAGGTTGAAGGAGGTGATTCTGCCCCTCTGCTCTCTTGAGACCCCACCTGCAGCAGTGTGTTCAGCTCTGGGGTCCTTAGTACAGGAGACACATAGCCTTGTTGGAGTGAGTCCAGAGGAGGTCACGGAGATGATCAGAGGGCTGGGGCACCTCTGCTGTGAAAACAGGCTGAGAGAGTTGGGGTTGTTCAGCCTGGAGAAGAAAAGGCTCCAAGGAGACCTTCTTGCAGCCTTTCAGTACTTCAAAGGAGCTTATAAGAAAGATGGGGACAGACTTTTTAGTAGGACCTGTAGCAATCGGACAAGGGGTGATGGTTTTAAACTAAAAGGGGCTTGGGTCATTTTTTATGATGAGGGTTGATTAAAACACTGTCACAGAGAAACATTCAAGGTCAGGCTGGATGAGGCTCTGAGCCACTTGATCTGATTGAAGATGCCCCTGCTTTTTCAACCCAAACTATTCCATGATTCTATGAACATGTCAGAGGTCAAGCATTTGGCATAATTCAAACAAAAAATCAGGCAAAAATATCCACTGTTTGGTAGTCAAGGATCTCTTGCATGCCTCTAGCATGTAAATAGTAAAGAATCTGAACTACTTGGACAGCTGTTTTGACTAAATGTAACATTTTTTAATCTCCTTTAGCTCTGTAATATTTTCAGTTTTACAGGTACTCTGAAAGAGCAATGATAGTGACAATATGATGAGTTTTATCAGCTTCAGAAAAACTCTGACTCTCCTGCATTTTTATATCAAGATGTGGATTCTTTGAACCATAAGCAGAATCTTAATTATTTATATATTGATTATATACACACATATATATATTAACATATATATTTATATAAAATTATTTCTGACCCACACTTTAGTAGATTTATTGGTGTAAAATCAACTTGTTGATTTTTATTATGCTTTAAGTAGTGGGAATCCTTTTGATTGATATTCCACAGTGATATGAATAATTTTGTTTGTATCTTTTCATGAGTGTAACTCCGCTAAATGGGGTTGTAGATCTGCAATGGCAGCATATTAATTTTGTAGTAGTACAAACATCTATTTTTTGTTAATGTAGCTTCTATGTTCCACGTTAATTTCTTGAGCTGATCTTTGTATTAGTGTGCAGGAGTGGACGGAATCGGCTACGGAATTTTCATCCACCACAATTTATAAAAACTTTTTATAGTGTGTGGGTTGTCTTATGCTTATGGTAAGGTTATAATTCACTTGCTGATTTCTGCTGCTGAGGAAATGGAGCCTTAGTCTGAGACCAGAGGAACTGTGCTTCAGTACATGTGCTGTTACCTCCTGATCCTCGTATCCCTTCACTGTAAGAATATAGCACAGACTTATCTCACAAGGGAAGTGCATACTATTTTTCCTTACCACTAAAGCATATGTTTCTGAAACATTTCTTAACCAAATAGGTCAGAATAGAAAAGATGCCATTATAGTCAGTACCTCTCAATTATGACAGTTGTGGAAGCGCTCCTACATCAGTGAGGTTATTTGTCACCTTACCAGTAAATAAATGGTCCATTTGAACAATTCCACTGACATCAGTCATGAGGAACTGATTATATCATGCTCATGTTTACACATATACTGTAAATACATATAGTATTCTCTAAACATTATATACAGGTATATGAACAATGAGCGTAAGTTGGAAGGCCCAAACCTATAATCAAGTTTCAATGTCTGCCACTGATACCACATAGAAGTTGTTGAAGTAGAACTGTGAGGAAAGTAAAAACCAAACTAGAACATGAAACTACTGCTGCAAGTGTTTTTGATGGACATTCAGGTGTATCCTGTGCTATTCTGGCAAAATCAATACTTAAGTTCCCTCAGTGTTGTTTGAAAAATTGTACAGCAACTTATATAGTGACTAACTAGTTCAGCAAACAACTTTGGAGGTGTTTGAGTACATGTATGGTGGTGATTTAAAGCTGTGGGTTCATTTTTTTTAAAGTTAGTGGACAGAAAGTGATCGGTGAGTTAGATTGTAGAAAAGCAAATGGTTTGCAGTTTGTTTACTGCGAAACTCTCATTGGTCTTGATTTACAAGTCACCAACCTTCCTAAATTCTTGTGAGGTCTCTGTGTCAGCCATTCATACGGAGTAGACACTTGAGGTAGCAACATGAGCAGATACTTCTGTGATACAGTACTGTTAATCAGAAAACAGTTTTGGCTTTTTAGAAAAACAGAGTCCCCTGTGGTGTCAGTTTAGGTAGTGGCTTGCAGGGGGGTATAAACCATAGGGTGAAATACTTGGAAAAGTGCTGCCGGATCTCTCAATCCACAGACATGATTTCAAGGAGCTTGATTTTGAAAGAATAGGTTTTTCAGTAGTTTTTAAAATCAATGCCAGAGATTTTATACATACTGCAAAATAATAAATTGTAGTTTACTTTGAAATATCTGATCAACTCATTAGTCATTACTTGCATTTGTTGTCTTTGTACCAGTTAAGCAAATGCACATGAAAAAAATCACAGTTTCTGTACAAAACAAGTAGGAGCTGAATACTTGTTGCAATAAAAAAAAAAGATGAAAAAACCAAAAGGTGATTTTAAGAACCACTGACCTGTAAAAATTAATTTTAAACTATATTCAGCATTTTTCACATTCAAGACATGAAAATCGTATCTAGTATATTTTCAGCATCTGGTAGTGATTTGTGGCATTAAACCTTACAGGCATTTTCATCTATGTAACATTATGCCATATCCCTTTATTTGAAAAAATCCATTTTAGATAAACCAATAATTACTTTGTTAAATATGGTGTACAGTGCTCTTGTACAGCAATCTTCCTTTTATGCAAAGGTCTTAGAACTTGGTACCTCTTCCCATTAAAAAAGTAAACAACACTTTAACCTTCCTTCAGAAATTCATCAGAAAGGTCAGAACTCTCTTCCCTCCAATTTCCCAGGCTCAGCTGGGAGCTGATTAAAGCTGCCAGCTATGACTTGTCAGTTTTGTCAGAGACAACTAAATAAACTTTTTGTTATTCACTTTGCTGTGTATTATAAATATATTTATCTGCTTCTGTCAGGCACTGACTGGACAGGTGCTAGAGGAGCAGTGAAGCTGTAACATTAAACTCTTTAACAATGTCATTACTTAGTAACTCGTACCAAAAACATGGGCAGAACATTCAGGAACTTTCTATAGTTCTTCCACTTGTACGTGACTGGAGTGGTTGGGGGAAAAATGTTTGTTATTCCAGGAAGTTTCCAGCAAGTGTATGTCTGTGTACAATCAGAATATATGAGTGTGGCTGTTCATTATTTTGTATCTTTGGGGCTGTGTTTGGTAAGAAAATACAAAAAACTTGGATAATAAAGAGTGTCTTAGGACTATGTAGCTTACATTTTGATTTGGAGAAAGAGTAGAATATCATAATCAGAAGCTCAGAGTAGCTTTGGACAGAACTGGTGTTGCTGGGCATAACAGGAGCAAAAAGTGCAAATCCCATGCAATAGAGTAATGCATGGGGCATGAAATGTCACAGCAAATCATGCAGGTTGATGACAGCAATGTTTCTGGCCCAGAAGACAAGAAAAAGATAAAATGACTTCTTAGATTAATGCACTGTGTCATAAAATTTGTGTCTATCCAGATCACCACATAGGAGCATTGTTTTGCAAAGATACCCAGCGATGTGGTCTTCAGTCTAAATAAAGAGATAGAGAAACATGCAGAAGTAGTTGGAGAGATTCTAGTCCACCTTCTATAACAATAAACCCAAGGCTTACAGGAGATGCTTCCGGGCTGTGTTTGCACGGTTTGCTCATAGCAGTATTGTCAAAATGGAGATGAGCAGATCATGCATCATGGAAGAACTGCAACCAGTAGAGAGGGTACCCTTAGCTGTAGTCTGTGGGTTCATGAACTTTTCTGCCTGTTTGTATTTGGGACTCAAGCATTACCTGAGGGTGACTTTCTTACTACCTTTTGGTTGTTGATGAGGCTTCGTAGGCTTCTCCTACTGAAAGTAGAGATCGCATTTTGCAGCTACAGGTTTAGGCATAATGCTGTTAATCCCACTTTTTCCCAATCAAATAGAACCTGTGTATAAAAACTGTGTAAAATTCAATTTAGTCTAACTAGTACTGTTAAGCTGTTGAATGTCTTCAGTGAAACAAGGAGCATCACATGTTGGCATTTCATTCAACAGAACAAGGTTCTGGAAATATGGTTGTTTTTCTTTGAGTTTGGTATAAGTCTTGTGACTTGCAGATATATAGGGATACAGATGAAGCAAAAAGTGTCATACAATATGACCTGCAAAAGGCAATAGCATCATGAAAATGAAAAAGTTTATATAATGGAAAATAATCGTTGTGAACAAAATGGTTTTACAAGAGAGAGCCTATAGCTGTGTGAGGTTTATACCCCAGAGGACATTGATCAGTGAGAAGCAGATGGGCAGAAAGCAAGGGACAATGAATTCACTATTTTTTCAGAGAGATATCAGGCAGCTTATACAGAAGGGTGAATGAATTCTGCTCGGTGGGTTTCCATGGGACTATACATGTCCAGGTGTGTCACACTGAAAACAGGAGAAGTCTGAGTAGGGATGCAATCAAAGATGGCTGATCACAATGAGGAATGAGTACACGTAATTGGTAACGTTTTCTTAATCAGAAGATGGTAATACACGAAGCTAGCTTTTTGTCAGAGCATGTGTAATGTTTTTGACAAGGGTGATTTTCTGGTCAAAAAGAGAAAGGCTGTGCATCTCAAATTGCTAACATTTGGAAGGGAACCGATTCTGTTTCAAATACTTGTTCTAGATTCAGCTCAGGGTTTTGAACTTCTGCCTATCTAAATGAGTTTAGGTGCTATTATATAACATAAACTATAACATAGATGTGTGGCAAAGGCATTCGCTATTCTCCTCTGAAAGGTCTGAATTCATTTCACACTAGAATGGGAAATTTTTGTAATCTTGAGAACTTTTTCAGGGAATTGAAACTACATACCTCCTTTCTCTAATACTGATGAGTTTCAAAATGTGACTGTGATGTGATCTGGAACAGACTAAAGACTAAAGGGCGGGGAGTGTGGCCTGTGCAGGTATGGAGGAAGTGGCAGAGGGTCATTTTTAGAAATCTCCCAGTATTCATTTCCTGTTCCTGCTTTGCGATCTAATGCATTGTAGATGTATCACTTGTTTCTTTTCTTTTGTTTCTCAAGGGTCATGAACAAACAGCACCATTTTAGGGTTTTCATGAGTGTTTCTGCCAAATTCTCCTATTTTAGATCTGACTGTACTTCCTTAGAGGCTTTATTGTATTCTGATTTCATAGCTGGAAGATGTGTTTTTTAGTTATGCTTAGCATCACAAGCAACATAAATTTTACGGTTTTAACAAATTCCTTCCTGGACTTTCTGATCACCAAAACTGATGTTTACGAGCTTGAACATGCAGTTCTGTAGAAGACAGTAGACTTCTTCCAATCTGTTGGAAGAAGTGGGAATCAGCATGAAAAAAGGCAAATAGAGGATTTCTTCCAGGTCATGTCTGAGTGATAGTGTTAATGTGTACATGCTTGTAGAAGGCTTTAGTTTCTAGTTACAATCAATACTTGACATATTTTCCCCATGATTAAATTAAAGCTGGGAAAGTGAAATTTCCCTTAGGAGAAAACAAGTGGCAAAAGAGTTCATTGGTGATCTGCATCTAATCCAAATAAGTGCTACAATTACCTCTACTCTCATTCATTCATTTGTTCCTGTTTCCTCCTGCTGGCCTGGTGCCTAATAACTTTTTGGCTTACCATGCACTTCAGAAAGAGAAATACTTCATATATGTGGGCTTGCTATCTTCAGTACTCTACAGGATTCCTTATTAGTAAGGTTAAAGAGAACAAGTTAATGTTACCAGTATTATAGCTATATTTCTTCTGCATAATATTTTGCAAACAAATCTATAGACACAAAGTGTCCTTGAGATTCTGTGCCAGAATCCACATGCTGTAGGGTCATGGAGTAAGCATGTTTTCTGTATCAGTAATGAGGATAGCTAGATACTAGCTTCCAACCTGCCCAGCTGTGGGAAGCTTTAGGCTTCTGTGAGAATATTTTGTTTTTCTTAGAGGTTGTATTGGCAGTTGGTGCTTTCTTTGCCTTGTCTGCTAGTATTTTTGCTACGGGCTGGGATTTCACCCTCTTGTATATGCTCCTTGTAGGACGTGGATCTTCACTACATACCCAGGCTTTGTAGTTAGGTGTGAGCTTCTCACTGCCTGCTTTTCTTCCTGTGTTTCCATCCATAACTGGACAATGAAGAGTCGGTGGTGTGAACAGCATATTCACTTGGTTCTTTGAGGACAGTTTCACGAAAATCGAAACAGTTATGAATCAAAATAGCTTGAAGAAAGACATCAGGTAGAAAAGTATGAATGGAACCATTTAAAGTGTATTTTACAGAAAATTATAGTTGAACTTGATCTTCCCCACAACAGTAGTTTGATGAGATTCTGAAAGAGCCTTTTCAGAGTTGCAGTGCGAGCAACAGTCCACACAGTAGGTCAGTCAGAACTTACCTGCTTCTGTGAACCAGCTGTAGCCTATTTCTTTGCTTCTAAGAATAAAACTCAGGAATCACTCTTCCATTAATGATTTTTACATACTGAGTCTCTTGCCCTGTGGCTTTTTGAAGGATTAACCATTGGAAATAAATTATTTTTTTACACCTCACAGTTTGTTTTTGAGTCCTCTTAGACCATGGAAATAATTAAACTGTTTTGAATCTGGAAAATTAGTATATTAAATAAGTTGTCTGTTTTTTCATTTTGAAGTCAAACTTGCTTTGTGCACTGCTGTTAACTATGAAAAAACTTTAAAAATGCCTGACAAGTAGAGATGCTTTGCCGGTTGTTCTATTGAAAAATAGAAGATGTAAGAATGTTGTAATTTCTGCTACATTCCTGAAATAGCTGGTAACAGACTATAAGATTATATTCATATGCAAAGATGAAAATTATGGTAGCATTAAATTAAAATTATTAACTCAATCTTTATGACGTTAAGTCAGAGGCAGTCTAATGCTACACTGTCTATGAAGCCTACAGTTATTTACAACCCAAATGTTTACAGAAAATGAACCAACTAATTTATTTATTTATTTATTAAAGGAACTACTGTTTCCTCATTAAGTCTCCACCTCCGCCATGGTATGTTTGGCTCTTTCAGGCAAACATTGTTTTTGACACAGCTCAGAACTGATGCTGATTCACAGTAGAACAGATAGAAACTGGGAATAGTTCGGTTGCAAAAATAAGCAATAGTTCAGGTGTTAAACCAGTGATGTGGAAAATTGCTCTGACAGTTATGTTGTTGTTCTATCTTTACTAAGACTTAAGCTATCATTTGCTTCAAATGCACCGACTGATGCCTGGTTTCCTAGCACATGCTCGCCTGTACTGTACTGCTTGTTTGTGGCCACAGGTGTTCTGTGCTGGGCATGTATGCATCTGCTGAAAGAACACGTTACAAGCTGGACCAAAGAACTTTTTCTTTAGAAACTTACAGTGACTATTTATTCTTTGTTGTTTATCCTAGTACAACTTATAGTGAAGCGAGCTGCAAATAATGGAATACAGGAGCAGATTTATCAAGCTTACTTTTGCTTTTATATATTCAATCAGGAGCATCTAGCTAATTCTCCATGAAGAAATGCATACTCTTTAGCCTATAATTAACATGAATGCAGAACCCAGAGACTCTGTTTCCATTTTCTAGATGTAAATTCTGGTGAAATAAGGCAATGTCGTGATTAAGAAGAATTCTGTAACTTGAATGATTGAATTAGAACCTTCTTCCAGATATGGCCTATTACAATTTTACGTTATACACTAAATGACTGCATGGGACCTTGTAGACTGTACTAAGCTTTTGCTCATTTATTGTGTTATGGGATTTTCATCTGTGAAAGCTATGAGGTACCAGAGTTCTTGACTGTTCCTTGCTTGCTAGAATGGTACTCCATATTTAATCTAGGAGATAAATGAGCTTCTCAGTACCAAGGTGGGCAGGACTGTGATAAAGGAAGAACTGGATGATTTTGTGGATTGGAGTAGCAGCAAGAAATGTAGTAGAACAAATGCAAAGATGTACAGTCGGGGACTGTACATGAATCTTTGCTGTAAGGTAGAGATTTATAATTTGAGCATGACAGATGAGAAGAGAGATCTCGTTATAGTCACAGGTTACAGGACATCTGTGAACTGCCAACATGAAGTGCAATGCTGTTCTAGGACTGATTCAGTAAGGTATTTTTATGCAGAGACAAAAATGTCAGAACCATTGTACAAGGGAGTGGTGAGACTTAATTTAGCATGTTATGTGTTGCTGCTGTCCCCTTTATTTAAAAAAAAAAAATTAAACTTGAACAAATGTAAAGGCAGCCACTATGGTAATTAAGTCCGAAGAAACCTATCACATGCAAACAGATTAAAGAAGCTGCCTTTTATTCCTCAGTGTCTGCTGTCACTCTTTTTTTCTTTCTTTCTTTTTTTTCTTTCAATGTACAGCATCCTAAAATGCATTTGGAAGTGGGAATTTGGGGTCATTAAAAAACATTAATTGCTTTAGAACAGTTGCTTTGGAAAAACTTGTTATCAATAGTGCCAAAAATAGTGACAAAATAATAGTCTGCTCATGCAACAATGGTACAGCTGAAATTGAGAAACAGATTTACATGGCTCACAACACCTGCAATTCTACTAGCCATAGCACCTTCTTTCCTTTTCTCATTTATATGGTTTTCCTATAGTCTATCATAATTATTAATCAAAATAAAGGACGAACCTTAAATACTTTTCCTATGCACTGCTCATGTAGTTGAATTTGACATGCTGAGGGGTGGTGATGGGGAGGGGTCATGAATGAACAGGAAAAAAAAAAATTGGCAGAAAGAAATAGAAACCTCTGTCATGTGAAAACTTGCTTATTCATGAACATCATAAAGCCCCTAATTTTTCTGAGACCACTCACAGTGCCAAAAATGGCAGCATGAGGAGAAATGTGTCCAAGAACAAGCATCAGATGTGAGGCTATATGATGTCATAGAATCATTATGTCACTCAATGCCAATTGATTTCTAGGGCTGATTGCAGGCAATCATTAATCGCTTTGTATTGAACAGCATGGTAGCTCCATCACATCTGGGGCAAGTACAAGTGGCACCTATTTAGCCAACATCCTGCTCTCAGCAATTTCATACTTCGTCTTTCAAACTAAACCAAACTGCTAGACCATGCAGCAAGATTATTCTAATTTCCCCCTCCCCACCGTGTGTGTCTTATTTTTCCTAGGAATTTAAATAGTTGAAAACCTTAGCTTACTTGTAAGTTCAGTGTTTCCTGCTCATACTGACAATAGCGTGCCACTGAACAAGGAGGCATTAATGGAGCAGCTGTAAAAATATTTAGAATTTCTGAATATTATTATGCTACCCTGTGCGTTTATCAGAGAGGAAAGTGACATAATATGAGGAGTGTTCCTTTTTTACACATCAGTATTGGAAAAAGTTGTTGCAAGTAAGGTGTATGCTCAGAGTCTGGTATTAGAATAATCTCACTGAACCCAGAGGTTCATTTACTATATGTAGTGAATATTAAGCAAGAGCATTAGGATGTATATTATCAAAGACAAAATGTCTTGGGAAATGGGAGCTAATTGACATGACATATTAACTATAGACGCTGCCCTATGGTGTTAATACGATGCATTTATTCTACCATTCCTTTCTAGTTTAGAAACAGACATATTAAATCTGATAAAATGTTTCTGGTGAATCCCACGGCATTTTATAATAATGAAAAATTTCCTTTTGCTTTTCTCCATGTGCCTGACAATCACGAAAACTTACTTAGACATGTTACATCAAATTGGAATATTTTTAAATATAAATGTTTCTCATTAGCTGGGTTCTCGGACAGTCAAAGTGATTGGTAGCAAAATGTTGCATTCCTATGAGATTATTAAATACTTTGGCCTTCTGTAGTCATTCTTCTCTAAGGATTGTAGTAATTCTTTTGAAATCTATGCTTTATCTCTGCAGGTTCCACTATTTATTTTGTCAGTAACTTCAGTTGTGATGGTTTGCTGTCAATCATCCATTGTCAAAAGATAAGTGGATTTCCTAAAATATTCTGTTGGTGCTGTCCCACAGCTGAGGAAGAATTTACTTGCAGACTTTGGTTTTATAAATGAGACATAACTCATTAATGAACTGGGTCATCTGTTGTACACACACTAACTCAAGAAGTTGTTTCTGTAAGGCAAGAGTAAGTGTAGCTAAAGATGACTTGTAATCCTAATGTCTTCTTAGAGTCTCCTTAACAATAGTCATTGATATGAACATAAATTACTGTTATTACATACTTAATTTTTTATGGTACCTAATTAGATAATTTTCCAAAGAACTTTTTATCACATGTGTTTTCATTAATTAACATTACATGTCGTTAGCAGTCAGCTCTGCTTGATCAAAGACAGGTAAGTTGTAGCAAGATTCGGAGAAACAACATAACATTTACTAATTATATTATTGATTTTATGGTCTGAAGAATCCTAATTATATGTGATACAAACTGGACCTAACTGAGCCTGCTGGGGGTACTTTGAACATGAGCAATTCCTGGCAGTTCTGAACATCTTGCTTGCATAAATCACTTCTGGGCCTGATTGTGCATCTGTTTTCAAAGGTGATGTTTTAATGGACTTTGAAATCTGAAAAAGTGCATTCTGTGTGGCTCCACATGAAAGAGGAAAGAGATCTGGGATTTTTTACCCCTGATTTTAATCATTCCGAAAATATTTTAGATCTGTAGGCGGATACTTTTGAACACTGGAAGTAATATGGCATGGTTGATTTTAATTAGCAGGCCAGTCTAATACAGAATTTCCCATAGCTCCCTATGACTTCTTTTTTTTCAAATGAGTTTTTAGTACTTTCTTCAAAGTTAATGATAGATCCAGACTTTCAAAATTTTAATTTCATGTGAAGGTAAAAAAATAAAAAAAACCCCACCAAGTCTTGAGGTGAATATTTGATTAGAACAAATGCAGATCTGAGAAACAGGAGAGACCTCAGATGTGTCTTATGTAAGACACATGTGTAAGTGCTTTCATAGAAAAATGAAAAGGAATTTAGATCAATGACATAATCATGAAATGTTACTCTTGCCCTTAATTGCTTATACTTAAGAACATGAAAAGCCTAGTTTTTAAAGCATGTGCCTGAGTATGTAATTAGCCTATTCAGTTGCATGAAATTTCAATTTACTCTCAATTCATGATAATAAGGTGATACATTGCTAGTAAATATTTTGTTTAAATTGAAAAGTGTGAACATCTTTTAGAGCTAAACATCCATATTTCCAGCTGGCCTTTTTGTGCCTGTTTTCATTGAGATGTTATAAGATCTGAAGGGGATATTTTGACCAAATCCTTCTGAGGAGGAACTTAAAGACAATAAAATACTCTGCCAGAGTCAATATTTCTTTTTTTTTAAAAAAAGTGTCTGAAAAAATGAGAATTGTTTACTCTTATTTTTCGAAAACAACTTTCAATTTTCATATGTTCAAGCTCTTTGAGTAACATTCTAAGAGCTTCTGACTGCTCTGGTTCCCACCTACTCATTCCTACTCCCACCTGATGTTTGACTTGCTAGTTAGCAAATAAAGAATCAGTCTGAAAAACGAATGACTGGGCTGGTGGGTGGGCTCCAAATTTAAACAAACAAACAAAACACATCATATCCCCGTACTTCATTTGTGTCTGTTGTCTACTTTGGCATAGGATGAAGAGGTTTTGTTCCTCAGTAGATGAGACTGGCCAGCATAAGTTATGAAAAATATTTAACAATTAATAGTTAACCATTACACTGTGCATTTACATCTATTTTTCTTCTATGAAAGACTGTCAGAAATAGGATGTTGGGAAGAAGGACTTGTTCCATTTTACCAGGGGCAAGGCTGAGGCAAGGGCAGCTCAGAGTGTACACACAGCCATTGGTTGACAAGTGAGCTTGGTACACAGTACTGCTTTATTCTATTCTACTTGTTTCTTTGGCACTCATCGCTGTAATACCTGAGACCTAAACTCTTGGTTCTTGCTATTGTGTGTGGGTTGCAAGACTAGCTTTATTTTCCTAGTTCATATCAGAGACTTTTTTTGAAACAAGTAGTGAAGTAAGAATGCCTTAAGACAGAACAAGGTAAATAATTTCCAAGGTGCAGAGCATAAGGCCAGAAGTCTAGACACATGTACTGTTTTGACTTGCAACCCACTCTCCTAGGGGGATTCAGAACAGGGCAGCAATCACAGGCCTGAAAGCATGGGTGTTGTAGGGAATCAAGCTCTGTGTTCCATCTTTATGTGGAAGAAAGCCAGTACACACTCTTGTTTGCTTGGTAGAAAATCCAAAGGATATTGCAAGGTGTATTACCAACATAGTTCTCAAGAATCAGTGAAAGGAGCAACTCAGGAGTTATTTGAACAGCCCAGGATATAAAACAGTAATTGATGATTTATTCAAATTTGTGCTGTATTTATCTATTTATCCTTGTAGCTGTCAGTTGTTTAATTGGACAGTGATTACTCTGTCCCAAGGAGTTGGCTCATACATACCTGTTGAACATCTTCAACTTTGTATGTCACAGTTATAACAGTAGTAAGTCATGTAAAGTGTTGATTTAGGAAGAGATAAGATCTAGTTCAGCTTCTCCCTATTTGAAGAAAGGAATGCCATAAAATGAAGCAATGCTGTGTGCGATGAAAGACGGGAGGAAGAAAAGGTGGCTAAGATAGATGAGTAATGTGCAGGCTAGTAAGATTCTAATGGGTGGCAAGAAGAGAGTTTATAACCACCAATCTTGCTTCCACTGTTCCTAAACATTTTTATGCACAGAGAAAACTGTTTTCTTCTGTGGTAAAGGATGGATCATCAAATCGTAAGACTGTGACCCTTCACCCTGCAACGCATGGCAACCTGGAGTCCCAGCAGATGCTAAAACTTGTAGCTAAGAGCCTAGAAACTGCACAGGTTCCCTTGGAGATGGACTTAGTGAAGTTGCAGTTTAAACAAAGAGAGATGCAATTGCCTGAAGTGAGTTTTGTGAAGGGGAAGTGGAAAGTGGTTGTTGATCTTTGGTAGAAGTGCCCATACAATTTTAAATGGGATTATTTAGAGGGGGGGTTGGCAGCAGTGTGTAAGATAATAAGACCTTGGAGATAATGAGGAGGTCAGAAAAATAGCTGAGGAGGGAAATAGGACTCACAGGATGTACCTAAAGAACAGGGGTAGATGGAAGGAGATGAACAGTCTGTGAGGAGCTTAAAAGACCTTCATCATTGCTGTGCTCTGGAAGGGAGATGATGATTAGCTCATGCTTACAATTATAAGATTTCCACAAGTATGCTAACCAATACAAGAGTCTCAAAGCTTATGCTTTTCTGTGCTGAAGATTATATCTGATAGGAGAGGAGAGAAGAATGGGGAACTACTTGTTTCCTGCCAGCCATTACCTTGTGTGCCTATTTTGTGGACAGGAGGACTTACATTATGTTTGGTTTTGTTTAGCAGCATACATGTAAGTGATATCTGCTCGGATAATATCAACACAGAGTAAGCTGTGTTAAGTTTACGATACATTGAGTTAAAAAATGTAAAAACAACTTTTAAGCTCCTATTTTTATGCCTCTGTGAAGGGATTAATAAAGCACGCACAGGGAAGAGTTCTCTAATCTGAGTGCTGTGGATGTGAGAGCAAGCTACAAGGAGGGCTATGAGTAAAAAGACCTAGCAGATGAGATTATATATATATATATATATATATATATATATAAGATCTTGATGAGGGAAGAATGTAGAGAGAAAAGTTTATTTGTCTTAACTTGTGAAAAAACTTGATTAGTACATCTGTAAAATGATGGAAGTTAAGCCCTAAAATTACCCCATAAACTCTCTCTCTCCTATAATTTTTATTAACATTTTTTCTCAAAGTAGTTAAATAAGTTTTCAGTGCCACATTTAGGAGGAGGGGGAAGAGGAAGGCAAGGTAGTAGCATGCACCAGTTATTCAGATCTGGTTTTGTCCATAGGGATTTTTCTAGCTACTGATTTTCTGCCAGAAGGAAAATACTAGCTCTAACCTGAGTAGCTCCAGTACCATCTGTGTCTGATGACTGAGCTGGTAGATCCAAATTCTCTCCTGATACAAATTGGCACAGTGAACTCAATGGAGTTCAGCCATTTACACCAGTAGAGACCTTGGCCCTTACATCTTCTTTGCTTTCATTCTGCCTGAGATAGTCCCCTGCAGCCCCTCCGTTCTTTATGGCTTCGCTCTTTTTGATATATTTATGAATGTTCCTCTCCTGACTTTATGACAGATACTTTGCACAGTGCCCTGTTACTGTAAGCCAGGTGCTTTTATCCTTAATGAACAATTTCCTGGAAAAAAAAAAAAAAAGAAAAGAAATAAACAATAGATAAAGTAGGTCATGGAGACAGCAGAGTCAAGAGCTTTGCATAGTGATGTAAAATTAAATAAGTCTGGGGTCATGTTCTCATTTATCTCTCCAGTTATTGCTCTAACGGTGTCTGTGATGGTTCCTGGAAAGGTGAGGATGTTTTGGGAGACTGACTGGATCTGCTGGGAATTTTGGTTGCAGTCTCCTCTTCTCTCCACTCTGCACAGAGGAGAAAACCAGCACAGAAGTGTAAGACTTGGATGTTATGAAAGAGCATTTGCAGATGCTGCTATTGCCCATCTTAACCCGTTGAGACCCATCTTAGTGAAGTTGCAGTTGGCTACTGCTCTGTAGCTGAATGAAGATTGTTCATGGTGACTGTCCTTGGTTATATAGCTTTAAGGTTTACAGTCAGTGGTGGGTGGTCGAGAGATGCAAGTTTAAGTCTAGATCGCAGAGATATTTTGCTTCTTGAAGTGACCTATATTCCTGAGCCCCGCGGTCAGCCCAGTTGGCACAGCACTCCTCTTTTCTGGTCCACAGCTGGGCTCACAGGGGAATCGACGCATGGAGAAGGGATTTGATGTGTGTCTGAGTCTTGACTTGACATGGAGCCAGGCCTTTGCTAGGATATAAACCTGGCCTCACATTTGAATATGCATCTTAAGCTTTCTTTAGAGGTGTTTTGAGAGACTAGCTTTAGGCACTTTGAGTAGGTTCCTTGTTACCAGCACATGTGACCAGCTGGTGGATAGTTGTGAAGCAATATTTCTGCAGCATGTCCCTTCATAGCGGTGACCAGCAGTAATTGCAAAGACCTTCTTCACACACCATGACCTCCTCCATGGCCTCAGCTTTCTGTCTTAGAGAAGGGCAGATCGGTTCAGCCTGCTTTCCATGTTGGATGCTTAAACCTTAGAGTTTATTTCTAGGCACCTAAGTAACTGGCCTAATTCTCACATAGAGATATTTGCGCATGCTCTGAAAATCAGATAAATTACATGGACTCCTAGCTTTAGGCTTTTAGCTTTGACGTGATTGAACCAAATACCATTCCTCCAGTATTGATAGTGTTCCAGAAGAAGCACAGGAAAGCACAAAGGATTATTGCAGCTTCTGAGGAAACCTCTCGTATTTCAAGTCAAACTGGCAGTGTTTAAGTAGCCACTCTAATTCTTAAGTCATTAGAAATCTAAAAATTGATTTAAGATTTGTCTTGCTGTTTAGCAGACTTTAATAGAAAAAGTTATACTCTGTATGGGCCAGTCAATGTTTTTAATAGTTATGAAGTTAAAATTTTCAAGAGGCTAACAGGGAAATAGAGTACAGGAAGAGAACATCTGCGTGCTGTTGTAACAGAGAATGCCAGGGAGGATAAAGCACTGGGAAAACCCAGAGAACAGATGAAGATATATGTTATTGTACCAGTGGGATTAGTAAAGGTATAGATGCATAGGAAGCAAACATTATTTTCTTAATGTCTTATGGAAGAAACTGAAGATAAAAAGCTTTGCCCTGCCTGCAGCATTTTTGAAAATACGTGTTTAGTTTCAGTATTCATTTTATTCCACTGTTCGGTTTCATTTTGTTTGGATTACTACCTTAAAAGTTCAAGGCATTCACCAACTTTAAAACCAAATTGAAAAAAACGAATCTGGTTTCTCAGTGCAGCTCCAAGGCTTGCAAATCAGCCTTCTTCCATAAATACTGCACAGTTTCTGGAAAAGAAAAGACAGGTCTTTAAATGAAATATGAGATATAGCATTGGGATGTGATAGTGCTGCTGTAGATCAACAGCCATCAATCTGTGTTACTTAATTTGTCCCTGGCTCAGCTGTTCACTCTGCTTGGGACTTTTTTGTTGTTTGTTTTGCTTTATTTTCCTCTGAGATAAATGAAGACAAAAAGAAAGGGCCAATTGTTCTTGACAAATAGAAGCAATTTTTAAAAATATACCATAAAGGATATTCTATATTTTCAAACAGCACTTTTTTTTCTGACTTTCACAGCACTTCACAGAATCATACTTAATTTATTTGACTGCATGTATTGTATTTCATTGCTTGTTACTCCTATTTTCAGGTCAACTTCATGTGCACTCTTTAAATGCTGTAATAAAATTCTGTTGGAATGATTGGGGTTTTTTAGCTAAATACTTAGAAACATATTCCTCATCTGGGCATGCCTGTAACGCTTAGGTTGCTTTATTTATCCTGGGTGTTCTGGGGATACAAGGTCTTTGTTGCTCTAAATGTCTAAGGAAGCATATGTTGTAATTGTTTGACATCTTGAACATGGATTAGGTGGGTGGCTATATGTAAGCAAGCTAACTTGAGTTCTCAGGAGATCAGCTTTTTGATGTGTGTCAGCTTACTTTCTGTTCTGAAGTACTGTATGTGAAGGGATATGTGAAATATGCATGGGATAGTGAATATAAATATACTGTTAAATCAGTAGAGAATGTGACTCCCCACACAGTTTCAGCAGCCTTAAAATTTGACTATGCAAGAAGTCTGGGATCAGTACTGGGGAACTACAGCACTGGCTGTCTTCCTGTTCCGTCCCCTTACAGCAATGGTTAAATGGGGACATCAGAGTAGCAAGGTTAAGCAAGCAAATGCATAAAGTGGTTCTTTCTGACTTTTTTTGTTTACCATGTTTTAATTCAGAGGGTTCAGAGATGACTGGCTTGGGAGGATTTCTTGCAGGAGGTCGTCTTTTGTTGAAATACTGCAGCATACCAGGATTTTGCCTTCAAAGCCTGCCAGCACCAACTTGCTTTTGGCAGAAAGTGCCAGTGGAATGTCAGCCATCTCCCTGTCCTAACTGGCAGGGCTTGGAAGATAGTTCAGGGCTTAGGCGCTACAAGGAACAGTAACATTTCAGTGGACTTGAGTTTGGATTAATAACTTAAAGGGCCAAATGTTCAAAGGGCTAGCTTCCAATTTTACACTGGTAGTTGAGTAAAAGCACAAATTTATGGGCAGAAAATCACAGATAATTTTTTTCCAAGCTGACCTTTCTGGAAAGGAGCCAGCAATTATCTGTTTTTGGGCACTATTTCAGCAGCATTTTTAGGTGTTGGTAATGTAATATTTTCATTAAATTTCTGCTGGACTATTGATTAACTGTTATTTAAGAAAAAGAAATTTAGATTGTAATGAATAATAGCTTCTTGGATTGGTGCTTGTGCTTTGCACAAGTGTGCATGGATTTGAGCTTGTGTAAGTACTGATAAAGTAAGTGTCTGCATTTCTTTGTGTGTTGATGTTGATCTCATAGACTGGATGGATAATGCCAAATGTGTTTATATCTTGTTGCTTCAGTATCTAATCACTTTTCAGTTTGTAATATACTTATTCTTAAAGCACCTGGCAGGTTGGTCATTCATCTTCCCATTTTCTGTGGAAGATACTGAGACTTTGA
This sequence comes from Falco rusticolus, assembly GCF_015220075.1. NCBI lineage: Eukaryota > Metazoa > Chordata > Aves > Falconiformes > Falconidae > Falco > Falco rusticolus. The sequence continues at coordinate 5,685,106 of NC_051193.1, forward strand.
GAAATTGTATGTCCTTAATTTCCCCTGAAGTTTCAAAGCCTGGTGTTGGATGGTGTTTGGGTGCCTCTGAAGGCTCAGAGCTAGCCTACAGAAAAGACTAGATGCAGAACTTGGGTGGAATTTGAGCTACCCCAGTCTAGCTAACTTTGCTAACCTGGTGTCAGGCCTTAAGTCTTTGACAGTATGATTTTAAACTCAGGTCCTCTGAATCCTAAACACGTGCCAGCCTTTGTCTTGATAAACAAGTTTCATTACCCGTAACTAAACTAATTGTCTGTATTGCTTGCCTAGTGGCATGTCTCTGTGGTATTTTGACCCAATTTTCCTCTGAGAACACCAAAGGAACAATCCTGAACTTCCAAAAATAACATTTGATAGATTGGGAAGAGCTTACTTCATTATTTATTCCTGCTCTGCTCTAGCCAAGCTCCCTATGACTCCAGTGGAAGTCAGCTTATATGAGTGTTTAGCATTGAAGCAGATCTTCAGACTTCATAAGATACCTGTGGAACTGTAAGAGTGTTCACCACAGCAATTGCAACTCATGCTGATATATTTTAGAGCTTAGGAACTTCTAGCAATTCAAGAGGTTTGGACATTCAGTTCCCATTAAAATCAGCTCCCCAACCAGTTTTGAAAAACTGAACAACTGTGGTTCAAAACGTAAGGGAGAGTCGTGAGGGCACTCTAGTACTTAGGACCCCAGTGCATTTATCAAGTCTTTAAAAGAAAACCTCTAAAATTACATCTTGGGAAATGGAATTAGTTCTTTGTACTAAACAGCACCTACTTCACTGAATGGTGTAGCAGAGGTGACTGCTGCTAAGACTAAGCAAACGGGACTGAGAATGGAGCTCTTCATACTTTTCCTTGATGACTTCCCCATAAACGGTGCAAATCTCTAAATTTTACTTTTATTCTTTTATTTCCCAAGCCATGTTAACTACAGAAAATACCGTAGAATTGTTTAATTTGTTTCATTCCCAGCATTTACTGTAACTTCAGCCGTGAGCTGTGGTTGAGTAGCAGAGGAGCATGGTTAACTTTCACAGAGAGCATAGAATACTTTTATCCTGAAAAGTTAAGGTTTCTGCTTAAGTCTATTGGCATTGCCATTATGGCTAGGACAAGGAACAAGCTTGTCTCCATCGTATGAACTCAAGTGTAAGTTAAGAAAGTTCCTAGTTTTGTACATCTTGTTGGTCTGTAGGTCCTAGCTTGTGCCACTGCTGGGATTGGCCTCTTCAAGGAACTGAACTGTACAAACTGGTCCTGTGCCATGAGCCTTCACAGGATACTGTCAAGGAAACCTGCTGGAAGTCAATAGCAGTTGTGCTGTCCTGGTCAGCTGCGTTTCTCCCCTTGGCTGTGTCACCTCCAGGTGACAGGAGACATGTCTAGTAATGGTGTCAGGGACACTTGTGAATAGTAGTGGCTCCTGTATCTACTCCAAGTATTTCCAGCTATTGAACTGCCTTCTTGAAATCACAGGCAGACGTGCATGCAACCCTTAGAGAGCAGTGCTTAAGGAGAACATGGAAAAGCTGAATATATGACTGACAGCATGGATTTTCTAGCACAAATTATAGACCAGTTGTTTTGCCCTGTGTGTAAGGGATAATAATTTGTCCTCATTACAGTGAGTCATAAAGGCTTAAATAGAACCTGTTAACTGAAATATCATCTTTTAACAAAAGCAGCTTCTTGTCTACTATCTTCCTGCATTAATTGTGCAAGATGTCAGTAGAGGGAACCCAGAAAACTGGTGCGTAGTCTGGTGTTTCTGCTAGTTCTTCTATCACTTGAATTTCTCTGTGCTCAGATGACAAGAATCACATTGTCAGTGCTTTTGTATTCAGTACCTGAGCCTTACTGGAAGTGTTTATCTGTTTAAAACAGCTTTAATTTTCATTAAAACCAAAACAAAACCACAACCTGTCTTTGGCAATATTTCTTTTGATTGTGGCAACAATTTCTAGAGGTGATTAGTGAGTCTGAGTGGCTTAGTTCTTGCCTGCCCAGATTAAAACCACCTGTTTCTTAGCATGCATTCTGAGCTCTGCATATTATTTAGCCCTTTCGTGGTATCTCAAGTTATTAATCACAAAGTGAGACATCCAAAAAAATCCTGATCAGTTTTGAAACTCATGGCCTCATTTAGCTTTCATAACAGCTTGTTTCTAACAAAATCTGATGTAGAGCCAAATGAAGTGTGTGTTTAAATGATCCCTTGCCTAAACTATCATGAAAATTTCAGATGGGATGAGAAGGAGGAATGCCACAGAGGGCAGCTTGTTGGAAGCTTGCTACTACTTAGAGACTAAAATAGTGTAATCAGCAAACACTCAGTCACTTTAATGCTTCTTCAGTGAAATCCAACTTTTTTTTTTCTGGCTTAACTATTCTCTTGCATTTTCTTCAATTGCTCATACAGAAATACTAGAATACATTTTAATTTTGATGCACCTAGATTTTCCTATTTGGTAGAAACTAAAATAAAGAACAGAATTAGGGATAATTACTTGATAAATACAATACAGTTGTGAAGAATCAGTATGGCTTTGTAAAGGCTTCACAAGTTGTTAAAGCTCTTTGAAGTAAACATGTGGATCAAGAAGATCTGGTTAGCTTTCCAGAAGGCTTTTGCAAGGTCTTTCATCAAACTTCCTGAAAGAAACTGAACTTTCTTGTTGCAATATTAAAGAAGACAAACCAAGTTGTTTGTATGATAGAAAATGATAGAAAACAAAGTCTGAGAATCAATGATTGATTTCTAACAGAGGAGCAAGGAGGAGTCAAATTGAGGAGGCAGAGGGAAAAACAAAGTAGTTCGTACAGTATGTGGCTAAGATGTGAGACCATCACAGGATGTTATTGGCACTAAAATTTAAATTTAGGGGGTTGAAATTTACATTTTAGTGGACCAAAAACTGTTAGACAAATTATTGGAATAGAATCTATCACATGCGATTAAACACAAAGATACCACTTGTGGCAGAGGAAGTCACAAAGTTGCAAACTGCTGGAAGCTAGAAAGGTTTAAAAATGATCTGTTACTGTCAGCAGTCATCTTACACTCTTTTCTAGGTATTTGCTGTGGCTGAAAGCAGGATAGTGGCCTTCAGTCTGATAGCACAATTATGATATGTAATCGTTTGGAATGGTTTATCTTATTTCTGTCTTAATTTATTTCTGCTCCCCCAAACACACTTTCTTTGACTCCATACGTTTTCTGTTTTCCAAATTGATTCCTTACAGGACAGGGCCAAGCAATTTCCGAAGAGCTTTCTTCTGCTATCCTCTTAATGTGCTGTGTGTCTTCATGTGCTGATAGTCTGTAAAAACAGGATCCACTAGGATTTTTTAGCACTTTGAGGTAAGACTTTTTAAAATGGTTCTTTGTTAAATACATTGCATCAAAATTTGTGGGAAAAATTTAGCTTGGTTTAGTTGACTGCATATACATTTAGACATCTAAAGGAATGATCTTCAAAGGTATATAAGGATTTAAGAACATTGCATCCTAGTGAAAGATACTTCTGTAGATGTTTTCCCTAATAACAGCTGGACACCATATGAGGGTTTTTTGCCTAGTTTAGAACCCACTTCATCCCAAATTGAGAGAAAAGCATTAAATTTAGAATTCTGTCATGGACTAGAAATTCTGTTTGAATTTCATGTCAAAGTCATGTTACAAAATATTTTATGACAGAAATGTCAAAATGAAATGTTCCATTACTTCTGCCCATGAACAGGCAATTCTTAGAGTGGTCATTTTTAGTTAAATTTTCTAGTCTGTCATGCAATGAAGCAGAGGAGAAATTTAATCTGTGGTTTTGGTTTTGGTTTTCCTTTTTCTTCCAACCATTTAAAGTATACACTAGTCCTCTTTCACAAGAATATTACCAAACCCAGGTCCTCAAGACCTAGAGAAAACTTTAGAGGATACTTGCCTCACCCAACAAGGATTCTTTGGAGTCTTATTTTCTTTGCATGTGGGTTGTAATCTTGTGGGGTACTGTCGTCTTCAGTTTATGTTGTACAAACTGCAAAAGAGAGTAACAAACTTACTTTTGTCCACACTTCATTGTACTTCATCCAGTTTAAAGGGTTGTCTACATCTTCTGGTCACTTTACAAACCCCAACAGTTTCCTTAATAAAGATTTTTGTAAAGTGAATCCACAGACAAATATGTCAAAACTATTACTTTTTCTATAGCTAAGATCTGGGGCTTAACAGTGAAAGTGTGTTTGCTTGCTTTTGTGATGGAACCAGTGACCTGTATCAATATTGTAGGTGAAATACTGAAATAATATTCAAAAAGTAGCAAGATATGTGAAAATGGCTTAATGAGTAACAGATACTTAACCTAATCAGTTATAATTAACAGAGAGTGAGGCACTTGCAAAAAATCACCAAATAATATTTTGGATTGGAAGACCCTCTTTTTTTGCCAAATTGCACCTAAATTGACTTCTTTCACCCCTGAAAAGAAAAATCAGGCCTAGAAAGACAAAAAGTTAAGAGTCTATTTAGGGATAGCACAGAGGACCTGTGTGTCATTTATTTTCTTGTTAAGCTTGAAAGGCTGCCTGTTCTCAGGAGAGTGGCAGTGACAGACATTGGAAATGTTTATATAATTTGGCTATTTCTTTAATGAAGTTACAGGCATTGTCCCCCTGAAAGGCTGATGCTGCTGCCTTGGAGAATATGTTCCAAACATTAAATGCAGTGCAGGAATGTAGTATGTATTACAGTGAGCAATAAAAGCTGGGGAAAAAAGTGTGTTAAATGTCATTACTGGATTCTTTTTTGATGTTGGTTTTTAATATATGTGCTTCTATTTTTAGAGTTTTATTCTGAATCTTGTAATAGCAACCATTCCATTTTGGTATGAGGTCTTTTCTATTAACAGTGATCAAAGTGAAATATTTCATTTGAGTTAGAAAAAGAGGCACTTGAGATGAATGAGGTTCTGCTGTATTTGGAGAGTTGGATGTTTCTGATATACGATCTGACTTAGAAAGTTAGAAAACTAATTGCACAAAGCAGTTCATTTATAAACAGATAACAAAATAGCATTAGCATTAGAAGCTTAGCAATTTTGAACCTCTTTCTTTCAAATGATGATTTGTTGTTCGGTTTAAAACTAAACTGATACATTGTTTTCTTTAAGAACAAACTGAGATCTCTGAGAACTATAGAATTCAAATATATGGCTGCTTTAGTTAAATGTGAAAACTTCGCTAGGTAGAAGTCAGACTGTCTTTCTGCCTCTAATTTAGGGATAAACCCAGGCAGTTGATGTTCTGAAGGAGTTAACAAACTGAGCACAGAACTATGTTTTGATTGAACACACCCACACCCACACTCTTTTCTTAAGGATTGTATTTCTCAAGCAGTTCTGCCCTGTTCATTCTTTGACCATTTCTGTTGATTAGAAGCAGGCTTTTCTCTAGTCCTATTTTTTCAGTCTTGCCATGTACCAAAGGTGTAGAGAATGAAGAAAGGGGTGTTTTGGGGTTTTTTTGCAACTTATAAATACAGTGCTCAGAAAAACTTGTCCTCTCTACTTTGGTATTGTTCTAATGGTAGCTAGTGTAATACATTAAAGGCATTTTTTGAATTTTTTTTATTAAAGGGCTGTCTGTCTTTTTGTTGAGCCTCATACTTGGGTAGCTCACATCTGTTGGTACATGATACGTTAAAAGAAAGTTCGATTCTACTCTCAGACAAGCTCTGAGATTTTGGACATTGGGTTTGTTGATCTTTTGTCCCATGAGCACTTGCAGGTCAGCCATTCAAGGCACTTTTCCTCCATGGAGGAAGTAGAGTCTAGGACAAGTCTATCATATGTCTTTTCAATAAACAGAGATACCTCTCATGTCCTTATCTCGTCAGCCTACTTAATTTCCAGAGTAAGCTTTTGCATTGTTGCCATGGGAGTTTGAAACAGCCTGCAGGTAGAGAATGGTCACTCATAGACTTAAATCCATTTCATGAGGAACATTAACATTAAATCATGTTAATTAACATTAATATGGCTTACATGGCTTAAGGCCTATCTTCGGGTTTAGCAGAGCTCTAGGAATAATTTAAAAGATGAGCTATTATTCCCATTGGGAACTTGACTTCGAATCCACTAAAGGCAATGGGTGTCCTTGAACTAGCTAAGAAGGCTTTGAATTGGGAGGTAATTTCAGATCAGCTTTCCTGGCTATCCCTCTGCTGTTCATTCTGCTTTCTGATGACTTCTTTATGCTGGGCTGTATATCAGTGCCATGCAGAGCAAACCCCTTAACATCCCTTTTGCTGTTCTGGACCAAGAGGCAATGAGCCATGTGGTTTTTAGATGATCACATGAGGATTCAGTCTATTTTTAGGAAAGTCTTGTTGCCAAGAACAATTTCTGGGACTTTTGATTTGAATGGTGGATTATGTGACGATGTAAATGCCTGAAATGGAGATCTAAAAATATTTTTTACTGACTTAATGTTTAACAGATTAACACCTCTGATACAGTTACATTTAGAAGCAGCTGTGTGTTTCCTAACTGTTTTGTAATTTTGACTGATGTCATTGGGAACCTCTAGGCAAACACCATGACTTGGGTTTCAAAGCCCCCGGTGAGCAATAAGTAGATATAAGTTGGTACACTTAATAGATGAACTGTAAGGTGATGAAGAGACCACACCTAATTTTATACAATCTGTTTCTAGCTTCAATTCAAATATTTTTATTTCATGTTTAGTGTTCTGCATAATGTGACCCAATATGTTGGCCTCCGTCATTTCAAGTGATTCCCCTCTAAGACTTGAAAAGTGGATTGATTTTCCTTCAGTCATCTAATAAACATATGTCTCAGATCTAGCCTAATATATTGACATGTGTAAAACTCATTTAAATAAATCAAAGGGGGTATTTGAGTATTCTTCCATTTGCCTATAGGTTAATGGAAGAATAGATTGTTTTAATACTTGTTACTTATTTTGTTGGTGCAGACAGCCAGGCAAAAAAATGATCAGTCAGAAATGTTCTTTGGAAGAATCATTGGGGGTATTGATATCTCAGGTGGCTTAATCATTAAATTAATAGGTTTTAGTAATTTTAAATGTATAAATTCCTTTTAGAATGCATTTGTACTTATATAAAAATTTACTGTTTAGTTGTTTGCTTTTTCAAGTATTTCAGTTTGTAAATAACTCCACAGTATTTGGATTTGCACAAAAGCAGGGATGAAAAGGCCTAGAAGGATGTTTTCTTCAAAATTGTCTTTAATGGCTATACTTTCTTTTCTTTATCTAGATACAACAATGGTGGCACATACGCTGTTCAAGCAGATTCTAAAAGGCTTTATTCTGTGTTTTCTGCTCAGAACTACTCTGTCCCTAAATCCAGATGATCCAAATGTTTGTAGTCATTGGGAAAGGTAATGTATAACATGCCAACATTTATATTTTTTACTAGCTGTTTCAGATTTTTACATTTAAAAGGCAAAATAAGATCTATAATTTGCTAAATATCACCCTGCCTCACAAAAGACCATGGATTTGCATGACAGAAATAGTACTTCTGGGTGCCTTTGAGGATTCGGATCATCCCAAAGAATTGGTTCTAAAGCTGGTGGTACAGACGGCATACCCCTGTGTCACCTGTCTGCTGAGCTGTGCTTTGGAAAGCTCCTCCATAGTTTCAGCTGGAGGACTGCACTCATGGAGAGACCTAGAGAAATGGTGGCTGTCTTGCTTTTTTCCAGTTGTTGTCAGGCAAGACTGTTAGAGTTTTTTACTAAGTTTTAAGCCCATCCTGCTGCAACATGCAGGCTTATTGCGTATGTCCTGAACTTTGTGGCTGTGTCTGCCAAGTTTGTGTCAGCATCAAAGAGTATCTGCATGAAAGCACTGAGAATTAAAGGCCCCAGTAATTCTTGTTCTTTCTATTGTTACAGTGTCCTACTCCTAAAAGTGGATCTGTGCTGGACAGTTCTTATGAGAACATAGAAACCCGCTAGCTTTGATAGGTTCACATTTATGCAGGGTCTGTTTGCAGAGACTAAAGTTCCTGTACACTTTAAGTTTAATTTGCTAAACCTCCAGTAATGTTCTGTGGTTTAGTTCCACGCAAATATGCAATACTGTACACTTTAGCAAAATAAACCCCTTAACAAGAGCAAAAATGCAATCATACTTTAATGGCACTGTGTTTTGAATTTAGAGGCCTTAATTACAGAATTAACTGTTTGTACGTAATGCAACTGCAAAGAAAAGACTATACAGGAAGAGGATTTTGCAGTCTGTGTTGTGAGGTGAAATGCATTCAGAGCACAGGAATAAAATATTGATTTTGTCTGAAGAAAGTCAGCAACCTAGAGACCCAATCAAGAAGAAACAAAAATTAAATACCAAAATTGATTGGTTGTACTGACCAAGATGACTTTGTTACTTAGATGTTAATAAATCAAAGGGAAAAGATTGTTAGGGCAATTGCTGGATAACAAATGGAATCATAAAATAATAATCAACATTTGTAAGTGTTACTGTCTTACATTAACAATGAGCAATATAAATATTTTACATTTTGGGATTAGTAGAAATAAAAACGTTATCACAGTTTGCTGGGTTTGACAATAAAGGGCAAAAGCAACACCTGGTAGAATCTCAGCTTGTCTAGAAGGGGCATGGCTAGCAGGGCAGTAATAGTCCGATGTTTGATTTCAAGACAATCAGATCCTCCAAGCAAATATTTTGGTATTACTTTACGGGTGCAATCTCACAGGGCTTAATCACATCAGCAGTCCTACTGATGAGAAGGAAATCACTTGGAGGATTAAGACAATCAATGTAATGAATGACTTGAAGGATCTAATTCCTGGGTCTTGACCCTGCCTAGAATGATTTCAGTATCATTCTCTAAAGATATCGTAGATCTGATAAAGTAGAGCTTGTTTCAAGATCAGGCCCCAAGATTGAGTCTCTTAAGCAGTGCACACTTACTATAGGGCGATACAGTGTTCTAAAATGACTGACACTAACAAGTCAATAAGATTTGTGTTCCTATATCATGTAAGAGACCTGGACGCTTTCACTATAATAATAGTAATTAATGTAGTACCTGTTGCATGAATAAGTAGTCTTTTGGGGAGGAGAACACTGAAATCTTAGTATTGTTGGAGCTCTGTGTTTTTTAATCGATTTGCCCAGTTTTTGTTTATGTCTATTCATTTGTACAAAGAGAGGCAACCCCATTCTAACTGTATGTCAAAGTGCTCCAAAACTAGATACCAGTTAACTCATGTTACAGTTTTCTGATAGTTCTGAGGTTATTTTTGCTACAAATTAAAAGGATTAAATTTGTGCAGAAAAATAAACACTCTTCAACCTTTTACAAATGATCCTATTTGGTGCACCCAATATTTGAAGTAATGATGCTGCTTCATCATAAAATGAAGTGTGAGCATCACATCATGCTAGCAAAATGCGGCAGTGCTGTTAATATGAGCTGTTATTAGCATTGTGGAATTCAAACAAAAAATCAGTCGTAAGGCAACTGAGACATTTTAAAAACATGGTGCATTCCTCTCTTTTAAAATTTGCACTATCAAGTTATCCAAATGCCCTTTTCACCTTCTAAACTACCATGAATTTTAGCAACATTAAGTTTCTTTTCCAGAAGGGAATGGTTTTATTACTCAGACTGAAATCTCTCTGCCTATTTCAGTTATGAAGCCCAAGCTGGAAGCATTTTCAAAATTTTCAGAAAGACCTGTGGTTGAAGGAAGCCCTTTTCTGGTTTTTGATAATGCCCCAAGTTTGTAAGACTATTGATTTAATTATTTTTCATACTGTTTTTAGATGAGTACCATATACAGAAACTGAAGCTTTTCATGTTGCAACAAACAGCTTTTCACTTTCTTTCTTGTCCACTCCTAGCTACGCTGTGACAGTACAGGAATCTTATGCTCATCCTTTTGATCAGATCTATTATACAAGATGTACTGACATACTGAACTGGTTCAAGTGCACTAGACATAGGTAAGAGCTAATCCCCAGGAATTTTACTTTTATTTTTCCTTTTTATCTCCTCATGTACCTTTTATTTATCCAATTTTTTGTCATATTCTAATGATATATACAGAAAGATGTATTTTAGTACAATAGCCAGGGTGTTTGGCATTCTAGGGCATTGGTTGAAGTAGATTTTTGCATGAAATTGGAGTGAGATTAATGGTAGTCAGTCTCTTACAGGGCCATTCAGGGGTATGTATCCTTGATGTTCACCCTGCCATGTGATTGGAAGTGTTTATTACATGATCAAACATGACCAACTATCTTTTCCAAGTGATCATTGCATATCCAGGTTGATGGTAGGAAGTCCCTGCAGCTCCTAAGTCTTGAAAATTCAGGCACTCAGAGGTTAGTGATAATTATAAATGGACCCATATTTGAAATACTGCACCCAAATCTGTATTGAAAATCAGGTAAAATGAGGATGGGTCCATTTCTAGCACTAAATGAAAGCTGATACCGAAGAGTTAACTTTTCCCAGGCTGCGAGATATCGCTGTTGTATTCATTCTGATTTCCAGCAGAAAAGTATCCTAATAAGCATCCACTAATATTTGCAATCTTTCAAGGGAGTTTTAGCAAGTTAATTGTTACCTTAACTTTCATGCATTCAGTAGCAAAGAGGTTGTTCAGCACCTTCCCAGTCTGGCTGGGGTTTTGTGTTTTAGCTTCTGCTTTACAATATGTGGAATTGAAAAGAGAGGCAGTGCTTTCTGGACTGTTGCGTAGACTGGAATGCAGCAGTGTAAATTCAACCAGTTTATCTAACATGAGGGACAATAGATTTTGTTCAATTTAGGCAATTTCAAATAAAGTAACATGAACAAAACTGTTTTGAAGTGTTAACTGTTAAAATATTCTCTATTAAATATTCCTTTTCTAGTGTGGTATCACTGCTAATGCTATGAGTAAGTCTAGAAAGCTACAGAATACTTAACACCTTTTAATTTATGTGGACTGTATATTGTGGTGGGGAAAACATGCTTTAAATACTGAATTGGAACTATAATATCATTTTGCAAGGCATTAGTGCCTTGGGAGGATTAGCAAGTAGGAAGAAATCACTTGGGGTTAACTTCACACTTTGTGTATTGAGAGGAGTTTCCACTATGGTGGTTTCTTGTGTAGCATGCTGGCACAGTGGTCTCTGTAGAAGGTTCTGTTCATTCCATTGATGATAACTGACCTTGCTGATGTGCAGAAATGAATCATTTATTCTTGAAGAAACTCCTTGCCCTTGATTTAGGATTGAGGAAATTTTTTGAAATAACAGTCCTAGGAAGGGCTATGGTGATTGACTGTCATGAGTATTGTGTTTATAATACAAGTTATATTTCAAGTTTCAAAACAAGTATTGATTTTTTTTTTATTGTGGCTTTTAATATCAAAAGCTTTCATGCATTTTAAAATAATTATTGAATGCTATCCTTACTATAATTTAACACAAATATAATTCCAACAGTAGGCATTGATTTTCAATATTGTCAAATGGCTTTCTGTCTTGCAATTTAGAATAAGTTATAAAACAGCATATCGAAGAGGACTAAGAACTATGTATCGGCGAAGATCTCAGTGCTGCCCTGGATATTATGAAAGTGGAGACTACTGTATACGTATGTACAGAGCTTTGATTCAGATGTGACAATTAAAAGTCATTTTTGGAGGAGCTGTAGACAAATTAAAGATGTATTGCAGTAGTAATATTAAGAGCTGATTTTCAGAGCTGCTAAGATTTTTCAGTTCCCACTGATTTCAGTCAGCAGTGCAGATACAGAACATTTTAGGTCATTTCAGGTATATGTATTTCAAGTACCTAAGTAAAATTTTGCTGAAATCATTGGGGAGGGAGTTAATCAAGTTCCTGAGTGCTTTCATGAATCAGACCTTACGTTAGGGAGTAATATATGCAAGTATGCACTAATGTTAAACAATTAGGGGGAATGAGAACGCTCTTAGGAATAAACTGTTACATAGTTTAAGAAGCAGTGTAAAGTTTTTGGCTTTTAACTTTGAGAGCTCTTACTTCAGGTAAGAACAGTTAAAATTTTATTGTTTTTCACACAGTTCCTGTCAATAATTTTGCTCTTTTTAAAGCTTTGCAAATGTCAGAAGCACTTTGTCCTAATTACACTGTGTAAGTAAATAAAAAGCTCTGGAGCGTGTTAGGTCAGTCTGAGGGGAGCAAAAAGCAGAATGGATCTTTCAGCAATGCCTAAGAGCTTTGTTAATTAAAAATGTCCTGTACATTAATGTCACGTGTTTTCAGGATTGCAACTTTCTAAGTACTTGGAGACAGAACACATTTGCTACACTTTGCTGTAAAGGAGTGTGGAGCTGGGGCTGTCTTGTCTACGTCTTATTAGAATGGGATTATGACATGAGAAAAACACAAGGAGGTTTTGATCAGCATCAGAATTCGAATTTTATTGACAGGTTTAGAATGCCATAGAATAATTTAAATATGAAAGTGATACAATTATCCAGCTAACTTTAAATATCTTGACATATAATGCTTTAAAGCTATTTCTGTCGAGTCCTGTTGGTGTTTTTATCTAAGTACCTGTATTGTACTTATAATATATGAGCACCTCAAAAACATGGGCCCTAACATCATTTTAAATGACCTTTACGCCAAACAGTTACTTTAAAGGGGCTTTAGACTGTGAAAAATTACCAGCCCTTTGAGATAAGGCGTTAGAATTATCCTGATTTTACAGAGAGTAATAATTTGATCTTTTGAAGTGCAAAGTACTGCGAGTCCTGATAAACATTTAATGTAACCTATTATATTTGCTAAAATCCTTCCTATGTTAAGTATGTGCTTACCTTTAAATTTCTCAACTGTCAATATCATTTCAACAGTTGTTCCACATCCTTTTATTACCAATTTGAATTTTGTAACTCAAAATCCTGTCTGGCACAGAACATATTTATTTTCACTTTTCTCTCTCCAATCTATTGATTATTTTTTTTAATTTTAATTGTTAATTGCCATACTGGCTGCAACAACATTTATTTTAAAGTGCTTTTTTCTTAGTATTAATGCTCAAGAGCTCTGCTGCTACCAGGCAGATTTTGTCTTTGTATTGTGGAAGAAGAACAGCATACACCATACACCAAAGTTTTGTTAATACAGAACAGACAGCAGGTATCTGGTTAGACCAGGAGTTTCATGTTTGACACAGTGCATATAATAGTTATATTCTCTCTGTTGTTCACATGTACAGGAGTCAGGTTCTCATATTTCATTATTTGCATGATAATAAATGCAAAGTGCATGCCTCAGGGACATTTTCTATCTATCCTTCCTCAGAGAGATCTGAGCAGCAAGTGCAGCTGAGAAAGAAATAAGGTAAAGGGGGAAGTTCTCCATCATGATTGATTCTACATACTTGGTCTTGTTGTTTTGATATCACAAGTAGCCATATAGCAAAACAAACAAAAAAGCTCATCGAAGCCCTCTGACCCTGCAACCTACTGCCATTCAAGGGACAACATCTAGCTAATGTGATCCTTTTCATGTCATCTCTTTTGTTTCTAACACATCAAGCCCTGGTGTCATTGGTTCTGGTTTGCATTGTTTTTTCCAAAATATGTTCCTGTGCCAACAAGCAAATTCTTCCATTACTCATTCTTTGCAGTCAGCACTGAACACCATTTTCATTCCTGGTGGCACCTCCCTGCTTTTGCCTCTTTCCTTACCTTCCCTTTCCCATTTCTTTCTTTTCTTTAAAGTGGTATTTTCTGCCATTTTGTACCAAGGTAGTCTAGTACTCCTGTCCCACATTCCTCTAGACATACATGTTCAATGCCTGCTCCTTTAATGGCAGCTGTGACAAGAGAGATGTCAGGAGACACCAGGAAAGCCATTCCACTTGGCTGTGCTGTCACAGGGCAGCACAGTCTGGAGGTGAGAGTGCTTCCGCTAAGCCCCACTGACGCGAAGGGACGAAGCTCCAGCCCTGCAGAGAAAGTCCTCCCCACTCAGCCAGCCCTTTAAAGACTGTTCCATTAGCAATCATGGAAGCCACTACAACATGGGGAGGAGAGAATACATCCCGCAGTGAATCTGATGATCAAAAGAAAGTTTGATTAAAAAACAGTTTGTAGATTAAAGGCTAATTGGTTCTTCTTTCATTAATAGCAGTCTTTATTTCTTGCAAAAGTTAAATAGCTTTGTAATTAACAGTGACATGTTTAGACTAGAGAAGGCTGAGTTTAAATATCTTTTAATGATGGTTTCTTGGATTTTAAAGCAAGAGTGAAGGCTTTCAGCTACTGTTTTGATCTTTTCCCTTCTCATTTACTATTTCTGAAATGAACATTAGATACATGTTGTTATCTTTGTCCTCCTGTTGGAACTTACTAAATGGATTAGGTCTAATAAAATCTACCCTCAGTTCTAAATAATCAGTTTGACCCAGATATTCTTACCTTGCCACTCTTTGGTGTCTTCTTTGCCTTTTTGAGATCTATGTATGCTACTTCCCCATAAAATGTGGAACTCAGGCACAAGGTCAAATAATTTAAATTCTTGACTGGCAAGTTATACATCTGGCCAGCCCATTAGTACTTAGGCTAAAGAGTTTTGGGGTATGAAACTGTCTTTGTGCCTATAAAGGGCTAGGAATATTTTTGGGTTGTAATGGTATTCAAAAAATACCACCTGAAAATGTTGGAAATGCACATCTGCATTTTTTTGCCATTGATGTCTCAGAAATGGTTGCTACCATACTGGTAGTTTTGCAGAATGATTCCCCTTCTCTGAATGTTCTTATACATGACATAGCTTTTCACTGAGCTGTCCCTGAAAACAAACAGCATAGTCTGGGTAGTAAATCAGAGCAACTATGATTTACTAAGGTAAGCTTTTGGCAGTGCAAATGCATAAACTGCAGAAAATCTTTTTTTAAACAACCATAGGGTTCAGCTGCCCTTCAAGGTTTTCATAAGGATGTTTTAAAATGATATTGCGTAGATTAATATCTGTGGTAGATAAAGCATCTCTGAATACTTTGCAGCTCAAAGAAAAGAAAAAGAAAAGGAATATTACATGGCTCTTTCGTGATTTTTACTCTTTGAGTAGATGGTAATTGAATACTTCCCTTTAAGAATATGTCAGGTGGAAAGATTCCCTGTGTACTAAATGGATACATTTTTGTCTGAGACACCAATGCTTTGTTCAGTCTGTCCATTTTAATCTTATTCTTGTAAAACAGATTTATATAAAAGAGACGTTCCTTCTAGGTAACAAAGGGTCAGAGACCCAAGCACGAGAGAAAAGATGGGACTTCAAGGAACATCTACTTATGTCTGACTTTTTGGCAGAAAAAACCAACCATGAAACACAAAGTTGAGAATTCAACTTTTCTTCATAGATTGAGATATTTTAGTTTTTAATAGTTTTATCTTTCACTCTCATAATTTAAACTATTTTTCTAATGTATAAATCTATACAATGTGACACGATGTAATAATGACAGGATTAGTGATTTAACAATCTTATTTGCTGCCATTTATCTGTCATTCTAACCTGCCAAAATTCAGTAGAGTTATAGATTGACCATTTCATGGTTCTTTCCTTTCTTGGCCAAGATATTATTGATCTCAGATTGTTTCTCAACATTCAGCTTTCCATGCTACAATTGCTACAGCCATCATCAGGGCCCTGTGACTTTGACAAATCTTTTTATAGAGAAAATCTTGGTCTCACTGGTTGAATATCAATTTGTCACCTGGAGTGGTAGTTCGTTCAGGCCAGAGGTTATGGACATTATTATATTCGCATGTAGTTATTTATGCATCTTTACAGGTAGCCTATGTCTGACACCTTTAATGAATTTAAAAAACAAATTAGGAACGTTCTTTTAATAGCTGACGATGAAATTATGCAAATTTGAGATCTGATTCTTTTCGGGATTTTAAATAATGTTTCTTTCATAAATTCTGTAATTCCAATAGATGTGCCAACTTCATAGCATGACGTATGCCTTTATATTGTAGCAATATGAACATTCAAATATACCTTAGGATTGCACTCAAATGTACAAGGCTGTATGTCTAGTGTAGCTTTTGTAATCTTTGAAAAAGCTGCCGTATTGGAGCCATATGGCTAGATTGTTAAACATCTGTACCATAGGAGTAACAATTCCAAAGCTTCCTGCCATCTGGATGAATTACAATACTTGCAATTCAATGCATATGTTACAGCAATGCACCAACACCAGAGTGGAGTGTACTTATGATGAAAAGAAAAATAATAGCTTATGTGATCAATGTAAAAGTTGTACACACTTAGAAAATGTTGAATCAGCGGCTTAAACTTCCTGAATATTCATAGTGTTTGTTCATATGTCAGATTTGTTGATTCTTTTCACTTTATAAGGCAGTAGCTCATTAACATTTTAGAAGAAATGTTGTCCCCCTGCTTCTCACCTCAATTTTAAATTCCTCATGGTGAGCATTCCTGTAACTTGAAAATATATTGTTTGAAAACTGCTGGACTTAGGAAATATATTTTTCTTATCTTTATAGACACACATTAAAGCTGGTGCTAGTGCTTTCTGTAAGAGCCTTACTGTTACATTATTCAAGTACAGCATTCTGTACATCAATAATGCAACATAAATTAAGGGAAATGATATAGCAGTACATAGATACTTTCTATCAGGAGACATTCTTTTTCTGATTTGGGATGTATGAGTGTGAGAAAACGGGTGGAAGGCCATTCTGCATATAGGGTTATTAATTATAGAGTTGAAATGACAATAGGGGACGCTTTGAAATTTCTCCTTTTATATGCATTCAAGAAGACTTCATACATCTTTTTCCAGTGAACAGTACAGGGGCAAATAATTTGGGTCCTGTGTTCCCATCTGAGGGGAAACTTCCACAAGAATTAAGAAATTTTGCTTGTAATAGTAGTAGTCATAGCCATAGTAGCAGCAACATTCTTACCATGTGTGGTGACTGGGAGGAATCCCTGTTTTTTATTTAATGAGCAGGTGGGCTGATAGGAAAGCAACAGAAGGAGCATGCAACAGATCTGGTTATCTGCATTCGGCTTCTACTACTGTACTGCAGAGTGTAACCTAGAAGCTGTATACCAATGTGTAATATGCCATTTTACAGAACACAGTGGAGCAGGCCACAGCTCTGTAAGCAGGAGAGGCCTTTGCTTATTCATTGTGAGCATCTTGGGAGGCAGATGTGTGTGGACAGGAAGAGGGAGACCAGCCTTGTAAGTAGGCCAGTTCATTTTGTGGCATAGATGAAGATGCTGGGTTACTATTTAGCCTAAAGATAACAGAGAGACCTTTTTGATGGGAAGGTGAAAAAATCAGTTCTCATCTCCCATCAGTCATTTTATATTTACAGTCGGCTGCTGGATGCTGATAGATTTGCAAAGATGCTCTTGTAGAGCAGTAACGAAATAAGGGAAGGACTTCTGGAAGAGATGCAGTAGAGGGAAGAGAAACAAAATGTTCATACAAACGAATGAAAATAGCATGAAGTTGGAAACGAGAGTATGCTGAAGCTATATAATGTCTCAAGGGGCTTAATAAATATCAGAGGAAAAATTATGCAGGCATTATAGTTAGAAGAAGATTTAGCCTATTGCTAGTGTAGTCGCGAAAAAGCTTTTCTGGCTGCTTTAGGCAATCTCAGATCAGTATAAAAGAAAACTGTGGTGTAGACACAGAAGGCGGTACTGGATCCAGAGCTACTCATAGTATTCATGCCAATGGCCTGGATGCCTGGAAGCTTCAGCAGGATCAGAAAAAAGGCACAAGAACCATAGGTGTGAGTTCATTGTTGAATTCAGAGAAACAGCCATGCAAAATGTAGTCCATTAGTTTGCTTACTTTTAGCAAGGACATGTTGGTCTGCAGCTGCTGTAAATCAACCCAAATCCACCATGTTTGAATGGGTATCTTCAGTTACTTCATCCTCACTTCCACATCTTTAATGTCTGGAGTCCCTTTTGGAATCCCCTTCCTCCTTCTCCTGCTTTGATACACTTCAGTGTTGTTAATGCTGGTTTGCACTGATCTACAATGGTGTGGAGGGCACCGATGCTAATCCGCAGTAGCTTTTATGGCTCAAACTTCCTATGTCGCTGGTATCCATTCACTTGTGTAGGCTTATAAAAACCAGATCCCATCCACCCCATATATGAGTGGAGATATAGACACAACACACTTGCCATTTATCGAATTATGAAGGCACAGAACTCCAGAAGATTTTTCCCTCCAAAAGAGTTTGAAGTTCATTAGTAGTCCAGACGTGTGGTGAGCTGGGTTAACTTATTGAAATCAATAGGGTCAGAAAGAAGACAGATGTATGAAATGAAACACATGTTTAAAATTGAAGTTGTTTTCTTGACTGCTCCTTTACATCCTTCTCCCATTTAATAGATTTATTTCCCTTGGCTCTGAAGAAGTTTTAAAGCCTGGTAGAAAAGGAGGGGGGGAGAGAGAGAGGAAAAGAAGTTACCTAAATCTAGATGGCCTTTAAAAAGAGCCTCTGATGTACATACAAAATCTGAGATAGTATCTTTTTCCATTTCTTTTCTATTGTAGTTTCCTCTGGCTGTGACCTTCCCCTGACCAGCTCCAGAGTCTTTGTCACACATTAACTCTAGATGTCTGGGAAGCCATCAGTCAGGTGTGGGGGAGCATTCTAAGGCAGATGCCTTGTTGATGAAAAAAAGAACTACTGCAACCTATGCCAGCTGTAAGCACCAGTTGCCCCTCTTCCTTACTTCTAGTCATTTTATAAGACTGAAACCATAAATGTCTGAAGTACAAACAATAGAATAATAGCATAGCACAGTGTGGTGGGTTAACCTCAGTACCTGCTTGCTCACTGACCCATAGAGCCACTCTCACTCACTTCCCCCCGTGGGACAGGGGAAGAGGAAAGGAAAAGTAGAAGAAAGAAAACTTGTGGCTTGAGATAAAAAAATAAAAATAATTTAATAAGCAAAATAGAAGTGGAAGAAGAAACAAAACAAGTGATGCAAAGGCAATCACTCGCCACCTCCTATGTGTAGATTGATACTAGCCAGTTACTGAGCAAAAGATGGCTAGTCTCCTAAAAGGCCCTCCTCTCCCTTTTTATTGCTGAGCATGACATTACAGTGCATGGAATATCCCTTTGGTTAGGTTGGGTCATCTGCCTGGTTGTGTCCTCTCCCAACTTCTTGCACACTGCCAATCTATTCGCTGGGAAGGGTCAATAGCATGAGAAACAGAGAAAGCCTTGATGCTGTGCAAATACTGTTCACAATGTTAGCATTATCAGTGTTGTTCTGGTCACAGATCTAAAACTCAGCATCATCCAAGCTGCTATGACGAAAATCAACTCCATCCCAGCCAGAGCCAGTGCATACAGTCAAACTGTAGTTAATAAAACATACTCATCAATATGATCCTCATTAAATTTCCTTATGGGTTTTTTTTGGTCTTTCCACCTCTTCGTTTCAGTAGTGACAGGGGACTACTTTGAAAGCCGATGTGAACCATTCTTTTCAAATACTTTTCACTCACTTCAGAACCTTGGAAAGGATGAGCTGACATCAGCAGTTCTCTGGGTGGCTGTGGGTTTGTCAGTCTTGCCCCTGTCACCCTCTGCTCTCCCAGCCATTTATAGCAACAGCTGTGGATGCCCTAAATACGCCAACCTGTGCAGGCAGGAGGAGGCATTTGGCTACCTGGGTGTGTTTACTTACCGTTCAGCTATTCACCATCTCCTTTATCACAGGAATGAGACTGACTGGAATCACTTCGCAGATGGAATTTGGCCCGAAAGCTGCAGGTTAGGCTTAAATATACCACTTCCAGCATCTTCCTGTGCATAGCATACATTCCTTTTATGCAAACTTTTGGAACCTGTATCTGTAATTATTATGTCCTTTTAGCAGTCTGTCTTAAAAATACTGATGACATTCACACTAGGAATACCACACAAGCCTGCCACAGGAAATAGAATGCCAAACTAGTTATATTTATTGATGTTGGTTTTTCAAATGCTAGGTAATACCTGGGAGTGGCTTTACAGGGTAGGAATTTAAAGAGGTTGTAGTTCCCTTTGTTCCCAATTAGCTTTGTCTTGTGTGTCATGTATTCCATGTCTCATGGTAGGTTAAAGACATGTTATTCCATTAATTTCCAATTGCTTTTGCAACTGCAACAATATCTGATGAATATGTGATAGCTTATAAAAATAGCCCAGCTACTCTGTAGTTTAATGCAAACAGATCATACTCTGCTATGACCATGTCTTCAAAATTTGTAGAAAACAATTATGTATGTTTAAAAAAATGTACTTGCAACTCTGAAGCCTAAATCATTTAGCCCAAAGTTTAAAAATACTAAGATGCCAAGTTATGCAGAAGATCACTGTGGAACTTTAGAAAATAAGTACCTTCTGCCTATTGAAACTGTACTTTTGCACCGGGAGCCTGGCTTTAAAAGGTGTTGAATGCTACAGTTTCCATCAACTTGGCTGAGAACTGTGGATATACACCATTTCTAAAGTAGCATTAACATCTCAACAAAAACAAACATTAACTGTTGCTGTTGAAGGAACATCTGATCTGCAGATTGAGTTGTGCTTTCATATGGATGTACTAATTTCTGTATCTCTACATAGCAAAGCATCTTCCTGAGACATTTGCGTGAGTGACTTTAGTGACATGAGTGATAGTGAAGCAAAATTGCAAGAATCCTTCATGGGACAAAAAAAGGGAGCGTGATAGAGCAAAATCAATAGTAAGAGTGAACTAAACGTGCCCAAAGTGCACATAGGTTTGCAATAGTCAGTTGGCAAATTGGTGTTCACTTTTGGTTCCCTAATTGTTCTCAGTGAAAGAGATGATGATGTCAGCTGATAGCTTGAAAAGCATCTGTTAACACTTCATACTCTAGTACAGTGTAAGAGTATTAATCAGATCTCAAAAAGGCTAATCAGAGACAGAGCTCTTCTAACCAGCCATGGATACTTCCTCTAGAACCAGGTATTCTTTGACTGTTCACACAGACGTTCTCTTTTTCTTTCTGTAACAGAAGTATAGTATTTCACTTCATATTTTTGTATTGGTGCATATGCTTTTCACTTTACTAAAGGTTTTTTAAGGCTCTCCAGGGAAATTTTTCATGAAACTTCAGTCCGTGGTCAATTTGATCACAAAACGTTTTTTAATAATTTATCTTAAGCTCAGTATTTCTATAAAAGTAGGTATTCATTTTCACAAACCTCACTTTCTCTGATGCAGTAAGTCAAGAGGTATTTTCAGTCTATTTAATCCCAAAGCTTTCCTTCTTTTTATCAAGACTTTTCCTTTCTGCATACTATCGTTTACTTTTATTACTGTAATGCCCAGAAATCCATGTGCGAAACAACTAAGATAGCCTTACTTGAAAAAGCTTACAACTAAAGTATACAAATTGAGTCAAATAAAGAGACTTTTTGGATTAAAAACAAGAAACTGTATAAAATGTTACAAGCACACTTACAAAGAAATTAAACCTGGTATTCGGTATAGCAAGCAACAAAAGGAGGCTTTCAGTTACAGCAGTGTAGTGCATATACAAGCTCTGCTGAAGCAAGTCACTGGTACATATCTTAGGAGCTGATATCACTACACCTGCATTCACAGGTGTCACGTTTCAGGAAAATTTACAGTTTAAATAGAATTCCTTTTAAAAGCAGCCAAAATGATCTTTTTTTTTTCTTCACCAAATACTGTGTGATGGTTTTCTTTACGCAAATGCCATGTAACATCTACCTGATAGTAAAGGGTAGACATCTGACATCTTCAATGGATTCTGATAATGCAGGTAAAAGTTTTTATTTCCAGCTCCCATCTTCTGTTTTCATGCAACAGTGTAAGTCACAGGAGTTGGAAAGTACATTTTACCACATCTTATTAGTAGAAAGTTTCTCTAGACACTTAGACATTCCTGAGAAATTGGGCTTGATCCGAAATCAGCAGACCCCCTGCAATCTAGAGTTGGTTACAGAAAGATTGAACTCCTGGCTTGAGACGAGAATCAGCCCCCAAAATTATACATTAATGTGTTTCCTGGGGTCTTTTTTGCAGCTCTTTTCAGTAAGTTGCTCTGAAACACATTGCTTCTGTTCCTTTTGAAATGTGAGAAAAGTGTCTGCATTTAAATGTTCCATCCCCGGTAATGTTAGTGTGGCTTATACATTAACATGATCTTCAAACAGACTATACTTCTATCCTTGATTCCATTAGGGTGACCTTCATTTGCAGTGTGTGGCTTGATCTTAAATGAAATCTGAAATGTGTTGGCCTTCTAGGGCCTGTGCTACCTAATAGCCTGGCTTCAATGATGGGTTTGCCTTTAGAAATTTGTCCATATTCATCCTGTTTTGGTAGAGAAACAAAATAAGGGTTTTTGTTGGATTGTCTGGATGAAATTTGGAATAAGAATTAAGAAAGATTTTGTTTGAAGATCAATAGTTTATTCAACGTGCTACTGGACTGACATTTATCTAGGAGAATCGGTGTCATTTAGTTTTATTAGTTGTTGCATTGCTCAGCAAAGATAGCCAGAAGTATCATTCAGTCCAGATGTCTTCATCTATCTACTTTTGATCTTTTAGGAACAACTTTTTGATGCACCCGTCCTCAGTCTTACACACAGCACATACCTTCTGCCTATGAAAATCAATCAGCAGTGGAGCTGTGTCATTTACTGACAGAAAATAGAAGTTTCTTGGCATAAGACCCACAATTCAGGGCAAGTCAGTAATCAGACAATTGCAGACATGTAGCAATGCTACCAGATCCAAAAATAAACATTTCACAGGAACAGTAATATGATGGAATTTGAACACAAAGACATTCACTTAATACCCTGAGTAGGTAACCAATAGCAAAATACGCAAGTGCTGTAACTTTGAGGTGATTTTCAGAGAAAAAGGCAAGATGACTTGGTTATTTTACTAGACTGTTTAGGCCAAAGTCCTGTTCATGTCTCTCTGACAGCCTGCTGTAGCATCTCTGAGAATCTTGCCCGTGTTATAAATGTTTTTTCTGATAATAGCTCATTTTCTTTGACATTATCCCATATGCTTCCTCTATCACTGCTTAAATCAAACAGCTATTCAGCCAGTATTGGAACCCATAAATTCTTGGTCTAAGTGATACAGTCATAGCAGGAAAGCAGAGGTAGCTGTGATATGAAGCAAGGCATAGTAATGTGCTAGAAAAATTTCTATAGTGAGGCTCACTCAGCTAGAAATGCCATCCCATAACTGGTGAGTTTCATACAGTTCTGCCATGTGTGATATAAGTACTTACCTGTTCATCTGTAATTTAGTTATCATCTTCCTCAGCTGTAGGACACTCTTACATTCCTCCAGTCTTTTTATGATGGAAATGTTTGTTTATTTTTGAGTTACCACTTCTAGCTAATTTTTCTAACTTTGTACTTTGCAACTGGCAGCTCACATTCTATTCCAACACAACTCCTAGGAGGGCCCAGACTCAGAAGAAGATACCCATACCTATGAGTGGAGAACAGTCATTCCTTCAGCAGTCTGTTGAGTGCAGTTTGGTACTACCTGCCGTCACAGGTATTTTGGTAGATCAGGTTATGCTTGCTCTTCTTCTGGTATGTTTGGCTGATTCTCCATATGTTGGCAGGAAAGCTGAAAGGACCAGGGATCTTAGTTAGGTATGAGCTTCTCCTCTATTCCCCAGCGTGTCAAGATTTTTATTCCCCCAGGCAACAAAAAAAAATATGCCCTAAGGTTAAGAACGGTATGATTGGGAAATACTTCCACTGGTTTTGGCACAGGAGAATTGCTTCTTTCCTCTTCTGTCCTCAAAATACCTGGAGCATCCTGCTGGCAAATACTATTTGACTGCATTTAATTCTAGTGGAGTGAGGTCTGCTATGTCAGAGAGAATGAAAGACAATGCAAAAGAGTAGATGTTAATATTTCTACATTACTTAGGAAAAGATAGTAATGCTTTTTGTAAAGGTGCAATATAAAGCACATTTGCAGACAAATTATCATTAAGTTTGCTGGTTGGATGAATCAAATTCTAGTAGAAAATTAACTAGTGAAAATGTATTTTCTACAAATTGCTGGAAAGAGTTGGTCAATTTGCCAAAATGGAAGGAGTAGAGAGAGGGCACAGAAGGGGAAAAGCTTTCCTGGATCATAGATTCTGCTCTGCTGATTCAGGATCTCTCTTAACCTCATTAGCAGTTTGAACTAGTGATAATGATTGTTTTGAACCCCACAATGGAAATCGTTTACCAGAATAAGTTAAATGCTGAAATTATCCCACAGAATGATATTGTATTAGAACATCGATCAGCAGAATTGATCTCAGCAGAAGTCTTTCCTCTCAACATGGTAGAATGCAATGATTATTTCTAGTTGAAGCAATAGCAGAAAAATGCATAAAATCAGTTGCAGACCTTTAACGATCAACAATTATCAATATGTAGCTGATCTCCAAATAGATGTCTGTGGGCTCAGATTAACTTTCTGTGATGGCAGTGAGAAAGACCGAGCCTTAGAAATGGTATGTGATTTGGGACTTACCTTAGAGTGGTCAGGACTTCACCTGACGATGGAATTTCACTCTTCACCCCACAGAGCAACCTCAGGTGCTTGTATCTCATGACCTCTGTGGAGCACTGGGGGTGAGCAGGAGACATCCCTGTGTGATTGTCATCTCTGACCTTGGTCTGAGGTCTTCCCTTTGTATGTGACATTAGTAATGAATCTGTTGACATCAAGGATTAGACAAATGCTTTGTCTTCATTGCAGAATTTGCCTAGTTTTTAAACTTAACTCCTTTGTGCCTTTGCACATATTCCTCTTGCAGAGCTCGGCTGTGACTAGCTACAGACTAAAGGATTAGTGCTGCTTTTACCCTACCTTGTAACCTGTCCACTTTGCAGGGCAAATGCATTTCAGTGATGAGTCCTGCAATGCCTTTCCACCGTTCCCTTTTTGTGCTCGGAAGTGCTGCAGAGCTCTTCTGTTATTCGCACAGCCAAAGATACAAAGCATTTCAGCTTACTGACCCCAGTTCTGCTCTTCTGACATTTGCTGCTACAAGGAGGCTGCTTTTCAGCTCTCATTCAAACATTATTAAATGGTAAGTACTGTCTCCCATTCCCTCCCTCTGCCAGGGCAGATGAAGCCAACGGGGCATCAAAATGACACTATTAAATGTGTGATTCCCATCAACCTCTCCTTTTGCAGGGCTCTAACCTTCCCCTCAATTATTGCCACTGGAACTATTCTATGGTCACTGGTGTGATGGCATTCCTCTCAGGGGTGTGCTGCTCCAGCTCAGCTGTTCCTC
The DNA here is from genome assembly GCF_015220075.1 of Falco rusticolus. Lineage (NCBI taxonomy): Eukaryota > Metazoa > Chordata > Aves > Falconiformes > Falconidae > Falco > Falco rusticolus. Next base: position 5,710,537 of record NC_051193.1, read on the forward strand.
AGAACTACAAGACTGCAATTCCAAAAAGTGTTCTACCAGTCTTGGTTTTCTCAGGGTGCGTAGAAAAAGTGGTGGTATCTTCTCCACCTTGACCTTCCCCTGGCACAGTTTACTTCCCTAACTGCTGCCTACAGTAAAGGCCTACAGCAGGCAATAGATTGCAACGTGAACTAAACTAGATTCTTATCAGTGCCAGATCCTCCAGTGATCAGTAAACTGTGAACATTTCTCCTGTGAGGGACCTGAATGTCTAAAAACCTGAAGTCTGGCTGGAATTATTCTAGGACCTGTAAACCAGCCTGTGTCATCTGCCTGGGACACTTAGCTATGACAAGAATGTGGGAGGCCTTGTGTTTTCACTTTCTCATTAGTCATCGAGCCCCAGATTGCCATTTATCTGGTAATAGAAATCTAAGCTGAAACTATTGTAGATTTTATGCTTATTAGCAAATCTTCACCTCCTAGCAGACTGATATAGGGATTTACTGAGATTTTATCAGTGATGACACTGACATATGTCAGATTCTGCTCCTGGGAGAAGACAAAATCCTCAAAAATGTTTCTCCTCAATTCTTTTACTTCAGACATTCACAAGTCATCTCTGGCATAGCCTACTCCCTAAGCTTTGGCATGGTATCAAGACTGAGGATAACACAACCTAGCTGCTATTTTGAACAGATCAATATCTTGCTAAGGCAATGGTCAGAGATTCCCCATGTCCCAGACGACAAGACAGACCATTGATTCTGTTCTGATTGCATAGATGCGTAGTCTCTAATTCCAAATCTGCCAAAAAATGTGATGGAATTGCACCTACAGGAAAAGGAGTTGATCTTGCGACCCATTGCTTTTATATGATCTGCATCAGTGTCATCTTTCCTTTGCTCACATTGGTCTCCTTGGGTTTTCTAGTTTTTGATTAGTACTTTCATCAGCTACCAAGAGGGAGATGAAAAATAAGGGTTGCCATACATTGAAACAATAATTTCCTCAAAGCCTGACTGGACTTTGAGATCTCTTCATATCTTCATCTATTGAAGTTGCTAAACCCTACATTAAAGTGCTATCCGAGGTGATAAATTAATGGATCTCTCCTGAGTGATGACCACAGAAACAGACATTAAGAAATGCAAAGAACTATTATCCCACTTCATTGAAACAATTATCCAGGAAACCATCTAATCAGCATGATTCCTGCCAGATAGTCAGTAATTTAGAGAGGGAATCTTCCGTTCCACAAATAACCAATAATCTAAGAATGAGGAAAACCTACGTAGATGCCATTAGCTGTAGTCATCTTTCTCCTGCTATCAAACCTCCCTTTTATGAGCACATTCTAAGAATCTAGCCAAAAGCTGACTACAGGCTTATCTAATGAAGCTATTATTGTAGACTCAGCACAAACCAGATTCAGGCCAGTACATTAAGATGGAAACACCAGAGTAGCCCTGAGTGAATATGTATATTCCTAATGGATAAGGGATAAGCATCTTTTTCATCTTTTCTCATCTTCTTTGACCTCTCTGCATTATGTGAAACCACTGCCCATGAGATAACTGCTGTTTGACCTGACAAAAATATTTTTTCCCCTAAAGCTGGAATGAAGGACTGGGAGAATGTGCTAAAATGGCCCAAATTGTTTCAGGGACACATATTAAATAGTGAAGGAAAACATAAGCTTTTCCATTAAATTTCTACTTTGTATAGTCTAACAGCTATCAAGCATGGGGCAAACTGATTAGATGACCTGAAGTTAAAATACCAGCAACATAATAGAAAAAGTGCAGGTCTACCTTGGTTCACAGCAAGTAACTGAAATTGGTCAGAGTTTGGGTAAGATCCATATAGCGAATTAAAACTGGCAGAGACTGCCTAAGGTAGGACAGAGGGGAAGAAGAAAAGTATGTTGAAGAATTTGCTGTCATGGGGCAGTGTCCTTCTGACACGTGAGCAGTCACAATAGACAGTTCATTCTGTGTAGTTGCAGGAGAGTTCCTGTGTTTCTCATTGTGTCTGTGTTGTCATATAGTAGCATCTGTATCTTCATTTAGTAATGTTTTCCATTATTATAATGTATCTACATTTATTTATGCTTTCTATCACCTTCTGGCTGCACTACAAGCCCTGGGCAAAAAGCCTGCAGAGCGCAGGAAACTCATGCTGGAACACTCGAGCACATCTCTTCAGCAGCACAGGCTGCTATGAATGAGTGCAGTTCATGAAGTCTGTTTTCTGTGTTCTTTGCTGGGTTCCTTTAGACTTTGTAATTACACTGGTCTTTGTTTTGAAGGTATTTGCTTGTCTGGCACAACAAAGTTCCACCAGCTGAAGTGTGAGGGAGATGGAACTTGCTGGGTCAGTGGCTGTGAAGCGTTCCAGGTTCAAAGGACGACTGCAAATGTTACCACATTCCATCACAAGCACAAGACATTGGGGATTTTTGGCTCTGCTTTTTGTGAAATAAATACATGAGTGATATTTTTGGACAAGCTAACAAAACTTACGCAAGTTAAATCACTCTATATTTACTCCTCTAGAATGAAACTCTTCTCTAAATGCACTTTCACCTCTAGGAAAGAGGCTGAGAACGTAATTGTGGCAGGTGTTAGTTACATTGCTTAATGGAGTACAAGAAAGTCAATGGGTTGTTAATGTGGTGATGAGCAGGGTAACGGTGTGTATAAACAGTGCAGTACAGCAGGGTTAAACCCTGCGAAGTCATAGTTTGGGTCCATACAGAGGAATGCAGCACCAAGGAAGACAGTAGCTCTCCATCTCTGGACTGTGGCTGTTTTTGTCTGGGATGTACTAACTGTGGTGCCACTCAGTTGAAGTAGCTCTGCAGTGAAAGTATTCTCCAGGCAGAAGAGCCTGCTCCACTTAGCAGTGTACTCCTCAATAACAATATCCTGGCTATTTCATACACTGTAGGTAGGAGACACAGACAACACATTTAACATACCTAAATTCAAATTTGGGACAACAATTAAAAAATAAGTGCTAGTGTTAGAGAAATCTATGCAGTCATTTCAGGTGTGAAGAGTTTAATCTTTAGGTCTGTTTCCCTGAAGATTGACCTTATATGTTAAAAAAAAAGCACTGTTTGTAATTATAAAGTAAGTGATAAGCATCAAATGAATTGTTACAGAACCCTTTTGTTTACTTTATTCCATGATAAGGAGCAGTCGCTGTGTAACCTTGAATATGGCCAAATAACTCATGCTAAACACACTGCTACAAAGATGGCATTTTGGCAGGGCTTTGATGTAGGTCATTTTATTACCAGGCTGAATCAAACTACAAACTGATCTTAAACTCGTGCCAAGAATGCTAATAATAAAGTGATCAATGAGGTGCTGGATTGTTCAAGAGAATTGGTCAAGGGAAAATGCAGACATAAAAAGTCTGGAATTCCAAAGGTTGAACTGCTTGGGCTATTATACTAGGAGGAATTATATTCCTTGCATTAGTACAAGTTTTCTTTACTCCAGGGACCTTTAGCTGAGTGTTGAACAGGACAGTGTCAGAAAGTATACACTTATCTTTATTTTTCTTGACCTTTATGTGCAAGTAATTTTTATAGTTCCATTAAATAGTAAGATCATTTGCAAACCACTGTACAAAGTATATTATGAAGAATGCCTTGGGGACCATTGTGTCCTATTATGTTGAATGTTAATAGAATGAAAAATTAATTTAAATTCTAAAGATTAGAGCAAGGCAAGACTTCCCTTTTATAGGGGAAATTCAGAATTTTATTTGCTATGGTAAAACTTTAGGGTTGTACCCTGGTATGACCCTTGTACAGACCTTTATAGGCCTGATTCGAATCAGGCAGTGCAGGAATCTGATTATTTGCCTCCTTGAATAAAATGGCTTATACTCAAGCTTCCCCTTTTAAAAAAGGGGCACTTCTGTGACCCCCACATATGGGATTAGTCCTGTGTAATTTCAGAGCTTTAAATGACTATATAATAATGAGTACATAGCTGCTTTTTATTATTTCATAGTTAGTTATTATTATTTCATATTTATGTTAACATCGTTAAGGTGTGATATGTTTGTCTGGCAATATATCAACTACATTTAGACCAGGAATGAGCAGGAGTTTTGCTATTTGGAGGAGTGAAGAAACAGTCCACCATCAACCTTGTTGCTTACAAATTATTCCTTGAGCTGAGAACTTGCCCTAGTTAAAAGGATCAAAAAGTTGCACAATTTACATGTAAGGATGATTTTTTATTGTAAATGTCCATACAGGCAAGAGAAGAATCTCAGTTTCAATTTCCATAACTCTTATAAAACTAGTATGTAAGAGTCACATCAATAAGAATTGTATTCTTAGATAAAGCTATACAGGACACCATTTTTAAAATATCCCTATCCCAGCATATTGCATATCTTTTACTATCCTGTAGTTGTAATAACAACTTACAAGTTTGTGGCAGTTCTGTAGGTGGACTTCTTGTTCTAGATAACCAGCCATTTTTAAATGATTGCATCAAGGTGTGTATTTCTTTACTGAAAAATCCTGTTTATCTAATATCCTGTTTTGAATTTTATCTGACAGCTGTAGACTAGGGTGCCTCACTGTCTTCAGAAACCCTATCTCAAGTAAAATAAATGCACAAAAGATTAGAACAATTAGTGACTAGAGAATTAGCTATTAATATTTTATGCCCACTGCAGTACTGTCTAAACACAAGATATGAAATAAGAATAAATTACATTTTTGACATGCAGTGAACCTAGAAAGGAAATGACTAATCTAGAACAATCTTGCAGTCGTTATAACAAGGCAACATTCTACTCACTGGTCACTTGTGATTTCATGGATGAAGACAGGAAGATTTGTCCCATAGGATTATTTAAAGTTCACTCATAATTTGGAGTTGGATTTAAATATATTATGAATAGCTTAGTGGGTTTAGTCTGCAATAACTCAAACAGAGAATAAACAGCAAAATGTTTCCATGAACTTTTATGCCAGCCCGAGTAAAGATTCAAGATGTGATAGTCCAAACAGAATGTCAAATATAGCAGGAGTCCTTCAAATGCGCAAGACATTGGTGGAAAATTTTTGGCCCATGAGGGACCAGAGAACTGAAAGGATGTTTCATATGCAGGTCCAGTGCAACTTTGAAGAAGGTTTCCTGGCTGATTTAAAATGAATTGGGTAGTTCAGCCTGGTTTTCAGCAACAGAAAACTACTTCCCAAATCAGCTTTGCTGGCCTTGTTTTAGACAGGAATGAATTAATCTTTGTCTTGGAATAAGTCTTTTGTAGTCCGGCTTCAGCCAGTTCTTGGTTAAGTAAGCCCAATAGCCACATTTCCCATCTGATCTAAACCCACAGGATATACTAATATACTAACATAAGTTATGTATTATATAAATCATATATATTATATCCATATTTTATATATATTAATAGTGATCTCATTGCCACTGCATCATATTCATTAGTAACTCATACATGTTAGTCTAGATGGAAATTATATGTTGCAACTTACCCACCCAATTTGAATCACTGGCATGCTGAGGTTTTGGCAATATCCTAAGTGGTAAAATGGAAATAAGGTAGTAAGCAGGAAAGTTCAGCCTTTGAAGTAGTTATTCAGTATTGTTCAAGTTGGGGTTTTTTGTATGTGTTGGGCATACTGGCATACATTGGAAACTAAATCAGACACTGAAACAGCACAGAAGAAAAGTCTTAAAACCATGAGCTGTTCCTACTCAGGGAGAAGAAAAGGAGGTTCTCCCATGTGTATCTCTAGACAACTGGCAAGTGAGACAGTAAAACCAACCAGTTTTTCATAGTTTGAACCTTGAGGATATTGAATTTTCAGTAATCCAAGTGGACAAGTAAGATATAGAACACTGTAGTTAAGGGGAACTTGATGACCTTGAAAAGACAAGGCTGCACTTAGAGCTACTGCATCATGTAGTAGAATTATTTCTTTTCCTTGAGCTATTTTTTACAAATCTACTTTGGATCTTAATATACTTTCAAAACTGAGATCCGTTTTATCTTATGAACAGTAGCAACTTGAGTGCAATATAAGAAGCTGATATTTTGTAATACAATAATAATGTTAATTTGGTAAAAATTTTATTATGAAGCAAAACTGCTAACCAAAGTGATTTCTGGTGTTAAGAGTTTTTCATTACAAAGAGCTGAAGTGACAAATTAGTTTATCGCTGTCACGAGACCTATATTTCTTTTTTTGGTCACTTAGTATTAATTAAATCTTGCAAGTAATTATATTTTTGTGTGTTTGCTTTGTTTAATATTTTTAAACAAAATATTGCTCTCTAAGGCATAGTTTAGTGTGTTTACCAACCACTTAACGTGTTTACAATGCTGTGTATTGTTTCTTCTTAACAGCACTCTGCACAGAGGAGTGTGTGCATGGAAGATGTGTCTCTCCTGACACTTGTCATTGTGAACCAGGATGGGGAGGTACTGATTGCTCTAGTGGTGAGTAAAGATTACAAAAATATGATAAAAAAATATGTGCGCTACTATTTAAAAAAAAAAAAAAGGCCTTAAATAAAGCAGTGGCCTTAGAATTTGAATGCCTTAAGTGCAAAAATGAATGTTGTCCATTGGTTATTTTGCAACAATTAATGTGTGATGATACCCTTTCCTATGACAATGACTTTCACCTTTTTTGCTTGTTTTCACAAAGAAATGTTAAATGCAGTAGAGGATGCCCTTAATGCTTTCGGTCCTGCTATTAGGATACCGGTATGGATAACATGCCTCTATTATGAATTCTTTTCCTCTTAAATCATTAATACAACAGTCTTCATTAAATACTTTGTGGAATACTTGCAGTCTTTTGGAAAGCACTCTCTTTAGACAGAATCCTTGTCCTGTTGAAACCAGTGGGAGTTTTGCCATTGACTTTTCATGCAGCCCAAATTCTACCTTCTGACTTGAAATCGACACCTTAAATTATCCATACTGCAGAAGTTAGGGAAATGGTAGAGGTGGGAGTTCTGCACCTTTTGCTAAGAAATTAATTCACACTTGAGGCTTTCAATTCTCTCAGCTGACAAAGCTGTGTATGTTTAACTCTCTTAATTGGTAATGTTAAGTTTAAGTCTATGTGATTAGTTCATGCTGGAATGAAACAGCTAGCATTCTTTCCAGTGCAAACATCAGAGATGTTATGTAACACAGGCCGAATACGTTATTGACATAACAGAAATAAGCTTGTTAAATGAAGTCTATTTGTGCATCAGGCAAGTAAATAAAGCTGCATCAAGAAAGATGCTGTGAGTCATTTACTGAATGAATGTTTCATTTTGCTTTTACTTCCTCCCTTTCTCCCAAACTGATTGGGATCTTAAAAAAGAGGCATCATTACCAGGCAAAAAGATAACAGAAAAGCAATCTATAAAGAGAGAAGAGAATAGCGGTTAAATGACAGACCCTTCTCCAGTCAAGGTACCGGTGTTTAGTCTGCGGCTTTGCTGATGTCTCCTCAGTTACAGAAGAAAAGGCAATAGGGAGAGAGCAGGGAGGAAGGACAGAAAGAAAGGCCATACTTTGGGGTTTGGAGAAAACTTTTGGGATTACCTGACCTGATATGTAGACAAGAGGAAAACTGTGCAGCGTAACATACTGAATACTTATCCATAACAATATTTTAAAAACAAGAAGTAGTGCCTTCAGTTGTAAAATATTGTATAGAATCTCAGAAACTCATTTTAACCTTTGGTTATTTTTAACAATAGATATATTTAACCTAACGGCCAGTGAGTATTTATGCAGTGCATATGCACTTAGAGAAGTTAAAAATACTGTGACAACATGTGCATACACATATAGATGTATACATTTATAAACACATGCATACACAGAGTAACAAGCACTCCATTCTTTGTAAAAATGAAGAGGAAAGGATAAGATGTCAAAGTACAGAATGGTCTCATGGACTAAAACTACCCAGTGACTCTTATTAAATTGCACTAATCTTGCAAGTGAAGATAAAAAGAAAAAGAAGGTTTTTCCTATATTGAATATTTAGCTTTTTAAAGTAATTAGGAATATTAAAGCACTGACAATGATTGAGATAGAAACATTATTCATAACTTTTATTTCCGCACCGGGCAGCAATCCAGTATATTTCATTTATGAGGTTTCAGCAGTGGAAAGAGAAGCGTTAGCCAATTCCTAAATTAAATATGCCCTGTTAACTTTTATAAATGATAGCCCAGGATTAGCTTCAAAATTTAAGCTTTCATTTTATTAATATAATTAGTGTGCTCGCTGGACTATACTGCCCATTGTCTTTCATTCCATCTGTTAAACGTTCAGCAACATGCATTCTTGTCCTAAGGCCTGATCTGACAAGCACCGTCCGATGTAATGCCCGTAAGTGTGAATGGCCTTATAGAAGTTTGCTTTTACTACAGCCGAGAGAGCTGCTCACCTTTATGTCTGGCACTAGAAATTTGGATGACTGGCCTCTCTATTGCTGGGAAACTTTGTTTAAATTAAAAGGTATAGAACAGATATCAGCTGAATGCAGTACATTGTTACTCTTGAGTATTTCCAAGAGAGCAGAAAGAAGCTGAGAGCCTTTGCCTAACTGAAGTTAACTGTGTTTTTTGGATACATTGATGATCCACGTATTGAGTCGTGCCTTGCTGTTACCCAGTAATAGCAAGGAAAACGTTTTTCACTTGTGTTGGAATAATGTATTACCTGTGCCTACTTCTTCCTATTCATTTGTTAATACTGGGTAGCTGCTATGAAAGTTTCATGTTTGCAATGCCAAATACCACTTGTTGGATGTTTCTGAATGGCTGGCCCTGTACGGCTGTGCTCTGACTAAGCTGAAGCTGTTGGCTGTGTGCGTGCCACAGAACTTCCCTGTATGGTACTCAGTATCAGAGATTTTATTAAGTTGCAGGCATATTGCTTTTAATGTTGGCTGTATGAAACTTACTGGGAAGGGGATTGTTAGCCAAAACACTTCCCAGGAGCTGTAATTGTTTCCTAAAAACAATGTTGAGAAGTGAAGCCTACCTGACACTGGCAGTCGTCTATTGTCATTTACTTGGAAAAGATCGAGGGACACTCACTTTCTTTGAGATGGTATTTGAACACCCTGTAGACAAGACCATTATAACTTTCTAAAAGTTACACATATCTTTCATTTGGTTTGATGGGTGAAATTCAACCATAAGCAGAGCTCCAGCACAAGGTCCAAGTGTCACTTCAAAACCAGAAGTCAGATAAATGTGTTTCTTTTTTGGTGCACTGCAAAGACTGCCTATGCCAGGAGAGGGTATGAACTCTGACACTGGGCATGGATTTCCAATGGGGAGTCAAGGTTTTGGTGTTAAATGCAGTTTCCCAGTGTTACCGTTTTCCCTTGGCTAGAATATACTCGGCTAAATGATTTGAATAGTTACAGCTACAGCCTGTAGTCATCCAAGCAATTTAATAATCTTTCTCAGACTTTGCTTCATGCTTTCTTAAAACTCAGCCTGTAAGACAACAATCACAAAACTTGCTATTCAGTGCAGTTTTCCAGTGACTGATCATGGTACATGTTAGAGTTCATCTTATGTCAAGGTTAAAATAACTTCAGATGAATTGCTAAACAATTATAAAAAAACCCTGTGCCATATTCAGCTCTGCGTGGCTCTATACCTGTGTTTTACTGCATGCTGTTGTACATCTGTCAATGCCCACAGGCCTAGCCTTGATTTCATGCTATAAAGCTGCAATATATTAAGGCTAGATTACCATAACAATAAAAAGAGAAGTAATGAGGTATTAACTAAAGAAGCTCTTGAATAAAATGTTTTCAAGGTTTTAATGATGCTAAAAATTAAAAGGAAGTCTTTAAAAAAAATCCCATAGTTTTTCCCTTTCCTTTTAACTTGTTTTATTAAATCGTGCCCATTTTGTCCATGCAATCTGCACTGTTGTTTTTTTAAATACAAAGGAAAATTGCAAATGCTCTGTGTGAACTCACCTGCTCACCTGTCCAATTATTTCAAAGCAATTAACTTCAAACAGTATGATATGGCTTGAAGTTCTGGTAGGAATATAATTGACTATTGGTGGTTACCTGGCCTCTTGTGGGTCTTGATAATAGCCATCTGTATTTGCGAGCTGTTAGGCCCCAATCCAGCAAAGCACTTAAGCATATCCTTAACTTGACACATGAGTAGGACTTTTCATCTGCTTTAAATTAAGCAGGTGTTTAAGGATGTTGCTGAGTCAGTTTTGAAGAAACAGCTAAAAAGACCTCGTTGAAATCTAAACAAGCCTCTCATTGAATTTACCAGGCCTGTAAGGAATAAGGTGATTTTTCTTTCAAAATGCTAAAACTCATCAGGCAATGTTATTGAAGATCATTTTGACTCTCATAAGCATTTTTCATTGTGGGGAGATCACAGAAATCTTTCTGGTTAATAGGGGATTCACAAAACAGCGGTCAATGGGTAGGAAAAAGAAAGTTTAAAGCAAGAGCCCTGAAGTAAAAGCAAGAACTTTCCAAAATTGTGTGTGCCAGTTTGAGAAATTTCAAAGTAAACAAACACAGAGGTTATAATGAAAAAATAAAATGGTTTTCAAAATGTTTGCTTTGCTGTTAGTTTCAGAAGAAAATATGATATTTGCCCAAAGTGTAATTAAAGAGATGTCGGCATAATAATGCCAAATCATCTTTCTTCAGTGCTATGTCACCTCAGGGAGAGAGATTATAATATTGCTGTCTGGCATAGGCTGATCATTAATGTACACGTATGGATAACAGTTTTCTTTGGAAAGGATGTTTTGTACAAACTGCCATTAAGAGCAAGAACCTATTTTATCTTTATCTTTGTGTCAAAAATAGCCAAGGTCATAACAACAGGCAAGTATAACATCACAGCAAGATCACATTTAAGGGTATAGCCCTAGAGCAGCTGGAGTGCTTCAGTTCTGAGACTTGTGATGAATGAGAACTGCAGATACTTTGCTAAATCTGAAGGGAGGTTGTTTGACAAGCTATGGAAAGGAACAGTAGAAATCTCAGGAGAAAAATAGAGTATTCTGAAGTGAGTCTGTGGTGTTTTCAGGTTTGATATTGGCTTCCATGTTCTCAAAATGCTTTGAACTATTTCCAAAAAAGAAATAAAGTTCGAAGGAAAGATTCCTGGTTTGTGAGTACAGGCTCAAACAAAATTCAACCTGTTGTCAGGGACTGATCTGTTGGAATCATTAGTTAATTTTTTATTCTCAGGTTTTTGAGATAGGATTGACTGGGAAACCACCATGGTCCACCAAAGAGGTGCAAAGGTGCCAGACCCCAAGCTGTTCTGAACTGTTAGTGAGCTACTATTTAGGTTCAAGGCCTGCCCCTGAAGGACATCAGTCCAGGTCTCTTTTATGAGAATTTGTATATGCCATGGGTTTTTATCACAGTGACTGTTGTATCTAAGTGCCAGATGAGGTGACAGAACGGGGTACAACGTTTCTGTTTCCACCAAAGCCCATGTATTTTATGTGTCATTCCATTTGTTGGGTTTAGATGCAGATTCTAAAGATCTGTTGAAAGTTATTAAACTCCAGTTGGGATCCAGGCTCAATTATTGCTTTACCTGAAACAGGATTTCATATCCATAACATGTGGACTTTAAAGCTTTAATATGCTGTTTATTTAAGCCAAGCTCAAATTGTAGCTTTATTTTGGTGTGATTTGCAGACTCAGTGACAACTACATCATGCAAAGAGATGCAAATGTATAAAACCAAGCTCAATAAGGCTCGTACAAGGATCTTTCTGTAGCAATTACAGAATGGAATTGGTTTCTGTCTGTTTCAGTTCTAACAGTTTTCTCTTCCTTAAACTTAAAAAATATCCAAGCCCTTCAATCACTGCTGAACTGATGTAATCAGGTAAACAGCTTGTGTTTAATTTTTGCCTCTGCTGGATGTTGGGCCCACGCACTTGGGCTTGCATACCCAGGTTGCATGTGTTAAGCAGTCTCTGTAGCAGCATATCTTCATGGGCCCAGCCTACGCAGGACAGCCTGTAACCAGGGAATAAAAATGTAAACACAAGCTGCTGTTCAGTGCAGTTAGTAGCACAGCAGCATGTCCTGTATGTATTTTTACACAGATAATTTGGTTGCATTAAACTGGGCTAATCCATCATTTCTCATTCCGTGGAAATATTTTGTCTCTTGCTGATGCTGTTAATATCTAGTCAATTGTTTGTGGCAGTTTCTCCTCACTCTGTTAGAGATAAGATCGGATCCTCTAAGCTTTGGTGACTTAACCGCTTTGGAGGTGCTGCAAGCTTATGGAAGCGTATGAAAGTCATATTAATATTAGCCTTGGCTTTTTCCAGAGTAACCAGGGCTGAGCAAAGGACAATAGTCGATTCTGAAAAAGGAAAAGTAGATTCCAGATTTACTTTGGGAAGAAATTCCTTTCTATACTTCTGTGTGATTCATTGATGATGAATAGATCAGTTGCCAGTTATCCTAAGTCTATCACTAAAGAGAGTGAAAATTCAGCACCCTGTGTACTTTTACTTTTCACCTTCATTTTCATCTTCCTGTCAGAGTGTGGGAAAGGACTTCCTTCCTTAAATCAGGGGTTCCGTCTAAAGCCAAGGTAGTGACAGATCATTTCCCCCCAGCAGTCCCAGCCCTCCTTTGAGACTGCCTCTCTTGAACGATTTTGAAGAGTCAATCGGACTGACCGGACTGTCTGCTCCAGTCCCTGGAGTTCTGCCCTCCAGTGTGTGCCATTTCTCTTAACGTTTGATCTAGCAATGTTCTTCGTGCATATGAATGGTCCTTTTAAAGTCAATAGTGAACAACCTATGTTAAGTTAGATAAATGCTTAAGTCGTTATCTGAATGGGGACTTAAGAGATGACAGGGGAAATCAGGTTGGTGAGGATCTCATTTAGGGACCAAGAGTTATTGAGTATCATCTAGGCTGAGCGATGGCAGGTACTTCCTTCAATGAAATAAAACCACTGTCAGTTTCACCTGTATCAAGAAAAACAGGCTCAAGCCTAAGCCAGTTCTCTTTCAGAGCAGAGCATGATACACAGGTCAGTGATCTGAACATACTCCTTAGTTCTAGACAGAGATTATGTTTTGGCCTACCACATAGGTGAGGACCAGAGGATAGAGGTGGGCTAAGAAAATAATTTGGGTATGCAGTGTAATGGGCATCAGTTGTCCAATAAAGGTAAAAAAAAAAAAAAAAGAGTAAAATTTTATCAGAGTAAGTCTGCACAATTCTATGTATTTATTACAATATGACCTCAATTGTCTCCTATGTTGAAGCATCCAGTTCTTTCCATGTTTGGCTGCTTTGGTTTAAGACGTAAGCCCATAATGATTTGTGTACGGGAGTAAATACTCATAAAAGTCAGGTGATCTGTTAAAACCATGCTTCCCATTTGTACCCAGAGTAGTAACTGCTGAGGCTGCTGCATGTGAAGCATTAGTCTTCTAAATTGGCATGAGGCAGCAACATCATTTTAGAGTCTTTCTCTTGATGTAGTCTTTGTCTGTACACAGACTTTCTCTATATATTACTGTAAAGAAAGTGACTCTGTGGATCCACACTGAGTCTGCTGGAATTTATGTGGCCAGCTGCAGTGGTCAACAGATATGCCTGTATTGATCTGGTCCTTGAGTGCTTAACTGGGAATAAAAAATACATAGAAAAGGGTCCTTCCTAATCTAGATAAATGATACATTGAAAATTTTATGTGTTATATAATTAATAACCAACAATTGTATCATTATAATTTTTATATATTTATACATATACATTGCTTTAAGGCACATAGCTGACAAATGGGAGGTGAGGGGACAGGTTTAAGACCTAATGGCTATCTGGGTGTATCACCTTATATTTACCCTCTCACCAGCCCCTGGTGAGCAATATGGAAATTCTGTGTTTCATGTAACCAAATTATTAGGCAATTATATATGCTGGGTATATGTGGAAAATGAGGCTACTGGCTCTCTGAATCCAACACTGAATTCATGCTGAAAACTAGTAAGGGAAGCTGTGGGCAAACCTTGCATGAAACCTTATTGCCTGTCATTAGGACAGTGTGTCAGGGACCGATGCTTCAAAAGTGGGTGTGAAAAGACATCTAGATTTCAAAGAGAGTTGGGTGTTAACCTTTGGGAGCAAGCAGGGTCTTACATACTCCTGTGGAAATTCTGTACCAAAGCAAGACAATCATGTTGATGAGGTGTTTGTAACTGAACGTACAGAGCAGCTTTCCCCCTCAAAGCAGGTCTCCACTGAGCTTTGAGCACAACTGCCACATCTGGAAATGAACTTTATAATGTAGCTGTTCTCTTATCTGGGGAATGGCTTGATGGTTGAATAAATCTTCACACTTTAAGGATAATTTTCAGTAAATGAAACCATGGTTACTAGTACTGAATGGGCTAAATGCATTCCTGTGCAGGTTTTGTGTGGTTATGCAAAGGGGGATTTGGCTCACATACAGCTTTCCTTGGCTGCTGAACTGGTGAGAGCAGAGGAGACTTCATCAAAAGGCAGCGTACATGTGATGAGTTGTTAGTTTTATTAATCTGACTGAGGGTTTTCTCACTTTAGACAGGGCAATAGCTATAAAAGAAAGAACCTACTAAAATATCCTTTTTAATGAACTGAATTGCTAATGCTAAATTTCATTGCTGGAGCATCTTACAATAATGTGGCTTTAAATGTGCACTACACAAATGAATAGACTTTAGATCAATTTAAAAGTACCATTGGTATAATTTTATAGCCTGGTCACTAAAGAGCTGTCGCTTGGAGAAAAGAGCAGAATTCCCTCTCCCAAAGTGTAGGCAAAAATCTCGGACACAGACACCCACTCCAAAGTATTCCCAGGGGTTCTGCTTGCTTATCAACAGAAGAAAAGGTATAGTGGTCCTTTGGAAAGCGTCTAAACCAGTTGTCTCTGTGCTAGGTATGGTGAGGTATTTCAAGGAATGCTTGGGGAGGGCAGAGCTCAGCTCACTGGCTGACACTAAGGTATCAGGAAATCCCCTGGGAGCTATTTCAGGCACCTGAACCTAGAGAAGCCTCAGGGCTGCGCTGACTTCTGGGTTATCACAGAATCATAGGATTGTTTAGGTTGGAAAAAGATCGAGTCCAACTGTTAACTAAAGACAGCTCTTTGCATCTCATCTCATTACTGATGCAGAGCGGAGGTATTCTTGGATTATCAATAACAAATTTCAAAAATTCAATTATGACTAAAATGGAATAGCAGTGAGCAGGGAGAGTGCTGCAAGCAGTGATTTATTACTGAACCCCGAATCAATGAATAACAAGCTTCATCAAGTCCTTAGTAATGCCTTAGTGTTTTTTCTACAGAAAGGAACATACACATTGTAACTGTCTCCAAAGACACATGCTACGGCTGGGAAAGGCCCTACTGCCTCATTCAGTGCTCTTAGGATTTTTCAAAAGTGCTGTTCTTCCTACTTATACTATTTTATGGGCAGTCTTTAAACATTGAAGTCTAAAAGGGAAATGAAAGGTTTCATTCAGAAGGAAGACTTGAAATTTACCTTGGGTCCCCAGCAAGTAAAATTTACTAGAAAATAGCAGTCCTTCATCACCTAGGATTAGATGCAAGCCTTCTGGTGTACTGATACCTGAGAGATGAGGCAGTCAGTAAATCCATTCAAACAGCACCAGTGGGTACGCGCAAGCATGGGAGGAAATACTGCGGGGAGAAAGCATGTACTCAGCTTTCCCTGTTAGTGATTCTTTGTTTAACTTTAAATTCCAGCATCTATATACAAAGAAATTAAAATCCTTTGTTTCCAAAAATAGCACTTAGGTGTATTTAACTATACTTTGGCTGCTGTACTGAAGAGCTTTGTGAAAATGAAGCCTGTATCTGTCGTGTCCCCTCCCTTCCTATGCCTGCTCGCTGGCCCAGTGCTTAACGTAGGCAGTGCCTTTGCTAAAGGAAAATGTTACATGCTAAAATTTTTCCACAGACTTCACTCTGCTTTTGTGTGATCTTAGACAAGCCTTTACAAGGTGGGGAGTCCTTATTTCTTTTTGATTTCCGTGGGAGTTGAGTGTATTCATCATGTGGATTAACTGGGCCCGTATCAGAGCTGAAAAAGGAGGGCAAACTGCAGTGGTGTTGGTAAGAGCTTAGCCATCAATTAATATCCTTGCTAAAGATGAGCGATGCTGTAATGTGCAGCTGGCCTTGGTGTCTTAGGTGGGTTGCATCTAAAATATAGCCTGGAGGCAGCCTTACTAACCTTAGAGATGTGATGATCAGATCTGCAGAAGAGTATGCAGAAGTGATGCAACATGACAGTTTAAAATGAAAGAATGAAAATGCTGATTTACTTCATTGCCTAATGGGAATATGACAATATGTTGGATCATTCTATTATTTGTTGTTTTAATAGTTATTTCCATGCCAATAAAATATCTGTGTATGAGTAAGAGACTTCTTTTAGAACATAAGCTAAATGTGCCACTGTACAGGTAAAACTTTAGGTACCAATTTTCTTTGGAGTTTCTTTTTACCGTAGCTTTACAATCACTTGCATTTCTAGTAGCTTCCCAGTGCCAAGAGTAGGCCATGATGACCTTAAATCACTATGTGTGAGATGGGAAAGTTTCAGGAAGTTTTCTTCTTCGTTTTACCCAGTGTTTGTGCTATTGTAAGTGTGACAGCATACTTTTGAAGTGAAATATTTTCAGAAGTTTCTCTTCAAAATCCCGTTCTCCTAAATTATGCTTATGAAAATCCCTCCTAGACCCCTCTAATGATACCCTGATACGTATTTGTAGTCTGTATAAAACGCTGAAAAACAGTTTACCACAGGAGCAGATATCTTGTGTCCCCAATGAAATGAATGTTTGCTGACAGCTTGTCTGCCTCGGTGATGTGGAGAGAAATAATGAAATAGCAGAGGGCTTAACAAGTGCATATCTGACTGTAAATCCAGGGTTTGGCAGAACAGAGTCTTCACACCACTGCTCACAGGTGAGCATTTTGCTCTCACTGCTAATCTAGCTTTGGCAGGGAACGTAGAGGGCCCATAGTTATCTGTAAGGAAAAGCATACAAAATGAGGAAATGTGTTGTGACCAAAGGAAATAAATGAGCAGATGGTGAGCTAGCATCATACCTGACACTCCAGAGGAGATTGTTGTAGCATAACCACTGATTACAAACATATAGTTATGAACAGAGGCCAAATCCAAGAAGAGCAGAGGGAAGGTGATATGCATGGAAGCATGGAATAAAAAGCAGTGCAAAATAGAGATTGAGACATGACAGAGAAGGAATTTGGGGGAAAAATAGAAAAATAAGATGGGTGAGACAGCAACGAGAAGCAGCTGGGGATAGGAAGGGAGTTCCCAGTGGGCAGATAACTGGACTTGAGGCAATAAATAGCCGAATTCAGATGTTTTGCAAAATGTACGCTGCAGCATGTGAGGCACCAGAATTTCAGACTTGTGAGCAGATAATTATGGGTGATTCTACCAAGTAGAAATTACAGATTTTGCCAAAATAAGGAAGTGAAATGGAAGGAGAAGGGATAGATTGGTGGTGGGAAATACCATAGCCAGGGCAATAAGGGTGAAGACTGCAGTGAATTTGGGATGACAAAAGGAACAGCAATGGTAAAGGGAAGGAAAACTTCAACATGCCAGGAATTGCCTCAAACAGGAAAAGCCAGGATGTTGGAAGAATGTCTTTTTATCATGCAAGCAGTTTAGTAAAGTTGGAAAGAATCTAATGCTTCCAAACCAGTGGTGATAACCTGACATAAGAAGGATTTGGAGATGAAGTGCTCTGGTTAAAGTGGCATTTGTCTTTTTTTGGTGTTGGCAAAGAAACCCATTTAAGTGTTTATGGAGGGATGTAAACATCTATTCTGTAGTAGTCATCGGCACTATAGCTTCAATAAACACTGTTCAATGTTTAAACACAATGTATTGAAGTGGGATGCTGGAAGTTATAGCGCGTTCAACTGCCAAAACTGCCTTTCTTAGCCTTGAAGGGTAGTGCAAAGAAAGAAAACACAATTTTCAATCATCAGTTTTTATTTTGTAACTGACAAAAATTTTAGGGGAAATACCAGAAATTTTGCATATTAAGGAGATTGTCTACAGTCAAAAGTTCACTTGTATTGCTGTACTCATGAAAATACTTTACACTTTCAGTCTTAACCCTTCCTTATGCCATTTGATTGTCTTGAACGTGTGGTCTATAACAAGCATACCCTCCAGTCATTTCTTTACAGCTAAAAAAGACTTGATTCAGTGCAGATGAACTGCAGGATTTTATTTATTGAACATGCCTGTGATAACCCAGCAGAATATCTGAAAGTTTGGGAGTGTAAATGAGAGTTCAAAAGACCTGAAGCTTGTTCAAGAAAGCATGGTGAAGGCCATTTATCAGGGAAGCTGGGAAGAGACCCAAGTGTTACAGATATGGGTGTCACTCTCTTTGTAATGGCAAGAACCCATGAAATACGATCAGTGACTTAAAAAAATTGGTAGAATCAGATAATAACAATGCATGTTGAGTTTCTGGGTTGTGGAGTAAAATAAAGAGAGATCTACTGCTACACATAAACTCATGCTTAAAGAACTGTAGGGACTTCACTGAAGAAAGGTAAAAAAGGGAAAGCATGTGAGAAAAAAATCTCATCCACAGCTACTTTGTAACAGTAAGTTTTAACCACTTTCATGGCTTTGGTGTGTGCTGTACAAGAAGGATTTAGCCCCCATTAAGAACAACAGTAAATGCCAAGTAGAAATGATGTGTGTATTATTACTGAGAGTATTTTATATCAGGAAGAACTTTGTGGGCATCAACCAGAAAGAAGAGAGATAAAACACTAGTTCTTTGATCTTGGAGGGTGGTCATTCAACAAAAAAGTCTCTGCAGTTCATCATTTTCAATAGCTTTTCTGCCTATCATACAGTGCCTATTCGTATAAAGGCCAGAGACGGCTAGGCTATGTAAGCCCTGTCCAGAATACTTAACAATATGTGCATCAAATGCAGGGTAGATTGGGTGAAATTAGCCTGCAAGATTCAAATTTTAACAGAAACAGCTAAAACATGAAACAAAGGACATTTGTGGCAGTAATAGAGGTAAGGGTTTCTTACACTTCTTACTGTCTGCTTAAATCTCACCTTTATGAAACCTACGTACAGAGTTGCAGTGTTCTAGTTATGTAGCAGTATTAGTAAATCATGAAAATTGATTGCAGGAGTTTTTAGCCAAGGACCAAAGTCTGATACCTTATCTCACTTAGATTGTAGTGATGGCTTTCTAAATAAGTATCAAAGACTAGAAACAAACTGCCGAAGGGGGCAGGTTTGCAGAAGGATGTGAGAATTCACATTGAAGGCCCATTTTCCCATAGAGACTGCAAGATTTGCTGCTGGGCTGGGAGGTAGGGAGGCATGACTGTAAGCTTGTTGAATTCCTGGGAATCCAGAATAACCTTTGCTTCATGATTTACTTTAGCCTGTCTGTTAGTGCTTCCCAGTTACATAGTATCTAGTTCAATTGGGATAGCAGTAGGAAAATACATGCATTTCTGCAAATACTATTTCGGTCTTCTAGGATAAATTCCAGCCACTGAAATTCCCCAGTTTTCAGTCTGGGGATAGAGGGTGGTAACTCTTCCTTCCAGATTTGGTGGGGTTATGCTACACTTTGGAATATGAGTTTCAGGAGAGCCTGATGAATTTGTTTTCAACATCAGGTGATTAATTACTTTTGTTAGAGCTTATTCAGAAGTGTATTGGGAAAAGAGTCTTGTTATTTAGCCTGTTCATAGAATCTGATGGCAGCAGCCCAGTTCTGGGTTTCTTAGGGACCACCACTCTGTGAGGTCAGTAAGCCAGTCTCACTATCTTTGATCCTCAGCAGCTGGGTTCCAGGCTTCAAAATGCTTAGATTCACAGTTTACTGAGATCACTGAGTATAAAAATTTCCATTTAAGCATTAAACCCCTCTCTTTTACTGTAAGGGTGATTAAATACTGGAATAGGTTGCTCATAGAGATTGTGGAGTCTGTCCTTGGATATACTCAAAATGCAACTGGACACAGTCTGGCAGCTTGTTGTAACTTATCCTGCTTTGAGCAAGGGGGTTGAACTAGACGATCTCCAGGGGCCCTTTCCACATCAACTATTCTACAATTCTATGATTCTATGAATTATTTTATTCCTGTAACTATTCTTTGAATCAGAGCAAAGGACTTACTGAATTGCTAGATAATAGAAGACAGAATATATAAGCAGCAGGTCAGAGTATTCTGAAAGCCCATAGGAATCTTCTGCATATGAGAGTAGAGCTTTATTATGGTGAGCCTATCCAAAGAGTTATGTGGTTATTCTCATTTTGAAATCCTCAAGTGCCATGGAAATTCTCTTGACAGAATGGATTTGGGGTACCAGTAAATTCAACAGTACTCAAATTCCTTACTCATATTCAAGAATTGAGGCTCTATTCCCAACTCTGCTTCTGGACTGTGTCATTCTGGACGTGTCCCCTTCCCTCTTTTTATTTTTTTTACCATTTTATGAAATGGTGAACCTAACCTCCTTGTGTGGGATACTAGAGTTTCTAGGTGAGAACTGCTACAGAAGAAATAGGTGTTCTCATTAATTTAGTAAGATCAAATGTGAATGTGTGTTCTGTAGTGAATGTATGTGTCCTATCTGGCAGAAAGAAATGATGTTAATTAATTACTTTGACATGCAGTCATGATGTTGCAGTCTGTATTATAGATGTCCAGATGTTGGGTTATTCTTTCAGGATGCAACATGTTTGAATGTATTAGGAGGTGCATTTTTTCTTTGTGTATGACTATGACAAATTGAGGCACAGCCAAGCTGCTAACTTGCTTGAAGGCATCTTTCACGCTTCATCCATTATATGAGTGATAGATGGTATTAAACCACTTCTTTGTGAGGAAAAACACATTGTGGATAATGGAAAGGAAATCATCAGCGCTAATATTTATCCCAGCTTTGTTTTGTATCTGCAAGATCAATGTTTTTTTAATTCATGTTTCATTCTCTTTTGCTTCATTTGCTTTGTTGTTGTAAAGGACATGTCACATCTTGGGAGAGCATTGGATCATATTTTGATTGCAGTTTTATTAATACAGAACTACACAAGTAGAATTGTTCTGGATTCATATAAATGGCAGCAGAAAGTCACCCATAGCCAGATTTTTAAACTCAGTATTAAACATTTCTGGGTTGTTTCTTTATAGTAGGTACAACTACTCATCAGAATTTTTTTCTAGTCTGATTAGAGAAGACGTAGGTAATCTTCATGTGGGCCTTTTGTGTTTCCTGCACTGACCAATTCATCCAAATCTGACGGGTTGGGAGAGAGTTCAAAGTTATCAGCTTCCTGCATGTTTTGTGAAAAGTGTTGTCTGGATAGAGCAGGGAGACACACATTTGTTCCATAGTGAAGGGAAGCTTTATAGATCAACCTCAAAATTATTTATTCAGTTTGATTTGTCAGATTACCATTCATTATGCACACCCAGGCCAGCCAAGCAGCACGTGGTGCTCGGAAACAGGAACAGGTTTTTGGTTGCTCTTTTGGGGGTTAGATGGCATAGGAATGGTCTGTTAATGCTGAGCAGGTGTGGCAAGGGAGAGACGTGGAGAGGAGGAACTACAGATATTGCAAAGGTGTATGAAATCGCAGGGAATTCTATGGATTGGGCTGGCATCGTGATAATGGGAGAGCAGGGAAACAGATCACAGACCTGTCTGTAGGAGAACAATCTTCATTATGTAAACTAAAATTTAAACCTGAATTCTGATTCTCAGGATCTTTGCAAATCCTATTTCATCTATGTTTTTGAAATGCCAGTCATGTGACTATGTGGTCAGTGCACTGCCAAATGAGGGAGTTACTTCCTCTTGAAGTAATATGGTTTCTTTTAATCCTTTGTCTTCTAATGGCCAATTTTTCCTCCCTTTTGCTCAGTTAAGACATAACAAGCAGAGTCAAGATGAGAATGATCAGGTCAAATTAGAGGGATTTATGCTTTTCAAATTTCCATGGTTTCCTTTACAGTGGAGACACTTCTGAGAACATGGAGGGACCCAAGTATCTTCTGTGCTTAGTTCTGAATTGATTCTGCAGCTACTTAGGACAATTTTAATAAATGTCTGGTTCATGAACATTTAAATGTGCTGACTTTTCCATATGGCCTTACACCTCTAACTGTTATTCTGTTATTATATCATTTTTGTCTTTGCCTTTGCAATTTTAGGACAACTTTTAGAATTCAATACTAATTATTTTGTTCATTTAATTAATTCTTAAACAACATTTTATTTCTCTCTGTGTTTTCAATAGGAATTAATTTTTTTCTAAATTATTCTGTGCTCTGCTAGATTCTCTATGCAAGTTCTGCAGGCTTTAAAATACTGAAACTGAAATTATTTTAAGTACTTTAAAAAAAAAAAAAAAGGCCAGTAAAGAAACAGTTGTATTCTCTTGGTATCAATTCTTCCTTTCTTTTAAAATTTTCACAAGAAAACTCGTTTATTGTTTTATTACATCATTTGCCAGTGATACCAAGATCATTGAGTCTCTCTTGGTACGTAAACCAGCCTAGTATTCAGATAATACTGTGCAAAATTTGTTCCACTGGATGATTATTTTTTTATCAGACTTATTCAGGAGTAAATGGGGCTCTTAGTGAAAACAGGAATTTTGAACTAACCAAACTGTTTCTCAACGTAAGATGGTTTTGTCAAGTTGAAGACTAGAGGAGAAAAATTACCAATTTTTTAATATTAATTATTTTTTCTTAGAAAAGTCATAAAAATGAATTGTTTCTAATCCTATAACAATACTGCCTTTTGAAAAGACACTCCTTCCAGTTGTCTTTTAACAAGGCGGTTCCTCAAATTAAGATACAGGATGGCTTCACTCCTAATTTGCAATTAAAGGCTGCCACACAGTGCTCTGCTGCAGATAAAAGTCCAAATTCTACCTTTCCTGTAAGTCTTTCACACATTAAAAAATATGAGTAGCAGAATAGAATGTTGAAGTAAATAGAAATTCTAAAATTCTATGTCAGAGCAGAGTACCAGTCTTGACCAAGATATGTCCTGTCTTGATCAAGAGATATTCTGACTCAGTTCGTACCATTTTCCATGATGCCTCCTGTGCTTGTTGCACAACACAGAATTTCCACGTTTCTGTACCAAAATCAAATACTTCCTTTCATAAAATAAGCAGTGATCAGCTCAGGTACACGAGTCATGCGTCTTGTATATGGAACAGAGAGTTTCATAACATTCAAGAAAGGCAAGTTAAAATTATAGTAAATTAGGTTAAAAATCCTATTTTTCCTCATCACTGAGAATTTCTTCTTATATTTCCACTACAATGAGATTCAGGAGGGACACCTGTTTTGAAATTTTCTATTTGGGATATGGCACCTTTGTGAAAAAGTTATTTTGTCAATGGAAGTCTCTACACCGAGCATTTACAGCTATGCTCAGTGTTCTGTGAGGAGAATTATGAGGTTCCTCTACCATTTACATTTCACTGAACATCTCAAAATGGGTCTCAGATCTAGCTCCTATCCATCCTAAATGAGATTTCAGTAGTTAATGGATCTAGTGTGAGCTCTCTGCACAGAAACTGAACTTTACATTCCCCGTACATTGTACATAGGAAAGATGTTAATTTACCATCCAGTAACTCAGTGACTGATGAGCTTATATTTACTTCTCTCTCAGTGTCTTCCTCTAGAGCCACATATTTTCTTGGTTTCAATACAGAAATAGAAATTAAATGTCAAACTAGTCTCTGATATTTCAGAAGAGACAGACTTGAAAAACAGAAACATGACCAGAAGAAATGTTTAAAATTTTATTGTCCTCAGATATCTAGCAGCTGATTCTGTCTGTGCAGTGGCTGTATGTAATTGCCTTTTAAGTAAGTGAACAGACCAGTCTCAGTTGCAGGATGTTTGTTTTACTGTAATTAGGTAAATTAATCAGTACATTAACTTCCTAATGCAGAGCACAGTTCTGAAATGAATTGCAGATATTCACTATTTTGATAAGATTTAAAGAATAAAAACCTCCACAGCAGCTCAGTGTTACAAGGCTACTAGAGCTCTGTAAATGGGTAATAGCTTTTAAACTCCAGAAAAAAAATGTATAGAACAGAGAAAGTTACACTTGGGTTACTTTTTGTTTTCAAGAGAAAGAAACAGGTTCATTTGAGTTAGTTATTCTGGTTTCATCTAACCAGAATATGTAAACATCAATGCATAACTAGCCTTGACCTAACCTATAGTTAATGAAACTGTATTTCAAAACCATGAAGCAAAGTTCTTCCTCCCTGTCTTTTGTCTGCTTGTAGTGTTCCCACCGACATCACTCATATGATCCCAGAAATTTGTCTTCTATATATTTGGGATTGTTTCATGTTCTGCATAAGGGACAATTTGTGTAGCACCTGGATGATGGCACTGCCAGACTTTTCAAGGTCCAATGCTTCTCTTACCAGAATACTTTACATGCAGCCCCCCCATTGTTAACAAAGGGACATCTGACAGTTAATGGTAAATATAGGATGGTGCGTTAAATGAGGCTTTCTGGTTTCTCCTGACTCATCCACCCTTTCATGTCAGGCTTTCAACACAGTGATTCTCTGGACACATTAAACATGAATCAGTTCCGTTGTTTTTAGTAGTTGGGTGCAGTCCTGTATCTCATTAAAAAACTAACTCACAGTGAACAATGTCACATTACTAAAACTTTTTTGTTTCTCAAATAAATACAGGCCAGAAAGCAGGCTAAGTTTTTTTCTCATTGGGAAGGGAACTGGGGTTTATACTGAGTCATGGCTGGCATCACCAGTTCCTAAAATACCCTAGTCATGAGATGCTACTACTAGAGCAGGCTGAAGTTAAGAGATGATCCTTTGTGCTGGACCTAGGCTCTGACTGCCTTTTGTCCCCATGTCCCCCCTTCTGTCTCATATCATCTCCCTTCCATCTCATTTTTCTCTTGATTTCTGTTTTATCCATTCTTTTTCTTTACTTCCTCCCTTATTGCCCTTAATACCACCTAACTCCTGGGTGGGAAGAGAGTCAGATACCCTTGCTCTCAGGACCAGTCTGCCTTACAGCTAGTCAGAGGCCACAGGCTTGTTTGTGCAGAGGCCTCCTGAACTCACAGCTCCACATGGTGAGCTGCCTTCCTGATTACGTTATCCACTGGGCAGGGAGTAAAGTGGGTTTCAAGGAGCTGCCTACTGTTTTACCCACAGTAAGACGTTGCAACAGAGCAACGAAATGGCTCTCAAGCAGATCAGTGGCAGGATTTAGTACCTCAAGTTCTCTGTTATTCCCTGTCTTCCCTAGATTGCCCTGGTGCTGCTTAGGTAGCCTGGCTAAGAGACTGCAACACCATTTTATATCACAGAAATATTCCTTTAATGTATTTCAAAATTACAGTCTGCCTTTTCAGGCTATGCATCCACATAACAACTGTTCAATGTGGTTACTTTCTTAGCTGAGTCGCTATTTAAGTGGAAACTGCCAAGTGTGCCACTGGTGTCACACTGTGGTCCCCCTCTCGCGTAATAGTGGAAAACAGAGACAGGTGATCAGCAGCACTTATTTAATGTAATCTGTGAATTGAGCATTTGCAAGGGACGCCAGGCTGACACCCCAGGGGACTTCAGCAATGTATTTCTATATTTGAACTTAAAGTAAGGGGAGGAGAAGACAGGGTGGGGAAAGGGAAGAGATGTATGTAAAGGTTTTAGAGGCATTTTCTAAAATTTGGGAAAGAGTCTGTAAAACACTTGAGGATTTGTATTCACTTTAGTTCTATTAATGGCCAGAGGACTGTTTCTGCAAAATCATTGATTGTTGAAAGCATCATAGTCACCATCTGAGCCTACTTTCAGATAGCTTTTCAGTACAGGTGTCCCTGCTCCAAAAACCTAATTAGAATGAACAGTCTCCATTTCTTTAGAAATTGAACCCAAACCAATCTCAGATGCTGGCAGGTTTTGAGAACAGGTGGGTGTGATTAGTTTTCTGACTCCGACCATATACTGCGCTGAGTCTCCTGGCACATGGCACCTAACTAGTGTCTTTTGTTTGCTTATGATCATTAAAAAGTAATTAGTGAAATTAAGGAGTTCTTCTGACTGTAATGTACTGTCTATTTGAAAACAAGATGGATTTTGGTAAAGACTGTCAATTTAGATCCTGGCGAGCAGTTTACATTCTATGTCAGAGACCAAAGCATGCAAGGACACACGTCTTTGCCACATGTAGAGTAAGTTATGCCTCATGCCTCAGGGAAGAAGAGCCTGTAGCTTCTGCAGCCTACTTTGTATAGTGCTGAAGGGTGTGGAGGGGCTGCTCCCCACTGCCATTTCAGGACACAAATACTCCATAAATCACAACTGCTCTCAAGCAGCTCTGGCTATTTCTTCAGCTGAGCGAGGGGTTGCATTGCTCCAAGACAGAGAGCAACCAGCATGTTCTTTATGTAGGTGGGGAGTCCCAGGAAGCAGCCTGGTTAACAGCAGCATCATCTGTTGATATAATACCTTTCCTACCAGCCCAAAAGATCCTAAACAGGCAGTGCTCTCGGGCTGAAATGTCGGGAGTTGTTGAGGGGCACTACTTAAATTGCCACTGCAAAGCTGTCAGTGATGTTTTGACTTGTTCTGTGATGGTTTTGACCTTCACTTTAATACATAAGTCAAACGCTAACTGTAGTTGTGCGTTCACTCTGGTAGAAACTACTATCAGGACCCCCAAAACCTACCCAAAGTGAGATCATTAGCTGTGGCTTGAGAGAAGGTGAATATGCAAATATTCTTTCTAGTTGCAAGGAGTTGAATTATTTGTATCCAACATAATTTTTTAATGCACTCTTTTGTTCAGCAATTAATATTTAATGGTCTCAAATAAAACTGTCAAACAATATAGTCTTTGCAATACAGTTTTAAAATATCTACCAATCCTTCACACTCTATTATAATAAAATATTGGAATAGCTAATGTGTTGGTGATTTAATTTGGTTATATTATACAAAGATGAGCTTTAATAATCCTCTTTATTTCACTTAGGGTTTTTGCGTGTGTGTGTGCAAGAGAAATGCAAGGAAATGCGAGTGCATGGGGACATTAATGATTTTCAGGTGTCCATTCAGTGGCTTTTCTCTTAACCCATTTGTAAGTTGCCCGGAAATTTATCTCAACCTAATTCTCTAGTTATAAGCAATTTGCAACTTGAGCAATAATCTTCATAACCTTTGCTACAGTTGTGTCCTTGATGTAATAGGGAAGGTAATGCATTAGTAGTCACATGCTGAGCTCTGGCGGTACCTGAGATTTAATGATATTTAACTCTGGACCTAATTTCAGTTTACAAGCGATTACATGCTGTCCTCTGGGACACTGCTGCAAAGAATTTCCAAATAACTTGCAAAATAGTGACGAATTAACTTGTAGTCTTGTCAAAATCAATTATGTTACATGACAGCTCAACTACACTTTTCTATTTGCTGCACTGCAGCATGCTAAACATCAGCCAAAGTGTAAACATAAAGTCCTTGTATGTCAAACTCTGTAGTAGATTGATCTTGTATTTCATGTGCATGCAAATCTGTAGGCTTCATAAAATGTTTTACTTACGTTCTCAAAAAGAGAATATTCTTTCCTGCCATGTTTATAAACTGTTGCACTATGCAATCATATACATTTGATATAATATGATCAAACATTCTTATGGATGTTGTCCTTGGTTCATCAAAGTTCAAAACCTCCTTTCAGATTGATTCTAAGTCAGTACCAAGTGAGATCCTCCAACAGGCGCATGCTGCAAACTCTTGCTGCAAGGCAGTGGCAGTACGCCTGTCAGGTGAATGAAATGATACCTCCCTCTCCAGGCATGGTGGAACTGCTTTCAGACCAGTGATGTGACCAATTTGAGACCGGTTGTACAATATGGGAAATAAGCATGTGGTCTTTCGAAAAATTCAACCACCAGTCAGATACAGCCAACCCCCTCTCTGCACCTGATGGGGTTTTGGAGAGGAAAAGGAGAGCTGGAAAGACCCCATAAAGTCAAATCACTTTTTCTGTATTGAGGAATTTAGAGTTAAATTGCGCAGCCTGGAAAACCCAGTGTGATTTAGCTGCACTCACAGATCTCATTGGTTCCTTCTGTTTATGAGAAACTCGCTCTGCACAGAGCTGTTTTTTGAAGTCTCAAACATTTGGGAAAGCAAGACTCCTTCACTTCTTACTCAGTTTATAGTTTTAAAGGCTCCATCACACACTGCATGCAAAGAGGCATTATCTGTGAAAGCACAGACTTTTGTACAAAATTCTGTAATTACATGATTATAAAATGCACAGAGCCACTTTATTATAGTCTATATATGAAAGATAGTTAAGCTGACAGGATAGCATTATGCTGTAGGGTTATGATTGGCTTAAGAGAAATAAAGGATAGTAAAGATCCATCAACATCTGTTTAGGTCAAAATCACTGCGGGAAAGGCTGCTAAAAGTTTTGAGTGGTGTAGTGCTAGAAATCTGTTTTGCAGGTTTAGCACTTGAGTTGGCTATATGGAGAGGCCTGTCAAATGTTACTACAGAGAGAAATATATCTAGGACTTGTATCATTTCCAAGCTTTAATTTCTCTGATATATTTTGGAGAACAAGTGTTACTGAAATAGTAGATATTCCTGCCAACGGATTACTGAACCCAGAAAATACTATTTCAGATGTAGTATCACTAGATAATGAAGATAGAATAAATGACCCAGCCACAGAAAATAGCATCAGGCTGAATAATGACTGTTTGGTTCATTTAAATCCAAGGGAAGTAAAAAAGAAAAAAAAATGACATCTCTATAAAACAAACATTCAAAACTAAGAAAATTAATTTTGAATGTCTTCTGGCCTGGAACACTCAGGAAATTTCATATGATAGATGCCCCCAAGTCCAGGTTCTGGGAAAACTGTCAGGAATCAGCAACTTAAGCTTAAGAGGCAGGAACTTGTAGCTGGAGACCCTAGAGCCATTTTCATATTAGTTATCAAAGGAAAAGATAGTAGAAATAAATAGAGATCTGTAAGGAATGGAAAAAGGAACTGAAGAGCAGGCACAACTACATCTTAGAAGTCAAAATATGTTAGGGATAAAGTGATATTTGTTATAGTCAAGTTGGGTTATGCCTATCACGGACTATTAAAAAAATAGCAGCTGTGTAGGTAAAAAGAGAAAAGGATGGGAGAGTTCTGCTTTAGTTGAAATGGAGTAGGGCACCAGTGTCACCAAAACTAGACAGATTGTTTCTCCAGAGTTCTGCAAGAAAGGTAAATATGGGGTCAAAAAGAAGATAAGTAAAGGGGAAAGAAATAACCACAACTGAGGTAGGAGCAAAGTTTGAAGACATTAGTATGCTCAGGTAAGAGAAGCCAGATAATCTGCCAGCCATGCATACGAAATCTGACCTGATCGCGAGGATTTGTTAATAAATCTTGCCAAGGTGAAAGGGGTACTTGTCAGAGTCCGATATATGCTGACCAGGTTCTTGCAGATATTTATTGCACATGTGTGGGGTTTAATGCTTAATACAAAGATTACTTATTTGAAGTTACATGGTGTTTTTATTTAGCAGGGTGATACAGCAATGCACTTAAATTACAGTACAAGCAGAGTGTAGCAATTGCAGTTTACAGCTGAATCACAATACAAACATGAATTTCATTACTGGTCTTTATAAGTCACAATGCCCTGCATCCCCAGTTGCTGGGAAGGAGTATGTGGGTTGAAACCAGCTCAAACCCATGCTCCCTTTAAAATTAACTTCTTCGTTGTTGATTTTTTATATTCCATGTTGGGTTGTGTCAGGTGGACAGTCCCAGTGCTGGTCTAGCTGGCTCAGGAACACGTATGTTTGCATTCTTGTGATTAACACAGGGAAAAGCAGTTACAGAGGTGGTTGATCCACGCAGCTGATACAGCCAGTGGATCTAGAACAAAGGCTCCCCTCTGCTTCCCTTTTTGTTGAGAGAAGATCAACTTCCTTTGTAATCACTGTGATCAATCACTCATTCATCCCTGAGCCTCAAGGACACATAGCCTTTGTCTCTCCCTGCAGAGTCTTCTTCCACTGTAGCAGTTCATTGATTGGTCACAGTATCATGTACTCGAAGTAAATCAAACATAGTTGCTACAAAATGGTGGAAAAATAGCTCACATAGCTAGAGGCCTGTTTTTCCAATCTCAATAATATAAACATCATAGAATACATTTTGAAGGAAATAAGAGAATCAAATGCCTAGAAGTAAATGAAAAATGGGATAAACTACAACATATATTTATCTAAGGTACTAAAGGAAGCTGATAGCTTTCTTTGATAAAATAACCAGTTTTCCAGGCAAAGGAAAATGCTTTGTAAACATAAACAAGTGGAGGCAAATTGCTGGCTGATGGGTTCACTGTAAATGTTGCCTTGCCATGAATTTTGTAGCCTGTCTTAAGAAAAAAAATTGTATTCAGTTTATTTATATGAAAATATCAGTGTGAACCATGTAACACATACTAGGAAGCCAGCTACATTGTGTGTGCAGTATTGGAGCTGCCTCCTACTTGCCAAATACAGTTTTAGATGTTTGGTCCAGGTGGGGTTTACATCATTCTAACATATGCACTGCATGCCAGAAGAGGAACCCTTGTTCCTCAGTATGTGGGACTGGCACTTAAGTGACCCTTGGCCCCCATGTCCAGGATTCAGTTGTCTGTCTTGGATGCTCTTGTTTACCGGCTGCTCTGTAGCTAATAAACTGCACGTGTCTTGTAGGAAAATGTATGGGAAGGGCAAAGGTGGTGGTGCTGGGGAATATGTGTATATAACTGCGGAAAGCAGAACAGAGCCTTTAGTCTTCCTAAGAGGATGTTGCAGAAGTTTTAAATGTGCCATTGGCAAAGAATTTCTGAAAGAACATTTGTTTTCTGATGAAAGCCCCTATTTAGGACTTCACAGTTACTTTTTAACTATTAACTCAGCCACAGAGTTGACCTCTATGGGTGGTTTGAGAGTCTGCAGTTCACAGTGCAGGATGTCCCATTATGAAACCTCTTTCCATGAATGTAAAGATTGTTTTCGTACTGGGTGCATCCAATTCCTCATCTTGTTGACAGTTCCCCTGTTCTCTTTATAGGCATCACTGTCAGTCAGCATTTCAGCTTAAAATACTTTCCTGTTGACCCCTGCATGTTAGATAAAGGAGTTAGTTTCTAGCTGATGTGTGTAAAGAGCACTCTTTTAGTAAAAGTAGAAATGTATTTTTTGGTAAAATTGAACTTGGCTATTAGCCTTATAAAACAATTCATCAATATTTATACCTAGTAGCAGTGGGAGGGATACCCCAGCAAGATCAGGACTGACTTGTGAGAGAAATCTAGATATCTGGGCTGGAGTGACCTGGCAGAAGTTTCTGGGTGCTCTAATCCTCATTTAGGTGCCTAAACAGAAGAATAAGCTCCTGTGAAAACTTTATCCTGGGAATTTTTAAGGATCCTGTGACCCTGGAATGGAACCTCTGCCTTTAGAGTTCATATCTGACTTCACCACTCTTCTGGTTTTCAGATACTTTTCATCATTTTTGGTATTTTTTGCCTTGGTGAAAGTCTGAACACTTTATCCATAGAGCTCCATTATGCTAACTCAATTTTTCACTCTCATTTAATAATAAGAAGGAAAGGGAGTAGTTAACATACTGAATTAATAAAGGATGACATGCTAGTTCTGGAAGGCAATGGGAGTTTTGGAATTGCCTTCAGTGGGGTTAGGATTTCATGCACAACATTCATTTCCTTTTTCAGGAATCTTCGTGTCTGCTCTAATGTAAATAAATATTACCATGGAAAGTTATCCAACTGCAATTACTTTTTGCATTACATCCTAAATATCTACTTGTACATGACATTTACTAAAGAAAAACACTTGCAAATTACATGTTTGATTAACATTACATCTTTCACAGTTTAAAAAGGGTATGGTAATTGAAAGCTGCATTACTTAGAAACCATGAACTTTATTTGAGCTCTTCTCTATATAACTGCAAATCTTCCCTTTTTTATTGAATATTTCACTCTGGATTTATGAACATTTATAATAGGTGGAAGGAAAGTCCTCTTAAAGCAAACATCCCAGAACATGAAGGTAATGAATATTTCCTGCTTTGTCACTCAACAAACAACGATGCGCATGAAAGGAAAAGTGGGTAGAGTGATGGTTCAGGTTTTGCACCATCGGTACCTTGCACAGCTGACCACAGTTCAGTAGACCTCTACAGAGGGCCTAGCTACACCACTGATAAAAGTTACCAGCAGTACTCCCTAGCTTGTTGAGAGTGTATATTTTTGCACCTGCCAAGTGTGCAAACAGGCGTTGCCTTTGAAAATAGCCAGCCTTGAAAAGAGTAATAATTAAATTCTATCATTTAATATCACAAGCAGAACAATATCCCATGATGTTATTCATGTGGAATGACACTTGAAACACTGTTCTTTCAACTCTGGTGTCCAGATCCCACATTGGTGCAGTTCCAATGACTAGCAATATATTAGTTGATGCCCTCTCAACATCAGTGTTGGTTTCTCCAGGTGCTGTTAGATGAACTCCTCTATGTGAAGCTGAAAGGAGATGTCTTGTTGCATGCAGTACATTTTTAATTAGAAACGAGCTCCTCAGTTTTGGGATTGAATATACGGGGAATACAACAGTGTTCCTGTGGGAATTTATTTGTGCTGTCTTCCAATTCCTGTATCAAAACTAAGCCCAGAGTTAGACAGACAGTTGTAGCAGTTCCTTTTTGTCTTGCTGGGAACCTCAGGTCCTCACTCTGTTGGGAAGCAAGGCGACGAACTTTTCTGTTTGGGGGAACAGGGTTAGCATGAAAATGAATATGAAGAACACTGGCTCTAAACCTAAATAAATCTCACCTGTGCTCTTTTGTTGCCTCCTTATGATGCATGTATGACATAAATTCTCGAAATCTATTTTTATGCTATTGCCAGCAGCCTAGAAGTCGAGTAAATAAGAATTATGGCAGCCATAATGGCATCGCTTATGAGGAAATAAAAGAAAAGACAAACATGTCCATACAGTACTTACAAATCTATTATAAACTGTGGTCTATGCTTTGCTACAACATTCTTAATTTAATCTCCATTGCAGTGTACAGTTGATACAGTAAAGAAAATGTACTGTGCATTAAAGTTGTGAACTGATTAACTTGTTTAAATATCAGAATCAATTTTTGTATGTGTGTATATATATATATAAACCACCAAAAGCTTTTGAATATATGGTGGTCTTGTAGGGGTGAGATTTGTAAAGTCAGTTGGCTGTTAATTTGAAATTGTTATTCATCTATAATTGCAGCCAGTTGTTTAGAAATGTTCTTTCACAGCAGGCGATGCTAGGGCCACGTTCCAACACTGGCTACATATTGCACCTTGGGACTGATGTTGCAGAAACAGTTACTGCACTGATGTGCACCTGATGGCAATAAGAATCGCATGTCTTGCTCGAGTTGTGACCTGGTTCTAAAATGAGAGTCATGTATTGGGTGGTCGTAGCCCAGGTTATTTGCTTATGAGTTAAATGTCCTGTAATGGGATAATTTCACTTCATGGGCTGGTTTCTAATGTGAATGGCAGCCTCTAGTGAGGGATTCGGCCCATCTCATCCAGTTTGCTGCTCTGGGAAGCGTAATTCTTTGCCAGCCCTGTAATGATACAGGAAGTGGACAGTGCTCTGGTGACCCTGGTATGTCCCGTTTTAGTAGTTTACTTTGAGCTGGCCTATGCCTCCCCCCTGAGCACATTTGTGAGGCTTTGGGGCTTTGCCTTGTACCCTTCCCTCTGGCATATGGCGTGGTCCTGGGGCAGTATTCTAGAAAAGATCTGAGTAGCAGACAAAACTGAATGGAAACAGAGGAGTTTTGTGAGAACTCCTTTCGAACATGAATGCACGGTTAAGTCCTGTTGAAGTTTCCTCTCTCAGACAGAGGTTTGTGATTTTTAACCCTTCAGGCCACTCAAAGCACATTCATTTTACCTTCTCATCTCATTATTCAGAGGTTTGCCACACAGCTCCCAGTGGCATTCCTAGAAATGTCATGACTTTTTTTCCTTTCCTTGGGGCTTGACCCTGTGCAGCATGCTTATTTTCAGTAAGCTGTGCTGATTAATAACTGTATTTCTATCCATTTTATTTCTCAAATGGCCTTTGCACTCACTGGAGCAGCCAGGTCACCAAGCAGTAGAATGAAAACTGGAATGACACATAGTCAAAGCACTCAGTTGAAAAAGAAATATATAAATATAACACATGCTTTTTATGGAAAGCATTAAATAAACTGAATCTAAGAAAGATACCACACTTGCACTATTCAGGTCTTTGAAGTACAGTTGTATAATGTATTATTTGTTGTGCATCTGCCACTACTGCAGTATCAGCTAATAGGGGAAAGATGTTCCAGATGTTACTTAAGAATGTGATTTAGTGAGTCACAGGCTGTAGGAAGGGCTTTTTCTACTGCTAATTCTGTGGCTGCAGGTAACAGAACTTACTTTTCCTACTGAATAGTAATTGAATACATTGCAGTCCTGTCCACAGAAGGGAGACTATGTAGCTTTAGCAGCTGATTTGATTTTCATTAGATGAGTCAACACCTCTAAGAGTGAGTATCCTCCTCCCTCATCAGCATGGCCCCACAGCCCCCAGGCCAGTGCGGCCCTGGGAAAGGCTGGCTGTGTTTCCACTTGCTTTGAGGAACTGGACAGGTGAGCAGCTCTGACGCCCCAATTCCCAGTGCACAAGCAAGAGTTTAACTCCCACTGAGATCACTTGGAGATGGACTTTGGCTGCTATCCCTCCCCTCTTCATAGCCTACACCACAAATGCTCCTTTGCCAGGACAGGAGGCATTGGCTTTAATACATTTGCATCTGTTGGTGTCTTCACCAAACAGAATGCATCTGGTAAGGATTTTCAAAGAGTATTTCATTCCCACTGTTTGAGCAGAGCTATAATTTGGGAGTAAGTCAAAGAGAAAAACCCACCTTTTACCTCTGCTTCTAATTCAGAATCCCAACAAGGAAGCAAACGTGACTTTTCCTTGGTGACAGATGAACTGAGTGGGTGATGTCTCGTCTGCTGCATGTTTGGTGGACGAGATATGAATGCTGAGGAATGTACACACAGTACCTTGTTTTGCGAGGGAATGTCTCTGGTAGTTGGAACAAATGACTGACTCTCATGACTGGGAGAAACCTCCGTCCACTCCAGTGGCCAGTTCTGACCATGGACCTGGTGTGGGACCAGTGGCAGTTTGTTTAGTACCTTGTGCTTCAGTATTG
This sequence comes from Falco rusticolus, assembly GCF_015220075.1. Lineage (NCBI taxonomy): Eukaryota > Metazoa > Chordata > Aves > Falconiformes > Falconidae > Falco > Falco rusticolus. The sequence continues at coordinate 5,746,029 of NC_051193.1, forward strand.
TCACTGAAATGATGGACATAAAACTTCATGTAAGATTTAATACTGAAGTGCACCACGTTCCTCAAAAGGAAGTCTCTGCGTGAGGGGAAAGAATAACTATTGCTTCAACACACTGCTCAGCTGAAACGATTGTAAATATCAGTAAAAAATGTTTATTTAAAAGTTGCATAAGCTCTCACTTACTACTGTACATGAATTAGGGAGGATCCTGTTTCAATGTTACTGTAATTCTCATATTTGCCACCGACAGCCTATCTACATTATATAAATAATCTCTAGAGCACCTAATTTAGTACTATTACAGTCCAGATGAAATGTTTATGTAATTTCCCTTCTTTTGATATAAACTTCAGATACAGAGAGAAAATTGACTGTAAAAATGACATCGTAGGACTCTATATTTATCTTCTCTCAGTGATTTCCATAGCAAATTTACTCCATTTCCAGTTGAAGGCTTTTTTTCCCATTGCCTGTTTGTAAGCATGGCAAACTGAGCATGAAATTGTAACATCATGGTGTGTTTCTCCAAATCACACTTGTCACACTTGTAATCTCAGCAGAGGCAAAAGACAGCTTTGGTGTCTGGGCTGCACTTGTAGCAGTGATCCCTATGTAATTATAGAAAGGCTGTTTTATTAAATGATACCACACCTCTGCTATTCCTAGTTGGTAGACAAAGAGGATCATGTTGGTATTAATATTTACAGTAGTGTTTTGCAGCCCCAGTCAGGAACTTACGCTTTGTTGTGGTAGGGATTGTATTATCAGGAGACCAAATTTAAAACCTTTGCCTCCTACTTGTTAGTCCAATACGCATCCTTTGATGCTTAAAAAGAGGGTTCTTTTCCTCAGGGCAGTAATAAAATCATCCTTTTCTGTCTCATTGCCTAACTGCAGCCTGAGGATTGCAGCATTTTTGGTATGCTACTGGTCTGCCAAAAGCTGTTGAAGTTGGCCAGTGGGTTAAAATAAGTTCCTAGTGAGGGTGGGAGACAGGCAGGTAGGCAGGCAGGCAGGCATAGACACACAGTGACAGTATAAATCTTACTTCAGGAAGAAAACAAAAGAGATCTTTTACACCAGTAAAATCAGTGCAGCATTGTTTCAGCGCAGAATCTAGTCTGAATGCCCAATGACTTTGATAAGACAGGGAAAACATTAAAAATATTTTGATAATGTTGCAGAAGATAAAACACTGATCTCAGGCAGGGTTAGGAAAACCTCAGAAAATCCATTGAAATGAGTAGGCAATCATTAAACACCTACCCCACAGGATCTAATATTGTAGAACAACTAGCAACATGGGTATATGTGTGGACCAAGAACATGGAGCTAGATAGAGATCTGATGGACCTGGAGTTGTGTACTGTAGATATATTTAAATATCACATAGATTTCATGAGGTTCAGAGTATGTGCTCAAGATGAGATTAGGCAGCATATGGTCTTGGTATCTGTCACTGTCAACACATCCCTTCTCCCTTCATCCATAGAAAACTGTCTTCAAGAGGTAACCTGCTGGTGGAAAAAATCACTTATTTATTGGCAGTCTACTCAAAAAGCCAAACTTGAAAATCAAGAGTGACATATTAGAAAGTATCGAAGATTAATTCCAATTAAATAACCTTGTGAAACTGTTTTGATAAAGGGCTATATTTGAAGGGAGTGGCATACCCATTTTAGATAAAAAGTAGTGCATTTCTGTGATTTTGTTTTGTCCACAGAGGCACAGTGACATTCAGTGAAAATCTAATGCACAACCTTTAAACTGCTCCATCCACTACATTGTCTTCGTGCCAAAAGAAATTTGGTGTTCAGTTTTTCCTAGCATTAACGATGGGGGAGGGAGTTTCTGACTAACATCCATTTTTGATGTGCAACAAAAATGCCATATGGAGTCAAATTGGTGATCACTGCTGCTTCAAATAGAGTGTTATTTCTTATTTGTGACATCTTTTAAAAAAAATCACTTAAAGCTTGTCTTTTAGTGCTGGGCATTCATGTGTTGGCCAAGTCCATGATGAAAACAGGGAACAATCTGTAGAAGTCGATTTTTGCACAGGGTTTTTTCTCCATTTTATTTCAAAGGGCCTATTATCAATAACTTGTAAAAAATGTTATTTTAATCTACTGATATACCTTCTCATTAACATGAATTCATTTCCTGTGACGACCATGGTAATACAAGGTGCACCTCTGTAAATTCTAGCTTGGGCAGACCTGAAATTGCAGCATTCCTGCACTTCGCTGCTGCAGAAGGCATGGTGTGTTTATAACTCCAATTTACGGATGGCAATTAGCTTTCTAAAACTACCAACCTTTCAGCCTCCTCTCTCTTCTCACTGGGGATAATATTGACATTTAGAATCTGCAGACAAAAGCTGCAGTAAGAAAGTGAATGTTTTTTAATGGAGACTTGTGCCATATCTGTGAGGGTGTAAATGTATGTACACAATTTGCATGCATTTCAATATATATATCCTGTTGAATTTCAGTGGGCCATTTTATTCAGGGGGAAAAAGAGCTGATGTAGTCGCCATAATTGAATGAATATTATTTTAAATATTCCAATGTGGGAGAAAATCCTTCTCTGCAGAAGGCCAAAACCAAGCCTGTAAACCTATGAAATCAAATTTCAGTCCTCAAAATAGACCTGAAGTAATACATAGACCTTTTGTTCGCTTCTGGAACAGAGATAAGGCCCACAAAAAAGCTTGATGACAGTTATGTATCTAGTGTACTGGTAAGCCTGTCACTGACAGGGATCATCTTCTTGTTCCCTTTTGTTCTCTTTGGTTTTAGACATCTGTTGCCTCCTGACTTAGACAAGAAATATGTCTGCATTACAGCTCATTTGGTGTGACAGTCGTGTGTATATGCATGTACTCTCAAAATTTCTTGGTTGACACGCAGGGGTTTCAGCGTAAGTGGAATGAACTCACTCAAGGCTCTGGCTAAATAGGAGGTGCTGATGTCTGAAGTTTGGGAACTAACTTGTATGCATTAGGGCAGGTTGCCTTCACGCCTCTGCCCCACAGCCTCGACTCCTTAGACAGTCACCTCTTTGTGGCAGAGACTGCATTTTAGCTCTGTGTGTATCATGCTTAGCCCAGTGACATAGGAGAACACAACTAATGGTAAGATGAATTTTCTCTGACAAGCTGCCCCGCATCTGACTTACCCTTTTCTTTATTAGTGATGTGGGAACAACCAGGGCACTCAGCGTTTCACACTTTGAGCAAAGGCTTATCTACCACAAGCCGAATCCTTAGGGAGTTGCTTCTTTCCCGTATTCTGTTACAAACTCAGCTTTACCTTTAACTGTGTCTTTTCCTTCAGCAGCTTTTTTTAGGGTAAAGAATACAGAAGAGTTTTAGAAGATTGTATGGAACCTTGTTTCATCCCAGTGAAACACAGTAGACACACCTTGTCTATACATGTTTTGAGTTACTCGTTAAGGTCTTAGGTTGAAGACTTATAGCAAAAACTATCCAGTCTCATCCAAAATTGACACATTATATATTTGGTTGTCAGCATTAGGCAGCTGTTGAACCAAAGCCAGACTGTTGAAGGATACCATGACTGGTGTTCCTTGTTCTCCAGTTCACTGTTTTAATAGTGAATCAACTTTAGGAACACAAAAATGTTGTTTTGCTTTTCACAACTAGTTTTGATATTAACCAGTTGGCCATGTTGGTTTTCCTAAGAGCAACAGGATGTCATTCAAATCTGAGTTGTAAATGCTTTGAAGCTGGCTGGTTTGCAGACTGATGATCTTCTAACTCCACTGAAATTAAAATAGAAAATATGGATTGAAGAATCTCATTAGGCAGGAACTTACATTTCAATTTTCTCTATGAATGTTTGTTAACCCTATCTTGTTTAAGATTGTCAAGTGACTGTGAGCACCAGAATTACTTGTGGTATTATTCATAATATAATATTTTTATATATTCATAAGAGTTTGTAAAAATTGGTCTTTCTTTTCCTTTTTTGTGGATATGAAGCAGGATATTTATTATTCAGTGAAACCTGATTGTTAGAGAATTCAAGACAAGAATATGGCACAGAGTGGAGCAGAAGCAGCAAGGTACCAGGTATTCTTAGAACACTGTTTCTGGAATAACTCGAGAACAGCAGCTTTTGGCACTGAGACTCCCACTATTTGTACCATGGCACAAATGACTTTGAAGTTTTAAGGGCATGATGGAAGTAGGAACCAAGATAAAATGTGCATTAATATCCATCCTTTACCAAAGGCAAATTGTACAAAAGTGACAAATTCAGTTTATTTCCGTGAAACCTTCAAGTTGCCTAGAATGTGAGGAAACTATGTGATCCACCTAGATTTTCTTGCTTGTCTCAAATCTGAAAGGAAATCTCTAGTCCACAAATGATCAAAATTAGTATTTGCTTTGCTTTCATGAAAGGTTACCTGTAGAGTGCCTCACATTCATTGTGAAATTTATTTCCTGATGAATCCAATTTACATTAATGTGTGCTCATTAAAAGATAATTATTCTGCTGAGAAGAGGACCACAGCATACATCAATAGAACATCTGTAATTGTTTTAGTCGTATGATAAAGAGATAATTCTGAGTTCAGCTTTTCATAATGCCACTCTTATAAATGTCAAAACTGGATTCTTATTTTAACAGTTATAGCAAAACTTAATTACTGTGATAATTATTATCAAGAAGCAGATGCCTAGCACCAGCTCACCTTCTCTCCATTAGCACAGTATAGAAATCTCAAATGTTTTAACAATTATGATTCTGAAAGAGACTACTAGGGTCACAAATGTTGAAATATCTGGATCAGCTAAGTTTTGCTTAGAGGAAAATAGTACTTCTAAAGTCAGCATTTGGAAGACACTATTAAACAGTGGTCCAGTTCCAACACCCATCTATATAGTTTCCCAACACAGATAAAATTTGAATAGATTTAGCAAAGATCTTAAATACAAGATTCAGTTTTATCTGGTGAATTTTGCTCCATGTTTGGAAGTACATACTAGAGTTTTGTTACTATTAACTGGCTTGCCCTCTGCTTGACATTATACAATAATAATAATTAATGGATACTCATAGCTATATACCTTCATGTTCCAAGTATTACATAGAATTAATCATCACAGCAGCTGCATAAACTAGGAAGATACACACTACAATAGAGTTCATGTTCTTTAGCCCTGGCATTCCAGAGTAACAGCTCAATAATTTCTTCTTGGTGTATGCAAAGAAATGCTTGATAACACAGTGGAAAGAATAAAGATGAAACAGTCAGGAAAAAGCAGAAGGGCAGATGAAGGATCCAGTCCAGTGCTAGAAATCAGTGGAAACACAGTGTGCAAGGTGGTGTGTGGTCTCCATGTGTACTACTGGTAGAACAGTTAATTCCCTTATCTGTTATGAAGTACGTAATAGTCAGCCAACAGAAAATATACTAATAGATAGTGTCATAAGGACCCTGCTTTTGGAATAGTGAAGTTCCTTCTTTTTTGTGGGCTTTTTCTGTATCTCTCTCTATACCAGCTTACTGCAGGGTTTCTGTTGACTTCCAAGGGCACTGAACTGGGTCAAAACTGGAGAGGGTGAACACTGATTTGCTTATCTTGCTGCTTGTGCTGCTACACCTGTCACAAAACCAGTCTGTAGAATTAAACGTGCACTTATGCATGTACATGTTTAAGATGGCAAGAGTTTGTACTTCCACAATCAAGGCTTCTCATGAGGTTTTAAGGCCTGAATTCATAAACCAATAATGCACAGTCTGTAGTGATGTAAAATAGCATGGAATCACTGACAGTGAACAAAACTTCCAACCTTCTACAATTTTCATAGCTGGAAGCAAAACTGAATGGACAAATTGACCTGATGTAGCACAAATGCATCAGTCTCAGCAGCTATTCTGCCATACCATGTGCATCTTTCTAGTGATCATTGACCAAGATTCTTTTCTCTGCCTCACTGGGAAACTGATACAGAAAAAAACCCCAACATTTATTGACCCCTTTGAGAGTCAGAGAAACAAAGCAGTCAAGAATAAATTTGTAAACACACTTACTAGCGGGGCTCCAAGTGTTCAACAAAAAGAGAGGACTGAAAGAGTAGAGAAAAAAATCAGCACAATTGGATGTAAAGAATACACTATACATTCTCCTTCCTAAGAAGGTTTCTTTTCCCGTTTGTACTTATAGAAGGCACTTGTAATTGTGAGGATATTTTTCAGCCTGAAACTTTGCTCATCTGTTTAAAGAACATCCTCACTAGGAACTGAGTCACGCATTTAGGTTGGGTGTAGCTGCTGCAATCTACCACTTTGATTAAAAATTCTAATTTAAAATTAAAAATGTATTTTTTAAATAATTCTTTCAGCTATATGAATGTTGAGATTCTTTGTAAAGTGTAGTACAGTCACTTTACTCTGTGAAATAATACAGTTCTCAGTGTGTCTCGTGTAACATCAGACTCTTAGATATTCCAGCTATGCAATGAATTTCACTTAATAATGGGATATTAGCACCTTTCATCTGAAAATACTGAAGTAATATAAAAACAATACTTAAATGTCAGAGAAGGCCTTCTGATGGGCAGACCAAGGCACGAAATGTGGGACATTATTCATGTTTCACAGTAGGTCAGCCACTTCTCTTTAAATGCTAGGCTCTCAGATCATTTCCCATACAATAGGCATGAAGCCAGTTTTAACATTGTATTTTTATGATACTGCAAAGCAAAAACCACCTCCCACTGCTTCTTACATTTCACAAAGGTGGGAATATGACTGTGATAAGGCTTCAATTCAGAAGTTCATCCATATTTAGAAACATATTTAGCACATCCTAGGCCAAGTTTACATATGCATATGCATGTGATTAAAGCAAAGCAAATGCTGTAAGACTGCACTGAATTAGCATGAAGGAACATCCAGTCCTACGACATGGTCTAAAAGACTACAACAGGGTGAGTTTGGCATGTAACCCAATCCTCTGGCTGCCCCAGCTGAGCGCTTTCACACTTCAATGCTGTTCTGCCCCACAGCCTTTATGTGCCACATGCTTTTCAGAAAGCGTGTCTCCCAAAGATATTCCAAAGACATGCAGTATCATTTTACTAGAATTACTACAGATACTGAAGTTGTCATAAATTCACCAGTGCAGATCGCTGAGGTAGTAATGATGCCTGCCTAAAATAGTTTGCAATTGCTTTCCGATGGTTTCTGTGTAAGATTTTCATCTTAAGCCATCCCATGATTGGGAGAAAGTTCTGTATATCACAGTGAAAAGCTGGGGTTCTTGAGTTCCCTCCTGGATTTTTAAAGGATTATCACTACCACATACATGGTAAAGTAAATATACCTGTCTGTGGGAAGTTAGATGGAAATAGGTACAGACTATACCTCCAACTGAAATAAGGAATAAAGCTGTTTTCAGATGAAGAACACACATCTGAAACACTCTGCCACATAGCTTCCTCTCCTAGGAAAAGGTGAAATTGATTTGCTTACTGAATTGCTCACAGGAAAAGCTAATGTTGAAAGTTAAAGTAATTACAAAGAATGGAAAACAGTTGCATCCCAATAGCAAGTTTTTTAAATCACTTCTCCTCTATCCAGTGCCTTTGACTTTTGCAGTAATGTAGGTATCTATTCTTGTCACAGTGAGGATATGGTATGCATAAAGACATGATCACTGAGTTGCGTATACACTATAATGCCTGAAAAACAGATCTATAATTTCTTTCTTCTCTCTCATGCTTGGTTTACCAAGCTGTCCCTGGGGTGCTCATTGTTAAACATATTCATAAAATTGCTTCAACTTAAACAGAAACAAAAGATAGAGAGAAAAATCCTACTTTGGGCTATAGCAGAGCAACACCAGTAAAATTAGCCAGTGGCTCAGATCCTCACTTGGTGTATAGCAGCACTTTCAACCCCAGATGAAGTTTCGTCAATTTACACCAGCTTATTTTGTTTGCAGCGTTGCAAGTGACAGCTGAGTTTGGTTTGTCCTGTTAGAACAAATAGGAGAAGGAGAGATACTTTGCCAGCACTTTCCAGATGATCTTTCTTTGTGATAGAAGTGTTTGTGTTTTAGTAAGTGCCTTTTCCACACAGTCCAGCTACTTTTGCTTGAGCCTGCAGAGAAGTGGTATAAGTAGGTCCTCAGTGGATGTCCATTGATGTAGCCTCAGCAGCGTCAATGGAAAAATTTTTAAAGCATAAACCTATAGCTATTTGCCTACAGCATTGTTTACTATGAGGTGAGGCTGACAGAATAGCCATGAGGAGCACCTAAATTATGCAGTGATGTAATACAGACTGAATTTTTCCCACTGAGGAAGTCCCCATGCTTTCTTTAAATATTGTGCAGAAACAGTTCAGGTTTGTTACACTCTCTCCTTTCTTTGTGTTAGAAAATAATGTGTACTCTCCGAATTGTGACTTCTTATAAAATCTCGGTCTTGTGCTTTTAAATCTATATCATATGAAATATCAACTGTCCACTTTTTTCTCTCTGAATTATTTTTCTCTCTGATAATTGAATAATAATCATAAAGCTAATAACAATGATTGATAGAAAACCAGATCCACCTGAATTGAGATGGGCTAGCTGAAAACCTCTGTTGATTGAAAAAGAGTTAAAAGCCATGTCATCTTGTCACCTTCCACTGTGACAGTGCTCCCTGCTCACCCTTCATTTTCCTTGCGTCTTAACACCAACTGCTACACTGACAGTACCCAGCAAGAATCTGAGGGCTGGAGCACGGCAGCTTGGACAGACAGTTAATCCATCTTTCCTCAGCTGCAGCTCAGCGGGGGGTCAGCAAGCCCCCAGTTTTGCTGATTTGGAACATAATGCTTAGGAGTCTCTGCCTGAGAGAGACTCAGCAGATCTTGAATAAGCAAACAGCACCATCAGTGCTATTTTTAAAAAGGCTCTAACCTTCTGTTGTCCTCATCATTGATTTGTGATTGGGAAAAAAAAGAAGAGTAGAATTTGATAGGTGACCTCTGACATGAAAGGGTACAGCAGTTACACAGCCAGAAAAAGAAAGAGAGATGGGGAAAAAAAGAAAGGAGAATGGTTTAGATACCTGTGATGCATCATATATACATGTATGACTGATAAAGTATAAGAAACCATATGTTTCTTATTCTAATTGTCCTCTGCACCCCTTCTCTCAGAAGAAAAGATAGTAATGAAGTTTTATTACACATAAAATCAGCTTTGGTAAGGGCTGCCATTAACTAGATAATAAAAAGAGTTGCCTGAATGTTGCAAAAGAATTGTTTTTTTAAAATGTCAGTTAATTGCTAAATGGCCCCAGCTCCTATCCAGCTACTTCATCTTTGCAACAATGAAGACTTCAGCAGCTGAGTGAAAGGTTTTATATACTTCTTCTTTGTTCCCTGCAAGGAAATGCAAAAGACAGAGCCTCTTAGGCACTGCAGAAACTTTTGATATTAGAGCATCTCATCTGTCCCTGACCCCTTTAGTGTCCCTAGGACAGACTGACAGACCAACTAGTCAAGCTCCTTGGGATGTTCACCTGGACTTTGCCAGGCCCTGGCTCAGCCCTAATATCACTTGGACTTTCCAGAAGGAATGCTGCCAAAAAAATTACCGCACACATGCTTTGAGGCATAACTGAACATCAAAAGTGGTGTTCTGCAAATTCGTGGGGAAAGCTCTGTGAACCCTGAATGAAGGTTTAAACCCATTTCAGCTAAGATGTACTTCTCTGAAATCAGAGATGAACCATTCATGAACAAGCAGACAAGAGGGAAGTGGCACAAGGGGGCAGGTGGAGGCGAGGGGAAGATTCACACCAACAGGAGCAAAGTCTGCATTTTGAATCCTCTTTCAAGCATGTTTATTACTCCTTCAGACCTGACCCTGTGATACTGTTTACAGTACAGAACTGCTGCCTGAAAAGCAGCTGGCCATATTAAGTCGGAACATTAAACTAACAGATTGTAACATTTCATTACCATTGTGCCATTTGTGTGAAAACCGCGTCTGTGTTGTTGTTGGGGACAGTCTGTGTCAGGCTGGCATCCCATTCCTGCGGGCCCGTGGGACCTGACTCTGCTCAGTTTTGGCTGGCTCCAGCTCTGTGGTCGCTTTTGTGTCTGTTCTCCTTGCTCGCAATATCTACTTATTTAAACCTAGTTCAACAAAGCTTTTAAGCACATGTTTAAAGTTAATCGCATGCTTTGCTGAATAGAAATGGTTTTAAGCACGTTTAAATCTAAGCATATGGGTAAGTGTCTGGCTGGAATAAGTACTGTCATTATGAGCAACTTTTGAAAAGCCTATCAATTGTGTGCATAATGCCTGAGCGTCCCCCTGCAGAGCACTTCTATTTGGGAGCAAAAGATCCTAGGGACCTAGACAGTAGACTTTCTGGCTTTATTCGCAGCCTAAACCACCATTAATAATAGAGAATTGTATCACTTTGTCTTACATGTTCATTTGTTCTTAAAGAGTTCTGTTTAATTTATTCTATAGATTAGTATGAACAAGTTTTGCTTTGCTTTTATACAATGTCGCTGTCTTAGCATGCAAGCTCTCCACATACTGCATAGAAAAACCACTACTTTCCATCAAATCCTGTCACCTTTATCCTGTTCTTCTTGGATGAAATGCCTGTTGACTCAGATGTCAAGATTAGTTCCTGTTTTATTAAAAAGTGATAGGAACACATACCAAATACGTTGAATTTTCTCCAGCAAAAAATGCCACCTCTAGACTGTGGCTAGGCTCTGCATGAAGTTTTAATAGGGAGCTCAGGGAATTAATTAGGTATGTAAAAATTGTCAACAGTGATGAGAACTCATGTCCATCACCAAAAACATAACCTATGGTTGAAGAAAACATTGCTTGGGGACGCATCTAACATTGATTTTTTTTATGTGACATCCCATTCACTTCAGTGGGAATTCACTTATGGAATGATAGTGGAATATGACACCCTGGTCCTTGTTCCTTAAGAGGCTTTAGCTGCCCCCCAAGACAAGGTGGATGGTCTGAAGGTTTAACAGAACATGGTTCTGAGATGAATGCATAAGTGATGTAGAAAAGCCAGGTATGAATTAAGTGGGTCATCTGAAGTGCATGCAAATAAACCCAAATAGTCTATTTTAGATAGATTTACAGGAAAAAAAATTATTAAAATTTTGCAGAGTTAAAATTCATATTTTTGAGACAATTTTCCATATCATGGCACATGTAAATTTCATTTTGGTATGCTGGTGGTCCTTCTGTATGGAGATCAAAGGAATCTTAAATGTCTATAAAGCAAATGAAGCTCTCCAGATATTGTTGTGCTTTTGAATATGCAAAATATCGTGACTGTAATGTCTTTTAGCCAGGAGTATACTGAGTCTCTGAGCTGATATGTTGTTTAGGCCATTGATAATCCAAGAGTTTCTCTTCTCATAATGCTGAAAGTTCACAGTTCTCCATGGATATAGAAGCCCTATAGCTGTTCAAAGGGCAATTTTTCCACTAGGTGTAGTTTTAAAGAGATGGAGTAAGGGAGTTCTGTAGCCTGGCCAGTGGGCAAAGGTAGTTTTGTGGGATGACCTCAGAAATAGCAGCAGCTCTAAACTCAGAAGTTTGATTTTGTACTGGGGAGGTGGATTAGTGGGCAGGCCACCACTGAGGTGAATGGAGTTGGGTTTTATTTTTTCAAATTTATGGTATGGATTTGCATTCTTTCTCAGAGTATGTGTGTGTACTGCTTACATAGAGGCACTGGTGTTGACCTTGTTAAAACAAGAGTTAAAAAGCCTGTGGAGGACCCCACACCGGAACAGGGGGATGCCTGAAGGAGTCTGTGACCCTGTGGGAAGCTCACACTGGAGCAGGCTCCTGCCGGGACCTGTGGCCCCACGGAGAGAGGAGCCCAGGCTGGAGCAGATTTACTGGTAGGACTCGTGGCCCCATGGGGGACCCATGGTGGAGTCCTGAAGGACTGTGCCCTGTGGAAGGGACACATGCTAGAGCAGTTTGTGAAGAACTGCAGCCCATAGGAAGGACGGAGAAACTGAGGAAGTTTGTGGAGAAGTGTCCCCTGGGAGGGACCCCATGCTGGAGCAGGTGAAGAGTGTGAGGAGCCCTCCCGCTGAGGAGGAAGGAGCAGCAAAGAAAATGTGTGATGAGCTGAACACAACCCCCATTCCCTGTCCTCCTGAGCTGCTGCTGGGGAGGAGGTGGAGAATTTGGGAGTGAAGTTAAGCCCAGGAAGAAGGGAAGGGTGGGGGGAAGGTGTTTTAAGGTTTGGGGTTTTTTTTCATTATCCTACTCTGATTTCACTGGTAATTGGTGAGTGATCTCCCTGTCCTTATCTCAACCCATGAGCCTTTTGTTACATTTTCTCTCCCCGGTCCAGCTGAGGAGGGGAGAGATAGAGTGGCTTTGGTGGGCACCTGGCATCCAGCCTGGGTCAAACACCACAGTCACTTTTACGGCAGCACATTTGGATTCACTGTTTGCCAAGCTATCTCCGTAGTGTAGGCTCCAGAATGATTGGTGATTTCAGGATGTTGTTTTCTAAAGAAATTGAAAACACTTGGAAATGAACTACTAAAATACGACCAGGAACATTTTTAACTCTTTTGAAAAGTGTTTAGAAGTACCAGCTATTTGAGGGAGGTGAACACTGTGCATATTAAAATGATGCCTTTTCAAAGCTCTGAAGCTGTTACTAAAATGTTACAATAAAAAAGTCATTCCACCCAGAACACATTATCAGTTAATGCAAACACAGGATTTTAAAAAAGCTATTACATTCTTTGGTGCTCAGAGCAAGGAAACAATAAAATGAATACAATCTCATCAGGTCACACTTGTGACCTCATGTGGAGTGCTGGTACTTCACAGGACTCGCTGTAAAGCTACCAAAAACCTACTGTATGACTCAGTGTTTTCTGTTCAGACACAAGTCTCTCTGGAAAACATCATCAGCTTGGGACTTCAGTGGCACTGTGACTAATTAGGGGACAATAGGCAGGCAGAGCTCCTGAAGTTTTAAACGGGGTCAAGAAAACCTTTTGATCATCTAATAGAGGCATCTTAGGATGGAAGTCATGAATGCTAAAAGCCCATTTCAAAGCAACATTGGAATAGAATAAGCAACACTTCAAGCACCTGAGATCAAATAAGCAATTGTTTTGTAGAAGTTCTTGATCACAGTAGTTACCTGACTGGTGAATCAACAGACTGCGAGAGGGTGAAATAAAACCCGAAATTCAGATACATCTCAAGTTAAAGCAAGATACTGTGTAGACATGGGTAGCTGCACTGTGCAATAGCTGAGGATACGTCCCTACCTTTAGCACTACAGGAAACAACATAAGTATTTTCCCACTTGAGTTCCAGATGCAGGGAGAAAAAAGGATGTTACCAAGGGGAAAATGCAATATGCTGACCATCTGGTGAGGCACTTGCAGGCAGGGTGTGATCTCAGCTACAGGAACGGATCACCCACATCTTTCTTATCCAGACTGCCAAGCAGCAGCTGAGTTGCAGGAAAGGTTTGGCTATTAAGAGGTGCAATGAAATATCATCATACTTGAGAGAATTAACATAACGAAGTGCAGGCTTCAGCTTCTTGACTTTTTGCATGTTTTGCACTTGGATTATGTAACATAATGTAGCAGTAAGTAAGATAGTATTACATTTGACCATACGTTTAACATTAGCATGAATGGTGTCACACACTAGCTATCATGAACAAATGCCTATGATATCAACAGTTAATCAAACATTAAAGTTAATCAACATCAAACATCAACAATGGAAATGATGGGATTATACTGGGCAATTATTAGGATATATAAAATGCATCTCTAGTTTAATAACGGGGTTCTGAAGAACTGCTTGGATGCTTGCTTTCTAATTTCTTCATTTTTCTTTTCTAATTTGCTGCTTACAACATGCCTACACTTTTAAGAGTTTACAGTTAATGCCGCCTTTGCCTGTCAGTATACTGGCAAATCTGCAAGTAACTATGTTTTCCAAACCAGTGAGTGGTGTTGCCCCTATTGATGAGAGAGTTCTCTGTAATAAATGTATTAACATTAAACACTGGCACTTTCTTCCATGCCACATTTGATTAGGCCTTATTTTGTCGCCTTTTTGATCTCTGCGATGTAAAGCCTGGGGTTTTTCTGTGGCTGACCAATACTTAGATCACAGACTTCCATTTCTGAGTTTACAGAAGGTGATTAATCATGTCTTGAATCTCATACAGATGTATATAAAGTGGCGTATCGTCATCTTGTACATTTCTTTGCTTGCTCCTCATGAGTGACTTTTTGAAAGTCTGTGTTAGGAGACTTGCTCCAGATACTGAGGCACAGTACAGCAACTGTCAAGCAGATCCATGGTGATGAGGCTGGTCTGAGGTCAGGCCAGGATGGGCTCCACGGGCTAGGGGTCAACAGGGTTCATGGCCAGGCAGGGCCCTGGCTGGGACAGAGCTGGAGACAAACGCATCTACAGCATAGCTCAGGCAGGGACTGGAGGCCCAGGGCTGAGCTGAAACGGAGCTTCTGGGTCTTTGGGCAGGGACTGTGGGTGGCAGTCCCCGGGGAGGCTGGACAGGGCTGTCAAAGCCCATTGTGCACCCAGGACCCTGACAGTACAGTTCAGTATAGACAGCAGTACTTTGAACAGTATGTTCCAGAGGTTTCTCTCCAGTCACGGGCTTCCAGGTAGTCACTTCTGAAGTCGCTTTCAGCTGTGATAACCACAGCCTCTTCCTTCAGAGGTTTTGGTGTCTCGTGTCATCTATGTGTCATCATTTCAGTTTGACCAGTATTTCACTTCTGGTTAACAAATGTAACTTCCTTTCCAAGCTATCTTCTTAACCATCCCATGCCAGCATTCTTTGGTAACCTTCCTCTGAGTGATGGGTCAAATTTGGAACACATCATGAATTCCAAATTCTCTACTTTGACTGTGCAATGCAGAGGTTACATTAGTGGTCAGCCCTTTATATTTTGAAAGCTGTGTAACAAACCTAATGTTTAGAGACTATCATTCCTTGTTTCTCATCTTAGAATCAGACACAGCACACATATTTTTGATACATTATTAAATATATCCACCAGGTAGTCAGGTTGAACAGCATTCATCCTAAAGGCTCAAAAAAGAGTACATTGCAAATGCGGTTTCTACTTATTATGCAAGTCTACTTCTGCAAGCAGAAGTGAAGAGTGGGAGAGGTGGAGATACAATCCCATGTGTTGATGGAGTGATTACTTCAGAAATTCATTTGTGTTTTCAAAAAAACTTTATGCAGATTTGTCCAGGTCATCTGGATCTCTGCCTCTCAACTATACACATGCCGAGGATTATGAAACCCCACTGAGTTCTCATCTTTGGAATTCTTTTTATCTTGTTTTCACTTTGGACTGCACATACTGAAATTTAGTGGGAATATGTTATATCTGTAACTGCAAAGTTATTGTAATGCATCTAACATGGCCTGCATACCAATTACATTCCTGTAATCAAGAATACATGGGTTAAAGAGTCTGGAACAGCACATATAAAGAAATCAAGAATTTAGTTAGATTTTATAACCATGGGCTTATAGTTAGTGAGAAACGAAAATGCATGCAGACTTGGTTTTTCTTCTCTTTCCTTCCTTGGGCAGCTACCCAAATGTTGCATCTCTGAGTTATAAGAGGGAGTTCGATTTGGCTCCTGTACAGATTCCACATTCACTGAACTGCTTTCTTCATTTAGTTAACGGTCTTTCTGAGCAACACTGGGTTGCATTCATCTTTATTATGCAGTAATGGGAATCACTGCATGGGAAGCCTTGATCTTGAGTTTTGCATAATACTGCAGCTTGCAGATGCTCTAATCTTACAAGCTATTAGTACAATAAACTTGTAATTGATATATAGGTATAAATCTTCCACATCAGCTACCTGAACACCAAGAGTTATGAAATTTAATAAACTGCCTGTGTCCTTGGAGCTACAGTCTCCCTTCATTTAGGAGAACAAAATGTCCATCACTGCTCCTGACAATTATTAGAATAATTGTTAATGTACTATGAGAAGTAATTCAACATCAAGGCAATTTCTCAGACACAGTAGGCAAATTTAAAAGATTTTATTGTGTTAATATTACAGTTACAAGTGATATTTTAAAGCAATTTACCATGATAATGTCAGTGCAGGGCTAAGACAAGTAGTTCCTTTTAATGCTGTTCACAGAAAAGCTGGTATCCACATAGATGTAGAAAAGCTTCTGAAAAACTGGTTTAATAAAATTAAAAAGCAACATCAGTGTGATACAGTATAGTTGTGAAATAAAAAATGCTGGATGAATTTCTAGAAGTGTATGTAAATGCCTGGTATGAAGCAGTGTTGAGTAACATATTGCAGTCAATACATGCCATTGACTACATAACAGTGTGCAGTATAATTTATGTCTTTTTCTTTCTAAGAAAAATAGAAACTCTGTAAACATATGCAAAAATATTTAACTATTACCTCCAAGGCATTATTTCACCACATTTCTAGAATATGAAGACTAACTAATCATGTCTGTAATAACAAAATGCTGTTTTTCCTTAGCAGCATGCAAGGGAAGTACCTTCTTTTTAGAGGTATATATTTGATGAACTACAGCAATAGTTATTTGATTGATTTAACTATCGGAGAGGTTATAATAATCATAAACCAATTCAAAACATCGTTAACTAGCAGAGCATTTGAAATAATGCAAAGGAGACATTGATTCGTGGTCATGTTTAGATTTACTTTCATTTACTGTTGTGGTCCTTAACTGTTTAGGCTAGTTTACACATAATTATGGACACTTAGTACTGTTTTCTAAGAGAGACTCTTGATTATAGCTAGTTTGTAACCAAGCAGAAAACAAAAAGAGCATCTTGTGTCCCTAAAAGAAAAAAAGAAATAAATAAAATCCCCAAAGGGGTTAGAAAAATGCAGAAGTTTACAAGAGAGCTCAGCACGGGGTAAGAATGGAAACTACCTCACAACCATTATTATGGAGTGGCTGTTGTAACAGTAGATATTCGGCAATTAGTTACCTCAGATTTGGTTTGGAAGGCTTTGGAAATTTGTTATGCTTTTTTCATCGTTCTTCACCTACGGATGTCTTTAATTATGCATATGCATGCCTTAATGCAATTTTGCCTTTTTTTGCAGACAAATATTAGTGATATTTGTGAATGTTGTGTATGCCTAGGGTAAATGCTGACTTTTGAGACACTTACATGTGAGGTTACCGTGGGATTAAAAAAAATTAATTCATAAGTGCATTCATTTGATTAGTGAAACTTTTGAGTTTTCATTGCAGTGTCTTATAAAGTCCATACGTCTTTGCATAGGAGCGCTGACATTTTTGAGGATCATTAGCATAAACAAAGACTTTGTAATGATGGCTTCCCCATTCTTTCTTTCCTTCTGATACTGTGCACATCCTTTACCTCCAATGGGGAAAACTGATCTCTTGCACAGAATTTAGAAGCAACAGAAGAGGACTGGGAGGCTCCTCTTCCCTTTCTGAACACCACCAGAGACCAGATGGCCATAATGCGGGTATTGGATATTTCATTCAGATTTTCTACAGTTCCTCTTTTTTGCTGCAACAAAGGATTTTCTTTAACTAGGACACACATTAATGATCAAATACTTTTATCCTTTCTTGCCAGAGCCCCGAATCTTTTCTCCTATCCATAATGTTCTTTGCTGTTTCTGCTTGATAATCAATGTAATGTAGTCATTTTTATTAGTTATGGTACCCAATTTAACATCAAAAGAATCAGACCGCCTCTCTGGTGTGTGAATGACTGGAAGACCTGATTCAGGGAAGGCATAAGGCATGTTAAGTGTTTCATAAGAATCAGGTTTTCTGTCTGCCAGCATTGCTGACTTAAATGCAGGGAGAGCTAAGGGAGACACCATGGTGGGTACAAAAGCAGCAGTAAAGATTTTTTGTGCTAGATCCCAAAAGTGTGCCTGTGAAAATATTTCCTAAGGCAGTTCTCCATCACTGCTCATATTAAATCTTTTAAGTCAATGTGTAATCTGGGAAATCTTATTCATCCAGATAGATGCATTTGAATGAGAACTCACCCTGCGAGTAAAGACTGGCCGGTAGAAAGGTAACAGTTCTTATTTGTCATTCTCTATTATTGTAACCATATTACAGAGGATAATGAAGTGCAAGTTACAGCAATTAGTTGGTGGCAGCACAAATGGTAAGCACAGCACTATTACTTTCATATACTGTGGTGTGCAATGCAGCCTATTGATTTAATGGCAGCTTTTCTTTTTTCCCTTTCACTCTCTAGTAAAAAACAACACAGATTTATGTGAGCAGTACTGTTTTGGAATACAGATCAGGCTGGAGAAACACTGGGGTAAATCTTTGGATGCTCACTATTTAAAAAAAGACCAGTCTAGGTTAATTCATAAAGTGCTTTACAAAATAGGATGAATGCCGTGTGTTCCACAGTAGGGCTCCTTGGCTTTTTTCCTCACACCTGAATGCCTATTAATCTGCCTTTTAACTGTGCCTGCACGTAGCCACACATGGTTGGAGCCACCAGCAATGTATCTCTCTCCAGGCCTCTCCGAACTGGGTCACCCTTTTGCTGTTGGTTAGTGTTAAATTATTCCCTTTAAGATAACCAAGACACTCCATGGTGCTATCTATTGTCATATTCTGGCACTGAGATTTTATAACAGATTATGGGCAATCTGTCATTTCAGGCTGTTCAAGGATATATGAAAAATTAGACACATGTTGCTCTCTCACACCAAGAAATTTGAACAAAGACAACAAAACCCATATTTTTCCCCATTTATTATTCTACTATTATTCCCAATCAAAATATGGTAAATAAAGCACCTTGAAGCGCACCTTGAATAAAGAACTCTAATGATGTATGGCATTTGTCATTATCAAAATGTTCATATGGATTTCAATGGAGAATAATTTCACTTGTCTTGAGTCAGCTTTAATATGCAGCAGCTTCCACAGACCTCTTGGAGACTGAAGCCCCATCCTGAAAGTGGCTTTTGGTTGCACCAAAGAACACACTTCACCAGTCATTACTTCAGGGTTGAGGCAAAATGACTACAGGATGATTAATGTCTCCTGGTACAATTTCAAACATTTGCCTCCTCTTTTCATTGGGAAATGAGAACCCAGAAGGATTTTGTTGTTTATTTCATGGGGATTTTAAGTTCAGTCTAAATCATGGCTTTTGTATAGAATCAGACCACTAACGTTGTAGGAATACTTGTACAGACTTCAGGAAGTTTTGAATTTTATCCAGGTAAGTATCTTGTAGATGAGTGCGTATATGTACACCTGAATATTTCAGTTCTGGCTAAACAGTATACATTCAATATATATTAATCAGGTGTACATGTATTCTATATTTCATCTCTATGTGTTACATATATATGTAATATACATTTTTATAATCTGTATATTTCTATGTCTTTATATATGCATGTATGTGCCTTTCTGCATACAGATTTGTGCTTCTTGTACTCATGGCTGGCCATCTTTAGTCGTCTGTGGTTATGAAACTATATGCATGTGTAGATAGATAGATAGCTATTGTCTTTCTACTTACACACTTCCCCTCTGAGGTATTTCCTAAATCAGAAGCCATTGGCGCCGTTCAGGAGCTACTTTTGCCTTTGCCTGGATCGCTCCTTTTCCTTCTCTTTCCCTTTTGAAAAGACTTTTAACCTCTGTTGATTCTGGGCCTCTTCACAAACATGAAGGAGCAAGCTGCCCTCGGGCTCAATCCATGGTGCCGGGTGCTGTCTGGACCTCCTTTTCTCCAGTGCAATCACGGACTTTTCATTCTGGCATAGTACTTCTCTTTTTGCCAAGCCCCTGCAAAATGCTGTCTCTCTCACCCTCCTTTGACAGTGATGGCTGTCCCTGCCTCAAAATCAGTTTTGGTCTCCTTCCCTTCTCCATTTACGCATAATCTCATTTGTGTATGTGTTTGCCTACAGATGATCTCATTTCAAGAAACAAATTCAACTAGTATGTCTGTCCGGACAACTCACATTATTTGTGTTTCAGAACAGAAGTATTTGCATCCTCCTCTCCTTTCTCACTGCAGCCTGTCTACTGCCTCCTTCGGGAATTGCGAGGGACACCGCTGTCATTCTGTTACCCAAGCACACAACATGGTTTTATTTGCATTGGTCTTCTATACGTTCACATCCAGGCTATGTCAAAAGTTTTTAAGATTCTGGCTGCACAAAACCTCCTAGATTGATATTCCTTCCCCTCTAATGCTGAATTACATAATTTAGTGAATTGCAGGCTCAGAATTTAGCAGGGTATGGCTTTTATTGTGCTTGTCTCTGACAAATAGACATCGTCTGCCAGTGAACATGTTTAATATTTTCACCCAATATTGTATGTTAAAGAGAATTGTGTTGGAAAATTAATTCTGAAGAACAAGCAGTGAGATGATAAATGCCGTGAAAAACAACTCCAGTCACTACAATGCTTAATGTTTTCTAGTCTTGATTTTATATCAGTTTCCAATTACCACTACAAAGACAGAACACCAATGGTGATATAATTAAAAGACGTATAAGCAAATTGAGAATTGAATACATATTTCAGAGCTTAGAATAAACAATCCTAATAACCTTTTTACACCATTAAGGAAACCTGTTTTTATGTTCTAAAAAAGGGCATACTGGCAACGGTCGAACAAGGACTAGCAAGTAGTCGTTTTGCATGGAGGCAGAATTGGTGAAGAGAATGTTTTATTCTGGAATGAGTAATCCCTACCAGCCCTGTATCTGGTTTAGATTATTTCTCTTGCTGTATGTTTCCAGTACAGTCTGGATGGAGCCTCAACTCTTGGTTAAAAACAGAAAGCAACCCCATAAATGCTGCACTCCCATGCCCTCTGGCAAGTTGTAGAAGTAATGATCCAAAAGGGTTTAGGAGTTTTATTGCGGCAGGGAGGCAGCAGGGGTCAAATCTGCACCAGAAGACCTATAACTAAGTCTGTAATTCTTATATGGGCAAAGCTGCAGGGATTTCTGCTTGATTAAGGATTGCATGATTGAGGCCAGTGACATTAACAGGCACAACTTTCGCTCTGCATCTCAAAATGGTGATCTAACATGAAAGAAAAAGCCACGTAATAGCAAAATCCCAACACTTTCTTGCTGGTAAAAGTAGCTATATGCTTCCCATACATAGACCAATTCTGTAAATGGAATTTATTTCTCTATTTTTTTCTGCTATCAAAAGCAATTTTAGGAACTTTCCTGTTATATTTAATGCATGTCTTTTGCCTGCGTGGGCTCTGAACTTCAGCAGTATTGTTTTGAGGCTACATGATCAATAAATGTCAGCTTCTGAAGTGCTTTGCCAGTTTAGGTATCAGAAATGAAAACATAAGCTTCAACTCTCTTTTACTGGTCATGACAAATTGATCCTTTTCGGTCTACCTTGTGTTTCTATCACTTCATCCATCTGAAGAGAAGTGGATTTCTTACTGTTACCTGCTGTTAGGCCAACCTGAATTCCAAAATCCTTTCTAAGGTTTGTTCTTATATTTATCTGGTGGTCGTATGCACAATAAAATGGGAACCAGCGTGATTCTGAACATTCAAGGACTGGGAAAGCAAGTTGGGATGTTCATTAGCTTGCTTTAACTGTTCATAGAACCAAGCTTGAATTGCACATTTCCTTGGGCTAGTACCTTTATTAGTGTTCAGCCTTTGAGCAGACAGTTTGCAAAACAGGATCTAACATAACAGTTCACTTATATTTTGAAAGCTTCTGTGTTTTGGCAATTACAAATAGCAAAATAAAGACTGTATTTGCACAATAAATGTGCACTTGTAATTACAATTTGTACATGAATAGTCAGGGTTATGCAGTTAGGTGAGGAATTATATGCTTAGACGGTCACCTGGACACTTTATGGCCAAATAAAAAAGTAACCATTCATAAGTACAAGTGCATATATGTTTACTTAAAAAGAACTAACAAGGAATTGTTGGATCCCCAGCAGAGTGATGTATTCCCTTCCCCAGAAAACAAGAAGGCCAGCTTGTGATGAGGGAAGGAATTCTATCCTTAATGCAAGAAACCTTAGCAGGGTTGTTTTTCCATTACCGTTTTGACCAGCAGCACAAGTTCAGGAATAGATTGATCTGAAACTGTATTTGTAGTTCCCTAAAATGTATCCACAGTTTACTCTGTTTTACAGCCAGCTTTTGCTGAGACACAGAAGTGCAGCATGCACTGCAACTTGGTTTAGCTTTTTTTCCCCAAAAAGTCTGTTAACGAACACTTTTGTTGTTCTTAAGGGTTTGTGACACATGAAATACAGCCATTGCAATTTTGCAGAGTTAGTTAATGAACTGAGTGTGCATTGCTATCTACTGAAATCTGTCTCTGAGATTTCCAGTTCATTGTTGCTTAATTTCTGTGTTCTGGAAGTTTTAAAACTGTCAACGAAGATGTTTTACCAGTCTTCACATCATGACAGTAATGTGAACCCTAGTTTCATTAACGGGTGGCAAGGGATGCCAGTTACATTTCTTTTCCTCAGATCCCATAGGAGGAAGGGCAGGTGAGCCAAAGCTGCTGCTGAAAGAAAAAAGAGCATTTAAAATACATATCCACAGGAAAAAAATTAAAAAGGCATTAGTCATCTATGCAGAGCATATACAACACCTAATTAAATCAGGTTTCATTGAAATTAAAATAAATGGCATGAATTAATGAATGCATTTTGTGATGAACACTCGGCTGCCATTGTGCCAGCAGACTTTACAAGAGGCCTTTTAGATAAGACGTTTTGTGGGGCAGAAGCTGTCATGGACTGTATGTTTGAACTGCATATGAGGGCAACGGACAGAAGATAGATTTCTACCCTGGCATCTGGATGTATCCAAGCTCTTCTGCTTCCCTGCTGGGTGACCTTTGGCAAGTCACATCTCTTTCGATGTCTCCCTATTTGCACAATGGAGGTTATTTTGACAATCTGAAAGAGTTTTGTAGTCTACTCAGGAGTAGCAATATTTAGCAACAAAGCATTATTGTAACACCAATGCATGATATGCGTGTCACTTTATTACCCAGTATTGGGGCTTAAACAAAATTTATGTGGTATACTGGCTTGTGCTGGATCTCTGCACAGGAGTGAATCTTATCCAAGATCAATATAGTCATTCCCCAGTCCTGTGGTTTTTATGAGTTCCACAACATAAAGAAATCAGGTCCTTCCACAACAAAAGCACGATGCCTCTGCCATAATTGTTAAGCTTGGGAATTGGATAAATACTAAATTCTGTTCTTCTAGTGTTTCCACTGCTTCTGTAACCATCAATGAAATTACAGTCTTGCTAATAATAATATGACACCCTGTCCATGTAAAAGGTATGTGTGAACAATTTTGTCAGCAGATACAAGTCTGAGTGAAAAATGGAGGCCTTCACCTGTTGTTATCCTGCTGACTTCAATAAGTTTATACGTGGTTTTCAAAAATGCACAGGAAGTGGTAATTTTCAAGTTATCATTTTGATTTTCCATAAAATGTATCAATAGCACTTATTTACAAAAATTGTCATAACATTCTTTTTGTGGGAAATTGAATTTTGGGGAAAAAAGCACTTTTGGCAGAAAAATATTTTTTTGTTAAAAAATAGGTTGAGTTTTGCAGTCAGAAATGGTAAATTTTTCAATAAGAAGTGGCATTTTCAATGGAACAGACAAGATAAAAATAATTTTTGTAGTGCAGATTTGTTGAAATTTCCAGCTGCCTGTGTCTGCAGGTTAAGGACAGACTGCAAAACCACCCCGGGTGCCTGCCTGCTCTGGAGCCCTTGCGTGAACCTGCTTTTGTGTGAAACAGCTTCTTTATACCTGACCTGAGGCCAGTTAGGGTCAATGCAAAGCTGTCATTGACAGGCCCTAAGTGTACTCAGTATGTACGTGTAACAAAACTGTTGGAAGCGTTTGGTTACAGATGCTCCCTTTCCCTTCTTTCACCTCCCATGTCCCCTTCTTCCCTTTCTTTGTGTCGTCTCCTCCCTTTTCTCCCCATTCCGTGTCAGGAAGGGCCACCAGTGAAGGGCCAGGGGAGCACAGCACCGCACCGGCAGAGACTAGTGGGAACAGCAACTTCAACAGTGAGTGGTTTCCAAAAAATCCAATGGCTAATGTAGGGTGCCTTGGGTGGTGGGATCTGAGGGTGCTGCTTCCAGCCTTTCCCTGCGCATGGTTTCTCTCTTGAATGGCATCTAATCCTTTGGACCCCAGACCTGAGGGTTGCTGTGCCAGAAACTCAAGAGAATTGAGTAGTTTTGTACAGTGGTTCAGGCTTCCCAGGATTTTGTCATTTGTTACTTTTAACTGGTTTAACTTTTTAAACCTATCCCAAACCTGTGTTTTAGGCAGCTGAATGGATGCAATTTATAGTGCTATGTCTTTTAATGCCACCCTGTGTGCTGCAGGCCTGCCCGATGCTCCAGCTGTGCTATTTGACACCTCCAAAACACCACACTGGAGACACGAGATGCATTGCCTTCTGCTTTTCTCTAACATGGTCTTTGTAAAGTAAAAAAGGTGTCCTTACCTCTTCTGATCACTCAAGACCTTGTGGAACTTTGTGTTAAACCAGCACTTGGTCGGTATGTCCTGGCCAGATTTCAACGTGGGTAGTCATTCAGGGCCCAGAATTGGAAGTTATCACTCAATTTTTCTCACTCCTTATTTAGGCAAAAGCCACATAACACCATTTACTTTCTCTTGGTCATCTCTCTCAGCCTCGGTTATAAAAGGCACTAACCTTTCCTAAGGTTTGGTCTGCTGTCTTGATCTACAGGTTAGATAGCTGTGACTCGTTTGTTAAAGAATCTCTGTGTTGGTTATATTTTAGGTTAAATAATGCTTTGGCATTTATTTTGCCCCTTGTAATAAATAACACACACTGTATAAGTGAAAAATGTTAAAGTACATTATTTTCAGCAACCATTGGCTCCCTAACTGCTTTGTGCTGAGGTGGATTAGAAGTTGCTTTGAATCACTGTGGCTGGTTGAGCTAGTGACCCGGCGGTGACTGTTTTATGTACCTTCCTGTTCCATTTTGATGACTGTCAGGTAGGAGCAGTGCAGCTCTGTACTGATGGGTTGGTGATGTGTGTCGTTAGCGCTCTGAGGACCAGATCAGCTGGCATCAGCTGCCTGTGTAGGACTGTACCCACTTATACCCAGGATGAATTTGATCTTGCTTCCTTATGCAAAACACATAATGAGAGCACTAGAATTTCTTCTTAGTGCAGTCTGTGAAGATAGTACCTTTAGTGTATCGGTATTTTCCCCTTTAATATTTTGTCATATGTGTGGGTATATTTACAAAGCACGTGTAGTTAAATGTCATTGAAAAATATAATTAAAAATCGATTAAGAGACCATTTAGAAAAAAAGAGGTTGTAAAAGTGGAATTTACAGTAATAACCAGACTAAGCATTTGGCATTTACATGCCTGTACCAAATAGTGTTTCCCTTGTTAGCTGTGCTTGAGTGACAAGGTGCTCCCTTATCTCCTGGATATAAATTCCAATATTCTTGTTATTGCTGGGACAAATAAATACCTGCATAAAGACTTCTTGTACTGCCAACTGACACCAACTCATTAAATTCAGACAATTGGGTTTTTGTTCTTATCTGGGCCCAGTGCCAAAAATTGTATGAAGGGCCAGATTTTGCACTCAGCTTATGCTCAGTTAATGCATAGAAAATACTGGTCTAAGGATACAAGTCTAATCACAAAGAGACATTTTAAAATGTTTTAATTTCCTATATGAAACTTCAATATATTTAGAAGCAAGCATGGAAGAGGTATTGGCCTGTAACATGATAGGATGGCGAATGCAGTTGCTGTGACTAGAGCTGGAAAAAGGAAGACTGAGATGGGATCTTACGAATGTCAAGGGTGAGTGTCAAGAAGATGGGGCCAGGCTCTTTTCAGTAGTGCCCAGTGACAGGACGAAGGACAATGGGAGCAACCTGCTACACAGGGAGTTCCATCTGAATAGGAGGAAGTGACAGAGCACTGGAACAGGCTGCCCAGAGAGGTTGTAGAGTGTCCTTCTCTGGAGCCATTCAAAACCCGTCTGGACGCAACTCTGTGCAACATGCTGTAGGTGAACCTGCTTTAGCAGGGAGGTTGGACTAGGTGATCTTCAGTGGTTCCTTCCAACCTTGACCAGTCTGTGATGCTGTGATTCTATGACTTCTGTGAGGTCTAAGGACATAGATGTATGAGTGTGATTGAACGCTATGAGATACAGAAGTCCCCATGACACATTTTGGCTTGTGTCAAATATTTTATTTATATATATGTATATCCAGAGAGATATAACTGGCAGTGTCTCCACGAAATAAATCCAGTAGGGTGTGCATATATAGATGTGTAACATATGCCTGTATGGTCTGGATCTATAGCCATGCTTACATGAATAGGCTTTTACATGGTAAGAGTTCAAGAACTGTCTTGCTGTGGGATCAAGCATCCCAGATCTATAACCAAAACTTAAATCTTCGTATTTGTTAATATTTATAGTCTACTTCCCGCTTTTCCTCCATCTTCATCACAGTTAGCAAGTGTTTCTGGAGGTCTTTCTGAGGTTCTTGTAAGAAATGGCGATTAAATGTCTAAAAAACATTTTAAAAATCAGAAACCCATAGAAAATACTAGAATCAGTGATAATGTCCATCCGTGATGATTCCGTGGTTGAAGGGAATGGGGTGGGATTAGTCTTTGAAAGCTCTCAGCCTGTGCCTGCATTCGTGCCAGTTCTCTTCCTGGGCAATGGTGAGGTGGTTTGCTCTTCCCAAGCAGGTTAACTGCCTGCCTGCTTTGGAATCAGCCTTGCAGAGCAGGGAGGTTCTGCTGGCGAGCGGTGTGCCTCTTCCTGGGGAGGTGGAAGGTAGGTGGTATTTGCTACAATGGACCATTTCTCTCATGTTATGCATTAAAGTGAATGTGTGAAACATCACACATCCTCCTGTTTCATTCCTTGTTGATTGGGTTTTCCCCTTGCGTCTGGCTTTGGTTTCCACGATTTAGCTATTGCTCATTCCTCAATACATACACAGAGCAAAAAGAATCAAAGCCCTCTTGAAAATCTGACATTCCAGCCCTTTAGAATTTGGGTGACATGAAGAGTCTGTTTCCCGTATTTATGAGTAATCAGAGGCTTTGTATGTGCTACCCTGTGGTTTCATCAGCCTAAGACCCAGAAATCAGCCCCTTTCTTTTAACATTGCTTGCTTCTTTGTCTCTTCAGATTGTCATTAAAATCTTGCTGTAATAATCTGTGTTTTTCCTATTTTTTGGATCTATGGATATGCTTGAAATAGCATACTTACACGTGTTTTATGAGTATGGGTTGCTTCGAGTATTTTGTTCCTTTGTAAAGACTTGTTCTTGGGGTTTTTTTCTCATCCCACATTCAGGCATTTTACATAGGTCATTGCCTGTGACATTCTTGTGACACTAAAGCAGAAAGCACGCTGTTGTAGTCCTCACTATACATCTTCTCTCTGAACCATGTGATATGTGCTCAGACTTGGAGGGAAGATGGGTTTTTTGTGTTTGCATATGAACATCTGCTTCAAAATCCCAAGCCAAGAAAGACAAGAAGCAAATTAAACTATTTGTTCTTCTTTCTCTCTCTTTAATATCAAAGTCATTTCTTACATGCTATTTAAGCTTCCTCTTCTGATCTTTGATCAGGAGATATTAAAAATGGATCTAAACAACTTACATCTTAATCATACTCCTTTGTGAAAACAGGATAAGCGTGAGGGTGAGCTGGAGAAAAAAGCAATAGCTACTTTGCTGCTAATGCACACATCAGTAACCTATGCTATTAATTCTCTGCCCTGCCCTTAGGGCAGAGAGGTCTCCCTATCCCTCCTGACAAGCCCTGCTGCAGAGCAAGAGGCCTGTGTAACAGTGTGCAGCTTGAAATCAATCTCTGCCTGTATTGAAGCAGCGTGTGAGCAATTCCCTATTGCTCTTTGATTTGTGCTTGAGACCTGGAAAAGGGAGAGTTTTGAGGATGACTCAGATATTCCTTCTTTACCCTGGGATTTCTTGATATGCCAGCCCAGCAGCTAAGTCACTATTCTGGATGCCTCTATTGCAAGTTCTCACTCGTTTTCCTTCAGTGTCCTCTAATTTTAGAAAATGTCTTTAATGAAAAACAAAAACTTGCACATTTTCACAATCCTGAGCAGATTCTGGACAAGACGTTGTTAACTCCAGGCAGAAAACCAATAAATTATGGTACTAATTGGATGCAATCAATGAAAAATTAAAAGATAGGAATGAAAATGAACATTAGTTTTTCACAAGAATCGGTCATTCTACACAAACCTGATTTCATTCTTTGATGAGATCACAGGTTCAGTTGCTAGTTTTATTAGGATAGCTGTGCAAATATAATAATTTTTTAACATGTTTGATTCAATTCTGAAGGATATTCTCATTAAAAATTAGCACTATACAATTATCAATAGCATGCATTAAAAAATTGAATACTGGCTAAATGACAGATCTTGACAAGCAGTTGTCAATGTGGAATAATCATCAAATGTATTTTTGGTGTATTCTGGTATTAGAGTCACTGCTATCAATATTTACATTAATGATCTAAAAGTAAATATAAAATCACTGCAGATAAAATTTGTGAATGACAGAAAAACTGGCAGAGTGGAGAGTACGGATGAGGACAGAGCATTCATACAGAGTGATCTGCACCATCTGACAAATTATTTTAGCATTTCTAGAGGGTGGGTGAAATTTATCTCCATATTATCTGCAAGGGGTAGTGCTGCTTTTTGTAGGCAGCCTAGGCTCTGTGAACTGAAAGATGTGTGTGTAAGGCAGGAGATGAGGGTTTGTTAGGGTCTGCCAAACAAAGGGATCCAAGGAAACAGTAGGTATGTCGTTGGGCCAGGTGATTTTCTGACCCTGAGGTTAACTGGCACAGCCTCGGTCATGTCCATAGAGCTCAAATGTAGCGTTCTCCCAAATAAGCTGGCTGCATCCAGCCTGCCCTCTGGGATTAGTCCCTGGGCTCTGCTAACCCCTGCATGGCACCGAGGCATGGTCTGAAGAAATATTATTTCATGCTGGCCTAACCCTGTGTTATGAGTCGAGTATTCCGGGCAGTCACGTGCTGATACTGGCCCCATACCCTGGTTGGTTTACCGATATAGTTATAACTAATGAGGCAGAGTAGTCAGTGTGAGGGTTGATGAGAGCAGCATTCAGCACACCTGCTGCCTCCCTGCTGCCAAGTTTCTCATCTGCTGCAGCAAAGGAGGATTTCTAAGGAAAGAAGTGAAGAAGAACAAACGTGATACCTTTTCTGCTGATGAGGTATCTCTTAGAGGCAAGAGGGCAGCATGAGAGGAGACACAAATGCTTCAAGAATTTGTAAGCAGAAGTGCAGAAGGGGTCCACCATGATTTTCAGAAAAACATCAGCACTCCATTTCCATGCATCTGAATTCAGTTCAGTGTTTTGGTTTTAACAGAGAGACAGCTTAGGTCAGTGGAAAGATTTTAATTTATTTAGTAAGGTTTACTGCATGCCACAAACCATTCTCTTTGCTTGTAGCTTAAGGACACTAAGGAATGGACACTGTCATCCTTAAGGGAGACATTTAACTATGAGGACTCTTTTATACTTCTCCTACTTGTGCTAGCTCAAGCTTCATGGATAAGTTAAGAGCTGCTCTTTCTCCTGCTCTCAGCTTGGCCATGAATCACCAATACTAAAAACTCTTGGAACAGAAATATAACAGTGGTTTGGGGAAGATCTCGCCATGCCTTTAAAGGGGTGTGAGGTTTAGTGGGCAGCTGTATAAATGGCTTTGGTTTATGGACTTTGCACACTATAAAAAGCCAACTCACTACCCAGTCTTAATTAGAGTGCACTGTACTGTTAAGGGGGATGTGAGAGCTTTGTCCATGCCAGACAGAAATCACACAGTGTAAATCTTATCTAGGGCACAGTTTTTTGGGAAAAAAAAATCTCTATTTGGATATCCTATTCTAAAAATATCTGTTTGCAGTAAAGTGACAAAAAGAGACATTTCAAGTCTCGCAGCTCATGCCTTTTCAGAATAGCGCAGATCTTTGTGTCTTTGAGCTCCCACAGGAGTTAAATAATGATTTTTATGATAATTTGTAAAGGCGTTCCCTTGACTGTGTAATAGTTAGGAATGAGCCTTGCATATCTTACAGCACAAACAAAAAGCCTAAACCAAAATGCCCCCGTATACTGAGGACTTAAATAGCTAAACACAGTAAAGGAACCTTTATCAGTGAGCTGTCTGACATCCGTCTCCACTTCATATGTACTCTGCAGGTCAGTAGTTATCATAGTTATCTATGACCCCAGAAACCAATCTGCCAGACAGCTTAATCCTTACATCCCACCATTGCCTTTTTGCTTTGGATTGCAATGGTTCCAGTCAGAGTCGCTCCTTCCTCTAGTTGGCAGACATTAAGCTGTCATCTAGGAAAACAGTAGCTACAGGGGAAATCAGCATTTTTGGGTCGGTCACAAAAACTCATCCAAATCTTCCCAGGCTTGTTAATCTCACTCCACTTCCAGTTTTCATGAGCTGCTGTGTAATACCTCACTAACACAGTACAAACATCCCAGGAAGGCAGGGAGAAGAACTTCTTTCAGACCTTGAAAGCCCCCTGAAGGCAGATAGGCAGGAGGGACCTGTTTAGCTCGTGAGCTACAGCAAGGCTGCAGAGGCTGCAGTCCCACCTTGGCTTGTAATATTGTAAGATTTATTTTGAGATCTTATCAGCAATTCACTGTGGGCTGCTCTCTGCTGAGCGAGATTCATCCATCCATCTACTTCTATGGCCATATTCCAGCCTACACTGAGGTGACAGTTCAGTTCAGTCTCACATACACATTCCCCCCTTGGTCTGATTCTTCTTTTATGATGATTTAATTGATTGAACACACCCTCTCCTAGTCAAGAAGCTCTTCTCAGCTTAACTCTCACTTTAAAAAATTCACTGCTCAACATCTCTATAATTAGACTTAGCTGCTAAACCCTGTATCCAGGTGATTACTGGTATATAAAAGTGACATATCTGGAACTGATCAAATCTTAAGAAAAATGCCCTTGATCCCTGTTTCACAATTCGTTAATGTTTTCTGCTTTGGGTATTTTTCCTCTTTTTTGGTAGCTAAATAAAGCATGTAGAATTAGGACAGGGTTGGATTTTTTTTTTTTTAATTTGTATCCCTGTTATTGTTTGGGGAAGCTCAATATGGTTCATTAATATTGCATTTTCAATGAAAAGGGACTCAAAAGCCAAACAGTTCAATTATATTCTGAACCCTGCAATGCGATACAGAAATGTGCAGTGCAATGAGTTCCTGGGGTGGTTTAAGACCAACTACTACTGTTCCCTAGTCAACAGCACTGTTCTCTCCATAATTCCACAGTGCAGTGGTTTCATAATAAAAACTGAAACCAAATGACATGATTTGAAGGTTTCATTCAGTTTCTGATACTTGATTCAGGTTCACTGAGAGGCTCAGTAAACAAAAGAGTGGGTTGAGATCCCTGATAGACAGAGTATGACCCATCACGTGTACTGTGTTGACCTGGCTTCCGTGGAGGTGTATATTAAGCATATGCATTGAAAAGCTGACTGCATAGATTGTACTGCACTGGTAAAATGGGGGAGAATAAGCTAAGCTTCCGTTTCTACTTTTGCATTTTCTTGGTCCATTATTAACAATCAGAATGTGGTAAACTGCATCCAGAATTGTGTAGAATTGTGAACTACCCCTTTCAAACCTGACTGTTCCCCTTCATTATTCCCTGCTTCCCTAAGAGAAAGTCTGAACT
Source organism: Falco rusticolus (assembly GCF_015220075.1). Classification (NCBI taxonomy): domain Eukaryota; kingdom Metazoa; phylum Chordata; class Aves; order Falconiformes; family Falconidae; genus Falco; species Falco rusticolus. The sequence continues at coordinate 5,778,009 of NC_051193.1, forward strand.
TGCACTTGATTTCAATAAAAGCAAGATCATGCTTTATATGCAGAGTAGGCCATGGATTTTCCTGATGCAATGTGATCTGGTTGCTAGAAATGATGATACATATGAATTGAATATTTTTTTTCATTTTTCATCATAGAAGTCACCAAAGTAAAATTTTATTTTGCTGTATTTATGGTTTGATCAATCACACTATTATGAATAATGATTCCACTCTCTGACCTTGTAGGGCATCAGCTATGAAATTTGATATGATGGTCCAAACATTTTTACAATAGAACTCTTAGCTAGTGTATGACAGTCTATTGACTGAAACACTGTCAATGCACAAATGAGATTATAACCACAAAAGGTCTTGATTGCTTTGGTCTTTTATTCAATACACTCCTGTGTTACAAGCAACTTCTTGGCATTTTTTTCAAGATAGCCTAGACATTTCTTTTCTGACAAATGATGCATTAGTTGATCATAGAGACAGACTCTTTTCTGCAGTTTTTTCTATCTTTAGAAGACTTATCTATAATAGGACTCTTGTACTCTGTAATAGCCTTTTTGAGCCTTATTGGCTGTTCAGTTTTCCGGAAAGTCTGATATAGCTGTGATGGAGAGAACCAACACGTTTTTACATTGGGGTGGGGCATTGTTCCATAGCTGGAGAAGAAGAGAAGGATGGCTCTAGTGCCCAACTTTCATTTCATTTAAATGAGCAGAAATGCTTTACTTCCCCCAGAGGTATAACAATTATTAAGAATTTATATTGCTATTCATTCTGTATAATAATGAACAGAAACTGTTTTTGCACTCTTAACCTTTGCTGTTTGATAGAAATAAAGAAGCAGCAACAGTGACTACTATGAGAACTGTATATATCTACGCCATCATACTTACTGCCACTTTTTATGCTTTGGGAGACAATGAGTTTATGCTGTGTCATGATTGTACTTTCCCACTGTGAAAAATAACTAGCTAATGCATTTTTTACTTTCTTTTGTATGTTTCCAAAATAGATCTATTTATCACTTAAATAAATCCACCCAGCATTCCTCATGTATTCTGATTTTTCAGTTAAATAATGTTTGTATTTAAATATAAATATTTCCCAAAATGTAGCATTAATATTTTGCCTACTGAAGTGCAGTTCTGTATCTTATTAAAATTTAAACAGCCATTATGTACATGAAAGACTTTTTTGTTGCGGTTTGCAAGGTGGTATAACAATAATTACCAGAGTGCATCAATCATTTTTCATTGCCTCATTTATATCATGGGGATAAGTAACTCCAATTAAAATCCCATTTTACATAAATAGATATGGTTTGTACCAAACCAGTCTGCTTCCACTTCTGAAATGCTGGCCATAGGAAATCTTTCTCATTATTCAAAGTGTATGATGTGTACTGCTTATCTTTTTGGGCTTAAAAAGACATAACTGCAGGCAGGCATGCCTTACTGCAGGTTTGGCAGGGAGCAAATAACTGTTACTGTAATTATCAATGTTACTGTTCCAAATATTTTAGCCAAAAAGCGAACTACTAAAATCACATGTTTATTACTGACACATTATAGTTTGAGTAAGCAGAAAATGTTTAATATGAATTAACAGCTTTAGGAAAAAATCTGGTTTTTCTATTACTAGTGATTTCACCTCTAGTACAGCAGCTTTTCTGCTAAATCTGCTTTCATTGTCAACTATTGTGAAAAACCAAATAAGGGGAAACTTGGTTATCTTTTGCTAGACTATGATTAGCTTTGCAATGAAACAAGCAGATTAAAAGTCATACTTTCCCTTTCACACCTCTCTGCAAAAGCTGGTTCCAACCCCAGGCTATTCCTCCCTACACTTCAGGTAAAAGAATACTCTGGCCTGTGTTACCTGTGGTGAATGGTGTGACATGTCTCCGCCTTTCCATTGCATTCAGGCAGTAGCATCCACATTGTTTTTTCTTTTCCATTCTGTAATGGTATTTTGTCTGGCCTTCAGAGCTCGCTGCATATTTGTATAGAAACCTGGGAGCAGCTTGGTTCCAGAGGTATGGTTCAAACCCATCTCAGTTACAGTCTGTGCCATTATACATGCATATTCTGTGCTGCTGGCAAGAAGTTGCCATTTCCCTCTGGATTCCGATGCTTTTGATTCCTTTACTACAAATAGATTGAGGCAGTCACAGGTGAGAAATATTAGTTGCTCCACACCATAAACTAGGGCCACTCATTCCACTGCAGACGTTTAAGTTGCCACATGTTTGTGCTCTGACATTTTTCCGTAAAGCGGAGGGCCCTGGGCAGGTGTGCAACCGGAGAGCAGATTTCCTGCCGAGCCTTCGTACACTTTCAAACTTGGAGCATTCAGATTGCAAATAGTTAAAAATTCTCTATGCCACTACAGGTGGCTTTTTGCATCATTTCTGCAGAATTTGGAGCTCGATGAGCAAAAGGATCGCAGGACTCTAGCAAAACAGCTAAACAGGAGCTTGGACCACACTATGCCTTTTCTGTAAATTCCGTTTCCTTTCTCACCGCTAGTGCACTACTTCTGGAGCCAGCAATGGGCAGCTGCTGGGCACAGTCATACAGTGGCATTAGAATGAGCACTGACTGTATGTGAGCAGGTGTCAATGGCCTGTCCGCCCTGCTGCCCCTATAAGCACCCTCCCTAGATGAGCTGTTGAAAAAACAAAAAAAAAGGAAAAATGCTAGACTCAGGGTGAAAATTGGGCTGAAGCATTTACCACAGATATTTAAGCATGTGCTTAAAGTTAAATAGATGTTTTGGGGCGTCTCAAAATGAGGAATAATTAGGAACGATAAGCAAATTATTTAGTTCAGTTTTGCAAAGACTTTTCTAACTGCTGCCTTACCATTTGCTTTTTTCTTCAAAACTGTGTCAATCAGCTTTATTTTCCAGCTGCTATAGCTATGATTAAACTCCCTTATTTGTGTCGTAACTCAATCACCAGATTCCTTCTCTGAAGAGCTGAAGTAGTAGATAATGTCTGTGTTTTTATTTGTAGGGTCAGGATCACCAATTCACAGCTTAGGGATCATCGGCACAGTGAGCTGACAACAGAGTCAGTCCAGTTCCTGTTTTCTTATAGTCGTGCAACAGAAAATCAATGGTGTCAGGAACATTGGGATAATTCTACTGTTACAATCAATACATGCTGATTAAACTAGTTCTGTCTGTTGGGTAAATTTGCTGCATCATAATTAGAATTATTAATTAAAAATAGGAAATCAATTGACACAAATTAAGCAAAAGAGAAATCTGCTTTATTTCTTTGACACTCTCTCCAGAGGCCTCAATAGCTGTGACAACATGGACGTGACCGAGTGGCATTTGTCAGTTTTTTGATGCTGTCCTGAGTTTTAAAAATTGACTTCTAAAACCCTGCTAATAAATTGACTTCTAAAACCCTGCTAATGCAGCTCCCAGGAAATCAGACATCAGGTTTTGTATGTGCACGAAGCAGTTACTTGTTTTATTACAGTTAGTCATTATTCCCTGCTTATCCATGAGTGAAAATCAAGAGTCCTGTGCATGTCACTGGGGAGAGGAAGAGGCTGGGGGAATGAAAGCCTTGGGGAACAAGATGTAGCCTATCCCCTTATCACATTGTTTTCTGTTTTCAGTTAACAAAGATAAACAAATTGATCATTTCTGTGGTGGTTGTAATGGGCTACTCATTGCTGGCTACTTCCTATAATATGTTGATGACCTTCATTATTTTCAGGGACATATTATGTGGGACACTGTTTGTAAGGACAGCAGGCATGTATGTCTTCTTTCTTTTCAGCTGTTTATTTTTCTCTTGTTTCTGGATTTTGTGTGGTTTTTCTTTTCTTTCTTTTGACTTATTTCCCTCATTTTTCTTCTCATTACATACACTTTCTCCTTCTTTCCTCCTTGTCTTAGGGATTTTCTTATCTCTGTCTAATACTTTCCATCCTGTGTTTTCTTCCTCCTGTTCTGCTTGCACACATTCAGTAGAGGAGAGCAGCATCAAAGTGCGGGAATACTTTGGGTCTACATACTCCGGTGGTTTGCTCAGCCTACAGTCGAATATGTTCTCTGACCTTTCACACCTATGAAAGATCTGAAGGCAAAAAGTATGACTGCTTAAGGTAGATGTATGACTGGTAACTGGTGGTGCTGTATAATGTACTTCTGCTAAAAGCTGGTGGTAAACTAGTTATCAAACTCGTGATGCTTTGATTACTAAAAAGAGTTGGTCACTTATAAGACAAAATCTTTTGTGTGGAAAACCTTACAGGTAGACGAATGTGTAAGAAAGGGATCTATGGCAATTACCCTGTAAATAGTCCTTAACCAGGCTGTGCATACAAATGTAAACCTTGTCTTTGCTTATTTTTGGGCTATCTCAGGCATTTATTATTTTTTTTATAGATGCTGACTTATGAATGGCAGACTTTTAGGACCAGCTATACAAGATGAATGGCTTTGAGCTTTTCTCAAAAATGTGTGCACACCAGGGAGATTTAAGAATGGAGTGTGCAAGTATTCCCCTGAGAAAAGCTTTGCTATTGTTTCCTGCCATCAGGCACTGCAGTAGTTCTTAATGTCACAGCATACTTTCCAAGTGTTACACAATGGCTTTTCATTACCCCACCGTGAATTGTAATGGACATCATTTGTGTAAGCTCTAGCACCTTTATTATTATCTTTTTAATCTCCTTATTTTTCTCAGGAATACCTGTCCCTACGTTACTGTGCGGTAAGTAGTTGATAACCTGGGAAATCCATCTCAGTAAAAAATAATTCCTCCAATCTTCACAAAATGCAAGATCAAAACCTAATAAAAATCTTAACTGCTCCGCTATGTCCAGCTTAAAATATTTTGGGGGGGGAAAGCCCTCAGCTATTTTATTATGATTGCTATAAATTATATTTGGCTAAGGTCATTTGTAAAACAGGAAGTGTTTTATTCTTTTATGGGGTGGTGAAATGCTGATAGGAAAATAGTACTAAGCATTCCTTGGTTTTGAAGTTAACTGGTTTGTAGAGTTAACTGCTGTTATTATTTAGATCATTGCTGGTTATCAAAGTATTGTTGCCAGATATGCTAGTGAAAAAGATTAATATGACCAAATTCCTGTAGTTTTTCTAGACTTAAAACTGTTTTTAAGGTGTTTTACAATAACAGTATGTCATTGAAGTACATTTCCAAGCCCAGTCAAAAGTAACAACAAATAAAAATATCTTTAGTTTTAATGCCAAGACAGATTGAGTGGTTTGCAGAAGAATCAGGGAAAGCAGAGTTGTTAAAAGCCCTAATTCCAAAGACTTATGGCTGTATCTGAGGCGGGCTGAGCAAGCTGCCAGTTTTGACCTCACTGGCAATTGAGAACATATGGATAGCATGGAGGATCTTTCAGATATATTTGAGCACAACTGTTGAGCGCCTTAAAATTAAGCTGTAAAACCTTGGCATCAATAAAGAATTCTACAGCACTAGTGTAAATAGTGTAAAATAAGGTGGATGTACTCAAGCAGTCAGAACCTGTGAGGAGGACTGCTGGCAGCTACGCTCAGGGTGAGCTGTGCTCTGGATGGGACGTAATAAAGACCTCCCACAAAGAAAAAGTTACAATATTTGAGACTTGAGTAAACAAGGACTTGGATCGACATTTTCAATTTTTTTTTACTAAGATTCAGCCTGGCAATATTTTGTACATGGCAGCTAGATGGTCTGTTGCCAGAACAAATCTGAAGATCAATTGGGTTATAGGGCTACCTTTGGAAGACAAGTAGTGTCTTTTGCTTTCATTTCAGTGGGCTTAGATCAGGGTATTAACTAGCCTATTTACTTTATAAGTCTTTGTTGTAATATTTGTTATGTGTATAGAACGGCTGTCGGCATGGTAGCCCTACTCCACAACTGGGTCCTGTTGCAGTAAGTGAGATGTAAACAGACATCACAATGGTTCGCCTGTAATTGCAGGGCAGGCAGAAATCAATTGCAAGGTTATCTTTCTAGGTTGAGCTATGACGAGCTACAATTACTGTTTTTTCAGAGGCTTGGAAGATGGAATTAGTTAGCTTATGCATAAAATGTGCTCGTTGTTGCTTGGCAGTCAAGTGGTGTTTTGATTTTTAATGAAATTCAAGGTATTTGCATTATGAGGTTATAATTGTTTTAAGAGTCCATAGGTCTCAGAGTTAGCCTGAAGTCTCTTGGCTGGAGTACGCAAAGCAAACACTTTGAAATCTGTGTTCACCTCTGACATGCTTTAGGAACTTAAAAAAAATAGTGTTATCACCCACTAATTGTTGATTGTAGAACCCTGTATTTAAAAAATGTACAGAAACTGATACCAAACTTTTAAAAGTTGAATCCTTTTCCAGACTGCTATTAAAAAGTTGGCTTTAGCTCTTTTACACAGGTGCTCTTGCAATTCCTAGGAGGAAGAGCAGAGAACAGGACACTGGTTTCAACAACGACCATAAGCATTGGTGGCCAGAGCCAGCATCGCAGCAAATTAGGAGATTTTGTTATCCAGTTGCTGAAAAAGTGTTCCTGTATTGCTTTCAGCTCAGTTTAGCTGCTGTATTACTAGCTGCCAGAGAGTCTTTCCACTACTGACTGACCTGTTGGGTTAAAGAATCAGAAAGTTGTGAGATATAGTCTGAAAGAAGCTGATTGAATTGCTATGTTTACTGCAGTTCCTCAACAACTTCCTTGCTTTGCTAGCAAATTTAAAAGGTTAAAAATGCAGATTTTAAAAATTATGTGCACCTGTGTTCTCAAGTCTCAGTGGGAAGTCACCTTCTTAATCTTTTAAGTGCAGACCCAATAATTTCTACTACCTTACTATACTGATCCCCCAATTTAATTTTCTGTATGCCTTTCAAGAGCCAAGGATAATTCTTGGGCTCATAATGTTGCTTTCAAGTCTTCCTTCTTTCAGATCTGCCTAGGAATGAGTGAAATGAGTCAACGGTAGAGGCTTTTTTAAGCTTTCTTGAAGATTTACACCAGCTCACTGACAGAAAATGTTAGAATTCTTTTAGTTTGACAGAAATTAAGGATGTGCCAAATAGAGGAGTCTGCATATATGTGAGTTACAGAACAATAAAGCATTTAAACTTTGCTAGGTACAAGGTCTCTATAAGGACAAGTCCTTCTGGTACAATATGAATTTAATTCTTTTTACATTTAATGATTTTAATTAACAAGTATGTGAAGAAGCTCCAACAGTCTCTGTATGTGTAGTTTTACTGCCTTCAGAACCCTTGCCTTGCAAAAATTCCAATTCTGCAACCCTGGCAATCAATGGGGAAACAAAACGTACCAGCTCCCAGCACAGTCTGTGGAAAATCTTGCAGCACATATTGTGTAACTTATCTTGGTTTTTGTTTTGTTAGAGCCCAAGTGAGTAAGGAGATCAGCCCAGGTCTTTAAAAAACAATATAAGTGATAGTGATAATGGTGATGGAAGAAAATACAGAGAAACAAACTGTGGACGGATAATCCTGCCTTCCCTTAAAGAGAATGGTAGAGCTGGGACCTGTAAAACCAGGAGAGAGAATCATGTAAAGTGGAGCCTTTTTATTGAATTGCTGTATATAGTTTGTGTAAATGAAAGACTAAGATTTTCTTCAGTTTTTCTTCTGTGGTTTTCTGGTGCAAGCCAGTAAGCTTGATACAGCTGGGAAAGCCTTGGATCAAGAGGTGCCCCTTTTCTCTGTGCATCCAGCCTCTGTCTTGTTTTGACTGGAAGTCTGGACAATTGCAGTTAGAGAAAATGAAGACATGATTACTGTTTTAGCCATCTCTAATTGGAATCTCATTATGCTGAATAAGCATTTATTAGGGTTGCATCAACTTTGCAGTCAGAGGGGTGATTGAAGTAGGCAGCCTTGTTATTTCTAGCCAGCCTTTTCAATTACCAGCAGTAGTGAAGCCACGGGTAGCAAGGGCTTTTACGGGTGAAGTTGTCAGCACAGGTATGTAGGTGATTCTTACTTAGCCCACGATAAAGACGACACTGCTGAAGCTTCACTGCTCTCCTTGCCTGTCAGAGCTGGATTACAGCCAGCTCAATAGGCCTGTGCATGCTGCTGTCACATTGCCACATGCTGCGTAGATGTGGCCCGAGTGTCACTTGGTGTCACTTGCTGAGCTAGAAGTAGCTGAAACCATGTTGGTCGGGTGGTAGTGGGCATTCGTGGCTGGGTACCTTCCCCAGGACATTCAAGTCTGCACCAAGCCACATGCCACTTCAGTTTGCATACCAGTGCATGTTTGTATCAAGTTTACACTTTTTAAACACTATTATTGATGAAAGACAGAAAAACACTTTACAAATTAATTTCTGTATAAATAAAGTATCATTTTTCATATGTTTAATTCAGCACAGACCTATAAATGTAGTGAAGAAATGTACTGTAAATTATTTATAGCATAAATTTAGACTTCAGAACTTGGAGCTGTTCTGTCTCAGTGCTACCACTTACTTTCTGGGTAGCTTTGTAGTTTAATGTAATTTGACTGTCTCAGTTTCCCTTCTATGAAATGGTTTTAAAATGTATTTTCTAGCTCATAAAAGGACCATAAGAATTAGTCAGTGTTTGTATGAGACTTTGATGATCGAGGCAATTCTGTTAAATGTGCAAAAAACCTACACATTTTGATCTTATTGCACAATTTAGAATCCAAATTGTTGCATATTGTCATTTTTTTATTATACCAGCATACTTTGAATTTTATTTAGTAATGTACTCTGAATAATTAATTATTCAACTAATAATTATCCATTCAAATAAAACAACTTGATTACTAAGCCTGATGAGGAAAATCCAGTCAGGAAAGAACCCTTTCAAAAACAACAACATTCTGAAGATATCCTTAAATATTTAAAGGGTGAGCTATATTTAGTAAATTCTTCCGAAGGGGGTGGGGGGAGACAAACGGATGCTAATTTCCTGTGTCATCAGATTTGTGTATGTGTGTCAGCAGCATTCCTAAATCACCATCTACTACACAATCACCATCTACACAAGCATCAGGCAGCAGTCAACATTTCCCTGGGTGGTTCCTGTTTATTGGCAAGGCAAACAGTCTACTTTGGGGTCATGTCATTTTCTTCTCATTGATTATTTAATATTTGGTGGGAGTGTGCACTTGTTTGCTCTGTTCAGATGTTAAGTGGTAAGCAGAGAACCTTGCTTAGCAAAGGAAACATACAAGTAGTGGTGTCAATGTCATTTTCCAGATGGCATTAACTTAACCCACAATGGCCAGCCCCTATCAAAGACTATCACAGTCAACAGAAAGAAATTCCCTGGCTGTAAGGGGCACTAGATCTGAGTCCAAAACACTTGTGATGGGCATCGTACAGCATGGTCAGTGGACAGTTTTGATGATGGTTTCATCTGAAAACCTCTCTTTTTCCCTGTGGCTTTTTATAATATAGCTCGGCTGCCACTAGGAAAATATAGAGATCTGAACCTTATAGGGAAACTAGCATTTAAAAACCTTAATGCACAGATGCTGTGTTCTCTTCCAGCAAAATCCCATTCACTTCCCTGCTGCCACCCAGCCAGGAAGTCACGTATGTCTATTTTGCTTTTCACTTTTCAGTGACAGTTGTCACTAAAAAAAAGAGAAATTAAATTAATCCAGAGAGAAATCTGTTTCACATAGGCAGTTTCTCGGACTGCTGAAAGTGAGACTGAACCTCCAAGAACTGACACAGCAGAGCCGGGAACTTGAGCTGCTGTGTAAATTTTCCTGGTTTCTTTGAAGCTGACCCACTGATAATGCCAGAGGCACTAACACATTGTTTGTAAACAATGAGGAGAAAACATGTGGAGTGACGATTTAATTTTCTGCCTGCCTGACATTTGATTGCTTAATGCAGTAATCCACAATGGGTGAAACTGTTCTGAGTACTGGCTTCCATATGGTTGTGATTTTGTCAAAACATTTCAGTTCAGCAAACCCATAACTGATTGTGAGGATGAACAGTTTTGATCATCCTGTTTTTCAAAATGTAAAACAGTTTAAGAATTGTCTGTTTTTAACATCATAACAAAAAGTTTCATTTCCCGTTTTAGAGCAACTTCTGGTTTAGAAATTGGCATTAATTTATGCTTCTGCAAACAACATTTGAACATGTTTGGAAGTCAAAATAAAATAGCAAGGTTTAGACATCCAATCTCAAGAATTTATGAGATGAGACTTTATTTTCCTGCCTAGCTCTCCAGAATGAAACCAAAGCCTTACCAACATGTAGAGGAAGCCACAGGGAGACAGTGGTGGTGTCTTTTATTTTCTGCTCAGTACTTGGGGCTTGTGCATTTTGTGGCTGTCTGTGATGTGAGTGTAAACTGCTGGATCAGGTTGCTCAGGTTAGAAACCTGTGGCTGCTTTGCTTTCTCAGCATCAGCATCCTAAAGAAGTGGTGCAGAAGAGCTGCAGCAGTGTTGCAGTCCCAGGAGCTGCTTTAGGGACACTGGGATTGTACTAGATAAAACTGTCTTGGTGCTGGGCTATGTATCCTCTGCCATCCACTACCTGCTTCAAGTCATCCATACTTTAACTCATGGTATTTAAGCCATGCAGTATTCATCTACCCCTCTGATTATCTCTTTATTAACGGAACATCCTACATCCCAGTGCCTGAGCAACATGAAAATAGGGTCTAATGTTCTAGCATTTCAGTATTTTTACTTTTTTTTTTTTCCCCAACAGTTTCAGACTTGTTATTTTCCGTTGGTAAATATAAGAAAGGTTTTGCAGAGACCGTGCTGAATCTTGCAGTGTGGTTTTGATGAGTGAACATTCTAGTTTTCACTGGGTTACACAGGGCAAGACTTTTTTAAAAAAATGTTTATTTTTATGTGCCTGAAAAGGGCATTACTATTAATGGTTTATAAGGGAAAGATACCTCTGTTTCTAAGATATCTTGAAGGCATTAGATAACATTAAAGAGCCATGTGATGAATCAAGTATGTCTAGAAGAAAAGAGAACAGCAAGTAGCTTGAGTGGATACCTGTACATAGCGTTTTGTAAGCCTTTGAACTGTTCTAGATATAAAAGACACCCCTATTTCAAAGGCCAGCAGTCCTTCCGCTGCTCTCATTCTCTCCTGAAGTCCTGAGGTAACAGAATTCGTGCTAGAGAAGATAGGATTGTGCCTAGATTCAGTTACTGGAGCAGAACATCCTTAAAGCCGATGTTACTTGGCTCAGAAGCAGTGCATAGGTAGTAGACATTAGGGTGGGTCTGTGGCAAAGGGGAAGAAGCAGTTCTTTTTACTCTACAGCTATACTGGTAGAAATAAAAGCAAGTACCACAATCCCAGTGTTTACTTTGGGTTTCAATATCAATGCAATAAAATAAATAGCTTATTGACTACCTTAAAAATGACTGATGAGTCAGTACTGTGTGTTATGTTATGCATGAGGGATGTGCTTATACACCTCCTTGAAGGTGAATCTTTATGGTATAACCTGAAGCTGGCTAGCTAGCTGTAGCATTTCTTCCATATGCTTATCTTGATAGTACCATTTTATCCAGTGATCAGGCAATCTTCTCGCTCACGTCAATTTGCATGCTGACCTACGCAGTCGAAGGTGAAGGGGTACATACATCCCTGCGTGTGAATGAGAATGAGAAGGAACATGCTCAATAATGCTTGCTATTTTAGTGACAAGAAGCTTTTCTTCTTTAAGCACTGCTTTAACTGCAACTAAAGGTGTATTGCATATCTGGCAAAACATCAGCAGGGTGACCTTCCGATGCTCAGTTTATGTGCTGTGAAAAATAAAGAGCTGAGCACATCTCCCTGAGAGCTTTGCCAGACGGGGTTGATCCCACTCAATCCTATGCAGTTAACACCACTCCACAGTCACAGAAGGTGGATGTTGGTGCTTAGATCAGGTTACTTTCAGCATGGTAGATTCCTCAGGTGATGAGCAACATTCTCCTGCCCAGGTGCAGGGAACTTGATGAGGATGTGACTGAAGGGCATCCAGCATGGCTAGCCTACTGCAGTTGCCGAACTGGCCCTAGGGATCTGCTCTAAACTATATCAAAGTCAACTGGCATTAATGAACTGAGAAGGGGAAGAGGGTTTTTTCTGTTTCCACAACTATGCCTTGCTAAGCACTCAGCTAAAGACCATGCACTATTTAGAATAGCAAGTAGCTGTACGTAGGTAATTGCACATAGCTTGTTATAAGCCTCTGAACTGTTTCACACCAGGCACAGATGTTGTATCAACAGCTCCTAATCTCCAGTGGGAAAGACCTCTCTCTATTTCTGTGTAATTTTCTTTGAATCTCCTTAGAGCGATGTTGCTGTCACCACTCCAGAGCCCCACTGGTAGCCTCTCCAACACTTGTTTGTTGAAGGACGCTGGATGTCTTCCTCTATACCTGCACTGCAGTCTTTTAGGCGGTCCTTTTAGGCATATATTTAGTACTTTACCTATACATAGTACTTCTGTGCAAAGGCATTACAGAAAATTTCATGATATAGTCAATGAAAACATCTAAAGTCCATTAGAGACATTGAGAGAGAATGTTTTACCCAGTTGGAAGACAGAATTTGGAAGTAAGTTACTTGCAGATCTTATTATTACAATCCTGTCCTAGACAATAATAATGAAGTATTGATGGAAGTTTTGCCAGAGCAAAGACTGCTGGGTTTCATACAGAGAAAAGATAGTGTCTTCATTTAGTTTTATTAGACTCTTGATACTCTGCCCATGTTTTTTTTAATTCGCCACAGTAAAATTCTAATTAAAGAACAGACTTTGCCTCCCATTAATATGACACTAAAAAAAAACATTTTAAAGAATGCAGCATCTTCTCTAAAAAAATTATAATGAGAAGACAAGCTGCCAGTGTTGTATAGAATGTTGTCGCTCCCTTATGAAGCGTTTCATGATTTTAAGCTCCTTGTAACATCTAGAATGTCAGTAGAGGTAAAGGCTCATTAAACTGAGCATTAATTTCTACAAAAAGAAATAGGAAATATTCTTGGATTTTTTTTTGTGTTCTAATTTTCACTTCTTTTGAAGCCTCTGTCAAAATAGCTCGTGATGGAAATTCTGAAAACGCAACACTTTGATATCTGTCAGGAGTAGAAGTTGTTTCTCCCATTTTGCTGCTTCCAAAATATATTGAGTTCATTACAGGATTTGACGAGGCTGACATCCAAATACTCAACTCTTCTTTGACTTTGATTGTATTTTCATTTATCCCAAATAAAATTGTACAACTAGGCAAGTGTTCTGAGCACTCTACAGAATACTGTAGGAATGTTCTTTTAACAAGGATTACTTTGGATAGAAAATGTTTCCTAAGAGGATATAAATAAACTGCAGGGTCTCTAAAGTGCTGTGATTGAATTAGGTACCACATGTTGGAGAGTCAATGACTAATGAGATCATCATCTGAGATTAAATCATGACCTAAATCAGCCACATGTTTCTTATCTGATTCAGACAATGAACTTCAGAGACAATCAGTACAATCTTTCTTGAAGGATGAAAACCTGTTCTGTCTCTAAGAAAACAAACAAACACACACACACACACACACACACACACAAAATTAGATTAATTTCCTCCTGTGAGTAATAATCTATCCATTTTTGGAAAAATCAGCTGATGTTCCCTTCCCATCTTTTCCTTTCTATCTGGTGAAGAGTTTATAGAAACTTGGAAAATGAGATTGACTGCAAGTCCTGCCAGCCTCAGATTAACCTCAGGTTTTTGCCACTTGAGTGGATAGTTTTACAAATGCATATTTACATGTGCAAAGTACATTCTCTGGGCAGTGTTAGAGATGTAAACATTGAAACTGGCATTTTCTTCATTATAGTTTTGTGTGCTGTGACTGAAAGTCTGGCATTGGAGATAAAAATGCTAGTGCATACACCGTTGCACAGAAGCCCATGTTTAGGAACCTTAAGGCTGCAAAGCTACAAGCTCAGAAGACAGAAAATGCCAGGGCACGTAAATGGTAGCCTGTGCTCACATAATTAAAGAAAATATCATAATTCATAGGCTCAAGTACTGAATTACTGCTGCACTTCCAACCTTTAATCTGACATTTTCTTATTTTTGCGACACCAGCTTTGTAAGTTAAATGCCTTATTTTTATGTGATGTTCCCTGGTTTGTTTGTTTTTCCTTAAAACCAAATGGAGAATATGAAAAATCCCTTCAAGAGTGTCATCAGGCTGATGTACAGACAGTTCATCAGCATGGACCACAACAAACCTCTGACATGTGGGTAATGGACTAAGAGTAGAAGGCTGTCACCCTCTCTGTGGACCACTTACTACATGGAGATTAAACAGCCAGTGGCCCATGGCTGCTACTAGGAACAATTGTAGGAGAAGTCCTGCTAAGCCCCTGAAGCCTTTAATTGCAGATTGCTTTTAATACAGATGAAATCTTTAAGGAATGTAGGTAATGAATTATCCAGAGGTGGCACTGAGTGTCTGCAAATTGCATTTTTCATAGTCTGATCAAGTACAGGTGGATTTTCACTGGGGACACATGAGCATACCCCTGGGTGTGGGACAGTGCTTTGCCAGATTTCAACCTATTGCTCTGTACATGGAAGGTGTCCCAGCTTGTCAGTGAAAAAGATATAAAAATGTACTTTAACAAGCAAAAGCTTACTGATTTAAGCTAAAATCCCCTTACCTCTATTCCTCAAACCAACAGACTGAGTGAGCCTGAAGCTGAAACTGGAGATGGTAAATTCTGCATGACAGAAGTTGTCAGGGGCTGAACAAAGCATCTTACAGTGGAAACTGATCAGTTGTAGAATCATAGAACAATTTGGGTTGGACGGGACCTTTAAAGTCACTAGTCCAAGCACCCTGCAATGAGCAGGGACCTTCAACTAGATCAGGTTGTTTAGAGCCCCGTCCAACCTGACCTTGGATGTTTCCAATGCTACCAGCTAACTGCCTGTGACACAGTTCAGCTAATCAAAATTATATTTGGAGAAGGATTATTTATTAGAATCTATTGCTCATTTCATTATCCCTCAAGAAGGTATTTATTTACAGAAATCCAATCTATTTGTTGCTTTGACAGTTATAGGACCTCTCTGAAGAGGAGACCTGAGCAGGACATGTTGTTCCACAGTAGATTGAAGGACATGTTGCAGGAAGAAAACCAGCTGCAGTTTGAGCAGTGTGGCCTCACCTGCCTGTACCCACTAGTGTATCTGTATGGATGAGGTTTCCTCATTCTGGGAGCTCTCTAAGGTCTCTAAGCATTTGTAAGAACATTTTTGAAGGGAATTTCTAAAAATCTGGGTTATTTTGAGGACAGCCATTGTCCATAAACATGTGTTAGAAATTCCAAGGGTAAACAGGCTTGTAAGATAAACAGGTTTTAGTTTAGAATTGAGCAGATCAGCAAGTGATTTTTCAATATACTGGCTCATGCCTTTAGAAGAGTATTGGTATTGCCTGCAGTGCCAGCGTGTGAGGGACTCGGCGCTGCTCAGAGCCAAACACAAGGTGGTGTAAACTGTCATTGTAAGGGGATTCCCCCTTCAAGAACCTTGTTTCCAAAGTCCATCGCAGGCTTGGCTTCTGTTTCCAAAATGAATCATGTTTGTACAGTGAGTAGACCAGTTCAATATAGGGACTATAATTTTTCTATAGGGCTAAGTGAAGGGAACAAAAAGCTAGTAATTGATTATGTTCATTTTTTTATTCAATGCATCCAGGCATGTTTTAGCTTTTGCTGTTTCTTTGCCTGCTTTACGTTAGCTGGGCCAGCCATTTAAAATCCAGTCAGATTCCAAAACTGAATTCGACCAAAAAAAATCCACCCAGAGTTCAGGCTGCATTTCACCTTTAATTGGTATTCATAAAGTCGTTCTACAGCAGTGTAGTCATATTAAGGGGAGAGCCTAGCCCTAATTTCAAAATAAATTCTAAAATAATCTGCCTTAAACTATGTCCTCCTAGATTTAATACATTACTTGTATTTCCCGTTCTCATTTTTCAAAGGCCAGTATCTCATTTAAACATTTCAGACTGAATTTGGGATATTGATTATTGACTATAAGCTAAATTCTGTGCTTTAGAAAATTTGCGGTAAGTTCTTTTGTAGTGTGGATTAATTGAAGATCACCAACCACCAAATGTGGTCCTGAGTCCTTAGGCTAAGAAAATCAACAACTTGATTTTTTTCAGCTGTGCCTTCTGCAGAATGTTTATGAATGTCCCACTGACTTTGCACACCTAGAATACAGGACTGGTCACTGGCTATAAAAAGAGACACCTGCAGGCTTACGCTAATGAGGAAAAAATAAACATAGGCCTTAAGACTACAGAGTCTGGTGCTGCTGTGATAGAAGATGCTGTTTTCATATTAATAGCATATTTGTGCAGTGATGGAAAAGGACTGGAAGAGCTCTTTTGACTCTCTGGTGTTGGGATAAGTCACTTGATAAATGTCATCCCTTCCTTGGAAGTCCTTTTATATATCTGCTACATTTTCAAGCTTGTGTGTTTGCTTCATCCTTGTCCAACTTGTGCTGCTGCACTAAATACTGGGTAGCTCTATTGACCCAGAGCACAGCGATCCACTAATCATTCCTAGAGGGAAAACCAGCCATTTGGGAGTGAAGCAGCGCTTCCAATGTGTCCTCCTTGTGTGTTTAACAGGACAGGATTGGTGACAGGATGCCATGCACGACCATAGCGGCGGGTGTGCAGAGCCTGCTGCAATTAGCCCTCACTTCAGCAAGCCACTGAGGCTTTGGGGCGGGGGTAAGGACGCAGGGAGGAAGAAAACACTTTGTGCTGCTTTGAGCAAGCTTTCCACCAAGGGGTGAATCCCTCACCTGTCATACCACTGTATGCAGACAACTGTAATTATGCTTGGGCACCCAGCATCATCCTTTACAGAGTTATATTCATTTTTATTAGTGGCGATTAATCTCTGGTCATATTTTTGAAGGGGAGAAACAGTAAGTTAGCACGTTTGCCAGGGAATGTTAGCACGTGACCTGAAATATGGCAGCTCCCTTTAATGTAGCATCTCCCAAGGGAGTGCTAGCTATTTCAGACTCATCTCTCATGGTATTGACATCCACACACGCAGTCTAAAAGGAGCATTTGTACCTCCCTGACATCACCACTCTCAGGTTGCTTTTCTTATTGATGGTATAGTTAAAGCCTCTGTATCATTTTGACATTTAGTGTCATATGCATTTACAGTGTCGCTGTTGTGTAAGCTTTAATCAGCTTTCTCTTCACATGTTGTTGCTATTATTATTTATTTCTATTATGGTAACACATAGAAGCTATCAACAGGAGCAGGATTAGACTGTGCTAGACTTGGGTTGTGTTTTAAAATGGTGTCTGTTATGCCCACAGGAGAAGTGGTGCTAATGATCCTGAAGTGCAGTGGGCTTCCATGGCTCTCAGGGTGCTTTGTGCTGTATCTCAGAAACTGGAATCACTATCACATGTCAGCTAGGAGTTGCCACGCTGATGTATATGGAAAAAATATGTCTTGGCTGCTGAAGTCTTTGGTTTCTTCTGTTTTTTCATTTCTAGTGGGAGCTACTAGACTAATCCCATAGCTAGTTATGCACTTGAGTAGTCTCACACACAAACAGTCCTATTGAGCTCAATGGAATTACTTATATGCATAACTACTTGGATTTAGCTTAGCAACTCTATATCTGCCTACCTTTGTAAAGGTACAGAAGTTACCACAGTGCAGGTCTATCAGTTATCACAATATAAATATCACATAATGTCCCAATGAAATCACACAGGTAATGAATTTACTTGCAACTCCACAGGCTGTCACTACAATATGGGACTTAATGGAAAGGGGAAAAGAAAACCAACAGGAACTGATAAACTTTGAGCAACAAAGATCTTATTTTTATGTGAGATTAGTGCGGTGTAAAATCAAGTGAGGATGATATTTCATTATCACAAATTTTGCACTAACACGTTGCCAATGAATTTCACTCACTTCCCTTTGCAATTAATCAGCAGTGGATGAATTGATACTACATGAAATGGCTTTGCTCATTGTGACATATATAGGGCTTGAACTGATAGTTAAAAGCAGAACATCTTTACCATCGGAGGTAAAGGCTCACACCTAGAAGAGGTCAACTTGTCATTGTGTACATACGATCCCATCACTGGGGGGACAACAGGAGGTTCACCTTAGTTATGCACACATACTATGTTCACTTTAGTTATGCACACATACTATGACTCTGGTTTCAAACCATTTAGAGAACTATAGTCAAAACCTGCTAGTAGTTTTAGGAACATAAAAAAAAGCTGAACAAGTGCAAAGGCTGTATCAGACATTGTAAATGAGACACAGTACAAACCCCGTGTTTTTGTAATTTTTTTTTTATTTCGGTATCTTCCATGAGCCTTCAGATGTACTTTAATCCTCATTTTTATGTCCTTTCCCTGATAAATTCCCATGAAATTCACATTCTTAGTAGCTATCTGGTATGCCACGCTGGTTTTTTTCATAGATAGTTAAAACATTTTGGCTAGCTACTTTGGGCTAAGCGTACTGAACATTGTGATGTGTGCTCACTGATGCCTTGTACTTGGAAGCCTTGGGAAAAATCTGTCTAACTGCCAGCTGATTTTCTGGTCACTATAAGCTTCTTTTATTATCCAGATTTGGGTTTTTATTATTTTACAACCAATTGGAGGAATTTCTGCTCTTTACTCCAACATTTTGCTCTTCTCTTTGGCTAGATTGCAGAGTGAAATTTGGTACAGGGACAAAGCAAGCATGTGACTAAATATCAAAAGTAAGTAAGTGTTCAGATAAGAGTGACTTACATAAAAGGAGTTGTGTTTGGAGCAGACACCATAAATTTGAATCAAGATGCTTGAGATGATGATGGGAAATAGTTTTCCCTTCCTATAAAAAGTTTTCTTTCTCCTTCACTTTCTTTCAAAGTGAAAAACACAAACCAAGCAGACAAATCTGATGATTGGAGCACTCATTTGGGATATGGAAGACCAAGGATATAAGTCACATCTTCTAATGAGTGTTATTTATTCATATTAAGCAAATTAATTGCAGCTGGAATTATATCAGCCCAGAGCAACCCACAGGCTGGCAGTTGGGGCTCTGATGTGAGGTGTGCTAAGGTCAGAATCAAGTCCCTGAAGCAGGCAGGGTTAGGTTTGATTCCTGCATTCCCCTTCCCCATGCAAAGGGCTATCAGCTATGCTTGTGTGGTTTCGATCTTACCCTTTGTGGAGGTGTAGAACTGCATCCCCTGATGTTCAAGTTCTGCAGAAAACAAATCAGTGTTTCTGGAACAGAAATTGTTGGGATACTCCGTCAGCTCCCTCAGATTTGCTCCCCAGCTCAGAAGGCTTACAGAGTCTTAGCGAGCGTCTATGTGAAATAAAGATAGATCATCTCTTTCCACAGATTCTCAGTAATAATTTAAGACTTATAAAGAGTAAGATTTTGTTTGCTTGGCTCCCAGAGGTGTTAGTGAAGAACTATCATCCATGTTTACAGCTGTGGGAAAAAATGAGGCAAAGCAATAAAATACCTTGTGTGAGGCACAAGCAGGATTGTGCTCAGGGGTACATTGCATACTCTGCAGGACATGAAACCATCTTCCTGCACGTGCACCCCTGTAGGACCCTGCAGATCCTTTTGGAGACCCTGGAATTGTCTTCTCATGGGTTTATTTTGGCCTTTAACACTTGCTCAAGAAACACAAGTTTGTATAATCGGCAGTGCAAATTGAATAGTTCCTCTTCTTTTTCTGCTGAATAACCTCAGACTGACCAATGAGTATCCCACTTCTCAAGAAGAAGGACAAAAATATTGCTAAAATTAACTGATATAGTCATCCAGGGTGAGTTTACAGCCATGTACCGTAGAAGGCGGCAGCTATGAAGTTTCTAGGACGGGAGCATCAGGCTTAAGTGGGGTTTACATGTACCTTGCTAAATATGGAAACAGAGATCCAGGCCTGAGAAGCAGTGAGTATCACTTGGGGATTAGTTTACGTGTTTGCAAATAAAAGAGTTTGTGAAGACAGCTGTATTGCTGGGATTACACGCTTGTTTCCTACATGGCACTGGATTTTACACCAACAAAAAAGTTGTTAGTACGATTGATACCAGCTCTCTGAGCACAACCAGCTGTACCTGAAAATGATCTGTAACTGTGTCTTTACCAAGGATTTTGCCAGCAACTCTATTCTGAATAGAACGATGATTTTCTTCACCCTTGATGTAGCTATATATTAAAAGGCTACTAAGAGGAGGGTAGAACTACTGAAGAAATCCTTGGTTTTCTGCTGACTGTTCACTGATGAAACTTTAACCTCTGGGTGTTTGCTTTGAGTGGTTTTTTAGTATGAGTAGATCTTAAATGGGTATTTTGCAGGTGCTTATTGCTATTTCTATAGCAAATCAGGATCAAACTGTTCCCTAACGCTGACTTGCCTCTCTCATCCTGCATATGGTCCACAAACAAGGAGAAAGGATCAGACAGGGTTGTCATGTGAAGGGTTCTCACTGTGCCATAATGCATTCTATAGGGAACCTCCTGTCTGTGTGAACCGCCATAGGGTCTTTCTGTATTGCTAGTGCATACTGTCATTAGCACAGAAATTAGCTGATGTACATACTCCATACCTTCATCCCTAAACCTGGTCAGCCTCATGAAATCCCATCTCCAGTGTTATTGTGGTTTTTTCTTCCCTACTGTCTCTTTAGTCTAGAAAAAAACCCAAAACTCAAAAACTACCAAACAACCAGAAAAAAAAATTAACAAACCCAACCTCAAAGGAGAAAACCTTCTTTAGATTATCGTATTTATTATCTTATGGGAACAGTGCAAAGAAAATATTTGATGACATTATTAAATCTACAGGATTTGCTTGGCAGTACTACCTGCCATTAACTGCACTGCATCCAGGATGTGATCCTCTGCATCTAATTCCACTATAAATTCATTCCTTCCAGCTATCTAAGAGCACTAAGAAACAGGATATTAAAAGATCTAGGTCCTGATCCAATAAGGTTGTTAAACAAGTCCTCAAATTTAGGTATAATACTAGTGCTGTTGTCTCCTTGCATGCTAAAGTACGTTTCTGAATCAGGGGGTTAGTTTTAGAAAGTCTGAGGGCCCCTTATAAAGTTTCTGGCATTAACAGTGCCTCTGCCTGCTTGCCAACCTAAGCAGAAGAGGCTGGGATGAGATGCTTGCGATGCACTTTCCTAATCATTGTGGTAAATGACTGCATGTTTTGCAGGTTGCGATAGCGATCACTGGGGACCACACTGCAGCAACCGCTGCCAGTGTCAGAATGAGGCTCTCTGCAACCCCATCACAGGTGCCTGCGTCTGCGCGGATGGGTACCGAGGATGGCGCTGTGAAGAACTCTGTGACCCTGGGAGCTACGGCAAGGGCTGCCAGTTTAAATGCCAATGTCACAATGGAGCTACTTGCGACCATAAAACAGGAGAATGTCACTGTGCTCCTGGATACACGGGGGTATTGTAAGTTCAATGAAAGGTGTATTTTACTCTGCATCATTTAACCGCCTTGCTTTGCCCACTTTTAATGCAATGAGTAATTGGTAAAATTTACACAATCTATGTATTACACACATTGAGGAATCAGGTAATGGAATTTCAGAGAAACTAAATAAAGGAAATATCTTTTTTTGCTGCTAATTAGACCAGTCTGCAAAATAAAGTAAAATTTAGTGCTAAAGGGAGCTTAAAAAATCATTATGTTTTCCATCTTATACAACAGCTGTACCTGTTCCTAATTTCAGTATGTGAATACAATCCAAATTACAGTTGAGTTTTTATAAGCAATTGGACATTTGACTCATTAGCAGTCCAGTGCAGTATCTAATGGGAGTTACTATCCCCAATTTATTTGACTTTCAATCTAACTGAGGAAGTATTGCTGTTAGCTATATCAGCTTACTATCTAGGGGGTAAATTTTAAGCATAGTGAGCAGGGATTTAGCGGTGTGACTCCTATTAACTTTAACGAGAATCACGTAGATAAATCCCCATTCACCACATTGAAAGTTTACCAGTAGGATTCACAAAATCTGCATATTAATTTCAGGACAGCAAGCAATAGTTCCTTGTTTAAAATTGCCCACAGTGTAACATCAGTTCTCATTAGAGATCTTTTAGTAGTTTCAGAAGTAATTATGTTTTTCAAAATTATTTAAGGGGAAAAGAGAATTTAGTCACTGAATGTGGTTGGAGATCTATTACAGGTGACTTACTACTTTTGCAGTCTAATATTATTTGTTGACCTGCATAAAGGGGAAGGTAAAAAATAAAGACAATATTAACCTTCATAAATAAGTTATATGACTTTTGAATATTTTATTTAGTACCTGATTTCCTCGTAGGCTTGCGACCTCAGTCCTGGAAGTACTCACTGCTAAAGATTCTGCTTACTATTCGGAGTGGTCGCATTGACATTAGCATGTCAGTTCTCAGCAGTAAGCACTTGCAGGGCCAGCCCCCAATATGCTGTATGAACATCTTCATCAGAGGATAGTCAGTTAGAGCAAGAACCTACTGTAGTTTCAGAACCTGAGATTAGAGGAAAGAAGTGATGCTGAAAAGCACCAGTGCACAAATGCAGGAAGCACTGGTTTTTGCAGGCACTAGCCTTGCATTGGCCCCACTTGAATACTGAGAGAGACCCAACAAGCTTAAATAGCGTTTAAATGATGCTGAGTTCTTGCCAGTCTATTATACACTGCAAATGTGAACATTTAGTAGTGACTGGAGAGATTTCAAACATTTTAATCCCATCCTTTTATTCTTTTTGCAGCTTCTTTTATTGCCATGTCACATAATTCACATTGAGGGCTTCATCCTGCAACTCTTACTTTCCTGGGCTATTTTAATGGATATGAGTTGTCCTGTTGAGATGGGTGGAATTTGGTATGTGCATAAAGATTACACACATGCATCAGTCTTACAGGACTGGATCCATGGTAAATAAATAAGCCCAGCAGAAATAAAAGAAATCTTGGCTAATTGGTAATGCCAGCTGAGGCTTACTGAGGTTTCATAATTTGCATAAGGATTCCCATGATGACCCATCCTGTGGATTTTCCTCATGTTTCCTGTAAGTTCTTTCAAATGATCTCCTTTTTTTTTTTTCTTTTTTTTTTCTTTTCATGAAGTTGTGAAGAGCGTTGTCCCCCAGGCAGTCATGGAGCTCAGTGTGAATTGCGCTGCCCTTGCCAGAATGGAGGAGTCTGCCACCACATCACTGGAGAGTGCTCCTGTCCTGCTGGATGGATGGTGTGTAGTTTGTTCATACTCATCTCTCATTTAAAGGTTGGAATAGGAAGTTAAGTGTTCACTATTTCAGCAGATGCCTTGTGTGCTTGTCATGCCTATCTGCCATTTCTTGTCACAGGGCCCTAACAGTTCTGAAACTGGGATTACCTTTGTTGTGTCTGCACAGCATTTACACAGAGAGGCCACCAGTCTATGGCTGGTAGCTACCATCACAGAGTTAAACAACAGTAAACGAAGCAGTGCCTGCTCGTTACACTTCTGTGTGGGAGAAGAGAAAAAAAATGTCTCTGAATTATAGTTCCATGGAATAATCTCTTCACCCTTAGAAAGCTCAAAGCTCAGCTCAACATTGTCAAAAGCACTGTCCTATTTCCCCTTCAGGAGAAAGGTAGAGGGATAGCCAGAGGGAATTCAGTGACTCAGTCTGTTGTTAAAGCAGGACTATACATAGGACACAGAGACCAGTTCAGTGTCCTGTCCTTACTCAGACATAATTCACATTGATTGCAATAGATTTGCTTGCATCGGGGGTTGCACTGGCAAGAGCAGATTGCCCTAACCTTTAATCCTTTGTGTCAAGAAAGCAAGGCCAAACATTTTAAAAGTCTTCAACTTTATCAGTAATGTAATAATTAACTCTCTTGGGATTTGCCAAGTCTTACAGGCCTACATACCATTTAGCCGTACTAAATTTCCTGGCATTTTTCCTGTATCTGATAATTAGTCTCTTGGCAATCTTGCTGGGTTTTGATGCATACACGTGCTGTGACTTTTTATTTTAATACATGGAAGACCCTGAATATC
Source organism: Falco rusticolus (assembly GCF_015220075.1). Taxonomy (NCBI): domain Eukaryota; kingdom Metazoa; phylum Chordata; class Aves; order Falconiformes; family Falconidae; genus Falco; species Falco rusticolus. The sequence continues at coordinate 5,802,146 of NC_051193.1, forward strand.
ATCATATGACTGTGGCTTCTCAAGTGGACCTTATACCTGTTGAAACATATAAGGGCTGAGAGAGATGTTTATGTTCCTTTTGATGAGTACAGCAAATGCTGCCTCCATTTGATCACACAGCTGCTTTTATTTAAACAGTACCAACCATGATGTTCTGGTGGCTATCAGGCAGCATCGTGGAAGAAGAACATTGATGCTCATAATTTTGGTGGAAGCTGCGTATGGAAAATCTCTAACTGATAGTCATGGCAAAGGTGTGATGGCATTATTCCATTTCAAATGATAAAGCAGGCGAAACTTTTCAGAAAGTTAAGTAAGAACATGAGACTTTACCCCAAACTGGCATTCCATGGAGACAAAGGAAAGGGTCTTTCCTGAAGAGTGCTGGAGCTAAAGCAGCAATTCAAATATTTCTGAGGGCCTGTCAGTCCTTTCTGACACTACCCCAAAAAAGTGATCAATAAAGTGATTATAATGAAAATATTACCCTTAGGGTATTTTTTTCACTTTCCCTTATCTTCTGCATGACGATATTTCTCAGGATCTGAGTTGTTCTGCTGTACTCTTCCTTACCTGTATTTTATCAGGAGTTTTCTCTTCTTTTTTTTTTATTGCAAAGTTGAAAAGTCACTGAAGAGATGAGAATATCCGAATAGAGCAGTAAGTTTTTAGAGGTCTCTTAGGACGCAGCATAGACCCTAAAGAAGAACCGCAGCACTGGGGCTGCACAGCAGCTGTGGTCATGTATTCTGGCCCACTTCTGCCCTGTTCCTTACAGCTTGGAATTTCTTCTCTGCATTTTTAGGGGCCCAGAGAGACTTTCCTGAAAACTGTGTTGTTGGCTGCTCTGTCCCCAGAGAAACCCTAGAGTTAACAATTGATGTTTCAAACAAGCATAACTGAAAATTGAAGAGAGAGATCAAGTATTCCAGGGAAAGAAACTCAAATTATAAGTAAAAGCACTCAGCTTGTAAATGTTGAGATTTTAAGAATAAAGGGTCTCTCCAGGGTTTTAATGAAAAGCTGGTAATTCAGTACACAGAGAGAAAAAAATATTTTTTCAAGCTATATTTTTAACTCTTGGTGGTTGGAATGGTTTGGGACGTGAGACATGAGTGGGCTGTAAACGAGCCAGCAAGATGGGATTGCTAGACAGCATTCATTTTCTTTCACAGCATGGATAGTCTTTCTTTGACATCAGGAATTTTACTTGCTGATTTTGAGGCTTGAGACTGCATGTATGTGTTGAATATACCATCGTGCTCGAAGGAGGGAATTCTCTCAGGATTTATACAAGTGCATAACCGGTTGGATCTTATTGCTGCTAGATGAGCTACAACTTTTATCTTTTCCTAGGTTGGGCTTATTAACAGCAGCTCAGCTCCCTTAGGGGCTTGGTTGCCTGTGGGATGTGCAAGGGGAGGCAATAAGTTGAATAGGAGGAAGTTCTAGGGTTCTGAGGTTCTTCCTTGAATCTGCCATCTTCAAAGCCTGGTTCTTTTATTACTTGTAACATTTCCTTCCTCCTGCTTCCTCCCACTCAGTGCAGATGCTCCCAGAAGCACAACAAGTTATACAAACTGTGTCCTGTGAGATTTTACTGTCCCATGGTTTTTTCACCAAGAGGATGATGGCTAACGGCATATATTGTTGAACTAGTCAACAAAATGTGGCTTCCAGCATACTATGATGTTGGGCTTTTCCCACTTCTGTGTCTTTGTGGCTGTGGGAGTTAGTGGGTGGCTGCTTTAGGGCCTCATTAACAATTTACAGGTTTAATTCTATACATCTTTCTCATTTGCAGCATTAAATTCTCCAAGTGCTCTCGGGAAGTAGGGAGAAAAGTTAAATTTAGCATTACAGTGCTTCTCAGAAACACTTTTGAAGGACTAGATCTCCGTGCTCAAGGAAGCAGGAATTTTTCCTTGCTATACAGAACATTTGTCACTGGTAACACACCCTGTTCGGTCACTGATCCTGTTTTCAGGGCTTTGCATCATGGTGCCATGTTAATTACAACTCATTCTGCTAATCACTTCTTATTGCCTCTGAGCTTTATAAAGCAACTGTAATATGTATTTTTGTCTATTTTTCTTTCTGTTGTGGATTTTAAAGTTGGGGGGGAAGGGGGTGGAGAAAATGGAGCAGGAAAAAATCTTTCCTATACTACAAAATGGTAATAATATAGCAAACAATGTCAAAAGCAGAAGCTGATGAGATCAGGGCCTTAAAAAAGGTGCTGATGGGGTGAATTTTACTGATTAGATGTATGAGCAGCAGGAAACGTTGGTCTGACATTTGATCCTCCAGAGACGGATGTTTTGGATTCCCTTAGTACATATTAATGCAAAAAGCATGCCTAAAGATTCTCTTGGCTCCGGGGGGATGCATCACAGAGTATTGCTTTCTCATCATTTGTTGATAGAAATCCTGTTCCTTTTGAGACATGAAGAGAGAAAGTATTTATTATCAAGATAAATGGATACTTACATTTTCAGATATATAGTGTTGTGTATTACTCAAGTCCAGAGACACCAGTTTTTTAACACTGTAATCTGAAAGTTCTTGAGCTGAGGCCAACCTGTCTGTTTTACAGCCAAGGAGCCACCTATCACTCCTTGGGAAAGGCTTGAAGTATCTTCTTTTATGATTACATTGAAGAGCAGCCTCTCCACTTTGGGGTTGTTGATATTACTAAACTTCCCAAACTGTTGAGCAAGAACCCCAGGGAATGAAATCAGCCATTATGTTCCTGTTTTATGTTTTGTATAAGTTGTGTCTAATATGTGCCTTGTTCAAAACTCAGAGCCCCTGGGCCTTGGTTGGGGAAATGTGGCTTCTGAGAGATTAAAACAAAATAATAATAAGGACAGAAAAACACTGTTTCTATGACCCCCTCTGCACACTGTGCATGGCACTGGCAGCAGCACCACTTGCTACCGTTGCCAAACGTTCTCGTTACAGGACCCCATCGTCAGATCACAGCAGTGCCAAACTTGTTTTGGCTGAAGTTACTCAGCTGGATACCAGCCTCAGATTTTATGTTTGCTCACATAAAAAAAAAAGGTTCATACAACTTCTAAGAAAGTCTAGGGAAGTCCTTCTAAGGTCTTAATATTTGGCAGGGGACATAATGCAATACTTGGGGGGAAAACCGCCTGAGTTCAGCAGATAAATTCTTCAAAGGCACAAGCCATGGTAAGCATTGTCCACCTTGGGGCTGGAACAAGGCTTGCCCAGCAATTGCTTTTCCTTATGAGCAGTGCCAGGGTGCGCAATCAAGAGTGACAGTCTGTCTTTTCTTCACTTTTGGGGTGCTTAAGCAGGGAAGGGAAAGAGAAAACAACTCAGAGGTGGGGTTTTGGGTCCAGATGAAGGAGAGGGCTAAAAGGGAGTCTGCACCAAGGGTTTGTGGTAGAGTGGAATAAAGAGGCAGGAAAGCAGAGGGCTGGGAGCATAAAATGGGAGAGAGAGCTAGCCACCAAGATGTGGAGTTGAGGCAGGTCAGGGACAGAGATGTGGCTCCAAGGCTGGGGATAAGGAGCTGGGAGGATGCTGGATGATGCATCCAGCCAGTGTTCAGGGATTAGGCAGATATTCCGCTGCAGATTCAATTCTTCTGGCGAAACGCTACTGCACTGCTAATGTGAAGAGTCAGATTGCTTCTGTGTCATCACTGGTGGCTTTCTGCAACTATCCTAACCTCTTGTTCCCATCCTGCCTCCTCAATGGCTTAGACAAAGAAATGGCAGATGCCGTTCTGTGCTGCTTGAAGAGATAAGTGTGGGGGCTAGATGAGATGGGAGGGATTGAAGTAGGTAGGATCTGAAGAGTAGTAATGGACTTCTGCAGCAGCTTTATTTGGTCTTCTTCATGGTTCATTGATGTGGGGCTGTCTGAACAGGGGAGATCATCATAGACTATGACAACTAGCAGAACTTCATCCTCCCAGTGCAGCCTTTCCAAGAATCCCTCTCTTCCCAAATGTTCACTTTGTGACACGTACCCAGGGTAGATCCAACAATTTTTCAGACCCTGTATTTCACAAAAACCCCCACCTGCACATATGCAGCTTTGTAGCCTTCTCTGATTGCCTTTAACCTCTCCCAAGCCCTCCTGCATCGATTCAAGGGGCAGTGAATATCCAGCCACCCCAGCTGCGGTTTATGGGGTCAAGCCAAGACAATTATCAGTGATTGTACAGTGGTAAGCAAAATCCCTTCTGGAGACAGGGTAGAACAAGCATTTACTCTGGTAGCAGAATTTTGAGGCTGTCTTTAGCCCATCTTAAACAGAAAAATAAATAAATATTGCCACTATTTACATACAGTTTTAGCAAGAAGGACAATAAAAATCCGAGCTGCTTACAGAAATTTATTGTATTATGAATGTTGACTAAATATTGCTCTTTCTGCAACCTTTACCAGGGGCTGGTGTGTGCACAGCCATGTCCTCCTGGAACATTTGGAATTAACTGCAGCCAGGACTGTCCATGCCACAATGGAGGACACTGTGATCCCGTGACAGGAAAATGCATCTGTACAGCTGGCTATATAGGAGACAGGTAAAAACCAAAACCCAAAAGCCCTTAGTTTTAACCATGGATTGGCAATTTTTATATCCCTTGCAGGACAATCTTACTCTCTGAAAAATGGTGTTATGTTTCTATTGCTCCAATTAGGTTCATCCTTCTGAAGCAGTTCAAGCATTATAAATGTGGCAATGTTATTACTTTTTATTGGCAGTGCTCCCCATTTACAGGGTTTTTTTAATATAACTTTTAAAATTTAATGGATTAAATTTAATTTAGATATTTACAGTGATAAATTTAATAGAGAGCATTACATGTTTACAAGATATGTAAATGAACTATATTTATAAAAATTAATATCCTCAAGAGTAAGCAATGCAGTAGTTTAACGTTTCCTTCAGCCCCTCTGTGCTGCTGCAGCACTGATCCATCTCAGACACCAACAAAAGGTGATAAATCCTCAAAATTTATAAACGAGAGCCTTCACTCATAAATCAGTCAGGGAAGATGATAATATTGTTTTACAAAGGTGTCATGGATTCAGCAAAATGACTACACAGCAAAGTCAAGGTGGGATTGTGACACGTGTTGGTTTAGCCCTCCAGCTAATCCTGCCAGCAGGGTTAACGGTGGGGAAGCTGCAGTTAAATAACCTTTCATACGCAGTTTTCACCAGGGGTTGGACTGTGTCACCAGGGTTTCCAGAGACTGTGGGCACAGCTCAGTAGTGTATGCTGTGCTAAAGCCCTTTCTCCTATATCTTTCCTTCTTTTATTAGCTAGAACAAGCTAGTATCAGTATACTGACATATGCTACAATTATACTTTTATGCAGCAATGCTTGTTGGAATTTCATATTTCTTGCTTCACTGTATAATCATCAGGTCTTTATAGCACACAAACATACCAACCTTCAGCACTGGGCTGGGGTTCAGAAGGCTGTGCTCTTTCCCATTAAATGTGCAAGTTCTTTGTTTCCATTTTATCAACAGCAGTAATCGGAGAGGGTTCTGGAGATTATGTCAGGATTTGCATGTGGTTGAATATGGTGGAAATACTAATTATTTCAAATTAATTTTGTAGAGAAGACACCTCTTCCCCCATCCTCCATCTGGAGACAGTGATTTCAGCCATGGTGTACCATATAATTACTGTTGCTAACCAAAGCTTTCCCTTTCTCTCCTTTTGGAGACAATTTCACTGAAGGAAGCGACTGTGCAGCCTGGCCACTTACATTGGTGACCACACTTCACTCCCAAGCTGTCCCCAGTTCTGGCCATGCTCAGGAAAGCTGACAGAGGCCCTCTGTCTCTAGATCTCCTCTTTTGATTGTTGCAGACCTAGATTGATTTCTGGCTGTAGGTAAATCAAAAGTGTCAGAGCTGTCAGGAGCTCCCAGCCAGCAGCCTGCAGCTGAGCCAGCTTCTTTGCTCAGCTGCCAATATAACCCCAGCCGCGAGGGAGGACATGCAGCAGAAGAGCTGGCTCTGCTACAGGCGTGTGGCACAGGGAAAGAACGGTAATGGAGTTGCCAAACAGCAACACTTAGGCACTCCAACAATAACAGAAAGGACTGTTGGGGGTGAGGAAAGGAGATGTAGAAAATAGAAGACCTAGTTTTGCCTGCTGTCAAAAGCAAAAAGGTTTGCTTCTGGTTGCCCTTAGAGTGGGAATGGAGAAGGTGGCTCCGGGAGAGACTGGGCAGAGGAGGCACTGCAGGGCAGACCTGACAGGAGTGCACAAGAATTGTCCTTGAGCAAAGGGAGTGTGTGCTTTTCAGAGCTGTACTTGGAGAAAAGTGAGAAAGATTTGGACTCCGAAGAGAGATGTTGCTTGCAAAGACAGAAGCAGGGAGGGAGAAAATAAAGCATAATCAGTTGGAAGAGGTGGAAGAGAAGCCAAAGGAAGATCCCATTGTGGACCCGCACCCAAGCAAAACCCTTAGGAATGGCTCACCTGCAGCCTCAAAGAGCAGCGAAGTTAACAACAGACACTGAAGGGAGAGGCAGAAGAGCAGAAACGCAGGTGTGCGGAAGGATGAATGAGATCAGGAGAAAGTTAGGTAAATGGGCAGTTCAGAAAGCTTTTCTAGCAGCAGGGAAAAACTATTAGCCTAAAAATTCTCACCTTTCAAATGGGTTGTCAGAAGGTTAAAACATGTTTATTTATCAGCCTTTAATGAGCCTTCAATAAGGGAGGTGAAATCTTAGGCCCATTATATTCCGTTGGAGTTCTGCCTCTCGCTTGGGCTAGGACAGCACGTTGCCTGTAATGGTTTGTTCTGAACAGGCGTGCATACCTTTGCTGTTAGTTACAGTTAGCTGATGGTAGGTTGCCCATTGATTTCAGTGAGGGCAGGAGCAAGCACAAGGTCTTAAAAAAGTCTAAATTGCTTTCCTTAGTTAAGCGTTCATACAGCATAGACAATGGGACAGATTAGTTAACACCACTTTAGCCTAAAGTCTATTTTACTTTCTGGATCCCATGCAACTATTGCAGTGTTACAGTACAATTGGAAGTGGAGCAGGAGAATGCTGCTGCACAGCAAAATTGTATTTTCTTTAAAATTTTACAAAGCATTGAAAAAATCTTGTTAATAATAACAGAAATAGTGAATAACAACAACAAAATGTAAACATACTTTATCTACTATCATTTTTTTAAATTGTCTATAAGTACTATATAATACTATGGTTCATTGTCTTGTGCAGAAGATAATAACTTCTAGTTAGATAAATATCTGTGGAGATTAAATGGTCATAAAGGTCTATGTAAGTGTGATTGCCACACTTCGTTCTGTACCTGTTTTCTAGGAAGCAGCACTGCACTAAATATCTAGGAAATTGGCAAGCACTATTAATAACTCCAGGAAGCTTTGTGCTCTGCTAAAATTACTGGGTATGTCATGTAAATGTATGTTTTGCAAACTGAAAAGGAATAATAGCAGAGGCACAGTTAGAAGCTGAGGATAGAGTGTCTAAGAATTCCGTGGCTGCCAGGAAAATTGAACATACTGTTTTAGTTTTGTTTCCCATATTGCCATTAAACCTAAAGATCGAATCTTAACAGAATAAATACCACATTTGTTACAACTATATGAGCAGACTTATTCTCTTGTTGTTGTGTTTGTACCTGTATCTTTTATTGACAGAATGGCAATCTCCAGGCTAGCACATTTTGGATGGCTTTTAATATTTCTCTATGCTACATAAATGCGATTACTGTTACAAAACAAACAAACAGAAAAGCTAAAAAAACATTACAGCATTATTCCATGAAAAAAAATTATCTGGAAAAAATGTAGGTGTATGTACTAAGTTCATCTGTTAAGCAGGCTGTCTTATGTTTAATATTTTGTAAAATTGCTTCCATTAATTCTACAGGTGACAGCCATATTATCCTATCCCAACCCAAATAATTATAGTACATATTAAAGTTCAGTGGATATTATAATACGAATCTCCCCAGATAGGCAGAAAGCAATGTAAATTAAACAAGAAACATAACTAGGGCTTAGCAGCTCATTTTGTAATTTAATTGAACAATGTATCTGGTTGTTAATGGTGCTATGGACACATTAGATTGATATGTTGCAAAGGAAAGATGTTTAAGTAGAAGGCTAATTCCTGCTGTGATTATTCTTATGTTCCAGAGGAGTCATTATTAGTATTCTTTGTATAAAATTCATTAGCAGTAGCTGCTTGATCTCCAAATAAATAAGTTGGTTAAATTGTTAGTAGAAAAAGGCTAATTATGTAAATGGATTAGGTCGTCAATATTTCATTTCCAGATGCTTTTCTCCCTGCTAGGTAATGCTTCATCTTCTATAAATATAGAATGATATAGTACACTATTGACTAAGTATTCATCTCGTTGAGTACAGTGCTCTCCTGCTAACTAGTAGAGCTGTATACAGCAATGGAGACATAAGGCATCTTAATATGTTCTTCATTGCATTTCATTTGCTTTAAGTGTTTCTAGTCCTAATGTTACCCGTTCTTTGCTGGTTATTTCCTCTGCAGCCGAACTACTATGAGAGCAGCAGGGCTAGCAGCCAGTACCGTTGATGATTCTCTGGGCTCCTTCCCTTCCTGTTTGTCACAGGCTCCTCTCTCTTTGGGTCTCGTATGAACTCCTGAACTTGGATTGTGTAACTAGTAACTGTGTTGATGCTTGCTGCAATTAAATCACTAGCTAGGCCTTTTGCTTTGTTCATTTATTTTTAGTAAAACGTGATAATATGAAGCTGCAAAAAGTAATGCTCTTCTTATATACTGACTGTGTTCAGGGCAGTTTTGCCTGGCTTGCATCACACATTAATCTTTTATTACTTATCATTATATTAACTCTCACCTGCCAGCTGTGAAATGACCTGCAGAAAGACATTTAACAATTGCCTCTATCCACTGAGTTTACAGTATACACTTTAATCAATGCTCAGGATTAAATTAATGCTGATAGGCAATTTCCAATATCTGGCATCCTTGCGATAAGGGAATTGGGCTTTTCTGGGCTTCTTTTTCTTTTTTTATTACTGAAAAAGGTCTATCTGTATTTCACGGTGGATCATGTAAACTGTAGTACTGACTCATTGCAGAATTTTGAAACCACTGAATTATGTCAAGCACAGAATCAGTTGCTTTCTTTAGGACCTTAGTTTAGCTTTTCAAAGTAGGAAATATTACAAACGCTTAAACTGGTTGCATAGGACAATGAAACATGACTTTTTGGCAGATTTCATAATGTATCCAGTAGGGAAATATTTTAAACAGTGCATGGGAGGTGCAATTTAAAACAATCTGTGTATAGCATTTGCAGGTTCCATTTTTATGTGTATCAAATATTAAACATGTTGACAATTTTGGAGAAGATACTACACTAAGGAGTATGAAAGTGATTTGTCTTGAGATTTTATACTACTGAGCATCCCTGGAGTAAGAGATTAAAAGCAAATCTGAGCTTTAGTTACTCGGAACACACACAAAAGGCAAGGGAGTATATTTTCTCCTAGTTGGTATAAAGCTACTGCAATGACAGCATAGGGGGAAAGTAAAACTTTTCATTGCAGGAGAACACTTTACTCAATATTGCTTAATAGACCACATTCCCTTTCAATCCACATTATCACTAAGAGGACTGCATGCTTTTAAAGAAGGTACACAATCCTTTTGTAATAAAAAGAAAGCAAACGTATGAGGGTTTTTTTTATAAAGTATCCTATTCTATATCAATTTATTATTGTTAATGAATGGAATTGTCAAGGTCCAGAAAACAAAATCCACTTTGTTAACTGAGGTAATATTAACTAATGCAAATTTTGTCGTATATATTTGGACAGACATTAATGCACTTTCAGTTAACAGCAATTTATGTGCCCATGATATCACATAACTCCAATGGTATCAGTTCACAGTATATTACTTAAAAAAATGAGCAATGATTTTGTACTTAATTCATTAGCAAAAACATTCCTATGTAGAAGTCATAAGCAGACTAAACTATAGCATTTGACTGGATCCTGTCTCACATATTTCATTGCAGGTGTCAAGAAGAGTGTCCTATTGGAACATACGGCTTTCAGTGCACACAAAGATGTGACTGCCAAAATGGTGCAAAGTGTTATCATGTAAATGGAGTGTGTATGTGTGACCCTGGATTTAAAGGTATTTATTGCCAAGAAAGAATGTGTCCAGAAGGATTTTATGGCCTCAAATGCAACAAGAGATGTCCTTGCAATATTACCAACACTCTCAGGTATGTACATCATAATATATACTAGTGCAGGGACTGCTCAAATAAATGCATTGGGGAAAAAAAATCAGTCAACTACACCTACTCCCTTTTTCTCTATAGTTAAGTTCTATAATTAAGAACACAGACAGTTCCTCTAGGTTGTAACCTTTGATTTAAATGACCTCAGGTTTGGAACCATAAGCATCAGTCCAGCCAGCTACTAAGCATCTGTTAAGTATTTAAACAGTACTGCTAAAATCTGAAACAATATGACATACGGCCTTATCCTGTAACTGCAGTCTTCTAGGCATAAGAACTGTCATATGATGCCCATATGTGTGTTTAATAACCCACTGAAGTTTAAAAAATACAGATATATTTACTGAAATCTATCATTTTGGCTCTTTATATGACATGCATGTGTTTTCTTGTTAGATCTATAGACAGCAAGTAGACTTTCAAAATGAAACCTAATTTGCTTCAGTTTATATCTTGTGGCAAATTACCTTGTGGAAAACACTTGAGGCAGGTGTATAAATAGACTGAAATCAATATCCCCAAGCCAGTCTATGGAACTGGAAGAAAGTCGACATTGTCAAGATAGACTTCTCATGTGTGCCTATTTTTGCTCTTCATTCAGTATGTGTATGTGTGCAATATTCAGGAAAATAAATATCAGGGAAGTATATCTAAAGTGGAATAAACCTCACTTAAAAGGTCAGGTTTCAATGTTTTATTCCCTTTTGGTTTTTTAAGGATCTAATTCTTGAGGTTCTCATTACTAAGAGCTAGAGCCACAAACAGACTTGAGTACCTAACATGAGCCAGGTTGCATTTACTGTCCTGTTGCAGGCTTGAATAAGTTTTCCAAACCCTGAAAACAGGAGGAATTTAAGGCTCTTCCCTATTATCCTATTTGTTGCCTTTTGTAACTCCTTTCCTTGTTGACTGACTGCTGGAATTGCTGTTTGGAGATTTCTTACTCCCTCACATGTAGTAAAGGGAGCCTGGGCAGCAAAAGCACTCTGGCCTGAGCTATCCTGGTGGACTAGAGTGCCCACATTTCCTTACCATGCCTGCAAGATGCTGAGCCCCTCAGCCCCGACTTGATTTCCTCCTTTTTTCTGTCCATTACTGTTATGCATTCACGGCCAATTCAGGATTGTGCAGGCTTCAGAGGGAGGTGGGGATAATTGATGCCCAAGCAAATATGCCCTTGATGCAGACATTCTTCAATTTTAAACCAGACAGGTAGGGACCTGACTGTCTTGCTGATGATGACAAACCTACCTTGCAATCTTGCAGCCTGCTAAAATATAAGCACTCTCCTCCATTATGTGTGCAAGCAATACCACCTAATTTGTGTGCGTGCACACACACACACACTCACACACACACAAACACTTCAGGCAAATCCGTTTGTGTGCTTGAGATAGACTCTATTTGTCTCAGTCTTGGAAATAAACAGGTGATCTTTCTTGTGAATTCAAGTTCAACTGCAAGCGGTGAGGGTTTGCTTAACTGAAAGTCAGAGCTCACAGTGGATTATTTAAAAGCCTTGTAATTTTGATGGTACGAGTCCTCTACAGAAAGATAGCTCTAGCTCCAGTGGGTTTGACAGCAAGGTTCCAAAGTGTTTGACACCTCAAAAGTAACTCTGTACAACAGGCTTCTATTACTTCTGATTATTTTGTGTATCATGAAATCATTGCGAAAACATAACATCCCTAAGGCATGAGCTGAGCATTATACACAAAAAGTTAACGTGCTGTACTGAGAATAGGGGATGTCTCCAGAATTACTGCAGAGTGAGCTAAGGTATAAATCCCTGTGTGTCATACTACTCTGCAGTACCTGCCAGTGTGCACGACTTAAACCTGCGGTAAATACCAGCTAAACTGCTCCTCAGTGAAAGCTGTTCTTCATGTGTACTGGAGGGTGAGAACATGCTCTTGGACTGTAGCTGATACAGTGTGCCTTCACTCCCTCTCCTAGCCTGCAGAAACCTCTTTGTGTGCCCATTTTCCTATAAAGGTTTAAATAGAGTGAAAAGACTGCAGGCCACAGGCAAGGCTGAGTTTGGCTGCTGTTCCTCAGCTAAGTGCTCAATTCCGTAAGTCTTTTAAGTAGAGGAAGACCGTAGGTTTGAGGGTGCTAGAATTGATCCTGGCTTACTCAAAGAACTAACTGGGAGGTGCTCTGGGGGGTTGTCAGAAGATCCTTCCTGAAAGAGCAGATTAGCACCATCCAGCTGTGAAGAAAGATGAGTTCTCAAGTTTGAGAGAGCTCAGGAAGGTGGAGGATTGAATCCTCTCACAGCTCTTCTCTGGGCATGTGGTCATTCTTACACACCATGTGCCTGACCTGTGCCTGGCTGCTGTCTGACAGATACATTTTATGCCTTCCCTCCCATCACTGCTCCCTCAGCTTCACTTGCAGCATCCTCTGCTAAGATGGTATCTCCATTTCCTTAATAAATGAGTCTAGTCTCTACATTGATAAAATCTCCCTTTTTGCTACATCTTATCACTGCTGTTATGGAACAAAGAGATATCAGTAAGCTGTAGATCTGTAAATGTTCTTTCATTCATCCATGGTATTTCAGCTTCCCACTTTTCAATGAGCTCCTCAGAGTGCTGTCAATTTCTGAGCCAAGGAGTCTTAGAGCTGATGGAAAATGACCTTCTCCAAAGGCACTCCGTATTCTGAACAAACCTTTTCACCGATTGTTTAACCAGCCTCATGCAGCACACATCTCTTCCCACCCACCTCCTCCCATTTCTCCCCTGAATTTTTATCGTTACTGGAACTGTGGTCTTCTGAAGTGATTCATTTACTGACAGCCATCTATTTTCCCCAGAAGCAGTTTAAACTGTTGGCTACTTGTTGCAATACATAAGTGTGTAGAAATATTATATAAAGACTTGAAAGAAGGTGAGGGAACTCTGCTTATTTCTGTCAGTGGTTTTGACTCATTTGATCTAGTTATTGGAGAGCTGGCTGGAATGGAAAGTTCTGGAAGCTCTGAGGAGCAGGTTCAGGAGGAACATTAAGAAATACACAATCAGCTTTTCTATTTTTGTAGATCTATCTATTTTAATGTCTGAAGAGATCAGTGTGATCATCTAGTCTAACCTCCTGCATAGTAATGGCTGAAGAACATCATCCAATAATTTCTGCATCAAAGCACACTGAAGGCACTTTGTACAGGACTTCTGAACAACCTCAGAATTAGGTAATTTAGAATGCATTGGTGACTTGGGCTGTCCTTCCACAGGGAAGGATACACCTGTAAAAAATTCCCCTATGCAAAAAGTCCACGTTGAGACAGTCTACAAGGCAGAAAGGCATAATCCTGGCTTGCTTTTCTGAAAAGCAGAGAGGGAAATGAATAGCTGGAATAGTCTAAGCCACACCCACCCTTCCTGAGCACTGGTGTGGAACCAGTATGTCTTCAGTAATGTATTTCCCAGGTCAGAGGCATGAGAAGGGAAGGAAGACACTGTTACAAAGTCAAATGATATGCATAGATCTCCAGAGGCTCTAATTATTGCTCTAATTGCCTCAACACTGAAAAGTTTGGAAGGATCAAACCCCATGGACCCTGCGTGAAGTTTTGCCTTGACCTAAGTCAACAATGTGCTTGAATGAGGCTGGCTTTGAAGATGTGCTGGACTGAAGTACTGGCCCTGCAGTCTCATTGTGGCTACTTCTTTAAAAGCAAGAGGGCATTTTAGTAAGGGAGACTGAATGTAATAATGTAGTATGAACACCAAAAGACAGAAAATGCTGTTAAATAAGGATTAGGGCTGTCGTTCATTAAGATGAGATGACTGATGCTAATGTATAAACAGAAAGTCAGGAAGAAGTTGTTTCGGTTGAAAGATATGTGAAGAATAAATTCAAAATCTGGAGCAGACTGTGCTGTCTAAAGCATTTCTTTTCCCAATTTACTTTAAGAAAGTTACCTGGTTTCCTCAGATTTCCTCAAAATTAGATGCTTAAAAAATTTAAAGGTCAAAATTACTTTCTGTTTTTCAGTTCGGGTGGTAAATTTAAAAAAAATAAATCTTTTATTGCTGTAAACGTGGCTCAAGAGCCAGGGGCTGCACAGTAGCTTGCAAACTGCAGCAAGAGCCATGGAACAATTTCCTTCTCGTGCCATGTTGTGCGCAGTGGACAGCTTCGTTTCCACCTCTGCTTGGCCTAGAGCCAGAGGAACACTTGGCTGCTTGCATTCACTCTGGGTTTTCTACACTATTCCTTCCTGTTATGCAAGAGATTTGAAGAAATAAAAGTTGTTAAGATTCAATGCAAAATACTAATGTATAACCCTGCCAAATGCTTCCAAGAGTGTAAGGTTCCCTTCCTGCTCAGAGCAAGTGGTTGGAAAGCAGATGTTAGTGGGTTTGCCTTCTGGGATCCTTTTGGAGGCCTCACATCCTCTTACCCATCCATTCAGTGATCCTCCTCTAGAGGAAATGTGTGTGTTTCTTAATTTCAGTTTATTGGGGGCATGGAGAAATGCCTTAGTATGCTGTAACCGTGCTGGCAAAATGTTAGATGGACTGATGACCTTGAATGGTACGTTCAGAACAGGAAGGGAAGAACTATACCAACAGGTCACATTGCTGGCTCTATTTCCTATTCTTTGCCTTAACACTTTTGTCATTAAGTGCCTCAAACTTTTCAACTTCTATGCAGCTAGCATTTAGTTCACTGCACAGTCTGGGTGCGTAGGTGGTTGGATGGATGATAGACGAATTTCCTAGCTATTGTTATGTGTCTGGGTACACAGTTTGAACAGAATGAAATTTCACAGAATGCCAGTATGAGAGAAACATCCTTAACTCACACATACGTGCATACATATACTGCTTCTACGTCATGAGCTGCAATGTATTTAGTATGTAACTGATCACTTTAATTACTGGAATAGTTCATACATACCAGAATAGGAAAAAACAATTAATAATAAAAACTTAGCACTATTTAGTGATATCAGCTGCAGATCTTAAAGGGGTTTCCAGAGGAAGCAAGGCATTGTTTTACAAATGGGAAAAATGAAGGCAGAAAGAGTAAGTTACATAGCCAAGATTTACTGACACGATTGGGAAGGCAACAGCTATCTTCTGAATTTCGGTTAAGCATCTAAATCTTAGCCATCTTCAAGTTAACACTGCATCAGGGCATCTTAATTGTTAAACAAGTATTTTTGATTCAGGGCATTGCACTGTATTCTTTGTACCTGAGACAAGTCCCCTGTGTCCCCTGGCCAGACACAGCCTGCAACCTCATTTCAGACCCAGCTATGTAGGTTTGAGGTCCTTTTGCTTGTTATGCTACTACAACACGATGGTGTGTGTTAATGTTTGGCTTGCCAAAAGCTTTGGAAAGATTTATTCTGCTACTGTCAAGGAGAAATTTCCCTTCCCCTGCTGTGCAGTCTATTCACCAACTGTTGCTACCTACACAGAACTATTGTTATGAGCACTGTAACTCTGGAGGATGTGGAGGATTTTTCCTAATCCTACAATGCCAGCACTCTGTGAGGCAGCAGAAGATAAGTATTTCAAATCACTGAAAGTCTGCAAGTGCTTAGCCTAGGAGAAAAACAAAACTGTGATATGCTCAGGCTGATAACAAAATTGTTCTTGCTTCAGTGGGAAGATTATATGGATGCAGTGGCCCCAAACATCTGCCTTGGACTTTTCCTAGCTCATAGCCTTGTGAAAGAGTAGAAAAGGCTTTAGGGGGGCAGAATATGGTCTCAGCCTTCTACTGGACCTTGTTTTGGATTCCAAGCCCCCTGTGTCCTGCAGACTCTTCTGCAAAGCCTGTTTGGTTTTTGCTTCTTATTTTAGTGCATGTTAGGATGGGGTTTAGTCCTTAATACATACCTTGCATCCCATGCAAAAAAGCTGTCCGTTTTGATGAAGGAGCCAACCTTAGAGTAGAAATCCTTACTGAGTATAGTATTTTCAATTGAATTGTCATAGACTGATTCAAACTGCCATGATCATATATTACCTCTGAAAGATTTAATTTAGCCAACAGATGCAGTTCTCATGGAACCGTATGATACGTGCAGTTGTAGTAAAAACAGAGAAACAAAAAATCCACTTTAAAATATTTCTTTAATGTTTAGCTTTCTGCTCCTATTAGATAATGATTAATAGATGCAGAGGGTGAAAAAACAAGCTTTTATTATTTTCATCTGAATGTTAAGAGGTGCTTTGTGAACAACCATAATTTCAGGGACTGCTTTGTCAGAAGAATTTCATGGATGGTAGTTTGTTAAGCTGATGAATTGTTTTAATTAGTCAGTAAAACACTATTTATGATGTAGCATATGACACTCACAAAATTTGATCATTCTTAGTCACAACAGTATATGACTAACCTCTCCTACCAGTAATTGCCAGAAACATACTTGGAAATTACGTTTTATGAGGTTGCCTTGAAAATTAACATATACGATATTAATTTTATAGGTGTAAAGAAACCCATTCAGTCATGTCTGCAATACTAAACTATAGCAATAAATAATCATAAAGGAAAATAAATAGTTTCTAGGAGGCAAAAAACCACAAGACAGGTCCACAGAGAGGTGCCACCTTGCAGAACTCTATTCTTTCTTGTTCTGAGAAAAATAAAGAAAATCTGATTTGTAGCAATATTATTTCTCATCTTTCTCACTGAGGGCTAGACAGTGCTATTATGGTACGCTCTTGTGGTGCAGAGGCCCCCAGAGCATAATGAGCTCTCAGGTGAAGCCTTACCCTCCCAGCTGGCCTCAGATAAGATAGGGTCCTTTTCCAAAGGTCAGATTCCTTCTCCATCCCCTGCTCTCTCTTTTGACCACCTTGTCTCTCCAAACTAGACATCCCCCTGTGCTCTCCATCCCCCTGAAACCTCCATCTCTTTAAACCAGGACTTAACACAAGTCCAGCCTTCTGTTCTTTCCTAGCCCATAGCCCTCAGCACAGCTCTCCTGCTGTGGCAAGTTAGTGCCCTAAGAACACCTGGAGATGCTTTTACTGTTTGTACAAGAAAAAGAATGGTGAATAAAGGTAAACTGTTTCATAGCAGGAGGAACAAAGGAGTAAGTCTTCCACCTACCAGGTGCAGAAGGACCAGGTATTGTCTTGTCTTTTGGACTTGATTCTTCCTTCTGTTTTTCTCTCTGTGTGCTCTCACAACACTGTGGAGTTGTCTGAATAGAAATGAAAGCCAGAGGCTCCAATGGTGAGCAGCAATGCTCATTATTCAGCACAAAAGAACTTGACTCATTTTCCTGCACAGCACAGATTTAGTCCCAGGGCTCCTGTTGACTCCTGCCCCAAGTAAATCCCAAGGCTTCGGGTAGGGATCAGTTCTGTTCACTATGGCTGAGTATTCCCTGCAAAACTCTTTTTCCAAGATTTTTCCCTTCCAAAGCACATTCCTTTCTACCTCTCCCTGCTGAAAAGTTCTGCTGAGCTGGCACTCATTTTTAAAACACAGAGTAGAGAGTAGAGTAGAGCAGAACAAAACAGAATAGAATAGAATATTGTGCCTCAGTACTCGAGTTTATCTTCACAACTCTCTTGATTGCATTCCTCCATCCACTGGAATTTCTCCTAACCCTGAACATCTTTACCGACTGTATTACAACCAAATATATGTCATACAACAGTATGGATTAATTGTGATGTGGCTAATGTCACTAATCTAATTCACATTGATTTGAGAATGGAAAAGCATACATTCCAAAGGTGTAAAATTATCAGTGCTGTGGCAGTTCCCAGATGTTTGGAAGTGCCATGCCAGGCTGGTATTTAACACCATATTCCCTATCCACTTCCTAAGTTATACGTCTGCTTATGTTCACCATCCTTAAGAGTTCTCAGGTTTCTTATGGTCTTAGTGTGACTCTTGCTGGCACTGCATGTAAAACATTGTACTGCTAGTTACAAACTGTATTTTTCTTCCATGTTCACATTTTGTTAATGTCTGTTTGCCTTCATTAGTTGCCATCCATTGTCTGGAGAATGTAGCTGCAAAGCTGGCTGGGCTGGACTCTACTGCAATGAAACCTGTCCTCCTGGATACTACGGTGAAGGCTGCCAGCTGACCTGCCCTTGCCAGAATGGTGCAGATTGTGACAGCATCACAGGGAAGTGTACATGTGCACCAGGATATATGGTAAGTGAGAGCTGGGAATAATGGGGCATTTCATAAAGTGCCTGCAAAAAATTAAAGAGGATTTAAATCTGTTTTCAAATAATATTTGCATAAAAGGGGCCAAATACAAGTAATTTTTCCCATTCTATTATAAGTCAACATAATTCTCCTTCGAGCAGTGTAAGTTATTGCTCCTGGTTATTTACTTAACATCAGTATTGTAAGTTTATTACTGTTATAAGGATAAAGACATAGTTTCCTGGTGTATATTCTGAGTCAAGACATAACAAAAAAGATGTCAGGTTATTGTCTGCCTGGAAACACAGAAAAAGAATTCTCATGGCCTTTCAGCATGTTCCTTGTCAGTCACACTGTGATTTTAATAGATTAAAATCTTTTAAAATGTTACAAAAGATAGAGCAATTTATGTCTTTTCTGAGCATATATGGCAGGTGTCTTTTACCTGAGCATCAGAAAGAGCTTCAGACATTCTGAGGTAAACAAGCATTACATTTTATAGATAAGACGTAAAATGGCTGAAGAAATCAGCCTAAATGAAACAACAAAAATTCATAATTAACAATTGTCAGGTTGTAGCAGAAGGTATTAGGACATGAATCCAGATGCCCAGCCGTACTACAGCTGGGCTTAGTGGAACTCTTACTAATAAGTTCCCTGGTCATCTGTATGTGAAGTACCTCTTTACTTCAGGAGCACACCTTGGAAGAAATGTGCAGGCTATGTTTATGAAACAGTACTTCCTAAAGAAAAAAAAAAATATTTTCAAGAGAGAATTCCACTGCAACTTCCTTAGCAGTTGTCTTTCTGTAATTTGTGTTCTTAATTTTACGTGATCTGCCCCCACAGGCCCATCTATATTTTTCTGTACTATTTTAGTAATTATTAGTTACAATTACTAAATTTACAAGAAATCAACCTTCAGATTCAAAGACATTCCCAATATTTTTAGAACTTCCACTGACTTTGAGCAGCCAACTAAAATGTGCAGCCTCCTACATGAGTTTTACCCTCTGATATTTTAAGTTACAACTTCAAAATGAGATGAATAAATATCTTCAGATACTAGGGAACATAAGTTGTGGTCTTTGACCATGTTGTAGATCGTTTGGTTTGCATTTATGAAATACGGTCGTCATCGTACCAGGTAGCTTTAGAAACAATAGGAGGTGAATGGCATATTGGATCTGGGCAGCAGAGCAGCCACGTCCTACCATCAGCACCCACTGCAGTGTTTAGGGTTTTCCAGAAAAAAACATTGTGGTATTCTGCAGGGTGATATGCTGTTGTCATCTTTAGGGGAAAGCTGCACAGCTGTGACAAGATCCATAGTGTGGGAGTCCTATATGAGATTAGTGGGATGCTAAAGCCTTTTGAGCCTCCCTCCATTTTAAATCCATAACTGATTTGATCACCTTGTGATCACCAGCTGTCATCTCCAGAACTGTGGAATTGGAGTTACAGCTTAAAGACACTTGTTCTCTGCATCATGTCAGCAGCTGAACCTGAAAGTTGGACCTTCCATCTAATTTCCAGGGGTACTCTCAATGCCAGGTATAAACAGATATATTTAGGTATGAGAGGCAGGACTGTCAGAAGTATCTATTCAAGACACGAGTACTTAGAGATGGGAAAAAAAAGAAGAAAAAGGATTTGAGGTTTGATTCGCCACTCACACTAACAGACAACAAGAATTTATCTCCTCTATACAGTGGTGATATACAAGTATTAATATAGAGTGGAGGAAAGAATGAAGGCAGCAGTGTGTTAGTAACAAATGCAAAATAAAAAGATACCAAGATCCTCTTTCTTTCATTATCAGGAATGCTGTTCAAGTTTGCAGCACAAAAATATTTTGGGACCCTTTAGTGTACACATTTTTTAAGAAGCTATTTTGCCCAATATATATTGCTCCAAGACAGTATTATTGCAGGCATGAAGCCCGGGAAGTTCCTATTGCATTGCTTCAAAATAATATTTAATCTCATAATAAAGAGCTTTCTTGCATTGACATTTAAACAGCTTGGTTATTGAGGATAGCTCTATAATCACTGAAGCATATTTAGGCATTAGTATCATTGCTCTCTCATAATATACTATAATCTCTGGCAATTAGTCCATGAGGGGAACTAAAGCCTTGAAATTGCTAATTTATTGCCTCTGAAGCATATTTGTCATTCGCATGCATGCCAGATGACTTGAGTTGCAATGTTTTTTTCAAATGCTGGAGAATATAAGCTGTAAAGAAAACTTGACAGGAACCTTTACTTCCTACCCCGTAACGGCGGTGCTCTGCCAAGCTGCTTTTGCTGTACACTCCATCGTCTGGGCAGGGAGAGGGTGTCAGCACTACTTCACAACGGGGCCTGCGGGTCACGTGAAAGATGCTGGGGGGCCAGAAACCTCAGGGCTCGAAGTGGCTTATCTCAATGGCACGCTCAAGACCAGACTTTGCCTTCAAATGTGCATGCCTGCCTCTCGCTGAGGCAACGAGGAGCTTTGCCTGTGGGTAGACTTTTGCCCTTGTGTTCGGCTTGCCTGCAAGCGAGTGGCACGACTGTTCATGAGTGCAGGATGTCTCTTTTGGCAGTGCTGACAACAGTGTTGCTAATACAGAACTGGGCAGAGCTAATTATTCAGAAAAGCCATAAATGAATCCCTCTTGCTTTTTCTAGCATGAGGCTTGACTGATGCAGCCACAGGATCAGAAATTTTGCCATCTGATTGGAAAGAATGGAAGTGGGAGCAGCACCTTACATTTTACTGCAACATTTGATTTACACAGTATATAGCAGAGCAGGCTGGAGGGTTTCTAAAATAAGGGGGAAAGGAAAAGAATATGATGGTACATGGGGTATAACTGCAAAATTTAACTGCAAAGGGAGAGATGTTGGACCCATAAGACTATTGGGTTTCTGGATGCCTAGAAAACATAGTGACCAAGAAATGGTAGTCTTTTCCTGACAAAGCACTCCTCCAGCCCATTTCTTTTGCACAGATGGCTTGTTTTTTAACTGTGCCCTGCCTCGGCTGTGTCAGGGCAGCTGGGCTGGGTTTCAGAATGAATCATCTGCAATTGGAGCCAAAACAGGGACATTTTGTTGGGATGCAGAACAAGCCATTAAAAACACAAAGCATCTGGTCACCTTTATTAAACGTATTAAGTGGAAAAGCAAGCATTCCATAGGTTGACAAGTACACGAGCAGAGCACTTAATTTTTGGAAGTTAAGCAGATTCAAGTTTTTAAATAAAAATGTACATTTTAGCTCAGAAAATAATACATTATTTATTAGCTGTGACATTTCCAAAAATTCAAATGCAAAAGCTAAATATTGGTGAGTTTGCAGTTTTGGACAGAATTTTAAAACATTTTATGCCTCCTTTTTCTTGACTAATATTTTTGGTCAGACTCAACAACCACATTTGCACATACCTAGCTGTAAAACTAAATTACACCGTTGCAAAGTTGTTACTGGGTACCGGTACAGGTTATTTTGGTGTGAGGTTCTGATATGACTGTGCTCACATCAGGGGATTGCACTATTGTAACTGTACGGGTGTCTAAACCACAGTGCACACACTATGTGAGATTTGACTGAAGAGAAAGTTGAGTGACACACAATTATACCCAAACCAGCTGAGTTCTTGGAGGCAGCATCCAAGAGAATAAAAATAGGATAACAGGAGTGGAGGGGAGGCACAACAAAATCTTCTTCCCCAAAATCACAGAGCATGTCTAGAGCTATTCCCCATATGCTCCAGCAGTCAAGTCCACACTGCAGGCCTGTTGGAAACCCTGTGTTATTGCGTCTCGCTTGTGAAGGGAGGATAAAGGTTGTATCAGTTTAACTAAGACGATTGCAGGGAATCATCGTTATAAGCATGCCAATAGGGCACTTCCCTGAAATGGGTACTTTTAATGTATTTGAGGATTGTCTCTTAGTACTGAAGTGATGAATTGCCTGCCAGTGATGCTTTTCTGAAGAATGGTTTTGAAAAGCCATTCTACTGCCATCTCATTTGTGGCAAGAAGGAATCTGATAAACACACACAGGGAGTACACAAAGATTAGCTTTAACAAGCATATATGGAGATTCTTGACTGGTAGACATTGGATCCTTATTCCCACATGCAAATAGTCGCTCCTTGCAAGAAATTACTGGGATGCAATTGCGGGGATGGTGAGAGGGGTTATACTAACTTATACCTCCCCCTCCTTCCAAATTCTGCTTTAAGATAATCTCTTATAAGCCCACTGAAGTCAGTTGTGCAGTAGGGATGTAAAAGAAATCAGGATTTGCCCTGTCCTCTCTTCTTTTGTTTTTGGTTCATTGAATTTTATTCCTGTAATTCAATAAATGTGGTGAAGAAGGCCAGAGGATATGAATTAAATATGACAGGAGACCACAGGAATCCTGACCTTCTGTCTCACAAGGAAATCTTAAATCCAACCCCCTGCATGTACCTATCAGCGTTCTAGCTACTGAAATCATTATAAATGCTATTGAAATACAAATAAGTTCACCTTCTCCATTGCACAGCTAATTGCAACTTTCCTGAAAACAGTAGCTATCTAGAGACCTCATCCTGTTACATGTCTTTGTTTCTTTATGGATGCTTTGTTTTCTTCCTTTGAAAAATAGATTTAACTTCAAATGCTTTCATTCTGTCTATTGTGGCATGGAGATATGTAGTTAAAACATTTCTCAGCCCAAGACACTCTGAGAAAACTTTAACACTTATCTATGGAATGTGTGGTCAGCTTTTACTTCGGCGAGCACTTAGGTCTATATTTCACATCTAGATGACAGTACTTATATTACTTTAAAGAGTTCATCTATTTATGCTGCAATTTTTTGAAGACCTGTCTGCTTTTATTGAACCCTGCATGCTGGCAAGCAAAGCTAGCACTTCATCACCAAAATGAAAGAATCCATTTTGACATTTTTCTATTCCTTGACTATATTGGTAGATCCCATACAAGCCAATCACAGTACAGGAAAGTATGGAAACTATAGCAGTGATGACCTCTTACTAGGAGATTTTTCAGCTTTTGGAATGTCATTTGGATTCCCTAAGACTTTCCAAGATATATCCCAGTGCTGTGCATCTCTAGCCATTTGCATCTTCTGTTGATGTCAACATTGGATTTTAAAAACAATAAAATAATGCCTTGCAAATATATCCTTATATAAGTGCTTATGTATATAGATCTCTGGCTCATCTCAGTGGGAATCTGTACTCTTAAGGACTGAAGCACAGGCTTAATCTGGGTCTATAAATCCATGATTTTGTCTAGCATGACAGAGTTTCTCAACATAATGTTTTCTCTACCACAGGAGTACGAATTGCTTCTAAGGTTTACATTGGAGTAAAAGTTTACAACCTGCCTGCACATCGGGGTAAAAATCAGTCCCTGTAACACACAACAAGCAATAGTTTGAGCACTTAGGACAAATAAATGTATATCATAGTGCTATAAATCTGTTGAAATGCATAGCAAATTATAGCAAACTTTGTAACAGATAGTCTCTCAGTTAGTACAAACACCCACACACAGTCTCAGGCCAGTTTTTTTCTGCCCCTTGCCTACCCAGAGAGTAAAATGACCCAATTTACCATTCTATAGAAATGAGGAGGACCATAATTTTGTGTTACCTATAGAGGTCATAAGGACTTTACAGGTCCAGCCTGTTGAGTATTCCAGCCATGACTGGCTTCCTTCTGGCACATACAATATATCTCTTGCTCCCTGAAGAAGATATACAGCAGAGAAAAAATAATCTTTCCCTCTATATTAAAAAAAAATTGAAGCCTGCTCTCCTGTCCTACACCTTTAAAATTCTCTCTGTTGTATAAAAGCAAAAAAAAAAAGTAAACAGAATGGAGCACCTTATCTTATCTTCAATTGAATTTTCCCTGAAGGACCAAAATCCCAGGTAGGTGTGGAGGAATTTCGAGAATCATTGCTTGTAGGTGTTTTCTAAACACTCAAGGTTGATAAATACAAACTTATCAGAATATTCCCTCTCTTCTACATATTTGCTTTCATCTTTATTCTAAATGTATCAACCTTTACCACTTCAGAAGGAAGCAGGAAAAAATGAATGAGACTTGTCTTATAAGCCCCTGGTTCAGTAGTAAAATTATTTTATAAATTTTACAAAATTCTTAATACAAAAAATGAACCCAAGGTTGGAGCTAATGGATGTGTTTTGGGGGCTTTAACTCATTTAAATGTTCTGTTTCTCTTTGAGATGATTCCAAAAGTACTTCAGTGGAAGCTGCTCTCAGAGCAACAGGGCACCTCATCAAAAGGTTTAAAAAGAAAAGACGAGGGGAAAAATTCTTCAATAGAGCCTGTGTCCTTTTATCCTTGATTTACCGAGCATATCAGTTACCCCCCTTTGTTAAGAGATCTTTTCATTTGTAGGTATAAAATAAATTCAAACATTTTATCAAGATGTTCTTGTTACCAGCCACCAGTATAAATTTTACTTGCTGTAGTTGGGAAGAAGGTTTTCTGGCACAGCAGTTGTCCAATTAACGGGAGTATTACAGGCAACAGAAATAGTTTGCCCAGTCTCATTTCATGAATTACATAGATGCACGAGGAAGATGCATTTTCTTCTCACTGGTTTTCTATTTGTATTCATAATCCAATGTCTCAAAACGGTTGTGAATGGCTAGCAGTGGTGGCCATGGGTACACAAAAAGGTGTCTGTACTGTGCAGGTGGGTTTGAGCGCAGGCTATAGCTGGCAGTGAGTGAATTTTTGATTAATAATAAAAGTAAAACAAGTATTCCTACAAGTAGCGGAGCTTAAAGAGCCTTGTTTTCCACATATTTCTATCCTTACTGCCCTGGCCTTTTCTACCCCACTGCAGTAACACTGTCTCTGTTAAAGTTCAGTGACACTTTAGCTGGCAAAGGACACTCAGATGAGCTCATAGAGCTCAAATTCACATAATCCCCCCCCACCCCCCGCATAACCAGGTTAAAAGTACCATGCATCACATTCCCTAAAAAGGAAAGGATTTTGCCTGAACAAAGACTGAATATGAAGTCACAACATGGAAGAAATCGTTTCCCATGCTCCCAGTCTTTGAACTCTTTCCTTTTTTTTTTTTTTTCTTTCCTTTGTTTCCCCTCAATTATTCAGAAGTTCTTCATTTACTTCATTTTAAGATGTTTAGGAATATCCTTCTGTAGCCATGAGTAATTCCTCAGCTGCCCTTGAAGTAGAGAGACATAGACAACGGAAAGGCAAACCCAACCCGGGTGGACTGCCACCGTTGATGCAAGAAGCACCACAAAAGGGAAAGTCCCTGCCTGGATACAAAAAGAGTAGTGGGATGCAGCCGAAGAAAGAGCAAAAAGACCTGGCAGTTTCAAAGTGTTCTGAACAGTTTTGAGAAGTTCATTTTGTCAAAGTCAGCAAGAAGGAAATGAAGCCTCTTTGATAACACATATCGATGTGAGTTTGAGGTCTGGGGGTAAAGTGAAAGACAGGGATATAGGAAATTCAACTAAAATAACTTTTAAAAAAATGGAAGATGTAACTGTGCCCTGGGGAACCATGATGGGAAAAGTTAAAAATTATATTCACATGGTGCTTGAAAAGTGGATAAAGATGAAAATGCTAGTAGTTGTGAGACAATCAGGTCCTCTATACTAACTATGGCTGCATCCTAGCTCCCCCTTTCCTGGTTCTGGTCTCTGAGGAATGCACTGTTCTTCAGACTTGCATGTTCTTGGTGTCTTCCAGATGGCGCAAAGTCTGAAAACTCATCTGAATTTTTTTTTTTAAGCTTACAAATTACTTCACAAATGAGTGTAGAACAAGAAGCAGATCTCAAGCAGGCAACAAAAAACACTCTGTTCCATTCAGCCTAATTAAGAATGAGCTGGAAAATTGTTCTTGAAATGAAAGCACTCTCACTTTCTAGTTGTACAGAAGTTTTTCTGTCAACTGAGCTCTGTGTTGGAAGGTCTGAGTTTATTAACATAAATCAAAGCATCTCATTCCCCATATTTTAGTACATTCCTCATATATGGATCATTTGTAGCTATCAGGATTTTTGCATATTCATAAACCAGAAGAAAAATACCTCTGAATGGCATCTTGAAACCCCTTTTCACTGATGACGCCTGAATTTTCTTACCCACTTTCTCCATGCATACAAAAGTACATATTTATGTGCATAAAATGGCTGTTCTTTTAGGTTTTTGTAGGCCATTGAGACTAACAACAGACTATAAAGTTTTGCATCCCAAGGCTACTAGGTCTGATCCAGGCCAGGTCAGTGCAGACTGCAAATTATCTTCTCTTGGCTGTGCAGCGGCCTGCATGAAATGACTTTGGTCTCAGTCCAGCTCCCTGTGGATCAGTATGTACATCGCAAACCCCATTTCTATCAGCAGTGACTGGCAAATTTCCTGGCAGACTGAGCCATTTTACCATTTTACCTTCACAAGCCATTGCTTCAGGTCAAGCTTGGCAGCGTGGCTGTGTGATCCATTTCATAGTCCCTGTAGAACGTTTTTCTGGGACAAACAGCACAGGTGCTCTGAGCTTTTGGAACAGCACCCTTCATAAGCATTGCGAGCCCCCCAGATTGTACTGCATCTTTCTTAAATAACAGGTGCCTTTCTGAAAAAGTCAGTCCACTTGTGAGGTGGCCCTGCTGCATGTAGACTAGGAAACAATGAACATCACCTCAATGCAAAGAAACTGGATGCAGGCTAAAACCAGTATTTCAATAACAACGCACAAATGGATTCTTCTGGCTCTGCTCTATTACAGCAGAAGATATCCTACACTCAGATCCCAACGGGGAAGATCATTACGGGGAGGCCACCTGTGTATTCCCAGGCTTTCAGACTAAGCTGCTCCCCTATTGATTTTTGTATCAATGAACCAAGTGCCTGCTGCCTATTAGGCTTGTTGGTGTTCTCCCCCCAGAGCTCCTATTGACCAATTAGACATTTCTACTGGAGCACCAGCAGCCACAGCGTTTAGGAGCCTGTGTTTTTCTAAACCCTAACAGTGTTCATGTCAGCACCTGGCTGCATGAGCCATAATGAAGGTCTTCTCTCACTTCAGGGCATTTGTTATATGCTTTTGAGCAAGTGAACTATTGTGCCAGAGTATTTAACAAGGTCACTGGATGTGCAAGACACAGTGGGTCTCCCTCAGTTGTGGAAACTGCATCCCTTTCTTTGGATTCAATAGAATTTTTCAGACCCTTTTATGAACTGCTGCTATTTCATTTTGTTTGCTCACTCTTTTATCAATGTACAAGCTGCAGAAATTGTCTGTGACAGCTCAAATTCTACTTTGTCAGCCCAAGTTTACCTGAACACAACTGCTGGCTTTGGTAGGATTGTCCCAGATATATGAGTGGAGTTTGTCTCAGTGACTGCCTCTACTAATGAGAACTTACTCAGTCACACACAGTGTCTATAATTCGGTAAGAACTGTTAGTAAGTCCCAGGTCTCCTCCTCTTTCTTCTTATATTTACTTTTACTTCTGGGCTCTGCTGCAGTTTTATTTACCTGAATAACTCCAAAGTTTTCGTAAGTGGGTCCAAAGGAACCAACTTCATATAGAAAGCCTGAATGCCTCTGCCTTTGTTGCTAGTTGACATATTTCCTGTATTTTTTCCTTAATTGGCAATGTGGTTATGTCAAATTGCATTTCTGTTCCTGTAGCCTCATCCAGAATCAGTGGAGCTCAATATTCTGTTCAGACTGAGTTGTTTGATCTGAATTTTGCAGAGGAAAAAACTGCTTGCCAATAGCAATGTCTCTTTTCATCTATTAAGCTTCTAAATGTGTGTGTGTGTATAAATATATCTTTAACTATACTATCTGTGGATCTATGGATAAACGTGTTGGTAGCTGACTCTCCTGGTAGTTCAGATTGCAAACTGACTCCATTAACACCACCTAAATATAGGATTTAAGTTATTAAGGTTAGTTTTTCATTTTATTTTCTGTCTATCTAACTGTACTGTCAAAGGAAAATACTTTATTCTTTGCAAACAGACATATATAAATGGAAAATCATGGTTGTGTTTTCTTATGCCAAAAAACAACTGAAATTTTGCCAGATCTTGAACTCTTGCTGAAGGGTTTTGGATTTAGGAATATCTGTGAAAGTTTGAAGGGGATTTCTGTGTATCTGCCTGTGTCTGATTGCTGGGTTATTTACCAGCTTTTCAGAAGTTACGTTGCAAACCCCATTAGCTTAAAGTTGACATATCTTTTCTTTTTTAGATGCTTTCTTTTTTTGCTTTGATCTTTTACATGTGGGTGGGTCATGCAGCTTAGAACCAAGGTCAGCTGCAGGTGTTAGCGTTATCAGCCCTGTATGCCCGTATGTGCATATTTCCCATCCACATTGCGGCTTCTGTGGCTGCAGTGCTCTTAGTAAGAGATCAGCTGAGGATACCAGCTGTGTACAACACACTTAACTCCTCCTGGACTCCGTCCATCCTGTCTCTGTGAACAAGAGTTTAGGCACGCACTGATGTACTGAACTTGTTGCAACTTCCACTACAGAAAGATGCAGGACTTGGCTAGTGACCACCCTGGTGAATGCAGTGTGCATGGTAGGAAGGTTTAGATTTGAGACTGTGCTTGGACATTATCCTTAACTGTGTAGTACAGCTGTAGAAGAATTCTAAAAGAATGTTTGCAGATAATGCAAAACTATTAGGCTTGTCAAATATAAAGATGGTAGCAAATTTGAGGAGAGGCTTCATGTTACTGAATGACTGGGTAGGTTGAAATTCAGTGTTCAAAAATGCAGAGTAATAGACGACGGGAAAACAATGTTAAGTAAATACACAAAAGGTGAGTTGTAATTTAATTCCTACCATTCAGAGAAAGAGATCAGGCAATCACAGGGGGAAGCTTTCTGAAAAACTCAAATGAGTGCTCGGCACTAGTCAAAAAACAAACAAATCCAGAGCGCCAGATAGAATAGTTAGAATGATCAGGAAGAGAACAAAACGGGATGGAAAAACCATTTTTGTGGTATTGTGTAAATCCATAATATATCTAAATCTCAAATTACTGCATACAGTTTGGCTGATTCCTGCTTACAAAGGATATAATGGAAGTAGTGAATGGTGACAAAGATCATCTTTTATATGGAATAGCTTCTATACAAAGAATGACTAGATAAGGTAGAACTCAGCTCAGAAAACAGATGGCTGAGGAGGGGTACGATAGTGATCTATGAAACTGTGGATGGTGCATAGAACATGAACAAGGAATGGTTATTTACTATTTCTAATAACACAGGAACAAGGGGCAACCAATTAAATGATTGCACAGCAGGTTTAAAGACAAAGATAGTGCTTTTCACAGAATGCGTAATTAAATTGTGAAATGGCTCCCATAAAATGAGAATAAGAGAGTGGGATGATTTTGCTTAGAAAAGGGGTCACCAAGGGTAGATATGTGAGAAGTCTCTTACACCATGGGGGAAGGGGAAGGCAGAATGCATGTTTGCTATTTATCAGAGCATAAGAAGTTTCCCAATTAAAAATCAGGCAGTGGATTTGAAGCAAACAAATAAAGATAATTTTTCTCCTTTGTATTTATAATTAAACTGTGGATCTTCTCGCCAGAGGACATCATAGAGGCTGAAAGTATAAATGATACTTTCCTGGTTTTTCTAAGGTGCTTTTTGCAGAACTGTTCAGATTTGTCAGCCAGAGCCCAAATTTATTATTGCAAGAAAGTCAGGAGGCAACAATTGTCCTACAAGGTAGATCTTGGACTGTGCCACTCAGGCTATGTGGACAGAGCAGAAACCATCTCTGTTTCCAGACAAAGATACTCCTGATGCAGGTTTGTCATAGCCAGCTTTTAATTCTCACTCTGAAATACACTGCACTGCACTGAAATCCTTATCTGTATTTCTAAGTGTCTTAGGCTTCTGTTAGCCACTGATCTATTCTGCCCAGATCTGGGAAAGAAAATGATGGAACTGCACACGGTGTTAAAATCTTTCCTTTACCACAGTGATAACTCCAGTTCAGATGCCTCCATTTTAAAAAGCAGAAGAAAACAGCTTTTTTTATTATTTGTCTTTACCACTAGTATCCAAGGACTGCGATTTAGTATTTTGACATACTTAGCTAGCTTCTGTCCCACAGTTTGGACACAAGTAGATTATTGAGTAGATCATGAGGAGCACATGTACCAAGTATATACTTCTCAGGCATGTAAATACTTTCCACTTACTTGAAATCGTGCACATTGTATGTGGACCATTTTACCTTTTGGGACATTTAATTGTGATATGGCTGTGTTCTTTGGAGCATTTTAGAATAGCAGCTGATGAACGTTGATTATAGGAACAGCAATGAGGCCCACAGATGTTTGACTCTTTATAGCTTCCCCAGAGTTAAGTTTAAAATATTCCGAGTTTGCTCCCTGCCTCACCTGAATAAATCTGAAGTGGCCCTGTTCCAGATTTATATTGCTTTAACTAAACAGAGGACTTGGTTATCCAGCTGGCCGCATAATGTATTTTAGTAATGCTCCTGATACAGGCATGATTGACCTGCCTTGATAATGTATCTCCCTGTTACCTAAATCTAAACCCATGTATGATAGCTGTTTTCATTTCCATCTGAAATATCTGCTCCATAAAAAATCTCCCCACCTCCA
Organism: Falco rusticolus; assembly: GCF_015220075.1. Lineage (NCBI taxonomy): Eukaryota > Metazoa > Chordata > Aves > Falconiformes > Falconidae > Falco > Falco rusticolus. The sequence goes on from NC_051193.1 coordinate 5,833,285, forward strand.
CTGTGAACAGAATTAGGAGTTTGGTTTTGTGTCTTGCCCGCATGTAGCCCACTGCTGGGGCTGGCCAAGCTCTGCACACTTAGATGATTTAGCTGAACACTGACTCCATCATGTTTTTTGAACTGTGCGTGGCTCTGTTGCTTGTACTCCATTACCGGTTGCCTGTGGGAGGCTGTCCTCTCAGGTATGATGCGCCGTCTCACCAGAGGAAATGTCCCGAGGAAATGATGTAGGAGTTGTTTTACGCAGATGTAGGAGTTGTTTTACCCAGTCTAAATCCAGTCTCCTATTTTTGGAGAGGTCCCTCCTGGATAAATGTGTTTTGTGATATTTTATTAGGTGAAATGTGCTGACTGTATAAAAAAATCTTGTTCAGAGGTTGATGATCATCTTTTTTACTCTCCACACTACTTTCCTTGTGAATACATTTAATTATATGATGCTGTATTCATTGCCTCGCTGACACTAAAGTGCTCTGCAGTTAAGGCCTAAATACTAAACCAGGCAGATATTCAAGCGTTGTAAAGTTAGTCTCTCTTTTTTTTTTTTCTTTTTTTATGCCAGCAACAGTGCTACACTGATTTACAGGAAGCAGGTGGGGGGAGGGTGCTATCTTTTGCCTGCTCTTTTTATTGAATTCTCTTTCTTTTTTTAATGCCCATATTTAGGTGACTTGAACAGTAGGAATAGGGTTTTTCATTTGCAGATAACTGACTGGTATTGGGCATATTTTTGGTGCAAACTAGAAAAATATTCCCTGGCGATGAGGGGGATTAGAGTACTCACTGACAGAAATCCAACTCAGGTTTGCTTAGTTTTCGTATGCAAAATCCAATTTTTTAAATGAAAGTTTTATTTGTTTTCACTTGATTTCATGGAGGAAAAAAGACCTCACAAAGCTAGAATTTGCTGCCTTTATTCTGGCAGAATACTGCTCCACCTCATCGTCAGTTTTATTGTGCCAGAGCATTGTTCCTTTTGGATGTATGAAGCATGTTGGAAGCAAGCTGCTGGAGGACAGGAGAGTGGTGAGATTCTGCTCACCCCCTGCTTCAAAAGATGAGAACTATCTTGCACACACAGTGTCTACTAGTTTGCCTATGTGGGTTTACTGTACACAGATCGTGTGGTGCATGCACATGGTAAAACCCTCTCTGCGCCTGGGATGAGGGCACCCAGCTGTCAGCACAGCTCGCCTCCGTTACTGCCTTCCCATGAGTTAGTGGGACAGTGTCCTGAACTCCCAGTTTGAAAGGACCCCGAGCCAATACGCACTGCCTGACTCCTTAGATGCACAGATCCTTGCATCTCTCACAGCTGGGATTTACTGTGCTGGAAGCCATGAGCTCTGTGCAGTTAATTCCAGCTCTGCACACACGTACATGGTGTCCAGACTGAAAGGCTGCACAAGTTCTCTGATCTGGTCTGTCATAGCCCATGTCACTCCATCAGTAAGGCCACAGCAGAACCTGGCCAGATTCTTGTTTCTGGACTGCTGTGCCCCTAGAGCCTCTCAGTCCCCCTTCTGGGTTTTTCTGTTTCCCATTGCACAGCTGCACAGTTAATCCAAGGTACGTTAACAGTGTATTTGGGTTATTTTTATTTCAAAAACAGGAGCGGTCAGCCTGTGGTCCCAGGGCTGTATGGGTGTCAGAGCAACAACTATCTATCCATCTTCCCAGAAGGGACCTTCCCCATCACATTGACCAGGCACCTTGTGAAGCCTTTGGCCACAGCTGAGGAAAGCCTCTGATTAGCACTTGGCCACCTGGAGAATAATTTGTACATGAACCGCAGTTACTTTGGGTAACTTCTGCTGCCCTCACAGTCAGCGCTCCCAGCTTTGCTTTTGCACAATAAAGGCTACAGCTATGACTGCTAAAATGAAATTAAACAGTTTTTAATCAAGTACTGTATGTACTAAAATTGACATTATGATAATTTTGCTTACTACTCTCTTTATAACAAGTTTCCATTTTGTTTCTGTGCGTGTTTTGCTGAATACTTTTGATCAAACACAAAATTTAAGAATTAGTATCAGGCTGACAGGTTTTGAACTTGGCATTTACTGTGAAATTTACAGTATGAATTAGCATATTAGCACAAATTCAGAGGTGAAATAAGATGCTGACATCCATTTGTAAATGTTTGTAAATCCTTGTAAGATTATAGGAAGCAAAGCCGTGAAGTTCTTCCCACTCCCAAAGGTAGCTGTGCTTGGTCCTCAGGCATGTCCAGGTTTTACAGTAAACTCGGAGGACTGTGCCACCACTGAGGTGCAGATTGAGGAAAGCTTTGCAGATGGCTGTTGGAAGTGCTTCATGATTTAATGAAAGACTTCAGCATTCGGGACTGCCAATGGATGTGTCTCTGGATGAGTCACGAACTGTAAAGTCGCTTTTAAAATATAAGAAAGCCCTTTCCCATCCTTTCCACCTTACCCCATCTTCTTCCGTGAAAAGGGCAAAGGGAAAAGGAGGCTGAATAAGGTCATCAGCGGTGTTAGATGTATATCAAACTCTAGCACAACTATGTCGTATAATATTACAAAGTGGGTAAAGGAACATTTGTCAGATCTTAGTAACAGTGATTACCTGCAAACTGAACACTTGGCTTGTGCAAGGGCATAAGATCTTTCCTCAGCCTTTTTTTCTGCATTTTATCATTAGCACCAATAATAGCATCTGCAGGGAGTAATTAGAGACATCCAGAGGGGAAAGGAATTCTGCCAGAGGACATCATTATGTCTGGAAAACTAAAGATGCTGTGTAGTAAGGTCATGAATAAATTGTTTGAGTCTAGGGTGGAGGAGAAGACCAGTAAAAGTACAAAGTTTCCTACTGCTGCTAATATGCTTATGAAAAGCACATTAATTTCCACTGGAACACCATTAAGGAAATTAGTTTGTTCTGACAGTTTGTGTTGCTGGATACCATATGTTTACCTTGAGGGAATGTTTGTGGAGAACCACTTTGGGTTAATTGTAAATGTCACAATTAAATAAGTAAATATACAGAACTGTATCTATGATTTGCATCAGTGCACAGGCACTCTGTACCACTGGTGTGCCATGTAATGTGTGCACATATAAATATATACTTTTATGTACTATATCCATACCAATCAGCTTATCTGGACACACAGACATCAGGTACAAACAGCACCAGCATTTTGTCTTTCTGATCTGTTTATCATTACATACATATGGCACTGCACCATGCCCTTCCTTCTCTTTAATGCCTGCACTGTGAGCTCTGAGTACTGAGCATTGAGTTTCCCTGGTGCTCGTGACAGGTGTTGCACCTCTAATTCATCTGGCACAAAAACAGCGAGGAGGGGAGAGGAAGGAAATCAGATACCATATTAAAAATCTCAGATTAGTTGGAGTCACATTACGGATTACCAAGGTTCAAATACGTTGCCTTTCAGTGGTGTCAGTCCTACCTAATAATCTGCACAGGAGTTGAGGATTTTCAGCACCTTGACAGATTAAACCTTAAGAACACTCAAACAAACCTGTCACATAGGTCTTTATCATGCAAACTTGAGGCCAAGTTCAATAACAGCCCTGTTAGTTTTCTGCATTGCAGATGCCTTGAAAAATTGATTTTCTGTTTTGCCACTGACTTCAGTGGAACCAGGCTTTAGCCCTCCGAGGCAAATTTATTCCTGTAGATTGTAGCCTCTTCTGAAATTCTTAATTTCACATCCTTAAATAGTCAGTTTTGAGACAGACCAGCTATGGGTGCAGACTTTGCCGGGTGTTGCTCACCATTGCTGGGTTATTAACTTCCCTTATGGTCTGGGATACCCTTTTTGTTCCTTTGAAAATGCATTTCATGGATTTAAAGGCCTGATCCAAAATGTACAGGAATAAATACAAAACTTTGTATTGAACACTGGAAAAGGATTTTAAGGGGAGTTGGTCGTTGTTTACAGCAGGAATGTATTTTTACCAGAAACAAGAAATCCAGTCTGTTAGGGCAACATTAATCTGGGGAAAATCCTTTCTGAAGTGTCCAGAGCTTGTTAACACAGCTAACACCTAAGGCAGCAGTGTGTCTTTAAGCTCTACTAATATTGTACAATAATAATTTTTATGGAAGAAAATCTTCCCCTCTCCCTGAACAGAAACAAGACATATTATTGACTGCCATCCGGAAAGATGTATGCTCTGGCCCTCTGAGTCTATTAATATTTGATGCTGATGGATGTGAGCTGGCAGCCTTAGTTATTAATGGAGTTTGGTTCCTTGGACCTAACCCTCAATACATAGGGGAGAATTAACAATAACAAGAACTGTGTGCCCAAACCTCTCATGGTGCTAGAAAGGTCCGTTGTTTGGTTTCAGCAACTATTAGTATTTCTGAAGTACTTAAAGGTATGGAGGGTCATATAGGTGATGTTAGTCACATTGCTGCCACTGTTCATTTTCATTTAAAGGTCACCTTTTAGGGTCCCAGGGGTCACAGATCCCCCACCTGTATCTTTGCTGTGTTGGGATACTCTCATTGGATTTCGATTTCAAACAAAAAAATCTCACTTGTGTTAGCTTCTGAGCAGCTGCATGGAGATGTGGGACACCCTGTCCTTGGTTGCCCTGATGGGACATCTCGCAGATCAGAGAGTGGGAAGGTGTAATGCAAAGCAGAGGGATGGAACATGCTGCTTCACACATGGAGCAGGACATTTACTGGAGCTGGCCCTGATCCCACATGCAGTGAAAAGTTTTTCCATTGACTATGTTATAGTCAGATTTGAAATTCCCTGAAATTAGGAAATAATACATTGGATAGATTTCAGGGGTATATTTTGATGAAGTGGGCCTTCTAAGTGAAAATGATAAAGAAAATGAAGGACTTTTGAAAGCTTGTGATGTCCATATGGATCATTCTGACTTGGAAAATAGAGATGTAAAATACCAAGTTATTTATAGCTGGATTTCTTAATATAGCTGTAACATTTTCAGGGGTATATGTTTGATTGAATTAGCTACTCCTTCCTATCACGTATACCACATCCAGGCATTCCACTACTCTCATTAACCTCCCGATCTTAATAGAAAAAAGAATAATCAACATAAGGAGCACAGCTGTTGATTAATTTTACTAAATAGGATAGAAATATAAAGTACCATATTGCAAGAGTGAAGATTCAATGCACAACATTTGAAATCTGTTTAATAGAATATATAACTCATTAACAACTGGATAGACATATACTGCGGCATTATTCACTTGGGCAGGTGGTGAGAGGGAGGTGGAATTTACATATCTTTAACAGTACCTGAATGCATTTAATTTCATAGGTCATCCTCCCAAATCAAGTTCAAAATGTTAATAACGGGGTGTGCATTTATAATTAATAAAATCTTAGAGCCAGTGCTATAGTTCAAGTGCATTTTCCTCTTATGTAATTAAGAAGTTAAGTGTATTTGGCAGTTGTCACTCAGACAGCTCTGAAGGTCTCGCTTGTCAAACCCAGAGATAGAAATCTCATTAAGCCAGTTATTTTTTCACTTAAGGTGTGTTTGCAAAGTAAGTGCGTATAAGGTGGACAGCCAGAATGACCAAGCTCTGTTAGTCTATAAAGTACAGTACATTAAAGTAAATGCCAAAACTCAAAGACACGTTGAATAAAAATGAAACAGCTTGATGTTTAGCTTGTATACCCTACCTTTTCTTTGGGATACGCAAAGTGCCTGTGTCTGACTGCTCTCCATGCAAAGCCTACAGAAAACCAGTGAATCCACACCAGCCTGTTGTGCACATGGCCGTGGAGAACTTACTGCATAACACAAGCTGATCTGCCATCACAGAGCGTCAGCTGAGGAACTGTAAATCCACCTTCTGCTTCCACCCATGGCCCAGATGCTGTTTTAGTTAATCTGGTTCCCAAAGGGATATTTTAGTTCCACATCACTCTGTTCTACTTTCCTTTTCAGAGGAATTTTCTTTTACTTCTAGATCACTAGTTCAGATCCAAATAAGGTCAGTTGTCACAGAAATTATTAGCAGTACCAGCAGTTCTGTGTTGTACATGAAATGAGTTGGGAGTTTCATTCACACAAGATACAGCTTTCTAAGTAGCACTAATTGGCTGTCTAATTGTCACACACAGGAGAAAGGCAGAGGATTGATTAGGCGTGGAGACTGAATGCCCCTCTGCCATCCTGCTCGGCTCTGGGTTCCTGTAGCACATTCTGTAGGCATGCTGGCAGGGTAATGAGGGGCAGCATGCTCTGGATTTTCTGGCTGTCAAGACATCACCTTTTACTGCCGGGCCTTTTCAGGGGAACTTGTTTTACTCCACCAAGGTCAAAGATAGCATCTTTTACAAACACTGCTTTCACTCAAAAATTAGAGACTTCTAGGATTTACTTCTGAGCAGTACGTATTTTAACCATTTCTTTTACTTCCCCCGAAAACAAAGTTTTTAGTATAAAATAGGATGAGTCATACTGGTGCTAGGCAGAACTGCTACAGCAAGCATATGGGGGTTTATGGTGCTTAGAAATCTGTTCATATTTCCTTTTACTGTCTCAGTGTCTGATGCTGTGATATACAAGCTCCTGGAGGTACTTGCCATGGCATAGGGAAGCTGACATTTTGTGCATTTATCTCCTGAAAAATGGCTGCTCCTATCAAACAGTGAAGCCTCTCACCTGCAAAAATACATTTTGACCAGTATCTTTTCCCCTGAGCTATGGTATAGGTCACACTGCTCAATGTAGTTACTATTTAACTCTGGAGTAGAATAGCTTTCTCTGACATAAAACTAAATTATTAAAGTTTGACTCACTGAAGAAGTGAATTCAGGAGCTAATTTGTGATATGAAAGTCAGGACTACACATAGTAGAAAAAGGAGCAAGAATACCTTGTATATGCTAGCATAGGTAGACCTGACTACGGGACTCGGTAAGAAGGTTTAAAGGAGCTGTGCTCCCATTTTAATTCCCTTGTTGTATCAGATCAACAATATTAGTAAGAACTATGTCTCTCTTTCAGCCACACAAGCTAATCAGTGCATACAGCGTACCGTCACTTACTGCTGATACGGTCTCCATTTCTGCATTTACTCTCCTTTCCCCTACTTTCCCCACACCTAAAGCAGAAATAGGACAGAGACCGTCTGTTTCTGTGTTCTGCTCTGTGTCCCTCCTTTCTGACATGTGCATCACTCCTTGTTCAGCATTCTTCCTGGAGTCACAATCTCGTGCAAATTAATTGAAAACAAATGCAGGTACCAGCTATGCCTCAAAAAGGTCTAATGCACCTGCCATGGAGTTTTCCTCCTTGCCAGTCTGTGGAAGATGAGCACGTATGGGATCCTTTAGCTTTTTAACAACCCTATTCTTAGAATATATTTTTCCAGAAATGCAGAGCAATCTTTGCACAGTTGCAGACTGTATATTTTGTGATTAGTGTTTTGTAAGTGATGTTTTGCTTAATGATCTAACATCTGTTCTAGGAGGTTTGTTTTTGTAACTTCCCCACCTCCTGCTGAATGAAAGCCAGAAACTTGTCCCTTTCCTCCAAGTCAATCAAAGCACTAATTGCATCATAATCATGGGAAGCAGCAGTGACTGCTCAAGTGCTGAAGACTCAGCAATCAACTCATAACACTCTGTTCACTGTTTTGAAAGAGAAAGCCTCCCTGTGCAGAGATGGGAATTTCCTGCAATTCAGATTTCTTTGGCTGACACTGACTTTTTTTTTGGTTTGCAGGGAGATGACTGCACCATTACCTGCATGGCAGGAACCTACGGAACCAATTGCTCATCAGTTTGTAATTGCAAAAATGATGGTGCATGTTCCCCTGTGGATGGTCTGTGCTATTGCAAAGAAGGTAAACAAAATTCAGATTTAACAATTGTCTGCAATTTGGCATCGATGCTTCTCCCCTTTTAAAGTGGCACAGCTGTGCAGTCAGTAACTCCACTATTTTCATGTGCCTGTCAGTAATTCGACAGTCTGCCCAAGTATCAAAACTCAACAGGGGCTTGACTGTATGTTTTGTCTCTGCCCTGAACAGGGGCCAGACTTAACTGCTCTGCTGCAAGAACAGGTCACAGAACGAAGAGTGCTGGCAGAGCCACAGCTCCTCTCCAGAGGAAAGGCAAAGTGTCATGGGTTAACCCTGGCTGGTAATTAAGTAGCACGCAGCCACTTGCTCACTCCGCCTCACCTAGAGGGATGGGGAGGAGAGTTGGACAGGAATGTAAAACTCGAGGGTTGAGGTAAGAGCAATTTAATAATTGAAATAGAATAAAAATGAAAGAACAATAATAACAATGATGACAATAACAGCTATAATGAAAAGGGGAAGGGAAAGAATAAAATCCAGAGGGAAAGAAAGAAAGAAACATGTGGTGCACAATGCAACTGCTCATCACCCACTGACCGATGCCCAGCCAGTCCCCGAGCAGCAACCTGCCCACCCCAGCCAGGCCCCCCGGTATACGTACCGAGCATGACATCCCGTGGTATGGAGTACCCCTTTGGTTAGTTCAGGTCAGCTGGCCTGGCTGTGTCCCCTCACAATTCTTCGTGCCTTTTTACTAACAAGGCCTGAGGAACTGAAGAAGTCTCACATCAAAGCTAAAACACAGCACCGTACTAACTCCTAAGAAGACAATTAAGTCCATCCCAGCTGAAACCAGGACACAAAGCAATCCCCAGACCGTTGGTGTCTTTTCTCTATCACTTTGCTGCCTCATTTCTCTGGGACTGAAGCCCCTGTTCTCCCCTCCATGCCCAGGGTGGCACAACTGGGCAAGGGAGCTGAGGCAGCCTCCTGCCTGTCTTTTCTTCAGCCCACTGCGCTGGGCTGTGCCCAGCCATGGTTATCCTCGCCAGACCTGACCCTGACCTGCAGTCTGGCCGCCTGTCTCGACCTCGGAATGCTCTCATTCCCACAGGCTTTCCTGGTGACCGGGGCTCCTAACCCATCCCAGCTGCCAACCCTGCTGTTGGGCAGGCCCTGGCTGTCTGCCCTTGCTGCCATCCTCAGGTCCCCTTCTCCCTGTACCCTGACACTGTGACAGCCCAGCCATGTGCAGGTATCCTCTGCCTCCTGAGCTGGTACGGGGTTGCAGGATGTGGTGGTCTTTTATCTGGGGAAATTAGAAGTCTTGCCTGCTCCGGAGTCTCTTTGCAGGACTAACATCTTTTCTTCCCACACATATGTCCACAATTGCCTTCTGTTCTCAGTAGTGAGCGTAACCTATGTATCTAGTAATCACCTGAGAAATCTTGTACTGTTCCGTAGCCCAGTGTCTCTTATGTTCCCGGTGTAGTGGTGCCTTCCCCCAGAATACCAACATGAGCTATGCCTGTATGGCATACATAAGTCCTAAAACAGAAGTGAGGCAAATAATGATAAAATCTGGCATTTCAAACATGAATTAATGGATCACTGTAGAACCCCATTTAATGAGGGTGTATAAACCATGAGTTACTGCTCAACTCCATTACGTACAGCTGCAGTGTAATGAAAGCCATTGTGCAGCTGGTAGTTAAGATTTGAGCCTTAATGGTTAGAAATGATGGCCTTGGTCTTTTTTTAGGTGTAATAGCTTCTTTATATTAAAGGGTATTCTCAAAAATATGAGGTAAGAAACAGGCAGCATCAAATGGCAAGTTTCTCGCATCCTCGCTGATCAGCAGGCCTCCAGCCTGCCAGACAGTACTGCACCCTCCTGCTGCCTGAGCAGCTCCCAGAGAGGCATCAGACATCTTAATCTGGTAAACAGCTGACACAGTGATACCTGTATTGCCCTTCTGTATGTATAGATGCTAGTAGATTGGGAGGTCATAATTAAAGGGTCAGTCTTTGACCCCAAGATAGTCTTAACTTAGACCAAGATCAGCAGGAAACCGGTCCTAGAATCAAAGAGCTGCAGTTCATAAGGTGCCTTTCTCACTGTCTTTACTTTTTTTTTTTTCATGAAAACATCCCAAATGCTGTTTCTCTCGTATGTTTCTTTAGGGTGGCAAGGAGTGGATTGCTCTATTCCATGTTCAAGTGGAAGCTGGGGTCTTAACTGTAACCAGACATGTTACTGCACAAACGGAGCAGCCTGCAGGCCAGCTGATGGCTTTTGTCTCTGCTCACCTGGGTGGCAAGGGGACTACTGTGATCAGCCATGTCCTGTAAGTACAGCTGGGATGCTCTTGCATCCCCTTTAAAACCGTAGTCCATGTAGCTCTTCTAAATGTACAGTAGGTCACTATCTCATTATGTCTAGGGATATCTGAAGGAAATCATGTGTAAATAACAGATTGGGGTTCTAGCAGTCAAGTAGATGTATTATACTTTGCATTGTATTTTATCAGAGCTATTGCCGTGTTATCTGCATTTTCTTGAACATCATTTTTTAAAGTGATTCCTCATTTGGTTTTATATAGAAATGTTAGGCAATGAGTTGTTTTTGTTGTCTCTGTATGTTAATTTAAAAAATGCAACTCAGCATTAAGAGGGACATGATAGATGATTTTGCACGTTTTAGAACAAAAACCTGATTACTGAGAGACTTTTTTATTTATGTTTTTGGAAGGATGGAACATATGGTCTTAATTGCAGTGAGCGTTGTGACTGTAGCCACGCAGATGGGTGTGATCCTGTCACCGGTTACTGCTGCTGTCTTGCAGGCTGGACAGGTAAAATTAGCACTTACTTTAGTAAACCTTGGGGATTTTGGTTTTTGGGGTTTTGGGCACTTTTGGTGTGTTGTTCTGCTTTGCTGTTGCATCAGTGATAGCATTGGACTTGTGACTGCAAACTTAAATAATAGATTTGGACAAGATCAGCTGAACTTACCCATATTTAAATCACTCACGATAGTGACAATAATTGGCATTCATTAAATTTGTATTCAGATTAGTTGAAGATGGCTCCAAATCTGGAGCCAGATGTTAGCCTTCTGTAAAAAGAAACCACAGGAGGGATGCAGATCATCTGGAAATCCTGCAGAGTTTTTCTCCTTGAATAGCCCTTTCCACAGGGGTGTGGTTGTGGTACGGTGAATCCTGGGACCATCACACCTGGGGATGCGGAGAGATGTTTTCTGAATGCTAAAGTCATTACAGCTGCTCCATTGTACAAAATCCAGTTTTGTCACAAAGCATTGTCTTTATGCTTTTCCCATTTTGCCATGCTTCTTGCCACACAGAAGGGTAGTTAAGGAGAGCAGATTGATGCTGGCTTGACAAAGAGTTTTCGTGATTACACAGAAGCAGGAAGGAATATTCAGTGAAGTCACAGAGTCCAAGCTGGAGATCCCAGTACAATCAGACCTGCACTTGACTCCATACTGATACGTCTCTTTGCCAGCTTTTGACAGCTCACATAACAGCAGCAGGGAGCAAGTTATTGACCCAACCAGTATTTCACACTTTGCTGCCTAAAATACTGGTTAATCTTCCTGAGCTCATTGTAGAGGCCCTGGAGGGAAATAAACTTATATTCTTGCCCATAACTGCAGAACCACCAGTGGCACAGACAATTAAAATGCATTTATATTAACAGCAATTCATTTGGAAAATTTAATTGTTTTTCAAACAAGTACAAGTTGGAAGAATGTATGGAGCAAGGCAGGCTGATCAACCAGCCAACATTTGAGTTGCTGTCACCTACACCTTCATTTATGCCTTAAACCAATGCATGCTTTCTATTTCTGATGGAGAGAACGTCACCACAGCAGCTCAGTTTCCAGAAGCATGAGGCAGCAGTGAAATTATACCTAGAATGTACAATGGAAAAAATCTCTTCAGAATTTAATAAAATTAAAAAATGGGAAGTTCTACGTGCTGCTTATAACAAGGCTACTTTTCAAAGGTACTGGGCATGCATCCCTGAAAGGGGCATTTTTCCACAGGAAAATCCATTTTATAAGCTCACTAATGTGTCCCCCTCCAGCTTGCATTCTTCACTCGCTGGACTGCATTCATCTTTCTTTGAGCCTCTTTACCATCAATATATACATCTATCAGGCTTTAAAACTCTACAGTGCATTATTGATGATCATCAGAGAAACAGTAGGCTTTCCTGTAGTCATTGTGAGTTTCTTCAAGGGAGAAAATGGTTTGTAAAAGTACAGTAAATTAAAGGGATAGATTTATACACTCTTACTTTAGAAGTTTATTACACATCTTTCTGGATGTAGCATTCCAGAGGGAACTTCAGAAGATGTACTTTGCAGACAATGCAGACTAAAGGCGTGGCTTTTTCTTAAAGGCATTTGCAACAAATACTTTATACTTGCTCCCATGCACATGTGTAAATGTACTTCAAATGCGGTTACAAATTACTCCAAGTAAAGATAAGAATAATTTCTGGGACATCCTTCTTTTTTTGATTTCCGTATTGGGCAAGATAGATGTCTATTAACTTGCAGGGGACTTACTGCGAACTAACCACTTTATACTCCAGTGTGCCCCTGCATTTCTGGAACTTCCTTCTTCAGGACCACATTTCAGGGAGGAAAATACTATGTTAGTATTTGAGAGCAGGTCGGAGCTGAGATGTTGACAGGGCCATGTAAGGTGTGCACTGGAAATGTTTATAGGCAGAGCCAACACATGTTTTGTCAATTCTGCATCCAGTGTTTTTTCAACTTGGCTTAGCATCAGACACAAGGATAAATTCTGTTCATGCTAGTTTGAAAGTATGTAATTTAAGAAATTCTTCAGCTAGATAATTATATTTTCATATTAAGGAGTATGGCATCAGTGAAAGATTAATCTTATCTGTAGCTGTTGTGAACTGGGCTGTGACGTGTATTGCAGTGCATTTTATAAATACGTGATAAATAATTCAGGCTTAAATTTTTGCTTTCTGAATTTGGTACTAATTAGGCATGGCCTGCAAAAAGATCAGAAAAGTTCAGGATCACAAAACATCTGAAGGTTTTCCTGCCCACTCACGCCAGACAGAGAATTCACATGGCTTTCTGATCCTAATAGCCACAAAACTTCATCTGAAACAGCATATTCTGTATGTTCATCCCACACGTGGGACTCCCTCTTGATGTCAGTGTTTTATGTAAAGATCAAGAGGAAGATTGAACCCATTTTCTTTAAAGTGGTTTTCAAGATGTTACTGATAGAAACCTTCAGAGACTGATAGATGGTAGGAGCGTGGAGGAAGACTGGGAAAAGAAGAAAAAAAGGCATGTAAGGAGTAGCATACAATGTAAGTTAATAGCAGTCTACCGTCCTTTTATTATGTTATGACTGCCACCCATCAAGACTATTATTCAGGACGATGCCTTTCTGAGTGTACCAGCTGGGGGAAGGTAATTTTCAGGAGCTGAGTGTACCTGGCAGATGGGAAGATGATGAAGAGATTCCCACATATCAACCAGGAGATCACAAAGCTGTGCAAACCAGCTGTATGCATAAATAAGCACACTGGCAACAAGCTGCTTAGAGACATGCATACACAGTTTCCATTAAGTTCAGTGGGGAATTGCATGTGTGTTACAGCCAGTGGTTGAGGTTAGATCAGATCTAAAGATGATTGCACCCTGTCGTTATTGCTGAAAATTACCTAACCAGGTACACAGGCTCATTGTATCACAAATGGCATTGTAGAGCGCATGGCAAGCATAACATTTGTACATGAAAGAACAAAATCACATTGGCAAAAGGATCTCATGGGATACAAGCAAAGTGAAACTTGCTCAAATGTGGGCTGAAATCAGATCTGTGACCTGCTGACACAATGCAGAGCTGAATTTTCTTCCACATGAAGGAAGTGTCAGATTCAGTAACGGTAAGGGCTCAGCCTCACACTGGATGGACTACTCCAGCTCGCACCAGTACTGCATATACGTAACCTCATATATATAAATAGTACCCTTGAAATCAAAAGAAGACATGTTCATATCTATTGCTAGGTTAAAAAGGAAAAGCATAGCCTCCAGCAGGATCAAGGCTTGACTGATTAGACTGATTGTCTTCTAAAGATTAATAGGGTCTCTCTTACTCCAGATCTGCAATGAACTTTAGATACACATTGCTTCTGTGCTTTGCAGCTCTATGCCTGTCTATATGTGTGCACACAGATACCTTAAAGCTCCCAACATACTAGTTATTTGTGGAAGAGGTGTTATTTTGTGTACATTCAGGTTAAAATGAAAATGCTTGAAAAATGAGTCCTTCAGTGCTAATTGAATTTGGTTAATTAGGAATCTTGCACACACTAAATCCACAGAGAGAATGGAAGTACAGAAAAGCTGTGTGTGATGGAGCATTTCCTGGAAGTCCTTTGCAAGCAAACAGGCCCCGCAGATGCAGGCATCAGTCTCATCTCACCTAGATGCAGCCTCCTTTCCTGGATGCTCCATGACAGTGCTAAGAGCATAAATATCAGTTAGGCCTCTTAGTGAATAATCTGAAACTGGACAGAAAAGGACCAGCTGCCCTGATAAACTTGTCGGATGGATTAGAATCTAGGGAGAACATGGGGAGGCAGTGTCCCTCTGTTAGCTGTAATGCTGTGTGACTGGAAATTACAGCTCCAGCTAAGCCATATGGATTTTGCAAGCTGAACTGCAAACCCCACAACGTTGGTCCTCTTTCCTCAAGGTGGCTGCTGGCAGCAAGTTTCATACCAGAAACGGCTTCCTCACGGATACCAGCCTTTAGCTGGTTCACTCAGTACAACCCTCCGTAATTAAATTGGTCATAGCTGCTGGCCTGTCCTCTAATTTCTGGAGGTGCTCCCTTCGTGCTTGACCTGAGCCAGGTTAGCAGGACTCTCTGGGAAGCCAGATGCAGCCATTGCTCATCCTGTCTCTAAGACCTGAGTCTGTCCGTTTTCACAGTCAGACATCCCGCTCGCAAACAGATTACAGAAAGGAAAGCCACAGGCCTGGCTGATATTCACAGCAAGCTCATTTCCTCCCTGTAACGAGTCAATGTGCTTCAAGTTAATTGTGGCAGTGTGTATTTTGTTAACCTTTCAGATATTACAGTGGGATTAAATAGGAAGCGATCTGCAGGGGGATATATTCCATTCCTGCAAACGTTAAGGTCAGTTAAAATCCTGTTTATCTGAATTCCTTTAATCTGAAATGCTGTCTTATCTGAATCTTGGTTCTGTCTGTCTTTTTTTTTTTTTTTTTTTTGTATCACGCTCTGGTTTTTATAGAATGCTGCAGTCGTGATGCTATCTCAATTATCCACTGAACTAGTTTACTTTAGCTTTTCTGAATATCCAAAGCTGAAGTTTATTCAGTAGATTTTAACATCCCCAAAATGTGTGGGGAAAATAGGATGGTACTGTAAGATGGAAAATTTAGAAGTATGCATCCCATAGTTAATTATAAAAGAACTCCTCACAGATTTTCCTTCATTAATCAGGACGGCAAATACAAGTATGAAAATGATATATGCTGGTAAGGAAGAAACATCTTGGTACTGCATTGGTACTTTTCACCTTCAGGCATCATTCATGTCTTGTAAGAGCAGCCTCCCTCTTTGCCATTACATATGGGAAAGCAAAATATATATTTCACTGTCCTTTACAGCCTCAATAACATTCATACGTTGCCAGCAACATAAACCTAATTGTCTCTTATCATGTCAGAAATATTGTACAGTAGTTGTGGTAGTCTCGAGTTGTAGGGATTTCCACGTGTGACTGTATAGGCGAGTTAATGGGGTCAGGAGACGTCAGCTGGTCACAGATAAGGTGAGCTTTGAGGAATGAGACTTCATGTTTGTGAGAATTTGCAGGCTGCGAGTGACATCTGCACTGTCACTCAAACACAGAAACATGTTTCTTCCCTCCTGTGGACACATTAATTCAGTAAAACTGATAAGTCTGTTACTCAAGGGAAGCCTTTTTGAATTTTAAAGAAACAGTGACCACTTTGACGGTGAACTCTAAGGTATTTTTAACTTCAGTTTTTCTGAGTTCTTTGCAAGAGAGCGGTGGATCTTTGAAGAAAAAAACTGCCTTTCCATCTTGTTTTCCGTAAAATGCATTTTGTTTGTATTAATATGAGTTTTCTGCCATTGCAGCAATTTCCAGTTTATAATCTTAGGGCCAGATCCTGTCCTCAGCTGTACTAGGTAGCCAAAATAATTATATTGTCATTAACAGATCAACTCCAAGAGCATACTGATTTAATTGGTAGCTGCCTTTTCCATGCATCTTTAAAACCAGAAAAAATCTAGGACTCATTTTACGCACCTACAAGTTTTTAGCTGAAGAGATCCACAGTATTTTTGAATTCACAATGTCGTGGGTTGGCTTGCTTTTTTTTTTTTTTTTTTTTTCACATTAGACTGTTACGTACTCTCTTGGTTTGTAGTACAAAGCCTATAATATCAGAATGGAGCAATAGTAAGATCCTATTAAACATGCATTTTCTAGACGTCTAATCCCATTATCGAAACCATATTTTGAATTTATCACTTTTGGCAGTCTTATCCCAGATTTTTAAATTAATAATTTATTTCTGTGATTACTCTGTATCCTTACATTAGCTTTAAAGAGACAGAAAACCTAGGAATGTTTAGAGTCAGTCTAAAATGGTACATTTTAGTCTCTTCCTCTGGCCTCTGCCTTTCAGTTCTGAAAATCTTTTCCATATGAAAAGATATGCTTACTCTCTGGATTCGACAAGTGCCCTTTAGTCTATGAATGTAACATAAGCTTATTAGAAATTAGCTTTAATTTTTCATTGACTTAATTTCAAGTGAGTTGATAAGATTTTAATGTCAGGCTGTGCTTAAAAATTCTCTCTTTGACAGGAACCTTTAAGTATGGTTCCTGCTGATATAGGGCTAATTTTCAAAAATATGAATTATGAAGTTATATCAAATACTCCATTGATGTCCTGACATTAATTATGCCTGTGCATTCCTCGACAGATATCTAGGGGGCTCCAGATTCTCATCCAAGTGAGGTTTAGTTGTGTTTGTCCTGCACCAGATTTAGTATATATTTCACCTTTCCTGAAAGCAATTGGATTTTTGCCACTTATTCAGTGGGAGTTGGATCAGACCCTTAGACTATAATTAGAATCTGCAGCAAGCCTACTGCTAAACTTAAGCATGCGTGCAAATGATTGCAGTATTAGTCTTACAAACACGGAAGAGATATGGGCTCATTTATCTTTGTATTTATTTTGGGGTTTATTTTCACTTATTAAAGGACAGCTTTAAATTTATGTGAAAAGATAGAGCTTGGATGGCATCCTGGATTATGCTAATTTAATGGGTTCTAAAAAAATGAACTTGATGCTAGAGATATTCAACCATTTTCCATTTTAATATGGAGGCATTCTATATATAAGCTTGGCTGTGTGTACAATGCATTCACCTATAAATAAATGTGGGCAAGAAGCGGTGAAAAATTATTTGTGAACATTTCAGCAGACTAAATAATAGTGGATGCTGGCATGCTGGTACTGAAAGAAGAAAAAGGAAAGATCATTCAATAAACAGCCAGCAAGCTAAAATGTTGTATATATATGTTATTGGTGAAAGTGTTTGCAGTGACAAATGTAAACATCTTCCTTCCCATTCTACACAAAGGAGAAAAGGCTGAATTACAGTCAATGTTATTAAACAGAAATGCTTGCACACAATCAGTTGTACAACAGCTCTTGCTAAGCTGCGTTCTTAGCTCATGGCTTAGCTTGGGGGCTTGAACATTTGAGTCAGGAAGGTACATTTTTTTCCCACTTGCAAGTTCCTCCCTTACCTGCTGATGGTCTGCTTGGATCTCTCAGGCTTCTCTTCCTTCCTGTCTTGAAACCACATCCAGAGTTTGAGAAATACTAGAAGGAAACGTCCAAAAGGTGAAGGAGGACTGCATAGGACTGGACCCCTTTTAGTACTGTTTTCTTCAAGGTCTGCCCTTTCTGCTAGTGGCGATGTTTCTTCCAGCAGTAGTGCACCCCGGAGAATAACCTGTACCAAAGGGAACCAGATGATCCTTAATTTTAGCAAACATTTTGACTTACTCAATTTCTTGTGAGGTAGGCCTCTTGTCTCAAAAGCTTTTATTGCATAAATTCCCTGAGTTGGATGATTCATATCTGGAGTTTTCTCTAGATAATTAAAAATAGGGGTACGATTAGTGCTCCACAGAGGTGCATTAGGCTCTAAGTATATTACTTTCAGAAAAACACTTACACTAATGGGTGCATAAATCGGCCATGCAATGATGAGAGGAGAGACAATTTAGAATTTTCACTGGCTGCAGAGAAAGCCTTATTCTTCATTATTTAGGACCAGATCATAGGACTTTCATTTAGACTGATGGGCCGTTACACACAGGACTCACCCCTCTGAAGCCCACCGGTGAACAGTGCTTAGCAAGGTAAGAAAGGGCTCCGCTGCATCAATTTGAAAAAAATTCACAGTTAGAAAAGCATTTTGAGAACACCACAAAAGTTCATAGATAATGTGAATGTGGCTGCTGTTATCTCTGCCGAATAGCTTCACTATATAAAAACAAAAATAGCTTATTTGCAGACTGGATGAGCAGCTATCAATTCTTAATGTTTCCATTTAATTTTATGAGAGATCCCTTTATGTTTTCTTCTATCTGCTGCCCTCCCCAAGCAGATTTTCTTGTTCTTCAGCATCCTTAAATGCTGAGCTGTCACGAATTGTGCTGTGGTGTTTCTTACTGAATCTGAGTCAAATACTTCAGGGTTTGCCTCAGGTAGGAATAAATATGAAGATGCAAAAAGTGATAGAAAAGCATCAAGTATTCCTTATGAACTCTTGTTCATATGCTGTCATCAGCTGAACAGCTGATCCAGACTTAATCGGACAGTTTTTTCTTATGTTCTTATTGAATTTTGTTTTACCTTTTATGGACTGAAGCAGCAAAATATTCACTACTTAGGAAAGCACGCTGATCTGATCTCAATACAAAGCTGATTTGAACAGGATTTATAGGGAAAATGGAAGTGTAACAGCAATACAAGTACTGGGGAAAGAGAAGAGAATAAAGTTAAAAAAAAACCGTGAGCATGAGATTACAGAAATCTTTATTGGAAATAAATGTATGAGTTAGGAGGCCAAGGCAAGGCTTCCAGATGACTTCAGTGGACTCTGGCTCTGACCCTGGTGTGAAAACCACATGCCTAGAAACCCCTCCAGGGCTGACAGTTTGGTGGGAGATGTGCTACAGCTGCCAAAGGGATTGCTGCAGGTGGGATAGTTCTGCGTGATGGAGACCAGAGGGATGGTATCGTGCAAAGGAGCCAACCGTTCTAGAGATCACATTCAGTGATAAATTCCCATACCTCTTTTCAGTACAATCAAGTGCTTGCTGGCCCACTTTCCACAATTACTTATCTAAAATAGCCTTGCAGCTATAATCATCAGGCTATTTTCTGCTATTTGAAGCAGTATTGCTACTGTTGTGTTTTTGTCGCTGCACACTGTGTGTCAACAGGTAGACAAACCACCATTATGAATAACTAGTGCCCCAGACAAAAGCCACCAGGCATTCCAGATCAAAGCCAAGCGTGACTCACCAAACTTCAGGTTTCCACTGTATTGCCTGCATAAATCCAATGCCTATTTATGCATAAAAAGCAGTTCTTTCCAAAGCTATTCAAATGCCAGAAATAAGAGATTATTATGACTTCTTGTCATGTTGAAAGACAGGTGGAGGAGAGCACAATGTTTGTGTTGGATTCAAATGTCTGCTGAAATAATTCCTGTCATTGCTAATTGATGTTGCATCTGTCTTTAGATTGTGACTATTAAAATAAAAAAATAAAAAGCTGAAGATCCTATTCAGAGAAATAATTACAGTTGTACACTGGTAGATATAAAATTAAAGTACATGGGGGGAGGGGAGCTACATCCTATAATTTATCGAATTCTTACGTCACTAGAAAAATAATTAGATGCTGGGCAGCATGCAGGCCCTGCTGCAGAGGCTACTGTCAAGGGGATAGCAGTGGTCAAAAATAGGCCACTGGCTCTCATTTATTCCATCCATTTTTGGTCTTCTGTTGTGTTTGGAATATTAGTTTCCAGCTTATCTAGAGACAAAGCAAAAAAACAATGGCAGGCTTTATTAAGAGCTAGAGGTGCAATCCCTAAGCACAAGTGCAATTGCACAAGTAAGCTGGAGAGGGAAAAAAGAGAGTTCTACTTACGTTTGGCTTTCAGGAATTTCACACTCAAAAGTCCTTCAGCGTGATATAGTTACAGGCAGTACTAAATCTGCATTACTTTGACAAACTTTCATTGAAGCCATTGGAGATTATTAGTGGAAACAGTATATGAAGTAGGTCTTCAATAGATGCCTTACATCCCAGCTGTATGGCTCGGGTTGTTTTTTTCTTTTTCTTGCTTCTTTTCGTGACACTTGTGTGGATGTTGGTTGAATCCTTCACAGCTCGATTCATGAACTTTAATACAAAGAGCTAACTTCATCTGGTAAAAATTAACGCTGCTCCTTGTAAGCCAGAGACAAGGTTGTATCACATCAAGTCACCAGACACACACCTCTCTAGGTACAGTGCAGCAGAACTGGACTACAACATGTGATGTCTGTTATAAAACGTATGTGCACTGCCAAGTTTCCATCAGCCAGTGCTCTTGCCAGACACTCTTCCCTCTACTTCTGTGCCTACCGCTTTGCTTTACCAAAGTACCACCCTCAGCTCTGCACTGGGAGACCCCTGCACAACCCAACTGCTTCACCCTCAGGAAGTGTGGGCTGGAGATACACCAGATAGTCCCGATCTCCCAGACAGCAGCTGTTTTGCCACTTGGTACTAAACTACCCTGGAAGGACCGTTAAGGAAAAGGAGCTTGGAACAGCTCTCCCATGTAGTTATCCCTTAAAAAAGTGCAGTCATGACTGCTCTGGTGGGTCAAGTTTGTTCCAGGTTGGGTTTTCACAGCATACACAACAGCAATTTGGGCCCTAAGTACTGTTTTTCTGACCCACTGTGTGTGCAAAGGAGGATGGGGTGGGGAAGGGGGAGTGAAGCCACTCCTGGGACTGTCAGCTAAATTTCATGGACAGAGCAGTCCAAAGGACAGCAGTGGAAAACCTACTAGAGATCAGACAGTGTTTGCAGAAATCCAGTACCCCAGATCCATGCTGGGACATGGAGGTTTTGTGGCTGCAGTTTTACAAGCTGAATTAAAAGCCACAGTGGACCCTGCTCTTACCTTGGCTCTGGCTTACTGCATGAGAGTGCAAATGTCCTTTGCCCACGTACAGTGGGTAACTGTAAATTTATGTAAGTTATGTGAATTTCATTTACAATTCACCCTCAGAACATTGTTTAAGGTCTTGGAAGTGTAATTTTATACTGGTATCTGCAATGGTGAACCACAGCCTCAGGCAGTAAGATAATTTCCTGGTAGCTAGGCAATAGAGTTTATGTATAGAACTCTTCCTGCAGCTTCAAGGACTTCTGATAGTTGTACTTCTAATTTCTACATCATGCTTGTGAAACAAGGATTTTGTTCATAAATTAGGAATCTGTGGTTGTAACATGAGATAATACAGAGATGTGTCAACTTCAGCATTTTTTTATATTTCTGGAAATTGAAAACTAATTGCTTATCAGAAATGTTCATCAGCAAGTTCCTAAGTAAATATTGAAGTTTTACATTAAAGAAGCTTACTGCTTCACTGACTCTGATTGTAAAGTAGCTGGGAGGGATGGACTCCCCCTTCATATGCTGTCAAGTTAGGGAATTGTAAAATTAAGGTGCTTTTTTTAGCACAATTCCATACAACATGCATGTCCAGATGCAATTTTAACTTCTCATTTACATTTGCAATTCACTGTGTGTAGGAGCCTCCAAAAATAAGTCTTCCATGAGAATTAACTTAGAGTAATATAAAGTAATAAAAATTGATTGTGGCACCTTCTTGGTTGTCTTCTGAAAATTTATAAATAAATAACTGCTGTAATGGGTATCAGTGTCTTCTAGAAGGTTTCCTTTTCCCCCTTTACATTTCGTTACAACAGTCGGCTTCACAATGACTCATTGCCTTCGTTAGGAGCGGGAAGACATCCCTCATTATTCATTACTAAAGGAAGGACTTTGCTGCTGCAAAGAACAGCCATGGCATTCTAATTGAGCTACCTTTCAAGAGAAAGGAGTCAATGTCATTCTTCCCAAACTTTGCCAAACAAGACAAGAAATAATGCTGTTTAATTGTCTCTGTTTATAAATAGCCCATTCTCAATGAGAAAATTGTATTTTTAATGCTGCAGTCAGGAGGAAAAGATACACATTTTTCTACATTTGTGTCTGAATTTCATTTCTGGGAGCTCACACTGAGACTCTCGAAGCTATAAATGATCATATATATCTGTGTAAATATGAAATGCATTTATTTATTTACAATTTATTGTCTGACTTTTTAATTGCAGAGTACTGTAGATGTATTACATAAATGCACACACAAAGCATTTACTGTTTAAGTAATCTAAGGATATGCTTGATTGCAAAGGGAGTAGGGAAGACTGTATTAATATAATTGTTTTTCTTGATTTTACTAATACAAATGTTCCTTGTCTCTTTTTGCATTTCTTTTTTTCAGATTTATTTACTTGGTTATTAAAGGATTAAGCTTGTATTATATTTTTACTGTATTTTAATGTGTTTTTTATTAAGCTCTACAGCAGGGACCATGCCTCTTTATAAATAAAGCTATGATCATGTATTACTAGAAGCCCCATTTCAAACTGTACTTTTGCCAGACTTGGTTAAGATTTTCTAGGAAGGGACATTATAATTGTGTGATTAATCTTCAGAAAGGGGAATTTTGGCTCTGCAGTATTCCTTACTGTATTAACTTCAGAGATTTATAAAACCAAGTTGAAACTGCACTGTAAGTGTGTTTATAATGACTTTTAGCTGATTTAATAATCCTCTAAGTTTGGTGACTGTACAGATCACAGCTTCACAAATACAGTCCATTACCTGTAGCATCCAGATGAAGTTATCAGAGGTGGAGGAAATTACTTGGGATTGTATTTCTCCTTAGCGATGCACTAATCCAACCTCTGGGTGAGGCTGGGGCTCTCAGAGCCCTTGTCTGCATTTATCCCATTATGCACTGGGGACATGTGCATGGATGATAAAGAACATCTTCGTGTTGAAAGTCTAGCCAGGGCATGTGTATACCATCAAATCTTGGTGGCGCAGTTCTAAGGCACCCGGTGTGGTAATGCTGTAAGGAAAATTTTCAAGCCAGTCTGTGAATCATTTTTTCTGTTGTTATCAGTATCTCCAGCGTGCTACTGCTAATGCCACTCCCTGCAGCTGGCAGTGCTTAACATCTCTCTTAGTTCATGATCCGGCAAACTTTTTTCAATCCAAGGAGCCCTTGATCATGCAACTAGCTCTGCTAATTGCAGGTATTGGTACTGTCTTATCCCAGTGGAGTAAGAGCCTGTCGGACAAGTAATGGTGTGCAGGATCAAATCCTTAGATATTTATATGTGATGAGCCATGGCACAAGATTGTTTTCAGAAGTCACCAGTTGAAACAATGCCAGAAGCCTCATGTTAAGCTTTCTGGCTGTGTGCTTTTTTCAGTGTTTCCAAGCTTTGCTTTTCATAATAATAAATATCAAACAACAACCCTGAGAATCATTGGGAGCTGGATTGGCAGGTCTCAGTCTCCATTTAACATGCAAATTATCAGCCTGTGCCCACATATGGCCACTTGCTAGATCAGAACTCAGTTCATTAACACAGAACTTGGAGAGCTCTGGGTGGGAGTGGGGTATGGGCATAGTACCCCAGAGCACAGTGCTTTAAACCAGGAAGAGAACAATAAACAACATAGAACTGAATTTATATATGTTCAAGAATCCCAATACTGGACATGTTTTTGCAGCAACCCAGTTTTTCTTATTTTGGTCTTCCAATTCACAACGGTTAAGTAATCAGGCCTCAATCAGCTGCATATTTTCAGACCAGTTATTTGTGATATTTTGTGACTTTAAAGCGATTCCTGACCTTCATCTCCCAGATGACATGCAGAGTTTCTTTAATGGTGCTAAGGACTGAACAGGAGCTCACTAACACCTACAGAATTCACCTCTTTGGCACTTTCTTAATTTTCACTTTATTAAGAAGATAAAAGGATAGCTATTTCCTTTTCAGGCTCCCTTGTTTGCTGTGTGATGTACTGTGAGATATCGGTCCAGGCAAACATTTCTTTAATCAATGAGCAGAATAAGTTGTGTGAAACCTAACTTGTGCCTTTATGTCTTTAGGCATCCACTGTGATAACATATGCACCCAGGGCCGCTGGGGGCCAAACTGCTCCATCTCCTGTAACTGTGAGAACGGGGGATCCTGCTCCCCAGAGGATGGCACCTGTGACTGTGCACCAGGATACAGAGGACCCTTGTGCCAGAGAAGTAAGGTTTTCCGTAGGTGTGGTGGCAGAAGCAAAGCAGATAGGTAGAAATGCTCTGACAGACATAGCTACAGGTTTCTGAACTTCTTTAGCTCATGACATCTTAAGGGCAAATACTAGCCTAAAAATTGCTTCTTGACCAAGAAATCAAGACTCCACTGCATTGAGTCATGCCTTGTGTTTCTTCTTCTGGCCTTCCACTGCACCTGGAGGTCACAGATGACCTGAAAGAAGAAGCAACACCTTTACATGCCAAACTTGGCAGGACCTGGGCAAAAAAAGATGTTTAAGTCATGGTGCACTATAGGCTACCTATTAAACAGTCAGCTACAACCCATGACATAATGACAGGTGGATGAGTGTTGGCTTTCAAAATAACAAGACAATGATTTCTTATGTGCCAGAAAAAAAAAAACACAGCAGCCTGAAATAGCTCCTGTCTGATGCTCTGCTGTTACATATTAAAATGTGCCAAGGAGATAAAAATGCTCTCATTTGCTTTATCCAGGAAGCCGCATTTGCCCCTTAGGGACCCTTATTTGCTGATCCAAACTACATTCAACCATCTTCCTATGTAAACAAGAAATGGATTTGTCTTTCTTTTCTGCAGCAGCTCTTGTTCTTCCTGTAAGACATTCTGCATGCCCAGTTCATATATCCCCTTTGATTTCACCAGTTACACTTGACACTAGAACACACTCATCTCTAAAAATAATTTGTAGCTGACAGTTTTTATTTAAAGCCATTATAAGGATGACCTCTAGCACTGCTGTAGTTAATGGCCTATAAGCATTTCCATTATAAACCCTGATTTCCAGGTGCTCCAGCATATCTATATAGTTGTAAAACCTCTCTCCAAGGCTAAATTGTGGTGCTCAGAGCTTCAGGGAGTTGGTGAAGAAATTGTTTTACAAATTTGAAACCTTAAGAGTGCAAAACTTCCAGAAGTTAATAGTTTCTGACCTTTCTGAGATGAAAAAAAAAAAAAAAAAAAAAAAAAGCAAGCTTTGTTTTATCGGCTGATAGCACATTAGGCTGCAACAGGCAAACCATGTTCCCCAGTTTGCAACTCCAGTAATCAGGCTACTTCTTGGGGACTTTTGCTAAGGACCTAATGGGAGAAGATTTCCTCCGCACTGTGGTGACAGCAGAGGGTCCTGTGGATGCTTCTGCCATTGCCTGATGTTGCTGAAAGGCCTCTCTTAATACGCAGCTGGAGAATTGAGCTTGCTTCTACCTCCTCTGTGGGATACAGGCTCGAGGCTGCCTTATGAAAAGGACACGTCCGTAGGTGAAGCTTTAGCTTGCTAAGTTTGCTCTCAGAATCATTCCCATTTTTGTCTTGAAAATTCACTTAGAAATAGAATTTAGCTTGTAAAGGGCAGTACTGAAGATGAGACTCAGCCAGCTTGTTCTGTCTGTGTAATCAGGATTACATGAGACACCAGGATAGTTTACTGCTCTTGGGCTTGCAGAAATGTCTCCAGGAATGATCCAGGTTGTTTTACAGCTAGTGCATCATCAACAAACCTGTCAGCTAAGTTCCAGCTGGAAATCTGCAGTAGTGTAAGAACCTGACACCCTCTGTGAACTTACAGACCAAGAGAAAAATTCTCATTCGGTGAAAAAATAGAATGGACATGATATAGTAACCACTGAGCCAGAATTATATAACAGAGAATCACAGGAGTAAAAATAAAAACATATAAAGTCATTTTTACAGTCACTTACTGCAATTTAACATTTCTTTGTGCTTATATATCGCAGTGAATGTTTGGACAGGGGATGGTTTTTCATTCTACATGTGCTTAGAAGCAACAGTACGCATTTATAAGAGATACCAAGCCATAATCTTGCACTATACTTTATGTACAAATTCTATAATAATTTCAATCCAGGTTTTAGGCAAATTAAGCACACAGTTCATGACAAGTTTACTCAGCTATCCAGTGTTATTAGTGATGCAAATTAGGTGATTTTGTATGCAGTTACCATAATTACCGTTTTTAGATTCTGTTCATCACTGATGAATGCCACTCCTGCAATGGCACATGTAAACTGACTGTCCCGATTGAACACAGGTATTACACCTACTATGTTTAGAAATCAGCTCTTGACATAGTTGTTTACACTTAAAACACTGAGAGCTTCCTAATACACCTTCCCTGATTTCATAGCTTAATTTCCAATGGAAATGGAATTCTGAATTTCTGTTGTCTGTACCAGTGTGTGAGTGTTTCTCTTCCTACTTACCTTAAAAGCTTCAGAATATGTGTTACTAACCATATCTGCCAGTAGGCTATGAGGTCTTGAACTCCCGTGTTTTGTAAAAGAGTTTAGCTGGAGCAGGCTAGAGAGACTCAAACCATTGTTCTGAGAGAAAGAGGCTGCTGGGAGAGCTTCACTGTATTATTAAATAGCCAGGGACATACATGAGGTGGTAGTGTGGTGTGAATGTTTGAACCACAGGAGCAGTGTTACTCAGAGCTCACACTTTATTAGACATGGAATAATCCAACAGGCTTCATAATTTCAGCTGTTCACAAAATTGTGGTTTTATAAGTTAAGAAATATTGGTTTGGGATGAAGACAGAATTCTCAAGCTCTCAGCAATGAAAACTCTGAAAACCTCTGACAGCTTATTTTGTTTTGTCTTCAGTTTGTCCCCCTGGCTTTTATGGACACCACTGCAGCCAGCCGTGCCCTCAGTGCGTGCACAGCAGCGGGCCTTGTCACCATGTGTCAGGACACTGCGATTGCTTGCCTGGATTCTTTGGCACTCTCTGCAACCAAGGTACTGAGCCCAAGACCCCCAGATGCCACATCCTTTCCTGAGTTTCTGTGTCTGTGACTTTGCAGCAAGGCCGATCACAAGGTTCCTGCTTTTTTCCCTTGTTTCAGCAGTTTAGATCACAAGAAATTCTTTACTTCAGAGGGGAAATGCAAATAGGTACTTAGCCACCCTTTTGTAAATATGATGTGCTCCCACTTTCATAAATAAAACAGGTCTCTGTATTGAAATGAATATGGAATGAGACACCTGCTGTAAATATATCGGCCGCCCAATGGTTTCGTCTTCCTTTCTGCTAAGCCCATCATATCCTAAATGTCGATGGCACCTTCATGCACTTGTCTTCAGCAGGAGGTGTAGATACTAGTCAAGGTAAAAGCCAGCACAGGTGCCCAAGCTCGAACACCCAGTTAATGCATGGAACCTTATTGACACTGTCTAGGACCTGACAGGGAATAACTAAAATCATGCACACCCAAACACAAGTGCAGGAGACAGAAAAATTTGCAGTGAGGCAGGGGAAGCAAATTAATTTTCACAGGCGAAGAGTAGCTTCAACTCCCCCTAATGTCTATCACCTTTCTGTACCTTTGAAAGTCAGTCCACTTCTAACCTTGGGTTTCATTTTCAGTTTTATCCTAAACATCATTACAGTATTATGCAGAGTCTCCGCTATGGCATACTCTCGTGGGTATTTTCTACATACAGATTTAAAAGAGAAGATTTGTAATGGCTACTGCCCTTGTGAAGTCACCATCCCTGTAAAAATTGAACTGACACTTTTTAATGACCTGCTTTTCAGTAAGTTAGAAATTGCAGGCAGCACTTATGCAAAATCATTAAACATAGATTAAGTATAACCATGTTTTCTTTTTCCTGTGCTGTATAGTCAACTAAACATTATACCAATTAATTTATTAAAATGAACATATTTCAGTGAAATTGTCCATTTTATGTGAAAAGTTAGCCAGATTTCAAAGCGTAAGCATGGCTAATTATCCTCTTAAGAAAACTATTTTATTTTTGCTCAGATGTTCAGCACTTCTGGTTTTACTTTGAAATGTTGATCTATCCAGCAAATTAATTTTAAAATATTCATGTCCTAATTAAAATCAATTTGTGTTGCAGTTTGTCATAATGAGTTAGCATGTAACTTTATTTTGTAGAAAGAAAAATGCTAATTAATGTTTTCCATTAGAATAATGTGAAATGAAGAAATTTCACTTTTGAATTTTCATCTCCTTGTGCTGTCTCTTTTCTGGCAGCAGGAACGTTCTTCCATCAGCAGCACATGCGTGCAAGGAGCTGTGTAACCTCCAAAATTGCACAAGTTGACTTGACTGTGCTAAGGATTCTGAACAGCAAACAACTAAGCAGCTGTTTTATGAATATCTTTCACAATCATGTAGCAAGATGGATTGATAATAACTTGTTATTACTGCTAGAACACACCTGACGTCCCACAGGGACTTTCAGAGTCCCACTTCAGAGCTTTTATAGCTAATTAACATCACTATCTGCATTGTACAATCAGATTACTCCTGGAAAAAACGGTATTAGTCCTTACTTTACAGCTTTGTTTAAAAATGTTTAAGACATTTGAAAAAGTGCTTCTATTTGGATCTCCCATCTTTACAAGAGAGTCACTGCTTCAATTCACAACTAGGCTACTTACATTAATGCAAACAACCATTTTGGCAGGATTGGTTTTGTAATCCTTCTGTGTTGATGTTCTGGGGAGCATCATACTATTTCACTGAGACAGGAGGTGCTCACACGGTAGGAACCCCTCTGCTAGATCTCACTGTGTGGACTCAAAGCATTTCTTTATGAAATGTGACCTATTGCCTTTGTCAGCATCAGTGTCTGGATCACAAATCTTTTCTTGATTCATTAGTATTCCATGTTGCAGTGCAAATCAGCTCCTATTTTAAGTAAGTCTTTTGAGAACCATTTTTTGTACATATAAAAAATCCAGCCTTCATTTAAGTGATGTTATCTATCTACAACTTAAAGATGCAATAAAAATACTGCATTGAACTGCTCTATATAGAGCATTGGAACCGAATAATGGTGTAGCATGTATGAGAACCTAGGCTGACAGATCATTTTAGTTTTTGCTCTTTCTGCGATACGAGGGCTTTTCTTTCCTTCGCTTTCTTGCTCTTTGTGTCTGTGTATTGTTCGTTTCATTGTCTCTGTATATTGTGTTTAGTTTTATCTCTTTTCAGTTAGAGAACTATTTGGTTAAGCACATAATTTGAAAGTCAAAACCAACTTTATCCACTCCTACAGATAAGTCCGTAGTATATAGAAATGCATGCGGAAAACAATAGTACACACATTCTTAGGCTTCTGCCATAGCAAGAGTAGAGGATGGCATATTGTATAAAATAAAATGAATCACAGCTCAGGATTTCAATCTGTGGTTGATTCACAGTCAGGATAGATTGAGGTCATCTGCAGAGACTACATATGAGAAAGGGAGAGTGGCTGAAGTGGTAAAACAGTTGCATAATTCAGGGAAGTGCCTTAATCACTATTTTGACATCACTATTATTTACCAGGATACAAGTCCAGTTCCATTTGTTACATTCTTTGCAAAGATGGACTGTATGTTTTATCTTGTTTTGAAAATACATCTGTTTTTGTCAGGGAACACAGCCAATAAGAGCACAGAAATTAAACATTTCATTCATTACTGAGCAGAGCTTTCCATCAACTTTAATGTTAAAGATTTCCAATAATATGGTGGGAGGCTGAAGATCTACATGTCTATTAGTTTTATGTCACTGTGCTTAGGCTGTTATAAGATGACTGAAAAAAAAATTGGTTTCTTTTCTTCCAACTTCAGGAGTAAACTAGGTAGACAAACAGGAATAGGTGCTGATTTTGTTAGTATGCAGCGCATCAGTTTAACAACTCTCAGCCAAACACATATATAATCTTTGGAAACCACATTTGCAACCTAATTGAACACTTACTACAGCAAGGGGTACTGGAGAAGAATAGGTGAACAGATACCAAAAGACAAGTATGACATTTCAGCAACTGGATATGTGCTTTATTTGTGGGACCAGTCTTCCACCAGACTTACATGGTAAAAATACTTACAGAAACAAGCCTTGCTCCTGGTTTACTCCCTGCTTGCATGATTTGAATCTGTGAGATGCTGGGAGCCTGCCTCCCGCCAACATTGCTGAAGGTTGGTCTTCAGCAAAGCCTAGTGTATTTAGAGGCAAAGGCACCTTCCTCTCACCACCGCTTGATCCAGAAAGAATCAGGACAGTGATGAGATAGGTACTCTAGGTGCCCAATATTGCAGCGCTGCACGTTGCGTAGTGCGTATCGTGGTGCTAGTGGGATCGCAGGGGAAAGGACTACAGCTCTTTCAGCCTCTGCTTGCAAGCTTACCTGCCATCAGCCATTTCATGGACACCGGCCTTCTAGTACAGTGCTCATGGCTAGTGAGTCAGGCCATCATACCAGCTGGTAAGTTTTTCAGCTTTTGGTCCATTAATACTGTCATTATCAGTCGTACAATACAAGGGAGTTAAGTTCTAGTGACAGACCTGAGAGTCCCCATTGTTCTTCGTCATCTCAAGACTTCTTCACTAGGGTTGTATTTAGCCTAAAATGTTCCTTTCCAGCTTTTCTTGTTCTTATTATTGAGCCTGTGATCCTCCGAGCCAGCGCAGAATCCTATTCCAGAGTTTGCACTAAGGAACCCCCTTGGCCCCAGATCGATCCCTCCCAGCCACTTGTGTTTGGTACTACTCTTTGAATTCTCCTCAACCTTACTCTCCCAATAACCCCTTTTCTCTGTTTTGTCTCTCCTCTCTTTATCCTTCCATAATGCCCTTCAATAATTGTAATCTTCTAACTATATTAGACTAATTTTCCAGCAGAAAAATGGATTTTGAGGCAACCGTTTCCTGTTGGTTTTATTCCTAGGATGTAAGCAAAAAAATGTGCTTGAACTCTTTCTGCCTTTTCCTCCTTTCCAGTAGAAATTTGCCCATTTGGCTCAGCAAAGAGGAAATGTTGTAATTACTTTTATCTCTAATTGCTAAATGTTAAGTCCTATGAATTCCTCATATTCATTATGAAGAGCCTTCAGTAAACTGCCTTATATTTTCACAGTCTGTCCCAGTGGAAAATATGGGAAGAACTGTGCCGAGGCCTGTCAGTGCACTGAGAACGGGACGTGCAATCCTATTGATGGATCCTGTCAGTGTTTCCCAGGCTGGATAGGGACAGACTGCTCTCAGAGTAAGCAAAGTGTTATTTCTCCACCTCCACTTTCAAATAACGTATTTTCTTGTTTAGTGTTTTCTGAAAGTTAAAGACAGATTCTGGGGAAATCCCTGAAGTATTACAGCAGCCAGTGCCTTACTCTCTTTATAATTTATTTCTTTTAATTAATCTAAGTTAGCTTTGGCTTCTGCATTTGGAATTTGCAGAAGCTGTTACTATTTTGTGTTACAGGAAAGGGAGGTCACAAGCTCTTCTCAGAAAAGAAAGCCTCATGCTCCCTTTTAATTTCTAGCTAGATTCCCTTTTATTTACTTTTTGAAAAAAATTTCTTTCGGCTATTACATTAGAAATTATTAACCAGTAAATGTTTTCATGTACCAAGCCCCCAGAATTGAGAAATTAGGCAGCTGAAATATTTCTATTAAATGTAATTTAATTGTAGAAGTCATTGTGGGCTTGGAGGGATGGAGGATTTCTTCTTGAAAATTGCCCAGGTAGAAGATTGGCATTTTCTGATCCCAAAGTGTCATTTCCTGAGAGCATCCCTTAATTGAAGATAGATCACAGAGGGAAGCAATATCCTATCATTCAGAAATGTTACTTCATATTCAGGATACAACTAGCATATTAGACAGCATTCCAGAGTAAAATATATTAAACTTCAAGTGATAAAGTAGGAATCGGATAAAAACAGACGGCTGTAATTTTGCTTTTATTGTGTGTCTTCCACAGACAGAATATTGCTGTCACTCAAAAATAGGAAAAAAAAAGAAAAAAAGACAGAAAGCTCCACAGATTCCTCATTATATTTAGCCATGTAATTGGGAAATGACTGCTAGTTTCTGTTAACCTTGAAAAAAGGTGTTTTTTCTTACGGAGTGAGGCAGGCCAGCAGCAACGATTTCCAGTTTAGCAGGCAGAAGGACCTGGCAATAGCTCCTTTGTATTTTGGATTAACTAAGTGGGAACCTTACTGTTACTTCAGTTACCTTCTTGTAAAGAAAGTGTAAATCTCCCAATATGAACCTGGCCTCACACCAGGCTCCTGTTGGCACCTTGCCTCAAGTACCCGAGCCTGGTACTGAGCTATCGCAGTTCAGACCTCCCTCCGCACCAGTTAACCTGGAATGACTGAGAGATGGAGCTGCAGAAGAGATAATTTTAGCTCCAACCCCACAGCCAGTTCTGGAGAAACTAACAGACCCTGCAGCTCTGGCTTGCAAAGGCATTGTAAAAATATTTCTGGTTGCTTATGGCACAAATACTTTAGGCCAAATCCTGTTCAGCTTTACATTGTGTGAGTTCAGTGACCTTTTGTTTAATTTACGTCATGGCAGGGTTTTTTTGCTATTCATTCTGGCTTTAGAGATGTCTGTCATATGCCAGAAACTTGCATTTAGCTTCAGAATTGGAGCCAATGGCATACAGGGAAATAGGCACGGTTTCTGTACTTTCAGGTTTCCTGGGAACCATGCCTTATTAATTCATGTCTTTAATAGGAAGCAATGGAAAGTGCTTTTTAAAGCAAAAATATAGTTGTTATATTGAAGGGTTATCATCATTTTGGATCTTTTATTCTGGCACTAATAACTGTAACTTACTGCATTCATTTTTGGAGGGAGCCTTAAAATAACTTTTGAAAATGTATTAATATTGTACTTGTTGAAATCTATAATAGACCTGCAGATTTTAATTTAATATTAGCCCATCAACAAAAGCAATCTGATTTTGTGGATGGGAATTTATACTGTAGGAAGTTTTCTTTACATTTTTACGTAATTTGAGTAGCACTCTATGCTTCAAATGAATGTGGTAATTTTAGTAGTTGATTGCATAGCAAAAGTAAACCATGAATAGCCATACTTTATTATACAAGAATTCCAGAATATCAAAAAGAAAATTAAATTACCTCCATATCTTAAAACCCTGTCTAAATTGTCTTCACAGAAAATGCCAATAAGGCAGGGAGAGTGGCTGGAGCACTTAGAGTAACGTAGTTGAGGGTCACTGTTTCAGTGGTTCTCAGTGCACACATGCAGTGAAGACCTGATTCTGCCACCTGACCCACACAGGGGATCATAGAACCATAGGATGGTTTGGGCTGGAAGGGACCTTAAAGCCCACCCAGTTCCACCCCCTGCCATGGGCTGGGACACCTTCCCCCAGCCCAGGTTGCTCCCAGCCCCGTCCCACCTGGCCTTGGGCACTGCCAGGGATGGGGCACCCACAGCCTCTCTGGGCAGCCTGTGCCTCACAATGAAGAATTTCTTCCTAATATCTAATATCTAATCTACCCTCTTCCAGTTTAAAACCATCCCCCCTTGTCCAATCACTACATGCCCTTGTAAAAAGCCCCTCTCCAGCTTTCCTGTCGGCCCCGTTAGGTACTGGAAGGTGCTGTAAGGTCTCCCTGGAGCCTTCTCTTCTCCAGGCTGGACACTCCCACCTCTCTCAGCCTGCCTGCATAGGAGAGGGCTCCAGCCCTCTGATCATCTCCGTGGCCTCCTCTGGACTTGCTCCAATGGGTCCATGTGCTTCTCATGTTGGGGGCCTCAGAGCTGAACACAGTGCTGCAGGGGGGGTCTCACCAGAGCAGAGTAGAAGGGGAGGATCACCTCCCTCAACCTGCTAGAAGAAATCCCTTGTGCCAGGGCTCGACAGCGTGGGTGATGTTGCAGGTTGGCAACTGGGTTTGCAAAGTAATCGTTAGCAAACTGGTCATTGTCAGAACTGGTCATTGTCAGGGAGATGCTGCAGTAATGCCAAGCTCTGCAATGCAAGTTCTGCCTTTGCTGGTGTCTCACAAGTTCTTCCTTTATTGTTGTTCCTCCGCAGCATTAACACAGTATCATTGCTTTTTTTGTCAGCTGATAAATCTTTTTTTTTTTTTTTTCATAGCTTGTCCCACTGGTTTTTGGGGCCCTGATTGCTTTCATTCATGCAACTGCCACAACGGAGCAATGTGCAGCCCTTACGATGGAGAATGTCGATGTACTCACGGTTGGACGGGGCTCTACTGCACTCAGCGTAAGCCTTTCAGAGACAGTTGTGCCAGGGAATCTGTCAAAGTATGTGCTGCTACCTCGTGTCTCTTCCAAGTATTGCAGTCCTTCCTCTGAAATCACCTGCTTCTGGGGATAACTTCACATCACCCCGAAGAAAATACTCCTAAAGCTTTTCAAGGTTTTTTATGCCTTTGGCACTTGATAAAGGAGGGACCAACCATTTAGATTATTTCTCCATTGTCAGAGTTGGCAGAGTCTGTGTCATTGCTCGTTAAAGCCCCGGTATATGTGGTCTGGTTTAGGAGAATGTTTGAGATTTCTCATCCTACTAGTGCCAAATTATCAGCACCGCAGGAAAGAGAAGATCAAATTCTGGTGAGCCTTTTAAGAAGGCTCTTTCACTTGCAAGTGATTGATTGATCTCTGGCTCTTTAGAGATTTTCTGTTTAGTGATCTTTCACTTCTTGAAAATTTAGTTTGTATAGATGGGTCAAGATTTCGTTCTTCTGAAACACTTAAGAGGCAATTCTGTAAGGTATGAGAAACACTACCTCAAGAAAATTGGCCGTCATAGTATCTCTGCATTTAGATGATCAAATAAATGTTATTAAATATAGAGAAGCTGAAAATCCATAGATTTATAGGCGCACATATTTTGTGCTGATAATGCCTCTGAGTTTGTGATTCAGCTTCTTTCTTAGTCTTTCCTTATTCTGATTCCTGAAAGGTTGCCCAGCTGCTTTTTATGGAAAAAACTGTGCCAATGTTTGTCAGTGTCAGAACGGAGCGGACTGTGACCACATCACTGGCCAGTGCACGTGCAGGACTGGATTTACAGGCAAACAATGTGAGCAAAGTAAGTAGCAACATGACTTCATTTTTCTGTTTCTCTGGGGGGGGGGGGGGGGGTGCGGGGTGTGTAGTTCAGAATTCTTTGCAGAAATAGGCTCTTACATGAGGTGTTGATGTCAGCAATACAGTAACCCCAGGCACCTTATATAATCCGTAGGGAGAAGGCAGCATCTCTGGAAAGCTGGACAGTCTGTTTACGCATAAAGAAATATAGAGAAACCCCTGCAAATTAGGCCTTACCCGTTCTCAGCCTAAAGTTAGGTGAGGTAGAAGCAAGTCACTGCATTCAGTGCTGGCTGGATGTAGCCTCCCCAAACAACATGTACCTAATTAATGGAAAAACACAAGCTTCATCATGCCTTGCTAATGCTGTTGAGAGCAGCAGCATCAGGTTTCCCTAGGCATGAAGGAGACACAAGGGTTAAAAGAAAGAAGTCCTTTCTGCTCTCTGCCTTCCAAGGAACACTGGGGCTTTCTTCCATAAGTTATTCTCCTATAGATGTGGACCAAATGAAAATTCATCTTTACAATGAAAACAGATCAAGGAAAAAAAAGTTGCTTGTCTCTTTTTGGAAGCATCTGTGTTTAACTTGAGTAGTGAGCAAGTGTTTAACAATGAACTTCAATTACCTTGCAAGGGTACTGGCATATCTTACTGTAATTGTTGTCAATGTCTTGCTGGCATATTTAGCTCGCTGTGCCAAATGGCTTCTTTTAAGAACAAAGAATTAGGGTAGTGGAAACTGTATGTGCTGTAGTTGAATAATTACTTGTTTTTCTAGTATAGTAAATCAAAAGAAAATTCTCATGCACATACTTGGATTCTAAATGCAGGGTGAAATCCGTCTCACCTTACCAAGGCATTAATTCCACAGTGTTCCTTTCCTTTTTTGGCAGTA
This sequence comes from Falco rusticolus, assembly GCF_015220075.1. Taxonomy (NCBI): domain Eukaryota; kingdom Metazoa; phylum Chordata; class Aves; order Falconiformes; family Falconidae; genus Falco; species Falco rusticolus. The sequence goes on from NC_051193.1 coordinate 5,869,485, forward strand.
AGGTAACACAGTAGTATTCCTGCTAGATTTGCAAGTGAAAGCTTCTTAACTGTAGCTTACTACATGGAACATTATGAAGGTATTTTCACATATAACTAAATTCATTAACATCTTTTCTTTTTGCACATACCGCATTCAGCAAATCATGTATCTCAGGACCAAATCTGCATGCTCATGTGGGGATTACATATGGCGCCACTGTAACTCTGTAAGTGGCCAACTTACCGTGAATTTGTGTTCACCCTTACTGCAACCATAAATAAAATAGGAAACTAAAAAATTCTATAGTAGAACTGCATCATAGCAGATGTTATATAAGAAGCTATGTTTATAATTCAATCTCTGTACAAAGCCGGGGGCTTTCTTTTCTATCCAAACTATGAATGTATTTATTTATTTGTTTTTCTACCATTTCATCTAAAAGTATCTGTTCATTAAGACTCCTTCCTTCTCAAAATCCTGCTGAATGGGCGGTCCCACCACATTGCAGGTGAAATGCCTAAATGCAGACTTCATTTCTGTGGTGCAGTCCAAAAATTTAGGCTGTACACTTTTTAAGTAGGCTACAGAATATCAGAATGCCAGAATAAGCATCAATTGTAATAGTTTTATTTGTCTTTGAGTCTTGATTAAGGATGAAAGAAAGAGATACGGGAACTTCAGTATGCACTGTAAATCATTAGGTACTGGCTACTGTTCATCACTTAACATTAAATTGTGGCTACTAGAAGTTACTTAGAGACTGACATTGGGAAGGTATTGTCATGCTATGCAAAATATTCGCAGTGACACACAAGAAATCACATCTTAAAAACAAACAATATATATCCTAAAGAATCATAGCAAGTGCGCATACATTCAATAATGCATTGTCTCCATAGAAATAAGTATGATGTGACAGAAGTTGTTTCTTTCATTTTATTATTGAATAGTGCCTCACAAAGTATAGTAAGCTGCCTACAGATTTATTGTAATAGCCCATCATGGTAATTGTATGAATAAATTTCTCAGCTGGACATTCAATCATTTTGTCTTTGACAGAAATACAAAGACAAGATAGAAATTCCTTCTGTATTAGGAAACCTAATACAAAAGCAGCGCAAATCAAACCACTCAGATGCTCAATTTTGTAATTCCACCTACAATGTTATATATTCATCTTCTAGCACTAGTAGGGGATAAGTATGAAAGCATGCAGGATTTGTTTGGCAAAAGTCTATTGTGTTCATATAAAGGTACATTAAAACTTCTTTGCACCTACCCCCATGAAAAAAAAATACGCAGAGCCAGTGGAGAATGCTATGCTCTTTCAAGATGTACTCTATGGCTTCTGAGCTCATGCCCTGTTAAATTCTGTACACTTGTAGTATTTATCAAGCCTTTTAAAATCTCTGTACATATTATTGGTTTAATCCTTGTGAAGGCTTGTATGAATTTCCCAGAAAGTTACAGCTTAGGAAGTAATACCCCAAATTGTACATGACATACATTTATTTCCTGCTTTAAGATAATAATAATGTAACACTAGGGTGTCATCCTAGAGATGCTGAAACCAGGGAGACCTTTCTCCTGAATTTTCCATGGCAAGTGTTTCACCCATCCCTGAAAAAAGTAGAATTCTTTCCAATCTTTCTCTTTGGCTTCCCAGAGTGCTCACCAGGAACATTTGGTTATGGTTGCAAACAACTATGTGAATGCATGAATAATGCTACATGTGACCATGTCACAGGTACTTGCTACTGCAGTCCAGGCTTCAAAGGAATCCGATGTGATCAAGGTACAGTGAAATTCTACCTGTAAAATATCTATATCTCTCTCTTTTTCTCCCTTTCTTTCTCTCTCCCCCTTCAATGATGTACTTGTTTTAAAAAAATAGTATCTAAGAAATGAAATGCACAATTCAATTTACAGTGTATTATGAATTACTTTTAACAGCGGCTCTCATGATGGAAGAATTAAACCCCTATACTAAAATTAGCCCTGCTCTTGGATCAGAGAGGCACTCAGTGGGAGCAATCATTGGAATTATTATTCTCCTTCTAATTATTATGGTCTTGCTGGCACTGTTTGTGTGGTATCGACGGAAACAGAAGGAGAAGGGCCATGACATGCCAAGTGTATCTTATACTCCAGCCATGAGGATGACTAATAGAGATTACTCACTTTCTGGTAAGGGTCTTTTTATGTTAATCAAATATAGACTCATATTTCTGTATGCTGGGGAAATACAAGTTTCTATGATGTATAACATGCGTTATTGAGCCTCAAAAATAATGACACTTCTGTTCTTCTCCTGAATACCATGATCTTGGAACACTTAACAGGGACAGGAAAGCAAATATAACTTAAAACTGATTTAAGCTCTTTTATATCTGAGACTTTACTTAACATGATACAGGATATATCTAGGCAAGAAATATGCTGCATGGAATACATCAACTTCACTTTTTTAAATCAGCTGCATTCCTATTTCAGTACAGAGAAATTTTCCCTTTGTGAAACCTTCAGAAGAAGACTTTTTTTTTTGCTTGAGGAATGGGATTGACCTGGTCAGTCATAAGGTTTTATTTTTATCTATGTTGCAGTTTGTGATTTGAGGCATCCTATTCATTGTCACTTTCTTCTGTGTACAGACCAGTCCCTGTCGGCTAGACAGCTGGTGTGAATTTTCTTCACAGAGGCTGATGAAAGCAGGAGAGAGGAAGAGGAAGGCTTGTTAGGATCGAAAAGAAATCATACTGAGATCACATTTCTCGCTTCTATCTTCTGCTACTGCTATGGAGGACAGCTTTTCTTGACAGATTGGCTAAATTTTGGAGGATGTGATCTCCTTTTTAAGACTCAATTCTTCTTCACTCCTCTATCATGAATATGAGATAGGATGCCAGTCAGGAGATGGCTTTACTTCCTTCTTGTTTCCTTCAGTCTGTCTCTAATGGGGATCTCCTCAGGGTCTGCTGCCCTCTGACTGCACTTCACTTCTTCACTTCCCTTTAAATGGCTGAACCTGTAAGTCCAAGTAAATACAAGCTCCTGAAACAGGCAGAAGTTGGCCTTGCAGCTCTGCTTTCCCAGTCCTGCATAGTCTTTTTCTTTCTGCTTTCTACTGTAAATGCATGAGGTCCAGCCACTTGTTGCTGGCTCTGACTTGGCTTCTGTGCTGTCTCGAGGTGGCGTGGCTGGAGGCTTTGTTCTGGACTTCCCTGCCTGGGGTGCACCTGGAAGGAGCCTCTTCCACTGAGCCACAATATTATTGCCTGGCTACGACTGGGAGTGAATCAAGGAGCTTCTCTCATGTCACCGTGACTTCAGTCTTCATATCAGGGGCATGGTCTCCAGTGGTGGCATATCACACATCATGGACTTTTTACTGAACATCATTGACTAAACCCATATTTAGACCACTCAGACCCAAACTAGCGTTCCTCCTTCTGACAGCTACAAGATCAGGAAAAAAATCAGCCTTGGACCTCTTCCCATTGCCTCTTATTTTTGAATTTTAGCTTTGCAGGCTCTTGCTTAAGCTGCCCATTTGGGTAAGAAATGTATGAAAGTGTTGCCAGAGAGGGCTCGTCTGATCCTTGGCTAGTTACCAGCACAATTTGGCCTGAAATTTGTCATTTCAACATCATTTGAAGAGCCAGACCATGAACACGCAAAAGACAACTGTGGCACATCTCAGCAGCAGCGAGGCTCCGAGTTCTGAGAGAGCAGATCACAGCTGCTGGCGTGGAAAAGCGTTCTGAACTTTTGAGTGATACATTTCTTTCATATTGGCACCTTATCCATTTATTTACAAAGCCTGCTACAGCTCATTTACTTCTATGCTTTTCCAGTTAATGTGTGTGTAACTCAGCATGCTTAAGAGGCACAACTTACAAACCTCAAAATAAGGAGAAGAATATTGTTTGGAGTTCCTGACTGGAATAACTGAGCTTCCCTTTTCAGACAAGGGAACAAAAATGCCTTCTTTTCTCCCCATATTTTACCATGAATGGAGACTTCCCAACTGACCTGCTGTATCCCAGTCTAGCACTCTGCAAGGTCTGAAAAAAGGCTAATGCTGAGGAAGGATTCTTTCATCCTTCAGAGTTATCATCGACAGAAGACTCCTCCCCAGCCACAGAGAGAAAGCCATTGCATTTCATGATGTTGGTAGCCCAGAACTGCCCTTGCAGGTTGTGTCTTTGTGGGCATTGCGTGCCCCTATACAATGTTCTTCACATTCCTTTCAGGTGCAGCCACCTATCCCAAAGTTCCTGATGCCACATGATACTTAAGTACTTGAGGAAAAAAAATATTTGGGGGATGGCTGAATTCCTGGATACATCATAAATATCTGAGGGATCACATCCTTCAGCTGCATTGAACCTGGGGTCTCTTCTGGTCCTTGGGCAATGACAATGAATTTAATTCTTGCCCTTGTGGCATTGCTGCTCTGTGTCAGCTCAGTTTGTAAAAAGTCTGAACTACCAGGTCTTTGCAACCCCAAACAGCACCAGGTCAGTGGTGTTGTATGGGCTTCTCTGGAAAGAAATTGGGTGATGTTTCCTTTCTGTTCATCTCAGTAAGTGATGGGGATGCAGAGACCTGGACTTTTCGTTCTGCTTTCTTCTTGCTCTGTGCAGTCCTTGTAGCAATATAAATTTTATCACTCAGGAAGCTGCAGCGGAGTGGGGTCAGCCATCTCTTTCTGCAGGCCACAAGAAGAGTTTCCTTTGTGCCTCCCCCTTGAAAAACTCTGCTACGTGAGCTTTCAGAGGAAGACTACGATGTTAGAAATCACAGTGCTCCACCTTCATCTCATTATAAATTGTATGCAGGTATCAACATCATTTCAGGTTTTGGACTTTGTTTTAGAAGGGCATTTACAAATTCTAGACAAGGGCTTCTGAAAGCTCTCTGCCAAATTCTGACTGTCCTCCAGTACGTTCTTCTGCTGAAACTTTCTACCCATCAGTAACCTTCCCAGCTTTGGCCTTACCAATGCTGTTTCCAGTCTTTCACTTCCATAGAACAGAAAGACCGCAAAAGGTGCTGATGTGCATCTTCCCCAGCAGAGAATGGGGAGATGGATACTGAGACAAGATGACAGATGAGAAACAGAGACTCATAGCATGGCTGGATGGCAAGAACAACGCCTGTGCGTATGAGTGTATGTATGTGTGCATTTGTGCGTTGCAGAGGATGCTGAAGGACAGTAACAGTATTACATAGAGGTAACAGGGATTTCAACCTTGACCTGGAATTTTGAATGTGAATTAAGGGCAGAATATTATGCAGATATACTTGTCCAATTAATATAAACCCACATAAACCCATGGACTTCAGCAGGAATTCCACCTGAACAATGACTGCAATATCCAGCCCTATGCGGGTTGTAACATTTTGGCTAACCTGAATCACCACTGTTGTTATTTTGCTTGTTTACTCTAGTTAGGGTACTGTTGTTTCTGAATAGAGTCACATATGCAGATGTCTAGCTCCTGGAGGCAGTAATTTCTTCCAGCACATTAATTTATTTCTGGAGGATGTTTTTGGTCTTTACGCCTTCAGCTTTTCTGATGCTGATAATCCGTGCATGTGTGTGAGAGAGATTATAAGAAAGGGGAACCCCCTGGGCAGCCCGTAGACTCTTTTGCATTTGTGGATGAAGGATGTGGCAGCAAAGCACACACTCTGCCCAGCAGCCAGTGGGAAAGAAATCCATCCATGCTGGGAGAGCTTAACCACAGCACATGGATCTGAAAGCAGACTTTAAAATGGTGCTCCTCAGCACGAGAATGGTCCATTGCATCCAACAAGAGATTTTCAACTGCAGCTTGTTTAATTCAAGGAGATAGGAACAGAGGGGAAAACTATGTGGTAGTGCTAAAGAGCAGCAGAGATTTCTTTTCAGGACTGTCACAAAGACTTGGTTATTGGCTGAAGTGATGCTCAAGGTCTTATCAGGGTCTTAACAAACTTTCTGATATGGGTGAATCCTGTGCTGAGAGCCAAAACCTAAGCAAAGCTCGATACAAATAGAGCATCGTGGATCCTGCAGCCTAGATAAGACATTTACAGAAATGATCTGCAGATGATGTGTAGTAGGAGGTGGCAGAGTGAACCCTTCTGTTTGGAGTCTTCAGCCACCCCACTGACACTCTGTGTGGGTGGAGAAGAGCCACACAAAAAGAAGAAGAAAACAGTTCCATTTTGCAGCTTGACATATCTGGGTTTGTATTTACTGCAGAGTGCTTACTTACTCCCTTTTTTCATGGTTGGCCTTGTGCCCAGTTTCCACACTACACTGTCCTGCTGCCACTGCAGGATGGAGACCAATGTTCTTTGTGTCATTTCACAGCCCTGGCTCGGGGCAGAAGCTCAGTCCTTCAAGTTATAGAGCAGTCTGGCCTTCATCCAGACCTCATGGGTCTTCCACTGGAGTACAGCCTCAGGCTTAAGGGGCTCACGGCAGGACTCAGTCGTCATGGATCCCTTCACAGGACTCATCTCCCTGTGTTAACATTAACATAACCTTTGGATTTTTTTTTGTTTTGTTTTAATTTAAATAATTCCCTTTCTTTTAGATAGTTAAGTCTTTGCTTACTGTTCAGAGCAGGATAAAACTCATCTGTGGGAAGAGAGGGAGTTTTGTGGGCTGTTTTTTGGTGGTGGTTGGTTTTTTTTTTCTTTTAACTGGGATAGCATTAGGTTTGAATTTGATGTATTTCCAGCCAGCAGTTATAAGAGCTTCATGAATAAATGTGTAGAAAATGGACTATGCTATCAAGGTAAATCAGCCTGGGTGGGTACTTAAGTATCGACCAAATGGAACTGTGTGGAAGGAGTAATTCTGAGTATATGGTCCTGCATGCAATGAAGGAAGAAAAGGTTTTTGGCGATGCAGACTTGTGTATGAGCTCAGGTTCATTAATTCAGCACTGTGCTAAGTAGAGGGCAGTCTGTTAGACTTTTCCTTCAGCTCATTTCGGGTGCACAAAACAAGCTACGACCAGATAAGCTGGGTGTGAACTTGTAATGTGTCAGCAGGCTCACAGAAACCTTTGGTACGTGCTCTCTTATCTTGCAGCAAAGGCAGGGGACTGTGCCTCTTTCCCTTCGAGCTGGTCCTTCTTGCCCACAGCTGAGCGAGAGCATGACAGATAAGGGAAGGGGGAAGGCAGAGCTGGGAGCTGGTGTGACTCAGCCATCAACACTCACCTACAAAGCAGAAAGGCATGGCTTCAAGTGTCTATATTTAACCGGGACTGCAGGTTGTGTGAAGGGTAGATGAGCTGTGCTCCCCTGGTGAGCTGCCAGTCCCTCATTAGCAGGTTCAAGGCATAGTATATGCGAGCAGCTGTGTTTGTGATGGGCATACACTGATCGCAATGTTTGGGTTCCAGCCCCAGTTCTCATTTGCAGACCCCAAGAGACATCTGTTTCTTGTTAATTCTACTGCAAATATCACAGAGTTACAGTTAGGGGAGATGGCAAAGTCCTGGCAGCCTGGCTGCTGAGCTGGGCAATGGTTAGCTGAAAGAAGGTAAATGCAAAGACTTTACTTCTGGAACCGCATCCTGATCTGAGATACTTCGTTAGCAACAGCCTCAGAAAATAGCTAGAACTAAAAAGCTCTGCACTTACTGCAAAATAGAGCTGACTTCAGAAATTGCTCTGTATGTTTCAGCAGAAAATAAATGCTCGGTCAGATACGCATGTGCCTGTGCAGTTTCCTCTGTCAGCTGTGTGCCACAGCACTTATGTAATAGACACCCTGCAGATAAACCCACTTATTTGAAACAGGATATTTTGCAGTAAATTAAGCTAAAACTAGATCTCCACAAGATGTCAGCAAAGCAAAATGCATGTTCACAGGAATACAAAGGGCAAGAAGAGATGGTTGATGGTGACTTGGTACCCCCCTCCCACAGACCGTGCCAGCCAGGTCCACCTCCTTCCTCACCCATCTGCTGCCAATCTTCATTAAAGAGCTCTGATGATGGGGACAGGCAGCCACCCCAGCACTTCATTACCCTTTCTGTGTGAGGGTGTTTCCTATAATTAACCTTTCTGCCTTTCTAATTTAAGCCCATGGTTTATTAAAGCCCATTCATTTACTTCTTACAGGGCTTGGCTTTTTAAATGGTGTTGCTTCAGTTTACGTTTTTCATCCTTTCTTCTGATGGCACTTTAAAATATTTATCATTTTATTATTAAGCTGGAAACAGATAGGGATTGATGTTTTCATTAGAACTGCCAGTATAAATATGATGCCTTTCCTGGTAAATCGTTTTGTTTGGTAAATGTGCTCATAAGTTAAAGTGAGGAAAGAGATTAAAATGTCTCCAAGCGTAACAATGTAATTGCCCAAGTTTGCCTTTCAGTGCTGCAGCTTTCTTTTTTTCTCCAAGCCTTTGCACAAAAAGCTATGTAAAATGTTTTGGACTCTTTGGTATGGTTAAAGCACCTTGATTTCTAACATTAACTACCTTTTTTTGTAACAAAAAAGTTTTAATTAATTGTTTCATAACTACAGGGCTTATTCTCATCAGTAGCTCTTACTTGCGTATAAACTAAGGAAGAAATGGTGTTGCCGGTCATGTATTTCCTGAGTTTTGAATTTCCTCCCTCACCTGAAAAGCAGCTGGCCTGTCAGGAATTCCTTTTTTAAGATCTTCAAAAAGATAACACTGTATTAATTAAATATTGTGCGCTTGTATCGTATGTTTAATGCTAATAGTCAAGAGCTTCACACCATGATAATGCAGGATAGACTTCATCTGCAGATGTTTTGTAACACCCAGTATATTTAACAAAGTTTTCTGAACTAGGTAATCTCTACCATGTTTTCAGTTTCTTAAGAATCATTATGGCTTCCAAAGTATTTTGTGATGACTTGTTTTCTTCCCAGATATATCCCAAGGTAGCGGCAGTGTACATTGTTTTTCCAATCCAAGCTACCACACTCTCTCATGTGGTGTGACTTCACGCTTCTTTACCAGTAATCTGGATGGAAACAGCTCCAGTAAGGTAGATATTATCCCACCCCACTTTAGCAATGTTCTTATCAGTTCAAGGAAATCAACCAAAGCAATGCCTGTTGGACCCTGTTGTCTGCCAGCATTATTTAAAAATCCAGTGCAGCAATTCCTGACACCATAGCTCTTAACAGACACTAAAAGGTCTCTGCTTTCCCCTGCCTGTATCTTCGTAATCTCTGTGCATGGTAACTGGAGTTTCAGCGCATGCCTGTCTGGGTCAATAAGGCGTGGTGTCTTAGCAACTATAAGGTATGTTTGCTTCTCAGAAAAGATAAATAAGTGGATTATTGTAATTATCTGTTAATATAACAAAAGTAATCAATGAAGCATTAAGTCAGTAATCTAACTTTGCTATATCATTGTTTCCCAGATCAGTAGACACACAAATCTGCTGCTGACACAGAGAAGCAGATAGATGCAAGAAGGTACTTGGGGTCCTTCTGAGCACTGTTCTTGTCCAGGGATGTTCTGAGAGCTCTGCTGTTACTCATGGCTTTCCAGCAGAGCTGTCCAGACTGTATTGCTTGAACATCCAGGAGTAGCTTACTTATCGCATGTTGCTATTGATCCCCTAGGACCCTTCGTAGACAACACTGTTACTCAATTCACCACTTTAGGAATAGATTTAGATGTGCTAAATGGTAAGACAGCTCTTGCTTTAGAGCCTTGATAAGCCAAGGTGGGGCAAAGGGTAGGGAGCAGAGGAAAAAGGAAATGCAATTGATTTAATCAAGGTTGTCAGCTTTAAAAATGATGGCACTTGCAGGCTGTGTCACCTTAACCCAAATGTAGCTCTTCTAACTGGAAAGCCATGGGAACAAAATTTAATGCAAAAAAGGCACTACTGTACAAGATGTATGCAAAAATATTTTTACATGTGCTCCTGTAAAGCCATTTCTTACTTATTAAAAGAAAATCTCATTAAAATGTAATAAAAAGGCTGGCTCCAGAGATTTCTCAGAGGAAAGTTTAGACAGATGTGTAAATATGTTTTCCAATGTAGATGGTCCCCTTGCATCCTGCATTTTTGCTCCCCAAATTGAAAGTGCAAATGCTTATAATGTCAAGTTTAGGATGAACACCATGAGTGTGGGCCTGGACCACCAATCCCATTGCCGTACTTTAAATGAATTCGGAAGAGGTCAAAGCAAGCACCTCTCCTGGTTTCCCAGCCCGCAGTGCCATCTTGTCACGGAGCTACTTCAAATACTAAGCTGCCCAAAAACCGGTTTAAAGCCCGAGTGATGCATTTGGACTAGTCGTGAAAGCGGCTCGCCTGCTGTAGAACTCACTGTCAGTAGGTCAGCAGGTTGTTCTGACATTCAAATAGTAAAAAAAACAATGGATCTGGTATTTTCAGGGCACTTATCAAAATATATGGCCTGATATTTCCTTTAAATCTCCCACCATCTTACTTATTCATGAGAATGCTTTGCAGTGCTGAATAGCTGGGGATGGCCAAAAATACGCTTCTTCCGTCTATGCAGTTCTCCAGCCAAGTAAGACAAAAGAGCATATAAAGCCCCTAATGGCTGCCTTAACGAGTTTCATTTCCAAAATCAGTTTGTCTGGTGCCATTCCCACTTTCTGCAGGGAAATGTGCACAAGTTGTACTTGGAGGATTCATTTCTTTATGGTGCCAGCTGGGGTCACAAAGGAGCCAGCACAGATGCAAAATGAAAAAAAGTGGCAGAGGAATCTCTGAACTGCTGAGCCAGAGCCCTCGATGTATTATCCTCCCTGTGCTCAGAGGAGATCATGCCTTGAGGCAATGGACTGGAGCCATTCCTCTAGCACTTCTTTCGGAGAGACAGCTTGGGCAAAGGTACAAAGAGAGGGAGGGCAACAAGGAGATGCAGCCCTGCTCCAGTTTGAGAAGGCTTTCTTTCTCCTGTGCTCCCCCTGCCCCTCTTGTCCTTTTCTTTTTTTCTGTGTCTTACTTTGCCTTTTCTCTCCTCTTCCCTTGGTGTTTGCTCCACTTTATTATCTTTTCTGGGTTTCCTCATATCCATTTTCCTATTCTCTTTTCTCACCCAACTATACACATATTATTTCTTTTTCCCTTCCTGCTGCCTCTGCTTCCCTCTCCCAGCCCTGTACCAAGGGTCAGTCTGGTTGTGGGGCACCGAGCACAGCTGTCCTGTGCTGTTGTCTGCATTTACTGACCTTGCTGCTGTTATCGGTGCACACAGTGGGTACCTCACTAGGGAATCAAGGTGGGGACAGATGGCTGATAGCAGAAGCTAAAAGGTCCAGCACTGCACTGAGGACCGCAGTTTGTGAGACGGATATGCCTTCACAGGGAGGGAGCAGTGCTGAGCTTTCCTGTATCTTTTCTAGGACCAGAGGGAAGGTATCTCACCTCCTCATCTCCCCTCTGCCAGACAGATATTTTGGCACTGCTCAGGACCCTATGCACGTCCTGAAGGTAAAAACTCTGAAGCTGCTGAGAGACAAGTAGGAGTGGAGGCATTAAAACCCTCTGGTGTGTACAAGACTGGTCAGCGGTGCCAGTGGAGTGCTCAGACAGGAATACGTGCAGGCAAAAGCAAGTGGGAGGGTAAGGGGGAGCGTATGAGAAAAGGCTAAAAAAAGGCTTGACTTCTTTTATCTAGCAAAATGAATGCTGAGAGGGAGTATGATTGCCATCTATAAATACAACGAGGTAAACACTAGGAGGGAGAAGAGCTATTTAAGTTAGATGACAGAGCTGGCACAAGAACAAATGGGGATGAAGTGGCCATGAATGCATTGAAGCTGGAAATTAGATTTCTAACATCAGATCAGTGAGATTTTGGAATAGCTTCCCAGTAAGACTAATGGGACAAAGAAATCTGATTACTGTTAAAATGGAGCTTGATCAGCTAAGTGATTATGTGCCTGGGTGTTTGCAGTAAAAGGTGGCTGGACTCAGGGACTCAGTGATCAAAGCCCTTCCAGTCCTTTGTCCCTGAAGTCGTCTCCAGCTGCCAGCAGGAGTTTGTAGGGCTGAGCTTTGTCTCTGTGCAAGGTCCAGGAGAATGGCACTGCATCTCTAGGGTTAAGGAGAAGGCAGAGGCTCCTCCATCTCAGTGCAAGTTAGTAACTACCAGCACCTTACGACAAATAAATGTCTTCCCATGTGAGTGAGCTTGCAAAGTCAGCTTGGGTTAAATAGTTAAATATTACTATTTAATGGTAAAATATTAAGTCAATAATATTTTACTATCCACTTAAGTGACACCAAAAAGTGACCTTTGCTTATTAGCTCCTACAAGTAGGTTTGGCCTTTATTTTTATGACCTGTGCCACAGCGAATAATAATGATGATGTGAGTTACCAAGGAGTATCACACATGAACTCAAGTGAAATTGTGCCACGGAATTACTGCACGAAAAATTTCCAAAGCAGATAAACAGAGATACACACTTACCTCCATACCCACGTCTTCACATCAGAACTCTCATTGCTTGAGTGAGAGACCAGACTTTCAGATGCTGAGGACTCAGAGGGAGTTCAGTGGGACCATTCACAGAACCACTTCTCTATGCTTCGATGCCAGCTCTGGATTTGAGGTTTTGAATTGGGCGTGAAGGTAGGAATATAGCTCACTTATTTTGCAAGGCTGCGAAACTTTGTGAATACTCAGTATAAAGCACGAGGCTGCACAGGTGTGTCACAAGCAAATGGAGGATTCTCACCTTGCACTTTTGCAAAGCTTTTAATTCCACCCTCACTCCCTACCAAACGAGAACAGCATCGCAGCTAGAGTCTAGGTGTTGCTGGTTTCTACAGTCATCATAAAAATCAATTGCTATTAGATGTTCTGAATTTTTAAAGCTAGCAGATTCATATCCATTAAAGGAAGATCTAAATTCTACCAAAGACATCACATTAAATTAGAAACTGCAAAACAGAGGTCACTGAAAATGGTCTGACTGGATGTCACCCAGCTAATAAAAAGGAACTCAACCACAGAAAGCATCATTAAAGTACCTTTGACTAAAACTTGCCCAAGGAAAAGGAAGACTGCAAATAATACAGAATGGCTGCAGAGTGTTCAGAATAGCCATCTAAAACAGAAACACAGGCTTGGACTGTGGAAATCTGAAGTCAGTAGTCAGGAAAGTGAATGCAAAACTCCTATTGATTGCTGTCCTGGAAGATAAAGGTATGATGGAGTTCCTGCCAGCACTCCTTTGCCTAATCACCATGGTCTCTTTGAAAACCTGAGCATTGACAAATGGCATTGCTGGTGATCAGCTTGCCCCTGTGATCTATCTAGCTATTTCAGACGGGCAGATAATGGCTTTGCTTTACTCATGCTAGTATCTCATTGATCTTAAAGGAAAAGTTGCCAGATATGAGGTAGTTCTAACCAAATTGCTAAAATTACAAGCTAGGATTTTTAGTGGATAAATTTACAATGAAGTATTTTTTCCTCCAGAAAAGCAATTTTGCTTCACACTAAAAATTGAAGTATCTTCTATCTTAAAAAAAAAAAAAAGTTAACAAATTATAGTGTGTTAAGAAATGATAGTAGCACAAAGAGACAGCTATAATCACATTTCTTCGTAATTACTGCATTCTAAAAAACTTAGAAATGTCCCCAAATCATTTCATTAAAAAAAAATCAATTCTAGCCTATAGCTCTTCATGCCAAATTTTAGGTTTGTGAGCTGATTTATAAATCCTGCAAAAACACAGCTTTTAATAGAAACCCCAAGACTTCAATAAATGTGATCTAAGTGGTGCAGCTGGAATGAAAATCAGCATTCATGTTATTCTGCAAATTTTGGAATGAAGAAAAAAGCCATGGGCTTCACTGATGAAAACTGACAGTGCCGTTAGTCGGGCTGCACTGATTTACACCAGCCGAGCGCAGGGCCAGGAACGTCAGCTTCTCTGTGACCACATTACAAACCCATCTGCTTTTCATTGCCTTGCTGTTGCTCGTCTGCTCTGACTGCCCCATCCTTCCATACTGTGCATCTGCTGCCAGTGTTTGTGTCCTCAGTTCTGGGGAAGTACAAGGAACTGCTGAATGACAAAGAAATGACTCTTGTGTTGTCAACTGGGAGATGCCAGATGCACAGTCCGTGCCAGGAGCAAGGATATGCTGTCGCAGCCACTGCTCTTGGGCAATGATTGCTCTAGAAATATTGCAGGCAACCAGCTTTATCAACTTTCTCTCTGCGCTGGGCATGTCCTTGAGGAGAGTGGCTGGTGGCAAAGGTGCCTAATGAGCTGATGACACGTTACCTTAGTGGGAATATATAGAGACAGAAAATGAGAAGGAACAGGATGAGGCACTAGGTACAGCTCTCACTGCGCTGCTGGTGCTGTCTGATGTGAGATTCATGGACTGTGGGGCCACGAGGGACCCTTGTGATCACCTGGCTTTGCTTCCCACACAGTACAGGGCACAGAACCACGCCGAATTAATGCCTCTTTCAAGAGCAGTGCTGGTGGCTCAGCAGCAGGGTCCCTTTCAACCAGAGCCTGGCTCTCAGATGGATTTGCAATGGGCTCCTTTCAGCGTGCTGGCATTAACCTGCCTTTGTCTGCCTGTGTGCCTGTGTCTATACTTTTATATACATGTATATTTATATATATGTGTACACACACATCTGTGTGTGTGTGTGGTCAATGTATTTGCACTACTGTGTGTCCTGAATCTTCCAGGCTGGAGTTCAGCCCGTTTGGAGCACAATTACATGCTTTGCAAATGATGAAACCTATTTGTAGAAAAGCTTCAGCCAAATAACTCTAAAAACACTCTGCAGTTGCTTGTAGAGAGACCCAGCACCTCGTGTGTGTGTGTGCGTGCACAGCCTTTTCTCTCTGTGCTGTCTCCTGTGCCTCTGTGCAGTGCTCACACTGTGGTTTCTCCTAGGTCTGTTTAAGCCAGGGCAGATTACATTTGGTGTACAAACACATCAGACCACTTTCTGCATCCTGAATCGGTGGAATTCTATCAACAGGATTCCGTCAATGAGGGCAAGGTTTTGCCTGTGGTTGTTACAAATCTTCACCCAAATGAAACCCAGTTTCTGTGATCAGATAAAAGCTTCTAAATGCACAGTTTGTAATATATAGTGTAGTTGTCCTAAATGTGGTGCTCCTGGTAGAGAAAGGTATTTGCAGATGCTTTCCCTAGAGATAAGGACGAGGCAGCAGGGGTTTGCAGCTTCTTCCTCAGTGACCCAGCTTTGGGGAAGCTCACAGAATGTTTTCCTGGCTGCGAGGATCCTGCTGGTTCCCATTGCCTTATTTATAGAGGAACTTTTGCCAGAGGAGCTTTTCTGGCCCTAAGCCCTCCCCATTGTGGTCACTACCTAAAGCAAGGGGCAGAGGAACTGCACGGCTGCCCAGCCCCATGCCCTCCTCCTCTCTCTTGGTCCGGCATCTCTCCTTCCTGCTGAATTTCTTCACCTCCTGTGACAGTTATTCCTTGCAGGAATGTCGTGTTGTGCTCTTTGCAGCGGATTCAACTGGCTACATCACTTTGCTTGGTCACTGCCCTGCCCCTGAGATCCTGGCTGTGTTACACAGCAAGGTCCCCGACTGCTACATGGGAGAGCCCTTTTACCCCTCCCCATCTGGCTGTTTCCTTTAAGGCAATCTCTCCAAAATAGGGTGTGGGCTACCGTGTCTCTTTACCCAGCACCCTGTGCAGGGCAGCTCACCCTTCACCGGGCTTCTGGGCTGGTAGCACAACATAAAGATATTTGTGACCATGCACTCAGGGGGCACTACCTGCCCTGAGAGCACAAGGCCATGCCCCCCTTCCCTCAGGTGGCACGTGCACTGTCAGGTGTTTCCAGGAGTGGCGGGGGACTCTTCCTGGGTGTCCGGGGACAGCGGGTGCTCTGCGGGCACAGGGACAGTGCGGGGCTGCTGCACCCTGGAGTGGGGTGGCTGTGGCACTGAGGGCTGTTGAACAGGACTGTGAAGGTGTGGTTGTAGGTGCTGGGTACCAGCTGGGATTTTATATCCCAACAATACATACATGGGGGTTTTTTGTTCCAGGTCTTAAAACCCATTACAAAAGCTAAGCAAAAATTAATAAGTGATCAGGAAAAATGTTGTGGTAGTTTTGAATACTTTGTTTCAGTTTTTACCTCCTTTATTGTTAAGCATTTTCTTGTAAATACAATAAAATGGCAGAGCTGAACCCTCTGAAACAGAGGCAGGAGGAGGCTTTCCAGTTTGGAAGCAGACACAGGAGAGCAACAAAGGCTTCATAACTCTAATTTTTCAGAAACAGGGTTGGGATTTGCTCTTCAACTGACACTTCCCCAGGACCAGCTGTACTTTCAGCAGGTGTGGCTTTCAAGGGAAAAATGTCAAGGTGGAAAACTCAGCAGCTTTAGCAACTACAGTGATTCACCTGATCACCATATGCTTTGTAGAGCCACTTGTGCTGTGGTGCCCCAGTCTGGCAGAGCCATGCACCCCCAAAACAGCAGCCCCTCTCCTTTCATTGACCCCACCAGAAGAGATGCTCCAGCAAGCTCACTCCAGGTCCCCAAAATCCCCGTCCATCAGGCTGACACTGTGCTTGCCTCTTGGTGTTGTGCTTAAGCGCTACCTAGCTCAAGTGGGACTTCTACAAACAGCTGAAAACCCAAGAGCATCTTGACACGTGTGCCTAATACAACAGCAGCCTCCTCCAGATGGTACCACCGTGGTGGCCCAGCTGTGCCCCGCCGCCCCTCCAGCCACACTGGCACAGGAGCCAGCTGTGCCCTGGGCACACGGAGGGTCCCAGCTGCCACCCTGCAAGAGGTGTTTTTCCAACAGTAGCATCTGGATGGCAGCTCTGGACTCCTCTCTGCTTTTGCTGGCAGATCTGCACGGGGCTTTATGTTTCATTATTACCAGTGTTATTTTCCTTGAATTGAGAGAAATCTTGTAGCCATTACATCTCTTTTAACTAAATACACAGATGTATTAGCAAACCCCCTTTGTTCCAAGCAGCTCCCCTCTGCATGCTTACGTAGGTGGTTTTAATCCATCCATCTTCATTAGTTCTTTTGAAACTGCCAGCATGTTACTTCACGTACACAGGCATTCGTCGTGATTACTGGTTACTGAAGGAAATCCTGTATTTTCCAGCATGCTTGTGTTCATTGCTTGGTGAAGTGACTTTCCTTTGTGATTTTCCCTAATGCTAGTGAACAACTCTCAAATTCATACAGATAAAGAACTGAAATGGTGAGGCCAAGGTAATAGTCATCTCCCATTTTTATTCGTGACATCATTGGGCTGTAGTCTTGGGTGGGAACTGTCTGTTTATTTCAGCATTAACCCATTATCATACTTTTTGAACAGCTCAGTAACAAAATCCTTGACAGAGAAACTGCAGACTGGAGACCCTACAGCTATCTGAATGAACTAGGTCAGTAATTTTTAAACAATTTAATCACTTTAGTAGACTTTAGAGCAATTCCAAATCCAAGTCAGCCTTTCATAAAGGCATTAATAATAAGGAATAATATCGGTGTTGTCTTTATTTCACAATCAGAATTGCCAGTAGTGAAAGATGGAGAATTGAAAATTGTTTCCTTTACCACAAATCATTGATTGGGAAAGCAGAGTCAATATTCATTGTAGTCTCCCTTCCTAGGTTGCTCAGTTGAATGACTGTCATCTACTCTATAAATGCTTTTTTAAGGTCTAACTTAAAACATTAAAAATTCAAATTTGGAATTTTTTTTTTCTTTCATGCTTAATAAAACTTAGCACTAGATACTAGCATCTTGATAAAATTGTGGAGCCTCTGCAGGAGCTGGAGCATGTGATACACCCTGTTATCTCCCAGTTAATCATACAGTGGCCACTTTTCAGGCAATTTTGAATGACCAGCCAGTGCAGACAAGCCAAGAGTGCAGTTTAATTGCCCTTTCTGAGTTTATTCCCCCTGGCCTCAGTTTTAACAGGGTTTTTAGCAGCTGTTATCTCAAAGCCTATCCAGATTTAGTGCTTTGGATGCTATTTGTTTTCCTATCTGCGCACTTGGAGTTTAGCTTGTCAGTGGCAGAAAGCATTTGCCCTTTCCTTTACTGGGATTACTCATATCTTACTGAAAATTTGCAGTATAGGGGAAAGTGCAGTATTAAGTGGTATTATGGGATTTTTAAGGTCAACTATCTCGCAGCTCACGTGGCAAAGGAATTAACATAGGGGACCATCAGGCATCACATCTTGTCACTGCTCTTTTGGTCACACACCATGCCTTGCTCCAAAGACCAAGTCTTCCCTGCATCAGGAAAATCACAAACCTGTCAAGCTTCAATGCAAAACCTTTTCCATCATTATCAACCATCTATGTTTTCTTCTGTATAATAAGCTGCAGAACTGCTGTTGTGCTTATCTGTACGTGACGTGGAGAGTTGGGGGTGGTGAGGATTTCCAAATGCTCCTCAAATCAAGTTAATTTTCCTTTTACCATTTTACGGCTTTGTGCACTAGCTTTGTTTGGGTTTATCTTGCAGTGTCCTGAACTCCCTGTGTGCCACATTTGTCCTGTATTCACGCATTTTATTTTGCTAGCAGAAGCGATGCTAAATGCCTTTGCAATAAGAATGATGTAGAAGTGATAAATACTTTAGCTAAGTGGTCTCCAGCAAAACAGTCACAATTTTTTCCATGGCATTTTGCATCCCAGATACTTTTTTTACTTTTTTTCCCTTTGTTTCTTTCAAAATCTTTTTCACACTAATTGATAAAATGAGATTTTTTTCCTTCCTTTTCAGTACTAAATGTAATGCTTGCTTATGCTAACTTGGCCATTTTTACATGAAACTATTTTTTTTTTTCATTTCATGGTATTACTCTTCTGCAATAAAAGCTGCAGATTCTACTTACATGTGCAAATTTCAGAAGAAAGTGGAAAACCTCAATTTTTAATTGTAAACATAAAATACAAGTGAAGCCTAATATGGTCACATGGGGGATCTTGACCTCTAAACTGCATCACACTTGGAAGTATCACAGAGTTGAAGAGCTGTACCACCTTCTCATCCCACTACTACAGAGATGCTCCAGCTGATGATGGAATGACAGCCAAGCATTGTGCATAGCTGGATTCCATTAAAAATAGTTAAAACAACAGTGGACAACTCCTCTGTTGTGACCCCATGAAATACTATAGAAAGCAGATGTGCGAGTTAGCTAGAGGCAGGGAAGAGAACTTAAAGGGAAATTGAAGAGACATTTGGAACAGATAGAAAACCCTCAACTCTTCTGGTCACCTCCCTGGTTCTTCAGCCAGCGATGACTCCGGCTGAGGCAGTAATCCCAAAAGACAGGATCTTTGGACCAACCAGATGAGAAAGAGTATCAGGCTCACAAAAATGTCCGTAGCCTTGTTAGAAATTGCAAGTGTCAAAAATATGAATTATAGTTGAAGGGAAAGGAAATCGTAAGAATATCCATGTGAAAATTAACTCAGACACTGATCTTCTAAAACCTGCAATCATAAGGAGTTTTCTTAAGTCTCTTTTTTTTTTTACCCTGACCTGTGAAATGTATTTCTGCTCAAATACAGTGCTCAAAGTTGGACACTGTCCAGACCTGCCCCAGGCTGACACCTTTTGTATTTTGAACTGCAGCATGCCATCATTTTCCAGAGTTATGACTGTACTCAGACTGGATGTAAGGATTCAGGGGCTCTCCTGATGGGGAAAACCTTGCTTCTCAATACCACGCTGGATCCAGGCTTAGATTCCCCTTTGATCTCACAGCTCAGGGAGAGCCGGAGAAGCGGCTACTCCCAAGGAGAAGATGCTGACTTGCCCAGAGCAGCGGCTGGCAGCTCAGGAGAAGCCAGGGGACTTTCTAGCAGAAGCAGAGCGCTACTGCTCAGCTGATTGGTGCCATCATGCCCTTTTCTGTGTGCTTGGCACCACAGCTCCTCACTTCCAAGCAATGTATCTCTGTATCTGTGTCTAAAAGAGGATCAACAGAATGCTTTCAGGAAATACCATGTACTTTCTGTTTGCTTGTGTATCTCATAAAAGCAATCCCATATGAGTGCTTTAATTAACTGCTCTTTGCTTGCCTCATTCTTGCAGGCTGCACTTTTGCAGCTTTGGAAAACACCTTTTGATTGCTCACAGTTTGCATCATTGGCCTTTGCTCAGCCAGAGGTCATTCCTCAGACATTTTATGTGGAAAGGAAAAGAATGAAAGATGTTCTCTGAGGGAGCAGAGGAAGGGCGGTTCATACCGAGGGGGCTTATGGCCAAAGGAACAGCCATTTCAGGGTCCACCATGGTCCTTATTCCAGATGCATGTCCTACACACTGCCACAGCAGCACAGATCAAGGAGATAGATCAAACATGGCAATGAAGTGTGAGAGTGAATCCACCTGACCCAGCACCAGCTTCCTGGGAGGAGTGCGGGTCAGATGGCCAGAGGCCGTTTGCTATACATGATGCTAAGAAAAACTATTTAGTCTTAACTGAGGACCCAACGTATCTCCTATCTAAGTCAATGTGTATGTTCCCTCTGATAACAACGGGGCTTTCTGAGCCTAACAGGAAGAAATTGTGTAGAAAAACATGAATCTTATGTATGTGTATGCATACCTATGCATATATACTATAAATATATATAAAATTATACATAGGTATTCCACTGTACATACATATACAGTGGATCTTGCCAGACTGCAGGTATTTTGCCTGTTTTGCAGGACTTCAGTTGCCAGGTTTCTGTTCTTCCCAACGGGGAAATGCAAGGAGCAGAACAAAGCCTGTACTTTCACTGCTGGCACATTTGCTTGTGAGCTTCAAATATCAAGCCTTGTCAGCGAGATAATCGTCTCTGTTAAACGGATGATTAGCGATGAGGCACAAGTAATTCTCATGGATGTGTGCTTGAGAGATCAGAGTCTGGGGAATCTGTGGTGCCGGGAAGAGGCAGCTTTGTCACACTGGTTGTGTGTTCACAATGTTCACCTGTTCAATGCAGCCTAGTCCTACCAGTTTTGAGGAATGGCTTATGTTTGCATTTTCTATTTGCTGTCTCTTGTTGCAGAACCAGAATTGTTTGCCCTGTGACTAATCTCTCCTGCACTAGTCCAGTCTGCATTAAGCAATTGCAGCATCCAGCTTCCAGCTCCTATTCCAAGCAAGTCAAATGTCCTAAACCACCTGCTGAGTTCAGAAAAGGTTGTTATGCACATTAGCTTGAGTGCTGGGCACATCGAACTGCAGACAGAAGTGGCTGTATCTGTAATGGTTTTTAACAGCAGCCTTCAATGCAAAGACTAAAGTGTGATTTGCAGCACATCTTGAGTGACTCAAAGCTGCATTTATTCCAGAGGACCAAAGCCACAAATTTGAATCAGAGCTGACTCTGCATTTTTCTCAAAGCCAAGGGGTGTGGAAAAATATTTCCAGCTGTGACTCTGATTTCACCCCAGCAGACAATTTAGCTTCAGACTTAAGCCTAGACTTTCCTGAAATGCCAGCTTCCTGGCCTGTTGAGGGCTTTTCCACATTAACTGCTTTTGCAGTTTGAAAAATAATGTATTCATTTCACCTCCTGAGGAATGCAGTGAATACACAAAAATGGGTCATAAAGCCCACAGAATTACAGCAGACATAAAAGAAGACTACAGGCAGAATTACAGGAAATAGGTTGGGAAGGGCTTTGGGGGGTCCTGTAGCCCTCCCAAGGCAGCACCAATCCTACCTGTATCTTTCCTAGCAGGTGAATCCCACCTTTTCTTAGCCATCCTCCTGTAAGGATTCTCATTTTTCTGTAGCTACACTGGAATAAGTGAAAACTGAGCTCAAGCATGGAAATGTGCTATTTTGCAGCTCAGTGTGGGCTAGGACTATCTGTTACCCAACTCAGAACCAGAAATCAGGCTCACTCAGATGAACCCTGTATTAATACAGCAGCCTGCCCTCCGGGGTGGTCTCACAGCAAGGTTGGGCTTACTGAGAGCAGAAACAGTGATCTCTGCTGCTGCAGAAGCCCTTCCAGACGTGCCTGTTATTTCCAACAGGACTGGCAGGAGCTCACATGGAGCTGAGCTAACAAAATACGCTCAGAAGGTGGAGTTCTTCCCCTCCAAGCTGCCAAAAGCGCTGGTTGATATTGCTGCACCCTCACAGCAGCCCCAAGGCTCCAGTCTTCATTCAGGTCTTCGCAGTCACAGTGGGAACATTTCTGAAAAGATCTGGTGAGGATGCTCAGAACAGATGCAACATTCTTGTACAAGCATGGACTGTGCAATGAGCACAGCTGACCATTCCCTGGGTAACCTCTGTTTCAATAAGTCATTTATTCTTCATGGTCCTTCACTCCTATGCTTTTTGCTGCTTGCTTTGTCTCTAACTCCAGCATGGCTAGTCAATATTTTAAAGTTACTAGGGAGGACTAGATCATGGTCTTGAGCAAAGCTGTTCATCCCAGTCTTCTGTAGCCAGTGTTGCTGTTGCACTCTGTGAGCAATGCCGTGCCCAGTGCACATCCCCATGGGTCAGCCTGGGTCTCCTTCACTTCCCTGCTGCTGCTCTCTCTCCACGGGTACGGCCCCCTTCACCCTGTAACCCCAGCTGTGTGCTCACCAGCTTCTTATACGCCCACCTTGCTCTGTGTGAGCTGTTTCTTGCCCGAGGCACCCTGCATGTTTACCTGTGAAGCTGGCCCAAATACTGCCTGGGCATGCCTGCCCCTGGGGCCTTGCCCAGCCCTGGCAGGAGGACCCATGATCACCAGGGATGGCCTTTGGGAACACTGCTGCTGGGAAAGAGAGCACCAGCCCTGTGGATGTGGGCCAAGGGATGAATTAGCTCCATCCTCTTCACTCAGGACTCTGCCCTAGCAAAATACACGAGAGGAGAAAAGCACACAGCTAATACCGTTATGTGAAAGAGCTTCCCCACTGTGCCCAGGCTACCCAGTCAAGTTTGCCCTCTGCACCTTCTTTCAGGGGGTGAGTCTGGGAATTGGCTCAGGACGAATGGTGGAAAACAAAGCAGAAGGTGCTCAAATGCCTTGGGGTGGGGTGGGTGGGTGAGTGTCACTCTTGGCCAGAAGGGGAAGAGCCCTATCGCAGAGAGCCAGTGGTGTACCACCAGCCCTGTGCTCAGAGACAAACTCTCTATCAAAGCAAAGGGATTTCTCTCTGATGAGCCAGTAACACATTTACTGTCTAATTTAGCGATTTTCCTCATTTAGCAAAACCCAAAGCTGTCATGAAAAAGGGACGGCATTGTCAGTGGTGGAGACAGCTATTTCTGTAGAGGCCAGAAGACATGCAAGGACAAATAGCTGGGAGACCTCTGGGACATGCTGTTTGCAGGGCTTTTTTACCAGCGTAGCTTAGTTACTTGATTGGGAATCCCATAAGCCACAAAGACATTCTATCTCAGTAACCAAATTTGTGTTGATTTTGCTAGCTGATAAGAAATATCAGACTCTATAGTTAAAAAGATTTGAAGCCTTACATTAGATTTTCCTTTTGGTTGATATCTGGGATAATTTGCAGCAGTGAAAATGGAAAAGGTTCCCACCCATTCCCTTCTATCTCTGCTTCTGTAAGGAACAGTAAGTTCTTCTGGAGCTGCGTAAGGCAGAAGTCTTTTCTATCACTTCTCTGCTCTCGGTGCATTTTCAGACCACTGTAGCAGTCGCTTAGGGACTACTGTCACATCAGTTCTTGAACTTCGCAAATTTATAAGCCAAGTCATATTAGGTAATTTAGAAAGATTGCACACACTTTAGATTCTAAGACTGTGAGTTAAACAACATACTATCCATGAATGAAACAAAACCTAAAACTAGTCACAGGGTAACGTAAGGTAACCTGCAGACTCAAATTTGAAGGGATATGTTTTAGGCTTCTTTTACTAATCTGACCCAGTGTTTCAGTAGTGAAGGTATTGGCAGATGATTTTTTTTTTTCTGTTCTCCTGATGGATAGCTGTTCTTGGTAATGAACAGTACCCTGCTTCAGGAAAGTCCTCCCTTCCAGGGAAGCTCTTAAGCATATGCATAATTTTAGGTGTGCACAGAATCCCTGCTGAAGCTGAGTGCATGCTCACAGCTGAGGATGTGCTTAAGAGCCTCCCTAAATGAGGGCCTTGATGTACAATTTAGAGGAAAAAATATATGCTGCTCAGTAGTCAAAGCAATCCAATTTACATAAATATTTATTTGTTTTCCATTATATATCATTTTTATGCAGGTGCTTGTGGGATGGATAGACGTCAGAACACATACATAATGGAAAAAAGCTTCAAAGGTATGGTATCCAGTGCCTGCAGTCACCCTGGCAAAGAGTTTGAGGAGGGTGTCGTAGAAGAGGTGAGATAGGAGACCTGAGCACCCGGGAGAGTGGCCATGCAGACAGAAAGGGACAGAGCAATAACCTACAAAACACACTTGCGTGGCTCAGCTGGCAGCACTTTTGACTCTGAGCCAGATGTCTGGGGCCCATGAATTATGGATGCAAGTCTTTACAAGGCCATAGGCTCCTGCCTCAGCAAAGCAGCGTTAAGACAGAAAGGGAGGGCTTTGCTGCAGTGACAGGTACAGGTGGAGCTGTCTGGCCAGGGGAAGCTCTTTTAGGACATATTAGCCATCCCACAAGGGCTTTCTGGTGGCAGTTGCTGATGACAGACTGGTGCATTTGCCTGCTAAGTTGTGGCTCAGTAAGGCTCTTAGCCATCCTGAGCTTAAAGAAAGCCACTAGAAAACAAGCTGACCCTGCTATGTGGCCCTTGCTGAAAGAGATTTATAGCAGAGCTTGAGAAAAGACCTCACTCAGTACATTAAGCAGTCACGCTGGCACGAAGCAATTAATGGGCATTGACTCCAGGGCACTTCTAAAAAGGGCTCATAGACGAGTCATGAGCTCAAGGCCCAATGATTTTAGATTTCAGTTGTCCTCCAGGTTTACATTCAAAATATTCCAGTTATGTATGGACTACAAGACTGCGTGGCACAGTGGTCCCCACAAGCTTCTGATTGACTGGGCTGGGGGTTGGCACACTGAACTTGTGGTCCAGAAGATGGAGCAAGGAGTCTGTCTCATCCAGAATAGGCAGGTTTCAGCTGAGGTCCTGGAACTGAACTCAAGGCTGTTGCGTCTGTACACACCAGCTGGAATGTCCCTCCATCAGGCAAGGAGGTAAATACTGCACAGCCTCTTTCCGCAATGGCCTTCAGCTGGTATCGGCCGAGCAACGGGGAAAATTGCACGTTCACACAGAGTTAGTTTCAAGACACCCACTGGTCCGCTGTGGCCGAGGTGTTACAGAGCAGACCTTTATCTGAACTAACAAGGAACACTAAAAGCGAGTCCATATAAAAAGCAATGACCAGCTTACAGCCAGGCCTAGAGAGCACTTAATCACTTTGTAGCTGCTGTTTACAAAATAAAGTGATATAATATTTCCTAAAACATCACCTTACCACACAGAATCACCAAAAAACCCCAGTAATCCATGACCAACTGTTTCTTTATAAAGCTAAATTTAAACTATTAAAAAGATTATGTATGTAGATTTGACTCAATCCACTGGTTTCAATTACTTTAGTGATTCTCTTTCAGAAAAAAAAATCTTACAGCATAGCTAGTTGTTCTTTTTACATGGAACTATTAATTTCAAGATTAGTTTAAACTAAATTACTGTGTTTATAGTTTAAAAGCTGCTTTAAACACATGCAGTAGAAATTCCCATCCATAGAGTCACACAGAGAGTGGGGTACCAGTGTGAACAAGAGAAAAAGAATTACAGTAACAGTGAACTGTGAAGTCTATTTTCTGCTGCTACATATTTTGTTTATTATTTAGGATCTAAGCCATTTTCTTTACATGTTTACCTCCTTATAAATTGAAAAATCAGGCTTAGAAGCCATGTCAGAGAAGTTGCCGTGGTTTTTTTGTGGCTGCTCAGCAGCTGCAAACAGGCACAGCTGGTGCTGACAAGGGCAGGGTGCTGGGGATGCAGGAACACACCTGACTTCCCAAGGATTTTCAGTAGCCAACCTGCAGGTAGTTAGCAGCTGATGAGATTTTTCAAAGTGTCTGCCTTTGGATGGCTAAAGGTTTCCGACAGCACAGTCTGAAGGTCAGTTTCTGGGTGTAGGCAGCGCCAGGGCTCTGGCAGCGGCGTGGGCACTCTCAGTCCCAGATGAGCCTCCTACCAGGAGGAGCTGGGTGACATGCCCGGTGCTCAGTCTGCAGCTCTCCTTGCCCTGCCAGGCGTTGCCTTGGCCCTGAACAGCCAAGTTCATCTAAGACGGAGAGAAAGCCTCTGCTGAGCTGGGTCATTCACATAAAAGAAACTCCCAGTCCCAGACAGTTAAGATTCTGTCAGCAAAAGACTTGGCAGGTGGGTGCTTTGTTTTCATATACTTCTACGTGCTTTAAAGATAATGTCTTTTCCTATCAGGACTTGCTAGGTCTGACTGGAGACAGCTTGACCTGCAGCTGAAAATTGTGTTTGGCACTCCTGACCCCAGCCCAGAGCATTGCATGGGATGCACTGCCAGGAGGGGGCACGGGGGTCCTGTGGCTTGAGGGCACCTCAAGTTCAGGCTGTGGTGGAACTGGCTCACCACTCGCTTCCCCTAGTTCTCCTCGGGGAAGATGAGAGCCCCCAGCTCTGCAGCCCCTGCTCTGCGCTGGCCTGGCTGGAGGCTGTCCCCAAGCAGGGCAGCTAGGAGAGGGATGTCCCTTTTGCAACCTGCCACTAGCAATGCGGTGGCTGTGCTGCTAGAGGAGGCCCAGGGGGTTAGGCACGGTGGTTTCTGTTTGCCCGGGCCACCCACAGGCAATCCCAGCTCATGCTGCAGTGTCCGACAGCTCCTTGTGCTGACAAAGCAGCAGGAACCCTTCGGGGCAGCGAGGGGCTGGATGCCATGGTGCCAGCTCTGAGCCCTGTGGCACCTGGGGACAGGGGTTGACCAGTCGCAAGGTTTTCAGAGCAGTTTCTTTCCTGTGCATGGTGTTCAGTGACACCTCTTCCAGGCTCTTCCTTGCAACTGAGTTCTTCTGTCTTTTTTTAGTTGTTTTGTTGTTGGTGGGTTTTTTTTTCAAATGAATGCTGATGCACTGGTGGAATAATGTGACTTCAGGCACTAACATTTTAAGGAAAAAAAAAAACCTCTACGCTTTGCATGATAGCCAGCAAAATCCCAGCACTTAGAAACACTAATGCTCAGGGACTCGGGACTTGGTTTAGTGCGGTTCATTTGTTTGTTGTACAGGAATGCGTCCCCACAACTGTGTCACGATGACAAGCAGCAATAAGCTATCGCTATGTTACTGTCCTAGCAGCAGCGAAGGTTGGCCAGGTTAATGAAAGCAGCCAGAAAGGCATGCTACACTGAACGGCATCCATAAATGTGGTTAAATAGTTGGAGAGCATGTTTTACCTGTGTGCATCATATTTTCTTAGCACTTCAAATGTGGCAGTAGGTACTGAGGCTTGTCATTAGTATGCCAGAGGATATTCAGGGCAAAAGAGAGGAACCCGGTCTGTGGGAGGGACAAGTACATTTCCAGCCCCTGGTAACAAAAATAAAACCTCCCTCAAAGGTCTGGTGTTTGGTATCCAAGCAACACAGAAGACAGGGACTTCAAAATTAGAGCATGTTCCCCATATTTCCTTAGCGTGTCCAGCTGATCAATGCTTACAGCGAGTACCAGTGCTGCCGGTGGCAGTGGCGTGGGTCGGGCTGAGCTTTGCACCTCCGTGAGAGCTCAACCTCGGTCATGGGAGGGTGATGAGGCAGCATTGCCGGAGCTCACATGTGGCCTGCAGGGTAAATGGGCTGAGAATTTCTAAATATGTTTGTTCTTGGTTAAATTAATTCATAAAATGAACTTTGACAATTGATGCCAGACTTCTTAATTAGCCCCAAACTACCTTAATAACAAAGTAACCCAGATGCTTCTGCATCCTTTAGAGTTAAGTTCTCCATGATCTTGTGCTTAATGTGTCTTGTTGGCTAATGACTCCCTGGTGTATAGCACATTACCAGACATACGCCGGTGCTCCGTGAATTATACTGTATCCAGAGCAAAGGGTCTAATCCCTAGCTAGACACAGGGTTCCCATTTACGTCAGCAGGAATTGGCTCTTGGACGTGCTGTTTCTCAATATCTTCTGAGAAAAGGCAATTCCCAGGAGAGGCCAAATGAGTCTGGGCGGCCCAAGTGGTATTTCACTGGTCTTCTCTGACATGGTCCTGGGAAGGGAAGGGCTGGTGCTGCAGCTACAGCTGCCTGAGAGGTAGTGTCAGCCCTAGCAGCAGTGCAGGTGAATTTTAGCTTGGGAAGACAGAAGTAGCTGAGCTGGACTTAATAAAATACATGATGTGCTGGGGGTTTGCCTATGCCAGCTCTGATGTGCCCGCTTCCAGAAACAGGCCAGCACTGACATGCACAGCTATTTACCTGCCTGCTACAGCACCACAGGAGCAGGACTTCTCATCTTCCCCCTTGTTCACTGTAGTAGCCAGCAGTCCTTTAGAATCTACATTTTATGAATCTAAACCCAGCTCTGTGTTGATTTGTTCCCTCCCAGGTGTGGTGCCAACAGGGAGCGTTGTGTAGTGGACTCGTGGGGCACCGGCAGCCTCCTGCTCGCACACAGAGCTCACTTCGCCCTCTCGTCCTCGCACAGTCCAAAAGCCACACAGACCTATTCACGCTGCCTGCTTTCGTGAGCTCCTGCTTTTGTGAGCTCCTGCCTTTTGCCCTCATGAGCTCAGCAGCATGGCTTGAGACAGTTTATGACCTCTTTCTGTCCTCTTGCCCCAAATTTTAGAGCTGGCTTATTAAGGCTACCTGCGCTCTCCTAACGAGCACTACATACTTGCAGTAGCTACCAGAAGCTCTAACTTGCTGGCAGGTAGAGCTGAGCCTTTCTTTGGCTAAGAATGAAATAAAAGCCTTGGGGCTGAGTCTCTCCTCCTCATCCAGGCCGTGTCCCTGAAGCAGTGAGTGCTCCTGCACTGGCATTTGCTCAGGCAGCGCCAGGAGCTTTCAGCTTCTTGCCAACATGAGACAGTTCACACATGCACAACCTTCCCAGTGACTGAAGAACAGGGCTCAGTCCGTATAGCACAGGTATTTTAGCCTGAAGATTTAAATTCTATTATAGCGTTTGTTAGTCTTTGTCTATTGTCTCCTTACCTTTAAACACTAATGGATCCTAGACTGCGTGGCACCTTAATTTAAATCATATCCATAGCAAAACCTAGTAACACTGAGCTCATTCATGTGCAGAAGTCCTTCAGTCTTGCAGGGTTGCTCCATTGCTCGTTAGGACAGAACGGGACAGCTTGTCACTGACTTGCCTGTACTGGGATGGGGTCGGTAAAGCTGGAGGGCCAAACCCTGCTGCCAGCAGCTGGGGAGTATCTGTGTTGCTTTGGTTCCTGTCTCCTGTGATGTACCAAAACAGATTTGTTTTGCTTTGAAGCAAAGGCATTGTTAATCTCACCTAGGCTGAAGTCAGATGAGGAGTATCTTAATTTTATTATTACTAAATAAACATTGCACTGGTGGCAGGGCTCTGCCAGCCGTCATGTCTCTGACAGGCCCAGCATGGTCCAGCTGGTTTGCTTTGCGGTAGAGCTTCCTACCAAGCTGGTTTCGCTAACCCTGAGAGCCGAGGACTCTCAAGGTACGCTCGTATCACTGACATCGGGAGCAGAGAAATGCAATAGCTTGCTGCAGGCCACAGGGCACGACCTGACACCTTGCTCTGGACGCGTGCTCAGTGCTATCCCCCAGCTGAGCCAAGACGAGGGGCACCAGGCCTGGGGCTGATGGACACACACACAGACACAGACACAGAGCTGACAGAGGGATGATCGCGCCACAGAGTGAAGCAAACTTGACAAGTGAGTTAGCAGGACGGGGCGGCTAGGCACAGAGATGAGGTTTGTAAAGGAGAAGCGATATCTTGTTGTCTGTCTATTTCTTAACCTGAATTTCTCTTTTTGTCTCCCATACTAGATAGCGGGGGCAGCTGGGATTGCAGCTATTTTGCAAGTCCCGCTATTTCACCGGGAGTATTTCATATATACCAGGATCTGCCTTTGTACTGTAACCCAGCACAAGAAAATGCCTCATCTTTCATTGCATCGCTCTAATTCTAAATTAATGGCACTGCCCAGCAGGATGCACACAGCAGCAATGGCACGTTCTTGAATGTCAATGTTAAGACCTATTTATTCTCTATTGTTTTTTATTATTATTATTTTTAAAGCAAGACTGGCGCTGTACCTTGCAGCAGGCTGGCAAACCCCAGCCAGGGTCACAGACATGGGAGACTCGTGGTTACAACTCTCATGCCAACCTTGTTCTCCCTGTGTAGCGCCTGCTCCATCACCGTCTCCTGTTTTCTCCAGCCTAGGGGAGAGGAGCAGCAAAGGGGGGGGAAAAAAAAAGTAAAGCAAAAGCGAGGCTCAAATGGAGGCTTGTCCCCCCTGTGGAAACCCAAGCATTCCCCACTAGCAGGAGCAGCCTCCTCCCAGTCTTAATGGCAGAGGGAATACGAAGAAGTCGGTTTCTCCTAGTGCTGGATAGCCCCAGAAACTGGAGCTCTCAGGCGACATATGCACATGCGCTGCACTGATGCAGTTCTAAGCCTGCTGGAAATGTTTTGCATTCAAACATACGGTGTTTGGTGTTGACGAAAGCCCCCGGGTCACTAACCCTGTAGCTGGCCCAGCAGGCCAAGTACCAGCAGAAGGTCCTGCTTGCAGAGCCGACTCATCGCGGCTGCATGAATGGGTCAGCGGGGCAGGCGGAGCGGGATTAAAACATAGCTCCTTAGGAATTAGGGGGAGGGAGGAAAAGGATTGCCACCTCAGATTAAATACTGCAGTAAATGACAACTAGAAGCTTTTACAGGAAAGCCTTCGGTATTGAGCAGGTTTTTATCTCTGTCCTGCCCGTGATTTGTGGATGCAATGGTCTGGATGCACCCAGAGCACAAGCGTCGGGTGACTGTGCTGGATGCTTCAAGGATCTTTCTTACCCCCTGCCCCTTGTCATCCCCACCCCCACTCCCTTCCTGCAGAGGTTCAGCTGTAATTAGCCTAAGAGAGCTAACAACTCTAACACTCCTACACCACTCCTGTTTTGCAGATTATATGAAAGAATCTGTGTGCAGCTCCAGCACTTGTTCTCTGAACAGCAGTGAAAACCCATATGCCACCATTAAAGACCCCCCCATTTTAACATGCAAACACTCCGAGAGCAGCTACGTGGAAATGAAATCACCTGGTCACAGGGAGTCCCCATATTCAGAAATGCCAACTTCATCAACAGCCAATAAAAACATCTACGAAGTTGGTAAGTGGGGCGAGCGGCAGGAGGTCTGTTCCTACAGTTGGTGTTTTTGTTGCAGATGCCGATTATTCTTTTTCGTTTCCTGACACAAGTAGCATGGACTTGGCACGGTGCGGGGAGGTGCTGGCTCGGGGAGAAGGCCCGTGCATTAGTGTGTTGGTCTGGGAAGCTGAGCCCTCGGTGGGAGCTTGTGCTGTGGTGGTGGATGTGAGCGTGGTACAGCACCGAATTGCTCCTCCGGCCCTGGCAGCAGAGGGCTGCAGTCCCCTCCTCGTGCTCTCCTTTTAAACTGCTGCAAAGTCCCAATGCAGGATTCTGAAAGTGCAGAAGTGTTGGTCTTTTGAAGACATTATCTGCAGGGCTGAAGGAACTACCTGCCCTTGGATCTGTTCGGTGTTTTCCTCCCTGGTCAGCCCCACGCATTGCCTTGTGCGCTGCCAGTAAAGCTGTGAGGGGAAGAGATGGTTTGGGAAGCTGATGTTCTGTGCTTGTGACAAAATGAACGAGTAACTCATTTTGGGAGTGCTGCTAGTTACCATAACTGCATTTTCCTTGCTTCCCCAGAGCCCACTGTCAGTGTGGTCCAAGACGCCCGCGCTCGGAGTGCCAGTTACCTCCAAAATCCATACGACCTGCCTAGGAACAGTCACATTCCTAGTCACTATGACCTCCTCCCCGTAAGGCACAGCCCGACGCACGGGCCATCTTGGGACAAGCAGTCTTAAAAGGGATGAACTTCATTGTGCACTGTGCTGCAAACACACGCTCTGAGGAAGCAAAAGAGAAGACAATCCTTTTCTGCGCTGCAGGATGCTGACGGGATTTCAGACTGTCTTACGCAAGGACCTAATGTAACACAACATCTGCCTGGGCCAACTGCTGCTGCATGATGTTATTTATAAAGACATTTTTATATGGGTAACAGGAACTAACGAGAACCTCCTCCACGTGTGACTGGAGTACATCACCCCAGGAAGGTGGCTACATACTCCAGGCAAAAACTCTGTGGCGTGTATTCTAACCCTGGCTTTGCTGTAAAATAAAACACAAAAACATGCTAAGTAGACGGACTTATACTACCAACTGCATCAAGAAACCTTTTACTGTTAGGAACAAAGTGACTAGGAATTCACTGGAATATATTTTCATCTTTGTCATGGAAATGGACATTTTTTCTGAATGAAAGCAGGGAAACTTGTCATTTCACTGTCTGGAAACCTCATTTACTGCCATCACCATGTGCAACCTGTGCAGCTCACACTTGGTAATGAGCACTGAGATTTTCATCCTTATATTCAGTACCAGGGTATTTCAGTTGAAGCGTATTAGCACAGACACATTCTGTACAGTTTTTTAAAATGTAACATCTTGGCAAACATCCACTGATCTCTGCTAATGACTTGAGTTTCAACAGTGAGTCTCACAGCCAACCTACCACACTTTTAAAAAGCTATAAAGTATTTTGATTGGCACAGATAGGCATTAATTTTCCTTATACAGCTTTTATTTTTTTAGATAATTCCACCAGCTTTATCAGGCAGTGTAAACCGATGCACCTTCACTCCCGGCCCGGGGACACAGCCGGTTTGCACAGACTAACCCTGGTTTGGTTTCCCTTTCCTAAAGCTAAGACACGTCTGCTCATCTTTACAAACCATCTCATCACGATTCGCTTAACAGCATGCCGTTTGTGATACCCTTTGATTTGATGTGCATTACCATGTAGTGCAACTTTATCCGTTGATGATTCTACCTGAAATGTCATTAAATTGAGCTGAAACTGGGTTTTCTTTTTCAGCACCTGTTTGTGAACTAATTATCAAGGGGTTGGCCCATGGTAAAGTTTTGGACTAAGCCACCATGAGTATTTTTTTTTAATGATCTTTATTGACCTAGATAGTAGAATACTTGCCGTTAAGCAGTTCCTTGTAGATTTTGAGCATGAAATAGTATTGATTCTAAGTACGTAATTTTATTAGGCAAATGTGGAAGCAGCAAGTTGATTTCCTCTTAAATATATAAAAAAAAATAATTCTGTTGCACATTCATCACTTTGATGGAAGTAGAAGAGAATGAAACCAGCATCAATCTGTTTGCTCTAAGCATGATCATTCGTGTAACCTGCTGGTCTAGGGGACGGGGACAAGGAGCCTTCCAGCTCGGAAGCAGCAGCTTGATGCTGGCTCAGAGTCAGACCAGGCATCAGATCACTCGGAGCACCCTGATGGGGCCGAGCCCGTGTCCCGGCAGACGGGCTCAGCCCTCACCTCTGGGATGGAAACCCCTCACACAGTGGTACTGAGCCACCCGCAACCTGCACAGCACCCCTGGGTGCACCACTGCAACACGCTCGTGTATCAGGCTGCGGGGAGCCCCGGCGCGGTGCTGCAGAAGGAGCTGGGACCCCAGCGGGTGGTCGGCTCGGCTCTGAACCCCACTGTGCAAACCAGTTCTGCAGTGAGGCAGCTGAGCTGAGCCCAGAGATGCCCCAGGCTTCCAGAGCAGCAGATTTTCATGTTGCAGGATAATGCATAAGTAGTTACATGAATGCTGCATGTGTGCATGGGGCCAATGACTGATCAGCAATAGTAATTTTATTTTCCAGGAAAGCCTTATTTGAGATGTAAGTAGACAATTATTTTGTAGGGCCAGTAGAAATATATTTTATGTACCTGAATAGAAAGACTTACCTCAAATCTATCAAGAGAAAGGCAGTTTGGTAAGGAATACTCTCGTTAGAGACCTACCTTGACACCTAGCACAAGCAGTCTCAGCTGCCGGCCTGACCAATCTTTGTGTGTGTTGCTGTAAAGCTTCCGATGAGACTCCAGAGAGCAGAGTTGTGCTCAGTTGGGGTTTTTTTCAAAGCTGGATTTTCAAACCAAATGCAACAGTGTGCACAGAGCTTAACAGGAAAAAAACAAAACAAAACCAACAAAAAAGTACCTTCTTGTATATTAGCATTAGCTTAGGAAATAGGCACCAAAATGGCAATACTTTTTTAAGGCAAGACAGATTTGTAATATATTTGTTCACTGTGCAAAGGTATTCACCTTGTACAAAATAAATTGAACTTCTCTCAGTGTGTATTTTCTGAAACGTACTCATTTGCAGACTTAAACAGGTCAGAGTCCTCCAGGCGACGTGGCTGGTCACAAAGGGGCTGCCCCCTCAACAAAAAAAAAAAAACAAACAGGAGGCATCAGGTTTACAAGCCAGAAGTCACAGGATTTCTCAGAAACCACAATGTTGTAATTCAGACTGTAATTTGGAGTTCATTTCAAGTAACGCCTAAGTTTAAAACAAAACGTAACTGGCTCTGTACGTATCCTTCTTACAATTCCTCAACAGTTTAACCTTAGCGGGTCTGAGCAAGAGACCTCGATGATGCACAAACCCAGCCGGACCAGATCCTGCACACCTACAAAGAGCAATCTGCAGCAAGTACCAGCACCAGGTCTCTCTCCGATTTCCACGCGATGCAATTCAGCGCGTGTCAGGACAGCCTCTGTGCCACTAGCGGGTCGTCTTGCCTTCAGGTGGGCGCTGGAGGGTACAGGCCAGCACAGCGTACCCTACTGCCCCTGCAGTGATGAGCCAGGACACATGGCAGCCACCTCAGCAGGTTTGACAGCACTCCCAGGAAGCCTAATCAATAAATCACGAGCATAGATTTGCAGCAGAAACACCTTCAGAATTAATGACTCCCAGGCAATGCAGCTGACTGCTACATGCTGAAGCTTTTCCAATATTTGTGCTTCATATTTCCAAAAATCTTGTTAACTAAAGCCCAGCATGTAATCTTCTTATTTGACAAGCCATACTCAATAAGCTATTTAAAGCTGGAAATTCATCAGGTTTGAACTGATAGAATAAGTAATTCTAGCTTAATAAAAATGTCTTTAAATCAGAACAACTCCATGTCCTTTCTGCTTAAGAGTCAGAACCTCAACTCCCATCAAATACAAGAACCACTGATGCTTGCTGAACAGCTTCAGAATTGTTAAGGTTGTGACTATTCAAATATGTAAATGACAGCAAAAGCTTTTTGGCAAGTAAAGCTCATTTTGCAGCATTATAGAGAGTTCCCAGAAACTCCAAAAGCTCATTTCAGGGCCCAAAAGCAATATCTGTTATAATCAGTTGTCTCTTATTAGCAGAAAAGAGACACTTCAGTGCAGAAATAACGCCAATTACAGAAGAGAATGATTAATCAGCAGCTGAACAGGAACAATATGCCGTTGGGTCAGTGTTCAGACAGAATAATGTCTTGCATTGTCTCTCCCAAAGCACTTTGTGAAGCACGTTCTTGTCCCAGGAGCGTCACCCAGCCCAGGGCCAGCCAGGATCTGCTGCCGCAGCACTGCAGTGCTTAGTCAGGAAAAAGCAGTATAAAACCATAGAACACGAGGCAAAGGCTTTAATGGGTAAGAAGTTACATCCCTGTATAAACTCTGTTTGATTTTGCTTTAGAAGTCGATGGCTTATGAAGGCTTTACAAACTATTGCATGAAAACATTGTTCTATGTTGCAGCAGTTCGTAAGTACAAAAGCAGATTTTGCACAGCATTTCCACCCAAGGCCTGATGGAAAAAAAGAAATTAAGAGCTCTTACTGTCTCTAACAGCACCCACAGCCATTTCACAGCTGCCCAGGACTTACACACAGCACTCTCTGTTGTGGACCAAAGGAAGAAGCACGTGCAAACTCTGCGTGGGGCAGGGGTGGCGTCGGCCTCCAACAGCCATCTGTGCTCCCACAGCCTTTGTCACGGTTGCATTTGCTGCAGAAGGAAGCAACTTGCATAAAAGCACGTGAAATCCAAACCTGACATGACAGCTAAGTCAAGTTGCCTGCTTACATGAATCAGAAAAGAAAGCGAAGCGAAACTCATCCTGCATTTCCAGTTGACAAATTTAGAACTTGGCTGCTGCGGTAATTTGGTTAATTCCAAAATATGCTCTGGTCTGGTTAGAGAAAATGCTGTGGGAACAACTCCCACAGTGAGCAAGGGCCCAGCCTGACGCCTTGTCCTTACGCTCTCCTGCAATACCAAGAGGCCCTACATAGCCTTTGTCCCCAGAGCCACCACACGTGCGGGGGCAGCTGCTGCTGGGGACACTGGCAGTCTGGCGCCTGAGCACCACCTCTTCAGCAGGACCCACAGCAGGATCACAAAGCCATAATAATTTGCTGTAGAAAGCAATACCTTGCTGTCCACAGAAGTTTCTTACTGGTGACAATATGGACAAGAAAACCCAGACAGGTTTGTAAAAGCTATTCAGAGGTTTCACTGGAGTGAACCCACAGACCTCTCAGAGTCCAAGAGCTCCCTGACACTGCCAAACCGTCATGGCTATGAACTGCAGCAGCCCCAAAAAGCTGCAGGCCTGGTCTGAATAACGAAGGCAACTGTCATGTAACACGACCCTTTCGGTTCCTTTTCTGGGTGTACTTCCACTTCAGCATCTTCTCAGAACCAGTTCAAAGAAGCTTACTAGCTTCCAGCACATAAAAACCTTCACGTCAGTTCCCAGTTCTCCCAAAAAACCGCACCCAACACCACACTGAGTTGTCCCCTGTAATTCTTTATTAGAATCATGGATGAATAGATTTTAAATCAATCTAAAAAAATAATGAATCAAGGTACAGTACATGCATAAAATACAAAGTAATTTACAAACAGATCAAAATAGCATCTTCAGAACTAATACCAGGAGGAGAAATGGATTTAAAAAAAAAAAAAAAAACCACAAAAAACAAGTGACCGACTACAGCAATGCCTTCTGTGTGCCTTACACATCATGAGCACCGCAAGACAGAAAGGTTGGGTATGAAACGCAGCTGGTAGTGCCTACCCAGATCTGGATGTTCCAAGTGGGTCATATCAGAGTTTGAGAAACTTCCCCTACAAGCAATTAGTTCCCTGTAATTGTATAAATAACTGCAGCCATTTATACAACAAACAGCTCTTTTAAATACCGTAGAAATTCAGCACCTATAGCCCCTAAATCTCAGTACTAACGATGCGTTTCGGAATAGCACACAGCGAGTGATATGCAGTGAGCGATATGCAGTGAGCGCAGTGACAGAAGGCACAGTTCATGTATCCCTGAACAAGCAAATCGAACAGATGATTTGTACTGAGCAACAGTCCACAGAGGGAACGCATCCAGTAAGAAAACTACTCCAGATGTTTCTCTTAAGGAACATATAACAAACCACTGGAATAGTTTAAAAATCCTGGATGAAACAGAACTGGAGACTAAGACGAGGTTGTGGAAGTTATTGATTCATCAACTCAAGCATTTGAATAAGCATGTAATACGTGACAACACCCTTCAAGTCTGTGGACCATGAAAGAAAAAAGGCATCTTCAAATCCTGATACCACCAGCACTGCGGGGGCCAAGTCTCGGGCAGCACAAAAACACGCTGCAAGTTCCAGTGATGGAGTGACCCTTCATCAGTTAAGACTGCTCGTGCTTTTCTTCATGCACAAGAGGCACCTCAGTGGGAGTGCCACCAGCGTCTCCCTGGCCAGCCTCCCAGCAGCTCTGCCTCACATTACAACCTCTGCAGCAGGTGCCAAACCACAACAGCTCCTTCACAGGTAGCAAGAACCCTGCTGCTATGTTCACAAGAAATTCTTTTTCTCCCCCATAATATTCCATAAAAAAAAAAATCCTTAACTTGACAATCTGAAGATATAGCCAAAAACATTTAACTTACATTAAAATTGCACTTCAGAGCAATGGGCATTTCATCAAGCTTTAGATGCAGTATACAACACCTTAAGACAAGGAAAGATTATCCTGCCCAGAGATATTTTCCTAGTTCAACCAACAGTAACTGTTTTGCGAGGAGCAGAATAACGTCTTCAAGTGCTCACTAAAGGTGTCTGTGCTCTGACTAGCAGGCATCACGTTGGAAAGAGATCAGTTCAGTTCCAAACAATTTACTGAACCAAAACCGACAAGTCAGTGTTGGAAAAATACTGCAGCCACATAGAAGTAATAGATTCATTAACACTGAAATCAAAGTGTTTAAGACATGGAAAAATTCAGATGAAATAAGCAGAAACTAAAAACAAGAAAGTAACCACAAGAATTACAAATATATTTAAATCTCGGACCTGGGGAATATACACAGCCTTTTAGGAAAGAATGAACAATTCTATATATTCTGACAGCACTGCATCTTTGGTTTGTTTTCAGTGGTTGGAGGGACGTGAATGGGAACCACGTTGTTGCTTGGAGACATATCGTTTTCACGTCTGTCAGACATTTGCTTCTGGGAAACAATACGATAGATCTCTGGAAGATGAGAAAGATCTAGTCATTACACGTACACCAGCAAAACACCATCAGAAAGTTAAAACTGGGGGAAACCAAGCATAAATTATATAAAGATTTCCCACAGTTTTGAAACTATATTGGTAGCGCACAGAAGGTTTCACAAGAAGTTCAATTGTGATGCTTTCTATATTCAGAATATAAAATATGTGTTTGCAAAAGAAATGAGGTTTTTAACAACTGTTTTACTTCCCTTGAGATAAGAGTTGGTAAACAGGCAGAATTCACAGGGGTTTTTTACTAGGAATCATAAACTATGTGCCCCGTCAATTCCTTCTCATGGTTCTTAAGGCTCCAAGGACAGTGGTCACGTGCTTGCTGACGTACCCATGGACAACAGCAAGATTAAAAACAGCCACTCAGAATTTCTGATAGGACTGCAAGGGCCATTGCTTCCCTCTTGGCATGCCTATCACATACAATACCTCACCTATCACCCAAATGGTTTTAAATCTTCAGAAAAGGTTGACTGGGGCCCAAAAGGGGAGACTCAGCACCTTAAGCAGCACACAAATCCTTTAATGAATTTGTTGCTGTGTTAGCATAGCTAAAATTCAAAACTATAGAAAAGAAATATGGACTCCAGATGAAAAAATTGCAGCATCAACTGGAAAGCATGGGTTAAACTCCTGTGCCTTCCCCAGCAGGCACCCACTGGGGAATGCCTTTGTTAGTGGTTGATGGCACTCACTGTACATAAACTCAGAGTAACTACAAAAGCACTTATTTCAGCTGCACAGAAGAAAAAGTACAGCATACATAGTAGCACTTCACCCCCAGAAAGGAAATCAAGGACACCAAAAATAGAACACTGCAAACTCACTTGCAAATTTGACTTTTAAAACCAGTAAAGTTAAAAAAAAAAACACCAACAACAACAGGCTCACTAAACCTCAGTTTAACAAACAAGTTTGAAAGCGTTTCAGATTCAGCAAAGAGCCGACCCCGAAATGACAACATCGCGTATTTTACTTTGCACAACAGAAAAGCGTGCTGGCAACAAACACAGCAGCACTGCCAAGCAGCAGAGCCCCGAGAGAAGGCAGTTGATGCCCACACCCGATTTGCACACTCCAGCTCACTGCCCTGCCGTAAGGCACCGGGTAAGCCCAGGCTGCAGAGTGTCTGCACTTCACTCCTCGCAGAGGGAAGCAGGGATGAGCACAGCTCGCAAACAGCTCTGGCAAAACAAAGGTCCAAGTTCTTCTGAAGTCTCTTATCAGCCTGAATAACGACTGTCCAAACACACACCTCTCCTGACCCCAACACAAGACGCATCTTTTCCACCAGAAATTTTGTCATTAGTGAGTAGCCTTTGTTCAGAATTTTGATGAGCTGCTGCTGCTTAGCGCACATTCTGACACCGTTTCAGTACTGGAAATTGAGCAAGCAGCCTAGTGCAGAGAGGTCCTCTTTGCTGCCAAGGGCTGAGCACACAGCTAAGCGCCTGCTTTTATGACAACGGGAAGAGATGGCACCGAGGAGCTGAAAAGGGTCCTTGCCAAACAGGGCTTGAAAACCTCAGCCTTGATGCAGCGAGCCTGCACTGATTTAAGCTGCCAACACAGAGGCCAAGTGCTCCCCAGGAAAAGTAGCAGCAGGGCTGCAAGCGTCCACGGGGCTGTTGGCAAAATAAAAATCTGTCACGTAAATACTGTGCTGTATCTACAGGCTATAGAAGCAACACCAACCTTTGCAAGCGGCGCTTTGAAGGAATCTGCCTGCCGGGCCTCCAACTGACCGCTCAGACTCAGACAGGGCTAAACCGTTCAGGAAAATGGATGGGATGCTACATACACGTTCAGTTACAGATAAAGCCACTGAGGCAACCAAGAGCTGCACACATAAAAGGATTTTCTGATTTCACCCTTTCTCGAGTTCACTCTTCTTTCCAACAGTCTTACACATAAACAACTTCACAAGTTAAATGAATCCCATGAAATCAGATCTTTAAAGCCACCTGCAACCCCGTGTGGGAATTTGCAGATAAAGATCAGCTTCACCCTGTGGCAGGCCACTCAGCAAGGCTCGGCAGAGCGCTGGGGTGCAGAGGTGGGAGGAGCACAGCTGGAAAAGACCTACCCTGCGTTCTTCAAGTTTTCTGATCCACTGCCCTGCC
The DNA here is from genome assembly GCF_015220075.1 of Falco rusticolus. Lineage (NCBI taxonomy): Eukaryota > Metazoa > Chordata > Aves > Falconiformes > Falconidae > Falco > Falco rusticolus. The sequence goes on from NC_051193.1 coordinate 5,910,312, forward strand.
CCAGCACAGGGCAGACAGCCGGCTTACCCCCAAGTGCAGAACACTGCCCGCTCCCAGTCATTGGCAGAAAGCTCTCACCACCTCCATTACCAGAAACTCTCCAGTAGCACTTTCAGCAGCAATTCTCAATTTTCCAGAGAACTTCCTGAACAAGTTCATACTCGTCCCTAACATGAGCTGTCACACACTTCCTCCAGCCCTATGAGCAAGGAATCTGAACAGTGCCCTCTGTGTAACACCCTCACCTTACAGCAGCCCTGAAGCCTTAAAAACAATCCTAACAGCACCGATTTCTCTGCCGATGAAGGGTCTATCCCCTCTGACTTGGGAAGGCATTTCCATGTCCCCACTTCCACCACCTCCCCAGCAACCCTGCCAGGACATGTAGCAGCTGTGCTGCTTTAACCAACTCACAGCAAGCCCCAAGGAGTTGCTTGCTGCTGCTTCTCCCTCCTCTGCAGCGCAAACCTTTGCGCAGCCACGTTGTACTGCCCTAAAAGCCTAAATGGCTAAAACCTGCATTTCCCTGGAGCAGCTGCATGCTCCTTCACCACACAGCTGTGCTGGTGTGAAAGGGGAGGCGGGAACAGCTTAAACCTGCTCTCACTGGAGCGAACTGCCCAGAGGCATACACAGAAACTGGTCTGCACAGAGGAACGCCAGGCTAATGAAGACATGCACTTTTTAATGAAGACACTACATTTTATGCTCTGCTCAGTAACTGAATGAGACCTTATTAAGAACACATTCACAGAATGCATCACTGCATAATTGGTAACTGTGTGAGACAGGCCTTGCACTGTAAAGACGGCTGGGAAAAAGTGACACTGCTGCCTAGGAGGAGCTTGACCAGACCCTGTCCGCTCAGCCTGCACTAGCGTTTCATTCATTCTCAGGTGTACAGAGCTAACAAACGAGGAAATCCCTAGGTTTTTTGATGTTAATGCTCTGTGATTGTGTTTCCTTGGAGATGGGATTCCTTAGAGATGAAACCACGGCAGAAGGCAGTGCAGGAATAGAGACAGTACAGAGCCAGGCAGGGAACAGAAGCAGACTCCAGTTTACTTTAAGGATGGTTTATCCTGCTGTGAATGCTCTGAGTAGCTAGGATTATAATACCAGTCTCTCCTACTTGCCAGATGATACAAAGCAGCTTTGTGTGCACAACAATCAGCCCTTAGAGTCTAGACATCTTGCAACAGAAGAATTTGGACAGGGACCATTACTCTAAGCCACAGAAGGAAAAGGTCCCCAAAACCTCATCTGGAATCCACAGCAGGACAGGAAGCCCACTAGATCCAAGACATACCCCCCCTCTAAAAGTCCTCTGTAATACAGGTAGAGGCAAGAAAAGCTTCCTCCCCCTTCTTCCACCTGTACAGTGGAAGTGTAACAGCAGAACACACACTTAGGCTTTTCTAACTATAATGGGTTCGTATTTCCTATGCCCAAAGCCATCCATTCAAAGTGGCTTAACCTGAGAATCTAGGTGTGGACAAGCTTAACACAGACCCTGCTACACCTCCAAGGGAAGTACTCTTACAAGTTTCCAACACTGTCCCAACCAGACCAGCTTCAGTAGGGCTGCAGGAGAAAGGAGTTTTGCTACAGACCTTAGTTGTGACACCCTGTATCAGGGGAGATCTAAGCAGCTGTGTGAAAGGCACTGGGAGCAGCCTGGGATGTCTCCGTGGTGCAGCTCCCAGCACTGCAAATACTAGCAGAGCTGGTGCGGCAGCGTGCCCTGCCCCTCCTTCTGCCAGCCACCTCCGCCCACAGCCTGTGGGCAAAAAAGCCTGTTGGCTTTACCAGCTTCCTTCTTCAAAGGACAGTGAGCATTCCACCTGCAGGCACTATGCTTGGAGGCAGCCTGGCCAAATACACGCGCTCCATGATTCTGCAGGGTCACTCCGAAAATGACATTCCGCAGATGACTGCTCCCCTCTTTCCTCCAAAGCAAATCATTAACAGAAAAAGCCAGCTGTGAAGTGTTATCAAGAAGTCTATTGGCAGAACATTCGTCCTTAGCATGCCAGTCACAGCCGAGATGGAGCCAACCTGCTGTTAATGCATTATTTACTTCATCTTTATCTCCCTGAAACAGGAGCTCCTGTCTGGAGTGAGCCACATGCCCACTAATCAGCAGAAGTGTTTCTTCCAGCAGAGTTGAACCAAACCCTCCTAAACAAGGATCCTGTCCGCAAACCCAGGAGCTCTTTACCCAAAATACTGCCACAGCAACACACAGGGAACATTGACGTTTGTGGAAAAGCAACAGCCTCAGCAATCTGTCAGAGTCCACCAAGGGCAAGTTTTAATCACTTGTTCTTCCGTTACAGACTGCTCCCCTTACAGAAAAATTCATCCAGGGGAAAATAAAAAAAAAAAAACAACAAACCTCCACAAATTAAAATCCCAAGTAACTTCTGGAATAAAAGGTACTAGTGGAAGCATGCGAGAAGAGATAAAGAAACAGCCTAGCCTGTGCCCAAGAGGTGAACTGCTTCCCCATGGCAATGGCAGTGTATCATCTGAGGTCACACAGCTCTGCTGAAGTAAAGCACCAGCCCAGGGCATGCAGGAAACTTTCCACCCCTTCAGCCATCACTGTTAGGGAACAGAACGGTCTAACGGGTGATGGGCGCAATTAGGTGACTGGCGTGTATTGACTATGACAGCCACCACTGCCCACCAGCGAAGGGGTAAACAGTGCCTGATATATTTCCAGTTCTGTTTTCTTAGTGCTGTTGCTGCATAAGTACGAAAGTTTATTAACTAACCTTCATCTGAGGGCCCTGATCCCCTCTGAAAACTGAAACAACAAGCAGAGAGGCTGTTTGTTCCACATTACACGCAGCACATTTGGCCAGAACCTGACCTCAAAGTTCAGTCTAGGTGCTCCTGAGAGGAAACAGGTGACAACCAAGGACATATGCATAAATGGAAGACGCTTCAGGTTTTAGCAATTACAAATAAGCAACAAAAATGTCTTTCTCCTGAAATTCCATGCCCAAATTCATGAGCATTTTTGACAGGACTGCCTTTAGGCCCGTGAAGAAAACAGGAAGTCCAGCAGGCACCCCAGATACCATGGTGTTCAGCCACTCCTTAACCATCCACCCTCTTGACGGCATTAGTAATTAATTAGTCATGTAGGGAGTAAATGTATAAGCCAACATCTCTTTTTCTAAAAAAAAAAAAAAAAAATTAAAAAAATTGTGCAATGTTGAATTACAACCAGATGACAACACTGAAGTTAAAAGGGAACCACATGGTGCAGCTAAAGAGGAAACAAACTCAAACTTTTAGTCCCAGCACTGTATGAAGCAACAAGATGACAGGCATCCCCATGCACTGTTTATTCATCTAACACGAACACACTTTTTTGCTAGTATATGGGCAGGAGCACTACTGCTTGGGGATCCACTGCAAAGACCACAATACAACCAGAACCTCTCAGCAGCCTCTTACAACTAATAAGACAACAAACAGATGGACACAGGCAGGTAACACGCCAGCATCCTAACAACTCTCTTCACTGCTAGGGTGCTCATAAAGCATTTCGAACTCCTCAAAAAATTGTACAGAATTTATACTTCTATTACAGTAAATAGCTTCCTCGCTGCCTCCTCACCTGCATGTTCCAGTATGGCTAACAAGTCCTTTTTGATGCATTTTTAATAGAATGTCTAAATTAGCAAGCAAAGAGGAAAAAAAAAACCCCAAAACTAACGAGGTGCCAACGTCACGGCGATGAGATCTGATTAACAGAGACACACAGTTTAGAAAGTGGGGCTGTTCCTCACACCAAGCACATCACGCAGCCCGGCACATGCTACATCAGAAAGGAGGGCGTTTAAAATTGCAACTGGGAAACATGTTGGAGGCACTTGGAGAAAATGGAAACACTGCCTGGCACTTCTAGAACTGAGACATACCAGAACAGAGGAGTCTCTCAGGTGTTTTCAAGACCAAGAGTAGAGATTTAGAGAATCATTTGCCAAAGCAGGGAATGATGACAGCTCAAAAGGCATGCACGCCGCTGTCGTTCCACTATGCCCTGGCTACAGGCAACAGGGTACACAGTAACACAAGTCCCCCGCAAGAACTAGTGATTTCCGTGCCAATTTGTGAATTCCTACCCTATCCTTTATAAGCCATGGTTAAATTAAGGCCCCCCATGTCGTTGTAGTTCAATGTCTCAAGAGTCTTAACAAGTTTTGCATATCTAAAGATGGATTTAAACAAAAAGGAAGTACTTTATCCACAGAGCATAAAAAACACAGCGCACTCTGCAATCACATGTTCCAGAGGCCAAAAGTCCAGCCAGGACTATTAAACGCAACGACAATGACTACCCTGCAGTTCAGGAGTCACTATGTCTCAGACTACCAGTAGCAGTATTGTTCAAAGGAAGGATCTCTACACTTTCATCCCTCTTCCCTTGGCAACTGCTATGGTTACCATTAAAGATGGAAAAAAACTAGATTGACTTCTCCTCTGATAAACAATGGCTGTTTAACTTGCTGCTTGCATGAGCCAATTCTCTCCCGTGGGCACTCCCTATACCATACACAAATGGGAAACTGAAACGAACTCGGGAACGAATCCTTGTTCACTTTGATCTGCCCCAGGTTTCTAGTCAGCCTAGTTCAAGGCTGGCCTTTCAACTGTGACACTTCAAAACTGGACTTCAAATCTTACAGCTGTGAGGAATGATTAAATAGCAAAATCTTAAACACTTTATAGGCAAAGAAATGCCTATTTGCATCATATCTGAGCAGCCTTCTGCCCTTCCCCCTTGAAACACAAAGCACTAGATGACTCACCTGTCAGAATAGTCTGGAAAGCTGCTTCCACATTTGTAGAGTCTAAAGCAGATGTCTCAATAAATGACAAACCATTCTTCTCTGTGTGGACAGAAATGCTATAATTAGAGGGGTACATCACATATCTGTCTTACATCTGGAAGAACTTCTGTTCCAGATTATATGTGCAGTGTTTCTGATGAGATGCACAGGTATCAAGTTGTGGGGTTTTCCCCCTTACGTGATCTGAAAGCAACACCACCACTAGAATTTAGACTGATTCCCGAGCACAGGGGGATCAGCCCAGTGCTGTTTTACTTTGAGGCACATCTCCCCGCGTCACTGAAAGTGAGAATTTGTTGCACTTTCAAGAATTGTGTAATGAAGCTTCCGGGATTTTCTTTAACTTCATCAAGTTTCTCCACCTCCCACCTGCTAGTATGTCATGGCAGCTTATTTTATTTAGCAGGGCTAGCCCTAGCCCCGCCAGGGGAATGAGTGTCTTCCACCTGCAGGCAGGGATCCTCAGCACAGGCCGTAATCTCTGCAAACGCAGCTACAGCAAGCCTTAATGTAAGAAACCCAGCTACACTCCTGAATGAAAGAAATCTGGCCTAAAACAAGGCAAGATTTACAGAAACCAGAATTAATTTTTTTTTCACAGATCATTATGTAACAAGAGTTGGAAAGCCAGTTTAATGGAAGTCTGTTCAGCCATGGGCATCTGCCAAAGGCTCCAGATCAGCTGGTGCAAAGAAGGCAGTATACAAGTAGGTGCACAGCTACCCACCATACAAGAAACTCAAACCTAAAACCATGGGCAGTTTCTGCAAGAGTAGCAATGCATAGGCAAGAGAATAAATCTGGTTTAAAACCTTCAAGTGCCTCTTGCTGATTCTTTACACCACGTCAGCAAGCACATTCTAAAGGCTTCCTTTTTGGCTGAATTATAAAGGGGCAAACATCAGTATGTGACACAGGAACATCACCAGCAGCACTCTTTTTCATTCTACCAGCACACTCACCTGTATCTAAGACAAGGTAGGCAGATTCCCCAGACAGTCAGCATTAGAACATTATTTTGAATTCACCAACCTGCAAAAGCTCTGGCCTCATCTGTAGGGACCGCTCTCAGGTGGCGCAAGTCACTCTTGTTCCCCACAAGCATGATCACAATATTGCTGTCAGCATGGTCTCTCAGCTCTTTCAACCATCGCTCTACATTCTCGTAAGTAAGATGCTTAGCAATGTCATACACCAATAATGCCCCTACAGCTCCGCGATAGTACCTGTGGGTGAAAAGGCACATTAGAGAACCAGCGAGAAACACGATTAGAAGCAGTAAGTTACTGTGCAGTAATGGGAAGTAGCTATTACTAAGACAGCTAAACAAAAAATACCCAGAACCAAGCTACATGGGACTTCAAACAGCCACGTAGAGCATCCAGACCAGGGTTATGCCACAGAACCACCAGAGCAGCCAGGGCAGCTTGGAGTCTAGGGAGTAAGCCAAAGCTTGTGTTTGCGGGGAGAACCCTGCATCCCAAAAATGAAGCTTTGGAATCTGTGGGGAACTACTGTCGCCTTCAACCTCTGACCCACTCCTGAAAAGTCCCCCACCCATCACTGTGGGTGCACGGCCCATAGTGACAGAAAGACTTTAGAATGACTCACTGGATCATAAAAACGTCCACCGGCTCTATTCCCTTTATAAAAGGCCACAGCTGATCTCCTTTCAGACCAGAGAGGCACAATAACACATACAAAAACAAACAGGCTGTGTTCTCCCACCCTGCAATCCCCTCCAGCTTTACTGAAATGCAGCTTTTCCCACGCTGTTCTTTTTCAATTAAAAAAAGTGTGCAAAGTGAGCAGTCTTGCAGTCTTTCCTTGCTGCTACAGGAGGGCTTCTGGTCCTAGCTACCACTGATAAAACCTCCTTAAACACTTGATACTACTTTATCAAGTGCTTGCATTGAAATAAGTCTCTCAAAGGTCTGCATTCTAGGCTTGTCTTGCTTCCAGTTACACATCATGAGAGCACTGAGAAGTAAATCAGTTTGCGCAAGCACACACTGTATCAAGTTTCTGGGCTGAATAGTATTTAACCTTCTTTCCACCATAAGTTGTGGATACTACTCGATAAAATAGAAAAACACCCCCTGTTTGCAGTTTCTGAGGAATCAGAAAGGCCCAGAATTACCCTCCTGGGCAAAAGCTTCTCTGCAGCCATACAAACTATCACTTACGCTGATGTTATAGCTCGGTATCGCTCCTGCCCTGCCGTGTCCCATATCTGAGCCTTTATTGTCTTCCCATCAACTTGAATGCTTCTTGTTGCAAACTCTACTCCAATGGTACTTTTGCTTTCCAAGTTAAACTCATTGCGAGTGAATCGAGACAAAAGGTTGCTCTTGCCTACTCCAGAGTCTCCAATAAGTACAACTACAAGACAAAAAAGGACGTAAGAATCAGATTCCAGATGTAGATAAGACATTGATAATCACCTGCAATAAACATTTATTTTCCAGAATGAAGCATGAAGGAAAACAGTGGCAAAACCACTACCCTTGTCACAGGCCTACTGTCCAAGTCTTGATATTCCTAGAGAAACAGAGCCATCACATTCAGCAGCATTTTGAACAGACATTAGACTTGACTTTTACTTGTTACATTTCAGTCTCCTCTACCCAACATGAAAGAACATTCCTCCTCCAGGAAGAATATGCATGGTTGTCACTCCAAAAGTTGGGAATTGTTTTTCATGTATTTCACATCCTCGAAACAACACTCAAGCTAAAAAAACAAAATGAAAAATCTACACCACGCAACAGAAATCCGTTTTGCTGAAGAAGTCTAAAACATAGGGCAAGCAGCAGACTCTGCCTTCATTTTACACTCTCTATACCTTTGCAGAAAGCAGGTTCCCTAACTGGGGAAAAGGAATAGAAAAGAAAAATTTATGAATAGAAAAAAAGAACCAAACCCATAGAAACCCACAAGACCACCGTCACCCTGATGGACAGTTCAAAATGTTAGCTGAGCTACAGCACTGTGCCCTTCCACAGTCATCCTCTGCTGCTGCAACTACCGGCCATTTTAGGCCAGAGCCTGAAACTGCTCTAAAATGCTGCTGGGCATTGCTAGGCCTCAGAACCACCACGCACTCCCCCTTCGCTAGCTCAGCTTGGCTCATCATGGCACCAGTGCCAGCAAACTAATTGGAAGGATTCAGCTATGCTTGACAAGACATTGACAGAAGGTTTAAAGTCCAGTTCCTACAGGAAAAAAAAAAGCATCGTGAGGATTTGCTGCAATATCCTGTAATGCTGAGTTGAAACGTGCAAGTTTAAGTGTAACTTAAAAACTCACTACCAAGATGCAGGTCACTGGATGAAACATTCACAACCCAGAACCACACCAACAGAAGCCTTTCGGGATGATCCTACGAAGATAAGGTACTGAACTGCTAACAGCAGGAAATCGAAGAAAAAGAGGATAAGTAAGAACCTTGAGAAGGAAGGCTGATAACTTTTACATGTGGCAATGAATCAATGCCAGTCCAAGCAAAAGAATGTACACTCCGACGACAAAAAAAAAAAAAAAAAAAAGGTAGTTGTGGCTATGCTTGTTTTGGAAAAAAACAACCCAACAGAAATATCTACTCAGTAACATACATCACATACTAGTTAAGACACTGCAGCACGGTGTTAAAGATTCTGTGTGGTACAACAGAGGAATGAGTGCACCAAACACTTAAATCGCGTGAGAACCCTCCCCGAGGAGTCTTAGTCTCACAGTGCAAATACTCCCATCTGCTGCTGCACCACACAGCAGCCCTCTGAACGCCATCCTCTATTCAAATAACATAAAACAATTCTGGCAAATGGGATTCTCTCTGACTTTAAGGGCAGAGCAGCACCTTTTAAACACCCTGGACAAAATGAAAATTGCAGCAAATGCTAGCTTCAAACACAGCCTTGTGGAGAATACTTCATCAAAATAAACATCTTTCCAGCTTCCCCTGCCAGCTGACTCAGCACACAGCCGGCCAAGCTGCAGAAGTTGCACAAAGCACAGAGTGGTTCTGTTAACCACTTCTGTTTATGAAGATCACAAGTGCAGGTAGGTGGCAAGCACATGTGCTGAATGCAAACAGGATTCTGCTTTCCTACGTGACAGGTCAGCACTGTTCAGTGTCGGCTGCCCTGACACAGCTGAATAGCCTTGCCGGCACAGAAGATGCTAAACTAATGAATTTGGTGCAGGGGACAGGGCACCTAATTGCATCGTCACCACCTGGCAAACTACCATAGCAAATAAGTTCTTTATACAATTTTGGCAGGTTTAGGCCATGGCTTTAGATGACATCACATTTGTATTCACTGGGACATGTTCTAATTAAGTTCCTAGGAGGCACACCTCAGTCCTGCTATCACCCAGCACTAGCTTTGGCAGCGGCTGAAAACTTCTCTAAACAGGAAAAGCAATACACATACGTAATTTCCTTTTCCCAACAGGATGCACCATATACCTGTCAAGTATTCCACTCAAACGTATTTCTGTTATTCAGTGCATATGTCAAAGCACAGCTTTAAGTCATTTCACAATAGACAGATCATTTTAATTCCACCACCAGGTGTGGGTTTTTTCCTTACCTTGTCTGAATCCCATGCTGCTTATGTTCTGAATGGTTTCCTGCACCAGATTAATATGTCCCAGTTAAAAGTGGAAAATATTAGACTCTCCTCCTTGAAGTCAGCTATTTCTTCTACTTAATTAGGCCAATGCAGCTCCTCTTGAATGCGGACACAAGAACAGCTTGCTGTGTCAGCAGGCACCTATGGCCCCTCACATTTTCTGCATTTCTGCCAGTCTGAGCAAGTATGACCCTTTGAATACAATTATGAACTAAAACAGCTTTAACAGCCAGTCAGACTGTATTATTAATTTTAAGCTTGCTTTCCTTATCAAATTACCTCATTTTGATGCTTTATACCACACAGTGTTCCCAGGTATTATATTCTTAGCATACAAACAGAGCAGGAATGACCCTGGATGTCTGAGTCCTATTCTAACTCCCAGGCAAACAGTTTCTGGGAGGGAAATGACATTATCTAGTTCCACGTTAAAGCTAATTGTTCCTGCACACATACTTTTATTGGGCTTTTCTTCCAGAAGCTCACTCCTAATGGTTAGAAATTGCCTTCTAATTTTCAGAAGAAATTAGCGGTCAGCTGATGGTGGTGTTCATGTGCCAGCACTGTCCATTAGCTTATTAGTTTCTACTCCCAGTGGTGTTTACACTGGGGTATTTACAGAAAGCAACCCCATCTTCTCTCGGCTTTGTTCTACTAGCTAAATAAGCCAAGTCCCCAAATGTTTCCTTATAAACAGACAGTCCATTTCCCCAAACATCCTCCCTAGAAGTTTTTTAATTTCTTTTCCACACAGTGAGAACTGTACACATCATTCTAAGCAAGGTCTCCCTGTGACATATACATGAAATTTACTATTTCCATCTCTACCAGGCATACCTAGAGCTAGAATTACCTTTTCCTGACACCTTGATGGCTCAACCTGGGATCAGACCTAACTGTTCTAGCTTTAAGTTGGCAAATTTTACTTTGCCAAACTCCTGTAAGTCCCCAGGCATAAAATGTTACATCCTGAATCCCACCTGATTTGGGGGATGGTAGTCCTCATAAGCACACGGCCCTTCCAGTGCTGCACTCCGACTTTCTCCTGCACCACTCACCTTGCATCATCAGCAAATTCCTTTACTACATCAGCGCTGCAAGGAGGAAGGTCTACAGGAAACATTCAAGCAAGTTCAGCAACAGGATCTACTCTTGTAAACCTCCATCAATAACCTTCCCTTACAGCAGCAGCGCCTTAGAAAGCTTCACAATCAAGGGAGATTTGTATTGGCACATTGTGGAAATCATGAAAGTGATCTCCTTGCCCCAGGTGACTGCTACTAGGCAGGTCATTCTTACTCGTTTACTGATCAGCGAGTTCAATACTTGCAAGCATTGCTCTTCAAATCAGCGCATTTGACTATCTACAGCATTTACCACCCCAAAAGGTTTAAGACAAGTATTTGGTGGAGGGGGGAAAAAAAATAAAAAAGTATGAAGTCTATGCTACTGCATAAATTTCATTCTGTAACTCCAGTTTTATTTCTGTAGAAGACCAAAATAAGAATTCAATTTCCTAAGTTGCATAAAAAGCAATTTCGAGAACTACATAAAGAAAGGATTATTAATTTTTCACCAACACTCCAGCTCACTCACCCAATTTTTATTTCTGTTAAACCTTTTAGCTGAAGTTTTCAGAAAATACTTTAATTATCTCATGAAGTATATTACAGACAACCTAATCAGGTTGAAAATAGAAAGTCCAGCATCACTAGCTTGTATTGTCTATGATAAAAGTTACTACACAAGTCATACATTACACGATTTAAAACAAGCTCACCAGCACTAGGGAACTACAATGTCTGAAAGGCCTCATCTCTACACTGAGCTCGGCTATTAAGAGGCGCAGCAATGAAGAACCTGGACACGTCTTCACGGCCCCCAGAAGAACCCGCTGACGAACACCTCTTCCTGCCCACTTCAGTTGGAGTTTAAAGGAAACCAGAGTAAGATGACCCGATTCTACATCTTGTAAGTAGCTGCTGACAAACCTAACACGATCATGTCCTATATTAATCTCCCTCCTCACCCGTGCCCCCCTGCTTTATTCACCCACTTCCTGTCGCAGAGAACTGGCATCTCAAAGGCACTTCAGGGTAGGGCTTGTTTACTACCTGTACATACTACACGTAATGCAGAGCTGGGCCTCCAAATGCCTCTGTAGTAAAATGTCTAAACTGGCAGGTTATGGCACAAAAGGGCTCCACATCTAACACAGTGAAGGCAAAGGGCCTGCTACCATTGTAAAAACCAAGGCGTCATGCAACCGCTTTTCCCTACAAATTTCTCTAAACAAAACAAACAAGGAAAAAAATGTGGTTTTTAAAACCCAAAGCAACGAGTTTATTGCATTTCAGAGCATTTCCTCAATATCAAAGGGAAAAGCTGGAGAAAATAACATGCAAAGTAGGAAACAGTCAAAAATGTTTTTCCTAACAATAAGCTGAATGGCACCACAAGTCAGGTCAATATTCAGAAATGAGAAGCTTGACCCCAAATCCAGAGTGTCCAGATGGTCAAGGTGCAGACATAACCTTCTCAAGCTTTGTTCATAGAAAACACAGACGACATCTACAAGTGAGGGTTACTGTGATAACTCTTCATCTACTGCAGGTACATTACTTTAATCAAAGAGAGTAAAAAGTTCCTGCATTTAAGCCAGGCTTAACTTATTAAATAAAGTAATATCCTTATATTGCCATTATATTTCCCTCCCATTAAAATTAGAGCAAAATTCCTACAAACTGGACTTCATAGGTCTTGCATGTCTTCAAACGCAAACAGTAGGCACTGTTCTCAGCTAAACCCCAAAAGTAGTGAAGACTACAAAGACACGTGCAGCTGGACAAGAAAAAATTGCCAGAAGCTGCCTCTTTACAAGCTAGGCTTAGGCTTTAGCCTGTGCTGAAGCGGGCAGGGTCAGGAGAGGGGTAGTTTGTAACAGGTACTCGATTTTATTGTATGGTAACATAGGTGGGCTCAGCTTACACCCACCAGCAAAGGCAGCCTGATTACAACATACAGCTGCTGTCAGTGGCTGACAGGACAAAACCAGGTCTCACAGACACATGACAGTTTAACTCAAGAGTAATAAAAGACAGCTTAGACTAGAGAATATCACCCAATTACTTTAAACCAAGTCAAACCCTGAACTCAGTCCCACCAACCTACCATGTCCCTTCAAGTTCATAAACCCACAACCACTGTCCTACTGGATTAAGTGTCCTTACAGACCAACACCCAGTCTGACTGTCAGCAACCGATGTCTGAGAAACATTCCGTGTAACACAACAAGCTAATCTTTGCCCTAGCAAGCCCCTGAATCTTCAAACAAGCAATACCTTCTGGCTTGTCATTGAAACCATTGCACTGAAATGCTCCAACAGACATTTCTCTTCCTCTGTAAATTTCTGTAGCTTTTCAAACCCCTCTGTAGTATTTATGGCACTGCAGCACTCAATTTACATATACATCTGTGGGACTTTTATGTCCTTTTGTTTTCCCCTGCTGCTCAATAAAAGCAGCATTACAGATATCCAGAGAAACTGACAAAACCAGTAGATAACTTCCCCTATTTGCCCTTATCAATCACTGTTTTAATTTTGATAAAGTTGTAGATCACTTCAGTATATGGGATATGAATCTATTAGTTCTCTCTCCTGATTATACTGATGCCCTTCTCCATCTTTTTAATTCTACAATATCCCTTTCAAAATGGATATACCCATTCCTGCCTGTATTTTCCCCTCAATCCCCAAGATGCTCATGTTTCAGATTCAAACATCAGTTGAACATTCCCCCTGAGTTTTCATTTCCTGTTCCAAGAGGTTTTACCTACCCCTTGCCTTTTTGACCAGCACCTGGTAAAGAGACATTCATTTCCGAGACCTACTTGCAGTAATTTCATGATCATTCCAGAGTGGTGACAGCTTGTTCAGAACAACCGTCACCTTTGGCAAGTTACAGAAGTTTCCACAATTTGTATTACTCTGCATTTGTCATGTTATTTCAGCTGCCACATTAATCCCAGTTACGTGACACTGCATCAACTTCCTGCAGTCTACTCCAGCTTTGCAAAGCCTGAATCACTCACCTTCATAACACCATTTTCAAAGCATTCCCTGAACTCCCAAGAGCCTCTATAAACCAGTCTAAACAGAAAAAGCTTTAGAAAGGGCAACCAATTAAACTAGGTTTGCACTTTTCCACGTAACTGGATCACAACTTTATTATCTTCCAATTACATAAGGAAGCAGGCCTAATGAAAGATAGGACCTCTCCCAACAAACCCTGCATCACTGATATTCCTAGGCCTTCACAGCTAAAGCATTACTTATAAACTGTATGAACAAGTAAAAATAATGCAATGGTTTTGATAACTCATACACATGAGTACCTACAGTAAAATTGCTTGATGCAATTAAGTTAAGCTGTCAGCAAGGCCCTTGCCAACGCTGCAAGCTGAGAGAAAAGGCATTTCTGGGTACTTCCTGATTTTATTTTAATAGCAGTGCAGATGACCGATTTACAGTTAGAAATAATGCCACTTTGCACATGGCAATTGGATAAAACAGGCAACAAAAAAGAATGTAATTCCTCAAAGTTATTACATGAGCTTAAGGGTACAGAAAGAACACACTTGATGTTTTTCTTTACCTAAGTTTCATGATGAAAAGCACTGGGTCCCTCACCATTACAATGCAGTAAGAAATACTCTAAATCCTAAATTCGAATTCACAATACCATTGCAATAAAAACCCTACTTTCTACAATACTGTGCTTGCTTTTAGAGTAGGACTTAAGAAGCTGGACTGTCAACCTCAAACCAGCAGCATTTCCATACACAGTTCACAGCGTGCTTTACGAACCTTTTTACAGCAGGCTGGTATTTTACTCTGCAGGGAGCAAAAACTGGGTAGTTAACTACAAGCCGCAACACTTTAACCCAACTTGCGTTGGCAGGGCCGACTGCAAGGGCACCACCAGCCCTGGAGGAAAAGGGGGGGAAGGTTCCCCTGCCCCCAGCCGGGTGCCAGGGCAGGACGCGGGATCACAGGGTGTGAAACAGCAGCTCCAGTCGCCCCTCGTGAAGAGCTCAGAGTGCAGAAAGCAGTAAATAATCCCGCTTTATTAAATTAGCTGCATCATCTACCAACGCTGAGCGCATAACTCAATTCTCCTTCCTCTTCCAGCTATTAAAAAGGACTGGGAATACTCCTTATCAGCCCTGGGCATCGCCTCCAGCGATCCCCGCCCGCCAGCCCAGAGGGCGGCCGGCGCCTCGGGCCCCGAAGGGCGCAGACGCCCCGCACAAGCGCGGCCCCGCCATGGACACCGGCCCCAACGGGACATTCTGGTGGCGGGGCAGGCAGCGGGGCCCAGCACCCCGCCGCGTCCGGGCCCAGCGACACGTCCCGCCGCCCCGCAGCCCCCGCCAGGCCGGCACAGAGCCGCCCGCGGCCCCCCGCCCCACCCCGGCGGCCTGCTCCCTCAGCGGAGCGGCGGCCGCGGGCCGGGCCCGTCCCCGGGGCTGCGCGGGGGGCAGCGACGGGGAGCGGCGCCCGCCGGAAGGTCGCGCCGTGAGGAGGCCTCTCGCCACCCCCCGCCAAGGCCGGGACCCCCTGCGGAAGGTGACCCCACCGGCTGCTGCAGGGAGGGCCCGGCGCCCCCGTTACCTTTGAAGAGGTAGTCGTACTCGTCGTCGCGGGTGCCCATGGTGGGGTGCGCCGAGGCCGAGCACTGGGAGCGGGAGCCGGACCCTCCCTGCAGCCGCCGCAGCGCTTCCGCCCTCCGCGGAGGACAGGTGGTTCCGGGGCAGCGCGGCGGCGGCGCGAAACTACTTCCGGGGGGGGCAGGGCCGCCGCCGCGCCCACCCCGGCCTTAAAGAGCCTGTGCGGCGAGGGGGAGCGGGGCGTGGGCGGTGTGCAGAGCCCGCGGGGAGCAGCCGCAGCGGGGAGAGCCGGGGGGCGGGCGGGCAGGCAGATGGGCTGGCTGCGGCAGGAACGCGGGGGCCGCGGGAAAGGGACTAGTGCTGGGAGGGAGGGGGTGTTGGCAGAGCGGTTCCATGGTGTAATGGTTAGCACTCTGGACTCTGAATCCAGCGATCCGAGTTCAAATCTCGGTGGAACCTGGTCTTTTTTTCTCCCCACGGCTTTTCCCTTTCGAGGTTTTGTCGAGCTGCTCTGCCTCAGTTACAGCCAGACGTGCCCCTCACGGGCAGAGGTGTGACAGCCTCACCTCGCTGCTCGCGGCTGGCACCCACCAGCGCTCCCCTCAGCGCCGTGCGGGTGCCTGTCTCCTGCCTGCAGGGGCAGGCGATGGCCTCCACCCTGGCATTGGCCTCGACCCTGGCCATGGCCTCCACCCCAGCGCTGCCTGCAACCGCGGCCCAGCTTGAGACCGACGGGCAGGACCCCCCAAGGTCTCACAGATCTTTCCTGCATGGGCTGAGAGCGGCGTGTGTAGCTGATGGAGCAGCTGGTGGAGGCATCAGAGGTGGCGATGCGCTCTTTCAGCTCTGGAGGTGCAAACAGGCCCTAAGCACAGGCCCCTGCCCCGCCGCCATGCCACTGCCCGCCCCGCGCATCCCCACCCGCGAGGGCCCCGCATCTGCCCTGTGCCGTGGGAGACACCAGCTGTGTCACCGGCTTCCCTGGGCACAGTGTTTAGACCTAAACAGAAGAGGATAACAAACAGCACTTGCGTCCAGATGATTAAACCAAAGCCCTTAAAACTGCTCTTTGCCACCAGCCTGCCGCCAGCAGCAGCGGGACGGGCACCTTCCCCACAGTCGGTGGTTCTGCTGTCGCTCCTGGGTGCGGAAAGTAACCCCTGGGCATTGGCAGCAGCACATGCATCCCTTACTGTCTGCTGGAGCAATAATGAACCATAATGTGGTCCTCTGCATTTAAAAATAAATAGTCCACACTGCCTTGGAGCTTCTGAGCAGGGAAAACAAAGCACTAATAACAACGACACGTGATGTGACCACAGTGCCTCGCGCCGCAGGAGCACAGTGCTGCTGGTGGGGGGTCTCTGGGAGCACCGGGGCGAGCCTGGAGCTTTGGGGTCTGGGCTCAGCACGTGTCCTGCTGCCAGCACCCCTGGCAGATCGTGCACCTCCAGCCTCTCACGGGTACACAAAACCCACCAAGCATTCGGGGCTTCGCATCCCCAGGACCCTGCTCCATGTGTCCCGTACAAATAATTGCATGTGCCAGTTCTGTAATGGCATTGCAAGGCCAGGCCTTGCAGGAGCAGAAAGCACTCTGGTAGCATAGCAGCGAGGTCTGCAGGAGTCCGCGTCATCTTTGGATTCATCCTTTTTATCTCCAGATGAACCCAGAACACCCAAAATCTTGAGTCTGAAAATGCTCATCCTGCTCCTGCCACCCTTGGCAATCCTACCACACTCAGTAGTGCATTAAAATTGACAATAGATACTTGTACGTGTAGAGGCTGGGGTATATTTATAACCCTGTAGTTAAGGTTTTCATCTCACATCCTATTTGCAGTTCTCCATTTAATTTGGTTGTTTAAAAGCTATTAATTTTCAGTCTGTGTTTCTCAGGCCTGGTTACATTCTCCAGAATTGTTATTAGTTGTAAAGAAATAAAAATAACACAAATGAACTATTTTTAGTTATCCTCCTGTAAGAGCTGTTCTCCTTTTTGTGTTTTGGATTTTGTTTGTGAGCCTGGAAACACCCTTTATTTACATCTTTCATATACGTAAGCATTACTTCCTCTTGCACCAAATTGCAGACGTTCCTCATCTGGAACTGGCTCATCCTATGCAAGACTTTAGAGCACAAAGTGAGGACGGCGTCTTTTCTGGTGAGCTGAAAAACACAGTCCCTACATTGCTGTACCGCTGTCACTGGCTGAACGTGAAGACATTACGCAGCAGAAGCGTTTTTGCCAATTGTGCAGTGTAACAAACATTTCTGCAGGTTGCCATGTATGTGAGCAGCAGCAGGGGTTATTTCTAGTTAAGCCTGTTTAAATGTGTTTGATCATTGGTAATGAGGTTCTTCATGGTGAAAACTGAAACAGCAGAAAGAATATTGCATCTAAACAGGAACCAACACACAGCGGGGCATGAGGATAGCATTGGACTAGCAGGGAGCTCCAGGAGTAGAAGTCTTCCATGCTGTTCAGCCCTGGGTTAATTTTGTTCCTGTTCGAGCAAGCCCCAGATGAGAATGTACAAACCCTCAGGAAATGTTGCTGTCAGCGCTGGCCGGTTTTGGCTGCTCTGCTCTTCCTTTGTGTCCCCACCTGGAGCGCGCTGCTGTAGTTACGGGATGGCCTAGGACACCTGCCATGCCTATGAAACATGGCCAAAAAGCAGAGGTCAGGCCTGAAATAACAGAGGACAGTGTGCTCTTCGACTGACAGCTTTTAATGTGAGAACAGTCATTCAGCGCTGGTGTTTCTGCTGCATTAATTGCCATTAGTGTCATCCTTGCGGGAACACTAAATTCATTGCAAACCTTGAATTAGCGCCGTCTCGTAATTCTTCAGTTTGTACTTAGACACAACCATTTGCGGAGGCAGCACGTTCCAAGCAACTGGAGCAGAGACAAGGAATGATACTCAGCTGGCCCTTGGATGTTCAATTTAGTGAAGAAAAGAAGCAGAGGTCACAGTCATAACTGCATATTTATGGTTCTGTCCTGGAAATTCATACAGCAGCTGCCAAAAAGGCCCCAGCTTTTGCCTCGGCAGCACCATTAACGTGCAGATGTGTGTCAGGGCTATCAGCTCAGAACTGCTCAGCCCCAGGCACTGTGCACCAGGCTCTCCCCGTGCCTGATTCTCACTTCATTCTCCCACTTCCCTCCTGCCACCAGCTCCTGAGACCCCAAGAGAAATCCTGGCCTAATAAAGTGGAAAAATTGCCACCATTTTTGAAGGTTGTAGCATTCCCACAACGAGGTCAAGGTCTCTGCAGAACACACCAGTGGTATTTGACATGGAAACAGAAGAATGTGAAACGGGCATGGCCAGTATTTGCTGCTGGTCCCAGCTTTTCTGACTCTGAAATCCCCATTCACACTTTGCAAAGCTCATCGCTTTGCAAAACTCAGGGAAAGATTTGGAACTGGAAATCACAATAATTCAAAACCGTCCTTGAATGGCTGTTGACCCAAATTCCCATTTCCCAGATGAAAGGAGCCCCTGGCTTCCCCAGGGCAGAAGGCAGAAAGGACAAAAGCCCCAGAACCTACTCTGTTTTATCAGAGGAAAAATATTTCCTAAGGGGGAAATCCAATCAATACTTTGCAATTTTCTAACAATCCATGAATCATTGCAATTACGCAGAGATAATTCAAGCTTTCCAATCCAGCTGCTAAATTAGAGAAAAGCATACTCTTATCACTCACTACCCCCAGTCTGACATGTCAGTCAGAAAAAAAATGCCTTTAAGTATAAAATCCATCCACTGAAATAATAATTTAAAAAAAAAAAAACCAACCAAAACACCTCTCTTTTTAAAACCCTGGACCAAATGAAAGGGTCTATGATATACAAGGAGTTCTGTTTTTCAGGTAATTCCATGCCAGAGGTAGGAGTAATGAAAATGCATAGACTCAATAGGGATTTTTCAGTTGATAACTCACTTGAATTGCAGTATCCGCGATATTCTTTTTCTAGTTCTACAGCTCTAAGAAGAAAATAATATATAAGAACAATTGGACTCAATCAATTTATTTTCTGTATCAGCCTTTTCTTTCCTAACCCTGGAGTTGGAATAAAAAAGGACCTGGATCTGAACAGAGACCTATCCAAAATCAAACCTCATCCTGGTTTTGCTGTTCTCCAGGGATCTCGGTAGCACTGAAGAAAGAGTGGGAAAGGAGCAGCTCTAGAAAAATTAACCATCTTCTGGAGACATTTTTTCACTAGGACAATATTACCGTAAACAGAAAGGAAGGAACATTTTCAGTATGCTTTGGGAGCAGGAATTGAATGCAACAGACCTGATGACTTGGTGTTTCTTGTGATGACTGTCAAAATGAAGTCATCAGTTTCCTGCATCCATTTTGGACTCAACACGCATCTCCTTGTCTGTGTCTGCTGCCTCCAGAGACATATTAGCGAGATAATACTGGCAGCTTCAGGATAATTTCTGGCCAAGATATAATTTCTGTGACATGGTTCAAAATCTTTTTCCTCTTACTACACCCTACTACAGGGTTTTATTTCCTATCAAGGGTCAAAATCTGCTTGATGTTGGTGTTGCTACCAGACAGCTACAATGTCAACGACAGCAGTGCAAGCATTATCACATCACATCCTATTCTAGTTTGGATTCAAAAGATCAGCCCTGGGGAATGAAGAAGGCAGTTTGATTTCTGTGGCCAATTCATTCACTGCTGAAACAACCAACAGAGCTGGCTGGCTGTGCTCAGCGTGGCAATGCTTGTTGTGAAGCTGTACAATTATCCGGGGAGCCAGGCTGAGACTATAAAACTTTGCTCATTAAGATCATTAGAGAGCTGTCAGATGGAACAACTGGGATGGCTTTGATCTGGCAGTATACCCTTCCTCCTGTTCCCAGACCTTGGGAACCATCCAGCTCCTCATCTTTTTTTTTTTTTTCTTTTTTTTTTTTTTGTCATTCAAACAAAGCTCGTTGGTTTTTTATAGAACACAATAACTTCTTCAGGCAAACCGGAGGCTGTAACAGCTATAACAAGATTAATTTATTAAATAGAAACCCTGATTTTACAATGATTCCTCTCTAAATATATTCGTCGTTGGTTTTGCCAAGAAAATGACAAAATGTTGCTCATAATCCCAAAGATATTCCCTATAAATCCACTAGGTGTCCGACTGTTTCCAAGCAATTAGGTTCAAGTTTGTTTGGGTTTTTTCCCTAGTTTTGCCAGTGAGGAATTAGTTTCAGTCCCTAGTGGAATTAGGTCTAGGTTTGCAGGTACATATGCTTTGTGCAACACAGCAGGACATCTGGCTCACAGCGGCAGCTCTTCTGGCAAATGCCACTAATGTTTCCCACAGAGACCGACTCAAGGTTAGAGGCTAGAAGAGAAAAAGGAAAAGAATTTGCCTTCCTCTCTTGGGAATGTTAAACCAGATCCATCAGAGCCAAAGCCTCTTCTCAGTCAACCTTGGGCATCTATTTATAGGGCTGCTAAAGTGAGCCCAATGCTGACCTCAAAGGTGGTGGCAACACGCGTTAACCTCCATCAGAGCCGCTCTGCACAGGCTGCAGTTTTGACATTCCTGGTCACTGTCCCAGTCCTTGATGGGTGTCCCGCTGCTTGCCAGCGCTCACGCCTGTGTGCAAAGGCCAGCACAGCACCCGCTCATGAGGTGTCCTGTCACTCCGAACACAGAGGGCATGTCAAATACATACGAAGAAAAGCAGACTGAAAAATAGCCAAAGGAGAATTTTTTTCATTCCAGAAAATACTTGGGGTGGAGCATGGCCATTGGAAAGTGGCTGGCTGCTCAGCTGCTCCTTCATCGTGCGACCCAGAGTATCCAGGTGTGCTATTTGGGACATCCCTCAACCACCTTGGGATCTGTTACTTGTACTGAGTCCCAGCATGACAGTTTAGAATTCTCCGAAACAGTCACCTCCTTGGTATCTAAAAAGCATCTTTCATTATTCTGGTGTCTTTCAGCGCTCAGAAATGGGTCTTTGCAATATATCAGCAAGGGAGGACTATCGGGTGATTTTTATGGTCTTGTCCCTGAAGCACAAATCCCATCCTGTATGAACCCTGCCCTTCACCAAGCAGCGACTGCTGCATTTGCAAACACCCCTCCCATTCACTCCAGTTTCACAGGGATGCCACATCTTGAATCTACCCCAGATCTATGTAAGGCAAGTGAGGACAAAATCAGGAGGTTTTGTCTATTTAAAAAATGCCAGAGGCAAAGATGCTCTCAAACAATGAGGTTATCTCCTTTTTCAGTAGGTGCTTCATGGCCAGGAGTACTGCCCATGGCTATTGGCTGTGCAAATAGGCTCCGGGCAAGGTGTCAGCACCAGTTTAATCACAAGCTGCAAGGGGGAATCAGAGGGGGAACAAGAGCCTCCTGTCCTTGGCCCACCAGGATTCCTTGCCATCAGGCATTGCGCATCACAGGAAGTGCCTAGCATCTGTCCTCTGCCATGTGTTACTGCACTGCCTCTATTTCTTGCTATTTGTGTTGAAGGTATGACAGTCATTTTCCTGACAACCTGAAAGAAGAAAAAATACTCCAATCTCCTGACTGTATGTATATATAGATACCTGCTGTACTACCATCCATATGCAGCATGCACCATATGCTAACTGTGAAAGAGTTTAACCTGGTCCAGCGCATGTGTTTGCTGTTATACATAACAAATACCTCAAGCCTTGCCATGATTCAGTGCATTATGCATGGGAGCCATCTGGTCCCGTAGCTGAAGAAGCAAACTGAAAATTTGATAAAAGCACAAACAGTCACAACAAGAGAGACTGAAAAGATGTGTTGATATTCCAAGCAGGAGCCGCCTTCCATGGGGGCTAATCTCATCACCCATTGCCTCTTTCCTGCTCCTTTCTCTGGAAAGCTGCTGTCAGACAGGTTGCATTCTCAGCTCTGTGAGAACGCGCACCTTTGGGAATGCTAAAAATGCATCTCGTGTGCTCGAGCAAACCTTCTGGGATAAGATTCCTCTCAGTAGCCAGTTGGGCAGCAAGGAATATGTGCAAGATATTTGGAGCAGAGCACATTTTATAGAATCATAGAATCATTTTGGTTGTGAAGCCTGGACCGATCAAAAAATCTGGCTGGTTTAAAATGCACTCTCGATTACAATTAGTCATTAATCTTGTCTCTCTACTGTGCAGAATTACAGCTTACGGCTTTGACAGACTGAAAGGAGGTCTGTCTCAGCTTGCCTGGATGTTCCCTGCCCTGGAGTGGAGATGTATTTTAGAGAGGCTGGAGCACCAGGGGAACAACAAGGAACTCAGTGCAGTGGATGGGGTAGAGTTTGGGATGGCTTGGACTTCGCCAAGAGTTTGTGTACAAGTTGGCTGAGATATTGGGTTACTAAAACTGGCTTAATTAGATTTTGGAGCCAGACCAGGTTTCCCCCATGCTGCCCCTGGTTTCTGATGTTTGGAGGGCACAGAGAAGGCAGGCAGACAGAAGATGCCTGTTTTAGTACATCTCTGAGGGGAGCACACACGCTTCAGACAGGTACACATTTGTTTCCTCTGATACCAAATTAATGGGAATTGATGCATTGATTCTGCAATTCTCCTAAATATTTCTTCAAGTGTTGGCCTGTTTCCAAGCTGATTACATGCTACGTGCACACACTTCAAGACAGATATTTAATTATTCTAATATGAATACAGCTTCAATAATTCAGTTCCCTGTGAAATCTGGAAGATAATAGCATCGTTTGCAGCCCAGGGAGTGAACTGTATCCTGGGCTGCATCAGCAGCGGCGTGGCCAGCAGGTCAGGGGAGGGGATCCTCCCCCTCGCTCCGCTCCATGAGACCCCCCCCTGCAGCACTGTGTTCAGCTCTGGGGCCCCCAACATGAGAAGCACATGGAGTAAGTCCAGAGGAGGCCACGGAGATGATCAGATCATATACTGTATTTGTGGACTACCGTAACATCTCGGTGCCAGGTAGGCCCTTAGTCCTAGAAAGAGAAAGCATCTTGCATTAGGGATGGAGTATGTCTTGTCTTTTCTTGCTTTGATCACTGTATCTCTGCTTTTATGGTCTCACTAGGAAAGTTCCTCGATGTTTCTTTATTTTGAGTGTCAGCATGGCTCCTGCAAATGTTTGAAGTCATCTTTGTATTTCATTCATTTTCTGGCAAAACAGCATCCATCTGCAGTTTAAGAGTACCACATATAAAAAACTGCATACAACTGCAAAGCACAGAACACAGAATTTATGGGCAAAATTCTCTTCTCAGTTACACTTACATAACTCTGGAGTAGTGTCTTCATCTTTCTCGTTGTTACTCTGAAATCCATTTTCATTGCATTGCGTCAGATCCAAAGGATCTACCATATATGGCTAAATCCGATTTCATCAGAACTGTTGTAATTTCCTAGCCAAACTTACAATCTCAGAGAAAGTACATGAAGATGCATTTACAGTACATGGGCCTCAATATTCTCAGAAATATGCTGCTGTCACTTGTTCTCTGTTAGTAGTTTTCCATGCAAATGAAAGTACTCTGTAGGTGGAGAACTGCTGAACTATCTGGAGCAGAGATTTTCTCCACATACACAAGCAGAGAATCTGCACTCGATGGCTGAGCTCATTTGTAAAACATCATTTTCAACAGCTCTTTTTTTAAACAGAGAAATGGTTTGCTCAAAATTGTTTGCTGTTTATTTTGCATAACTCTGTTCCTTGGCTGTCCATGCTCTAGCAATGCCGTTATGCTACAAGAAGACAGATTGCCTGGACTGGAAGCCCCAGCCCTGATTCAGGGAAGCACATGGTTTCCTTACAATGATTATAATTGCTATTCAGTATATGGCACAATTGTTTCTGGTGTTTAAACCAGAACAAAACAAAACAAAACAAAACAAAACAAAGCAGTTTTGGAAAGGAAAACAGAACATTAGGAAAAAAACCCTGTAAAATAGGAAGTGGTTGACCTTCAGGAGATAACTCCATCTGCAGTGTCTGCTATCCAGCGTTTCTAGTGATCAGAAAATGGAAAGAAAAAAACCCCATTAAACATCTCAAGACTCCTTTAGAAAATAATGCACCTCCTTTCCTGTAGGTATAACATTTTACGTCTCCTGTTCAACAGCTGCTAGTGTCAAAGGCCAAGCAAGCAGTACGTGGAATGCAGAGCCTGAAGTTTCTCAGCGGTCGCTGAAGGCAAAACCATCTAAAGCTGTAGCAGATGTTCACTTGCTTCCTGCCTGCTTATCAGCCCTGCAAAGACACTTCGGTTTTGTACTTGTTATGCCAAGTGTAACTATGGAGATCTAATACAAGCTGCGCAATAGTGATAGTGTGAACAGTTCTTTACGTATTTGGTTATGAATGATCAAGCAAAATATTATGGTTTCTAAGAACTCCCTCAAATTGTTCCGTATGTACATGAGTCATTCCCCTCACACTACAAGAAAATGCCAGTGTAAAAAAGAATGTAAAAAATACTACATTACCGCAGGTCTATGAAGATTAATTTAAGTATCATTAATGAATTGTGTCTCTTTGGACCTTCCATAGGATCCTTTCCAGTTTGACCTGGCCTTTTGATGGGGACTGTTGACAGAGAGGACGCCACGCAATGCCTTTATGTTACAGCAACTGAACAGCAGTTACATGTGGTGCTTGATGGCAGTCGCATGCTTTAGGTTAAAAAAAATTAAAAGTGAATTAGCATCTGCTGGGTTACATCTCTGTGGTGAAATTTTTCACCGACTTCAGTTCACATCCCTTGGTATAGTGGGCAGAGTGAAGGTGTTAGTTTGGCCTCACTGTGCTCACATTTTATGTGTTGTTTCTAGTATACCATGAAATAAGGAGTGGTACATCCCAACCAACTGTACTCCTCCAAGGCCTTTAATATGCTACAGAAGAGAGTTCCTGACTGTCAATTTAAAAATCAATTAAACATTTTTTGTTGCACCTCAGGTGTTTTAATTCCTGTTTATATTCATTATGAGCTCCTACAAATTATAACTTTAATATAAATGACTGTATGCAAGTGTTAAAACAGTATTCAATCTATTTTAGGGCTTTGAGCTAATTTAATGAGCCTGATTTTTACACTGATGTATTTAAATTGATATGCATTCCCAGTAAAGGCAAGACCCAGGGCAATTAAGTTTATTGCTTAATAGGCAGGAATTCTTTTTCTTCCATGAAATAGAAGGCATAAAGGAATTTACTTTATGTAAAACCTAGCACAGATGTTTTTGCTTCAAGTTTTTAACAGTAACAGAAAAGGATGGGTTTGGAATGGTTCCTTTGCCCATGCTGAAACTGGAAACCAGAAGTGACAGCTTTGGCCCATCCCTGGTAGACACAGTTATAGATATTCCCTGGGGGGAAACTAAAGGTTTCAGAGCAACAGTGGCTCTGCAGATACTTGCCACATTTCACATAATGCTGTCAAGGAAAAAGAGCACCAGGTAACTATTATTGCCACTTCTATAACGTCAATAGCGTTGCAAATCTGTCCTGACCTGGAAAACGCAAACAGTGGGCACAGCGGTTCCTTGAGCAGTCCTTCTGCAGGTGACGATCTGTTGTATTACAACATTAAGGTCCACGTCCTTGAAGGAAAGGAAGCACTTTGGGACAAGTGGTTCCAGGGGAAATAGGTATGGATAAGCTTCTGAGAAAATGAACTTCCATCTGAAAGCTGTAGACCTAAAATTCTGTCACCTTCCTTTCTCCAAAGGCAAGAAACAACAAGGCAACACATGAAGCACAGGAGAAAAGTTGTTGAAAATGATGATATGAGGGACTTTATGCAAAAGGCAGATTTGCAGGAAAAAGATGGATCTGATGAATGCAGCGATGGAAATTGCCTGAAACGTCTAGGAAAATGTCACAAGAAGTAAAAGCTGAAAGAGGAAAAGGGAAAAAATGGGGACCCAGGGGTTAAAATCATATGAATGTGGAGGAGGTGAGCACGATAGTTTGGGTGAGTTCCTGGAAGGGATGCAGTAAATATATTTTAAAAGCATCGTATTGGTACTATGACTGGTTAAGGGATTTTTCCATTAAAGTATTTGGAAATAGAGGTCAGTATTGAGACTTAGACTGTAAGGGGTAGCACAGTAGGAAGCAGGATGGATGAGATGGCTTAACAGGGCTTCATTGTAGTCAAATTAATTCAGTTTAAATAATTAATTCTCTTTTAAATTGACTCTACTCTGCACACTTGACATTTTGGAAAAGCTGCTGTTGCCTGGCCTTCTGGTAAATGCTTTTGCATCTGTTTTCCATTGTTTCCTTCTTGAAAAAAATCCTTGTCACTAACAGGAACCATCAGCAGCATGGAACAAATTGACTTGCCAAGGACATTTCCTCCAATCTCATTACCTATATGGGAAGTATTCTTTTTTGTATTAAAAGTCAGACTGTGATTTTTTACATTTCCATATATTAATATAATTTTGTTGCATCATTATGAGTAAAATTCAAACTTGGTTACATGAACTACTTCTATTGCATCAGCATTTGATCGTACTTTTTTCAAGAAGGTGATGAAGGAGTTTAATTAATCCACAGTTCTCTCTGCCTGCCTTGTTCTATAGAGCTCCCTCCAGCTGCAGCAGAGGGCCTCCTCCAGGTATGAATCCGATCAGATACGACACTCTTCCTCTTCTGCTCTCAGCACATTGATTTTGGGACTTAAGTGGATGAGATTGAGCAGATCCATAGTATTATTTGGGGCAGCTTGGGCTAAACAAGTAGGTTTTGTGTTTTACTCTCAAGGTGCTTTGGTTTGTGTTCACTCTCCTTTGACAGCTCCAGGTTATGGACTAGCTGCTACGAAACCGTTCATCTCCTCCAGGCTTCCATGTCGAGGTGTCAGTCGAAGGAATGCAAATGTAAGTTTGAGTTCTGACTGCATGAGGGGTCTGTTGAGGTTAGGGGCTCCTTCAGGTAAGCTGGACCAGATCATCAGAGAGCTCAGAAAAGGGCAGAAGCTTGATCTGATCTGTACTCACGATGGCTCACCGCTCAGATGTAATGTCGTTACTCTGTCTTTCCTCAGTTTCTCAGCAGTTGCTCACATTTTAAACAAGTACACTCTCACCTAACCGAATCGATACGTGAGTATAATTAGGACCCAATATAATAAGGCCAGTATTTGCAATAATATAAGGGAACATTCCAAAGCAGTTACAGAAGAAAAGAATTTCAGATAATTAGGAGAGGAGCTGGGCAGTGATACAGATACAGATTTTAAAACGACCCAAGATACTAAAAATATCAATATTGAGATGAAATCCTCATGACTCAGTACTCGGGACAACCTCCATTCTTTAGGACTTAGTAAGAAAAATGTCCAAACAGGGAAGATTGTATTGTATCACCTTACTCTGGTGGGCTTACACTTACACTTCAAAGAAGTGTCTTACGCTGAAAAAGGATAGACACAGGTCTGCTTAACAGGGCAACTGCAACATTTTTTTGAACATGTTCTGTAGCTGTAGCTTTTAAAAAATTGGTGAGTTTGTTTCTACCTAGAAAAAATTCTAATAATGAGTGTTCTGGATCTTGGATGGCAAAAGCACTAACAGCAGGGCTTGACGTGCGTTCTTTCAGTCAACCAGGACATATTTTTAAATACCTGTGACTCTCTAGCTAATAGCTGAGGAGTGAAGAATCTAGATTGCAAATAGAAACATGGAAGTGCCATTTCTTTCTTCTTTCTCTTTTCTGCATAATATGTTTTCTGACAAGATGCAAAATTTGAAGGTACTGAAAGTATTTTGAAAAACAGAAGTATTTTAAAAGGTATGCTTTAATGCTGCAGGGTTTCAGAAAAGCAGAAAAACTGTGTTATGAGGACATCGGCTATAATCTGGGTCAGATTTTCAGTGCAGATGTGTCAGATGCATTTTCTTGGAAACCCTCCATGACAGTTAGTGAGAAGACTGACCCAATGTTCTCTCACCGCACAAAATAACTGTTCTGTTTGGTGATGTCATGTGGATGAAGCACGGCTTGTATTTCCAAAGCGGGTCTTCTTTAAGCTTGTTCAGGAGCCGAGATTTTTCTCTCAGAACAGTTTCAAACAGGGAGTCTTGCAAATCTCTTTGGTACATCTTGACTGCTCTCAATCTGGCTTGTCAGTTTTCTGAATGTTAATGATCTATTTCCAGATAATGACTATTTATGTAAATGAGATGTCTTTTAAATAAGTATGGAAATTATTTCATAATATTAATTACAGGCTTTTTGGTTCAAATACTTAATATATTAAAGGAAAATCGCGATGTGGACTGCCTTTGAGTTTATTAATTTAGTGATTTTGGTCGTTTGTTGTATTTTAATCTGACTTACATATATTGGACAGTGTTTCCTGAACTAAAGCAAGCTATGTTATGTGCCTGGATATATCAAAGGATGTCAAAGGACAATAAAAATCAAAATGCATCACACAGTGGTGGTGGAAAATGGAACCCCCAATTTCAAAATGTTTTGTCTAAGAATCAAAAAAAATAGTTTTACTTGGAGAATATCAGCTTAAGTGTTGTTAGCCATTTACTCAAAAATTAGGGAGTTTTAAATTAATTTTAATCCTTTGCACTTCTATAGCTGCTTCTCTTGAGAATCTCGATAGCGTTCTACAAACATTAATTAAGCCTAATAGTACTCCTGAGAAGTGGTTAACTGATAGATACACTTCACTTAACCCACCATGACATAAGTGTTCTCTCCAACAAAATACAAAAACTTTAAACAGCAGGACTGCACCAGAGTTTAGAGCCTGAAGTAAGTATCTTGGCCAGACAAAACTGTGGGGAACGCTTAGGTGTGAAATGCAATTACTTGGCCTAGGCATGACCTGAAGTTAAATAAAAGTGCAAATAATAAGGAACCGAGATGTTTAATGAAGGAAAGTGGGTTTATATCTGATGTGAGAGAAGATACCCACAGCACCACAGTATCACATGGTGTGGCTCTGGGTGATGAATTGGACTAATTCAGAGAAAAGACTGCTGTTTGCAGAAATCACCTCCAGATGGGCCAAAGAGCATGAGTCCAAATTGAACCTTTAAGGCTGATGCACAAACAGCAGAAATAGCAGTTAAGTCCTTACTCTCACCCATGAGGGTACAGGGACTGCTGAAAATAGCAACGAAACAGCAGTATCAGTGTGTACATTTACACCCCGAGACTGTTATTTTTGTTGGCGGATCTGCATGCATAATTTCCTTCCTGATATTAGTCCACAAAGAGAAGCTTTTGTTCTCTTGCTTTACTGATGAGAGCAATACGTAAACCAGGTTAGTGCTGGAACAGACAACAGGTTGGGTTTGGTACGTGCACTAGGACTTGGGTCAGCCTCAAGCAACCCTTCTGCCATCCCGTTCTCAAACAATCTGCTGCAAGCATTTCTTTTGGAGCTTCCAGTGTCTATGGGAAGAGCCATTCCAGAAATATGCTCCAGCTGTACATCCCTATTTGCCTACTATCAACAGGAGAAGAGGTATGGCATCGCTCCTTGATACCCCTACTGCCAGCAACACAGCCAAGCATGATGTTAACTGTTTTCTCACCAAACAATACCAATGGCCATCCACTGGGTCTGTCATCATTTGATATTTGATAGCTGCTGCCATGCTGCAATGCCTTGTGAGTAGTTCTAGCATTTGCTGAGGGAAACTTTATGATGCACAGTCTAAATTCTCAGATGCACACTCTGAAATCCTGAGGAAGCAAATCAGTACTGAAAAGTGAAATGATAATGAGTTTGCATCAGATTTCTATTTATAGAGGTGACTTGGAAACATTTGGGTCTCCTCTTTGGATATATTTTCTTTCCTTTTTGTTTCCCAGCATTTCTGTGCTTTTGGGACTAGGAATTCTCACATAAATATTGGCAATAAATCCTTGCTGAGAAAGTCTACCTGCTGGAGAAAAATCTGCTCATTTTATCCAAGTGGAATTCCTAGACATTGCAATTAGACTTTATCCTTACTCATATACAATAACATTCTTCATTTGCATTTGGTGAATAGTAATTCATGACATACATGAGACTGGTGCCTAATGAACCCTCCCGCAGTGCTCCTTCTGAGTTCAGCGGCCTTTGGATCAGGCCCTGTGTTCGCTTCATTTCTCCATATTTTTAGCTGCTTCAGTAAGTTCTTTATCTAGAGAAGGGTCTGAAACCTCTTCTTTTTTTTTTCTTTTTTCTTTTCTTTTTTTTTTTTTTTTTTGCATACATGCATGATATTCTATTGCCTCTTCTATAATTTATGATCAGTAGTTTCCCTGGAGTGCAAAAAGCTTTTCAGAAATACTATACTTGAAGCAGTAAAAGGAAGGATAACTGCACTGTTGTACTGCTGCATCATAATATTTAAATACTTTATTATTTCATAATCTGTCCTAGAATTTAATCATCCCAAGCAGGGATGGTCTCTTTATGTCAAAAGGGATAAGTTCCAGATTTTCAAATGTGCATATATAAAAAAACCCGCAAAGATGTTGCTTCATTTCCAGCGTGATTCCAGCTTGCCAAAGGCTCAATTTCATTGCATAACCCTCCGGATGTAGATCCATTACTGCACCGTAAAGTGGGTTACTGGACAGGGTAAGGCAATTCATCCTCTGAAATGCAGAGTGTTGTTTTGCCAGTTACATGGTTTATAATTATCCATTATCATTATCTTTATAGTTATTTTTACCAAGGTTACAGATATGCTGTGTCTACTTGAAAGATGTTGCGTTGGGTTCTTTTGGAGACTCATTCTTCCCCCCTGTAGCCATAAATGAGCAGTGCACATAGCACAGCCAAGAGACTTCAAAAGGAATAAAACTGCTAAGAAAGTGAACAGATTAAGCCCCAAATTGTGTACTTAAGAAACTGAAATAGTTTTGCCTATGGAAGCCAGTCTCTGCCAGGAAATACTGTCAACAGTAATAGCTGTACCATCGTCATTCCCCCACCCCCATTTTTTTTTTTTTTTGCTTTCCTTTGAGCACTGCTAAAGCCTCATGAATTGTAAGCAGTCAAATCTCACAATCCTGAGACAAAATCTGTTAAAACCATGTCCTGGGACAGGGAAGATCTCCATTCCATTCCTGGCTGTGTCACTGACCATCTGCCACTGGTCCTCTGCCTTGCTTGATTTTACCCATGTGTAAAATGCACTTAAAATAAGCTAAACCATACTTTGAAAAGGACTTCAGTGCCACAAGCTAGAAATTTGGGGTTGCAACATGGAAAACAATGGTTCTGTGGTTGCCTGTCCACAGAAACCCGGCTCGTCTCCCTGGCTGCACTCCTGGGGAGGCTAAATCTGGCTGACGGTGCTCCACCCTGCGCTTGCGAGGCAGCAGAATACCACATTAAGCATGCTCGATGCCTGCCCCCCTAGAGCACATGCAGTTGCTAACTTGTTTAATTAACTCACTATGCTCAAGAATCCGATCCAACACTAACTGAAATGAATAGGAAGACTTGTCTTGACTTAATGACCTTGGGGTCCCCATGTGCATGTAGAGACCACTGCCGAGAGATCCCTGAAGTCCCCACGAAGGGAAAGGCTTTGTTTGACTGACACACAGACACATTTCTGTGCAAGGAGCCTGCAGGAGCTGGGCACACAGTAAGTCTGTACAGTAACACCATTCACTGATGATGCTCTTTATTCAGAAATAAATACAGCACTACAGTCACTATGTCTCATAGAATCTTTCGCATGTGGCTTTAGACAAGCCTTAATGTGGAAAACCGATGACAAGCTACACAGGGAAGCTTTGTGGCTAGATATGTTAGGAAAGGTGACTTGATAAAGGTGGTGACAAGCTAATAATGAAATGGAGCATTGCAATTAAATGTGCTGGTGGGGGAGAAAGTATGCCACGGCCAAGACAGCAAGCGAGTGGCAGGTAGGTCACGGCCAGAAAGCAGAAGAGGCTTGATGGAATAGGGTGGGAGGGAGGGGGAGACACAAGAACAAGAAAGACAGGACAGAGATAAGTCCTGTGTTAGCTGCGATGGTAGGACTGGGCAGAAACTACTTTGGTGTTTGTATCAGGCCTTGCACAGTGAGATCTGCATCCCTGGCTGCAGTTTGTTGAGACTGACACAATATGTAATTAAATGCAGATAAGTCCTAGAAGGACAGAAAAAGGTGGAGGGAAACAAACTGGTCGGGCTATAAATTACCAGCAAATCAAAGACGTCTACACAAAGTTTTACCTATGACATGAGCTGAAAAGTATGAAAACTGCCACAGAACGTTTAAGAATTATGTTTCTCTCAAATCAAAGTTTCCATGAGAAAGAGTCAAGTATATTTTAATGGTTATGAACCTAAACTGTGCGAGGTGAAGTATTCATACATCAGTGCAGTGATTTTGCCTCAGTATACAGGCAGCTGAAACAATACTCTTAGAACTAGGAACAGGCCCATTAATCTTCGATGTTAACACTGAAGCCTGAAAATTATGCCTACATGAAAAACGAGCAAGAGTAGAGAGCACAGAACAGTTTGCATATCAAAATTACTAGCACAAGCCAGAAGATGGGCTTCATTATTGCTATTTATTTGAAAAACATTTCCAAAATTAAAATATACCATCAACTGTCAAAGGATTTAGAAAAATTTCTGCCAGCACACTAAATAATTTAAGGACTCACTACAGAATGCAGACCAGCTCGCTGCAAAAAATCATGAGGTTTTGGGTTCTTGATCTCTCACTTATCACGCTGTGTATAGTTGAGAGAGACGTCTTTATAAGCATGGCTAGAAATGCATTTTATGTAGAAATACAACGAATGGCCAATGTTGTTCTTGTAGTCCCTGCCTGGGACAGGGGTTTGACACATTCCTTAGTCCGTATGCTGGCTGTTGAGAAAAAAAACAAGAAGAGGCAGACTCAGCTCACAAGTATCAAACCTGACAGCGCCAAGCTGCGTCTGCATGTGCAGGCTTGCACATGGGTGCTGCTGCCTGAGTAGAGATCGGCTTGTGTCAGCCGCTCTGTTTGCTACATGGGGGGTTAGGAGGAGCTGCATTGCTGCTATAAAGCCACGTTAATAAACGTGGGGTGGGGTGGAAGTCTTAGTTTGTACTTTTTGCTTTTATATTCGCCTGTTTGCTGTGTTTTTTCAGAGGGATGAGGTCAACCCATACAGTAGGTTTGAACATACATAAGCATTTACAGTCCCGTCTGTCTTTATGAGCCACATATAAACCCTCCAGCCAAACGTCCAGAACTGAGGCAAGTTGGAATTCAAAGCCAAAATTGTATGGTTGATGCCTATCCCTAAACATCACTTCCAAAATAGCACATGGCATAAAATGTTGAATCCCATGGCTGCTCAACACAAGGTGCTGGAGAAGCGGCATGCCCGTGCGTGGCACAAGGAGGGCTCACGTCCTTGTGCTCAGCAACAACCTGACACGCTGCACTAATCTTAGCCGCACGCTCTTAAAAGATTATTTTTGTCTCGGGTTCTTTGCTAGTCTTTGATGCAACAGCCTGGCGCGGGTTACACCAAGACTGGAGAAAATCCCTGGTTTTCTCTTCCCTCGTTTTCCAGACAGCCGGCACCTCCTCCGGGCCCTCGCAACGAGCACCGCAGGTGAGCCAAGGACGGGCATTTTTGGACCGGAGATTAATTAATTTTACATTAAAGGTGCTGCCGGCGGGCGGGAGGCAGGGACAGTCCGCGCGTCCCATTTGGGGCCGCGCCGAGGGGCTTCCGCTGCGGGGGGCGCGCTCCCCCCCCCGGCTCAGCCTCACCGCCCCCTGAGGGAGCGAGCAGCGGGACGGGGGCGGCCGGAGCGGGCCCGCCCTGTCGGAGGGCGCCCTCGGAGGCGGGCTGGGCGCAGGGGCGGTGGCGGGCTCGCCTCAGGCCCCGCCGCGCAGCAGCAGGACCCGGCGCCCTCCCGCGCCATCCGCGCCGCGATCACGAGTCGGCGCCCGCCTCTCCCCCACCCGCCCCCCGTGACGGCCAAGATGGCGGCGCGAGGAGGCGGCGCGGAGGGGAGGGGGGATCCCGCCTGAGACGCCCACACGGCGGGGAGGCGGCGAAGGCGAGTGCGGGCTCCGCTAAGATGAGATAAGGGCGCGGGGACCGGGCGCGCTCCCCCCTCTTTGCCCCCTTCGCCCTCCCGCTCCTCGGCGCCGGGGGCGGGCGCCGCCGGCGGCAGTTCCCCGCTGCCCCGGGGAGCGCGGCCCCCGCCCGAGGTGAGGGCTGCGGGGCGGCGGGGGAGCGCGCCGGGCTGTCAGCGCGGCGGGGGCTCCCCGCGGGGCGGGCGCTGTGGCGAGCCCGGGCCGGCGGGGCAGGGGCGTGCGGCGGGGCCGGCGGCGCGCTGGGCTGTCAGTGCCGGGCGGGGGAGGCCGGGCGCCGGCGGGCGAGGGGCTGAGGGAGGCGCGGGGGCGGCGGTAACTTTCCGCTGGGCCGCGGCGGGAGGGGGGAAAACTTTCTCCTTTTCCCCGCCGGGCCGGTGCTTCGCGCCAGCCCCCTGCCGCGGCCGCGGCCGGGCCGGAGCGGCGGAGCCCGGGGCCGGCTTGCGGGGCCGCGGCGGCCGGCGCTCCTCAGGGCGGAGGGCTGCCCGCGCCGCGCCTGAGCGCTCCGCGCTGACCTGCCATGTTACAAAGGCAGCGCAGGAGCCCGCGGGCGGGCTGGGGGGCGAGCGGCCGGCCGGGGGAGCGGGCGGGGCTGTGTGCCCGCATCGCGGCGTCAGCGGGCACCGCACGGGCAGCGGCGGCGGGCGGGGGACGGCGGCCCGTTCCCGGCGGCTCCGCAGCCCGGCTGTCGGTCCGTCGGTGTGCCCGGCCACCGCTCGGTGTGCCCGGCAGAAATGAGCCCTGACATTTTTATCACGCTTGTATCACGCTGTCAGCGCATAGCGTAAGTTCTTGGCCCGGGGACGGTAATATTTAGTAACTTCTTAGTAATGGTTGTTATTCCGGAGTAATTTCAAACGGGCTGCGTTTAAAAATGTGCTGCCTGTGAGTGTTGATTTGCTAAAAATGAGGTCTTGGCTTGGCGCTTAGTCCTGAAGTTTGATTTTTTTTTTTTTTTTTTTTTTTAAATTAACCAAGCAGAATTGTGGTGTTCTGGACAGCTTTTTACTTCATTTCACAATTTTTTCTGGAACTGTTGCTCAACTGGAGGTTTCCGTAAAGAGTGTTACGTTACAGTACATAATCTTTCACTTTCTGAATGATTAAACACAAATATTTAATCTTGGCAAGTATCTGTGGTGGTTTAGGGAAACTCATTGAGTTAGTCTGGCCAAGGAAGGTCGACGGGGAGTGAATGGATTATTTCTGGTTTGTGTGTCTAGCGTACAAGTCTTACTTTATAAGTCTCCCATTGCTCTCTTCTTTAAAAAAAAATCATATATTTAGAGTATCGGTGAAACTCTGTCTTGCTTTTAGAGTATTGAGGAGCCTGTAAGCTCATTTAAAGCGAATGTTAAAGTGGAACTGCAGCTCCAGTAAATGAAGCGAAGTTTTCTAGGGGTATTCATGACTTGGCATTGAAATTGTTTTAATTATCAAAAATAGAGCATTAGAGTTTTTGTGGTTAGCTTTTGGGGAAGGGGAAAATTGCATGGAGCCTTAAAGACAGAGCAAAAAACCATTATGCTTCTCTACAGCCTTAAGAGCTTGTGCGACGTACATATTTTACTTACTCTAGAAACGCTAGGGTCTAGCTGGATGAGGTTCTTTGCTGAAGTTCGTGAGCAGTTTCTGCTCCTTTGGAACAGGCTTTACCCAATGGCCTCCTTTAAGCAGTGAACTTACTACAAAGTAGCACAAAAAGGTCAGACCTGTTCCAACAGGCAGTAAGGCCAAAAGGCATGAGGACCACTTTTTGTCAAACACAGGCTTACTTAGAAATGTTTTCCCAGTATTATGGATAATCATATGTGTGAGTTTTTGTACTTCTTGTAGCAGGGTGGTTGTAGGTACAGCTTGTTCTCTGTGCTTTACTTGGATATATTGCTGGTATGGCACTTAATGGAATTTCTGTATGCATTAATAGCAATATTAGCAATTTTGTAGTTACGTGGCCAGAGTTAATTATTAGTTAGTAAAAGCACAAATATTGACATAGCCTGGCACACACTATAGGGCTCAGGTGAGCGTAGCTGATTTGGGTCAAGCATTAGGAACAATGTAAATAACCTGGTCCTATTACGTGCTTGAAAGGGAAAGTAGCAAGGTAGAGAGTAGAGCCTAGCTGGTGCTCCTGAAGAGAATGAGATTGTTTCAGGAAGGTGTCTCAAACTACTGTGTCACTCTTACAAGGGAATTGTGGCACCACTGTGCAGAAGTGAGTCCGGCAGTTTCTAATCTACAGGATTTTGCATTGAGGCGTTTACTAATTTCTAGGTAAATTCCTGCTGTAGTGTGTGATAGCTAGAGAAAACTGTCTTGTGACTCCTAAGTAGAGGAAGATGATATCTAGACTGAGCTGAGTAATGATAATGGGATTTGTTAATCTTGAAGTTTTAAATCGGGAAGAAGAATTTGCAGTGTCACTTACATCTTCAGCATCCTTTTGCTATTTCCATCATACCTCCTAGCAACTGAATTGGAGTTGGTTTTGCAAGTCATAGTAGATTGAAATGCTTTTTATAAGTGACTGTAGGAACAGTTGCACTCATGGTCAAACATCAGCAGGCTGTGGAAAGGGACTAGTACAAGAACTACTTAGCCAAAACCTTTCTTGAATCTTCAGTATCTCCTGAAATGAAGACTTGCTGGAAGTTTTCTTTCCATTCAGCGTCCTTTACTCAACTTTGACCTTGGGTTTTTAAAAATGTGGTGTTGGCCTGACCAAAAACTTGGAGGCTAAAATGTTGCACAATTTGTTGGATTAAAAAAAAAATAATCAATGTGACGTTGCTCAAACATTATGTTTGAGGTATTGGTGATTTCAAAGTATGTTGCTGTCTGACAGGGTTCCAGTAGCTCAGGTTTTGATACATCCGTAGCTGTGGATTTTTAAGGTATTTGTTCTGAAGTTTCCTGGAAAGAACTGTAATACTTCTCAAAAGGAGAGGGAAAGGACCAAAAAAAGACACTGAAATAACTTCTATTTAAGTGCCTTAACAAAGCATGATGTAATTTATGTGGATTGGTGTGTTTCCAGTACAATTCTCTTGTTTGTAAAAAAGAAACTATTTAAATTGGACTTGTCTGTGATGTATTGAGATTTCAAACTTTTTTTATGCTAACTCTCCTAAAAGCAAACCAGCCCCCCCGCCCCCAACCAAACCCTTGAAAGATTTGGCACCTTTGAAGAAAGTTTAGGTTGAGCTTTCACAAAAAACAAGGGTAGAGATTTAAAGGTCTGAGTTGTATGTGTCCTTCATCCTGCTGTAGCCTCGCTGGGTGGTCGTAGGCAAGAGCCCAGAAAAGGCCCTGCATCTATTCCCTCGTATCAGTCCTGTATATAAATAATATTTGCTACTGTGAGCACAAACCATGATAGAAATGTTATGCCATGCTAAAAGCAGCAAATCCTCTGCAAGCTAAAGCCAGTTACGCCTTGCCATAACTGAGGATAGCTATACAGGTAGGAGATGAATACGTACAAATGGTGAATGCGTCACCACTGTTCAACTACTTAAAATCAGCTGTTTTCTAACAGTGGTACTGACAGAGTAATAACCTCAAGTGAATGAGGTTCTTTGCTATATTGCATAATAAGCCTTGGATATTTTCTTCTATCCTTCAGTTCAGGCTTAGTCTATGACGGGTCTGGAAGCTTGGTCTATGACTGGTCTGGGAATACTCTGCCGATGCATGTATGCTTATAAAGTGCCCCCACAGACTATAAAGTAAAAATTAAAACGTACCGTGAAGGCTATGTGAGGCAGTGATGCCCAGAGGTTTGATCTATAGCAGTCATTTTAGGAGCAGTCTGTGATGCAGAAGTCACTGCTAGTTCCCTAAAGAGTGCACAAACAGTACCAGAAGGAAATTGTGGAGGAGAAGTGGAAACAAAACACTTCTGAAAGCGTGGCCCTACTTTTTCAAATGGCATATTTTTACCCCCTCAAAGTGTATTTTCATGTATTAGATACAGGGTTACTGTAGATGCCAAAATAGAAGGAAATTAATGTAAACATTAACGGAGGGGCGGGGGGGTGTGTGCGCATGTGAAAGAAGGAGGAACTATGGTATAGAAATAGGATGGAAAGAGTAAGGAAGGGTGTTAGTTGGCCAATTATATCCTCACTATTTGATTTTTACTGTAAAATTTGACTTGTTTTAATTTGGGTCAGGAAAAAATCATTAATACTAATTAATGACATTATTTCAGTTTAGCCATTTGAAATAAGTGGACAAGCAGTAAGTGTGCTGTATGAGTTTTGTGTATGTACTTGCAAATGAAAAAGTCCCAAGAGGAAACCCCCACTTTTTTGTGTGCAAGCATTATGCAAACAAGGAGAAGGGCAGTGTAGGCTCGACTCCAATTTTGGTTTTGTCTTGAGCTTCAGAAGAAACTTGTGGGCTTAAGGAATTATTCTCAGTTGTACAACCAAGATGAGGATCTGGCCCAGCTCCAGTAGCTTCCGTATGCCAGCAAGTTTGTCTGCATATTTTGACTATAAAATTACAGTGAAAGAGTCGATGCTGTCCAGATCCTGCAAGTGCAAAAGTAATGAGGCTCAGCACAGTGCTGTCAGTTAAATCCTGGTACAGGAGCAGTGTTGTAACAAATTGTACAACTTTGTAGTGACCTTGTATGTCTAACTCCTGTTCTGAAGCAGTAGTTACCTTAGCATACCATTGCACTTCGGGTAATTTACTGTGATTATTGGGGGGATACTCTAATGTTGCTTTATATTGCTTTGCTAGCTAACCTAACTAGGAGATTGTCACAGCAATATGTTAGGTGATAGATATATTTGTAGCTGGACTGGTAACGGTACATTCACACTTTTCTGTGGGGCGGATGATGAACTTTTTGCTAACTGTGTGTAGAGATTTTACTAGATGAGGAAGGTATTAGTCAGTGTTACCTCTCCATTAAACCTTTCCAATGTGGTGTAGATCATCTGCAAACAGCAGTTACAGCCCTGCAGCCGCAGGCTGTGTGGGTCATCTACTCAGTGTCTGTAATTTGCAGCGTGGCTGGGTCCAGTTTTCTTGCCTTACATGACATTTTTGTGGGCCAGAGAAAAAAAGAAGGTTAAATGTTCTAAGTCACAATGAAAGTGTATTTTAAAAGTAGAAAAAATGTTAGGAAACAATTCCCACCTGTCTTTTCCCCCACCACACCATGCATTCAGAGTTTTAATTTGGGTAGAGAATGGCTTCAAAACTAAAC
Organism: Falco rusticolus; assembly: GCF_015220075.1. Taxonomy (NCBI): domain Eukaryota; kingdom Metazoa; phylum Chordata; class Aves; order Falconiformes; family Falconidae; genus Falco; species Falco rusticolus. The sequence continues at coordinate 5,949,831 of NC_051193.1, forward strand.
TGTGGTTGCGTGTGTATCCAGATATGGCTGGGTGAAAGCAGGCTACTTCTGTCGCTCTTGGTTCACGTACTTTGACGTTTTCAGTGACAGATTTTGGGTTTGAAGTTCAATCTTGGAAGATTTGCTGCTTTCATTTGCCTTTATCTACTATGCCAAGGAAAACAGAAGGTTCTGTTTGGGGGACTTCTCCTTTTAAAAGTTGTATAATGCATAGTTGTACAAAAAACATGGACTAACTCTCCTCCTGAACTCTTCTTTGGCTGTAGTAATATTTACATTTTATAGTGCTTACCTTGGCTTCCCTCCCTATCATTTGCTATAAATTGTTCTGTGCATCCCTCCCTACAAAGACAGTTATACTTCAGAAATTATTTCCATTCTTTGGTTGTGCTTTTTGGCCACAAATACTGTAATCTAGAAAGAAAAGTAGAAGTTTTAAAACTGGCCTGGTTAAGATTTCTCTCTGTCATGAATCTCATGGGATACTTGAATGTCACTTCCTTGAATTTCTGTAGTCGGGGATGAATATCATGGGATTTTGCTGTGGCACAGCTGTGGTAAACACCTAAGCTGTCTGTGCCTTGTTAGACCCTCTTAGTAAATGCTTTGATTTTATTGAGACTAAAACCAGCAAAGAAGAACAAACGTGGAAGACTTGGTGGGTGATGCTGGAAAGTATAGAAGATGTAGAAAATGCCTGATCTCTCTCCCTCAGGGTGAAGTCTGTTCCTTCCTGCCTTCTCTCTGCCAGTTACTCAGCTTCTTCCTCCAAGCTTTGAACTCTAGATGGCGAGTCCTTGCTCATTGACTGAGCAATCCCACTGAATCTAGATTAGCCTCTGAATTTAGGCCTGATTTTTCTTTCTTCCTAGGCATTACTGAACAAATCTGCTTGTCCCTTAGTTCTTGGCCTGTATTCCTGTTTTCTGCTCCCAACCTCATGGTCTTCTGTTCTGTCCCTGCGCTTTTATCCGGCACTTTTCTGTTTCCTGGGCACCTCTTAGAGATCCTTTGTTGCTAAGTTTTCTGAGCGCTCACGATTATCTCCTCAGCTGTTTGGATCAGAGTGTGTTAACCATGAGTTGGTACAGAAGATTGCGAATGGGTCTGCAAAACACTTGATAGCAATTCTAGCCCTGTGATGTCTAGGGGCAGAACAATGCTGTGGTTTTTCTTGTTTTGTTTTTTTTTTTATATCCCAATATGTTTCTTAGCACTAGTGCTACTACTGCAGCACCAAAGGGAGTTTAGTGGAGGCTAGTGGTTTCTTATTAATTACTGCTTCGTCTGACATGAGTGCAGATGTATGCAATAGGGTTTAAAAAGTAATGCAGTGATCACTTTAGCCCTGTTTGTTAGCAGCTTTCTCTGTTGCTGTAATTTGTTTAACTGTAGTAGTAGGAAATGTGAAGAAAAAGTATAGGCAAGATCCTACTGAAAAATAAAAATGCGATGAGAAGTTCTGGTTGTATTGAGGTGATAATGTAGGTCCTTTGCATCTTGTTTCTTGAACAAGTGGATCTTTTACCTGATAGGTGGACGACAACAAACTAGTTGTAAATATGCTCTACAAGCTGCAAGTACTACGAAACGCAGCTGCAGGTACACTGGCAGCAGTCTCCTTGTAATGCATGAAGGTATATTTTTCTTTTTCTTTCCCTTAACTCTCCTCCTTGACTTTCCAGAGAGTGGACTAGGAAACATGTTTTTTGAAGTGTCCACTGGGAAATTATTCATATGCTAATGCTGCTTATTTCTTAGTTTTTGCAGCTGTGGTTGAGGTCTGCGGGTGATCCTTAAAATCATAACTTCTGACACTCCTGGAAACTTTATATTACAGATCATTAGACAAAATTGTAGTTTCTCATTGGGCAAAAATACGTAGTGCTACTGCTGCATGCTCTCTTTGTAGGCTTGTGTGAAAATGTTCAAAGTCAGTTACTGAAGAGTAAGTGAAACTGGTGCTTGTGGATTAGAAGGACCGGCACCAGGGGCTGGTTCGCTCTCTGCGCTGTCGCGCACATACACACACACCCCCAGCCCCCTTGCTGCAGGAGTCATGAGCTAGCAGTGCTGACTGCTTCTGCCTGATCTGAAATAAGTTGGTCTTGCAGGCTGGGGTTATAAACAGAATCTTGAACTTTGTACTCCCAAAAATGTAATTTCGATCATCTAGTGTAGGGGGTTTTCCCCGCTTTTTGCCATTTCAGGAACTGAAGCAAATCTTTCATGGTTTGCTTAATTCCCCCTGAGATGTGTTTCCTCCTAGCCTTGCTTACATTACAATTTGTTTTCTGCATCTTCTCACAGTCATCTTCCTAGAGCGTTCTCCAAGTCTTGGCCTCATTTAGGCAAAGTTTATTTTTGACTACAGCCTTGCTGATGCTAACGAGTTGTTCTGGGAGATTGAAGTCTGGAAGTCTCCAGCGAGGTATTCTCCTCAGTCCTGGAGTGGAGTGCTGTTGCATCAAAATACTTAAATGCAGCACAGGCTGCCTGGCTTGCGCATGCCTCGGTGTCAAATACAAGCTCAAGCTCTCTGGGGTCCTACCAGTGTTTAAAAGTGGTCATACTAGTGTTTACCATAACTGAAAAAAAAGTGAATTTTTGACAGTAAATGGCAAGCAGACTGTAACCCTAGCTGCAAGAACAGGGAATGGGAATAAGGTGGCTACATGGAAGAGTACATGTGTATTGCTTATTGTGGAGTAAAAAGCATCTGTTTAAATACCATAATCTTGCAAAGAGCAACAGTGTCTTGAAGTAGACTTTGAGAGGTTATTGAGCTAAAAGGTGTTACCTAGCTGTGAAAGTGTTCTATGAATAGACACAGAAGGTATTTATCAGAAAATAGCGGAAGAGTTGAAATGATTTGAAGTGTCTGGCTCAACCGTTCTTTGATTGATTTTAGTTTTTTAAAGCATGAAATGTTGTTTACACTCTTAAAATATCAATGCAGCGTAAAACTTGATATTTTGTTTCTTTATTTTAAACCAGTTTAAATCCTGGTTTCATACACTTTTTTTTAATGTAACCTTGTCTTAGCAAGGGACTCCTACAGTTCACAATGTTCATTTAATGTGACTGATGCTTGGAATGTGTGCTAAGTGTAAGTTTCAACAAATGTGTACATTGTTTAATTGTTGTTTTTACTGTTTCTGTAGGGAATGAAACTTTAACAAGAAGTCTATGTTAAAGCCTGGCTGACAGCAAGAGAGGCAAAGTGTAGAAGCAATGCCCTGATGAAAAGGTAGGGAACACATTGGTAGAGATTTCAAAAGACTTGTGTTCTGACTTGAAAGAATTCCTGTGATGTTTTAGGTGCTTCCACTTGGTTCCCAGGATTGTTTGCTTGCTATGAAGAATATACCGGGGGGGAGGGGAACCCAAACTTGTCTGTCACTTTTGCCAGGCAACTTTGGCACTTACATGTTCTCAAGACTGTTGAGCTGTCATGTGATTTGTGCAGCCTCATGCCTGAGAAATGGTTCTGAGTAGCCATAGCAGGACTGACTGATCCGGTTAACTTCATTTTGCTCTTGCATGACTAGCCACCGCATTTCTGTGTGTTGGCAGGGTAATGCAGCAGTACACATATGAGACTGAAATCCTAGGGGCTGTTAGAATTTTACTGGCAAGTTTTAAAAATTGGTCATTGCTTTGTTTGGTTGTCTACTCTTCATGTACCTTCAAAGGAAGTTCTTGGAAAGTGATTATATGATGAATGCTTTAATTAAAAAAAACCAACACAATTTTTGATAAAGCTTAGGAGTGTTTTAAAAAAAGGGTGTTGCAGAGCACTGCACTGGTTTCCATCCTATGCTAGGAGCCATTCATTTTTTGTTTACAAACATAGCCTGACTCCAAAGAGATGTTAACAGGGTAAAATGTCATCTGCTTTAGACAGAAAATGGACCTCAAATTGATAAGCTATTTAATGTTCTCAAAGGAAAATGCATGATGGAATGGAAATAAAGACAAGATTAAAAGATTACAAGGCAGTTGTATTTGTGTCTGCCAGAGGTGGACTGGTGCAACTGTTCTAGTCAGACAGTCCTTACTGTTATCTTTCACAAGTTGTGTATCTCTTGCACATGCAAAAATCATAAAGTAAACCCTTTTTGCTATCTGGGGAACTCCTGGAAAGAAGCTGGCACTGCTAGAGCAGTTGTTCTTGTCTGGGGCCCAATAACAAGTTACCTCTACAAAGGTTTGTGGGTAGGAGCAGGTTGTATGAATTGTATCAGTATCTTTTTCCTTGAAAATGGTCTAGTGCCTCTGTAGTAAACTCTGCTTCATGAAACATCATGCCTGGTTGCTGCTGCAGAGATGGAATATACGGCACATCCACATTATTTCTGGTCATGTGATGGGGAAAAAGCTGATGTGTACTTCCCTCTTATAGTATTTGAATGAAAAATGTGATCTGTTCAAAAAGCTTGGACACAGATTTAGTTGTTTTGTGTGAGCTGCTATAAAATCATGCCTTTCAATTTTTGTTTGCTTTCTATATGAAAGTTGTGTGTAGCTTGTAGCAAATAGAAAAAAAACTTTTTTGGATGCAGAATAAGTTAACATAATATGCTCTGCTTTCTGAATTCAGGTTTAGATCAAAGTCCCACTGATAGTTTATCACAAAAGGGTCAGCCACATGGAATTCCTGTAAACCTCCTGATCATCTTGTAATAGCAGATTGTTTTGCCCTTTGCAGCAGACAGGTTCTCTTAACACTAGTAATATATCTATAGCATTAGATCACAAAGCTGATTTTTCAGATTAATCTCTTCTGCACAGTTGCTAAAATGCCAGCACCTATCAATTACACCAGTGGTGACAGTTACTGAAAATTATTTCTTCATAAACATTTAGGAAGTATTAATATGTTGATATTGAAAAATGAAATTGAATAAACAATGAAACTGAGTTTACAGTTTGTCTTTCAGCAAAGTAATCAAGGTAATAGTTTGTGGATCTGTGGCAGGATCATCTGATTGTATCCCCTGTTCCCATATTTTTAGAAACTGCAGAAAGCCGTCTTTTCTCCCACATTTGTACAGTTATGATCTGCAAAGTCTGTGTGTGTTTTTTAGTAAGTTCTTACAAGTCAGTTTGCTATTTGCAAGCATAAAGTGGTTTTTACTGATGTTTATCATGCTTAATTTGTAGGGGTATTAGTTATATGCAGTTCGTTTAAAATGGTTGTCATGAGATGGCTCGAAGACTATATATTGCACTTGTTTCCAGGGACTTTTGTAAGAGGTTACATTTATGATGCCATGGCATTGTCCAAGTGTAGAGAAGCAATAGTAGCTGCTTCTCAGTGTGACACTGTTAATGTTGAATTTCACCTGGGACCTGCTGTTTCAAGCAAAACCCTTGTACAGTGTGACATTATTTCTGGTTTTTTTCTTACCTGGAGGTTGACTTGCAGTACTTTGTGATGCATATAATTTTAACATGCTTTGGAATACCTTCATTTGTAAGAGTTTCTAGAGAAATTATTCAGATTTTTCACTTTATGTGAAATTGCTTTTTACAGAACGATTATTTGTCACTGAATTAGCTGTCATTATATATCTTCTTTCTGGGGTCTGTTAACATAAATTTTGCGTAAGTATGTTCTCACAGTAAACAGATGTTGAAAATTTTAGTATCACAGTAGCTGTAGTAAAGTTGAAGTTGGCTTGAATAAAATACCACTGAATTGTTTTGATATCTTTTGCATTTTATACCTTTTTTTTTTTAGCTGGAAGCCTTTGTATCAGAAGGCAAAGATCGCAGAATCATCATAGGATGGTTTGGGTTGGAAGGGACCTTCAAGCCCATCCAGTCCCACCCCCCTGCCTGGGTAGGGACACCTTCCACCAAGCCAGGTTGCTCCAAGCCCCGTCCAACCTGGCCTTGGACACTGCCAGGGATGGGGCAGATCGGAAGGGATGATACATCATAAGCTAGGCCTTCCCCGCGCCCCCCGCCTTCTGTAAAAGCTGCATTAAATTATGAAAGTCTTGCTGACTTGTGTATTACTTGCTGTAACCTTAGGAAGCAAATTTGTGTGATAGCAGGTGTTTGTATGTAGGGGATTCTAATTTTAACTGGTTCTAAATGAGGAGACCTTGTCCCAGTTTTGCTTGAAAGGGGTTTTGGGAAAAAATGAATGTTTGAATTTAAGAACTTTTGCTATGAAATTAATATGAAATAATGAATTGTGAGGCTTAAATTGTGAGGTAGGTATGATTCTTCAGTATGATGTGTATATATATCTTTCTGTTTATTTGTAATGCTGTCTTGGCTAATTAAACTGGAATAGTGTACTGCTAATACACTGAATTTGTAAGACTTAGTTGCTATTTTAACAGTCATAGTTTGTATAAATTTTTATTCCTAAAATACTGTTTTGTTTTCAACTTAAAAGGCTTTGTGAAGCACTCTAGAAAGTGGTGTATTTATGTGAAATAATGCTACTGAGAAAAGTAACAAAACTTTCTATTTTTCTAACTTAGAATCACTAAGGCATAGTTCAGTTTCGTAGTGTTTCTGTTGCTTTGTACTGAGCCTGTGGTTACAGGGCATTTTTCATACACAACCATGCAAGACTTAGCTTTCAGTCTACCTTTTGTCTTTTGATTGAAAACTTTTTCACTAGAGCTCATGATGGGGTAAGCATTGAGCTTAAATTGTTTAGTTGGTAGCTTTTACTTAGCCAACTCTTTCTTCCTCCGCAGTTCTTGAGGAGTATTTTGGGGTTTATACTGGTGTGTGTATATATATACATTCATAGAACACCCTCTGTCTTGTATCTTTGACCACAGCTCTTTTCTGATCTATGTTCTAAAGTATTCATTATTTTCTTTGTGCATTTCTTGATGCATTTTCAAATGATACTTTTTTAAAAGCTACTACTTACACTCCCTTGCATGTTTTAAGTAGTTGGTTTTTTTGGACTTCAGAGCAAATGCTTGCCCTGTGTGTTGTAGCTTAAAAACCCCACCACTGTTATTGCTTATCCATTGATTTAGAGTCAGTGTTGGTTGGTAAAGTTAAAAGGTTTTTTTGCTAGTTAAAATGTAGTATACCATAGTTTTACAGAGAATTGTTAGTGTTACAAAATATTTAGAACTTAAGTTGCGTTAGCTGAAAGATATTAGTGTTTGGTTGTATGTTAGAGTTTAAAGATGCTTTATGAAACTTACATTCTGAATTTGCTGAAGCCAGATGTACAGTGAAGTAATAGGCAGCATATGCAGTGGTTGAATTTGTGTGTCTTTGGATATATCACTCAGAGAAGTTTGAGTTTGTAGTTATTACGCTCATATACTGCTAATTGAGTAACGTATTCCAGATGTTTTTGAAATAATTGAATTTAGGCTAAATTAAGCACAGTTTTGTAACTGCGTTCTCTCTTCTCTCAGAAAGCAAGCCGAACAGTTCATTTACAAACTGTTACACTGCTTTATATAGATGATTGTTTCCCAGTAATCGTGTTCTCAAGTGTCCCATATTGATCATTAACTATATAGAAAGAAACAAAAGTCTGATGGTTTGTGGGGTTTTCTTGGTATTTTCTTGAATAATGTAAATAATCCTTAAATAAAAACTGTTACTCATTTCCTTGCAACTTTAGAAGCCAGACAAGTCAGTTGCTCCAACAAAATAAAAACAACCTACAAAATAAGAGCCAGAAGATGGAATTGCCTTTCTTGCACTGGTGGATGAGGCTGATATAGTAGTCAGGCACAGGCTGACATTTTTTTCTTCCTGAGCCGGGGCTGGTGCTGGAAATCTGAGCAATTTGATTAAATGCACAGTATCAATTTAGGAAATAATTTTCTTAATTTCCAGTGAAAGATGTCTAATTTTATTTTGCTTGTTTTAATGAAGATTTGTTGGTAAAGCCCAAGAATTATAATTGTATGAAGTTTGATAAGGCTTGATACTTGCTACCTAGAGCAGAAAATAAAGGGAAATAAAGCAGATGAAATAAAAATGACACGAGAACTGAAGTCTTGTACCAACCATTCAAACAGTTTTAAATTCTGGTTTTTGAGTTTCTGAACATTAGCAAGCTCTTCAGACTCCTGTATTTTAAGTTTCTCTCGTGAAAAAATTTTACACCCAAACAAAATTAATTCAACAAAAGTGAGTTTTAAATATCATGTCTGGTTTAAGAAGTCTGGAACTTGATGACAGTAAACTTCCTGAAGCTACTTTATTGAGGTTCCAGCAGATATGGGTGATTTAGATAAACAGTTTAAGCCTATTTCTCAGTGTTCCATGAAACCGTGGAAAGTATTTTCTTTATTTGCAAAACCCAGCTATTAAATGTGACATGACGCTTAAGTGACTTGCAAAGGTATCCAGGAGTCTCTGACAAAGAAGAAATTGAACCTCCTGATAGGTAGTGCAGTGCATTGTTTGCAAGGCCATCTTTTCATCCTATAGATGTTACTTTGTCCTGAGCTGAAGTTAATTTACAACATTGGTAGCAAACACTAAAAAAAAAAAACCCAAAAACAAACCATCCACCAACCAAAAACCAGAAAATCACTATACAGAAAGAATTCATATATAAAGATCAATATGACCCAGGAAGAAAGAATGTAATTTCCCAACGCAATTTGGCTGGAACAGCAGGACTGTCTTCTCATTATGAAAAACTTCTTCACGTGGTCTTGAATGTTTTTGTTTCACAGTGGTCTGTAGTCCATGGAAGTTGACTCGGTTTAAATGTTCTGTATAAAGGCTGGTATATTGCTGGCTATGCATGGGTTGCATATCAAGGACCTGAGTTGCAAAACACAGTAAAATAAAATGGTATCAACTTACGGCCTGCAAAAATACTCCAAGAAGATCTGGCCTTGGTATCTGATGTAAAATCTTATAGGATGACATGGCTGCAAATACTAGAGTTATATCTTTAAAATAGTCAAGACAGCCTTTGCATATACCTTTAATATTCAGGAAGCAAATTAATTGCAGATCATGCCTTAGAAGATCCATTGTCACGGGGAACACGGTGCCATAATAAGACTATGTGCAGAATACATGAGAACTACTTTTTGATTCAACCATGAACTTGAAGTAATGAACTATTTGCAGAACTTTGCACAGTATTTTGTTGTAACTGTTCCTGTTGGTTCAGCTACTCTAGTGTGTAAGTTAATGAAAAGAGGCCATTTGAATTTTCTAATCTGAGTTGTTAAATCTTGGAAAACTGTGACTCGGAATTCCAAATTAGAAAGATTGTGATTACAAATGAAAAATATTACGTGATCTGATGATGATTTTCTTTCTTTTAATTTCTTCTATTGTGTTTTCATTTAAATTATTGCAAATTTTCTGGTTTTTAAAATAAACGTGATTTTATTATTTCCGATATCTTACGATTGCCTTTAAAAATACTGATAACTTATTTCTTTCTTACCAGTTATAACATCTTGTAATGGAAGATGGAAGACAAAGGGGCTCGTGTTGCTGACTACTTTGTTGTCGCGGGATTAACGGATATTTCGAAACCACTAGAGGAAGAAATCCACTTCAATGATGCTTGCCATAAAATCGCTAAACCAAAAGAACCTATTACAGATGTAACAGTACTTAATAAATCTCTGGGGGAGGAAGTTCCTCAGGGATATAAATGCATAGATGTTACTCCCTCAGGACTGTCTGCAGATCTCAATAATGGCAGTCTTGTAGGACCACAAATATACCTGTGTTATCGTCGAGGAAGGGATAAGCCCCCACTTACTGATTTGGGGTGAGTTGTTCTTTTCTGTTCCGGTAGGTGATTTTGGCAGTTTTGTTTGACTAATGAGCAAATAAGGCAGGTTTATTGAAATACCATACTTCTTTAATGTAAGGCAAAACTCTGAACCAGAAGATATTTGTTGACTTGAGCATACTGTAACCCAGTATGGTAGGAAAAATGCATGCTGAGTAGATTTTAATGATAGCTGTAATTCTTTGCATTTTGGAGCTGTCAAAGCCATTTATGACTTTGAATGTATATATTTGGGTTGAAATAAGATGCTTAACCTATTTAATACAGATTGAGAAGAGGTGAGTTGTAGAGTGTTCTTAGGATCAGGCAAAGCATCTGTAATAGAACTGAAAACTATTTTGCAGTAAACAAAACACTTAGAAAAATTATATGTGAGGAAAAACTAGTATAGCTTCATCACAAAACTTTTCTGTTAGAATGCAATGTGATGTAATGTGACTGGAAATTGTCAGTAAAAATGTTTTGATCAGAGATGAAACAAGAGCTGCTATTAAATTAGTGCTATTCAGTTATAACTCTTAGTATAGTGTAAGTATTCAAAGTGTTAAAAAAAAAGTGCCTTCTGACTTTGTTCATCCCATTTTAACTAGGGTTTTATATGATGGGAAAGAAAGAGTAAAGCAAGGTTGTGAAATAATTCAAACTACTCCATATGGTCGGCCTGCTAATATTAGTGGCAGTGCTTCATCACAGAGAGTGTACATCACTTACCGAAGAGCATCTGAAAACATGACACAAAACACCTTGGCTGTTACGGATATATGTATAATCATACCAAGTAAAGGAGAGACCCCTCCACATACGTTCTGCAAGGTTGACAAGAATCTTAATAATAGTATGGTAAGATTGCAAATCTGGATTTTGAACACTTGATACTCAGTGATGTAATGTGTGTGGAGTATTTGTGACAGTTCTCAGAATACCTTGTGAAAAACTGTGATAAGCGCTCTTCAAAGATAATTCAAGTCTTGGAAGAGTTGGAGGATTACATTTCTTTGTTCCTGCTTAGAACAAAGTCTTTTTCGAAGTCTTGGAGCAGATAGTCTTTTTAGTGCTGACTTCAGCAGTTTTGGATTAATCCTTGAGAACTTGTCACCTGTCATCCTACAGAAATTGTTTTATCTTTCTCACATTTCTAAAAGCTTTGTGTGCCCTTAAAGGGTGCTGGTCTTTTCCATTCTGTGGCTTTCCGTGTTCTTTGTTTTCATGTCCAGAAATTCAGAACTTTAAAAATATTTAAAAACATTAACAGTACCAGAAAAGAAGTTGTTGTTTAGAAGCTGCAAAAAAATGACATTGTGGTGCAGTGTTTCACAGACCGTGAAATCACAGATGGAATAATTAATTAGGTTTAAAGATTAGCATGATTAAAATAAAAATGCAGGCACAAAAGAAAATAAAGTATTAACTTAAAGTAATAAACAAATGTAGTTAATAATGGAAACATTACAATCTGTGTGTGTGTGTGTGTATATAAAAATGTGTGCATGTGTGTATGTGTCTATAGACACATTTAATCCAGAAGTTTAACAAAATGGAGAAAGGTTTAAATATTTATATGGATGACAGCTATACTTAAAATTCTGTAGTTGTGTTAATAAATATTTCAGAGAAGAATTTATAGATGTCATGCTTCAGTATATAAACCAGTTCTGTTGCAGAGACCAGGCGGGGGCCTGCCATGGATTGGTTAGCTCAGGGCGAACACAGTACTTGTCTTTCAGTTATGTTTGTGGCCATTGTCAGAAAAAATAGCGTAGTAGGCCCAAAATTCCTGTATGTTAATGCTCTGTGGTTTTGTGTGTACGTTATGGTTCTATGTAAACACGGAAGAGAAGGTTTGCCTCCACTGTTTTCTGTTAGGTCCTGTTGTTGTACTTCATCACGTAATCCGATAATTTCTTTTGTTTTACAGTGGGGATCAGCAGTGTATTTATGTTATAAAAAGTCTGTGGCAAAAACCAACACCATATCGTATAAAGCTGGTATGTAACTACTATATAGCTTTTTTATCTTTAGGATATACAGGCTTATTTGTAATTTAATACTTTTTTCTATTAAAGAATTATTTGACAAAGACACAGTCTTTGCATTACCCAAAAAGGAAGCTATCCCTGAAGAATTCTTTTAAAAACATGTCCTAAAATAAGCCTTAGAATTATGTATCATGACAATTTTGTTTTAAAACTTGCTTTTAATTAGAAGCTTCATTGTATTTTAACAGGTTTCTACAAACCTCTGTGCCTACCTGTTGCTGATAACTGTCTCTTAATATTGTATATACGCAGAAGAAAATACCACAAAAATTATTTGATGCATTTTCATGATCACTTTCTTTAAGAAACATCTTGAAGAATAATGTGGAACTTCCACGCTGCCCTGAACATCAGTGGCATTTATCTCTTTAGGTGTTTTTGGATTGTGTATCATCTTTATTTTGTTGATATATTTGTAAGACAGATTTGCTATGGCTCTGATGAAATGTGTTGGTTTGTTGGTTTTTTTGTTTTTGTTTTTTAACCCCTGATTTTGTTTGAGTACAAGTCCTGAGCCTGATTCAGGCTTTAATTCACTTACATCCCTGTGAGATGCTGCTCTCAGTCTTAAACTACTGTTGTTTACAAACTGAAAGGTGGACAATGAACTTGTAAACAAAATAAAAATTTTAAAAGGCCCTACATCTGGTAGTAGCTTGCACAGAATTTTTTTTTCATGAGTGAGGGGAAAAAAACACTGTCCTTCTTGATTACCATTTTTTTATTGCGTACTAATAATTCACTGTGTATTAGGAAAGAATGTGTAGTGATTGTGTTCTGTATTACAGAGAAATCCTAAGTCCTTTCACGTGATATTCATTCTCAGTTTGGAGTTCCTGGGGTTGGCAATAGGAAAGGATAGATTGCTACAGCTGGATGATGTGTATGGCCTGTATGTTAAGAGCCCCTGCTTCAGAACTTGGTGATTTACAGCTGTCTTTAAGTCTTAACACATGAGCCTGGCATATTAGCCGAATCCTCAGCAGAGGTGAATCAGCATAATTAATTGCTTTGATTCTATTGATACTAAAAATAATTAATATTATTATCAGATTTTCTGGGAAACTTTTGTTGGCAAGAATTAATTGCCATCATAATTGAGAACATCGGTCTTATTTTTCAATTATCCAGGTTACGTTTTTTAACTAAATTTTAAATCTGTCCTCATACTAGTGATCAATGTGAACTATTATAATAATAGCTGAGATGCACACAACCTGCAAACAGAGAAAGATAAATTAGTTATGAATAGTTCCAAGAACAGCAGGTAGGACTTGAGTGCAGTTTTTTAGTGAGGTGACTTCTCCATAGACCCAGCGTGACACCCCTTTCCATCTTTACAACTTTATTGATCTTCTGAAGTTAGTATATGCTTATATATGAATTTTCTGGGCATTTTTTGTAACGTGAGCTATTGCAAATATATCTCTGCTATTCCTTACGTAACTGCCTCTTTACAAATTGCCTTTCTAGGTTTAATATGCAGGTATCCTGAAGAAGATTATGAATCATTCCCATTACCAGAATCTGTGCCTCTTTTTTGTCTGCCTATGGGTGCAACTATTGAATGTTGGCCGTCTAACAGTAAATACCCTCTCCCAGTTTTTTCGACGTTTGTACTAACTGGAGCTTCTGCAGAAAAGGTATTTTTAAAGTTTAAAAAGATATTGCTAATAATTTAAGTTGAAAAATTTGGTTGCTTATCTGTTCGGGATGATGGTAGTGCGTATTTTCATAGACAAACTTGAATCTCTTCTTTTGGGCTTATATCCAAGACTACTTTAAAGACTGACTTGCATTTATTTCACTGCTGGACTGTTGATCATATAAACCTGTATTCCTTTTGCTTTCCAATCATGTTAGTCTTTGAAACTAGAGAGCTGTAAAAATTCTGACTGCATATACATGTAAGTATACTATTTTTATTGCAAGCATGGAAACAACCTTGCATGTAAATACTTGTTCAAAAAAGTAAATTGGATGTCAGAGGAATACTGCTTTGAATTGTATATAAAGGATTCCCAAAATAGCTTTAAAGGCAATTGTAGGAGCAGTTGACTGTAGTTGTACTCTGTATAATGATTATTTTTCTCTCACTTAAATGGTTTCATAAATTACTTTTTCTCATGTGACATTAAGTATTTTAAATAAATAATAGACAGTCTGAATTTTCACAGCTACAAGAATATTCCGGAATAGATTGTTTCAGAAGATGATGAATTAATGTAACTTTTCAAACAGTAACATAGACTTGATTTTCCTTGCACGTTTGGGGTTTGTTAGATTGCTTTGAAGACTGAGGCAGATTTATTGACTTCAAATAAACTGTGTTTTTTGCAGGTGTATGGTGCTGCTATTCAGTTTTATGAACTGTATCCTGAAGAGAATCTCTCAGAGAAACAAAAATCTCAACTGGGATTAGCAGCTGCTGTTGAAGGAAAGTCAGACACATGCAGAACAGTTCAAACAAATAAATGCATCTGTCTTCTCTCTCACTGGCCTTTCTTTGATGCTTTCAAGAAGTTTCTTACCTTTCTGTATCGTTACTCCATTTCTGGCCCACATGTCCTACCCATTGAGAAGTAAGTAAATTCAAAAATTTTTGTAGTAATTTCAGTTGATGAGAGCTCTGGTTTTACTTCTGAGTTTCCTATCATATCCTTTTGATTTTAGTCATCAAACGTTAAATATAATGGTTATGCTAGATGAAGCACTTTTCTCCATTGATTAAATGTATCTTTACCTACTCCTTGAAAAAGCCCAGATTTTTATTTGTGACTTCAGTGCCTGCGAAGATATCTCTGAAAACCTTTTTTAATTAGCTTTGCCCCCTTTAGCACAGTGATTAGGAGGGGAAAGATTACAAATCCTTTCTTAATGTTGCATATGTTGTTAGGAGAATGAAATACATAGTTCTGCATTTTTTCAAATGCCTATTTGTTGTCTAATGAGAGAGAACAAACCAGATTGAGGTTTTTTACACTAGTAATTCTCCTCTATTTGTGATAAATTTAATTTCCTTCTCACATAAAGATTTCACATTTTAAAATGTAGAGAAATCCTTACATCCAAGAAGTGGTTGATACCTGTAATTGATGCATAATACTATTTAATATTTCTAGGCTAACATCACTTTTTAATGCATCAGATTTCAAGTGCAGTATTTGCTTTTTTATTTTATTGCACATTAGTCTTTTTTTTTCTGATTAAACTTCAATATTAACTTTTGTCAGAGACTCTGACTTCGTGGATTAAGCATTTTTTGGTGACTGTTTATCCACTTCATTATTTTTATCAGAATTTTAAAATTCTGATAGTGTAAGCTTCTGATAATGAAAAGATCTTGGTTGTGTTTTTGGGGGGGGGCTGAGAACTTTTTGGTTTTTCAGATTTGGGACTGGATAAAAATAGAAGTAAATATAATGTTTTATGAATTTTGATTTTACAGATTTATTTGCTTATTCTGGTTTGTAAACTGGTCAATTTACTGTGGATAATGTAAATACAGCTACACTGTCTTGCACAAGACTAATATAGCATCTAGCCTAGTTTCTTTGGGTGTTAATTGATGATGAAGTTGTCTCTGCCATACGTGCATACTTGAACATTTTCGGTCAGCCCTGCTTCTGCAAGCAGCAGACCTTTCCGTTGATGTTTGCTTGTAGGTTCCATATTTCTGCAACAGTCTTCTTCATACACTGGTAATAAAGACAAAACCCCAAATCTGTTGTCAGCCCAGTTCCTTTCCCATTCTCATTTGCCATGTGGCTGCACAGGCATTGATGCTGACACAAAGGAGCTCAATTGAGGAATGGTGAAGAGAAGGCACAAGACTGCTTCTGGTTGATGCCAGTTATGTGACTAACTTTTTGTTGCAGTTCTATAAGCTGAGTACAAGCACACACAATTAAAAACACAGTAAAAATCTGTTTTGCATACACCTAATGGTGTAATGTGCAGCCCACTGCAATATGCATATGAAATACGTAGCTTTGAATCAGAAACATGTAAAATAAGTCTTTATAAATCAGTGCTTATTTGTGGATTTGCCTGAATTTCTTCAAAATTTTGTTGGTTGTCTCTGTCATAATGATAAGAGTGATAGAAATCACAGTAAAGTATGTGCTGCAGCATGCAGTTTATGATGAATTACTTGTTTCTTCCTTAGTTTCTACTGATTGCATGTAGTATCTTTTAATGTGAAAGTGTGTATTATGCAGAATTCTTATGCTTTTAGAATTTTTCGAAGTTTAATCAATTCATAAAACTGAGAACTTGTTCAAATTTTAAAAACATTTTCTGTATTTGTAGTATATGGAAAAAATTTAACACTTTTTTCATCAGAAATCTTACATAACATTTGTATTTGGAACTGAAGAAAATGGATGTGAAGAAAATGGATGAAATTAATGATTCTCCTTGATACTCAGCTGTGAATATTTTTTTGCAAATAACCAGTGCTAGTCTCTGAGGTATAGTGCTATTTCAAGCCAGTTTCAAACGAATGATTATAAAATGGTATTATGATACTCAAACATGAATATTTCTACTTTACAAATTATTATTTTTTTCTTTAAAGAAAAGCTCCTTGTAATTTTTCAGTCTCAGAAACCAAGTTTGTAGTCTGAAAGGTAATCTGTCCTGCCATTTTGGTTGTCTCTAGTAGAAAAATAGGTTTTTGAAGGTCAGAATATCCCTGTAGCATTTGGGTGAATGTTTTGGGGTTTTTTTCTTTCCTCTCTGTTTTCTGAATAAGTATGTGTCATTTTTATATAATAATTAATCTTACTGGCAATAATTTTGTCTTGAGGTATAGCAGTTTAAGCTTATAATTTACACTAAATCAACATTTTTCTTTTCCTCTAGACACATTTCCCATTTCATGCATAAAGTTCCTTTTCCATCCCCTCAGAGGCCAAGAATTCTAGTTCAGGTAAGTGTAAATTTCTTCTTAATAGCTATATCCTAAGAAAGACAGAAAGACAAAACAGCTGTTGAACAGGTTAGTGAATGGAAAATGTAATTTTTATCTTCAGATTGTTTTCAGGATTTTTTTCCCCCTAAATTTATACACTTAATCCTTACAGATTTTTCACTGTTCTGTTTCCAGTTTAGTTAAGGACTTTATTGAGGTATTTTAAGAAACTGTGTAGTGAGCTTAGAACTTAATTTTCTTTTCCAAAGTATATGGAAATTTACGAAAAACTACTCAAAGTAGATACCTGGTTTGACTTTTGCAATAGCTTTTGAACTGTTTTCTTCTTGCTACTGAGTGTAAAATAAACAAAATTAAAACCAGATGTGAAGCGTATATTCATGATTACCCATTTTCCAGAAGGGTTTCATGCTGTCCTCTACATAATGGATAGCTCTTACTGAAAACTGCAAGAGCCGTGCATGTTCAAAAGAGGCACACTTTATCAAATATGACCCTTACTCAGTCCCACCTGGAAGACCTAGCATATTTTACTGTGTGTGAGTGAAATGATAGAATTGCCAGAATTAGGTTACCTGTTATTTGAAATTTCAACCCATGTTACTGTTGGTGGGAGAGAGGAAACCTGTATCTCAAAGACTTCTTAAGTGCAGTGTTATTAAATCTTCCTTATTTTCTTTTCTCCTAAGAGTCAAAACGGGTAGAGACTGTTCTGTTTGGGGTTTTTTTGCTAGGAAAAGACAGCTCTATTCCAGTTGTAGTTATTCTACTAATCCCATGGTTTTGAACAAATTGTTACAAAATGATGTTACTCTCTGCTACTACTTGTATGAAATAAAATATGGAGAGCCCTGTGCAGTTTTCAGTCTTAGTGCAGTATACCATATGGTAGTGAAGTGTTTCAGAGTAAATACGTCTTGGGTTATATCTTTATAGAATGTATTGAGTATTAAAGACACTCTTTACTGTACTTGGCTATTTTAAAGAAGTTATATTTATTACTGTTACTGAAAAGGGGTTGGAGAACAGTTATACTACAACTGTATGTGACACTTCTGTCAATTACTATGATTTTAAAGTTCAATTCAAGACACAGTATTTTAACATCTTGGGGGTGTTTTTTTTGTATTCACATTCAATAATATATTTCTGCTAGGGAATGTGAAACAAAATTTACAGAGAACTATATTTGAGTTTAGAGAAAAACACTGATTATTTTTAGTCTGAATCTATAGGGAACTCTGTGAAAGTATACATGGGTGTATATGTTCCAGGAAGACCTAGATGTAAATGATGTGCAGATTAGAAAACCCACTGCTTTTAAAGTAGGTAGTTGAGGTCTACGACTAAGTACTTCCTTCCAGCAGCTTTCAGGGACTTTAGAGTTGTGTTTGATACAGTCACCTGTGATCTTACTCAGTGTGATATCTAAGATATTTTTCCAAAAGTAGTGTGGGAAATGCCTGGATTTTTTAAAATTACAAGCTTTTGGGTTTCCATTTTGTTGAAGAAATAGTAATTTCTCTCTGAAGCTTGTTAATTTAAAACAGGGTAGTCTTTTGCTAAATAGCTATTATAGCAAATCCTTCTGAGTATGTGGTGGTGTAGAATGTCTCGCAAGTGCTTATACGCTTCCTGAAAATGAGAGCTGTTGTATTTTAGTAACTACATGTATGCCAGTCTGGATGTGTAACCCATACTTAGATCCTTCTTAGCATCTGTTACAAGTGAGAGAGAACATGGCATGTGTCTGACTTTTTAAGTTTAAAGAAATTACAGCCATTAGTAAAACATTCAGGAATGTACCTGATTGCCAGTTTCCAGCTGCCATTGTTGATATGTTGTTTCTGATTTGGAATCTGCTAGACACTGTTCTGGGTGTCCTACATCTCCTTATTACACAGATGTTCCTGTTCTAATGATGTATTTGCAAGCTTCAAACTTCAAGAGTAATGCGTTTCTCCCTCTGAAGAATGAGGGCAGTAAGTGCCCCTTCTGCCGAAGGGAGACATGCTCTTTGAATAGATGCTTGATTGTTTTTATCTGCTTTTGCTGAAACACAAAAGTCATAGGACATTAGGCTGATGCTTTCTTTCTGAGGGTAGTTTATGAAGGTTACCTCAGGCTGAAAAAATTAGTTCTCTGACTTTTTTTTTTTTTTCACTGAACAAGCTAATGGTGGTGGTTGTCACAAGGTGACTTACTTCAAGACAAATGCAGCATGTAGAATGGTGTGGCCGTCCTCGTTTGTCAGTGAAGCTAAATGTCGTATAAGCCTTCAAAGGCTCTGTTATGTGAAATATGCAGGGAAGCAGTAGTGCATAGACTTTTGTTCATGTTGTATGTTTTGTGTGCCTGTCCAGCACAGTATTAGGTGACTTAGTGCTTTGGCATTTGTATAACTAATTCATCAGATCTTCTGACTTCTATTGTCTGGTCACCTGCAGTGGCGTCTAAGTTGAAGCACATTCAAAAATGAAGTATTTACTGCAAGTTGTCTGCAGTAACAACTAGAACTGTAGCTTAGTTGTACAAGTTACGGTGACTTACTGAATTACTACAGCTACTTGTACGTGTGCTTTTATACAATAGATGGAAAATGCATGACTACTTAGCAGGGAGGATTAAGCTAACTGCTATGTTGTAACCTTGGATTTGCTATGGCTGAAAATGTCAGTTAAGCTTTTAAATAAATAGATTGTATATCTGCATTCTTGTACTCATTTGAATCTTCCTGTTCATGCTGAATATATGAATGGTTGCTCTTGATGTAAGAGAAGTAAGAATTAGTAAGATCTTTGTCTTGCATCTTCAACTAATGCAAATTTTGAAGATGCTATCAAAGCTGAGCTGAGCCATTTCTACCAGCTAAGAGCCTAATTTTGATGTCTTCCAAAGAAAAGACTACTTTACATCACCCTGTGCCATCTCTCTCCTTCATGCATTTTATCAGTCTCTTACCCCCTAAACCCAGCAAGAATTCCCCGCCCCAGGCTGCTGAAAGCTGTGCATGAGCTATGGGTCCTCACTTCCCTTCAATTTTTGCAGTATTAGCTAGTTTAAATTTCTGTTTATGAATATGCAATGTATTAAATTCTGATCCAGAAAGGAAGGTCATGCTTTGCCTGGTTTTTGATAAGATACTGATGCGGAGCATTGCAGGCCACTTCTTACAGTGCTTTACAACTGGGATATGTAAGTTTCAGCTTATTTTAAATTTTATTTTTAGGTGTTGTTAGAGTTGTGTAATTTCTAACAAATATTTCCAAAGTTCAGAATAAAAAGAATGTATTCTAAAATCTTTTTCCAGCTATCTCCACACGATAACCTGATTCTTAGTCAACCTGTGTCATCACCCCTTCCACTGAGGCAAGTTGCAGTATCTTCTGTTTAATTGTGAAACATATTCTGACTTACATTGCAGAAAAATTTGGTACTTTGAGTTGTAATTGTGCAAATAAACATACCTTGGCTGGTACCTTTTGTAGTTAGTGTATCTGAAGTTTATTTATGTGATTAGACTTGTGCCCTGGCAAGGATGCATACTTAATGAACAATATCTGCGTTTTTTTTTCAAACAATTTTAGTGGTTCTTGAGGCAGAATATAAATTGTTAGATCCCCTTACTAGGAGTTGGTACCTGGGCTCCCAAGATAGTGCAGCTGTTGTATTGCAAGGTAATTGAAGGAGTTCTGTGACTGTCTTAACTTTCATGTCTTGGTGCAGGAGAATGATAAAAGAAATCCATGTTGTCTCCCTGTAAATTGCTTCTCAAAGAGAAAAATCATCATGCATGTGTTCTGAAAATAGTCTAGGCTGATTGAAGAGCCTCAAGGAATCATGGTTACTATTGGCAAGTAACCGTTCTTCACTGAACAGTGAAGTGTACTAAGTCGTCTGCCTTGCAGTCTTCTTTAAAAGAAAGATGTGCAGACTTACGCTTATGAAATCCTAATGTAATGCCTTGTTTTCTGTTTTGTTATTGAACATTTTTTTTATGGTCCCTTGTAACTCACCAGTGTGTTTATATTTTCTGACAGTGGGGGCAAGTTTTCTACACTACTTCAAAATTTAGGACCTGAAAATGCAGTAACTCTACTTGTATTTGCTGTGACGGAACATAAAATTCTCATCCATTCATTGCGACCTTCTGTCCTTACTAGTGTGACAGAGGCATTAGTCTCTGTAAGTAATGTTGTTTTTTTAATCATACATCTGTAACTGGAAAAATTAATAGGTTTTAGATAAAATCTAAAATTAGTAGTAGTGTTGTTAGGTTTAACAGTTATTTAAAAATAAGAACAATATAATTAAAGAGAAAAATTCATGTTGCTGATGATGCCTTCTTGCAAAGACAAAAGAGAAAAAGTAACTTCTTGGTTCTTTCTCTGTAAATATTGTAAATAAGCACGTTGTTTTGTCATCACAATGCACTAAGTAAGAGTTCCTGATTTTTCCCAAATGGCACTGTATTCTCTCTTGTGGAATTTTAAATGCATGTTATTTTCCTGTCTGTCTTCAGTAAGCATTGTTTTGCTACCTCTGCTATATACAGTTTATTATACTGAAGAGCTTTTTCCTACAAATTGAATTTTAGAGAAATGAGTGTACTTTTTTTTTTAATAAGCTGCATCTAGATTTTCAGTAATAATTATCTACCATGTTAAATAACTTTGAACTGGCAGTTAGCAAAGTAAGGTTTATACTTTCATGGATGATGGTTTTATACATGTTTAACCTATGTTTTGTCTCTGCATATTTTCAAAGATGATATTTCCTTTCCACTGGCCTTGCCCGTATATTCCTCTCTGTCCCTTGGCACTGGCAGATGTGCTAAGTGCACCATGCCCATTCATAGTGGGAATTGATTCAAGATACTTTGATCTCTATGACCCTCCACCAGATGTTAGCTGCGTTGACCTAGATACCAATACAATTTCTCAGTAAGTATGTTAACAGTTTTTCTTCTGCCTTAGATTTTTTTTTTGCTTCTTGTTTTCAAAGGCAAAAACCAGCTTTTTTAAAAAATTTGGAGGGTTTTGTTTGTTTTAAACCTCTAAACTTCTAATGTATCATCAGTCTTGAAATGAGCAAGCTAGAAATTATATCTCATATTCAACACATCAGAGTGGAGGTACAATCCTCATGGAACATTATTGTCTTTTTATTTTATTACATTAAAATCTTACTGCACACTTTGGCACATTTCCTGGATTGGCCATATTGTGTTTCACTTTGTTGTCCCTAGAGGAGAACAGTCATTTTCATTTTTCGTGATCAGCTTTCTTAGTGTTGGAGAAATTCTTGTATCTTCATATGGGAATCTGCTTGAAAATTAAAACAATTAAATCTTACACCATATCAATATGAAGTATAGGAACTTCATGTTGAGAATTAGAGCTGTGAACTTTCATGGGTGAGAGAGTCTTAATTAAGACTTAGAATCATGCCATTAACAAACTGAAATAACAGTATTGTAATATTTCTCCTTCAGAACTGTGTAGAGAATTAGTATTACAGAATAACATAATAATCTAGTATCTAACATACTAGCAAGGGACAGTGCTGCACTGTTAAAACCATTGAGAAACAGTCCATGTTATTATGATTTTCAAAACAAAACTATTTATTTCCTTGTGATGATGTGATCCAAAAATAGAGTAAGACTTCTAATTTAAGATTCTAAACCACACAAAATGAAACTTGTGTATCACAAACATTTTATTTTAGGATACTGTTTAATATACTTGGTATACATTTAGTGTTAACTTCTCAAACTCTTTGATTAGTGTTCTTTTGTATCATCATCCTGTTGGTAGCAGTCTTTCGGCATTATTATGCCTAACTAAAAACTTTTTTCTGACATTTTCTTAGTTATGGGTTTATTTTTGCTTCAGTAGTTGTGTGTGGATTTAAAGAAGATTGCATACATTATTAGTAAGTAGAATTTTTCTGTTAAGAATTTCATGGTGATACCAAGTTGGTATAGCAGTTCTGCTCTGAAGTTTTTAGTAACTAGTACAAGCTAGACTGTGATAGCTTTGGGTTTGATTTTGTTAGTTTTTGGTTGAGGAACACATTTGTGCATTTTGTCTGGTATTTGTCTAATAAGCTACATATTCATTAATTGAAAGTAATTTATTTCCGCTTGTTTCTGTTTTCGTTATACTTTTAACTGATTTTCTATGAATTTTCTTAAAACAGATTAATTGAGTTTCATTGTATGGAAAGAAGTGTTAAATGCTTACAATTTTTGCAACTTTGACCAATAGAGTCTTGAGGCTTGCTGGTGCCCTCTGTTGACAAAGAATGTTGTGATTTTTTATTTTTTTTTTATCCCAGTAATGATATAGTTAAGTCCAAGTCTATATGCACAAAACACAATGCAGTTATCCCAAATTGATTCAGGTTACTACAAGCATTCTAGTCGTTGTCTCCATCCTAGTTTAAGTAACTGTAGCTCAGAACATAGCATGTGTGGTGGTGGCTTTTGCAGTGGCAGGTGCTTAGTACTATTAATCCATCTTTCATGAGTTCTAAGTGGATTGATTTCAGTGCTAGAGTGTGGGTGCATAATTGTCATCCTGAAATACGGGGCATTGGTTGAATGGCTGTGATCAGATATCCATATAGTAAATCAGGTTTGACTTTGGTTGGTTTTCAATCCTTCAAAGGCCTGTTTTAATGGAGCAAATTGTGTACTTGCATTTCTCTGGTGGGATAGAAAAATCATCTGAATATAGGCCTATATACATGTATTCTAGTATATACTCATAATTTTGTTTTTGGGGTTTTTTTTTTCCTTTCAGAACTGGAGATAAGAAAGCTATTGCATGGAAGATACTACCAAAGAAACCTTGTAAACATCTGATGAACACTTTAAGTAATTTATATCAGCAACTGGCAGAATGTGAGTTGGGGAAGTACTTTATAAGATTTACATTGGCTGTAGTGTGCCACATGGACAGATGCATAAAGCTAATTAAACGTGTTGTTAAGTCACCCATTACACTAAACATAATGTTTTCATACAGAATGGGAAAATCTGTGCTTTACATCCAGGGATTAGAACCCATGTTGGAGATAATGGGGTGGAGGAGACTTCCATATGTAAGGCAATGCTCAATAGATAATACTCTTTTGTATTGATGTGATCCTCATATCAAAAAAAATGCAGAGCTTTAATGAGAAGAGAATAGTGAAGCAAAGAGTAGGCCAGGACCTAATAAAGACCTTTGTTTTGTCTTCAAAGCCTGCTCAAGTCTGGTGATGTCTTGACAATTGAGATAACTTTGACACTCAAGCTGGCAGTACTTCAGCTAAAATTTTAAGATGGAAATAGCAAATGTCTTAAATATTGTGTGTTTAAAGGTATAGCAATTAGTGGACATTTCTAAGAAAAAAGATTGGTTGTTGATAGAATCCTCAAATATTACAGAGCAAGGTATATTGAACCTTGATGTGAGAAAGCAGAAAGATAGATAGGGATAATGTTAGTGAAATTCTTTAAAACAAAACATTTGCAAATATAAATGTAGTCAAGGCCAGCTGATGTGCTTGGACATCATAGCTAACAGGCTTTGTGAAGTGGGAAGGAAGGAAGTCCATCAGCACTCTGGCATTATCTGTCTGCTTAGGTGTTTTCCGTAGGCATTGGAGGGAGCCTTAAGGAGCAATAATGCATTTGTAAAATCAAGTTGCTGTGGCACAGGCAGCAAGTGGTTAAGACTTAAATCTGAGTATGATAAGGACAGGGATGATCAACACTGCGTGTTTGAGAAATACATACCCGGAAAGCATATTGCATGAGATCTTTGTATTTAGGATTTAGGACACTTTATTTTTTTTAAAGGCTGTTTACATCTCCTTGGCTATTGAGGTCACTAGACTTTGTGTCCTAGTTAGAATGTACAGAAACAGAAGTTTATTGGTGTGTGCTGCACAAAAAAAATGTGTATAGATGATAGGTAACGAAAATTGTCTGTTGCTTCAAAATTTTGTTATATTTTACTGTGAGGATTTCTTTAGAAAAATTTTTCAGCCTTCTGTATATATGTGGTACTGGTCTTAAATTTATTAGAGTGAATTGTTTAAACATGGTACCATTATAAAGTTGGCTATAATTGTATTACATGGAAAGACAGGAATGAAACCATCCTTTCACCTTTTTGAGACATTTTTGGAATGTTACCATACTCTGTGAGTGTAACAGTGAAGTCTTAGCTAGAGTTTTGATGGCTTTAAAATGTTGATACAAGTACCTGCTTTAAGGATAGGGATTTTGCTAGATATTAAAAAAAAACCCACCTACTTTGTATGGGTGTTTTGCATTGTGTTGTGTTTTGATGGCTCCATTTTACATCTGAGTGGTGTTTTTCTGTGTATAGAGGTATTTAATATGTATAGTCTGCTTTTTGGGAACACTTTGAAATGAAAGGCAATGTAAAAAAAAAAAGTAACACACACATCATACCTATGTGTTTGTCCCTAAAATATGCTTCTTTAATCAGCTCTTGTATAAATTTTCCCATATTTTTACGAACAGCTTTCTTTAAGGGTTTTTTTAAAGCTCTGTCCATACTGATTCTCTCTGTTGCTGTAGTAACTAATGTTCTGAAAAGGTAAGTGTATCTTGCTTTTGATATTATCCAGAGATACAGGGGTCATATAAGGTCAAGCTGAATCCATTGTCACGTGTCATGATTGAATTTAATTGCATATATTTTAATCTGTTCCAAACTTAATGGAACTCAGTAATCAGTGAACCTAGTAGGATAAAGAGAATTTTTTTCCAGTATTGGGGGGGAAAAAAAAAGTAAAACATCATGTTGTTTTTGTTCACAGTGCAACAGCGACCTAGAGAAGATGCATTAATGGAATTAGCAATGAATGACTATGATTTTAATTCTGGGAAGAAATTGCATCTGTTAGATTTGGAGATCCAAGAAGCGTTTCTGTGTTTCATGGCCTCAATACTAAAAGGTTACAGGTCTTATCTCAGGCCAATAACCGAGGCACCCTCTGAAACAGCCACAGATGCAAGTTCTCTGTTTGAACTACAAGGTGAAGAGTCATAAACTTCTTTTATTTATATTAACTTATTAATTTTTGATTCTCTCTTATTTAAAGAATAAAAACATTTGTGGTGTTAGTGTTGTAAATGGTGATAGAAATGTAAGTGCAGAAAAAATTGCATAGTAGTAGCAAAGATTACAGAAAGGTTACTGCTCATGAGCAGAATGTATGCTGACTTTTGGTGAGGGCTTTTTTGGTTTGGGCTTTCTTTACATGCCTGTGATTTCACTTTACAGGTTTCCTCAAAAGTCGAGATCGTTCACATCAGAAGTTCTACACCCTGATGACCAAAACTCAAATGTTCATTCGCTTCATTGAAGAGTGTTCTTTTGTCAGTGATAAGGATGCAAGCCTTGCATTTTTTGATGACTGCGTAGATAAAGTAAGCATGTCTTCAAATCCATATAGTTTTTTAACTTCTGCTGTAGCTTACATTATCTGATATAGTACAAGCAGAATATATTTGAAGGACGAGTTTATTTCTGGTTTTTTCTTCCTTTTTTTTTCTAGTCACTGTAGCCTTCCATTTTCCTCTTTTGTTGGGCTTAATTTCACTTTCTGGTTTGAATTATTGAAAGTATAAATATGAGAACAAATAGAAGTACCGATTTTCACATGTGTGTGCCCATAGTAGGAAGTGTAATATTCTGACTGTAAAGCAGCAGCTTTGAGTTCTTTGTCGGAGATTAATATTCCTTAGATAGAACTACAATAATTTTTATAGATTGTGTAATACTTCATGCAGCCATTTAGGAATGGAGTTGATGAGCAGCACACTAAAAGATATAATACAGTCTCACTGTTCTTTAATCATTATAAATAAAGGGTTCCTTGACCTGCTTTTGATTAATGTGCTGGCCATTTTTTTCTAATAGCAATTCTCTAGTTACTCTTGGAGAATTTTTAGAAGGGTTGTACTAAAAGTAAATAACTAAACCGAATCTTTATCAATTTTCCTTTCACTCATACTGCTGTCACTTGTTTCCCCTGATTCAAAACCAGCTTGCTGATGTTGATATTTTGAACACAATGGTTGTATTGATAGTCTTCTCTTGGATAGGAGTATTTTCTAATGACCTTGTTATCAAATATTGATGGATATTAAATGTATGGGTTTCTTAACATAAGCAATATTTATTACGGTGTGTCACACAAGTTTTGCAGAAGCTGTCATTTTTTGCGGGTTCTGTTACTCTGCCATTGTGTTATGTTGCAGTAAAGGAATACCTTGCTATCTGTTGCTGTGCTGTTCTCTCATTTGTAATGAGACAGAAAGGGAATTGTTCAGAATTATGTGACAAGGAGTGTGAAAGTGCAACTTGATCACAATTGATGTTTTTCTTGAAGTAAACTTAGAACTTCTGCTGGACTGGAGCTCTCGGAATGTTGGATTTCCTAGCTCAAAGTGGATTTCTGTTTTAATCTTCCATGGAAGTATCACTCAGACTTGTTTGTAAGAAAGGTCCACATTAGTATAGTGTTCAGCACTGTTCAAGGACTAATTTTCTAAAAAGGACAGGTATATTAGCTTTGGAAAGACAATGAATTTTCAAAAGAGGGTCTACAAAAGTGTTTTGAGGCAGCTTGACAATTTTTTTGCATTAGTTTTTGTTTTCAGAAGAACTAAAGTGAAACTCTCTCTTATATCCCTGTTTGCTTCTATTGTGACATCAAAGAAATTTTTATGAATATTATAAGACATTCCACACCTACTTGTCATCTCACTGGCTACCTGTAACACACTATTCTGGGACACTGATGTTTAAGTAATGCAGAGTTGTCTAGGATTGCCTGTAAAGTAGGTCACCTGCTGTTTGTTTCACAGGAATTAATACTGAAGACTGTAAAACCTGCTATTTACAGTTTCTATTTATGGCTGTTTCTGCTATGAAAGTGCAGAAGAGCTGTAAGTTGTTTTGAAAACAAATCTGAAAGCAGTTAAGTTTGAGAGAAGTATAAAAGCATGGTCTAATATTATTTAATGCTCTTCATAGCTTTTGCTAGTCTCTATTTTTTCAGTAGTAGTTCTCAAAAGTGTGCTCCATAGCTCTGCAGCATGAGTTGCATGTATTCATGGGTTGTAAATTGATTTAATGACGAACATTTCTGTAATACTCACTCAGTTATCCTATAGTTCAGTTAAAAAGCCTTCAACATGTAGTGCTTGCTTTGCTGTATGCCAGTGAGTGTTTAAAAATGGGAGGTCTTGTAGACAGGAGTATACCCCGGTGACTAAACACTGTTGAGCAGTACTTCATTTCCACTGTGTTGCTGGTTAGTTCTCTGACTAACGTTAAATAGGTTTTTTATTCAGAATGCGATGGCTGTGTAAGTGTCAAATTCTATCTGCTATATTTCATTTTATAGAATGGTTTACGAGGGCACTGAAGTTGATGCCCTAGCTAAAGTACCTTGCCTGGGAATTCAAACTGTTCTTCTGAAAAAGTAATGCTTAGGTTGGTGATGCCACTGTGAGACTGCAAATAATCTGTGGAGCTGTTGGAGCTTTCACCTTTTCTCAAAGGTTAAGTAGCCGCTTGTACAGCTGAAGCAAAGACTCCTCTGTTCTAATGCCAGTTATTTTGCTAGTTGATGCTGTGGGCAGCTTGCTTCTGCTATAAAAAAATGCTCATGACAGTGCCATGACAATAAATTTTACAGAAAGTAGTTGTACTTCTCCAGCTTCTGTCGGTGAGGATTTAATTCAGTTTTATTAATGGGACAACAGCTACTTCAATGACAGTGATAATTGTGGGGAAACAGAGGCACTGGAATTACTATGCACTTAGGATTTGCCATGGCTTTAGAATTGCTTGTGAACCTAGGTGCTCACTGACGTGAGGGAGTGGGTTCCCATGTAGGATTTATTTGAACAATGATAGATTTGCCTCACCTTCCCTGCTTCTCTTTCTTGATGTCTCTTATTTCTGATACTGTGCTTAACAGAAACTGTATACAAAGTCAAAATACTGAAGTGTACCAAGGACTGTTATATGAACCAGAGCTTTAGCCAAGGTGCTCTTTGACCACATACCAAATTTGAATGATTCCAATGAAGTGAACTTATATATATATATATATATATATATTTGTCTTTCACAAGGCGAACCAGTACCTGAAAGGGTATGCATGAAAGAGTGATATCATGGGTTGAAAGACGATACAAAACTTTCTTATGGTTAGTTATAGGCCATTGGGTTGAGACAAATTTTATGAACTATGAAATTAGTTATCTATAAAATACAATCTAAGCCTTGTCATAAATAATTTATAATAATAGTTTAAGCTGAAGAATAATCTCCTCTACATGTTATTTTATCTTAGACAGCAGCAGCAGAGATTGTAATTGATTACCTTTTTTTTTTTTTTCTGCTGAAAGATATGGTGTAATTGTCTCACAAGTTTTCATTTTCTCCAGGAATTCAAGAATTACCTCAATTCAATATGTATTTAAGCTGCTGGCTTTGAAGTATTTCACTGGTGAAACTTGTAACTGGTGGGGGGGCTTAAATCCTTAAAAGTATTTATTTAAATTGCCATGTAACGTTTCGTTTATTTCCACTTTCAGGAGCCATATGTTCTTGCTACTCGGCTGGTTCAATTTGCTAATACTTTCCATCTGTCTCATGCAGTAAAACGTGTAATTAAGAACACCTCTTCGTATGTTTATGAAACTTTAAATATTCAGGAATTCTGCTGAAACTACTTGATATATTTCCACCTCACCGCAGGGAGAGAACTGTGGAATATGCTGCTTTTTGTATATTAATTCTCTGTTGCTAAACTCTTAAGGCATGAATAACGTGCATCCTTGGGTTCCACAGGTTGCTTATTAATTTCTTTGAAATAATGTACCATTTGGCTGTGATTTCGTTGCCATTTAAACCACTTAAATAATGGCTATAAATGTAAACTGTGACATTATTTTAGCTGAACAGTGGGGCAGGCAATATGTGAATAAATAGCATGTTCTGTATGCTAGGAAGTAAATAGTTTTTGATAGTGCCAGCTCTGAGATGGAGATGCATTTCATGCCATAAGCAGAAGCAGCGCTTATGAGGTATTGGAGGAGACGTGGTTGGTGACAGAAGATCAGAGACAAAGCAATACAAATATCGGTACAAGTATCAAGACTCTCAGGTAGAATGTAATATGAGTTATACTTGCTCTGTCACTAGTAGTTTCTGCAGTGTGAACAGTAGGAGAGGAAGCTTCTAAGTTAAAGACCTATCTGTCCTTTTTCTCAAAGGGAAATAGTCCATAGTACCCCAGTATCTTGTTTGAGGTGGCTAAGTTTTGCTTTGGCTCTTTATTTTTGTCTTAATGGAATGAAATTTGCCTGGAGCCTTGATGTACGTCTCTGCTGCTGTCTTTAAAGCAGGGCCATGAATTTGGGAAGTGCAAATTTCTCCCCCTCTCTGCAACAGCCAGGCTAGCAAAGCAAAGACATATAGTCAAATTGCCAGTTACAAAGCTGAAAACAAAACCAAACAAATGCAGCCGTAATTTATGCTTAATGATAGTATTATTGCAAGTTGCCTTTGTTATCTGTGAACTGAATTTCTGTCTTGGTTATGAGAGGATGGGACCACACAATATTTGCTGTATTTCCATGTGTACAGCTATAAAGTTATCTGAAAGAGGAAAAAAAACCCACCTAAATTTACCCTTCACCTTTCAGATTACTTTGTTTTTCTAAAAAAAAACCAGTTACTTCTAGCTTCCTTTAATTTTAGTAAGATTCCATGTTTTTATTCCATTATCTTTTTGAATGCATCTGTATTTCTGCAGTCTCTGCAAACTAGCATGACCTTAATGACTATGTAAGTGACTGAAATTGCTAGGTAGTGTCATTTTTAGATTCTGTATGCATCAGACAATTGGATAAAGTGGGGGGTTTTAGTGGTTAAGATGGGGGGGGGGGGGGGCGGAAGTTCTTTCATATTTAAAAGTAAAATTGAAGTCACTGCTGCAGTTGGAAATGTAGATCCAGAAATGGTTGAATTCACAAAGATTAACCTCTTTGTACAACTACTTTACGATATTTACCTGAAAACAGTCAATCCAGACTATAACATTAAACATTGATTATTGTGTTGGGGTGAAGTTTACAAAAAAGATGCAACACTTACTATTCACATTATAACTTTGCAAGGCATCCTTACTTTTAAGATGTAGTCCTTTGATGCTAATACAGACTTTGTCCTACTTGAACATATAGCTGTAATGACAGAAAATATAATCACACTAGTAACTACTTTTTCTTTTAACCTAACTTCTACAGGTAGATACAGACAAAACTGGGGAAACACGACTTATTGAGCTGGATGAGTCATACAAGAGTGAGCATACAGTTTTCATAACACCACCTGAGATCCCTCATCTGCCAAATGGTGAAGAGCACCCTCTACAATACAGGTAACCTAAGGACACAGAAGGATGCTAGCCAAAATCCTAACAGCTGCCCTTGTAGGGTTTAGTTTTTAGGTTCTTGTGATAGCCACAAAGTACAGATTTTTTTTTTCTGTCCCTTTATGTTGCTCAAGTAAAAATGTGTATGTAAAACACCTAGTGTGCCACCTCTTTTGAAGTTTCATTTTGTGTGCGTGTACACACAGAAACAGTAATATTAAAGCTGGCTTTGTGTTCACATTACATTGTGCTAGCTGTTGACACTTTTTAAGATTAAAATTTAAATTAATGGACCCAGTCTGTTGGCCTGCTGCTACTACTGATAAGGATACAAGCTGGAGATACTCTTTGGAAAGAGAGTACATTTAAAAGAATCACTGAAAACTGGTGTTACTAATTTAGTAATGGTATCAGATGAGCTTGTCTATTGGTTTCTTCATTAATTCTGAGAAACATTTTAAAATCTAATCTAATTTAACCTTTCAGATGATTTGATATTGTTCACATTGATTTTTATAAACATCTGTCATGTGATGCTCACCAGGGACTAAAAGACACGGATTATTTTTTTTATTAACTAGAATCAATACTAATGCATTTGACACATTAAAGAAAATACTATGGAAGCAAATGTATTTATCAATTTAAGTTGCTTACACTGAAGTAACAGGTTAAGAGACTGTGCAGGCTTATGAAATCATGCAGATGGATTAGTAAACCACTTTGTCAACGGTGTCTTTAGAGATTTGCTTTTGTGTTTTTTATTTCCTGTGTAGCTTCTAGCACAACTGTGTAATTGATTTTGTTTGATATTGTGTGACGTGTTTACTTTGGAACTGACTTACAGAAGTTAAGTGACACATTTCTTTTACAGCTATAATGGATTTCCAGTATTAAAACTAGATTTGTTTGAGCGACCTGAAGGATTTCTCACAGCACCAAATAACAAACTGTCTTCCAAAGCCAGTAGCCCCAACAGTCCATCGCCAATGTTCAGAAGAACTAAGCAGGTACTTGCAGACATTCTTGTAGCATGAGGTGCTTTTGGAAGGTGACAGCTTGCTGCCTTCATCTTGAGTTTTGGCTATAAAGACTGTCTGGCAGTGACTACAGCCTAATGGTTCTTCACTACTGCAGTGTCCATAGGGTAGCCATGCTAACTGTTCTTTGGATGTTTACCTGTGTTTCATGTCTACACTGTATCGTACAGGGCCCCTGTACACAGATTGCCGTTTGTTGTGATGTCCCTATACCTTCTGTGTTCTTTGCGCTGTTCAGGAGTGTAAATTGCATGCCCGCATCCACTTCTTGGTTGGTCTTCACTGTCTGGAGCTTTTAAAAGGGACTCTTAACTTTCAAATGTTTCTTACAAAAAATGCAGACCAAGAGTAATAGACATAAAAACTTACATTTCTTTTAAATGTAGGGGTGGAATATAGCACAGGTTTTGGTATTGCTAACTCTACCGAATTCCCATTTTGAGTATGTTCATATTAATGTTGCAGTTTCTCTAGGTCTAATGATGCATGTTCAGATTTTAACATCTAGGTTTGTGTATTGTGCATGTACATATACACAAATAGTCTTTATGATTCTTTACAGGAAATTAAATCTGCACATAAAATTGCTAAGAAGTACTCGTCCATACCACAGAT
This sequence comes from Falco rusticolus, assembly GCF_015220075.1. Lineage (NCBI taxonomy): Eukaryota > Metazoa > Chordata > Aves > Falconiformes > Falconidae > Falco > Falco rusticolus. The sequence goes on from NC_051193.1 coordinate 5,982,726, forward strand.
GTGGTCCAGGTGTTTGTTACGTCACTGCTATGGTCTTTGGTTCATTTGCCTTCCTGCATACGTCAAAGTGTGCCATTCAAAAGTCAGGGCTCTGAGAACTGCGTATGATGTGCTACAAAAAATGCATACCAAAAAAATAGATCCACCTGATGAGGTAAAATAAGTCAACCCCAGAATTCCAGAGGTGGCCCATGGGTTTTATTGAATGGAGTACATGTTTGGCTGTAGAAGCACAATACTAACTTGTGTATATTTTCAGGTATGCTACCGAGTACTCATGCAACTGTGTGGACAGTACGGTCAGCCTGTACTAGCAGTGAGAGTGCTTTTTGAAATGCAGAAAGCTGGTGTTGACCCTAATGCCATTACTTATGGCTACTACAATAAGGTAAGTATTTTTGAAATAGAAGAAAAAAAAAATTGCATTTTCTTCCAGGCAAATAGAAGCAAGCAAAATAAGGGAGGAGTTCAGATGTAATTCTCTCATTTCTAGTAAAAGGAAGAAATAAAAGACAATAACTGTGTTGTCTTCATTTTTGTAGGTTTAGAAGTCTACTTTATATTGCCAATGTAACCCAATTTCAAATTTAAATTCATGATTTCACACTGTTCTTACATCTAACTGTTCCTTAAGATGACTGTATTTGACTTTGGTATTTCCAAAATAGGCTGTTTTGGAAAGTACCTGGCCTTCAAGCAATCGAGGTGGCTATTTCCTATGGATGAAAATACGAAATGTTGTTTTAGGAATAGCACAGTTTAAAAAAGCATTGAAAAAGCTGCCAGCAAGCACTTCACATACAGCCATTCCTGGTAGAGTATTCACATCCTTTTCTTTTTTATTTTCATGCTGATAACATTATTTCAAAAAGCTTTCTGTTGTGAATTTTGATAAAACCATTTTAAGAGAGGGGATAAAAGAAGTTCTTGCATAATTTTTTAAAAACAGCTTTTTTTTGGTCTTTGAATCCAAAAGTCTGCTCTTTATTGTATCAGCTCTTCGTGGAGACAAAATATGAACCTGCAGCTGATGTGATCATTATCCTAGTTCATACAACAGGCAGTCTCACAACTGGCAGAAACCTCTGTCCAGCCTTGCCATTTCCCTCCCCACTTTTTTTAATGTTAGTGAAGAGACTACTAGAACTAGTCCTTGAGCTTGCAGGTTCTGCATACCAACTGAAATGATGATACTTATTTTTTATATAGACTATAAGTACAAGATCTCTGGTTTTCTTTCCAGTGACGTTTAAATGGCTATATTACCATGGCAGTGGTCACTGGTAGTTTGTATTTTTCATAGGTACTACTTTCCACAATATTTATGACTAGTGAAGCATGATGGCACATTTTAAAGTACCAGCAATATAGTTTAGTTTTAGTTTAGTTGTAGTTTGCCTGGGAAGACCGTTACAACATACATGTCTGAGTGTATGAAGATCACCTGAATCTCCTGAGGTCCCTTCCAACCAGGGCTATTCTATGATTACAAATATGTGCAAATAAATACTTGCCCTGACTAACACAACAGATATGATGGCCTTATGGCTGGAGTATCTGTCCTAGACTCAGGAGACTACAGTCCTACTTCTGGCTCTGTCACTAGCCTTCTGGGTGACCTTGAACAAATTTACTGGTTTTCTGCCTGTCCTTCATGAAGCTGACCTTCCTGATAAACTACTTTTTTGAAACCTTTCCATGCAAAGCACTACAGGAGAGCTTATAGATGCTGGTCACAACTCGAACCATGTAAACTAAGGAAGTGTAATTAGTCCTTTATTAAGGAACTGTCACTTATAATTAATGGTATTTGCTGTTGACAATCTGATATATTTTTTTTCAAGATTTTTTGCATAAAATTGCATAGCTAGAATGCATGCTGACTCTTCAGGCAATCCCATTCCCAAAAACTCTTCCATAAATTCCAGAATATTTTAATTCTGTTATCTCTACAATTACAACAAGGTTTTTACCCTCTCTGTAGAGACGAAGTGCAGCATCTTTAGGGAAAAGAGGGAAAGAAGCTGACTTTCAGCTGTATCGTACCCTCGATCCTGGACAGGTACTTGCTGTTACTTCCTAAACTGCATGAGAGCAGACCCCCTAAAGATGCTGTGGCACTGCTGGAGACTCAGGTTGACCTGGACAAAGGACATGGAATGTGTGTGACTTGAAGTGCTCACTAGCATTTATAGTGAACATAAACTTTCTCACCTGCTTTGTTAGTTTGGGTGCTAATGCTTTATAACAACCTGGAAGAGGAATAGCCATGTTAGTGTTACGTAAATTTGATTCTTGAAATCAATCATTTAGACTTTATTAGTTACACCTGGGGCAGTGTTTTGTCATAACAGTTACCAGATAGTGGCTTGAATGTCTGCAGGGGTTTTTTGGGGGTGGTGTTAGCTATTTTTATCTTAATCTTACTTTGCAAACAAACTCATGGTTGTTGCTGCATTATTTTAATTTTTTTACTTTCTAGAGTAAAACCATGAGAATTACATGCATTAACTCTTGAGAAACGTACAACACTAAAATGAAACCGTGTTTAGATGCCTCTTAGAGTTCCTGAAAAGATGTGACACTTTGATCAAATAAACCATGCAAGAGAATCAAAGACAAGGAGTGCTTTAGTATTTAAAAAGAAATGTTGCAAATTACCCCTTTAATTTCATCCTGTAGAGCATTGCTTCAGTATTCTATACTGTAAAAGTAAGCCAATCATTTTTCTTGCTTTTTTGTGGTAAAATGTTCACTGTTAATTGGAAGGTACTTGATAAGTGGCCTTTGAATTGGTGTGGATATTCAATTTATTCTGTTTAACGATGTCACACTATTAAATGCCATAATTGTCTTTATGATAGGGGGACTTTCAGACTTCGGCAATAACACATCATTTAAGGAAGAAGCCAAGCAAGAGAAAACTTGTCTTCAAGATATACAAGAACAAAAAGAGGACAAGAGAGAAAGTGACTCCAGTTCTCGTATGTATCTTGTGAATGTAGATATCTAGCTCATTATGAATAAATAGGGGTTTCAGCAAAAGCTAAGTGGGACAGCTGATATTTTTTACTGCAAGTGTATGTCATAATGCCAGTTTATGCCCATGCCTTAAGTTCTTTTCTCTAAATGTAATTTTCTGGATGTCTAATGGTTTAATTTCTAATATTACAGTTCTTTTTCCCTCCTCTGTTTCAAATAAGCGATAATGGTAATAAAAAGGCTTAATGATAATTACAGAGTAATGGTTTTGTCTTTAAAAAAAATTAAATTGCTTTATAGGCATAATCTACAGGAAAGCCTTTTTACCGGTCTGTTTTCTTATAAATCCCTTAAGATGAGAACAGCTGAATTTTTGCAGGTCTGTGAGATCTTACTCTGCTCCCTGGAATTACCAAACTTTAGGAGATGCATCAGAAAGGAAAATAGGTTTTGGATTTGCTGTGGGCCTTTTTTTTCCTTCAGGTTTTACATGTGCTGCTCATGATTTCCTTAACTGCAGCTGAGCAGCACAGACCTTTAATATGTTAGTTAAAATGTGTAAGTACTATAGATTCCCATATACATTAATTGAAAATATTTTTAATAATAAATTTCTCCTAATAAGATTATTTCATTTTTTTCAGTGTGCTTTCCCCTACCATTTAACTATCCCCTTGTGAAGTGGAAGTGGTGTAAAAGTATGAGAAAATACGGAACCAGAATAGTTACTTCATTGTTTTCTTTTCACCATAGTCTTTCTTCTAGAATTAGAATTTTTTCTTCAGTTTGCTTGAAAAATTTGTGTGTTACCCACGGGCATAAAAACATGCCTGTAAGATGCAGGCAGGTTATTTAGGTTTAATGAAACTTTTGAGGACACAGAAAATGTGGATTCTGCTGAAAGCTTGTATTTTTAGCCATAATTAAGACAAGTTTGTGGCTCTCTACAGTAATATTATGTGCTGAGAATGTTTTGCACTTTTGAATACAACTTGAATATTAAGTTGCTTGAATTCCTCTAGAGAAGCAATTGTCTATTTTAGGTAGCCACCTGCAACAGAATTTCTCTTTCATATCTAAGAGGTGAACGTAAATACTGCAACATCTGCTTCATTTTCCCTTGTGTTGCTGTGGTCATGGGGGTAATGATATCGGTATGAAGATAGGCTCCTTGGCCCTGAGCTCTTGCAAAGGCAGGAGAAAATACTCTTACACCTACCTATCCTTTGCAAGTGAACAACGATGGTCTTAAGACTCCACAACCACCACAGATTTTGGTATGCAAGTACTGGTTACTTGGACTCTGTGTACAGAAGCTTATGGAACTTCCAGTTGTAGGAGTAATGCTGGGAATTAACTATCGATAGTTCAGTTGCAGCAGCTTGAAAACCTCTGTCCAAGTAGATACCAGCCTGCGCATCGTGTGATATGTACCACATACTGTCACTTAATCCTGAGTAAAGCATCTAATAGGTAATGGAAACCTGAGATTTAAAGGAAGTTGCTTTGATTTTAAAGAACTCTCTGTCCTTTTCTGTATACAGTTTCTGAAGTGGAGAGCGCAAAAGGGAGCGGTGACTGTCTACCTAAACTAAATTATCAGAACTCAAGTAATGCCAAAGCCACTTCTAGCATAGTGCGGCTCAATGGTACGGTTGACAATACCGTCGCAGAAGCTAGCACAGGTGAGCAGAAGAGAAGATAGATTTTGTTTCTTAAAATCACAGAATCATTTAGGCTGGAAAAGACCAATCGTTCCTCTGCAGTTTTGCCTACATGTATATTTCATTTGTAACAAGAGCTGTAAGGAATGTGCCCAAGTTCTGTTGACCACAAAACTTACACTATTTTATTGGTGCAGTGGCTGATGAAATTTGTGGGAGTGAGTTTAGGTTTTTGTCTGCAGAGGTGTCTCCCCGACACAGCGTACGAATATTCTGCGTTTCTACATTTTTTCTTGTTTGCCTTTTTTTCCCCCCCCCCCCCCCCCCCTATAGTTAACATCTACTTACAAAATCCCCCTTGGTTTTTTTTCTTATAAACTCCAGCAACAAATGAATTCCTCTGGGCTGGACAAGAGGTTTCTATGCAGTACGATTAAAAGAAGCTTTCGGGCATTTTCCAAGTTTTTCATGTCCAATATCGTATTATAATACTGTCAGCTTTGCGTGAAATACTGAATATCATACTTTAAAGTCCACACGTCGTTTGAGCTCTGGCAAAACAATGGAAACTTCTCTGATGAGTAAAACTTCTTTTTGTTGGATCTATTTCTAATTCATCAGGTGTTGGCCCTGTTTTGCCATTCTCCTAGATACCTTTGCCGGTCCCTAGCTCTCAAGCCTCTATAATAATGGTGTATGTCTCCCAAAAGGGGAAACTAAATATGTCTGAGACTTTTTGGTGCGCTCTCCGAAGTACTCTGGAGTTGTATAATTAGACTTCCCTTTTAAATGTTTATTCCTAAAAGTTATGGCCTATGGTCAACTCAGCTTTTCAACCACTAGAATAATACGTAGTCAATTCCATCTCTGTGTTGTAAACTCTTTGAAAGTTGAGACAAATTTGCATTCTTTCATAATTTTGTTTAGCTTTCTTGCAGAGCAAGAAATAAAGCACCTTGTTTCATCTTTTTCAGAGAGCTCTGTAGGATTGCTGTTTACATCATCTTTTGAGGATGCCAGTGAAGCGGAACTTATAAAAAGTAAATCTTTAAGAAAGAGACATAAAAGCGCAGTAGAACCTGACTTAAGGGAGATACCATGGGAAAGCAGGAACCGTAACCTGAGTGGAGATGGCTTAGTGGGACTCATGATAAACAGAATAAACCAGGAAGCAAACCCTGGGGAAATTGTTGAAAAACTAGGAGCTGATGCCAAAATCCTATCTAGTGCATTACAGAAAAGCATAAGGCCAAAAACTCTTAATATCAGAGCTTCCTCGTTAGAATCTAAGAGAGAAAGCCTGGAGAAAGAATCTAGTGATGAAGATGTAGCTTTTGATTGCAGTTTTACAGATAAAACAGAGTCTCCTGTTATCTTTGATCTGGAAGACTTGGATGCAGAACCTGAAACATCTACAGCAGTGAAATCCTCCAGTGAGAAATCTAGAAGGTTGCAAAGAAAGAGCAGCTTTCCAGTAAAGCCAGTTGAAAAGACAGATGTTGAAACTGGATTTGATCCACTGTCTCTGCTGGTTGCTGAGACAGAACAGCAGAAAGAGGATGAGGAGGAGGATGATGACAGAAGTGTTTCCACTCCATCTGCAAGACGAGATTTAGCTGAAGAAATAGTCATGTACATGAACAATATGAGCAGCCCTTTGTCAAGTCGTGCCCCAAGCATTGAGTTGCAGAAACCTTATGATGACAGAAATGCTAATAAAAAGAGCCCAACAGTAATCCAGCCTTGTAGGAGGTCCAGCCTGCCCCCGAACTCCCCAAGGCCATCCCGTCTTACCAAATCCAAGAGTTATCACGCAAAAAATGAAGAAAGGCCAAGAGACAGGCTTTGGTCCTCCCCGGCTTATTCTCCAAACAGTCCAGCAAAGGAACAGCCACAGGAGTGCACTAGTGCATATAACACTTGTCTCTTCACCGTCATTCAACTTGGATACGCTGTTAACACCTAAGTTTGATGTTCTAAAAAGCAGCATGTTTTCTGCTGGAAAAGGGGTTTGCAGAGATAAGCTAGCAAGTGGTACTCAAAATTTACAATGTATGCTGCATCCTCAAAGGTAAACTTTTATAATTACTTCTCCTCCCTCCCAAAACTAAGTTCCTATAAACTAAGGAAAAAGCTTTGTAAAGGTTTTATAGCTGACTTTTATCTGATGAATCCCCCATTTGAATGACATGCATCATGATAGACTATGCATATTAAGTAGTTTCAATCATGTTTGAATTGCCAGGAACCTGGCTTTATTGTCTTGAATCAAACAAAATTTTGGTCTAGCATGGGCTTGGAGTATATTTAATGGGAAAACATAAGTATACCGTAGTGTGTGAACAAGGCAGACAAGACTGCTCTGCCTTCTTTAGGTAAACAAAAGAAAAAATACTCAAATAAACAATGTTTTTAAGGCTTTACCGCTTTTATGAAAAAATGGAAATCTGCTTGTATTGATTACTGAAGTGATTTAAGGCTAACTTTGACCTGAGGTCATTTGGCTAGTGTTCTTTGCTGCTGCCAGCTCAAAACCAAAATTAATTTTGTTCCCACTCCTTGGGAATGAAAGTAGATGCAGTTTTCTGTTTACGTATTGTTCTAATGTGCTTCAAACCAATCTGAGGCTAATTAAAGTGCTAATGATGCCTTGCCTATCCTAATGTATTCCTACAGCTGCTGGTAACTTTATATCAGTGGTTGGGAAAAGTTGTAAGATTAAAATGGTTTAAGTTTTCATTTAGATATTTGTATTAGAAGAATCTTTTAGAAAGCTTCTTGTGTAGCTATTTAACCCTGAGTGAAACTTGCCTTGTTTTACATTGGTGCTGAATGATTTTTCCAAGGAAGGAAGTTCATGCCTTGAATTTACTGAGACAAAGGAGGCTACCTCTTATTTTCAGAAATATTTTTGCTTTCCTTTCCTTTTCTCAGTGGAATTTGTTTTGTTCTCTCAGGATCAAAATTCAGACCGAGCAAGTGTTTCATCTCTTGGAGCTCTGGACTCAGAATCTACTTCTCTAACTGATGAAGATGTCTGCAATGATTTTGAAAGTGCTTCTCCTCAAGAGAATACCACGTCAGAAATTAAGGGAATTGGCCTCAGCAGGACAAGCCTAGAAAGCTCAGCTTCCCATGATGGCTCATCAAAACAATTTGAGCAGTGTGGTAAGAGACAACTTTTGCACGGCATTCATTGATCTGAACAAAAATATTCCTGTTTCAGAAGTTGTTCTTCCATAAATTTCAGTTTGGGATCATCCTAGTTGTTGGTCCTTTTTGTGGAAGAAGTTCATTTTTCTTTTTCTACCTGCAAATTATTACTCATACATATATGTCCATACCTGTGGATATTTTCGTTGTAGAACCTTGTTTTGGGTGTTCTTTCTTGTGGAATAACTTGCTCAGTAACATCCTGTCCCTGAATAAGTGTCTGGATGCTACAGCTATGTGAATAAGTGATCCTTTGGGTCCCTTCAGTATTCATGTAATCACGTTATTTGTGTAAGCTGTGCAGCTCCAGAAAACGCCTATTAAAAACTTCCAGATAGTAACTTTATTAGTCTGATTTTGCTTTCTAAAAGTAGTAAAAATTCTTTTTGGAAAATTGTTACCATTTTCTGGAAGCCACTGTTGGAAGCCGATTATCAGACTCGCTCTGTGTTTGTAAATTTTTTTCTCTTATCTGCACTGAGTAGTTGGTAGTGACTGTTGGATCAATTTCTGTACTACTGTCATTATGGAGTACAGCGTGTTGAGCAGAATCAGTGTGAAAGGAAGATCTGTCTACTTAGATCCCTCACTTAGCACCTATAAGAGCTGCCTCCACATCCCCAGTTTGTAGGCTGGAGAGGGGCAGTGGAAGGTGTCGTCATGTCTAGGGCATTGGGGCACCCTGAGCCTGAGGGGACCCTGGCTGTTTTAGTGTGGTAAAGGGAAGGGGTGGGGGTTATCTACAGTTACAAGCAGCATCTCTTATCCTTCCCTAGTTTTTGTCCAGACAGAAAGTGTGGATATGAATTAATCTGTAAAATTTGTTTCCAAGCTACCAACTGTTGTAAAAGAAAAAACTGAACATATGGAAATTCTATGTTGGTAGATTTTATTTTTGCCGTTGTTGGTACTGGGCAGATGGCAGCCTCACACTCCAGCTTCACGTTTCTTTCTATCTGAGTGATCTCATTTGTTGCATCCTCCATCACACATTTTTTTAACCTTTAGTGTTGTTTGGCCAGAGAAAGTTTACTAAAAATGCATATTCTGAATTACTAATACTTTCGGTTTCTTCTGTTAATAGGTTCTCTTTCAAAGTTCCCTTTACCTGACAAATCGGAGTTGATATCATCTTGCAGTACAAGTAGTACCAGTGTGTTTCAGAACTATGCTATGGAGGTACAGAATGATTTATTTATTTAAATTGATACGCTAAAAACATATGTCTTTAAATATAATGCTATCTGAACCTCTGTTAAAGTTCAAAGCTTAAAACTAATCCACTGAAAGATAGATAAATATTTCTGTGACCGAGTAGTTTCATTTCAAATCCCACTCTAGAAGTGCTTTTATTGCAGTCACATCTTCTGGTCCTTAAAGCTGCAATTCTCAAGAGTTTGAGAGCTGGATGCCACTGAATTCAGGCATCTAAATCCCTTGTGCAACTAAATTTGTTTAAAGTGAAGACAGCAAGTCTTTAATGGCACTGTGCATTTAAAAACAGAGAACAGATAACTAGCTATTTACTGTTGTACCTTCTAGTAAGATCATTTTGCTTTTCAGTATTACGCTGGCTTTGGGTGACTTTTTTGTTGTTGTTGTTTCAGTGGATTTGGATTAATGACTGGTCATTTTCATCTTTTATCCCCCCTTGTTTCTATTATACTGGCCATCACTACAAAAGAGTGTTTAAATTCTAAGAATAACTTCTGTAGTTGCATAAATATTTCTGTACTATTATGTTTGCAAACAGATTACTAATGACTTGTTAATAAAAATTTTATTGACTAACTGGCTGGTTTTACTCTGGGAAGCCATAAAAGAATCACCTAACCCAATTAATTAAAGTATATTTATTTCATGAGCATAGTTCCAGATCCCAGTCTACTTGCCACAATAGAACAAAGACCTGCATTTAATACATTTTTCAGACAGTGCTCATTCCAGTCAGTTGTTATATCAGCCTATCTGCTAATGCAGTTTGGATTTAAGATTTATAGTTGTTCCAAAATGCTTAAGTTTAAACCCAAATGTTCCAACCTAAAGCCTGGGGCTAGATATGTGACTAAACTTGTATGCAAGTGGTGAGTAGCATTCATCTAAGGGCAAAGATTCTGGCTACAATTTAAACTGCTTTGTAAAAGAAGGGTAGTTTTGAGAATGTGTTACAGTGGAGTTGTGTTATCTGCTGTATGCAGGTCCTCATCTCAAGCTGTTCACGATGTCGAACTTGTGACTGTTTGGTTCATGATGAAGAAATCATGGCAGGTTGGACAGCAGATGATTCAAATCTCAATACCACGTGTCCGTTCTGTGGCAATTTATTTCTGCCTTTTTTAAGCATAGAAATCAGAGATCTTCGGCGACCTGGACGGTAATAACATTATTTGAATTTTCCTCAATTTTGAATGCTTGTAGTATTTATTGCTTGTGAAGCGTTTATAGTTTGGTCTTTTTGTATAATAATAAGCTTTTGCTTTCCCTACAGTTATTTTCTGAAGTCCAGCCCTTCTACAGAAAACATGCAGTTCCCATCACTTTTTTCCAGTCAGAGTGGGAAGTCCTGTAACACTGCAGCTACTGTTGGCCTTGCTACATCTCTAATGTCCGTTCAAGAGGATATAAATTCAAACAGGTAAACCTGCATTTTCTGCATAGAAATTATTCAAGTTCTCTGTCAACATGCATGTATGTTTTATCAACAGAAATAAACTTTGTAAGATACTCTCTGAAGAGGAGAATTTGATTTGAGAGAAGATCTCCTTGCTGCCTCTTCCTTATCTCAGAGTTGGCCTTGGCCACATCATGTTTTTTCAGCATGGTGTTTGCCATTTCATCCCTAATGTAAAAATTCATGTAGGCATCTGTAATTCTGCAAATTTTATGAACTCTTCTTAGGACGTTTGTGTTCATTATCAGTGCAGGGGGGAATAAAACTTGCACTGTAACATGAACAAGTGTAGTAGCTGACAAGGTAAAATTAGAGATGTCAGATCAATTATTTCCAGTTTATTTCTGTCTGCGTACATGTTTGAGCAAAAAGCTGAGATTCTTAACTTTTTTTTTTCCTCCCCTCCCACTCCCAGCAAATCTAAGCAGCATGACAATATTTGTGCCAGAAGTATCCAGATCCCCTCAGGAAGAAGACAAAATACCTCTGGGTCAGAATGTACAAGTCACCCTGTAGCAAGGAGTATCAGTACTTTTGGTCCGTTGGCAGAAGATGAGAAGGAAAACCAGAAGATCAGCCATATCATTCCTACTGGTAGCCTGCCTGCTACTTTACAAGGACCAACAGTGTGTAGTTTTTCTACCTTAAATGTCTTTTTTTTTTTTTTTTTTTAAGTGTATGATACATTAGAGAAATGTGAAACAGCATTAATATAGTAACAGAATTAACCATCCCAAATTAGGAGAATACTAGGGTTTAGTATTTAAACTAATACTAGTTTTAGATGTCTTATGTGTGTCACAGGGGAACAAAAGCTTCATTAAAACTTTGTAAAGCTAGTTACATTCCAACTAATGGCATTTTTTTCTGTTTTTACCATAGGATTCCTTGGGCCTAGAATGGCGCTTACCTAGTCCTGATCCTATAACGGTTCCTTATCTCAGTCCTCTCGTGGTCTGGAAAGAGCTTGAGAGTTTATCTTGAAAATGAGGGGATCATGCAATAACGGTGGCAGACTTTGTAGATCATCATCCCATTGTGTTTCTGGAACTTTTGGTGTGGTATTTCAGACGCTTGGACCTTGCCCAGCAATTTACCAGGATTAATACTTTCTCTGAGCACTGTGTAATAAAAACTCCAAGGTATGAAATCAAATAGGAAATACTGATGTATGAGGGATACTTGCTTCCCCATATGGGAAAACATCAGATAATTCAGCTAACTCAAGTGTCTTACAATATGCTGTGCCCAGTCCTGAATTTCTAAAGAATGTGTCAGCTGAAGGAACAAATGCCTAACTCCCGAACTTGGGCTCAGCAGTACTTGGATGGGGAAAAGTGTTTTAGCTCTTACTCGTCACACTATGATTTGTGATCCACAGTTTACAAGAAGATTAGTTGGTTTTGTTGCAGTTTTACTAGTTAAGCAGTTAGCAGGAAGTTTTGATTTTAGGGATATAGGAAGATACACAAAGTAATCATTTGCTGTCACTGATACCCTGTTCAGATTAGCTTTCTCTGACTTTACAGCAGTTTTCATAGTACAGCTTTTTACCAGAAGGCCTATAGATGTTGAAGATGTATTTAAATACAGAAATCCCTCTATCATGACTTTGTAATAAAATACTTTATGTATGCATTCTCCTGTTCAGATTCCACGAAACTGTATGTCGGAGGACAGTAAATATGTTCTCATTCAGATGCGTGTGGGACAATATGAAATTGCATCAGGATCCAAGGCAGCCTCTATATATTTTGTGGAATGCTCAGAGTAAGCTTTGTTCTTGTGGGTTTTGGTGTTTGTTGTTCTTTGTTTGTTTGTTTTAAAGAATAGTTTTAATTTTGAGCAACTGAAGATGGTGTTTGAAATAAGATGTCTTTGTGGATAGTATCATGCAGGGTACATAACTGATTTTTTTGATCATACTACTTTTTGTCTTGCAGGTCAAAATCGCACTCTTTTGTTGAGAGTGAGTGTTCAGTTTGGTGTTGCTATGCTAAGTTTGTGTGACTTGTTTTGGGAAGGAGGGTGGTTGTATAGCAGCAAACTGCTTGAACCGAGTTTAGTTTTCCAGCATATCACTTCCAGTCATTGACCAGTATCTCCAGTGCTTTTTCTTCATTGGGAAGGGAGAAGTAAGGGGGAATATGTTCAGTGATAACACTGAACTTATATTGGCAATTCATCCACTTAGCTTGTTTCTTATTTTTAGAGTTTGCTACAAAGAATTCTGTTGCCAGTGTTGGATCATGCCTGAAAATAGCTCATGACCCATTACAGCTGTTGCCTTTCTCTCTTTGTGCTTTTGTTCTTATGTTGATATTATTTTGATTTGATGTTTATTGTTCTTTTGTTCACTACATGTATGTCAACGTTTTCACAGTTTGCTTAGCCTCCCCACCTTTCTTTAACAACTTCCCTTGCTACACAAAGAATATATTCTTATAGCATCGCTAATGTTTTTCAGCCCAGAATACCCAATGGTCCATTTATTGCAAAAAGATGATGACTCTTTTAACCAGGAGCTCTTGAGAAGTATGGTGAAAAGCATTAAGATGAATGATGTGTACGGACCAATGAGTCAATATGGAGAGACTGAACAAATGGCCACATATTAAAAGACAGCGGTAAGATATGAACATGCTTAACTGGAGCAAAGCTGGACCAGTTGGACCTTCCTGTTGTAAGGCTATTGTAATATGACTTTTTTTCATGGTGCGTGTTTTAAAGAAGAAAGCACTGCTTTCAGCAGTGTTCTCAAATTTATCACCAGTCTAGTAAATATTATTCTTTTCTGTGATAACTTTCACAAACTTATTTTAGGAAGAAAAAAACTGGAGAAAAATATTTTGCACTCCTTCCTTTCCCCTTTACAGCCACCTTTTTTTTTTTTTTTTTCTTCTTACCTCTGAACAATGGGAAATCAAGTAGGGACTGCTATGTTTTGTTACTAAATGTTATTTTTATATTGGTGGGTTTGGTTTTTTTAAATAACCTTGCAGTTGTGTGTGAATATATTGTATATATAACTTGTTCTAGAGTGTATAGGTGAGTTTTTTTGTCTGTTTAGTCTCCTATTTAGACTATATAATAGTCTCCTATTTAGAAAGTTTTTTTCATTAGCGGTGGAATTAATGAAAATTATTTCCTATGATTTTCTACTTCTTGCCTGGATTTACTGATTTTTATTTGTAATAGGCTATATAGCAGCCTTTTCAATAGCTGGAGTGTTGACAAGATCATTTGATAGTCTGCCTGCTTTTTCAAGATAATGTGGATGTGGAAAAGCAAGCTCCTTACTTGTTACATTTGGTGGGATTTGTTTGAGTGCCTTAAGTGCATGTTTCACTCTGCATCCATTTAGTGCAACTTCCAGCACAGCAGTGGACACCTTAAGGACCTACCACAAATGATGTCTATATGTGGGGAGTCCAGGGCATTCTCCAGGGGTCAGAAGTGACAGCATTTTGGAGGTGGTAGTCAGGAGTTGTGTTCAAAACGGCACTTTTTAAAAAAGTTATCTTTAAATGCCTCAAACTGTTTTTAATATAAATTGTTTTGTGGTTTATTATTGCAGTATATAAATTGACATTTCTTTTTACAATTTCAGGAGCCTTTATAGGGAAATACTATTTCTTTCACTTGTTGCCCTAGGAAGAGATAACATTGATATAGGTAAGTTTTATAAATCATTCAGATAAGCATAGATGATGAATGTATGCAAACTAGTTTTTCAGCTTCCAAAAAGAAGTAGATTAGATGTGTGCCATTCTGTGTAAGCGCTGAATAAAATGGACTTGCTTAGTCATTGTCACTGTATTTGGGTTGTGGTTTTAAGAACAGTATATAGAAGGGGTTTTTTTCTATTTCTGCAGATGCTTTTGACAGAGAGTACAAAATGGCTTATGATCGTCTCACAGCTAATCAAGTAAAGAATACTCATAATTGTGATAGACCACCAAGTACCGGAGTGATGGAATGCCGAAAGATTTTTGGAGAACCATATCTTTAAATATACCTAGATATAGAGGTGATACCTATGACGTATACCTGTGTAAAATAACCACTTCAGTCACAAGGAACATCTCAGTCTTCAGTGTTCAAGAACATATGTACGAACATACTGTGGTGGAAGGCCTTGGAAAAACTAGGCCTGTCTGCAGTTGTGGAAACGGGCAGAGTGAGAAATGGGCCAAATATTATTTCCCTTGTCCTTTCTGCAAATCAGTGTGTAGAAAGGAAGATTCTAAACAAAATCAGTTCTCTAACTTGGGACAATATATTATAGTTCCCTTCTTAAAAAAAAAAAAATAATAACAGGTGGACAGAAACAATGCACTGAAACTAATGTGAGCGAAGTAAATTCTTCAAAATCTATTGTTTACATAGAATATTCATGATATGAAGAGCATACAAAGTTGTATTATACATATTTTAAATTGTTTATAGTAAGTTGATATTTTTTAATTTTTTTAAATTACGGAGTGAATTTTAAATGGACTTGCTGCATAAGCAATACAGTGCTATTTTTTTGCAGTACATGCTATTTATAGTAACTCGTCCAGTACTTTTTGAGAGGATGATTTTGTTTTTAAAGCAGAAAATGTTACCTTCACCTAGACAGTACCCTAGATACAGGATTTCTCTCATGCACACATGGAAAATGTGTTACCACAGCAATCAGAAGGAGGTTATGGTAAGCTTCTGTTAAAAACTCTTTAACGAACACACTGATGTCTCTGTAAAACACTTTGTAGAAACCCTCCTGTTCCTCTCCTGTTCCTTTCACTCCTCACTCCCTCTTAAAGAAGAAAGCATATTGAAGAGTCTACAGATTATGGTTATGGAATCAGTCCCTCTCAGCTGTTGTATTTGTTAATGTGACCTCATACAGATGTAATACAAAGCAAATGACAGCCTGCAAGAGGTCTTCATAAACATGCAGTGTTCAGAGTCTGGTGGATGGTTTTGAAACACACTAAATATGACACGTACATAATGCTAATCCAAAGCTTTAACTAAAGTACATACAGCAGACTTGCTACAGGGAATATATAGGAATGTAACTTATTGGGGCATATGTTGCATAATTAATGTACTTAGAATGTTTGGTCTCTCTTTCACAGGCAAAACTAACTTTTCTTTTTTCTGTGAAGAAAAGCGCTATGTCAGTCCTTGTGTGGAGTCATGGCTTTTCACTCCTGTTTTCTTGTTCTAGAGATTTAAAAAAATTGTTCTGTGCTTTCATGTCACATAGCAACTCCTCACCAGAAGGTAGCTACAGAGAAAATATCAGAAGTCTTGTTATGGAGGTGGGAAAACAGACATTGATTGTATAGAACACCCTAAACCAGTTAAACCATGCTTTAACAAACGCTTTATTTTAAGTAATGTTAATGTTTTCCATTCTAATTTCTGTTGATTGTTGCTGGTTACATACTTCTAAATATTCAGCTGTTAAATTAGATTTTATATTTTGGTCTGCCTACCAGCAGATATTTTTAAAAATCTGTTTAGTTTGCAAGTGTAATAATACAGCAATATTTAGTTAGGCAGAAAGGAGATAAACTTTTTAAAGCTCACATTTACTTTATTAAATGAAATAGCGAGCCTCTTAAAGGCTTAGATGAGAAGCGATGCTGCTATGAAGCTCTATGTAACCTCCTCCCAGACCTCTGTAAAGTAGTAAGAAGGTGCTGCCCTAAGGAGAAAGGATTTAAAATTTTTAGAGCTGCAGGTATGTGCTGATGATAATTCCAAGATGCAGTCTTGTTGGATACAGCTTTCATTGGGTAATACCTCTTCTCTAATTTGCTGCTAATTATGTAGCTGACCTTTTTGAAAGCATCCTACACACACCCTGAGGTGAAGCTAGCAATGCTACAGTTACCAACATTTTTCACATTTAATTTATTTTAACATTTTGTGATGCTTTCTTTTGTACTGCCACGCTTGTGAAGTATTCTTCATGCATGAAATATAGCTACTTTTTTCACCCAAGTATGTGGTAGGCAGTGTGTCGGTGTAGGGTGGATACATACCCCCTTCATCCTTCTGAGCTATTGTGAAAACACCACGTTATTTTTTAACATACTCATTGTAAGTACCTATTAGTGTGCGTGTATGGCTCTGTACAGTAGGTACACTGTATTTACCAAGTAAAAGTTGCATACAGTAGTTGCTGTGTGTATAAACTCACACATGTTTGCGCCGTGTACAAGGTAGTGATGCGAGCTCTTTGCAGTTCTGTTGCCCATGCCATTTCCCACTTGGGGCAGCCACTGTTTTATAGGACCTTCAAGCCGTGAAGGAGGGCAAGTGCTTTTTCCAGAGCTGCTGTGGTGTGTTAGAGGTACTGAGCTATGAAGGAAGCTTCACGCTTCCTATTTTAGTCTGGCTGAAGCGACTGAGCCTGGTCTCTAACCACCCCTCACTTACTAGGACGTAACACTGCATCTGCGTGTGCTAGCACAGGAAGAGATGCACCACTTGTAACACGTGGCCCACTTTCTCCATCCTAGTCCCAGCTTTGTTATAAGTACTTCCAGCTGTCTTTGGACTTACAAAGCCAACAGGTTTGCCACTTCATTCAGATATCCCAACAGTCCTGCCAGTATTTCAGAGGAGTATATAGTGTACCATGGAAAGGATTGTATATGCATCCTTCAGACAAACAATTTCCCTGTGTCCTTGCATCCTCAGAGTGGCACTCCTGAAGCATTGCTGGCGTTTATTTGGGTGTGCTTTTAAATTACTGTATCATGTAGTAGTTCATCAAGTGAAATCATTATACCTAATGAATTGTTTCATAAAGTCTGTTGCAAGTCAGTCCACTGTAGAAGTACTATAATAAAATATAGTTGGAATAGTGATATACTTCAAGTGGGAAATTTTTCCTCGTTCAAGTCATAATGTTCAAAACGTAGGTCCTGAGGTGGATAATTTTTAAGCATCATACAATTCAGTGTTGAAACAGTTTTCAAATCTCACTGTCCTTTATTAGAAAAGCAATTTGACTATATTTTCCAGTACCACAAAGATGGATAAATGAAATATTTGAGACGTATTTTCAATTTAAAATTTTGTATGAACTGAATTTTCTCCTTTTGTGTACTAAATAATGCTTACATCAAAAACCTTAAACAAAGGTTTTACATTTGCAGTGCAATATATATTTTGCTTTATGTATGGTTCCACTGGAATAATTATTGGAGATGAAATACTTAAATGTGAATAGAAATTGTGCTGTTTCTCTGACACTGCTAACTGTTTCCCATTTTGAGAAGGTTTGCTGTTGGTACAGTTACAGCCTGATGAATTAGACCTCCACTGGCAAATTAAATGATTTGTACCCGAGAAAGAGAAAATTCCTGCACGTAAAATCTTTGTATAACAAACGGGAGATGCAAATAGTAATAATAGAGAGGGGTATTTCTGGATATTATCTCACTGGGATTTAAAAATGGTACTTTGTTAGTCTGCAAGCAGCACTTTTTAAATGAATGGTTGTAGATTTGTAAATATGTAATGTTTAAATTTTATTTACCAAAAACCAGTATGTTGGATGTTTGCTTTGGTTTGTAGTTCCTTCAAAATATGCAAAGTCAGTGTTCACAATGTTAAGGTTTTTTTCTGTCTCATCCGAAAAAAGAAGTTTTACAGTGAGTCAATAAAAAGCTTAAAACCTATCCTGTTATTTTCATTAACGTTTTATTAGATGGCTGAGAATGACAAATGTCTGCAACTCTGAACTAGGTTGTTTGCTCACATGAGGCATTGTTAACAATAAACCTTTCAGGTTTGTTGATAGTTGATGTCAGTGGCATTTTTTCATAGTGGTTATGTAGAAGACAGGGCTAACTACATGAGTTAGTGCTGGATATAATAATCTGTAAATTTCAGAGATTAGTGGCGGGATGAAAACAAGACTCAAGGAGTTCAACTTCTTGCAGTATTTCTGATTCCTGGTTTTTATTTGTTTCTGATTTCTGGTTTTTATTGGTGGCAATGTGATATTCTAACCCCAGATATGTTTAGCCTCATTACAGTAAGATGTAAATCCGTGTGACATCACACTTGTACTGGTGGCACTTGGTGTAAATTGTAGGGATTGTATTGCAAGATCAGGTACAGATTTAAAAGGGGCCGTACGGGTAGCTTTCAGGATTGCTCCGCAGCTCTCAAATCCTGTGTTCTTCTGCATGCAGAAATAACTCTTACTGCTTTGCTTTTCCCTTGAAAACCGTAGAATTCCATTTCCCATGGTCTTAAGAGGGCCAGCAAAAAGCATTTCCCCTGAAGCGCATCACGTTGTTCTGTGTACGCTTTCCTGGAGCACCAGCTGCGTGTGCTTTATAGTGGCATTCACGGAAAGGATGAAAACTACCTCTGCACAGGGGAGTCATGGCAAACAAGCTGTAGCACAAACGGTGGGAACTGCTGTGCTCTCTGCTTATATGCAGTTTGAGGGAGTTCACTTCGGAGATGCAGAATGCGTGCCTACCCAGTGATTTTAAGCAGAGTAGTTGTCTAAAGACCTCTACGGTGTGCCTTATTCCATTCCGCCTGAAGTACCATTCATTGATTTCGGCGAGTTTGGGCAGTTTAAGTAGTTTAGACTGTGTTCCTGAAAATATTTCTAGAGTGAGGTAAATATGTGTGCTGAAAATCAGGGTCCATAACTTGAGGGAATCACCATGGCTGGAAACTTCATGCATCTATATCCTGTCAGCCTTTCCGTGAATGCCTAAACATGTATGTTGTTTGATACCGGCCACTTCATTATCTGATCTTTCCTGATCCTGAAGAAAAATAGTAGAGGCTGACATACCACTTGAAATTTTTTTTTTATTAGTATGGTTAAGATACTTTATCTCAGTAAGTTTGTTATAATCTGGTTGCTTTTTTTCAGTAGAACAATTGCTACCTTAAATCCCGTTTGGTCTGATGTCTGCGTACATACAGCCTGGAGCATCCAATGTCATACAGATACTGGCAGATATTATCTTGTCTTCTAACATCACACGGATGACCAAGAACACAAAGTAAGCGCAAACATAGTGAAACCCAGTAGTTTGTTCATTTCCATTTACATGAAGCAAGTGGATAGTCACAAATAGGAGCATGAGAAAAAGGAGAACAATTGCACAAAACAAACCATTGCTACTGACTGCAACTGGACTGAGCCCATTGAAGACAGAATAAAGGAACCAGGAACTGGCAACTGCAAGTAAAGGAAAAGTAATTGAAACAAATGTTCTAAGGCAGTTCATTTTCTGCATTGTACTAAGCAATTTTTCCAGACTGTTACAGAAAAAAAATGCATGATTGCATTCAGTATAACTTAGCATAAATCTAAAACTGATGTTGTCACGTCAAAAACTGCATTTGGATAATACTTGCGCTATTATAATGCAATCCAAGAATCTAAAAGGGGTTTTACCAATAATACCTATGAATTAAGTGTCTTAGCAGCTATAATAAGAAATAGGTCTGCATACTTTATTGATGAAAGATACAGGTGTAGCTACGGAGCCTGATTGCACGGATCTGAATGGCTCTGGGTGACTACAGATAAGTATCCTGTCTGTGAATCTTTGATGTTACCCAAAGATTTGTTGCATTTTTATCTTGAAAAAGCAGTAATTTTCTGTTGATTCAGAATTGGGTGGAAATGGTGGACTGACATATAAAAATCTGTCTTTCATGGCTGGGTTAGGCTTAAAAAAAAAAGGCAACTGGTTGCCCAGCTGCCTGTCATTTAATTACAGCTACGACAAAATTAAGACCATGTTTGAAATACACCTAGCTTTGTGTTTCAGAAGAAATGCAGCTTT
Source organism: Falco rusticolus (assembly GCF_015220075.1). Taxonomy (NCBI): domain Eukaryota; kingdom Metazoa; phylum Chordata; class Aves; order Falconiformes; family Falconidae; genus Falco; species Falco rusticolus. The sequence goes on from NC_051193.1 coordinate 6,003,092, forward strand.
TAGGATTGAACCGAATACTCACCCAACAGTGATGTCGAAGATATTGCTGCCTACGGAGCTGGAGACAGCCATGTCACCTAAGCCTTTGCGTGCAACGATGACACTGGTGATAAGGTCAGGGATTGATGTTCCTGCTGCCGTATAGTTAACACCCATAATTGTCCTCTGATATCCCAAGTGTTTCACCAAGCCTATAAACACAAAGAAGTTGGGTAGGACTGTTAGCTTTGGAACGTGGAATTTAATTGCTCTCTGCAGTCTTTTAGGTTTTGTGCCGTATTTGAGTTAAAATATTCTGAATCCCCTTAAAGATGGTAGCATTTTTCTGCTTTACAGGATAAAAAGTTAAATTTAGTAGTGTACATTGATCTCTGATTTGTTCTATAGCATAGGGCACCTGATCACTTGATCATCTGATCTTAGTCTTGCCAAGACTAAAAGCAAGGTCAGGTTGGTTACAGCGCAACTCCTCTGCCTGAAGTTCACCTCTTCTGGATGTCTTCTGCCTCTCCAGATTTAACATCAGCTGTCTTAAGATGTGAGAGCTTAGGGAAATGACAGCCTGTGGATATATAGCATGATCCAGCTGTACTGCAAATGTGCAGTAGATCACTAAATACAAATTGTGGGTGTGATTTTTACAAGATGCAAGTATTATTTCCCAGAATACCAGGTGAACATTAAGGCAGTGGGAGTTGAGATCATTTAGCAGCTTCCAGAACCTGTATTTTCCTAGAATTTCAATTAAGGGGTAATTATGTTCTGCACAGAATCATTCATCAATGAAAAGGCAGTATTAAGACAAATCTTGATGGCACTTTTCCTTTCACAGATGCACAAATTCCCTTGGAAGCTCTCAAAAAAGAATGACTCTTTGTCAAATTGAAAAGAATGAAATTGAAAATCCCCTTTTGGGTTCTAACAAAACAAAGTTTCTACTATTTTGATGGATGACTGCAGCTGTAATTCATCAGATAAAATGCCACAGCAACACTGTTCCCTCTCTCTCCATATACTTGTTCTGAAATAGTCTTGTTTGCAGAGAGAAAATAAACCCCTCACCTGGTGAGCCCACCACACCATGAGGTAAGAGAATACAGCAATCCAGATGATGGATCCAAAAAATGTGATGACAAAGAATTTTTTGGAGTCCTGTTAAAATCATGTTTGAAAAGAAAGAAAAAAAAGAAGTTTCAGGAAAGTTAACAATCTCCCATGAAGAGTATTCACTTGAAACACTTCACTGCAATCAATTGTTTTAACCTGCTCTCTCTAATTGCATTTGGTTTTTGTCAGCTTGATTAGATGACCAGTGGTTGCTAGTCTTTTGTGGCTTATTAAATTCAGTCTCTGGAACTATGCTGTGCTGCAGCTGGGGATCCTGTCCCTCTCCCTGCAGCATTAACAGCACTTATGCAAAGACTAAACATGGAAAAATAGAACTGGTGACTCTTGCTGAGAGGAAATCTATAGTTCAGTTAATGAATCCAGTAGCAGAAGGAAGATAGATTCTTACTGGGTTTCTAACGTCGGGCAGGGTGCTCCAGAGAGGAAAGACAATGGGAAAGAGGAAAAGGTAAATGGCTTGTTTTTTCCTAGTTTCTGGCCATTCAAGAGATAATGGCTCGTCGTTTTCATCATCATCTGTGCTGTCATCATCACTGTCTTCCTCACTCCCAGAGCTGCTGTCTTCTGAGGTGTCACTGTCTGATGAGGACTGTAGATCAGGGTGGGGGAAAAAAACAAACAGTATGTTTTCACACTACCAAGTTGCTGCACAGCAGCATGGCCTTGCCTGGGCAGAGGACACATTTGTAATGTGGCTGAAGGCAGCCACAGCCTCGGTCTTGCTATTGTGGGACAAAATCCAGGTGCGCCCTAGCTGGGTGCCTGTGTATTATGTTAACCAATCTATATCCATTAACTAGAATGAACTTTTAGATGGGTTTTTGACACAAATGCAGCATTTACTGCGCATCCTTGAAAAATCTTTTCTTGTCAGAACAGCTAAATCACATTGACTGAAAGGAGGGATTTGGGAAATAAACCAGAAACATCTACTGGTGAACCCAGGACAGGCAGACGCTCATATCTTCCCTTGTGTTGGAGTATCCATGGGACCTCTGAAGAGTGACTTGAGAAAATACTACATAGTGTTAGTTGGTGTGGCGTTTGGAGCTGATTTATGTTTGCAAGCTGAAATGTTTCAGCTAACACTTTTAACATATCTTACTGCTACACATGCAGTCTATTTATAGTTGCCAGTTAGGGGAAATGGGTTGGGTCCTATCCCAAAAGCTCTAGAGAGGGAAGGAGTACATACGAAGTTTGGTCTGGACTGAGCGCTTGCTGCTTATGGTACTTTCGATACCTGTCCATCTTGCGGTGCATCTGCCTTCTGTTTGTCTTTTCTGGGTTCAGAGTCACTGGCAGGAGTTACTTGAATGGTGTTTGGTGCTGCCTTTTCTGCTAAAAGTGATAAGAAGCAGTACTGGTTTCAGTCACCTTAGCATCAGGTGGTCGCCTTCCCCTTGCTCAGTAGGGAGGTTTGAGGTTTTTCCTACAAAAATTTGTGGCATTTCATGTTAAACCTAGTCTGATTGCTTAGGTTTTGTTTGCCCTCTCTGTCTACCATGGATTGCAATCAGTAAAAGCTGGGCAGAATCTGGCCTGCCTGCTGTAGAATGATACCTTGATGGCTCTGTGACCTTCTGTCTGAAAGTGCTGTGTGGCACATGCCTAACAGGGAAATGCTAATTATCTGACCTACAACTGATGAGTGTTTCTTTGTTTCATTCTGGATTCTGAAGATCTTATTAAAGCCATCCTTAAAAGCCAGAAAGGATGTAAAGTTTTGCTTCCCTGGTGTTTGGGAGTTTTTTTCTAGTAGAGTATGGCATTCTCCAGGGAACTGATACTCTTCAAGGCTTCTGAGAAATGACAGTTATGTGCTGCCAGACTTTAATTTCTAATCATTTGGAATAGTGCTGACACATACAAGGGAATAACTGCAGTGTCCTCTGTGCTAACCAGCATAGCCAGGAGGAACACAGAAACCTCTGTGCAGAAAAGTAGAAACTCAGATAACCCAGAGCAGAGGGGAGAGGAGAGATTGGCTCACTGCTCTGTCACAGCAAGGGCACCTTTCAGACTGCTGCAATTTAGGTTAAGGGACCCCCTCCACATGGTCAAGCCTGTAAAGTCAGTAGGATCATATTATCCCATGAATTGCACCTGGATGGGGTGTTACAGGGTATCTTGCCCTGAACTGGGTAAGCTGACCCAGTGCAGTGCCTCACAACTGCACTAGGGAGCAAGTCTAGAGGAGAGATTTTTAGAAATGCGTGGCTTCAAGGTGTGCCATTTGGGATTTCTGAAACCAGGCCTTCAGAGAGTTCACATGGGATAATTTCAGCCCAAAGTGTGAAACGGCGATAATGTCTTTGGAATGTGCACAGCTCTCTCTATGCACTAACAAAATTTGTGGAACATATCACAGGATGAAAATTCTTGGTTCAGTGAAGTCAACATGGTGTCAGTCACTCACACCAAGAAGGTACTTGTTTCTTAAACCGTGATTTCCCCAAGTTTGGTCTCATTGACATAGGTGAGGTGCAACACTGTGAGGTACTTGGGTGGCTGCTGTACTGCAGCAGGGTGCTTGTGGAGGTGTCACCTTCCACACGAAAGTTTGCTTGTTTTTCAAAATCTCTAGCCTCACTGACAGCACAGACCGAGGTTGTAGCTTGGCCAGCTGCTGCCTCTGAATCAGCTCAGGAAGCCTGTGTATCAGCAGGATATAGAAAAATACAAAAGCTATTAAAAGGGAGGATGCACAGACCCTTAGAATTGATATAGGCAAAGTCAGTGCGGCTTTTCTCTCTGGAGGAATCTTTTGTGCTCTTCTGCAAGTGTGCCAAACTTCCAAGCTAAAATGAAAGTACTTTGTTTTAGTGAACACCTCATTTGCAAGGTCTACCAAAGACCAGCAGTGTGGCAGCACCCAACTGCTGCCTGTAATGGCCTGATTTCCCCTCTTCCACCCTTCTGGTGGCAATTTATGCTACATCCTTGTAGCGCTTTCTGTTTGGATGCTATCTCACTAACCACTCCTAGGCTCCTGTGGGGATGGTTTTTATTGCCCACTGTTAGTGTATATCGATTGATTTCTGCTGCATTATTATAGCAGCCATCTGTGACCAGCAATAACAGAAAATTTGTGTTAGACCATAGTGTTTCTTTGCCAGCCCTTGGGTGTCGGGTGCTGGGAAGGTGAGGGATTGCAGCACACAACTAGGCAAACAGCACTGACTCTTCTTGCACTCACCTTCTGGTTTTGATCCTTGTCCAGCCAGAGTCTCTACTTTGGCCTTGGCTATGTGGCTCAGGATGTCAACCCTGTCTTTAAATTTTGCTGTGGGTGAGAAGGATGCGTTCATCAGCAGCTGCCAGCTATGCAAAGGCCCCCTTTACCCGCCTCCCCCCAACACACACACACTCTTGTCCCTTTCCTCTTGCACGGGTTGCAGTCAGCACTGACTTGTGAGTCACCTTTCTGGCTGTGGCCCTGGATTCTGGCTGCTGCTTGTTGATCATAGCTGTTACATTTAAATGCTTAGTACTATGGCAATTATGCCAGCAGTCTGACATGGAACCGATACTTTCATATTTAAAAGAGAATCAAGAGGGAATGGAAATCTTTTCCAGTTCAGTAATACAGAGGATATCTGTACTTCGTAGGAAGCAAATGCAGAAAGAACAGAGGAGCAGTTTCAATGCAATATCATTTTGTTCTAAAAGGGCTGTTGATTTTTTTCAGGCTAGATTGTGTGCAAGCTAAAAATGAAAGCTTCCTTCTGACATGTGGCTGTTAAAGAGGCTTTACTGTGCTGCTTGCAGCCTGGCGACCTGATGGTAAGGAAAAATTAAAACCTTTTGCATTCCCATTAACTGGAAAAGTACTGATTTCTCTAAGTACGAATGAGTGTCTCCCCTGCTGGACTTGATTTAAATTCCTGGTATCCAGGTTCAACATGACCCAGGCTACCCGAGAGATCATCTGCACCAGTGCAGTGTCCAGTACTGTATTTCTGGGACTGCTGACTTTCACTGTAAACTATGCTCTGCTCCGCTGAGCTGCTTTATTATTGTTTTACAGTGAGTTGTGAAACAGTGTGCGTGTCTTCAGTTAGATGTTGTGCTCAAATATCTTAACTCCTGCTCTCATTAAAAGTGAGCAAATCATTGGCTCAAAGAAAAGCTTCATTTTGCTCCAATCTATATCCTCTAGTGAGCTGCCTACCCATTGACGTGGGTTGCAGGGTTTGCACGTGGACAGTAGCCACAAGAAATTGGCCATGTTATGCTTGGCTTGTGTGCAGGGCTGTAAATTAATTTCCTCTGAAAGTTTTATCACATCAATTTAATCTACTATCCTGTTGACTATGAAACCAGAACTTGCTGTTGTCTTTTGCCTCAAGGGCAGGCCCTGTCACTTTATTAATCACCATGATACTGAGTTAATATATATAGCAGGTCCGAGGCCTTGAGCCCTGCAGGCAGATTCTGATCTGAACCTTGTGAAAATCAGTAGACTCTGGTATATGTCCAATAACTGGGACCAGCTCAGACATTAAGGACTCTGGGGTGATTCCTGTTACCATCTGACAGAAACATTTTTCACCAACTGGGATTTCCAGTGAACATTAGAATGGCTGGACAGAGATGAAACAATGAGCTCTTCTCCATTAGAAGGCTGGCTGGGACTAAGGAGCCTGACTCTTCCATGCTCCTTGTCAATATTGAAGCCTACCATGGGGAATGTGAAGCGCTTTGCTTCGTTCCCTTCAGCTGATGCTCAACATAAGCATACCCATTGGTGCAGGACAATGAAGAGGTGACCTTTTGCTCCCAGTCTGCTCTAACCACTGCGCAATGCATCTTTCTGTTCAGCTTTTCCCAGAAGCTATTGCAAAAGCTTCTGTCAGCAGGGTCAGGGCGGTCAGGCTCAGCCTGAAAGAGATTATATAAATTCAAGCCCCTGGCTTCTTGCCCTTCCCTAGGCTGCAGGCTGTGAGCGCCAACCTGAGCGATGCCTGTGAGCATCTCTCTGTCAGGATAAACAGATTAGGTCCAGGCCACTATCCAGTTCTCATGAGATCAGCCTCATTTAAAAAGGTGTTAATTCCTCTGACACGCAATTCATGCAGGGTGGGCTGAGGCTGGAGGAAGAGCTGGCTATAAGCTGGCAAGATCTGCAGGTCAGCATGGGGAGGAAGGATATCTGTCAGCTCAGCCCTTGCTAGTGCTGGGGATTAGCTGAGCAGGGCAGGGTGCTGGCTGTTTCAGCAGCCAGGGCAGGGTGCTGTGGGTGCTGCGCAGCCCTGGGTGCTCAGCCCTCACTCAGCAGTGCAGTCCCTGGGGTGTTCACTGCTGGTAACTGCCCCCTGGTCTGAAAGCCCATCACACAGGACATGCCTGTGGCCAGGGGCCCTGAGATGCTCTTCAGGAAAATTCCTGTCCTGTGGATTGACAGCATCCCGACTGGATTTAAGGTGGCAGCTGAGCTTCTACCTTTGTTTAGCCCTTATGTTTAATCAATTCTTTGGCACTAATATTTAATCTAAAAGGACTAACTTACAACATGAACAGCAGGAAGGATTTTTTTTCTTTAAAATTTGGCATGAACCTGGAGGATTTGGAAATTCTGCTGTCTAAAAGTAGAAGTAAAAAAAATAATCTCATGATTCCTTTTGCCCCTTTGTATCATAATTCTCTTAAAACAAGTCATTGAATGCTAATGAAACAAGGAGAGGCTGTAGCTGCTTTCAGTCTTCTAGCTCAGCTCTAGCCTGCAACGCTGCCTGCTGCTCTGTTCTGGTCTAATTTCCTAAATCGTTAGCTTGTTAACTGGGGCATACTGAGGGTAGACAGCTCTGACAACCTTGCTGCTGGAGCCTTTTTCTTCATTTAAAAGTAGGCTTCTGTCTTCTTCCTTGTGTGATGAGAGTTCAAAGAATAATCCAATGGTAAAACTGGAGATTCGGAAATGAGAACGTTCCTCAGTCTTTCCAAAATCCTTCCTCCCTTTAATTCCCCAGCAGTTCCCTCTGGTGTCTAACTTTAAAAGATCTCACGCTCTGCTTCTACACGCTTCCAGAGAAAGTGGGGAAAACACCAAAGTTGCTAGAAATTCCTCATTAAAACGAAACAAAACAAAAAAGGCACTTTGAAAATAAAAGCTTCTGTCAAAAACATAATTGAGGATGCAGTGTAAATGTTAGAACATCTAAGTAAACCACCTAGTCTCCTGTAGACAGAGGAGAAGACTTAAGTAGTGATCCCTTCCTAATACAAGGAAAACCAAACATTCTGAACTTAATCCACTGTTCAAATGAGAAATTCTGTTTCACACAAGGGGCATCGCATTAGAAACAGTGAAACAAAGTTTGTTTTTCAGATTTCTACTGTATTTCTAAGTTCTCTGCCTCTGCAGAGATCTGGGAGTTAGTTCTGGAGGCCCAGTGCTGCCAATTTTTCCACATTTTGGGCCTTGCTGCTCTGAAGCTGCTTCTGTGCTGCCCAAATAAAATGCAACTGCAGCAGAAAGAAGGAAACCCTACAGAGATCTTAATTTCAGTAGGTTAAGTTAGGAACTGCTGAGCAATAGTTGGCAACCTTTTTCTTTTGTAGAGTGTTCTTTACCACAGCCTCTAAGTGCTGATGCTACAGGCATTGGCAAGAAGGAACCAAGGACCCTTGAGGAAAGATAAATTGCTTTGGGATCATCTTTTATGTTGCAACCTAATTACAGAAATGTGTCTGGTACAGACAGTGCTGCCCACGCTGCAAAGAGGACCTTGCTGGTGATCAGTGGGAAGCAGGCACCCAGCTGTCCCAAGGGTACCAAAGGGCTGCAGCACTAATAACACAAATGCAGAGCTTGCAGACCTGATATGCCTTGGTGGGTTCAGATTCTTTTTCAGTCATCCTGGGGAAGTCACTTGATCTTTTTGGCCAAGATCTTCAAGGCACTTAGGTTTCTCAGTCCATTCATAAATGATTCATTTTCTCCAGACTCCCTTTCTTTAGGGATAAATTTATCAGGGTAGGGATGCACAGGACCTTGGACACTGGCTCCTTGATTTTGAGTGCTGTGCTGTCATAGCATCGGTAACTTTCTTCATGGGTACCTTTTCTAAGGAGCTGTCTCTGTTCCGACAGTGTTGAGCGGAACAGGCATGTACCTGGGGCAGATTAACCTCAGTGGCATTATTATAGTAAATGGTCTAAGAAATAACAACCTTTTAGAGAGACTAGCCCATCCTCGCACCATCCCTGCTGTATTAGACCGGTAGTAAGGCTATGTATTAGGTGTATGTGGTCACACTCCCATCTAGTGGCTGCCGCATGCAGCGACAGTAACTTAAAAGTCTGGCTGAAAAGAGGGGAAGTTGTCCTTCAGAGAAGATCCAAACTGCTACCCCCCACCCCTACCCTGCCGCCCCCCAGGCCTGTTTATTCAGTATTCACAAGTCGTGGCAATAACAGCCTCTTTAGCGAGGCTAGTGGCTTACAACCGCATTGAAACCCCCAGCAGCGTATTCTGGGCAGAACTGACTGGGGCAGCACTGGAGTGCTCTCCTTGGCCTGGGATGGCAAACCCAGCACACACACGCACACCCGCCCCCAAGTCCTGCTGAGGTCCCAGGGCTTCACCAGGGCACCAGCCTGGACCAGAAAGCCAGGTGTGTGCTGGCCTGGGATGGGCAGATGCTGCACAAAGACATTTACCTCTGTAAATCCTGTACCTCTGTACAGGAAGGTTAAGGAGGTGCTGGAGGGGTCTCTGAGTGGCAGCACTCCCTCAGGTCTGGCACTTTTTGATGCTAAAGGCAATGGCATGTCCTCTTAGAAGTTTTTTGGTTTATCCTTATGCTTTCGATATCACCTTTTGGGGGGACAGGAGGCAAGGGCAGTAGGGCAAATCCTGATGAGTCTGGCTCTTGTTAGGCTACCATTAGTAACGCAATGGGTGCCTTCATGAAAATTTGTCAAAGCAGACACTTATCTGTCTTTCTGTCCTTATCAAGCCTCCTTTGTTCTCTCCATCAGTTTGTGCAACTGGGATTTTGATCTGGAGAGTCCTTTTTGTAACCTCTGTGATAGACTGAGAGGTGTTGATCTGCTTAGCTTCAATCTCTCTTTGAATGCACAACAGATAATCTCTTTAGAACAAGTAGGGCAGTGGAGGTGCAAGGCATGTGCTGAGCTAGGAAAGAAAACCTAAAAAAGTCTTTTTTAATATGCTTCATCATTTCTTGGAAAATGAACCTCCACACTGTGTTTGGATTAAAGTTGATACAAAGCGGCATGTTACAAGTTTGTGTACAAAGACCCTGGGTGCATCTGAAGATGTGGCTTCTTTGCACCCTGGGCAGTTTAAAAGAAGATGTCTTAGTCCTGAGTTGATCAACCCTTGGCCCTGGGGAGCTGCCCCTTGGCTGCAAAGGGCTATGATGATACTGCTGTGTTGCAGGTGGTTTTCAGAGGTGCTTAGTGTTGGTCTAAATCACATACAGATTGGCTTAACCATCATAAATTGGAGCTTGTTGTGTGTTTTAGATCTCAGCTGGGATTTTAACCACTCTCAAAATGGTAATTCTTCAAGGGTTTTAACTTAGTTTTCCTCCTCTTCAGATTTATGCCTCGTGAGGGGCTGTGTGCATAGCTGTGGAGGTGTATAGGTAATGAGCTCTCCATGTGTTCGTTTTCCCATTATAAATGAGACTGATAGGTTGAGCAGCTCTTTCTTGAAAATGCAGTCAACATGGAACGCTACTATTTCAAGACTGGGGTGCAGTATGAGCTAAGAAGATGAAGGAAGATGTGTGACATGCTATGAGGTGGAGGAAGCCAGTAACTCATGTTTGCTGCCCCTGCTATCAGAGAGACAGCAGAAGATGGATGACTGTGGTGATCACCACCACTTGCAGGGACCCCAGCAACAGCAGCTGCTCCACATGCCCTCGTTCCCCCTCATGCAGTAGCTGCCACCACAGCAGTAACCAGTTTGGCACAGGCAAAGTAGATATGTCATTGCCAAAATGTGAGATGTTTGTCCTTGCTGGCCATGTGATCAGAAGGGGTACATCCTGCTGTTGCAGAGCTCCCCCCACCTAACGTTATCTGTGATGCTCATAGCTGCGTTTCAAGGATCAGTTGCTGACCCCCAACACCCTGACATACAAAGGCTGTATTCCCAGATAAACTGCTCCGCGCTCGGGGCTGCAAACCAAAGTCCCGCAGATGTGGAGCATTCACTCACCTTCTGCCAGGGGGTCCAGGGTGTGGATCATGAGCTGGAAGATGGTGCTGCGCATTTGGGAGTTGTGAAGGGAGGCTGAGCTGCTGCCTCGCTGTAAGGCTGTTGCAGGCTATGGGAAGGTACAACGCACCAGTCAATAACAATTTCCTCCTCAAAACATCTCCACCCTTGGTTTGCCTCTGCCCTGAGGATGTGTTTAGATGGAGGCTGATCTCCCCAGCCCAAGGAGCAGCCTCAGCATGGATTTTAAACAGCCTCTGTGCTCAAGTTCACAGGATGGCTGTCAGCACCGACCGTTCACAGCAAGAGACGTGATCTTGAGATAGCAGGCCAGCCTGTCCTTAGGTAAATGCAATGGGCTTGCACGGACTCAGCGTCAATACAATGGTGTTATAAATTATAGTAATCAAAGCATCTAGTGCTTTTAATCATAAACTTGTTAGTAACTCTGTAGGTTTATATGCTGTTTTGAGGTAATGCTACAGTCATGTCAGGTGTCCTGACTTAAAACTTGAAAGCTCTGGTGCTCTGTTCTTACAGTCAACACCAGAGTCCCAATGAGCTTTTGAATTAATCAGTACAGGTATGTTAAGTGCACAGAGGAACAAGCGACATCCACATGAGGAAGCTAACACCTGTAACATTACATACATATGCAGCCACCACATCAGATAGGCCTCTCTGTGCAAAGACAAAGGGTCAGCAATTTAACCAGCAGCAGAGGAATGAGCTCTTCAGGGTTTGCTATGGGGAAGGATACGCCCTACTGACCTCTGCTTTGGGAGCCCAGGAGGAAAACTGGCCATGAAACCAGGTAAGAAAAGTCATGCTCTGAATTTCTCTATGGCTGTTTAAAGCGCAGAGTGAATAGCCAAATCTACTCAGGAAGCCTGAGCTGTCTCAGTTTTTATAAAAATTACTTCGAGGACACAACTCAGCCAGGTGTCCTCTTAAGTAAGCTGTGGATATTGTGCCATGTATGCCTAGTTCTTTACGCAAAGTAGGCTTTGGTCCAGGTTTCTTGATATGGAAGACATCTTTATTCATGACGTGACATGGGGAGGGATTCAAAATACAATGAATTCAGATGCCTGTAAATTTGCTTATACTTACATGCAGCTTCCTCCCATCTGCTGGCTTTGTTCCATCATCTGCAACTGCCCCAGTGCTTTTCTGCATGCAAACAAGAACAAAAAGGATTGAACACCACTACCACTTCACCTGCTTTTTCAGGATCTAATGATAGCTCTCCAGGCTATTATCTGTGAGAACGTGAGAAAGCTAATACAATTGACTCTGCATGGATGCTACTGAAAGAGCTGAAGCCACCTGCCCTCCTTAAAACCATGTGGTGTCCAAGAGAAGCAGGATTCTACCTACAGGATTAATCCTTATTGAGGATGCAGGTACCCAGGGGCAGACTCAAATGGTATCTACCATCTGATTCCTGTTGATACAGGCAGCCCCACACTTCATCCCCAAACATCTGTATCCTTACTCACTTTCTAGCAGAGGCAGAGTGAAGGTTGTTTTGGGTGGTTGTTTTGGGTTTTTTTCCAGTGATCAGCATTACTTCACATACAGTAATTTATTTTTCCCAAGGGTTAGGTCCAGCAGCTCTCTGTCATGCTACTATATCGTAGTGAGAGTTCTCTGTAAACTTAAAGTGCAGGTTGGGGTTTTTTTTCCTTCAGTCTGAAGGGCTGGATTCAATTTGTGATGATTGGTGATGTATGTGTATAGCTGCAGTATCTTGCACATCTATCCCACCAGAATGGAACACATGAGCTTTCAGGACTTCCAGCCACAAGCACTGGCTGAAAGACCGGGAAGAGGAAAGAAAAGCTCTTTCTTGATTCTGCACCACTTCAACTACCCTCACCCCTCTTCCTTTCTTTCCTTAAACTACATAGAGTACCAAGATCAGAAGGGGCAAAGGACACTTGAGTGACAGTGATGCACATCTGACTAGTAAAGCATGCCACTGCCAGAGGACAATTTGAAATCTAGTGGTTTCTGCTTGATGGTTGGCAGTAGCACAGGTCAAGAGGACAAAGAGGTGGTAAGAGAGTTGGGGAGGGACAGAGGAGGAGGAAGTGGGCAGGCACACTCAAAAAGACAAAGTCCCTGGTGTTCTGGAGACCATGTCCTGGCCAAACCTGCTAGTCTGAAAGAGTAGTTGGCCCTGGGGACACCTTCAAATACTGTCTTTGTGTAAGCAGTCAACTCTACCTTCAAAAGACAATGAGTGAAGAGGCCCTGGTCTCAGATCTGGAGTGTGTAGTTACAGCCACAAAACTCGGAGCACCAGCGGCACATAAAACCATCTCTGAGCACACACAGCTGTGGCCAGTGCATGGAAATGGGATTTGGCCATTTCAGTCTTGTTACCAAATGCTGACTGGGAGAGGTGGCAATGGTTGCTGGAGGCTGCCAGATCCCCTTCCGTGCTGCAGACTGGGTAACGAGTGATACCACCAATATGCCAGCAACACGCCTAGCTTCAGAAAGGGAAAAAAAACACTCATCACTCATCTGCAAGAGGCTTGGACAGTGCCTCTTACCAGAAGCCTTTTTTCCCTATGTTCAACGCAGAATTTATCTAGCCTTGCTCCCAGACTGAGAATGTGTTTCTGCAAGTGCTTTTTTTTTTTTTTTAATTCCTCTACAATAACCAAGTAAGCAAAATCCCACACATCTTTGAAAGTAGATAAGCAACTGCAACTGGTATCTTCAGTAACTGCAAGGTTATAACTCCCTTTTAGTGGTGTTACCTAATTTCTTCGAATCTCTATTATCTAGATTGCATTTCCCTCATTTTATAACCATAATTATTGACCAATACCTGTATTTTGAGGTTTTGTTTGAATATGCAATTTGTGAAGGAGATGATGTTTTGTGTTGTGGTTTACCCTAGAACGAATTATTTCCAACCTGCCCTCTGAACAATAAGGATACCAACCTTCCGTATATGCTCTGCTGATGCTGCCTGCACAGCATTTAGCTTCTTGTTCAGCTCCTGCTTCACCCATTGCTCTAGGTACACGTTCTGTTTCATAGTGAATACGTATGTGGCGTAGGCAGTCAGTAAAAGAAGGCTTTCCCACCAATCAATGACACTGTCTAGGAAAAACAGGATGAGCATCAGTAAGTCTACACAGTAGAATGAGATGTCTCTAAACAAGGGCCACCATGTCAGGTAGAGTATCTCCCTTGAGAAGAGGGCACAGGTGCCAATGACAAAGAGGATATTAAACACTGCTGAGCCCACAATGGTACCGATGCCGACATTGCTGTGTGAGATGAAGACACCTATGAGGGAGGTGAAGAGTTCTGGTGCCGATCCACCTGCTGCCATGAAGGTGGCTCCAGCCACATCTTCAGAGATCTGCAGCTTCTCTGTGATCGCTCCCAAAGCAGGGACAAAATACTCATCACACACTATGGCCAAGGCCACAAATACATACATCATGCCAAAGATGTGAAGTACAACCCACCCTTGCCTGCGTTCTTCCACACTGAATAGGTCCTGGGGATATTCTCCCTTGGACTCGTATGGTGGCTTCTCATCTGGGTAGCTTTCACTGACATTTTCACGCTGTGGTGTTTTATCCACTGATGTAGTGATGGGCACAGTTGGCTCAGGATCCACATACACACATATTTTGGGTGCTGCTGTGATATTGCCTTTTATGGCAGTCTTGTTGCTGGAGAGGTCCCTGGAGGTCACTTTGACAGGGTCCACGGGCCGGGGTGCTGTGTGTGATGCTGCAAGGGTAGAGGGGCTGAACTGGAGCTGATAGAGAGAGAGGACCAACACTATGGCAAGCAAGAAAAAGATTCGGTTCTGTTGTAGCCGCCTTCTCCGTGGCAAATGCATTTCCTAAAGGTTCAAAAATCAGAGCCGTGTCCAGAAGCCACTGAAGACTTCTCTTATTCACCACTTTGCACTTATATCCACCATTGGAGTTTCTCGCTGATCTTAAATATCAGGAGTGAAGCTGCATGACACAAAATGCAGAATCCTGCAAAAGAAAAGCTGGTGTAAAAAACAAAGAATTGCAACTTTCCACCACTGACTGAGTGCTTTTCTGTTCTTCAGTAAAAAGAAATGGACTTAAATGAGTAAAGGCAGATCTAGATTCAGCTTTCAGTCTTTTTTTTTTTTTTTTAATGACTGTAGGCTATGCTGATTAATAATCAAAGGTTTGGCTTAATAGAAAGGAGTTAGCTGAGACAGTCCAATCTGAGCTGAATTCTGATTCCACCTAATGCCCACATCCAGGAGCTATTAAGGCTTGTGTTTTTACTTGAGTCGAGTAGTTATTCTGTAATATTAAAAACTGGGTCAGTGTTCTGCAGGAGAAGAGGATATGGCTTCTGCTTCTGTCAAGGAACCTGCTTTAAATTGCTGGAAAAGATGATGCTCTGAAGACAAGATCATGCTGTTAAAATCTCCCTCCTAACAGACTAGTTATTCACCTAAGTAACCTCAACAGGAGGATGAAAACTGCTTAATGGTTCCCAGTTATGCTGCTCCATGGCTCTCCAGCCTTGTACTCCCACAGAATGCAAACCGAGCAACAGTGAGATTTTTTCCTTCAGTTTGAAAAGAGCATGAGGCAGACTTGGTAAACCTGAGGGTGCTGAGCATCCATTTGTTTCTATGACTACATCTTTTCAAGCCTTTCTTTAGAAATCAGAACTGGCAAAGTGGAATTGTAATCATACCTTTTATTAGGGGATAATTAGCATATCTTGCATAATTATTTGAATAGCTTTTAGAAAGGGAGAGAAATTGTAAATGCCAGAGTGACAGACAGAGCCTGCAGCTGTGACAGTATGGAGACAGTGATTCGGGGACAGAATTTACCCCCTTCAGCACTGCTTGAATGTTTTACCTTAGAATACCGCTCTTCATGGATATTTCTTTTTCCCCAGCATGGGAATGTTACATTATTCTTGAGCTGGATGTGAATCACAGTTTTGTAAGCCATTCTCAGATAAACTCTTCATGCAAGTTAGCACACACTTACCATCTTGCATAACACCCAGTGAAGTAATCAGCCTAAATTTCTTGCAAGACAGGCATTATTATCTTCTTTTAAATAGTTGGGAAGATCACTAAGGCAACAGTAATAGAGGGTCATGGGAGTACCTAGATAAATAGATGATATAAGCTTTGCTTTTCATATGTTAAAAGAACATAAACATGCATATGGCAGAACTGCATAATATGCATAACACATTTCACATTATTAGAAAAGAAACTTTCCTAACAAAGATAAGAGTAAAAGGAATGACACAGACAGAAGATGTATGCACACACTCCTATTTCCACACTGTTTTTACTTCTCGTCTCCAAAATGAGCTGCTTAAAAGACCTTTTGCAAGTAGAAACATATTCAAAGCTAGGACCAATTGTAAGAGCTCTCCAGCATTTCCCAACACCTGACTACCAGCCTCTTTGTTTCTCTGGCCTTTTAAATGTAGCAGCCTCTTACAAGCCAGCTCCTGATCAACTCCTTTCTCACTGGCTGGACTGTCTCAGTCATAAGAGAGCTGAAGCAATCAAATGAACCTCCACAGTTTACCTTCCAAAGATGCTGTCCAAGAGGAAGAGGAGTACCAAGGGTTGAGCGTAGTGCTGGAAGCTTCTTTGATACTTAACAGCCAGATGAGAGATGCTGTTGCAGAGAGAGGCAGGTGAAAATGATCCCATTTTCATGATGCCTCTGTTGGCAGAGTTCTAATACAAGAGAGGGTCAAGTGTGAAGGACACATTGCTGGAGGAATAGCTGATCCAGTTTAATACCTGCAGTACCTAAGAAGATTAATTAGTATTGTATAGATTTGGGTCTATCTCTGAAGCTAATATCTTTGTCTGCTACTATAGGTTATTCTCAGTCTGAGGGCAGGCGATTACCTCCATTCAACTATCAGATGAAAGCACCAACTGAGAGACATGTATCATTGTCACAGCACCTAGGGAAGAGAGCAGTGGGGGTAAATCACACTGTTCCTCTGCATGGTGCAGGGGTCACTTGAAACAAGACAACTCGCACATAGCTTCATTTTGAGGCATCTTGTGTGGCTGGCAGACCAGAGAAGCAGCTCTGCTGGCCTTCATCACAATATGAGTCTACTTTGCAACGCCAGAGGGACGTTTAACACTCACTGTCTCCTGGAAAAACATCCCTCAGCTCCTGCACCAGGATCACGGAGGCAGAGGGATGCTGCAGGGCCCCGTGTGCAGGCAGAGCAGCCTGGGGCTGGGGTCAGTGCCCTTCCGTACAGCATGGTGCTGGCACGGTGCAGCTCCGCAGAGGAAGAAATAACAGTCCTGGCCAAAGATTCAATGGACATAAAAAGCCAATCAGCAGATTTATCGCAGGCAAATTAGACAACGGTGATTTGATAATCAGAGTCACAGCATCATGGCGTGGTGGGGGTTGGAAGGGCCCTGGGGAGATCCCCAGCTCCTGCCCCGGCTGCAGCAGGCTCTCCTACAGCAGGCTGCACTGGGTCGTGTCTGGGCAGGTTTAGAACTTCTCTGGAAAATGGGACTGCGCAGCTTCCCTGGGCAGCCTGTCCCAGGGCTCAGTCTCCCTCAGATAAAAGATTTTCCCTCACACTCAGATGGAACGCCCTGGGGGGCAGCTTCTGCCCGTTGCCCCTTGTCCTGCCTCTGGGCACCACTGCGAAGAGCCTGGCCCTGTCCTCCTGGCACTCGTCCTTAAGATAATTTTAAAGCAAACTGCTGTCTGGGGGGGCATCTCGGGTACATCCAGGCTTTGCAATGGAGTTTACTGAACCCCCCATCCCACTCCCACCCTTACAGAACTGGGAGAAGGAGGCGCACTGCCAGCTGGGACGCTGTTCATGAACTCTACGCACAGCAGCCTTTTTTATTGTACTTTTCCACAGTAGTGGCATCTAACTGAACTGCTTTGCCTTAGTGTTTGCAGGACTACAGGCTTCTCCTGCCGTTACCCGTGAAAACCCCGCTTTCCGGCCTGCCCGGCCCCGCGCGGGGCTGTATGGGGCGGGCGGCAGCCGCGGCCCGGCCCCTTTTCGCCTCGGCCGCTGCGTTCCGGGGGGACGCGTTCTGCGACGGACACATGGCGGCACGGCGGGCCGGGGGTGAGCGCCATCATTTCCCTTCCCCCTGCTTCCTCACGCCGCGCTAAGCTCCGCAGCTTCGCGGGAGGGCTGCGGGGAGAGGCTCCGCCGAGGGGGAGGGGCTGGGAGGGAGGGAGGGCTGGCTCTCGGCCGGGGTCCCGGGGCCTGTCCGCGGCCCGCGCAGGGCCACTGCTGCGCCCTGTCCTCCACCGAGGCACAGCCCTGGCCGCGCAGGCCCTTTCCAGGCCTTTACAGCCGGGTGGATATGCTGCGTGTGGTTCAGGGGAAGATTTGTTGGCTTAATCTGTGCTAAATCCCACGTTCTGTGGGGCAAAAGGGTAATTGTCGCTTCCCCAGCAGCACAGTGGGGTCAGCCTGGGAGGGTGAGACGTGTATTGCTCTGTAACTGCAGTTTCAGTACTAACGTGTGGACTTTTTCTTCCCCTTCCGTGCAGGGGATCACAGTTCATCACGACGGTAGCAGAGAGGAGTGGCTCATCATGCCAACGGTGGTGGTGATGGACGTGTCGCTCTCCATGACGCGACCGGTGTCGGTGGAGGGCTCTGAGGAGTACCAGCGGAAACACCTGGCTGTCCACGGCCTAACCATGCTGTTTGAGCATATGGCGACCAACTACAAGCTGGAGTTCACAGCTTTGGTGGTGTTTTCGTCACTCTGGGAGCTGATGGTGCCCTTTACAAGAGATTACAACACGCTCCAGGTAGAGTGTGTGAAATGCAAAAGCAGTAAGCTGTCAGTATTAAGAAAACAAAGACCTGAACCCCACGCGTGTTTCCACGTCATGGTGAAATTGTGTGATTTCATATCATCCAGTGCACAACAACTTGAATTGACTGTTTTATCTTTATTGTAAGGAGAGATTAAATCAATGCATTTGAAACATTTTGCTACTTTGCAAATTGTACCTTTGCAGATAACCACTGAAGAGTCACTAATTGTATTAGAAGTGGGGATGGAGGTACAGGCTGCCTGGTGAAGCTCTTAGGAGTGGTTCTGTGACATTCATATTTTTGTCTAGTTGTTGATTTGGTCTTAATAAGTGATGCAGTGGACAGGACAGTTAAGAAAGGTTCTTAGTCAAGTGATTTGGTAGAGAGAAGGTGCTTTTAAGAGTGTGTAGTGGTTGAACCAGGGCGAGAATAAGGGATTTTAGGCCTCACAGATGTGATGAGAATTTGAGAGAAAATGGAAAGGAGAAAGTCCAAGAGGGAAATTCCAGATGAATGCAGTAAGGCAGTGAAAGTCTCTGAATCCAGTAAAAATGGTACATACATACCTGATTATCATATATAATGTCAGGGTGAATGACATGTCACTGTCACAGGGCACCATGTTTTAAATACGTCTGTTGTGGGACAGATTTTTAAAAATATTCTCTGTTACGTTTGCATTTTAGCAGGTGAATGCCAGTGCATTCTCTTTGATTTATTTTCGCCTCCCTGAGATTTCATTTGAGGAATTTCTGAAAGCCAAGAATCCAGCCAGGCTCCTCTAGCATGTTAGTTTTACAGCTGCATCCTTCTTAGGATGCTGCGTTAAGTGTGAAGTTCTCATTTTAAGGAGAAAAGCTGGTTTATGGTTACAGAAACAGGATGCAGATACGAGTTTTGGATTCTGTTACTCTCTCTGCCAAAGAGTTTTTGTGAGACAAGCTCCTTGTGGTCTGCTTTCTGAATCTCTTAGAAGTTATAGTTGCTGTGATACCTGGGAGGATTTTCTAAGCTAAGTGTTTTATATCAGACATTGTTTCAGATTTTGACTTTACTGTTCCCTTAAGACATGAAAAGGATAATTTTTTTTCTTTAAAAGAGCTGTGTTTGTAGTAATATTATAGTTCCTTCAAAGTCAGCTCTCATTGTCTCATGGTATCATTCATAATTTTTTATATCTTTCCTTTTTTTATTTATTTTAACTTTGCAGGTCATATATAAGAGCATCACACTTTTCATTGTGTAACAGCACAGTTGCGTTACAATGCAAAGCAAACATACTGACTTACCACAGAACCATGATTAACTTTTCTGTTTCCTGGTAGTGATATTTCATGCAGCAGTGACAGTGGTGTTTGTCTTTACAGGAAGCCCTAAGTAACATGGATGATTATGACAAAACCTGTTTAGAGTCAGCGCTGCTGGGGGTTTGCAATATTGTCCAGCAGGAATGGGGTGCTGCAATTCCTTGCCAGGTATGACTGATTTTACTGTTATTAGGATCTAGCATATACTTGGTACTCCCTGTAAGTTGCAGATGGAATTGTAGGTGTAATTTGAAAACTTTGAATACTGTCAGGCATGCTAGTGCTACAGGAAGACAAAGAATTTGTATTTTGGATGTATCTGGAATATGAACAGAAGGTGGTCTTTATTAAAAAATTCAGCAGCAAAACTCTAGACTGCATCCTGTTCGATGTGTTATTGTAGCGGGGTGGATTATAAAATCTGCCCCTAGAGTACTTTTTTGCAGGCTTGGCGTTTGATCTGGATGCGATCTTCTGTCCTGGGAGCCTCATTTAATTTGGAAAGGGTATAGTAACCTTTCTCCTCCAGTACCTGATGGTTTCCAGGGCTTGTAACAGTTCCAGTTCTCAAGCAATAGCATGGGACTGCTGCGGAGTCTGTTTTGATCTGTCTTCTTTCCCAAATGAGTCATTTGGCCTGCATCTGTTTGCGCACTCCATTCAGCCCTTGCAGCTCTCAGCCTTCTGAATTTGCGGCTTCTTATGGCAAAGTCTGCTTTTAGCCCTCTGTTTTCTGAGACACTGAAGAGCCTGTTGGTCTTTGGGTTAGGATTTCAGTTCAGTAATTTTCTAGCTCAGTGAGCTAGGAAGACGTCTCAAGCTATATTCCTTAAGGAGAAAAAGGATAGAAGTTTATTGGTTATGCAATGCTTTATAATCTTAACAAGGATAAAAGGCACCTTGGAAAAGCAGATGTTCAAAGCAAGGAACTAGAAAGATGTAAAAACCAAGCATAGATGTGGTCTGTCATTTGTGTCATAGAGCATTTTACTGGAACTTCAGGTGATGCGGTGATGAAAGGCAGTGGGAAATGTACTCTGCAGAATCTTGAAATAGTGAAAAACATTACTGGTGAGCAACAGTTCAGGTGGTAACGAGACTGCAAAAGAGAGACTGAGGATGAAGAGAGAATACAAATCCGGATGTAGCGGATATACATTGAGTTTCAGTTGGATTTAATTTTCCTTACCTCTCAGCCAAAAATAATGCCTGCTGTTGCTGTGCAGTGTTCAAAGAGCAGCGGTTTTACTACTCTGGAAATGACTGGGTCTCAGCTGAGTGTAAATAGTTCCATTATTCAGTGTAACGTATTAGCACACGTTTCCACAAGGAGTCACTTTGGACCTGCAACTGAATGGAAGAATGCCTATTTTTGCTTTAATAGTTCTGCTGCAAAATGTGAGCTTACTGCAGCTGTATTTGTTTGCAAAGAATTAGGGTAATTAATACTACCTTTTGTAGGGCTTCTGCGGCTTGTAGTGGAAGTTGGGTTCCCCTGCATATTCTACAGAAGTGGGCTTTATCTTCCATCTGAGAATAAACCTGAAGTTCTTGAGTCCAGCAGCAGCAGGCTGCATTTTTGGCTGTATAGTCACTGTGCTTCTAGTGTACACTTAAAAATAGTTGTGTTTATGCACAGCATAGTGTGTTTCTGGCTATGAAATTTAAAATTCAGTGCAGTTGCCTAATTACAACAAAGCATATATTTACCATGCACATAGGTTAAATTGCAATGGTTAAATCCTCGATTTCTTATTTATGTACCTGTTTCTGGAAGTTTTACTCGCAATTCTTTCCCCATCTCAGTGGAGGAAATCCCCTTGTGAGCAGGGATTTTCGGTATAGAAGTGCATGCTGTTAGGAAGGCTACTGAACTGTGTTGGTGGATGGTTGCCCTCTGCAGATAGAAATGTGTCTTTACTTGGAAATGCTGATTTGTCCTCTTTCATTCCAGGTTGTTCTTGTCACTGATGGCTGCTTGGGGATCGGCAGAGGCTCGCTAAGGCACTCCCTAGCTACTCACAACCAGCGAAGTGAAAGCAACCGGTTTCCACTGCCTTTCCCCTTCCCATCCAAGTTGTATGTCATGTGCATGGCAAATCTCGAAGAGGTGATGTTTTTAACCCATACCTCCTTCTTTGTTGCACTGGATAGTTGTTGGTCTTCTCTGAAGTAATGAGCAGGTCAGCACAAAACATCCTTGATGTTCTTGTGCTTAGTTTTAAAGTTTAGTTGACATTCCAGTGCTTAGTGTTAGTTATTTGGTGAAATGTAACTGGTATCTTTTTAGAAGTTTATTATTGCACTACTATTATCTACTACTAGTGCATTATAACAATAATCTTTATAAATCATGTTGATTTCTCCCTGGGGAATACTATGCAGTATTTCTTTCTTTGTTTATATTATTGCCTTTACTGCATTAATTACATTGAATGCTTTTTGGGGGTTTTCTTAATCTACAATTAAATTATTGAATAAATTACTTCTATTGCAAAGATGCTCAGCACTTAAAACAACAATAGCTTTATGTAGAAATGCAAGTGAGCAAAATTCTAAAGTCTCCAAGCCAGTGTTCAAACCAACTTCCCTTAGTTTTGAAGGAAAGATGACTGTTTTCTGTCTCTTCAGGTACCTTTGAAAATCTCAATACCAGCTTTAAAAATCTTCACAGTAGTTAGAATTCTGTTGAATAAAAAATGTTTAAAAAGAAGCCTATGGAGACTAAAGTTGCTTAGATTAGGTTTTATTAATAGCATTGCTTTTTTGACACCTATATTCTGTCCATCACAGAAGGATTTTCTACTTAGGCATACAATAGGTATTTCAGCTTCAAGGTCTCTATCAAGGATGATCCTCTTTGATTAAGCAGATGGATTGAAGCATTGTTTACACATCAGAATAACTGGGAAAATGTTTAAAATAAATCTCCTGTTGCTGATAAGTTTAAGTGCTTTCACAAGCATTCTTTAAGAACTTCTCAAAAATAATTCTATCTGACTTCCCTCCTAAAAATTATATTGTCCTGATGGGGATGGATACTTAACATTACCAATAAAATGTTATATTACTTAAGGCATTCCTGTGCCTTTGAAGACTGAATGCTTCTGGGATTTTCAGTTGCTTGAACCTGCTTTCGAAGCAAAACCTAACATGATAAAGCAATGTATTGGGAGTTGGACTCGATAATCCTTATGGGTCCCTTCCAACTTGAGATATTCTAGCATCATTTGTTACTAGGCCAAATGCTGCATCTGGTCTAATATAAATGCAACATAAGGAGTATGTTTCCTGAGAGACCAAGAATGTTGGTTTATTCAGAAAGGAGTGAGATAACAAAAGGTCATTATAGCATCCAGTCAGGTGCTTTTTGCTGTGTTGTGTATATTTTCTGAAAACATATTGGTTAATAAAAGGAGAGTAAAAAGAAAACTTAATAAAAACATATCACCTTAATTTTTTTGCAGCTTCAAAGCACGGATTCCTTAGACTGCCTGGAACGGCTCATAGATCTAAACAATGGAGAAGGGCAAATTTTCACTATTGATGGACCCCTTTGCCTGAAGAATGTGCAGTCGATGTTTGGGTTAGTAGGCTTGTAGATAATATGCCTTTGTGAAGGTTTCCAGTTAGTATCTGTAAAGGAAAACAAATATTATAAGAAATCTGATGATACGAGGTGTTCTAATTAAACTTTTTTTTTTTTCTTTCAGTTTATGATTTTGTTAACTGTATTTTCGTCTTGACCTTCACTGGTTAAGGTCAATATTTATTTTAGTCATTATGTAACCAAATCATAGTGTCTGTTTATGATTGGCATATAGAAGATGCTGATTTCCACAGTTGTTGTTAGTTTGCCATCAGTGTGATAATATGCTGCTTTGTTTCTTAATTTAGTGATGCTAGAACTATTGAGTTAACTGTAGTTAAAGAAACAGGTTTTGGGAGCTAAGTTAGTGTGCTTTAGGCAATATTTTCTTTTGATATGCTTTATATTTTCCTTAATAATAACTGATCATGTTCTAGAAAGCTAATAGACCTGGCTTATACACCATTCCATGCTGTTCTCAAGTGTGGCCACTTAACATCCGATGTGCAAGTATTTCCCAGACCAGAACCTTTCATTATAGATGAGGAAATAGACCCCATTCCTAAAGCAATTAATACAGGTAACAAATCTTTGATTGCTTTATTACTTAAATCTATTTTATTTCTACCTTTTCACTACCACCTCTTATCTTGCATAGTTTCTGTTTCATCCACTTTCTGCAAGGATCAATTGCTGACTGTAAATTTTTGGTATATGTGGCAATAGGGGACAAGAACATCATCCTACTTCAGCCATGTGTACCTCATAAAAGGGCTGGAGCAGGGTAGAGGCACTTTCAAAGCTCTGGGTGCCAATTTCTAGGCGCAAAGACTGTGGAAGACAGCTACAGGCTGCTTTCCGTTAATACCCTCATAAGCTTCATGGAGAGTAGGAGAGGCCTGTTGAAGAAGGGGCTGCATTTTGTGTTAGGAGTTACCTTTATCAGAAAGGCTCTGTATTATCACTCTCTATTACCAGGTGAGACAAACTAGCATCTTTCTAGAGGTTTCTCCAAGGGATCCACTAGGAGTGGAGTCAAGAAGAATTCGTGAGGCAGCACAAGTAAAGGTTGAGATTTATGAAATCTCGGTCTTCATAGGTTTTTGTCACCCTGGCACTTCTTATAATACTAATATTTAATACATAATAACTTAATACTAAGTTATTTTGAAAAACAACTGTGCAAAGAAAACCTTTCTCAGCCCTCCCATTAGTGGACAGCACCCATGAACAGCAGATAGTCCGTAGATAGCCCATGCCTGTGGCTAGCAAATGGCTAGGTACATTTCTTGGAGAGAATACACTGAATTTCACTGCTTTGCCTTGAGAGTTAAATTTCAACTGTAACATCAAAATTGCTCTCAGCTCCTCAGCAGTGCACTTGGCCACATGCATTTTGTTTTTCTTTCCAGTCAGGCAGTAGAGTGCTGTGGCTCTTGAGCTAAAGGCTGGCACCCTCAGTGACACCCCAGTGTGGCTAACTGAAAGGGAGGTGATGGGAGTTCCTGCTGGCTTTGCGCTATTTGGGAAGTGCAAAGAGAGTGACTTGGTTAGATCATATACCCAGGCATCTTTTCAGATAATTCCTTTTTCAAGAGTTTCTAACTCTACTGGCAATTTCATTTCCTTGATCTGACCTGTAGACTTCCTTTTTTTCTGTGTTCATGAACAAAACATGCAGAGCTTGCATGTGAATAAGGGCACAATAGTGCTAAAATTTTGCAAGGAAGTGAACTGTGACCCATAAATTACTGCCACCAAGATTGCCTTGATTTGTTTGGGTTTTTTTTTTAAATCTACAAGAGAAAAAACTCATTTGGGGTGTGATCCCTTCTTACTTGTAGCTGCATACTGTTTAAATAGGAATAAGTGCATCAGTACCAAAATAGCAATAGCAAAGAAAAAGAGCACGTGGTTCCTCTTGGTGAGGGAGGCTTGGTGCTGCATTCAGTCTTAAGAGTTCCTCCTATCATTCCAAAGATGGGAATTTGGCTTGAAGAAAATTTTGTTCTGTGTGCATTAAAATGCAGTGTGTGGTGTGCTCAGCCCCTGAATTCCTCCCTGGCTTTAATCAAGTGCTAACTGTCCAGCTATGAGAAAAATCAATTGAATTGCCTTTGGGCCAGGTCCTTTGCTTGGGCTGTCA
The DNA here is from genome assembly GCF_015220075.1 of Falco rusticolus. Taxonomy (NCBI): domain Eukaryota; kingdom Metazoa; phylum Chordata; class Aves; order Falconiformes; family Falconidae; genus Falco; species Falco rusticolus. The sequence goes on from NC_051193.1 coordinate 6,028,315, forward strand.
AGGAGAGACTGTGCTCCCCAGCTCCAGCTGCAGTACAGGTTGGAAAGGCATTGAACTTCTAATTGTGCCATACGCATATGGACCTGTGTCCATAGCTAGGGCACAACATATGTGTCACCGTGCTTCATGTAGAGAAGAGTTTACAAAGCAGGTACTCTCTACACCTCTGCCAGTGTAGAGCTGCTCAAAAGCTGCTAGAGCCACACACCAAAACCTTCACATGGCTGAGACACGTGAACCCATACAACATCTCTTGCAGCCAAGAATTGGCAAGGAAATAGTACACGGCTGAGCATGAAGGACATGGCTGCCTCGATCTTTTACCAGCAAATGCCCACGATTCTTTATGGGATGGAGCTGTATTTAAACTTCCCGTGCACATGCAAAACTCAAGAACCACAACCCATCTTCCCAGTCCTGGAAGCATGCCTCATAGGCCAAAGAGTTGATGGAATTCCTGCAGGTTCTGTGATGCCAGTTTGAAGCTAGTAGATTTGGGTTAGTCCTTTGTTTTCTCTCCTTTAGACTTTATAAAGTGGCAATGGATTGCGTACAGTGTAAAAAACCAATGTGCATGATTCTGTGTTTGTCTAGTAGCACAGTTCGTGGACAGCAGTATGTGTGTGATGAAAGTTATGTTCTCGTCTTAAAGTGTCATGGTATTATTTATAAATGTTTGTATCTTACTATGTCCTAGACACCCCAATCAATGTTGGGGCTCTGTTGTGCTACCTCTAGTCACTGCTTCAGAAAACTTGGTGGTGTAAGAGGTGGTAATGCTAAATGGACTCAGAATACGTTTAAGCAATTTCCAAATCTGACTTAAACCTGTTGTCTCTCCACAGATCTAGAAATTGTTGGCTTTGTAGATATAGCTGATATTTCTAGCCCTCCTGTCTTGTCCAGACACTTAGTACTGCCAATTGCACTTAACAGAGGTGAGCAAGTCTTGTTTCTTTTAGCAAAAACTGTTTTAAGCTTCCTTTGTTATGTCTGAGATGGTTTAGACTAGAACCACAGATTTTATGCTTCATCAAGATGCCAGTTGTCTCTAAAGAGGTGTTTGTGTGGTTACATTAAAATTAAAATCTTGAACACCAGCTTTTTCTTTTTTTGAATACTGTGTTCTTTAGAAAGTCATTAGAAGGAACGGTGTCCTTATAGCATCATCATTAATAGAACATGCTAAACCGAAAGCTAAAAATAGTAATGGGCAATGAAATATGTGGTGCTAGATGAATGTTTAATGCCTGCATCTAATTGGTTCTTGGAATGATTTGTTGTTGTGAAAAATCTGATCTTAATCACAACTAGATTGCTCAGTTGTACTTGTGCATTAATTGCTGCTCATTGGGGCCAACTATATATGTATCTATACAAATGACTGGTGTAGGCTTTGAGGGTGGTTAAGCATATTACTGACTTTGCAGCTGCTTGAGAGCACTAGCCTGTGATGAGAAGGACTTCCCTTTTCCTTTTGTTGTGGCCTTGGAGTGGAGTAAAGAGAATGTGAGATTTCTCTTGGTAAAGACGAATGAAAGCTCCTGATACGCTTTCATCTCTGTATTAACACTCCTATCCTGCTAGGCCTTTCACCTTGGAAGATATTAACAGTTAAATCACAGCTGTATTCCAGCTGCTAAAATGTAGCAAGTTTCCCTTAATGACCACAAATTGCACAGGAGAGAACTTGAAATTCGGATGCTTTTGCTTCAGAAGCAGACATAGATCTGTTGCCAGACTCTTACTGCCATTTCGTTTTGCTTCTAGTTTCTTCAAAGCTGAGGTTTTATTCACAGTTTTCTGGTAACTCGGTTTTGTGAGTAGGATGCAATGGAATATTTATATAACATTATAGTGCCACTTTGCCCAAACACTGCATTTAGCAGCTGTTCTACAAAAGTATTAATTAACTTTTGCATGACAGAAAATACAGGGCGGTGTCTTGGAAATGTAACTAATGGTTTTGAATTTATTCTTACGTTGCCTCTTTTGTTTCCTTTTATTCTTCCTCAGAAGGTGATGAGGTGGGGCCTGGGATCACAGATGACACCGAAGATGAGAATTCAGCTAATCAGATTGCTGGAAAAATCCCCAACTTCTGTGTTTTGTTACATGGCAGCCTGAAAGTGGAGGGAATGGTGGCTGTCGTCCAGTTGGGGTATGGAGCTGGATGTCTGCCTGAGAAATCTTGGTTAACTCATTTATAAATTTTGCTTATTTATATCCGTATGCTGTACAGAACTCCGTACTGCTAGACAAAGCTGTGGGTTTTTATTTGTGGATATGTTTCTGCCAGTATAAATTGCAAATAGTGAGCCTCCCCACAGTGGGAGGGAGACAAAGACTAGGCAAAGAGGGGTGGAAGGTTTTCAGCCTTTGGGATTTGCTCTTTTCAACAGGCCAGAGTGGTATGGAATGCTCTATTCACAAGCAGATAGCAAGAAGAAATCAAACCTCATGATGTCGCTCTTTGAACCTGGTCCTGAGCCTCTTCCATGGCTAGGGAAGATGGCACAGCTTGGACCCATTTCAGGTACTGGTCACACTATTTGAATAACGCTTACACATTCAGTGTTGCGTGAATAACCTTGCCAAATCTTAGTTGTTAAGTTCGTTTATTTTCTTTTTTCTCCCAGATGCAAAAGAAAATCCTTACGGAGAGGATGACAATAAGAGCCCTTTCCCCTTGCAACCCAAGAACAAGCGCAGTTATGCACAGAATGTTACCGTATGGATTAAACCAAGTGGCCTCCAGGTAATGATACAGGTTTTGGACTTGATGCTTTACTTGGATCAGCAGTAGCCATCTTACCGGCAAAGCGGAGTCTGCGTGCGTGTTGTCCATTTAATGTAATTGCTTTATTGCTTTTCTTTCATCTTTATAAACACTGCCTCTTTAAAATGTTGTGATTAAAATGCAATCAGAAAGCATAGCTTGTTTAATGAAAGCCGTGTCTCCAGTGTAGCATCTGGCTTAGTTTATTTGATTTAGTACAATTACCATTTGTGTTTCAGCCTTTGTGAGCTGCAGTCTTGTCAGTGGTCAGGATAATTTATCAGTTAATGGTTCAGGGTTTTTTCTGCAGCTTCCCCAGCAGCTGCCAAGATTTTTATTTAGTTATTTTTCTTTTCTGCAGACAGATGTACAGAAGATCTTGAGAAATGCAAGGAAGCTCCCTGAGAAAACACAAACCTTCTATAAAGTGAGTAACATTTCAGGCTGGCCCAGGTTTCATCCACAGTGATAGTGGTACATTTGACAGGGGAACACATACTGGCTGTGTCTGTGGTATGTTCTGTGCAGGCTTGTAGGGCTCTGCGAAAACATACATGGTTCTGCAAAGAAGGAGACATCCTGGGTTTATTTTACAGACTAGTTAGGGTGAGACAAGGGGTCTGGTTTCCCTGCCACCACATTCTCTGGCAGAGTGGCATAGATGGGTCACATTTGCAGGTGCCCCTCGTGATCCCTGCTACTTCCATGGTGAACTTCTTGTAGATTTTTATGCTGTTGTCTAGGCAGAAATAAACTGAGGGATCAGAGAGGAATAGGAACACAGAGGTATGTCATTCTGAGTCTGAAAATGTCTCCTACACTTTTTTGTTACAACTGAAGCAGAGAAAGACAGAATTCTAGGCACATTTGGTCACGTCATAATAATCCATAATCTAGACTGTAGCTGGAGGTAATTGTTGTTCCTCTTATAAGCTTAGTGCCGAAGCAGTTTGTTATTGTAGCCCCCGGAGACTTCAAGAATGAATACCCTGCCTAAAAGCACATAAACACTTGTCAGTTTATAGTGAAGAAAAATCAATACATAACACATTTTGCTGGTCACTGTGGTTAAAGGCAGCAGTCAGTGAAGCCTAAGTTGGAAGCCACCTCCAGCTGGGACACGGACAAAACAGGCAGATACAATAGCTGAATGCACAAAAGCGAAAAGGAAGAAGTGGAGATTTATAGGAAGTGATCAAGGGAAAACCAACTGTTCAGTTGCGCCACTATCATCTTCAGCCTTGAAGCATTTTTTATGTCATGAGCAGCTGGGCAGTTTCCAGCAGCTGTACCCATCACTCAGGTTATTTTCCTCTCAGCAAACAAGCTTACCTTTAAGAAAGAAATTCACTTTTTACATAGAGGCTTACAGTGGCTTTAAAAGGAGCTTTCCTTCTCTGCAGGAACTTAATCGTTTACGAAAGGCAGCCCTGGCCTTTGGTTTTTTGGACCTCTTGAAAGGTGTGGCAGACATGCTGGAGCGGGAGTGCACCCTGCTTCCCGACACAGCTCATCCTGATGCAGCGTTTCAGCTCACACATGCTGCTCAGCAGCTTAAAGTGGCAAGTACTGGAGCATCGGAATATGCTGCCTACGATCATAACATTGCTCCACTGCAGACAGACTTTTCCAGTAGCAGCACTGAGAGAATGTGAAGTCTCCATTTTGGGAACTTCTATAGATTAAGGCTCAAGCGGTTCACATTTTCTTGTCCTGTTTAATTTGTAGGGCCTGTTTAATTGCTGTTTGAAGAACTTCCTTTTAAAACGGGGTCCCCTACCAGCATTAGTGCTCAGTAAATAAACAAAGCTAGTTGTGGTGGCTTTAGTCAGACCTGGAAACTGTGGAAGGTGTCCCAAAGTCAATTACTGTGTTGGATGATGGGTGGAAGTTACTCGCTACATATTGAGGAAAGAAAGAAATGCCATCATAGACAGCAGACTGCTGGTGGCTTTTGGCCTTCCCAAAATGCAGTTACTACATAACTGAACTCACTGGTAAAAGTATCTTAAAAGGCAGCTACTATACTTTATACATCGACTCGATTAGTCCAAAGAAAACATGTCTGGGAATCACTGTGCAAGATAAGATACACAACTGATTTCAGGGTATATTCACTAACGTCACATCTGATGTGAAAGCCAGTCTGTACTGCCGTTGAGTATCACTCGCATCACAGTGCTTATGCTTGTGAAAGTAACTTAATCTCGTGACACAGGATTTTATTTGTGTAATATTAATAAAGAGTAATTCTTCATGAAAATTTAAGTTGGATTTCTTCCATTTTCATAGCAACTAGGCTGTGTGGCCTAAAACATTGACCTGGTAAAGGCTTGGCTCCCAGCTGTTTATCACAAGAGTTAAATAAATTATGCAATTTCTTACATTCAGGGAAAGAACACCTGAACTAAAGCAAAATTTGGTTGTAAATCTTTATTAATAGAAACACATTCTTTTTGAAGGACTAAAATTCAGTAGTGTAAGATCCATGACAGCTTGCACTAGGTACCACAATGTCACTGAGAAATACAGTGTATGAATACATACGGATTTCATAAAAGAAGTTTAAATGCCCAGTGGAGAAATTAAAAGTATAAAAGTGATCCTTGCTGTTCCATTACTCAGCTAATTCAATCCTTTGACATCCTTCAAACCTAGGTACAGTGTGTGCTAAGTGAAATTTAAGTGTATAAATAAAGCTTAACTCTCCTGAGTAAAGCAACTGCACTCTCCTTTAAGTGGGAGTCTCAAGTAACCCTAAAGAGAAATTGTATCATGCCTCCTGTCAACAGAACGTGGTTTGTGAAATGCAGCATGGAGCCTGTACCAGTTCTTTGTTAAAATCCCCTTATAACAATATTTCCTTTCCTTGACAGTAACATTCACTGGGTCCATTGTTTGTTACCTTTAATATAGAAAATAATTTTCTGGAAGATTCATATTGTTTTACAGTAGAAAAAGACAAATAGTAACATGGCACCAAGCTAATCTCAACTTCAGCGCCTGTTCTGGATTGCTGGCATTGCTTTGCGTTGCCCTGGGGGCAGTGCAGTTGTGAAGCAACCTGTTCATAACCACAGCATGGTTTAGAGCAAACTTGTTGTGTGTTTTATAAACTGGATTGCAGAAGGGCATGCTGAAATACAAGTCAACTGAAACAAAGGTTTCCAGCTGCGAGAGTAGATAGATGACCTGCAATGTGCGGGAAGTTTCTCTTCTTTTGTTGTTGCTGTTGCTTAATGTAAGCACAGAGGAAAGTGTTCCTTCAAACCCTGTGTGGGATCTCCGTAAGATTTCATGCATGCTATCTAAATAATACACAGTTAATTACTTGATCCACTACGCCATCCCACCAGGGGCCAGCCAACAAAGCATATACACCCACTTCTCCACTGCATCCCTAAGCTTAAGTAGAAAAGCAATCTTTACTGCCTTTCTGAAGGCTATAAATACAGGAGCTACAGCCCTGCCAGGAATGATCAGAGGAGCCTGGTCTCCCATGACAGTTCCACGTTTTCCCTTTGCATGGGTGGGATGGAGTTCTGTTTGGGTCCTTGCTAGGAGAAAGCTGGTACCTGTGCTTCCTTGTTTTGTTATGTTTCAGTGCTTGCATTACCAAGCAGGAGAGCATTTCTGACCAGGTCACAGAGTAGCAGCTTCCTTTCCCTAGTGACTGGATAGGATGTGTTGCTACAGGAATACACACATTGCTAGGGTCTGCACAGTGCTCCTATTCTGTTAAGGCTAAACCAGAAACAGACTAAGGTTGTAGCACTTAAATCAGCATTAGCATCAGCATGCTGCAGAAGAAAAAGGGGGGGTGGGGGGAGGGGAGTATATGCACAGCAAGTTTACCCAGACGGTTAGTAAACACCTGCACACAGTTCACAGTGGTCTCAAGACTGTGCTCCTCCTGCCACCAGGCTGCACCCCAGGAACAGCATGGGCCAGCTTATAGTATATCCTGACATCAGAAGCCCTATCTGCATGCAATATTGAAAGAGCAAATATCCAATTAAAAGATAAACACTATTTCCATTTAGTGCTGCTCCACTGTTTATAAGCATATTATATGCAGATAATAGGATTTCTTTCTAATATGGTAGTTGACAGGATAAGAGTTTAAATGTTACTGTTGTACAATGATCAATGCCATGCATACGTGATTGAAAGGGAACAAAATACAGTATGTGGGAATGGTACCTGATTCACTATGAAATCATGTAATCTAGCGTGATCATGTAATTTTACAAAATTCTTTACATTACAGTGGGTAAAACCGTAAGAATTAGAGGCTTATCTTGTAATTGAGATAAGTTAGATAAGAAAGCATTGCAGTCCTCTTTTACTTCATCTTTCTCTTCTTTGGTCCGAGGTGGTGTTTCCTTTGCTTGTAGAGATGACGGAAGTTCACAAATAGCCCTGAAAAGGAATGAAGCGTTTAGGTGGGACATCACTGCATCATTTTAATGCTAGATGGCTGTACCAAATTTCAAAAAAACAACAAACGAACTACCACACAAAAACCCGAGGTTTTAAGTGTATGTATAGTATGGAAAGTTAATCCAAGTACTTCCTTGCTGGGTGAGGCAGGAGTTGCTACAAAGGCTGTTACAAAGTAAAACACAATTTCAGAATGAATCTCAATTGAAGGTATGCTTTGAACAGTCTGAAAGGGAGAAACCTAGTGAAAGTTCAGTTTAAAATTCCAGTCTAGTGGGTTGTGGATACACAGACATACTGGGTATGCATACTACAAAATTAACGTAATGTTTAGAAATGTAACACCAGAAAACAGATCTGTATCAAGCACCATCCTTCTTTAAATATACTACTATTTAAAGAGCCTTCTATATTGTTTTCTGGAAAAACTTGACTTTCACGTTGCATTAGTGATTATAATGCAGTTTAGGTAAACACTGCTTTAATTTGAAATTACGTTTAGATTTCCACTAAATCATTCTGAAGCTCAAATACCATGTAAACAGTAAAATTAAGTATACTAAGCTTATAAATACATACATGTAAAAACTATTCTTTTAACCCAAGTGATCTTTTCACCCAAGTGAACCCTTGTTACCGAGATCTCCTTTTTGGGGGGCTAACCAGTGCTAATTGTAGGTGTGTTCCCCTCATCGCTGACAAATTTACATAAACAAGCAACAAGGACAATGCTTAACATTAACCAGTTTGTGTTGCCATGATCCCCAAGATGCAGGAAATTAATTTTCTTTGGAAAATATACTTAATTCAGAGGAAAATGGCCTTTTTATTTCAGTAGTGAGAAATACAATTAAATATCTTACCTAAAAACAAGGCTATAAGGTATATTTGAAGAAAAACTGAAAACTGGATTGTGACGTTCAGCGGATTTGGCAATCCCACACTAAATTTCCCTGTTTCACTGAAGATTGGAATGGACTGAACGATACAGACGGCTGAAAGCAGAAGGCCACCAACGTTATCAAACACATGTAAAATATATAGCCCACAACTGTTCCAGGATATTCCCTTCTTATTTGCTAGCTCTCATTAATTACACCAATTTTAAAGCTGTTTTCTTTTTAAACATGCAGTATGATGGAAAGCAGCTAGCAGAGGCAGTATAGCAATTCAACTATGAAGGTCTCAGCACAGTGAAGTTGCCTGGTGACAGTTCTCACACACAACTGTAGCCTGCAGGGCTCATGCCACCAGTATTTACCACGCAGAAACACCCACGGCAATGAAACAGGCATAGTCTTTCCTGTGCTTCAAGCTGAGCAATGCCCAAGCCTACTCCCAGCTCATAGAAACAGGTTCTGACAGGTACAATTACAACACATTTCTTACAGCTAGAAACTGAGTGGTGATATGCTTCTTAAATAAATAAAAATTAAACGTAATCCAGACCTGTTAAGACAGAAGAGTACACTGTAAAGCCCCTACGCTAGAGGGGTACAGCAAGAAGGCCACGTGCCTGCTTCTTCCACAGAGCAGTCACTCTCCAGGCAGGAGAGCAGAACCCTGTTTGTCAAGCACTACGCCTCTCAGGCTATGCTTCTTGCAGAAAAAGAATTGGCCCCTGCCTGTCCTGTGCAATGATTTACAACATAATGTCAAGATCTGTGAGCTGGTGTGAACCCAAGCTTGGCTGGCCGAGTCAGGGCCAGCAGACAGAAGCGAACAACGCTGCTTTGGATCAGCAGAGGGAAATGATCATTGTCATCCTGTGCCGCCTGCATGGACTGCGGCACACTCTTGTCCAGTTTGTTCATGTAACCTTTTGTTGCCTTTACTTCCCTCCTCAGTGCCCAAAAGGAAGACTTCTTTCCTTGTCCAATCAAAAAAAGTATTTGATTCAGTAGGACAGATTAAAATGCTTACATCTTGTTCAGCTCAAAGCAAGTATCTATTTATCTCTTGTTCTAAATTACTATTTTTAAGTCCAGCAGCCAAAAAAAAAAATAATAATTTTGAGTTATTTGCCCAGCCTTGAATTCATTATTTATTAAACTGGTTTTTTTGGACATACCTTCTGCCAAGGCTCCTAAGGGGTAGAGAGGGATCCAGGCAGTGTAACGGAGCCAGGTTAGTGGTTTCCATTCAATACTGATGCATGAAAGCATGTAATATGGATACCTAAAGGCAATTCAGTGTGAGAAGAAACAGACAATGTTTAAAATGGAACTTACTACTAGAATTAGTCTTATATATATATATATATATATGTGTGCTGTATCGTCAACATAATTCCCAAATGACACAAGAATATTCAAAAAACTGTTCCTATGGATCATGATGGACACATCCTTAATTTGGCAGTTTACAGAACTAATGCTATTATTCTGACCAGATGGATGGATTAACTGCCTGGCTTGCCTAGTAAACCTTTCAAAATATTTCTTTTGAAAAAGAAACAGAGCAGCTCACTTAGCAGTGGAAATTCAAAGCAAAAAACCCTCAAGGAAAAAAGCAACAGGTTTCCCTAGGTTCGGGGCAGTATTATTTTCAGACTCCAGCCTTGTCTCAGCTTTTGGCAGCAGTCTGGAAGGCTGTGATAGTCCATGACTAAAGGAGATTTTACCCTCGTGGACCAATGCATTAGTGCCACTCTTCCAAAAGGTACAAAGATCAAAATCTTCTTTAAAGAGTTCCTGGGAACAACCACGTTGTTCTGTACACACCTGCTAGAAGAAAAATCCCACCAACCTGAACAGCTCAATGATACTCCAGAAATAAAATATGAAGAACACCACAGGTTTGCTTTGCATTTCCTCTAAGCTTCCAAGGACAACAAACAAAAGAAAGTTTCTTCCAAATACCTGTTTAAGAAAAACAAATTAAGGAACAGTCACACTCTTCACCAAAAGAAAAAACAAGCTTTTGCTGTCAAAACCACACAGGAAATCTATTCACCCCTGAAACATATGCTGAGCACATCACTAACTCTGCAGCTGAGCTGTGACCTGCTTCTTAGGAGTATGCATTTTGCTCTGTATTTAGATGCAATCCAAGGGACCTAGTCTTAAATCATCTATCCTCATTTTCGTGCACAACAACCACAACCAGAATAAAAAGGGAACTGGTACCAAATCAAAATCATGTACATTTTGTCAGCCACGTCTTGCTTTTGCTGCCCTGTTGTTCCTGTTTTACCTAGGTGATGGAAGAAGACAGCCTGCCACAGCTAAGGCTGGGAAACATGGATTCCAGCCTCCTGAATAATATATTCTCTAGTCCAGTGCCAGTGAGGTTCTACCACTTATTTTAGGAGAGTCTCAACATTTGTGTAAAAAAAAATAAAAAAAAATTTAAACATGGAAAGAGCAAGAAGAAGAATCTTACTAAAATATTACCTGCACTACAGCAGGTATCAGCGGTGATCTCACTAGTCCTATTAGTGAATTCATGATCTCCATGAATGCCAGGGTCTGACAGAAATACATCATGTCAGCAATAGTGTGAAATGTATCATAGAAGGAATCTGTAAGACACAGAAAACCATTTTAGAGAAGAAATTCATTTCCATGTTCAGGTAGCTGGCACAGCAGCATATCTTTTGATAACAGGATTCTAGTTGTATTTGAAAAAAAAACATTATGCATAATTATGTAACTTCTTTATAGGTCTTACCTTAAAAGTCATAGCAGTTAGGCCAAAAAGACTGCTCAAGAACTCTGTTTCACACAGAAAGATCAAGAGCTACTTCAGTAATTACTTTATAGAAAAAGCAACAGCGCTGTACCTCAATAGAATGGGTCGTTCCTGCTTCAAAACTGAAGTATTCTGGCCAGCTCATTTTCAAAAATACTAACATTGCAGTGAGAGACACATTGTGCTGCAGCTGATTCCTTTAAAAGTAATCTTGGCAGAGCACAAGTATCATTCATCAGAATATGCAGTTGTAATTTACCAGAGGACAGTATTTTGCTATCCTTGACACCGTGATAGCTTTTGAGAGGATTCTGTCATGCATTCACGGTTTTGTTTCCTAAATATGTCTTGCTTTAGCATTCATAGTTCAGAAAGCATTAACACCACCACTAAAAAACTGAAACAAAGCCCCCAGCGTAAATGAAATAGCTCATATTACTTGCCTTTCCCCAAGATGAACAGTCGTACTGTCATGTTCACAAAAATCCAAGAGAATCCCAAAAACTGTACAAGATTATACATGATTAAGTATCCCTTCTTCAGGTGTTTGAAAGCTAAAATCAATAATAAGCACATCAGGTGAGCAGAGTACAATGGTAACACTTACGCAAAGAGTACAGCTGCAAACCAGGCTTCCTATGAGAATAAAGCTTACAAGAAAAAAGGAAGCTATTGATTGTGATAAAAGGGTTGCTGTGTGCACCGTGGGTTCTGCCCGCTTTTACCGTCATCTGCTGAGACTCAGTTCTTGCTAGTCAGACTTTTTAAATTCCTTGGAAACTGCAGTACATTTTTATTAAATTTCTAAATAGCTCACAGTACAAAGAACCCCCTCCAAGATGCACAAAGCCAGTCAAAATTTCTCTGTAAGATTTGGGGTTTGTGCATAGGAGCAACACAGCTTTCTACACCCCACCTTACACACTAAAAAGGTAGAGTTACTTACGGTCTTTTGGGACTCTTGATTCTATTTTCATTTTGTTAATCTTTTCTTCTTCCTTAAGATGAAGGATAAGGTTTTAAAGACTGTTACTGTAATTAGCAAGTGATTGTTAACTATACTACCGCAAAGCTAGTGGGTTTAAAACTCCGCTAAGCAGCCAGTTGCTAGAAGGTTTGAATTTTCCCCTGCATAAAACAGCACATTCATCATCCAGAAATTATGGTACAGTAAAAGCTAGAGAGTGTTAACTAGGTATCCCGCCTTTGCTATGTATTTTATTCTAGTAATTAGATGCTTTTGCTGAGAAAGCCTGCTGGTTTCTGTGTTAATTCTCAGTTATTACCGTTTCTTAGAGCTGTTCCTTAAAACATTTCATGACCCACCAGTGACCTGAAGGGAACTGAGAACATCCAGCCCAGGCTCTCTGCCTGCCCTTCAGCACTGCCTTCTGGCTCCTGGCATTGCAGCGGCCCTTTCCGCTCCGCGCTAAGCTCAGTGGCTGTGGAGGGGAACAGGGCAGCATTCGTTGTAAAACTGATTTACAGAAATGTGGTCTGTTCAAGTCTTTTCCGAGACGGTCTTGCACCTCCCTGCTGCAGTAAGCTGCTTGAGCTTACCAGGATGCTGGGAATGCACCGTCGGGGCCGGCCCAGTGGCTCAGGAAAGCCTTAGAAATCCCCGCTTTCCAGACAAGCAACGGCTGGGACCAGCAACTCTGGGCTCCACATGGCACATCGATCCTCGTACAGACTGGGACCCAGGGCTGCTAAGGCACAGGGCAGGGCAGCAGACCCTGGCCAGCACTGCGCTGGCGCACAGCCACCCGTTCAGATCCACGCTGCTGCTCTTTCTAGCCAGAAGCATGCCTGTTCCTGAATTCCCGCTTACAATGTGAACTGTTTAACCGATTCAGCGTGGGATCTGTATGAAACAGCAGTAACAATCAGCATGCCAGACAACTTCAGGTAAATAAAGAACACAAGTTCAAACGCAGGAGAAGAGCTATCCTTGCTTGCAGCTGGCAGCACAAGCCACACGTGCCCACAGGACTGACCTTCTCCCTCAGTTCCATTTCAGCATCCGATTCGTCTAACCAGCGGTCAAAGTCAGGAGCTAGGAAGAGCGGGCGCTTCTCTTGCTTGGTGAGTCTCTCCCACCAGTTACTCTCCTTTTTCTGCACAGTGATGTTCAGTTGCCTTTGAGTCACCCTGCATACAGGCTGAGGGCAGACACGGGAGCACACATCAGCAGAAGTCCTAAGAAACGGCCTCTGAGGCTGAGTTGATACCCCAGCTCCCCTGGTCAAGGAGGCAGGGATGACACGGACTGCTGCAGCACACTAAGTGTGCCTCTGCCACCCACGGCATGGAAGCAAAGGGCAGCCCAGTTGAAGACAGCAACTGCAGGACTTGATAAGCAGCTTGAAAGCCTGCTCGTAATGCACAGCACCCCTGAATCCCACCACAAAGAGCTAGCACAGACCCTAGCGCTAGCCTTCCTAGGCAGAACCCACGAACTTGGCTTTAGACCTTGCATTTAGCACTGTGAGCCACCCACCTCCTCTAGCCAGTGTCAAGAACAGCACTACCATCAACCACAGGTGTCCAAAACAGGGGACCCCATGTGACATCTGCTGCAGCAAGAGGCAGAATTATCAGCCTTGGCAGTGTGGTCATTGCTACCGCACAAGGCCTCTCCACCATGGCCACACTTTGCATAATGGCAAACCTCTCCAGCCTTACAGCCCACAGCGTTGTCACCTTGGGTGCCCACCCTCACTGCCACCATTGCATCCCTCCACACCTCAAGCCTTCGCCAGGGTGCTCCACGTGGGACTGCCTCTCACACCAGCTGAAAATGATGCAGAAGAGGCATGAGCTGCATTCTTAACTGAGCATGTTACACCAGCACTGCTCTGTCAAGGCCATCTGGATGCTCCTAGGACATCTGAAGGCTGTAGCCGTAATTTACAGCTACTAACGCCTGGTCCTTGTCTGTCAGAGGCTCCATCTCTCACTGGTAGCGTGACACTAGCAAGAGGCACTCATGGTGCACAACAAAGCTGAAGGAGAAAACCCTGGGCTGCAATACCTCCTGGTCTCAACCATCTCCACAGGTTTCAGAGTCCGTTGCCCTCCAGCCCCTCCACAGTGACTCAGAGTGACTGGACTTTTGGAAGGAGGCTGCTCGGCAGAGGCAAGGGCTTGCCTTCCAGGCCTGGCTGCCAGCACAGCCCAAGCCTGCCAGCACAGAGGACAGCCACGGGCAGTGCTGGGCACCTCTCCCCACACCGTGGACTAGGCAGCTGCTGCTTTACAAACTGGTGCCCAGATCCTGGAACCAAGAGATGTTCACTGTCTGCCATTCCATACCTGGCAGGAGCCACACAAGACACTTGCCTGCTGACAGACCCCAGAAATCCCCCCTCCGGCGGTCTCCTCCCTTGCCGAAGCACCAGAGGTGAACGGCGGCTCCCGGGCTGACTGCAGCTAACCGCAGCAGTCAGCCAGGAATCAGCAGCACAAATCCTGCAGTGGGAGCAGAGCCTGGAGCTTTGCCCCTAACACCTTTGAGAGGCAAAGACAAGACTTTACAGCCACCAGCAAGTAACGTGTAGGGGCTGGTCTCCCAGGAAAGCTCTCTCCTATCAGACTACAACAGGAATTAAGAAAATATTTTTGCAACAGGAGCTACAGCGTATCTGTACTGGCAACCTAAGAAATCTGCACAAGCCAGAAGCACGAATTCTCATGGTTTCCTTTTGTCAGGCTGCAAAAGCCACAAACCATGACACCGACACTCTGCAGTACAGCGTTCCCCTGCTTTTCAGTCATGGCTGCATAAGAAAACCCATTGCCAGATTCTCCCGTTAGTTTGCTACTTTTTAAATCCTTTAAAAGATTTACAACTACCGTTTACCAGCCGATACATGTAAGGCCCTGTTTCTGTTAAAGCCGCCCCATGCAAGCGCTAGCTCCGGCGAAGTGATGTGCATTGAGGCTGAGCACCAGGACGTGGGACTGCCACAGGCAGCTTTTAGCCTGCAGCGGTTACAGACTCACCAAGAAAATCCAAACAGCGTATCACGAGCTTTATTCGCAGCCATTTTCAAGTTTTTCAGAAATTACTTTTTCTTTGCAAAAGTTAGAAAAAGTAAAAGTACCTACTTTAGGCTCAACCGGTTCTAGGAACTCGATCTGAAATTCGTAGATGTTGTCCCCTTTGGCACCATGACCCTGAGCTAAAAGACAAAATTAACAGTCAGTGTGAGGACCCCCGCCAGCTCCACATGCCCCACCTGCAAAGGACGCTTCACCCACAGCAATACTGGGTGGTTATTTGCAGTGTTTCCCTCTGCCCTGCCGGGAGGCGAGGGAGAACCACATGGTAACGGGGAAGACACAACCCAAAGCGTGGCTTGGAGCTGCAGTTGCTGGATTCGGCAGCTAAAGTTGCCACAACCCTGCGCGGCGCTGGGGAAGGGTCCTGGCTTGCAGGAAGGCAGCGTGACAGACTCCCAAACAGGCTTCTGACAGCTTGGAATCCCACCGACCCCCCCCCCGCCTTTGGGGGATCCAGCTCCACAGCCACGGGCGAGCACCAGGGAGGCCGTGTCTGGTGGGTCTGTAGGAGCACGATGCGGGGAGTCCCCTCCCAAGGGCAGGGGGTGCCTTCGTTTTCCCATTTCCCACACACACCAGGTCTCGTCCCTGGCAGGGCTCCGAAAACCAGCCGCGCCGAGCTTCATCCCCACCCTCCCACCCTGTAAACCGATCCTGAAGCCAACACGATGCGCGCATCCCTATCAAATGGCCCTGGCTGTGGCTCACCGGGGAGGCAGCATTCCCTAGACAACGCATCTTACAAGAAAACCACCAAACCAAGGAGAAACCCCCAATAACAGCCCAGCCGCAGCGTATCCTCGGCGCAGCCGGGGCCGGCCACGCTGCACAAGCCCCGCGGCGCCGCAGCTGCCCGGCCGGGACAAACCCATCCTTTCGGCAGAGACCTGCTTTACCTTTCAAATCCAGCGCTAGTTCCCGATGCTGAGGTTTGATAACAGTTGCAAACAAGGTCTTTGTGAAAGGAAAAATTGCTGCCAGTTATCGCCGGGGTTCGGCCGACACCGGCCAGCCAAGACATACGGAAATTTCAGGGCTATTTAAATATGGGGGTGGGTGGGGTGGGGTTTTTCTTATTAGATAAGATAGAACGTGCCAGCGCCGGGACTCAACGGTCTGCAGGCAGGTGCGTGTCACCACGGCTCCGCACATGCCCGGCCACCAAGGGCAGCGGTGGGGACAGGGCTCCCCGTGCCCGCGGCCCCCGCGCACCGGGCGGGCCAGGCTGCAGGACCCCCCCGCCCCTACCTTTGAAGTGCAGCACGTTGTCGGTGATGGCGATGTCCGGGTTCTGCAGGAGGAGCGCAGCGTTAGCCGGGAGCAGGCGCACCGGGGACACGCGGGGACCCCCGGGCGAGCACCGCCCCCCCACACCGCCAAGACCCCGCGCCCACCCCGGCGTGCAGCGGGGCTGCGCGGACGCACTGCCCGTGCCGGCGGGTGGGTGTCCCCGCGGGTGGGTGTCCCCGCGGGTGGGTGACCCGACGCCCCCCCCCCCCGGTACCTGCACGTCACTCAGCTCCACGCGCAGGTAGAGCTCGCGGTGCCGCTGCGCCCAGTGCACGTGCGGCCGCAGGCTGGGGCCCGCCATGGCGCGCGGCGCGCCGCTCCACCGAGGCGGCGGCGGCGGCGGCGGCGGCGGCGGCGGCGGCGGCGGAGGGATCCCACTGCGCCTGCGCACCGCGCCCCCGCCCCTCCCCCTCCCCCCCACGCCCGCGCCGGGGCGGGCCGCGCGCGCTGCGCCTGCGCACCGCGGGTGAAGTACCGCGGCTGAGGTACCAGCCCGCCCCCTCCGCCGCCCGGCCCGTGGCTACAGGCGTCCCCTCCGGCCCCGGGGGCACTGCGTGACCCCTCCGGCCCCTGGGGGGGACCGTGTGTGCCCTTCCCGGCCCTGCGCCAGGCGGCCGCAGAGGTGCCGCCTGTGTTGCCCGCCATGGCGGTGGCCTCGCTGAGGGAGCACCTCAGGTGCCCTAACACAGCTGGCTTTGAGCCCCCGACAGCATCCCTGGCAGCTTTCTACTGCAGGGGATGCCAGGCTGAGGGAACCTAACCCGCAGGGAGGTGGCCATGGCGTTGGGCCCCGTCCTCCTCCGTCTGCCACAGGCCTTCACCAAGCAGCTGCCTCCTGCAAGGGCGTGCGAGCTGCTCATCTTAACCACAGCCAAGGAAGGCTGTTAAAAATTTAGAAAACACCATGCTTTCTGTAGCCTGCCCCGCGACCACATGCCCCAACCTTTTTAACTCTTCCGTTGTAATTATTACAAGCCCCAGGACCTTGTGCCAATAAGGCTAAAGAAGGATAGGGTTGGTTCTGGTGATACTTTCAAAAAGGCTCCCCTAGCAGCTCACACAAGGGCACCTCGCCTGTGGCCTCCCACATCGTGCTGGTGACATTCATCCTGCCCTCCAACCCATCTTGGCAAGACCTCTCCCTCACAGCTTCTAGGCGCTTCCTTGTGCTCCCACAGAGGGTTTTTCTGTGCATATCTCTGCACCAGTAAGAGACCCACGCCATGCCTCAGCTTGCCTCTGAATGGAGGATTTTCAACCTCTGCCAGCCCCTGGGACTGCAAAGCCACTGGGTAAGGTCAGGTGCGCTGTGGCAGTTGTTGCCGGGCTTCTTTATTTTGGAACACAAGCCCCACGTACCCTTTAGGGAGCAACAAGCCCCCAAGCAGCACATGGGAGGCTGTGCTGAAGAGCTGGTGCAGGAAAAACAGCCGCCGGGTCTCTATGGCCTGGAGAGTCTACCTGCGCATGTCTTTAGGAGGGGGCACCTGCAGCAAAATTATTTTTTCTGGTTTATAGTGGATCAAAAAAGCCTTTGCTTTACAAAAAGTGACTTCGCTTTGCAAAGGGAAATTCAAATGTATAGAAGAAACATTTGGCTGGGGGCTTACTGCACTGGAGCCTGTGGGTGCCCTGGGCTGAACACGTGTCGCTAGTAGCTGGGAAATTTTTTTGTGTGTGGGAAGCATGTTGGTGTGGAAGTGCTAGCTTATTTTGCGGGGCAAAGGGCCGATCTTTGAAATTGAATGGTTCCCGTGCATGGGGGTTTCCCTGACCTGACCCCCGTGCATAGGGTAATGTGTGTGCGTGTGTGTGTGCCCCGGGTCCCCGTGCAAGGGGTAAAATGTTTGCCCCGGGTCCCCGTGCACGGCTGGAGCGTTGCACGTCCCTCCCCTTGGCTCCCCGCAGCCCGGTCCTCCCGGCCGGCAGGCGGCGCCCTCGCCCGGCGCGGCTGAGGCACGTGCGGCGCCGCCGCTTCCTCCCCGCGTGCAGGGGGCGCCCTCGCCCAGCGCGGCCCGGCGGCCCCTCCTGGCGGAAGCGGAAGCGGCTCGGCTGGGCTCGGCAGCATCGCCGCTGCGGAGCGCCGTGAGTACCGGGGTGGGTGAGGACCCTCCTGGGGCCCGGGGTTCCCGGTGGAGGTGGGTCTTGCGGGAGCGGGGCCGCCGCCTCCGTCCTGGAAGGAGCTGCTGGGACCCCGTGGGGTGAGGGTGGGCGTGGGGGTTGCCCGGGGGCGGCCTGGCTTTCCGCCCCCGGCCAGGCCTGCCCGCTGCTACAGGCGGTGGAGGGCCCCTCCCGGGATCAGACCTCGGCGGCAAGGGCAGGCCCGTGGCCGTTCACCCCGCTCAGGCCCGACCTGCGCCTCTGGCGTGCCCTGCGGGTGTACGAGGTGTCCTACGTTGTAGTGCTTCGCACCCTGAGCGAGCGATGGGGCGGGCTCTCATTGTTGGCTGCGGGAAGGTGGAAATGAAATGCTTCACCTAGCAGAAGGTGGCTGCAGTTGAGATCCCGCAGTGATCTCCTGAGGGGCAGATCCTCGCGTTACCCTGGGTTAACATCAGGATGTTCTCGTTTGCTCGTTAAAGTCTACGCCTCTCGGATTTTATCTTTTATTGGGAGGGAAGTTTGAGAGGTAGGTCATGTTAAGACATACCAGTATCTGGGTATAGGTGGGGAAAGGAGATTTTTCTTTGTTGGAATCCTGCAAATTAAATAAGAGTTTTGCGATGGGGATTTGAAGTCTCATTCTCAGTTTCTAATGCTGTCTGAACAGAGCACTGTTTTGTGTATGTGTTTGGACTCTCCTTCTAGTTTTACAGGGACGTTTCATTTCTGCTGTATTTTTGTGTTGTAAATAGCTTGGACGAAAGAAAGCCTGTGTTTGTATTGTCAAAGATGGAACCAAACACTTAATCCAGACATGCTCTGCTTTGCTTTTAGCAGTTTTTGTTGAACTGGGTTTGGTCCAGAGGTGTAGGTCGTCTGTTTTTCACTCATCTGTGATGAGATCTGTCAGCTGCAGGAGAGCTAGTCTGTCAGGGAGCTTTGTCTCAGGCGGCACAGCTGCCAGAGCCCGTGCCTCAAGATCTGGTGGTCCTTTAGTACCTGTTTGCTCAATGGGAATGCTTTACTTAGTCTGCATAAGTGTTTCTGTCAGGCTCAAGCCACCAGGTTCAACCCTAGCAGTGTGCAGAACAACTGTGAAGTATTTCCATTCTATATATAGAAAGAACCCTCCGTTTGAGACTTGACAATCCTTATGCCTTGGTCTCCCAGGTAATGATCTCTGCGGTGGGATTTTATAGTTTGGATGCTTTTGAACCTGTCCTCAGATCTGGGATTTACAGTAGAAGGGCTTGGTTTCCTCTTGCCAGACATCTGGGCTGTTAATTCCAGCTCAGATATACTTTGTAGACTATACAGCTGACTGCAGGAAGAGATATCTGCTAAATTAACAACCTGTTCAGAAGGATAAGACTTGTCCTGCAGATAAACCTATTTAGAAAATGCTTTTTTCACTGTATCCCCTTTCTTCTGGTATCGCCTCATGCTTCTGGAAGAGTCTTATCCGTGCAGTATTTGTAATTATATCCCTGCAATATAAATCCCTGATATATAATCCCTGATATAATAATGATGATCGTTGCTAGACCCTTCCAAGCTTTGTTTGAAAGGAGATGCAAACAAACCCAAGAAATTATAGGAGAATAATGGGAATGTGGGCATGCAGTTGCCTGGGCTCATGATGTATGTATGGCTTGGTGGTTCCAAATCAACTACTAATGTTGTTTCTCCTAAGCAGCTGGTTGTTCCAGGTCGTGCTACAGTCCTAATCATCCCCTGTTGTGGTATCGGTGTAGCAAGATGACATTTGTACAGTTCACACGGAGGAAGGACCAGATAGGAGCTTAATGGGAGGAATTTTTCCACTTCGTGAACTAAGTAGTTGGTATATGGGGGTGTGGGAAATGCAAATAGCAATAAATCTGTGTGGCTCTGTGAAGTTTTTATTCCCATTCTGAAAGGATGAGTGACGGCAGCCTGTGTTCCACAGCAGAAATCTCTTTCCTAGTCCTCTTCATTCTGCTGTGGGTTCCCCGCCCCCGCCATGAAATGGTGATTTTCTTATAGCGCTTTTGCTGTGGTGTGTTTTGGGAGTCTGAAGTGAATGTTTGCTGGGCTGCTGAAAGGCAATGCTGAACCTCTGCTATTCTGTTCTTCCAGAAACATGCAACATGGCAGCAGCCATGGAAACTGAACAGCCGGGCCTTGAAATCTTTGAAACTGCGGGCTGCGAGGAGCAGGTCCAGAGAGAGGAGCAGCCAAAACTGGAACCTTTCTATGTAGAGAGACATTCATGGAGCCAGCTTCGAAAACTGCTCACAGATACGCGAAAGTATCATGGATACATGATGGCAAAAGCCCCGCATGACTTCACGTTTGTGAAGAAAAATGATCCTGAAGGACCTTATTCCGATAGGATCTACTATCTGGGTAAGCTTGCTGCGACAGCCTGTCTCTTGATTAAACAGTCACTGCAGAGGCTGTTTGGGTTTGACTGTTCTTGAGAGCTGGATGTTTCTGGTGATTAAAATGGATTTCAGGGCAGATTGGCTGGTCAAATGTCGTGTTTGTGATGGTAATGTCTCATTAGAACTTGCAATTTAATCTCTCACAGAAATGGTGTAGTTGGAGGTAACCCATTAGGCCTGTTGGAGCTGGAAGAGGACAGTGAAGTGTCCTTTGGGGCATGTTCACTAGCTGGGAGGACGGGTTACGTCTGTTCGGTCTGTTTTCTCTCACTGCCAAGTATGAGATCCCCTCTCCAAAAACTGTGTAGGTTTGATCTCCTTTCTCTTAATTAGGATTAGTGAGTAGAACCTTGTTGTCCTTCAAAGTTCCCTTCCAAAGCAGATTATAAGTGTAATTTTGGAATTCCTTTGTGTCTCAGCTACTGATGGAGTAGGTTTTCCAGGGATCTTGTGGGGAATAAATAGCAGTGTAGGGCAGGGGAAGAGTAACTATTTTCCTCAACATTTTTGGTCTTGATAATGGAAAACTTAATGTAATTTATTGTTCTTGGCCTTATTGTTGTCACTTCTGCATTGTTTCACCAATTAGTGTTCCCTTGATATGTCTGCATTTCTAAATTGCAGCTGTGCTTGCAGTGATTTGGCACTGTAAATTATACAGTGAGCAACTTTCTGAGTGGCTTTTTGGAGCAGGCCTTACGGCAGAGGAATGCTTTTGTCCAAAGCTACACTAGCTGAACATAAGTCCATGAAACACTGAGTTGAGGGAGAAGCAATGGCTAGAGCAAGGGCTGAGGAGCCAGAACCATGTTCTAGCCCCGTTGCGTGCTGCTTAGGCTAGTTGCTTAAGCTCTGATTTGTGATTCACAGAGTCTTTGTATGTGCTGTGCAGTGACATAGAAAGCTGCTGATCTGTCTCCTTTTTCCCCTTTTCAAAGGATGGGGGTCATAACCCTTGGATGATGCTGAGTTCAAACACATTGAGGGTGGGTTAAGGCTGAGCTCTGCCTTCCTGCAGGCCACTTCCTGAGCTATAGATCAGACTTGGCCTTCCCCGGGGCACATCTGGCTCCCTTTGGGCCAATCCCCATGTGCCTTGGCAGGAGCTTTCAGAAATCTAAATAGCACTGAGGGAGAGGAGCAGGAAAGGAACTTTCAAACCTTCCTAAAGATGCATTATCTTTCAAACACAAGCTGCATCATGGTGTGTTCTAGCCAGGGGAATTAGCAGAAAGGCCCTCCTTGATTTTAAAAGCTTATAAAATAAAAGGGCCCCCAGCCTTCAAGAAGACACACATATGCTTCAGGCATCATGCAGTAAGCCTGGGTGTAGTTCCTTGTTCTCTGCCTTCTCTGTGACCTGTGTTTCTGTGAAGCAGGGAATTCCCAGAGCAAGGCTGCAGCACAGAGACCATAAGTACTTTGTCTGGTAGGAAGGGCCCGTGAAAACTGTTCCTGGGCATCCTTTGAGAGTATTTGGATTAATAACAGAAAGCTAACATACTTTTTTTTTTTTTTCTCTCCACGCTTTCACAATAGCAATGTCTGGCGAGAACAGGGAGAATACGCTCTTCTACTCTGAAATTCCCAAAACTATAAACAAAGCTGCTGTCCTGTTGCTTTCCTGGAAACCTCTTTTGGATCTTTTTCCGGTGGGTCCTGATTTCCTTCTTGCTTCTTGGAAGCGTGGCATGTACACGGACTTGGGGGTTGCACCTATAAGCCGTTGTTAAATTTTGGAGTTTATTGTCTCAGATATTTTAAGATTCTCCTTGTACTTGGCTAACTGCAGCCATCTCTAAAACAAGCACAGCGTTCTCACCAGTGTTTGGAGTTACAGCCCTTGTACGCCATAACAGCTGTGCGCTGGATGATTCTTCCTTTGCCGGCAGAGATTGCAAGTGCTAATATGCAGCGGTTTCTCTGCTGTGAGATGCTGGGGATTGTTGAGGGAGCCTGTAGTCTCTGATAATCACTGTCTTGCAGGGGGAAGTGCTGAGTCCCCCAGAGCATCAGTCAGTGGCTTCATGACTCATGCTAGAGCAAAGGATTCTTTTCCCACTCACTGGGGTGTGTATCCCTTTTCACCTCTGCACATTGCAAGCCTGCATCAGTCCCATCCCAGACACTGTGACAGGCTGGAGGAGGTGGGACAAACCCCGTGTGGAATTAGGTGTATTTTGCCCTGTGTTATTTCCTGAGGCTGTCAGCCAGACGCAGGATTCATGCTGTGTTCTCCTCCCACCTGACCAGTCACTGCGTATCTTTGCGAAAGTTTGCAAAAACTCTCCTGCTCATTCTAGAAATAACAGACCTTCGGTCTGATCTTTCTTAGACCAGTGAATATTGGAAATGGTGCTGGCCTTGCTATGGGAAGGGCGGCTATCTGGTTTACAGCTGTGTGGGGTCTGATCATGGCCTGCACCTACAAGTGCTGATGGCAGGGGCACAAGCAGGAGCGAGCTTGTAGCTGCCAGCACGAGTCTGGAGGAGGAAGATGTCAGCACAGCCATCTGCTGCTGAAAGCTTGGCATGTAGAGACGCTCTGACAGTATAGTAGGACGTGCAGAGCAGAGGTGTTGATTGTGCTTCTCTGCCTGTATTCAGGCCATCCTGGACTATGGGATGTACTCTCGTGAAGAGGAGTTGCTACGGGAGAGGAAGCGAATTGGCACCATTGGGATTGCCTCTTACGATTACCACCGAGAAAGTGGCACCTTTCTGTTTCAGGCGGGGAGTGGAATTTATCATGTAAAAGACGGAGGCCCTCATGGATTCACTGTGAGTTTACTCATCTCCTGTCTCACTGCAGTACTTCTTTGCTCTGGCTAGAAGCTCCTTTGGCTTGGAGTGAAAGCAAAAGGACGTGATCATTAGTTATTGTTGCACTAACATGGCAGGTAGCCTTGAGAACCCTTGAAATGTGGAGGAGTCCTCCGTAGAGCTGCATTTGCATGGTTGTAGAGACTCGGGTGGGGAATTACCAGACATGGTGGTAACAGTGACAGCAGGACAGAACACCTGATCTCTTTTCTTTTTCTTTAGCGATGGCAATAAAAAGCAACACAAAGGCTATATGCTCTTTCATGTAGTCAGAAGTGACATCAGAGGCAACCTTTGTTCTCAAGCTGTGGTTTAGAGGTCACCGTTCAGCAGTCAGTGCTGTATATGTTACAAGATTGGCTGTTTAACTTGCAAAACAAGCAGCCTTTACTCTGCTGGTGCTGAAATTTGACTTCAAAGCTGAAATAATTTCTTATTATCGTAACAGATGCTTGATGTCTGTCTAACCCTGCTGTCAGGGGGAATTTACTGTACCCTGAGATGCTTTTGGAGGACAAGATTGTATGTTCTGCCAACCCCCTTTTTAGGGTGCTGTTTTTAAGAGTGTGCCAGGCTTCTCTAGGCAAGCTGTCTTCTGATTTGTGGCTAATCCTCAGCACTGGTGAAAGAGGCCCTGGTGGGATCTGTGTAATCATGGTAGAAGCACAAGTTTCCCTATAAAATAACTGCATAGTTTTTTTCTGTGTTTAAAATTCCTCTGTAAACCTGTGCATTTGAAGTCAGTGTCCACATTACTGTGCTTTTAGAGACCTTCTGATAATCCAGGTTAGTTTATGTAAGTGTCTGTGTGTTATCATTGCCTACTATGCTTTTTTTCTTTTTTTCTTTCAAACAGCAACAGCCTTTAAGACCTATTCTGGTAGAGACCAGTTGTCCAAATATCCGGATGGATCCCAAGCTTTGTCCAGCTGATCCAAATTGGATTGCATTTATCCATAGCAATGACATCTGGATATCTAATATAGAAACCAGAGAAGAAAGGAGGCTAACATTTGTGCACAATGGTAATGCATCCTGAATCAAAGTATCTGCATCTCCTTTGCACTTGTTCTTGCTAGATTAAATTAAGCAATGGAACTAGGGGTTCTTCTGAAATCTGGGGGAGTGACCACCTTGTGTGTCACGTTCTACATGTTTCCTCTAGTGCAGATCTTGTGGGATGATTCTTCTCCCTGCACTGTGGAATGTGGCAGAATGAGTTATTTGTTGAATGCATATGGAAGGGCTCTTCGCCTGAAACACAGAACATTCCTTTTTACTGGAACAGCCTTTTTTGTGTGGAGGAGCTGTGGGTGGAATAGAACTGGAGGAAAGTTTCTGTCAGTGAAATCAGGCTGCAGGGCCTTTTAGAAACAGTATAGACAGTTTCTGAATAGCATTGTGGCTTCTGCTGGCCCCTCATACTCGGTAACTTGGGTCCTTGCTTCTTACTCTCTCCAGCTCTGTTTTAGACATGTGTCACGGAGGAAGGAAAATTGAAAATTGTGGATAAAAGGCTTTTCAGAAGTGGATTGCGTTCTGTATTTAAATCATAACTTTGTATTTAAACTGTATCATTTAAATTTTAGTTAAATTAAAATTTCTGACACTTTATAATAATGCTTTAGCTTATTTAAATGTTAAATATTAAAACATTATGTAAGTACATTAAAAATAAACTGTAGCAATGACTCCTTCTCAGATGATAATTATTTATGAAGCGCTGCTAAGTTACCTCCAGGGTAACAGGAAAAATATTGAAGGCCTATGGATATGTCAGCATGTTGAGATGTTATGTAAGTCTGTTACTTTTGGTTGGTACAGTGAATGAAATACTGATGCTTTCAGTTTTCTGAATGTTGGTAGTTTCAGTTGTTCAGAAAGGTTTGGTTTGGGGTTTTTTTTTCTTTGTTTTCCTTAAAAATTGTGTTTCCAATTCAGTGAGCTCAGTTAGAGAGAACATTTTCTTTTTTTTTCACTAGTACATAGAAAATTGAGAGACTATTTGGGTAGGAGTAAGAAGGGAGTATGGCTTTCTTTTCCTAAAAGAAGCTGCCATGTCAGAGAGGATTAGATCCTCTCTAAATAAATGAACAGAGCAGGGTGGAAGCAGAAAACAAATCTGATGAGAAGTCAGATTTATTATCATGTAATTGTTCCCTGGGGATGAACTTGGGCCATGTTTGGGATAATGCAGAACTAGTTAGGTTCTGCAGTACCTGATGAACTAATTCTTCTGTGTCTTATTTTAGAACTGGCCAATGTTGAAGAGGATCCAAAATCTGCTGGCGTGGCTACTTTTGTGCTGCAGGAGGAGTTTGACAGATACACTGGCTACTGGTGGAGCCCAAAGGCACAGCCAAGTAAGTGTGGTGAATCCAGCATGCCTGACAGGCATGTGGTGGCACCCCTGCTGTGCTGTCCAGTGCAGAGTTATTTTTCTCTGTTACTTGTCTTTATGCAAGATAAGAACCTTATACTCATAGCTCCTTTTGAACTATCTGCAGCAGTGGGCATGTTACAGTGGCCTAGTGAGCACGTTATTGGAGGAAGAGGCTTTCCTTTTCACAGCGATGGTAGGAGTTGTAAGATTCTCAGAGTGTTCTGCTTAATGAAACATGAATCACAGACTTTGTTGGATTTTTATTCATCCTTCCAACCAGCTTGTGCTCCTGTGAGAATGTTGATGACTGCAATAACTGATATTAAGAGCTGTTCTGACCAGGAAATGTTAATTCATTTACAGCACTGGATGGAGGTAAAGTTCTTCGAATTCTTTATGAAGAAAATGATGAGTCAGAGGTGGAAATTATTCATGTCACATCGCCTATGCTGGAGACAAGAAGAACAGATTCCTTCCGGTACCCCAAAACTGGTGAGACCCTTACATCTCTGTTTCTGGGAGACACGTATTTTATTCCATGTGCCTGACAGCAGTGACTCTCCTAGCCTGGAGCAGGGGGTTGTTGGAGAGGTGTTGAGTCATCTTTGAATTGGTGTCCAGGTGGTGGAAATGTGTTTGGGGAAACTGCTGCTGTGGAGGTTAGATTAGTCACTGGTGACGATGCTGATATTCCAACCATATGATTTCTAAGAGCTCCGAGTCTGGTGTCTCAGGAGTTGGTGGAAACCCTATCTGATTGTCACTGTTTTGGAGCTGCTGTCTCAGATCCGGACAGATCTGAGTTGTTGAGGAGTTGATTCTCATTACAGCCCTGTGTCTCTGAGGGAATAGCTGCAGAATTATGGCTTTTTGATTTTTCTGGGGGGAGGGTTTCTGTATAGCTGCTGGCAGTGCCCTGACAG
This sequence comes from Falco rusticolus, assembly GCF_015220075.1. Classification (NCBI taxonomy): domain Eukaryota; kingdom Metazoa; phylum Chordata; class Aves; order Falconiformes; family Falconidae; genus Falco; species Falco rusticolus. Next base: position 6,055,243 of record NC_051193.1, read on the forward strand.
TTCAAGTTCTGAAGGACTCTGGTCTCTGTGATTGCTCCTGGACTTTGAACAACAAACTCGGCATGCTTACAGCCTGTTGTCATATTTTCAAACAGTAAATGATCTGGAGGCTTCAGCAGTAAAGGGTGAGGGCAGGCTTGCAGCATATTAAGTGGAGTGGTCTTGGAAGCAGGGAGGTGGGACTTTAGTAGAGCTGCTGAGGGTTGATTTACTGTCAGGTGAATGGGCCAAGTTTGAACAGTTCAGCCCTCGTTCTTCTGAGACTTCCCTGCTTTTACAGCAGGGTGTGTTGCTCACAGATAACATTCTCTTTCCTCATACCTGTAATCTTCCTTTTTTGGAGAAATATCTTCTCTTTGGCTGACCTTCTGAAGCTGTAGAATTCATTCAGATCTTGCAGATTCCCTGATCCACTGGGAAGAGTTTTCTGCTTATCATTATTTCTTGTTTCAAGGAGGAAGAAATGCTCAGTGTTAGCCTGGGAAGCGAGAGATGACTCCTGATGTTTTTTCAGCACATGTATACACTCAGATTTTTGAAAGTATTTTGTCATAGCTCTGCTCAATGCTAAGTTTCAGCAGTTCAGGAAAATGAGCCAACCAAAGTCCAAATTCCTTTTAAAAAAACTTTTGAAATCTAGGTTTTAATCTCTGGGCCTCAGTTTCTGAGCTGCAGGGGCAATAGCCCTTTTCTGTGGGTTATGAGGGCAAAGCTTGAGGTAGTGGAGAAAATTCTTCCCAGGGAGAAGATAGGTACTTAAACAGGCTGGCACTGTGGCGCAAGGCAAGTTGTTTCACTTCAGTGCCGCAGTTTTTTGGTGTAAACCAGGTTAATGAAGTGGGAGTACTTCACAGGAGCATTGAGAATATTCAGAGTACATGGAATTTGCCACAGGTGGCTTCTTGTGGATCAGCTGGCAGTGGCTTTATTCTTTAGCCCCTCTTTTCTTGCTGTGGAGCACACCCCAGCATTTAGCACTGCAGGTGCTGTACAGCAGGCTGAGTTGCTGCTTTGTGCAGACTTTGTGTAAAGACTTCACTTTAGATTTTCAGTGTTCAACACAAATATGTAGCTTTATTATCTTAACTGCACTAGTCATGGTAATAGGTTTTTAAGTGTTTCATTTTCACAGATGCCTTTTAGCACTAGACCACTTTTCTATGTACCACCTTGAGAATAACAGCCAAACAGTAAACCAACGTTTACTTCGCTATTCTGATCACTCCTGAGCATTTACTTCCAAGTAATACATGCATTCTTTGACTGTGGGAGAGACGACTGACTGTGACAGTAGCATGGCTCTTGATCAGATCTGAATCTGCCTCATATTTGCAGTTTCATTTTTCCCTGTCTGGTTCTGTGCTGTCCCTAACATGTGCAAGTAGGCTATTTGATCAAAGAGCATTCTGCTGTTTGCCTTTTCCAGTTCTAGAACCACAGTTCATAACACCACAATAATCCACAGTTCAAGTCTGCCCTCTTGGAAGCAAACAATTGGTGCCTGACTGCTAACATCTGTTTTTATAGGTACAGCAAATCCAAAGGTCACTTTCAAGATATCTGAAGTGACAATCAATGCGGAAGGCAGAGTAAGTTCTATGTTCTTCTTGTTTTCCAAATAAATACAATTCCTGTGATTCTTATTTGGTAAAATTCATTTTCCAGTTCATTACAAATAAATTTTCTTGGTTGTGATAACTTAATGGCTTCTCTGGAGGCAGTGAACTTGGCTCATTCCCACGCAGATGCTTGGTGTCTGTGTGTGCAGCAGTATTTCTCAAGGCTATGCTTTCCTTCCCTACCACTGGTTTATGAGCTGAGCTGCAGAGCAGAATATTTTAGGTGTGGATGGTTAGACCTTCTTATGTGACAGATCTCTTGATTGGCTGCAGATATTGGGAAAATTTGATTGCAAAGACAACATATCACTTTACAAAAGTGTGAACATATAGAAAGAGATGAGCTTTGCTTTTGCCCCAGGATTTTTTAACTGGTGCAGAAATTTCCATAGTCCAGTCCAAGATCTTTGGACAGTTGGGAAATTAATCTTACCAAACAGATACAGTAACAGCCATATATTATTTGGATTCTCTCTACTCTTGAGCTACTTCAGCTATCAACAGTCACCTGCTGGGATAGTGATGCTGACATCAGCCAGCAAAGGCAGGGAAAGCCATCAGTACCCTTTGGGTACCACTGTGACTTGTTCCCGGTGCCAGCAGGGACAGACTGCAGAACTGCATATAATGAATTAGAACCACATTGATAACTGGATGCCATGCAGGATGTTCAACACCTACCGATGAAAACACCTTACAAAATAGCTCGGTACAAATCACCTCCCCTTTACATGGGAAAACTGAATGTTCAAGTGACTTGTCCGAGACAAACATGGATTTGTGGGCAGCATCCAGATTTCTCAAGTCCCAGCCCTGGCTGTGCTGGTAGTGTGCAGCTCTCCTGCTATGCTGGTGTCTGGCTACAGACAGGGTTGAATCCCCTGTGTTGCAAAGGCTGAACAATCTAAATTGCATGAGCTACACAGAAGAAGTCTTCTGTGTCCAGACTCTCATCGTGCATGAAAACTGGTTGTGGGGGTTCATCTCAGTGTCACTGAATTGCTGCTTTGTCAACAGATTGCAGATGTTGTGGATAAAGAGCTAGTTCAGCCGTTCGAGATCCTCTTTGAAGGAGTAGAGTACATTGCTAGAGCTGGGTGGACGCCAGAAGGAAAATAGTGCGTATGTTAATCCTGTCTCTGCTTAGAGGGTTTGGGGCAATACAGTTAGAAGCAGAATGTAGTGGTCTCTGTCTTCTTCAAGCTTAAGCCTGCTTTCATTTTTACATTGCTGCAAACTTGTTTGTGCAAAAGGGATGATTTTTCCAAAAACCAAAAGAACATCCTCCTTGTCTCTTTCTCTGGTACCTGGCCCTGCTGCTTTGGTATTGGGCACTCACAGCCTTTGATGTATGTGTCCTCTCAGCATCCCTGTGAGAGAGAGTGCAGTGCTATTATCCCCATTTTACAGATGGGGAACTGAAGCCCAGAGAGGCTAAGTGACTTGCCATGGTCACACAGGAAGTCTGTGGCTGAGGAGAGAAATGAGCCCAGGTCCCCCAGGCCCTAGGCTAGCACCCTAACCACTGGACCATCCTTGCTGACCAGACTTACTGATCAGAAAACCTGCTGTAAGTGCTACTTACATTTGCATGTCATTTTTAACCCTGTAGATGATGTAGTACAGTGTTTCTAACTCACCAGAAGCTTCTCTGAAAGGGTTTCTTACTGAAAAGGTTGTCAAGCACTGGAACAGGCTGCCTAGGGAAGTGGTTGAGTCGCCATCCCTGGAGGTATTTAAAAGATGTGTAGATGTGGCACTTAGGGACATTGTTTAGTGATGGACTTGGCAGTGCTGGGTTAATGGTTGGACTCTATGATCTTAAAGGTCTTTTCCAACCTAAACAATGCTATGATTCTCCAGAGTTTTCCTTCTTCAGTTCTTGAATCTAAAGATGGCTTTCACCTTTTTAATTTATTTTTTTTCCCCAAAATGTGGAAGAAATGCAGGGACGCATTTGCTACATTATCTTGCTTTTTGTGGGATTACTGTTAGAGCTATGTGCAAAGCCATCAGCAGTATGGCAGGTCTGCTGCCAGTCCATTTAGGTGCCAGTATTATTCTCTGCCAGGGACAGATTTAAGACATTAGTGTTTTCACAAGTTTCCTGATATTTCAATTGAAATTTTTCTGCTTCATTATTCCCTCTGATTTTTCTCTTCTCTTTCTCCCTTAAAGCACAATTCAAATCTGGGAGAATAGAATTAATTAAACTTTTGAACCTGCAGTGCTTATGCAATATTGAAGTGAAATAGGTTCTTGTGTTATGGAAGAGATTTGTTTATGTGGGTGAAATTTTACACATGGCTTTGTGCTTGAACTGAAATTGAACATTCTTGAGTCCCTCAAAATGCCTAGTGTTAATGAGTTGAGATTTTCAGACCTGTCTAATACTCATGGTTGTGTGCTATTTCCTCTAATATCCGTCTCCTCAACAGCATCTGGTCCATCTTACTGGATCGCTCCCAAACTCGACTTCAGATAGTCTTGATCCCTCCTGCATTATTCATCCCCACAGAAGATGATGCAATGGAAAGACAGAAACTTATCGATGCTGTACCAGATTCGATTACACCTTTCATTATTTATGAAGAAACAACGGACATCTGGATAAATGTAAGAATTTGAATTTCAGCTTTCTCTGGCAGTTTTTTGTTCAAGACCCTATTTGTAGCACTTGAGCAACATTGGTGTTACTGTGCCACCTAGGAGAATGATCCCATTGTGCAAGTTCTGTTCATATTCTGTGCTTCCTGCCGTAAAAAAAATGGGTATGTAGAGAACAGAACAGAGAGATTTGGGATGTGAAAGCAGAGCTGCTTTGCTTGAGGCTGTGCCACGGTCAGACAGAGCTCAGAGCAGGGCCCAGGGCTCTGGTGTTCCAGGGCAACCCCCTGCCTGCAGTGTTACCCACCAATGCCCTCCACCTTCTTGGTGCCATTTGTTCACCAGCGGCAGTGCCAGCAGATGAAGTATTCTTCAGCTATCAAAGATGTATCTAGATGATATTGGGTGAACAAGTCCTGAGAGTCTGCTAACAGTCACTAAAAACCCTCCTTAACGACCTGTGGTCTGGTGAAATAGGTTTGTGTGTAATGTCCTTGGAGATGTGCTGTAGGGCCTGTGCTGTGAGGCCAGACATCGGTGTGCTAAGCTAATGCTGTAAAAATGACTGCTGTTCACACTTCTGTGGATAAAGATCGATGTCTCTAAAGTGATGCCCCATTGGAGGTGTGCCAGCGAGCAGAAAGGCCTGGGAACATCAATCACTGACCAGTAGTTGGATCTTTCAGCAGACAGCGTTTACACAAAGCCTTCTAGTGAATGGTCCCTACACAGGAAGCGCTTCCTCTGATACCATGTTTTCTCCTTAGCAATAGTGGGCATGGTTTCAGGATGGTGCAGTGAGTTTTCCTTTCTCCATTATTTTTACTAGCTGGAGTGGTTTTTGACTGGCAGCTCATACTGTGCAGATAAATGCTCCTGAGTCGCTAAAAAGGTTGTCCCTTGAAGCAAGAGTTGGCATCTTCATGAGTGGGAAGATGATGTCACCCTTCACTTGTGGGCTTCCAGACAGCATTGGACAGAGGAGGCCACTGCACTCTGGCCTCTCTGGGTGGCTCTCCTATGCTGTCTGCAGAGCTGGACCCACCTCTGTATCTAATCTAGAAAGGCAGGTGCAGAAACCCAAACTTAATTAGTTTGGTGGCCAGAAGCTAAGAGTTAGGCTAGCAAAACACCAGGAGCTGTGCAGCATATGTGGCTGCTGTCTGCAGACACCCCCTGGCTCGGCAGCATAACTGGCTTTCCCAGTACAGGACAGTGCTGCACCCTGCTAGCATGAACTGTGTTGTCAGTGTTGAGCCGTAAGAGGAACTTACTATGTGTGATTTCAGTGCCAAGGTACTTCTGATAACAATCCACTGCCCTGTCTCCACAGATCCATGATATCTTTTATGTTTTCCCTCAAACCCATGAAGATGAGATAGAGTTCATTTTTGCCTCTGAGTGTAAAACGGGTTTCCGGCACCTATACAAAGTCATCTCAGTTTTGAAGGAGAGCAAGTATAAACGGTCGTGTGGAGGCCTCCCTGCTCCAAGTAAGTGAAATTATTCTTTTGCTTTAATTGGGCATTTGCTGTCAACTGGAGGAAATAAATGTTCTTGCAGGTGGCAGGAATTACTGTCTTATTGGAAACTCCCGCTGTTGTCCAGGAAAGCACTTCACTGTATAGTCGTTCCTCTTGAAATTACACAGGGTTTGTTCTGTATTCAGCATGCCTTAGTTTTAACCCCAATTCTTCTTCACAGACCAGAGGGAAGTTTTAAAAAGTTTAAAAAATCAGATGGGGGAAACAAGGTCCCTGTGATGCCATGAAATGCACTTAGTTGGCTTTTCCCTGTCAATGTTGGGACTGTTTGTGCACTGGCTTTGCCAGAGGTTAATCATTATAGCAGTAACAAGGCTACCTCTGGTGTGCAGGGTCCGGTGTATCTAATAGGTGCGTGTTAGTTCAGGACTTGATTTTGCAAGTAAACCCAACATAGTCCCTGTCAGCCTTTACAAACAGATTGGTAGCAGAGGCGCTGACAGAGAGCATGGTTTGAACATGCTGTGAGAAAGTCCATGGAGTGCCTCCTGGTCTGAGTGGACCCACATGTTACTCCCTTTAAAATGAGTATGTGTGCTTGGCAGCAAAACCTATGATATGACAACTATTCAAAGAATTTCTCTCTGGTCTTAAAAACAATCATGGTATTGCTATATAGACAGAGATGTTAGTAGGAGAAAATTACCAGCAGCTGTTGCGAATGGGAATGCAGGAAGAGTCATTTCAAGCAAAAAATATGCAAGGACCATGTGCTTCTGAGTTGCAGTCAAGGGTTGGTCTTGCTCAGATGCGTGATATAGCTGTGTGCACAGCTCCCAGAGGTTTTTTCCACAGCATGTATTCTTCAATTTACAGTTTCATGCTGTGATACTTAATTTACTTGGTGTGTGTTGAAGGCACTTACTGAGCTCTGCATGCACAAAAAATACACCTAATTTTACTAGAGGTCCTAGTTCCGTGCAGCTATTGTTGTGGGGTTTTTTTTTCCCAGATAGCATTATATCCTGCGTTGATTAGATTTCTCTGACTGCATTTGACTTCTTTTTCTCCCCATATCTTCCTCATTCTAAGGGAAATGAAAAACCAGAGTTGTTCTGTTGCAAAATTCCCCATTTTTTGACACCCAAGATTCCCTTTGCACACCCATTTTTCAGTATGAAATCTCTGTTTCTGTGCAACTGACAAAATAGTTAAAAAAAAAAAAAGAAAAGAAGTAAGCAAGCTGTCCAGGCCTTGGGTTGAATCCTGTGAATCCTTTAACATATATTTCACAGAGCATTAAATAGTACTAGCCCTAACATTTGTCTGGGGAGCTGGCAGAGGTCTCCTGCAGCTTGCTCTTGAATTTATTCTAGTAAAAAAGCTTGAAAGGAAGAAGTATTATTGTGACCACGTGTTTTGTAAAATGTAAAAATGTAAAATCTCTGTATGTTGGCTGTTCGCAGGTGACTTCAAGTGCCTCATCAAAGAGGAGACAGCGATTACCAGTGGGGAATGGGAAGTGCTTGGCAGACATGGATCCAATGTAAGTCTCTGCTCTTGCTGCACGGATACCCTGAAAGCAGCACACGCTGCAGGGAGATGAGCTCTGGGGCCTCACAAATCAGTACATGTCGCATTGGTGAGGCTCTGCTCCCTAAGAGTGGACCTTGCTGCTCCCTGGTATTGAGTTTGAGCATATGTGTCATATGTGGCGGGTTTTTTTGGTCTACGGTGTGCTTTCATCCTTCTCTACCTCGGGTATGGTATTCTGCACCAAAGGTGGTCGTTTTGGCAGTGTGGGAAAGCAACACAAGCAGCATTAGTTGGCATTGTTTTCTTGCGTGTTCCTGCATTGGATCCTTGTCAACAAGGAATTTTCCCCCTTAAGTTCAAGCCTTAAAGAGAAGGGAGCAAAGATAATGCAAGGCAGCAATGAGGAAGTTCCGTGTTTCATGAGCAGCAAGATGTTATGGTGGTGTCCAACTGCTGTCCTGGAATGAAGACAAACTGGTTGGAGGGATTAGCATAAATCCATTAGCCCTGTCTCTTTTTAGCCAGAACACACAGTGTTCTGTGAGCTTGCACAAGGAGGGAAGGAATGCTTCTTAAACTGCTGCTCTTCTGGCTCTGAGCTGGATGAATTCTTTGATCATTTGAAACAAACAGCAGTTCTAGGAGAACTGTTTGACTGGTCTGAACTTCATACACATCTTTGAATCCTTCCTGAACGGTAACTGGAAGTGGGCTTAGGGAATGAGGTGTGTAGGTTGACCTGCCGAATCTGTTCTGCGCTCTGCTCAAAAAGAGGGGATTACTGAGGAGTATTTAACATAGCAGTGGTTTACAGTCAGCTGCTGCCTTGATTTCCATTGGTGGTTTTTATCATATGTGATTTAGGAAAGAGAAGAGTGGGGAGGTGACAAAGAATGGGGGACAGAGTTATTTAGCATAGTAGACAGTAGGGGAGAGTGGGAAGAGTAAAGGACCTACCTACGTAAGAGAGTTGAGCAACAAGTGCAAATCATAACCGACAGAGTTGTGGACAGTGAGAACAATCATTTATCTTATTCTTTGCAGATTGTTGGGCTGTAACTCATCTCTATGGAAGTGGGGCGGTGGGGGGAGACTTGGAGGTGGTAAAACTGGGTATTGTTTTGGAAAGAAACGATATTGAGGGATGTATTGTTTGTTTCATTTTTGACAGATCTATGTTGATGAAGCCAAAAAACTGGTGTACTTCCAAGGCACAAAAGACTCACCTTTAGAGCATCACTTGTACGTTGTTAACTACGAGAATCCTGGAGAAGTAAAGCGGCTGACAGAACGTGGTTACTCTCATGCCTGCTGTGTCAGCCAGGTACCTGTCTGCTTGTGAGGTCCTGTATAGGCAGGGCTGGCTGGCTGTGCTGCGGCTTATCACCAGTCTTGTCCTTCATCAGTCAGCAGACAAGGCTGTATTTGACTATAACTGTTTTATGTGCTCATATATGTTGTACAGTGAGTGCATAAACCTGCCCTGGAAACCAGATTTGACCTCCCTGTGCAGTTGCTCTTCAGCTCACTTCAGGCAAAAGGAGCCGGGATGAATTTTTTGAAACTGTTGGAGCCTGACACTTTTCACCTGAAGTGGGCTACAGAGCAATCACCAGAGGAGATGAGCCTGTGGCAGTGTTCAGAGGGGTTCCAGGCATCTGGAGCCGTGGCCTGTTCAGCTGGGAATGCTTTACCAAGAAGAGGATGTGTGGCAAGGTCCTTGTTCCACTGTGGGTTTTGCAGGTGTACTTTTGGCTTTGGAGTGTGAATAACAGTGTGCTAAGGACTGTAGCTTCTCGGAGTCTATCTGCTGTTCTCAGAAGTGCTCAGACTTCCAGGGTTAATTTGATCCATAAACATCTTCTGAAAGATCTAAATGCACAATGAAATGATCACTTTTTCTTGTGTCACTGCACCAGGGAGTTCAAGAAAATGTTTTTTTTCCCCCAAGGATTGTGACATGTTCATCAGCAAGTTCAGTAATCAGAAGAACCCACACTGTGTGTCGCTATACCGGCTGACAGGACCTGAAGATGATGCAGCACACAGGACAAAGGAATTCTGGGCTACCATTTTAGATTCAGCAGGTAACAGCATGGATGAGGAACTGGAAAAGGACAACCAGGATCACAAAATTAAAGATGTCCCAGGATATGTTTGTTTGAGATTTGCTGCTGTGGGTGACTAGACTTGTCTCTGAAACTCATGCTTGTGTGAGTTCTTGGAAGTACAGGAGTGACGTTTTCAGCTCAGCCACAAATGGGTATAAACTAGCCATGAAGGAATTTAGAGTGGAAATTACCAAGTTTCTGCTGCCAGAGTCAGTAGAAACTGTAGACAGCCAGTTTTTGCATTGGGGGAGAGGTTTAAGCATGTTCATTTACTCTGTGCTATATGCCTGCTAATGAGCATGCTTTTGAGCTTCTGGGGAGGGGTGTACACTTCTTAGTTGTGTGCTGCTTCCTACTCATGTCTTTGTGAGACAGCTCTTGGGATTTTACTTTTTCATTGTGTTTCTGTTCCCTTTCATCTCTCCTTCCCTAAGGCATACTCCACATCCTGTGATTTCCATGTGTTAATGTAGTGAGTCCTCAGTGGGGTTAAGAAGGGATGGGATACCTGTAATGGCTGTGTCAGGGGAGAAGAGTTACTACTGTTCACAGGAGAGTAGGGATGGGGACGTGATGGGACTGAGAAAGCTTCCCTAGGACTGGGACATTCTCAGTCTCTGCCTGGTCCCAGCTACATCCACTGGAAAGCGTGGGAGAGCCCTGCTGGGATTGCAGCAAGATTGGTGATGGGTCAGGGCTGAAGCAGAGCTGCATTATTCATTCGTTCCCTTTTAAACTAGGCTCTCTGTTCCCTCCCATGGCAGGCCCTCTTCCTGATTACATTCCCCCAGAAGTGTTCTCCTTCGAGAGCTCCACGGGGTTTACGCTCTATGGGATGATGTACAAACCTCACAATCTGCAGCCTGGAAAGAAGTATCCCACTGTGCTCTTCATCTATGGAGGTCCTCAGGTGAGTGCAGCAGTGGGGTGGGCTCGCCAGGATCACTCCACTGCTCTCCTGTATGAAAGGTTCCTGCTCCGTGCTGAGCATAGCATGTAGCATTTTGCCTGTTCAGCGAGTAGCTGCTTGGCTGAGGGTGCTGTAAGTGGTTGTGATTTCCAGGTCATGGATCAGGCCACTGCCACTGATCTGAGAATAGGTATGAACTAGCAGAGCTGGAACTGGGAGAAAGGGGTGTGCAGATAGTCCTGTTCTATCTCCCCCTGCTCCACAGGGGCTCCTGTTCTTTGTTTCCACTTCCCCCATGTGTATGTGAGGGGAGCTCTGTGTTGGCACTGACCGTTACCAGTGTGTTTTTAGGAGAGCTTGCTTCCCAGTCATTCTTGTCCCACTGATAAACAGAAGGTGAGCCCCTTAGCTCTGCTTTGTTTCTCCCAACTCTGCTGTGCCTTGCTGTGGTCCAAGGCAGCTGGAGTGAGACTTGGTGAAGGGGAAGATTTTCTCCTGGGAAAGAACAGAGAGCGGAGAGCAGAGCTGGAGCTGTAGGCTTGGCGTTGGGTTGTGCAGTCAGCAGCCACTCCTCTTGTTCCATGGTGCCGCAGTGGACTTCAGCTCTTCATATCTGTGACACAGAATGGCTTATTGCAGGGGTAAGAGAGTTTATTTCATAGCAGACCACAAGCAGGGAGTAGGGATCTTGAAAACTTTACATTATAAAAATGTGTAAGACGTTTAAAGGAAGTTAAATATAAATAAAATCTGAAAGTGGATTAGGAGGTGACCTCTGGATTTCATTACGTGTGTGGTTGTGTCATTGCTGGTCTTCTATTCCAGGTACAGCTAGTGAACAATCGGTTTAAAGGCATCAAGTATTTCCGTCTGAATACTTTGGCCTCTTTGGGCTACGTTGTTGTTGTCATTGACAACAGGGGGTCCTGCCACCGAGGGCTGAAGTTTGAAGGAGCCTTTAAATACAAAATGGTAAGTGGAGCTCTGTGTCTGGCTCTTTGTTTTCAGCCAGAGACAGGTTTGAGTCCCAGTGTTACCTGAGCTGAAGCACTGATTTGGCGCAGATGCCTAGCATTGCCTGTGTGACCCTGTGGCGTGGGAACTACGTAGAGTTGTGCAGTGTGGATTTGAGGGTGGAAAGATGCTCAGTATGGGAAAGATAGGGCATCGGGGTTTGAGGTTGCAAATCAGTTCCAGCCTGGCAGGCATAATGCAAGGTGGTTCTTAAGGGGGTCTCTGACACGCACCAGATATGCTTTGCTGCTCACGCGGAGCAGGATAGTTACATTCACAGCCTGGATTAATATTTAGGGCAGTTTCTGTGTCAGGCTGGAGAGGGTGAATGTGTTTTGGCCATGTGTACAGGCAGGGAGAGCCAGCGCCAGGGTCTCTGTTGGGAGTGGCATTTTCATGCACAGAGCCAGAACGCAGCCTTGCTTTTGTAACAGCAAAAAGTGAAAACACTGAAAATCTTACTTTTCCCCAAACAAGGAGACAAATGAAAAAAAGATAGTTAAGAGGTGGGTTAGCGTGAACTTACTGTCTTATGCGGGGAAAGGAGTCATCTTTTAGGAACATACTTAGCACTGTGAAGTGCTGGCCTGTGGCTGGGTGCTGCACAAACAGAAGCAGCCAACATCTGGAGATGGTTGCCTTTGGAAATCCTGAGAATGTAACTTTTGTCAGTAACCAACAAAATTTACCTTTTTCTCTCCCCTCCCAGGGACAGATAGAAATTGATGACCAAGTGGAAGGGCTGCAGTATCTAGCATCGCAGTATGACTTCATTGATTTGGATCGCGTTGGCATTCATGGCTGGTCCTATGGAGGCTACCTCTCTCTTATGGCTTTAATGCAGAGGTCAGATATCTTCAGGGTATGTCCATACATTGAGTACTTATTCTGATGGTGCAGACAGAATATTTCCATTAATCATATAACCTTCCATGGGTGTTCACAGCACAAAGACTTTTGAGCTTGCTCTGGACAAGTGAGGACACAGTGCTCTGGCTGTTTTCTTCAAGACCCTTCTATTTGGGTGACTTCAGTGAGAAGCTGCTTTTCTAGCAAACATTTCTTCCACAGCGTTTCTAATTAGGCTTCCAGGCTTTGGTTATTTTTTGATATTTCACAGACAACAAATCTGGGAATCTATTAACTTTTTTAAGCTAGTCCCTGCTAACAAGCACAGTACCAGCAGTCAATGGGTATCACAAGAGCAGTTATAAGGTACTGTGTGACCTTGGGCTGTCAGGATCCTTGGTTCTCCACTTGTGTTTCTGTGTGAAGCATGGTGATATGCTTTTCTTCTATAAGCCAGTTGTCGCTGTTGGGCTGGCATTTGCATTGAGTCTATACTGGTACAGCTATAGGACTCAGCTTTTCAGAGGCAGTCATAGCAGTACAGCCTCAATAATTAATACTAACAGAGATGCCTCAAATCAGAAAATTACCTTTGTGAAATTAAGTGCTGTGCTTTCCTACCTCTTCATGCAAATTTGCAACTTTTTTCCTCAGGAGTGTATGTTCTTATTTGAGTGTAACTACCCCAAGGAGTGTGGTGTGACTGCACCGTCATTGTGCTTGCTTCCCCCAGCTCCAAATGAGCCAGACGTAATCTTGACCTGATGTGAAGGTGTGGTGTTGTCCATAAGGCTTCCTGCATTGATGCAAGAAGGGTGGTTTTGTGCAAAACGCACTTGTCATCCAAGAAGCCTGGCATGTAAGAGGTGTGTGAGGCTGTTTAGGTAGGCCAGTTTTACTGGAATATCTGAGGATCTGTTCTCATGAGCTGGGGTGAGGAGGAGCAACTGTTAACCCTGTTCAGCTGAGCACAGAAGGATATTCCCTCTCTGGATCCACGTGAGAGAGCTTTAAACTTTTGGACCGTTAAGCCTGCAATAACTTAACTGTGCTGTGGTATAGCTGCACCAATCTCAGGTCACCTATGCTGAAGGTACCTTGTATAGTCTCAGCCGTTGCCTGCTTTGTGTCAGCAGAGTTCTTTGCTGTGAACCAACTAAGGGAAATGATCCTGCTGAAAAACAACACCTTCTTTTTCTCCTCCCCCTTTCCAGCCATGAAAGAATAGTTTCTTTGCAGATCTTTCCCAGATCAAGTTGCCTGTGTTGCTTCATAGCAGTGTGTTCTGAAGCAGCCAGGAGGGCAGCCTGGGGATGGGGAGAGGTACTGAAAAGAGGTTCTTGTGATTTTGTGACTTTAGACCACTGTGGTAAATGGCCAGGCTGCTGTTGGGCCAGTCTCAAAGGTGACGGTGTGCTAAGAGCTGGATATTGCTCTTGGGATGTGTTTTGTTCTTTGTGGCATCTCTTGCTTTCTCTAAGTCCAACCTGAATATTCCTGGGAGGTTTAATAATTACTTGTGTCAACTCCTTAAGGTTTGTTAAATTTTTACTTTTAAAAATACCTGCCTTGCAAAGGGTTTTATGGTGAGGTTTTTGTTTCCTTTCATCTTTCAGAAGCCTCTCTGCAAGCCAGTGGTAGCTATGCAAGGTAGTTTGCTGAGTCCTAGGGAGATATCGATCCCAGTTTCTGTTAGACATTCATATCAACAAAAGTTTTGCAACCCAAAAGCAGAGCACTCTGCATTTGGACAAAATCCCCTTCCCTCAGCAGGCCTTGCGGGTTATATGTTTAGTGTTGCTTCTGATTTGTCTGTAAGATCTTCCTAGTTTTCAGCAGCTGCCTTGTTTTCAACACATGTAGGTCATAGCTGAACTGTGGGAGGGAGAGTGAGGGTTGCTTTGCTTTTTCCACTGCAGGCTGTGGGTTGTAAACTTATCAGTGTGTTTTGGGCAATTGTAGTTGCACCGGAACAGAGCTGTGGGTGGGAGGGAAGGACATTCCTGTATCAGCAGCTCAGGTGGTGTCATTCCCCTCCTTGTCTGAGAGCCCTGTTGAACTTGCAGGTTGCCATTGCTGGAGCACCTGTCACGCTGTGGATTTTCTATGACACTGGTTACACGGAGCGCTACATGGGCCACCCGGATCACAATGAGCAGGGGTATTACCTAGGGTCAGTGGCCATGCAAGCTGAGAAGTTTCCTTCTGAGTAAGTTTGGTTCTGTCTTTTGCCTTCTACTTTTCCTACCAGGAAAGTTCAAGCCCCACAGACATGTTTTTATCTCCCTGTTCTTGGCAATTGAATCCTGGAATCACAAATGCTAATATTAAATAATAATTTTTTTTAAAAAAAAAAAAGACCAAAACCCAACACTAATAAACGTAATACTTGGATGAACATTTGCATAATTACAGGCCATTCCATGTAATCCCTTTTATACTAAGTGTAATTAAGGACTGTCTTTTATGTCTGAAGAAATGACAAACATACCTTCATATTATGATTAGCACTTTAGAACCCCATTAAGCTAGACAAAAATTAGTTGATCGGGATGCTTTCTGCATGCTTGACGGCTGTATCAGCATGGGGCTGCCTGCAGAGCAGGCCGAGACCATGGGCTTTCTTGCCAAAGAGCTGAAAATCAGCATTGATTCTGAGCAGGTGTTAAGCTGTTGTATTGTCCAAGCTAGGAAATAAAGAAGATATACAGATAAAACGGCTGACCAGGACGTGCATATGCAGGAAGAACTTACAGAGGAGGAAGGTATAGGGTTGGAAGACACGTCCATCCAGAGCGATTTACAATAGTGGAATCACTGTCTTTAATGCAGATGTTTTCTTTCTATTGACTGTTTTTGAAGGGATGTGTGTGGACTGTGAAAAGACTGGCAGGTTCTGGGATGCTGTCTAGAAATGTTTGTCTCTTGCTTTTCTCAGACCAAATCGTTTGCTGCTGCTACATGGATTCTTGGATGAGAATGTTCACTTTGCACACACTAGTATTTTACTCAGCTTTTTAGTGAGAGCTGGGAAACCGTATGACTTACAGGTAAGGCCAGAATCAGGATGCAAAGGTAATTTGCATCTGTCTCTGACTGAGGAGTCCAAAATTGGAACTTGTGACATGGCTGTGCTGGGCAACTTGGAATTCTAGCATAAAACTGTGGTATTTGACCCTAACATTTTTTGAAAAGGAGGATTTAATGAGTGAATGGAAAACATGTTAGGCAAATGAGCAGTTAAGAGCAGTTAAGGCTGCTCCTGAGGAGATGTGCAGTTTGAAGGCGTACCGCAGTGTTTGTGCAGTGTGGAACAGGGTTATGCACTTAATTAAACCCTGCTGGTTCTGAGCAGGTGTAGCCCGGGTATCCCACACTGCGCTGCAGAAGTGGGAGCATGCTGGTTTATGTGGCTCTGGACAGGATCTGCCTGTGTTCAGCCAGGCTGGTCACCTCCAGCACAGCATTAGTTGGGTTAGAGGGTGCAGGGGGTTGTCTCTGGGTTCAGGCAATGGATGATGGGGTGTATTAGCTCAGATGCAGAGTTAATGCAGGGAGATTACATCAATATTTTGAATGTGTCTCTGGGGACCAGTTTAAATGTCGGTGCCCACAACTCTTGTGGATACTTAACGACTTTATTTTATATTTTAGATCTACCCTCAGGAGAGACACAGTATAAGGGTACCTGAGTCGGGAGAGCACTATGAACTCCATCTACTGTATTACCTGCAAGAGAACCTGGGCTCTCGTATTGCTGCCCTGAAGGCAATGTAACTGACCTCTGCAGAACTCTGCTCCACTGGCTGCTTTACTGAACGAGAAGATATAGCAAACTAGAGAAAATAGCGTGGAACGTTGCATTCTGGTGCCTGCCACATGTACACACACGTACACACACACAGAGACACTTTTTTAAAAGTAAATTTGGTGCCATACAGGAGATCAAAATACAGTGATGTAATAATTTAAAGCTTAAGATGCAAATAAAATCAAATGCCTGTGGTATGATGCAGTACCATGGGTATTCTCTTGGGAGAGGAGCTGAAACTGAAAATAACGTACTTCTACAGCACCAGATCTTCACTTTTTAAAAGCATTATGACATAATTGATGTATTTTTACAGTGTGTTCCTTGGTATCTTACTACATAATACTGGATGATTTACTCACTACACAGCAAGAGTTTACCTGAATGGTTACAACTTGTATTACATTTTAAATGCTATCATACAGCTTTTGTGCTTCATGAAAGGGATGTGTCTTACTCCTTTGAAGCTGGTCACAAGTTAGACACATCACCTACATAGACGTTAATTCTTTTTTAAGAAGAAAGACTTTTAAACTGCCTCCTAAAGAATTTAAATTTTGGATTCAGTTTGGTTGATGACAGGTTCTTTTTGATGATTTCTTCTCTCCCCAGGATAATTCATACATTTTATTTTTTTTTTTTACCCTAGCAGCTTGAGATCCTATCCTGATTATACTTGATTTCAGTGAAGAAGTGAAATGATATTTTATTGTGATAACGGGCATAACAGTCTTTAATTCTGAAATGCAAACTAACAAGTCACAGAGCTGAAACTCTGTAAATTTTAAAATAAGCCTAAAAGTGCAGCCCATTTCTCATTGACGTTTTCCCCTGATGTTCATTCTGGAGCTGGTTTTGCAATACTGTTTTCTTACCGTCACATCAGCATGATACAGGTATATGCATCCTGTTACAACTGTAAAATTCAATGCTGTAATTCAAAGGTCTACAGAAGATTTGGTGAGGAGGGACCTCGCGAACACTCTTATGTGAGGCAATATGAATTGTTTCATTGAATTTCCTGCTTAATTTGAGGGACTATTTCCCAGGCTCATACTCTGTTCAGTCCTCCATTCCTGGGTCCTTTCTAGCACTGCTGTGTAGCATGATTATGATGCTGTATTTGAGAACCCCCCCCTTCTGTAGAGCTTTAGGTAACCCTGCTAAGCCTAAAGGATATGCAATCCCAGTTGTGTTTTTGCTAGTGAGGTTTTAACTAAGCAGCAGGCTTGGCTAAAAAGCATCATAAGTGTGTGGAGTAACTTTTAACTTGCAACAGGTCATTTAGGATAGAAATCCATAGCAAAATGATTCTCTTTTAATCCAGGAAATTCTCCCCTTGGGGCTTGCCTCTAAGACTCCTATAAGTTTTAATGTTTTTCTTAGAAACCTAAGAACTTCCTTTTTCTTTTTTTTTTTTCCCCCCCCCCCGTTTTGCTGCTAGAGAGAAGCAGAGCATGATTTTCTTTTCATCTTCTAAAAATCTGGAATCACTCTCAGTGTTTATGCTTTTAGTACTCCACATGTTGTAACCTTGCATTTTCCTTGCTTTTGTACTGTTCAGCTTGATCCTGAAACTCCGGGATTTAACACAATCTGGCTGTGTTGTATCAAACAGCATCAGTTGTCAGATAGGCTGCTGGGCATGTGCACCAAAGCTATCGGAGCTGGTGCAGTTACACGCTTGTAAAATCTGTGTGTAAAAACGGGATCTGGTTTTTGGCTGACACAAAAGATAGCCAAAGCAGACGGGCATGCAGTAAATGCAGATTTCCCCCCAGGTGGGAATGTTTGGTTTGGACTGGTTTTCTGGTTTTCAGATCACAGTGATTATAACTGGATGAGTTAAAACACCATTAACAGGTCAGTAACAGGCTTACAGTTTTATTTTGGGAAGGGCATGGCAGGGAAGGAGCCCAGCTCCTATAACATCTTCTCTTAGTAGTTAATTATGACTGAAGCGAATGCAGCGTCCCTACGGAGTGTGCTATAGTCAGTATTAAGACACAAACACATGTGCTGATGTATTTCAACTAGAACAACACAACAGTGAGTAGAGGCAAGTATAAGCTGTTACTATGGAACTCCATTGTGTCTCTTACGTGTTTATGCTGTATTATATATACATATATCTATATCTGTTCATATATACATATATGTATAAAATTACACGTGGATAGTATCACCTTTTCCAAGGTTGTTTATATTTTGTTCAATATTAAATTAACTTGCTTTTAGGGGTGTTATTGTTCTTTTTCTAGAGGTGGTTACCCTTGAATGTAAATGTATATGATTTCTAAGACTAAATTGATCATTTTTTTTGAAAAACAACAAGAACGGCCTTCATCAAACAGCGATTTTTAGGGAACGGAAGAACTAAATGTTATGCAGCAAACCAGGCTAGGTTTTGATTTAGCATAGGATGTCGTAAGTGCTAACATAAAACTTTTTAATAATGCATTCTTCCGCTGTTTTAAATAGATATATCTAAAAGCTATTGAAGTACAACATACTGTAAGTACTGTATTTTGCAACATAATTATGTATTTCTTTCTTTTCTACAATATTTTCTTCCTTTTTACGGTAGTTAAGCACTTTAAGACCCCTGTGCTCTCTTATCCTGTGGAAGTGCTGCGAGGATTTATCATCAGAGTTGTAGTTCTTGCAAAAGGTGCCTGCTTGTAGGTGAAGGTGTGAGAGATGCCTTCTGTGAGGTCTGATCCAGCCCTGTGTTGTGAACAACTAAAGTCCCAGTGACAGGAAAAGAAGGGCAAAGCCTGTTGCAAGTGAGACTGCAGAGGTAGGAAAGCGTTACTGCTGAGGAGCATTGCGTCAGTACTTTGGGGGAGTAGTAGTCCTGCACCTCGTATGGCAAAGTGTTGGACTGGCGCTGGGGTGGCGTGGAGAGTGGTGGCTCTGCCCTGCTCTGTGCCGCTGGAGTTGCTTGCTGCAGGATGAGGTTGCACCTTATAGTCCAGGAGATGGTAGTGTCACTCAGGAAGAGGTTTCCAGCCTGTTTGATATTTGGGGTTATACTTTGTCACTTCCTGCATGTTCAGAAATGTCTTGGTTAATGTATTGAGGGGAACTAGTGAGATCCTGGGAGAGCACATAGGTTGTCTGTGAGGCGAAAATGTGAGGAGGAATCATCCCTGTGGCTCCCAAAACAGACATTGGTATGTCCCTTTGGAGGATCTTCTGCCTTCAGCAGCGGTGTCCTCTGTGCCCAGCAGGACATCCGCTCTGAGCGGGAGCAGGATTAAGCCTTTGTTGGGTGGTGGATATTAGTTGCAGAGGTATCTTTGAGATGAATGTATTAATTTCATGCATTTAAAAATATATATATGAAATCTGGGGATATGAGCAATGAGGTGCTGAAGTCATTGAGTGTTGATGCTGGTGGTTTCTTCTCGTTTGCAGTGGTTGGGACTGGTTGTGCTTGTTTCTAGTGGAAGCACGTTCTTTTGCCCTGTTTTAACATAGCTTCCGGTAATTCCTCTTGAGTGTGCAATGTGCAAAGCTGTTGGGTTTCACCTTCACACTGAAGTTGCACCTCCTACCCCCTCTTTGTTTTCAATTATCTCTTTTTATTCAGAACAAAGTAGAATTATTGTCTACCCAGAACTGTTTAATTTTTATAAAGTTGATGAAATAATGAGTTCAAAGCACCAAGCAGAGCTTTGAAAATCAACTAACTTCATTATATTAGAATGGAAAATGCATTCCCTGCTTATTAGTGGCATTTGAGAACAGGCTATGGAAATACTTTCTGAGCGGGGTGGTGTAGTAAGGCTTTAACCCTGGCGCGCTGTACGGCTGAGCCTGTGTGGAAAATTACAGAGACTTCACAAACTCTGAGCCTGAGGGTCCCAGCCCTTATTCCCTACCAGAAGAAGTAGTTATGTTTCTGCTTTGTGTGTGTCCGTGTGTGTGGCAGGCTGTTTTGCTGCTGGTGTGATGCTCGACTTCTGATGAGGCAATAGTAGAGTATAAATAAACGAAATAATCAGCCAGATTAGGACACTGCCTTGAATTGCCTGTTTACTTGAGTACCAGAATCCTGTAAAGACTTTTTGTGTGCCCCTCATGGTTCTCTGGGCCACTCCTTTGGAAGGGGAAGAGAGATCTTCATGCGGTTTTTACTTGGATGTTCTGCACAGTAGTTCAGGTGTTTAATTTTAGAACATGAAGTGCCTGCTGTTTGCGTTAACAGAATTGCATGTCTCACTCCAGTGGGTTTATTGGTCTTCCTCCCCCACCTTTCTAGCTACATGGCTTTTAATCATGTAAAGTGGAGACATTAGTTTTGATGCATTTTATTACAAAACCTTTGTTGCAATAACGATGCTGCTAAATAAATTGAATTAAATGTTCCCCCCTCCCCCCCGTTTTCAGCTGTCTCTCTTCTTGATTTAGTAGAGTTTATGTGTAATTAAATCTCTTCTTTCATTGTGCTGTGGAAAGCGGCAATGATAGAAGATGTTTGTGTGCGTTCTGTATACATGTTGGGTGTTCAGCAAAAGCACCTGTGACTTTTCGTGTCCCTTGTGGTTAGGTAGTTTGATACAAATAAGAAGATCGGGCATTAGCTTGGCGCCACTGTTTCCCCCTCCTGAATGTTTCCGTGTGAATGCTGTCAGCAGCCTTGGCAGCCACCAGCCGGAGCTGTCGCACCGAGTACAGCGCATCCTCCATGGCTGAGGTGGGCCAAGCCCACAGGGGAGGAGGTGGTCCTGGTGTCCAGGCAGAAGTACAGAGGGACCTGCGTGTAGCAGACAAGCTCTGCCAAAAGATGTATATTCATACAGTGACCTCATGCTGGGCCTCGTGTACGTCTTTGTGAACAGTATGGGCTTTGCAGGCACCCTGATTCTGCTTAGTGCTGCCCCGAAAGGGCTGGTGGGGGACTCAGGGCAGTCAGGGTTCATGTTTTTACTCATTAATTCCTGATTTTTCACCCACAGGGAAGCACCCCCTGTTTTGGTCTCTTTCAGAACTAAGCTGGTAACTAATGGTGTGTTGATAAGTTGCATTGTGTCTCCCTCTGGGGTTTGTGAAGGCCCTACCATAATGTGCCAGAGCTTCCCCAGGAGCCTTCAGCAGCCCTTGTGCAATGCAAGCCAGGACAGAGTGTCACACCAGCAACTGGCTGTAGGCTTTTGGATTGTGGCTGGTGGTGGAACCTGCTGGTGCCTTTGAGCTAGGTGTGTAGCTGTGTCTTCATCACCGGAGAGTAGGGAGGGAGGTTTATCCACATGCTGTTCTGCCTGGAGGATTTTATTATGGCAAAGCATTTCTGTCCTCCTCCAGGTGCCCTGAGGCCTCGTGATGGCCTGCCATTTGAGGTGGGATAAGCAGGGAGAGCTACAACTGCCCTGCAGCTGCCCCTTCTGCAGTCATCAGAGACAGGGGAATCGAGGTGAGCTTTCAGCAGTATCATTTAATATAAACTCTGGCAGTTCTTTGTGCTATTTAGAAACACCGATGGGTCTTAATCCTGGAAATGTTAATATTGTAAACTCATTTTCCATCTGTGCTGTCCTGCTGGTTTATAAAATGTTCCCGCTGTGCAGGAACAGAGAGTCTGGCTCACGCTGGCACAGCCCTCTTGGGCTGGGCTGGAGAGATGGAACAAGCCTGAAGCAGCGTTTGTTTCACCCACGGGCTGTGCCAGCTGGGAGCAGCTTCAGGAGCGAGCAGCTCTCCCATGGCGAGGATGGCTCCTGCTCCTGTGCAGGCACTGCGGGCAGGGGCACGTTCCTCAGGTTGGGCTTGATAAATTAGCAGGTCGCTGCATTTCTGTGTCATGCTGACAAATGAGCGTTTTTGCTGTGCCTCTAATTCTAAATTACTTTGGAAAACGAGTTGTGGTCTTTTAAGTAACCATTTATCAACCTGTGTTCACAGAAGAGGAGGAAACCAATTCCACGAGCCGTTATGCAGTCCCACTCTCCGCCTTAGCGCAGCCACCCATTTCTTAAGCTCTGGAGATCAGTGTGAGCTTTGCATCAGGTGAAGCACCCAAAGTCCTCTGCTACGGCCGAATATCCTCACTTGGGTGGCAGTTATTTCCCAGCTATGATGCTGCCAAGTGCAGGAGGCTGAGCCCCGTGTTGGATACTCAGTTGGGCAGCACTGGATCTGCATGGAGAGGTCCAGTGGAGGAAGGAGCTGGGGCATACAGACAGGCAGGGGTGAGTGAGCTGGGGCAGGGGTGGCCCACAAGGGAGGGATGAGCTGATCCTGTCTCAACACGGTTTCCCGTCCCTGCAAGCTGAAGGACAGCAATAAATCCTACTAATCCCCCCCCCCCAGAAACACAATTTCTTTTTTAATAGTTTCTCAACAGAATTTCCCTGCTCAACCCACCCTGAGTATTCGGGCAGAGCTGCCTGAGACCTGTGGCCACCTGTCCCAGTAGGCTCTGGGTTTGAGTGCCTTGCTGATTGGCGACAGAGGCGTTTGGAGCAGCCCAGCCCTGTGCGGGGCAAAGCTGCTGCAGGGACCCAGCCCTTCCCCTTGCCCTCCTCATTCCTTCTCTCCAGGTATGCAAGGGACATGAAACAGCATTCCGGAGTCCAAAACATCCCAGTCGAGAGAAACGCAGCTGCACACCCAGCCCCCTTTGTGACACGTGGTACAGAAACACACGGTGATTGTGTTCTTCTGATGAGCTAGGAGATAGTGCTCAGCCTCCAGCTTTGTATAAAAGACTAATTTCCTGTGAGAAACCCGATGCCAGGGCCTGAGCAAGTTTAACTGCTCTCAGAGTGTTTCAGCAGGTGGGTTCAACAGCTTCTGAGCGCTGTCTCCCATCCGTAGCCACCGCTTGCACAGGAGCAAAAACCCATTAAACCCCCCACGTTTTGATTTTTAAAACACAGGACAGGTCCTGGTTAGACCAAAAAGCAGCTGTGCTCTTCAAGGAAGATGCGTGGCTTAGTGCGCTTCTAATTTTGCAGGGGAGGCATGAAAGCCACTGTCACGCCCCGTTGTGCACCAAGGGAGCCACCTGAGTGCTCTCCCCGCAGTGTTTTCAAGCCTACAGGAATACATTTGGCATCTCTGGGAGCTCTTAAAAGGAATTTGGTGGGAAAAGAGCAAAAATCCCTTTGGATGTACCAGCCCAAGAGGTTTTAAGTTAAATTCCAGACTTTTCTGGCTGTGAGCTCTGCTTGTCCTATCTTTGTTACCCTAAATACAGACATAGCTAATGTCAGTGCCCTGGTGCTTTGGTGCGAGACTTGCCGTGGGGCTGGTGTGGGGCGGCGGGACCCAGCTGGGCACGACGGGTGCATGTACCAGCTTCACCTGCCTGCAGCAGCAGTGTCACGCTGGCGTTGTCAATGGGAGGTGCCCACACACTCCAGGTAAAAAGACCTATCCTGGTTTTAATGGGCATCATTTTCAGGGTGGTTTGCCTGCCCATGGCCCCTCAAATACTGTGAAGTGTGTGTGTGCAGGGGGTGTAACAGGAAAGGGATTGTCCTGGCGTATGCTTGCACACTAGCTACAGCTGCAACAGCCCTGCTGTGAACGATGGGCTCCAGGATGCCGGCAGAGCCCTTTCCTCACTTCATTAATTTTCCTCTGAAATTCTAGGAATCTTTGAAATTTTTTTCCTATTTCTTTGGAAGAAGGGAATCTGTTTCCCGTCACCCTGGTTGGGTCAGTGCCTGGAGAGGCTGCCAGGGTGCAGGATCCTGCCTTTCCCTCTGCACCTCCGTTGACCGGCGTCAGTGGCAGCCGCAGGCCGGGGAGCGGCAGGACCCTTGCTCGGACCCAGTCCCAACCCCACCTTGGCTGCCAGGCAAGGAACTGCAGGAGCAAATGGCCACAGCATCGCAAGTCACTCTTCAGCCACAAGTGCCCTGCCAACTCATTGGGCTTTCTGGCATGGGTTTCTCCCCACTCCTGGTGAGATGTCAACAGTGGCACTTTGTGGGGCTGCTGGCTTGCCTGTTGGAGATGAACAAGCGTGCAGTTCCCATGGAGACTTGTCCTTCCCACCGCATCGGTGCAGCCGGAGCCGGAGTACTTCACAGCCTTTTCAGGCTGCAACAAAACATGTTTTCCACCATGTTTTAAAAGGGGGTTTTATTTGCAACGCAGCCAGCTAGTGGGCAGGTGTGCTTTCTGTTGCTTGCTGCTGGAAGGAGCCAGAAAATACCCTGGGTGTCAGGGAGAGTGCTCACCTCTGTGGCCTGGCACAGTGCAGAGCAGCAGGGCTTTCCCCACACTACTCTTGAGCTTCCCATGGCCACGGCACAGCAGCAACCCTGAAATCCCACGCCAGCAGCCATGGTTGTGTTGCTGTCGTGGCTGGTTGATGAAGCGATGCTTAAAATTGGGCCTTGATGCAAGAGGGCAGCTTAGCTTGCTCTGGCTGGTGCAAGTTGAATCCTTCTGTGTAAGACCACAAGAGTCCTCGTTTGGGGTTTGTGATGTTAAGATAATTTGCTCTGGAAAAGCTGCTTCTCGCTGGGTGACTGCTTTCGGCATCACGCCCTGCATGGTTCAGCCCGAGCCCTGTTTCCTACACGAGGTTCCAGCTGGCAGTCCTTAGTGCTTGCACCATGGGTGTTTCTGAGACCCAAGAGAAAGGAGTGAAGATTTAGCAAAGTCCTTTCAGGGCTGAAGCTGTGATTTATTTTTAATGTTGGGGGCCTAGTGCTGGCCTGGGATAGCGTAAGGAGAAAATCTTTCCTGGAAGAACTTACAGCCTAAGCAAAATAAACCTTCTCTTCACCTTATGGGGTTAATAATGAAACTGCAAGTGGTAGCTGAGATTAAAGGGTTGCTTTTTCCTTGAGTCTTTTCTCAAAATGATAGTTCTCCTGGCTGCCCCTGCCAACAGATCCATGAAGAACCAGTGCCATTTAACTGAGGCTGCCCAGGCACCATCCATCGCATGTTGGCTCCACAAGCTTTCCCTGCTTACTCCCCAGGCGGCAGCACCAGGCTGTGCATTTCCCAAGGAATTCCCAATTTCCAGATTTCCTCTCTTAAAAGCAAACAGCAAGGGACTGCTCTGGCAGGCAAAATCCTGGCAGGAGAAAACCTGAGATGTTGCACTTTGAATTAAGCCTTTTACAGTGTTGTTTGACAGTGTTTTACTTGAAAATTTAAAGCTTGTTTGAAATGGAAAGTCAAACTTGCAGGAATGGAGCAGAAACAGAGTTATTTGAGCCTCTGGAAGCTTTCTTCAGGTTGACTTCCAAGCAAAATTTTGTCTAAATAGACACATCGTACAACTTGATCCAGGTTACAGTTTCACTTGTATGCGCAGACTCAGTGTCCGGTGCTGCAGGGCAGTCAGCTCTTCCAGCAGCCACCTCCATGCAGCTCTGTCCCGGGAGGTGGCAGGCTCAGGTCCCCGCTCCCCACAGCAGTCCTGGGGCAGCCTCTGGGAAGGACAGCATGGAGCTGCCAGGTGAGCTCTGAACCACAGCCCCATCTTCCCAGGGCTTCCTCCCGGGCAATCACTGAGTTTCTGGTATTTCCCATCTTCTCAGGGTCTCTCGTACTTGGAGGCCGCTTACTCTGAGGTTTGCATTTCTTCAAACAGCAACCCTCCGGGGACAAATCCTGCCCTGGGCAAGGTCTGTGCATTTGGGGTCTGGTAGGAGGTGGAGGGCTCCAAGCTGCCTTAACACATCCTCAGTGAGGGAAAGAGGCCCGAAAAACCCCTTGAACCAACATTTTGTGTCAGACTCTGCTCTCATCACGCTGCTCGGCAGCATCTGTGTTTTCGTCAAGGGCCATTTTACTGCTGTGTCCATGAGAAGCGCTTCCAGGAGCTGCAAGGAGCCATTTATTAACTTCAAGCAGCTTTTTGCTGGAAAACATAACTTAAAAACCAAACAAAAGGTTGCAGAAACATGAGAGCCAGGGAAGGTGCCCAGCTGGGGCAGGATGCAGAGTGCTGGCCTGGGAGGGAGACTTCACAGAGCAAACAAAGAGCAGCTGCAGCTCGGGATTTAAGAGGCGGACTTTGCAGGGCATCGTCTTAGCCGTGCACCCCGTCTTGCTGTGGGGAGAGGATTTGGGTTGTTTTGGGGCAGTTTGGCAGTGGCAGGACATCAAGCAAGATGTCGGAGACGTCACCCTGTCACTCAACGCTGCTGGGCTGCCCGGCGGGAGCGAGGCGCCTGCAGCAGCTCTGGGTGGGTTGTCCACCCGATGGACAGGGCAGGCGTGGAGCCTGAGGAAACTTCTCCCACATTGGCAGCCAGGCTGGTACGTTGTGAAGCGGGTGGTTGGCAGCACCCGGTCTGCAGCTCGGCAAAAACCCCATTTGCCTGGCTCTGCTGTCCTCCTGGCCTTGGGCAGCCAAACCCCCTTTCTTCACACTTGCAAAACGCTTCTCAGCCTGGTTTCTTTTTTTCCCCAGCTTCTTCTCCTATCGACAAAGCTATTAGCGCCACAGAGCTCGTCTGATAAGGAAACCCGGCAGTAAGCGAATGATGACTGAAAAGCAGCGAGTTAGGAAGTCATGGTGGGAGGAAGGGGCGGTGGTGTGGGGCTGGGGGTGCAGCCCGCTCGCTTGGCACTTGGTGTGGCGCTGCTTTGCATTCTGCATTGGGTCTTCATGCCAAAAAACCACCAATTTTGCTTTTCTAATGAAGATGGTTTTGACAATTCTCTTGCGCTGTGTGTATTGTCCCCGTCCCCGCCCCTTCCTTTTCTATTCTACTTTAAATTTCCTTAGAAATATATGAGTAAATACCATGTACGTTTGTGTGGGAGCAGTGGTGCCTTGCGGTTTTATGATTTTCCCCCCAGCTGTGATTCATTGCTTTTTACATTTTTTTTAATCTATTCCCCCGCACCCCCCTCCTGCTTCTCCCTTTCTCCCGTGCAGCCCAGCAGCTGTCGTTATCAGTGAAATGACTTGACATTATTTTGCCGTACTTTGTTTCTATTCATTGATTTGTTGAATGAAAACTATTTATCCAGGACTGACATGCAAGATTGGAGCCTTTCAAGAAGAGGCAACTCTGTGGTATAATTTTGCTCCAAAACAAGCAAAGCGAGAGCTCTGCATTAAAACAGCCAGCCAAAATCCCTGGCCCTGTGATGGTGCAGAAGCCACAGCTGCAAAACCTACAGAGGTGTTTTGTAGGAAAAGCATCTTTCCTTTCCCTGCCTGGCCTCCAGGGCAGCCCTGCTGGATTATTGCTGGAGGTAAATTTGGGTTTTTCTAGGGGTGGGGATGCCGGGAGGTGTGTGGGGAGGCAGTGCTGGGCAGCAGGTATCTGAGTGCAGGTGCGTTGTTCCCCCCTGCATGGCGAGCACAGCGGTGCTGGAGCAGCATCTGGGTGTGCTCCTTTACCTCCCGTCTTCTCCATCCCCCGTGAGCACATCCCCTCTTCAATATCAGGCATCCAGCAAAAAATTACCCTCTGGATCCCTCCTGGGACCCAATAAGCCTGGCGAGAGGGTTGCACATCTCCAAAAATAGGTGCCTGCCTCTTCCCCAGTGGAAAGTGATGGGCATCTGCAGGGTGCCTGTCTCCGCCAGTCTGGTTGCTGGGTATTGTGCAGTAATATTGAGGATAGCACCGGGCGTTGAGGTTGCAACATCCATGCAGCAGGTGTTGGGGCGTTGATGTTCATCCCTGGGAGGACTGGTGAGACACGTGGGATAAGAGGCACTTGACACACAGACAGAAGTAAGGCTGGAAAATACGTCTAGGTTTTACATTGTTCACGCTCAGGTCTCCAGGCCACTGGCCACTGTGATTTTAGTTTAAGAACAACCCAAATCTGACCGCTGTCACCTAAAATGACAGACACTGGTTCCCTGCCACTGCTGCTCAGAAAAATCCCACATCTTTCGCTCCATCAATACCATCCGTGCAGCTTGAAGGACAGGTTTTGCCTGGGGAATACACTCTTGTTTGAGGGATTCAGGATCCCTTTTTCCCACAGAGCCCTGGGTCCTTTCTTCCCAGCACAATCAGCCCTCTTGCTGCTTTTCTTGCCTTTTCTTCCACCGCTTTCCCACATTCTGTTCACACCTTCATGAATATTCAGAGGCCATTGGCCATATGAAGCTATTGAGAGCTCTTGTTAACACTCCTCCTAATGACATGCACCTTCAATAGAAAACAAAAACACAGATAAGAGCTTGTTAGTGGAGACCCTTGTTCCCCACCTAACAAGGTTTCCATTGACTTGGACACTTGTGGTGACACATTGCTTGCTCTCACTGTTGCCTCTTTTGATTTGCGACTGGCTTTTACGGAGGGTTTTTTTCTTTTTTTTTCTTCCCTTTCTTCCTTTTTTCCTTTTTTTTTTTTTTTTTTTTTTAATTGTGCAGTTTTAAGCTAATTAAGAAAAAGGTCAGGTCTCCTTGAACAATGAGTTATGGTGCTACAATGAGCCCAGAGAGCAGCATGCGACGCAGCCCCAAATTGGTGGGCGATGGGCTCTCCTGCCGCACGCCACAGCGCGTGGGAAAGTTGTGCCACGAGTGGCATCGCTCTGCCCGCGCCGAGCAGAAAGAGCCATAGTTGGATCTAGAGGTGATTAAAGCTCGGTGAGAGGCTCTGAAGAGGGGCTGAGACCACCCGCCGTGGTTCCCGAGGGCTCCCTGGGTCCCAGCCTGGCTGGACATCCCCAGGGGCCAAAGCACCATCCCCAAGGCCTCGCTGGGCAGTCACTCTTCCAAAACATGACCAGACTTCTGCACTCAGGTTGCCACGCTCCTGGGATGCTCCTGGTGACATTGCTCCTGATTTATGGCCCTATAGAGAGGGCAGAGCCCCGCAGCCACTTCCCCAATGGCACCGTCTGCCGTGGGGCTTTTCCATGGGACAGAAAGCCCACCCGGCTTTGGCAGCTTTTTTTTTTTTCCATCCTCTAGTTGTGCTTTGCCTTCCTCCAGCCATCACTGTTATCTGCCAGGCTTTCATTAGGCTGGGCCCACCCATTCAATACCGCGAGATGCCTCGCTTGTTGTTGGGGTTTTTTTTGGCCACACCTCATTATTTCTGCTATTATTAGGCTCTCGCAGCATTGTTTGTCATCTTGTCAAGGCCCCTGAGTTTCTATGGATACTGCTCCCTAAGTGGCCACGCTATCAATTAAGACAGCTTCGTGTCTGAACTCTTCCAGTGGACTCTGCGAAGATCCAGAGATAATTTCTCTGCAATGCTCTGTTTGTTACTGAGCTGCCTTTTCAGTAATGACTGCTCAGTCAGAGCCCGGTGCATTCAGGTTTTCTAAGCATTACCAGTCTCAAAGGCAGGATCACCTGCCTGACAAATAGAATTAGGTGGGTTAATAACAAACCACCAGATAATATATATATATATATGTATGTGGCAGGCTGTAATATATAGCAATAATGAGGTAACCATCATAGTGAGGGAAGTAAGTAAAAGGCACCAGCCAGAAAACCTGCATGGAATAAAAGGATGTTTGCTTTATAGTGCTCTTTTGGGACACTCTGGGAAGAGGAAAAGCCTCTTCTTTTTTTTTTTTTTTTCTTGATTACCAGCTTGAAGACAGACATGCGTGCAAAGCTGAAAGGATGCCGAGTGTTTCTTCTGAAAGTGGGGCTGCTTGAAAGTTTCCAAATAGAGCAATTAAAACTTGTTTTCCTTATGGAAAGCAGCACAGGCAAGCAAAATGAAAGGCGTATCATTTTTGGTGGGAAAAATGGGCAGAGGAAAATGGTGCTGGGTTTATTGGGACTTCACTGGGAACAGGCTGAGCAGAAGGAGCAGCCTCACTCATTGTGGGGCTGTTTCTCACTCTCCTTGATGCTTCTTTTAACACCCAACGTGTTTCCACCGACAAATTTGCTTCACCTGTGGAATTTCTTTTGCGGCTGGTTTGGTGTCTCACAGTCCTGCGAGAGCCGGCGTTGTCTCCGTGCCCGTAGCAGCTCGGTTCTGCCCGCCCTGCACGGGTGAGCAGGATGGGGGCATGTTGCTGGAGGGGTACAAAGCGCTGCCCGGAGAGCACCCTGCCCTGCTCCCCAGCTCTCAGGCAGCCACTTAATATGCCCTTCTGCAACTGTAAAATGGAGATACTTAATGATTTCTCAGAACTATCAGGAGGCTTACAGTCTTCCAGCCACACAGAGAGCCCAGGCACTGTTTGCATTTACTCTCCGGTGAGGATTAGTATCTGGGGGCAGGACGCAGTGGAGAAAAAGGCTTTGATTTGGATTTGAGTTTTGGCTGATGATTACAATTCTTTATATGCTCTAAACCAGTTTATCTATCCCTAGGTGGATGTGTGCTGCCAGCAGTGCTATAATATCCATCGAGGGCCGCCCAGAGGTACAAGGAATAAACTCATACGTTATTAGCTAATACAGGAAAGTGATTCGATATGGGTCTCAGAAGCTGGAGTAGATAAATAGGATGATAAATGCTGGCATTAGCAGACGTGACTGACTCCTCTGTCTCTGTGATTTGGTAGTGCCCAGTAATTAAATAGTTGGAGTCTAATGTATTTTAAACTAGAGCCGCAGCCTGTAAATCACGGAGATTATGCTCTTCCCCGCTGTGCGCTCTCTGGGTCGGGAGGAATTTCCACTCCTGTGCTGCAGCTGTCCGTGGGCTCCAGCTGGGTATTGCATCAGTCGGGACTGGGAAAGGCAGCACCAGCCCTCTTGCTGGTCCTGGGCTATAAACCCATTCCTGGAGCCTTTCCTTCCCAGCAGGGCATTGTCTCCAGCCCCGGAAAGGTCCCAGCCTCACGTCCTTTCCATCTTGGGTTGTCTCATCTGTTCTGGCTGGAGCAACTTCATGCCTACATGCATGTGCAAACACACCTGGTGACTTGCAGACCCTAAAAACCAGGGTGCAAAACATGCTGGGGGACGATATGCTCCCCAAACCTGTGCTGTATCGCTGCGACAGCATCAGCCCCTTGGACTGTTTTGCTTTCAGATATGATTTTCACGATTATTGTTTTCAATTATCCCAATTTATCATTGTATTTACCCCGAGGTTTAACTTTATGTGCAGCCAGACTAAACCCTGTACTTAAATGAAAATGTTTTGGTTTGTGTTATATAGGCCGTCTAAGAAGGAAACCCAACTCTTTCCAATGCAGCTTGAAGCCGTACTGAGGTAAAAGTTACTTTTTATCTTAATACAAAAGTAGTTTTCATTTTTCATCCTTTTATTGGCCAGACGTGATTCTTCTGCTGGAGGTAGGTTGTATTACGCAGTTTCTCCATTAACATTTAGCAAAGGACAGATTTAAACATTTCCGTGCCATTCAGCCTTTTTACACCTTTTAACATAGTTCCTGGATTAGCTCAGGCTTTCATTCAAAATTTTCTCTGCGATAACTGGCCACACATTCAGCAGACATCGCTTTACAAGAGACCTGCTATAATGACCCTGCCCACATGCAGAAAGGCTGCCTGGAACCACAGCTGTAATAAAACCTGTCCCCGCTCTTCCTGGATATAATTATTTTTAATAAAATCTATTTGTACCTCAAATTCTTTCCTCTTCCAGCTCATGCATTTTTAAATAAAACAAGTAATTCTGCCATATAGTTACAAGTTACGGTCGCTGAGTTCTGCCTGCTGTTCTGCACACAGTGGCCACAAGAAACTTTCCTCTGACAAGAAGGATAAAGATGAGTTCTCCTGTTTTAGCTAAAAGAAATGTTTCTTCCACTCTTTTTATTAGTAGAAGCTGGTGACCTTCAACTCTCAGCCTGAAGCAACAACTAGTATCTATACCACTTGCAGCAAGATTAGCAGCAGGTTAATGACTGGTGAGCAGGAATTATTGGAGAGGAGTTTGTGTTTTGGAAAGTGTGAGGTATAACCCCCTCCCTGCTGGGCATTGCGGGGAGTTTGCTCATCTGTAAATCATCCTGTAGCTTGTTTTTATCATAGGCTGTTGCTGTTTTGCCTTCCAGCTTATTTTTAGCCTGCCTGTTCCAGGTACTGCTGTGATACATGACCCGTGTAAACCCAAGGGACGTCACCCTGCAAACAGTCGTGTGTCAGCTGCCCTTGGCCAGTGGGATGTCGAAGGACAGGGGGACTTTCAGACTCACCCGGCTCCATGGTGAGCTGCAGTGGAATTAAGGATCAACCCTTTTTCCCAAGTCCCACGGTAGCCCCTGCTTTCCACTCTCTTGTGCCTCTCTGCTCCATCCTTCGAATGCTTTTTTTTTTTGTTTAGCGTAAATATAAATTACTCAAATGAGAGTAGTGTGTGGAAGGCAGTAGAAACCACTTCATCCGATACTAAAGGGATCAGGATATTTTAGCCAAGTGAGCTGGTAAATGGAAAATGCAGCTGGATGCAGATGAATGCAGAATGATGACTGGGGGCAGTGCACGGAAAGAGGGTGTATAATGGTGGGGGCACACAGAAAGTGTAACAGCCAGAGGGGAGGCAGGGGTTACTGCAAAAAATCTTTGGAGCGATCCAGCTAACACGGGGTGGAATGGAATAAAGTACCCC
The DNA here is from genome assembly GCF_015220075.1 of Falco rusticolus. NCBI lineage: Eukaryota > Metazoa > Chordata > Aves > Falconiformes > Falconidae > Falco > Falco rusticolus. The sequence continues at coordinate 6,087,641 of NC_051193.1, forward strand.
CAGACCCTGATGTACATCAGCGAAGGTGGTGGTGGACTTTGCAGAGGTTTCCCATGTAAGCAGCCAGCCCACGGCTTTGCAGCACGAATAGTAAATGCGGACGTGTCCCATAAACTGCTCCTTACAGCACTTTTGCTGTTGCACCTCTTTTAAGATAGCAAAGATGAGTCATTTCTCCAAGCATGTTATAAACGTTGCTGAGTTAATTCATTGGCTTTTGTGTGTGTGGAGTGGTGAACAGGAAAGCAAAGGGGGTCAGGTTTGCCTGCAGCCGTCTTTTATGGTCAACTTGGCCAATTTTCTGTGTAACTATAATAAATCACAGCGACAGATGCACAGGATGGTGTTGTCTTTATGTAATTATTCCATAAATCGCCCCATTTTCTCCCCCAGAAAGCCCTCCCAGTTCCTTCCCTTTTCTTTGCTGGAGAAGGTTGTTATCCTGAACACAATAAGACAAATGTGTTTGAAGAACTTATTTTGTAAGCAAAGGGTAAAGAGATGGAGCCTGCTCCTTTTTCCCTTGCATGGCTGTTTGCTCCAAGGGGGATTGCAAAGCAAGGGAAACAATCTTACAGCTCAGGAAATCGAGCGTGAACTCCAGGACTGAAGCAAAAGCATCTTGCTGAAAAACCAGTCAACACCGAGCCAAGCTGCCAAGGGCGACGATGGGGGGAGCAGCCAGTGGGCTGGGGAGACGGGTGACGGCACGGGCGAGCGTGGCTCTCCCTCCTCCTTTAGCTCTGCGTTTCATTTCACCTGAGCTGCAGATTGGAGGTGCCTCCTGTACTCTCTGTAGTTAGTTTCACCGTGGCATTTGGCTCCTCTGCAGAAAAACACCTTTTTTTTTTATTTTTTTATTTCCCCCCCCCCCCAGTAAATTTTGAAATCCCACACCGCTGTAACAAAGGGAAGCTTTTGCATCTTTAAGTCGTCCCTGTGCAAGTGACATTTTAGGGCACTTTGGCTTCCCAGCTGCTGCAGATGGCACCCATCACTCAGCCTGACAGAGTCACCTTGCTGAGCAGCACAGAGGCACCTTCCACGCCAGCCCAGCTCCTTCCTGCTAACGGCACGCTCTGCTGCAGGTTTGCTTCTGAGAAGCTTTTAATTCTCTTCTTACTCCTTTTCCTTTCCCATTCCCTGGCTAACTCCTCTTTCAGAGTGCTTAACAGTAAGCACACAGGCCAGGCACACAGAGAAGCCAGATAAACTATTCTCCTGTGGGCACTTGCAGTTATAAAACCCACACAATTTGTGTACAGCAAGACTTTGGGGACCTCTTGGCTTGGCTAGTATTTTGATAACCAAGCTCGTGTTTCTCCCTCCCCTTGCCCTGCAGAAGATACTTTTTAAAAATACAGCAAGTGGGAAGGAATAATAAATAAGTAAATAAATGAATAAGACCTTTTCCCAACAAGGACATAAAACTTCCGTCAAATTGGCCACGTCACTAGAGACCCAAAGCTAATAAGTCAATTTTACATCTGTATAATAAACTCATTTATTAGGTTTTTATTTTAAGAGTTGGTGGTATTAATTAGATTGATATGGCCCATAAATCACTTGATTTGGCCGAGCCCTCAGATAATTGTAATTTAAATTAATACAAGTGCAGCTTAATTAATCTGATTAAAGCCTAGGACAAGCAATGTACTGTTTGCAGCATCCAGGAGTACATCACAGGGAAAAGGAGCATTTTAAGGTAACACAGGGAGCAGGAGGGTCACAGGAGGGCCAGGCCAGCTCAGCTGGTGAATCAAGGTACGAGAGTAGAGCTGTAGAAGGTGCAACCCAAAAACCAGTGCAACATGCAAGGTGAGAAGCTCAGACCTACAAAGCCAGGCATCTCTTAAATATCACAAAGACTGGCTGCTTGCTGGGGCTCAGTGCAAAAGGCCAATGTGGTACAGCCCTGAGACCTGGCAGCCAGGCAAAGCTCATCGCAGCTTCAGGGCCAAGCGAGGAGCTGAACTTCACAAACTCACAGCAGCTGCTCTGGTTTTGGGGAGTCCAGATCTTCTTTCATCCTTTGGCACAAATGAATGAACTCCCCGGAAGGTGAGTTTAAGCCATCAGTGAGCATAAGCCACAGCCTGATCTCCTTTGCAGCCGCTATGTCTTGATTTCTTTTCTCCCTTCAGTGCTGCTGAGAGGAGATAACGTTCCTTTCCAGGAGTGAATAATCGGTTAATCAGTTCTTCCCTGCCCAAGGGACTAGACCCCTGCCAGGCAGGGGCTGCCCTGTTCCCCCGGCACTGGCAGCGAGCAGACCAGGATGAGCAAACAGAGCAGGTTCACATGGAGGTTAGTTGATGTGCCCCATCCGAGACATACCCACCCCGCAATTCCCTTCCCACCAAGAGTATTTCTTCTCTGGTGAAGTCTCTGGATGGCGGATGGTGGTAGTGGGGATTTCATCGTGGCTCACCTACGGAGAGGACTGATGCACCCTCCTGCAGGTATATCCTGCATAAACATGTACATTGTGGTGCACTCCCACAGGGCTGCACCCATCTGCTTCCCGGTGCCGCGGGTCACTAAACCTTTGCCAGGCAGATAACACCAGACACTTGACCGGTGTTTCCATCTAGTTTTTTCCAGAAGGCTCTGGGCTGACAGCTCTCAAGATTGATGTTCACTGTCTGTACAGCCGAGACAGCTGCCGTGCAGCCTTCTCCCTGTGCTCCTGCTAATTTGCCTTAATCCTGAGTTTAAGTGAGCTCCACCATGGATAAGAGTGGAATTTGGACCCTGTGGTCCATCCTAGCCTTGGTTTGCCTGTTGCCCACAAGTGGTCCACGTGGGATGGTGGCACAAGTCTAATATTTACGCTGATTCCCCAGAAGCTGCATGAAAACCCCTTCCAAGGAGCCCACAGCCCGTTTTGCAGCAACACACTGGCCCAGGGTTTGTGCAGCCGCAGGTTGTTTCCATTAGAGTACGGATGCCATAAAATATGTTTTCTTTAAAAGCAGGAGATAATGCTATTATAGCAGTTGGATTAATCTAATATGCTCCTTCATCTTCTAAAGAGAATTGCCTAAATAGCCAGAGAGAGACACATTTTTATGAGTCCTTCTTAAGGGCTATCAATCAAACTTTCCAAGAAAGGCATTGATGCCCTTTTTGCTCACGAGAGGGAAATCAGATTCCCCATGGCTTTGCTTTCAGCCTGCTGTAGCCTTGCAGTGCAATAGCTGCATCGCAAATGATCTGGGTATCATTTTCTTCTACGGGTTCGGAGGAAAAACCCACACGGAGGAAAACTGTCAGAAAAGAGGGAAAGCAGCCCAATTAGAAGCAATGATCTCTTAGCTCCCTGCCCTCTCTCCCCGCTGGATGAAGCAGATGTAAAACAATAGCTTTATTTGTGAAAATTTTAATTGGATAGTTCAAAGGAAGCAGCGGAGGCTCTTTTGATCTCTTGGTGTGTTTGAATGCCACGTTGCAACGGTGCCTGCTGGCCACGGCAATGACCTCTTGTGTTAATTAGTGTTTATCTGAAATCGAATTAGCTCACAATTGGGAGAAAGCAGAGTGAAAATCAGGGGATAATCATAGATTTGTGTGATTCTCAATTGGAGGTAAAAGCAGCTCTTTGGCTGCTGAAGTTGACATTAAAATAACTCTGAGAACATTACATTTTTTGCTTTGTTTTTCTAATACTCTTCGTCAGATGGTACTATTTCTCTTACTAATACCCTGTGCTGCCTTCATCTTTGCTGAGTCTGCTGGTCTGCGATGCTCATTGGAACTTAAACCATAAACCAACACCGAACAATGATGCATTATTTATAGCAGACCGAATGCTGTAAGGTTGACAATAGTGCAAAGCTTCTCTTTCTTGTGGTCAGTAATCCATAAATAAATACATCATCTATTTAGGTTTGCAGAACTGTCTGATGGATGGGAATAGCCGGCATTATACAACGAGGGCACTGAGGACGCTGTGAAAGCCAGCACCCTTCTGGTGCAAACTGGCCATTTCTGAGCACCAGCATTAAAACTCTTTATGTAGACAGGGGATGTGAGAGGTGCCCAGCCACCTTTCTGGTGCCCTGTGGGGCTCTCTGGAAGGTAAAGGGCAATGGAGTTCTCGATGCAGGAATAGAAATGCATAAAAGCATCAGGTTCTCTGTATGAAATATCAATGAAGGCCAGACTTTTATAGCTAAAACTGTCTCAGGAGGCAGGTATATGGTCCCAGTTTCTGTGCAGAGAATAGCCAGAGACATGGAAGTCAAACATCTGTCCACTATGAACATCTGCAAATCTTCAGAATGTTGGACTGGAATGAAATCTTGTCCTTAGATCAGATCCAGATTCCAAAGCTGCCAAAGTGCAGAAATGGTTTTATCTCAACCTTGCTTTTTGCTCCTCAGCTAGCTTCCAGTGACACCAGGCTAAAAGGTGGACCTTGCCGCTTGCACACGAGGTGTGCCCATCAGCGTGGAGCGAGGCGCTCCGAAAATAACCCGCTGCCGTTCCCATCGCATCCTCGGGCACACAGTGCTCTATGTTCTGGGCTTAGCCACAAGAGGGTGGCATGATGATACGCACCAGGCAGCCTCCCTGCTTCGGCTGTTTCGCTTCTAGCGTGGCATTTTACAGCCAGCCCTGCAGATGTAATAAAACTTCAGAACAGATCCTTATTTTTGGCACACGAACACATTTCCCACTACAAAGGAGCCGGACGGGTGTTTGTGAAGGCAGCTCCGACTGTGCAGTATTCCTTGAAGTTACATGTGTTCTTTATGCCTAAAACCAGCCTTAGTTAGTAGGTACCATAGCAGCATATAAAATTTAGACTATTTAGGGATCAAAACTTTTATTGGTACTTGGTAACTGCTGTAGGGAGAAGTCCACAGATGTTGTTTATGAGCAAATATTATTTTTCATAGTCAGGCATGTTTACAAGACAGCGATGTTCTTTGTGACTGCTTTATGACGCATTGGGATGTTTCTAGCAGCTCTTTATTTGATTATAGCTGACAGTGAACAAGCTGGTTAACAAATATGCACCAAAAAGACTCACGTGACGGCAAGGGAGACTAAATGAAATGAAACATATTCATTTCATCTAAAATCTACCCAGCCTGGATTGTCTCGGCATGTTTTTCTAAATCAGACTGCCAGTAACCCAACCCAAGTCACTTGTCTCGAATAATGAATCAGTCGATGTGTGTCTCTGTAAGGCAAATTAGCATTTGATTTTGCAAAGCCTCACTTGGGTGACAAGTACCAGTAAGAGCAAGGAGCAGGGCGCAGGGGACGTTCAGGGAGCAATACAAATGGAAGAGACAAAAACCCCCACCACTTCACGTTTTATCTGCAAAGCTTTATAAAGGCTGGAATGTTTTTACCTTACTTTAACATGACAGCTTTCCATGTGTAGACAGACAGATGATGTCGATACTCAGAACACACCTTAGCCTCACTGCTGTGTGAGCCTGGCTCTCATCTAAATCCAAACTCCCCCGTCCTGGGTCTGTGCAGGTTTCTGCAGGGTGCGAGAGTCTCTGCTCACTCGTGGCTTTGCCTGTAGGGCCAGGGCCCTTGGATGCAGAAATCCCTTTTGCCGTGAACATATTTTAAATACAAGCTTCCGAATCTCATTACTTGCTGTCTTTTCCTCTTCCATTCGTTTTTCTCCTAACAATGCACCTGCCGATATCTGCCCCTGAGCCCCATTTTAAGTAGCATTTTCCACAGTTAATGTCACACTCTTGCTCCCTATCTATCTTTGGCGACTGCCAACTGCCTGCAGCAGGACCAGAGGAAGAGGGAAAGCCCTCCCTGGGTATAACAATAACACAACACCCATTCCTGGAAGAATGATGAGATAGGCTGTGTAATAAATATTTATAAGAACAAGCGTAATGAAATGAATCTGTAGTATACTGGGGCTCCCTTGGGGTTTGGTCATCACATGTTTTTTTCCTCTTTTCTTTCTTCTCTGCGATACAGAATTGTCCTGATGTCCCTGGGTTGTCGAGCAAATTGCTTATTGTGTTGCTCACTTACACAATGCATGTTATTATGTGCAACCAGCTGCTCCTGTTTGGCATTGCTTGCACATACAGAACAGGAGGCTACCGTCACTTTTCTCGTCTGGAAGTCAACGTTCCCTCTAGCGCCGAAGTTGCTGCCAGACCAGAAGAAATCTGGCAACAAAGCGAGTCCTGGTGGTAAAGGTCCTTGGGAGACAGACTCTTTTGCTGGGAAGACTGAGGTTGCAGTTTTGCAATGAGTTTGAGCCGATCCAGCTTTGTGCTGCTGTTGAAAGCTTCCTTGTGCCTCTGTATATTCCCATTGCTTTCCTTGTGCTGGCAGTAACTCTCGGGTGATTGCACAGGGAGCTGTAGCAGGGGACTGATTCTGTTGTTATTGTTGTTGCCAATTAAGTTTTCAGCACCATCCTTTCCTCTGTCCAGCTCTGGGCTCATTCAAGCACTAGTGCTGTCACAAAGGAAAGAGCAGCCAACTCCTCTGGTAATTAGAGCAACTTAAGTCCATCCTAAAATGTCAACTTCAGTGCTGTAGACCTGTCTGGAGCCAGAGGTGGTCAGAAACCAGAGCAAGGCTGTATTTCAGACTGGGAATGTTAATCCTGCTTGGGAGAGAAAGAACCTAAGCACTGTCGCAAAGGCGACTCGGGCACTGACCCCCTGCGAGATGGGGGCTGAGTAGCTGCGGGCAGCACCTCATACCCGACAAACTGGAGGGCACTAAACCCTGGGGATGCTTTCACTGAGAAGTGCTTTTGAACAACTGCATCTACAAAAGCTTCAACGTGCTCTAACTTCAGAGCTAGGAGATTTGGCAGCATGGGGATTTGTGTCCAAACTGCTGTTCCTGATCAGCGGTCTGCGGGGGTGCACGCTCAGTCTGCAAAGAAAGTGCCTATTCCAAATTTAAACAGTCCTCTTCAGCCTGAAGTGGACTATTAAACTAAGAGAATATAAAGCGACCTTCATCTGGAATAAGAACACGCTCATCGTGATTTTTAAAATAGCTATCCTGCTTTACATTGCTGTCTCCCTTAACTTTAAATTAACATTTCTTTAATTTGCTTTAACTGCTCTAACTCGACCCCAGCTTCTCACTGATCCAAACTCCAGCCCACGGGAGGCATCCAGGCAGCATTTTCAGCAGTAGGATTCAGACTGAACCTAGAACTGGGACAAGACTGCGCTGCCTATTAAATAATAACGCGCAATGTGCTGTGAATCTGCTTGTTCCTCGCTGCTTTCTCTCTGAAACGGCTTTTCCCTGGTCTTTGAGTTTCTTTTATTTTAGGGGGTCTTTTTTGGGAGCAAGCATTGTTCTTTACCTGCATTTCTTTTGTATCTTGCACAACTGGATCCTGGTAGTCTGAATCCTACAGCTGCCGGCTGGGAGTGGACATGGGCTGCTTAGAGTGGGTTTGGATTCAGACCCTGGAGAAATTCTGGTTCAGCTACCTCCGTAACGTGTGCTGCTGTGCTTCAAGGCCTCTTGCATCTACCTTTCAAAAGCGTGGATCCCCCCTGGGCTGCAGCCTGGCTGCGTGGGAAAAGCTCCTGCTGAGCTAGATAAATTTACACCATTTTTTGCTGTATTTCCCTAATGAGCTTTTTTTCATTGCTGGGATCTCATACAAACCAAGAGATGTGTACGATATACTGCCCATATACCTGACTCACCAAAAGGGTTTTTTTGGAGCACAGAAATAATGTCTCCTGAAGGGGGAACAAAAGGCTGAACTACAAACACCTGCCGCTCGCTGCTGCTACTCTTTGCCATTCACACTTTCTCAGCTCAAAGTATCAGAGGTTTGCAGCTATTGAAAGGTAGAAGAACTCCGTGCCAACAGGGACAGGAACACTGGGGAGTCTGCAGCACATAAATGGGGGCTTTTGCTTGCCATAAGTATGGGGGCAGAAATGCCATTATCTGAGGAAGGAATGTCCCTTCTGTTGGCATGACTGCTGTTGCTTTGTTCTTCACGGACTCACAGCCAGGGAGTTATGCGATCCTTCCCAAATCTAGAAAGTGTCTCTTCTTCCTCTGTAAGTGCCACAAGTCATTTCACACAGCACAGGGCATCTCTGCAGGCGGCTGAAGCAGCTAATGCTTACCCAGGAGGTGTGACACCAGGAATGCCTCCCTGCAGCCACAGGACTCACTCCTGTGAGTGCACATGTCAGCGAAGTTGTGAAGGAGTCACCCTGCGGAAACGCTGGCTGTCGTGAGCTCAGTTTGTGTGTGCTGATGTGGCCGAGAGGGGTGGATGGTGGGGACTTGATGTTACTCTCTCAGCATACACACATACGTGTGAAAGGAGCTGGTGCTCTGGGTCACGTTACTGGCGCTTTCGCAGTTCAGGGGCTGTTTGCTTTTTTTTTTTTTTTTTTCTTTTCCCTAGGGACAGATATTCAAGGAATATATGTTGCAAGCTTGGGTTTGTCGAAATGCTGGTTTAATTTCTGTTTCAACTGACATGCAGGAAGGCAAAGAGATGCCATGGAGGAATCAAGTAACACTGTAATACCAGGCAGTAAGCAAAGATGAGAATTAGACCTGGGTCTGTTGAAGCTAGTGCTTGCTTCTAGCCCTGACCTGTTGGCAGGGAGCTGGGTCAACATCTTAACACAGGCAGGTGCTGTTAGCCAGCATGTGCAGCATTTTGCAGACCACTAGCAGTTTTCATTATTTATATAATGCCAGACTTGCCTGACTTTTAGGCAAAGGTTTTCTTGCTTAAAGGGAGGGAAAAATGTCAGGGATTTGAGGAAAAAAAAGGGAAGGGGTGTGTCTGAAAGAAACCACTGGCAGACACAATGAGGAGACATTCCTCTGCAGCCTAGTTAAAGCAATTTGACAGCACCTTTAAAACCACCTCACGCAGAAAGGAGCAGGTGGGAAAGGCCCAGAGAGAAAGAAGGGTTTGCAGAGGTTGTTAATTTTTAGCTCCGTGCTGGTGTAGCACAGAAGGGAGTGCGGCTATTACTATCCTCTTTTCTTTTTGCAAGGAGATAAGCATATGGATGGTGCAGGAATAGGGGAGGTGGGTTTGCTGTGGCCCTGTTACCCCCTCCTTCCCAGTGAGGTGTGCAGTGAGTGCCCACCCAGCCGGGGGGGCTCCGATGCTGGGCAAAGCCTCCCGGCACGTCTGTGCAGAGCAGGGGGCTGCTGGCTCCTGGGGCTTCTCTGCACCGATAGCACCAAGTACCAACCTACAGTCTCATCACTCATACACATGGGAAACCCGCTTCACACCATGCAGCCCCGCTGGTTTCACTTAAGGATTTACAGTTCTTTATACAAGCTAATAAATAGGAGGGTCTAGATTAAAAAGGTTTCTTTTTTCATATTCTACATAGCTGGAGCCCTCTCTGCATTCCACGTGGCTGCGATAAAACATCCCGGTGCGCCGGCCGGCCTCTTCTCCCTTCGGAGGCCGAAGCAGCCCCGCTCCCACCCGCCATGGATGTGGCTGCCCTTCTGCTGGCACCTGCCGCGGCTGCCCGAGGAGGCCTCGGTGGCACTTGCCCTCAGGACTAACCCCGCAGCTGCGGCTTTGCTCCTGGAGGTGCGGCGTGACCGTGTGCCGGGGACCCGGCCGGGCCGGGGAGACTGCGGCCTGCGCCCCCCTCGATCCACCGCTTGGCTGGGCGGGTGGATGGGTCCGGCCGATCCCCGCAGACGGGGTGCAGAGGCAGGCTGCGCCGCCTGTTCCGTTTGCTCTAAAGGCAGCTGAGAGGCACAGGCTGGGCTTCGACGCCTGAAAAGCCCGATGAAGGGGATACAGCTGCAGGAGCTGCGCTTCCACACGGCCCCAGCGGCACCGCAAGCCGGCAGCCGCGCCCCCCTCCTCCCCTCAGCTGCCGGCGGCCACCAGCCCTCCGACGGCTGCTAGCCCGGGGCCGGCAGCGGCCCTGCGAGCTGCTGCGCGGAAAGCGGCGGGGGTCGGGGCAGCCCTGACGGGCCGGGGGGGCCGCGGAGGTCTCTGTGTGTGTGGGACACCCCCCCCGCCGCAGCACCGCGAGGGGGAAGGACACGGGTGGTGGCAGCGCGGTGTCCTCTACGCTCACCTGCGGCAAAAAAGGAGAAAAAAACCCACCAAAACCCAAGCCCCAAAACACTACAGGGAAGGGGGAAAAAATTAATGAAGAAGGACATAAAATGCTTATACCCGCCCGTCTGCCGGCCGGGGAGCTGCCGGCCCGGCGGAGCAGCCCCGCACCTGCCGCGGGCGCCCGGCCCCCCGCTCTCCCCTCAGCACACGGGCCGCCCCCCCGCCGCGGGCTGGCAGCAACCTGTTGGTCCCGCCGCTGTGGCGGAGGGCGGGAGCAGCCCCTCGGCTCGGCGGCGAGCCCGCTGACAAAGGCGGAGCAGCGGCAGGCCAGGGCCGCCCCGTCCCCCGCCCCCGGCAGCGGGGCCCGGCGCCGGCGGGCAGCGCGGGGCTGGGGCTGGGGCGCTCGCACAAGATGGCGGTGGGGCGGCGGGAGAGCGCGCTCCCCTCTTAGATGCGGCCGCGGCGGCCCCTGCTCCCGGCGCCCGGCAGGGCTTACATGGCGCTGGAGGACCTGCTTTGTCTCTGCTTCTCTGCCCTCGCCGTCCTGGCTGTGCAAGGTGGGTGAGGAGGGCGGGAGGGGGCGGGAAGGTCACTGTCCCCGAGCCCACGGGGCCCGCGGGGGCTGCGGTGCCACCTGCCTTCGCGCCGCACCCCGCTCGGCCGTGGGCAGCGGCCGGCGCCCCGCGGGATGCGCTCCCGGCCGGGACCCTCTCCCCGCCGTTTCTCCCCCCTCAGTAACAACCCGCTCCCTCAGTGGCCGTGCTCCCCTCAGTGGCCACCCCCCACCCCCTTCTCTCCTCTGGCCGCTTTTTGCTGTTCGTTCCCCTGAGCTGGGCGACCGGCCGTGCTCGTGGCCTCGACCCATATCGGGACGGTGCCACCTTGGGGGTCAGCTTTTGGGGCTGACCCAGGGCATCCCCGCAGGGAGCCCCCTCAGAGGGCCGGGCTGGGTGGGCGAGCGGGCCAGCAGCAGCCCCCCCCGGCCCCTTCCCCTGGAGTGATGGCTTCTGCGCCAGGCCAGCCTGGGGACGAAGGGACGAAGCGCTTGGCTGGCCCGGAGCAGGCCCGGGTGCCCGGCAGGGACCCCCGCCCCGCTGTCGCCAGCATGGGGTGCTGGGTGGGCAGATGTCCCGTGGGTCAAGGAAGCGACCCAGGGATCGCCATGCTCCACGTGCCCCTGCTTTGCAGCAGCTCCGCAGGCGGCTCCACGCGTGGGGGTCCACGAATGCCCACCACGCTCTGCCGACTTTCGGCGTTTGTCATTGAAGTTTGCATCTAGGGTCGCTCGAGCTGCGGGCCTCGGGGCGTGTGGTTCGTTCCCTGCGCGCACAGAGATCTTGCAAAAGCTTTTGCCCTCGTCCCCAAGAAGGGGTTGGGAAAGTGTTGGCTGGCCGAACTGCACTGAAAAATGTGTGCACCCTGGAGTTGTTCCCGTTTAAAAGCGCCTTCTTAACGGGGGGTTGCAGTGGAGGAGCCGTCCCTATGCCGTTGTACGTTTTTACTCCTTTTTATGTTGCATTCAGGTTTGGCAGAGCGTAATACCAGCACGTGGATCACTGTGTTGTTGGTTTTTTTTTCTTTTTGGAATGTTGTGAGCTCCTGTAAGGGGTAGGTTATCATTCGATATAGGTGCAGCATTACAGTGGCTGTGCGAAGAAATGAATAACGGTTCATGTAAATGGCCCATTGTCGTCAGTGCATGTGGGTTTTTCTAGATGGATGGCAGTCTGTGACCCCACCAGCAAGCTGAAGCGGGTGGGAGCTGCGTCTCCTGTGTATTTGAGCAAACAGCTAAGTGGATCCCGAGGTTTGTAATGGAGAACAATGATTCTAAAAAAAGAAAAAAGGGTGGTGGTGGAGTGGATGTTGTTTTTCAAACCCGCTTCAACCAGAAAACTTTAAATGCTTTGCGGGAATCTGAAGCTGTGGCTTCTCTGCTTTTTTTGCAAGCAGTTAGGCAACTAGTGAAAATTGTTCCTGTTTGTTCTCTAACACTGGGCTTTGTACTGTGTGGGGAGGTAGTGAGCCCGTGCAGTCTGAGGACGTGCCGCTTGGTACCAGGCGGATGTGCTTTCCAACAGGTGGGTTTGATTCTGAAAAGAGAAACACAGACTTACTTCAATCTGAAATTAATGTGGCAGAGGGTTGAAACGGTTTTGGGAAAGCCTGCGTTTGAACCCGAAGCCCATGTGTTTTGATCCAAAGTTCAAGCTTTGCTGGGGATGAAATATCTAGGAGAGAAGCAGACTGGAAAACCTTCCCCTCTCTGTGGACTTGATGGAAGCCGTGCCAGTTTACGCTAGCTGGGGATGTGATGAGGTTGTTTTGAAAGCCTTCTGCCTGTCCTACTTTGAGACTGTTTTCCTTGCAGTAGCAGGAGAGGGTTTAAGAAAACCAAGAACAAAACAACCCCTCTTCAGTTAGCTCTGGCAGGGAGGTTGTGCCGGTTGCTTTCCTTGGGGCTCTGTAGAGGGGATGCGTTGGTGGGAAGTGCGCTGAGCTTTCCGTCCGAGGGATCAGCTGAAATCCATCTGGGTTAGTGTCATTTGGATTTGCAGTTGACTCTTCTTGCCATAGAACAGATTTCCTCTTTTGACATCACCTAACTTTCGTTCTGATTTGTTTTATCCGTCTTGTCGCATTTGCCTTGGCGGCATAACCCCGCAGCTTGCTGCATGCAGTTAGTGCCTTTGCCTGGGGAAGTCGGTGTTGCCATTGTTCGGGGATCCAGTGTCTGCCGCTCCGGTCGCCTGCGCTTCGCAGGACGTCACCTGCATGCAGATCCGCTTGCCCTGTTGACTGTGGTGTTGCTGTGTTTCCTGTTGTCCGTGGGCTGGGTCGCAAGGAGGCGGATGGAGCGGTGCGAGGAAGGGTTATTTCTTACAGTCCCCAAAACCAGGGGGTACTGACAGTGCCACTCCTGCGCACAGCGTTAGCGAGGGTTTGCCTGTGTCATGTTTCCAGGGGCAGGTTTCTCGGGCAGGAGCTTGCTGCCGTTGTGCTGTGGCTGTCGACAGCCACTCTCTGAGCCCTGATGGCAGAAGCTGCTCGGAAGTGGGGAATGTTTCTGCTGGTGGTTTTCTGTTCTGGTGCGTGAGGCTGAAGGAGAGACCACTCAGGCTTGGTTCTGGTTTTGTTTTCTCTAGTTTTTCCTTCTCTCTCTCTTTTTTTGTCCCTTTTCCTTTCACTACCTTGAAGTCCAAAGTGAAGCAGAACCTGCTCATTTTCTGATGTTCCCCAACTCCTGCAGCAGATTTTCTCCTGGCAGCTGTGGCAAGTTTGATCTGCCGCAGGGGGCCCCATGTGGGGTGGGTGTATTGCTGATGGTACGCGAGCCACTTCAGAGTGGCGCAAGTAATAATTTAAAAAGAAAATGTTTGGCAGTCTGCCTTTCCCTGGCGAAGAAGGGAGGTGATTCTCCCTGCATGCATGCTCACAGCCTGATTTGGAGCTAGAGGCAGCCTCTGTGGTACGGCACAGGTCTCTCTGCAGTGGGGGCACCAGAGCCACCTGTGTTTGGGAGCTGCTGGGCTGGGTGTTGCCGTGGCATATAGAATGTCTTGCTTGAGTGCCCGCTGTGGTCCTGGGCTGGTTGCGTTGTCTGCTCCGGGATCCTCAGGGCTCATCTTTAAACAAAAGTAGAGGTGCTGCATGCTTCTCTCTGTCGGAAGATGCTGAGAGGATAAAATCCAACAATGAGGATGAAGTCCATCAGTAAGTGTTCAGCACACATATGATCTTCATCACCATAGTGTACAATTATCCAGAGGGCAGGGTGGCTCACAAGTTTGTGACTCCTGATACCGTATTGCTTGCTGGGCAATATGAACTCTTCCTCCCTTAGAGCTGCCTTCCCAAAGGTTGATTGTTCTCCTAGGGAAAATCCAGGTACTTGTGAACCAGTTTGGGTGTTTGCAGCATAAGAGATGCTGCTGGCACGATTTACATGCTCCTCTCCTGTTTAAATGGCTGCCTGGCCATTAAGCCTAGTCATGGTTATATAATTAAGATGGGAATTAATATTTAATCTGATTGTAATTTGTTTCTGGAATCCATCCCGAACCGTATCTCTGTGTGGGGTGAGTGGGTACCTGAGGGAAAACTGAGGCCACTGTTACATGTAGGAGATGTTTGGACACTGAGAATTATAGGCCTGCCTTGGTTGATGGCAGAAACTCTAAACTTTACAAACCCGGAGCGATCATAGTCATTTTGTTATCTGTAGGAAGCAAATGTTTGTTTTATAGTCAGCTGTAATACTAGAGGGGATATGGTAAATCCTTGTTATCAGTATTTGCCAAGTGCACGTTGGGCCAAAATCAACTCTGGTGCAATTCGCTTACTTTCTGGAGAAGAGCTGGATCGCTTGTCTGCAGTATTTTTAGCCTGGTTTTCTATGGAAAAGAGACTTCCGTAGTCATGCTGTCTGGTTGTCTGTCCATCTCCCTCTTCATTTCCAAGTAACTCTTGGGCCTGTTGGCCAGTCATAGCTAGTGTGGATGTGGAGAATTCAGAGTTTTTGAAAAGAAGTGGTCAAGCAGAGGAGAGAGATGCAGTTTCTGCAGGGACTGAAGGAGGGGGAGGAACCTCAAGTGCCTCAACTGCAGGAAGAGCTTTGAACAGAGCTTGCACCTTGTTCAGGTAGGACAGGGTAATCCAGTCACAAGACAGAAGGATGCAGGAAATCACAATCTTAAGTCTTTGTGTCCACTTGCTTTATTTTTTAAGTCTTTTGTGCTTTAAAACGTGCTGCTGTTTTATGGTTACGCCACCATTCATGTCACAGCACATGGTAGCTGTTTTGCTTTCCTTTCTTCTTGGGAAAGCATTTTCCAAACACGGGACTCGGAGCTGCTGTGACATTGACTCTTTCTGTTGGTCACTTGCTGTCTCTGCCTCAGTTTTCCATTTGTTCCAGCTGGGCAGTAGACACTGTTTCACACTAAAAATATGAAGAACACCATCACTCTTAAGCACCCTTCTTTCTTTTTCTTAAAATCCCATGAGCAATTGACCTCCATGTGCTGCTTATGCTTTTCTGACCGAATAGCTTTTTGGTGAGAAGATCCACAGTAGTTAAAACCGAATCTGCCATCTTCATAAAAAGCAGAATTGAGCGGTGTTTCGTGAGCCCTTCTAGAGATGCTAAACCCCACACCAGGCATAGCGGGAAGGACCGAGTTGCTCCTTCTGGTTTGTCTTGACTTTCATTGGTATGCTGAAGTCATCCTTGAAACACCATTGAATTTCCTACTTTTGAGGAGAAACAGAGCCTTGTGGGGAGGGGAAGAGATGGTCAGTGTTTGCTTCCAGGAAGTTAAATACTTGCTGGAGTTCCAGCTGCTGGGAAGATAAATTCCCTGGGAGAACCCAAATGCTTGTCATCAGCCTTGTTTGAGCGTATCTAACACTTTCCTGTTTGCAGGTGTCAGGACACTTTGCTTGTCTTTTCTCCCTTGGACGTGTTTTTGTTCATGTCGCTTATGCCTTTTGGTGTCTTTGGGTCAGGTCCTCTCCTGCTCTTAATCCACTGTTCCTGCTGTTGTGATGTGGGCCTGCTTTATCTGAGAAGTCTAGCAGATGCCATGTGTTACCTCCATGGGTAATAAACAAATAAACTTGGTGGTGGTTATGGTAAGCAATTGCGGTATTTCACTGAAACTTACATATCAGACGTTCTGAAATTATTTAAAAATCTTTATCTGCATTTTAAACACAGTTGCCTATTACTGCCATATTAAATTCAGCAGAGCTATTGAATAACCTGGTTTATTCTCTGCTTTCTTGTTTTTTAATGTTTAATTTTTTTTCCAAGATCTCTTATGTGGATTTCTTGAGAAAGGACATTAATATAAAAGGTGTGTTAGTGAAATATGAGCATCTCCAGAGGTTCTTCTCAGCCCAGATTGGTGGGAGAATTAATACCTAGTGTGTGAATCTATGGCATTTCTGCTCAGTCTGCTCTGGCTCTTTCCCTTATTCTGACTGACTTCCCTACCCTCATTTCTTGTTTGGGTCTTTGAATCACATTCCCTTTGGAGTTGGGATGGCTTAGCAACTTGTTAAATGTAAGAGTTTGGGAAATTAAACAGTTAAAATGGAGCTCCTGGGAAAGGTGCTGGGATGGCAGAATTTGGAGCAGAGGTGGAGCAAACCTGGGACGAAGAAGCAATGTCAGGCTGGCAGTGGGTTGGGGTGACGTAGTAAGGTCCTGTTTTATGTTTCACTGTCTGTGCTGGTAAATGTGCATTCTTGATAGTTTCTAAATTGATTGTCGATAGATGATCAAGTTAATTGGTGTGACCAAAAAGGTCATTACTTAATGGGATGGATTTCCCACTATGTATTGTGTGAATACACTGAGGGTTTTGGCAAAACCTGGCTGTTCATGCACTCGGGACTGCGATAGATCTTTTTCAAAAGCATCAGCAGTGCTTACAGGCTCTAAAATTACATGAAGTTTTGCACATGCAAGACTGTCTTCTCTGTGTCTCTCAGCTAGCTAGTTGGATACAATTTGCAGAACAGGTGCGTGTATTTTCGAGATGAAAGTGGAATTGTGCCTGATATTAAAAGAAAACTAGTCAAGTGTTCACTGATTTATTTTTTTTTCTGTTTGTTATTGCAACTGAGAAAGTTTCTATGTTCTTTTGGAAATCCTTGTCCCTTTTTTGGTCTCTTTTCTTGGAAATGGTCTAGTGAAAAACTCCAGTGTGCTCCTTGTAGTGCTGATGTGACGTGCTCTTACCTTCCTGGCAATATCAGTGCTGTTTTAAAAGGATGATATGCATAGTCCTCTTAATCATGTTGACCCAGAGGGATGGGGCCAGTTGCAGCCCATTTCTGTGCCCTACCAGTTCCACTTTCCTGCTTGACTCCTGGCAAAGCCTTGAGAGAGCTTGTAAGAAGGAGATGTGGAGCTTTTTGTGACCAAAACCAACAACAACAACAAAAGACAGAGGGTTAGGGAGGGCAGAGAATCAGCAGATGTTCAGGCTGATGTTCAGAGGTTTAGCCTGTGGTGTTGGGATGGCACTTGTCACTGTATGGGAGATAAGGCTTGTGTAGGAGGTGTTGGGGCTCGTTTGAGGTTATCTTCAGCAGTGGGATAAGAAATGTGGCATGGGGTGGAGGAACTGGGGCTGCTGGCTTGACTCCGTTATTTCCTGCTTGATAGGTATTTTCCCCTGCTGTAGAGGCTCAGGCGGCCCTGCAGTTAGAGAATTCGGGTTATTGTAGGAGATCGTACGCTCCACAGGTTTGTGTGTGCTTGTGAAGGCACTGTGTGTTGCATAGCAAGGCATCTTGGCAAAATACACATAGAAGATAAAAGGAGAAGAGGAAACCCAGCATCTGATCCAATACCAGCTCCTTGGCTGGGTTGGTGAAAATTGTTTAGATCCTCCTTCCAAAGAATGATTTTGTAAACATAATACTGCCTATTAGCCATGTAAATTACTGTCATTGGTGGCAATTGTTGTGATGGAAAGATAAGTGTCTTGAAACTCTGGTTTGATTTACCACTTCTGCCCCCCCAGGCTTGCTAACCCGTTGTTTATGTCAACGCTGATTGTGGCTTTTGTCAGAGAAATCAAAATATTGATCGAAATTATTCAGCTCTGTTTTTCCTAGGTCACAGTAAATGTGTCTTTTCTTTCTTTTCCTTTGTACTCCTTTCTCTGTACTGAAAACAAAGCGAACCTTACCTCAAGGAGATGAGCTGTACGTTCCCGAAGTCAAATGTCATCCACTTGAAGAGGGTCCTTAGGAACAGACTTCATACCTGGAGGCTTTCCTCAAGAGCCTGTCGGTTGAAAATCTGGCGAGCAGCATTACCACAAGTACTATTGTGGGGTTTTCTTTACGTGCAGAGTGGGGAGAGAAGGAAGTTTCTCCCAGCTGCTGGCAGAGAATAGCTGCCCGTTTACTTAATGCTTGTGGCTGCTGCCAGGGTTTTCTGTTTAGCAGCAGAGGGAGTTAAACGCGGAGTGAAAGGCTTCAGTAACACTTCAGCATCCGGGCACGAGGCTGAGCTGTCAAATAATTCTTCTTGCTCTTTGTTTTTTATAGCAGTCAAGGCACTTGGATAGTTTTGTAGGTTTAAGGCTAGCGAGGGTGTGCTGCCTTCATGTGTAGTGTGGGAAGCTGAGGATGAGGGTGTTTCTTATTTTGGGTTTAATGGTTGTGCTTGATCAAGAGCATCTCTTAATGAGCAACATCCACTTCTGACTTAAAAATGTCTTGTGGGTGCTTCTCTGTCACAACCCCCCGGTAAGCTGGTTTGATGTCCTTGCTCAGGAACATGCACCTTCATTCAGTCTGAGTTTACCTAGCTGTGGTTTATAGGTATATATGAAGACATGTATGGAAAGCCTCCTGTGAATATGTGTACACTGATCAAATTTCCTGGTAACCTGCTCTTTACGAAGCTGAATACATGCAGGTCCTTGAGTCTTTCACCTGTTTTCCATGCCTTAATCTCAGCCTTCTGTGTAGCTAATACTAGTGTAAGTAAAAGCCCAGCTTTTCTCAGCAGTTAGGTGTTTGCTCAGAAGAGGAAATTTCTTAGCTAGTTTGATTCAGAGCCTGACTTTTAGGATCTGGACCCTGTGAGTCCCTAAGGGCACCTGTTTCTCCACAGCTCAGCACAGAGCTGCTGTTCAGCTCAGACAGCCAGAGCTGGATGTGGCTTTCCAGATGTGACGGGATCAGAGCCAAGCAGAGGGAAAAGTAAAGAAACCTTCAGCTTGGAGAGTGCTTCTTTGGTGAGCAGCCGAGCTGTTGCTGAGACAGATTTTGGGTGTTGCAACAGGATGCTCATGCAGGAAACCAGAATTGGGATGGGGGCACGTATGTGCAGCTTCCATATAGCTTTTAAAGAGAAAAGCTGCCACCTAAAATGGGATCACACCGTGTTGTTACACTTGCGTAGAAAAATACTTAGTCTTACAGCAGCTTTCACCAAATAACATCTCAGCCATGTCTTCCATCAGCACTTCAAGTACAGGTGGAGTGTATGGAGGTTTGCCGTCCTCTGACTCATAAAGATGCCTCTGCCCTTTTCCGTGTCACCTGCACAGTGCAGTTTTCATATTCTTGTGTGAATGCCTCCAGCCTCTGCCCAGCTGTGTCCGTGAAGTAGCAGTGAGCCTTCAGAAGCAGCAGTAGTAGGACTTCCTGGGCTTTAGGATGGAGGTGTTTGGTTTCCTGCTGCACAACACACTTAAGAGTGGCTTCAGGCAACCCGTTGTCTGCATCATAGTTTTTAATTTGTAAAATGAGGTATTAAAATTCCTCTCGGCTGAACACGAATGCTTCCGGGGTAGAGGAGTCCAGATGCTACGGGGCAGTGTGCTGCAGGTGTGAGTTGCAGATGCAGAGGCTGGCAGAGATGGGGAATAGGTGCTGTACAAAATACATCTGTTTGTGTGGCTGTGCAGACACAGTTGTGCCTAGCTGCCTGTGCTGCACCAACACTGGATGTGTACAGGTGCAGTGTGACTGCAGAGATGGGTACGTGGTATGTGTAGGCCTGTAAACAAAAGTTCCTCGTTACTTGTTCATGTATTTTAAAGTTTGCGGGTTTAAAAAAAATGCTGACCTCATGGGGAATATTTTCTTCTCACCAGAAACTTGTTAGACTGGAAATTTCACAGTACTAATTTTTATGGCATTTCCTAAGCTGAACTAATTGGGTATTTTGGAAGGGGGAAGACAAGGGTGTGGATGTGTGTTTTTATGTAGATTTCATTAAAAATGTGACTTGGATTATCCTGCTAGCTGAGCGATGTGAAGGTCTCTGCTGGAAAATACAAGTGATTATAGGCTGGTGACTAACAAATAATCCTTGGCTAATACAGGGTGGGCTCCCTGTTAATCCCTGCTCAACAGTAGTAAAAGTTGGATAAATCAAGATTTTGCAAGGCTGTTACTGACCTGAACATAAGGAAACTGGTTCTTTGGAAGAAGTATCATTCTCACAATTTCCTTCTTACACTAGAGAAGGAGCTATTCAAAATGGCCTGAAATTGCCTGGTTATGAAGATGAACATTTCTCTCATGCTGATGTTACGTGCTGAGGCACACAGGACCTCATTAGAAGAGGAGCAGCAGTAATTAGTCTAGATGAATGGAAATAAATCTGGTTTTACTAATAAATGAGGTTGTGTTTCTTGGTCCAGAGCAGCCACCATCTATAGTGCTCATCTAGCAGTCTGATTTGCAGAGGCAGAACCTCTCCTCATCATGGAGAAAAATGGGCGATTTGGACTTCTTTGCTGAAATCTCTATAAATTCAGGTGTTGTTTTTAGATTAGTGTTGGTGAAATAAGCAGAAGCCCAGAGACAGCAGGGAGAAGCATCACATCCGAGCCTGGACCCTATTGATACAGGAGGGCCCCAGAGTGGTGTGACAGTCCCCACAGGCATCTGCTGCTCGGATACCATAGCGTTGAAAGCGTGTCCTTCACCGTTTGGAAGCAGACCCAGTTCTTTTACAGCTTTGTCCTCAAACTGTCAGGTTTCAGCTGGCTGCAGCTTTGGAAAAAGGCAAGATTAATGTGCTCTGAAGAGAAACTTGCACTTTAAGTGGGTAAATGCATTCTAGATGTTGGAAAGTTAAACAGCCAAGTAGGTGTGAGGGATTTTGGAACATAGGCTATGAAATATATTTTTCTCCTGTTGTTGTGATAGAAGCAAGTTTAAATTTGGAAATGGGATGGCAAATTCCTACCCATTCTGACCCTCAGTCCTAAGCATCTTCAAAGGGTGGTACTGCTCCTTGTTTTCCTCCACCTTCAAGTGCATCTTGATAGCCTTGGATATGGGCATTATCTTGCTATTTCTCCAAAGAGGCTCCCTGAGCTGTAAGAGCTCACTTTGTATTTTAAATGATAACGAAGTTTCCAGATCACAGTCAGATACTGTCTTTTAAAACTGGACTAGGTGAGAAGTTATGTCAGGAGGATGCAAAGTCCTGGGATGGTCAAGTCCTTGGTGAGACCATTGCCTTATCTAGCTATGGGCAATCCTTTGACTTAACAGTTTAGTATCTGCTGTTCTCTTATTTTCAGTGTCTCCTTCTCAAGCCTGCACTCTTATCTGCTATTGTCCAAGTAAGACTGGTTGGTTAGCTGTCTTGATAACACACCTTTGTGGGTTAAGTGATAACAAAAAGGAGCACAGCGTGGCTAGATAAAGCCAGGGGCAGTCCACACCCATGGAGGGAGCTGGTGTTGGACACTGCAGCAAGTAGCCAGGCAGTGAAGCACAGATGGGTTTTGGGACTTTCCAGAGGTGGTGCGGCGGATGGTGGCAAAGCTGTACCTGGACAGAGCCTGGTGCTTCGTCTGGGCTGCCCACGCTGTCTGTTCTCTGCAAAATTAACTCCTGGCCCAAGCCCACCATAGCATTCTCTTGTGTTCCCATGCTGTGTGAGGCGGTGTGCATGCTCTGCGGTCCCTGTGTCCTCCCAGAGAAGTAAAACTTCTCTTGGGGTGACATAGGCTTGCAGTGACAGTCGTCTGCAGTGAGCTTTCCCATTAGTTTTCTTTGTTGCTGTTCTGAATTTTCTTCTCTTCCCCTGTGTGCTGGCTCATTATTTCTCATTAATTCATGGTTTGTGCAATTACTTGGGAAATGCAGGAGAGTTGGCAGGAGTTTGATGAGCCTGACTTCTCTTCTCAGGGGTAGGCGACTTTGTAACAGTACAGCGTTGGAAAGTTGGTTTTCATTTTCTTGGAGTGGCAGGCTGCACACCCAGGCCTCACTGCTGGGGCTCTGTGGGGCAGGTTGGCTGTTTTGAAGAGGGCTGGAAGGGACAAGGGGCAGAGAGACAGACGGTATGTGCAGGTATCTTGGGGACCTGGTAGGACTGAAAGCAGAGCCATTCTTGACGTTATGTATCTGCTCTGTATTACGGCTTTTTACACCCTGTCCTGAAGAGACACTCCAGGCTTGAACCACACCCTATCAAGAAAATGTGAGCAAACAGGGGAGGCTCTTTGCTTAAATTTAAAAAACATAAACGTATAATAAATAGTTCTAGATACATGCCAGGGGATTTTGTTTGTGAAAGCTTTCAGCTCAGTCTGAGAAGTGCATGTGTCTTGGGATGTGTGTCAGAGCAGTGTCACCCCTGCAGAAGGGTTCTTTGCCCTTTTTCTTTGAAGACAGCATTTCAGGTAAGAATAGAGATGTGATCTGGTCTCTTTTTGCAGGGAGAAATCCAGCACACAGCAAGATAAAAGGGCTGTCACTGATTAAAACGTCGCAGTTTCTCTGCTTGTAGCTTGTGTTTTACTGACAAATATGTTGTGCCACTGGTTTCCCTGTATGAATGCTCCACTTTTTTAAGAATTGTATTCATACACGAGCTTCCCAGCTGCTAGGAGGGACCTATTGATGGAAGCTGGACTAAGCTGTTTGATGGGTGGTTTCACAATTAGAGTTCAGGCTGTTGGTGGAGAAGGGGCTTTACCTGCCCTCCTCCTTCCATTTTTACTCTCAGGTGAACTGCAGAATCTCATTACCAATGACAGTGGCAAGGCTTTGAAGATTTCTGGCGTAATTATCTTATTTGCACTGAGTAGCAATGAAATCCGTGTGCTGTCAGGGAGACTTCGCTATTGTGCTGGCTGTACAAGGGTGAAAGAGAAAAGCCTCATGAAGGGGTTTGGGCAGAGTGTGCTTCTGGCAGTGCAGGCTGGCTCGGGCTGCCTGCGTATTCCCAGCTGTGCAGATGCTGTGGGATTTACTGCAAGATCTGGATGGGGTGAATGAGGTGCAAGTGAGAAGCAAATCTGTTCTTGACTCCATCTGTGGCTCTGCAGATGCCTTTGTTAGGTAATGCTCGTGAAGGTCCAGTTTGCAAAGCTGACTTCTTTCTTCGTCAGGACTGTAAAAGCAGATTAATGTTATGTAGAATCTGCCATTTGGTTAAACGTCATCTGCTGTCCCTGGGGAAGGTTTAGGCCTGTTTTCTGCGTACGTGACTTCCTAATGGCTTCCTCAGCAGGAAGTTTTAGGTACTTTCATGTAATTACCAACAGTCTTGCATATGGAGGGTTTTAGGAAACTGGGTTTTTCCAACTCTTTTCTAGCCAGCTCACTTCTAACAGGAGAGAGTTGCAGAGCAAGGCTGTAACCTTGAGAAAGGCAGTAGCAGAAGGAACTATGTTGCAGTTTGTGGTCCATGGAGCACGTTGCGGGCTTGCAAACGCTCTTAGCATAGCCAGAGGCTGTCTCTGGAGCTAACAACTGGACAGGGTACAGCTGATGGGTTGTGACTGACAGGAGATTGCCAAAGACACCCAGGAAGGGAAGAGGTGGTGTTTGCTGAGGCTGCATGAAGCAGTTCCAGAAACTAACTTAAGGAGCAAAACCAAGATGGGTATCCCCAAAAGAACACAACTGTAGCCCTCTTTTGGGGTGCTGAGGCAGGATCCTGGAGCCACAAAGGTTGGCAGCTCCATCCTCGCTTTGGATGTAGATGCATCTCTTCCACGTCAGGGTGCACCAAAGTGAGGTGGCAGTGGAGGCTGAGCGGTGTCTTGCCTGGGGGCTTTCCCTCTGACGTGGATAGAAAATGCTGGGTGCTTCACAGAGGAGTTCCACGAACATGGGTGCCTAGCTGCTGCTGTGGAGATGCAACCTGTTATCCCTCTTTCTACGGAGGGGCTGTTTGGTTGTTGCGTAGTTTTTTGTGCTGTGACATATAAGTACAAAGGTGGTGGTCAAATGTAGCAAGGATCAGTGGGGTACGTGTATGTGAAGGCTGTGATAGGACTATGTATTTGCACATAATTTCTGAGACTCTGATAGAGACATATCTCTGTATTTGTGCTTGGATACAAAGAATCTTCTGCTATTTGAGTGAAATGGGTCAAAATATTATTAACCCTAGCTATTCTCATCCTGAGGCTTTAGCAAAGTGTTGCCACGTCTCTTGTGTAGGCAAGGAACTTCTGAGGCGGATAGGGTCTAAGTAACACTAAACTGCGTGTAGCAAGAAGGCAAGGAAAAGTAGTACACGAATATAAGATGCCTTGATCATCAGTTGGAAGGCAGAAGAGTGAGAAAAGTTTTTGATGATTAAGATCTTTGATCTTTAAGGTGATGAGAAATTCAGAAACATTAGAATGTACTTCATCCTGGCATAATTTCTTGGGTCATCTTTGGGTCAGTACCTCTGTGCTGCCCTTACCTTATGGGAGCAGGCATGACCACAGCCAAAAAGAATTGTGGGTGGTAGATCGTTTTCAGATGCTACAGGTGTCTGGTCAGTGAGGAGTTTTCTTTGGCCTTCTATGTTAGCTGTTGTTGTATGGGTTCAGAGTCATCTTCCAAGTGTATGTGCAGTTGTGGCTGGGTGGAAGGCAATGAGTCAGGTCCTGTGGCAAGCTGACCTGTCACAGAAGCTTGGCAAAATGCTGGTTTCCCCTTGTGTGGCTTGAGGGGTCTGAGTGAACCCTCCCAGTACTGCTTTGCAGGTGAAGCCAAGCAGTCTCTACAAGGCTATTGCTTGCACCTTATAATGCTCCTTGTGGCTTGCATATCCAGAACACTGATTACTGAGTAAAACGAGTGTGCAAAGTCAAGTAATCCTTGCACATCTTGAGTATTGCTTTCCCTTTCTGTTGTTCCCGATAGCAGCTGGGAGAAAGTTGGTTTGGAAAACAAAGCTGTTAGGAACTGTTTGTTTAGACACAAGGCAAAATGAAAGTGGAAAACATAATCTGTCTGTTCCCCTCAGACTCCCACCTTCTTTTTGTTTAAAATGTCCACATGCCACTTACTTTCAATAAACAAAAGATGTTTCTTATAAGCTGGTGTTTACTAGTAGGGGAATGTGATTCATTAGAGAACAGAAATCCCTGCTCATGCCTATGTTTTCAACCTGGAGCAAGAGTTCATAATTTTATAGACCTTTCAAGAATAGATTTCCTAAAGCAAACAGTGAGGAACTGTTAAATTATAACTGTGTAAAACCACAGTGTAATAGTATGATTGCTCAGTACTAATGTCTTTATTATTCTGTAACAAATAGGAGTGGTTTGGGCTGGTGAGAGATAACATGCCTTTCATGAGATAACTTTGGAGCTGATTCAGAGGAGAAGCCAATTTCAGATTCTTCTTTTCCTCATAATAAAGGAGATAAGGACTGTATGGGTGTTCTCTTATCCAGCTTTCTTCCAGGATCATGCAGGGAGGAGCAGCTTCCAGAAAAGCAAGGTACAGTTTCCCTCTACAGTCTGAGAGCCACTGAAGCCCCAAACTGTGCCTCTGAGTTAGGTAGGGTGTCGGGTCCCCCAGCATTTGCTTGGGGCGTCTTCATGACCTGTTTGCCCTTTAGAGGGAATAGGAGAGTGATGCAGTTCCCCCCAGGAATCATCGGTGGTGGGGGCTGTGTTGGTGTCTCTCCTCAGCCCCATCTGAGCTCATAAGCCCTGCAGGACTCCCAGGCAGTTGGAGTGCAGTGTTCAAGCCAGGGCCTTTGGGGCTGAGCTGCTGTGGGGGCTGCTGAATTCTTCAAACTTCTGGGTATGAGCAGAAGGGACCTCACAGTGCCTGGCACTGACATCTCTGGATCCAGCTGAGACCCAGGTTTGTACCCCATCTGCCCTTTCTTTCCACAGCTGCTTACTTAGAGTTTAAGAAGTGAGATGCTTTGTCTTGCCCGTGTCTTCTGTGTGTCTTGTCACCTCCAGGTGTTGGTGGCTCAGTGTTGTGCTGACCTGGCTGTGAACAAAGCTCTGAAAATAGTGGCTGTTTGATTTGTTTGTCTGTGCTCCCTTGTGCAGCTCTGCCGGCTGTTATCTCCTTGGCTGTGCTGGGCAGTTTGTTGTTGCAGGTAGTGAGAGGCACAAGAGTATGGGTGGTCTCAGCTTGAGCTCCTGCTTCCTCCCGTCTTGCAGTTAGCATGTGTCTGAGGATGCCTGCCTGGAGCCTGGGTCAGATCTCTTAACAGATGCATGCACGGTGCCCTGGCCCTCCTCCAGTTCCAAGTCATTGCAGTGACCTCTGCCGAGACGAGACGTGTGTTGAAAGGCACCGATCTCTGGTGTTTCTTGGTTTCTTTCTCCTGGTTCTCGACGTTTACATGATAGATTGGGTTCATTTCTGGCTGTCCTACACATAATGTGTGCTGGAAAATCTTGTACCAGCTTAGTTGGGCTCTTGGAAGAAATTGGCTTTGCAAAGAGAACTGTGGCTTATAGTGAAATAGCTTTGCAGTGACATACTTTCAGTGCTGCAGTATGTCTGTGCTGGCTTTCAAGTTATTCCTGGGCTAAAAATATGGCCCTTTAAGACTTCTGAACAGGATGTAACCATATTTTAAAGATACTTTATTCCTTATGTGTTATTGCTAAGTGATTTAACTGATACTGCATTTGGACACCTACTTTGTAAGCCCACTTTTGTCTGAAGTGGAAGTTGAGAAAAGAATCAAGTGTGTGCACCTTTCTGATGGTGAGGATGTGGTGCTGCCTCGGAGGGCTGGGAGCTGGGATGCAGGGCTGAGGAACCGCACTGGTGTCTGGTGCTGACTGATCAGAGCCACTGGACCAGCTATTTCCATTTGTGATCTTCCCTGCCCTCAGATGACAAGGGATTCAGAATTGCATGGAAAAGATTTGCATTAGGAGTTTTACCACCTACTTCATTTGAAACTGGATGCGCTTGAGATGTGTTGAACAAATGGACAGTGGCCTTTCTTCTCCCTGGGGATGGCTTTTACATGGATGGGAAGCTACAGATGGGGCCCAAGGCAGAAATGCAAATAGGCAGGGCTGTGATACGAAGCATTTGGCAGCATTGCAGGCTTAAAAGCTCCCGCCCCATGGCTGCTTGATCCTGCTTTCTTGGTTGTGCTGACACAGCTGGTTGTGGGCTGTATTGTGAGCTGTGCGAATGGAGCTTTGGCCTCAGAACTGTGGGATTAGGGTCTGGGCTGCTGGCACCGTGAAGCCGGTCAAGCCTAGTCCATCCCAGTGCTGCCTGTAAGAAGCCCTCGGAGGTGTACTTGCTTCAAAATGCTGTGATTACGGCTTTGCAGAGAAGAGCAGTGGCAAACGCTAACAGCTAATTAGTTTTTATAAACCTCTTTTGTTTGCTTTTGAAGACACGAGTCTGTCGCTTGCTTGCCTGGCTCCCATTCTCCATGTTGTGACAATGTCAGCACAAGTGTGCGAAGCTCATGTTACGCAGGGGGACTTCAGACAGGTTTGGTTTCAGCGCAGGTCTTATCCCCAAGCTGTTCCAGCACTTCCCTGACAGGAGGCAATCGGTGTCAGAACAGGTTTGGCCTCGAGACTGAACAAAACAGTTTTGAGGGGCGGACCTGCCATGGTAATGAGTTCAGTGGTAGGTTGACTTTTTTTATAGATGAAAAGGTCAGGTCTCTTGCCTGGGTTACATAGAAAGGTTTTGTTCTGGAATAGCCTGCTTCTGATCAGCTCCTGTCTCTGCTGAGCTGCCAGGCACTGGTCTAAACTGTGTTTTTCCTACATTTTCCTCATTGGTGAGTGTTGGAGAGGTCGCTTTTTCCTACATTTCCTCATCAGTGAGTGCTGGAGAGTTTATTTTTTAAGTGAGTGTGTTCATTTCAGGCTGGGAAGTTTTGAGTTCAGATCAGCAACTTGGACAAATTTAAAACACCCCTGGTTTTGAGTCTGCCCTACTTGGAGTTTGGTTTTAATCACAAGTTTTAACAAATTGAGTCTATTGAAAACATTCTCAGTGAAACACCCTCTTTTTTTTTTTTTTTCTCTCAGAAGCTGTTAGCTGTCTTCAAGAAACAATATTTTAATTGAAGCCATGATAAAAGCAGACCGGCACTGGTTGTTGTAAAGCTTAATTTATTAAACAGCCTTGTTTTTAATGCAAAAAAATCTGTAAAGAAAGAAAAGCTATGCACTTTAAAACTGTCAAAATAAAACCTACAACTTTGAAGTCTTAAAATACTTTGGGAAATGCTGAATGTTTTTGACTGGTTATATGGAACAGCTGAACTGACTTAACTGGAACAAAATTAGAGGAACAAAGAGGTGTTGTTTCCAGAGTGTATTCTTTGCCCTTTGACAGCGCTATCTGGCTCACGCTCGGAGTTAGATACATGGAGCAGGTCCCTGTCAGCTTCCCTGCTTTGGCTAGACTTTCCACATAACTAACCCACTGGAGCAACACTAATATACTTTAAAAAAAGCGAAGATTACAGGAAGTTTCAGGGGCAAAAGCAGAACTTGAACCTCCTGTAACTTTTGTGTTTTTTGTGAAGGAGTCTGAGTCTCATATTGATGGTTCCTCTTTGCCAGTGCCACATGTTAGTGCTGAGTCGGAGGATGCTGCAGGCTACCAGGGCTCTTCCTGGCTGATGTTGCATCCTACGCAGCTGGTCCTTCTCAACATGGTCTCAAAGTAAGAGACATGCCTTCCATGGAAAATGCTCTGAAAGTCTCCCAGTGAACACTTCCCATGTATGCAGCAGCTTTTGTCAGCAAAATGGTGAGATGGTTTCTGTGCACGTGGGGTATCCTTAGCATGGCAGGTGGCACACTGGCTCTGGAAGGTGCTCACCTGCTCTGTTCTTCTGTAGCCCTCATTCAGGGCTATTTGCATGAAAAGAGGTTCTCTGTAAAGTCTGTCTTCTGTTGGGGAAAGATCGGCAGCAAGAGGAGATGAGCAGCTGAGAAATGGAGCTCTTGTTTCCATGCAAATATCCTATAAAGAACACAAGAAAGCGAGAAGCCTGCTCAGAGATGGGGTCTGCAAGCAGAAAGGCTCCAGAGTTGTTCTCCATGAAGCAGCATCAGGTCTATGTGAATGTAATTTTTACACCATTGTACACTGTGCGTCTCATGGGTGAGCTGCAGATGCTGCTTTTATTTTGAACTTCTCTAGGGCTAAATCCTCTGCTCTGTCTGTGGGAACTTTGCTGCTGATTTCACCACACTAGAATTAGGGGCTTTAGAGTCTGCTGCTGATCCTAAACCTCAGCTTGTATAGGAGGTAGGATGCAAAGTAACATACAAGTTGCCGTTTCTGCCTCTGTGGTATTCTCAGTGTGCCTTGCTCTGAGGATCCTGGGTGGCATATTTCACTGTTTAGGACTGCCCTGTGATTTGTTTCCCAGTGCATTGGAGAGTGCTTATTTCTCTTTCCTTGGCACTTGAGGGTGATAGAAAGGTGTCAGAGGATGGGAAGCCCTGCATTTCAGCTAAGACTGCTGGTACAACAGTGTTGTGAACAGCAGCCTCATTGGAGTTGCCTTCTTGCAGCACTGCCAAGCTTCAAGATCTTTGAGAGGAGGTGGGACCGGAGATGGGGACAGCCCGGTGATGTGCTTGGATTGTTGTGGCAATGGCAAACAGCTCTTGGGGACGGATCGGCATTCACTGCAGCAGATTGCTGGGATGGTTTGAGACTTGGCTACTTAGAGCTGCTTGTCCCTGTGGTAGAGGGTACCAGCTTGATAATACAGGTAGCAGGAGCAAGTATGTGTCTCCCTCTTCCATCACTGCCCTGAGCAAGGCATAAACCTCTGTTCGTCAATGTTCACGTCCTTTTGACCTACAGGTACTGAGTTAGTTGCAAGCTAGTGCACTGCCTGAGCAGATGCACACTCAATTTAGTAGCTTGCTTAGAAATAAGTATCAGCAAAATGTCAGAGAGGTTAGGCTCATTACTAGATCTCATTAATTTTGTGGAATACCCTGTAGAGACTAGTAATATTCTTATTCTGTTGGCATATATTAACGTATATGATAGTTGTATGATTGTTATTAATAATTATGATAATAAGCTTCTTTTCATAGATAACAGTCAAAATGGATATTCAGAAGTCCCTGTAGGTTCTTTTGAATCATAGTTGATGGACATGAAGGTGCTGGTGTGTGTACAATGTGGTGAGAAGTGCCAGTTTTCTGCCTGGGAGTAGTGTGAGCCAGGAGGCTAGATTTCACAGGTACAGTTTAATGTGTTTATCTGTGCTAGCTGGTTGGTTCAGACAGTTTGGGTCAGGAAGTTCCTATGCTTTTAGCTGGAAATTACTGTTCTCTACCCTGGCATTTGCTGCCATTCAGCAGAAGCACAGTAATTTGATGTTTGCATGCTCCTATGCTATTGCAGTGGTGCTAAAGTAAAAGGACATTGCTTAAGTCACCTTCAGCCTAAAGCATCAGTTTGGAGAAGCCCATTCTGCTTTGCCTTGTAGAAAGATCTGCCAGTGGTAGTCTCATCAGGGGGGTGTCCTTTCATAAAGCGCGCTAACTCCAGGCTTTTCAGATTACTACCCTAGATGAGATAAAGCTCTTGATTGTGCATGTTATGTTTGCCTATATAGCTGCTACCCTACTAGGCTAAATCTTGCCGTTAGTTATAACAGAAAACCAGAGAGTGCTCTGATTTTTAGAACTCTAAGATACCTGGAGCTTGAGAGGTTCTGGATTAAAATGTGTTCTCCTGTTTTCTTAAATACAAAAACTGCTAACAAGCACATGGAGACACACAGTGATTACAATACAAGGTTGGCTCAAAGGGTACAGTTCTTGATTTATTTGAGAATATTACCCTGTGGCATATCTGAAAGCCAGATACAGGGTGACAAACCAGCATGATTACGATGAAGTAGTAATATTCAGGATTGTCCAAAGACAGGTTGACTTTTCAAGCCAACTTTTACTGATGCAAATTGTCAACCACTGTGTTGCAATAAAGAAATAACTAAATATAAAGTGCTGACTCGTAAAAGGGAGTCATCTAAAATGCTTTGTGTTGCAAGATTTCATGAAAATGGTTTTGAAATGTTCTGCTGCATTTACCTGACAGAGAGGCCAGTTCTGCCAGCTGGCAGGTGCTCTCAGCAGTGCATCATCCTGGAGATGTTCAGGGTGGAGTGTGTGAGCTAGAACATCCCGTCCATCTCATGGGGGTCAAAACAGGATTGTTCCCAGTAGTGCCTTTTTGAAAAAAATAAATAATTTTTAAAAGGCTTTGTCCAGTGCCAGGTATAAAAGTCTTCAGCTTGATTTTTGGTCTCTTTTTATCTGGGCAGCAGTTCTACACTACTATTATGCCTGGAAGGGTGATGGCTCCCTAAAATATATCTTAGGGTTCCTGGTCTGTATGATCAATGCAAATTTCTTTCATTAAGTTCATATTCCAAGATATAAAGAACATTTTCTTCCTTCCTAGTGTGACCCCGTGTTGTAGTTACCGTGCATCTGGTGCCCAGTGTTACAACTCCTTTTCCCGCTATGAATTGCTCTTTATGCTGCTTCCATTGTTATCCTTACCTGGTTTGGTTTTTTGTGGGTTGTTTTTGTGGTTGGTGTTTTTTTTTTTTTTATAGCCTGCATTAAATTTGTGCACTTTTTACAGCAAGTATCTTGGGCTTGATTTTTATTTTGTATTTGTGAAGCATCCATTACAGCTTTTCCTTGATCTTCAAGCAAGACCATCCCAAGCAAAATAATGCAACCTGCAGTCCTTATCCTGCCAAAGCTTATGAGATTCTGATTTCCCTGATTTTTGCCAAGACCCTGCTGGGCTGGGTCAGAAAGGTGAATTCAGATGCCACCCAGCTTCTCTAGAACTTTGTTTCCAGCTTCAATCCTTGCATCCTTTCCCCTTAGTCTAATTAAAACCCGCTGTAACAAATGCTGTGAAGCCAGCTGCCATGCTTTGGCAGGTAGCAAATGCAGGGCAGTGAAACCTCCAGCTAATCCATCCATGCTATGAAGTCATAAGAATCTTGTTAATTTTTAAAAAGCCCTTGTTGCCCACTAATCCAAATCAATTTTCATTTCTTTCATAAAGTCATGCTTCCATTTAGGCTTCAGCTAAGAATTACAGCTAATTTGTTCGATTTTATAACAGTATAATTGAAAAAGTGATTTTAATGTCCTGGCAACCATATTCCCTTTCTTCGGTTGTTAATGAAAGAATCCATTAAAGTTAAATGATTTGGGCACAGATTCAAGTTGAATCGCCTGAATATTCTAGGGGAGTGTTTCTGACCATCTGCTGCTCTGTCATTGGCGTTTGTGTTGTAAATGGGACTGAGAGAAGGACTTCACAGGTCTTGTTCGAACCATTAAGCATAAAATATCATTTTAATTTTCTGATCTCAGTGTAAATAGTGGAAATACTCGAGAGAGTTGGGACTGTTCTGGTCTGTGGTATCCTCTGCTCATAAATATCGCTCCTGAGCTTTTCAGGGGATCTTATGGCTATTTGTATTGATTAGAGTACATCATTCAGTGGCGTTTTGTAAGTTCCTTTTAATGACAGGCGAGGCAACTGGAAGCAGAGCCTGTGAAGGAGAAAGTGTATGTGATAGAGAAGTGTTTCTCCCGCTGCCTTGAGTCACACTCGTCGTTTCCGTCTGGTTGCAAATGGAGCAGTGCGTCCTGGCGCAGGGCTGGTGAGCGTGAACAGGGACAACTAATACATTAGAGCAGCTGTTGTCATCGCCTTCCTTCTTTGCATATTGCCGTGGTGGGTGATTTAGGGCTGCTGGGCCAAGCTGACACTTGGAAGCACAGGCCTTGTATACCCAAGCAGAGTCAAAGGGCTCACGTCCTCCTTTCCCTGTCACATGCTCTTCCTCTTTCCGTTGCTGCCGAGCCTTCTTGCTGTCCTTGGTGACACGCAACATGGCTGACGTCTGGGAAGCAAAACAGACAATGAACTGGGTCATGAAATCCACTGGCGATGGCTCTGGCTCTCGTTGGGTTTGAGCCCATGCCCTGGAGGTGGATGAGTCTTTGGGTTCTCTGTTAAAGCTGGAATTGTGTCCAACTTGTTAAGGATAGCTCAAGCAGCCATCTCTGCATTGTGACCTCAGGCTGCTTATCACAGGGCTAATAATTACCCACTTGGCCAGGGTGGCTCTCCATCCCCCTTTCAAGAGCCTTGCTTACAGTGTGAACAAAAGAAAATAAAATTACAGGTGGTGTTTTTCTTTGGAAATTACAAAGCATAACCCAGGTTTCTGGCGGCCTTTAAAATGAGGGAGGGGCAGGATATGCTCAGTCAGTTTGCTCCAGAGCTTTATGTTGCATTTTGCATATAGGAACTTGAGTTGCAAAGGCTGAAGTATCGTCTGGTAGAGAGGATGGGATTTATTTGCTTGGAAGATTGGCTGCTAGTTTGAGACCTGCCACGGAGACACTGTTTCATTCCTGTGTGCGTTTACTTTTCCCAAGGTTTGAAATTGGGTATGATGAGTTCTCCCCCCACCCCCGGGTGGTGAGAAATACTTGCTGTTGGAGCTGAATATTTTTCAGTTTAACGTGTTTATATTTGTATCTTTGGAATATACAAACCCATTAACTGAGGGGGAAGGAGCTACAAAATATACTTAAGAGTTTTAACTGTAGCCCGCAGGTGAAGGATCTTTTGTGTATTTTATTTGGTAATATTAGTTTCTGGTTAAGTGACTATTCTCAAGAGGCCCGATACTGAAACTTGTATCATATTGCATACTTTTAGCTTTCTCAGGCGTGGAGAGATGAAAGTATATCCTAAAAATATGCTAAACTTGAACTATTTAAGTGCAAAAATAGGTAACATTGTAAGAGGAGATGGTGTTTCAGATTCCCTGTGTGGTTTGCAGATCAAATATGTGTATATGATGCATGAGATAAAATCAGAAATTTCTACATCTAACAAAAGCAAAATGATTTGGTTTCCTTTCCAACATCAGTGAAAATGCAGGAAGTAGTTATGTGTTTAAATGTTGTCCATGAAATCATGCAAATCTAAGCCAGTCATTTTAGCGTGATGTAGTCCTTTAAAATGGCAAATATCAGGCTTATTCAGCTCAGACCACTGCTCAGCAGCAAAATTACAGTCACTACAGCAAATGGGCCTTCTAATGTTAACACCAGCAGATAACAAAAATAGCATTTAATAACTTTCATTAGAGTTAGTGTTTCTAGGGCTTTGGGGCTTTGCTCTTTCAAATAATTTACATAATTTGCAGGTACAAGCTGCTGTGCCAGACTGTCCATCTGATTCTGTCTCTGATCAGAGCATATTAATGCACTTGTTTGATGGTCTGTTACCAATAATTACCTTGGATTGCATTAGGAGCATTTCCAACATTGCATCTGGTCTGTATTTTTCACTAAGTGTATTTCAGGGCCCAATTACAGGACTCTGATGTGTTATTGTTCCAGTGCGCTTGTTCAAGCTTGTAATTTTAATATGCTTCTACACTGTAAATTTATGAATGCAAACCCAAAGCTCTGTCCTGAGTTCCCCATGCATCCTGCGCTTGCAGCAGTTTCTGCAGAGATAGTCTCAGCTGCTTCTCATCAGCTTTTTAAGAAGGGAAGGATGACAGCTAGGAGATGGAGGCTTCCTCAGAGATGTTTACAGGGCAAAGCCTGAAGTTCAGTGTGCTTGGTGTGGAGCAGGTGGGAAAGGGACAGAAACAGCTCAGCCCTCCCTGGCTCAGGTAGTATGGGATCTTGTGAAGAGTTTTTTCAGCAATTTCAGTATTTAAGTCACTTTGACATTAAATAAGCATCCTTCAATGCAAGGGAGGCTAGTGCTGATATTGCTGTACCCAGGGGCAGTTCTCCCTGTTCCGCTCTCTGTCGTGCGAGACACCCTGGAGAGGAGACCTGAAAAAGGCTGAGTTTAACACGTCTAGATTTTGGCCTGCTCTAGACTTCATCGGCTGTTTCAGAAGCCTTTCTGGGGTCAGAGAGGAGAAAATACAAAGCCTTAACCTTCGTGAAACAGTTAAGCACTTTACCATTATGATTGTCATTGACAGTTCAACATGATGAATAAACTGTTACTGCTTTTGATTTGTTTCATCTTTCTGGACCATTCGTTTGCAGGGGATACATCAGAGAAACACACATCTCGGTGAAACTGAGTTCAGTCTTGAGAACTGGTTTTGTGTTTATCCCTATCTGCTAGGCATCATCTGTAGATACAGATAAGGTGTTTGGGCAAACCTGATGCTTCTAGAGAAGCATGAGAACATGTAGTCCTTCCAGGAAACCAGCTGATAACTGGGTTGGAGTCTCCAGGCTTACATGAACCATGGGTTGGTGGCTCTGGTGGTCTTGGGTGGCTGAAATGAGCAGCTGCAGTTCCAAGTTCAGCGTTGGGAACATCAGAAGTATCTTTATAAATACTTAGGTGGGGACCTTTTCAGCTGTTTTATTTCCTTGATGCCTGGTATTTTATATTTATACACAAAGATATTCAGGGCTTTGACAGCCTTTGCTTTTATCTAAGTGAATCTAGTCATTAACCTGTCGTTGTGGTTTAACCCCAGCTGCCAGCTAAGCACCATACAGCCGCTCGCTCGCTCACTTCCCTCACAGTGCGATGGGGGAGAGGATCAGAAGAGTAAAAGCGAGAAAACTCATGGGTTGAGATAATGACAGTTTAATAGGTAAAGCAAAAGACGCGCATGCAAGCAAAGCAGAACAAGGAATTAATTCACTACTCTCCATTGGCTCTCAGGTGTTTAGCCATCCTCAGGAAAGCAGGGCTCCGTCACACATAATGGGAAGACAAATGCCGTAACTCCAAATGTCCTCCCCTTCCTCCTCAGCTTTATATGCTGAGCATGACATGGTACCCTTTGGTCAGTCGGGGTCAGCTGTCCTGGCTGTGTCCCCTCCTAGCTTGTGCACCACCAGCCTGCTTGCTGGTGGGGTGGGGTGAGGAGCAGAAAAAGCCTTGACTTTGTGTAAGCACTGCTCAGCGGTAATGAAACCATCTCTGTATTATCAATAGCTTCTAGCACAAATCCAAAACACAGCCTCATACTAGCTACTATGAAGAAAATTAACTCTATCCCAGCCCAAACCAGCATGCCCGTTTACCTTAATTATGGCTTTAGATAGTATCGGTCTCTTCAGGTGTGACCTATAAACAGTGATGTGGCATTGCATGTGTTTTAGATTATGTTTCTTTCATGCTGCCCCTTCTGTTCTCTTGTTTTTAACTAGGGGTCTGAACAGAACAAAGGCAAGAAGCTCTTGCCCAGCACTGTTTTTCAGGGGGAGTTGCATTCAGAGCATGCTACAACTGATCAATAAATTGTGATTAATTTACCTTTTCAATGGAAGGG
Organism: Falco rusticolus; assembly: GCF_015220075.1. Classification (NCBI taxonomy): domain Eukaryota; kingdom Metazoa; phylum Chordata; class Aves; order Falconiformes; family Falconidae; genus Falco; species Falco rusticolus. Next base: position 6,123,808 of record NC_051193.1, read on the forward strand.
CTTTGTATACATGTGAAGATATAATAGTGCACCACTATGAAGTGAATGGGTTGGATCGATGTTCTGAAGCCACAAAGATGTTAGATGCAAAGCTCTATAATTAGGTGAAGTAGAGCTGTAGGAAGGGTATTTTTGTGCATGCTGCCTCCACTGATCTTGTTGCAGTAACTGAGTTCCCTTTTGACCTTTCCAGGGATGCACAGCTCACCTGCTTGAACAGATACAGTTGATAGGACTCAAATGTGTTTGCTCCCTTGTGACACTTTGCTCATGACCCTCCTAAAGCTTTAGAGCAACGCATGTCATCCTGAGAGCATATTACAAAGTACTTCTGTCTAAAGTGCAGGTCTAGAGTTGTCTGTAGCTGTTGAGGCTGGCCTAGGCTACGGGATGGCCAAGCCCATGCTCAGCAGCCAGCTCCAGGGCGTTTCCACGGGACTGTGCACGGATAGAGCTGAGCTTGGCCTGGCAGTGCTCATCCTGGGTCCTGGTGTGTACCGGGACATGAGGGGCACTACAGGGCTCCTGAGCCCGCACTGGGGAGTGACCATGACACTGCACGCTCCTTCCATGCAGTGGGTCTGTGCTGGCTGTGAGGGGATCGCTCCTGCTGTGGCCTCGTACATGGCTCCTTGACGTGGGGACAGTGTGACAGTATTTTGAGTGCGGTCTCTTGCTGCACGCAGTGCCGGCCTGGCACCCAGCTGCTCGTGAAAGGCTGGGATCTGCTTAGTGACAGGGGATGATCTGAGAGTCCCTTGCTGCCAGCTGGATAAATATTCTTGCAGCAGTGGGAGACGTTGCATTATTAAATAAACCATCTAGCTTGCTTATATGCAGAATTAGGATAAGCCCCGCTTCCTACAGGCGAGCGCTGCTCAGTGCTGAAACCACTCTGCTGTGTGTGGATATCGAGTGTTAACAAAATGGTCTTTCTGGCAGCCCTGGAGATAGTTTTAGGAGCCTTCTGTTCCAGAGAGGCTAGTGGAGACTGAAGGCGTAACTTTCTTATTCTTAGCTTGTTTGTGTTGCCAATACAAGGTGGAAAGTTCCAGTAACATCTGGTAACTGGGAAGGGAATGTAGGGATCTTGACCCCTCCATCTCACAGGCCTCATTACAGTTGAGTGGAAGAATGTTTTCTGTTTTATTGTGCTGTGGGGAGGCTGAAGACCTGATGCACAAGGGAACTGAGGTGCCCAGCTTCTCTTTAAGCCTCGTGTTCTATAGAGATCACGGGAGTGGGGTGCTCCTACCCCAGAGCTCCTGTGGTTCTGCTTTCAGTGCTGATGTTGCTGAGCACCCAGAATGCAGACTTTGTCAGAGACCTCTGTCCAGATTTCTTTCTGGGTCATCACTTGCCAAGTGCAGTTGCCCTAAAAACAGGCTGAGACCAAGCTATTGACTTTTAATTGTCAATGCATAAGTTTCCAAGAAGAAAGAGGGCTTTGTGTTGCTTTAATGGGGACACAGTGAAGTATAGTCGCTCTTTGAATTAGACAATGAGAAAGTAAAGATTTTCTGCAGCTCTAAGAGTGTCTGAAGAGCATCAGCAGAAGGTTACATTGAGCAGAACAATGGCACAGTAGTTGGCTTGCTGAGAGGTAGGAAAACCCTTTGGAAGTAATAACTCCACTTTTCTTCAGTAGTGTTCACTCCCGATTAAATGAGATTAATTGTGCTGTTGAGTTCCACAAGTTCAGCGTCCAAAATAAATACATAAATTAAGACAGGCAACAGTGCAAAGGCTCAACTGCAGTTTGAATTCCTGCCACCTCCTGTGGGATGTGGAGGGGAGAGAGGAGCCCTTTCCTCTTACTGCCTGATATCCTGCAGAACACACACAACGACCGAACGCTCTGCTCGCCTTCCCTGAGCTGCTTTCCTTGCTCCTGGGAAGGTTTTCTTTGGCTGGAGCTCTGCAAGGTGCACAAGCCAGTTCCAAAGCGCCAGATGTGTGTGGAATAGGAAACGCGCTGGCCAGGCTCCAGGCTGTGGGACCTGCAGCACAACAGCGGCTCCCCAGGAAAATCTCTGGCTGCCAAAATCTAAAGTGATGTCAGCTCTGGAAGTGTGTCAGATTAAAAACCCTTGTACTTTGCTCTCTGTGAAGTATTAATCTCCCAAGGCCTGTGCTGTAATGGGTCCTGTCTGGCTCGGCGCAACTTTATTTGTTTTGGGCTGGAAGTGTTGGAGGGTTTTCGCGTGAAGGCACTGGAAGCTGTCAGTGGTTTAGCTGCTTTGGGTTGAGTGCTGCCCTTGAGTTGATCCTGGGGCCTCCCCTGCCTTGAAGAGAAAGTTTAAGCCTTGTAATTGCCAGGTTGGATGTTTGTAGGAATGATTGTGCCTCGGGACCTTGTATGTGCCTAAATCTCTTTGACTTCCCCCAGCTGAATCTGTTGAAGAGAAGGTAGTGCATGTCCCCAAATGCTACCTTTCTGTCTGCCTTTGGGACAGCCTCTTTGGATGGTGGCATGGCTGGTGTCAAGGTTGTGGCCATGATGGAGAGCTGTTGAGACTGTCCTCACACCAGCCAGAGAAGAGCCTGAGCTGTGGTGTGTAACTAGAATGGGTTTATCTGCTGAGTTTATGGCAGCTCTGCGTTTGGATCTGGGGCATATGCTGGCTGTCTGAAGTGGCATGGCAGTGCTGTGTATCCCCATGGTGATGTGCCATTCGGGAGCTGGCAGTAAGCTTGCTCATGGACCTTATTGAGGGATTATGGATCAGATGATTCCAGCTGTGCTAGGTGCTGTAAAAAAAAAAAAAAAAAAAAAAAAAGGCAGCATAGATACACCAGTGCTCAGAAAGTAATGACTTTTGGTTTATGCCTGTATGTTTTGCTTTTAAAGTAATTACTAAAACACACCTCATCCTCTTCCAAACAAAGCCATTTGTCTCCTGTTGAACAGTAACCTTTTATTTGCTTGTGCTGTGTAACAGAGCTCAAGGACATGTTTACTGCTGATAGCCAAAATGTCACCAGAACGAGCATCTCCCTTGTCTAGGTCTTCCCTCCTTGATTTAAGTGGTTAAATCCCAGGGAAGGGAAATAATCCTATGTACAAGGAGACAAAGGTGGTTTTGTGCTGTTATCAGCCATGTAGTATGAGCTCCCAACAGATCTATGGGCTCTGAGGGTCTTGCCTCTGACCAAGTAATTGCATTGTCAGGAATCTGTCAAACCTCACCGTATTGCTAACTCATGCTTCACCTGGTTATTTATGGTTTTGAAATTACAAAACCAAGAGAACTCATTCTTTTTTCCCTTTGCTCAGTGGTAAGTTGGGCTATTCCTGCCTCTGATGTTGGGGAGAGGAGATGATAGTAGTGGTCTTTGGCTGTACGTTGAGATGTGTGATTTGGGAAGGGAGACGTTGGCTGGTTTAACATGGATTTTCAGATGCCTGCTTTGGGGCTGGAATGCAAGCCTGCTGCTGCCAGGGGCTGTGCTCCCATTGAGGGCAGAGGACAGCTTCATGCCTTGAAGATTTTACAACCTTTGTTCATCTGAAACGCCCTGGTTTTTATGCTACTCAACAGGAGACTTTTTAATTTACTTCAGTGGGCCTGGACACTGGAGATGGCTGGCTGGCTGATGGAAGTAGGAAACAGATGGGAGAAAAAGAATAATTTTTCTCTGGGACTGTTTTTGTGCATAATGTAGCCTGGAGGTTAGCAACACAGGAGAGAGTAAAAAACCCCTGCAGAGCCTGGGTCAGGAAATATAATTTTCACGGGAACAAGATGCTTTTAACTTGCTGCATCAAAGACCATCCATTTTGGGGCACGCTCTACCTTTGAATACATCTGCATTCTCCCAGAACTCTGTGTATATGAATGCACGTGCATGTGGTAAATATCTACATGTAGGTGTGTATTTGCACATAAGTTTATAATCTCAAAGCTGCTGCTGTTCTTGGAATAGTTTGCTGGGCTTAGTGGAGTTTAGTATGAACTGTGCTGGTTACCTGGGTCTGGGGTGGACACAGACTGTGCTGTTCCTCTCTCCTTGCAACTCACCACTCTGGTTTTCCCCCTTTTCCCCCAGAGAAGTGTTTTGAGATGCTCCCAGTTGTGTTGAGTTGTTTCTGGGTAGTTGGTAGACAGGTGGTTTTGTGTGCTGTGATGTAAAAGCCCGCTTTGAATGTATATGTGAAGTTGTCCATTGAAGGGCAGTGCTGTACAGGATTCCCTGGCCTCCCTTTAGAGATCCATGACCTGGACAGTTTCAGTTCTGCTGGGTGTTGATGCTTGAAACTACATCTAGGAAGAGCTGAAGGCAAAAAGCTCTCCGGCTCTAAAGCACAGGTCTGTAGCTGAAACACCTGCCTTCAACTGGTATGTGAGAAGACCTTCCAGCTTCTGACTTGGAAGCCCACCTGCATGTTATCGTTGTCTGTTGGAGTAGCTGTGTTTGCTGTATGAGGCAGGTGGCTGTTCCGGGTAGTCTTCACTCCATTCATTACGGTTTTATCTGCAGCAGGTAGGAGGGTGAAGGTGAGCAGGAGGCTGGGCGAGGATGTGGCTGTGTGTTTAAACAGGGTCTTATCCATTCCTGTCACTATATGATGAAGAATGGAGGTTGGAAATAGTCGGCAGCTTCTGTAAGCACTTAACGTTCCTGATTTCATTTGTCTTTGATCTCACTTGGACAAATTTTACTCTCTTCTGATCCTTTCCCTTGAAGGAGCTTTTATCTCATTGTCAGGCTTGCTAATTTAGTACAGTGTTTTGAACCAGACCTCCTCCTATGTTTCCAGACCCTGGAAAGTATTTTCTTCCTTAATCAAGGAGTGTTTATATGGTTCTTTGAACATCTTAGGGCAAGAGTCGTAGTGGGGCTTTTTGCAATGCCAGGGCTGGGTCTTGGGCCCTGCTGCTCCAACCTCTGTACATGCAAATGGCCTGTCCCCAAAAACCTGCAGTATTTTGGGGCCAAAAGGGTGGGAAGGAGAGCTGGATGATTCAGGACAGGTCAGAGCAGCCTGATGTTGCTTGGGGACTTCATTTACCCAGCTGGAAACCTTCCTAGGCCGCATTAAGTGACAGACAGCGATGGGTTATCACGTGTGTTTGACCTGGTCATGGTCTTCTGCCAGGTGCTTGGTTTGAGCTCTGAGGGTTGTGAGTACATCTGGGTTTTTACGTGGCTTTTGGTCTAGAAACACTTTCGGTGCTCCTGAAATAAAGAGCAGTAGTTTGAGTATGGTCACAAGCTCTCACCATCACGTGGAGCCTGCATTGCTTGGTGATGCAGTAGGCACTTGCAAGTAGAAATACACTGATACCCTGGGGGCTGGTTGCTTGTCAATGGTTTCTGCTGTTACTGGATGGATTATGTGGTGGGAACAGGTTTCCAGAAAAGGAGTAACTATTGGTCTTTGAAGATGTTGTGCAATCATGTGTTCATTGGTGTGAACGTATGAAAGAATGCAACCTCCTTGGGTCAATAGCCAGGGAGATGGTATTGTCATGACCAGCCTAGCAAGCGCACCAAATCTTGATGATGGACACAGACCACTCTGGTTGCTGGTGGAGGATCCTTTGCTCCTGGTGTTGATATGTTCCTTGGTGAGTGTGCTCCTGAGCTGTGGCAGAACAGTCACCTGCGAGGTCCAGGCTTCAAATGTATTTCCCTTCAATGGTCTTTTCTCCTCTCTTGGTATAGCAGAGAGAGACCTGAACCAGGTTGTTGGGTTTGGTGTGGGTGAGCTCTGCAGTCCAGCACTGAGTTTTGTAACTGGCCCTTTTTTTCCTCTAACATACCAGCCAGAAGCTTGGATCCAGGTGGGTTTTGGCTTTGGGGAAAAGAACTGTGTGATATTTAGGGATATAGAAACATCATCACATGTTTTTAAAAAGCAAATACTTCAGCTGTGATGCAAAGTGTGGAACTGTCGAACTGTCTGTTCTTACTCTGCTGCAAGCAGGTTGAGTTGATTTTTAAGGGATTGAAGTTTGAGAGGCTGATAATTGCTTCTTACCGACCTGGCTGGCGTGGGAAGCTGCACTGCAGATCTCTGCTCTATTCCTGGCTGCCTGAGCTTGCGAGCTGTCCCCTTGCGCTTCACCTTTTGAGGAGGAGTAGTATTTTCAGCAAAATGCCTTTTTAATTGCTGTCTGAAGAAAATCGAAAATAGGACAGATATACGGGCCATTTCCCCAAGTGATGAACAGGAGTGCCTGGCACGGAGCAGGAGCCTGTGGAGAATATAAAGACAGGAGGAGATCCCGTGTGTGTGGTGGCAGAGGGCCCATGGGATGCGCAGCGTGCAGAGCCAGCCCACATGGCCATGCCCACCCAGCCCTGCTGTGTTACGGGAGGGACGGTGTTGAAGGAGGGTAAGAGTAGCCACAGGCATCATTGGTGCCCATAATGCTGGTGCTGCACAAGAGCTGTCCAAGATGCACTGATGTGTCACTGCTGGCAGTGATGTGTAAAGAAGGGGTTGAGGGGAATGATGCAAAGAGAAAGCTGGAACCATCGGCTAAGGGGACTGGCTTGCGACTTGAGTTAGTTCCTTGTTTCCTCAGTCTCTACTTGTGTTTCTAAAGACAACAAATTTAAGGAAGGGCAAAGGTTTAAGACTTTAGCCAACAAAGTTTCAACATCTTCTGAAATAAGCTCTGCATCACATGCCTCAGCCTTTGCCTGAGCAGCCCTGCCTCCCTGGAGGTGGTGTATACACACAGGCTGACTAATCTCCGTGTGACATGCTGCCAGGAGCAGCTGCTATGGGGAGAGATGCCTTCAGAGAAGTGTCTGGGTTGCTGCACCTCCGTGGATGGGGATTCTCACCACAGCATTCTCACCACACCACTCGTGGCTCTGAGTGTGCCTCCTCAGCTGAGTTTTTCCCAGCCTCAGACTGTTAAACCTCTCCTGTGTTTGGCCATGTCACCTTCTGCAGATATATTTGATGTTAATTTGCTTTGTGCTTAATTTCTCCCTATTTCATACATATATTTTTTTTTGTATTGGCAGTCTTGAATGGAAGGCTTCCAGAGGCAGTGTCTTCCCCGAGCATTTGGGGCAGTCTTTCAGCTTCATGTTGCTCTACTTCTAACCTCCTGTGGAACCAGCGAGTGAGTTCTGTAGCTTGCGGTATCCTCAACGGACTCATCTTCCCAGGGAGACATGAATGGGCAGAATTGCTCTTACAGGACGGCATTTGGTAACAGTCCATGGGTAGTGGCATTTGTCAGCTTGCTCCCCGGCCTGAGGAGGCTGGGCAGCAATTAACTTGCTAGGGCTGTGCTGGCTGAAAAATCCAGAAATCACATTGAGGTGTGTGCAGGTCGGGAGCTCAGCGACATCTGTTGCTTCTTGCTGTGCCTTCTTCCTGCAGGGTGTGAGTTAGCAGCACAGTGGAAGCATCTGTGTGGGAAAGCCCTAAATCCAGGGACTGGCAGACAGCTCTGTGTTGGTGGCAGCTACCACTTTGCCATGGAGCACAGTGCCTGGCTGTTGTGCTGGCTGCGTAACGTGGTGTGAAATGGGCATCTCTGCATCCTGCGGGTGTTTGGCTTTGGGGGCTGGGGGACTGTTGCCTGCATGTCCTAGTGAAGATGGTGGTGCTTGAGGCAGGGTCTGTTCTGTCCAGTGACAATGACGATCAACAGGCAGCAGACAGGTAGGATACTTGTGCAGCCTCCTCGTCACTGAAGGGACATAGCTGGCCAGCATCAAGTTCTGGGTGGTCATTCTGCAAACCAGCAGTGATGGCAAACCTGACAAGTTCCCATCCCTGCAGGCTTGGGTGGGCACCGGATGAGACCCACGCGTGGGCAGGGTTAGGCCCTTCCTTTCAGGGGCACCTGCAGGTTCCAGCACATGCCTTGAAATAATTCCATCTCCCTGCATGTGTAATTTTGCATGTCATTGCCCCTAATTGCGTGCTTAACACACACTCTTTTAAAATGCAGCCCTTTTATCAGCAGTAGGTAGTAGCAGGTTTAATAGGGTGTTTGAATTCCTATAAAATTAATCTGTAGCCTTCTGCGATAGGAGACGGGCAGGGAGCCATGTGGTTCATATCCAGTGTTGATAAACTTGTTATAGAGGCAGGAAACATTTCTGATTGGAGCAGTGACAAAATAATTTGGAGCGGAGCCATAAAAAGAGTGGATGGTGATGGTTTGAGCACAGCGGAGATTGAAATTGCTGGTGTGTGGAAGCAGCGCTGCCAGCTAACATTGACTTAGGGTCTCTGGAGAACTCTAATGGCAAATGCATTTTATTAATGACAATATTCTTTTAAGAAATGCTGAGCCTTGTTTCAGAGGTGGAGCTCTCCTACGAGTAACGTAGGTTTGGAAATCGGCCAGACCAAGACCTGTTCAGCTTAGCTTGCTACTGGTCACTGCTCTGGCCTCCAGCTGCAGCAGGCAGGTTGACTAAGGGCATGTTCTGGGTACTGTCCGCTTGCAGCTGGAATATCCTTTTCTAGTGCAGAAAATGTATAGCTCCATTCTCATTCTGAATTTGCCTATATGGGATAAAAATGCTCAGAGACAGCAGGTCACATTTTTAGCCGTTCTTTTGTTGTCTTTCCTTTGAAATTAGTTTCCCAGTACATGAACATCAGTGGGAGATCTGATCTTTCTGGAGTCCCAGCTGGGTGTGAGCTCTTACTGCCAGCTCCCCCTGAGGGGGAACTGCTCCAACCAAGTTGTGATCGTTGGCAATGGTGTACCAAGCTGGGCTTGAATACCTTTATTTGCACTTAGCTGTCTGGTGGGGGTTGATCAGCCTTGGAGGAGGCTCTGGTATGCAGGCAGGTGAAGGGGAGCCATTGCTTGTCATGGGCAGTCATGGCAGGTTGTGGCCCTTACTGCTTCTTCTGTACTTGCTCTTGCTGTTGCCATTCACTTGACCTTCTTCCAGTTTTTCTTTTCTTGAATCCAGCATGGAAAAAGCAAGTGTGAATGGAAGGAGTGGCTGCTGGGTACAGTGTGGGATGGCAGAAATGATGCACGTTGTGCAGCCCTGGGGATGTGTGATGGAGAATGCAGTGCACAAATGTCATCTGAGGTGGCTGGTCACCTAACAGGGCTGAATTTCACCTGTCATCTCTAACCATATTCATGGAGAACTGTGCATCCTTTGCTGTGTAGAACTGGGATGTGATTAACCAAGGAAAGCAACCCCCACTGCTATGCTGTCTTTTCTTTGCAGGGAGGCTGTTGGAAGGGGATTCTCTGGAGCTAAGCTGTAGTGCTGGGCCTGCAAAGGTGATACTGGAACCAAACCAAGTAGTCATTTTGGACTGTAACTTGGCCCCTGTTGAGCAGGTGATTAACATCACGTGGAAGAAGAATGGATTTCCATTAGTGGAGCAGGAACATCTCCACGTGCTTCCAAATGGATCACTCTTCATCTCATCCCAGGCTGTGGCAAAGGACAGTAAATATCCTGAGAGGGATGGTGCTGAGGGTAATTACTCCTGCGTGTCTTACAGCTCCCTAGGGGCTGTCACCAGTCAAACGGCTGCAGTCAGATTTTCAAGTAAGTGTTGGTTGGGTTTTTTTTTTAATTATTTTAAATTTTCCCCCCTCCTGGTACTCATACAGACCATCTGCCTCCCAGAGAATTAGAGATAATGTGTTTATGAAGTGAAATTCTGTTAATGATGTGTAGGTGGGATTTGGGATAGTCCACAAATAAGCAGTGGTGTCTTTCTCTTATACCACTGTTAACGTCTTGTGTAACTCTCCCAGGTAAGTGCCATCAACCATGAATTAAAAACAGGGCCCTCCTCACTCTCCAAAAGATAGTGCTTGTTTTTGCAGAGAACTCGACACTTCACAGCCCTGAGTGCAGGCACCCTCTGCCTGGGAAGGTGGCTGTAAGGGTCTGGCTAAGGCTGCGATGGGCTTGTTGCCCCAGTGATGTAGATAAGGAGCACTGCCCTAAATCTGTGAGCACTGGCTGAAGCCAAGGGTCTGAGTGATGGGGAAGTGGTTGGGAGAAGGCACCCATTGCCTTTCCTCTGCATGAGTCTGCTCTGGATGATGTGGACAGGAATGCGTCTGCATTACTTATGTGGGGACAGCGGGGAGGACTGGCAGTGTTTGTGATGGGGCTGCTTGCATTGGTGTGCTTTGTGCTCCCAGCTCGGCTGTGCTGGGCTCTTTGTGCTGTCCACACCCCAGAGGTGGCAGTGGATGGGCTCCAGCTCTGTGCAGAGCTGCCCTGAGCGAAGAGTGTAGATACACCGATAAAGAGTTAGTCACCGAGAGACAGTCAGGTGGACGAGTGGTCACTTGAGGTGCAAAATGGGCTGGGAACAAGCCAGGCTGTACTCAGGTGGTCTGAGTTTCCCCTTTGTCCCTGCTCTCAGCAGCCGCCTTAGATCTTAACAGGATTCTAGGGGCACCGACTGCTTTCCCCATTTGGAACAGCTTTAGTGTATTTGCATATGGCCTTATGAAAATGGTAAAGGCTGTGAACATAGCTGGGAACTGATGTACCAAAGGAGGCCTTGGGTTCTTTCATCTTCTGCACTGGGAGGTCCTGACAGACAGGATGTTGGACGTCTCCCCTCCTGGTGGCTTTTGTTTGTGAAAGCTTAGCTCTGCCTTTAGTGCAGTAAGTAGCGGAAGAGCAGGAGCTTAATCTCTGGCAAAGCAACTTATCTGATGAGAGCCCAGGCTGGTCACCATAGTGAGCAGGAGTGTTGAGGCTTTCTGTGTGCTTGGTGGAGCTGAGGGAGGTACCAGGGTCCCAGTGGGTACAGATGGACCAAATTACAGTTCCCAAACATGCTTTCTTAAAGCACAGTGCTGCTGATTTCAGGTGTGGGAGGGAAGTAGGTAAGCCGAAACAGTTTTACAATGCTTTGGTGCTAGTGAGCATGTCCCAGCATGGAAGGATGTGTCCAGCACCCTGCTTTTCAACCGTCGTGCATCAGGAGAGAGCAGTGTGCTCAGGGCATCTTTGTCCATTAGCATGGTCTGAAACGCCTATAATGAGATCCTGTCCTCCCACAGAGACCAAAGTAGACCATGGCACTGGGTTTGTGCTCCCGGTCAACCTTCTACCGTTGTCTTTCTGTGTCTGACTAGCCTTGCCAGGCCCCCATGGCTATGCAGGACCCAGAGTTCCTGGCCCCACGGCTGCTTCTCCTCTGCCCTCTAATGCAAGTTACTGGGCTGCTCTTGTCCTTGACTTTCTAATGGTGCATTTGAGTGGTGTTGGCAGCACCAGAACTGCAAAAGGGGGCATTTAAACTGAAATGGGCAGGCAGGGCAGGGCAACCTTTTCTGACACCTTTTCACTAATCTGAAGGTTCCTCTTCTGCAGTCCCAGCTGTTGGTCCTGGGCCTGAAGAGCTGAGCACAATGCAAGTGAGGAGCTGCTCAAATACTTTTCAGCCTGTCCTGCTGTGACAGGGTGGTCTGGTCTTGTGAGGACTTGGCAAAGCTCTCTGTAAGGAACTGAGAGCAAGTTCAACTGGAGGGCTGAAGGGAGGACATCGTAGCCCTGAGCAGAGAGGGTAGCAGCACTGGAAATGTGCTGTGGGTCTCATGCACTGGATTTGGCCATGCACATCAGCTCAGCTGCCTCCAGGTTACCACTGCTCTCTTCTGGGTTCCCTGGTGAACAGTCAGACAGTTTGGGGAGGAGCATGGAGGGGACTTGGGGAGTTTGATGCTGAGCAAGGAACGTTGAGACCAGGGTAGAGCCAAGCAGCTGTAGCTCCCTCAGTAGCTGGTGAATGCAGTAGGTGCCATTGGGTTTGGTCAGATGTTCCCAGCAGGCAGAGTTTACCTCATCTCAGCATGGTGCAAATCTCTGAACTCCAGGGGAAACTTCAGAAAATGAAGAGCAGCGTGCAGGCTAGAACAGACAGCTGTCTACATGAGTGTGTGGCTCTGCTTGGTGTCAGGACCGTCTTGTGAGGTGGATATCCCTTTATAACGGAAGAGATGAAAGAAAGGGCTCTTCAGGCTGTTTTTCATTTCGATCTTTGAGAACGACACTCCAAGATGTGACATTCCACGATCTGAACCGCTGAATCTTTGCTCAGTGTTCAAGAATAAAGTTCCTTTGTATTCAGGAATGGCTCCTGAAGATATTTCAAGTGTGTGAGTGCCAATAAATGATTCCTTGACCTATCAAACAGGTGAGGTTAAAAAATAACGCAAATACAGTAACAACTTCTCTCTGGTACTGTGGCTTATGTAAATGTTGATGGGCGCAGCTGCACAGCACACTATCAGGGCTGAGGTGCTTTTGCACTTGCTCAGAGCCATGTTAGGTGAAGATGCAGAGTGGATGTCCTAACACCCACTTCACACTGTGATGTGTTCAGCCTCTGCTGCCCCAAGCAGGGTGGTTCAGCTTTGGCCAAGCACGTATTTCAGTCTCTGAGCACTGTGCTATAGAAACTAGCACTCCTGATGGCAGGTGAAGCTTTTGCCAGATCAAGGGAAAATCTTTGACCTTTGCAACGTGTCCTGCTTTTACAGTCAGAAAATGTTTAGCATGTAACACCCACGGATTGCTGGTGACCCATCCCTCCTGTTCCATCCTTTTGGTGATTTGTAGAGCCAGATAAATTAGCTGGTTCCAGCCTTTCATTAAGTGAAGGGACCCCTGAGGGCTGAGAAGATGGTCGGGGGTCCTGCATGCAGATACTGTCCGGGGAGGTGGGAGGCATGCAGTAGAAAAGGTTCAGGTGGATTTATTTGGCTGTTCCTGCCCCAATCCTAGCCACCCTGAATTAGGATATATTCCCTTTTAGGGATGACTTGTGTTGAAGTTTGCACCTTGCCTTTTGCCTTTTGCAGTGGTTTGTGCCTCTTGTTACAGACCTAGGTTTATTGTTTGGTGTCTCATGTGTGAGAACAGTGGAGACCTCTCAAAACCAGGAGACTGACTTAAATTGCCCTTCACTTCCCCTGGATTTTTCCAGAGGAGCATGCATAGGTGACACATTTCTCCATCCCATTCTGGGTTTCTCCCAGAAACAGGGAATTTCAGGTGAACTCTCTCCTTGTGCGTACTTGTATGTCTTCTTTTATTACCACAATAATGGTAATAAAATTTATACTAAATAATATAAAATAATAAATAAATTTCCGTACAGGGAAAGCGCTGCTTCTGTGGCACACACATGCACCGGACAAAGATACTCATTTCTGAATGGAGAGCAGCGAGGGAATTGATTAATGAAATGCATCTCGCTTCGATTTGTTTTGTGGGTTGGGCAGAAGCACTCACTATATTAGCATTCAGCTGGTGCAAATGAGATTGTAAAGGCCTGTTGTGTTTTGGTTTTTTCTCTCCTGCTGCTGAATACAGTAGTCTATCCAAAGCTGTTTACGTGTAAGTGCAGTTATTCTTTGTGCTGATTGCCCTGGGCACTGCTGATCAGTACAGAGCAGTAGAAGAAAACCTGTTCAGCAGGTGGGATGTGTTATCCCTGCCATCAGCTTGCGCTTCTGACCCGCAGTGCATTTCCTTCCCTGGGCTGGGGTTTCTCACCTGGGGATGTGGGACACTCTGTGCGCCATAGAGTCTTGCAATGCCAAGGAGGAATATTTGGGTATTCATAATACCAAGTAACCTCCTGTGGCTTTTCATACCTCGATTCATTTATTTGTTCAGCTTGCCCTGTATGAGCACAGTACTCGGTGCCACCAGGACGCTGTGGCAGGGCAGCTAAGGGCTCAGCCCAGTGCCTTGTTGCAGTAGGTGCAAAAGCTGCTGCTGGGGGATTTGGATGAGTCCTGTGCCACTTCCCTGAAGGCAGATGCCAAATGCACCTCGTGGTGGTAGGGATACACTCCGCTTCTTGCCTCTGCCCGTGCCATGCTGAGTCCGTCAGCCTTGTTTGCCCGTGTGTGCAAGGGCTTTCATGTATTTCCTGCCTTTCTTAGCACTGCTTCTGTGCCGTTAGTGTCATCTGCCATGTTTCAGGCTTGTGGAAGTCTGCATCTCCCTGCTGACAGCCCCAAGAACAGCTCTGGCACCTCCAGCTGTAAGGGCTGCTGGCTCCCCAGTGAAGGGAGGAGATGCGCCAGGCAGCAGCAAGCCCGGAGGCTGGAAGGGGGCTGTTCAGAGCAGACAGGCGGGAGTGACAGAGGTTGAACGGTGTATGCGGGCTATGACACTGTGATGACTTCCATCCTTCCCCTTCCAGTGTGACCCAGGTGTTCAGCTTGTTCATATTTTGCTGGATAAACATGTGGCTCACTGCCCACTGTTCCCCGGCATCCTGTGTGCAACCAAGGGACACCCATGCCTCGGTCCACCATCCACACCTCATGGCAGTGGTGGCTGTGGCAAATGAGGAGGAGCGAGCAGTCTGTGGTGGCTCTTGGTGTGAGCGTGCCTGTTAATTGAACAGCTGCTCAGGCTGATGAATTAGGTCTACGGGTTTCTTTGAGCCCTGTGTGCTCCCGTGTGGAAATACCAGGGGCATTATTGTAGTTGTGGGAGGGTGTAGCTTTCTACCTGTTAATAACTACATTTGTGAAGATTTGTTAAAGCTGTTAATTTAGCTTACACAATTTATGCGAGGGAGGTTCTAGAAAATTACAGTAATTGTGACTGTCAGATGAAGATGTTTGCTGTGCCTGGAGGGAATGGGCCTGTGTTGCGTGGCTGCTGGCAGCAAGCGCAGGAGAGGTTTGGTGTGTTACTGCACCTGGAGGGACAGGCCACAGCAGGAATCAATGCACACGGGCTCTTGTGATCCACTCTCCACAGGGAGAGCATCTCTTCTCTGTCATGCACGGTGTGCCTGGGATTTGAGGAAAGGCAGATTGGGATTTGCTCTTATTTTAAGGATTTATTTTATGGATTTTATGCAATTTATTTTGTGGATTAGGTGTATGGGTGAGTGAAAGCCAATGGCTGTAGGCAGAGCCAGGCTGGGCAGGAAAACCTCCAGGAGATGAATGCACAGGCTTTGGACCATCTGCAGATGTAACTTTCAGATGCTGATCCAAGTAGGTGGGAAACTGGCATATGTGAACAGGCAGGAGCAAGGATTACTGATGTACGGATTAGCTGGGCAGCACAGGACCTGTGCGGCCATATGGCCCTGCAAACTGAGCGCTGTTCTGGCTCTGCCTCCGCTGTGCTTTGGCAAATTGCTCCCATGACTCTATGAGTGTTTCCCTTCTGCTCCCCTGGCCTGTTCAGAGGTGAGCTGTTCAGAGACGGATGGTTTAGGCAGTATACGTGATCTGTCGGGGGGACTGAAGTTAGATAGAATCTTAGAAATACCTACTAATAATTACAAAAGGTACAAAGAGGATGAGCACACAGAGAGTGGGGGCAAAGCACTGTGGGAGGGAGCAGCAAGCCCCTTTCAGAAGGCTGAATTCCTTGCATAGACTGCATTTTCTGCCTGGGGTGTAGTGTTGCTGGCTGGCAGTCTTTCCAAGCTCTCGGCCTCCTGTACGGATCAGTCTGCTGGGAGAGGGGGAGGGTGCTGTGTTTCACCATGCTGCAGTCGCCCCTGGGCTCGCTGCTAAAAGCCTTGGCACACACGGCTTGGCTCCAGCTGGGTTTAACTTGTCAGTGGGGAGGGAGCTGCATGCTCCATTCCTGAAAGTGCAGAGCCTGCTGCTTTGGCATGTTGCTCAGGGCAATTTGCTGTAACGCTCCTCACCTTCTCACCTGCAGTGGGTAATTTTTACTGAGTGGCCTGTTAAGGTGTTCAGGGTAATCGGTGCAACAGGGCTGAGGGGTGTTTTGGGGCTCAGGATGGCTTTGCAAGCTAAAACCTAGCTGAGGCATTGAAAATAGAGTATCTGTCTATCATCCTTGTTTCTCTTTTCCCCTCAATCATCTTCTTTCCCTGCCTCCCTATGTGAAGACCTCTTGCTTTGTAGCACCTCTGCAGTAGTCCCTTCTATCAGAACGTGTTTCTGGGAGGAGAACAGCCCCTCCTAAGTATCCCTGTGGCCCTAGGGTGAGCAGTGTGTTGGAGCCTGTCTTGCGCTGGCTGTGACCCACACGCACATCTGTGCAGTGCGCCAGAGTAGCAGGATCTGCTTTCCTGTCCTCTCCTTCCGCAGCAGGCTTGCCTTGCTCTGGCTGATTCTCTCCTTTCCTCCAAGCATCAGCTGTTTGCAGCACAGCTCTGAGCCTAGGCTGGGTCACGTTGTAGGTGCTGGACATGTTCTGCCTTGTCCATTCATCCCAAGGGGTATTGAGGTGGAGGGAGGAGGAGCACAAGGGATCACAGCGTGCTGTGGACTTGGCTCCAAGCTGATGCAGAGGATGCTTGTGGAGCAGCAACAAGCCTGGCCAGCAAGTCTGTCTCTGACTGAGCTTTGCCAATGCTGAGATCCAGGGTTCTTGTGAGTCCTACATTAAAGAAACCTATTCACCGTTCTTATCTTGCTTGCTATGCACAAGAGATCCCTGTTCATGTTCCCTGTCCTCTCCTTCATTGGAGAGGCTACACACTGCTCCTTTCAGAGCTTGCAGAGGTGATTTATTTTCAGCCTGTCCTCAGTGATCCCCACAGTCCCTGTCCTGATGCTGTAAAAAAAATACGACAGCAGTGCTCAGCCTCTGAATCCCACTGCAAGAGTTATCACGAGAAGGCATTAACAGACAAAACATGGTTTGCTCTGCGCTGCCAGGGTTGAGCCTCCCGTGCCCACTGAGCTCAGCCTTTGCCGGCAAGCTGTGCCTCTGCCTGGGAAGCCTGACTGTTTCTATGTGCTGCTCAGAGTGAGAGGGACACTGCGCTGCCTAATCGGGGTCGCTGTTTAGTCACGCTCCTCCACACCCTAATGAAAAATCTGTCATGGGTGCATTTCTTGGCTCTTTGCTTTTGAAGAGCCATTCCGGAGCCCAGCACAGCAGGCAGATGGGGCTGGATGGAGGTGAAGGACAGGATCTGGTTCTCAGCAGGGAATTTCAGGCTTGCAGGTGCAGGTCTGGCAGGTGGTAGGGAGGAATAGCTGGCAGCCCCATGCTTTGGGACAGGTTATTGTGTGGATAACTCCGGGGGGCCCAGGAGGCACAGTCACCTTTTGTACACCTTCGCACTTCATGCCAAAATGTGCAGAGTTAAGCCTGGTTTGCTAAATGCCCTGCGTTCTTACCAAACTGTACAAAATATACATGCGTGCAGCCGTGAGGGAGAGCAGAGAGAGTGAGGAGCTTCCCCCTGGGATTTGCGGAGCCTTTTCACCACTGCTGGTGACAGGGGGTTGCTGTTCATGCACACCATGTGCTAGGTTCTCTGATCTCTGGAGACTGGTTTAAAGCTGCTGTAAACTTCAGGACCTCATTGTATCACCTTAGATGATGTCACTTAATAACGAACAGAACAGACAGGTGACCTGACATGAAGGGGAGGAAACAGAGATGCCTATAGATTTTGTCTTTTTAGAACGATTCCTGCCTCCCATCGTGACCTTTCTGGGTACATGACCCTTCAGAGCCTGCCAAAGTATTCTTATTTACGCTTGTAGGATGAAAAGAGAGTAAGGGAAAGAGCACTAAGGATATCTGCTGCCAGGAGAAGGTTGCTTTGGTGGTGCCATCCTGAATGTGTGCTGGCATTTGATGGATTTTCTTTTGAACTCTTAGGTTCAGCAAGTTTTATTAACATGAGCTTTAAAGATCTTGTAATCTGTAGAAATTACTTTGTGTTAGTCTGCAGTAAATATTTGAAAATACTAAAGCAGGTGGCTGAATTGGGGCCTATATATTAATGTCTTTTTCAGTTTTTTCCAGGAAAACATTTTTTATTGTTATTTGCATTGAATTGAAAAACTAGACTTGGCAGACAGCTGGTGGGAGAATTCAGTCTGTAGCTGCTGTGGAGAGCCATGAGTTCCTTTAAACATGTGATAACTATTTAAATTAAAGAAAAACACTGATGACAGCTGAGAATACGCCAAGGTTAAAATAGGTCATGTAAAAGCATTTAATTTTCAAAATTCTACATACTTTCTCAAGCTAACACTGCAATAAAGTGTTTGTGTGTGTGATGCAAAGAAAACCTGAGATTTCAAGTACTATTAAATGCAAAGCAATGATGGAAGTTCTTGGGAGGCGGTGGTGAGACAAGCACATGATTGTGTTGGAGGACCAGAAGGTCACTTGGGGTCCTTATAAGCACCACACTGTGCTTGGCCCAGTTTTCTGTTTTCTGGCTGAAATTTATGTTTATTGTGCCACAGTCAGGATTTCTGGCGCTTGTGTTATAGCGTTGCTGGATGAATTTGTACGACAGGGTAGGTTTAACAGCAAAGGCGATTTAACAGAGACTTATTGAAAGCAGAAGCCAGTTCTTCTCATGGAGAAGAATACAAGCTTTCTACCCCAGTCAAGGAGCCTGCATGCATATTCAAAACTCTACCGTGTGACTGAGATGCCTTTGGGTTATGCTATTGACAGGAGAGATGCTGACAGCCCCAGGGGGAAGATTTCTGCTCTGCTGAAGTCGGCAGGGTTTTGCTGTGTGCATGGAAAGAGAAGATGAGGCAGGTGTCTATGAAGGATGGGAAGGGTGCAGTCCAAGAGCAATCACAAATGTTAGTGCTTTGTCTCTGAAGCCAGTTCAGCCTCTCTGGTATAGAAAGAAGCATACAGACAGGGGTGAGCCTTGGAGAGTAAACAAGTGTCCTGGCATGTATGAAATCGGTCCTCCTCCTCTTAGCAAGGTGGCTGTGTCTGTATCCCCTTGACTGCGTGTCATCTGCTTGAGTAGGATGAAGTTGGTTTTTGCAGGCAAAGCTGCTCACTGCGGGGAAGGAGTATCGTAAGCCTCATGGTCTCTTTCCCTAGTCTCCAGCATTGCCAGCCTGTGGGCAGTTGTTTTGTGTAAGTAACTTGACATCTGGCTTTGTTCTTCCTCTTGCCCTGTTTTAATTTCCTGTGGCTGCAGGAATGCCACAAGGCAAGGGGAAACTCGTCTCTCAGGGCTGCGGCATTTCCCCTCTTCTTTTTCTCATTCTACGTGTCCTTCCCAAGTGGCACAAGTGAACAAACAAGGAAGCAATTTAGGAAGGTAACTGCTGAAACCAGCAAATTGCCTGTCTTTTCTGTCACACTGCCTTAAAGGAGAAAACGAGGCAAGAAGCAAATTTGCACATTGAAACCTTTCAGTTACTATTGTTAAGATTGCTGAGGGTCTGTAGGGCATGGGGAAGTGACGAATTACATTTCAGGCTATCTTTAGGAGAGAAAAGCCTTCCTCTTAACTTATACATTATAACAGGTTTGCATTTCTCAGCAGAAACACTTGAGTTAATAACTTTCCTT
Source organism: Falco rusticolus (assembly GCF_015220075.1). NCBI lineage: Eukaryota > Metazoa > Chordata > Aves > Falconiformes > Falconidae > Falco > Falco rusticolus. Next base: position 6,143,059 of record NC_051193.1, read on the forward strand.
CCCTTCTTCTTTCCCCAGCATTATCACGCTTTTTCCAACAGCCAGAGTCGCAGACAGTGGAAGAAAATGGCATGGCCCGGTTTGAGTGTCGCATCGAAGGACTACCCTCCCCTGTCATCACGTGGGAGAAGGACCATGAAGCTGTTCCAGCAGAACCCAGGTGATTCCCTGATTGCTTTCCTGGGTCAGCTTGAAAAAAAACCAAAACAAAACCTGACCATTTAGGATGTGGAAATCCTTCATAAAAAGGTAGAATGAAGCGACCAGGTTTGGACCTGGTAATTAAGTGATGTAAGAGGAGGTGTTTAAGGGGCCCATGCAAACAGGTCTATAAAACACCTAAATAAAATTAACTTTCCCCCAAACATCCAATCCACCCAAACAACAACAACAAAAAAAAAAGGCAGGGGGAAGAGGAATAATAATAATAATGATAAAAAAACCAAGTCCACTTTTATTACTGATCTCTTGTTTTGGAACCTTTACCATGACGTACCAAGTGCTCACTCTATAAAAAATAGTTTCAAGGAAGTGAAATTGGCTGATAAACAAAGTAATTGAGACCGGAGCCTCAGTTTTCCAGTGGCGTGGAAGGTCTGTATGCAGAGGTGTGCAATTTCAGCACAGTTTACATCAGCCATTTACTCCCCGTGCAAAACATTGGAGGGACACCAAGAAGAGTATGCAGAAGGGCAGACAGCAGCATAAAAGTGAATGGAAAAACTTGAAATTGTGCCAGTTCTTACAGCACAGAACCTGCACCCTACTAAAGCCTGTGTTGTGCGGAACAGAGCGCAGCAGGCAGTGGCATGGACTGCCTTTGGCTTGTCCTTTCGTGTGAAGTTAAGTGAGGTAGAAGTCTTTGGGGGATTGGGGCCTGGCATGAGGAATATTTCTGCAGCTGACTGTGAGGGTGCCATGTTGGGGGTACTGGGCATACCCAACTGAACTCCATGATGTGGTTTTTCTTTCATTTTGGTTGTGGTTTTAGAGACAGTAGTTTTCTTCACTGTTTTCACATATTTATCTCAGGGTTAATGATTCTTCTAGACCACTGTGTGTGCTCAGTAATCTGGGAGGTCTTTCCATTTGTTTGATTCCCATGTTTAGAGGTCATCTAATAGAAGACCCTGAATTTTTTTTTTCTTTTCTTTTGAAAAAGGTAAGAGTCCTGCAGCATGATACCCTTTCCTTAATGAAAGTCAGTTACAGGCATGAGAGGAGGATAAACCAGTAGTTAGCTGTTAGTTGGTCTGCAGGGGATCAGTGGCTATATTGTCCTTTAGTTCTTAAAAACTCATTTTCTGTTGTGCTGAAGGAGCTGTTTCCCTCCCAGGGTAGTTAAGCCAAGAGGCAGGAGGAGAGGAAGAAAAGAGAGGTGGGGAAAGATTTAGGAATAATTCTGCAGCAGTGACTGTTTCTATAAGAATAACTGCTTATATCCTTGAGTATGAGGTGTGGCATCTAAAGGTTTATAGGAGACTGTTGCTTTGTAATGAGAAGAAAATTAATTAATAAAAAAAGAAATTAAAAAACAAAAAAGAAGGGATTGCAGGGAGAAGTGTGCCATAGATAGGGCAATGGCTTTTTAATGAGACAACTCGATGGATGTTGTGAAATTACTTGCTCAGAGATTGCTTTCAACACGGGCAGCCTGAAAATTGTTTTCCTTGTAAAAGCCAGACCATAATATCTGGCTGCAGATCTTTCTTTTTAAATCGTGTTTTAGATAATACGCTTTTCCAGAAGGATTTGCTTTTTTGTTGTTGTCTAGTTGTTGTTGTTGGATTTAATATAACCAGCTTTCGAAGGAGTTAAGTGAATTCCAGGAAATGTTGGCTGCCAACCAGAGCGTTCTGTTATCCTTACTACATCATGCCTAAGGACAGATCTCAGGCCAGCCTGATTACTGTGGACTCCCTCCTGTGCACGCTTTGATGAGCCTGTGAAAATGCAATCATTTGGATAGGTAGGCATCAGGATGATGATTTCATATTTCAGAATAGCACGGTTACGTGTATGTACAAAATCAGGCTCGGGCTGTAGATAATAGCCCTTGAGATAATACTACTACATCAATGTTTGTGATTTCTTTTAAGAGGGATAGAATAATCATGGGAAACTGACATTGTGGGGTTTTTTTCCTTTTTTCTTCTTTTTGTGTGTGTTGATCTTATCTTTGGGCACTTTCTTTGCCCTTTGCCCTTGGGTTACAGGTTCTAGCATGGTACCACCTCAAAGGTGCTGAAGGCTGAACTTAAAAAATATTTAGGCGACCTAAAGGGTATAGAAGTGCTTACTGATGTTTTTTGGAATACCTTTGCTGCCCTGCTGAAGCTCAGGATAAACTTTCATATGTGAGTAAGGCACAGAAATATTTTTAAATTATGGCTCTGAAATACTTTTAAAAAACATGCTATTAAATCTGCAGCAGCTGCTTGAGGGGTGGCTTGCAGGATTTCTCCAGCTTGCAGTTGCTTTGGGACGTGTGCTACATCTCTTGGCATAATCTTTTCTCTGTTTTAGGTGCTGGCTGGGTTTCTCCCCAGGATTCAAATTGCTGTTTATTTTCTCTAGAGCCAAGATGAGTACTTGCTAGGAACTGGAAGTCTTTGGAGTTCTGCACATAAACACATACCCTACAGATCACATGGTCTGCAATCACAGTATCTTTTTCCACATTTTGGCTAAGTGAGGGTTTTATCTGTGTGGAGAATTTACTTCTGTCATGTTGTCAGCAGTGCCTTAATATGGCTTCACGTTCACGTACAGGACTCCTGAACTGTAAGCAAAAGGGCTTGCAAACTTTAGAGTTTGCAACACAGCTGCAGGTTCCTCACTTGTCCTGAGGACTGGTTATTAGTCAGTTTTGCGTACCTCCAAAAGGCTGCAAGGAAAGTGAGCCTCTTACTCTTTTTACTGGGGAGAAAGTGAGGAAGGGAATTGGACTGTCGATGCTGGAATATTCTCTGCTATACGCACAGTGTAACACCCTGAGCTGTAGGGTTGCAGGGTTTGGACTCAAGGCAGTGGTGCTTGATTTTAAGTTCTTGAGCACTTGAGCCTTGGTAATTGGCACTGAAGAGGTGGGCAGCCGTCAGCCTCTTGCGCGTTCCGCTCAGGGAGGAGCGGAGAGAGGAGCAGCTGCCTCTTTGTGCCTTGTTGTTCTTGCAGGTTGCTGCCGTCTGTGCTTATGGTGGTTGGGCTGTGGCCTGAGTGGCTGCCCTTTAACTGGCTAGCTGCTGCGCGTGGGGGGCTTCCCTTTCACCCCCATTCAAGGAAGTCTTCTGTGAGATCCTGGTGCAATAGCTGTCAATGGAGAAACTCCCAAATTTCTGTTTCTCTCAATGCCTTTGTCTGTTTGTCCTTTGCATTTGGTTTTCTGCGCGATCTGTAGTGAAGGTGAGCAGACAAAAAGATCTGCCCTGTGTATGGAAGAAAAGCTAGCGCCAACTGTATGCTCTGAATTATCAGGCAAACTTAGGTTCCTTGCAGAGAGCCTGGTGATGGAGCAAAATGCCGTTGCAGGCTGCCTGGAGGCTTCTAGATCAGCGCTGCCAGGAGCCTGAAGAGCTGGAGGCTTTGTGAGCAGCTGGGAGAATTTGTGGATAGAGAAATTCTGCCTTTCTGCCCTCCTTGCTTCCCTGGGAGAGCAGTGCTCCCCTGTCATGCCTTCCCGACAGGACGTGCGTTAAGTAGATCTCTCTACTGCTGGCCTTGCAGAAGGGACCATCTTGAGCTACACCCTGATTGAGTCTCCCCACTCACTCCCCCTTGCCTTTAGCTCATGCTCTCTTTAGAAACACAGCGGCTTGTTTTCTGCCCTCGGGAGAAGCTGGGTGTGTTGGAGGAGCGTGAACGTGGACACGGTCCTGAGCAGCCTGGTCTGGCTGACCCTACTCTTGAGAGGGGACGGACCATAGACAATTTTCAGAGGTCCTTCCCAGCCTCAGCGTATCTGTGATACATAACTGGAGTGTCTTTTTGTGGCTGGGAGATGCCATGCCTAGTGTTTGAAATATTTTGATATTAATTACAGACTCAAATAGCAGATGCACGACAAAAATAAATATTATCGCAGTGGGAGGCTTTCCCTCTACAGAGCTGAGAGGATGCAAATATTTGTTGTCTTTCTCCTGAGTCCTGATGAGGCATCCTGATGAGGGCTTTCTGGCTGCCACCTCCTCTGAGGTCTCTTGAGCTTGGTCCTGTGAAGAGCATCTTTGTAAGCAGTGGGAGCGTGGCTTTAGGGATGTGGGGCAGTTGCCCTTGTGTACGTGGGAAGCTTCAGCAGGTCTGCGTCCATGAATCGGGCTGCAGTATTGTGTGCCAGCAGAGACAGTATGGTCACTAGAGGAGCTCTGTTTGCTTTTCTGTTTTTTTTAACAGCTGTGAAGAGGACAAGAAGTGTTGAGCTCAGATTGCGGCAACTGAGATCCAGGATAGGTGCTAGCCTCACAGCAGGGATATTTGTCTCTGGAATAGACTGCTTAGGGCAAGGGAGATATTCCCATTACTGGAGATTTAGGGTAAAAGTTTGCAGAAGCAGGTGTGCTGTTGATGACCATGGCTTGAACACAGGCTGAGTGATCTCTTAAGGTCCTCCTGGTTCCATGACCCTCGCTCATGGTAAACCGGCTGTCTCAGCACCTGGAGAACCACAGTTTTACTTATTGGGTTTACTTACCGTGATCTTTGTGGATGGAAGGACTGGTATTCATGGTTGTAACTTGTCTTTGTGCTGTTCCTGTGGAATAACTGTTGTCCCTCCCCATAGCAATTGCCTTTGAATGTGTCCTCTTCATAATGAAGACTGATAACCCAGAACTGCCTGTCAAAGCTCGGCAGCTCTGTTTAGAGAGGCTTGCAATTAAAAATGGATCTCATATATAATTAAAAAGGATCACGTAGGCTTTGCGCCTTGCATTCAAGAATAAAGAGGCTGCCATCTAGGAATCCAGGCAGAAAATGGAGATGCTGACAGCCAGCTCCTACTTTTATGCTAATTGCTAATCATCTGCTTTGTTCAGTATAATGCAGGAAGGATTGTGTTCATGTTGTGAGCCATGTAGCCATTTCAGTCCATGGAAGTGTTGCCCAGTAGCCCCCCCATGGGCAAATGGGGGAATACTGAATTCCTGGCTGTAAGTTTGTCGGCTTGTGAAAGCCAGAAGCCCATGGAAGAACAGAAGGAATCAACACAACCCAGGAATGGTGCAGCTTCAGGTGGCTGTGTCCTGGATGCTTTGGGCCATGAAAGTGCAGCTGTTTATCAGTTGCTCCCTTCATGTACTTGAAGTGCAGCAGGAAAAAGATATGTTCAGACTTCTTTGCAATATATTTTTTTCTCCGGCTACCAAACCTTTGTGAAAAGCAAGTGGTGAAACTGGCTGTACTGTGTGCAAAGGCCCTTCTACACTTTGAGACATCTGCAAATCTGTATGTAGAAACATGCATGTGTGTGTGTATGTAGTAGTTTCATACAATACAATTGGTTTATATCAGTGAAGTCCTGTTGGCTTGGTCTCCCAAGAACAGATCCTATGTTGTGAAGTCTCCAGGGTGATGGATAGCTCTGTACCAGCTGGTTTTTAAGAACCACCAGTTGGGTTGCCTAAAGGTTTTTTGGTCCCATTCTACTGTGGTTACCAGGACCTTCACATGATACATTTGCAGGAGAAAAGAAAGGGGTAAAAGGGCTTTGAGTTGATGAATACCTCAGGTAAGGCATAGCCTGTCTCACACACTCTTCCTTTTGGTCACCCAGGTTTATAACTCTTCCAAATGGTGTCCTCCAAATCGTGGATGTGCAAGAGAGTGATGCTGGGGCTTACCACTGTGTGGCAACCAACGCTGCCCGAAAACGCTACAGCAATGACGCAGTCCTCAGTGTTCTGAAAGGTAAGATGTAGGCAGGAGTGTGTTGGGCTGGGCACATCTGCCAGACAGCCATTGCCTGTGATGGCAAGCTGAGCTGAAATATCAATGACAATTTCTCCAGCTGGTGTGGCTCTGCACATGGCAGGCCTTGGTTTAAAAAAAACTTAGAGAAGGTGTTTTATTAAAGACTTCTCTTTACTCTTATGGGATAAGCAGGCTGAGTTGGGAGGTATTGCCACCTGGGAGTCACACTGGCCACTCTGCCCAGCCACGGGACTAGGCAGCCAACAGTAATAGTGGGGTTGTTCCTTTCTGTGCCCAGGGATTTTCTTTTGCAGGCAGATTGTAACAGCGGGTGCATTTTAACAGCCCTAGGCTCCTTTATGCTCTGGGCATGTTAGAAGGGGTCAGGCACCCTGTTTGCACCTTGGGCAGTGCAGCGTTGTTGTGATCTTATCTCCAGTGGCCTCGGATGGCAAGACAAGTGAAGGCTGGCACAGACAGAGGAAGATGCTTGCCCAAGCTAGCAAGAGAAACAGTTGGAGGCTGGAGTAGTTGACAGGGCTGTGTCTACTCCAGGTTGCCTTGCAGAGTCCAGAGGAGGTTAAGCACAGTGACATCTGAGTTGCGTTCTGTGTCCATGTTGCTGGCCCTTTGCTGAGCTGTTGGGTAGCTCCAGAGATCTTTTTGTGGTATTTGGGAACAGCCTCAGCTGGGATTTCTTCTGGAGACCAGACCACTGGAACAAGGCTTTAGGTGAGAGTTGTCCTTTGCCTCCCGATCTGGGCCTCAGTCTCTGAGTGCATTTTTCTTTGTTAACTAAGAGTGCAGCGGGCAAGTCTGGACAGGAGAACGTAGCTGAGAGCATAAGTGCAGTGGGGGTCTCCAGACTCCAGCATCCTTCCCAGCACACCTGGCTGCCTCCCCAGTATTGTATAATCCTTGTCCTGCAGGCGGACAAACTCGCCAGAGCTGGGAGTCTGGGTGAGCTATCCTTTCTCTTGGGACAGTGACCCCCTGCCACGTCTGTCTCCTATTCGTGCTGTCCCCAGCATATTTTGTAGGCAGCTTTAACCTTGAAAGCTCTGAAATCCTTCCGAGCCCCTTTTGTCTTTGTTTAGGATTGCGTTGCTTGGCATTCTGCTACCACTGTATTTTCACAGGGGTGGCTTTGCTGTTCATCCATCAGCAGGGAGTATAATTAACTGTGGAGCCTGCGAACACACCTCTGATCAATGGATTGTGTCGTGGAGGTAATCTGTGTGGAATCTGCAGAGAATTCGTGAGCGGTTGAATGCTCTGTGTCTAATCGCCAGCCCCTGCCAGATCCTCTGTGTGCTTAATGAAGCACGGAGGCGAGGGGAATGCTTGCTATGGGCAGTTCCACACTGTAGACACAACTCCCTTGTTGGGTCTGGTTTGCTATTGATAAGTAATATTGATCAAGGCGCAAAGGTGAATATGCTGTCCTTGGCATCATAACTCGTTCTGTGTAATTGTATCTTGTAACTCTGCAGTGTTTAATCTGCTTTGCAAACGGAGGCAATGGAAGAGGTTAAATGGGAAGCTTTCCTTCTGGAGCACCAGCCGGCCTGAGCAGATTTCTGCCTGGAGTTCTCACCCAAATCTCGCTTCTGCAGCACCACACCACCCGCTGGCTGCAAAAACAAATATGCGAGGTTGAGTTTTTCACCAGATTGAGCTGATAGTGATGAAAAACATGCCTGTTAAATCTCTGGGTTTTTTTATAATTGGGGAGAAGTATCTCTGAGACAGATGGGAAACTGCAGTGACCTGTACAGACTGTGAACTCCTCCATGAGTGACTGGCATGGTATTGATCCTTTTTTGTTTCAGCACTTCACCATCAGATGCCTGGACTGGCTTGGTACGTCTTTTCCTCCCAGTTCAGAAGCAGCTGATAATAGTTGGAGTAGCAGAAATCCTTTGCTCGCTGTAAAAAATAAAACCAAACTAAATCCAAACAAACAAAAAATTCCAGGGGGAAAACCAAACCAGAACAGTAGCGTGAAAGCTATTTAGTGTTGCTTGAGTTGCTTATTGAGTAGAAATTTCGAGGACCAAACTCCTATGTGTTTGCAGGCAGGAGCAACTAAACTACTTCTTCGCTCCCTGCCAGTGGCTAGTGAGTCATTTGTGCTGAGGTAAGATGAGAGTTCAGTCTTGCAGTCCCACTGCACTGCCAAGGCCTCTGGAAAAGGTTTGTGCAGTGGGACCTAGTGTCTCCTTTCCACCTGTGCCTGCAGCTGTGGTGTCCCGCTGACAGCACTAGGCAGTGCCGTGTGGTGATCACCGAGTCTGTGCACTCATGAACAGATTTTGGGGCTGTGCTGGTTATAATGCAAACACTTCCAGTTGCACTGGGTTGCCAGCCCTCAGGCCTGGGAACATCTCATGTTCATGCCTCTGCCCCTGCCAGACAGCACTGGATTTGAACTGGCTGTGCATAGCAAAAGAATCCGTTTCCCTATAGCTTTTCTGCCCAATTGTCCTTCCCCCCCCTCCCTGTTCCTGATACGATGGCTGGGAATTGTTCCATCTCCTTTATTAAAGGCCTTTTCCCAGTAGAGGCAGCAATTAGCATGACCCCTTTCTGTCATATTTGCATGGCCTAAAAACCCCCAAAGTGTCATTCCCCTTAGCGGTGTGACTTCCCCATCATGTGGGGAAGGCTGTATTGCATGTCGGTGGCCAAACACATACTGGCCTTACACAGGCAGGGCAGAGAGTGGCGGTGCACAGTGGTGCTGTAAAAGCTGCAGATGTTTCGGCTGTGCAGACTTCATGGTGCAAATTTGCAGACCTTCCCTGGGGAATTGGTGTTTTGAGCTGGAAAGGAAGAGAGAAGACGGGAGAGCGGGATACAGTCACACAGCTCTGAAACAGAGCCTGCTGTTGAAACAGGGATAACTTGGATTTTCCCCTTGGATCTCCACTGCTCCCCGGCAGACAGAGCGCCAAACACATCTGGCAGGTCCTGTCCCTTCACCCCTCACCTGGACAGATGATGAATGAACACTGTAGCCCTGCCGTGCTCTCTGCCAAAAAGGGCATTAGGAGCTGGCTGCAAGATGGTTTTCCCAGGCGCTCCGTCTGTGCGTGCTGCCTTTGCTTGGGGTTAGTTCTCAGCGGGGCCGTGTCTTGTTTCTTGTCGCTCCTTTTTCTGGAAGCAGGCTCTGGAACCCTACTCCAAACTCATGTGTAAAGGGTTAATTTCCTGCGTGTCCCGGTCGAGTTTCCGGGTCCTTGACATACATAAGGAAGCATTGCCATGCTTCATAAAGTGGCTTTCAAAGAAAAGTAGCAGGGAGGCTTAGGGAACGTGATGTTGTGTGGTCTCAGCAGGTCACATTGCCTGTCACTTTAGTTTTCCCCTCCATGTCATGCACATGCTTGCTCTTGGTGTGTTTTCTTGAGGATGGGGACTGCCTGTGTGTTTGCCCCATGACTGGTACAATGTGGCTTGCATACCCAGCATGGCACGAGTAACCATCAGAGGCTGTGCTTCTGCTAGCACAGTACGTTTTTGCAAGGACTTCATCCATTCCTGGTTTTAAGTGACACAAAGAGGGTGGCTCCCCCTCACTCCCATTGCATCTTCTCCATTGAATGGATACTGGGATCTCTCCATAGCTAACCCAAATTTCCCTTTCCTGCAGTTATCCTATTACTTCTAGTTACACAGTGTTGGGGGTCTTAAAAAAAAATTCTCTTTCCTCCTTGGTTTTTAATCCCTTTGAGTATGTATAAGCAGTGTGGTGTCCCCTGAGTGACCTAAAGATCTTAGCAATTTTAGAGTGTAATTGAGTTTTGGCTGGGCTGGGAGAAGTACAAGAGATTAAAACAAGACCATCTGTTTTGAGATCCTGACCCCACAGCTCCTTCCTGTAGTTTCAGTGTTTGTATCTTTTCACATTTATGAGATGGTCATTGCAGAAAAGTCAACAAAGTGTGGCCCTAGGAGCCAGAACTTTTGGGTTCCTCTCTGTGGTCAGGCTTCAGAGGAGACTGAGAGAATGAATTCCTTAATGCTTAATTTCTGCCTCTATGAATAGAGATAATGTAATGGTCTTGGAGTTGCCTTCTTAGAAGTGATGGGTCAGTCTGGAGAGTGGTTATGGGCATTTGGTGCAGGGGGTCTGTCTGCTCAGGTGAGCTGGGCATCGGGGTGCACTTGCAGAGGAAGACGCAGGTATGTACCTGATCGTGGGCGTGGGGTTTTTCTTCCTTGTGTCCTCTGCACCCTATTCCTGATCTTTGTGTGCAGAGTAGCCGTGACTGCTGTGACATGGGTAAAACCTTTGTTTCAGAGCAGGCTGCTAAGAATCAGAATGTGCAACAGCCTGCCCCCAACACTGACAAAACGTCTGTGCAGTGATGTTTGTGCGGTGGTCTCACAAGTGTGCTCCATGTGAGCCTCTGCCTGTGCTGCAGTAAATGCAGGAATGGGGAGAACAGATGAGAGCGGTGGGCGTAGGTACAGCAGAGCTGAGGTCTGGGCTGAGCATGGCACTGAAGCATCTTCCAGCAGATGAGCACGTCCCCTGTGAGTTGGGGTTTAGTACTGTGTTATTAGAGATGACACTGCAAGATTGCCGTTGGCAGAACATCATTTACGTTGACAGTTGTAGCAGCTTGCTGCAGCAGTGTCCCAGGAAATGTATTTTTCAGCCAAATATTTGTATGAAATATGATAACAGGGACAGAGCTCAGAGGCAGCTGAAACACCTTCACTTTTTTGTTCTTTCGGTGTTTGTATTGCAGTGGCTTGCAGGCAAGGGAGAGCCTGGCTCTCGGTGCCGGGACCTGGGTGATTCCTGCTCCAAAGGGCTATAGGAGAACACAGCTATTGAATGGGATGAGCTTTGGGGATGGAGGGGAAGGTGGTGATGAAGTGAGCAGCACTCACAGTTGGCCACCACCTCGCAGAAACAGACGTGCTGTTACCACAAGTGGATTTTCAGTCCATGCATGTGTGAATGACGTGCTGGATGCTGGGTTGGCGCTCAGCCTGAGCCCTGAAGACACGTGCTGTGCTCCCCTCGCAGCTTTGAACACAAGTACCGTGTGATCTAGGGACAGGGAAGTTTGGATTTGGGTCAGTGCTGCTCTGGTGTGACCTCCCAGACTGCCACCGGGCATTGATTGCGTTGTGTGTGCTGCCATTGATGGAGAAGGGCAGCGTTAACCAGAGGGGGGTGATGGTCCCACCTGGTCGAGGCGGGGGGTGTCTTCCTCCAGCAGGAACCCATGCAGCAGAGGAAGCAGGGCCCTGTGGTGTTCTGGGAGGTGAGCTGTGGGGGGAGAGCTATCCACAGCTGAGTCTGTGGGGACAGGAAACTGCTGAAGGCTGTGGTTCTGGGAGGCAAGACAAGACGGTCTTGGAAACACGTAGGGAGAGAAAACATGGGGTGGGATAAGGCAGCTGTATTTTTGCTGTGGGTTGTTGGCTTAATCAGCAAGTGTTGCCTCACCTCCGGAGAACTTTTCCCAGTTCCAGCCTGCAGTTGCTGCGTCCCTGTTCCTTGTGCCTCTTCAGCAGGGCACAAACCTCTGTCACTTTCCCCTCTCTTTTAGCATCCTGTTTTACTTTGCCCTCTGGTCTCTTGTTTACTAGCAGTTAAGCAGGGAACTGCTCTTGACTTGACATCCCAAAAGCTCAGCCATGAGGATTCTGTTTACATGTGTTTTGAGGCTCCGGTTTCCTGGGCAGCAGGTAACTGAAGCTGTTTGCATAATGCATCTCCTGGATTGTGTAAAATGCTCTTGATCCTCCTCTGTGGCAGAGGGTGCTAAGCAAGCCATGGTGAGCGTGGCAAGATCAAAGAGGAGATACACAGCATTTGTAGCTTAATAAACATATCTTTAAAGCTGGAAGTGACCTTTTGCCTAACAGGAGCTCTAAACTTTCACTCCACCTCCCTTTTACTGAGCCTTAGCAATGCTAGTGATTTCAAGCATGCATGGAACAGGATTGAGACCACAGATTTTGGGTGAAATTTGTGAAGGGCTGGTGCAGGCATGTGTCAGGCACCCACCCAAACACACAGCTCTCTTCTTGCCTGGAGTTCGTACAGGGCCAGCATGCATGACACCACTCACATCGCCGAGGGAAAGCTTCTCGTAGCTCAAGTGTCAGCAGCCTGTTCCTGGGAGCTGGAGGGGGAATTTCGGCTCAGCTGTCTGTGAAGTTTGGTGGGGCTATGACATGCCACGCTCCTGACAGCTCTAGCAGCCTGCGGTGACAGAGGGTTTGATACAAAATTCAGAGCCCTCACCTCCCATTAAGCAGAACAGCTAAGCCCAGGGTTGGCACTGAAGTGAGTGGCAAGAGAAGTGTCAAGGATAGTAAAGCAGGACAAGGGATGTACAGCTGGGAATAGGTGAGTGTTCCCAGGTCCTGAGGGGTAGCTGGTCTCTCCCACACGCTGTGTTGGCTGTGTGTGATGTTTGGAGCTGTCAGATACAGCCAGGCTCTTGTGTTACAGGCATCTCTGACTCCTGAAGACAGAGATGGCTGGATTCAGGGATGGTTTGCGGTCCTCCAGTGTTCTCCATGTGCATCTCTTATTAATCCAGATCTGCCGTGCTTTTGAGACTTCCTGAAATAAGAGCTGGTGTTTGGTAAGGCTTGGACTGAAGCAGGGTTTATAAGCAGTAGGCTCTATTCAGCTCTCCAAGAGTCTTTTGGTGGTGGTATAACCCTGTGGTGCATCAGCACATCTGTACTACAGGGATCACACCTGGCCTCTCCCAGAGGATATTGAACAGACTGTGCTTGCATGGTGAAGCTGGAAGGGAGCTAAGAATAGAGATCATAATTAGGTCAGCAGCTTGCAATGGGCTGTGGGACAGAAAGGTTGATGTGGTTGGTTCCTGATAGCACTTGTTAATTATTAATCATCTGTGTTACAGCAGTGCCTCAGTAGCTCTCTGAGGTCAAGGGCTAGCAGTGCCCTGCGGCACTTGAAGCATCCTAACAGCTGGAGTAAAGATGTTGCAAGTGTCCAGAGGCATAGCAAAGCTCCTGGTCCTGTTGCTTTAGACATGGGACAGACACATTGTGGAGGCTTGTCCCTGTCTCAAAGACCCACCAGTATCTGCAGGCCCAGGGGTGCTAAGGGGCAAGAATGGGACGAGTCGGCCCAGATCCAGGGTAGGGGGAATCAGGAACTGAGCCGTGCTGCTCTGAGCTCTTGTTGGGATATCTGGGATGCCAGGGATCGCTCCAGACACAGCTGGGAGTTTGCCTTCAGTAACTGAGAGGTGTTCTTGCCCAGCTCTGTTTCCAGTGCAGCTGAAGGGCAATGCCACATGGATTGTGGATGAGAGTGAGAAGCAGGAAAAAAGAAGGATGGGATAAGGAGGGGCAGGTGGTGTTGCCAAACACTGTGTCTTCAGGCACAGCCTTAGACAGATCGGGGCTCCCTGCAGCACTCAGCAAGTGTCCAGCCCAAGGGCTTTGAGAGAATCTGTAGATGTCACTAATGATCTTTCCCCATGGAAAGCCAGCTTTCCTTCCAGACTTTTCCTAGAAAAACAGATTTGCATTGTCCCGAGTTAATGCAGATGCATCCATCTGCTTTTGGTTCTTCCTTCCAAGTTGGCAATCTCCATTTGCCGCCAGACTGTGTTACTGTAGGCTCCCAGCATGTTGTGTGTTCGAAGCACGGCTTGTAGGAAGCATTTTGCGTACCTGGCATCAGGGAGACCATACTACAAGGTGGCTTCCCGTAATGTTTCTCTTTAAAGCTGTGTGTGACAGTAACGTGAACGGCCGCCTCAGGCAGATGGAATGGGGCAGAGCACAAACCCTTGGTTGCAAAGAAAGCAGGTTATGTCCTTCTGCACAGTCCAGGGCCTCCAGCCTATTGCTGCTCTGCTGTCACTAGATGAACGTGAATCGCAAACAGATCTGATGTTGCAAACAAATCTGAATTGCAAATAGGTCTGATGGATTAGGTGTTAGCCCCTTGGAAACGTCAGCCTCTGAGCACAAGGAGGAAGTTACTGGAGTGAAATGGCTCCAGTCACTGAGACAGTGAGGTGGCTGAGTAAGGAGGAGTTTCAGGGCTTGTGACCTGTGAGCCAGCAGGGTCTTCTATTGACCATGTCTCTGTCTCATTTCTGTGCAAGAGGTAACAGAGTATCTTTAGCTTTTTCTCTTGGCCAATCTCCTGCATCACCTTACGAGGTGATGTGCTAGCCTAGGAAAGTGGCGGAGCGAGCTGGTGTAATGATGGTTAAAGTGTGGGAATGTTCCCACTGAATCCCAGCAGCTGGCAAGCTTAGGTCCCCAGGGCAGTTTGGTGTTTACTGATTGCGGGGGCGGGGACGGGGGACAGGCATCTATATTTAAATCTCTCGTGCTGTGCCTTTTGCTAAGTGTCTTCAGGTGCTTTCTGGCTATTACTTTTGCACCTTCACTTCTGTGAATTGGCTGTGTTACAAACTGTGAGCAGATGGAGTCACAGAGGTGCTGAGAGATGTGCCCCCAGCAGCACAGTGAGTTAGTGGCAGAGACCAGGGGTTAGTGGCACCCTGGTCTTTCTTGCTTGTGTTTCTGGCAGCTGCTGGGGTATTGCCGGGGCTTGCAGTGCTTTAAGGGCTCAGCTTGAGTAGCATAAGCTGTCTGGGTCTTAGGGTTAGGGCAGGGAGACTGCTCTGCCATTCTCCAAATCGCTTCAGAGATACTGAAGTACCTCTGCTCCTTTCTTCACTTTTTGTTGGCCTGTTCTCTGATCTAGAGGCTTAACTCCTACTGTACGGAGTGACTTTCTTTTAAGGAGTTTGTTTGCACTAAGGTCTGTAAAACTGGGCCAAGAGTGGTTGAAGTCTTATTAATTGATAATTATTATCTAAAATGGTGACATTATCGATCATGGTCCTTCTAGTAGATCTCAGTGTCCCCTGTGCTCTAAGCTTGGGTTTCCTATTGCCTCTGCCTCATTCCAGCTCCTGGTCTGCTGCTTCTGCTTCCCAGAAACTCTATGACATATCTTCAGGCTTCTGAGGATTCAGATGTCTGGCCTGAGGTCTCCAACCCTTTGGCTGACTTGGGCTTGTGACAGAAAACCAGAAGAGCCCTAATTCTCGTAAGAAGCAGCAGCTTTCTTCGTGCAGTGGGGCTACAGGGCTGCATGACCGTGGCTGTCAACGTGGCACCTCCTGTTTATTTTGCCTGGCTCCTGCTCGGAGCACTGCAAATGCAGGCGCTTCCAAGCGCTCGCTGGGGAAGCGAGCAGGGATTCGTCGCGCAGTCTGGCTGGCTCCCGTCCCTTTTGGCGTGATGAAGAGCAGTTGCAAACGCATGTACGCAAACAGAGAGCCAATGTTGACAGCTTTACAGGAGGTGGAGTGGTGGGCAAACCACACTCCCGACTGCTTTGCAGCAGAGCTAAACGTACCTTGGTCATCTAAATCTCCATACCCTGAAGGATCAAGGGTTTGGGGGTGGCAGAAGAGCCCCCTAAAAATCCCAGACAATTCCTGGAAACGTGCCACTGCTCAGCTTTTTTCTGGGCTTCTGGTTACATATAGTTCAGGGTGTCAGCTTGTGGCTGAGCTAGTACATTAAAGTATTTAATTTCTGAGCTGATATCTGTCAGCTGTATAAAGAAGTTGAGGGGAATGAAAGAGGACTGCCTGATGGCCCCTCTGTCTGTCTGGACCGGGATCTTTGTGCTCCCCAGGCTTTCAGACACAGGACACAGGGCTGGGGAAAATGTTTAAAAAGCTGTTTCTCAAGCCCATTATGAAGCAGTTCCGAGAGCAGCTCCTCCTGTCACACTCGGTGTGTACTATGGTCCGTGGGGAGACCCCAGAAGCTGTGGCAGGTGCCAGTCTAGGGAGTGCATCTAGATAGTAAATGGATATTCTTCACCCAAACTCATTTCTCCCTCTCTCTCTCTCTGTCTACCTCCCCCAGCCCCCCACCCCCCAGTTCTTCATTTTGCATGTATATATATGCAGACATTAAAGGAGCAAGTTCTGTGCCTGCTACGAGAAGTGTAGATTGCATCATGTATTTTGGGATCTGTTTGCTTACATCTTTGTAGGGGATTTTGTGATAGCAATTTGAGATTCAAGTGCTCTATGTGGAGGTTTCTTAATAGCACTAAGAAAGTGTTTGAACTTCTGTTTTAATCATTTATGCATGTTTCTCTGTATGCTGCTTTAAAGATGACAAATGATGTGTAGCTTCTCTGCTGCAGCACTTAGTAAGTAGGAAGAGAGGCTCTGTCCCCATTCCAAAATGTGGAGGTAAATTCTCTCCTGTTCAGCTTTTCAATTAAATGTTTGCATTGACAAATGCATAACTGCTTACAAAATATTTTGAGGATGTGAGGTAAAAAGACAATACAAAACTGATTTACTGAGCTCATTTATATTACTGGGCACAAAAAAACCATGATGCCAATACAGTGTCACGTACGCAGTAAAAGCCAAGTTCCTTTTCAGCCTCCCTTCCTCGTATGCTGACGCAGGAACGCTGCAGCTGCCTGTAAAGGGAGGGGAAGGAGCATTTCTAATGGCAGAGGATATGGACCCTGGTACTGCCAGATTGTACCAGGAAAACTTTCGCAGTCCCAGTAACCAAGCATTGTCAGTGCTGGAGTTTCTGCTGAAGGCACGCATCTGAAAGTTTCTGTAAGGCTTGTGAACCAAAGCCTGACCCTCTGCAGAAGAAGAGTTTTCAAGGCTGAGAACCATCAGAGCAGTACCAAATGTTTGATGAATTGAGTCCGTAATCTTGTAACCAAAAGTCATCCCTCCTCAACTTCAGTGATGGAGGAAAACAGAACTTGGATCCAAACTGCCACAGGGACTGGTATAGCAAAAGTGGAAGAAAAACCTAAAAAAAGCAGGTAGTAATTTTTGGAAAGGTTGTGTGGTTGTGAGAGCTGTGTTTGGGGAGAAGGGGAAGCAGTGTTTGACTTGTGATGCTTTGGGGAGGCCTGAATTGTAGGATGTTGGAAGAGCAACACTCAGCATCTCTTGCCACTTCTGAAAAATTTCTGGTGCTGGTCCTCCTTGGCTGGTTTGCTTACCTGTTTTTAAAGCTATGCAGTGCTGTGTTCAGATGAGAACAGTTGCAGAAGAAGAAATGCTTGTTGCTAAGCATGCTCAGATTTGATACCTAACATTGTTTATATTGCCCCCAAAGCAGACATGCCGTAGTGTTAGGATTCAGTTAGTGTCCTGCCTAGAGATTTTACATGCCAGTTATCTCCTGTCCTGAATCTAGCCCAGAAGTAGAAATAAATTGTAGATAAATTTCCAGGAAAGTGTAAAGGGAGGAAGAAGGCAGGTGTGGAGGATATTTTCTCTTGTCCATGGTTGCTGTCAGCTTTCTCGCCGAACAGTCCAGGAGCTTTGTGAGTTGTCTTGAGAAAAGGGAGCGCTAGGGAGTGGGAGTAGGGCATGCTCTGCAAACACAGCGCCTGCATTTTTGAAGGTGTGTGCTTTGCGATGGGTAATTTGCTCCTTTATTGTCTGCAGAATAACAGCAGTGACAGCATTGACTTTCTCTAATGAACAGCTGCTCAGTGCTAGAATCTATTCCCGGAGGAGGCTCACAGGGATGAATAAGGTTTCATGCTCCTCCTCCGGAGAGGGTGAGAAAGTTCGCAGAACAGAAGATTGTTGCTTGATTGTTGGATATCTCCAAATCTTGAACTGCTGACAGCTGAGAGCTGAAAGTGTCACCATGCAAGTCATGTTTAACCTTCCAGCATTTTTGCCGAGGCAGGGTGTTTATGGAGTTGGGAGAGAGGTGTTAGTTCCCATCCAGGAAGTCATCCTCTTGTCACTGCAAGCAACCGTCACAAATTGGCTGAACAAAACCCATTTTCCTCCTGTTGCACTGCCTGAATTCTTCACTGGTGCTCTGCACTAACAAGAGCAGGGAGGTGGGAGAGGATAGCTGATGAATTACGGATGCTTTAGAGGCAGACCCAAGCTGTAAACTCTTGGAGTTTGAAATCACTCATGTATGTTATATCTCAGGCTATAACTTCAAATAAACATTTTGAGCTTTGTCCCAAGCAGCTCCCTGTGATGCCTCCCTTTATATCCCTGTTCACAGTTTCTCTTTGCTTTGAAACGATACAGATGGGATTTTTAGAGGTCAGGCAGCCAGTGTGCTGAGATCTGGCTGGCATGCTCACTTGCTGTCTCGATGTTCCCTGTGCTCCTCTCCCCACTTCCCTTTGGTTTCATGCTACATTTGATTGTAAGTGATTTGCTGTATTTTTTCTGTGCCTGCCCACCAGCTGGCCTTGGAGCCCAGTTCCAGACACTGAGAGAATGACTGTGAGAGCAATGGTACAGAGAAGTGGAGCACCTGAATTTGGTCTGACTTTTCTGTCTTATGACAGGGAAGTGGAAAAATGCATAAACTGAGAAGTCTGCTATAGTGAGTCATTCATAAACAGTAAAACCTGGGGTAATATTTTCATGTCAAGGCCAGGTTGGATATGGCTTTGAGCAACCTGGGCTAGTGGGAAGGTGTCCCTGCCTGTGGCAAGGGGGTTGGAACGAGGTGGTCTTTAAGGTCCCTTCTAACCCAAAGGATTCTATGATTTTGAAATATTTCTGCAGGTTATCAGTAAATCTTGTCTCTTGGTGTGTGATAGCACCCTTGCCATCTCCCTGTGCAAACACAAGCATGTGCATGGGTTGAACTGTGCAGGAAAAGAGCTGCCTTCTCTAACTCTCTCAGTGCCCAGACGATTTCTCTCAGTCCTAGTGCACTACTCCAGCTCATTCCAGAGCTGCATTTGGCACCCCGCAGTGGTGGGTTTTTTTCAGTAAAAGAGGGTAACATTGATCTGTCTGATTCAGAAGGGCAAAAAGTCCACAAAGGCCATTCACTGACAGTGAGTTTTGATATGAATCCATGTGTTGTACCTTGGGCTGTACAAAGCTTTTGCCTAGAGCAGCTTTGCTACTTGGAGAGACAAAACAAAGTTAGGGGGGAAGAAATCTCAAAGCCCAAGTTTTAAATAGCAGCACTGTGAAAGCTTTTAATACCACAGAAAGGACAGGATGGCACAGGTGCTTTCAGTGACCTGTTTTGTTCAGGCAGTGAAAGATGTCTTGGAAACTGCAGCTCTTTTTTCCTTTGGTTCTAACAATATTCCCTCTTTACCTGAAATTGTCTTAATGGCAGTGGAGACAAAAAACTAACGTTGGTTTTACTTTTTGATATTTGTTGGATACCTCTGTGTGGAGGTTTTCCTTGTTAGCTTAGTACTGTTCTTGGGAACTCTTCAAACCAAACGAAACCCAGTTTGTAGCCGTTAACCTGTGATCCATCCTGTCCAACCAGCCTATTGAGATAGCAAGTGAAAAATGTACTCTAAAGGTGGCTCAGTTCAAAGAAGAGCTTGGCTGGTGGACTTGCTCTGAGAGACCCACAGTGAAATACAAAGCTGGAGAGAAAGGCATTTGTGTGTGCAAGCAGTGGATGGGGCATTCATCCATGCACACACCCAGGAATGTACTGGGAAAGCAAGCAGAACTGTTTGTTTTTGTCATATAATTTCAATAATAATCAGCAACAAACAGATGTGGGGTCTGGGCTAATATCTTTTCCCGGTAGTTTTTCAAGACTGAAACCAGAGTTTTGGCCGAGGGGGAAGGAAGCAGAAATGGATGCTTGAGGTACGGATCCCTGAGGCTGTTACTGCTCTTGGTTGTTAGAGAGACCTTGAGTTTGACTGTCAGGAAGCCCTGATATCAGCTGTCTTGCTGCCTTCCGCACAGTAAGCATGGAGCTGATTAGTAGCTAGTCGTCAGCCTTTTGGGTCGCCAGGCCTGGCTTCTGCTGGCTTGTTGCCTGGCCATCAGTGAGCTCTTTGCTCTTTCCCCTCCAGACCATCCAGGGTGCAGGACCAGCCATGCCAGAGGGAAAGGCAGCACGTGGTGCTGCTGTGGGACTGTTCAGGGTGATGGGGGTGAAGCATTTCGTTGGTCCTTCCCCAGCCAGGAAAAATGTAAGGCCCCAAGGAAAGGTGAAGCTGTAGGCTGCGCCTTTGCAGCAGTGCTTCACCGTGGCTCTGCTAAACCAGGAGGTTGCAGATCTGGGCTGATGGCTCCTGGGGCTGCTTCAGAGCGAGGGTTTGTGCAGCTTGTAAAATCCCTCTCCTAGTGACTGACAGCACTACAAGGCAGCTGTCAAGGGATAGAGTGATATGGGACAAGTGCCTTCACATGAAGCTTCTATAACCTGTCAGGTGCCTTTGCCAGCTAGCACCTGGGGCCATGCACCTGAACGCAGCAGACGAGTGTTTAAGTCAGGCTTGAGGAGCTTTTTCTCTTCCTCTGCCCTAAGCTTGGTAGAGAAAGCTGCTTGGAAATCTGGCAGGGAATATATTGCCATCTGGCTGGTGTTATTTTTTTACTCTAGATTTATTTTTTTCCCCCAGCACTGCAGAGAAGGACAGCTTTATGCACACAGACATGTTTCAGCTGTGTGCTGCCCAGCAGGTATGCCAATGTCAGGTAAAGCTCACTCTCGAGTTGGCTGGCAGTCTGTCCTTGTATACTCTTGCTCCCGGAACCCGGGGTGTAGGCTGCTGCCCTGTTCGTTTTCATCAAAAGCTGCCGTGGCCTCGCAATGGGTCACAGGTCCCCAGAGTATGTGGATGAGGCTCCTGCGCAGGGTGAGCCGGGCCTGAGCCTGTGGTCTGTGGAGATGTGTGACCATGTCCAGCCGTGCTGCCAGCCCCCCAGCAGAGAGCCACTCCTCACCTGGCTCCTTTGCACCTCTTTCCCCAGGTCACTCTTTAAACCAACCTCATCACAACTTGTTGAGTTCTCCACTGTCTTCCCAGCACTGTGGCCTCCCCTGTAATGGCTGCTATAAAAGCCTTTCCCTTTGCTTCTGGTGTTTTCTTACGTGTTTCATTCCAAATCCTGGCTGGAAAGCTCCTTCTCCTTGTTCTTTCTCTGATGTTGCCTTATCCCTCTCTACGGTATGGGGTAGAGAAAGGATAGAGGCCTGGCATTAGCAATGTGCTGAGCAGCCTCGCTCATCCAGCCAGGTCTCGATGGAGTCCCGGCAGTCAGTTGTTTTGCAGGACTAATGATTACTTGTGGGTTTTAGTGCTTTGTTGAACTGGAGCTGGAGTTAAAAGAAGGCTGCCGTTCCAAAGAGCCTTGCGTTTTCGCTGATCCTTCAGCTTACATGCCTGTTGTGGAAGCTCTCATGGCAGTTTTTGCATTAAGCCCATTTTCTATCTCAGTAGTTCTCAAGCCCAGCCTTGGCACCACGGTCAAGAGTGGCCAGGGCTTTGATCTGCTTGTCAGTAAGGCCTCTGAATCTGTAGTCTGATGTAGTTTCTTCTTGTCCCTGTTCTGTCCCCTGAGTTGTCCTGCTGTGGCTGGCCGTGATGGCTGTGAGGCTGAAAACATCTGTGGGCATGAATGATATGAACAGCTACTGCACGTGAGTGTAGCAAAGCCCTGGCCAGCCCACACCGTGCTGTAGGCACAAAAGGGGATTGTATGTGCCTGTACACACCAGGCCCTCGGTGTAGTGTGCTTGTCCCACTGGAAGGAGGATAACTGGCTTGGCTTTTCCTTCATCCCCCATGGCAACTCTTACTGCTGGTGGTTGCCCAGGGCTGGGGTCGCTGTTCAGCGTGGTCCAGCCTTTGCCCCAGGTAGGGGACGGCGGGTGCTCCTTGGTCTCTGCTTCCATCTGCTGGACAAGCTCTGGCTCCTGCTCTCTCCCATTTCCCTCGGTGCCTCAGGGGTTTTGCTGGCTCCTTTTAAATGTGCTCACATAATACTACAGATAGAAATCCCTTTCAAGCGTGTATGGACGGCAAGAAAAATTTAGTGTTGAACCAACTCTCTTTGACAAGGCTACTGTGCTAGAGTAAAAGGCAACGAGCCTGGAGATGGGCTGAGCGCAGGACGTTGTAGCTCTCCTGCCACGCAGGCCCGCTTGTATGCTGAGGCCAAAGCTTCTCTGGTTTATATATGGAAGAAAGTCAAGTGTGAATGGGTGTTGTTTGGATGCCACATGAACACGGCCAGTGTCGGTTAGGCAGGAGGTCCAGCCATTGCAGTGCCATCTCCAAAACTGACCACAGCAGATGCTGGAGGGAAGCACGTCAAAAAACTGGGTAGGGAAGACATGGTCCTTTCCTTGCACATCTCCCTGAGCATCTGACAGTCAGGGATGTGGGAACATCTCGAGCTGGGGGGCTGCAGTGAGACCTTTGTATTTAATAGTCCCAGTAAAAGTGTCCTTCATAAGCTTGTCTGAACCGCTTGGTTTCTGAACTCTGCAGCATCTTGAGACAGGGAGTTTGTACTTTGTGCAAAAAGGTCCTGCTTTTATTTGTTTGAGACCTGCTGACAACAACTTTCTCTGCTAGATCATGGGAGCACCTGCAGCAGGCCTAAGAATTACTTGTACTACGTGACTCCTCTGCAGTTATTTCTCCCTTCATGAGGACAACAACAGAAGTGTCCCTCAAAGTCGGACATATTTGAGAGAGCTGGACGAACAGTGTTGCTGCTGTTGAGGGTCATGAACAGTCTGGTCTGCTCAAGAGCGCTCCAGTTGTTTTCATCTGACAACAGAGATTTGGCTGCTGCAAAGGCATTTCCTTAACCTTTCCTTAACCTCTGCTCAGCAGTGGGCAGACATAGGCAGAAGGTTCATTTCAAGCAAAAAATCCCCATCCCGTTCTCAAGATGTGCAAAGCAGCCTATAGATCTTCCTGTAAACGTTGTTTGATTTACATGTTGACTGATCACCCGTGCGCATACAAGCTAAAGAGTGTTCTCTACTCCAAATTTTAATGACTAATTTAGTCTTTGTGCCTAGATGCAGAGGTTTGACTTCTCTTTGTTGCAGTTTACAGTACGGTGTCTGGATGTTACAGTTTCTTTAACCAAGTTACTAGATTCCTTCTGAGCTGTTACAGTGCCTTGGTAAAGGGTATGTTGTATTGCTGTTGCTTTGTTTGAGGATAGCAGTGCCTTGTTTCAACTAATTAATAAAAATCCATTTAGCCACAGTCAATGAAGATGCTGGGCTGAAAATATTTATTTTCCATGCTGATACTAATTTTTACTAGGGCCAGGATGATTAATATGAAGGGCACCCCTTGGTTCATTTCTTTAGCAAAATTACTGGTGTCATGTAAAAGCAAGACCTGCTCTTCTCCTCCAGCTGGGCACAAGCCATTCATTACCACATGTGAGACTTACCTGGGGAAGCACAGCCGGGGTGTCTGGGCACTATGTTCTGTGTTTTTCCTAGGGAATTTGCAACTTAGAAGGACAGACTTCTCTTTTTATGTTTGACGTTAGGTTCCCAGTCAGCAGGAGGAGATGTCACCATCGTTGCTGCTCCGGAGAACACCACAGTGGTGGCTGGGGAGAGTGTGGTGATGGAGTGCATGGCGGCTGCTGATCCCACGCCTTTTGTCTCCTGGATACGACAGGGTGAGCATAAGGAACAGAATTAAGTTTTTGTTGTGAAGAGGAACCTGTGGATACTTTAAAAATCTTTTAAAAAGTGGACAAATGTGTGGGACAGGAAGGGTCCTTGTTACATTGGTACCTAATGACACAAGTGGTGTTACAGTGTAGTGTGTCCTTGCTAAACTGGAATTACTAATTAAATTTAGAAAGGTACAAAGCACACAGTTCACTTTATAGTTGTTTGACCTGTGAAATATATGAAAATCTAGTGCCTGGATGCCTTTTGGTTTAAATTAATCATACTCATTATATGAGCTTGAGCGCAGTGAAGGTCGTGAGATGGGATCAGGTCTGTGCCACTCCTCCAGGGACTCAGAGGTTAGTGGGGATTCTGTAAGATCTGCCATTGCATTGCAGATCTAACTTTTATTATCTTGCAGGATTATAAAACATTTTAAGATCTGTTAATCCTTGGAGTGGCTGGACGTGTTGCTGGGAGGTTTTTATTCAAAAATGTTACTGTGGTCAGGATGGTAATGGAAGGATTGAGAAAATGCTTAGGTCTTGTCAGAGGTGTACAAATGAGCCAGACTGGCATACATTACCCATGGCTGGTAGCCTAAGTCACGCACAGGACGCTAGTGTCATTTCACTGAGTGTCACGTCCATCAGATGTGTATCAGAGGCTCTGACTGAAGACGTTTTCAGCTCAGGAATCTTGTTTTCTCGCAGAAAAGGCTCTTAGTAATTTTCATAAATCCAGGTCATGATTTAAGACTCCTCTCCTAGTAACCATTTATTGTGGTTGGTCTTCAGCCCAGACTTGTCCACAGGCAGTGATTTTAGTGTATATAAAATATTTCCTCTTCTCCACAAAAAAGGAGCAAAAAAATCTCAGAGGATACAACTTCGCAAATTCAATCAACAAGGATTAAATGTTCTGGCAGAGATGTTTCTTGTTTATCCTGTGCATTTGAAAATTAGAAATACTTAGCTTTCCTATGCTATATCACTTATTCATTGCTTTACTGAGAGCTACTGATGCTCATAGTAGAGTAGATATTATTCATTATCACTATGAAAATTTTGTGAAGGGGGGAAAGGTGGGTGAAACTGTTCCTTGCATGCTTTATTTTAAAACGTTTGCTTGCTCCCTTTCCGCCTCCCAGTGTGGACTCTTCAATTAGAAAAGATGGATTAACAGTGCTAGCAACTCTGTGTTATACAAGCATGTTTCTTTCCAGGACTTCGTTAAGGGGTTACTGGATGATTAGTCATGTAGGTAACACTGAAGATTGTACCTCTAGGTTGCCAGTTTGGCTTTTGCCAGCCTTGGTGGTGTCAGCTAATTGCTACCATCTGGAGTCAGATTTTCAAAGTGCTCCAGTGCAAATGGGTTGCACAGATCTCCTCCTTCTCTGAGTGTGCAGCCACTGAACTGTGAGACCATCTGAAGACCCCCCAAAATGGGGGGGCAGAGGATGGGATCTCGGTGCATTCCCTGCTGATGGTGCTAAGTAGGTGCAGCTGCTCACAGTGGAGGTGGAGAGTTTGCTTCTGTCTCAGAATACAGGCTCAGCTGAATCTGCGAGAGGTAAGGGCCAGGCCAGTGCTGAGTTTTTGCTGTCTGAAAGATGTCTGTGCTTCTGCAGGTGGGGAGGCACAAAGGCGGGTGTTGCACAGGTACTGCACAAATTGGCTGGCTCTCCCAATCTGCTAACTTGTGCCAGAGCTGGCCATGGGTTCCTGACCTCCCATCCAAGCCTTTCCTTGGCCAGACTGTGCTTGCCCATACTCTGTCCCCAGGTCTTGGCTTTGCTCCCCCATAGTCATTCAGAGGTACCAACACTGGGATCCCCATATTTCTCACATCCGAGCAGTGCTGAGAATAAGCAGTGCCCAGCACCACCCTGCCTTGTCTGTGACATGCTGGGGAGCCTAGAGCTATTTGAAGTTGTTAGAAGGATGGCTCAGCTTCTGGCCAGGGAGCTGGAGCCACCATTTTCTCCTTCCCTACTCAGCAGTGTGCTGAGCATCTAGCGAGGAGAATGGGGAGAGGGCAGCTCACAGCCTGTGTCTCTGACCCGAGCACCAGAGCCCCAGGGAGAACCAGGTGTCTTCCTGACAACTTACAGATCTGGAGCCAAGCTGGGGGCAAGCGATGAATCAGGAAGTGCAGGAAATTTGGGTTCAGGTTCAGGACCCAGAGGAGGGAAGAACCAGAACCCCGGAGCTGTTAGTGATTCAGCGCTCTTGCTGACATTTGCATTAAGAAGTGAGGGGAGGAGGCATGTGTGTTCATGCGTGAGGGTCAGCAGGCAGATCCAACATCTTTTCCAAAGTGTGTGTTAGCATAGCTTTCCCTTGAATGTGTTATTCCTAGGGGGTCTCACTGCAGGCACACCCTAGGCATCAGAGACTCATTTTGATCCAAACCAGAATTTTTTCAGTTATTACGGGCTAAACTAAATCTTGGACCAATTTTGGCTTGGGCTGGCTGATGCTCGGTCAAGCACTGAGGAGTTTCCCAGCAGGAATCCTCCTCTGGGCTGGAGTTTGGGATTTGGGGGTCTCTCCACTCCCCAGCTGTGATCCTGGCGCTAGTAGACACGTTCTTTACAAGCCCTCGTAAAGGGCAGCCTGGGGCTCCTTCCAACATTTGTGCACATTTCTTCCTGCAGATGGAAAGCCCGTTTCCACAGATGTGATTGTGCTGGGCCGGACAAATCTCCTCATTCCTTCCAGCCAGTCCCATCACTCAGGGGTGTACGTCTGCCGCGCCAACAAACCCCAAACCAGGCAGTTCGTTACAGCCGCAGCTGAGCTCCGGGTCCTTGGTGAGTAGAGAGCAGGGTAAATGCTCCAGGTAGAAATGCTGACCGAGTAGCTGGCATTACGTGGACCAGCACCCAGGAGATCCCCATGCAGTTGTGTTTGTAGCCCGTGCTGGATAAGATGGGAACCAGGTTAGAGCCAGGAGGGTGGGGACAGCTCTCAGTGGGAGTGTCACCTCTTTAATTTGGGTTTTACTTCCTTGTATTTACTGAACTGTTTTATGCCTTATTCTTGTTCTCCAGGGTTCCCCCATGGATATCTGTATCAGCAATTAAATTTCAGTATCATTGAAGCCAGCAGGGAGAACAGCCTAGGATCAGGGAACACAGCACATGATTGATACAGAATTTATTTTTGCTTTTGGACAGAGTCTAAATTAAGCCTCTAGAGTCTGCCTGGCAAATCCTATCTTGAAGGCAAAGCTGCTACTGAATAAAACATAGCACCGAGTGGGGAGGAGAAGGGATTTGCTTTGCTATCTTTTTCTCCTCCTTCCTGCATTAATTTGTCCTCTCTCCTCACAGCTACACCCAGCATCTCCCAGGCTCCTGAAACCATCTCACGCACTCGAGCCAGCACAGCCCGTTTTGTCTGCAAGGCAGAGGGCGAGCCAGCTCCAACCATTCACTGGCTGAAGAACGGCAAGGCCATCCTTTCCAACGGGCGGGTGAAAGTGCAGAGCAGCGGGAGCCTCGTGGTCAATCAGATCGGGTTGGAGGATGCTGGCTACTATCAGTGCGTGGCTGAGAACAGCTTGGGCATGGCTTGTGCCACTGCCAAGCTCTCTGTGATCGTGCGGGAGGGTTTGCCCAGCGCTCCCAAGAAAGTGTCAGCTGTGTCCCTCTCCAGCACCACAGTCCTTGTGTCCTGGGAGCGGCCAGAATACAACAGCGAGCAGATCATTGGCTTCTCGTTACATTACCAGCGGGCTGTGGGTAGGTGTTACCTGCCTGTGTTGCAGGCGCAAGACACAAGGCACAAGTTGACTTTCTTTCCCAGCGAGTGAGAAGTGTGAGGCAATCCCAATTAGTTTAGCCATTTTCATTGCAGGTAAAAGAATTTTCTCTCAGGACTCAGCATGAGGCTGTGACAGTGCCTGCGGATTAGCTGACATATACTGACTTCTTGACCAGCAGTAGAGAGTCCATGGAGCTGAGTTGTCTGGATTCTAGTGGGACCAGGCACTTCTGGAAATTTATTTCTGTTCTTTACTTTTTCCTCCAACACACTGATTCTATACGCAAAGGGTGTGATTATTAGTGGAGATATTAAACAGCTACATTGTGTGCAGGGGTGATCACTAAATTATTCACAGCCAGAATCTGAAGCGAGTCACTTTGCTCTCTTGGGGTCTCTCTTCCCAAACAGCCAGCAAGCCAGTACTCTTGCTAAATTGTTGCCAGAGCTCCTCTGAAAATTAAGCTGGTAACTGCAGCTGCCTTAGCATCGATTAAGGAGCTTGAGTCGAAGTAGATAGGCTAGCAGTAAGGCATGGAATGTTTCTGCCCAAAGAATTCACATAAGAGATGGGTTTTGTTCAGGTGCTGGGGGAACTGGAGAAGACATGGTGATTTTTAAGATGGATTTACATCGTGAACCTTGGGAGTTAACTGTTGGTTTTTTTGAAGAGTGTCTTGGCAGTTCACTGACCAGCTGATCAGTGTTCCCTTGGCTCTAGGAACAGATAACGTGGAATACCAGTTTGCTGTCAATAATGATACCACTGAGCTGCAAGTGAAGGACCTAGAGCCCAATACCAACTACGTCTTCTATGTAGTCGCATATTCTCAGCTCGGAGCCAGCCGGACATCCTCTTCCATCATTGTTCAGACCCTGGAGGACGGTGCGTTGAATTAGATGGGTGCTGGTGCCTAAAATATATTGTTGGTCTGTTTCTTAGTAAGCATTGAATGTGCTATGGAGAGTAGTATCATCTCCTAGAAACCTAAACCTGCTTGCTGCTTCTACGGCAAAGAGCTTTCTACAGAAGCTCTTTTACAAAAAAATACAAACAGCAAACCAACCAAAACCAAAGCACCCTGGTCCGATCATCAGCTTGGGTGATGAAGAGCATGAAAATAACCTAGCTGACACTGGGGCTCATGAGAATCCTGTGAGAACTGCAGTCAGGTCTTCTGGACTTTCACCTAGCTAATGTGATATTGCTCCAAACTTGACCCTGGGCCAGACTTGATTTCGACTCAGAAGACAGACATCTATTACAATTTGTAGGGGTGGGAGCCACCATGAGGTTGGATCCTTTGAGAGGCAGTAGTTTGTGTTGATTTTACCATTTATCACATAGCATTTTGCAAGCGGTAAAGGCAGAGTGCCAGAAGGACAGCTGCCCAACAGGGGAGGACATGTACAGCTTTCAACAGACTGCAGGACAGAGGCAAGAAGCAATGGTTTTGGCAGGCTTCATGCAAGCCCCTGCTATGCTGCGGGGTGCCTTATGTGCTTTTAATACTCCTGACAGTGAACTGTGTGGTCCCACATGTATGTGTCTGAAGCCTGAAAAGCAGAGTTGAAAGCCTGAATGCTGCCTGCAGTACAGAGCTGTGATTCTCGAGGGAGTGGGGATTCCCAGACTGAAGTCTGGATCTGCGAACCATTTCCTTTAGTGTCTCCTTCGTGCTCCACAGTACAGCATAGGCTGATTTGCTGGTCCGTGCTAACCTGCCCAGTTTGCAGCGGGCACAGGGTCCCTAGGGAGCCGGGGGGGGGGGCAGCAGGCTCTGACCAGCTTACTGAAGGTCAGCGGCCCTCCATCTCCCCTCCCCAGACACTCCGTCAATGCTCTGAGCTGCTGGAGAGCTGTGGGGTATTAGTTTCCCCTGGGACAGACAGCCCGTCACCGGTGGCAGTGGCAGGTCCAAACCAGGTAGTGGCCTCCAGCCAACTGAGGGAGCTTACAGGGATATGCTGAGGTCTTTCCCCAGTCTTTGCTGACTTCTTGTTTCTTCTACCCAGTCCCTAGTGCTGCCCCTCAGCTGTCCCTGTCGAGCATGACTCCTGGTGACATCCGTGTGACGTGGCTGCCTCTTCCTCCAGAGCTGAGTAACGGCAAGATAACAAAATACAAGATCGACTACTGCACCCTCAAGGAAGGTGAGGGAAGCACCACTGCGGGGGCGTAGGGTGGTGTCTTCTGCTCCACCAGTGTTAACAGCATGTCATGTTGAGGGGAGGAGGTGCAAGACTGAAAACAGAGGGACAGCTTTTCATCCAAGAGAGAACAGCCCTCTCTTAGCCTGTCTCTGCTGGTGGCAGTCACAGCAGTGCTGGTGCTGTGCTACTTCACACTACTTCGAGGTGCCTTTTTCTGTGATTGTGGAGGAGCCTGTGTCCCCAGGGGAATGACCTGATGCTTGCATTTACATGCTGCCCCGTGAACGTCTGTATGAGCAAGCCTGTAGTGCCATCTGCACTGTGTGTTTTGAGGGAAGAGCTTTTTGTGGGCTGGGGAAGAAGGGCAAATGCATTTTGTTCCTTTAAAATGGAATCTAACCAAAGTGATCCTTGTGGGGAAAAAAACAAGTATCCTGACCAGGCTGTGTTGCTCTGTTGCTGAGTTTTGTCCAGTTTTATTTATATATAAATAAATATTATTTATTATTATCAATACACTCTAAGAAGCCTTCAGCAGGGATGGTAACGTTTACCTGTGCTGAATGTGGCTGTTCCAATTCCACGTGTGCTTGCTTTGCAAATCCTTCTGGGTATTTGCTCTTAAAACTGTCAAAGCTCTGTGGCTTCTCACTTTCCAGGGTCATGATTCTTACTAAGAGAAGGATGGGGGGTGTGATGAAGTGCTGGACATGTTCACATGTGTTTGATCTGGATTAGTAGTCTACACCGTGACTCCTGGCTCTTGTTCTTCTGCCCTGAGCCTGCATGTGTCTCTGTGGCAGTGTAAAACCTTGGAAATGTTTGCAGTCCAGGGGTCACACTTGGTAATACACTGTTACGTAGCAGGGACAGCACTCCCGGCTGGGTTTACACCTGATGAAGCTGAAAAGCAAGGTCTCTGCATTCACCAAACAGGCAATATGAATCTTCAGCAAGACCAGTTAGTTGTTACAGTGAAAATCCCAGGCCATTCTCAGTTTAAATTTCTTGGTATCTCCCTTATGAACTTGGGTGGGCTGAAGAGGGGGCGATAAAATCTCAATCTGCTGTGGACGAAGGTGTGAATTTTGCAGAAAGCAGGGCTGCTGGGCAGTTCTGGTTCAAGCCAAGGTAAGGATTTAAATACAGCCGTGAGAAGCACTGAAACGTACCATCAGCTGCCATCGTCCATGCTCATGTTCTGCTATCACGTCAGCAGCAGCAAGGTGACAACTACTCTCCAGGCAGACTCAGTGGGGCTGAAGGCAACCTGCAGTTTGAATGTGATGTCAATCAGGATATCAGCTTTGCCCAGTCTTTAGTTATAAATTTTCCTGGTGGCAAAGCCAAGCCAGCCGAGGGTGTGCAGACCACGTGGGGGTATCTGGGCTTTGTGGCTTGTGGCTGCTCAGCTGTGTTTCCTTTGGACTGGGAAAACCATGTTCTCAGTGGTGTCACCTTTTTCAGCAGATCAGGTTACCTCCATTGAAGTGGGTGGAAATGAGACACAAATCACTCTCTACTCGCTCCATCCCAACAAAGTATACAAAGTCCGCATCGCAGCCAGCACCAGTGTGGGCTATGGGGCTCCTTCTGAGTGGACCCAGCATCGGACTCCTGACAGAGACAACCAGACGCATGGTAGGAAGCTGGGTAATGCCTGGGATTTGGGGCAGGGTTTGCAGGACATTGGGGAAGTTGAGGCATGATTGGAGATACTTGCTTTCTTTAGGAAATTATAACCATTAGTTTTGGTTAAGCCAAAGTACCCACCTTTATCTTCCTGTTCAGCAGCCCCTTTACGCCTTGCCGCTTGCTTGGGTAGTGGGTCTTTCCTCCCTCCACATGCAGCTGTGAAAATTCTTAAAGAAAGAAAGAAACAAACAAAAATCCCAAACCTCGAGTTACAATATTTAGGAGCAGATAGGCAATTCTGCCAAACAAAGCTGAGCCCAGGGCTCTAGCAGTGGTTAAAGACAGTGGTATCTCAGAATACATTGAAAAACTTCCATAGTGGCTTTGTGACATTCTTTTCTTCCTGTATCACCCACCTGGTAAAGTCAACAGTAGAGCATAATGTACCACTCTCCACTGTTAAGACTGTGGAGACATCCCACTCGCAGGACAGCGTTCCCTCACACCCCTCCCTCACTACCAAGGACAGGGTGGATTCAGTAGAGCAGGGAAGTGGAGACAAGTGGCTGAAATTTTTCTCTTGTCTTGTTCTTCTTCTAGTTCCATTTGCCCCGACAGAATTAAAAGTCCGAGCGAAGATGGAGTCTCTCCTAATAACGTGGCAGCCCCCAGCCAACCATGCCCAGATATCAGGCTACAAGCTTTACTACCGAGAAGTGGGCCCAGAGGAGTCCAGCGATGAAAGCCCTTTGGATGGTGCGGAAGATGAGAGCTGGGACGTAGGACCCATAAAACTAAAGAAGAAAGTGAAGCAGTACGAGCTGACTCGACTAGGTTAGCTGGTTACAACTTTTTAGCAGTTGGTGTAGAAACCCAGGGTCTATCTCTTGTTTTTTGTAGCAGTCCTGGGATGCTTCCAAGAGGCTCAGTTATCTGCTTGGCTGCAGATGCATAGGACCAGGACCACGTGAGCTTTTTCAAGAGTACCCAGAATCATTTCTGGAGTAGAGCTCTTGGGGCTTGTTCTAAGCAGAGTTTAAAACAGAAATTTCTGATGCCAGTGTAACAGGGATTGCATGTTTAGCCAGGGGCTACTAATATACTTAGTGTACGCTAATAAGTGGTTCTGAATTGGTTAGTGGTTTTTATTGTGTCAGTATAAAGAGTGCCTAGATTAAGGTCTCCAGTCAGGACAATGATCTCTTCTTCCCTGTGTATTTCTAAGCAGCTCCATAATTGCATGCTATTTGAAATCTCTCTGTATTAGAATGCAGACATGGGTTAATTCACAGCATGCTGATTTCGGGTCAGTGTACTCCTCCGCCTCCCCCTAAGGGGAAAGGGATAGAAGAGTGAGTGTCCACGGCTGGAGAACAGCTCAGCATCACAGTCAGATCTGCCTGCCTGGCTAACTGTGCTTAGTGTTTCCCATAAGGAGTTCTGTTTCTAACATCTGATCACACTCATTAGTTGATTTGCCTGTTGATGCAGGATGGAGAGAGAAAAGAGAGTCATGGCAGATGCATCCTTGAAACAGGATTCTGCTTCTTAGAGCTGTTCCATCGCCCACTTCATGCTTCATCCCTGTTACTGCCCAGTGAGCTGAGACTGCAGGGAGAGTGTTTCTCGTGCTGGTTCATCTTACACGTCTAGCATATATATTATGCATGGTATAAAGGTCAGGCTGCAGCACCTGGAAAGACAGTTTATGTCATCACTGAGTAGGTTTCCAGCTATGCTGCAGCCATCCTGCCACTGAGAGGGTGTTAACAGTTATGAGTTTCTCTGAAGAATTTAGGTCTGTAATTATTGCACTGAGGAAACCACATGTGAACATCATCATGCGCTGCTCTAACCACTGGCAAGTCAGTTAGCAGAGGGGCTCAGGAGTGGGCTGAATTGGTTCCAAATGCTCTGGCACGATGATGCTGAGAAGGCTGCTTGTTCTTCTGTAATTGCTTCCTTAAATTTGGGCAATCATCAAGCCCTAATGGTTTCCTTATGATTTGGTGGTTGTGTATCGCCCATCATCGTGTCAGGAAGAGAGTCTCGGGTTTCTTCCAGCCGTGGATGTTCTCTTTTCTCCCCCCTGTGCTGTTGAATGTTGTGCTCTTGCACGCGTACAGTAAAGGAAGGGGTCAGGAATCCAGCTGTGCTGAGAAAGGCAGGGGGGTCTGGACATGAAACAAGGAGGAGGAGTGGCTGGTGTTTAGAAGGGTTTACTTTTATGGCAGGGAGCTGCCCTGCACCAGTGCTTACATCTGCATGAGGGGTCTTGCAGGCGGAGTGGGTAGCAGTCTCAGAAAAGGTTAGCGGCCCTGATGTGATCTATGCTGCTGCACGCTGGCTGATGGGGAATCAGCTGGGGGGATTTCCCAGCTCATGGATGTCTGCCTGGGAAGCACAGCAGTAGAAACCTCTCCTAAGATCCCTCTGTAAAACCAACCAACCAAAATACCCAACACTACCTCTTGGGAGTATCTCTTGATGTCAGGGTAAGGTGGCTGCATGTGGTAAACGGTGCTGTCTGGTGGGAGAGTGAGGTCTGCCCGGGGGGTTCCGTGTGAGGTGGGCTGCTGAAGAGGTGTCATAGCTGAAACTACAGGTTGGGTCAAGAGCTTGGAGAGATAAGTATAGAATGTTCTTTGTTCCATAAAACAGAGTATCTCAGTTGGAAGGGACCTGCAGTGATCATCTAGTTTATCTGCTGCTTAAGGGCTGACCAAAGGTTAAAGCAAATTATTAAGGCATTGTCCAAATGCCTCTTAAACGCTGACAGGCATGGAGCATCGAGCACCCCTCTAGGAAGCCTGTTGAAGTGTTGGAAACGGTGTCAGGAGATCCCAGGGTTAGGCACCAGGAGTACAGGGCTGTAGCTCAGACATGGTTGCATACAATATCAGTGCAAACAAGGTCCAGCTTCCCCGCTGGAGGCTACTGATGGCTGCAACACGGTCACTAAAGGCCCCTTGGCTCCACACCTCCACAGTGTCACTGAAGCCAACGCTCTGCCTCTTGTCTTGTCTTGGTTTGGGGTGTGGCCTGAGAGACAAAACTCCTGTCGCACTGGCTGTTCCTGCATAGTTCAGTTTTTATTTCCTGGTTTTCCTTGTTGTTTGGTTTTTCCAGGAGCACAGCAGGGCAAGAGGGGAAGTGCTTTCTGGGGAGACTGCTCTTTTGAGGCATGTCTCAGACAGAGGTGGATGGGTGTGCAGAAAGCAGATTTGGAGAGAGCTTCTTGAGCACAGTTGCTCTTTATTCACAGTGATAGTAAGTTTATTACACCAGCAAAGACCCTTGCCAACGTTTCCCTCCCCTAGTTTTCTGTAACGCTAGGCTGTGTTTTAGGCTGCAGTAAGGTTCCTTGTGCTAGTTCAACGCAAGATTCTTGTTTTGTTTTCTCTTGCACTCGCTGGTCCTGCTACTGAAATGGTGCCAGCTTTGTCTACCACCTCTTCCCTAGCCTGCAGACTTCCTCATCTTTTGCCTTACCCTGAACATCTGGGTTCTTGATTTTTGCCTTTGATAATGTCTCAGCTCTCTCCATTTGAGCTATCTGAAATAAGAGAATACTTTTCTTCCGTGCTCGTGCTAACCTCTGGAGCAAACCGTGTCTCCTTAGAATGATACTTCTAATGACATGCCTTGTATCTTGTCCAAGAGGTATGTGCTGAAATCCTGTGAGAGAGATGGGCAGCTGTTCAAAGGCATGTAAGAAATTCAGCAATTTCATGAGCCTGCCAAATCAAAAGGAAGCTGTCCTGAATCACCAGGAGGGCTTTTCCCTGAGAAATTTGCATTGATTTCCACGTATGTTCTAGCAGTTAGTCTCTGTAATGGTATGCAACTACCAGGGCCATAACTTACATGAAAAATAAATGATAAGGATCTGATCCTGTCTTCCATGTTCCCATAAAGGAAGATTACATTCCTCTGGGAGTGACTCCCTGGAGATCAGGGTATTTTTCCACTTACAGGAAAATATAGCGTATGGCACCTGGCCAGTATGAACACCTTGAAAAACTGAATGAAACAACATATTTAGCATATTGGATGTATTATGCAGTCATCCAGATTAGTGATTTGAAATGATCTGGACTAGATTATTCTGCTTATATTTAATGTATGATGGAATGCAGTGAAATACATCTGTTTTCATGCTGCTTACTAGCTTCTTGACAGCTTGAGAGCTTTATATCTGCATGTTCTAAGAGCTTGAACATCTGGGCCAGTGTATAAAAATGGAAGCCAAGCCTCTGACTGAGAAATCCAAAATACCCCTATTTTCAGAATGTGAATTGCTTGATCTTATAGTGGAGCTCCCCTAGTTTCACGTGGAAGTGGCTGCTGTATTGATCCTACCCAGGGATGGAGATGGAGGACTTGTCCTTTCCTTCGTTGTCCAACAGGAGCTGCCCACAGCTGCATCACGTCTGTGAGCTCTTCCTCCTCGTTTTGGATCGTATCATCCACTATGAGCTCGTGTCCCAGTGAAGCTCAGCCAAACGCTCAGGCAGGAGGCAGAGTGTGTGTGTGCTGGTGAGACTAGACTGTGGGGTTCTTTGTTCCACCGAGCCTGTGGTCCCAGCCATTTGGAAATGGAGTGCCCTTTGGTCTCATCCCCCTTGTGTAGGTTTCAAACATTTTCCTGTGGCTGGAGAGCATGGAAATGCAGATCAGGCTGTCTTGGAGGCAGACAAAACTCTGTTTGCTTTTGGGATTCTTTTTTTGGGAACAATGTGGCTGAACTTTTTTTATATTCTGAGTGTGAACATGTGTTGTGGAGCAGAGAAAGCCTTTGGTAATTGGTACCATTAGCCTCTGGGACCGTAATCAATGCAGTAATAATAAAATTGGCATCAATAAGAAAGGTTTTATTCTGCTTACGTTGTCTGGCAAAAAGAGAGCAGTGATCTGTCAGAGCAGGGAATGAATGGGCACATCCCAAATTAACAAACTTCATCAATGCGCTGCAGCCAAGGCATCTAAAGACATTCTGGACTGCTCTCATCAAGCTTCTGGCTGGGCTGGCTGCTGAAGGGAGAAGCTGGCCAGTGTCTTATTTGAGAACTTTGTATCTCCCCAGTTGTTTCTTCCATTAAACCTTTCCGTTAAAAAACCCCTCAGATGTTAGTTAATACAGCAGAGGAGTATTTCAGCTGATGAAAGGCCACAGGAAAGAGGGAAGTGAATTTTGAACCAGGGCAGCACTACCTGGAGACAAAGCACCCTGTCCCACAGCTCAGTTTGGATTCAAGTGTGAGGTTCCCTGTAGAGTGCATGGTTGTCTGATGGGAAGAATGTGTAATGAGGGCCCTCAGGTTTCCGGTGTGAGTTTTGTGTGCTCTGTTGCTTTTCTAATTGCAAATCAGGAAACTCTGCTGTGGAAGCAAGATAGTCACCATACAACAAAAACTGCCAGTGACTTAACAGGGCATGTGAGGACTTGCTGGAAGGAAGATCCTCGCAGCAGTGAGGACTTTAGAACGGACTTTAGAAACAGAATGGACTTTAGAAATGGGAGGTGCATTTTGGAGAGGAGAGGATGCCCTCCTTAAGAATAAACAATGCAGTACATCCACTTCCGTGGTGGGGAGTGAGGAGTTACCATGCATAGGTTTCTTTAGTAGTTTGCAAGGGAGAAAGATCAGGAGATTCTGAGATGATGTGCTACAGGCCATGGTGCTGTTAACCCTTGGTGGCTGGGGCAAGTCCATTTGCTGCTGATGCTTTCTGTAAAAAGTGAGGGGAGCAGCTGTGATGATACACACACCAGTTGTGAGGCAGTATGTGAATGTGGAAAGCCTGTAAGTGGAAGGGGGACTCCCTGCTGTATTGGCAAATGCAACTCTGTTCAAGCTGCTTTCTTGGATGGTGAGAAAAGCTGGTCAGATCAAAGAAAACACGTCTAACCGGGGAGGGTTGGTAACAAAAATAACCCCAGACAAACCCTGATTGATTTTTCCAGCTCCTGGGAAACTCTATGAGGTGAAGCTGGTGGCATTCAATAAGCACGAAGATGGTTATGCAGCGGTTTGGAAGGGCAAAACAGAAAAGGCACCTGCAACAGCAGTAGGTGAGGAATGCCCTTCATTTGTTGTCTGTCTCTTCTGCTTGGCATGTGGCTTCAAAGGGAGAGTAGAGGTAAAGTTACAGAAGATGAACTTCAAGGACAATACCAAAACAGGAAAGTCCCAATATAAGGGAACTTCCTTTGACAGTCATTGCAAATTGCATTGGAGGAATTATAGTGGGAAGGAGAGAAAGGAGCAAAATAACTCCCTTCTCATTAGGGTTGTTCTTACACTGGCTGTGGATGGCCTTCACTGTGTTCTCTCTGGCCCTGTTAGTGGCTCAGGAAATGTCAAATCACCTGGGTTTCGTCTCTTACGTTAGGAAGATTTGAGAATGTGAGTTAGCAGCATGCCAGGCTTTTTGCAGTGTTACAAAGAAAGTAAAAGCTTTGAAGATTTAGGCTCCATTCTCAGCTCTGCCAGTCTGTTGTGGGACGGTGAACATTCTGGGCTCCTCCTTACCCTGGTGCAGGCCTGTCAGGTGGGTAGCTTTGAAGCTGGCCTCCTGTGCTCCACAGCAGTACATGGCCACCTTGGTGCATGCGTCCTCGTTGTGACCTTTCCCGCAGGTGAGGGAAAGCGTGGACTGCACAGGAGGGCTAAGCTGGACATCTGGGCTTACACTGGAGGCCAGCCTATCGGTGCAGGCTTCACAGCCTAGGCCTGTTTCATTCCATGTTTTCTGTTTTCATGATGGCTGTCCCTTGCCTTACTGACATGTATGTCTCCACATGTCTTTTCTCTTTTTGTCTCTCATCATAGATCCTCCTGTGCAGAAGGGTCCTCCGCTGCCTCCAGTCCAAGTCTATGCAGAGTCCAACAGCTCAACTTCCATATGGCTCAGGTGGAAGAAACCTGACTTCACAACAGTCAAAATTGTCAACTACACAGTGCGCTTCAGCCCCTGGGGCCTGAAAAATGCCTCTCTGGTTACATACTACACAAGGTAAAGAGAGATACTGAGCGTTCGCTCGCCATATATCGCTCATGTCAGAAATAAAGACAGGGCAGGAGGAACCTGCATTGAAGTTCCAGCACCGAGCAAAATCCTGGGTGTTTCACATACTGGAAATGTCTGACTTGGTCACAGATACTTTCATAACTGCTCAAGTGTGAAATGTGGCACTGGGAGTTGTCTATGACTTTAATACCAAGACATCATTTACTGGCTGGTCTCTGCATCTTTTCTGCTTTGGTTGCATCTTATATGCTTGTTTTCCTATTAATAACATGGCCAGTCTCAAAACATTCAAGATTTGCCAGATGGTCCTCAAAAGTTTGGTTTAAAAATTGCTAGAGTTTAGGCAGTTACAGTAATTTGGGGATGTATTTAGAATATGGATTCCTATGCAGGTTTTCAGCCTATAGCCAGGCTGCATTTTCAAGCTTTTCTCTGCAAGTACATTAGAAATGGTCCTGGAGGCTAGGAACCTACTTTACTCTGTATCTGGGAGTTGAGGGCTCTTGCATTCACATGACTGCAGGAGATGAAGCTTTTGGTGAAAAGTAAGTACTGTAAGAGTTAGGATAACCTCTTAAAGTGTTCCTGGTAAGGTATCAAGGTGATAGTGAGTGGGAGAACCATCTAGTGTTCATGGCCTTGTGAATGTGTCCTCTTTTGGCAGCTCGGATGAAGACATTCTCATTAGTGGGTTGAAGCCCTACACCAGGTATGAGTTTGCTGTGCAGTCCAATGGTGTTGGCATTGACGGGCCCTTCGGCAGCGTGGTGGAGCGGTTCACGCTTCCTGACCGTGAGTATTTATGGGAATTGATCCTGATTTCTCCTGGCTTTCTCTGAATCTCTGTCAAATCCCACCTAATGTGCCCCTGGGAGATGTGATCTTAGATCACCTCTAAGCCATGATGCCCCTGTGTACATGCTGAGAGCCTCTAAGCATCCTGGTGGCTTTCCCCAAGTCCATTAAAAAAGTGCTGCTTTGTAAACAGATAGGAGTATGTAAAGAGAGTTAAGGCAACAATTGTTGTTACTACTGTGGGGTTGGCTCTGGGTTCAGAGAAATCCTGCTCGTTAGAGAGAGCTGATAATGCATCACTTAAATGCTAGGTCCTCCATGGTGCTGAATGTCACTGTCAGAACAAGAGCGCCTTGCCCAGCCTGGTTTTCCAGTAAGATCTTTGCTTTGTAGCTTCAGATCTGGTGAAGGCTGGGGGGCAGAGATGATAGTGGGAGCGTTTCCCTGGACTGGTTGGCCATGGTGCACAAGTCCTGCCTTGTACTGGGCTCAGCAGCCTCCTTTCTGCGCTCTCTGCAGCTTGGTTGGATGAGGTGTCTGGCCACCCAGGCTGCCCATCGTTTCATGCTTGCAAACATGCGGCACCACTGAGAAGGATCCAGAGAAGGCACAGGGCAGTTGTCATGCCCTGCAAGTTGAACGCTTTCCTCCTCTCTCCTGCTGTTCATGCCAGGTCTTTACTTGTCTCTGCCAGGTCCCTCGACTCCTCCCTCTGACCTGCGGCTGCACCCGCTGAACCCCTACGCTGTCCAGGTGCACTGGTGCCCCCCTGTCGAGCCCAACGGCATCATTGTGGAGTACCTCATCCTGTATAATGCCAACAACACGCAGCCAGATGACATGTGGACCTTGCTGACGCGAGAAGGTGAGTCTCTTTGAGATACTGTAATACCCCATCAGGTCCTCCTCCTCCTCCTGCCTTCTTCCTTGTCTGTGAAACCCTGCTTGATCAGTTCTGCTGCCTGGACTTTTGCCTCATTTGAGCACATACAAATAAACATTCAAGACCCCATGCTGCCAGCTTTCTTGGAGCATATGCTGGGCCTTGCTCCTGGTCAGAGGAGAGTCCAGGGACATGACTGCTGAGAGACATGAAGTCATGCATGTCTAGGGCTTCAGCCATTATCATCCAGAAAATGCAGATACAGGCTGGCAGCCAGTAATTCCTGTGAGAACGTATGCCAGCAACACCACGTGCAGTCTGTATCATTAGCTCTTTAGGCCGCAAGTTCATTAATGCCAGAGGTGCATGAATTGCCTCCTAGAGCTCATGACACAAAATCCCTCACTTTTGAGGGTCCAACAGAATTCCACTGCTTCTTTGCTCCAGCCCCTGAACACTCCTGAAACTGCACATTTTAAACCTCTTTTGACTTGCTTTTGATCAGGAAATATCTTCAGCACTGAAGTGCATGGCCTGGAAAGTGATACCAGATACTTCTTCAAGATGGGAGCAAAGACAGTCGTGGGATCTGGTCCCTATTCAAACGTTAAGGATGTGCACACCCTCCGAGAGAAGCTGTCTGGTAGGAATTTCCCCTTCGTCACAGTACTGGAAGTGAGTTGCGTTGCTGAAGACCGTGGTTTTGTCAGCAGTGGCATTTCTGTTTGCCAAGCTATTACCTGCTGTCACTGCACAGGATGTGAGAGATGACTGTGCGTAGGCCAGTGCAGAGGATCACGGCAGAGTCCTCAGATGTGCAGCTCCAGAACCCATCCCACAGCTAAACTTCTGTCTCCCTTCCCCATCCCAGCTGCTGTGGAAGGGCACATGCAATATGCATCTTGCTGCCTTTCTGTTAGGCCTGCCTAGCGTGAAATTAATGAATGTGCATAGATACCAATTTGCTTTAAGCTGCTCTAAATTGTCACTGCTGGGTAATCTCCCTCCCTTACGTGTATAGAGGCATCACCTGTCGGTTTTAGTGAAGCCAGTGCTCTTCTGAACATAAGATGCTTAGTGCGTTCTTCCTGCTAGCAGCTGAAATGATGTATTTGTCCTTCCCCTGCTAGATGTTCTGGATATCCACTCTGTCACAGGAATCATTGTGGGAGTCTGCCTGGGGCTGCTCTGCATACTCTTCTGCATGTGTGCCAGCTTCCGCAACAGCAAGCAGAGGTAGGTGTCACCTCACCTTTGCAGGAGGTGAAGGAGGCTGATGTGGAAGGAGACAAAATACGTTGTAAGCTTCTTCCCTTTGTTCAGCTGGGCTACTCGGGATGCCATGTATGACATCAGTAAATACAAAGATTGAGTCTTGGGAGTGTTAGATGGCTAAAGAACATAATTAGTATAGGCTTTTCACTGGTTTTGTCAGTAGTTTCTCTTTAATTTGCATTGTTAGACTAATAGGGTGGGGGTTTTTGAGAAAGAAAAAAAAAGAAGAGAGAAAACCCCACTATTTGCTGGATTATTACCTTTTGTCTTTTAGTGTGGGTAGTGTTTTGCTTCTGAGGTTGGACAGCTCTAAGGATATTTGGAAAGGATTCGTTAACTTCCAGTTGGGAAAATGATGAAAGACTTCCTGGTGCCTGACAGGCTGGTTTAAGGAGGGTTGGACTCAGCCCAAAGTCCCCTGCTATCCCCAGGGTCTGAATCCAGCCACAAACATTTGGAAAGACCACGATCAGAAACCAGCTTAGTTGTTGAGAAGAGCTTTGAGCTGGCAGCAGATCTCAGGTTTAGGAACAAGCAGCTTCTGAAGTCTTGTCCTAACTTGGCCACCAAACTTTTCTGTCCCATTGCATCCCTTACCTGTAAAGCAGAGATGACGGGAGGGACACAACTCTCCACAGGCAGGGGTTAGAGAGTACTTGCTCTAGCGCTAGGGCTCGTGTTGTCTGCTGCCCTTGTGAGGCACTGGCAAGGGCTTTCCATCCAGCACCAGGGTTTGTGTGAGCTTTAGGATTAGTGACGGTAATGAAGAGATGCAGCTGGGGAGAGGTTACTGCAGCAAAAGCTGTTACAGTAGGATGTGGGTAGACGATCCCCTTCCTCAGGAGTGTCAGGGCAGGGGCTTGGGCCTGGTCGCTTCCACGAGGGCAGGCTGAGTAGCCTGGAGGGGATCACTTTGGCAGTCCATGGCTGTTCGGGACGGAGGAAAGTGAGGCTCATGAGAGATGTCAACTCTTGCTTGTTTTCCCTCAGGGAGGCCCTGCCAGGCCTGGATTCCCAGGCAGCTGGCAACCACACTTACTACCACCGGAGCAGGCAAGGAGTGGCAGCTCCCAGTGCCACCTTGGACTCACATGAGCTGGAGTCCCTCATGTCCCCGCTCCCGGAGGATGCACCCATGCCCCTCGGGGACATCACAGAACTGACGGAAGTTCACAGCCTCATCCACACGAGCCTCCCTGAGGACATCATTCATGGGAAGAGGAAGGTAAGGACCTATGCACGTGGTGACTGGACTCCCCTGCTAGGCAAGAGCCTTTGTTTGGTGTGTGTGAAGCCAGGGTCTGATCCTGTCCTGGCTCTGCAAAGTAGTGGTGGTCTTGGCTGCAGTCTGGTGCTGGGCAACCATGAATTTCCCCCTCTGTAAAACTGACTGGGTCAGTCTTGGCTGTCAAATCTTAAGTTTGGGATCCCCACACCATCTACCACCCCTTTTTATCTCTTGAGACAGTGACCCCTCATCCCCAGGTGACTGGGGATCTCTGCAGCCACCGAACTGACTGCTGCAGAAAGCTGCGCTACTCCTGTTGGCATTGGCACATAGATGCTGTGAGAAGGTGTGATGTCTAGAGTACATGCTTTGCCTCTGGGGGTATTCTTTTGCTTAGAGTAAAAGGAGCTTTGTTGATACATAGTGTGTTACTGGAATACCTGAAGATATACAAGAGGTGAAATTGCGTTTTATTTGTGAACCTTAGTTTTTGAAGTAGTCTTTTCCTGCCCTGCTTGGTTTGCCTGACATTGCATTGTCTTTCATTCCTCTCTGCCCATTTCCTCTCTCAAGCTTGCCTGAAACATTTCATTCCATTAGGGAACCTTTAATTGGCCTAATTTAGTTAATCTGTTTATGTCTCTCTTTGTAGCCCAGGGAGAGCATGTAAAGTAATTAGGAGGTTCAGTAAAACAAATGCATTGTGAGCGCATGGGATTTCACATTCGCATCCACAGACTCGCTCGTGTGTCACTGGAGGGAAGGTGAGTTCAGGATACCTGGCTGGCTGCAAGACCTGTCCTTGCTGCTGGTGGCGGTGCAGGTATAGTCCTTTGGAAACACAACTCTTTGCTGGCTTTAGTAGTCCTGTGATTTGGATCCGTGCTCTTGGTCATCCCGATGTGCTGTGGCAGTTCCATACTTTGCTGAAGGAGAGGCAGTTTGCAGCCAAGATGCATCTGTGGGTTTTGGTGGAACGTAGCTGCCCGTCTGGATCTAAGCCGAAGAGCATGAGGAATTTCCTACAAGTCTTCCTGTTAAATAAGGAACAAACGTTTTCAGTGATGGTGACTTACCCTGAGAACAGGTCGCGGTCGGGGGAAGTCTCGTCCCTTGGGAGACCTTTCTGGGAGCAGCATATCCAGATCTCTCTTCCAAAGCAGCAAAGGTTTACACAGGAATTTTAGTGTGTGCAGAGCAGGGCCTGGAGGTGCCAAGGTCTGGCCACTCGGGGCTTAGCCTGAGAGCTTGGGGCCCCCAGTGTCTGTTGCAGAGGCTGGCAACATCCCACAGCAGAGTTATGTTCAGAGATCAGAGCTTTGGGGAGGGGGATGATCCTGGCTGTGGAGTCTCTGCCTCCGTTAATTGGATGGGGAAAGTCCACTAAGAGTTAATTTCACCGAGGGTTTTTGCCAGCGGAATGAAGAGCTTGGTTTTCTGATGGATGTGGATAGGGAAGCAAGAACCACTGAGGGGCAGCCGCACGAAGCCACCCAGAGAGCAGCGTTGTCACCCGAGCCCAGCGGTGAGGGTGACCTGGCCGGTGACGCCCGGAGCAACGGGCTGTTGTTGCTGGGAGCGGGCGCTGGAGGGAGATGTGATCCCGCGCGGGAGCCCCAGCCGGCCCGAGTGCCGCCCTGTGCTCTGGCACGTACAATCACAGGTGAAAAGACTCAGGCCAAAACCATCTTCATGTTGCAGTTGCTAAGAAGCCACGTGTCCAGATGGTGATGTGATTTCACCTGGCTGGATTTGGTTGAGGAGCTGGGCAGGGTCTCGTGAGCGCGGCTGGACTGCTGC
The DNA here is from genome assembly GCF_015220075.1 of Falco rusticolus. NCBI lineage: Eukaryota > Metazoa > Chordata > Aves > Falconiformes > Falconidae > Falco > Falco rusticolus. The sequence goes on from NC_051193.1 coordinate 6,187,007, forward strand.
ACGCATGCTTTGTCCCCAACACGGATGTAAGTGTCAGGTGCAGTTGTGAGTGTGTGCATCTCTTTGCTTGTAGACAAAATGTTACTAGCCGAGGTCTGGGAGTGGGTTGTTGGTTTCTTGGGTTCTCTCGTGTGCTGCAAATAGCTTCTTCCAGCACCCATTTAAGCTAACCTGCCAAAACCCACCCTGGGACCCTGCCTGGAACTGGGTGTTGCTGGGAGGTTTGTACCCTACAGTGACCAGCTGCCTTTGTCGCCTTCTCTTTTCTTCTCTCGTGCTGTGTGTGGTTGGGGGTGTGAAAACCCACAGCAAGGAATGTGGTAGACCTACAGGAAAGAGAAAATTCTTGTGAAAGGAGATTCCTGGTCCAGCCTGGCAAGAGGAAGCTCCACAGGGTGCTCTAGATCAGGTACTATCACTTGCAGTCCTAGTCAGTAAAGAAGAGGAGCGAGAAATCTCTCAAGGATCCCTTTTATTTAACAGCGTGTCACGTCACCACGTTGCTGAGGATGTTGGCTGGGACAGACTCTTAGTCCCATGGTGCTGCCGCTGTTGGACAAGTCTGTAGCTGTGATGCCAAGGAACTGGCAGCTCCAGGCCCGTGTGACTTCCAGTTGCCTGCTTGCCTCTCTGTCCTCAGGTTACACTCTTGAAACCTGTTCTGTGTCAGTTGGGTGGTACTTGCCATTAGCAGTGGCAGTGATAGGTGCTCCCGTGCTTGCAGGCTCGTCACATGCTGGCTTGTTATGTGGCATTTCATGGATTATTCTCAATTGGTTTTATTCCTGTGGCAGTCCAAGGCTCCAGGGGAGATTGGAGGCTCTCTGTTAGGAGATGAGCAAACGCAAAGAAGGGACTGTCCCCGTGCCATAAGCAGTCAGAAGCGAGTCAGTGTCACTTTGCGGAGGTGGGAACTGGAGAACAGTGAGACCGAGGGCAGGAAGTCTCTAATGCAGAGGTTTGAACTGACTCCTGCAAAGAGTCACAGGCAAGGGTCTTGAGAAGTCCTCTTGGTCATTTTCAAGTCAAGATCTCCAGTTCCTTCGAACGTAGGGCCGTGATTCCTCTTGAGCTGTTACAGATAATACTGGGATGCAGGATGGTGCAGGTGGAAGGTGGGACAGTCTTTGTGCTGCTGGAGAGCCCACAGGAGCCAGCTGGCCTCCCTGGGCCTGCTTGCCGGACAGCAAGGTGCAACTGCAGCCGAGCTGTTGGCGTGGGGAGCTCCGTTAGGCAAGAGTACGCTCAGCCATTTAGCAGGCCCTTTCCCTTCCTTTCTGTGTGTTTCCCAGTGGTCACACACAAGGATTTGTAAATACGCTGATAAATGATTTTCCTCTCTGACTCTCTTCCCCTCTCAAGTGACCCCCAGACTGGTGCCCTCGGTAGCCTGCGTTATAAATGACACAGTAATGCACAGACTGTGGTGATGTAGCTCTGTTTCCCCTGACAGATGGACTGAAGATGATAAAATGGCTCTGCTCCAGACATCTCTGTCACTGCTGCTTTTGGGCCAAGCAATTTAGGGAGTGGGGGAGAATGTTAAAAAGCATCTGCTTTCCATGGAAGATTTCAGCTTTTCATTGAATGAAGCCAAACTCAAGCATTTTGTCTTGGAAATGTTTTCCGTTGTGCTTCTTGCAAGCTGGAACCTTCCTTGCCTGCTGCCCTGCTCCTTCCCTGTGGGTCTTCTCCCCACAGGCGCTGTGTTTCCCATGAAGCATCCCTGACTCGGAGAGCAAAAGCTGTAATGCATCAGGGAGCTTGGATCTACCTGGGTTGTTATTTTCGTGTTGAAATTTTTCTGTGTGCAAAAAAAAGTCCCAATGTTTTCTCAAAACTCTTAGCTGAGAGCTGTGCTCCCATTGACAGCTAGCAGAGATTCTCCTCTATCTGGTGGGGGAGAGGTCTGTGTTATGCTGCATCTTGTTTAGAGGCACAGCTGAGGGCAGGGATGCCTGTACATTTGCATGACATGGAGCTTTCCCACTCCCACCGGCTGCTGTGGTGCTGTTCAGCAATGAATCCTTTCTCTCCGCTATGACACCCTTAAAAGCTGCATGCATCTGAAATGTCCCCAGCCTTGTTTTGCACAGGATTTCAAGCTAGTTTGAATAACCATCTTCATAAGACACAACGTTTTAAGATCAACGTTTCCTGTGTGTCCATTCTCAACTTGAATATTTGCATGAAATCATTACTTGTCACTGAAAAGGTAACATGACCTAGGCACGTTTTTATCAGTCAAAGTTTCTATAAAAAGGCTAAAATGAAAAGGCTTGTTTGCTTTGATAAGGATTTAGCTGTAATGGAAACACCTTTTATTGGAAGATGTTTTTATTAGTTTTCATTCTTGTGTTTGCAGTGAACTGACAAAGGGATTTTTCCCTCTTTAAATTAGTGTTAGACTGACACTCCTGCCTTCGTTATTCTGTTGTAAAACCCAGGAGAATGTTTCCTTCTTTCAGCCATTCACTAGGAGCGCTTGAGTAGAAAGAAATCTTATCGTTTATAACACCAAAAGATACTGGTTAAAAAAGCAGAGAAGCTTTCAAGCACACAAGACCTTCAGGTCTGTGATGAAAACAGACCTAGAGTTAATTGCTGCTGCCTAACCTTAGAGACTAAGCCCCAGGAGGGATATTTTTTTTGCTTTCAAACATAATGTGCTTGAACAACATGTGGGATATAGGCCATGTTGTGTGGCTGATGGTTTTTTTCTGTTTGTTGAAAGTTGCAAACTGGTACAAAACAAGTTTGTTCTTCGTTGCAGCCAATTTCAGCCAGAGCTGAACAGGCTGTTCCCAGAGTCATCAAAACCTATGTAAACATGGCAGATTGACATTTCCGCTAACAGATGGCCCATTGGGGATTGCAGTAGAGCTGCCTGTTTCTTTCCACATTTTTTGGTATTCACAAGATGCCTGCAAGAAGGTTTTCAAGTTTGCTCTGTGTGTGTGTCTGCGTATGATGCTCAGATCTTTGTGATGGCAAATATGCATGTAAGCATCTATAATAGGACACACATTTGTGTGCATGTGTGCATATTTGTGTAGGTTCAACGCTGAAATTTCCAGGCAGTATTTGCTCAGTAACGTATGTTCCTTGGAAAAGGCACAGAAGCCATCAGTCAGCGATGTAGCTGCAGAAAGCCTTTCAGATGGCAGCAGAAGCAAATTAAACACGTTCCTTGAGTACTCACACGTAGCGATATTCCTTATTGTGAGCTGTGTGTGATCGCTTGGTTGATTTCTTGCTATTAAAGTGTAGTTTAATGATTGTCCACTTAGAAAGGGAGCAATTAGGGAGTGTTCCTGGCTCAGAATATATTGCTGATGATTGCAGAGAGAGGAATGGCGAAGGTGCTGCCTCCAGCATTCACTTCGAAATTAGCAAGTGCTTGATATCCACAGCTCTGGGCTTGGACATCACTGTCCTGCACAGTGTCGTCACATAAATGAGACCCTTTACGATCTGTTTTCTTAAGGTTTGATCCAAAGCTCCTATGTCTTGGGGTTGGTGCTGGGGTGTAATGCTGGTCTGCCTCTCGCAAGGTGCTGAGCCCCTTTGGTGCTTGAGTCGGGGTGGACAAGGTGCTTGGGAAAGGCCCAGGCAGCCCTTCAGCGCATGCATGAGCACTTGAATGCGCCTTCTGCCAGCACTGACAGCATGAGGTAGCATTTGCTTCTTGCTAAATAGCTGACTTAGGAATGCCTGGCTCACATACAACATCTGGTCATGTATTTCTACCTAATTTCCAGCCAGATGGACCGAGGCACAAAGAGGTCAAATGACTCACACAAGGTCAGGCTGATGTCAGAAATCTCCTTGCCATCTCGGCTGGACTCATGCTACGCTGACTGTTGTTGGAATAGATCTGGCCTAAGTAGCCGCCACATATGCAGAGCAGAACCCGGGGTTTCTCCTGCCTGACAGTGAGCAGTAGGTGGTTAGAGGGTTTGAACAGATGTGCTGTGTATTCTCACCCTACACGGCCATCATGCTCACACCACCAGGATTCTGCATGCACGTGCACACTCGCAGTTGTGTCAGGTCAGGATTTTCTCTTCACGTCAGCCTTGCTTTGGCCTTTCACTTCTATCCAGGCAACATGTAACATCTGTGGAACAAGCCCAGAGATAACTGGCTCACATGGTCCTTCAACCTGAGCGCACGTGCCTGTGTATTTATGTATATGTATGCGAGTCAGTAGCAGGGCTGAGCTCAGGTATACACAGGACAGCCCAATAAAATCAAAACCTGGAAAGAAAATACTTTTCTGCCTGTGAACTAATAGTCTGAGCTGTTAAATAACTTCAGCTCTTAAAGGCACACATTTCCCATACACAGAGGTGTGCATTCAACAGTTTATTGCAAGGGGAAGCTGAGAGAACCCAGAACAAATTGCATTCAGCCCATATAATTTAATTAGATCTACAAACAAGGTAACACTGGTTGCCCAGGGGATTTAAAGCTGAGCTAAGAATTGCTTGGTGGTCTGTTGAAAAAAAAAAAATAATAAAAAAATTTAAAAGTAAGCCCTCCAATGTTGTGCCTCTATGTTCATGGGGAATGGCAAAGTTTACCCAACTCCCAGCTTAGAGCAGGAAATCTGTCTGCACCGCAGAGCAAGCACTTTAGCATTGTCTTCAACTCTTACTAGAGTATGTGTGATAGTGCGCACAGGTGAGGGTCTTTCTCCATGCTGCTAAGAGCATTGCTTGTGCCAAAGCAAATATTATAATCATTCAGTGTTTCTCTCCAGATTTCCACCATCTCTGTTCCTTGCCAGCTTTGCAGTATTTTTCAGTAGGCTCATACTGCTCTGGGTTGTTTGCAGCTTTGCAGGGAGGTGATTTCAGTGGGCCTTTAAATGATGTCTTGTGCCATGATATGCCTGTTGGCCTCAAAATTTGAGAATCAGTGGAAAGCTCCGTATGCGACCAGTCGTGAACCATCTGGCAAGTTTCATCCACTTGCTCTGCATCAGACCATGTAACAGAGTAATAAAGCCTGTTCCAGTGCGGTGACTGTGTGAGTCCACTGCAGCAAACATTTTTATTTGGATGCCATCAGAAGTGTTCTCTGCATTTAACTTGTCTCTTCTAAACCATGGTATTTTCCCAGCTTGCGCTTTCCTTGTTCAAGCTGTTTCTCTTTTCAGGTTTATGAGGACAAGAATCTCTATCTGTGATAACTGGATATTTTCTCCTCCCAATTTTTTTCTGTAGTCTTCGTGGAATAAGTCAGCCGGCCAGCCCTGGACAAACAGCATAGCCAGATACGAGGACACTATCACAAAAGAGCCTCTCTCTGCTGTGAATGGATCGGTGAAGCTCCCTTCCAGTGCGGGACAGAAGCTTTTGCTACAAGCTCTGGTTTATGATGCTGTGATGGTGGGTGTCTTCAGTGGTTTATTGACTTACATATTCTGATGTGGTTTTTTCCATTTCTGTTCCCCACCTCCCTTTCTCCTTTTTGCAGTACAGGAGAAAATGTTTTCTTCTCTAAGCTGGCCTTAGTTGCCTGATCATGGGCTCTATTTTTTTTGTCCGGGGTATAGGAGTGTATGCCAGTGAGACTGATGGGGTTTGAGGAAGGGTTGTTTGTTTTTTCCAAGCTTCGTTCAAACTGTCCCCTAATCTTCTGTCCTGACTCCAGCCAGCCCTTGAGGGCCTGTGCTGTGGACTTGGTTTTTTGTGGTGGTCAAGTGGGATCAGACAGCTCAGTTGTCAGCAGGGTCGTGGCAGTCCCGGTTCCTGAGGACCCAGAGCCAGGCACCAGCAGTCTGCTTGGAGTCTTTGCTGCGGCCATGCAGCAAGCAGCCTGCCAAATGAGTTAGGAGCTGCAATGCTCAGCACAGTCGTTAAGATCTACAGTGTGCTCGCCTGAAGGAGGGATTGCATTTTTGCCTGTAAAAGGAGTCAAAGATCAAGGGTTGATTTAACTCCTTCTCCAGATCGGGTAGAGCAATTTCCACTGCACTTGTCTCTTTATGTGGGTGCATAGATTTGGAGGAAATCCTATTTCTGATACTGCTTCATTGCAATAAATATATACTCCTGTGTTTGGGAGAGTTTGTACAAGGATGCTGATGTCTGTACCACAGTGTCAGCAAAGCAAACTGACGCCTGCTCAGATTGACTGTGTACCAGAAGGTTTCTTTTGGTTATTGTTTTGAAAAGTTCACCCCTCCACCCTCAGCAAATACTTTTAAGTAACCTACCTGTGTTTCCTTCCTAGATAGTGGTGTGAAAATCAATTATACACAGGATGTAATTAACATTGTGGATAGAGTTAAGGCAATGTTTTACAACCCAATTACAGGGCACCGTTTACAGCATAGCTTACCCATCAGAGTTTGTCAACAAAAGGAGAAAAGTGTTAAAATATGTAAATGATGCACAAAGTTGGCTTCAACAGAAAGCACAAATTACATGCGAGATATCACTTCAGTACTTTGAATTGTATTCTTGCTACTAAATCACGCTCAGCACAGAACCTGAGCGCTGATTGCCTAGAGAGCTCTTTGTGAGCTTCCAAAATAATTTGTCTCTTAAATTACTGAATGATCATCTAGCAAAATGACCTGCTTGTTAGCTAGATTTGTGGAGACCTGTAGCCTGAACTCCGCTTAAAACACTGCAGAGGAGGACTGATTATTTTCTTTCTGAATTAAAGTGCTTGAATTTACAGACTTTTGTAAGCTGTGACCAGGGCTCTAACAAACAAACTTTTTTTGATATGTAGCCAAAATTAAACCAGGGTGAAGGGGAACCCTAGTATCTAGTTGTGGGTCTGTATCACAAGCTGTCTCAGAAGCCAGTTCCCTAGACCACTGCCCACTCACCCTGCAGAAACCTGGCCTTTAATATGGAAACAGACTAGTGAGTTTTGAAAACTGTGGTCTTTGACAGAGGCTTGGAGGAGTGGTTGGCCCAGCCTGCCAAGAAACTATGGGCAAATCACTTTACTCCCTTGGGAATTGCTTTTCCAAATATAAAATGGGAATAATGATCCTGAGGTGATTTGAGGTGCTTCTTAAGACTTCAGGTCTGAGAAACATATCAAGATAATGCTTAACAGAGACATGTGTACATCCCATTGCACTCTGTGGGATTAAAAAGAAATATATTTCAGTGCTTGGTTGGGTCACAGCCTCAATTATCTGAATTTCATTTACTTTACCTTCTCTCTCTCTCTCTCTCTGTCTTTTTTTTTTTTAATTTTTCCCCTGTTTGATAACAGAATGAAGCAAAGAAAAGCCACCTGCCAGCCAACCTTCACCAAGTGGAGGCAGAGGTCATTGTCCATTCTGATTTTTCAGCCTCTGACAGAGACTATGACTCCCAGCTGCACACCCTGGAGAGTGAAGAGACAGAAACCGAGGACCAGGAGCCTGAAGAGCTCCCATCTGGAGAGCTGGCTCTTCTGGGCTCTCCCAGCACCCAGCCGGATGCCAGCCAAGTGTTGGTGGACTGCATGGACAGTTGTGAGGTTCAGGCCCGGGACGAGCTGTTACATACCGACAGAAAGACTAACAGAACAGAGGCCATTTGCATCCATGGGCTCACCAATGGCTTCCACAGGCACGGGGAAAGTCTGGATTCAGTGGAGAGTGGAGATTCGGACTCCATCCAGGAAGGCGGGGGGGATGTGCGGCCAGTCAAGTGCCAATCGATTTCCACAGCCCAGGAGGAGGCCCCCCTCCGTAGTAACTCTGGTTTAACCAGTTCATCCTCAGCATCTGAGAACATGGCATATGTCCACAATCATTAAAGAGTGAACTAATCTGATTTTGATCATGGGAGAGCTGGAAGCACCAGTAAGGGCCTGTCCCTGTGAGGTACTGCATGCCCTCGACTCACTGAGCCCAGCAGGAGCTAAGAAGGTGCAGCATCTCACCAGAACAGGATTCGCGCCTGTCAGCTGTACATATTGCCTTCAAAAAATCAGTCAGTAGATTCGTAAGGGCCCATCTTCTTCCCACTGCAGCTGATGAGTGAAGTAACTTGGTGTTTGTGGGAGCAGGATTGAGCCATCTGCCAAAGTCTGACATGAAACCACGGCTAGAACAGAGCCTTCTGCATTAGACTGGGGTTGTCACTTTGCTGTAGTCCTCGAGGCAACTAGCAAGCCACCTTTTGATGCTGGGAAGAGGCAGGCTACACCGAGTGATTCTTCTCAACTGTCTCTTCACCAGGGAGCGCCTTGGCTCTACCTACTGCCTTGCAGCATTGGGATGAATTTTGTCAGAGGAGTCCCACGAGGGGGTGGAAGCCAACAGAAACAAATTCAGTGAGCTGTAACCACCAGCCTTTTCTGCCCTCCCGTGGTTAAAAGGATTATAAGGCTCTCTTTGTACGCTACCGCAGTAACTATTACTAGCAGGCTGATGTAGTAGCCTTTTATTACACACTCTACGAGTGCCTCTAACAACTTGTACTATATAGAACCTTCTTCAGTGTCTGGGTCATTTCACCAACCTGGACTTCGTTTTATGTAGGTTCTTGTACCTAATATTTTAGGTACACATCTGTCCTTTTAATGTACAACATGTATTTTTATTTCTTTGGAACATCTTTATATTATTTAATTTTATAAAGTGGAATAGTGTGTGGTATAGAGTAGCATTTTTACTACTTCTCTCTTTCTTTGTTTTTTTCCTCCCTAACAACACAACTACCTCATGTCTGTTGGAGAAAAAAAAAGCAGTAGATCTACTCTTCTGTTATAGTCCATTATAAGTTTTAACTTATTCTTATACTGCCTTTTTCTAAAGAATATGTTTGCACTGGTTGTTGAGACCTTTTTTAATGCATAGCGCTGCAGATCTGATGTCTGTCTTGCTTTGTTTCTAAGTATTGCTATAGGACACCTTCCCTACAGCTGGACGGTTGGGTTGTGTTTCTCTGTAGGACTGTGTTTTGCAGGAGCTGGCCAAAGGAGACCGCTTCAGCTGGTGGGACGTTGATCCATCTTTCCTTAACAAGCTTATACTAGCGAAGAGGAAAAAGAACCAACAATTGCAGAAGTAACTTGTGATCCTGGGGACAAAAGAACCAACAATTGCAAAACTTGTAACTTATGATCTTGAGGACATCTGTGGCTTCTTTTTTTTTGTGCCCAAGTGGAGACGTCTCAGGTGATTTTTATTTCCGGAGAGCAGCTCTCAGCCTTTGGTAAGCACTGGACTTGCTGAAGCTTCTGGATGAACAAGTGAAATTTTTCAGTCACTTCTGAGAGTCGTGTCCAAAGTGCTTTTGGGTTTTGGTTTGGGTTTTTTGGCTTTTTTTATAAGAGCAGAGCACCACCAGAGCTTAAAAATTAAAATCAAATCTTTGGTCTCATACCAGTCAGTCTGGTTTGAAAATCATCTGGTGACTCTTCTTTGCTAACACTGTTTGCTCACTGCGGATATGTCTCATCCTGGCCTTCCGGTGTGGGGTGGACTTTTCTCCACCTTTTGTTTAGCCTGTCTCTGCCCTGTTCCAGGCTTGCAGAGTTTGACTGTGAACACTACGGATTGGACCAGCTCCTTGGGGGAAACAGTGATTGGTAATTCTGTCCATTGGGTGTTTGGTAAATGTTCTGCCTTCCTTGAGGGATTCAGATATCTGGCCATTTGTTTATTCAAAAAATGAAGGAAAAGATGCCCGTCTCCCTCTTCTCATGCTGCAATTCCCCCAAAGCTGTGTGTGGGAGCTATGTGCTGACCTGAGATTCTGTAAAAGACTTCAGACTTTGGGTTTTTTTTGTGGTGAAATCTGGACTGAGGTACCACTGCTTGCAGCAAGGAGAACCTTGCTCCACCAGCACTCTATCCCTGCTTCAGTTGTGAGTCGTGTCCCAGTGTGCATGCGTCTGGAGCTGAGCTGGACCAGCCCGTGTCCTTGCAATTCTCCATCAAATCTCCAACGCTGTCAGCTCCAGCTCTTCAGTAGAGGAGTATGTCCAAGCCTCCATGTACCATGTTGGGAAGGATATCGGAGCTCCCACCTTTCCCCATCCAACAACGTCTCTTCCCAGCATGACTCACTGTGCTGGTAAATGGCTGTATTGTCAGTTGTTGCACTTGTTCTGTCATCCAGCTGCTGCTTGGTATCTTGAGGAGTCTCAGAAATGCCGTTGCATGCTCTGAAGCACCTTGACTCTGAAAGGCTGTGGCACAGAGACTGGAAATCAGTGCCAGTGAGCAGGCTAGGCAGGAGTTGGTGGGTGTGTGCTACCAGAGCAAGAAACTAGAAAGGCAAGGAAGCGTAACTGGGCAGAGGAAGTGTGTGAATAATCTCCAGAACTCACTGCCGTAAGACTTTGAAACTAATGACTTAGAAGGGTTAGAGATAAGACACTGAAGTGTTATTGCAGGCAATAAGGGCAATTCACAGTTCTACGGGAGCGGATGCAATTGCAGAGGTATAAACCCTCTGGCTGGGGAGTATTGGGCACTGGCTGTGGAGGGCGTGGGGAGATTTCTGCACCTGGACCACAGTCTGCAGTTACTTTCATGGAAGAGTCCTTGACCTTCCCCAGTGCCAGAACAGACCCTGTACAAGCCACGTTGCCACTGCTGATGTGCGGAAAGGGAGAAGGACCCTTCTCCAAAAAGCTCATTCCAGAGGAACCCCATGGTGGCTTTCTTTCACCTCCAAACCCAAGTAATCCACCTGCAAGCATGACGGTATGCTGAAGGACTGCTGCTGCTGAGCATCTCAGCTGCTGGAGGGCAACACTGGGCGTTTGGCCAGCAGCGGGTATGGCCAGAGCACGGGAGTTCTCCCAGCTCCCTGTCATGATGCTGTACTTGGGCCAGGTCACGTACCAGGCCTGAGTTTTATATCCAGGGGCCTCTGGGGATGGAGGCTTAGTCCAGTGGCAGATATAGGAGTGTGCCACAGCTTCTGGGGCACTCCTTTGTACATGCACCCTCTGCTATGTCTGTAGCGACTTTAGCAATCATATGGCCTTGGGGTGAGTGTTGCTGATCTCCCTAAAAGCTATCCCTGCCTGTCACTGAAGCCAGCACAAGCAGGCACAGTGTGGCACCTTTCCCCTGGATCACCTTGGGCCGGTAACAAACCCAACAAATTACTTACATGCTCCAAGAGCTTTGGGTGAGATGCAGCAGACTGCAAACAATTCTGCTTATGCATCACAAAAATACTTTGTTTCCTCACACTGAGGCTTATTCCGATCTTGTTACACGCCGCTGAATTTTACCAGAGTGTCAAAATGGCAGCGTTCAGATGTCCAGGTACTGTGGTGGCCCTGGACTGCTGTGCCAGACCTCAGCTACAGAAATCAAGGCAGTTCCCTCGGGGCCAAGAGGTCACCACTGACCAGCAGCCGCAAAGCTGTGCTCTGTACAAGCACGTGTCCACGCAGGGTGCTGCGTGTCCTCGGCTAACTCGGCTGGACCCCAGGTCCCTCCTGTCCTGCACACGCCAGGGACCTTTCTAGTCTCAGCTAGAAATGAATGGAAGAAGACAGATAATACGCATGTTATGTGTAAAGCTGAAACAACCAGTGCATATATTTTTTTATCATGAAATAAGTAGCTTTCTTGCAGACTTCTCACAGACACACAAACTGTTGATACCTTTAATTACCTGTCATACTTAATATATGTTCCTACACATCAGGCTCCTTTCTCCCTTTTCTTCCTTTCAGTAACACTAAAGATTATTGCTGTTCAACTTTCAGCTGGTGTATATTGTTTTACATTGTTAAAATGTCAGGTTTGTCTCACTGGCATAATTTTGTAGTATTAATGTTACTGTTTGGCTACACAACTGTATATTCCCCGTGCTGCTGTGAGAGTCACAATTCTCAGCCTTTTTATTTCTTTTAATTCCTTGTTACATGAAACACATGACTTGGATAAAAATCTCGTTCAACTTTTTGGTGATTTGATTTCGTACTTAACAGACAGAAAAGTTCTGGTTTAAGTAGTTCAAATGAGATCATTTGTAATCTAGGTTTTGAGAATTTTTTACGTTACTAGCAATCCTGAGATCAGCCCATGAAAAATGCTGTGTAAGAAACCAACCATTTTAATAGAGCACTATATATGTTTTTGATCTCATTAGAAATAGATGTTTTGAAGGGATCATCATGTCTTTTCTAATCAATACTTTTGTTAGAAAAGAGGTGTTTAGTCCAGCAGAAATCTGCCATCTAGTTCTGTTATTGTATTCCCTTGCTTGTATTTTAAAATCAAATTTCATTTAATTTTCTACACAGTGCATAAGGATGTGTAACCAGAACTTAATCTCATTTGAAGATTGTGTCTGTGTTTGGTTCTATGCTGTACTTAATTATAACTTACTTTCTTCAGAGACTGTTCTTACTCCACAAATACTCTTTAGTGTTAAATTGTAAGAAGACATTGTCCTTATATTCCTTAATTAATGGGTTATTAATAAAATACTTTAAAAAAAGAGCGGAATTTGTCTCATGCATCAGTGTGTTACAGCTTTTACTCCGAAAGAAAGTTGTCACAGAAGGCTGATCCTGCAGCGGTGCTTGGAGTGGATGGACCCTGGGAAATTTGCTCTTCGGTGCTGGGCTGTACCCTGCCCCTCAAAACATGGAGAGGATGGCTGAAGAGCTCTCTGCCAGGTGAGTTTGCTGGAGCCGAACCTGCAAAGTGTCCCTGCAGGCAGTGTCAGCCTGGCTAGAGCCCTGCCTCACGGTGCAGGGTGGGCCTGCATGTGCATTTCCTAACAGCTCAAATCCAGCCTGGTGCTCATCTGAGTAACTCACTCCTGGACAGATCTGACCCGGCCCCGCGGCTGACGGCCCAGGGCAGCGTGGCGGAGCACCTTGCACCGCAAGGTTGTACCTCACTGGTGGGAAGCAGTGGCAGGAGCAGGACACAGGGTTCATGCTTGTGCCAGTTCAGTGCCTGAGCTCATAACCATGGAGGCTGGGAATGTGGGATGGTGGTGGGTACCTGGTTCCTTAGGGATTCTTCTGGGATTTTAGATGTGGGCAGAGTTTTGGGTTCATGAGGCGTTTCTCAATGCTTGCTTGTTTCTCAGTTTTGAACAGATTCCTGTAAGAAAATCATTATTTCCTGTAAGAAAAAGGAAAAATGTCCAGTTTTGTTGCTTCATCTTGCTGGGGAATTTTTTAATGTGAAAAATAAGCGCAGAAGCATCTAGTAAATGAATGGTGAGACTTCTTTTGGATGGTGCTGGGCTGAACACAGTGGCTTACATCCAGCAAGATTGGCAAGAGGATATCTGGCAGTGCCCAAGGACACACTATTAACCTCCCGTACATCTCCCTTTCTTCCTAGGATGCATTCCCTACTTCAGTAGATAGTTTCCATTATTACTTTATGCTGCTAGGACTATAGAGCCATAAAATCTCATTTTATGTGCATTACAGAGGTAATAAATCTGCACTTGGCATGGTGTTCTCTGATAATGGTTAAAGGGAACTTTGTCAGACTGCCTAACTCTGGTGAGTCTTTCCCCTCATGACAGATAACCCCACAAATGAGGAAGGAAAAAGCATGGCGGGGTGACTGCAAATCCCACTTGCAGCTCTTCGTTTGCAGCATGGGACGCTGGTGGGAGGCTGCCGAGAGGGGACACAGTGGGGTGGCATGGGTGAACAGAGAGGCAGATGGACACAGCAGTTACAGGGAAGCCAGCACCATGGAGAAGTGAAGGTAAGAGTGAGGCGTTTGTGTTTCTTTCTCTTCCCATCCTTTGTTGCCCCAGTACACTACGCTATGATGCAGCTGACAATATTACTACAGCGGGCTTGGGTCTCGTGTGGTCTCTGGTAATTCCGTAAGTTACCAATGCCAGGTGCAGTGTGGTGCACAGCTCAATCCTCTGGAAAACAGCACAGCATGAAGCGATGGACTGCGTGATGAAGCAAGGCAGCCAGGGATGCTCCATAGATGCTCAGCAGACACCAGTGGTGGAAACTGCATCTCGTAGGACTCCAGCCTCCTCCCCTCGAGCAAAGCACGGGAGCAGCGGTTACACCAGCACCGTCAGACCTCCAGGTACAGTCGTGTGAGTTTCATCATTCATGCTGGCTCACCACACTCTTTTCCACTGATGGCAAAATTGCTGGATCAGTGGCACAATTGTTTTGAATTAATGGAGAACACACGGCTTCTCTTCAGCCAGGCAGCTAAGTGCCTGGAGGCATCCCCTCAGTGTGGTGGCCCCTGCCACCACAACACCTCTGTCCTTACACAGCCAAAAGTGGATGGAAAAGGGTTTCTGCTGGGGAAAGCAGCTTCCAGGAGCACATCCCGGGGCTGTCCCACCACTGCTGGGATGGCTGTCGGCTCAGTGCCTTCACGTGGGTGCCACGATTTTGGCTCCCCCTCCTTATTGCTCACTGATCATGAAACAGATGCTAAACCCCTGTGTGTATGTACGTAAGTGAAAAGCTCCCAGGCTGTTAGCAGACAGGGAAACCACAATTACACACAGAATAATAAATGGAGTGAATTCAGACAAGTTAATCTCCCACTTCATCCACTGAAACTACTAACGGTGTCTTGGGGACCTCAGTTCACAGTTAATCGGTATAAATCAGAAGCCCTATTGGAGCTGATGGAAATTCACTGAGCAAGGAGTGAGGTGTGAGTGACACCCTCTGAGGCCAGCCCTCCAGGACAATAACCTTGTGGAGAGGGAGGGCAGATGGACAGACAGACCCTGTCCCCCTCTGCGGGAGGGAGGACGGACGGATGGCAGGGAAAGCGTTTGGAGCCTTGGATCAGGCTGGGTACTGTCCCTCCTGTAACCCCGCTGCTTTTCAAAAGTCTCCAATTTCTGCTCACAGTGTGATAAGCAGATTCCTGCCTCCAGTACAAAGCAACTTTTTTAAGCCCTCATGGTTACAGAGGAGCACATAAAAACATGAGTGCTCTGGATTCCTGTTCTCAGGTGGCCTTAATGCCCCAAACCTGCCTTTTTCTTTAAAAATCTCATGGCTTTTCATATGAGTCCTGTTTTTTGGCAGGACTGCCCACACTTGCAACTTTTGAATGTGACACCAGCTATGTCACCAGTGTAATTTGCAAGTAGCAGGGCTGAACTTGGTGATGCCCTAAACATGGAAGTACCTCCCTTAGCTCCTGAGTCCTGCCACTGCACACGGGAGCAAAAGCACCCAAAATCTGTGTTTTCTGAGGGAAACAAACCCTGTAAAACACATGGCACTTCATTCCCCCCCTTTCCCACAAGCCATCCTTGGTGCTGGCAGCACCCCAGGAGCTGCCACAAGCCCATGATGACTGCGAGTGTTACAGAAGTGCCGGTGGGGCCCCATGGTAGGAGCCAGGGAGACGGCTGGGGAACAGGAGCAGGGTTGGTGCCAGAAGGTCAGGGACAGCACAAACATTCAGATGTTACCAAAAGGCTGATGGAGCCAGAGCAAATTCTTCCCCAGCTGAAAGCAACCTCATGCAGCTCAGCCCTCCGCTAAATGGGGGAAGCTTTAATGTGGAGCAGATGTAGTGACGTCTTCTTTACTCGTTGGCTAACTAGCATGCTCAGGGTGCGCCATCCAGGGGAGCCATGCACTGCTCATCTTTACAAAAGGTTTTTCACCGTATTTGTGGGCACAGTTACAGTGTTTAGTAACCCGGTTCATCAAGCTCTGTTTTTATTCTGAAAAAAGAAATCAGTTAAAATCCATTTCCATTTCTTTTTAGTTGGTTTTTTTTTGGCCAAGCAAACGCCACAAAAGATACTGAGCTGTCCCTGCAGAGATGACTTTTGCTGCTGGTGCTGATAATAGGGGTGGTGTTTGCAGAGAACATGGGCCAAGGGACCGGGCAGGATCAGTTGGAAGGCAGCAAAATAACATGTAGGCAATAGGGCTGAGAGCCGTGTAGGGACACATTATCCTCATTTCATGCTAGGAGGGCGGACAAATTAACTTGAGGGCTGTGGCAGGATTTAGGAGCAGACTCGCCTTTTACTGGGTCCTTCCTCACTGGGGCCTTTCCAGGGGTGAGCTGGTTGATCCAACATTTGTGTGACTGACCCAGGTAAGTCACCTTATGATAGCATTTAAAATTAGGAGCGCTGAGGTGGAACAAGCCAACCTCTTCCTCGTTCCTGTCCCCAGGATGCCTCGTGGCCCCGGCTCTGCGATCCTGCCGCCCTGCTTCCTGGGGACGCTGCTCAGCTCCAGGCACTGCCCGCTGCGGTGGGTGGGCTTGTTCCTCAAAACAGAGCTCAAAAGTGAAACGCTTGGTGGAACCAGTTGGAAGTCGTGCTGTCTCATCAGTGTTTTCCCTTGTTTTAATGCCAGATTTTTGGGTCCCATCCCTAAGGGCAGATAAGAGGCAACTCCCTGGCTTGGGGATGGGACCCCACCTTTGCCCACTGCAGCAGAACCAGATGCCACTGCTGAGACCAGGTTGCTTTGAGCAGTGGCAGATGGGACAGAAATTCTTGGGTAAAGAGCAAGGAAACTGCTTCCCGTGCTCGGGAAGGAAGCGTTGGTGCTGGCTACCATCCCCTGGGCATGGCGGGGCCGGCCAGGACCGGGCATGGAGGGCTGTCCTGCTCTGGGGCCAACAGCGCTGGGTCTGAGGGAGGCCGTGGCTGGGCCCCAGTGAGGGGAGAGCTGTGAGGGGGCTGCGGGGAGGGGAGACCCGTGAGGCTGCCGAGCAGGCGATGGTGAGGGGAAGCCCCGTGAGGAGGCCATGGTGAGGGGAAGCCCTGTGGGGAGGCGAAGGTGAGCCCTGTGAGGTAGCCCCAGTGAGAGGAGGCCTGTGAAGGCGGCTTGGTGAGTGGAGACCTGTGAGGGGGCTCTGGTGAGAGGCCTCCACTGAGGGGAGACCCAGGAGGCTGCCTTGATGAGGGGAGGCTGGTGAGAGGAGTCCCATGAAGGGGGCCTTTGGAGAGAACCTGGTGAGAGGGCTCCCCTGAGGGGAGACCCAAGGGGCTGCCCCCGTGAGCGCAGACCCGTGAGGGGGCTCCCGTGAGGGGGCGCTGCTGAGCCGGCACTGGTGAGGGGACTCGCCGCCAGGCAGCCCAGGTAAGACGAGCCCCGCGATGGGAGCCCCGCGATGGGAGCCCCGCGATGGCAGCCCCGCGAAGCGGCCCCGACGAGGGGAAGCCACAGCGAGATGCGCCCCATGAAGGGAGCCTCGTGAAGGGAGAACCATGAGGGGTCTCTGGTGAGAGGGCTCTGCTGAGGGGAGACCCATGAGGCTGCCCCAGGGAGGGGAAGCCCCTTGAAGTAGCCCTGGTGAGAAGAGCCCCATGAAGGGAGCGTACTGAGGGGAGACCTGTGATGGGAGCTTGGTGAGGAGACATCTGTGAGGGGAGACTGGTGAGCAGGTACTGGTGAGGGGAAACCCCATGAGGTAGCCCCAGGGAGAGGAGCCCTGTGAAGGGCCTTTGGTGAGAGGGCCCCACTGAGGGGAGACCTGTGAGGTTGCCCCAGCAAGGGGAGATTGGTGAGGTAGCTCCCGTGAGGGGAGCCCTATGAGGGGACTCTGGTGAGAGGGCTCCGCTGAAGGGAGACCTATGAGGCTGCCCCAGTCAGGGGAGACTGGCAAGCAGGCGCTGGTGAGGGGACGCCCCATGAGGTAGCCCCAGTGAGAGGAGCCCTGTGAAGGGAGCTTGGTGAGGGGGGAGACCAGCGTGAGGGCTCTGCTGAGGGGAGACCCATGAGGCTGCCCCAGGGAGGGGAGACCTGCGAGGGGGTTCTGCTGAGGGGACCCCTGTGATGGGCTCTGGTGAGAGGGCTCTTCTGAGGGGAGACCCATGAGGCTGCCCCAGGGAGGGGAGACTGCTGAGGGGAAGCCCCGTGGTGGAGCCCACCGAGGGGACACCCGTGAGGGGGCTCTGGTGACAGGGCTCCGCTGAGGGGAGACCCGGCAAGGACCGGCGCACCGTCCCCGCGGGTCCGGGCGCGGCGGGCGCTGAGCGGCCCCGCACAGGGACCGCCTCCCTCTCGCTGCCCCCCCTGCCCCGCAGCCCGGCCGGACCCGGCGCGGCGCTGCCGGCGCCCTGGCGGATGCGCAAGATGGCGCAAGGCGCTGCCCGCCCGCCCCCGCCCGCCAGCGGCCCCGCTCCCTCAGCGCCGCCCCCCCGCCCGCCCGGCGCGGCGGCGTGCTCGCGCGGAGGGGAGCAGCGCTGAAATCCGCTTTTTGCCTTCCCCCCCTCCTTGCCTTTTTTTCCTTTCTCCCCCCCACCCTCGCTCCTCGCTACTGGGGGTGGTTCTCGCTTCGCCTCCCTCCTTCCCTCCCTCCTGCGCGGGCTGCTCCCTCCCCGTGGGGCGCAGGGAGGCGAGCCCGCCCGCCCGGGATGCTATGGCTCCGCCGGGCTCCGCGCTGCCCGCCTGCCTGCTGGGGCTGCTGCTGCTCGGCTGCCGCGGAGGTAAGAGCCGGGCTGGGCTCGGGGAGCGGGCAGGGGGAAGGACCTGCCGTCGCCGCGCCCGGCACCGGCGCTGCTCCCGCCGCCCGCGGTCTGTCGGTCCCGTCCGCGGTCCTTCCCGCACTTCGCGTCCCCTCGGCACCCGGTCCCCCGCGTCCCTCCCCAGCCCCGCGGCGGGTCCCCGTCCCCCTTGCTTGTCCGCAGTCGGTCCCAACCCCGTATGACTCCCCGGTCCCTCCCAGCCTCCCGTTCAGCCCGTCCCCGTAGCATCGGGACGCCGTGGAGGCTGAACGGGGCCGAGCAGCTCCGGGGAGGCGGGGGGGGGGGGGCGGGGGAGGGTGGAGGGACCGAGCGCGGGTCCGCCACGCGTGTGTCCGCCAGGGCAGCGGAGGGGTGCGCGGCCGCGGCCGTTCGTGTCGCCCGCCGCGTTAGCATCGCTCTGCGGGAGCGGGGGCTCGTCCCGTCGGGAAGGTGCGCTGCGGTCATGGCTTTTGGCTGCAGGCTTCTGTCTACATCAGCCCCTCTTGACACCTTAATCAGCAGATAGCCCGAAGTGTCCCCCCCAAAGCTGTGTTTTCAGTTGGAAACCCCACTTGCGTGGGGGAGTTGGTGTTTGTGGGGCCTTGGCTCCCACAGCTGGCACTGGGGAGGGACAGGGTGGCTGCTGTGGCAGCGGCGTGGTTGGGTGTCCGTGTCCAGAGAGCAGACCCAAAGTCATCACCCCCGATGTGAGCGGGAGACGGCGGCCGGGCGGACGCGCCGTGGTGTCAGCGAAGGCGCTAGCTACAGAAAAGAGATGTTGGGCTGCAAGTTGCAGGGATGACAGCGAGCTACTTGAAACCTGCAAGTATTGTGCTCTCCTGTAATGCCTGGCTCGGTTCGCACAGCCACAACCGGTAACACCACCCACCGGACCAGGGCCGAACTACAAAAACATCAAAGGGATTTTTCCTCGGACCTACTGTGCACATGCCCTGCTGATAAATTGCAGCGTTTTCCTTCTACTGGTGGTGCTGCTTAAGCTTGAATCTAATCTGAGAAAGATGCTGTTCTGCAGTGAAATACCCATGTGCATCCTGCCCTCACTTCACTCAGCAGCCTTAAAGATAATGAAAAGTAGGAATTGTTTAACAAATGTGCAAGCAACCCGGCATGGTCTGAGGGAAAAAAAGCATGTGTAAGATTAATCAGAGATTAGCTGTCGGGGTGTTTAGGAAACCAGACTGTGGGCTATTCCCATAATAAATCTCGCCACGTGGTTCGTAGCAGCCACGGTGGAGAGGAGAAGCCAGTGTAACTTGCAGAAAATACAAATTGTCTGCAAAGTGGATCTAATGAAGCAGGTCTCGTTAATCTGTTGGGATTCCTGTGTGCAGTGCCATGAGGATGGTTGAAAATACTTATTTTTGAGGAGAGGAAAAGAAAAGAAGTGAATTTTTGAAATCAAAACTTGAGTAAGTTGAATTTGTGTCTAGTTTATTGCCTGCTGCTGTCCAAATTGCCCTGTGTGTTTGTGTATGCTGCGACTTGGCAGGTCAGTGGCTCCTGACTTTGGGGTGTGTTTTGCTGGCCCCACTAAAGAGTGCTTGGTAGCACTTTAAAAGTTTTCCTGTTCTGAGAGTTACTCGCCCCCCCCCCACCCCCCCACCCCCCCCACCCCCCGTGTTTCTACACTCTAGATATGGTTAACAGTGAGGTAACATGGTTCTGTGCTCTACTGAATTTAATGAACTTTCCTGTGTTGGCGTCAATCAGTGCTGGAGCAGAAAGCCTCGCTGTGGGGATGGATGCTGTGTTGGGAGTGGTGCTGCGCTGTGCGGGACGGGATGCTCTGCTCCCACCTCTGTGATTTTCAAACTTCCCAAAATGCTGGCCTGGTGACGGGGAACCATGCGTTGGGAGCCGCTGGTCAGTGGGCTGGAGTGGCTCAGTAGTGAGACAGTATTTTCTTTCTTTTTTTTTTTTTTTTAATTTCCTGGAGCTCTTTGTTCTGGGTGGTGGACAGCTTTTGTCTGTTATTGCTGAGCCCGGCATTCAAAGGCAGGCATAGGATAGGAGAGGCTCCCCGGCTCTGCTCAGTAACAGCCTTGGAATTAAACATCGTCATTTATATTTAAGTAGGCTTAACTTCTAAATTATTGAAGCTATAAGCTTTCACTAATTCCTACTCAGTGTGGCTTTGTTGTTTTTTATAGACAAAAAAAAAAAAAGAGATCACTTTCTCCTAAATTGGTGTAATACCCTGTCTTTTTTCTTAATATACATAGAGAGTATCAGGTATCATTTCCCCAGTAACGCTCAGAGATGCTATATGAAATTCAAGCCCGTGTTTGGGCTTCGTCTCTCCCAGGAGGTTCAACAGGAGAATCCTGGGACGTGGTTTTCCCATGTGGTGGACATAGCAGGCAGCCCATGAAGCGGGACAGTAGTCTCACAACCATATACTTGTGCATTGTGTTTGGGACCCATTCTGGGTGCGAAGTTCACGCAGGGGTGTGAGCGTGTACCACCCATGCCCTTGGCCCTCAAACATCTGCTGGGGCCATCATGGTGCCAAAACTAAACTTCTCATTGGAAGTATATAAAAGCTAGCCAAGAGAGCGGCAAATAGGGCTGGTTCCCCACTCCTTTCCTTCCTGCTCAGTCTCAATTTTGACCCATGTACCCTGGTGCTATCAGCCTGGCATGGGCCGGTGTGGAGTGGCTCAGGAGCAGTACTGCCGGCAGAGCACTGCGAAACTGCTCTCATTTTATATGTGCAATGGAGAAAGCCTCTCTCCCTCTTTTCTGTCTGCCTGAACTTTTCCTTCTCTGATTTCCGTGTTTCTGCACACTCCCGTGTCACAGCGTGTGAAGTGCCAAGCAGCAACCTCATGCAGTACCAGCCCCTTGCTTCACAAACTCCTGGGATGCTGCTCCCCCCACACCTTCCCATCCCACTGCCTTGAAATATCTTTCTCCACCACGCTGGGGTGGCTGGACCTGGCTTGCTCGTCTCGCCGCAGCATTAGGATCCAGTGCTGGCTCTGTCAGGAGCAGGATGGGACCCTGGCATGGGGCTGCAGCATGGGGTGCAGAGTGCAGTGGAGCTCATGCAAAGCTGCTGCCAGCGCCCAGCTTTCCCCCCTGGCAAGCAGTGAGCATTTGAGCAGACCATGTGCTTTGTTTTGTAGCTTGCAATAGATCTGGGACAGAAGATGCTTTTTTTCTGTGCTCCCTCCCCACCCCCCCACCTTGGTATTTCATGCTTTGTGCTCCTGGGCTTCTGACCCTGGATATTGTCCTTTTATTTGATCTAAGAAAACAATGCAGGAGCCCCCCCTCTGCAGATTAAGAATTCCCATTTAAATCAACCAAATATCATTGGGCAGGAACAGGAATAGTCCATTCAAAATTACTTTGAAATCACAACTTATTTAAACTTTACTGGAGCTTTTAGTTTTACAGAGTTTAGAAACTAATAAATTATGTAGCAGGGCTCATGAAAATCTACCCAAGTCCGTTTATCCAAAAGAATATCTAACATTTTGGTTTTGCAAGAAAATAAAAATAATTGTTTACACATGTTCAGGAGTCATTGGCAAGCATATAAAACTGATGGTTAAGGAGGCAAACATGTCAATAATTGCACTTTAAGAGAAGAGAGAGGCAAATAGGGGAGCGTACTGAGAAAAGCACACAGCATAGTGATCTGGCCTTGCTATTATATCAAATGTCACTGTTGTATCGCACCCTCCACTCAAGAGGAGCCCAGTCACTTAACAACCCAGCCCCACTCCTGCGTTGGTAATTTAAAACCAGAGTTTCAGAGCAGAGTCAAGGATTTGCTGCCTTTTTTTTTGGGGGTGGGGTGGGGGGTGTTGGTTTTCTTGTGTGATTGTGTTGATGAAGCTAATGGCAAGTCAGGAGAATTCGGGTTGTGGTGGGTGATTCTGCTGACTTGTAAAGATGCTTTTGCAAAAGGATCTTTGCTGCTGAAACCTGAGAGTATGTGAAAAGGGAGAGAAGAGCTAGTGTTTCGTTAAAATGGCTCTGGTTTTGGAGCGAGCAGGATCGGTGCGGTGCTCAGCTCCTTGAGAGGAGCAAGGCGATGCTTTCCTCCATCCTGAATTTCAGGGTGGCAGGTGATAAGGCAGAGGGGATGGCAGGGTGGAGAGAGTGCTGTGTTTCCTTTGAATCCCCTGGATGCGGTTAAGAATTTCAACGGGTTTAGTGTGCACAGAAACTTCTCTTCCTCCAGAAGGACCTTGTCTTGCCTTTCCTTGCTTGCCATCCAGTTGTGCCTGCCGATACTCAAGCTGAATTTCAAGGTTCTGAGTGACGGGGCTGTGCTGGCTGGTGGTTTTTGGCACTGTGATGCCAGGATGCCCATGGCTCTCTTGGCAGCTTTGTACTATCACGCTCCTCCCAGCTGCTCTATCTAGTATCCACAGGCACCATCATCTACTGCGTGGCCAGTCTGTTCCCTGCCAGGTCTGTGCAAAGGACTGGCCATGGGGACAGCCACCTCCCTGATGCTTTCTTGCAGGGTTGGGGGCTGAAACTGGCTACTCCCCTGTTCTGCATTAGAGTAGCCTTGGGGCCTGAAGCCTGGAGGGACCCCAGCTCTGGGCATAGCATTTCCCATCTTGGTTGCTGCCTTTGCTGTCCTCTCATGCGTGGTTGTTTCCTGCTCCATATTTGTATTGCTGATGCCCTCTGCGGTGAGACTGTGATCTGGTCAGGACCACGAAACACGTGGGGAATGCAAATAACAACACATCCTACACTCAGCTTGCTGCCATGTTCTCAGTATGCCTAGTTGTGGACGGAGCTACTGTGGGCAGTTAACTTAGAAAAGGTCTCTGCCCTTTCTAGCTATACCAACAGGTTTTAGCCTGCCTTCTTTAGAGATGGGGGAGCCTATGAGGACTCAGAGCTTGTCCTGGAAAGGGTCTTTGTGCTGTGAACACTTCCAGCTTCCACGCTGTGTTCAACAAGTGAGCTCCTGGGATTTGCCCAGTCTAGTCTCAAACGTCTGAAAATTATTTTGGGCAACTTTTCTGGCTTTTTGGGCTGTGTTTGCCTTCCTTGGCTAAAATCTATGTTCCCACTGAGGCAGCAATGCTGGGTATTTCTGGGCTTTGCATCAGGTGGCTGAGAGGTTGTGTTATCCTCAACAGAGACCTCCTGCAATTGCTTAACGAGTGGATGTCGTTTATACACCCTGATGGAAAAATCACTTTATATAGCCTCTTGTCTGAAAGGAAAGGGAATAAAAATTCTGAGCTAGTAAACTTTACTGTTAGCAAGATGTGGGGCCTGTTACAGCCTATTTGCCTCTTCTTTAAATGTAAATTTTTCTGGATGCCCTGAAGAGCCAATTTGCACATTACTGTAGTGTAATGCTTTTCTCCTTAGGGTCTGGGTCAGCCTCAAGGAGATTTAAGGGGGCACCAGCTGGATTTTTAGGCTACCAATTTCATCAGCCTGAAACCTGTTATGATCTGCTGCAGAACATTGTTCAGGTCCAGATTTCTCTTCCTTCCATATCCTCTCATTTGCAGAAGGATTTACAAAAATAAAACTAAAAAAAACTGAAAAAAAAAAAGAGCCATTTTTTGTAGGGCTGTCCCAAACTGCACCCAGGTTTCTGGTCCTAATACTCATCTGCATCCCACTATAAAAACCTTTGGTCCAGGAGTTGTGGGACTCCAGGGGCATCTTCTTTAGGCGTTATTGAAGCAGGCCAGAGGGGCTATCCTTGCTGGTGGTAAGGCTTACTGGTGGGTCGGTGCTGTGTTGTGCTGGGAACAAACACAGTATATCAGGAGAGGGCAAATTTCTGTTCATGAAAGGCTGTGTGCAGGTGTGTGTCATGCTGTTGGTGTGACAAGAGAGAGGGGAGATGGGGCTGCCTTGATCTCCCTGTCAGTGCTCCTGATGATACTGCACCAGAAATATCAGGGTGGACCTGGCTGCTCCTGCAGTATCTCGCCTTGCCACGAGCTCAGACCAGGCCCTTGGCAGGTCATTTCATCTCTCTGATTAATGTTCCCTGTCTAGAATGGGAGTAATAATACAGGCTTCATCTGTCGGGACTGTGTGCTCCCGGGGCAGGGATGGCCCTGCTGGCTGTGGGTCCAGGAGGATGAGCCGTGATGTGGTTGAGGTCCTTTGCGATGGATGTCACTGCTAATTAAAGTGGTGAGATTAGCTGCTGTATTTTTCAGAAGTACAGACAGGAGGGAAAGCCAAAATCGTGTTTCCCAATTGGAAAAGGACAATGCTAGGGTATGAGCAAGTTCTTTTGAAGCTTTGAACATGAATCACAGTGTCAAGTAAAAAATAATTAAACTTATTTTTTTTAAATGTACTTCAAAGTGTCTTTTAAGCTTCCCATTAATTCAAAGTTCTTTCTCTCAGTGCTAAATAAATCTCTTGGTTCAAAAGCACAAGTGCTAATTGGTTTCTTTGAGTATGCCTGTCTGATTGATCAATAGGGGAAGTAGTTTTTGTTAAATATTTGCACATATAGTCACATATTGTATTGCTTAGGGAGATGGTAAATGTTTCTCAAAAGGAGACTTGTAGAATGAGGACTCCAATTCTTGTGGCCTTTATGTCAGAGCTAATAACACTTCCTCCCTCCATCCTTTTGCAGAAAGCAAAGCAATTTTCCCTCACGTGGTCCCCGGTGCAGCCTGCTGGTGTTGAGGCAAGCGGGCTGTTCAGCTGCCTGTGTAACACCCCAGCCTCTAACTACAAATTCAAGCTGCTCTGAGCAGAGTTTTACAGTTTCTGCCTCGAGCAGAGGGCGAGCCATGCTGCCTCGCAGTCTGTTTCAGGAGGTACCCAGGACGTTGTGTGGGACAAGCTGGGTTTGGATTTGCAGCCAGCCATTGGAGAGGGCAGGTCTTTCAGACTCCCCGGGTGAACGTGCACAGCCTCAGCAATTTCCTCTGTCTCTCTCAATTAATTACACTTTTACTGTTTCCATGTGTCTTCAGAGTGTCGTTTACTTCCAACTTTGCAGCATCGTTTCTGTGCTAACTCACTGCTGACTACGAGCAGTTATTTATAACGGTGGAGCTGGGTCCTTCTTTTCCACCATTATCTCCTTGCTTTGTGTGTGCTCTCCCTCTGGCCCATCTGAGCTAACCTGTAGAACAAACACCAGGAGCCTTACCCTGCTGTGGAGATTGCTCCGTGAGTGTCCCTGTCACTTTGTCGCTCATTCTGAGCATCCTGGGGAGGCAGGGCTCTGTGTTCAATGTTTGCCTTTGAGACTTGGAGCCCCACAGTTCCAATCTTGGAAAGCCAAATCCCAATGTCCCTGTTTGAAGCCTGATCCTTGAAAACCACTTTTAATGCAAATAATCCCATGGTTACAGCCAAATGGGTAAGGGGGGTTCTTTAGAAGGGGACAAAGAAAGTATAAAGCACCTGGTTTCTACCATGCCTTGCACAGTTCTCAGTGGAGCGGCTGTGCTTTGGCCATGTGGATCTTAGGTCGGGCTGTTTGTGGACTTGTTTCTCATACCTGTTCCTGATGGTTTGCAACACTGGGCAGTGCGGCATCCCGGGGCCCATTCTTTTTTGAGAAAACCCCAAGGAACATGATGTCTTGTAGAAATACAGTATTGAGAGAGGTGTCCTTCTTGCCAAGCCCACTCTGTGCCCACAGATTAGGCCACGAGGCTGAGGGCTGTAGGGAACAGAGCAGGCTTCAAGGTGACCTTTGGCTGCAGGAATGCCCATGGCCACTTGCTTGGTGCTTTCTGCACGCTGACATGCTGGGCTCAGCTTTCCCTGTACCACCAGTGAGTGCTGCAGTAGTGCGGACACATACAGGTCAGCTTGCCAGCATGGTGCCAACTGTGCCACCAATGTTTTACCTATTTGTGAGACTCAGACATTTATCCCTGGAAAGACAGAGCCATTGTTTTTTGCAAAGTGGGATACTGAGGCTCTTAGGACCAAAGCTCACTTTTTAAAGGCAATTTAGGATCTGTCTACTTAACAATGGAGACAGGCAATTTTTTTGTGTCTAATGTACCCATGGTGTCAGGGGGAGGTGTAGGGACTTCGGAAAAGCAGCAGAGGGTGTGTCTTTCAGCATCTAAATATCTTGGGAGAAGAGAGGCTTTTGGCTGAGTTTGCATGGAAAGCCCATGTCTGGGTGAAAGAGCTTGCCTTCTCCCAGCTCCCCAGATGGAGTGGGTCTGCTTCTCCATGTGTGTTAGTGGGTCACCTGGCCCTGAAGTCCCAGGAAAGAGGCAGTGGGCTTTCTTCAATGTCATAAAAGCATCCTATGAGAAAAGCGTCTGTTGAGGAGGAATTTGGATGCTTCTGGATGCTGTGCAGGTTACAGACCAGTTGCATGCTGTCCATTGCACAGTGCCACACCTTGAGGCATAGTCCTGATCTCTCCTACAGCCTGAGGAGACCCCAGGACCAGTCAGTGTCTGTCCCCACCCCAGCATGTGTCTGAGGGCACCAGTCCTAATTATGAGTGTCATCACTTCTGCTGCTTGAGCAGCCTGGAGTTCAGATGCAGACCGAATGTTTGTGGAGGTAAACATGATTATCTCCAATCACAGGCCTTAATGATGGTTATTATAATGACAGCTATTGTGGGAAGGGCATGTAATTATGTTGATTCTTCCTTTTATGGTACATATAATAATAAGCTGTTTTATCTAAGAGTAAAGGGAAGCTGGGGGAAGATGGGGCATTTATTTCATTAGGGATTTTTTCTGATTGCCTGTTAGGCTAAATCCTGAAATCTTGTTCAATCTTTCAGGAGGCAGAAGTCCCCCTTGGTTCAGTGTCAGCATGCAAAGGTCCTTGTCCTACCTAACTCCCAGGAGCGCCCATGCAGGGAATGAGGCCCCAGCATGGTAGGTGCTGTTGGGACTCTGGCCACTTTGCAGAAAAATGCAGAGCATTCATCTAATTCCTTAATTTTCACAAAAAAAAAAAAAAAGTAATTGATGGGTTTGTGCTGGCTGTAGTCTAACTTGCTGAGAGGACCCCAGGGCTATCTCATAAAAAAGAAGTCACAGTGAGCAATAGATCACCGAGATGGCTGGAGCTAGCCTGACATTTTAAGACGTAATGGGTTAATAAAGTGTGTGGTTTAGGTGTTTATCATTAAGTAGAGTTTGTCCATTCCTTGCACACACTCATACCTTGACGGTAGTACCTTTGACCTGCCATGCACTACCCCTGCCTTCTTTGTCTGCTCTGTCCATCTGCCTCGGCTCAGGTTGCACTCAATGTTTATCCCCCATAATCCAATTTAAGTTGCCATAGAAAGCAATGGGGATTTACAGAAAGAAAGAAAAAAATCTCACTGGGTTTGCAGAGCAGACTAGACAGACTTTTTTCCCTTCTTTTGCTTTAGGATAACTGCTTCTTCTCATCTCTTTTATTTTTATCGTGCATTAATGATTTACCCTGCGCTCTGTTTTTGAGCCTAGTGGGGTGGGATCCTGTCCTTGATGGGAACTGTATTAGGAACAAGCATTACAAAGCCTGTGCTGTGGCTGGTGTTTGCCAAGAGAAATTGCCCATGTGTGTCCCAATTCTGTGAGCAGCTGTGGCGTTGGTCCCCCTGAGTCCATGAAAAAAGGGGAGAAGCTGTATTGCAGGTTTGAGCAGCTGGAACCTCCACCCATTGAGGGCTGTTGCCCAAGAGAACTGCTAGAAAGGTTCACTATGTTTGGATAAAATTGTAGTTTTCCTACTTGGTTGGAATTTCTTCTCCATTGCTGTTCTTTAAATATATATATATATTTGCTTCCATTCCTGCATTTACACCCTTCAGATATTTATATGACTCCTGTTTCTTGGTTGCTTTTTGTATTAGCATGTATTGTGGGCCAATCTTTAAACAATAGCTCTATTTCTGTCATCTTCTGTAGCATCTAATCATGACTGTATGGCATATTATACCTAAAAAGGTGTGCTAGACCAAGTGAAGAATAACATGCCAAAGACACAGTGTTTAAGCATTCTGTTGGCAAAAGTAATAAATTAGGATGTATCTGTGTGATGGAAAGCAAGGGTTTGCCTATTGGTGGTACAAATTCTGCAATAACTTATCTCTTGTGGACATTATTTAGCATAATTGCTTTGCAAGAAACCTTTGGTATTGCTGAGCCAGAACATGGTGCATTTGTATTTTGGTCCTTAAGTTGCTTTTCATTAAGGACTGAGTAGCACCAGCCTTTGCCTGTTACAGTGTGAGAGAGACCAAAGTGATGGAAGGGCATGGTGTTACGTGTGAGAGGCAAACAGCCTCCTGCTCTGCCAAGTGGGAGAGGTGTTGTGAAGATGCTGGTGGCAATATGGTCTGAATCAGGAGCTGCCAATGCCCCTGTTCACCCCCTCCGGCTGTGCTGCAAATGGGTCTAGGGCATGGCTCAGCCCTCTCTCTGCCTAGCTATGTGGGGGAGAGGAGTGCATTTCTTGAACTGATGTAAACTTCTGCTCCTGGAGTGGGAATGGCTGGTGCTCCGTGCTTGTGCAAGTTTGTGTTGCCTATTGCTGCAGCCCTGTGATGGGAGATGAAGAAGGCTGTGTGAAGTGGAGCTGGGGTTTGACAAGCTGTGTGCTTGCCTATCCCCTTCACTGGAGTCTCCAAAGGCAGCCTTGAAGGTCTGTGCCTGTGGTTGCGCTTTTGGAAATTGTGCCCCAAGATTTTGAGAGCAAAGCCCCAGGAGGCAAAGCATGCCAAAGGGTTTCATGTTTCTCCAAAACACTTGCAACCTGTAGCCCTATTGCAGCCCACTCTGTCCAGAATGTTGTCATCAACCCTTGTTTGCTTCTGTAGCAGTTGGCTCTTGCTGCTTCTTGTAGACTCACTGCTGACTCTGTCCTTCTCTCTTCATTTCAGATTTTGGCCATTCCTCTGAGTTGGCATTCGTTGTGGAGCCTAGCGATGACATTGCTGTGCAGGAGCAACCCTTGATCCTCTACTGCCAGGTTGAGGGCATCCAGCCCATAACCATCACGTGGCGGAAGAATGGCGTCATGATCGTGGACAGCGAGAATGCCTTTATGTTGGCCAATGGGTCGCTTTATGTCTCCCACTTCCAGAGGGTCCGAGGAGATGGGTCCTCGGATGAAGGTGAATACGATTGCATGGCGCAAAACCACTATGGGCTGGTGGTGAGCCGGAAGGCGAAGATTCAGGCAGCGAGTAAGTATGGGCATCATCCCACCTGCATCTCGTGGGGCAATCCTGCAAGGGGCATTGGCTTTGCTGGAAAGGAGGAGGACAGTGTGGTGGGATGCTGGGTGTTCAGAGAGGGGGGATTAAAGAGAGGGAAGAGGAAAAAGAACTTGGAGCTGGTGTGAGGATCAGTCTGGCATCTAATCTGTGTAGCTGTCCAGGTGTGAAAAACCAGCTAATCAGCCTTCTCACGGAGAAAACTAAAACCCACCTTCTAGCCGTGAATCCCCTGTCTTGGAGGGGTAAGTTACATTAAAGTCGTGAGGTGAAAGTAGTCTGCAGTTCGTGTATCTCCTATGGTGTGTTTGGAAGTCCCATTGCTGTGCAGCATGGCTGGGCTCTGTTTGGCAGGTAGCGCTTTCCAAACCATAGGCAAAGACTTTCTGAAGGTCGTGGTTTCTTTCATTTTGTTATTTAAGGCAGGCAGTGTGGAGGCAGCAAGGTCTTATTTACTACCCCACATGGCAGTGCCTTTGGGGGCAAGGCTAACACCACCAGACAGATTGTCTGATGGGGGAGCCTGGAGAAGGAGGGAGATGAAAATGTCAGTGAGGGAATGAAATTTAAAGGTGCAGGAGGAAGAATTACAGGGCAGGCTGTGACTCCAGCCCTGCACAGTACCTGGCTTAGCCCATTATATTGCTGTGGCCAGAGCAGTTGGTCCTGTTGGGTCTCCTGCCATGCAGGCTGCTGGGCTCCCCCTTGCCGGCTCTGGTTGCTGGTTTGTGTTTGTCCCAGGACTGATGGCAGAGCTCAGGTGTCGTGGCATGGTGTTTCTGTCCCTGTTGTGTTGGTGGCCAGCTTTGCCCACATTTACCCACAGACTGTCTGTGGGCTTTGGGACTGCAGCTGCTAATCATTTTTGCATTCAACCAGAAGTCACTGCTAGGTGTAATTTATATATGAGTGTGAGGAAAGGTGTCTGGTATGGTCCTGAGACTTGGCTGAATGCTGTTTTCTTAAGTAGGTTCTACTGAAGGATTCTCCAACTTGTTTGGGAGATGGCTACCACTCTTCTTTCTGTGCAAGCCACTTATTACTGCTTCGTGTGTGTTTGCAAATTGCACTGTGATTTTTTGGTGCAAAGCAGGAAAAGTCTACAGCAAGGTCTGGGGCCAAGGTCCCCTGGCTGTACTCCCCAAACTGGGGGGGCCTTTTAAAGAGCTGCTGCCCATTCCCCGCAGTGCCAGGGCCAGCTGGTAGCCCACCAAGGGAACACTCCAGCCCTTGTGTATAACAATTCCCGAGTGCATGAAGTGGCCATCTGCAAACCTAGCTTTTCAGTAGTGTAAGAAGTGACATTGTCAAGGAGCCAAGGGCTTTGGGTCTGTGCCAGATTAGCAGCTGGATCTCAAACTTGTCAGTCTTGTGGTGCTAAACCTTGGAGCACTTTTGGTGAACAACTCTGGCATTTATGAGCTGGGAGCTGGCTGATGCACAAGCACAATGTCAGACTTCTCAGACCTGTAAACAGGAGACCTAAGAGCCAGAGGAATTACTTTTGGGATAGTGGATTGTCAATAAACACTGTTATCTTGCTCCTGCATCAATATGTATGTGATGTGCTCTGTGTCCCTGAATAGCATTTCCTTTTGTAGCCATAGTTTCGCCTGAACCAAAATGAAAAAGGGATTGTGTTCAAAATGCTCTGGACTCTATTCTGGCTTCAGGCTTGGTTTCTTGCCAGCCCTGAGAAGAGGTCTGGGTGAGGCCAGCACAAAACAGGGGGCACCTGGCCTCAATGTCACAGGTGCCTGTGGATAATGGGAATAAAACAGGATGTTGTGGGCAAATGTAACCTGCTGCTCAGGGTGAGCTCCCCCACTGTGCCTGAACTGCAGGAGCATGCACTTGCACTTCAGACTTGGCTTAAACCTAGATGAAATCTCCTAAGAATGAACCACAGTTGTACCTTCAAGCCCGCACGTCTCAGGGGTGGTTACACACAAGTAACAGTGATTTTCCTTGCCCAAGTCCCAGTAAGCAAGTCAAACAACGGAGGAGGGTAATTACCCCCATTTTAGAAATGACAGGACCGTTGCATCAAAGAAGTGGGTGCTGGCTGTCTGGAAGGAAAAAAAAAAAACAACCAAAAACAAACCACTGAGTGCTAAACAGTCCTTTGCGGAGCAGAATAAACACTGCCGGTGGGTAAAACCTCATCCCAATGCTGATCTCTTCTTCCCTCAGAGCCTGACATCGGAACACAAAAGCAAAGGAGAAATAAGAACCTCTCACAAACAAAAATCTTGAAAGTTGATCAAGGCCATGCTACTGAGGAATAAAAGGGATCTGACAGACTGGAGCCCCTCGAGAGCTCTGCTGCACTTTTCGCTGTCTTCAAAGGCAGGCTGTTAGTCTCATATCACTGTTACAGACCCTGGCTTTGTATTATTGCTTGGAATATAATCTTCTTGGCTTGGAGGAATGTACATATTTGCATTCAGGAAATGTGGGCTGGATATCATATTTTTATGTTTCAAATTTACTTCAACACTTGGCATTGAGTAAAATTTAACTGGAAGAATATGCTGCTTTCTGCTGCTGCGCGTGCAGCCCCAATGAGCTCAAGGTGCATGCAGTTTCCCCATGGAGCAGGCACTTAAAACCTTCCTCCTAAAAACTGACTTGTTAAAATTTAAAATTTAGGGGAATTTCTGTATGTCATCATTATTAACCAAAGATACTCAGCAGAGGGAATTGGACCTTGGCTGGTTTGTGGATTGGCGGGTCAGGTGCTAAACACATTTAATAATATTTTTGTAGTGTAATCTTCTTTTGACAAGTACAAGTGTGCAAGGAGCCTATGCGTGACTGAGTTGAGTGAAGGCCTTCGGCATTTCCACCCGCTGCCTAACATGCTGGTTGGAATTTTTTCAGTTGCTGTTTCTGCATCTGTTCAAACCCTGGCGTGTTAGTTTAAAAGGTTGTGGAATGCAACATGTTTTTATAACGTGATCAGGTTATTGAATACAGATCTTTTCTTTCTCCTAATGACAGTTTCATAATTTTGCATGACTCTGAGGTGTCTTAATTAAAATCAGTTTTGTAGGCAGAGTGTTCTCTGGAGGCACTGCTTGGCTGAGTCTTCGTGTGTCTCTTTGAGGAGCTGTATTTCCCTCGTGTTTGCCAGAAGCTGATGCACACCTTGGCAGTCTGTGGATGAAGATACCCTCTGCGCAATAGTAATGGCTAGCGTCCATTCCTTTGGAAGGCAAGCTACCCAAAACACAGCTGCCTTTATTCTCACCTCCACCCTTTGCTTGACTTGGCCTTACTTGACTCTGATTGTGTTGTCTCATGGCATTTCTAGCCCTTTTTGCCGATGCTGTAATTTGATGGAGCAGGGTCTACATCATCATAAATCACAGCCCAGCCGGTGGAGTAAGACCCATTGATTATATCACTCAATAACAAGCAGTTACCACTAATTGGAAATCACCATCAAACTGGGTATCGGATCAGGCTCTGCACGCATCCAGCCTGAGAGTAGCAATTTTCCCTGTTTGATCTATTGCTATAAAAAAAATAAAAGGAAAGAGGGGAAGTAAGTCAATTGTGCAACTTAAAGCCAAAGAGGTTTCTTGAAGTTTGGTGAAATGGACCTGCCCAGTATTTAAAGTACTGTGCGACCTGAGAATAGCTCTGGAGAGATCTGAGCTTGTAAAGACACTTTCCTCATCGTGTCTTGTTGCAGAGGGACTGTTGTAGCCAAGCATGGCAGCACACATCCCTGTACTCCTGTACTCTTCTCTTCTCCCTTACCCCCCCCCCTTCCACATCCTGTCCCAAATTCCACTCCTCCATCCCATTGTGCCTGGCTGTCCACGGCACTTACGCTGCTGGCAGGAGGGCAGGATTGATAGCCTGGGCAAGGCATATATTATGTCTCTTCTCTGCATTGATCACTGCAGACAGCAGCAGCAGCTCCTCTCACCCAGCCTGGGGCCAAGCATGCTCTCCCCACGAACATGCTGCTGCAGCCTCCAGGCCAAGGGTCTTAAGGTCATCTGCAAAATATAAAAAGGGGGGAGGTCTGGTGCATATGCATGCTTGCAAGTTGGTTTCCCTGCCAAGTGCTGTGGCTAGAGGGGGAGGTTGGGAATTGTGGGTTTTTTAAAGCAGCAAAGATCTTCCCATCATTTCAGCCCCTCTGCACAGAATATATTCAGGGTTTAACCTGGAGCCCCCTTTCCAGGCTCTGGGGTGGTGGGAAGAGCTGCTGAGCCCAAATAATGGCAGCATTTATAAGAGTGTAGAGACAAGAAGGAAGTCTAAAAGGATTAGGGAGAGACAAAGGGGGCTGATTATTTTATGGGTCACAATACAAGGCATTAGAGTGAGATCACAAAGGGATGTAATTACAAAAGAAGGCCATACTGGGGGGATCAAACCAGGATTAGAGTGGGAAATGTTTTTACACAGTTTTGTTCCACTCATTATGAAGTTAGCATTTTAAATTAAGGTTTAAATAAGGTGGCACCAAAGTTGTCACCAAGGTATTTCCTGGGCAATGCCACTGTTTGGATGCAGATTGTGAGTCTTGGCTCAAAACATCAAGGAGACCTTTAACACATGGGTTTGTTGTTGGTTTTTCTTGTGTGCGTACAGTATCCATATTGTCAGCAGAGCCCTACCTATACAGCTTGTGCTGAGACCAAGTGAACCTGTTTCTGCAGTTGGGAGTGGGATACTTGTGTGATGACATGTTTTAGTGGTGTGAAGCATGAGGTATATGTATGCTTCTAAAGCAAGTGCCCTGGTGTCAGTTTGCAGCTCTGGAGACATGGTCCTGTTATTCCCAGGAACTTTTGGCTAATGGTTGCTTGTGTTTTATTGCAGTTTAACCCCTGGTGTTGCACACCAAGTTTCCTCCTTCGACAAACAAGATTTTTTTCTTTTTTAATTTCAGCTGTGGCTCAGCTTGCATGTAATGCCCTTCCTTCTCAAATGCTGAGCAGAAGGGCTCAGTCTTGTTGCCAGTCACGTTTCTTTGTTGTCTGTGCTGTGAATGCTTACGGTCTTGGTAAGCCCAGAGCAAGTTCTTGGCTTGTAGCAGCGGGTCTCAGAGGGAGAAGGTATCTATGAGGAATTACTACAAAAAAAGGAAAAGAAAAAGAAATTATGTAGAGCGAAAAGACTGTGAGAGGTTTCCAGGGGATGGGTATGATGGGTGAATGGGTTATTTCCCTCCATCAGCTCTTTTGGCTGCCTCTAAGACATGTTGGCTCACATGATGCTGCCTCTCACATCTGTACAGTTGCAGTATTTGGCCCTGTGTGTGCTGCAAAACAAATGTGCAAATATAGGAGTCATCAGGGGGAGATTGGAGAGATTTGACTAGAAATTTTAGTAGATTTGCGGGATTAAAAGAGTATGTCACTTACCACCCACTGCATTTCAGTGTCTGCACATAACAGCCCAGGATTCATCCTGAGACTTGAGCACATTATAAGACCATATTTCTTTTGGCTGCTCATTTCTTAGCAGTGTGATAGTTATTTAAATACCATCTTGCACTTCTTCACGAGGATTCTAATGTGGATGCACCAACCTTAGCTCTGGCAACGTTATCTCTCATATAGGGGGTTTGCACTGCAGGCAGTAATGTCACTTAGTCATTTCTATAAAGCTCAGGGGAAATATATCAGAAGAATTTCATTAATGGTAGCACTGTTGAGTTATTTGTCTCAATTAACTCTTGGAGCACAGCTGAGGAAGTTCTGACATTTCTGCAGCCCATAAGTGCAGCATGAGGCTACTCCTGAGTTCACTGCCTGCTTTTTTAACACAGGGTGATGCTCTGCCGGTACCAGTGCAGGCAGCTCTGTGGAGACAGCACCATGCCCAGCCTCGTGTGCTTTTATGCTGCTTGTCCCTCTGCCTGCTGCTTTGCTCCAGCCTTTCCTTGAAATGTGGGGCCACCCTACTCTGTTACTTTATTCAGGAGGCCGGGTCTCTGCTACCTGAGTCTTCTGCTTGCAGTCATAATCCCAGGATATCTTTGGTGCTGTCACCTAGAGCAGCTCTTTATCCACTTACGCTTGTCTCAGCTTGAGGATTTGTAATGCCACTAGTTATTGAGTTGTTTGGTTTTTTCCAGTGGGCTGGTGATGGCGTGATGGTTATATATGGCTTTCACTCTCATTCTGCCCCACAAGGGTCCCAGCTGGCCATGGTGTGACCAGTAAAATCCCTGTACTAGCTGTGCCTCAGTTTCCCTTCTCTGAACCTGGGGTGGGTTTATTGTCAGTGCCATTGTTTGCACACCCCTGTGAGCACCTTGGTGGGGGCAAGTTGCTGTTTTGTGTTTACTGGGCACTCACATTAGCTGAATATTGTGTTTCATCCGTGCCATCACTTCCCTGCAAGCCTGCCAAGAGGCGAAGGGTGCACGGTGGTGGGGAAAGGCTAGTGCCCAGGTGAGAGAGGGGCTGCTTTTGTACCACTGTTAATTGGCAAGGCTGTGAGTGGGAATTGATTTTCAGGGGCATTTGACCAGAGCAATCAATGCTCTTGATCTAGTGGGTAACCAGTGAGTTAAAGGAAAGCATCACAGCATTTGCCTCGAAGCATTGGTCATAGCCATAACTCACAGTTACTGAAAACAGCAAAATATGTAAATAAATAAGAGGGCACAGAAGCTGTAGAGAAATATTCCCAATTTTGTCAGGGACATGTCTTTTGTGCTGACCCCTGCTTACATTAGCCTGCCCGCTATGAGCCTGGGAATTTGGGACCCTACTTCGAATGTTCAGGGCCTTTGGATGCAGTAGTGATATGAGTGAGGGCAGACCTCACAAATCCCTTCTTATGTGTGAGTCCCACATGGGGGCCAAGGCTGCTTTCCCAGGGCTAGCAGGGTGAGACCTGGGAGAGCTGTCAGCTGGAGCCCCCTGACACCAAGGGATGCTGGATCCCAGCTCCATGCACCGCCTCTTCCGCTCTGGTTTTGGCTCTCCCGCCGTCACAGCCCTGTTGCTGGGAAGGGAGTCTGCTCCCACTCCTCCTAGGCACAGCATATGGTTTTCAGAGAGGTTCTTGCTTTAAACCCAATTTTACAGTTGGGTTGACTGAGGCAAAAGGAGGTCAAACGATTCGCCTGAGGTCACTCAATAAGTGGCTCAGATTAAATCTCAACCCACGATGCTGCCCGTTCCCAGCGCTGGCTGTGCTGGCCGGACCAGATGGCCTTCTGAATGCAGCATCAAGATCCTCAGCTTTTTCTCTACCTCATTGTTCTCCATTGTGGGCTTCTGAATGCAGGACCTTGAAAGTGAGAGTCATTTGGATTTGCTGAGTCCAAGTTATTCTGTTTAATGATATGGATTCGCAGGAGAGGGTTTAAACACACTGCTTTGCTACGAAGGTTTGAATTTTGCAAGATTTACCTCTTTGCTTTGGTTTTCTGGTGTTAAAACTCTCTCTGCCTTGACCAGCTACAATTGGTCCCTTAGAGTTTTGGCTGCCCCACTGCTGCCTCACCGGCTGCGGGGCTGCCCTGGCTTTGTATCTGCACAGGTTTGTCCATAGAACTGTCAGGCCCCACTCCCTGCGATAATTCCCTGGGTGATTTTGCTGCAGCTTCTGCACCACTGTGGTCTGTCTGTGCAGTTCGTATCTTCCCCCTTAGCTTGGTCCTGGGATCACACAAGGGGTCAGTGCAGGGTGCTGCTGGACAGACAGTGGCTTGTGTTTGGCGCTGGGAACCTGTAGGCTCTGTGTTAGCTCTGGAAACAGATCGAGATGCTGACATCTCCCTCCTGATCTGGTGTGGTGCCCCATACATTACTCCTGACAGTAGCAGGGACTACACAGTTAAAGAAGTGCATTGGGTATTGTAAGATGACCTGTCTCCCTACTGTCTAACCTAAGGAGCTGCCTGGAAAAGTGCAGCTCCATAACCTCTTTTGGAAAGCAGGTGGGCAAAGCCTCAAGACTTCCAGAGCAGAGACCATCTCCTGGGGCAGGCTGTGGTCCTTGGGGCGGTGGGGAGTTCTGTGCCTGCACATCCCTCTGTGTCCAGCCTCCTGCGGGAGGGCCCACACTCAGGACTGACGCCACTCATGTGCCTCAGTAAGTTGGCACCTCTTGAGCATGTCTTGATTAATGGTGGGTTTTTTGTCAGTCCTAAGAGGCCCCCATTATGTTCCTTTGATGCTGCATTTTGCACTTACCACTGTCGCTGAGCTCAATGACTAATTTTCACAGGTCATAGGAGAGGGACAATGGATCAGGCCACATTTGGAAGAAACAAATGAAATTTTGCTGCAACTGAGAGCACTAATTAAGAGTGAGGATCAGTTTGGGTGTACAAAAGAGATAGTTTTAAGCTGCTGGTGTGTAAATGAGTGGCGGTGTTGCAGTAGCAGAAAAGATTCTGTGTGCGTATACTTCAGCTGCAGCATTGTACTCCACTGCATTTGATCGATCCTCCTGTGCTTATTCATAGAGGAAAAAACAAGTGTTTTCAAACCAAGTGTTTTCTTGCCTGCTGTGCCCAAGAAGGGCAGGGACAGCCAGCCTGCCAGATCAAGTCATGGTTGATCCCCGTGCAATGTTTTTGGTCAGGAGCAGGAGCTTGTGTTTCTTCAGTCACATTGCTTATCTTAGAGCATGGCACAGTGAATTGGCTGGTGGCTTTTGAGCACAGTGCATTGTGTTCCCTGCCCATCTCTACGAGCAGGATGAGGCCCATCCTCATCTCAGGCCACAGTTCACCCTACCAGGGATTATGCTGCTTTGCTGAGACTGCAGAGGAATGCTGTTTTGGAGGAGATGTGAAAGAGGGGATGGGGCAGTGAACTTTCATCAAGGAGGATGTCATGGATGCAGCAGGAGGGACAAGGAAAAGCCAGCAGTGCACGAGCTGGGTTCATGACTTCACTGAGCATTGAAGAAACATGATTCATGTTTGCCCAAGTCCTCACATACAACAAAAAGTCAGAGCTAATGTGTACTTGGGATGAGCTGGTTGCAAATGTCCGAGTCCCTAGGCTGTGTCAGTTAAAATCAGTTTGCAGATTTTTGAGGGTAAAATAACGTCTATTTTTTTGCTTGGATTTTCCTTGGGCAGAAAGGTAGGAGCATCAACTGGAGCATCCTTTTGCCAAGAGGGTTCTCTAGGACCTGTGGGGTTCCCATGAAGCAAAGGCTAAATGGATTTGAATCCAAATAGATTTACGGTACTGAGCAAACCTCCAAAATGATCAGGTGGAAGTGGCAGTCACCCGTTTTCCCTTGTTCCTTGGTGTGGTTTGCCTATTACCATTTTTTTAATCTGCACCTCAGCATCTTCCCCAGAGGGCAGAGAGGTGTTCAGCCTCAGTCCAGGGGTTTGCTGTCGTCCTGAGCATTATGTGGTGGCATTGCCCTGAATGGCCAAGCAGTGCAGTTGCATCCCTTGGGTCCCTAGCGTGTCGGCTCTGTCTAAGGTGAAGGTGCTTGCCAAGGCACTTTGTTTGCTCAGAGCAGTATCCATGTGCAGCTCACCATGGTTTCCCACGGCAATGTGGAAAGGGGTGGGAGGAAAAGTCCTGACTGCATCTTTCATTAGTGATCCTAATGCCTGGTGGGAGAGGAGAGGCAGGCCCCCAAGAGGGTCAGCTCAAACTGTCTCTCAAAAAAAAAGGAGAGGAGGGAGGAGAAAAAGTCTTTGCATGCTGGACTGGCCATTTGAATGACGGCAACAAAATTAATTTATTTTTTTTTTAATGGTGGCCAAAGAGAAGAAAGCTTTCTTGTCCCCTGGGATACCCATGAGTGTTCTAGATCTTCTCAAAGGCTCAGGTTCTGCAGGCACCCAGCAGCTCTAGGTGACAGAGACTGGTCAACATCCTAAATACAGAGTCTGGGTACTAGTCTTAAGGATCCAAACTTGACTGTTTTGGCTGAAGCAGCATGGTGGTTGATGCCTTGGGAGGCCTGGCTCCTCTACTGCTGTCGTGTGTGACCCTGGGCAACTCTCCCAATGCCCTTGTATCTCCAGGAATCGGAGATGGAGGCATTGGTGCTCTCCAGCTCCTCTCAGCCCCTTTAGGTTTGGAAGCCTATCACCCACAGACTGCACTGAGCTGGACCAGGGGACACTGACCCCGCTTGAAGCTGTCAGAGCTCATTATCAACACCAGCAGCTTGTTCTCACCACGGTGGTTCTGGGGAGGCCAGTTCCCTTCAGGCGTGCTGCTTGGCACCACTTGCTCTGTGGCTAATAGAGGTTGAGGAGTTGGGGCTTTGCATGGACCTCGTGTCACTGCCAGGTGTTGATTTTGATGAGGCTTGTGGGTCTGGCTTTTCTGAGACCTTTGAGCTTGTACTCAACAATCCGGAAACCAGCCAGAGGGTTCCAGAAGTTCTAGGGGAAGACAGAGGTCCCTACATCAAATATTCATATGCAAAAGTCTCTTAGACAATGAATTTTAAAAGCCAGCGTGGGTATAGGTAGACAGGAGCTGTTTGTGTTTCTGTGCTGGGGAACACGTACAAGCCTTTCTGTTTTAAAGAGTAGTTTGCATACTTTTGAAGCACCTCTGTGATTCATGCTGCCGCATCCCGCCAGGGAAATGGGATTTGTTCTTGTACAGCTCCCTGCCCAAGGGGACCTTGCTTAATTTTTCTTTTGCTAACTAGGTTCCCCCAAGAATGAGAGATTACCTGATCTTCCAAAAGCGTTTCCAGTGTGTGGAGAAGTCTGGATGACTCACAACTTTTAATTAGCTCTCCTGACCGAGGCAAAGATCCCTCCTTTCCTCCCTCCCTCCCTTACAGAGAGGTGGTGATTAGAATTACAATGAAGATAATCCAGACTGTGTGTGTAGGGTTTTCTGTAAGCAGAGAACAAAGCAGGACATCCATCTGGTGAGTGTGAGCCCATAATACCTTTCTGCTCATTTCTCCAGTGCAACAGGAGCTGCTTGGGACGGAAGCAGGCTCATTATTTTGGAAAGGCTTGCTGACACGCAGAGCAGGGCTGGTTTGTAATCTCCAAGGCACTGAAACCACTGCTCAGGAAGGAGCATTGCTTTTATTTTTAAGTCCACCTTTGTGTTTCTCCTTGTTAAAATCTGCAGCGATGAGGGATACCAACCTCTTCTGAGGCTGCCATTAATTAGTGTATGAATGAGTGATGCCCTTAGTTTTAGCAAGGCTAATCAAAGCTGTAAGGGAGTTTTAAAAGGCACTACCCAGCAGCTGAGCTAATCCTGTCCTGTGACAAATAACCCAGCAGCCACGAGGAAATGTATTAGCTGGAGACAACTTCCTTTTCAAGTGATGCTATTTCCCCTCACTTAGAATCTCCGTCTCTGTACTGGACAGAGCTCCTGCCTCAAAACTTTGCCATCACCTTATGTCCTTTCTTTGCAGTGGGAGGCTTGCCTTGTGCTGCGGGGTCTGCTTTCCTATATTGTGCACTGCAGCGGGCAGGAAGAGGCAAAATTTGCAGCAGAGAAATGCGATGTTGGGCCCTGAGGCACGGTGCTACTGCGCATTATGGTCAGCTGGATTTTGCCAGGCTGCTCCAGCACTGCGAGAGGATGGGTGCATTGTAGTGAGGCCACCTCAGTAAGAAAGAAACAACAAAAAGCCGTTGTGGAGGAGCAGCCGGTGCTCCATGCTGCCACTTGCTGCCATGCCAGCAGCGCAGTGCATGCTTCGACTCCTGCCATAGCAACAAGTTCATCCTTAGGCCAGTACAACGGTTGGCTGCAATGTGGCAAGGCAGCCAGGAGCTGGTCCAGCCTCCAGCATCCCCAGAATGACCCAGGGAAGCAGGAGGGATGGGATTAGGTTTCATGCCTGCAAGATGCTATGCCTGCTGCAAAACTCAGACTGTTGGTTTCCTACCCCAAAAGGACAGACCGGCTGCTGGGTGATCCTTCTGGGGTCATGGGCTGGGCAGCATCGGTGTGCAGAGTCATGGTACCTCTTGCCCTCCAACACAAAAAGCTCAGGGAGGAAGGTGGAGAGCCCAGATCCAAGGAAATGTTGCTCAAACACAAGAAATCCATTTCTCTTATTAGTGCTTCAAGCACTAAAAAAATCCCCCCTGCGTATCAGAGCTAGGTGCAGCCTTTGCTTTGAATGAAATGTCTTTTCAAGCCGGGATCCCGGGTATCGAACTTGCTGCTGGCACCTCCTGGCAGCCCTGTGCAAGCCAGGCATGCCAGTGGGATGCAGCTGGTGCAGCTCAAAGGGAAAATATAATCAGCTGTTGAATGGCAGAGATTTGAGACATCAGGCCAAGGCTTCGTATTTTGATTTTGCGGTGCATGCTGTGAAATTTATAGGTGGAATATTTCTAGGGAGCTGCTTTGCTTCCTGTAGGAAAATGGGGGAAAAGTGGAAAATAAATAGTGTGTTATATTGACAGCTTCCAACATTAAAAACCTGATTTGACCTGTCTTTCCTCTTCCAAAATTATAACACTTGTTCTGAATTCTTGATATTAAATAATAAGAAATTATTAGTTCCTTTAGGTCGTCTATTGACTTTTAGCTGTTAGGATAGACTTAAGTCATGTTTCTAGCATTTGTGATTAGTGAAGAAAAAAAAAAAGCTTGAAAATATCTCACTTGATGTAATGAGAGCTAAGGTTGAGAGAACTGCGAAACGCTGAAAGTTGAGGCTTCACGATATTGCCAGACATTGCAAGGTCCTTGATGACATGATGAGAACTGGGAAAGCTGAATAAACTGATGAGCTTCTTCCATTCTGGTCCCTTGTCATGTAAATAGGCTCCAATCTGCATGTCAGATCCCTTGGGTAAGGGAGTGTAATAACATTAAAAGATAAGACAGCAAAAACCCCAAGGAGTGTGTTAGCAATCTTTAAACAGGCAAAAAATATGCTTGGAGGAGTTTGGATCGGGTGAGAGTGCTCCTCGTTACTGCTCTGCTTCTAATGTAAAAAGGTAACTGCCGTGGCTTTAAAGAAAGTACTTTAATGCTACATAAATATAATTGCTTCGATGAAATGTCTTTAGCCTCCTGAGGGAAGTTGTAGTCTGGTAAGCCTTTAGATATGAATGGACGACTCTGTAATTGCTATTGTTTCTGAGACACATTAGGAAGGCCTAATGCTGATCACTTCTGGCATGTTATGGAAGCAGCGTAATGGCAGTCCCACGCAGCGTGCAAGGAAAGAGGGTATTAGTATGCATTTTGCAGGATGAAAAACTGACAAATGCTTCAGGACTGGAAGTTTTTTTTCCTAATTAGATTGTGGGCTTGTAAATTTATTTGATTTTTTTTTTCCTTTTCCTGCTGGTATGCAGAGTGAAGGTATCTAATTCTTTGCAATTTAGGCTTTGGGTAATGAGCTTGAAGGCAACATCTCAGAGGAGTGCAGAATTGATGGGTTAGTACATCAGCTCTGGTTAATGCAGTCTCCTGACTCTGACAGGGTCCAAACCAGCTGGTTCAGAGAAAAAAGCAAGACATGGGTACTGAGAACAAGTATTTTTAAATGTTTTTAATACTGATTAGTAAAACATGGGATATTCTGGTACATGGGTTGTGCTTCCACCTCTGGATTGGGAGCAGCTATGCTTAAAAATCAGAATCCGGTCTCAGAGAGCATTCCTAAGAGATATCTTGGGTTGTCTCGTGGTTTTGGAGACTGTAATC
Source organism: Falco rusticolus (assembly GCF_015220075.1). Lineage (NCBI taxonomy): Eukaryota > Metazoa > Chordata > Aves > Falconiformes > Falconidae > Falco > Falco rusticolus. The sequence continues at coordinate 6,230,230 of NC_051193.1, forward strand.
ATCCCATTTTCCAGCTTTTCTTCACGGCACAGGGCCCAGAAAGGCTAGCAGACTGCTCTGGCACAGTAAGCAACTAGGCAAGATTGGAAGACCTTACCCCATCCTATCAATTCTGGCTTTGGTGGCATTTTTCCTGAGAACAAGTGAACCCAGGGTCCTGAGATGCGGCAATGTAGCCGGGAGGACTGGCACATCCTTTGGGATATCAATATAATACTTATGCTATCAGCTGGACCCAAACTTACTCCTCATTTTCTACTGGACAGTGTTTTTAAGTGTTGCTCAGTGTTGTTTGACTGCAGTCACGCTCCCTGCCAGAGATTGAGGTGTGTTTGCAAAACCAGGGAGGTTTCCAGACCTGGCTGGAAGAATTAAGGCCAGCACTAGAGCTGTGTATGGCAGGCAGCTGAGATCTCCCATCGCACCGATATTCACTCATTACAAGTTAAACTCTGCATGTGGCTGGATGGTCTGTAGGGGTTAGTCCATCTTCTCTTATTGAAAGTGGCATTACTTCCCAGCTTTGCCATCATTTTCTTTGCTTTTCTATTATCATGCCTTATTTCCATGGCTCCCCTCCCAGAGGTAAACATTACTTAGTCTAAGGGAGACGTATTCCCCATTTGCAGAAACTGGCCTGCTGATCCCTGGGGTGGGAGCCTGGCCAAGCAAAAGCCATGGGATTGCCCATTTTAGCTCTTGCCTTTGTGTGCTGACCTGGACTTTGTCCATGCTGTCAGGTGCATGCACAGCCCGGCTGCTGGGTGTTTCCTCCTTTCCTCAGCAGCTTGTATACTTTGTCATTGGTGCTCAGAGCTGCAGATCTGTTTTATGGCTTTGTTAGCACTGACTTCTGTTTAGGAGTGGTATCAGTTTATGGTTATTTTGTTGCTGGATGCTGCAGGATTATCTGTCACCTAGCAGACAAAAAGGAGATTAATTTCTGCCCTTGGGTTGCATGGGTGTGTCCTCTAAAATGCTGCTCTCCTCTCACCATCCTGTGTGCTTGTTTTCTGATGTTGGTCCCAAAATGTTTGGGAGCTGTTACCCAAAAGGCTGGGAGAGAGGGTCTGGAAAGGGCTCTCCTTCTGGGGACAAAACAGAAGAGATGGGGTTAGGTTCTTTATCATTGTCCCGTCCTTGCATAGCGACCGATGCAAATGTAGTCCTCATCTCTGCTGCACCATTTAGCATCCTATTACAAAACAAAAAGTAATAATTTACTGATGCTTTCCCTTGAATGTTTAGCCTCAAGTGGAAAATCTTGATCTTACTTGGAATTTATTTTCATTCTGGAGATTTTTACTGCCTTCAAAAACTTCACTTATAAGAGTGGGATTTTATGGCTCTAAACTGTTTGGTTTTAAAGACTGGTTTTTTTCCCTGTGGGCTTTCTTTTAAGGAAAATGAGAGGAGTCATACATATACATTGACATACAATAGATTGTCCCAAATTAATAACACACTGTTTTTCACGGTGAACACAGTCCTGGCTGCTGTAATTGACTCTCCATCCTGGCATGCTGTTAATTAGGATGAACGCTTATGTGAAAACTCCACGTATGGCCGGTGCCAGCTTTCATAATAAGTTGCCCCAAAAACGTGAGGAATGAGGGGTAGTGAGTCAATGAAAATCCCGACATAAATTGACTTTTTGTGTCCTGGCAGTGCTTGGCTGAAAGCCAATGACAATAAGAGCCCAGCGTGCCAGAATTCACAGGCAAATAACACTTTTCCACTACAGCATCCTTAAGAGACACCCTCCCAGCAGCTGTCCTTCCTTCCTGCCACTCATTCCCTTGTGTCCAAGGAGGCTGTCAAGGCGGTGGGGGAAACGTCTCAGTGTTGTGACGGGGTGCAATGAAAACATGAGTGACAGAGTGACATTTTGACAGCTTGACTTCAGGTTCCTACTGCAAATGTAAATACATTCATTTGAATCCAATTTGCACAACCAGGAGTTTTCAATGGAAAATAAATGGAGGATTGCTTAAAGGTGACTTTTGGGGATTTTATTTTTTATTCTGGGATATTTGTGGACTTCTTTATGGGTTCCCCTGCAAATTTCCATGGTATCGTGGAGGTCAAAGTGATCTCAGTCCCACTTTGCTCCAGTCGTGTGTTTTTCCATCAGATTGCTTTGTTTTCTCCCAGTTTAATGCTAATCCCTGTCTGACTTGAGAGACCGCCAGCAATGTAGTTCATTAAATGTACCTATTGAGCAGCTGATAAAATTGAACTGCAATCCCATCCTCCTCAAATCAAGGACTCTTAAACAGCCAATAGTCCATTTTATCTTTTTCCTAAGGGGTCTAATCTGTTGCTTTTTCTCACTTGGAGGCTTGCTGTATTTTCACTGGAGAAAAGTCAGAATGTCTTGTCAGGTGGGAACAAGAACGTCTGAATCGTGCTTCGAAGCGTGATTTATTTAGACAATCTTGTCACCTTAGGGATTTCTTGTTCCTTGTTAGTGCTCCCTGTAGTAATTCCTCCCTGAGATTTGGGTGAGTAGTGCTGGAAGATGCGAGCTCTGGTTTGCGTTCCTGTCACAGGAGCAATACAGCTGTGTCTCAGTGGAAGGTGGCATGAAGTGAATCTCTGCACAACAGCATGGGGACCCACCTTGGACGCATACCTCTTGTCCTTCTGGAGTCTGATTGCAGTGCTGCTCTGGCACCTTCCTTCCAGGGTCCCTTTCCTCCTGTTTTTTTCAAAGAGCTGCTTTTGTCTCTTCCTATCTTCCTTGGAGAAGCTGGGTAGCTCTTGATGGCTGCTGTATTTGGGTGAAGCAACTTGAACAAAGAGACTATGGGATGAGGTGGACTGTGGCCAGATACAACAAAAGCACAAGAAACTGAAGCTCATCTGAGGCCAGACCCTTATCCCAGTGTCTGGCACACCAAAGCAGCATGTGATGCCTGCTGACCTGCACAAATGTGGGTCCGCGTGGGCAAACAGACTGGGCTTGGCACCAGTTCTCAAAGGGACTGTTTACTAAGGAGGATTTGAACAACATTAGGAAAAAGGTCTTCATTGAAAGGGTTATAAAGTGTTGGAACAGGCTGGCCAGGGAAGTAAGTGGTGGAGTCACCATCTCTGGAGGTATTTAAAGCACAGGTAGATGTGGCACTTAGGGACATAGTTTAGTGGTGGATTTGGCAGTGCTGGGTTAATGGTTGGACTCGATGATCTTAAAGGTTTTTCCCAACCTAAATGATTCTTTGATCTCCCTGGGTGCTGCAGAATTAGGAAGGCACAAGGGGTGTGAACAGAGCTTATAGGAGACCGGCTTTTCATATAGTTGTGTCCTTGGACCAAGCTAGCATAAGTGCAAACTTCTTCCCTCTGGCTGCCTCCTAACTGAGAATCTGTGTTTCTCCCACAGGGAGAAGGACCAGGGGAGCTCATGGCTGTGTTAAATCCAACTTGTCCTTGTGGGGTTGAAAAGAGACTGGAGCTTTCCAATAGTTGTATATACATCATTTATTGTTTGAGTCCTATAGGTTATGTCATAGTCACCTTGTAGCTGATGGTCCTCAAATGACTAGCTGAACCCCCGGGTATTTAAAAAATTTTGAAAACAGATCTGGGTTTTGGAAGGTTTTTTGTTTTTTTCTTTTTTTCTTCCTGAAACCTTTCAGTGCTCCTTGATTCGGAAGTGTTGCAGTCCATGGCAGGAAAGTCTCAAGCAATAAGAAAGAAAGCGCTCCTGTAACGCAGCCAATTTAGCTCATTCACCACCCAGCCTGTCCCCAGCTAATTGGAGTTTATGCACGTCTGTTAGTGTATGGGGGTTTTGACTGTACCATACTTTGTTCCTGGGTCTGTAAACTGGAGTGGATGTTTTCTTGGCTAAGAGGTAGAAATTCTTTAAGCTTAGCTACACATACAGAGATCACACAGACCTTGTAGCTGTAGGTGTTTTGACTTGGACATCTGGCTGCCTTGAGACATGGAGCTGAGAGATGGGCTTCTAGCAAAGGTTTCACATCTGGAGTTTTGTCCCTCTGTTCCTCCAGGTACTTCAGCAGTGTGCGTCACTGGGTAGATGGAAGACATCACATAGGATTTCTAAGAAGTGGCAGATTGCTTACTTACACTGAGACCTGTGAACACCCATGATGGATGCTAATTAAGCATCTGCTTCCTTCTCAGTTTTAAGTGAAAGAGTGGTAAGGTAAAGTGACAGTCAGACCTCGTTTATCTTAATGAGAGGGGTCAGGAGTTTAATGGAGTTTTGCTTAGTGAGGGTGTTTCAGCCTACCTTGCATTTGTTTGGAAGGCATCTCTATGTTTTGAGTTCACAGGGCTTTTTAGGTTGGGTGGTGTGGTTACCTGGGACTTGATGCTGATGTCCTCTGAAGTCTTTCCTAGGGAGAGAGGTTTTAGAAGAAATCCAGGAGACTTTCTAGTATGTCTGCTGTGATTTGGTAAATGATTTGGATAATGGTATAGTGAATTTTGCAGCCAAATTTTCCCTGACTAGTGTGGTACATGGAGCTGTGTTACATACATCTCTGAGATGTGTGCTGTGCTAAGCGACGCTTGCTTCGAAGCTATAGCTTCCTATAGCAATTTAGACATTTAGCCAACATACTTTGCAGATACCAGGAAAAAAATGGGATTGTTTTTACATTCCAGACTCTCACCTTGTACTTACCACTTCTGAGGTTTGTTTGACATAATGCTGACATATTTACAGTGTAGCCTTACTGTATATAGATGGAGTAATCAGCCAGTCACTCAGGGCTACATCAACTAGGCAGAAGTAAAGCTCATTTTACTAGTTCACGTGCAGCACCATGCTGTGTGCATAACCTCATTTCTCAAGCCTGTTTCCTAGGTATTGAACATACGCCCGAGCAACACCTACCCCTTAATGGGACAGACCTCCAGCTGGTCTATATCAGCACAGCTCCAGCAGAGAACAGCCTTCTATCTACAAAGGACTATGCTAAGATTAGCGAGGGAATTCTTGCAGGGCCAGGAAGCAGGTGAATGCTATCACTGTCATTTTTCAGAGGGGCGCAAAGGAATAGGTAGGATGATGCTGAGACAGTCCAGAGCTCTGTTGCAGAGCTGATGTGGAGCGTGAAAGCCTTCAGACTCTTGTTGGGGCTGCACGCCCTGCCCAGAGAGGAATTCAGACCTGCTCTGCTGGAGTCATTCGTGCTCATTCAAAGCCAACATCAAAAGGCTCCATTCTAATTCGATGCTTTTTAACACACAAATGGCAGTAAGGTCATTAATTATTGCACTTAACTAACTTCAGTGATTAAACGCTCTGTGTTTGTGAGTGTCAAGAGCTGGTGAAATCTTTCTAGTGCTGTAAGTGAAGAGCAGGGATTTTGACTGCTGTTAAGTTTGGATGGTGCTGCAAACAGGCAAGAGCTACCTGATCTCCAAAGAGGCACATTTGTGCCAGGGTATAAACTCTGTTTGGCCCAGAATATTTTCATGTCATGATTGATGGCTTGCAAGTGCTCTCTGCTCCTGCTTTGCTGCCCAGGTAGATAGGCAAGATCATGGCTTTTGGAAGAGAGAAGCAGTGGTGTGAGTATTTTGTGCTGTGGGAGCGTGGAACACTTTGTCTCATTTACACAGATGTCTCAGGTCTCCTGCAGATAAACCTCTGTTGGCTTCTTGATTTCTGAGGTGTTCAGTAGCTCTAATGGTGTTACTTTTTCTCCACCAGGTGCAATGCCTTGGGCCTGGAGTAAGGACCGTTCCCTGGGAACGTCCCCCTCCATCCTGGGAGATGTTGGCTTGAGGCAGAGATGCCTTGGCCTGAGCTCTTCCCAAGCTGAGGATTTCTGCAGGCAGTTTATAGCTATTTTTGCAGAACATGGCTGGTGGGCAGCTAGAGAGCCAGGCGGTTATTTTCCAGCCAGCCAGGTTTTGTCACCTACCCACTACCCATGGGGAGAGAATTTTTCCCCTTCCTCCAGAGTTCAAGACCTCATTGTTCCCAGCACCTGAGGCATGCAAAATCCTCCTTGCGTCCTGAAGGAAGGGTCCAAGGGTAACCACGGCTGATTAGTGAGCCCTGAGCAAAATATGGGGCCAAAAAGCTCATGCACATTACCGTTCAAGGCGAGAAAGTGGACCCTCTGAAGAGGGTACAGCTCTCGGCCTGGACCTCAGTGGCTGCAACAACCTTGCTCCCGTGGGCTGCAGCCACCCCATGGGGCTGCAGTGTTTGCCCCCAGACAGAGCTCATGTTCAGTAGGGCTCTGCAAGAGATGGCATTGGGAGGCTTGAATTGGACCTGGGATAATCACACTCTCCGGTTTGGTTTGTGTTTGGCACGGCAGGGGGGACACGTCCCTTGCTGGACTAATGAGACTCAGCATATGTGACATTTTTATGACTCCTTCCCAAGCTATTTCCTCTAAGTTTTTAGTGTTAAATTGGATTCCTTCCCCCAACCCCCCGGTGTTGTTGGGAAGGCCATCTGCAGACAGAAGAGTGATGCAGAGATAACCCTCCTCCGGGTGGGTCTGTTTTGACTTTATGGCTCTTACATCTTTCCTTTAGGATTTCTCTGACTTTTTGCCAGGCACAGATGCATCTCTTTGGGCATTTCCCATGGTTCTGCATTAAGATCTGCCCAGCCCGGCATGTTGTGGACCCTGCTTGCCCCACAGCCCTCCCAAGGCTTTGTTGCAAGAGGTGTTTTGGAGCAGATGTCCCAGATGAGCATTTCCCAAGTTCTCACCCCACTAGAGATATTCTCAAGAGAAACATGCTTCAGTTTTATAATGTAGATGAGCCTCTCTTTTTCTACCCCCTCCCTAGTTTCCAGCCCCAAAAGTAGGCGGTGAATTCTAAGGCTCGAGGGAAGCAACTGCACAAAAGCCTATTACAATCCAGTCACATTGTGCAAGGTGGGGATTTGCAATTTTAAGCAGAGGGAGAGGGAATCGCCATGATAATTACATATAATACCGAAAGCACCTATAAATACATATGTATATTTATATAAAACCTCTCCCAGCGCACACAAGTTCCCTGTCTGGCCAGGGTTGCCAGACCACCCTGTCCTGCACAAACAAATGAGTAAGAAAGTCCGAAATTCCATCCTTGCCTTTCGGGGCTTGTCTGGGGAATTCCTGAGTAATGGAGGTTGAATTGGGTCACAAGGGCAGCGGGGAATAAATCTTCAAAGGTTAGCTCTGGCATGAAGTCTCCTTTTTTAGGCATGTCAGGGATTCTTTTGTTTTGCTTTGTTTTCCAAAGCCCCCCCTGGCCGGGGAACAATACCTCGCTGGGGCCAAGCCTGGCCAGGCACAGCCCCACAGCATTGTCCGGGGGCCGGGGAGGGGGCTTCGGGGAGAAATGACATCTTGAAGAATGGTGCTTCTTCTTATGGACACTTAGTAGATCAGTGTGCATTCAATAAACCATGCAAGGTCCAGGGAAAGAGCCTTTCAGGCATTATGGATTGAAAGTATTAAGGGAGGTGGGGGAAGAGCTGTTGGTGAGTCCTGTTTAAATAAAGCCTGTTAGGCAGGAGCAGTGTGGTGGGAGTGGAAAAAGGGGATGGGTTTTTTTTCTGAAAATTGAATTCAAATGCAGTCTCATGTACTGTTCTGGGTTTTCTCTAAATGAAGTTAGGAAATCATTGCACAGTTTGGTCTGAGTATCTTGGTTAGATGTTCAGTCCAACTGTCTTTGGGTTTGCTGCCTTGGAAGCAAAGGGATCCTGTAGACTGGCTTGGTGGAAAAAACATTTTACATGAGTATTTTCTTTCTTCTCAGTTTTCTGCTCAACCTTGAATTGTGTCCTAAGGCCTCAGCTGTAATAGCCTGTGGGACATCCCTGACCTTCCTGAGTGCATGTTTGATGGTCCCCCGAGCATGAAGACATCTAACTGCTTCTGTGAATGACCAAAACACCTTGATTTTTCCAGTTGTGTGTCTGACATCTTGCAGAGATACTACAAGACACTGCCATGTTTTGAAAATACAATATTTATTCCTATTAATATTTGGAGTACAGTCAAATCTTGAAATTTGTTTGTGCTGGCAACTTCACCCCTACCATTCATACCAAACCCACAGTGCCAGCTGGGGCTAAGTAGCCCCTCCAGGGTAACAGCAATATTGTGAGCAGAGAGATGGAAACAACCAAATTTCATTCACTGCATATGGCTAATATTCACCTGGAGAAATCCAACCCATTTGTAGATATTAGACACAGTAATATGTTCAGTATGTATTTCAATTTACTTGGCTACAAATAGATTTAATTTACCAACTGCAGAGTTTTAGATGGAACTGCCTGTGTTCCTGCCATCTTGTGCTACGTTCTGAATATATTATACGTAAAGTTGTAAATTAATAGGCCTGTTTCTGATTTGTTGCACATATGACATGGACGTGCAACTAAATTAATAGTGAAGTCTTAGTGTTGCAGAGTTTAATTGTATTTGCAGATGAATTAGCATTTAATTCCTCTATCCCTTCTATATTGTGAAGTGCACTGGAAATGTTTTTTTCCCTAAAGACATAGATATTTTGTATTGTTTTGAGGGAAGATCCGTGAGACCTGCTGCATTTCCAGCTTATCTTGGAGCTGCTGTTTGATTTCACAGTGCAACCACTCTACATACAGGTTTGTCTATCAGTTATTGAGTTATAAGTAGCATTTCTGGTCAAGCTATTGCTTTCTGGACATGGTATCACCAGCAGTCCCATAGTGCTAGAAAAGCAACGTGTGTCCCTGGGACATTGCATCCCAGACTGGTTCCTGGCAGACTGCTGCTGTCATGGAGAGCTGGTGAACTTCACATGGGCTGCAAGTGCAGGCTCACAACAATCTGTTGGAAGTGGCTATAGCAGAGAAAAGGCCTCAGCCTTGGGGAAGAAGGAAACGAAGTAGCTGGGAGTTGTGCGAGTGGTTTGAGCTCAGTCCTTCAGTTAGGAGAGACCCAAGTAAAATGTTGCTGATATTTTTTCCTGTGATGGTTGTTCTTGGAAATCATCCCTAATCAGGACCACACATAGCTGTGGGCTAAATATCCTTTAAAACCAGGCTAAGACTGTTACTTGGGTGTTCTTAGGCAGAATGCTTCCTTCCTGAGTTGGGCATGGATCAGGCAGTGCCAGCTGTGTTAATTCACTCTTGTGAGCTAACTCCTAATTGCTGGAGGTGCCATCACATTAGCAAGGCAGGAACATAGACTACTGGAGCCACTCGGCTGATAGATGGTAAAGTAAAATGCAGTCTGATTTTGAACAAAACACACTAAAACAACAGTGAAATGAAAGCAGCTGTGGTTTTGCCTGCTAGTGAAGTTTGGTGGTGCCTAGCTAAATTAGGAGGGCATTTTCCCTTTCTCTCTCTGCTCTGTATTGGTTTTCTAAGGAAACCACACCTTTGTAGCTACTTATCTTGGGAAGTGTTCCAGAGCTCTGTGGTAACAGCTTTGTGCCCTATCCTCTTGAAGATCTGCAAAACTGTTGGGCTTCCTGGAGGAAAATGATACTGGGGCTCAAAGTCCTGCCCCAAATTCTTCTCTAAAGTGTCTTGAACAGGTACAGATGGAGCTGGAAACTCATTGAGAAGATGTGACTGCAGAAGGTGGCATCTACATGCATTCTTGCTAGCACCCTGGTGCTATGGTGTGCCGGGGTCTCCCTTCGTGGCACCACTCCTCCGTGTTTGCAGTGGACCTTTGTAGTGTCAAGACTTAATTAACTTGATCTGCTACTGAAAAAATAAAACCAGCAGCTCCCTTCTCTGCTATCCTTCATAGGCCCCAATCAGACTTCCTTGGACGAACGTGCACAGCTTGTCTTTCCAGAGGGCTGTAGTACCTGGCTCCTTGAGGTCTCCAGAAGCGTTAACCTTTCTAGTATCTGGTCCACAAAGTCAACACATGGTGGCATCACTCTCAGCTGTAAATTGTGTAGGTGCTTTACTGCTCTGCTGGATTGAGGGCTCTCCACAATACCTTTGAAAGTTGCCTCCATCCTGGGTGTGTTAGTAGCTTTTTTGAGCAGCAGGGATGCGATAATGGTGTCTTGCCTTATTAGCTCTTCTAAAAATTATTCTGACAAAACTAATGGTTTGCTTTCTCCCTGTATTGTGCTGATTAGCTTTTTACATAGCACTGCACCCTTCCTTTAATATAGAAATAGTTTCCAAGACCATTGCAGTGCAGATCACGTCCTGGGAATAAATACTACTTTTTTCCTGAGCAAATACAAGAAGACTTAGCAAATATGAAGCATCTTTTTTTCCTATTGTCACAAAACTGTGGCATTCCCAAGATTGATTTGTGCTTGCTCAAGGGTGTGCTTTAACAGGAGCACATTTGTGATATAAAATGGGAAACGTTCTCAACAACTTTTAATTGGAGTTGTTGCTTTTGTTGGGGCTGCACTAATTTCCAGTGGCTTCAAAGATGGCAGGGAGTGAGGAAGGCTGGTGAAATGCTGGCTCCATCCACAGGCAGTGGCACGTTTGCTGTTGCCTCAAAGGGACATGGTGTGATGCCACTGCACCTGGGAAAAACAACACCGATCTGTGCACCGGGGCTGTATGTATAAACTGGAATTTAAATTTGTGTCTGTCACTGCCTAAAAAAGAAATCTGGGCAATGACGAGAGTTTGTAAGGGGAAACCGAGCTATTCCCTCCAGAGCCGCTTTCCTAAGCCATGCCTGGTTGCCAGTAGCTTCCTGTCTGTTGTTAGTTTTTCTTTTCAAATACAATTTAGTTTCTGCAGGCCAGTGGCTTTTAATGATTTCCTTTGAGTCCATGCATCCTCTGGAGCAGCCCTCTTCTCCCTTGACATTTGATGTGGGAATGTGTACATCAGTATTGTTACTTAAACAATACCCTTCAGGCACCAATGCTGGACTCTCAGATAAATCACAGATTAAAATGAAGCAGAATTGCTTGATAAAAAGTCTACAGTGTTCTGGCATGCAGGGAACAAAATGCAGAGACTCCAGGTAATGGGAAATTGTGTGTGTTATCTGAAGACCCATGTAATTAATGAACAAGAAACCTGTTTACTCTGAAAATAAATGGCAGAGTTACTATAATGCTTTTCTGCTTTGAATGCTGAATGAGTATCTCCAGAGGAATAAAAGCCCTACCACTCAAAGTCACATCTCAACCAGAAAGGCAGTTTGGAGACGATGCTGAGAATCAGAACTGTTCTGCTTTTATGAAGAATATGAAACCAGCCTTCCTTCTAATAAACACCTCATTTATTTTCTCTTGGCTCCTAAGCGATCTAGTTTGCAAATCATGGTGCGGATGGAACAATTAGCGGATTTGATTCAGTGCACATGCCATTGCCAAGCAGGAAACAAGCACACTGGGCATGAATAGCATCAATCTTATTTTCAGGCATGTGCAAGTATCTGGCACTTCAGAGAGCTTTGCAAACAGGCTGTACTTCTGTTTTCCCCCTCACTTTCCATCCTGATCAGGCTGCTGCTGCTATATTCATGTATATTACACGGAGCTCCCGGTTTCCCTGTTAAAGCTACTGGAGTGCTGATGGCTTGGTAGGCTTTTACTGTGCTTGGTATTTCACTCTAGCTATTTTCCACACGTGGAAAAATTTGCCCGTGCAGGAGTTAGCATTGCAGCAGGCGCTGGGAAGGGGAGAGCTGTCCCTTTAACCGTGCAGAGCATGTGGCTGTTTTTAGTTAGAGCTCTTTTAGCAAGTTGTCTCAGCGCATCAGGGCCCCACTTTCATCATGCCTGGCTTCTTTTTTTTTTCCTCTTTGAGTCCTAAAAGTCAAAGGCCACGGGGCGGGGGGGGGGGGTGGGGTGGGGGTGGCAGAAAGCAGTGACCTCTGCATAAGCAGGGGGGACACCAGATGGCCACTCCTCTTCCTCTGAGCCTTTCTCCCCTGGCCCCAGGGCACAGATCTGTGACCTTCGCTTTAACTGAATGCCCAGACTGTGTGACTGGGGCTTTGACATGCTCTTTAATAGGCATACATTATCCCTCTGTTGCTAAAAGCCCAGAAAACTGGGTTCATTTAGATGGAATTTAAGTAAAACTGTTTGGATTGGTCTTGCTGTCCCCTAGCTGCCTCCTGCTAAATTGTTGATCTTAGTGCTAATGAAGTGAAATGCACTCACAGACGGGCTGGGAAGCATTTTATTTTCAAAGCTTTGCAAAACCCAGTGTTTTCTGATGGATGAGGTATGCACTCACGGTGGGAGCCCGCTTATGTGCCCACCCACAGCACAAGCGATGCTCTGGTACTCAGACCACAAAAAGAAAGGCCTTGCCCTTTGCTGCAGGACTGGGCTCAGTTTTGCTCTAAGGTTTGTCTCTTCCAGTTAAAGAAAACTTCTGATGTTAAACAGTGGCAGAACTTGAGCTTGTAGCCTCTCGCAGCGTTTGCAGGCACAAGGGGGAGATGTAATCACTAATACTTCAATAATTCTCAGTTCCAGCCATAGGCATTGGTCTGATTTCCAAGTCTGAGCCAAGCTAGTGCATTGCAATGCGGTAGCACCCCATGTACTGAGCACAGTATCGGTGAGAATGGGCAAAAATACTCCTGAGGAGAAGTGCTAGCACTAGACCAACTGAAAATGGAGAAAATACTTTATTCTCTGTGAATTAGAAGTCATCGTGTTTTTCTCCAGTACCCCAGTAACTGAGAAGTTCATCTTGATATTTCTGTCTGGTCCCGTAGGAGGCCAAGCTTTTGTTAAAGCAATTTGCATAACGGTAGCTGTGCTCTTCAGGAATGTCCTCGGGAGAGTCTGGAAATATACTCTTTTCCAGCAGAATGGGAATGCAGAGGTGTGTTTTTCTGCTAATGACTGGCAAACATCTCTGCCGATCAGATGTGGATGGCCTCCAACCTTTGCCATGGCCTCCAACCTCTGCCAGGCAAGCGGATGCTGAGGAGGGGCTTTATTAATGCCTACCATTTCCGAAGGGTTAAGCACATGAAAGTTATTCCAGGAATTTCCTTTCCAGGGCAGACCTAGGGAGGTAGGTATAAGCAAAGGCCAATTCAGCCCTGCTGAAAGCGGTGGATGCAATTCTCTTTGAAGTTCCTGGGAGCTGCACTTCCTCACTGTGTGGCTGAATTGAATCCAGAGATCTTCAACTGTGAATCTGTAGCCACAAAACACCATTCTGTGATATCTGCTGTGGATCACCAGTGGGAAGGGGAGAGCAAAACGACTGCTAGGAATGCTGGTGTGGATGGTACTGGAGGTTTTGGCTGCTTGCAGCTCATGTTCCTGTTTTCAATTAAATTAGAAAGTATTTGTGGGTGAAGTGACCCATTAGTTGGGTAATAACGCTACCTTATCACGCCTGCTTATCAGTATTAGTTATGCACTATAAAACCCATACCAAAGCCCTTGGGGGAATCAATTAAATTGAAGCGGGCAGCTTTGTGTGTGTGTGTGATGGAGCTGTTGTGAGACGTGTGACACATTTGTACACCAAACTGTTGCACGTTTGGGGCAGATGGTATTTCTAAGCTTGCACACCAGCCCTGCCTGTAAGCTGTCAGCATCACACATCTTTGTTGCCTCTACCAATTCCTCACTGAACAGAAGAAACAGGCCATAAATTTGCTGATTATGTGCATTTAGGCAGACTAGCTCCCTTAATGGCCTTTACGATGGCTGCAGCTGCCAGTGATGGAGTTTTTGCATCCCTAGCTTCTAATAGTAGACGGTTGCTTGTTCATGCTGTACATTTCGTTAAATAAATCTGAGCCAGTGGTAACTGATTGCCAATATTAAACTGCAGAGGGAGAGACTAAAAATATTTTCCCTGTCTGCTTGGAAAGCTTGGGAGGGCTTTGTTCAAGTATTGTGGTTTTCGGTTTTTTTAAAGAGGAGGTAGGAAACACTTTAAGAAATAGTCTCGTCTGTCTTTGCTGGTGTCTGAGCTGAGAGGCAGGTAAGGGGAACCTGAATTAATGACATACCAAATAGAGAGCTAGCTCTCATCTGATCCCTCTTTGAAACACTTGCTGATGGGAGCCATCAGTGCCCCATCTGCATCAATAATTAGACCTTATAAAGTATTTAGATGCTGGTGGCACAGGGAGCTGTGGTGGCCGATCGCCTGGAAAGGGCTTGATTTCCAGGTAAAAACTCCCAATGTAGTGATTGAATCTGCTAACATTTCAGCTGGCAAAAAGGAGCCTGTCTTTCAGGGCTGCAGTGCAAGGAAAAACGTGGTGGTTTGCAACATCCATTAGAGCTATCACCCCTGGGGCTGCAAAATGGCCGTTTTCCTCTCATCCAGACAGCGAGGAGCTGTCAGAGGGGACAGTCGAAGCGCAGGGCAGTGTGGGGCTCCTCACCAAGGCCCCTTTGACCCCTCTGCCAGCCCCACCACTGAAGGCAACCCCGTCGCAGCCAGCTGGGACTCTGCTCCGAGCATCCTCTTTCTGCTTTGAACCTGAGGAGCCGTCACACCTTAAGGTCAGGCGAGGGGCCTCCCGTTAGTGGGCAGGGGGAGGTGGAGGGAGCAGGGTGTCATTTTGTCGTTAGCTGGGCTTCAAAGGCAGGCAGGCATTGGGGAGGGGGGAGAGGAGCTGCGGGGTCACAGGGGGCTGTGAGCCCCTTGCCCAGCCTCCCTGTGGGCTGGCTCACCTGGTGCACAGCTGCGCAGGGAGGAAGGAGCCCAGGGGAAGTAGAGGGATGGAGGAGGCAGTGTCAGGAAAGCCACATTGTTCATGCCTTTTACTCTGTAGCTTGCCAAATTTGGTGTGCAGGTTGTGGGCTGACAGCATTATCTTTAGTGATGCCGAGATGATGGTATGAAGCACTGCCTGTGCATTAGAGCAGCTGTTAGAAGTGTAGCCCTCTCGGAGCAGTGCTGCCTAAAATGATTTAATGGTGTCCTGCACATTTCTTGGAGACTCTGCAGCATGATTTTGGTGTGCTGGGGGTGCTCATGTTAGAAGCTGGTCAGAATGCTCTGTGCCCTTCTCTTCATATATCCTGTTTTTAATAGCCTTAAGCTTTCCTGAATGAGATGAAACCTCAAAAAAATCAGGAGAATGGGTTAAAAATGACAAGGTTGCCAAAGGAGAAGAAAATCTCCTGCATTTTGGGCTTCTGTGAATTTGACATTTGACAATTTTCACATTCTGTGAATGTGATCCTCCAGATCTTGAGGATACTTTGGGGTACCCTGTCAAGGCTTTTCTCTATAGCCACTGCAGGTGGGTTTATTTATTCCAATCCAAGCTGAGATCCCTGAAAGTGGTGTTGGGGAAAAGTGCCAGCCACTGCAAGGCTGGAGATCAAAACGCATGTGTTGGCAATACTGGGAGGCTTCTGGGATCAGATGCTCTTTGACCTGCCCCTATGAAAGCTGAGGGCCCCAATGCATGTTGGGAGGTGATGGAGGAGCTGGATGATGAGGGGCAGCAGCTCTGGGAGCAGCTGGGCAGCGTGTGGAGCAGCATCCAGTGTAACCCATCCAGAGCCAGCAGAAGCATGGCACAGCTCTGCTTCACAAGCTCCTTCCATCCTGCAGCCCGATCAGGCTTGTGTGCTGGTAATTAGGATGTTTGCTGTCACTTCTATGGGTGCGACAATGCATATTCATCAAATATGTAAATGAACATATTAAGCTATTTGCATAAATGTTCTCAATCCAAGAGGATGATGGAGATGAATTGCGGTGAGAACAGCTCTGTAAATGATTCCCTGATCTAGGGTCCTGCATGCTCTCTGTGGGTGCTCCGGTGATGCAGAGCAGGAACTCGTTTGGGTTAATTAGTGCAAGAAGTCCAGGCATCATTACCTCTGGAGCAGAATTACAGCTGCATTTGCACAGACAGCTCTCAGGTGGCCTTTCCTCCTGGGGGTGGATGGGTTGGAAGGGTGGGCAGGCAGGTGAAGAGTTATCCATGGAAAAATTAAAGCTTCCTGTGTGCTAAATGTGCCTGAAATCTCTGGTGAACAGTAATGTGCAAAAGTTTGCTCCGGCTTACTCTGAGCAGTGAGCTTCCCAACAAGCCCCTGGCACAGCCGCCATCTCCAACACATCTGGTACTACCAAAAGGAAAATACATAAGACCTGTAACCCTTGCCTGCAGTAGCTTAACAATACCTCTGAGTATTGCTTCAAATACATATAATAAGTCTGAACTAATAAAGTAACGAGTTTATGAGCTTTTTAAAGATTTTACTAGATAAATGGAGGGCCTAATAACATGATTCGATTTCTTAATATAAACAACGTATTTGCAGGGGCCTCTTAAAATATTCCCAACTTTAACTGCAGAAAATCCAGCGTATGATTTATATTTCTGGCTGCTGGAAGCTCTGGCTTTCATTATCTGTATACTCTGCAAATCCAATTATGTAATATCATTGAGATAAGGCATGTAATGTTTCACATCTAATTGTTTTAACATGCAAATTTTTTTCGAAGCCAGCATACTTTAGGGTAAAAGGAAAGCAGGAGCTGTGTTTCACAGGTATAGGTTATGCGGGTGAAATCGGGCACTCTGCAGGCAGTTGGGTGTGTTGTGCTGCAAGGTCTCTGAGAAGCTCTCCAGGAATCACAGAGTGATGCTACGCGGGATGCTGGGGTTTGGGTGAATAAGGTGTCAATTAAATGCAACCAAACAACAGCCCTTGCCTGGATGGGAGAGACCTATGTATGGCAGCAGAATATGCCACTGATCACAGTGACTCATTTTTTTCCCTGTGAGTCCCTTACGATGGGGCTTGATAATCCCTGTGCTTCAGTGTGAATTGGACAGCTTGAGTCTACAGCCTCCTTCCCCTCCCCAGCAAACGGCTGTGAAACCAATGTGTGTGCTGAATGTATCCCTGGCAGATAGACTTTGCCTTGCATGGCTGACAGTCCGGAGCACCTGCTGATGCACTGTATTGGATCCAAATTTCACACTCATTCTCTAGTTGGTTTTCACCTATAGATAGGAAAGGGACTGCAGACCTAAGGAAGATCTGGTACATCTTGCTTATGCGCTTTGCCCCTTCTTTCTGGCCTTGGGTATTATCATCACTGTCTCTGAACATCTTTGGATATGTGTGTGCTCATCCAAGACTGTGTAGACTTACCTTTTGAGCTGGCTGTGTCCTTGTCCTTTCCATGATGGGGTCCCATCTGGCCTGCACACTGAGGTTTCACAGCCAGGGCAGGTGAGAAGGCAGGCAGGGCTAGAAGATACTCAGATCTCCCCTGTTGCATCTCCAGAATGCAACCAAGGAGCACACCCTGACATGGGAAGAGAATCTGGAAAATGGATGTCAACTGGGAGACCCCAGTCTTTGTCTTTGGGAGCAGCACTGACACATTAACACTTGCCCACATTAAGTGGAAGGGCTGGTAGCAGCATGTTGTAAATTAGGGGTCTTCAGTGCAGTCTGCTGATCTTTGGCTTGTGCTTGAGGTGTGCTTGGTTTCTCTGGAAGGGAGTGGAGAGGGGGTGCATCTGGGTTGCTGGCTTTTGATGGCCTTGCTTGTTGACCACAACACAAGAGCACATGAAGATATGGCAAAAACCTAACTTTTTGGGTAAGATTTCTATTGCCCCTGGAGCTGGCTGGGGGAATGTAAAAGAATCCATTTAAGCAAAATGTTGGGGTTTTTTGGCCCAATCCACTTACGTGCATGAACTTGTCCTACATGTTGGATGGGAAGTGCAGGCAGAGCTTGCTTCCTCCCTATCAGCTTCTCAGCCTTTGCTTTTCCTTTTGGCCATGCACAATGTCCCTGCTGGGTTTCGGTGCTGTTGTGGTGTCGGTGACACTGTCCAACCAGTGATTTTGGTCCCACTACGTGGCTCCTTTGAGGAAGTTTCCCACTAGCTATCTTACAGCTACTGGGCATTGTGCTCTGGACATGAATAGGTCCCATTCAACCTTGTTTTATTCATCATCAGCAAAGCATGAAATTACAGTGGAAGTGCTAATAGATTTCCTAACAACTTAGTATCTACTTGAGTGAAACAGTTATTTGTTGACTAATTAGTAAGTTAATTGTTTTATACTTTATTGAGGTCAGGTTGCTATTTTAACGTAGAGGGAGGTGATGTGTGCTCTTCTAAACAAGACTGCTTTAATGAGCGGTTATCATCAGCTGGGCTCAAGAAGTATAGGGAAAGGGTGATGGTATCTCCAAAAGGAGCTTTTCCCCAGATGTTTGCCATGTGCCAAGCCAGGATCTGAGGAAACTTGTGGTCCAAGCCAAGTGCAAAATGCACCAGTGTATACATGCATACCCTGCAAATGGCTTGGACCTTTCGGCAGGTGAAGCGTGCCCAGTTGGACCTGCAGGTGGGTATTTGCTTTTGGAGCTCTTAGCAATGTTCAGGCACGAGTGGAAAGTTCTAGCTTGAAGCAGCACTGGGTGAAACGCCTGTTAGGTGTCTTTGTGCTGATCTCTGCAAACCTTTCGGAAGCAGGGAGGAAAGGACTGGCGTTGCTCAGAGCCTTACTTGGAGTTTGCTGCGGAGCATGGGTCTGCCAAGAAATGCTGAGGGCCTTTTGAAACCTGACCATCTCTCATGACATGGACACCTACCCTGTGCTCTGTTTTCCTGCCCACTCTCAGATTTGGAGCCAGAAGGATGAGCTGTCCCTGAGAGCCAGGACAGATCCTGCTGGGGTGCTCAGCTTTCTCTGAAACCATTAAGAGAGCAGGCTTCTCAGCTCCCAGAGATGCTCACAAGCTTCAGGCATGCTAATTAAAACCATTCCTGACATAAAAAAAGCATTTTGCAGAAAGAAAGGAAAGACCTGCCCTTCCTGGAGTTTATAATTGAATGTATGAGTAACCTGGCCTCGGGTTTCTGGGGCATGAAGTCTGTTCCCTGGCTTTATTATGTGATTTAAAAAATAATAATAAAATTTCCTGCTTTCCTCCTCAGTAGCTTTCTTCCCCCTTTCTTCCCCCTCCTGACCCTGTGCTTGTGTCCAGGAGAGGTTTTCTGGATTTAGAAACAGTCTTAGGGAAGGCTCCTCCAAGGTGGTTAAGCCGTAGCTTTGGATATTTTTTTTCCTCTTCCATGTTCTTCTGTCTGTCCTAATTAGGCCCCTGTGGTTAATTTTTCTGCCTTGGCCAACCCTGTCCATTCTCAGTTAGTGCAGCCCCAGAGCTGTGATGTGAGTTGGTGGGTTTGTGCTTCTTCTCTCTTGTCCTGCTGGGCTTGTGTCCTACATGGGAGCAGGGATCATAGAATCATAGAATGGTTTGGGTTGGAAGGGACCTTAAAGCCCATCCAGTTCCACCCCTCCCACCATGGGCAGGGACACCTTCCACCAGACCAGGTTGCTCCCAGCCCCGTCCAGCCTGGCCTTGGGCACTGCCAGGGATGGGGCAGCCACAGCTGCTCTGGGCAGCCTGTGTCAGTGCCTCGCTGCCCTTACAGTTAAGAATTTCTTCCTAATATCTACCCTAAATCTACCCTCTTCCAGTTTAAAACCATCCCCCCTTGTCCAATCACTACATGCCCTTGTAAAAAGCCCCTCTCCAACTTTCCTGTCGGCCCCGTTAGGTACTGGAAGGTGCTGTAAGGTCTCCCTGGAGCCTTCTCTTCTCCAGGCTGGACACTCCCACCTCTCTCAGCCTGCCTGCATAGGAGAGGGCTCCAGCCCTCTGATCATCTCTGTGGCCTCCTCTGGACTTGCTCCAATAGGACCTTGACCTTGTGCTGGGGACCCCAGAGCTGAACATAGTGCTGCAGGTGGGGTCTCACGTGTATAAAATATTACTCTGTTGGGCAGCATCACCGGGAAGACCATGAGAAAGATTATTGCTTGCAGACAGCCTGTTCTGTGATGAATCTTCCTCCTTGCAGCTGGAAATACAGCGTGGAAATACTGGTATCTGTTGGGGTTATTTGTTGTGTTGATGACCCTATGCTTTTTAGAAAAATTTCTGGTACTTTCTTCTTCAAGGTATCTACAGCCTGCTCTGTGGTCTCAACAGTTTTGCCCATACACTCATACCAGTTTGGCAGTCCTGGAAATGCAGAGCTATGGGGCAAAAGAGCTCTGTTCCTGCTGTCATGCAGTCTGTCCAGTAAGCAGTTTGTCCTGGCAGCACTGCCAGCATGGTGCTGCAGGCTGCACTGAGACCTGTGGTAGTATAGAGGGATGTGCAGGTAGACCTGTCCATCCCATGCCAGATTTGCCTGCTTTTTGACTCTTCCCCTAATGTAAAGTCAAACTGAAAATGGCAGAATGGCTGTGGGGAAATACAAGCTGTTACCAGACCATTGGAAAAAGAAAAATAAAAAAAACATCAAACAAAACAGGACTCAAACCAGCTGACAAAACCCATCTTAGTTGCCTTTATTTTTTTTAGTTGCCTTTATTTTTTTTTCCTGGACTGACCAGGTAGTTTTTAAATCTTAGCTGTGGGACTTTTGCTGTGCCGTCCAATAAAACCTTCTGTGTGCATTGACTGGTAAGCACAATCCCTGCAGCCAGCGAGGGGGGGTATTTTTGCAGCCTGCATCCAAGTGTGACTCCGACATTTCACACTGCCATCTGAGCTAGGATGGGCCATGAACAGAGATTGCACCACTCCTTTCCCTGCTTATCCCAGGCTTCTCATTGGGAAAAGGGCCCTTGCTCAGGGGCTGTCAGGGATGTGAATTATAAAAGTTTTATTAGTGAAGTGGAAAGATGTTTCAAGCATTATTGTTCCTTGGGAAATAGGAGAAGGAAAGACAGATAATGTTTTGCTTCTTTATTAGGTTGGAAATCATCTATAAAGCAGAAGTGTATTTGAAACCAAGCCCCTGTGTTTCTCATTAATGCCGATCATCCAGCCAGATGGATGGAGAGTTTATATGATGAGGGGCTTTGAAGGGGTCCTGTTGTAGTGGGATGGGTGCTGGAGAGCCCCAGAGGAGCCAGCTGTGAGGCAAGATGACCAGAGCCACCAGCCAGGGCAGTCCTGCACTCAGCCCCTTGCAGTTCCTTGCAGCAATGCAGCCAAGCGCTGATATTCAACTGTGACAATCTGCAGGCTGGAAAAAACTGAGCCTTGGGGGAAACTACCTGCCTGGTGGCTAGATGATAGCTTGTGTGTGCACAAGGGTTGTTGGTCAGACACTGAAGGATAGCAGTGAACCATAAAATGTCCTTTAAATTAGCAAGTACAAGTAAACTATGTGGCTTAAAATACTCTATCATGTTGTACGCCAGGGCTATTAGTCCCCTTCTGTGCTTCTGTCAGGTAGCGTGGCAACCAGCAGTGAAGTTTATCGGATATTAAAACCTGCTTTTGAAATTTCTCCTAAAGCAGAATACTAAATCAACCTCTTCATGGTGGTGTTTTTCCTTTTTTTTCATCTTGTGCTGTTTCCTGCCTGGCAACTTTACCTTTACTTCCATTTCTCTCTCTCATTTTCCATCAGCTCTATCTGTAACCATTTTGTGTTTTATTGAGCATGAATGAATGGTGATGCTTTTTAGATGAGTGATATTTTCATCTGAAGATGCTTGTTTAATATAAGCCTTTGCTCAGCTGTTATCCCAATGGTGCTTTGTGTTTACCAACAGATTATTTCAACTAGCTTGAATTTGGAGGCAAATTAATTGCACGGAGAGGTTTTCTGCTGTTCCCCTACCCCAGCAAAAATTCTGCTTCTCTTCTGATGGGACATTATGGACATGAAAAGTGATTTGAAGGTGAGGTGGTGTGTGCTGCGTAAGAGCTACAGCATTGCTCATGGGGCTGAGTGTAACCTACGCTTACCATATGCTACCACCCTCCCTTTTAGGTAAAACGGGGGTGTTTCTGCCTCCCTGCAAATGATAGCAGCTCTGCAGAGCAGAGACTATAATCACTCAAGCTGCTGCCGTGTGGGTTTCCGTGCATTTGGGAATAAAATTTTCCATCTGTGGGAATAGGTTATGAATCCAAAGTCATTAGAAAGTGTCTGGGTTTAGCCTTTGTGCCGTAAGCAGGAGCTCAGCTGTCAGCAACAGTGATGGATCCCCAAATACCTGCTTGTTGCAAGGCGTTGCTGCCACCCCGAGAGGTTCCATGGCTGTGCAACAGCAACTGTACCTAGGGATACAGAAATGTGCCTCAGTTGTTAAAAATCTGGTTTTTGTTTGGCCCGAGCTTTGTTGCAGCAATTCCCTGGAGGTCTCGGCTGGCTGACTTCACCCTGGGAAGGTATATGGCTATTTTTTGGCACTGGCAATAAGCAGGCTGCTGCTTACAGCTGTGGCAAAGGCATGCAAAGAGTCAGAGAGGGCATTGTTTTCCTCTGTCATGCTGGGGTGCAAGGCAGTGTGTGTGAGACTGGCTGCAGGCAGGCAGCGTTGCTTGCTGCATGGCACATGCCATAGCAAAACCACAGAGGTGAGAGCACTCTGGTGTGCTAAGCTTGTTCTGTGCTTCTTTGATCCTCCCAGGCTCTTCTTGTCTGCATCTGAATGAACCCTGCTGCCTCTGATCCCTGTCTCAGGCCACTGCAGAGCTGGTTTCCCATTAGTTCTCTGAAGCAGGTGATGGAGCAGACAAGCAAAATCCCTTCCTGAAGGCTGACTTTTCTGCTTGTGCCAGGATGGCAGGGACAGATCTTTTTGCATGCTCCAGCCAGAGCCGAGGCCCTTCAGAGAGCTCTGACCTGCATCTTACACAACAGAAATGGCATTGGATACCAATCAGCATAACCAGACATCCCCAGGGTGGCACCTCAGGAGCTTTTGGAGGCACAGGTCTCTGCACTGGCCCCAAAGCCCACTGCTGTATTAGGAGCAGGGGAGGAGGTGGAGTTGCTTGTCCCCTGTGGGCTGGAAATGGGCTCTCTAATACTCATTTCCATGCCTTGGGAGTGTTGTGCATCCTTAATCCCCTATGGCTTCTTCTCTTCTCACTCCTCATGAAACAGCTGGCAAGGGAAGGGGCTGGAAGTTAGACCTCATGACCTTGACAACATAGTCAGCCAACTCTTTGCTACACCAGGACAGCACTGGCACCAGTGCCAGGCTCTGGCACCCTTATTCAGTACCATAGTGCTTAGGGAAATCAGATATTCATGGCAGTAAATGTTCCTTTGGGGCAGTGGGTCCTCTGGGGTCCACCCTACCAAAATCAGCAGTTGCTCCTGGGGAGAGGTACTGCTGTCAAACCTGGCCCTGAGTGCTTATATCAACATCTTCACCCCCTTCTATGTGGATACCCCAGGCACGGTATTTTCCTAGCCAATCTGCTCCATTAAGGCATTATAGGAACATCAGTTAAAGAGGCTGGTTTTGAGAGCAACATATTGGGCAGGTAGCATTAATCTGGGCTGTCCCTACTGCTGCAGAATTTGCATCTGCCACCGTTGTGCATCTCACAGTCAAGCTGCAAGCACTTGGTGAAAAGGGCTGCACTTCCAGATCCCCTCGCCAACAATTTGTCTTGCAAATGAGTAAGGGTGGCTCATGCCACCCCAGCCCCGCTTAATCTGATGGCTGGGCTGTAACTCTGGGCTAGCACAGGGTTTGTGGCATGGTGCAGCCAGCTCACACCACTCTCCTTGCTGCCATTCACCAGCCAAATTTCTTGCAAGTGGGCCACGCATCTGCATTAATTTAGACAGCTTAATGTGGGGAGCTCGCCAGCTTGATTTCCCCTGTGGTTGTGGGAGTCAGCTGGGGTGCCGGGGCCTCCCATTAGTGGTCCAGCCCAGTGCCAGATGGCGGGTGATGGCTTGCGGAGGCTCTGGAGCTGACGTGCCTCATTGTGCGAGAACACAAAAGCAAGCTGGGATGGATTTTTTTTCCTTCCCCCAACTTCTGCTTTCATTTTCCTTCGGCACTGTCACCCTCACAGTTAATTCCTGGAGTTCTATTTATTTATTTCATTTCATGGTGGGGAGGGCTGTGAAGTTGCTGGTGATGTTTTCCATGTGGATGCTCTTGCCTTGTCCCACACGAGTGTCTTATGGACTTTGCTATTTCCTGTCTTTCATTCCTCACCTGAATGTGCACATGGGGCGTGCAGTCCTGTGTGCATGCACACCCACATGAAATCTCTTCTTGGACAATTTGGTCGCATAAACAAATTATTAGGGTATCATAGTGGGTCTCCTGGGGGCCATTATGTGCCACAAGGTTTTGTTAAGATAGATTTAGTTTCCGTTCTGGGTATTTTTGGGACTCCCAGCAGTTTTTCAGGTCTGTTAAGAGTCTGTGCTACAATTACCTGTTGGTTACTGAGTTTTCATCTCTTTTGTTAGTACCGTAGAGATGCCTGCTTTGAGGTACAGTTGTTTTTTCTGATGAAGATGCACATTTCAAGAGAGATAGGACTGATTCCCTAGGCTGGGGGACAGGAGGGGCTGAACATCCATGCAGAGACCCCCTGAAGATCAGGCTTATGGGGCTTTGGCTCTGATTTCCCTTGTGCTGCAAACACTGGGGCAAAGCTCAGGTTCAGGGCTCAAAGTCAGTAAAAATGCCTCCCCTGCAACCCCACCTTTTAGGCACTGTGTTTGACCTCTGCCTGCTCTCTAAAACCCACATTGCTTTTGCAATGCTGCCATTCCTTGAGAGTTAGCATCGCAAGCAGGCTTCCACACTTGCATGCACATCCCAAACCCATAGCAAACTTTAAAATGAAATTTCATGGTGGTGGGGAGCTTAGGTGGCTAAATGTTGTTAGCCTGAGCATGTAGATGGGGAATGCATCTGGGAAGCGAATGGGGACGGCAGGTGCCATGGGCAGGGATAGGGATGGAGGAGTCCCAGGTGCATGGGGTGAGATTTCCCTCTCCCATGGGTGCACCCAGCCAGCAAAGCCAGGGAGCAGAAGGGATGTGGTCACATCCATCCTCTGCATTGTAGCTGGGCAGGTGCAGGTTTGTATGGCTTTCCTATCACTGAGAGCCTTTGAAGGCAAATATTGGTATTTAAATTTGGATTGTAAGACTGCTTGAGTGTCCAGCCTTTCTTTTATCTCTTCTTTCTTTGACAGGATCTGTGGTGCTGAGCCCTTCTCCAGGCTGGGCATCGGGTGCAGGGTTTCTTTTCAGGATCTCCTCTTGTCTTCTGTCTATGACACTGAATTTTGCTGCCAGGGTTTGTTTGGAAGCATAGGTGGGGAGCAATGGAGGGCATAGGGCCCTCCATTGGCACATTTGCAGAGGGCTTAGCTGATGGTAGCCACAAGCCTGCAGGAGAATCTGTGTCTCCTAGTCAGGGCACCACTGCTCAGGGAGTCTGGCAGCCTGCCCAGCCCAGCCTGCCCAAATGAGTTTCAGGATGCTCAAACACACCACTAAGCACAAACATTTGGGTAAAATATTTGCACATTCCACAGTAGGAATTAACACAGGCTCTTCCCATCTCTTATCCTCCCAAGAAGTAGATAGAGCCCCTCCTTGCAGCCCTGTGAGCTAAGAGCTACCCTGTCCAGGAGCACCCCTCAGGAATTATGCTCTTCAAAGGCTTCCTGAGCCTCCCCACCCTTGCCTCATGTTTCCCAGCAGTTCTCATCGTATCCTGTTCCCTTAAACAGTACCGAGGTCTTTGAGACAAGAGGAGGTTACCACTGTTTGTCTAATCTGTGAAAAAAAAAATGCAAAAAATATAAATATCTGAAGTATATATCTGAATACCTTAGTAAAGTGTTCAAAGCTGAAATGTTGCTTTGCTTGACTGCTCGTTTTAAAAATTCTCCATAGAAAAGATGTGGTTATTTCTCCTTGCCAGTCATAGAACATATCCAAAATACTGTATTTGTACACAGTATGGGGACTGCATGATGGCAGATCAGCAGTAGATCGCCCTCCTGTAGGCATGTTATCTTTCTACTATATAGAAACCTACTGTTGTAAACCATCTTCTATGCAGAAAACACCCAGTGAGTGCAGCCCTGCATGAGGTGGGTGTATGTACAATAAACGGCAGAGCCATCTTGACGGCCTCACAGTAAATCGGTGCATCTCTTTCTGTCAGATTTCTTCCTTGACATGATACTCTGAGATGCTTTGGTGCGGTGGTGATTTCACAAGCAGTGCTGTCCCACTGGCCACTGCTGCTCAGCACGTGCCAGTAAGGATGCACTGAGCCGGGAGTGGCACAGCGGGGCGTAGAAGTGTTGTCTCCTTGACCCACCACTCTTCTCCTGCAGCCTCTTTTCAATGAGTCCTCAAAGGTAACGAGTTTAATTTGATAAACTGGGCCCGGGGTGAGGTGTCGCTGTGAGTTTGGGAGATAAGCTTCACTGCTTCTTATCAACAAGAAGCCAGTCCTCCCTGGAGAGCTGTGTTTTCTGGAATGCATCTATGCTCCTCGGGTTTGGTAATGGTCTGGTGATAGGAAGGAAAACAAAGACAGTGAGATTTGTGGTTTGTAACTTTGCCATCACTTCCTTCCTCTGTGTGACCATCCTCTACATCCTTATCTTTAACCGTACTCCTGTATCCTCACTTGCATTTGTCTGTCTGCATGCTTTGGGGTAGCGATGTCTCCCAGTCTTATTTAGGGCACTGTGGGGTAGGCAGGGAGGAGAGAGGAGTCGCTGCACGTGCAGAGGTGCTTTCGGGTGGAGTGGCAGCTTCATGTGGACCTAGCGTGAAATGTGAGCTCTCATTTTGTCATGGGAACGGGTGTCTGGAGGCACCCCAGCTCATGGAGTCCAGCCCATGTTACCACCCGTACTGTGTCATACATGCACATACATGCACATGTATGCACGCTACTGTGTATACGCTAACAAGCGATGCTGGGATACAACCCCAAGTACAACCATCTGAGCAGAGGCGCAGGAAGGGAGTTAACACTCCTGGCTCATGCACAGAAATACAATCCCCATCTCCTCTGAGCTCCCAGAGAGGAATCAGTGAAAACATCAAACCACACGTCCTGTACAGTGGGGCTGATACGCTGGAGCTATGAACTTTCTCTTTGAGGTGGTAATAGTTTGGCTAGCAGCCAGGAGTGGCAGCCGCGAACGGAAAGGGGGACTTCCAGAGATAAGCTATTTTCAGCCAACTGGGCTTCTTGCTGCGAAATAAATAGAAAAAGGACGAGCTCTGCGTCTGCGGTCATGTGTCCTGCTTTCGTGGATTTGGCCTATTTTCTGAAGAATGGCTGTAATTCAGCTTGAATTTCCCCTGGATTGCTGCCAGCAAAATAGGAAGCTGTTGCTATTGCCAAGGAGTGAACAGGAATTTATATATGTAGCTCAGCCACAGGGATGAGATGACAGCTAACGGCTTAGCCGCTGCTTGGAGGAAAAGCAGACCTTGGAGGAAGCTGGATTTTCTCAGTATCACAGCAGTTCAGTCCTTTCTACATCTTTGATATTATCACTTTCAGTCTGGATCAGGCAACATTGTGACACAGTATCTGTGCTCACTACCAAGGGATGGAAGCAGAGGAGCGCTCAGCGTTTTGGAAAATCGCCTTCATTTGAGTGAAATTCAGAGTTAAAATGAACAGAAAGGAGCTTTAGAGCAGTCCTTTGTAATGCTAACTCCATGCCTGACTTGCTCTGCATCTCTGCTTGGGTTCTTTGGCCTCTCCTCTCCTCCCCATGTGCACAGACGATGCTGAGTATTTCCCTTGCAATGATGTGAGGCAGCTTCTCTGCGTCAAGCGATGGAAATCCATCCTTTCGCGATTGTTTTTCTATTTGAATAACTCCTTTAGTCAACATGTGCACCATTTCCACTTCTGTTTCATTTCTTTATAATGAAGGGGGCAGTTTATCATGTCAACACAGAGTATGGATGTGGTGAAAGACACACTGTTCTGAAGGATTTAAAGTTAATTTCCTTGAGACAGAGAGACTGTTGTTCAGGTTACTCTCTCTCAAAGGCAGGGCAGCCACCTTTCTCCCGTGTTCTGGCTGCCTTCTGGGGCTACAGGGAGCCTTTACCTTGTGTCTTTACACAGCTCTTCCCCCTGGCTGGACCCTGTGCTTCTGGGAGGTTTGCAAGTCTGTAATGTTTTAGAGTCTGAGGGTACAGCTGGGACTCAAAGCTGCCATCCAGCCTGTGCTGTGTAATGGGACAGGGCAGAGAGGTGCACCTAGGTACTTGGTCATGTCTGACTGCCTGCTCCTTAACGAAAGCCTGAGTCTTTCTCTGTGCTGTGCTTGGGTTTTTGCCAAGTGCTAAAGATTCTTCATTGTATGCACTGGAACACCTTGGGCCACCAGATATGATAAAGATGCAGGGCATCATCTTGGAGGCAGTCCCACCTCCTCCAGGCAGTCATCCAGCTGCTGCCCAAGGGAATAGCACAGTCGGTACAGTGGGCACCATGGCACACAGGCAGAACGGGCTGTAGCTCAGTTTTCTACAAACTTGGTCATTCCAGCCATGCAGGAGCAGCATGAAGGGCACGGCTCAGCAGCACCGAGCACTTGCTGAGCTCCCTTGCCCAGGCAAAACTCCCACTGCGGCAGGGTTGACTCTGCTGCAGCTGAAGGGAGAATGAAGAGTGAATTACCAGCACTGGTGCTGTTTGCTGTCGGCCTGATAAAAATGGCACTTTGCCCAAGTCTTCTATAAATCACAGGTTCCATTCGGAAAGGAGTTTTCTGTGGTAATTAATGAGCCAGTATAAAGACATTAAACGGAGAATGTGTAGTGATAGAAAGGCTTGTCATTCACTGAGCCATCTTCCCCCATGTGAATAACCACGAGGGAACAAAGGCCAAACTCCTTATAGACTGAAGTGCACTATCTCTGATAGCTGGGAATGAAGTAATTCTCTGAAAATAACAAAGGCGCAGTGAAATACATTAGTAAACTAATTACAAGAGAGCTGGTAAAAACAGATGCTGAAAATTTAAAGCTATTATTGGAATGATTGCTAGCAGAAAAATGGGGGCTGACAACAAAAAATTAAAAAATGCGTCTCATTTAAAATTCATTAGCCTCTAAATCAGGACAGCTCCCTGTCTGAAAGCGGGGCTGATGGCATTTCTGTGGGCAGTCATGATGAAAAGCTTCCTTTCCTTCACCTTTCTGGACTCCACCATTGCCTCCAGTAGATGCTGAAATGAACCATGTGCTTGTTGGCAAGCACAGAAAAACAAGGATGGGTGCTGGCTTTGCAGACCAGGAGGTCCGAGCAGGGATGTTTCTACCTAGAGGTGTTGCAAGGGCTGTGGTGGGGCAGGATAACACCTTGTGCTTGGATGGCTCACTGCTCCAAGCTGATAAAAAGCAGGATTGCTCATCTGCTCTCACTATCGGAAGGAGTTGGCTGCAAACAAAGTGCTCCAGGGCCAAAGCGGCTGTTTGTGAGGTTCCTCTTGTACCATCTCCATCAATATTTGGGAGAGGGATGGAAAACATTGTTATTATGCAACAAATCAAAATGGTAACTATGTAATTTGTCTTAATTGTGTATGTCAGACTAGGAAAAACACGAGGAGCTCCGGATGGGAATCTGGCAGGAAAGACCTGCCTGCTGGCAGCATGCTGCGTGCTTTGCTTTGCCCTCGCCAAGCCAACCTCTCCCAGAGGCTTGTGGGACAGCTTGCCCTTCATTTTCTCATTCTTTCAGGGGTCTGCAGGGGCATTTGAGTGGGATAAATCACAGCTATATTGCAAAGAGCAAACATGTGCTTCAGAGGAAAGCCTGGGAGGCGGTGGGGTCTTGAAGAAGTGATTGCCCAAAGTGGAGTGAGCTGTGTTTGCAACAGGAGGGAGCATCTTCTTGCGATGCTGGAGGGGAATCATGCTTTGGGGCATGGGAGCCTCACGTGATGCTAGGGTTTTGTGAGAAGTCACCCCACAGAAACACAGGAGCTCTTCATGGTGACTTTTACCACTGGGCAGGTGTCACAGTGGCCAGCATTGCCCAGGCAGCATCACCCTTAGTGCCGGAGCGCTGTAATGATGACGAATAACCTCCTCTTGCACTGCAGAATTGCTAGCCCCATATGCAGTCCGCCCAAGCAAATTAAGAGTTGTTTATGACATTTAATACTCCTCCTTCCCTCCAGCAGCAGGGTGGCAGGTCCACAGGTTTGGCTTCACAAATGGTCGCCTCAGGATACACTAAATGCTGTCATGAGCCAGAGAGCAATTTCGTCTTGAAAAATTACTGCAATAGCATTCCCTGATAAAGGTCTCTCCCAGCAATGCCTCCCTCTTCACCAGAAACTTCTTCTCTCCCTGAAACCAATTTGAGAGTGCTAAAGGGGCTGTTTATTAGTCAATTCTCCTGCAAAACAAGAGGGTACTGGAAGACAAATAACCACCTTGGGCTGTCTGCTGTGCTGTTCAGTGTAGCAGGTAACACAACGGGATGCTGCTGTGTGCTCTGAACATGGAGGGAAGTGAGAAATTTGGTCCGTGGGATTGCCAAGATGTATCTTTGTAAGTGATTTATAAGGAGCAGCATGGCCTCATGGGTAGAGCATGTCATTGGTACTCAAGGGATGTTGTTGGGTTGTGACCGTGGGTGTCACTTTGTGTCCTCTATGCCTGTCTTTGTAAAATGACTGATATGTTATAGGAAAGGTTTGAGAATACTCAGTCCTAGTTGCTCACTGGGCTTCAGGGAGGGCATTTGTGCTGGTGCACTGGGACTTGCTGTTCCTTATTTCCAGGCTGGGATGATTTCTGACTGCAGCCACATTGCAGGATGCCATGGGTCTGAACAGGGAGCATTTGGGCAGTGCGACTGCCCAAGGGAGAGCATGGCTTTCAGGGGTTTCCTCTGGCATAGACAGCTCCCCTGATGCTCTCTGTCCTCCCAAGTCAAGATAACAAGGGACGGGGTGTTGGGTGTTAGGGATGCTTCCTGACATGCTGTACTGGAACAGTGTGGATGCACTCTCTCTCTAGAGGGATAGCACTTTGTGAGCTTTATAGAAATGGCAAGATACTTAAGTGTAAAACAGCCCTTAGGGTATATGGCCCTTGTTTATCTTCATCCATGGTGCAGAGACTGCATCTATTCAGACAAAAATCTTTCCCACTCATGGGAGAGTACCCCTGCATCAAAAACTGATGGTGTTGTAGCTATTTTTCCAGTCAGCAAGCTATAATCAACACTATAAATACACTAAATGTTCTTTAGTACAGGGAGACAGGCTTGGAGGCACTTGTGATTGTGCAGGAGGGGCTGGGTGTGCTGGTGACGGGGAGTGCATTCAAAGAAGGCTCAGGAAGAGGAGTGGAGCTGCAGCAAAGGCATTCGAAGGTTTTCCAGGTGCCACGATAAAGTGCCTGCAGGGACAACCCATCCTCCTCCTTCCAGCCCTGTCCTTTGCTCATGCAGGATGAGTAGAGCAACCAGGGACCCATGAGCACGTTCCCTCTGACTCCTGGTCTGCATACAGTGTAGATGTGTTCATTACTTTCACAGGATATTTATCATCCCTACACAGAAGCAGCCCCCGCAGGCATCTGTGCTTTTTTCCACTTGCTTCTCAAAGCACCAAAACAAACAGTAAATCACGGGTCGGTAGAGGCCATTGGTGCTGCTTGTTGTGCTGCAGTGGTGGGGGCGACCTGAGCTGGACTTGGCTCACAGTCATTTCACAGGTTATGCAAAAAAATGAGAAGCCATATTCTCAGATCAGGCAGCAATTTGCCTCTTGGTGGACTTGAGTCATGAAGCGGTATATTTTTTTCCCCTCCTCTTGTAAAATATCTGTTGCATGTTCCCTCCCGTGGGCAGCTGCTATATCCCACTGCGAGGCATTAGCTCAGTTATCTCCCTTTCATCCCTGTCCCAGGAGCTTAGGGTGGGTGGGGGGAGGAAAAACAGGCCAGGTGGAGACTTTGTTCCTCAACCAGAGAAATCTGTCTGATCGGGCATTTTCTCAGCCTTGTTTAAATTATTTCACTCAGCTTTGATTGTGTCAACAATGGATGGAGGCATAAGGATGCAAAATGCAGAGAGGGCAGAAAGCCTGGACCATCCTTCATCCCTGCTCTGAACAGTTGTACCTGCTCCACGGGGAGAAGCAGCAAAAGAGGAATAAGCATTTGTTTGAAAATATTGCAAGCAAGAAGTGTGCAGGACTGACCCTCTCCCTCTGCACCTGCCCAGCACAGAGCAAGATGGGGCTTCCTCCCTGTCTCATCTCACCATGTATTTTGGTTCCTCTTAAATGAGCTACATTCCTCCAAAGTGCCTTCCTTGCTTCAAACTCTCCCAAGTCTTGTAGCCCATTTTCTTTTGAGATCTGAGGCCCAGCATGGACAATAGAGATTTGGGATTTTCACCCCTATGCAGGGGCAGAAGGGATTTTCCTCTGTTCTGGGAGAGGCATGGCTGGTCTTTAATATTTTCCTCCCTTTCCAAAGCCAAGAGAAAGGCGATTTTTCTTCCCTTTAGATGTGAGCGAAGGCCCCCGCTCCTGCTACTCCTGGAGAATTAAATAGATAAATGGGCGGCGCTGTTGTTCACGCTTCACTATGCACAAAGCAACTTGCATTCAAAATTGGGCTCATGGCAGTTCAGCAACAACCTCGCACAATAGCATCATTAGACACGCAGGGCCAGCTCGCAGGCGCAGAGGCTGCTCTGCAGCTGGAGTAGCCACCAGGCTGTTGTGACATGGGCTTTTTTTAATCTTTAAAAAAACACATCTTTAAAAAAAACTTAGAGAAAGAAGATACAGTGTCTTTTTCTTAAAGACTTGGTAAAGCGCCCCTGTTTGAAAGCAGGGGGAAGAGAGGAGA
This sequence comes from Falco rusticolus, assembly GCF_015220075.1. NCBI lineage: Eukaryota > Metazoa > Chordata > Aves > Falconiformes > Falconidae > Falco > Falco rusticolus. The sequence goes on from NC_051193.1 coordinate 6,262,851, forward strand.
GGATGGGATTTGTGGTGTCCATACACCCCCCATCTTTTGTGCCAGCTCTTTCTTGTAGGCGAATCCTCCATTTCCAGAGTGTGGAGGGGAGTAAAAAGGGACCTGTGTTTGTGAAGCCTTCACTTTCCGACTTCTTTGAAAATACCCCAGGTTGCTTTCGTAATGGTGAGGGTTTCCTAGACCAGGAGGGAGTGGAACAAGATTGAATCCCTCTGCTTGCTTTGGGGATGGTGGCTTGCAGGGGAGCTTTTGGGAAGTTGCGGTGCCAAGGGGTGTGGGTGCTTAGTAAATCTTCACAGATACCAAAAGCTGGTTCTGCTGGAGCTGTCAGCCTGATTTGAGAGTGGTTTGGGACTGGGTTTAATTGGCATGGTGGTCGTTGTGTTTTAAAAATGACCCTGACTTCTGCTGACTAGAGGGGAAATTCAATTTTTTTAGTAAGTTGGGAAATTTAGTATGAAAATCAGCAGCTGTCACCATCATCAGGATGGAGCCGGTCCTGGAAAGGGTCAGCTCTGCTCATGGCTTGTTCTGTCACGCTGGGCAAACCATTTGCCTCACAGACTTCACCTTCATCCATTGCAATGGAACTAATGAATCCTGCCTTCCTTGGCAGGGGCATCTGGGAGCCCAGGTACTGGCGGCACATCCCTGTTAAACTCTTGTTCCTTGTACTGTGTTAACTTTGAGGCGTATTCACCATGTGTGTCCATTTGAAGTGGTCTGAATTTAACAGGCTGGTGGCAGAAATGTGTAGAAAGGGTCTTTGCTTGTGGGCTGCTGTTTGTACACTGCCTGGCATCAGTGGCAGTGAGGATGTTCAGCTCTTCCTGAGCATGCTCTAGTGTCAGAGCCAGCCTGGGTATCTTTCCCCTAAAGGAATTTAAAAACAAAAAAGCAATGTGATCGCAAACTAGCTGGGCTTCCCAAATACTCTCCTAACACCATGCTTGGCACTGAACTTTTCAAGTCTTCTTCCTCTTCTTGTGCCTGCAGTTGGTAATAGTGTTTGGGTTTTAATGATTCTAACAGGCCTGGGATTTGCTCTGACATACCAAGTTAATTTTTTCTTTTTCTATATGAAATCTAGGTCAATCTCCAGCTTAGAACTAATGCTGTACTGAACAAAAAGGATTGGCCACTAATAGTTTCAATTTAGTTTTTCATAGAGTAAAGAAAATTTCACTCATTACCTATTTTCATTTTTATTCCATTGGCCTTTCCACAGAGCCTGTTAGGATGGAGACAGTGCTTGTGCTTTGATTAGGAGAGACCCAGCAAATTCATTTGCCAGAATGAATCCTCTGTGAATATGGATGAAAATAAGAGTTGCTGTTCACCTGCGCTGTGTCTGTAGGACATGCCTTTGGGGACTGCATCCCAGTGAGGGTTAGGTGGTGGGAGATCCCAAGCATGGGATTCTTTTTAGGGAGACCCTCACCCGTGATCCAGCCTCATCCTAGTTGAGGTTGTCCGTGAGTACAACATGGGTGAAGGAGAGATGAAGGTTAACTCCTCTGCCTCATGTTTCAGTGTGGCTGTAGACAACTCAGTCTGAATCTAGCCCTGGCCAAAGGGGAGGAGGTTCACTCATGCCTGCAGTGTGTGAGGGCTGCTAGGACCGTTCCCCATCTGCTCTGAGCCCATTTTGTTTTGTCTTTCCCTGCCCTGTGCCGGTCTGTGTGTACCATGGCCAGAATCCAGGTATGATGATAGCAGAAGCACTGAGACACCATGGCTTTGGAGCATCAATATGGAGTAGTGAATGTGTGTGTGATTTAGGTTGATTTTATGGCTGTGCTCACTCTGAGTGTGGATGATACTGCGATACACACAGAGATGGCAGAGGGAAGTTAATGGGAACAGGGTGGCACTCACCCCATCTGATGACAGCAAAAAAGGCTTGGGGAAGCTCCAGTTCCTCCATTGGCACATGGATGCTGCGTTGCTGGATGATGGAGGCAGCGGGCAGATGGATTAGAGGGTGCCTCCCCTCTTAGAAGCTCACAGGTGAATACTGTGATTGCATGTATTTATTTTTTAAATTATTATGGCCATTAGCATAGAAATGAGATGCAGCTTCCTGGCTGCTGGCCAACCCCACCCGGGCTGGTGTGCAGCTCTTCTCTGTAGCAGCTGAAACAATAGTGCCCGGCTGATAACAGGGGTCCTGGCATTTGCTGCTGAAAGGCAAGTGACAAATAGGAGCAAGCATTCTGCTCTATGAGTTTGTTACGGTCATTTGGGATGTATATAAAAATCTCATGTGGGTCAGCAGAGATCTAGCCCCTCCAAGCAATGCCCTGTAAAGCAGTTGTGCTCCGATGCCTCTCCTTACACCCAGTGATTTATTTCCAGACTGAAAACAGTATCCCAGGTAGTCACTTGCATTCAAGTTTTGTTGCTGTTTTACAGGAGATGCTACAAAAGCTTTTGTCTCTGTAACTGTAAATAAACTTGTAAACCTGTTTTAAAAATAGCATTTTGTAGCTGGTGCATGAATTTTTAATGCATCTTCTGCAAACCAGCTGGTCTTGGCAAGGGTCACAGTGTTTCCTAGGCATTTAACATAAAACTGTGCTTCAAAGCCACATTATAGGGTCGTTGAAGAGTAATATTTTACTTAACATCCTCATAACTGAATTATTTATAACTTCCCATGTTTTATTCATGATAAATATTAATACTAGTGTCTTTAAGAGTAGAGGTTATTGCTGCAGTTTTACCTATAAGAGGTGATATTATTGAAATAAAGGAATGGCAATGAATTCTGTAGCCAGCAGAGCTAAGTTTGTGCCAGGGCTGTTCTCATTCACACCTCCCTCTTCTTATCAGCCCTGTCAGCCACCGAAAAACCTTAGTGCTGAGCATCTGTACATTTGAAAGGAATTTTCCTCCAGGCATCTGAATCTATGCCTTTTTTTCTTTCTTTCTTTCTTTGCTGTCCCCCCCGTCATCGTATGTCGTCCATCGTTTTCGTCATCTCCCCCACCGCCCTTTATTAAGGAGCTTTGTGTCTTTCTCATTAATTCTTGGATTCGTTTCTTGCTGAGAGTTTGTAAGCTGTGGTTGCAAGATGCTCACCCTAGCCTGGATCTCCAAATGGCAGCCTTGAAATATTATGCAGGCTCCCTCGAGCTCTCCTGCCACGGGCAACCCTGGACCCTCCCATTTTTTGAAGCATCCCTTGCCACCTTGGAAGGGGAGTCACCTGGTGTGGGAGAACCTCTGGCAGCCTTTGGGCTCCTTCCCACATGGCTGAGTACTCTGGGGCACAGGCAGTCTTGTTTCAAGGCCAATCCTATATGAATTTGGTAAATTGCCATTCCATCATCGGGCTCCATCCCTTACCAGAGAAGATATTTGCATTAGCTTTCATTTTGGGAAAGGAAAATAGAATTTTGCATGATCTTTTGCCTTGTCTTGGTGCATTCTCATCTGGCTGGAGCATTGCACAGCCACCTCCTGGTCCTGCTCCCATCAGTGCATCCCAGTGTGGGGCTAGCTGCCCATCCCACCCTCACAGCTGCAAAACCTTCCCAGCTTTACAGCCGCACGGGGCTAGGGCTTTGCTCCATGTTACTCGATCAGCTTAACAAATCTGCAGTCAGCGGGTTGAGAGCAGTGGTTGTGGGAGCAGTGTGGGTTAACGCAACACATATTTAATGTATGATTGCTAATGGCCATCTCCCATCTGCCTGAGCCCAACTGGAGTTTGCAGATGAATGATTAAGCTGCCCTGACACATACGCAGCTTGTTCCTTAGCAGAGGTACATTCATTACACTTGATGCATGTAGGAGGGGACGAGGCTGTCTTGCTGGGGAGAGGGGTATTATCGGGCTGGGGTGGCAGAGCAGGGGGCTCTCTTGGAGTTTATTTTGTATGATAATATGAGTGATCTTCCCACAGATGCGGCACTATAAATGAATCATGAGCTGAATAACCACTGGGATGTTTATTAGCTTCGAATATGTTTATTGCAGAGTCAACAGGCAGCACCTTCCAATTAATTAATAGTAATAATTACTGTATTATTTATGTAGCTTTAACAGCATGCCAGAGTTTCCACACAATGGTTACAGCTGTGGCTATGCTGAAACAGGCTGATCTGTATTTATCCTTTGTGGGCACGCTGAGGTTTGTCATTTGCTGTCGGGTGGTCCCATCCCCAAAAGCTTCTGTTTGCTGAGCTGCTGAGCTCTTGGCAGCTACTCTTTCCACCAGCTGAAGCCTGTTGCTCCACAGTGTGGGGATGTGACCATTCCTTCTGCAGTGCCAGAAGGCAGAGTATGCAATGAGCTGGAGTACCTGCCAAACAGTGATGGAAGTCAAGGGCTGTAAGTTTTACTAGGATATCTGGGAACTCTTTTGGTCAAGATATTTAATGAAAATGAGTTTAGGAGTCAAGCTATGCACATCAAAAGGATATTTACAGCAGATAAGACATTGGCAGCAATAGAAAGGATAGGTATCTCTTTTCTGATGTGAGCTTGGATCCAAAGCCTGCTGAAACTGTTGAGAATGACCTCCCATAGGTGCCAGTGCAGTGCCTGTGTATCTCGCTGCCCCCATAGACCTTGCTGTGGAGCTTGCTAAGTCGATCAGTTCAATGCACAGAAGCAGACATATAGCAAGAATTTGCCACTAGTCCTGTTTCTCCACACCGGAGGTTGGTTAGGCTGCAAACCAGCCTTCTGGTTTTGCATTACAATCCCATTTGCTAACTCTGGGGAATAAGGGTGTTTCTAGGTCATGTGAACTTGTTGGCAGTGGATCTCTCCTTACACGTGTATATTTTTGTCTCTCTTTTTGTCTTCCAGCAATGTCTGACTTCCATATCCACCCTCAGAATGCAGTGGTGGAAGAAGGTGGTGTAGCAAGATTCCAGTGCCAGATCCACGGTTTGCCTGAGCCAGTGATCCTCTGGCAAAAGAACCGCATGCCGGTCAACACAGACAATGAAAGGTAGGACATGTTCAAGCCATGTACTGCTGATCTTCCTTTCTCCAGGTGGAAAAAATTGGCCAGGCTTGCTATTGCCCTCACAGTTATGCTAGGACACAACTAACCTGAGCTGAGGGTCTTGGCCAGCATTTCTGCCATGGAAGACTCGGGCAGTTAATGTTGTGGGTTGTCTGGGCTCCTTCTGGCCAAACACTGTGTAGAAATACTGCATCTCCCAGGAAAGGTAGATAAAGCCCATTAGCTGATTTTGGAGGAAGCAAGGGCTTGCACTGACCTTCTCTAATCAGCCCTGCTCCAGGTTTACTTTCAAGTGTGGAAGAGCCCACCTGGCAATCCTAGCAGAGCCAGGTAGCTTTGGCAACCATCATCCCTCTGTGGCTCCTTTTTGTGCAACTCTTTCTGAGCCAAATCCATGAACTCCTGCAAGTGCTGAATTACACTGTGGCTGCTGGATTTTCCTTTCCAGGTGGACTCCCTTGTGTATGGTGGCAGGGAAGCTCTGCAGAGAGCATCCTGCAGCACCCTGCGCTGCCATTTCCCATGCAATCCTCCTAAAGAGAAAGCCCAGCTGCCCCCCTGCCTCAGCCTAGACCTGGGACGGCACGTCCTCGCTTCCTGTGTTTGACAGGCTGCTCCCTTTGCGTCGGAAACTTTCCTCATCACGGTTTGATCCTCTGAGCAGCAGTGGGGCCTGGCGGAGGACAGGTGGCAGGAAATGCATGCTTCGTGCCGGCAGCCTCTGGTGGTCTCAGCTGTGGCTCAGGAGCTGCACAACTGATGGTGGGAGACAATAGGTCGCAGCACACCTCGATCACAAATTGATGTCCGTGCATTGGGAATAGGCAAAACCAGGAAGCTGTAAATATTTCCCTGAAAGCCCCTATTCTTAAAAATGTCAGTTCTGCAGCAGAACATGGTTGACTTCTTTGGAGGCAGGAGAAAACATGAGGGCTGGAACAATGCCTGACCTTTTCAGCATTGTGGCGAACTTACAGTAGAAGGACCCAAGAGGCCCAACTCTGCCATGGAAAACTGCAACTGTCAGGTTTTGTTTTTCCTTGTGTTTTTCATCTGAGCTTTTTTTAGCCCAGCACAAGGTTAATTCATTAAACTTGATCTCCTCTGAAGGCTTCTTACTCGTACAAGTGCTGAACTGGGGATGTGGTGGAGCAGGGCAACTGGTCCAAGGTGGTGTCAGCAGAGATAAGGGGTGCAGAACTGGACCTGATGCCTTGGGTACATCCTGCTGAGATGTTGCAGGACAGGTGAAGTTCCCTTGAAGTCCTTCATGTGTTATTGCTCCTTTCCACTTGAGCCCAGGGTCACAGGTATGGAGATGGTCAGAGATGTGGCAGCGTGACCAGAACTTCTTTTCTTCAAGGCTGAGGAGCCAAGACTTCTGTCCAACTCACACAGACCCAAGCTGCGCTATCCCCACTGCTTCTTTTCTGGGGCACGGAGCTTGCCCAGGCCCTGGAGGATGTGGGCTAGGAGCAGTTTCCCTACATTCAGTGTCCTAAGTTTTTAACAGATTTGGCTTTTTGTGGGAGTAAAGTTACCGGGGAACGTTTTTATTGTCAGCTCATTAGATTGATCTCTGACACCAATGGGCTTGGGTGATGAGGGTTGCTTCTCTAACTGAATTGGATTGCTGCATTAATCATGCTTGGTGCATTTCTGCGTATAAAGTGTATATAAATTTGTATGCTGAGTCTTGCACTTGGAGGCTTTGAAGGCAGAATAATAGCTTTGGAATTGAATCTTCTAATGCTGTGGGCAGATTGTTAACAAAAATGAAGGCTTCTTGTGGTATAATTCATCCAAAACAATGGGCATTTTAAAGTCCCAGGGAGATTGCAATCAACTTCGGGACGTGTAAAACTGATTGCTGTCACACTGCCTCCGACACAGAGCTGCACGTTTGGAGCCCAGCACAGGGAGCAGGTTATAGGCACTTAACCATATGCTGATATGGAAAAAGATATTCTTCATCTTCCAGACGGAAATGGATTATTAACTCATCACAGTGTAATGACTTAGTACCAGTCAATTCAAACACATGGTTGCCAAGCAACCTGTAATGTATGTATACACATGTGTGTATGCATGCATGATTTAAATGTACCTATGTTTTAAATATATAAAATATTTATTGATTTATGTGTGCTCACTCAATATCTATTTTAAACATGCATTTCCATACATTTGAGGTTTTAAGGTCATGTGGATTTGAGTTCTGGACCTGGAGTTAGGAGTGTGGAGCACACACTTTGCCTGACACTTGTCCATGGTCACTGTGCTTCAGCTGATGAGTGATAACTCCCACATCAGCTGTGTTCACATGCAAATGCACTACCAAAGCTTTTCCACAGGTTGAATAGGAAGCATCTACTTTGTAGCCTTCCAGCAAAAGTCATCCTTTCTCAAGGATGCATCAGAAGATAAAGAAAGGGAACGTACCCTCCTATAAAAGAAGACCAGAGGCTCAAGTATCCAAAGAAATAAAGGACTGATGCAGTGATAAGCAGGGGCTCAACCTGCTGGGGGCTGCATCACTGAGGTGGTATTGGCACCTCTGTGCTGGGATGCGGGGAGCCAGCCTGCCTCACCCAGATGGCTGTGCAGCCTGCTTTCAAGTCATGTCCTGCCTTTGTAAGTTTTTGTTTCTGCTTTTCTTTTCCCACAGATACACGCTGCTTCCCAAGGGGGTCCTCCAGATTACGGGACTGAGGGCAGAAGACAGTGGGATTTTTCACTGTGTTGCTACCAATATTGCTAATGTGAAGTTCAGCCGGGAGGCCAGACTCACCGTGTCAGGTTCGTACCAGTAAATGCTGTTGTGACTTGTCTTTCTGTCATCTTCTTCACACTGCTGTTCTGGACCAGGACAGTTTAAGAAAGCTTCAAGCTAAGAGCACCGAGAAGCATTCCTCTGTCCAGCCATAACACTTTTCCTGTTCTGAATTGTTATTAGTTCCTGCCAGATCAGTCTATTTGACAGCAGATGAATCTGTCTGTTTGCCTGTAAATTAGCACCAGCTTCTGGGTAGAGGGAGAATGGTGAGAAAATGAGTTACAGCAGCTTTACATTAAATGAATTATTTTGGAAATGTGAAAGATTCATCATTTCCTTATGAGACCTGCCCACTCTGGAAGTAATTGCAGCACACAGGGTGATCAATTATTTATCTAATGGGGGAATTATTTTCTGTAGGCTGTTAGCATTGCATTGCGACCAAAGTGAGCTAACCTTTCTTTGGAAGATGAGAAGGAGGAGTCCTGAGCACCCCAGGCTGAGTTTTGACTTGGTTCTCCATCCACATTTGAAGACAGTGGCTGAAACAGGTTTTCATCTCTGAAAGCTCCAGCTGAAGAAATGATGGTGCCTTATGGTCTCTTCTCCAAAAAAAGGGGCCAAAGTCATGTATTTGTTGTTTGGTTTCATGCTGCCAGAGGTAGGATGTGATGAAGCTGTAAGGGCAAACTACAGGAACCCACATCCACGCTTTGCATGTGCACAAGTTTGGCCTGTTTGTGAAAGCACACAAAATGGCATGTGGAAGTGATGACATTGGGCACAGTGAAGGAAGGATTAGGGTGCAAATGCACCCACGTTGCCGTAGCTGTGCTGCTCTCCACTGACGTGCCCATTGACCAGCCTCTGTTAGTTGTCTGTGTGGGACTCAAGCTGATCTCTTGGAGCCCTTTCGAGCAATAACTCATTAGCCAGTTTCCAAACCTGATGTTAGGTTGTCAACTTCTAGTTAGGCTTTCTTCATTTGTCAGTCTTTTTAATTTAAAATACTTTTGGCTTCAGCAGTCTCTCTTGATGTTTCAGTAGCTGCTCCTAGTATGAAGGAAGTGGGAAGTATTAAGTCAAATCATACAACCCAGCCTGATCAAGCAGCTAGGAGTGAATGACACCTTTGTGCCCTCTTCTTGGAAATGCCTTTTGATAGGCTCAATCTCCTTGTATGAAAACAGGACAACTTGCTTCTCCTGGACTTCAGAGCATCTGTGGGTGACCTTCAGAGAAGATAAGAGTGCCAAAGAAGTAGTTGCCTGCAAATTGTGGCTACATCGTGCTGGTAGGGTGGGCTCTGAGATACAGGGCTCGGTGCAGGTCAGAACCCCCCTGAGATGCTGGATACCCACGGTTGTCCTCTGTGACAACAATGGTGATGCATCTGTGGCTTTCTGGTGGGGGACCATCCCAGATTCCATGTGGAAATGGAGGTTAGAGCTCTAGAGGGAAGAGGCATGGGAAGTCTGCACAGGGCTGGTTAGATGTGTGTTTCTCTGAGCATTTTTTATATGCAGTAAAGGGTCTTTCCCCTGAGCTGTGGTCCTCCCGTCCATCAGATACACATAACTGCTGGTACCCAGTGGCTAGACGCTTGCCAGTGTACACTCATACCTCACAGCCTGCCTTCACCCTCCAAAAGGGCTGCCTGGCCAGTGGTCCTAGGGTAGGAGACTTAACACTTGTACCGAGTGTCATATTAGGCTCTGCTGACTGTAAAAAAGTAGCACGTGTGAAATGGGGTAAGGCTGGGGAAAGAGGGTTGCTGTGTATATTGGCTTTGATGGGGAAAGAAAGCAGGCTAACTGGTTCTGAAAGACCTGGGAGCTTTTGATGCCTGTTACTTATCTGTTTTCTTGATCTATGTGAACAGTAGCCGCATGGAGGGAAAAAAAGAACAGTAAATTATCAACATGGTGAAGTTCTTTGTTTCAATTTACCCGTCTGAGTTATTATTTCTCACAGGGCAGAAAGTGCTAGTTGTTCTCATCTGACCATCCCGTATTTCAGATGGATATTTTCCAGGTTTCCTGTCTGTGAAATATTTGTGGCTTTCTTTTCCTTAAAGCAGTTGGATGATGAATACAGACATCATCCTGTTGATGTGCCTGTTGAAGGGCTTAGACCGTGCTTCAGTGACTGCATGTCAGCAGGGCTGACACAGGACATTTGCATGCTCTCAGCTCATGGAAAACCTATTGCACTGGGTTAAACCCCGGTGAAAAACGTTTATGGTCTGAGGTGTTAGCTAAAAGAACCCAAGTATCTGTTAGACCAGGACGGCAGGTATGTGCTAGCGTGTTAACTCTAGGCTGTGGTGTAGCAGCAGAAGTTATGGTGTGCTGTGGGAGCCTGTGCCACTGCCGCAGGTGGGCAGGAGAGGGAGAGGAGGGTGGCTGCCTGTGGGGGACAAAGGACCCTGCTCGCAGCACTTTCCTTCCTCTCCCTGGCAATGGTGGTGGGGCTGTTGGCAGCGAGCAGCACGGATATGTCTTCCAGTCCTACTGATTGATTATTTTCAAGTGCCTGCTTAGCAGAGATGCTCCCGAGGGGCTGCCTGCCTCTCTGCACTGACACCTTTTCAGTGCAAGCTGTGGCTTTCTCTGCTGCTGTCCTTTTGATCAAGATCTAACTGCCTTTGCCAGCGATGCTCCCGTCACTGCAAGAGTGCCTGTCACGCCTGGCAGTGCCGGGGACCTCCCCATCCTTACTGCGATTGCTGCTGGCAGAGTCCCTGGGGTCCACATGAATCATTAGAGCCTTTTTCCCTTTCAAAATAAATCCCCAACACATTGCCCTGAACCCTGTTGTGCTCCAGCAGCACTCGCCTGCCACGAGCCCCTCATTTTCTCACTTCTTCCTTCCTTCCTGACCCTGAATCAAAGGGATTTTCTGGTTGGAGAAGGAAACCTCTTCCTCGACAGTTGGGCACAATCAGCCCTTTTGCATGGTGCTGGCATCTGACAGCCATATCCCTGCCGTTTCACTGTCCCTTCTGACCCTGGAGCTGGCACTGCCGTGGGTGTTGGGCTCGCAGCAAAGCTGTGGGACCATTACATGGCCTTTGCAAGAGGTGAGCAGCGGTGGAAATACCTCTTCCAGAGCTGGGCAGGATTTGGCCCACGTCAGAGAGCTGAGCCCACAACCGAAAACCCGAATGCCTATTAGTACTCAGAGTATAAATCAATGAGTATGGGGTTTAAAATATTTTATTGTTAAAATAGAGTGTTTTATAAATTCTGCTTTGGTCTCAGCTCCCATTCACTGATATTCTTGGATGACCTTGGACAATTCATTTCATTTCTCTGTGTTTTGAAATACTGAAATCACTATATAATACAATGATAATATCGTATTATTCTAAGCGTGAACATTTAGTATTGTGATTTAGAACAATAAATCTACATGGATTTTAAAGGCACTCTGAAGTACTGAGGGGGAAGGTATTGTTTTTCAGATCTCTTGGGGTTAACCAGCCGGTCATATGAATTTATTGTGCATTCTGGTTCTCATCAAAAAATCTGCATTTTATGGCTTGCAGTGAAATGCATTTAGTGAGAAAGTCAGCTCTTAAGTCGTACTGACACGGTGATTTTTCTTGGATTTTGCCCATTTAGACACAACCTCAGAGTTGCTTTATCCCTCCCCATTTAGCCCCTGTAGGAACAATGAACAAACGAGCCGCTCTGATCTGTGCTTGCCTTTGGACCACTGCAAAATCCCCCTGCTAACACCCTGACTTCAGCCCCTGAGCTGCTGTGAAAGGGTAAGGCTAAAAAGTGCAGGAAGAAAAGATTTTTTTTCTTGGAGAAAAGCCCTTGCAGATAGTTTCCGGTGGATGACTTCTTTTTAACAAGCTTTTTGGATATCAGAAAGTCCATGTACAGGAGTCAGTGTGGGTTGGTCCCTACAACAAAGCCTGGCCCATGGCGAAGCACAGCTCTCCAGTCCTCCCTGTGCCACTCTCCTGCTTGGAGGCAAGCGACCAGTCCAGGTATTTCTCTCTACAGGTGTACAGAGCATTTTTGCCAGCAGCAGCTGTGAGATTGTTGAAATTCCTTAAACACTGCTTTACCTCAGCATTTCTGGAGTATAAACCAGCTCTTGCAAGAAATGGGGAGAAGACTAACGCAGAGGTTGTCAGTGTTCCTGTTTACTGATGGAGAACTGAGAATATCTCCTCTTTTTCCTCCTCTTCTGCTCCCAACAAATGGGACTGAAGGCTGAAAGGACCTTTGGCATGGGGATAAGGCACTTTTTAGGGACTCAGGAGATGCAGGTTTAGCTGTGATATACCTGACACAGGATGATGTTTTTCTCCTGTAGTCTCCTCCTGTCTGGTGAAATGTGGTTTCTTTTGCTTGTCTTGTGCCTGTCTGGTTTGCAGAGTTCTTGTGCCAGGGCTTTATTGTATTATGAGTCTGTGCATCACCTTGTACGATGGGTTTCATTCTTGGTTGCTGCCACTTGGTGCTACTGTAGTGCAAATAAATTATTAGTGATTTCATCGTGAGCAATAATGGTATCACAACACCAGAGTGGACCAGGACGGGAGTGCTGTAAAAGACAGGGAAATGACCACCCTGTAGGTTTTAGTCATCAGAGGAGTTTTCTTGAGTTTCCTTTCAAAAAGATCCTCAGCAGGAGTCAGGGACTGGCACCTCCATCACTCTCTGTGTCCCAGGAGAGGGCTTTTGAAGCAAATGACATGAGCAGCAAGAGAGGATGCTTGCAGAGAGGCAGATTCAGGCATTATGGACTGCATGGATTACTTTATGGCTTGAGATGCTGAAAGATAAAGCAACTCCTTCATTTATTTGCATTCCTGTCTACACGAGCTGTTCTACAGCTTGTGTCCTCCCTGTATACCATGTTTTTCCTGCACATCTACTCTCTGCAGTTCACAGTGAGTTCCTTCTTTATCCTGCCTTATCTGGGTGTTAACAGGGCTGCTTGTGACTGGGTTGGTTGGCTGAGGGATTTTCCCCAGCAATATCATCACACACTTAAAACACGTCAGACAGTGTGATTGTCACACAGACATTGTGCTCCTTTTGTTTCATGTACATCTCAAATTTACTGAGGCTTACACTAGCCACATCATATGCATGAAATTCTCAGTGTTTCCATTAAACAAGAGAGGATCAGGTGCATTTTAATGATGCTGCTGTCCTTGCAGGCTCACACTCCACTGTTTACAAGGACCCCATGATTCTTGTCGGTCCAGAGAACCTCACACTGACAGTGCACCAGACTGCTGTGCTGGAGTGCATCGCAACGGGCAATCCCCGGCCCATCGTCTCCTGGAGCCGCCTAGGTAAGCCCCGGGGTGACCGGTATTTCCTCCTCCATTGCTGTTCTGTGGGAAATAGGTAGGTGCTACTGACTATTTTATGCAACAAGTGATTCACCCTTTCCCTTCCCACTGAAGTTAATTGTAGGCTTGAAGTGCTTTTTATTCTTATGTCTACCCTTTGTTTTTTCTCTCTGCCAAGATCCTGTTTTCACCTGTTAGAGAAGTGGGTTGGTTAAACCTGTAGATGTTTCATGAAAGGTAATAATTTAATCTTTTCTCAAGTGACAGCATCTCCTTCTGCTGCATCAAAACCATCACCACTGTTGGCCTAGAGAAGCAAAATCATGCACAAACACATCTTTCACGTAAAACAGACTTGAAAGAAACTTGCTGCCTGTTCAGGGGGTTTTAAACAAATGTTGAGGGAAAAAAGAGTGTTTTAAGTAGTGTGTCTGAAGCTCTGAAAAAACAAATGCTTGCTGCTGGAGTCCTTGATACTTATTTAATCAGCATGAAAACCAGAGGCACTGTCCGATGGCGTCATACAAGTGAGGAAGAGAAAAGTGCCATGTTTCTCTCCGTCTAAAAGCAAGGGTTATTTTAGGTTCTAACTTTGTGATAGCAGCTCAGAAACTGTTTTGCTCAGAACAACACTTGCATTGCCCTACAGAAATCTATGCTAAGCAAAGAGCTGATGTATTTTGTTTTATCTTCTGGAGCTTATAACTCTGCCTGTGTGCACTGTAAGGCTGGGTTCAGTTAGTATTGCCCAAGCCTTTGTGGTCTGTGAAGTCATGTCATTTTTGGGATGCTAATCTTCCCGAGTGCCCCAAGGTGGCTGTGAAGCACAAACAGGGGTAATCCTGTCTCGTGCTGCTGTGCTGGATGTGGCACTTCACCCCCGTGGCTCTCCAAGAGTCCGGGTCCAGCTCATGGGAAGGGTGACTTCCTGCTCCAGAGATTTCTGCCAGGGGATGAGGACATGTATCCAGTATCAATCACAAAATTTTTCCATGTTCGCCCTCCTGCTTGCATTCTCTGGTGGCTTTTAAAATCAGCCTGTGTCTGCCACTGACTGTTTTTTTTTTCCTGCGGAGCCATAACCATCAGATTGATGCTGTTTTAAAAATTCCCTAGATACGCTGTATCACTGTTTTGGTTCTCTTGGACACAAGGCGGCTCTATGTTAGCGCTCAACTATAATAAACTACTTTATAATTGCCTTAATTATAAGTGCTTATTACCTTCTTCAAAACGCTTGTCTCTATAGAGCAGTGCAATAATGAAGATGTAATAGCTTTGTGCAATGTTTGTCTGGATGGTCTGAGCTCAGCATTGCCTTCCACCAAAAATAAATACCCTCTCCATGCTGCTTTGCAGCACAGCAGCAGAATTAGAGCTACTGAATGGGAAAGAGATCCTGTTATTTTCCCTCCCCTCCAGCAGGAATGTTTCCTGTCCAAGGCATCACAAGATCTTGTTTAATATTACACTGATCTTGACAGCGATGTGGCACGCAGGCTCTCTGATGAAGTGGTGGATTTGTCATCTCTTTGTAGCCATTTGGAAGCACTTTCATGTCTTGTGTCTATGTGATCAGGAGGAAGGAGAGGGGTTTGTGCTGGACAGGGATGTCCTCCAAGCATCTATTGTCTGTACATGTGGCTTCGTCCCATGTGAAAGTCTTCTTCCTGAAGTTACTCCTACAGAGATGGTTTAGCTTGAATAGCCAGGTTATTTACTCAGCTTAGAAAAACACCACTTCTAATCCACTGCCAGAAATAAAATCCTTGGCCACGAAGTCTTAGAGACATGCAGCTGATTTAGCAATAGGCCTGAATTAAACAAAAAAAAGTCAATTATGTGTGAACATCTTTCTTGCCTGGTCAAAATAAAGAAGAGTGGTGACATGGACATTGTGCCGGGTCTTCGCACAGAGCATGCTGCTGTTTCGAATTGTCTCTCTAAACCCCTTTGCTCACAGTTTTGATGTTGTGGCATTTCTTCTATCAGAAAGAAGCAAAAGAACAATTTTGCTTTCACAGCTTTCTGGTGCAGGGGAAAGCAAGCCATAAACAACATTTGCACTTCTTGCTTTGGCTTTGCTAAAACCTGGTTGGTTTTCAGTGGGAAAGGCAGCTATATTTTGCTTGAAGGAAATAATTCAAATTCTGGGCCAGTTTTTGAGTGTCACACAATCAATTTTGAATTTAATTTCCTTGGGAATATGTTGTAGCCCCTGACCAGAAACAGAATTCCTGTGTCTTACCGTGCATGAAATGTCAACATTCATTAGAGAGCAGGCTCTGAGAGAAATGTAAAATCATTAAGGGTTTGTTCAGGGAAGATAGGGCTTTTCCTTTCAGAGCTACACACTTCAGGCTTGGACCTGTATGTGTGCACAAATGAATATCCTGGGCACTTACTGCAAAGCCTTTTGAATGAATGACGATTTTAATGTATCCTTACCGTTTAACTGACAGGCCACTGAGCTGGCCTCCATAAAAGGTACCACAGCAGAATAATAAACTATTTAGAGAGATACAGAAAAGTGAGGCGAGAAAGAAAAGACAGCGATTATCTGATAGCGTTATACAGAAGTTGTCAGAAAGGGTCACACAATGGGAAGGAAATTACTAAAGAGGGAGCCATTCAAGAAGTAAACTATACAACAATTGTAGGAGCCAATTAATTGGTAACTTATTGGACACAGAAGCTTGCAATAGATGGCTGGCTGGTTGACAGGAGCACCGGTCCCGTAAGTGTTTAGAAATAATAGAGTAAATTTCACCACTTCACATACTGAATAGTCAACTGTTGCAATGTACTCTAAATATGCTAATCCACAGTGCCCAGTGTCCGCCAGAGCAGGAGACCCATGTGTCTAAAAAGTGGAAGGCTACTATGGCACAATACAAAGAATTCACAAAAGACCTAAATGATCAACATTAGAAAGTTGTTACTTTCTTTCTACTTGCTACTTATAAAAGAAAGACGTTCATGTTGTTGCATATTCATATCGCCTGGCATGTTTTAACGGGTCTCCATAATTGGCGCTGATGTGCCAATCACTCGGTTAGCAGGCGGAGAATGGACTCCAGAAAGCATCACATACACCTTGGAAAAATAAATAATGCAGCTCCCAAACTGTAGGCATCTTTCATCCAGACCTCACCCCAGTGGGCAACCTGGAAGCCTCTACTTCCAAAAGCTGGAGCATTTTTTGGGAGCATCTCCCATTTGGAGAATAGTGTCTTCTATTAATCAGTTGTCCATCTGATCTTCACAACCAGCTGAACCTTCCACTTCTGCCCTCATCAGCTGAGGATTGACAGAGAGAATCTGTCAGACATTTCTACCCAGACTGGCTTGCTTTTAGTCCTCAGATTTTCTGCTTTTGACTTTATTAAGAAGTAGAAGGTCATGTTAAATGAGCAGCAGTTTCAAGCCTGTGGGAACAGTGTTGGCTTTTGCAGTCTTTCAGATCTTCTCCATGGAGAGATGACTTAGTGATGGCAAGTGATGCTAGGAAGGTGGGTTTTCAGGGTTTGGATGCCTTGATCCAAGCCACTTTTCAGGTCTCCATGTAAGGGTTAAAATAGATAGCAACCTTTGCAAAGCAGGTGTGAGACATCAGTCCCTCTGCACAGCAGTTCTGCAAAGTGCTGAGCTTTCAGGATGCAAGAAATTTCATGTGTAAATACTCTGTATTATTTATATGTGTTGTCAGTGTCACTAAGTTGGACTTGATATTAGCTGAAGACCATCTAACTGATCATAGGACGACTCACAGTAGAGTAAAAAGGATGGAGCAGGCCAGGAAAGCAGAGATACTTTTCTAGAAGTTGTTTTCAGCACTCTTTGGAAAGGAGGAGTTGAGTAAGAGGCATATGGAATGATCTGGCACGGTGATCTTTATGGGCTGTTAGAGGTGACCATATTCTCCAAATCAAATGACGGATCCCCCAGGGTTTCTGAGCTTGGAGAGCTTTGCTCTTGAGGGAAATGAAGGATGCTTGGTTGACCCGAGACATTTCTTCAGACTGCCACACCTCTAATAAATAGTTGGAGCTAGAGAGATAACTGAAGACATATTGATGCTGGTATTTGGACTGTGTGGAGTACCTGCTGCAAGCTGGGTCTCTGCACACTTAAATTATGTAGCATGTTATAAATAATACAGTAAAACTACTGACATTCGAGTCACATTTCTGTGGTATTTCTTAAGGCAATGATGTGAGGAAGCATCCAGGTATGGCTGCTTTGCATCTTTCACTGGTCCTGTCCCTCCCTTGAGAGAGAGATTTAATTTTTACACCTATTGTAAATATGGACTTCCAAAAGATCTAATTTAAAAGATGAAATCAAATTCAATTTGAATTTAATTCAGACCCCTACACTTCAGTTCAAATGATGTTTGAAAGGAATGGTTCCTTGTTATTGCTCATTAAATGTGGGACAGGTTATGTTTTACTGTCCTTTTTATGACTGAGCCATTTACTGCTGCAGTGGTTTGGCCAGCTATGTGATCATTTAATCATTTAATGACGTTGTTTTTCTCTCTCCAAAAGACCCAAGCATTTTTCTTTGCAATGCAAATAGTGAAGTGGTCTGGCATTGCCTGCTAATGAAGCAAGGAAACCTTTAAGTTTAAAAAAATACCTGAAAAGTAATACATAAAGAGCATGGCAGGGGATTTGTTTGTGGAGTGCTTTGTAGCTTTCGGTCCATGTTTTGCTGATGTTTCCTAGCAGGATGCTGCCATTAATCTGAAATGGGATCCCTCACTTTTGTGGTTGTCTTGGGTTTGCGTGGCAAGGTTGGGTTTTTTTTGGAGGGGGGGGGGGGGGGGAGGCTGCAGGGGTGGCTTCTGTGAGAAGCCGCTAGAAGCTTTCCCTGTGTCTGATGGAGCCAATGCCAGCTGGCTCCAAGATGGACCTGGCACTGGCCAAGGCTGAGCCCATCAGTGATGGTAGCAGCACCTCTGGGATAACATATTTAAGAAGGGGAGAAAAAACGCCTGCACAGCGGCATTTGTAGCCAGGAGAGAGGAGTGAGAATAGGAGAGCAACAACTGCAGAACCAGGGTCAGTGCAGATCGAAGGGCAGGAGGTGCTCCAGGCACCAGAGCAGAGATTCCCTGGCAGCCTATGGTGAGGACCATGGTGAGCCAGGCTGTCCCCTTCAGCCTGTGGAGGTAAACGGTGGAGCAGACATCCACTGCAGCCTGTAAGGGACCCCACACCGGAACAGGGGGATGCCTGAAGGAGTCTGTGACCCTGTGGGAAGCTCACACTGGAGCAGGCTCCTGCCGGGACCTGTGGCCCCACGGAGAGAGGAGCCCAGGCTGGAGCAGATTTACTGGTAGGACTCATGGCCCCATGGGGGACCCATGCTGGAGCAGTCCGTTCCTGAAAGACTGTGCCCCATGGGAGGGACCCATGGTGCAACAGTTCATGAAGAACTACAGCCCATGGGAAGGACTCACATTGGAGCAGTTAGTTGGAGGACTGTCTCCCATGGGAGGGACCCCATGCTGGAGCAGGTGAAGAGTGTGAGGAGCCCTCCCGCTGAGGAGGAAGGAGTGGCAGAGACAATGTGTGATGAGCTGAACCCCCATTCCCTGTCCTCCTGAGCTGCTGCGGTGGAGGCAGACAATTTGGGAGTGAAGTTAAGCCCAGGAAGAAGGGAGGCATGGGGGGAAGGTGTTTTCACGTTTGGTTTTATTTCTTATTACCCTACTCTGATTTGATTGGTAATAAATTAATTTCTTCTCCCCCCCCCCACCTCCCCCAAGTCAAGTCTGTTTTGCCTATGACAGTAACTGCTGAGTAATCCTCCTGTGCTTATCTCAACCCTTGAGCCATTCTCTCCCCGGTCCAGCTGAGGAGGGGAGTGGTAGAGCAGCTTTGGTGGGCACCTGGCATCCAGCCTGGGTAACCCACCACAACAGTCCAGGCTTGCAAGCTGATGAATGTGTGCTGCTTTCAGTAGTGCTGCCAGAGACCCTTGCTCTCCATCCCATCACGTGCCTTTCCATGGGGACTCAGGCACTTGCTGGGCAGCAGGTTGCAAAGTAGCATATCTGGGTTGATGGCTAAGTTGTCCCTCTCCTTGAGTTTGGCTTTGCCTTCATGTTTTCCCAATCTATTCCAGAACCTGTTGGTTATGAATGACCCAAATCCTCATAATGTCTTTACTACGCAAAACATGGTATTACATCTAAAGCATACAGTTGCAAGATAACTTTTAACCAGCCCTGCCTGCCTGTCTGTGTTGAAGCATGACGCCTGCCTGAGGTCAGGCATGAGCCAGGTCTCAGTCAGGGGCCACACTGTTGCCAGCAGAGGCTATGAAGGAAATCCTTGGGGATAACGAGGTGTCTTGGGGTGACTGCAGCAGCTCTGTAGCAACTTGTGTTTCCCTATGTGCTTTCCATGAAGGTTTCCCATTGCTGAATTACACCAGATGCAGCCACTGAAGTCTCCAGCCTGAGTCTCAGGTCCTTCAGTGCTAAACGCCCCTGGAAACTGGTCTGCCCACTGGATGGTGATAAGTCTTCAACTGGGTTGAAGAGCCATGACGTAGCATTTCTCAGGAGGTGGCCCACAAGAGCAGAAACTAGCTAGAGCATCTTGGATCTTTCCCCATGACCCATTGCTTCCTACAGAGCAGTTATGGGGGTTTTTGGCTTCTTCCACTTCCTTAGCAAGATTACTTCCACTTCCTTAGCACAGGCCAATAGAGCTCCCAGGAGAATTTTTTCACCCTAATTTTTCCTTTTACTAGCCACAACTTTGAAGCACAAGACAGAGGCTTTTTTGCTGTTGCAAAGCAGACATGTATGGAGGGTCAGGTGGGGAGATCACCAAGGCTGGGTTTTGGTTCTCTGGTTTCTGTAGGTTCCTTAAACTCCTCTGTGAGCAAAGGTGAGAGAGGAACTGAATTCCTTTTTCCCATCTGATGAAAGTGTGCTCCCTTTAACTGCTCTTCCAGTAAAACTACTCCCCTGCTTCGCCCCTCTGCTCAGACACCCTGACACATGCTAAGACTGATTTAGAGCTGCCTTTGTCAGACAGTGTCTTAAAACACAAACCAATGAAACAATAAAAAGCAATAGCCTGATACTAATGAAACACATTGTAATTAGAGCTGGCTGGGAATTTTCCAATGAAAACAGGCTTTGTTGCAAAAAGGTGAATTCCCTTATACAGAACTATTTCATGTTAAGCACTTCAACTTTGAGGACCATGCGCCGGAGCCTAGGCATGTTTTTTTGGAAACACTGCTGCCCTCCTACCAGCCTGCCTCAGACCCAGCACTCAGGATGGAGGCAGCCCTTTCCAGGTGCCCTTCCAAGCCAGAGCAGCTGAGCAGATCTAACCACCCCACCACCTCAGAGTTTGGCTCCTTGGCCCTGAACTATTGTGTGTTCAAGAGCTAAGGAATTGAAAATCCAGTGTTCACGTAGTTTCTGAAGCCACAAAAATCCATCAAGGTTTGGCAGGCAAAAAAGCATAACTTCTGGCTCAGGAAATCCCCAAGTCGTAAATTGCTGGTGGCTGGGAGAGTACATCAGGGAAGCACTGTTGTAGGTTGGCTGGTCTTCTTCTTCCCAGAGCCCCTCTGCTGGAAACAGGCTGTTGAGCTGGTTGGATCCCTGGTCAGTCTAATGTAAGAACCCAGGCAATGAATCACAGATGCTGATATGATTTAACTTGATTTAACTATTGTGTTGAACAGTGTTCTGGGGTGCTTCATCTTAATCTGAACACGTGGTTGAACGCTTTCACATTTCCTGTGATAGTACCTTGGTTTTTCAAGCAGCACAAAGTGTGGTTTGGGGCAGACATGTAAGTGAGGATCCTGGTTTTCTCCAGAAGGCAGTTCTGCTAAAAGCATCAGCTAAAAACCATTGACTTGGCAAATTCCAGTAACAGGGCATGGCACCACTCCATAAGTATTTAAATTGGACCTCACCAAAGGCTGTGGCCTGAAGAACCTCACACAAAGGTCTAACATGTGACTCAAATCCTTTTCCCTTTCTTTCAGACGGCCGCCCCATTGGCGTGGAGGGGATCCAGGTGCTGGGGACCGGAAATCTCATGATCTCGGACCTCACCGTGCAGCATTCTGGCATCTATGTGTGTGCTGCGAACAAACCTGGCACTCGGGTGCGAAGGACTGCACAGGGAAGGCTCGTTGTACAAGGTGAGCAAAGCCGGGGCTTGCAGAGCAGTGATGCTCTCTGCTCAGTCTCTACACATCCCCTGGGCATTGTGATGGGTTGTGGTGGACAGATGCTGACTTTGCTACTCTGGCAGTATCAGACAGAGCACTTCTTTTCTAGGCATGTGGTTTCCCGTGTGGGTGCATGTCTTCTGTGTCCCACACAGGTGAATAGCAACCAGATATCATTCAACTGAGGCTGTAGCTGCATGGATTGCAATGGTTTCCCACCCCATCACAGGCATTTATTTGGCTTAACAGATGCCAGTTGTTACTTGTTATCATACTTGTACATCTCAGCAGAAAGCCTGGGCTGAATTAATTAGCCAAATTTGTCTCTCACACCTGCATGGTCATTAGTGATATGGGGATATGGGCACTGTTCTCATATTGGATGCCTCTGAATGACAGATATCACCCCTGCAGTGATATCCAGGGGTAGGTACCACTCACAGAGTATTGGTCTCCAACTGAAATAGCACCAGTAAGTCTAAAACCATTTCCAGAAAGTCAGTGAGACTGTTTTCTATAGCAGTTGACACTTTATCTGAGCCCCTTACCATGACGTGGGTAAACCACCCTTTGAGGGCCATGCCCAAGAGATGCGGGTCGCTCCCCTTCCCCGCAGCAGCTGTCCTGAAATACCACTTGTAAAGGGTGATTTAGCCCAGAGTAGAGATCAGCACTCAACCAAACAAATCCCCTCCACATGCTCCTGTGACCAGTCTCCATGGTGAGGGGAGCCAGGGAAGTATTTCAGAAGGCAAACCCAGCTGGCAGTGTGCTCTGAATGGCAGTAATCTGCCCCTGATTACAAGCACTCACCTCCTCTTCAAACTAGTCCACTTAAAGCATCTCGCACTCTCATCAGTTCATTCATTAACTATTGACTGATGATATCCTGAATCTAAAATTATACACCTCCTGCCAGAGTGAGCTAATTGAACCTTTCATGCTGGTGATGGGGAAAGTGCCCTGCTCTAGCCCTGAGGCTCACCTGACAGGTCCTGGGAATCGCTGGTGGTGATCTGGCGTGGCACTGCTTGTGCAGCAGCCGTTGGTCCCTGGGTGCTGGCATCCTTTTTCCCCTTTGCCTTGGGAGCAGCAAGGAGCAATATAGAAAGGGTGCTTATACAGGGCTGCTCATGCCTCCTGAGTCCCAGGGGCTGATCAGATACGAGAGGAGGTGAAAACTCACTGTTTCTTTTGCTGTTGGATTTCTGGGTGAGCAATGCAACAAGGGGGCTTTGCCAGCTGGCTGGGGCTGGGCATACCTATGAGTCTCCTTATTAAGAAACACCAGCCCAGGCATTAAGAACAACTTCACTGTTCTGATACAAACCTTTTAGAGCTGCTGCAGGACAGCTCTGCACATGGTACATGTCGCAGAAGTCTACTAAACCCAAATGCCAAGCTGGAGTCCAGAAGGCAGGCAGGCAGAGCCAAAAGAAGTGACTTGGAAAACCTATGAGGTTGTAAAAACACAGCTACTGAATACTGTTGACTGCTCCTGTTAGCAACTGGACGAGAGGGGGGAAAGTAGCACAACTTGTCATTGCTACAGATCGGCGGGTTTTAGTCTCTTTGGAGATTTGAACATCAGCTCCTGAGCAGCTGGTCTAGTGCTGAAGTTCATCTGGGGTAGAATTACTGTGGATTTTCACTCAGGGAACCAAGATGAGGATTTATCCCTAAAATGTAATCACAGGGCCATTGGAGTCCAGCCTTGCTGTGGAAGAGGCATGCTCCTATGTTCAGCATTAACAGAGAAACTGGCAGTGGTTTGGAGAAGTGTGGCCAGTGCGTCCTTGGTATAGCCCTTAGACATGAGCTGTAGTGTCCAGGCCCCCAGCCTGTGTTGCCCATCCATAAAATGCTTCATGTTTTTCAGGGGGCTGTCATTCCCCAGGAAAGCTAATGGCAGACCATGGCCAGGCAGCTGGGCTGATCCCAGGTTTGCTCACCCTCCCTCTGAAAGCAGCTTTTCCTTCCTCTGAATCTCATTTTGCCTGAATTTTCCAGCTGAGAGGTACAAATGATTGCTGTTCAGGTTTGTCTGGGAAGAAAACAGCAATAATGACTGACATGGGAGACTGTGGGTTTTATCTTTGTCAGGATGTCAGCGATGCAAATTACATCCGTAAAGAGAATAAAAGCAAAGAGCGGGCTATCAAAAGCCTGGTTGGAGAGGAAGTTAGCACAGGGTTAGGACAATACAGCATCCTCAAAGCACGCAGGGCCAGGTACTTGCTGCCTTTATGCAGGGACCCTTGAAGTGCCTGGAGGCACAAATTAACTTGCCCCATGTCTTTTGAAGGAGGCATGTTTTATAGGTGGGAAACTGGGGGAGAAAGGGTGGTGTTTCCTGTTTTAAGGCAGGGACTTAGCAAGAGGCTGGGGCTGAGACCACATCCTTCCTCCGGCTGCCAGCAGTGGTCCTCACCCCCACCGCAGCAGCTGCGTGGGCAGAGGTGTCCTGGCACAGGGCTCTGCTCCTGCTCTGGCAGTAATGTCCTTTCCTATTGTAGGCTCTCCTTCAGATCATCTAATGCCATCTTATTATCTTCCTGGGAATTCCTCCTCCCTTCAGAGGAGAAGGCGTCGATCCCCCGCTCCCTCCCTCCCTGCCCTCCCCTGGCCATTTAGGCTCCTTTGATCTCTTTTGTAAGGTTCTCACACAAGAAAGTTTCCATTTTCTCTTCAGATCCCAGCACAGCTATTTGAATATTGCTTTGTGCTGGGCTGCAAATGAAAGTCTCACGGGGCGACTTGTCGAAGGGCCGAATGCATCGCTGGCTGAAACAGAGAGTGTGTGTGCGTGTGGTGCAAAGGAAGAGCAGGCTTCAGTGGCAAGGAAAAAAAATATATCAAAGCGCTTTCTCTCTACCTCCTGTGCAATCTTTTGTGCGTTATTATGTGTTTGGTGTCATAACAAACTGATGGGCTGTGAATGGCCAGATGGTCACCAGTGTTCTCCACTCCACGCTTCATTTCCTCCTGAAAGCTATGCAGAAAAATGAGATCCCATCTCATAAATGAGTGCCCATCTTAAGGACATGTTTTTGAAGGCTCTGCTGACAATGAATGCCTTGTTCGCCTTGCTTTTTGCTGGCAGAACCAGGCAGTGCTCCTCGGTCCACCAGATCCGGCCACCACTGTGCTTCCTGATGTGTCTTCCATCGTTCTTGCTTGCTGGCATTGCAGACCTTGGCTGTGGGGTTGAATTCAGCAGCAGATGTATTGCAGCTGCTGTGTTTTAGGCTCAGCTCTGTGGTACTTGGTTTGTCCTTGAATTTAGCCCTAAATTCATGCTGCAAAACTAGCTTCAGTATGTACTGCATGGGTCAGTGTGCCCCGCCAGAGCATCCTCGCAGGAGCACACCAGTAGGTGATGTGGGAACATGTCCCACTGCTGCGGAGCTCCAGCCTGCATCTCACCAGGACAAGAAGTTCGTGATACCCACTGAGGGCTGATGAACAGCCTCCATGACAGCCTCTGGGGCGGTCTCTGCCTGTTTCCCAGGGGACGAAGTCATGGGTTCCATCTTTAGCCCTAGCGATCGATCCCACCGGCTCTACAACTTAACTATTTCAGTTACTTACATAAGCATCTGGGCATCCTCTGTAGTCAGTAGAGAGAAGCCAAGTTGGCAGCAATTCTTCATCTTAAATCTCTTGTCATCTGATGCTGTGCTTAACTGACTTCCCCATTGACCTGTCTTCTCCTTTATAACCTTATTGTATGTTCCAGTAGCCTAATTTATGAGTTTTTCTTGTTTCCATGTTATTCTTCCTTCTCTTCACCCCAGCCTCCCTCCCTCATCCTGCCACTCTGGCTACTTGAGAATTAATGATGGCTTCATACTGAGGGGCAAGGAGCAAGGATTCATCTGGCACCGGTGCATCGACTCTCGGTGCTCCCCGCTCCCTAGGACAGCCTTCCTCAGTGAGCTCAGGTGATGCAGTAGGCACCATGCTGCAAACGCATGGCAAGGGCATCAAAGCTCCCTGTCATCCTGGGGAACACACTGGTGGTTGGCCACTGCTGAGATGAGATGTCCCTAAAAGGATGAAGCCCTTCCAGGTCTGCCGTTACAACCTGCTGTACAGTGCATCTTCATGCTATCGCAGTTTGTTGAGCACAGTAAAAGCTATTGAAGCACTTCATTAAAGATGCTGGGGGTGGTATTAAGCATTACTGCTTTTTGATACCAATGTCACGCCTTTAAATATTCATTAAAACTGCATGATCCCCTCCCTCCCATTAAGTCCTGATTAATCAATGCTCTGGTTTCTTCATACTCCAGAAGCCAGAGATGGATCCTCCCCGCTCCTCCTTGCCAGGTTTGAATCCTCTGCTCTTAACAGTGATCTTCATTAATATCTTTGTTAAGATCTTCATGGAGGGCTGAAAAGTGCTTCCTCTTGCCACCTGGGATGGCCTTTTGGCATGTAGTACGGAAGGAGAGAGGTGTTCAGGCCACCGTGCTTCTGTGCAGGGTGAGATGAGCACTGACAAGATGCTCTATTAATTATGAGCGATGAGGCGGGTGGAGGGCTGGCAGCAGGCAGGTCTTGGCTGAAGGCAAGGTTTGACTGAAGGCAGGACTTTGCTTCTGTTCCTTTCCCACTAACCCAAGGCCAGAGGTAGCAAACTCTCAGTTCTGTCAAAATCAATTTGAAAGGGCAGGGAGAGGACCTGGGAGGAGGAGAGCAGGCATTCTTCTGTCCAGGAAAGGAGGCATTCGCCCCGAGACCACGCACCAGCAGCTGGCTCAGGACACCCTGCCTGGAGACACTGGTACAAACACTGGGATGGTCCAGGGTAGCAGAGGGGCATCTCCTTGCGGCAGTGTCCATCCCTGTGTTAAGATCCTGGTGGCACCCAGACCATGGTTTTTTTTCTGATGCTGTCAGAAACTGGTGGTGGGGTCAAGGAACCTTTTAACTTGATGGGTTACCACTGCAGCCTGGGCCCCTTTGACACTACAGCTCCATACTGCTGCTCTTTCTGCACCAAAAGGAGTAGGGTGAGACCTGAACGGGACAGAGCAATGCCCAGAGAAAGCCAGGAGGAACAGGACTGGCAGAGGAGCATCCCATGCCTTGCAGCAAGGGATGCCACGAAGCAGGGACATCTCAGCACAGTGGAGGTGGGAGCTGTTTGACAGAGTAGCTGCCTGCTCCCTAGAGAGTTTAAGCAAGTTAAACAGGTGCTGGGGTTTTGGTCTGGTTGTTTAGTGAGACAGCAAAGAGGAGGGACAGCAGAGGGGAGCAGGAACCCGAGGGGCCGTGGTCCTAAATAGCATCACTGGCGCTAAGCCAGCAGCCGCAGCTGCATGTTCGTTACCCCCGAGTCACACGCGACACCGCTCCAATTACTCCCTCTTGACACGGGCTAATAAGGGAGGATAAGGAGAGCCAGCGATTCCAGAAGGGTTACGCCGGATGCTTCATTCCATATTTAAACTTTGTTTCTGCTGGAACAAACAGCGGGCTTGAAATTTCGTGAGGCAGGGGGGGAGCCAGAGGCAAAGAGCCAAGAAGCAGGGTCTTTAATGAAGCTGCAGCGAGGCGCTGGAAGATGGCTGTGCCCTTCCTTGGCATCGTGGGTTTGCACCTGCGAGTATTGCGGGTGCAACTTGTGAGCCCAGATGAAAGCAGGGAGGTGCACAGCCACTTGCAAAATAATTGCTCCTGCAAAACTGTGCCAGCACAAAGCAGGGGGCGGGAGGTTAAGGAAGTCTTGAAAATCAAGTCTCTAATGCTCTCACTGTATGCCACAAAGGACCATTCAGTGCAGGGAAGAGGGGTTTTCCCCCTGTTTATCCATGCTTCCAACTTTTATTGAACCCATCCTGAATTTTGTTTTAATTTCTAAGTCTAGAGCGGGGACAATGTAGGAGGGAAATAACAGGACAAGGGATCGATTGGCACGTGGGGAAGTTTAGCAGGAGGTTCTGGAAATATGTGCCCATTAGGTTGCTAAGATCAGGTTCATTAGTAGACCTCAGTGCTGACAGAAGTGGCCTGACAATAAACTCTGCCAGCGGACACCCCCAACTGCTAACATAAGACAGACCTGCCATGCTCCGCTTCCCTTTGATTATTAAAAATGAAAGAGGGGGCTTCTTTGAGGTAGATGGGCTCTTCCATGAATTTCTGTGTCTTTCTGCTTGTAGGACCTACAACATGCCTGCCTTTGCTCTTACACACAGGCACCCTTTGCTGCAGTTTGTCCTTGTTGCAGCAGTAGCAATACTCTTCCCTTGTGTGCACGCAGCTGGGGAAGAGCTTTATGGTGATAAAGATGCAGCAAACCACAAGGGGTTTTTTGGCCATGAACCACAGGGCTTGGCTCTTGCATAGCTGCTCCAACCTGCAGCCTGGCCACCCTTCAACACATTTTGCTGGACCAGTTTGCTCCCTTCTCCCATCCCTGCACCTCTGCTGGTGGCAGAGCCCACCAACTTCATGCTTGGAAAATGCCAGCAAGTGGCACTGAGTGTGTCTCCCTGGATAATCTTGCTTTTGTTGGAAAAATTAAACACTAGCCATCCATTATGTGATGCTAGTCACTAAATTCATTACCCCATGCCTCTTATCTATTTGTCTTCATTGTGGCTGCTGCCAGTTCCACCTGATTTTTGGTTTCAACAGCAATGTGGAATATATTTATCACTTTGTCTTTTGAAGCATAACTGCTTGAATAAACTCACCTACTTGGCAGTGTCTTTCAAGCCCTGCTTTCTGTAGGCTGATAGACTGGTTTATTCTGATAAACGATTTTAAATCTATTCTGAGATGCTGGGAAGGGGGAAATCACTTTCCATTTTAAAATGTTAAAGGTGAAAACACTTGGTTACAAGGTGAGGAGCAGTTACAGACATGGTGGAGTCCTCTGCCAAGCTTGGCAGGATCCCAAGGGTCCCAGGCTGCAGATCTGGGGTAAAAAAAGGCTCCCCAGTCTATTGCTACCGGGAGAGTCTGCAGCAAATCTGATACTTACTGGGGAAAGAACTGCCAGATTGCTCTGTGCACATCCATGCATTTCTTTCCATTTGCAAGCAGTTTGCTAATGCTGTACGGGCCCTCTGGGCAAAGACAGGGCATTGCTGTCATTCTGCCATTGATGAAACAGCAGATCTCCCCAACCACAAATACTATAATTGCCACATGTAGTGGCAGCCTTCCTTCCTCCCCGCTCTTCATACTGTCAATATGTGCTGGTTTTTGCAAGCCTCCATAGCAGAGGGCTTGTTTCTGCTGAAGTAATGGCCCTGCGTGGTGCCATGCACTAAGAAGGGTTACGCACGCTTTCCATTTTAGGTGTGTGCAAATGGCCCGTGACTGCCAACCTTCCAGCCTGTTCCCCTAACAGGCAGAATGCATTTTTAAATAACCTTTGTCAGATATGGATTATTTTGCAGCATTGGGGCTGCTTTCAGTGGGAGAACGGGGAGAGGTAAGGGGGCTTAGACCTTGATGCTCTTTGCCTGAACCCTGCAGGACTCTCCTCAGCTCTCCATACTGAGCTGACCTTCAGGTGCCATCTATGAAGCCATGACTGCCAGGATGGGCAACTAAATTGCAACATTGCGTTGATTAGACACACCATCCAGACCATAGTTACCTGCAGCCTGTGCTGTGGGTTGGCTAAGTATCCCATATTCCCAGACAGACGAGGCTTATTGAAGCCCAAGCTACAGGGCTGCTCTTTGTACCAGGATAAAGTGGGGATCATCATGACTTTTCTTACACTCCTTCTTCTTCCTCCTTGCAGCCCCCGCAGAGTTTGTGCAGCATCCCCAGTCCATTTCCAGGCCCGTGGGGACTACTGCCATCTTCACGTGTGTGGCCCAAGGGGAACCACCACCACAGATCACTTGGCTGAGGAATGGGCAGATCCTGGAGACCAGCGACCACATTAAACTGAAGAATAACAACAGGTAAGTCCTCGTGGGCTGGCCACTGGCGCTGCAGTGCGGGGTGGAGGGTACTGTGGGTCACACGGCTGGGTTGTGCCAGTCCCCAGCATCAGTCTGGAGTTACCACACATGGAGGACTGACATTGCCTGCCTGATGGTCCAGGGATAGCTGTCCCCGCAGGTGTAATTCTTGGGCAAAGAGCAAGTTAGCTCACGCAGGCTTCAGCTTTTGTTGGACAGTGTATTTGAGGCAGGTGTGTGCATGGTAGTTAATTTTGGACCAGTCGGTGAAGGCTGGCAGAGAGCAGTGGGGTGTGCAGCACATCCTGGTGAGTTGTGTAAGCCCTGCTTTTGCCATAGCCCTGTTGTACTGGGCAATGGCTGACATGCTCAGAGCCAAGATGGGTATGAGTGATCCAGAGAGACTGCATGCTGCCTGAACGCCTTGAAAAGGAGTGCTTTAGAGCCAGCTTGGCTTCAGCAGCTGAGGTGGGTTGCTGTCACACATCCCTCGCAGCGATTAAGTGCTCCCTGACCCTGCTTTTGAGAGAGGCTGAATTAAAGGCCTCTGTTTTGAACTATCTGGACTCCAGTGGGAAGGAGGGGTGGGAGAGATGTTGGCTTTCTTTCTGCATTAGCAAAGAGCTAATGTGAAGGTAGTGATGTTCAGAAGCAGATCTGTGGATTCAACTTGGGCTTTGATATACTAAAACACTGCTCTGGTCCTACTAGCTGCACTTTGTAGGCTTACATTTTAGCACTTACTGCTTTATTGTACCAGGACATCACCATTAGACTTTGACTGATGATGCAGGAACCCAGCAAAGGTTTCTTTTTTGTCCTGATCATCATCTGGGTGTTTCTGGAAGGACCAAATTTTGTCATTTGGCTGGCAGGGGCCACACTCACTCCGCAGTGGAGGAGTCATGCTTTCACCCCTGAACATTGACCTGCCTGGGTGTGCAAATGCAAATACATTTGAAATAGTATTTGCGTGGAAGCTGACTTCTACTAAACTTCAGCCTTTTATCTCACCAGGGAAGAGTGTTTTCTCTGAGTACTAAATGACTGCATTTTCATGTGGATAGGAATGTTTGCACTGAGGAAATGATATGGTGGGATGCACTTAGTGTGAAAATTACAAGTTGATGACATAGTTTCTATGGAAATAGCATGGAACAATATACTGAAAAATAATAGTGCCTGTGTTGTAAACCTCAGTTATTGGTAGAGATTTGTGCTCTATGATGTCATACAGCTGCTGTCTGTATTAACAAATGTGTCTCATGAATGCAACTACCCAGCCTTGCTGGAGGGTCCAGACCATCCGTTTAGACTGTTGGGAAGTGCTGTGCAGGCACCATGGCTTGTTCCTCAGGGGAGAAGAGTGGGTTTATTTTTCTAAGTTTCTATAATAATATGGCTTTTTGTTTTCATGTTTGAGGCTTTTTTAAAGCTTTTCAATATGAAGGATGGAAGGATGTGTGTTGCAAGAAGGATAAGATGTGAATTGTAAAAAAATCGTGGAGTCAGTGGAAGTTTTCTTTGAGCTGGAAGTTATTAGAGCTTCAGGGAACGTTGTGTGTGCTCATACAGATGCCACTCAGTCCAGGCTCCTGGTCTTCTAGTTCATTGCATGGGTTTCTGAGGAATGTCTGCCCTTACAGTATGAACAGAGCAGAAATGGGAGAAGGGAAATTAGTGCATCCCCTTTTATTGACCAGGAAGTGGAGTCAGAAGTGACCGAAGACTTTACAAGCAGTCATTAAATCCATGATAAACCTCATACTGCATCCAGCTCTGCCTCTTGCCCAAATGTCTTGCCTGTGAAATCATTCCTTGTCACTGTTTGAGGAAAGTCTTTGGTTATGGTCACGTCTCCTTGCCAGGTCCCTGTGCCTTGAGGTGTGCTACACGTGCATGTGAACCGCAACTTGGTGAACATTGCTGTAGTCGTTTTCTTATGGGAATCATTTAATGCAATTTAGCGTCAGTCTTTTTCCACCGTGAGCTAAATGATCAGATTACATTGCATCTGGCACTGGCTGAGGGAGCTCAGCCAGTTATGGGGGCTCAGCTGACACGTGGCATCTTCTCAAGCTATAGTAACATGATTGTAAAGCTGAGCCCTAAGGCCATCATAGTCAACAATGTTGAACTTTTGGCTTCTTTTCGCAGTAGTCTTGGTCTACTCTGACCCCCAACTTCAAGCAAGTGGCCATGCCTTGTGGTTTCCAAAGCTGTCAGTCTGAAAAATGCCCTCGCTGGTAGAGCAGGGCTGGGTGCTCCACGAATTGGAAGAAACAGATCAATGGGTGGGGGTTTTTCTGAGCTTTTTCAAGTTGTCCTTTGTTTCATTCTCATGGGCATGACTAAGTGCTGTAACCCACTTAGTTCCAGGCAGAATCAGTTTGCGATTATGCCCTGGATTTATCAGTCTATTGCACTTGGAAAATATTTGTCCGTGTAAAGATGGATCTTGAATCTACTAGTAATGAAGCTACTAAACTGCACTATGAGCTTTTTAATTAGATTACATGGTTTCCTAGAAAATTCATTTGGATTAAAACTCTGCTTAATATGGCAATAAAGGTCTGAATGCCCCCAAAGGGATTTTTAGAAAAAAAGAGTGAATCATCCCAAATCATATCATGTGCTAATTGATTGCAAAATGCATCATTATGAGCAACTTCATTCTGGTAAACAAACACAGCTAGAAGTGAGGTCCAGACCTGCAGAACATGGTGTGTTTGAGGTGCGGCTCTGCTCCTGCAAGCTTGAGGCACCACTCCGGTGGGCAGTAGTGTGTCTGCACAAACCCACAGGTGATGGGAAGTTCTGTCCATCAAACTATTGCTTCTCAAAGTTGTCAAGGGCCCTTTGGCATCTATGTCACCCCACGCTGTCTCTCGTATGCAGTATCTGCCAAGCCGAGGAGAGCAAACCCTCCAGATCAGGGGACTTCAGAGTCCATCATCGTAGAGATGGGACAGCAGCTTCAGGACTGGATTCACTGCAGATTGGATATGGCTGCTGGTATGACATCAGTCACTTGCTAAGCAACTTCCAACCTTTCAGCACAGTAAAATAAGCCTCACAGGCTGTGACCGATAAACGTCTCTTCCCTTGTGGTCCCTCAGATGTGAATTCTCATCACCTGATGTGTTGACGGTTTCTGGGCACATTAGCAATTAAAGATCAGCCTTCTGCTGTGCCCTCTCCAGAGGTGGTTGTTATGTTTTGAAAATGCCAGCTGTGTGGGAACAAAATATCCAATCGATGATTAGCAAAAATCAAAAGCAGTTCTGGGATAGCGGATAATTGTTAATGAAAAATGCATGAAGGCTCAGGCGTAGGGAATTGTGGGGTTTTCCATTAAAAGCTGTGAATAAAAATCACTGAAGGAGCTGACGATGGGGCTGCCTTGCCATGGGTTGGGGATGGAGCTGATAGCTGTCAGGGTGATGCTGTACTGAACCGTGCTGTCAGATGGAGAGGCTGATGGAGCCTTTTTGACTTTGGTGAACCTGTTCCAGTGTCCAGCAGCCACAGGGTCTGTCCCTCTCTTGTTGATCAGAGATGCCATTTTGCCCATATTGTTCCTGGTATGATATGGATTGAGCATGAGAGGTGTAATGGGCATTTCCAGCAAAATTCCCACTCAGCATCACCAGCCCAGCCCGAAAATGAGTGTATCGCTGCAGGAGGAAGGGGCGGTTACTGAGGTAATCCTGGGCTTGTGTAAAATCTTGCTTTCTAGGGTACTGCTTCAAAATTTACAAGGAAGCATGAAATAGTACCCAAATTACTGCTCTGAAAGGTTTATTGCTTTTCTTCCTTTGACCCAATCAGGTTCAGGGGGGTAATTTTCAGCCTAGAAGTATATCACACTGTGGGGTTTATATTGCTGTAATAGCGAGGAACAAAGGCCAATATCTTCAGAGAAGGCAGGCTCTAAATATTGATTTTCCAAGAAGATTTTATTTACAAAATGGTAATTAAGGGACTTTGTTTTTTCCATGGGAAAAAGTCTTCGTTAGAACCTGGCCTCAGGTGGCATTTGCTCTCCTCAGTGACCTTTGCTTATGAACTATCTCCTTTTAAAATTCTTCCTCACTAGTTTGCACTTGTTTTAGTGCTCTGGGAATGACTCACTTCAAGGGCTGTGAATGTTCGAGGTTTGTCAGGAAGAATATTCCTCCATAAATAAACAAACTTCAAGACAACTTTGTTTTTCTTGCACTTTTCATGCTGCTTAATCCTAGTGCAGATACAGAGAGAGATATTCAAGCACAAACATCCAAGCACTTGGGACTAAACAGCCCTTTTGGTACCAAACCCAGGGAAACTAGAGCCTGTCATTCCCAAGGTGGTTTTTTTCTATAAAACCCACGTTAGCTCAGTGCAAAGAGAAGCAGATGGGTTTGTACCTCCCTTCATGGTGCACACACCCAAAATTTTGAATTCGTAGGGATTTGGACACCTTAAGGGAGAACAGACAAGCCTGCCGATAATTTATGCAGTAAGTTTGAAGACTGTTGGTGATTATGGGAAGGGTACCATAGAGCAAATCATATTTCGGTTCCCAGAAGCATGACAAATAAGTACATGGAGGACTGGGATGTGAACCAGCTGCTCCTGATTTAAGAATAATTTATGGGTTTGACTTTGTTTGGAAGACACGTGGAAATGGCCTTTGCAAGGAGAGTCTCTGCATGAGCACCAAAAACCTCACTAAGAAGTGGAGCATCAGCGTGATCCCGCCTTCCCTGCACCAAGCAGGGATCCTGTACTGGGATCACACAGACATATCCCATGAAAGAGATCTACAGCAGCCCAAGAGCAGCTGATGGAAACAGGCATCAGTCTCTCCTTCTCACGTGGCTGCAATTATTATGCTACCAAGTTGCCTGTGTAGTTTTTCTCTCTGTTGCTCCACTGAGCTGCTCTTGAAGTGCATCACCGGTTTGGGGTTTGAAGTGTTTTCTCAGGCTGTTGCATACAGCAAAATACATCTGCAGAGAATGGTCCTTACACAGGAGCCTTCAAGGCAGGACTAAGCCCATTGTGGGGCAGCCTGAAATCAGCCTCCCATGGATTAGGCTGGGTCTTTTTCCTCTCCAACACCCATGCCGCTTGTTGGGAAGAAGGTTTGGGGGACTTTCCATTGATCAGCACATAGCTCTCCCAGCTATCTGCATTAGCAGACCTACCAACATACGTAGGACTATCTATTTCATCTGCCTTCCCTTCCAGCAGCTTTTCCTGAGATGTTTTGTGCTTCTCTGTGGTCCTGCAGATGTAAAGACTTTTCTTCTCGTCCCTGGGACAGGATTCAGTTAAGTCTGCGATTGCACTTTCTGGCTCGTGCAAACAGATTGAGTGGCAGCCGAAGTGTTCACCAGATCATATAATAAGGAGCAGCCAGCTCTGGCTGTTGTCTCCTGCCTGTGCCAGGGTGCGCTTCCCAGCTCTGCAGGGATGGGAGGACACAGCTCCACCTTCCTCACCTGGGAAGACTCAGACCACCTCTGATGTGGACCAGAGCTGAACCAAGGGACCCAGCTACAGACTTCGGTGTTCGGTTGGATTGTGGAGCTGAGCCAACCACCGTTTGTCCCCAGTGTGGTGCCTGAGCAGTGGCCAGTTCCCAGAGGAGCTCAGTACATGTCATGTCAAGACAGTGCAAACCCAGGTGTCATGAAGCCAGCAAAGAAGGATCAGCATTTCAGGATGAAACGGTGCCACTGCTGTGCCTCCTGTAGCAAATGTGATGCTGTTTACATCATCCCATTTGCAGAAAACACACCGTACAGCCAAATCCCTGTCCTGCCGGACTCTATCCTCTCCCAGGGATATGAGAAGGAGCAACATCTCTAAACAGCTTTGCAGGCTGACAGTCTGCCAGCCCTTTCATCTGGCACCAGCAGGGAGGATGAGCTGGTTCCCTACTGCATGGTGCACCCTGCTGGGACCCGCAGCATCCCTCCAGAAACCGCTCCTGGGTCTGTAAGCACAGAATCAAGGTGGGATCCTGGACAGTGGCCTTCAGTACCTGTTAAATATAAACCGGTTTGTATGGAAAGGGTTCCTTCTCCTGCATAGCACGACGCAATGTCACCTAGGAAGCCCTGCGTGATATTTAATTTTTGGAGGTGTAAGAACACACTTATAGAGGGCTGGGGATGATACGCACTGTCGCTCTGGGCTGTTGAGTATCACTCTTCAAGCTTTGCACCTTATTCTCAGCCTGCATGAGCCAACCTCCTGCAAAATACAGGGCATTTCTGTAAAGCCGCCAACAACCAGCACTGGAGGGAAAAATGCTCCTTTCCAGCACAGCACCTGCCAGCAGCCCAGGAGCGGTTCATTTGACACAGCGTGGCACAAGACGACCCATAACAAATGGAGGCAGAGCAGGGCATGGGGACGGGGCATCTGAATGCAGTGCTGGTGGCTTTCTGTAGCTGCCAGCACTTAAAATGCTCTCCCCGCTAGCCACAGCCTGCTCTCTGCATTAATTTCATCACACTCCCTCTTTTGTGCGCCTGTGTGCGCGCGCATGCTGATATCCTTCCAGATGGGCCCCTCTTCTTTGTGCTGTTGAATCGATGAAGAGGCTTCCTTCAGTTCTCAGACTTTTTCAGAGGAGCCTTTGGAAAGCCGATCTCCGGTCACTGGCCCAGACCCTTGACCCGAGCCTGATCAGTCATCCTGATTGCCTATGAACTGGGAAGACAGCTTGGGAATACCATGGCTTTCGAGCAGCGGAGGCTTCTTGCTTCAGCTCAGCCGGGTGTGAATCTGCAGTGGCTCCTCTCCCCACTTCCATCAATGCCTGTCAGGGCATTGTGCAGAGATGTGATGGAGCCCTCGGCTCGCTGAGCGGCTTTGGTGACCAGCAGAAAGCCTTCTGGCATCTCGCCTTGTCTGACGTGCTCACGGCGCTGCCAGTCTGGCACTCGCGGGAAAGTTTTCCAACAGCAGATGTCCCAAAGTGACAGATTTTTTTCCTGTTGACGGGAAGAAATAAAAGGACACTGCATATTTCAGATGGTTGATGCACAGAGACGCTCTGTGCCTCTTCACAGGGCAACTACATATTTTCCTTTTGTTTGAGCTTCCTTAAAAAAAAAGAAAAAGGCAAAAAGCAGCAAAACCTGGGAAAGCTGCACTGCCCCTGCCATGCTGCATCCTCCGCATCCCAGGGTGTGATGTGGTGGGTGAAAGCAGAAAGAATTTGTCAGTAGTTAAGCCAAAAGTGGATGCACAGCAGAGGTATCCACTGGGATGATGCTGCAGTTCATGTTACTCACTGCCAGCTCCTGCCCTCCTGTCACAGCTACCAGTGTGCTTCAGTGCTCACGCCGGGGCTTGCAGGGAGCTCAGCAGCCTCCTCTAGAGCTGTGCCTGTGGGTGTTAGAGGGACTGACGGAGACAGAGAAAACTGTTATTCTCAGGAAGCTGGTGTTTAGATGCCAGGCATTCTGCTGTCAACTTCTCCACACTTGGTTTCTGCTCCTTTAGCAGGTTTATAGGCACAACCAAAAAGCCAGTTGTGTTATTGACCCTGTTGCCTGCGCATCATTCCAGGTAATGCGGTCCCTGGGAAATGGATGGCCAAGGCTCTTATTGCACGGTACATCAAAACACAGCCTTGTAAATCTCAATGAAAATGAACTTTTCAAAACCTGAAGCAAGTTTCCAGCTACCTGCCATGTTCGTTCTGAGGAAATTGATTTTATTTATTTCTTCTGACTTAACTGTGCATGACAGTGTTACCAGCTACCCTGGGGCCTCTGCAGAGAGGCAGCTGGGAAGGCTGAGACACTGCCCAGCTCCAGGTCCCAGCAGCCAAGTTCTGTCCTGCTCCAGGACCACTGGCATCCAGCATGTCATCTGTGTCGCACAAGAGGAGCTTTGCTCACCTCCCAGTCCTCCCAGGAGAAAGATGTTTCTCTCCATGTAAAACAAGTAAATACACTTGGAGGCAGTGGAGCCTAAATACTCCTCATTGTTGCTGGGCTGCTTTGTGCTTGGGAAGCTTAACGCCACTCTCGACTTGTGTGCCAGCCCGGCCTGGCTGCTCCTGGGTGCCCAGATGCACAGTGGCCACATGGAAATAATCCCTGCATTGATGGGGCAGAAGGAAGCACTGCTGCTCCTTCCACACATCTGCTTTGTGCAGAGCTGCAAGTACAGCTTTCAGATGGCGTAATCCTGCCTTCTGCCATCTGTCCTCACAGGAATCAGCCCTTGTTGACACAGTTGAGCCACACATCGGGTCCTTCCTCCTTGTGCCCCCCTCCCTGCTCTGCCTTTCACCTTCCATTTAATCAGATACATTGAGCCCGTGGCTATGAGAGGAGCTTAGGGCTGATTCTCTAAAATCACCATATCAGCTGAAACCATCACATTTGATATTCCATTTACAATGTTTCCAAGGAAACAAAGGCACAGGACATAAATAGATGACTGTTAAACATTTGCTCACTCACCATGGCCCTGATAATTTGCAAGGCAGAAATATGAATGTTAAATCAACAGCAATAATAAATTTTAATATAGGAAGACCAATATTTTGCTGCAATTAGAGGAAGCATTCGTTCTGACATACAGGCAGGTGATGGCAAGTTATTTATCATTTCTACTTTCCATGTACAATTTTTCATTTGCATAAAAGGCAGCTTTGATTATGACTCCCCAAAAGCCGTGAAATGCCCCTCACATCAGCAGGGGTGCTTGGGATTTACTCATGTGCAGTCAAGTCCCATGTCCACCTGGAATTCACCACAGGAGAAGAAAATAATTTATTTCTCCCTAGAAGTAAGCAGCGGATGTGGATTTGGTTAGGTTCAGGTAATTTCATACAGAAAAACAGCAACCAAAAAGCTTGCGTGAACTTTGGTGTAAGCCAACAAGATGATGCTGAAGCTTGAAGGCATCATGATCTCCCAAACGTTCACGCCAAGCCAGAAGCAAAACACAGTTCAAATGAACTGGGAAGAACTGGAGATACAGATGCACAAATAGGGGTTAATCAAGAGTGGGGCATATATAGGTGATGCTGTAAAATGGAAGCGGAGGCAGTGATGAGTTGTGTTTTATCCAGTGCTGGGGGGGTATATCCTGTAGCCTATCTATAGGACTAGTCAATCCCCACAATTTGCAGTAACAAATACAATTACGCTGCTATTTACAGTGGTGTCAAAGCTGTCACCAGGTTTAGGTGGTCCAGTCTGGGCCCCTACTGGACTTTCATTTCTGAAATTTTCCTGAAGGTGCCCTGTTTGTGAGAACAGCCTACGAGCACTAAGGGCGTTGTGAGCATATTTTATCATATCCTGAGCTGCTGCCTGAGGGCTGGTAAAAACATCTCTAATGTCAAAGGCTGCCTTTCCATTTCCAACTTGGAGCTGGGCACAGTGTAGTAAGACTCCCCACCCCATGTCTTGGAAGGGAGACACATTGGTTATTTATTTATGTGGCCTTGTGTCTGCTGGATAGTCACAAATTGAATCGTGTTGTTCCTGGCTTGGTTCTGAGGGAGGGCGCAAGCCCTGGAGAGAGCAGAGCTTTCATGGATGGGTCTCTGTCTGTGAACAAATGTTATAAGGAAAAGCTGTTTTGCATGCTGAATGGCAAGACAGAGCTAAGGTGTTACACAGTTATTTCTGAGTCAATATTTGCTGGTGTTTGAAAGACACTGGGCATTGTAACCCTTAGACTGGCCCTGAACTTGCTCTGGTTGTACATAACCGTTGCTGGAGGGTCATGCAGTGCACAAAGGGCCTTCAGTTCATGTGGCCACATGTACAAGGAGTCTGGTTGTCCCTGTGCCCATCAAGCCACTACACACCCCTCCCGGAGGTGGTGCGGAGATGGGCACTGTGCTCAAGAATGCAGCCGTTTGGGAAGCTGGTACATGGCTGGCTTTCCCCCCTCCTTTGGGAATGTTTTCCACCAGGGTAGCCAGTGCCTGTCTTTAACTTGGAGGCTGAAAATAGCATCTAAGCCTGATGTGGAGGCCCCCAAGAGCAGGTTGGAAGAACCATTCTGGTTGCTGCCCTGGCTGAGCAAGCCTTGATGTGCCAGCATCAAAAATGCGCTCAGAGGTTTTGCAGACAAAACCTGCATCTTGCTTGTAAGCTTTGGCTTTTGGCTCATGGTGATCATGTTTCTGAAAATGCAGAAGCAAGAGCTGAGGCTGTAACCCTGCTGGATAAGTCGGCTAATCCCAATGTTACCCTAAGACTGCTCTAATGTGCTATAATGCAATTAGAGCATCACCAGAGGGCTTTCTGGCTGTGCTTGATTAGACATGGCTTAGCAACTGTGTGCAGTGCCTTGATGGGTCTCACTGGCATGTACTGGAACTAAGCCAGTTAAAGCTGGTTTGGGTGTATGGATGGACTTGCCACAGAGCTATCTCTGTTGTGTGACTGGGATCTTCCTGAATTCAGGGCTTCAGATCCTGTCATTACCCGTCCCACCCTGTGTCCCCAGCTGCCTGTACTTGAACCACAGTCTCTGCAAGCTGAGACAGAGATACTCTGCCCAGTCATGGGATCTGGGGAATGACGCATCCACCTCCTGGGCTTTTCCTTCTCCAAAAGGACCAGCCCACAGCTTCCTGGAAACTTTCTGTGGAAACAGAGACATGTGGGGGGGCATGGCATGGCTGGAGGGGAGGGATGCCCACCACAGAGCACTTGGTGAGATGCTTGTCCCTCTCGTGTCCCCATGCAGCACTCTCTCCATCTATGGGATCAACCAGGCAGATGAAGCCATCTACCAGTGCATCGCTGAGAACAGCGCCGGCTCCACGCAAGCCAGCGCTCGCCTGACAGTCCTGTGGGCAGATGGGCTGCCCGGTCCTCCACAGAGCGTGAAGGCTGAGACAGTCTCTGCAACCACCATCCAGGTGTCTTGGAAAAAGCCTCTGCAGAACACCAAGGAGATCATCGGCTACGTGCTGCACATTCGGAAAGCTGCAGGTACAGTGCTCTACCCACTGCCCAGAGCATCCTCAGCCTTCCCATATTTTAGCAACATGGCCCACTAGGTAAACCAGGTCTGCACTGCAGTAGACAGTGCTTTCACCCGCGTTCTCCATCACCTCCCTGTTTCTGAAAGACAGACATGAGGCAGTAATGCTGCTGTAAATACCAAAAGGGTGGGGAGGGTTAAGCTGCATAGTCAAATCTTGCTGCTCACTTAGGTGCACACAGAAATGTAAGCAGAAAAGGATGTGGGTAGATACTCATCCTCCTTAGTGACCAAAGTTACTACTTGCAACATCTGTTTAGTCTCTTTGGTCTCTGCAAAGCCTAACGTCGCTCTGTTCTCTCTTTCTTTGCACTTCAGATCCTGTAGAGATGGAGTATCAGGAGACTGTTAGCAAGAGCACCTTCCAGCAGCTAGTGACTGATTTAGAGCCCTCGACCAGCTATAGCTTTTATATAAAGGCTTACACCTCCCGGGGTGCCAGCAAAGCCTCAGAAGTCACAGTGGTGAGCACGCTGGGAGAAGGTAAGGAACACTTTGCACTTGGACCGTCAGATGCTGAAACCCACTGTGTGTAGCAGCAGCACGAGTCACCCCAATACCCACTCCAGAGCGCTTTGGCACACAGCTTGTGGTGTTGATGCTCCTTGTTCCTGCTCTTGCTCATGCTCTGGGATATTGTGTAAAACTCACTTGTATCATTACATGGGGGTCGACTGATTGACTTAAATGCGGCATTGCCTCTCACAGCTGATGTTGTAGCAGGGGGTGAGTGGAAGTCTGCCTGGTCTCGTGCGTTGCAGCTGCCCTGGGCTTTTCCTAAATTGCTTGCTAAATGCAGATTTCCTGCTCAAGCAGCATCTCAGCATCCTCCAGCAGCCCTGGTACTCACAGCTCTTACTTGATACGTGCCACGCTTTTTTAAATTTGTTTTTTTTCTGCTCTACCCTGGAAAATCACACTGAGCTGTCCTGACCTACAAATCCCTGCCTTGGAGCAGCCTTCTGTTTCAGTTAGAGCAATCTCCAAGGCTTTTCCTCTGACTTGGCCTCCCAGATGTGGCCACCAGTTAGCTTCCCCAGTAAGAAAGTGGGTGCTGTAATGCAGGACCCTTACAGAGACACCAGACAGAAACTAGAGCCCCAGTGTGATCTCTCAGCCAGCATTTTAGGAATGTTTTCCTAGAGGCTCACGTACCTCTCCAGCACCTCTGAATCTTGGCTCATCTCATATATGGAGACAAATTTCTTAGGAGCGTTGCATCAATCTCACGAGCACTCAATAATTACGAATTTGCAGCAGAGAGGACCTTGGGTGTGAGGATGTTATTTAGAATCAAATGGAAGAGTGTGTTGACTTCCAGTTGGGGGATCCAGTTTGCATTCTGTTTTCAGCCCTTGCAGATGTTTACTACAGCATTTAAACAACAACGCCAATAAATCCTCACCCTGCTGGGTTGTTACCCTGCAAATTTATTTTCCTTGGTACTCCACAGGGAATCAGTCATCCCTGGAGTTTGTTTTTCCTTCCAGTTTAGAGACAGAAGGATGGACTAAGGCAAAACTTGAAATGCTTTGACCCAATGCTCTGAGTTCAGCTACTGGAGCTATAAGCCAGCCATGCTTCATGGAGCTGGGTGTTTCTGCAGAAGTCCGGGTCAAGCGAGAGAGGAGTTTTTGTCATTATTGCCTTCAATCACGACAGGAATAGTTAGGTATCTGGTAATGGGATCATAAATTTCCTGGCTGTCTGAAGTTTCAAGGCATCGCTGTCCTGCTCTGCTATCCTTTAAAAAAGGCTTGTCCTGTGTAACAAAGCTTCAGCAGTTAGCTCCGTGTTCAGGATGGAGCTTGTCCATGTTCAGGACAAGCTGGCTTGGTTTAGATCACCCAACCCCAGCTTGTGTTTGCCCTGTAGGAAGATAAGAAGAGATTGAAAACCCCCAGTTCTAGCTTTGCTTCACTTGGTTGCCTGTTGCCTTCTGCTCACAGAGGAGAGAGGGGGTCAGAGAGCCAGGATCCAGTGGCTTTTGTCACCAAATTAAGGTTTCATTGCAGATCTGACTCTTCTCACAGCCAAGCCATTTCACCCTGTGCCTTCCCAAGGTGACTTCCCTGGCCTCAGGGAGCCCCTGGATCTGTGCTAACAGCCTCCAAAAGGGATGGGATTTCCACGACATGCTGTGTCTCGGCGTTTTCATCCTGCCTCAGCGCAACACACGTGAGATGTGCAGAGATGTGTGTGAAGCCCCATGGTGGCAGGACCCCACGTCACCGCACTAACATGTCTAGCCTGGCATGGAAAGGGCACAGGGGGTGAATCTGGCAGTCAGGGACAGCTTGGCGGAGCCAGGGCAGTGCTTGTCAGAGTGGTCAGCAGATATGCTGCCAGCTGGAGACTGGTCTGAGTGACCATGTTATACTGGTATTGTCTGGAGCAGGAATATGGTGAAGGTGCTGAGGAGCAGGGCAGCTTTTGGCTCAGGGAGGTCAGCTTTTCAGGGCTAGGAATATGCTGAGAATGCGCTTGGCTGAAACCTCCAATGCTTTCTAGAAGCACCATGCTCCTTCTTTTGTGCCGGTAATAATTTTGGATGGAAAGTAGAAGGGAAGAGTGTAGAGAAACTACCCAAGTGAACCTTGTCCTCCATAAACCTTTCTCATTAGGAAGGTCCTCCCATCTCCCCCCGTCATTCTCCCTCACGCCATTTCACAAATGCTGTGGTATTTTAAATCTCAAACTCTCTCTGCTTCATTAAGCAGCACACACTCCTTGTTCTTGTCTTTTAATGCTTTTTAGGGTTTTCTCCAGGACTTTTTGACATTTCTCTAGGATGAAGACTGTTCCTTTAGTCATCTTCGGCTAAAGACGCCTTCAAGAAGAAAGTTGAAATGACCTGGGGAAAATTCCAAACAGCACGGAAGAGGAAAACAAGTATCCCAGCCCTTAGCATGAGGGAGATGCCTCACTTATAGTAGATCCATATTATGTCTTTTATATACTTCTGTGAAGCACCTATACACTGGTGTGTGTACATATATTTATACACACACAGAGATATACTCCATCTGTATACACTTATTTGTGTAATAACATTATAAACAGCACATGCATTCTGCGAGTGCATACATATAATCAATATTATACATATATATACTCAAAATTTGAATAAATACTATATATTCCATACTTTGAAGGAGAGATATTCTTGTGGTTTTTATTAAATGTAAGGCTCTGCAACCATAAAATAAAGCCAACTCTTCACAAATCAGGATGGCCCACATCAGTGTTTATTTGTCCATGGGATAATGCAATTTCCCTTTCTGTGGCGTTTTCACCGATTTGGAAAATGATGCTTTAAGCAAGGGTCCAACTTCTCAGAGGGGGGATCCAGACAATTCCTAATTTTGCCCTAGAGGGAACTGGAAGAATTAGAAAGAGTGTTTAATTGGAGTGCAAAAACGTGCAGCCTTTGGAAGAACGGTACATTCTGGTATAAATAGAATTTACTGTGTTTTACACCCAGAAGTTGCTATGTACAGCCTTCCCATCAATGACATGCACATCAGAATAAATCCTAGCAAGAAGAAGTACTTCCAGCCATTTTTTTCCCATTGGCAGCACTCAGGCAAGATGGGATCTCATTAACCTGACCCAAGACACCTGGCTCTCAGAGTCTTTCCTTCTGAATCTGTGCCAAGATGCTCACCAGTCAGCAGGGACTTGTTCCTCTCCCCATGCTTATTCGGAGGGTATCGGGCAAAGCCTCTGCAACCTGAAGGAGGGCATCACTTTGGGAAGAGACAGGACTGCCCAGACCCTCGTGCTCACCAGGAGACATGTCTTTCCTTCCCCTTAATCTCACGGAAAAGCTCAAGCTCTCAGTGCCTGGAAAAGGGCAAACCATTGTGCTGTGTGATTTTGCTTTTACTATTAAATTGAGGAAATGCCCTTTTTAGCTCTCGCCAGTCATAGACTGACACGGCCACATTTCATCCGCTTTTCACCATTGCTCACTCAATGGCTGTGCTGAACTCTGCCAAAGGCCAGGTTTGCACTGCTCATCCTTTAGAGACCTGTTGGGGGAAAACAAAGAC
Source organism: Falco rusticolus (assembly GCF_015220075.1). Lineage (NCBI taxonomy): Eukaryota > Metazoa > Chordata > Aves > Falconiformes > Falconidae > Falco > Falco rusticolus. The sequence continues at coordinate 6,307,178 of NC_051193.1, forward strand.
AAGAAGCAGCATCAGTCTAATGCAAGCCCAGCAATCCTTATATTTGGGAACTTTTCAGCTTGTAGTCATGTGGGCTTGGAAAAACAGCGCTATCTCAAAGTCCAGAGGCTGCTGGAGAAGCGGGGCTGTTCTGCTGGATAATTTTGCTGCAGGGTGTCGCTGAGCTGAGCTGGCTGCCTGGTACAGCAGTGCCCAGAAGCCCTTCTCCCTCCCAGTGCTGGAGCAGAGCCCTGGGCAGGGCAGACCCTGCAGCGCCTGGTGCTTTGCACCTTTTGAATGGTGCCAAAGGCTGTGGAACTGATGGGAGCATTTGGCCTGGGGGTGTTTTGTGGAAATGAGCTGGAAAAAAGTCATCAGTGAAATGTCCTGCCGAGACACATCTCTGCCTTGGTGTGCTCAGTGTATGAGAAAGGGAGGGAGAGGGGGAGGAAGAGGCTTGGGGTTAGCGTGGTCCTGTGTGCCCCAGCACTGCACAGGGCGCCGGGGCAGGGTTTGGTGCAGAACCACCTTTGGAGAACCCAGGTATCTGCAGCACGAAATTGGCTTTGGTTTGCAAATATTTTTGTCTTTCAGCCTGGGCTGATGGGGCAGGATGGGACCAGGCAGCTTTTTGGGGACCAGGGGAGGGAATGGCTGGTGACACCCTCCACGCTGCAGCACACCCCGAGAATGAGGGCAGGGGTTTGGGGCATTGACTGGAGCAAAAGGCATCCTGGTGGACTTTGAATCAGGCCTTGGTGACACCGGGCAGGAGCAGGGACATCTTCCCAGCTAAACCCCCATGCGCCCCTAAGGCCAGGTAAGTGCCTGCCTACCAAAACAAGCCAGCCACAGCTGTGCAGAGATCTCAGCTATTTAGGGCTGTTAACGAAGATGCCCTGCTTCTCTCCTCAGCCCCCAGCACAGAATCACAAACCTCCCTCCTTAAAGCCAATGGGGAGAGCAAGCTGCCACGCACCCTGCAAGTCAGTGCAGGTACCTAGCATGTTTTTAAGATGGATGTCTCCACCTCCATCCCTTCTGGTTCCTTCCTCCCTGGGGGATTAATCACTCTGAAAGGTCCTCGCTACCCTCAGGGCGAGGGCAACAAAGTGGAGTTTGGGAATGCATTGCCAAAGTCACTGCATTCCTGCCCTGACCCGACAGAGCTGAGCATCAGATTGCAACAACGGAGTGTAAAAGTAGCCTCTTTGCTTGCTGAACTGAGCAGAGAAAACCCTTGGACACTCCTACAGCTCCCTGAAGAAGTTCAAAGCTGTTAAACCAGGATCTGGGCTGATCTGATTTTTCTCAGTATCTCATCTAGCACGTTCTTTGGTGCAGCGACCACAGGGAAAGGCTGCTGGGGAATTTCTCATCATGCAAACTAGAAAAGCACATGCAACCCACTGTCTTTCTCTCTCTGTTTCAGTCCCAGCCATGCCATCCCTCTTTATTAAAGTCATTAACAGCACCGCCGTGCAGGCTACATGGGAGCCCTCCATCAAACTGGGCCAGAATGAAGGCTTCAAGCTTTATTACCGCAAGGTCCACCTCTCCCAGTACACAGGTCCAGTGCTACTGCCCAGCAATGTAACAGCGTACAACATTACCCACCTGGGTGAGTATGGTGGCAGCTTGATCCATGTCCCTTCTCGACCCTGCGAAGGTCTGTTGCGATTAGCATGAGAGAGCTTGGATGTGTTGCACAGCCACTAAATGAGAGGTGCTGCAGCTCTCCCCAGGGTTTTGGGGTGCTTTCCCAGTAACAGGTCTTGCTTGCAGCATCTTGTGTGTATTTGGCAAGATGTGCATTTCCTAAATAGGCATCACTCCGGGAGGTAACGCTAATGATTAACCCTGAAATGCTCTTCTTGTGTCTCCCTCAAAACAGATGCATCAGTGGTGTATGAAGTCAAGCTCCTTGCCTATAACCAGCATGGGGATGGAAATTCAACTGTCCGCTTTGTGTCCTTGAGGGAAACTGTGGAGAGGACAGGTGAGACGGGATGTCAGTCTTGGTGGTGGTTTGTGAAAACCGGTTTGCAGGAAGGTGGCGAGGCTAGACACATCCCCCAGACACACACAGCTCTACGCCCCATCTCCCCTTCAGCTACTCATTTAGTTTCAGCAGCACAAATAATGATGAAGCAAACCTCTGCGGGGCTGGGACCTCCTGGTACTGGTAGAGGTGGTTTCTCTGCCACATGGCACCAGCCCTGTTGGCCAGTCCAACCTGATGACTTTTCACTAAGGGTCAAAACAAAATGTTCCTATAATTGCCAGTTTTGTCCCCTAATCTTGAGCCAGAGGTGAGGCCATGAACATGAACAAACCTGAACAGCTCTGTGCATAGGCTGAGAGCTGCCATCCTCGGGTGAGACTTGATGCACTGAGCATCTCCGCTCTCCTGGATATTTTGACTCTCACTGGCACCAGGAAGGGAGGACACGTGGCTTTGGAAAGGAGAAGGGCTGCAGAGCATGAGCACTGCATTATGTGGCAGAAAAGGAGAAACCTCTAGAGGAAATCTTTAAGTGATCACACCTTTCATATTCATCTATGTGCAAAAAACATTCTGCTGCTCTTGGATGCCTTTTAAGCCTTCCAGTGGGAATATCTTCAAGAGATAGTTATTACTTCTCAGTCTGTGCTGGAGTAACTACTAATCTTGTTGGTATCTGCATACATGGTGCTTACCATCAGGTATCAGCCTGCTCAGGCATGGTGGCTACCTCTCACCTCCCACCTCATTAATTGCAAAAATTAACATCAGAGTCTTTTTTGTTCATTAGTTGTGTCTAATAACAGCAGCCTGGGTAACGGGGCTGGCTCTCTACAGACCTTCCAGCCCTACGCTTGCTGGGACTGCCTTCCTGGGGTTCCAGGAGCAGGGGAGCTGCTTTGGCAGGCAGTGACCCTCCTGGCCCCCCACCCTGCTCTCCTCTTCCCCACACACAGCTCCCAGCACTACCCAGATTCCAACTTTAGCTCTGGACTTCCCAAAAGCTAGAGGAGTGTAGAGAAATGAAGGCAGGTTAATTAACATTGATAACATACAGCTGTGGGATGGCTTCAGGGGCGGCAGGTTGGCTGACATAGATAGTGTGCAGCTGTGGCTGGTTCCTGCTAAGTAGTTAAATAGCTCTAAGGGGTGTGGAAGAGGCATGCTGGATGAAGAGAGACCCAGAAAAAGCAGAGGGAGAGCACCCCACATGTAGGAGAGGCAAGAAGTAGGGTGGGCTGGCCTGAAGGGGATGAAGAAACAGCACAGAGAGTAGATGAACTGTTGAAACCTTGTAGGGGATTGGTGGCTGTGCTGGGGCATGGCGCAGGAGCTACTTATTGAAGGTAACCTGGTATGGGATGGTAAAAGCCTTGTTACAGCCGGCTAGTTTGGATAGTGCTGTGACAGAGGAGCAATAGGAAAATGGCACCACTGACTCCCCTCTCCCCTTTTCTTCTGGCAGTGCTGAATTCCCCGTGTGACTGCGTGAAGGACAAGCAGAACAATAAAACCTCCACCACTGGCATCATCGTTGGGATCCACATTGGCGTCACGTGCATAATCTTCTGCATCCTCTTCCTCATGTTTGGGTACAGAGGAAGGTGAGGGTTGCTCGTGCCGCTACTCACATGGGACAGCGGTCCCTAATGCTTTGTGGGTGTCCCTGCAGGGTTCTGACACATCACACAGTGATGACGGACTGTTCCCCATGCACATCTCGGGACACGCATCCCGCAGCATGAGCTTGTGCAGCCTGGCTCCTGTGAACACTGGGCGCTGTTTGTGGCACAGCTCCTGCCTCCCTCCCAGACATGTGGACCCAACGGGCTTCTCCAAATACTCCAGATCGGCTCCAGTCCCCATCGAGAGACCTGGTAGTTCCCAGGAGCGCCACTCTTGCTGCCCTGGCAAGCCTTGACCCTCCCTGTAAAGCAAAAGCCCTTTCATGAGGAGGGGAAGAGACGTGACTTTATAGGAGGGATTTAAGGAGTGAAGGAACATAGCACAGGGATAAGGCAGGCTTGGGGGAAGGAAGCAGGGGGAGGCACCAGCTTTGCTCACCCTCAGGCTCCATCTCTTTTATTTTTCAGGCTGCTGATGTGCAAAAATGTGCAGGAGCAGCTGTCAACCCCGCAGATCCCCAGGAGCCAGCGGGGTGCCACAGGCCTTGTCCTGAACGGCGTGACTCGCAGGGACAGGGATGACCGGGACTTGAATGGAAAGCAGCTGGATATGAACGAGCTGGAGAGATTATTCCCAGCATCCCCATCCCAGGAGCAGCAGGATAAGGGTGTAACGGTAAGTCAAGCGGGATGGGAGCATCCGTGGGAAATGCAGATGTGGCTACATGTCTAAGAGCATCGGTGACCTGCCACTGTCACTGCACTGTCGCCTTCTCTCTCTCCAGTCAGCTCGCAGCTCGCCGGCCCCCCAGGATGACACCCAGATATCCACGCTCCCTCTGGATGAGTTCAGCATCATCGAGGAGCAGCCAGAGCCCCTCCCGAAAAGCCCCCGCAATGGCAGCCCTGCTGCTCTGGCTCCCGACCACGGTTCTGCCAATGAAGGATAAAACTGCCAAGACTTGAACCCTCTTGTAGGAGTTACCAGAAACCAAACCCACGGCTGGTGGTGTCTTTACGAGTTGTCAATCTCAGGTCAATTGAAGATTTCTACAGTCTGATTGTTATTTTTTTGTTTTGCTTTATTTTTTTATATATATATATATAAATATATATGTATACAGCCTTTTGGAAACTCTGAAGTTTATTGTTCTGACCTCTCTTGGGCCTCTTGGTGTGTTTCTTCTGACAATGGCTTTATCGAGACTGGTCGTGATGGATTTCCCCTGCAGCTGCTAAGTAAAAGACTCCTTGGCAGAGTTTGGCAAACTCTCCTGTCTCTGACAGACTGGGGATACGGTGGAGCGTCCTTCTCTTGGCATCCCAGACTTTTTCCTGATCAGCAGCTTTAGGACTACTTTTTGGATCTATTTTTTATTTCCAGAAGACTGGATTTGGAGAAATCCTAACTTGACTCCAAAAATCGAGGCCCAGGAAGGCTGTCTCTCCGTGGATTTGATGGTTTTGTACACTTTCACTATTTCTCAGGATACTTTTTTGCTGATTGACTCTAAATAATATGAAAAAATGTTAAAAAAAAAAGTGTGTGTGTCAAAGGATGCCTGCCTGAGGGCTACTGAAAGACTTGGACAGACAAGCCGAGTGAACTCAGAACCTACCTCAACCGGAATGAATGTCTTCTGGGAAGCAGAAATACCTGCGTCTTCCTTCGTGTTCAAAAAAACAAGTAACGTAGCACTTGGTCAGTACAAGCTTGGTCCTACCTCAGCAGTCACGCTCTGTACCTGCCACCTTGGTGGTTTTGTTGTCGTCGTTCCCATCTAAAGCACTTCCAAACCTTTGAAAGCAATGTTCTACCTCAAGCATGATAGGAACTGGTGTGAGTGTGTGTGTGTGTGTGTGTGTCCTCTCCTCTCTCCCAATTCCTGCCTCTCCCACCCAGCCCCGCGCGAAGCAAGATGCTTCACTAGTGTTATGAGCTTTACTTTTAGACACGTCACGGGGTTTCAGTGTGATTTTGCGTGGCAGAGATTTGTATCAAGGTTTTTTACTTTAAAGTTTGTTGGGGCCATCACAGACATGGCTGGATGCCCCGTGGCTCGCCGGCACCATTGCTCTTTGGGCACTGTGGTGGCTGCCTTGGTTCATCCTGGGTGTGCTTGGGATGGAGCGGGGTGTGTGGGGTGCTCAGATGCCTGTCAGCATGCCGCTCCCTAGGCCAGGGTGATTGATGGCACATGCCAGCACAGGCAGCTTAACACACCCCTGGGAGGTGAGGACCTGGATGTCACCATCTTGTCCCTTCAAAGCCCATCCTGCCATCAGGAGCACCTACAAGGAAACTGATACAGCACTTCCAAAACCCCTTGAGATGCCACTGAGCTGCTCCCAGCTCCTCCAGAGTATTTCCAGCTAGCAGGAGATCATCCAAAGGATGAGCTGAGCTGAAAAGGGGCTCTCTTCCCTGGGAGAGATGAGCAGAGGAGGGCTCCTGGGTGGTGACACAGAGCAGGCCCCCCACGCCGCAGGACGCTGGGGACTGCTGGCAGCCACCCCTTCCCCACGCCCAGGGTGTGCGAGGAGCTCCTGACACCAAAGAGAGGGTTTGTGCACGCTCCCTGCTCCTCCAGGGGCCAGCTGCCAACCTGCCACCGTGGGGTTCGGGTTGTCCTGGCGTGGTGCAGCCTTGTGAGTTGGTGTGTGACCAGCGTTGTCCATGGGGTGAGCTGGGGCACGCACAGGGGACAGGGATGTCGGCCAGCCAGTGGCAGAGGGCAGCCCTTTCCCTACCACGTGGGTTGGTTGAAACCAGGTGAACGTGGCGGTTTGAACTCTTTGTATAGGTGGTGGTAACTCAAATGTCACCATATTTGCAAGGACAAGTGAAAGGAATTAGGAAAGAAATGAGTTTAAGTTTAAAGAGAGTAATAATTGTGTTTTTTTAAATGGTACCAGTGGGAGAGTTCCTTGTGTCAGAAACATCCCCCATCACCTTCCCAAGTGGGATTGGGATGCTACCAATAATTGTGTAAATAATACGATATACAGGACAATATGGCAAATGTCTCTTCCCCTGTGCTGTGCCCTGGGGCTGGGCTGGGTTCGCTGTGAGCAGGACTCTGTCCTTTGAGACCAAATCATCCAGCTTGGCCCAAGCAGATGCAATGGCTCGATGTTTGTAGCCCTCTGCCATTAAAATTCCTCCTCCTGTAGACATCATGCAGGACAGAAAAAATCTGAAGGGTTAAACTTGCACGTTAAACCCCCAAATAGCCTTTCTCCACCCACCGAAGAGGCTAAATGGGCCGTCAGACCGATTCCTGCTCACATTTACTGTGGGGAGATGCTCCCTCCCGCATGATGGTGGACCTGGAGACAGCTTGGGAAGGGACCATGCTCATGGACAGTGCTGGTGGCACCATGCAAGACCAGTAGCACAGCCCGTCCCATCGTGGGAGCCTGAGGATGCCGGGGCTTGCAGAGGGCAGGAGGGAGAAGGAGATGCCGAACGGCTCAAGTTACAACCTCGTATCACAGAAAACGCAATCTCCTCCTGCCAGCCCACTCCCACTCAGCTTTTTTTAAATTTTCTTTTTGTGTGTGTGTGTGTGTGTAATGCCGACGTTCACATTGAATAAGTACTGTTGCCAAAGTGAACACAGAATTTAGACTAGCTTTCAGCTCAGACTTCCTGGAGCTGTGAACATGCTATTAATTTAATATCATATTATTGTGATATTGTAATAGTAACAAGTATTTGTCACTACTTCCTTTTATTAAAGGGAAATGCTGTGCCATTTGACTAGTTGAAATACGATAGTATGTCAAGAATAGAGCTTTTTCTTTTTTTTTTTTTTCATTATGCAGAAATGTGATGGCTTAAACCAATGCAATTTATGTGTTGGTTTGAGACAGCTGAAGATGGATGTAAATCTTTAAAGAATATTTTTTAGATGTTTAGCTTTTCCTCTTTTTTAGGGTTTCTTTTCCGCTCTTGTCAATCTGTACCACTGGGACCTAATGTAGATGGTTGCAGCAGGTCAGCCCCCAAAGGGATGAGGCTGAAGTCTGGAGATCCAGCAGGAGGACGTTGTCTTCCCTGAATTATCCAAGCCTCCCAAGTCCACAAAACTGGGCAAAAAAACCCTCACAACGGCACACTCTGGCTTTGTGCTGTAGAGTGCCTCTAGCTGTCACTTAGCTGGAGAAGTGACATGTAACAGGCCATCTTGCTGTTCATCAGTGCCTGCGCCGGGCTGGAGGCAAAGCCATGCCGACTGAAAACTTGGGAAAACATCACCCGGAGTATGTCTGGCCATTAATCTGTAAAACAAGAAGGAAAAAAGAACCAAAAAAAGGAGCTTGTGCTTGGTTTCAGCGTGGGGCACAACTTCAAGTCTGTGCTTGGTTCATCCACACTCCTGCTCTGTGCTTGAGGGAAAGCGCTGGAGTTCTGTTCTGTGCTGGGGGCACGGTTGGGCTTGGGTAGACATGTTGGGCTTGGGTAGACATGTTGGGCTTGGGTAGACATGTTGGGCTTGGGTAGACATGTTGTACTTGGGTAGACATGTTGGGCTTGGGTAGACATGTTGTACTTGGGTAGACAGGCCTGCAGGAGCCCATGTGCTGCTGGTGGTTTGGATGCTGTTTTGCAGGTGTCAGAAATGCTCCTCCCAGGTCTCCCACGAGCACGTAACCATTCTCATGGCATCAGAGGCTTCTTCAAAGGCTTCGGCCTTTGAAATGAAAATTCAAGCTTCAGCCAGGCTGTTGGGTGAACAGGAGCATTGCTGCGCTGGGAGGGTGTCCCCGTGCCGTGGGCAGCATCCCAGGAGGGACACAAACCCTGCTGAGCCTTGAGGCAAAGCTCTGCTGCCATGGTGCAAACCCAGCAGCCACCAACCCCACCGGCCAGGGCCGGGCCGTGCAGGCGTGGGGCTATGCCGTAGCAACGGGGTCCAGGCATCATTTTATGTACCCAGACCAGATGGCACCAGCCAGACCAGCCCAGGCGGCGTCACTGGTGCCTTGCACCCGTCCTCACCCGCCTGCCAGAGATCAGCTAATGGCACGTGCTCCCTTCACCCTGATAATTCATACACCTCAAACACTGCAGCAACAGCTTGCCAGATTCCCCCCCCCCCTTTTCTTGATGGGAGGAGTCAGAGAGTTTTATCTGGAGATAAAACGGCTGTGTTGGACCTAGTGCAAGCCGTTGGCAACCGCCCCTGTTTGGGGTAGGAATCTCACCCTCTAGTATTTTTCCAAGCAAATAATTCTAATTCAACTCACTGCCTTTTCTAGGCAGATCCAAAAAAACCCTCTTGCTTTTCTGGCTGTGGTGAGATGAAATTACAGCAAGGAGTAAAGTATCCGAAAGCTGATTTTTACTGTTTTTTTGTTTTGTTTGTAACCCATAATGGGCACAACCTATTCTTGGAGCTCTCAAGTTTACCAGAGATGGCTGCTACCTCAGGGATAGTATCCGCATTGTCTTTAGTTGAACAGGGAATAGTTTTATGCTGTGACAGGGTATTTTCACGCTGTTGGATTCAGGTATTTATTTGTCTACCGTATCTTTCTTCTTCCTTGTTTTGTAAAGATGCTGATACATTTAAGTGCTGGACCAGTTTGGGAATTTTAAAACTTCCACCCAAAATTATACCAAGGGACTGTACGTTTTAAGTTGGCAATAAAAAAGAAGAGAAGCTACGACATGTTGTTGCTTCTGGATGGTGAAGGGAAGATTTTTGCTGCCTGTGGGGTTGTTCCTCCAGGATAACCATCCCACAGCATTTCGGGGGTGGGAGGGGGATCGGCACAGTGTCTGAGCCCTCTCTGAGCTGACGGACAGCACTTAAGTCTGGGAAGATCGGTTAAAAAAAAAAGGAAATTAAAAGCTTATGAAAACAAACGGCAGCAACGCAGGGGGAGCTACTTAGTTACTTCATCTGTGCAAACAGCATTTGGAAATCTATCCCTCCCCATGCTGCGCCAGTGAGGGCAGATTAAAGATCCTATCTAGCAACTTGATGCCTGCTCATTTATTTCCCTCATCTGCCAAATTAAAAAAAAGGAAAGGAAAGGGAAGGTGCTTGGGCTGGAGCTGTGGGCAGGGAGACAGTTACGCCCCCAGCCGCAAGTGCTGCTGGTGTGGGGCCACGGCACCAAAACCCACCATAAAACACTGGAAATCAGTGAAACGGCTCCAGGTTTCCTCCGAGAGCACAGCCTGAGCCTCAGCATCGTGTAACAAGAAGGGACGGGGCCGGTGCAAAGCCCAGCACGTCAGGGAAAAGCCTGATTTCACAGGGCTTTGGAGCAGGGTCTTACAAAGGAAAGAGGGATTTTTACTTTGATCGTATTTCCATCATTTAAACTTGCAGTATCTTTACATTTGTAATAAAGTAATAACAAAGACGATGCTAAACCTTTGTCCCAGTCCTCTTTGGGAATCAACCATTAAGAGTAATATTAAAAACCCAAATTGCAAAGCACTTTTCTACTGTTTATTTTCTACCTTTCTTACTTTGAACTGTCTTGATATTTGAAATCCACTGATCCTACGATTGTTAGCTCTGTATAAAAAAAAAGAAAATAAAACCCAGTTTTTTTGTAGTTTGCTCTGTTTAGATTTTAGCCTGTGGCTACTTGTACAAGAAAAATAAAGCTAGAATAAATGAGCGCAAGCGGTTCAGCCTGAGTGGTGCTTTCTTTGTGCCACAGCACGGGCACAGCTGCAGTGTGGGGATTGTGGAGGGTGGCTCAGGGCATCGCCGCTTCACGCGGGGGGCTGATGAATTTGGCCCCTCTCAAAGAGCAGCTTCCAAAATGCAGTTTTTAAGGGCTGAGGGTGCTGATCCACTCGTAAAGCTCGGGCTAAGCCATCAGCAGAGGTGTGCTTGGTGTTGGGGGCTGCTGGTGGCTCTTTGGCAGCTGTGTAGGAGGCTGAGATGAAGACCTCCAGGGTGAGGGTACGACACCTTGTGCTTGGAGGTGCAAATTAATTTCCAATCAATCTTGGCTCTTTCTCAGCTATTGCTTTTCCCGTTGCCTCAGGCGCTAACAAGCATCACTCTACCTGGTGGCTTTTTGCAGAAACCCCGCATTAAAGCCACGCTCCAGCCTTTTCCAGTTGCAAACTGGTCTGCAATGGCTGAGGCAGGATGGGCATTCCCGGGAGCAGGCAGCGCCGAGCCACAGGAGCATCCACCAACCAGGATGGCACAGGCCTCAGAGTCTCAGGCAGAGAGGTTAAACCCAACGTTCCCACCTCCGTGAGGTGCTGGAAGCTGATGCAGTTGATGCTTTGAGCATCTTAACAGTAACAGAAATGGTTTCAGTGCCCCTAAAAGCTCACCTAAGCGTGCAGAGGGGTTTGATGCCAGGTGGGAGATGCAGAGGCAATTAGCTGCTGCTGAAAGTAATTACCTGCCTTGCAAGCGAGGATCAGTGCATGGGACTCCTCTGGAGGAGCTGGCATGTCCCTGGCGTTACCAGCAAAGCCAGGCCCGTCCCCAGCAGCCCCAGGACAGGTTGCTTTGGGAAAAAGACCATTTCTCGAGGGGCTGGCCGGAGGAACAGCCCCGTCCTCCCCTCCTGCTGCTGCTCTCGATGCCAGAGGACAGTCAAAGCAAAGGGCTGCGGGGAATAAATGAGTGAGACTGAGCCCAGCAGCACTTTCTGAAGAGGATTTCAATAAGCAGGTGAGTGAAGAGTCACTTCAAACAACTCCCCGAAGCTCTCAAAACTGCTAAAGTGCAGCACGGATTGTCTAAATATATACTGCATAATAAATACAAGCATAAAAACTAATTTTATTTCCCAGTGGCAACACAAGAGGTGAAAAGAAGCTCAGAGCTAGGTCACTTGGGGGATTTGCGTGTAAATTCAGTGGAATATGGTGCTTCAGACAGCAGCTGTGGAGTCAAGGTAGTGTATAAAGCTAGTGGCTTTCATTAAAAAGGACTTTCCCTGCCTTCATGGCAATAAAAAAAAAAAAAAAAAGGCTTGACAATATTAATCTAAAGTCTTAGAAACTAAGGAAATAAAAAACCCAAAGCAATACACTTAAATCACTTTGATTTTTGGCTATTGGAAATAGTAGTCGTCCTGAATAACCCCTACCTGAGCATTCAAACCTCATTTTTAATAAAAGAAATCTCCCTTTGACCACATACATTCAGGTTTCTGCTGGAAACATCTCGTACCAACTCTTCAGCTCCAGAAATGCTAAAAAAAATTGAGTATTTTCGGCTCCGAATGTCAGGTTCCTACCTTGGGTATTGCTGGAGAAGATGTTACCGCTAATGTCCTAGTTATAACCCTGCCAACACAGGGAGAATTTATAATATCCTATAAAGCCCTAACTACCTGAAAGGTCATTTTAGTGCTAATACAGCTCGGGCATCTCCGTTTCATTTGCTGACACTTTTACGAAGCCACACATAATTCCAGCATGGCTGCTGTAAAACCTTTATAGCGATGGTCTCTGCCTCAAAAAATATTCTTTAAAAATCAAGAGCTGGAACATCAGCAGCAGGTGCAGGCGGCCCCGAAAGGCTGTGCTCGCTCTCGGTGTGGGTCCCCCAAAACCCAGGCCTCGGCACCCTGACCCACTGCAGCCCTGTTCCGGGGGGGATTTAATCCCCAAACCTGGGTCTCTGGCTCTGTTATTCACGGCACCACCAGAGCCCACCAACGCTTGCTGCTTTAGCTAAATTAAAAGTCTCCTAATTTCATACAAAACTATCAAAGCCTCGTCTTGCCCAGAAAGCCATTTCCTTAGCACTAAAATAGCTAAATTAGTCCTGCTCGGCATCGTAAAGGAGCTTGTCTTGTTTATTGAGCGATAAATATAAAGGTACAGTAACTAAATTCATCAGTCCCTAAACACAGCCGCTGGGAACGGCCATTTCCACCATCCAATCTACAACTGCATGAATATTTCAGAGTCCTCTTTCCCTTGGGTGCTCGCCTTATCTCTGGAGCCTGGATATTATTTTCTGCTTTTCAGCTTTTTGGATGTATTGGAGGAAATGTCATTATTTGGACCTGGGTGGATTACAGTTGACTTTCCTAAGCCAATTTATATTGGCAAGCTGCTGTTTTTAAAAACCCCTATAAATCACTCCTATGAATTTTAATAATATAATGTGGTTTCAAACATGCTCCCTTAATACGTGACACGCTATTACAGCCGGCAATAGCTCCTCGGGTCGCGAACTCCGTTTTACCATCACCTTTGGCGAGCACCGCTGGGAGATGAGCGATGCCTCGGCCCGAATCATGGAAATACCCACCCCTGCCCCAAATAGCTCATTGCAGGGGTTGCGATCTAACGGCGCACAGAAAGCTCACCCTCGCTCATGCTGTTCTGCTGCATTTGATGTTATCTGCCTACCCAAAGCATAAAAGACAGAATTAAGTCTTAATTGCATGAAACCCTCATCTAGGGGCTTACCTGGGGCATTTGAAGCACCGGGGGAAAGGAACGAGGGTGCTGGGATTTGGCCCTGGTCCCCTTGCCTGTGCTGAGCACTTGCAAACTCATCACAGCTGCTCACCCGTCACAGAGGGGTGTCCCTCTGAAGATGGGTCTGAAAGCACCACGCTTCTGGGGACATGCCGGCATGGCTCCCCCCCACAGGCCACCCCAGCCCACCTCCGCCTGCCTGACCCCATCCTCCCACAGGGACCCCGGGCCCCACACCACCCCGTGAGCCCCAAACACTCCTCAAAACAGACCCCGAGACAGCCCCCCTCCCTCTGCAGGGTGTCGGGTACCGGTCATGGCACGGTCACCACTGACAATAATACGTTTGAGGCCGTTTAATTAATTTCTTTATCTGAAACTGTGTTTGGAAGATCAGGAATTTCCTCCCTCCCTGCCAAGACCCTGTTCCCAAGGCAAAGGTGGGATCCAGCACTTGGGGTGAGACCTTATAAGATGCTGCTGCAGAAATCACTGGGATTAGGACTATTTTCTGATATTTTCCTTAATAAAGACATAAGACACGTGTCCAGAGTGCAACCCCAAGCCAGGATTCATGACTCTTAAGTGGTCCAGAAACTCCCTCATGTCAGGAGACGAGGCCAGACCTCCTAATTACCTATTGACTTATTTTGATGAGCTCTATCCTCGTCTTGTGCAAATTATATGAATTTTCTTTCCATCCCCATTGCAACGACTCCACAGCATCTGTAGACCATCAAGGGGTGCCTACATGATGGAGAGTTGTCTCCTGGTCGGAAGAAAAAGGGCTGAGAGGGATGGGGAGTAAAAGCCAGGGCAGATAGGAGACCTTGGGAGACCCTCTTCAAGGAACCAGGTCACGGAGCATCTCCTGCAGTTCCTCGGGAGAAGCCAGTGATGGGGTTCGATGCCTAATGGTGGCACTGGTGATGTTCCCACTGGAGGGGTAACTTTGCTTGTCCACATTGCCCGGTTTTAATAGCACAGGACCAAAATATAATATGCACATCCACAAAAAAAGAGGATCATTAAGGGATGGACTAATTGCAGGCAGGGGAGAAAAATAAGGAGCCTGACTTTGCCTTTAGGCTTCTAAAGGCAGCAAGGGCTTCCCAGCACGGATGCAGCCGGATGGGGACAAAGGGGTGCAGGGATCTCCCCGAACCTTGCTGCCGCTTGCTTGGCTGCAGCCAGCATCACTGAGCCCTGAAGCAATTGCTGGTTTAAAGTTCTCAGGAGAAGAAAGAAAAAAAATATATCCAGTTTGCGCAGGGAGCGTACAAGCTTTTCAAAGGCTTTCACTGTGATGATTTACCCTGAAATGTTGTCACGTTCATCATTAATCTATTTTTTCCCCTTTTCTGTAACTTAACCTGCGACAAGCAGACATTGTAAGTGCTTGATTTTCCAAGAATAAATTACAGTTTCATAAATGGTATTTTGCTTCGCTGCTCAATTTGCAAGTGAAATGATGCCAATTGCTTTGTTCACAGGATTTTATCCAGCACGAACAATACCATCCTTGACATTTTTTTTTTTTTAACCCTCAAGTTATTTTTGTATCCTATATAACAGGAATACATGGAAAAGTACACGACAGCCCATATGTTTTTGCATTATTGACTAACCACAAGCAGCTACAAGGGCACATGTGCCTATAAAACCCCACGTACATCGATCTAGAAATGAGACGTCATGCACAGAGCGATCCACTTCTCAAAGAAAAAATAAACCTTTAGCTTAGAAATATTTACACTTGCCGCATGCTGGTTTTGAGAATGCCCCGAGTAACTTTTTACATGCGTGGTTTATGATCTGGGTTTGGGAAACCAGCCCCCTCCAGCTGCTTGCAGGGACCCCCAAGTTGCCCCATGCACCCCCCGACTGCCCCATGCACAGCACAGCCCCGACGGAGTCTCCAGCCCACGTCTCCAGCCCCATGGCGTTTTTTGATTGAAAATATTGCGGTTCTCACAGCAGCTTCATTTGGTTGGTTGGGGTTTTTTTCTGCTATCATTATAAAATTATGAGAAAAAGAAAAAAGGCATCTTCCAAGTTATTTACATTTTTCAAATGCAGAGGGATCCTTCCTGTTGGAGATACCAGGCTCTGCCCGGGGACAGCTAGGCCACCGAGGACACTCCAGACGTGGGACCACACAGGTCAGGACGTGCCACCATTAAACCTGGTAAATCCTTTCATCAAAGGAAGGAAAAGAGAAAAAAAGTACCTGCATGTGACATGTTGAATATGACAAGATTTGGTTAACAGCCTCCATCTTCTCCCTGGACTTTATTTTAACCTGCACTTTTTGGGGAGACCTTGAAAGAAATTACCTCTTTGGGGAATATTTTGGATGTTATTTGCTGTTCTCTTTTGGTATAAGACAAAAAGTGAATGGAAATGCTTAATTTTTGGAATGGAAACTTTGTATTTGAGGTGCTTGTGCTCACCAGTACGCCAGGATGACTTTATGAAGAGCCTGGATCTTCACCTCCATCCTTTAACCTGAGCCACCTCACCAGAGCTGGCTGGCTCCCAGTTGTCCTGCCGTCAATAAACCATTTAACCTAAAGCACTGAGCTCTGAATCTGCATCACTCGGAGCACTGCGGGTTACAGGGGCAGGGAGAGGCAACACTTAACATTTCCAACAGAGAAACTGAAGCACGTAGACAATATTTATCTTCCCTTGCAGATATGAAAATGTGTTTGT
This sequence comes from Falco rusticolus, assembly GCF_015220075.1. NCBI lineage: Eukaryota > Metazoa > Chordata > Aves > Falconiformes > Falconidae > Falco > Falco rusticolus. The sequence goes on from NC_051193.1 coordinate 6,322,938, forward strand.
CCACATACCTCCTCCACCCCTCACCCTAGCTCCCTCATCCCCCTGAATGAGACCCAAGGAAAGGTTTTTGCATTTCCCTCTGAAAACGGATGTTTGAAGACAGTCTCAGACCCTTGGGGACTTTGGATTTTGTCCAGCACTGAACAACGACAAATTTCTGACCATAAATGCCATCACAAAACAGAATTGTCACCTTCTGGCCAACCCCAAGAGGCAACACCAAAATCCCAGAGAAATGAAACATTCGCAGGCAGACAACGTGCAAATTGAAAGAAAAGAAAAGCAAGTTTGTGCAATCCTGGCACAACTCCATCCTGCCCAGCTTCGCACACCTGAGTGTGCAGAGACTGATATTATCAGACATCAGAGCATCCACAGCGAAGCCTTTGACCCCAGACCTGCGCAGCGTCCCTGCTTAAGGACATCACCAGATTTTTACTGATGTGCAATGACGAAAACAAGATCAAAATTTAAATTTACAGTTAGTGACGGGGCTACCCACTGCAAGCACCAGGAGGACAGGTCCCTCCTGATGCTGCTTCGCCACGCACAGGGCTGCCGGCCGTGGGCTATGGGCTGCTAAGGGCTACACGGGCCCGGGCTGCTCACGGCTTTAAGCAGCTGCTAATTGATCCGTGCAGTCACTGTAATTTCGGAGCCGGATATGGTGGTAAAGCAGTGGCAGAGCATTAGCTGCTTCAGGAGGAGAAATCCAAATCATGGGTTAATTAATCTTTGGGCAGCCAGCACTGAAAGCCCCACATGACCCCATAACCACTACTGAGAATTTTCCATCCTGCCCAGAAAAAAACCCCGAGGTTTTCTGTGGAAACATGCTGATTTCAGGAACACTTGATGGGAGGGAGGGTGGCTGTTTTGCTCTTTTTATTTATTTCTTTGCATTTTGCCTTCAAACCTAGGCTGAGCCATTGCATGGCTCCCTGACCTTGCCCACGCTGCACTGGACTGTCATGGCAGCCCCCCTAATAAAAAGGTGCCCAATGCAAAGTGCTGGGTATCTTTGCAATTAATTAGACTTAATGACAACCTCCAGCAGCATCAGTGCCTGCAGCCAAGTGTTGCAGGGTGTTGTATGAGCTACCACGAAGAGTTGCATCATGTGTGCAACAGGGACCCACTCCGGTCCTTCTTTCTAGTACGACTCATTTAATTATTCTAATTAAAACATGCGTTGGTAGGTGTATCTCATGGTGAGGGACTGTGTGGGGCTGAGGGGGAGCGGGCTCAGCCCCCAGCTCCTGCCCAGGGCCATGGGCTCCCAGTGTGAGCCCGAGGAGGAAGAGGAGAATGAGCAATGGAACAAGAGGACCAAAGTCCAGGGACAGTGCTGGGAAGTGACAAGCTGTAGGAAGATGACACTATTTTGTAACAACCTCCTAACCTTCGTTAATACTGCTGTCACAGCACGGATGTACTGTGTTAATTAAAATGAACGGTACATGATGGAGTGCGGAAGAGAGGTGCAATAATTCCATTATTTCTCCATCCTTGCACATCCCTGGGCTTCATCCTTGAGGAACGGGGCAAGGGATGCAGGAGATCAGGGCACCGGCACCCATCCTGCCAGGACCGGGGGTCTCCGAGCAGCCACAGGCCCACCAGCCCGCTGCCTCCTGTGCCGAAAGCAAGAAGGATACTCGGGGCTCCACAGCTGCTGATCCCCTCTGGACCCGCACTGCTGCTACAGCAAATCCCACGCGGGTCCATGGGCCACATCCACACAGGACACACCAAGGGCAAGGAGGCCCCTGGGGCCAGGAAAAGCACCCAGCGAAGAGACTGACCCTCCTCTCCCACAATTAGCAGCCACAAGCAACAGACAGGTACCAACCGATGGCAAATTAAGGGTTTTGCTCAAATGCCTCATCTGCAGAGGCTGTTCCTCCCCCCTCCCACACCTTTCCCTGCCTCCGTCCAACAGCATTCCCAAAAGACTAAACACCTTTGGTTTCCATGGTAGCCTGATTTTCAATGAGCATCCTTCAAGTCCTAACCAGAAAGAAAGTGTTTCATTAATGCATACAGGACACACTGGCATCTCCCCGGGGCGACAGTATCCTTCCCCCCAAAACTAGCACCTTCTGCCCGTGTTTTTGTTATTTCAGCAGGCTGACGGGAGCCAGCAGCCCTCACTCCCACTGGAGCTGTGGGAAGGAGCTGGCCAGGCGCTGCCACTCACCGCTGAGGATGGAGTTTGCTTGTGGCCAGGAGAGGGAATTGGGCTGCTTTTTCTTGGAGATTAAATAAATAAAGTGCTGTTGAGCGCCAGGAGGAGGCACATGGAGGCTTCCCTCCAGAGCGGCTGCCTCTCCTCCAGCCCATTGGGCAGGGGACAGTGAGACCTCCCCAGCTGTGTCCTCCCAAGCTGTCCCAGATACAAATCAGATACAAATCACCTCGTTTTAATTTGCCTGTTACCATCCGGGCTCTGCTTTCTAACACATTCAATGCATTGACATGGCTCTCCCATTTAACACAAGCCCAGCAGTTCGCACACTCGTGGTTTGCCATTTCTTTTGAGTGTAACCCCATCCAGTGGCTTTGCTGGGCAGAGGGTGTCTGGAGCTGGGAAAAAGGGAATAAATGATCCCACAGATTTGAAGCACAGCACTTCAGTCCTGCAGGATTTCATCAGAAAGTGTCCATCAAAGAGTCAAAGCACGCTCCCTACCAGCCCAGGGGTGTCTGGGGCAGGGCAAAGCTATGTGTGTTTGCTATGTGATCTCCAAATAAAGTAACTATTAAGCAGAAGAATGGATATTTTTTTGCAGGGGATGCCTGGGGGAGGATGCAGAGGACACCCCAATATTTTGGTAGCCTGAGACCCTTCAAAGATTTTTTAAAAGACTCCAGGTCACGGCGCAGCCTTGGCCCCAGCCTCTCCCAGGCCGGGGGATAATTGCCGTCCAGCCGTGACGTACCCTTTCACTGACCCCGCTGAGGTCCCAGCCACCCTCCAGGATTTGGCAAGGACAGATATATGGCTGGAACTCAGGGGGCTCCTAAAAGCAGGTCACACCAAAACAATAAAGCTTTGTTGGAGGCAAAGAGGGAATGAAGCCGCAGTCAGCCCCAAACACCGCCGCGGGATTTACTGCCTGCAGATGGGCTGGCGGTTGCAGATGATGCACCGAGCATCACCCCGGGGCAGCCCAGGGAATGGGGAGGCCACGAAAGTCTCCCCACAGCCAGGAAAACACGGTTTGGTTTTCTGCTTGCATGTGCAGCAACATCTTTAGCTGCAGCAGAGGCTCCTCTCCAGAGACCAGGATTTGGGAGGTCTCAGGTGGGGAAGGAATGGGTCCAACACTCGGCTGAGGTTCCCTGCCTGGACTCATTCTCCATCCTGCTGAGATGCCTAAATCTGGAGCTACCAGAGCTGAGCTGAGCCCCAGAGCAGGGTCTGGGCCCCCGTGGAGGTTTGCTCTCCCTCGCCACGTCACCCAACCATGAGGTGAGTCTGGCCGCGTGGATCCAAGTGTCTCAAGGGGACCTGGACCTCAGTCCACCACTGAAAGAAAACAGGGATGCTGCCATGCCAGAAGCACGTGTTTATCAGACATATTTATCCCAGAGATTAAGAAGGAGCCACAGGGACAGGATAAAGAGCTTGTCCATGCGCCAAGGGATAGGTCAAAGAGCATCAAAGGTAAACGCAGATAAAGCTGCTGCATAGGATACGGTTGAGATGAAAGGTATTATTTTTTACAAGATCACCTAATGCAAGTTAATTTTAGCATACAATGACTGCCCACTTTAGCGGCTCCTTCTCCACTTTCCTGCTGTTGAGAGGACACACAGTTCTTCACTAAGTCTCAAAAGCTTCAAACACAAAAAAAATAGCCCAAATACATTTTCACTTGCCCAGTGCCAATAATGCCATCTGCACTGCAAGTGGCTTTGTAATAAAGAAAAGCATATTTTCCTAATCCTTCTGCAAAAACAGTGGGGTTTTCACAGCCAAATTTCAGACCAGCCTTGCTCCACCAGCCCAGATACAGCACAGGGTAGCCTACAAGCGCTTGCAGCAAAACCTCTGGCTCTTGCACAAGGCAGCTCTCTCTGAGGACAGAAAAACCATTAGAGCTCCCAAGAACACACTGGAAGCCAGTAACATCATTAAATGAATATTCATAAATTATTTGGCTACATAAACAATATTAATATTACACCTTCCACCTTCAAAAGCCCATCGCAGGCATGGATTCATTAAGACCCCAGACTTCCAGAAAAGATCGCTTGCAGACTTTCAGTTACATTTAAACTCGGTGACTTTATTAAACACTAGCAATATATTTATTTTAATAGAGTACAAAGCCTGGATTTGGCCACCCTAAAACACCACTCGGAGCGCCAAATCTCTGAATAACCCGATCAAACAAAGCTAATGTGTGCAATATATCTTGGGTGAGTAATATACAGCCACATTTCCTGCTCCATTTACCCAGTTTTAACTACACCTGACCTACTCTTATCCTAATAGAAAACGGCTGCTCTTCTCATTGCCCCGTCCTCCACACATGTTTTTCTGATAATGGCCAAACCTAAATCACTTCCCTTTTTCCTAAGTGCTGGGCACCAGCTGTCTTGTGACATTTAACTACAACAAGTCCTTTTGCAGGACCTCCAGGTTAGTTCCTGGGGCTCTGGACCTCTGTCCCTGTGTCCTGTCTCCATCCTGCATCTGGGCATGAGGATCTAAGGCATTAGGCTCAGTGCTGGGTCCTGCACTTGGGTCACACCAACCCCACGCAGCGCCACAGGCGTGGGGAAGAGCGGCTGGAAAGCTGCCTGGTGGAAAAGGACCTGGGGGTGCTGGTCGATAGCCGGCTGAACACGAGCCAGCAGGGTGCCCAGGTGGCCAAGACGGCCAAGGGCATCCTGGCTTGTATCCAAAGCAGTGTGGCCAGCAGGAGCAGGGCAGTGACCGTCCCCCTGTACTCGGCACTGGTGAGGCTGCACCTCGAATCCTGTGTTCAGTTTTGGGTCCCTCACTGCAAGAGGGACATTGAAATGCTGAGGCGTGCCCAGAGAAGGGCAATGAGGCCGGTGAAGGGTCTGGAAGCAGCTGAGGGAACTGGGGGTGTTTAGTCTGGAGAGGAGGAGACTCAGGGGAGACCTTATCGCTCCCTACAACTACCTGACAGGGGCTGTAGGCAGGGGGGGGTCAGTCTCTTCTCCCAGGTAACAAGTGACAGAACAAGAAGAAATGGCCTCAGGTTGCACCAGGAGACGTTTAGATTGGATGTTAGGAAAAAATTATTCACTGGAACAGGCTGCCCAGGGAGGTGGTGGAGTCACCATCCCTGGAGGTATTTAAAAAGACACATAGATGTGGCACTTGGGGACATGGTTTAGTGGTAAGCTTGGCAGTGCTGGGTTAATGGTTGCACTCGATGATCTTAAAGGTCTTTTCCAACCGAAAAGCTTCTATGATCCCAGCCCCACAGGATTTCCTCGCTCAGCCTCACCCAGGAGGTATGTGGAGGAAAACCTGGGAAATGCCTGCCGCTGGCTTTGCAAGCCAACATCTCGCTGTATCAGTGAGGACGATGCGAACACACACGATGCATCAGTTTGCACTGGGGTGAAATGTTCCCCCACACCTGTATCACCTTGCAGAGCAGGTTCAGTTTTGGTAGGGAAAAAATCTGCTTCCAACAGTGTTTTCGCATCCATGGAGCTTATTTCATAGAGATCCATCAAGGTGGATTAAAGCTTCCTGAGGAGCATGTTTAAATGGCCAATTTGACCAGAAAATGTGCTCGATTCAGAAGCACTAGCTGCATTTCTCCAGTGCTGAGAAATCACAGCTATATTTCATTATTGTTACTAATTGCTATAAGGTATTATGGGGAGGCGATGGCACAGGCGGAAAGAAATATATACCATTTACAGTATATTGACCCTGGAGAAAATTTTCCAAGCTTGCTTAGGGGTGCAGAAATCGGTGCTTGGTGCAAATAAATGAGCAAAAGCATTTTCTGAAAGAATTAACGCATGGCACAAGCAAATTGCAGCAATTGTCTCTCTCCTTTCTAAGTGCTGAATTGCCTCTATAATTCCCCATCATTTAGCTGCATAAATCTTGCACAAATAAACCAGCAATTTGCATATGCACAGAAAAGAAATTATAGAAACACAAGGAAAGAAGTTATATTTTTCCTTCTCAAGCTGGAAATAAATATGCATTGCTTACTGCCTAAGCTGTGTTTGGCCCAGCTTGGAAATAAAAATTTAGAAAACCCTTTAATTTTCAATAATAAATACATATCAGAGGATGAAAAAAATAATTTGTAGCATATGGAAGCTCATAGTTTCTGGGTTGTTGCATCATGAAATGTGATGGCTGCGGCGGCAGTTGTGCGTGCAGGCAGAGGATGCAGCGTTACGGGTGGTGCCGATGCCCTTCGTGACCGTGGCCAAGGCAGGCAGCTCGCCAGTGGGGTAGCACAGCCCCACGGCTGATGGGAAGAGCAATGCTGTGGGCGTGAGCACAGACACCTCCAGTGTGGTTTGATCCAGCCCTTACTGAAATAAATGGAGAGGCTGTTGGGGAAACCAACGTCTCTTGAAGGCAACAGCCCTTTACAATTCACCTCGATTTTCAGTCCATGAAATACCTATTCGCCACAGTTTCTATAGAGGTCTTCACTACTACAGAAAGCCCAGAGTCAGGCTCAGAAGTAATTAAATTATATCTCTAAATTACTAAGCCATAACGCACTGGCTGACCTTAGACCCCACGGGTGGATAGAAGGCAGCAGTGGGCAGCAGGTGGTAGGAGTGACTCTGGCAGTCTGACTGTTCGTCGCGGTGGAGGAGCTTCCCAGAGGAGCAAAATAGCTGTTTCCGATTAACTGCCCGTGTGACTGATCTCATTCTGGAATAAGGGGGTGTTATTCCAAAACACCATAATCCTCTTCCAAATGACTTAATCGCATTTGGAATAATGTGCTTTTCTTCCAAAACATTCATATAGGGAAAAAATTGGGGGTGAAAAAAATCAATCAGAAACAGCCCTTTGGAGTAACATTTCATGCAGAAGAGCTCTCAGTGGGGACACGCAATACTGTGCTGGTTTACAAAGACTGAATCAATTACTATTTGCAGTAATTCCTGCAGGCTCGGACAGCAGTGTGACCCAGAAGCACGTGGCATCTCCTCCTTCCTTGCTTTGTCTGCAAAGCTATGGAGCTCCAAAGCAATCCTGCTACGGATATTTTTTAGCACTTGTGCTTCAAGCACCCAGCCATGTTCCTTGTGGTCCCTACGGACCATATAATGTGGCACGTCTCCACGCCCCGTGGCTGGAGTGTTGCTGCAAATCTGTTGCTCAGGGCTGTGTCAGTCAGGCCAATTCGAAAGCTAAAGGAAGGTGACGTTTTAGCCTTAGAGGTGAAATTAATTATGCTTCTATAAAGTAAAAAAATCTTTGGAAGTGGAGAGAAAGGAAAAATTAAATTTAAACCAGTAGATCTTTACCAAAGCTGCTCGTTAGCAGTTTCAGTTGGTATAACACCACTGATGTTGCTTGCAGAATAAATGCCCCTGGTTTGGAAATCTATTTGATTTGGAAGGGCCTTGCTGGAGCGACATTCACTGCCCTGCTCAGACTGTGGTGGTAACAGGTTTGGCCGGAGCTGCAGGAGCTGCGCTGCAGACAAAAGGGCCATCTAAGCTCCATGGCACTGGTGGAAAATTGGAGGAAGACTTTATTTCATCAAGGGGTCCTCCTGTGTCATCTGCTGCACCAGGTCCCCTTGATGTCACCACCACGGACCAAAGAGGTGTTTCATTTAACCCTCTCCCCAAAATCCAATTGCCAGCTGTGGCGGTGCCACCCAAGAAGACCCAGACTGTGTCCCCAGGAGAAGGTGCCCTCAACACCCACTGGCTCCCCCCCCGCAGCCCATCCCTGGCTTGCCTTTGCATTTCCCATGCTGCCAGGGCAGGAAGAGCCTCGCGTCAGGGAGGAACAAACAGCGACCTGGGATGAAAGCACAAGCTCTCACATCTTTCATCCATTAACTAATCATTCCTCCTGCACGACACACGCGCCAATTCGTCATACATGATCAATACCTTCCTTGAGGCCCCAGGATGATGAACATCTCTGCTGGTAGTCAAAGGACCTTGAGAGAACAGGGGCAGCTCCCCCAGGCACAGGTCAAAGAGCCAAGACTGAAGCACTGTGTAAGATGATCTGTGGTCCCAAGATCTCTCCACAAGGCACAGAGAAATACTTTTGGCTAGAAAGCTTCTCCAGCAACATGAGGGAAGATTTGAGATCATCCAGAGGCTGGAAGCTGATGCTGGATCAAGAGGACCTGGATTTTGTGTGCCAGGCTGGAGCAAAAGGCTGTGACAGCCGCCTGCAAAAGGGCAACGTGGTTTCCCACCCCATGCTCTTGCTCTGGGCTTAGGGTCATCTCACGGCATCGCTTTGGGTGCAGAGATGGAGTAAGAGACTGTGATGTCCACCCTCGTGTGCTCATAAAGACCATGAGCCCCACAGGCTCCTGCACGGGTGCAGTCCCATGCCCAGCCTAAGGTCATAAAATGAGTCTGTGGCAGGGTAAGGACCAGCTTTCAGCCTCTCCAAATCACTATGTTTGTGTTCATTTCAGCAACCCAGCAGGACCCAGGGGCTGCCCTCCTCCTGCATAAGGAATTTCTGTCTTCAGCCACAGCTCTCTCCCTTGCCCATTTCCAGCAATGTCAGCAGGAAAATAAAACCCGGTCCCCCTTCATATGCAATGCAATGCAAACAAGGCTCAGCACTGCGGGCTGCACGTGGACTAGGATGCACAGGGTTTACTTTTCTCAGAAGCGGGGAAAAAGAAAGATAGCTAAAGCAGCATCTCCACCTTCAGACTGAAACCCAACCCTTTAGGACAGATGTTTGTCCTGCAGAGCTCCAAGTTTTGCCCCAAAAATGATAATTAAAAGAAATGTTGAGAACCAGGAAAGCTCCTACAGTAGTTGCTTGTGTGATTTAGGTTAAAAATAATTGCTGTCAAGACTTATCTGCCTGACATAAGTAATTAGATAACAGAGTACTTATAAGCTGTCATTTCCTATGAGCATATTTTAACATGGCCTTTATAATTTGACCTTTATATCTGCAGCGACTTCATCCACTCCCTGCTCCTGTGATGGATTTATTTTTGAAGATTGGACGCTTGCTTGCCAGTCCTCAGGCAAAGATGCTGCACAGGAGACATATTACAGACCCAGCAGTTTCTGCAGCAAGGAGGAGAGATCCTTCTCCCAGCTGCTCGTGGCTCTGCTGGTGACAGATGTGACAGACCCAGACCCTGCTGCAGCTCCACCAAAATTAATCTACAGTTTGCACCAAGAGAAATTACTGATGGGCTCGCAAAAAGGTTGGGCAGTGTAGAACTGGTGGGACATGGCAACATGGCACTGGAAGTGAATGGGTCTTATGGAATGAGATACATGAATACATCTCCTATATTCATACTGTCCCCCAAAAAGTATTCATACTTTTCCCCAAAAAACTGGAGAAACCTGAAGATCCCTTCTTGCACATCTCAAAGAGCAGATGTGCTTCCTGACTTACGGGGGATGCACCTCCCTGCCTCCCAACACCTGGAGGAGGCCGAAAGCAGAATGTCGAGAAGGAAAAGGACCCGAGAGATTTAGATCACCGTCACTATTTTCAGACATGAAAACAGCTACAGGGAAACACTGAAGCCCATGTACAACAAACCCTACAGATGCGCAGCAGGGACTGGAGTCCTTCATGGCTGAACAGCTCTGAGTAAATAAAAAATCAAATATCTAAGACAACATAGAAAACTTTCCTTCCTTTTTTATGAATTCCAGACTTGCGTAGGCTCCCTCTTCCCATAGACATCCCTTGAGAAGCAATTTGACTTTGCTGGAGTTGTCAGATTTCTAAAATAAGAAATTTCATTTTTACACCTCACTCAATATTTTTTATCAAATCTTCCTTCTTTTTAAAAAACATTTTCAAACCCCCCTCATGACTGATGGATTTTTTTCTTTTATTGTCGCAACTTCCTTAATGACATAAACCCCTAAATTTGAAGAGTAAGCAGGGATTTCTAAAAGGATAGGGTTTGTGTTTACTGCAGTGGTGTCTAGGAGGCTGCTGCTAGACAATATTTCCTTGCATCTTAAAAATCTACATGTCAGCCACGAGGCATGAACCTCTACAGGAAACCAGCCAATGCATTGCCATTTTCAGATCTGGTACTGAAAAATACATTCTCTGTTTATTTGTTGTACCACTTAAAGAGAGTCACAGAAAGACTAAAACAAGCCCCCCACAATTAAAGAACAAACCACACGAGAAAACCCACACTGCCACCACGCAAAGGGCTCCAAGGCTTTCATGTCTGAGGTGTAGTAATGCAAAATATTGTTATAAATAATAAACTCCAACTTAGGCAGGATACAAAACTGCTCTTCAAGGAAATGTGGATCCTAATAACCTTTTCTGGTTCCCTGGAGCCTGACCTCCACCGTGTATTATTAAGCTTCCTCTCTGCAAGGCTCCTCTTTAATCCCAGGCATAGGAAGACCTGGGTCTCTTTAAAGACAGAGGTGGTTTTTATCTGAGTTAGGGATGTTTGTTATTGATTTTATTTATTCATGGGAAATCAGCAGCGCTGTGTTACCGCAATTTGCTGTGAGAAAGAAAAGGCAATGGATTAACAACTCAAGAGCAAGAAGGCCACCAAGCAGCCATCAATGCAGCGACTGTTTTTCCTCACAAAGTTGTCAAACAAAGGTGACAACATTTACACATGCAATTTTTGAGGGCCGATGCTGCTGCACCCAGGCACGTGACAAGCACCAAGCAGTCTCGTCCTAGCTGCGCTCAGCATCTCCACAGGGTCTCAGTTAAATGTGCTTTGCATCAGGCTCCTCTGACTCCCACCAAGATTCACCTCCCAGCTTGGCCACTGAGATGCTTTTCAGGGGGTTTGCCACGGCACCCCTGGGTCCCTCTCTTGCTCTGTACCCAACGAGGCAAGGCTAAGGATTTCAGTGCTCCTGTCTGGGAGCTGGGGCATGTGGCTGGGGTGGCTGCCCTGGGAGGGAAAGAGAGTGGGGGGCAGGACAGAACTACTCCTGTCATGAGCTGTAGAGGGCTCAGCGTGGGCAAGGTTGCTGGTTTTCACATTTCCTCAGCCACGATAAGCAGCAAATATTCCCTCTAGAGCCCCTTTGCCAAAGCAGAGCTTCCCAGGGTCATTTAAAGGGCCTGAAACATTAGGCCCTACAGTGGCTTTAACATTTTCAAAGCCATTATGCATCTCCAAGGATGGAAATCTCTATTTTATGAAACATGAAAGCTTTAGAGAGCTCTGTCCCTCCTCTCACACAGATCAAGTGAGACACTGGGGCCAGATTATCCTGGGAGAAGGATACATAGAGGCTGTCTTCTTTGGGGGATCAGGCTGGAAATTCTGGAAGCTGCCAGCCAGGTACACTTTCTGCTGAGATTCCACAAATTATGAAGCAGAACAATAAAGCTGAACCTCACCTTGGCTGGCAATGATGGGAGCTCTCCTGCCCAGCTCCTCTAGCACTCCACACTTAAGGGGTATGTGGAAAACCCAATGGGGCAATTCATCCCTTGACACAGACAGGACAGGTCTTTGATTGAAAAGATGCTGTATCACCCACGCAAACCAGCCTCTCCACCAAGTGCTGCCTTCCTGCCACATCCTGACCAAGCCCACCGTATATTTGCTGTGGTTGCTGGCTGGTAGCTCAAGGTGGGTTTGATGAGCTGAGAAAGACCATCAGTCCCATATAAAAGCTGGGGCTGCGTTAGATCTTCATTTGCTTTCAGAGGAAACAGCTGCTGCAAAACGGAGCTGTTTCCCATCAGGTAGACAAAGCTAAGGGTCTCTTCCGAGTTCGCCAGGAGTTTGTTTCATCTGCGAGTTTGTCTCTTTTCAGGGGAGGCAGAATAGCTCTTAATTGGATTTCAGGACCAGTTTATCTATCAAGGACAAAATCCCACAATGAGACAACATCACGGAGAGATTATCCTGTGTTCTCAGAAGAAGAGCTCACAAGATTATCCCAAAATGCTGCTTGTTTATGTTGAGCTAATGACAGATAATTGGTAACCCCCTTTGCATAGCTGGGTGACCCAGTGAGCGCTCAGAAAGTAGAAAAGCAGCAACATTTCCAAAGGGAAGGAATCCAAGGTCTGATATGGACTTGATCTGAAAGCAAAACTTCTGGAAAGGATCAGGGCAAGGCCATGAATTTATGAAGTAGTTGTTCGGCTGACTCTAATTTTTAAAGCATTATTATCCTTTTAGCGGGGCTGTCGGGTAGATGGAAGCCAGAGCTGGCGTGATGAAGAGCAGCTGAATAGCAATTCGCAGCAATTCCTGCCTTCCACATTTCTTTTTTGCAGAGTGGCAAGCCAAATTGCTTGTAAACAGCTTACTGCAGCCCAAAATGCTGCAAAAGGGAAATTTCTGGGCTCGTGGTGTCAGGAATGAAGAGGAGGAATGAAAAAGGAAGAGAAACACTAATGACAAGTCCTGAGATCCACTGATGTTTGAAAGCCCAAAGCTAGACAGGAACATTCAAATCTTCAAATCCTTGGAGATTCCTGCTAGATTGACCCAAACAGGGCAAAACCAAAGAGCCATTTCTGCAGATTTAAATGCACTCCATGTGCCCTTGCAGCAAATCCTCACCTTGCTCACAACATTGTGATCTGCATTTCTCCTGCACTACGTACGTGCAAAAGCATCTCTGCCAGATGCTGCATCTCTCTAACCTGCCAGGCGCTCATATGCCACCTTCCAAGTAATGCAATCAAAACAATCCAGCTAAAAGCATTTCATCTGGCCTAGACTGACATGAATTGTTTCTAATAAAACTAAAGCTCTGTGGGACAACTAATGGGTGCTTATTAGTACAGGCAATGGACTATTCAATCAACCATATAGGGAAAGTAATGGGGATTGATGGCCAAAATACAAGATGAGGACTTATCTCTTTAAATAAATAGCTGATGGGCTGGTGATTGAATTAATCTTAGGTTTCTATGGAGAAAGTTTATACCTAGCTAATAAAGAGAAAAACAAAACGTGTGGAAAGTAGCATCAATGGGTCCCTGGAGGTTTTAATATCATTGCTTTTGCAGCCATGGCAGCAGGTGGGTTTCCAGAGATGCCCATCTTTCCAACCAGCACTGGTTTGTGAGAGGGTTGGCAGGTGGTGTAACCCAGACGTTGCAAGAAAGCAGCTGGAAAACCTCTCCTAACTATTTTAGGACTCTGACTGTTCTTTTCGTTTTCACTTGCAACTGTCCTGGGAGTCACTACCACAACTTTTGCATGGGAATCATGAGCAGAAGGCTCTGGAGACTCGCTGGCACGCAGCGTGCTGCAAGGGCAGCCTGGGGAAGGCAAGCTTTAACTTTGCTTCATTTCAGAAGTCAAAGTCTGATATGTGCAGTCTGGGAGTGGGGCAATATGCCCTTCGCAGGCAGCACTTCTAACTTGCTTTCTGTGCTGCAGTGGTTTGCACAAGACTTCAGACCTTGGTCGATTCCCTTCAACTCAGATATCTCACATCTAACGTGGACCAGTCCCTGAGCACAACGGAGGCTGCAGAGCACACCAGGAACATTCTGCAAGCTTCTCTATTGATTTACTCTTCTCTGAGCATCACCATCATCTTCCTCTGGGGAGAGGGTTCAGGTCTGGATGAACCTTTGCACTCACTCAGCATGGCCCTTTTTTTTAACCACCTTGCAGACAATCTTACCTTTCCCTGCTTCATCTCCTCCTTTCAGCAAAAGCTTCCCAAGATTTTTCCAAAACCCAAGAATTTTCTACCTTTGTCCTCAAGCTCATGGAAAAATGGAGTGATTTGCAGAGTTGAAGGAAGGGCACATGCACCTCCAGGGCTCCCAAGTCATTCTTCCCTGCAGCAAACTATTCCTTGATCTCCACCCTCCCATTTCCTTCCCTTTGAAAGGCCTCCGGCCGGATCACAGATGGCAATTCCTATGTGACAGATCCTAATGTCATTATTGATGACAGACCAGATGTCCAGGAAGGCATATTGCTCCTTTGAATCCAAAATTCATCAAGAGCCTCACCTTTGTAGTTTAGGGTGAGTGTAAAGATATCTTCATGGGAAGGGGAGGGTGGGACACATTTTTTTTCCCCTCTTGCCTTATTTTTTTCTTTTCCTTTGAGGAGGGGGAGAGCTTCACACAGCATGGCTGGGAGCAACTGAACCCAACACCAAACGGGTCCTGTTCTGAACCAGCAGCATCATTTAAATGCTACAAAAATCTCTCCTGAACTTTACAAGGACGTGGGAAAAGATGCGCTTTATGCGATAAGATATGTATGAGCCTCGAGCCGTTACAGCATGCTGCCCCTGCTCATTGCTACATCTTAGGTACCTAATTCCTAGTCAAGAAGAAGAAATAATTCCTATTTTGGGTTACAGAACAATCTTGACTCCTAATGTATCAGTCTGTCTCCCAGTACTTGACAATACCTGACTGCTCTCAGTTGGATGTAAATCAGATCTAATACTCACTTGCAGACATTGATTATGCCAGTGCAAAGCTGCTCAGAGAGAGACTCAACCTACATAATCACCCAGCATCTTCTTTCTTCTTTAAATCACACATATGCAGTTGTTGTGAAGGTGCAGGCTACTGACCTGGCTCATTTTGTCTTTGCCTGTCAGCTAAATACAGCATATTTTTCCTATAGATTAAGTGCCATATAGCTCTCCTGCTATAGGGCATGGCAGTCAGATAAAAAGGAAACTACATGGGATCAGCCATAAGTGGGAGATACGGTACAGACCGCAGCTAGTTAGCACCAGATAAAAAAAACCCACAGGTGACTTGTTTCCACTAACATTTTAAAGTGAGAGCTCTCACGCTCGTTATCTCTCTTGGAGACAGGGAAAAAAAATCCCAACAGCCTTTGTGGCAGTGAAGACAAAGCTTTGCTCGGTGGGAGATGTCCTATATGGCATAATGTATGCCGGGAGCAATCCTGTTGTTTTATGGGCCCGGTTAGTGTGAAGTGCAAAACAGGCTTGGGGCTGAAGCTGCATTATTCATAGGGGAGCTTATATATTTCAGTGTGAGGCTGAGGTAGGGAACAACATAACAATAGCGTACATCCCCTTTCTTCCCCTAAAATCATTGTTTGTGTTCAAGGCAGCAAGTGGGGAATATTCTTTTCCTTTAAATGTAGTGCCATGCACTGACAGATCCCAGGGAAAAGCAGGATTACAGCCAGGCAAACCCAACAGTCCCTCAAGAGGGAGAGGGAATCGCCTCATCACCTCCCAGCTCCCAAGGAAATATCAGTCCTGTCTTCAGAAAAGGAGCAACTCAGCACCTGGCATCTATTTTCAGAGGCAAGTCATCAGTTCTGTTGTGCTTGAAGAGGACAAATCAGCAGGTGGGCACACAGACAAGGAAAGTTTCTTGCAGTTTTTCCCCTCTGAAGCAGCAGACTTATTTCCACGCCACTCTCCAGTAACACTCCAGTGTATGACTGACTTGATGGCAGGCAACGGCCAGTTTGCAGCAGGGCAGTGGGAAGCTGCCTTACAACCCTAAGCTGCAATATCTGGGGCAATGCGGCCAGCGCAGCCAAGGGAAGAGGCAGGTGAGCAGGCAGAGCTGCCTGCCTCAGCCCTGCCCGCCTGGCCCAGCCGCCTGGTCCCTCTGTGCAGATGCACTGCTGCCATCAGCCGGCAACTGGAAACCAGCACAGGGCACGATCCGCTCCCTGGAACAGGGAGAGCTAAAACAGGCACAACACATGCCGCTTACGCCAAACCCTCCTTTTGCTGTTTTCACTCCACAGAGGCATCCTTCGGCGCAAAAAAGGGCAACGCAGCAGATGGGATGCTCAGACGCAGAGGAAGGCTGGACCTCTCCAAGCAAAACTTGCCTTTAAGTGCTACTTTATCCTCTCCAACACCATGGAGCCAAGCATCGCAGAAGCTTAGGTCAGGCCTCTCTGGGTCCCAGGCTGGTTATTTTGGAGCTCAGCAGAAGTGGGATTCCTCAGGCAGCTCCCTACATACTGTTCATGCGGTGCTGAAATTGCACACCCCATTCGATACACAGAGCACACAGTCCTGAGAAGCAAGAAGGCTCATCCATCATCACCAGTTCATGAATCTTTCTTTCAGACTTTTTTTGAGTCATTCACATTCTGATCTCCAGTTCCCCTCCTCTGCCACTTCCTGACAAGGCCCCCAGGACCCCGCTGCCCCCAGGAGCTGGTGGCACTGAGTTGCCTCTTGCACAGGTTGTGCCAAGTGAAATTGTGTCTGTGCAGCGGTTCCCTGACCTCCTGCTGGGCACATTGCCGCCAATCTCACAGCTCATTGCCTGCCCTCACCTCTAAAGCAAAAGGTGTCGTAGCCTTCCTGCAATACACATCTGTCATACCCTGGTTTGAATCATGAAAAAATGTATAAAAGAAGATGACAGGTGGTTTAAAAGGGAAGGAAAAACTGACTGCAAAAATGCTATGGGCAGAGCCTTAATGTTCCCCAAGTTAGAGCGCAGTCATTTCTAGGTAGCGGTGTGTGACTGGCTCCATCTCCAAATCCCACTCTGTCCCTGAAGGGGCTCTGGGCACATTCAGGTGGGAGGTGCAGAGGGGAGGACTGGGAGCTTCAGCCCATCTGCCCACTGTGCCAGCCCACTGCCCAGCGCAGGCTGGCACCTCCAGATGATGGTGCTCCCTGTGCTGACTGGCCGGCAGACGAGCACATGTCCCACCACTGACTGCACTGAGACCTTCAGCTCCGAATGGAGGCAGTCCAGACTGCCCTTCTGGGCTCAAGCCCCCATTTCTTAGGTGTGCGGTCCCCTAGCAGACAGCCTGGGTCTTGTGATTTCTCCCTACAGCTCTAGTCTGGTGTTGAGAGTCTCGTGCAGAGCAAGGTTTGGCCGAACTTCAGATAACCAGTTATTTTAAATAACATGAGTTCAGCCAGAGCTACGTGAGATTCCAGACCTTTCTCACTTCTGTTTCCCTTCCTGCAAAACACCCCACAAAGATAATCTTGGCAGATATCTCTTGTATGAGATAAAGCAGAACCAGCTCCCCAGAGCTGACACAGCTGAAGTGCAATAAAACCCCCATTTCTGCTCTTTTGGGAACCGTCAGAAACTCAAGTGACTTCCCCAGTAGTGAGAAACCACAAGTTTTTCAGTTCTCATGTTTAATTTCTGTTTCTCTCATGTTCCTTCTCAGCTCAGATCGAGGTTCGTATCCAGAAATTCAGATTTCATAGCCAGAAAACCTTATGATAGTCCACTGTAAGTGCTTGCTGTGAGCTCAGTTTATTTGCGACCCGTTATATGAGCTATGTCTCCTAACCGGAGTCACTTGCATTCAGCCACTTCCAAAACAAAGCTGTACTTTCCTTTGGAATCAGGCCTCTGAAGTAGGGGACACACAGGGCCTCAAATATTTCTGAGATAACAGCTCTTTCTGATTTGTGTCAGGGTCATTGAAAAACAATACTTGGATAAAAATACCCTGGGGTGGTCTGCAACACCCCCTGTTTGGGGCGCTGGGCAGCATCACACTTAGAGGACAGGCAGGGTGGCCGTGAGCCCCCTTTCCAACCCCCAGCCCTGGAGCTGCAAAGCTGTGTTTCCCATATGGGCACCTGCAGCACGCAGGGTCTCCTGGGCATAGACAAGTCCTTGCCACGTCTCTTTGCCTCGGTTGCAAGCAGGAGCAGGTGAAGGAACAGCATTTAGAGTTGTCCCCATGTTGCCAAGAGTAGGCTGGAGGGGCAAGTTAGGCAAGCTTCAAAAGCACCTTTGTGTCACTATATACCACAAGCCATTTTTATGGGATGAGGAAATCTGGCCCATAACGCTGCCACCTCATGCCATAGTGTGACGATACTAAAGAGCGATGTATGGAGCTACCTGTCTCTGGCCAATGAAGCAGTCAGAACAGCACTTTACCAGGAGACATTGCTGCCTCCAGGACAATTGTTGCACATCCACAGGTCCCTTCCCACAGGATTGATACAACTACTGGAAGACCTTTTGTTTAGATTGCCTGCTAAGTAGCAGGCACAGCTCATCTTGCATTTCTGAAAGACGGAGAACACACTACAGTGCAGGGCTGGGCACGAACTGCACGTGTCCCATCCCAGAGCACTCAGCTTCCTCCAGCAAGAGCATTCCCAAAAGCCACATTGTGATGCAGCCCCTGTGCTGCCCTGGGTATGCCAATACTGGCCAGCTAGCTACCAGATCATATTATTTATCTCCTTGGAAAAGTTGCAGAGCCCTCATTTGCGAACAAGAGAAGAAGCAATAGGTTCCTCCTTTGCTGCAGGGGTTTGGTGGTGGGTGACAGCAGCTGGGCAGCCCTGCAGACCCGCATTCTCCCTGTGCTCAGCACACAGGTGCAGCGCAGACATCAAGGTGCTGCCATCCCCAACTCCAGCCAAAGCTGACCCAGAGGCTTGCTCCTGACCTGGCTTGGATTGAAGCTTGTGACCTAGAGGTGAACTGCTCTACATCCCATATCCAGTCTCCCACTGAGTTTATTTTCTAGTGTGGCAGATCAAAGACTGCCGTAAGGAGCAAATCTATCAAAGGCTCAGCACCCTAAGATAGATCCAGCTTGCTTTCATGTTTACTTTTAACAAGCATATTCCTTCCTATTGTTCAGCAATTGCTTTAAAATGGATAATTACCAGATTTCCCTATTAATGGAAAAAAATCAGGCAATCCTAAATCTTAAAACTTGCTACTATCTGTGCACTGCATGTATCATATTAGGGAAAAAACTGTATGGAGCAAAGTTACTACACAGTGACCATGTCTCGGCTCAGCAGCTGGTTTTAATTTCAGCAGAAGATCCCCTCTGCTTCCCAGCAATGCCACCAGCCCTGCTCTTCCCACTTCTCTGTAAGCACTGCAAAGCTCCAGCATCAGCCTAACACATCACACTTGCTTTAGTGGAGTTGTTCCTGAATTCCACTTGAATAATTGAAAAGGGCTTTTCTGTCTGCTTGATCATAGATAGACACAAGCCATCAGAAACCTCTGGGAAATCTAGTAAGAATTAATTGACAGCACTTTGTATCCTCCAACATGTTTGGAAGTGAAAACTTCCTTCACTTCCCCTATATAGTGACCTGCACAAAGCTGAACATGGACTCAAATGACTGATGGACATGCCACTTTTCAAGTCCTGATACCTTCCTTGCTGCACAAAGAGCAATAGAATAAGGCAACATGGGCCAAAAGGTAAGACTCAGTCCTGTGGTTAAAGCAGCACTGGCACTCAGGAAATCTGGGGTGAGATTCTGGCCCTTTCCCCCAGAATGGGTTGGAATCAACCATAGCCTTGAGGACTAATCTGAGTTTTGTTACAGCCTATGAATGGCTCTGGGTAAATTGCTTAACCAACCTCATTTCCCACTCCCTGTGCTAGCTCGGATACTCGTGCCCGTTTTTCTGGGTTGTTGCATGAATTATTTGGTATTTGGGAAGCTCTTACATCCATGTAACTGGCATGTAACAATTAAATGTGCTCCTGCTTTTGGATTAGAACTCCAACAATTCAGAGCTGAGCACATTTTGTTTTGATTTTCTTATGACTATATGAATTCACTGAGACAAGTGACAGAGAAATATGATTCATCGTATTCATATGACTTATTTCCAGAGCAGTTCTTACTTTTATCTGAGCAATTGGAAAAATGTTAAAGGCAAGACTATTTTAGCCACCTGACTTAAGAAGGTTGCTTTATTCCACATTTCTGTTTTCAATAAATATCTCACGACAAAAACATCCCCTGCAGCATATATACGCAAAGGACAAAAAGGCGTTAAATCCTAAGGGGGGGTGGCAGGAAGAGATAAATAGTTTACTTCTATTATCTTTACCATATGTTCTATTCCAACTGGATACACATAAACAGCATGTAATCTTCAAGCTCAGCTTTAGACTCTTTGAAGTGACCTGACCATACTACTGATTTATTTCAAACTAACCTTTCTCTTTGAACCCTAGGTCAAGGTTAATTCTATAATAAAACATACCTTATACAGCTGGCTTTTCCAGTAGGGCTAGCAAGTAACGAAGCCCTCAGTCACAAGCATTTGTTTCACTGAGTGTAGTATTGTATTTCTATTTTCCCTTCCCTGTATTAATTTCCTTCACAGACCCTAGTTAAGGGGGGAAAAAAAATCTCTTTTCCGGTCCATGAGATCAATTTTAAATACACTGGAATTAAATGAAGACATTTAAGCCACATTTCTTTGCTGAAATGCATTCACTAACACCATAAACTATTTTTATTACAGTCTATGTTAAATAGTCAGATCTTCAATTTCATAAGAAGTCGTATAGCTACGTTATTCAAACTCCTCCACCAGCAATGACCCTTTCAGAACCTTTTACAAAACCATCTTTGTATCAAATCATAGCAAACCACCAAGGACAGCTTTTCTATCTAGGAAAATAAAATTGGAAAAAAGAAATACATTTGAAGGGCACTTCTCAAAAAAACAAGAGAGCTCTTTCTAAGTGCCCCCAGCCAGTCTTGCCTGCCTGTAGGTATCACAGAGTAGAAGCACTCCAAGCAGGAGTGCAAAAGTGTGCAAACTAGTTTGGCACTGTGGGATGCAGTCGTTAAGAGACCCTGAGGTGCACAACATATTGTTCAAAGACTGCTCATCGGGTCATTTTTAAGAGGACTGGAAAGCTGCTTTTGAATCTCAGCCTCCAGCCCACGGCACATACTCACAGCACTTAATTAAAAAGCAGCAATGCACAAGCTAAAACAGCAGCTGTTACATATTTCTTCTGGCTCCAAAGCCTTGCCAACATGGTGCCTGTTAGAGCTGTAGGGAAAGGGATGAGATGAGAACTTCTGGGTTTGGGGCTTCCACAAGGCACAGGCTGGAAGACCTTATCTGCTGTAGCTAACACCAGGGGGGAATTGTGCTTCCCCTCCAAATGAATGATGACTTTATCCTGGCTTATCCTCACACATTTTGCAGGACTGAGTCTACAGAGGGTTGGTGTTCAGCATCGCCAGCACAGAAAGGTGCAGCTCCCTTAAAACCGTCACCAAAAGCCCTCAGTACTTCATCTCCGGCTCAGGGGCCGCTTTGTAAAACAGGGCTTTAGTCTAGTGTCAGATGAGTTTGACCAGAGAGCACTCTCAGTCAGCCCTGATACAGCAAACTTGTTAGCTCATCAATATCTGTCATTGCCTAACGCAGCTGAGCTTGCCATAATGGGAGCACCATCCATTTGAAATCCCAACGGTAGGCATCAGTTTTGGATCAATGCTTTTAGAATCTCCATTAACTATTATGATGCCAGCAATGTTTTAGACCTATTTTGGGTTAATTTCTTTATGCCAGGACAAGTCCACAAATGGTCCTCACTTCACTTGGAGAGACAGACTCTCCTACAGTAATATAAAAAGTGGCAGCACAGTGAGCCCAGCATCTCCAGGACTGACATGGTTCCAAGGAAACCCGTTTCCCTCCAGCTCTCCTGTCACATTTCACCATGCTGTCTTTCTCTTTTAGCTTCTCCTCAGAGAGTATTGCCTGTCCCCACTCCGTAAATCACATGCCAGGAAGCCCCACTCCCCACAGCGGAGCCCGCAGCTGGCAGTGCCGTACACGTCCTGCCCATACTCTGCCACAAAATCACAGCACCAGGCATGCTGTGAGAGAAACGATACAGCATGCTGCCTGTTACCTAACAGTCCTGAACAGGAGACCAACACACCTTTTGCTACACAAATTGTCTTTGCCCGTCCCAGGGACATCAGAGGTAATACTCTTCCTCTCTTTACCACAGTAAGTGGTACTTTAAATGAGGGCACTGAAATTAGAGCAATTCAGAAGCTCAACATAGCAATGTAAAATTCCACCCAAATGCATTGAAAGAGATATCTCTACCATTTTCTAATATTGTTCTTTAACAGATGCCAAAAATTATTACATCTAATGATTTATTAGTGAATGAAATCAGCCAATTAGCCAAGGACTGATTTTCAAAGGGATCGCACAGAACAATTTAATATAATGCAAGATAATAAACATGTCCTGAGCTGAATCACTGAATGATGTTGCTAACAGCCTGTCAGAGATATCAGATATTTACAGCTGAACAAGGCACCACATCAGATAAAGTAAAATACATCCTCTCAAGGATACAGAAATATGGAAAGGAATCTCTCCGGCTGCATTTCAAGTCTGGGTAATTTCCATAACTCCTGAGAAAAAGCTTTGTGTGATGTTAGACCTCTTCTTAAAAGTCACCCATCTATGCTGCTGGCATGCAGGAGACCCTCTGGACCACATGCAGCATGGCTCTTACCTGGTCTAAGAAAGCCAACAGCACAAAACACAGTGGGGAATTGGAACGTGCTGGTTGTGACACTCAGACAAATCTATCAGTATGCGAAGTTCCACAAAGAACTGACAAATCTAGATTTCAAGGTTTCATCCAAAACCTGCACAATAATAAAACACTACCAATATGTCAAAAAGGACCTCCCAGGCTGGATTACATTTTAAAGATAAAAACATGTATAGGTACCTAGTAAATTGGGTTACATAAACCAAAGGTACCTTCAAAATAGTTTTGTCTACATGTTGCCATTAAATCTGTCAGACCCAAGCAAGTGCTAGAATTGATGGCTTCATATTGCAGGCTTGTTCATGCAGCTGTTATTGAAAGATGCTTTTCTGATAAAACAGCAAGGAAACAAACCTACAACTCAATTTGATTTATGAACGTCATTGTGAAATCATTTTCAATTTCATGTAACTGCACAGCCTGGGATCTATCTGGTTCTATCCAGAATTAAAAAACCTCTTCATACTCCCAAGCCATTCAAGTGGGTGAATACGAATATGAACTCTGCACTTGGGAATGAAGTTCACATTTTGTTTGCTTTGGTACCAGTTTGCTCTTAGTATTTAATAAGGCTAGTGCTCCTGTTTGCTTAAGTAATGCTGCAGATTGCATCCCCAGCAGCATCTAGACATCCAGTTGCGAGATAAGAGCCCAGTAACAGGTATCCACAAGTGACCTTAACATTTTTCTGACCATCTGCAACAGTCTACATGTGCGGCACCCGCATCAGTTACTCCATGGATACGTGCAATATCCCCCCAAACGAAGAAACCAAGAAAGGTGTTAGAAGACATCTAGTATGGCTATACATTTCCAAAACTGATCAGTCTAAGTAACTTGCACTCAGGAGACCAAGAGAGCTTGAGTTGAAGAGACCTCCACCCTGCCAATGGTGACATCTAACACACCTTGGAACTTGAGAGAGGCTTCAGAGCACTAATGCTGTGCCAGTATTGCAGAGATGAAGACTGAGCTCATTCTCAGGCAACATAGCGAATGCAACATGGTGAAACCACTGGTAAGAGGCTCAACTAAAAAGTAAACTCTCCCTTAGTTCTGCAACACCAGCCTGTGAGAGATGACTGAAACAAACCTGGATGCATTCTTCAAGGCTACCAGCTTGGATGATAAAGGGAACTGCTAAAGAGTAACGGCACCTACATGCTTTTGACTTGCTATCGCGTAAGTCTGTTATAGTCAGAGCTACACAAAACCAGATTTTACACAAAAAGTAGGTGCCCTGAATGACTGTTTTGGCTAATCAGCATTGCTGTTTCACATGAATGCAATGACCAAGCCATGAGTTTGCATCTGCCATGCCCCAGCAGCTGAGGGGGCACAAGCCGTCTAACAGGACCACAGGGCAACTCACATTCCAGCACATTGCCACCGTCCTCGGCGCCGCTGTCCCCTGCCTCGGGGTCACATACGTTGTGGGCACGAAGAGCTGGGCTCCCCTTCCATGTTCTCCCTGCCTCATGGTTCCTGTTCTCCTGCTGAGGGGATGGCGCCATTTCCCTCCCCTGGACCCCTAATCTCCAGGTCTGCACCTGAGGGGGAAGGCACCATTTCCCCCCCTGTACCCCTCTCCAGGTCTCCACCTGAGGGGAAGGCGCCATTTCCCTCCCCTGGACCCCTAATCTCCAGGTCTGCACCTGAGGGGGAAGGCACCACTTCCCCCCTGTACCCCTCTCCAGGTCTCTACCTGAGGGCAAGGCGCCATTTCCCCACTGTACCCCCCTCCCGGTTTCCACCCGAGGAGAAGGCGCCATTCTCCCCCAGCCTCCCACGTCCCCGAGGACCGGGCACCGCCGCTCGGCCCCGCCGTGCCGGGCAGGAGCGCGGCGGAGCAGAACGGCGCGGGGCGGGCGGAGGCGGCCGCCCGGCGGCGGGGCGGAGCGGCGGGGCCAGGCCGCGGCCCCGCCGGCGAGGCGGAAGGGACGACGCTGCCCGGGCGGCAGCTCTCGCCTTCTCAGAGCGGCCGCCGCTCGGCAGGCCCCGCCGGGCATGCCATCGCCCGGCCCCGGCGAGGCGGCCGCCCGCCTTAGGGAGACGGCGGGGAGGGACCCGCTGGCCGCCGACCTGCGGTGCAGCCTCTTCGCCGCCGCGCTGCAGAGCTACAAGCGCGACTCGGCGCTCAGGCCCTTCCCGGGCCGCTACGCGGGCGCCGACAGCAAGGACTTCGAGGGGCTGGTGAGTGCCGCTGCCCCGGCCCGGCGCGCACAGCCGAACCGGGAACACGCCGCTCTGGCTCCGGCGTGCCACAGCAGCCTGGCGAGAGGGCTAGTGAGCGGGGCGAGCGCAGGCCCAGCGCGCCCGGGCCGCGCCGCGGGGTCGGCAGGCGAGGCCGCCCGCTGAGAGGAGGGCAGCGGCCCCTCGGCGCGGCCAGTAAAGCAGGGCGGGTTGTATATCCAGTCCGCGAACCCGGGTTTTAAAGTACATGTGGGATTCAGACCTGACAAACCCCTGCTCAGAAACTTACAGATCCCGCGTTGGGGATGTGAAGCGTTGGAAATGCCTGCCTGATGTGAAACTCAAATTTTGAAGGGTTTGTACTTTACACGGCCTCTGTGTCTATTCCACTGCAGATACTGCACTGTGGTGGCCTGTTTTCCTTCAGAGATTTGATTATTCTTCTATGTACCTTACAGATATTATTGGTAAATAGAACTATTTTATAAGCGGTCTGGTATTTACTTTTAGAACAAGTGACAAACTTTCCTGCAAACCAGTTACAAACATTTATATTTTAGAACAGAAACTGATTTTCAGTTTACAACCTCTCAGGGTGAAATATTGTTTTGTTTTCACTAGAGGTCTCTGTTTAATCATAATGAAAAGAAGGACCTTGTACTAAATGCCTGTCTTGTTAGCTTGCAGATACCAATGCTCTGCCAAGCCTGAAAGAACTTCTGGAGTCTGTTCCAAACACAGAGAAGAGGACCTGGGATTTGTTTAGTTGGATTTTATCATCTAAGGTCTTCATGATACATAGTACTAAGAAACAGGAGGTGAGCTCTGAATTCTGAAAATCTTGATTAGAGTTTGACTTTTAAGTCAAACTTGCACTTCAGAGAGTATTTTCTCCTGCAAGAAGTTAGCTGGTTATCGTAAGAGCTTGACAGTTCAACGTGAATGCTTTTTTTCCCTGTATATAGAGAGGGTTGTTTGTTTTGGGTTTTAAATAAAATTTTCAGGAACACTGGCGGGAAGAAATAGTTATCACTGCCAGTAGTTGATGATGGCACCACCTGTAATTGGTTACCTCCATTAATATAGCATGTACTTGCATGTTCTGGACCACAATAGTGCAACCTGGGT
This sequence comes from Falco rusticolus, assembly GCF_015220075.1. NCBI lineage: Eukaryota > Metazoa > Chordata > Aves > Falconiformes > Falconidae > Falco > Falco rusticolus. Next base: position 6,348,740 of record NC_051193.1, read on the forward strand.
GTTGTGGAGCTAGGATGTGCTTCTCACCAAGAAAGACAACTTTGTACTTTTGCATACCACCCCAAAAATGGAAAGATTGAGAGCCACTGAGCTACTTCTGTAATAGGGATCAAAATAGTTGTAGAGATTAGTATCAAGATGAAAACAACTTCTGTTTTCACTTTTTTATCTCTTCTAAGATCAGCTGATGGATATATTGTCTTAGTGGCCAAAGTAGAATTGTGGTATTGTCCTTACATCATCAATTAATTCATTATCACAGTTCAGGGGTGGTATTTTTCCAGAAAGAATTAGGATTTAGCTTTGATAGCAAGAAACTGAGAATTTTTACTGTCCATTTACTCCTTCTGAATTGTGACAGTGTTGATTTCTAATGCAGAAAGCATAATCAAAATACATAAAGCAATATGAGAGACTAAGGGGCAGTAAGCAGGATTTCCAGTGGCTAATCTAACCCCATAAACTGACACATATTCCTTCCTGATTTTAAGTACGAGAAGATCCAAGAACTCACAGGGATGTCTGGGGCTGCGGTTCCTGCTCCGGACTACCTCTTTGAGATCGTGTATTGCGATCAGATGAATACCAAGTTTGCTGAGACCAAGGGAGAGCGGGACCTCATCTATGCCTTCCATGGGAGTCGCCTCGAAAACTTCCATTCCATACTGCACAACGGCCTGCACTGCCATTTGAACAGGGTGAGGCTCCTGGTATTGGCACCATCTTGTTCACTTGCAGCTAGTGACACTTTTTAAAAATAGGCCCAAATTCCTGTAGGGGTATGAAATGTGCCGATGATCTTATACTGCTGTTCTGACTTGTAGGCCTTTGTGGACGGTTATGTTGGATTTTCTAGTGCAGCCTGAGGGTAAAAACTGGAAGTGGCATGAAACCCTTTTCTCCAGTGTGACGAATTACAGCTATCCTTTGCTTCTTTGTAAGGAAGTGTAATGCCTCTGAAACTACTGGCCTGTCTGACAAGCACCTGTGCGCAGAGGAGGAAGATAGTGGACGTCCTGCTGAGATTCTTTCTGCCTGGCCTCAAGCTTAGATCAACTAAGTTTTAGGTGCTGCTTGCAAATGGAGCCTTCTTTAAATAGCCTGGTTAAGAGAGAGACATCCTGTAGGCTTGCATCTCTTCCAATTTCAATGGAAAAACAGGTGGAACTCCTGGCTTTGTGTGTCATCTGTAAAGCAGTTTTGACACAGCAGCAGCTTAACCATCCAGTCAACTTGAACTATGTTTTTCCATGTTCTTTACGAGGAACAGCTTATCGGGTACAGTGGACTTTCTGGATTAATAATTTTAGCCAGTGTGGCAAATCCTCTGATTCAGAGTTATTAAAAGTTACATTTGAAAGGAATTCACAATTGGAAAGTACTTCTTTTCTAGTAAAGCATGGATTTAAATGGAAGTAAAGCCTTGCCTTGTTTGTGGAGGTTGGATTTGAATGATGGCAGTCTTAAATCAGTGAAATGCCTCTAACAGCAGTGCAGTCATGTTGATATAAAATACTTAGGCTGGCAAACTAAATCCAAATCCGGGAAGGCATGAATCTGTCCACACCAAAGGCTGTGCCAAGCAGCTAATTTGAGGGATGGGAGAGGGCAGCTGCCCCACCCCAAGGAAGCTGTGCCAGGACAAAAACAGTGTGTGGACCAGGACCAACACAGGTCAGAAAAGCCTTTCATAGTTTACCTTCAGAAACAGAACTGCCAGTCTGAAAGTAAAGAACACTTGTATGTTGTTTATAGTTTGTTCTACAGGATTTTAAGATACATTTCTCTGTTTCAGACGTCCTTGTTTGGTGAAGGTACCTATCTTACCAGTGACCTGAGCCTGGCTCTCCTTTATAGCCCTCATGGTCTTGGTTGGCAGCGAAGTGCATTGGGCTCTATCCTTAGCTGTGTAGCTGTTTGTGAGATCATTGACCACCCAGATGTAAAGTGTCAGGTGAAAAAGAAAGGTGAGACTACTGCAATAATAATTACTACAGGCAGTTCATCTTCTACTTAGCACTTCTCATATTTGTACATATATGCTATTGTATAAGCAGTGCAGTGTATGGAGTGTGGATACCCTTCGGTAGAAACTGGTGGCAGTCTCCTTTTCTGATTGACCCCTCAACAAATTGTCTGTGAAGCTTCTCTCAAAATAGTCTATTTCAGAGGTAGAAAATATTTTGGTGGCATCAAGGCCATGTTGGATAGGCCTTTGAGCAACCTGGTGTAATGGAAGCTGTCCCTGCCCGTGACAGAACAGGTCGTTCCAACCCAAACCATTCTATGATTTGTTTTTTCTGGTTTCAGTAGTATGATCAAGTCGTGATCCATAATGCCTGATTGTTTCACCTGTGAGGGTGGAACAGAAGCATCACAAATGTATCAATAACAAGCTTTACTAGATGTCTAGGAAGCCTCTGCTCGGATTGTCCTTCTTTGACTGCTTCCTTCTGGCAGGGCTCAGTCAGTCCGTTGATGTTGTTTTTCTTTCCCTGTTAATATTAGCAGCTCCTGAAGCACTGCTGTGGGACACCAGCCTCCTTATCATCCTGGTCTGGGCCATAATGCCATCCATACCAAGGATGACTGGGAGTGGTATAGCCTCAAGCAAACTTTTCAGTCTATTCTTGGATGCTAAGGGATTCAGGGGAATACCAAGACTAGGTCTTTGGTTATCTTATTTCCACTCTTGGGGAGGGGTAGGGGGGGTGGGGTGAGGTGTTGGTTGTTTGCTTTTTTACAGTTACTTGAAGTTGTGCCTCTTTTCTTGCTTTTCTGTTTCCCCAAAGACCTCTTCTTTTCTTTTCCCGTTCAGATTCAGAAGAAATAGACAGAAAAAGAGCAAGAGTGAAAAACAGTGAAGGGGGTGATGTACCGCAGAAATACTTCGTTGTCACAAACAATCAGCTTTTACGAGTTAAATACTTGCTAGTATATTCACAGAAACAGCACAGGAGGTAAGAGTTCAGCTATCTAGAGCTATGAGCATGCTATAACAGCCAGATGAACACATCGCGTATTTGAAAAACAACAGAAAACAAGCAGGAAAGATACACTGAACTGCCAGAATTTGGTTTTAGCCAGTTTCCTGTGGAAATAAGGCTTACACCATCACGTTGCCTCTGTCTCACTCTTGCACATTCCCAGGCTCAGCTAAATGTGCTTTTTCACCAGACCTGTAAGCACTTACTGTCTTTGAGAGCTCTAGTAATCTGTGGCAGGAAACAAAGAGTAAAACTAGGGCAGTTTTAACTCTGCACTTATCTAACCCAAGTGGCAGCATTCACCCAGCTAATCAACACGTGCGTACAGGCCAGGCACTTATGGCTCCAAACCACAGAGAAAGGTGTGAAATGGGGAGAAAGCACAGGCTCAGCACAGAGACTTAGGGAAAAGGGATGGGGAATCAAGCTTTGGTAGTTACAGTAATCGCGGAACAACTTTCTGTTTTTAATAGATTAGCTTAACCGTTTAAAATAACAAAACCTAAGATACTCTTTGCCAAGGTGTTAGTGCGTCTCTGACAGAATACCTACACTTTTCCTTTTTCAGGCCTCCTAGTCAGTCTTCCTGGATTTATACCCACCGTTTTGCCGTAATGATGATGCTGTACCTACTGCTGCTAATAGTGATAGGGGCCAGCAACTCGCCAACCTTCGTCTACTACTGGCACAGAATGTTCAACTCGGAGAGATGAATTGCCCAAGGTGATAAACTGTTATTTTCACCACGTGCCTTAATAATAGCCAATCTGCAATGCACTGCATCCGTTCCAGAGCTCTGGAAATAAAGGTGTCTGGAGCTTTCCAATATATTATCCTCATGACATCTTTCCATTTATTCTTATTTCTGTGTTCCTGTGATTCATGAGGATGCCCAGTACAGGTGAAAAGGATCACAACGGTGCAGCTTAGCATGAACCAATTGTTAAGGATCCATGGGAAAAAGTTACTTAAAGTTAATGAAAACTAAGCGTGGAAACACTGAGCTGTAACTATTCTCTGCCAAACTGAGGTATGTTTGCATGAGTTGGAAAAGAGGATTTTTCTGTATGTCAGGCAAAGCAACCTGTAGGGGAGTCTTACTAGTTTGGTTTCAGAAACTGAATTTAGCGATGTTTAGCATGTATCAGTGCAGATGAGATCACTTTTAAACATTTAAAACTAACTTTGACTTTGGCCAGGAATTTTTATATTTGAGCATAATGGTTGTAAGAAAACAACAAGAAATAAAACATTCACCAAAATGGAAGAAGTTAAATGGTTTTAGTATGTTTCCACCCCCTGTAAAACATTATCGTGGTTTAACCCCAGCCAGCAACTAAGCACAAATCCAAAACATAGCCCCATACTAGCTACTGTGAATAAAATTACCTCTATTCCAGCCAAAACCGGCACAAACATCTGCAAGGCTTGTGCTCTCAGTCATGATCTATCTTGTCCTTGGTTAGTGTGCAGGTCAGAAAAACTGAAGCCTTTCAACACCAGTACTGAATAAGGATCATTCCTATCAAACAGCCTTCCGCTTGTCTTTTCTGCGCCAAGAAGAGGGAGGGTGAAGGGTTCCACTTACACTGCCACCTGACAGGCTTTGGGGGCTTGGGACTGCCTGGATTTTGGGATCTGGTTCAACATTTTTGCCTGTATTGAATTGTTTTCAGCCTTCCTTTACGAAGAAATGGACTAACTAGCAGTAACATGCCAACTATTTCCTGAGGCATTTGTAAGAAATTGAGTAAAATGGCAGCAGAGCTGGTAGGGTTGTACTTGTATGTCTGTGAACATCTGTAGTACAGGTAACTTCCTGTAGACTTCACTTAAACCTCCACGTGACAACTTGTACACGATACTGTATGTTCGCAGGACTGTCCACGCTACGTTCTCACAGAGAGGTTGAGTCTTCTATGGTCAGAATTACAGCAGTTCAGCTGTTTGCAAAGCGCATCGGCTTAATGCTGGTGTGCAAAAACCTCAGTATCTCTCAGATCCATCTTTTCTGACCTTGAAGAAGGGCATTTTGGGGATTGCTTTGAAAACACACATACAGGTATGTGCAAGTTAATCGTGTGATGTAAACAGGGCAACCTTCTCCCTCTCCTGTCCAAGTCCTCTGTGTTTGCTGTTGTTACAAAGCAACCTACAACTACCTGAAACTGAAAAAGGAGCAAAGGACTGTCCTCTGACTAGGGACTGGGCGCGAGAAAAACCTGATGAAGAGCCCAGGGATTCTAGGCAAAGAAAAGCTAGACATGTGCCACAGTTCAAGTTTCAAGCAGTCTAGCTTTCAGTAGTAGACTTGATAAGCGCAGGTTTTTATTGCACAGCGAACCCGAATCACAAAAAAAAAAAATCTCATCACATATTTCCAGCAAATGAGTCCATGATTACTACTTTACTCATTAAATATTTCAAAGAAAAGCTCTTCTTTATCTGATGTTGTTCTGGTACCTAATTGCCAGAAATAATGACCTGATAATCAGGTTTTCTAACTCGAGGCTGAGAACAAGTTCATTTACAGCAACCCCTCTTCTTGGTGGATGGAGCTAGAAGCATTTATTCCAGTTAATTTTGCTGCCAGAACAAATTTATTTATTCACCATACAGCTTGCAAAACAAGAACATTATAATCCAATTCCCCATTGCCTTTTACAGTCCGTTAATAATGCTCACTGTTAAAGCACATTGCATTGCCTCAGCCCAGGAAATGTGCTAATTATAGTGTTGATTTGCAATTAAAATATACATAAACTAACAATTTATTGCACAACAGATTCAACTACTTTGTAGTGGTTTACTCCTTGATATTTCAATGCAGAAATTCGGGGTTTGAGACACGCATGGGGTTCCTGGAAATACTTGCCTATTTTTGGTCCACCTCAGCATGTTCTATATATAATGTTGTGCCACATATATGTCAGTCTAGGGCAGATAACGTGCCAGGCAGAAAACCCGGAGTATTTGATGCTATCTAAAGGTTACCATGTTGTTAAAAGGCTTGTACATCTGCAAACGAAACACCTTTTGGAACAGACGGGCTATGGGAGGCCCTTTGGAAAGGGAGAAGGTTAGGCAGCAGTTGTGGGACGGCTAGATGCTTGTACTGCAGGGAAAGGCACAAACCTGGGAATTCACAAGTCAGACAAAAGGAACAGATGGGGAGGAGCACAGCAGGGTTTTGAGGCTCTCTTCTCAGGCTTGCTTTGCATAGGAAAGTTTCTGAAGAGTAAGCAAAAGGAATGAGTGCACAGCAGCCGTTCAGCACTATCTCCTAATGCCTGTCTGGCCTTTGATTTGGCTTTAAGCCAGTCAGCTGAGATCTCTTCCCAAGCGTGGGGCAATCGCATCCGTGTAGGGAGCTAGTTCCCAAGCTGATCTTCTGCACCAGCTGCTCCATACTATATCCCCAAAGAGAAAACTATTGCAAGGGCTCTCATGGCAGACACACACAGCCCAGCACTGCAATTAAATCAGCAGGTATCAAAGGAAAAAAAACAGCTTTTTCTGCTTTAAACAGTTTGAATAGACCCAGAAGAAAGAGGTAGCTGCAGGTAGGGGCTGAGTCCTGATGGACATGTCTCGAGTGCCTCTCGGAGGGCTCATAGCCCCGTCCCTCATGCTCCTAGGCCTGCAGGGGTGCTGAGCCCGGCCTCCTCAGTGCTTCAGCTCCACATCTGCTGAGCGAGGCAACTCGTGTCTTCAAAGGCAGTGGGAAAATAAATACATTTAAGGTGCCCAGATTCTACCTTAGCAGGCCAGCAAAATACTTAATATCCTACTCCCACGCTTGTTTTCTGTGCTCCCTGCTGATTTCAGCATGTGTTGCCCAACGTGGTGAGATGCAGTCAGCTGAATTAATGAGAGTATTGTGCCGAGTATCTAACAATATTATGAATTAACCCAAGGTTCGCATTAACCTCTTAAGCCACTTGCGTGGCTCTTTGAACATGCACAGTACTATAAAAATGCTAATGGGGAATGAATCAGAATTTTCTCCCGAACAAAGGACTGCTGTGTCTGAAGCAGGCAGCCCAGGGTGAGGTCGAGGAGTTGTAAAATATAGAGCTACCTGTGCTTATTAATATGTTCATTACATTACTGTGGTGAATATTAAGGAACTGTAACTGAGTCAGACAAGTCTGATCCTGGTGTGACTGCAAGGAAAAGCATGGCAGCTAGTGTTTTCCAGGGGAAACAGGAATATTTTGGGGAAGTGGGAGAATTTTCCTCCCATATGGGGAAATATATATCTACAAAAAAATAATTAAATCTATCTACTTATAATCTATGTATTCAGAGATCTCAGGAACCAGCTGAGGAGGAAGGCAGGTGCTGTTGGAGACCCAGGCTTTGAGGCAAGGTAGGGAGAGGGAACTACTGCAGAAAGCAAGACCACCCCTGGGTTGGGGAGCAGCAAGGCTCTGTGTTTCATGCTCCTGATGAGTGATGCAAAAATTTTTTGCTTTCTAAAATACAAACAGATTTAAGAAACACAGAATCAGAAATTCAGAGATGTTCAAACCAGGCCTGGGCTTTGGTCCGCCTCTGGCAGGACCCAGACCTGGGTCAATCCCCAGTGACTCAGAAAATACCCGCCCTGGCTCCCCTGGGGAGGTGCTGCTCGCCCCCCCTTCCTGCATACGTTGGGCACACGGCTTGGCAGCATGTTCTTCTAGTGACATTTTCCTTCCATCGTGAAAGCTGTCACTTTGGGCACCTTGCCCACGCTCTGGGCTTCCCAAAATGCCAGCCTCGAGCACCAGCAGCAGGAGGGAAGGTACCTAGAGGCAGGCAGAAAGAGCAGCGCTGAGAGTGCCTGCGGGCATCCTGAGGGATGTGCCGTGCTTCCCCCAAGGACCAAGGTACATATCCTTGCCAGCATCTCAGTTTTCCTACTCTTCACCTAAAGCCAAAGCTGCTTCTGTCCTCTCACTGTACCTGTGGGGTGTAAAGGTGGTGGGTCCCTCCCACAAGGGAAAAAGTACTTCTTGCTCCTCAGAGAAGGTCTCCGAGCTCTCCCGTTGCTGTGTGAGGAAGGACAAATGGCCTTAAGCGTACAAGCAATGCCAGACCTGTTCTCTCTCACTCAGCAGAAAGCAGATGAAGACTGTTTTCAGGAGATTAAAGACACTTTCCTGCTTCTTTGAGGCTTGCCAGAAAACCAACACACCTTCAAGGTCTGCCCCCCATTAGCGATCATCAGTAATACAAACAGAGAAACCAAATGAGAGTCTGATGAATAAATTAGCTTCTCCTACCACAAGTCATTCCCATCACCTCACAAGAAACTCTTTTACACAGGTCAAGCCAAGCCAGCCTGGCAGCAGCAAGCCCTGCTGCCATTAGCATTGCGTAATTAACCTTGAGCAGAACAAGCCCAGGAAAGCCAAACGGTGATTACGCATCTCATTGGAGCTTGGATGCTTCCTAAAGGACTCATGCTAATCCCCACTAGCCTGCCTGGGCTCCTGCAGCTCTAATTGAATTTTTTTCTCCTTGGTCAGCGTGTTTAGCATAAATGATAGCTAGCTTGGGGAAAGGCATGTGCTCAATACCTGCCTACAGCTCTGCATCACCCTGAGCACCACGGCTTCCCATACCGTCATCATCCAGCCTCAGCCAACCTGCAAGGACTGCTCTCCCACCCCTCTAATTTGTTAGCTGGGGCACTGGGAGACCAGTGCAGATCCCTTCTGACCAGCAGGGATCCATTCCCTCTTAAAGACAGGGTCGAGAACGCCCCCTTGGCGACCAAAGGAAATTTGCTTGCTTGGGAGGAGACATCTCCCAGCTTCCCTACACATGCAACCACAGCAAGTCAAGATTTGTTTTTAAAACACAGCTCTTTCATCCTGATAAAGTCCAGATGCTCATTCAAAGCTGCAGTAGCCACAGAAATGCCCAGGGAGCCACCTCCTGCCAAGTCCACGCTCCTGAGCTGCCCAAAGATTTCACAAAACCAAAAAAACCCCACAACGCACCTGGCTCAAAACTAGATTTCTCTTCAAAAGCAAAAAACACATTTCATAACAATCAGCAGAGAACAAACAAAGAAACAGTTCACTATTTCTAGTCACACAGAAAGGAACAACACAGTTGAATAAACCCATCTCTTCAACCCACACCCAGAGAAGAGGCTTCCATCTTTACAAGCAACTTGTAACACACTAGTGAAAAGCAAAAAAAAAAAAAAAAAAAAAAAAAAATTCATTCATCACAGCTCAGCTGATCCCTCCCACAGCCTCCCTTACCTCCACAGCGCAGCCAAAGACCACCGGCACCCTGCTGGCATTTATGAGTGCTGATGGGCCCCATCTACCTACAGGTGCTTCCCATCACCTTCCTCATTGGGACACCTCAGGCATCTCCTGTGGGGTGGCTGCACCCATCCTGCTGGGGACAGAGATGAGGTGCTGCTGTCGGGTCAAGCCCTTAGGGCAAAGCACATATGGGGAGCCCAGGACATGGTCTGCAACCTGCCAGCTCGTACCCTAGGACATGGGGCAGGGGCAGGCAGGGGGGGCTGGGCAGTGTTGGGTCTGGTTTTCACTCTCTGCTTACACCAAGTAGTCTCCTGGTCAGCCCTGCGTCCCAGAGAGCTACTGTGTAAGGATGTGTCCGTACCACCCCCTGCATGCCAGAACAATGCAGCAAGGACTCTCTTTCCTTATGGCTGTCTCCAGAAGGGAGAAGAAACCCCATTCCATCCCCATCCGATCCCATCCCGCTGTGGTTCTTTGAACCCCTCTTGCCTGAGCCCCTCCATCCCTGCAGCACTTCCTCCCTCCCCACCATGCCCATGGGGACTAATGCCCCTGCATCAGTCACTCCCCAAAGATTTAGATCCTCCCCAAGGCTTGACGCAGCTGTGGGAGGACCGAACAGGCTCTGTGCCTGGAGATCCAAAACTTCCAGAGAGCTTTTCCTAGAGTGGCTGGAGAAAAGGGAGTAAAAGCTTCTGATGGCACCTTTGCAGCTTCTCAGGGTGACACCACTTAGCAGCTCCGCACCCAGGTGTAGGTGCAAAGGGCCATCCCAGATGGACATGGCCCTGGACCACAGAGGAGACGGCATGTCTCCTCCAAAGGGTTGATGCTGGAAGTGTGGCAGATGCTTGATTCCAGAATCAGGGCTAGAGCATGCACAGGGCACAAAAAGGACAGCTTCCTTGTTGTCACAGGGCTGCAAGAACGGAAGAGTGACCGTGAATACCACCAGATGTTTTTCACCCTGAGTTCAGGCAGGAGATGCATTCCCAGTTTCTGGCCAGAGACCCTCACCCACCAAAGCTGAGTGGCAAACTTCCTCATGACAGTCTCCAGAACGATCCTATGGGACAAAAGCAGCCCCCAAAGCTGTGTCTCCCGTGTCCTTGTGGATACATCTCTTCAGCAGATTGTGTTAACAGTCGTCCCATTGGAGCCCCCTGATGCCACCCCACCATTTACAGCACCATCTTTTATGTTCTTCTCTGAGACTGAGACAGGTTTGTGTCTCTTGTGCCTGGTAATGGCTGTTTCAACGCCCCTGAGACACAACTGCACGTCCTCCCGAAAGGAGGGGGTGTACAGTCCATAAATGACAGGGTCGGTGCAGGTGTGCAGCAGGCCAAAGAGAAAGAAGCTGTGGTTGACATATTCCGGCATCTTCTGGATCATGGCTGGCTGGAACCAGTACCACAAGCCCAGGAGGTAGTATGGGGTCCAGCAAATGATGAAGGTGGCAACAATGACTATGGTCATCTTGAGAGTCTTCATGCGTGCCTTGGAAATGTGGTCATTTTGACTTCTTACCAAACCTGCCAGGGAGAGTCAGAAGAATAGCTGGAAATGGGTGAAAAAGTGGAGAACATAACCATCCATGACTGTGCTTCTGCCAGAGAGGGGAGACCATCTCGTGTGGGTCCATGACCCACAGTAAGCAGAAGACAGCAAGGAGGGGGGGGTCAAGAAGTTTGTGTGAATATTCTTAGTTGGATTACCCTTCAAAGGGTGTTGGGACAGACCCAACAACACTCCAAGCTGGAGCAGGTTCTATCATAGAGCCATGGTGGACACTGAAGGGCTGGGACCTGCTTACCTTTATTGTTCTTTAGCTGCTTACTGATCTCCCAAATGATCCGGATGTAGCAAACGATCATGACGCTCAGGGGGGTGATGTAGAGGGTGGTGAAGGTGAACATGTTGTAGGCGGTTTCCTCCCAGTGTGCTCGGAAGCTCCCATGAGTGACGCACTGGGTGAAGTTCCCTCCTGGGATCGTGTGCAAGTGGAAGAGGAAAAGCTGAAAAGGAGAACCAAATGATAACTCAGAGAGGGTTTGGAAGAGGGTACCATGTCCTGCAGATGCTCCTGGCTGTGCATGGAGAGCACTTCTCTGCCGCTATTGGACTGGGAGAGGTGCTCTGGGCACCTAATTCACGGCTATGGCCAGGAGCAGGGGGATGTGACAGCTGCAAACCCCTTTTTTCTGGCCATACCGAATGTTATTTTGATCAGGAACTGCTCAGATTTTTCTTGGTCTGCTCCAACATGTTTTGCAGGGGTGCAGTGATGTATATTTTAGGAGAAGATAACCATGTGCATGAGGAATAAAAAACAGCAGACTCGATTTTTACCCAGCCCTTAGCATAACACCCCGATGGTGTTGGTGCTATAAGGAAGGTGCAGAGCAGTGCTGAGCACCCAACGCAGCGACCACACCGCTTTGCTCAGCAAAGCCAATCTGATGGTGGGGAAGCCTGTGGATGGGGATGAATTCATTGGGGCTTCCAGGATGGGGAAGCCCTTCTCCAAAACCACCCCAGCCTGGGCAAACCACACAGGGAGGGCGCTGAGCCCTACCTGAGGTAAAGCCAGGAGCACGCTGCCGGCCCAGGCGGTGCGGAGCAGCAACCCGTTGCGGCGGCGAGCATGGGAGAAGGGATGGAGGATGGCCGCGTGTCGGTCCAGGCTGATGACCACCAGCACCAGGGCAGCTGCATACATGGCAAAGAGCTTGAGGAAGTTGAGGAGCTTGCAGGAGGTATCTCCTCCGTACCACTGCACCGTCACATTCCACACTGCATCCAGAGGCATCACTGTTAACGTCACCAGCAGGTCAGCCAGTGCCAGGCTGAGGATCAGCGGCCGCACGTGGGATTTCCTCCTCTTCCTCAGCAGGCTGCCAAGCACCGCCACGTTGCTGCCCACCGCCAGCAAGAAGAAGATGGCCGTGAAGATCACGCGGACCCTCGCTGCTTGCGTGAACCGGGGCTCAACCCAGTGCTCAGGGCAGCCAGAGACTGAGATGTTGGTATCCCTCTCCACGGCAGGGCAGCGGGGAGCTGTGGGGAGCTGCTCGTCACTCATCCCCTGCCAAAAAGTGAACCCCCTCTTAGCGGCTGTGTAGTGTGCTACAGCTTCAATATAAGGAGGAAAGGGGGGGATAGTGGGATCTATACTGGAGGCACTGGCAGCAACCTGCCAGCCCCACCCTGTCCCTGCCTGTCCACTCTGTGTTGCCCGTTTTGCCAAGCCACCACAGCTCCCGGTTGTAGTGACACTGCCTAGCTGCCCTCCTTGGCTTACCCCTGCTGTAGCTATAGCGATTGCTCACATAGACATATATTTTTAGCTCTTTGCTAGGTGGTTGAGCAGCTGGGAAGTGGGAGAGGTGGCCAGGACCACAGGATGAGCTGCTGCCCACCAGTGCCTGGCTGGGAATGGGGCACACCGGAGCTGGCTGAGCCTGTACCAAGGCAGCTGTGCTCGGTTCAAGGACTCATCCTTCCAAAGGGGCTTTGCAAACAAAGCTAAGCTTTTTAGAAACCCCATGGTGCTTCCCATTAGAGTGTTAAACCTTAATGGTCCGCCTCCATCTCCAGCGCCAGATCTGGGGCCATACGTGAGAGCACCTTGGGGTGGCCAGAAGGGGAGAACGGGGATCCCACGCTGCCTGAGGACTGACAGCAGTTCTCAGGAGAGGGTCATGGTGGTATTTAGGAGCCTTGCTGGGACCCAGGCAGCACCAGCTCAACACCTCTATCCCTTTGCCTTCAGGAGGCAAAGCAGGAAAGAGGAGGAGGTGAAGACGGGAACACACCCACGTGCAGGGTGACTAGGGGGTCATGAGCAGCGTGGTGGTCCCACATGGCTTGATTTAATTGCCCTTTTTGCCAGAGCACAACCAGCTTGGGGACAACTCACATTTCAAGGGCAAATACTTCCAACTCCTGGGGACATGAGCTGTTTACCAGTCCCAGCAGCAGGCAGGGAATGTCTTCTACCATTTCAAGCACTTCTGGTTTGCTGATACCAAAATAAAGCTTTCCCCACCTTTGCACAAAGAATATGAGCAGCTGAGATCAAATCTGCCTCCCCGGCTCTGCAGGATGGAAATGCTGACACCTTGCAGCAAGCTGTCCTCCTCCAGCCCCGCCACCTGCACCCCAAGCCCCTGAGAGCAAGCCCTCTTGCTGCCTTTGCCCTCTCCCTCCCCAAAGACCAACCCAGCAAGCAAGTAGCAAAAAGAAAAAGCAGTCAAAAAGTACCAAGCTTCTTGCTGACTGTCTGAAAGAAACAAGGGGAAACCCATGTCCAGGTCTCGATTTGTCCCTGGTGAGAACGTACCTGGCATACGTATGCCCTGATGCTGAGAGAAGATGCTCCTTGTCTTTCCCCACGGGTCTCCCACCACGGCGGTGACAAGTCAGGATGCTCCAGCACGTCTTTGCATCACATCCCTGCAACAAACCCCTTGAAGCAGCAAAATTTCCCCTTGCCGGTGGCCGAGCTGGGAGTACGCTGCTTTTAGCACAGGCAGCAGGAGATGGCAACGCTGATGCAAACATCCCCTGCACTGGCAAACCAGGAGCGGGGCACGCGAAGGTGGGCGCCCACAGGCAGCTCGCCTAAGGCAGCTGCCAGTGTTTCACCCCCAGGTCGGGGCTGGCACCCCTTGCCCTTGCGGGCGTAACGAGCTGCCCGCTTTCAGGCTTAATGAGCAGGCAGCGGGGATGATGACAAAGCCACCGTATTGCAAGGAATGGCCAAAATTCAAGATGTTGTCGCCAAATGTGGCCCCATCAGGGCTAAGTGCCAACATTCCCTGCATCCGTTTTCTATAAATACAGAAAAATGAGTTAATTATCTCTGGAGTTAGTGATGAACATCCCGTTGCTCAGACAACCAGAAAACTCTCAGCACACACAGACACACGCCCCAGCGATGCTCCTGGACCACACAGGTCCGTGGGAGCATCACAAATGAACACAGGTACGTGCCTGGACTGGAAATGCTGTCAGGAGGGAATTAATAAAGAGAAACAGGTTATGTTGCTATTTTAATGAATATACATTTTTTTCTGCACTCTATCAGTTCCTGCCTTGTTCTTTTTGTATTTCTTTCAGCATAACGCAGTGAGAACTTGATGTGTGGTGTGAAACCCTGGGAAAGACAAAGAGCTCACAGGAGCCTAAAAAATATGATGTGCAATGCGAGGGCAAGGAGGGAAACCAAGGACACTCTGCTCCTCTGGCCTGCAAAAGTAAAAGAGCTGTGGGGATGCCAGAGGGCCAGCCCCAAGCCCTGCTGGGGCCAGCACAGGCAAACATGCTCCCGGGGACATCCCGGGGACTGTAATTACAGACCTTCACACCTCCTGGTCTATTAAATTAAGAAGTACCCAGTGTACAGCCAGACGGCAGGACCCAGGCTGGTGGCAGTGGCTCTGCATTATTCCCTGAAAGAAGGAAGTTCACCTCCTGGGATAGGAAGTTTTCCATCATTAAACCTATTCCCACTTATTTTCGGGAGGAAATGCCTGAGCTCTGAGGAGGGGTTGCACCATATCTGAGGCTGGAGTGCTCCCTGCCACAAGCAACAGAGGACTTCTCCCCTTTGTGGGTTTAAAAGTCAAATTCTGTGGTGGAGAGACCAGCTCCTGAGACCCAGGAGACGCTGTAGGCGCTGGACATCAGCCCTTGAGGCATCACCATCCGAGTTCCCTAAACCCTTCGTCACTTCTGCATTTAACCACCAAACGGGATCAGGCTGGAGATTCTGCTCAGGGCCACAGAGGGCAATTTATGCACTCAAAGTGCTTTACACTCGAGGGGAAAGAGACAAGCAGACCCAGCGGCGGCACTGCCAGCGGGCAGTGTGGGAGGGCAGGCACCCAGCGAGCACCAGCCACCCCTGCCCCATGGGAGGGGACTGTCCCCATCACCTTACCTGGCAGGGCCATCACCCACCAGCGCCGCAGGAATGAGCCTAGTCCCTGGAGGGAAAAAGCACAAAACCCACCAAGAAGTTGGGTGAAAGCCTGTTTATTGCAGCAGCCACATCCTTCTGGTGCTGGACTCCTGCTTAAAGCTGAGATTGACTTGGCCCCACATGCTCATCCTTATTTTTCCTTTCATTTAGTTCTTTGCACCTGCACGAAAGCAATTAAATAGCGAGTCAGGAATGTATTCCCTGTTTGTCCTCCTTCCTGGCTGGCTGCCTTTTTGTCTAGAAATGTCCTCTCCATCCACGACTGTATGATGCAAGAGAGGGACAGGATTTTTCTTGGGAATCGTAAGTCTTGCTCATGCCGCAACAAAGCCTTTGGTCCCCATTCAGAGAGGATTTTTTTAGCATGCCATCACACAGAAATGTCCTGGGCATGTATTAGCAATAAGTCTTATTTTAAGGGTGGGGTCCCTTATTAATATGGCTATTTTTCTCTGGCGTTTGCACAGTAACCCCCTTGTGTTTTCTTTTTTTTTTGGCTCATCTCCTCAAAGGTCAGCTTGGATGTTGTCTGCTCAGCAGCCTTCAGCTGAGTCTCTGAACACTGGTTTAACAATCAGAGGTTTCTGGTCCCCAGGATTAGGAAACAGTGCTGGCAGGCAGGGCTTGTTTCCATACACCCCGGCTCAGCTTTTTCCGAAATCCCCTCCTTTTGGGATGCTGCCCCAGTACATCCCCAGAGCTGCAGCCCAGCGCTGGGTCACGGGGAGCCAGAGCTTCTCCAGGCATCCCCAAATAGAACTTTCCTCCCTGAAGCCATACGGATCATTCTGGGATGCTGGAGAAAACAAAAATCAGAAAGCCACACCAGGTAATACGGCCCTAGTGGCAATTTTTGCATGAGCAGACCTCAAACAAAAATGCAAGTGCTGTGTTTTTCCATTGGACACCCCACATAAATCGGGATCTCATGCAGGCAAAGCAGCACAGGATATAATTTCCATTAACCTCATGCAAATAAGGGGCAGGGAACCTGCTGCTGTTCAACCTAATAAATCATCGTTGGCATCTTATCTATGCAAAAGAGAGAAAAATCACCTCTGAGGGAAACTCCTGCTGCTGGGCGTTATGGGGGGGTAACAATTGCTCTCCTTCAAGCAGAGCTATCCCATGGCAGCACCCATCACCTGCACCCTCACCCCAGGCAGGTGCTTCTGCTGGGGTGGCTGTTCAAAAATCGCCCTTTGCTCAGAAAAACCTCATGTTTTCAGAGTTTTTAATGCTGATTTTTTTTTTTCTCTCTCCAATTCTTCTTCTCCTCCAAACCTTGAATTGTCTTAGGAGCAGCTCGTCCAAGGAAATTTTTGTCTCATACTGGACTCGAAACAGAAAGTCTAGTCAGGGACATCTGACATGCAATGTTTTTGTGAGTAAATACCAGCGTCCATGAAGTCATTTCCCGGGGTTAGAAATGAGCTCACCTCTGGAATGGCTTCTCTGGAATGGCTTCTCTTCTTACCCAAAGTTCACAAGTCAAGCAGTTGTGAAGCTCCCAGTTTTCACCCTTATTAAAAACCAGCACTGGGGCTGCGTGTGGTGCTGTGCTGCCTCCAGCTGTACACTACGGATGGGTCTGTAGCAGGGCACCACCCTGCACTCCCCGAAACCTTTGCAACAAAAGGCAGAGGACCAAAGCTCAGTGGTTACTGGGGATAAACCAGCATCTCATTCTGCCTGCTCACCCGGCCCTGGCCGCTCTGCCGAGCCTGCCAAGAGAGACAATAATTGCCATCCCTCATGGGGATAATCTGGGTCATCCCATCCCCCTCCTAAAAGCCCTTGTTTAAAACAGAGGGAGGGATCTCTTCTGCCCACAGGCTCAGTGTCTTGCTAAACTGTGTCTTTGGAGCATTTCTTGGTGAAATAGCATGCTGTTTCTGATTTGGTGTCGTATATCGAAGCCTCACTGGAGACCTTACCAGTAAAAGCCCTTCTCCAGGGGGTATCGTGGCATTGGACAGCAGCACTGAGAAAAACATGCTCTTGATGCTCAAATCTGCTGCCATTCCCATCTTTTAACACCCTGGCTGGTGCTCCTGGTGTTGCTGAGCCCAGCACTTCACACTGGACATCCAAGTCATGGACCCAGCCAGAATGGCGTACAGGACAAGGACTCTGCTGGCAGGGGAGCCCAGATATCCAGAGTATCATTCCCAGAGGTTCCCCAGATTTACGTCTTCCCATATGGAGCAGCATCGCTCAGTGTTTTTCCTCAGTCTTCCACCAGGACCAGAGCAAAACTCCCTTTCCCCATCCCTAAACTAGACAAGAGAGAAGAGTGAGCTTATCACCCTAGACCAAACCCTGAGGTCAAGCTCCAGAAAGCATGGTGGGCTTTGGTGCTGAGCCCTATCCGCTCACCACAGCACAATAAAACCTGGATGCGTGCATGCACTGCCGCTCCACCCACAGGTCCTCTTTCCCACAGCAGCAGCATTGCTTCCTTGCCCAGACAGGAACCTGAGACAGGGGCATTGCTTTGGGAAGTCTCAGCCAGCACCCCAGTCCCGTGATGCTCCTGTCCCCAGTAAACCAGGAAAATCACCCATGGGATCGATGGAGGGGCCGTGGGTCCCCTTCGGCTCCAGCACGCACTGACCCAGCCAGGGCTTTCTCTGCCCTAACTGGGTATTTTTCTTGAGCTGGAAGAAGTTATGAAATCCCAGTGTTTTCATTGTGACTAACGCATGGAAATGAACAATTTTGCCCTTGTTTTTGGATGGGTTTTAGTTGCTGTCCTTGTCTTTGCCTTCCGTGCCCTCTTTCATCCTCCAGCTTTTTTACTCCCTGTGGGACCTGACCATCGTGTTGCTCCAAACATCAAACACCCTCCTCTCTCCATGCTCCTGAACTGGATTGCATGTCCCAAGGCCGTTATTTCAGCACTCCTTTTGGATGCTCCTTCCCAAACACGGGCCAGGTTCAAGGGTTGGTTTTCCCCATTTCACTGGGGGAGAGGTGAGATGTGGGGAAAGCTGAAAGCCCCACCGGACCCTCAGCAGCTTTACTGGCAGCTTGCAGGACTGAGAAGAAGGGAAAACCTCCCCTGGCACCTCTTTCCCCCACGCTTCATATCTCCAAGCAGTTTTCAAGGCTTAAAAACACCGCTGGGTGAACTTTATGTGGGGACGTGACTGCTTTTAGGAAGGGATCAGTGGTTCAGTGAGGAGAGATGCCATTAATACTGAATTAAGTGAGATGGAGGAATATAGTTTCTGCTCCCCCACCCTATTTTTCCCCTCCTGCAAGAAACCTACTCTGAGCCAAGCCCTAGGACTGCGAGATCCTGATATCCCTTGGGATGAGCATCAGTGCTGACATCTCCTTCTAGCCGGATTTGGCCTCCCGGGGAGGTGTTTCTAGGAGGCAGTGCTCAAAGTGATGCTGGAAGCGTTGCGCTGTTTCTCTCAGGAAGGGCTTTTGTCCCATGCTGACTTCCCAGCCTGCTCCCGGCAGTTTTCCTCTCAGCTGGTCCAAGGTGCTCACACCAGGAGGCTACCAGCCCTTCCCTTCGGCAGCGCTTGGACCTCACCAAACACCTCTGCCTGCTGTGCCAGCAAATGCACTTACCCTGCAGCGAAAGCTGATACGGCCACAACTGCCCAGGGGGAATCCCAGCAGTGCTGGAATTAGCTCGGCAGAGACTGGCTTTTCCAAACATGCCCTGGGCACGATGTATGAAGTCATGAGATGTTTTACAGCTCTGGTTGCCCCCATGACCACAGGTGCTCTGGGAAGGGGAGGCATTTCCATGCCCTCCTTTGCCAGTGCGGCTGCTGGCAAACTCTTTCAGAGCTGAAACTCAGAAGTGGATCGGCACTGATTATCCCAGCCCAGGCTCAGCTCCACATTGCTCAGTGCAATAATTAACCTGAAATAAATTCACCCATGGTTCAACGAGTGCTCACCACCTGCCCAGCTCCATCGCATGCACAGTTTCTGTCCACCCCAAGTAGAGGCTCATCAGCACACCAAAAAAGCACCTTTTAACCTGATGCTCCACCTCCATCGCCATCACCATTGCCTCCGGTCCAGCTTACACAGCCTACACCTCTCCCATGCCCTGCCAGCGCGATCCCTGCAGAGCAGGAGAGACACAAACCAGATACGCTGGAAGACCCAAACCCTCCCCTGCACGCTGACAGGTCATGCAGGATTTTGCTGGTTTTTAGGAAAAACTGGCTGCTGCTTTGCTGGTGTAAATCAGCTGCAAACCTGCCCACTTCGACCTGGTTTATAGCAAGAAAATCACACAGGAAAAGGCACAGATGAGACCAGGGACTGCCATCGCATGGGTGGGAGGCTGCCCTCCCCACCAGCACGGGTGCACAGCCTGGAGTACATCCAAGCCCGAAGCTAATGCCCGTAAATAAGAGCAATAAATTAAGGATTTCTTCAGAAGTGATTAATTGCCCAGAGAAACATGTGCTTTGACACAGGATGGTCTTTGTCCACCAAAGCCTGTCCAAAGCTAAAGCAAACAGCCGTCAGGCTGTGGGTTGGAGCTCTGCTCCTGCTCTTCCTCTGCAGTTTGTATGTCCTCATTGAGGCGCAGACCTGGTGCGGACCTGGCTGCATTCCCATCGTGCCTGTTCGCATCCTGTGACTGCATTCCCATCACCAACCCGAGTTGTGCAATAGTGCAGGCCCTGCCACAAGCCCACATCTGCTGGCAGGATGTTCCCAGCAAACGTTAGTGTCGTAGTGGCACGTGGCACTGTGATGCTGCCCTGCGAGTGTCCCTGAGGAGTTAATGCTCCAGGTGCAGTGGAGGGAGAGGCTGGGACGTGCATTACTTATGGAGGGCTTGAAAATAATGGCCTTCTCCATCTCGCAGAGAGTTCCTAAATGAGCCAGACTACTTATCTTAATTTCGCCAGCTCAGCAGCGTAATTAAAAAGGGATTCACTATTCAGACACTTCTGGTGCTCTCATAGCATCTCACATCCCTGCTCTTCCAAGCTGTGATGGGGAAGGAGAGATGGCAGGGATGGACATAGCATCCAAGAGGGAAACCCCAGCAGGATCCTTGAGCAGTCAGGGATATGACAGAGACCAGCAAACCCCTCAACAGGCGGTGTGGGTCTGGAAACGGGGCTCTATGTGTGCAGCAGGGATGCAGGTAACAGTCCCTGGGCACTCAGATTACAGCTGTGCCCTGCAAAAGCACTAAAAAAGCCCTTTTCCTTGAAGATGTGACCACAGAGTAGGGGACACTCCCCGTTTTTCATGCTGGAGGTGTGTTTGTGTGTGTCACTTGTGTTATGCTGATGCCAGCAGACATTTGGGGGCTCACCCCATGACCAGACCCCACTAGCAGCTCGGCCACAGCTGATTGCTCGCCCCAACTCCTGGCTCTTGCAGTGCTTCAGAAAAAGCTTTCTCGACCTCCAGAGCTAAAATCAGTCTTTCCCTGGCTCTTGGCTTTCATGGCATCCCCCCTCTGCAGTGCTTTTTGCATCTGTTTCATAAATGATGCACGTGGAGCTGAGCACTGCTGAGCCACAGTCGAGGCTTTAGCCCCTAAGCAAATCCTTCCAGGGGGGAAAGGTCCTTTTACTCTTTTTCTCCCGGCCACAGCCTGTAAATCCTCATCTGCACAATAAAAACAAACTCCAGTAGTTCATTTTTTGGGCTCTTTTCCAAAGCTTTTAGGCAGCTGGAGTGTGATTTTGTGCTGATGAAGCGGTGGAGAAGGGCTTAAGTGAAACAATATTGCGGTGGCTGCAAGGTTTGCTGGTGGTTCAGAGCTCAGAGTGAACCCCGGGGACCCGCTACATCTCCAAGTTCTCCTACAAACCATGGAAATCACCAGTCCAGCTCCTGGGATAGCAAAACAGGATTTAAAAAACAACATTAGCCACCCCTGGAGCATGGCTGGAGAAGTGCTGGGAGCCAAGTGCTTAATGAAATCCCAGCTCCCAGCTCACCCTCCTAAACCACGCAAGCTTCCCCAAAGTGTTTGGGATGGAACAAAGTCATCAATCAGTTATTTTAACTCCCAGCTCCGTAAACAGAAGCAAGCCCAGAAACACGCAGCAGGGGAAAATAACCGTCAGCTCCCTTTGGTGGAGCGAAGAGGGTGCGGGGAGGGAGGACGGGGGCAGCTGGCGGGTAATGGAGCACGGCCTTGGTCCCAAAGGGCATTTCATGGGCCCACAGGGTATTCCGTGCACCCCACAGCCTGTAAATCTTATGTGCAGACCTGAGAGCAGCCCCACCATCCCTGCTGCCCTCCCGGCATCACCAGCTTTTGGTGACGGTGACTCTGCCAATGCCGTATTGGAAAGGGTGGGTGGGAGGCACAAATAGCCGGGATGAGCATCACTAGCTGATTTTCCTCTGGGTTTATTAGAGGGACACAAGAAGAACAACAGAGACAAGCACGAATGAGCATGGAGAGGGAGATGCTGTTGCACCATCCACTGTCACACTTCTCTGACACTGCCCCAGCCTCGGCACTGGTGGCCCAGGAAGCACTAAGCATGGCAGTGTTCACATAAATACATTACAACTTTGTAATTACGCATGGGTGATGAAACCTTGCAAAAAAAATCCATGCGAGTCAGGCAGGGTCCAAATGTTAATCTGGGAGGGGTTCTGAGGGGCTGATGCTTTGGTTGGGAAGCACCAGGTGAACCCACAGGTGATGGCCAGAAAGGTAAAAGCAGTTTGGTCTAGGATGCATCCTTCCCCATTGGCCACAGGTGCTACAGCCCTGCAGAGCAACCACCCCCAGCACAGAGCAGCACCCCGCTTGTCCCCTCTCCAGGCACTGTCCACCTCGGGTGGATGGAAAGTGGCGAGCATCTCCCAGAGCTGTGGTGCAGCTGGTGGTGTTCAGCGCTAAAATCATCTGGGGCTCTGCTCACACTGCTCCATCCGACATCAGCCACATGCCGGAGCTACAGCAAGGGATGGCCAAGCCAAGAGAGATTGCGCAACCGGACTTTTCTAGAGACTTGGTTTTTGCATGAACTCACATGTCCCAGACCCACTCCTGAAGCTGCACAAGTGTCTCCTGAGCCTGTCTTGTAGGAGCCATGCTGGAGAGGAGACACCCACACCAAGAAGCAGACACCTGTGCCAAGGAGGATGCAAAATTCCATGCAGAAACACCTGCAGCTGCCCCGGGCTAGAGCTAGCACTTTGTTTCCATAACCTAAAGAACGCTTTTTTCCTTTTGCAGAACAGTATGTTTCCTTACCCCGCAGTGCAGCCCCTGGAAATCAATGCCAGGTCGGGCCAAGCGGCTGGTTGGACCGGAGCCACCTGCTGAGGAATCGGTGCTGTGCTAGGGATGGGCTGGCTGTGGCGGGACATAGGTGCCATCCAAGGGAAGATGAATTCCTTGTTCTCAGTCTCGGCACCTTTCCCACATCTTGTCCTCATCACAGCGGGGAAACGCAGCTGAGCTCCATGTTTATCTCGCAGGTCTGGGGCCTCCAGCTCACCAGGCGCTACTTCCCCACCGGATAAACATTCTACCACTTTCTGGCACATTTCAGGTGTTTTTTCCTTTTTGCTTGTAAACACAAACAGGAGCCGGTGCAGTCCACTACCAATTATTTTTTATGTGACACCTTGATCTATGTTCCTCTTGCACCGCTCCCTCTGGCAGCTGGGCCGGCAAGGATTACTAAGAGGCAGCCTAGGACACCGCTGGCACACCCCGCACACCACTGGCTGCGCCAGCACCCATCCCCAGCCTTCAGGGATGCTCCCACCACGTAAAGCACACGCTTTCGCACCAGACCCCTGCAGCAAACCAGCAGCATGACCCCACAGCGCTGGGGCTGCGTGCGTGGGTGATACTCACTTGGACATGGCCACACGCTCTTTGCAATGCCCGGGATCCTTGAGCCAGGACCAGCTGCCATGAGTTAGATGGGAAAACATGATTGCAGAGGAAGGAAGGATCTGAGGGGGCTGAAGCCAGCCCAGGGCAGTGGGGAGCTCTCATTGGGGTCATTGCTAGGTCTCCCCATGGCTCAAGTGAGATGCAGTCACATTTATTTGCAAGGACGGTCCTGACTCTGCAGCTCTGTGCTACCCCAGGGTGTCCAAACCACCAATCCATCTGACTTTGTCCCACATCCTTGCATCCTCATTTGGTCCCTGCCAGAGCCAACGTGGGGGCAGAGGTGAGCAGGCAGCATGGGCAGGCAGCAGTGGGGAACGCCTGCAAGACATGGGAGGCCCATGGGCAGCACCGGCTGGGCACTGTGTGTGTCCCAGACCAGGCAAGAGCCAAAAAAGCATCCCCAAAACTCATTGCACCATGTACCTGGCTGCTGTATCTCCATCTTCAATGCTCAGTGGCATCTCTTTTGGATCCAGACCCAGGGTGAACCCCTAACACCGACAGTGCTGTGCCAGGCTGTGGTGCCCACACCGTACTCTGCCCCAGTGCCAACAGCACCCTGCCATGCCATGGCATCGCCGCCAGCCCCAGCAGTTGCTGTTTCGCTGAGGGTTTGTGTTTACCATCACCTTATTAAGGGATTATTCAGCCTGTGGTTTCCTTGCTCGTCCGATCTGTTTTTGCTCGGCAGCCGGTGGCTCGCTGCCATCCCCTAAGCTACACGCGGGGCTATATAAGCAACCTCACTGCCTTGGCTGCGGGGAGGCTCGCACACAGCCCAGCTCGGCAGCAGCGCAGGGAAGGTTTCGGTAAGCTGCAACTTTCTCTCTTCTTCCCAACTGGCTGCAAATCCCTTAACCCACAGCTGACAAACCCTCGCCTTGTCCCTAGACCGCAGCTCAGCTGGGGGCTCTGAGGCAAGAGGGCAAGACTCTTAATTGGGGGTTTTATGGCTTTTGTAGGTAAGAGAAAAAAAAAACCAAACCCAACCCCGCTAAGTTTTTCTCCTTCATCGCAGCTAGCGGTTAGGCAATTTTGTTATGTTATTAAGGCAGCATAATTAAGCGTGGCTGTGATTGAGGGTGAGGTGGAAATTAATTGATGAGCAGATGAAGGCACAGAGGCTGTGGGCTGGAAAACATCAATGGGGACACAGTTCCTGGTGTTCTACTTCTCCCTTCCACAGCCCAGCTAATGGATTTGGGGCAGGGTTATGGGGACAGCTGGAGCGGGGGCTTCGAGGGGGGGATGGTGCCTTGCTCACGCAGGGCTGTTTGATCTCCCGCGGCTCTGTCCCACGCCAGAGAGGGGACACAGGCAATGCGAGCGCTCCCTGCTGCCAGGATCCAGCTGCTTGAACCCCCCCTTTCTTAGCATCGTGTGTCCCGGGGACGGGACAGTATCCTGTCCCAAACCCAGCACTGAACAAGTCACAGCCAGTTCCCAAAATAGCTGTCCAGTGGGAAACAGGCTTTCAGCCTGGATTAATTTTTCCTGGTTATTGTCTGGCCGCGAGTTCACGACCGCGCCGTAAGCCCACAAACCACCGCTCATGTGTTGCTTGTTATTTTTGCTTGACTGGGATTTGCTGAGCCATAATCAAAGTATTTCCTAGTCCCACATTCCCCAGCCTTGGATGGTTAATACCGCTTACAAATAACAGGGTGTTCTCACCGCCGGCTGCTCTTTGTCAGCCTCATTTTATGGGTAAACTGAGGCACTGAAAGGCTGAGCCAACATTTCCCCCCCCCCCCAAGTTCATTAATTTTAAGTGCATAAAATAAAGCACCTGGAATTCCAGCTGGTGTCGCTCAGGATAACACCAGCTCCATGGGTACCTTTAGAAACTAAATACCCAAATGCTTGATGCCATTGGGCTAAGGGACTCAACCCAAAATCTGAAGTCGCTGAGCTGAGGAAGAGCAACACAAAGCCTCAGTCCCTCATCTCTGCGTGCAGAAAAAGGAAAACTTTTAGCTTCTTGCTCGCATTTGCAGCAAAGGCTTGGCTTGTGGATGGGGTTTTCTGCTTTTGGAGGTGCCCAGGAGCCTTCCCCTTCCCCACGCTCCTGGGATGTTCTAGGATAAGATGCCATCCTTGAACTAAGCCCAGTTTGCAGGTGGGGGGTGGAGGCGTGGAGACGTCCCTGCTCATGTGGGGGGCAGAGGGGGGTGCTGGGGGGCCCATGGAGCCGCCTGGGCTGTGAGAGCATCCCTGCAGAAGTATTTAAGCTGTTAAAAGGCACTTTCAGGAGATGCGATCACAAAGCAGCACTCTGCAGAATAGATTTAGTCTCAGATATGACGACAAGAAGCAGAGGGGATGGGAGCACAGACATGGAGCCCCTGCTGCTCCCCCCGTCAGGGGCTAAGTGGGGGCTTTCTGCGGGGAGTGAGGGGGCAGGGGGTACAAGCAGCCCCACGGCGTGTTTTGGACTGGTTCAACATGGGAGAAGCTTTCTGAAAGCAGCAAGACCCCGGGTAAGCCTCGACATGGGTCTCTGCAGGTCTGGAGAAGGTGTGGGACAGCTGCGGATACTCCAGAAAGCCCCTGGTCACCCTCTGGAGACAACGATGGTCACTGCAAAAGGATGGATCATCCTCCTCCTCCTGGGGGCAACATCTGTTTTAGGTGAAAGTTAAATGTTTCTATTCCCATCACGGTGCTGTCCTCTACCCACAAGCCCGCCAGTGTGAAGGCATGTCTGTCGGCGGCCGCTGAGCCAGCAGACATCGATGGCTGGGCACTGCTCTGGGTCAGCGTGGCATTTGCCCGGCTGGCACCCATCCTGTCCCCGGAGCAAGGGCAAAGCCTGTCTGTGAGTCAGCCAGGCTCTGGCTGACAAGGAATGAGCCACCCTGCCCATCGGCTGTGCTGGCACCATCCCTGCCTGCCACCCCTGAGACCCCCTGGCGTCCAGCCTGCACCCCAGCTCCCATCCCAGCTCCCCTCTGCTCCGAGCACACCCACCCTAGCCAGTGCCTTATCCATCGCCCAAGTGCAAAACCATCCCAGCCTCTGAGCTGAGCCCTCGGGAAGCAGCAGCAACATGGCTCTTCTCCAGGACAAGATGCTTGGGAGCAGCAGGGTCTGCCCGCTGCTGCTCTGGTGGGTCACGCACACCAAAGTGCCGAGCGATAAGCAACCTGCCCCTTTGCTCCGGCAGGTCTCACAGAGAAAACATGTTCACAGACTCTTTGGATTTGTTTTCCAAGGCTATAGAGGAATTTTGCCCTGAAGTGCTCTGGCCAGACGCCCAGGGATAAGAACAGGGAGAGTCAGTTTGTCCCTGAGGAGGTGCCCAGAAGCCCTGCTGAGCCCCTGGGAGCTCAGCACAGGTGAGAGCTGGTGCTGGGCAGCATCAGGCTTAGCTCCCCAGTTTAAATGAGACTGGTTCCAGCAAGCACCCCAGGAATCAGCCACGACCACTAGCTGCCCTTGGGCACGCAGGCAGCAAGCGAGTGCAGAAATCAGTCCATGTCCCATAGTGACAACCAACTTCACCCACCTTGGGTTAATTTCTCCCCGTGCAGGGAGAGATGGGATATATTTTATATCTCCAGCTATAGAAACACTATTTGATCTGAGCTGCTCCAACACAGAAAGCACAAAGAAGTTTTTCTTGGGTGACAACGGAAATGGCAAATCTGCATCATACCTGAGCCACAGTGATACTGTGGGATATCTCCATCACTCCCTTTGTTTGGCATCTCCAGCACTGCAGCCCACAGGAGCCCTAACTGGCAGCTCTCCCAAAGGAAAATCTGAAAAAGTGAGCCTAAGGATGCCCAATCCCTTGAATCTAATTAATCTAATTTAATCTCCAATTTATTGACCCTTAGGTCAAAGGCTTCTGAAACCAGCCCTTGCCAGGATCCAGATAGGACAGAAAACCTTCAGCCCGCTGGTAATGCTCAGCTTGGAGAGTAAGTTATTTCCCAGCTCGAGTGGCTTTCCCTTGCTGGGACAAGGGGTGTTTGCATGTGTATTATTTTTTTCAGTCTTAATTGACAACCAAACAATATTATTTGAGTAGATGAGGACATTCAGGCAATGGAATAAATGTTAATCATTCACAACCTCCTGTAGGGTTTTGGCTATTGCTGACACATGCTGTTGGCTCCTCTCCTGGAAAAGTGAAGGTCAAGTGTGTGACCACAGCCCCAACTCCCACCAGAGGCACGCGCGGGCTGGGAGGGTGAGGAGAGCCCAGGGATGGGCAAGCACATGCTCCGACCTGCCTTTCACCTGCCCAGCCTGCCCTCACACCCGGGACAGTTTGCAACACCATTGCTTTAAAATTAAAGCTCACGGGGTGTTCATTACCTGTAGAACTCACTCTGCTCGTTAACCGCTGGGAGAAACGTCGGCCCCTCAAGCTTTACTGCCCAGGGCTCAGGATTTAAATTCCAGTAGGCACTGAAAGGGATGGAGGTGCCGATGCCATAACCAAGGGATTAGGGGATTTTCCCAGCCTTCCATCCTGCTCCCAGCAGCTCTCTTAGCCGCTGTGGAGGATCAAAGCACCGAAAACACACTCAGAGAGAAGTCCCCTCCACCTGCTGACAGGTATTTTTAGGAAAACTACCAGGAAAATTGTTTTCCCCTCAAAGTGATGGTACAAGGCAGTGATACTGAGGCTGGGGCTCATAGAACAGGGCTGACTCCTACTACTCTAGAAAGCAAAATCTCGAGGTTTTGACCAGTGCAACTGGAAAATAAAGCATCTGCCCTTCACAGCAGTGAGCTATAAAACTGTTTTTGCCTGTAGGAGAGGGTGTGCCAGACCTGGTGGGGTTGAACAGCTGGGCTTGCTGGAGCCAGGCCACCGGGAGGGGATGGTGCTCAGCCAGGGAGAAGGCAAACCCTGCCCAAACCATCCTGCGCGTTCTCTGCCCGCAGGTACGAGGAGCAGCTCTCGCCGGCGAGACCCGATCTTCACCTACGCCAGACGCAGTACGTTCCTGCCGCTGGTGCTGCGGGGTAGCCCTGTCCCTCCCCACATTCCTGCCAGCACTCAACCCCTCAGCTTATCCCTCATCCTCTGCTTTCTGATTTTTCTGCTGTCAAGGTGCTACCCAGAGCCATATAATGCTATTTTCCTCCACAGGACTCTCCTTCTCCTTTCTTATCATCACTGCAGATTAAAGCAGCCGATCCCAAACAAGGTTACGATCTTACCGAGACCCCACTTTAATCTGCTGCATGTTAAATTTTTGCTTGGGGCAAGTACAGACAGGTATTTATCCATGCACCACCTGGGAGGGGACCACATCCCCAAGCTCACCTCCTCCTGCATCCCCCAAATTGCTAAATCAGGTCTATGGATGTGCCACTTGGGATGCAGATTAAAACAGATTAAAAACTCACCCATTAAGCCAAGAGCTCACTCCAAACCAGACATGACGCGCCCGTGGCTGGTCTCATTTAAATGGTGTTTTCCAGCCACCTGCTTTTGTAAGCCAGGGGTTGGTTTTCGCCCATCACTATTGGATCAGTCCAGCTGCGTGCCTGTCTGCCTTTCTAGGAAAAAACACAACCTGGTTTATTACAAATTGGGTGGAAGAGTACGTGTGGGAGATGACACAGCACACGTCTCCAAGAAACCTCATTTTTGGCAATTTTAGTCACAAGTGCATCCTCATAAACATTATTAGAATGTTGTCATTTAAAAACAAACCCAAACCACAGGCTTCGAGTGGCTGTCATCCATCCAAAGCAGCTTAAAACAATAGTATCTAGTAGCCCAGTTAAAGAAATTCCTTTAAAAATCTAATCCAATATTAAACTCTCGTGTGTTTTACAAATCAGCAGGCCCCTAACATGCTCAGCCTGCTTGGTAGCGTCTTAGGCTTCTGTTTTACACACAGTAAAACTGGTGCTCATGATAGGACACATGCTCCCCCTATAAAGAACATATGTTGAAGTATGGTTAAAGACAGTCAACACAATCATGCCAACAACTTTACCCTTTTCTTTTGGTGTTGGTTTTTTTTTTCAGTTTAACAACATTTGAAACACAGGCAAGCATTGCCCCTCAGACAGCATTTAAATGACAATGTGTGTTTGATTTCCCTTAAGCCACTGTTATTCAACACTAAGCAAGAGCTGCATGCACTTTGCTCCTCTCAGGTTTATCTTAATCATCCTGAATTTGGTAGCCTGCGGAGAATGAAGTCAGAAGCCTTCACATACCTTCTTGTGCTTTATTTTCCAGCTCCCTAAGCACTGAGTTTGCTTAATCCATGGGGTGCGTAACACCCAAACGCGTAGTCTGAGCTATACAGAAGTTGCTAAGAAAACAACTGCCTGTTTTCAGGCAGCTGTATGTGTAATGTGCGTCTCATTAACACACCACTGATGTTATTCAAGGTCCACCGGTGCAAGATTCAAAAAGGTTTTTGTCTCCATGGTCGAAATGGAGCGAGTGTTCAGCAAAGTGTGGCCAAACCGGTGTGCAGAAGCGTACCAGATCCTGCCTAGCTGAGCGCGTCTGGGGTGTGCACTGTAATGAAGCAACTGAGGAGGGACGGCTCTGCATTGGACATGTTTGCTCAGGTGCTCCTATAACTTCACTTATGGGCGGGGAATGATGTCCTACCTCACCACTGCATAGGTGTTATACCCCCTTCGTGATCATTTTACCATCTTTCTCTCCCTTGCCAGAATTTTGTGATGCCTGTGCCTTTCCCAGCAGGGCTGTGAAGTACTGAGGGAGCAGAGCGTGGGGAGTTTATAGCCAAACAGCAAGATAAGAGGGGTGTCCAGATATGGGGGATCATCAGGGACCCATAAAGATCCTGGTGATACAAGAAAAATCTCATTAGTCTTGTTATCACAGCAGCTCTCAAAGTGGAAGCAGCAAGTGCAGGCAGCTGTCTCCATGCAATCTGCTGGAAGGAGAAGAGTTGGGAATATTGAATTGCCACTGCCCCTGATGAAGGGGCTTGTTACTGATTGTATTATTCTTATAATCCCCTTTTAAACAAATAATTCTGAAAATAGTTGATGTTTTCCCCAGGAACGTTGTTTCAGGTTTTCCCTGATTTCTTCCAGTTATTTCCAGCTTTAAAGAAATTATCAGAGAGCTGCTGTACCGGGATACTCTGTGATTGTAAAAGGAATGACCTGATTAATCCTGTTATTTAGGATTAATTGCTATAGGTAATGAACATGTTTCAGAGTCACTGTTTGGGAGACCATTTGTTAAACCCATCGAGTAGTGCTCATTTTGCAATTAGCCTGTGTCCTGCCCAAGCCAGGATACCATTGAATAAGGGAGACAGTTTTTAAGATATGCCAAAGTCATGACTTTGGGGCGTGAGTTGGTAATAGAAACCTACAAAGTTTAAGGCATTTGGATTTGTGATTTTGCCAGGGTTGAGCTAAGAGCTTACATGCTGATCTGGATTCAAATTTCCCCAAAATTCAGCCCTTTGGGGAAGGTAAATAACAGTTCCTAGCTGTAATTATATCCACGTGGCTGCTTTCTACTAATTGTCAGGTTCAAAATTACATCGTCTCTGTGTTTCTAATGCACAGCTGTTGATAATCAGTAAAAATATGTTTTGGATACAATTTATTCCTTATGCAGTATCTGCCTTATTGCATCTAAATTAAAAGCAGACATGAGACTGTGCCATGAGTGTTAAGGGACTTGGGGCTGCTTTCTGACATGCCTGCCTCTCCTCCAGCGTGCAACATCACCTGCCTCATGGGCCGTGTCAATGCCGACTGTGATGCCTGCATGTGTGAGGATGCAACCCTGCATGGGAAGGTCTCTCTTGAGGATGGGTCACCTGCTGCAGATGCCCGAGTCTACCTGCAAGCCAAGAAACTCAAGCTGTTGACAATGGCTGATAACAGGGGCATGTTTAGGATCCCAGGGGTTTGTCCCGATGGCAAAACCACCCTGAAAATAAAGAAAGCCAAATATGCAACAGCAACTGTCACTGTGCCTGAGAGCAACAGAAGAAACCTGGCGATCCAAGTGCAGCTGCAACGATCAGGTAGCCCCAAAAAGGGGAGGAATGTAAAGGCTTTACAAAGTAACCAGAAATAAACCATGATTTTAGGAGAGTAAGAGTAACAAGGCCTTTTCCTTCTCCCACAGGCAAACCCTACATTTTCAGGAGCCCCGAGGACAAAGCCAGAAGAGTGGGACAGAGTGTGTCACTCTGCTGTGATGCCTCCGGGACCCCGGTCCCTGACCGCTACCTCTGGTAAGGAACTCAAGTCTGATCAGGCAGAAGCATCAGCTGTCCCACAGATTCAATTTTTATCTCCTTACCATCTCCATAAAGGTGGGAGATTTTTAGCTATAAAACAGCTAAATATGCCGAGAACAGATTGCTGCAAATTATGGTTTCCTCGAGATGTGCCGAGCTGGCATTTCTCACAGGTGCGGTAACATCACCTGCCAAGGAATTTACTGGAAAAACATACAAATAAGAGCGTGACAAACCTCAGCAGTCACAACTAGCAGCTCTGCCTGCCTGCCAGCTGCCCAGCAGCCACATCTCAGTACTTCCAGGGGAAGAGGAATAATTTGTAGGTGATGCTACACAGGCAGACTACAAATGGGGAAACTGAGGCAAGAGGTCTGGCACAATCCACACAGCCGGGTGCAGGATCAGACCATTGCTCTGCTCCAGCCAGGCGGTCAGCTCTGTCCGCTTAACTGCCTGCCTGTTCCTGGCAGGTACCACAACGGCTCACTGTTGGATCCTTCTTTATACAAATACAAAAACAACCTGATTCTGAAGAACCTGAACAGAGACCAGTCAGGAGAGTATTTCTGCAAGGCCAGCAGCGCCGGGGGGTCAGCGAAGTCCCAACCCGCCAAGCTTGCTGTTATAGGTAAGAAAACGTGCACGATGCTCTCCGAGTGGCTGGGGAGGTGGCAGTGTGCAGAAAACAGAAATTGTGATACATGTGGGAAGTCACAGGAAAAAGTATTTGGGGTTGATTTCATGCATCCGTTAGCATCTATGAGTTAGCAGAGCTGCTTTTGAACCAGATGCTCTCTACAAGCTCTGGACTGCAGGTGACTTGCCAAGCTCAATCTGCTGGTTTCAGCAGATTTCTCCCTGTACTTGCTGCCTGACGTGAATATTTCTGTTTGTATAGCTGGGGTTTTTTTAAACCTTGGGACAAATTTTAGTCTATCCATAGCCAAAAAGCCAGGCAGCTGCAGAACATCTAGCTGAGGGTGGGTTGGATGGCAGTGGTGGGTAAGCAGGAGCTGGGATGCTCCTGCAAACAGCACTGCTCTTCATCAGGTACCTCAAGTTCAACCTGAGCACCTGCCTCACCGAAATGGAGGCTGGATTAATTCAGCCAACCCAAATCCTGCAAAACATCTGGTTTATGGCTACAAAACCCTCACTGTTATTGGAAGCAATGTTTAGCTCTCAGGGTTTCAGACCACATAGCGATGACTGTACAATTATTTCATGCTGCTCATTAAGAAATCCTACTCAACAGGAAGACAAGAGGCAGCCTGCAACTCCCAACCCCAAAGCCACCCCATCCGACTTCCTCACGACTGCTTCCAAAAAGCAACAAACTCTTTCTACTACGACGTGGGCAAGTGCCCAGCAAAGACCTGCGCTGGGAAGCTGGATAAAGGACTTCGATGTAAGGACAATGTTGCCTACTGCTGTGGGGTGTCCAAGATGGAAACCAGAGACATCTCCTGCAACGGGTACACGCTCCCCACTAAAGTCGTCGTAGAATGTGGCTGCAAGAAATGCACTGAGACCAAAATAATGGTTCGAGGCAGAGCCACAGCAGCAGATAATGGTGAGCCCCTGAGGTTTGGCCACATCTACTTGGGGAACAAGAGAGTGAGTATGACTGGATACAAGGGAACCTTCTCTATCCATGTCCCAGCAGACACAGAAAGACTAGTTTTAACTTTTGTCGATCGGCTGCAGAAGTTTGTGAACACAACAAAAGTTCTGCCTTTCAAGGAAAACGGAGGCGCTGTGTTTCATGAGATCAAGCTACTAAGAAAGCAAGCCCCTGTTACGCTGGAATCCACTGAAACCAACGTGATTTCTTTGGGAGAAATGGAAGAAGAGGATCCAATTGCTGAATTAGAAATTCCTTCCAATGCATTTTATAGGAAAAATGGAGAAGCCTACAGAGGCAAAGTGAAAGCCAGTGTGACATTTCTGGACCCAAGAAAAGTCTCAATGGCTGCTGTGACACAAAGTGACCTGAACTTTGTAGATGAGGAAGGGGACATATTTCCACTCCGCACATACGGCATGTTTTCCGTGGACTTCACTGATGAACAGGGCACAGAGTCTCTTAATGCCGAACAGGTGAAGGTTCATTTGGATGCTGCTCAGGTCAAGATGCCAGAGCACCTGCAAGAGATGAAACTTTGGTCCCTGAACCCAGAGACAGGATTATGGGAGGAAGAAGGGGACTTCAACCTTGAAAAAAGCAGACGGCGCAAAAGGGAAGAGAGAACTTTTTTGGTTGGGAATATGGAGATCAAAGAAAGGCGGCTTTTTAACCTGGACGTCCCAGAGAGCAGACGGTGCTACGTCAAAGTTCGAGCCTACAGAAGCGAGAGATTTCTGCAAAGCGAGCAGATCCAAGGGGTTGTGATTTCCATTATAAACACAGAGCCAGAACCAGGGTTCTCCTCCAACCCCAGAGCATGGGGCCGTTTCGACAGTGTGGTCACTGGTCCAAACGGCGCCTGCGTGCCTGCCTTCTGCGATGAGCAAAACCCCAGGGCCTACGCAGCTTATATCTTGGCAAGCCTGGGGGGTGAAGAGCTCGAAGCTGTGTCCTCTGCTCCCAAACTCAACCCTAACGCTGTTGGGGTCCCACAGCCATATCTCAACAAGCTCAACTACAGGAGAACAGACCACGAGGACCCCAAAACTAAGAAAACTGCATTCAGCATTAACATGGCCAAGCCAAGCCCTAACTCCCCAGAAGAAAACAATGGCCCTATTTATGCCTATGAAAACCTTAGAGAATGCGAGGAAGCCCCACACAGCGCTGCTCACTTCAGGTTTTACAGGATAGAGGGAGACCGGTATGACTATAATACTGTTCCCTTCAGTGAA
The DNA here is from genome assembly GCF_015220075.1 of Falco rusticolus. Classification (NCBI taxonomy): domain Eukaryota; kingdom Metazoa; phylum Chordata; class Aves; order Falconiformes; family Falconidae; genus Falco; species Falco rusticolus. Next base: position 6,382,966 of record NC_051193.1, read on the forward strand.
GATGACCTCATGAGCTGGACTGATGACTACCTGGCATGGTGGCCCAAGCCCATGGAATTTAGGGCCTGCTACATTAAAGTAAAAATAAACGGACCCCAAGAGGTGAATATAAGATCTCGTAACATGGGTGGGACACACCCGCGTACCATTGGCAAGCTCTACGGCATCAGGGACGTCCGCAGCATTCGTGACCCTGGGCAGCCAGATGTGTCAGCAGCCTGCCTGGAGTTCAAGTGCAGCGGCATGCTCTTTGACCAAGACCGTGTGGATCGCACACTTGTGAAAGTGGTCCCACAAGGCAGCTGCCGCCGAGACAGCGTCAACAGCATGCTTCACGAGTACCTGGTGAACCACCTCCCCATGGCTACGAACAACGACTCCAGCGAGTACACAATGCTGGCTCCTCTCGACCCACTGGGACACAACTACGGCATCTACACTGTCACCGACCAAGACCCAAGGATTGCCAAGGAAATTGCCCTGGGCAGGTGTTTTGACGGCACATCTGATGGCACCTCCAGAACCATGAAAAGCAACATCGGCGTTGGATTGACTTTCACCTGTTCAGAGAGGAGTGCAGCAGAGCAAAGCATCTTCCAGTCTCAGAGGAACTCAGGCCAGCAGTCCATACTGGTTCTGCCAGGGGAGAGCCCTGCGTACCGAAGGCAGCCGGCAAGCCGCCGAACCACCCAAGGCAGGATCCCAACAAGAGGTCAACGTTCTCCCACATACTAGAGCTGTATAGAAGTCTCAGTAAAGTCAATCACACTCGATTAAATGTAATTTGAAAGTAACACCTACCAGCCAATAACCTAACTTAAAGCCAGTAGGTGTCATTATTTTTGAGACATAATTAAGGTGCCTTTTTTTTTTTCTCCCCCCAGCAGAAAGGAAAGACATAATGCAAAAATTGGGGGCCAGTAGCATAGGGAGTTCATGTCTTATTAAATGCATCCATAAAAAAAACATCTTCTTTCTGCCTGACATTAAACAGCTTCACATGATAGCCTAAAGGGAAGACTAAACACATGATTCAATTAAGTCATGTACATAAACCATTCTTCTGTTCTGCATCTGCAGACTTTGCCAGCCCAAGTACCTGTACAGTAGTAACATGAAAAGAAATAAACCTATTTCTTCATATGGAATTCAACTGCAAGGTTTTGTACTTGAAATGTAAGTATTTTATTTATTTCTAGCTTGGTTTAGAATGACTGTATTCAAGCTAAACTACCGGCAGCTGCATTTCTAAGAACTCACACGCTCAATAGGACAGAGAAGCCATGTGGATTTGTAGGTTTCACGTGGATAAAACTACAGTCTTCTCTTGCTTCTTGCATTATTTGACAAGAAAATCCATGCTCTATGATAGGGTAGGTCAATTTAAAAAGTAATTTTGTAACTTTGACAATGCTGCATTGCTTTTTTGTTTGAAATGCCCAAGTAAATAAACCACATGTAGAGCTGGCCAAAGAACAATCTGCAAAATTCCACCTTTCTGTTCATAAACAGGTCACAGCTTTATCAATCTTGGGTATGGGTGAGGGGTTTGGCAGGTAGCTGGTGCTTCCCCAGGCCCAGGACTTGGCCATGGTATGCTGCAGTCAGGGAATCTGTCCCCACCTTGAGATGTGGAGAGTCAGCAACAGCGCTGGGAGAAGCAGAGCAGCAGGTCTGGGCAAGGAATGAACTAAGGAGGCAGCAGCAGGGCTCCCAGAGTGGAAGAAGATGGGCAGGAAAAAAGGGCTGGGAACATGTGCTTTAAGAATGATAGGAAACCAGGCAACGCAGAGCCCTGCAGACAGGGAGAAGATAGGTTTCCCATCACATTCAGCAACAACGAGCAGGACACTACTGGGCAAGCAGGTGCTCTTAGCTGAAAGTACATACGGCCACCAAAGGGGTCAAACAGACAGTGATCATCTCCAAGCAAAATACTAAGTTGCCCTATCAAACCCCCACTACTTCTACAGTGGAATCATGGGCCTCACCAGCACAGAAGACATCCTGTGTTTACACTGAAACACTGGCAATAAATTTTCAGGGTGCAGGCAGGTCAGTAAGCCTCCAACACTGAAATTTCCATCAAAAGAGATCACAAAAAGTTGGGCAGTGCTACTTGATGAAAACTGGAATTGAAACACGTGCTCAAGCATGGATTTCCCTCTCCTATCCAATCCACTCCGATGGGTATGAAGCCAATTCTAGCTCTATGCTGTCTTACCTACAGCCCATCAAGGGCAGGGGGAATCTTTCAACAGCATTTCACAAGCTTCAGAACAGGTTTCTCAGGTCTGACACAGAGCATCCCAGGCGTTAAATGCAGAGCTGTGCAGGACTGAGTGCCTATGCAGCCTGAACTATGCTTAAAAAAAAAAAGAGAAAAACCCCACCTTAATAATCCATGTTTTTATGCAAAATGACAGTTATCAAAGAGAAGCAGAAAAGGAAGAGCTGTGGAATACCCTGGCACATCCTCTTCATACCAATGAATTTAGACTCTGTGTTTTCTTTTGTGTTTAGTCTGCTGCAAGGGCTTGGCGCGAGCTGGGGCCAAGGCAGCCAGTGGGGAGCATTAGCTTGGACCTTCCCACAGAGCTCTTGGCTTGTGCTGCAGACTCACAGAGAAATGTCTCTTCCCTCTGCTCCCCTCCCCCTCTGCAGACAGAGAGCCAAATCCTGAACTTAGTTTTATCACTTTGAGGGTGAAGTAACACAAATGACTTCTACAGACCAACCCAGGAGATACATGGATGAAAGCAAGCTCAGGATCTGATCCCTGTGCTGCATGTGGGCTCGCCAAACACAAGGAAGAGCACTATGCTCTGCTTTGGCGAGAAATGTCTGTTTAACAGCAATGAAATGGGTGCAGCCCTACAGCCTGAAACAGCAAGATGCTCTCCAAGTTTCCCCAAACTGTCCCCCACTGCAGCTTAACTCCGACTTGGAGGAACAAACTAATCTCTGCACGCACCGAGTCCCTGAGCTCTCAGAGGAGGCTGCTGGCAGACTACATTGGATACAGAGCAAGACAGAGAGGTTTCAATCACGGGTGCTTAATCACTATCAACAGAAAACAACCTTGGCCCAACAACCACCACTCACTTCTTCTCACTGCTAACACTTCCTCATTACTGATGAGCCACCATGCCAAATACATTAAGGAAGTTTAAAGAGGAGAAAAGCTACAGCAGGCCCTGGCATCCACCACTCAAAGTGTTCTGTTATAGTTCAATGTCAGTTCTGACTTCTCCAGCTTGCATCTATGGTCAGTGTATGGCAATGTCCTTTCTGCAACCTGAAACCTAACCCACACTCCCACATATTAAAGGAGAGCATCAGCTGGAGGAATGCAGGAAGGCTTCGACTCAGCTCCTCCCTCAGCCTTAGCCTTTGGACCACCAACCTTGAGAAGCAGGCTGAAGTGGGAGACCTGGCTCCTAAACATCATCAGGTTTGCAGCTAATGGCAAAGCATCTTCCATTAAGGTCACTTAGTTTCCAACCCGCAGATAAATCTGGTGACCTATCCCTCCTCCTGCTTTTAAGAAAGGGAAAATATTGCTTCCCAGAAGCTATGAGGCCGTCAGCGGTTAGGATAAACAAAAGGAGATTCTTGTCTAGTCTCAACCTTCAAATTATTCAGGGATTTTGCAATCAACTTTTTAAAGAGACTCAAGTACTCCTGTGATTAGTCACTTATACTTTTTGTTTATTTGTAATTTATTCAGCATAGAACAGGAATTAAGAGGTTTCCTAGGAAGCAGGGGGAGTAGCAAGGTTTCAGATCATGAAACAGATGCATCTAACTATGAGCCATCAGCATCCTAAGAAATATCACTCCCTCTAACGTTTATTTGAAATCCAAGATTAAATCACCCCTATCTAACACCAGAGCCCTTCTGGTGCCCAAACGTTTTGCAGTTCTACCAGTAATTTGGCTCCAGTGATCTTAAACTGAGCCATAGTGGATGCTGGGTCTATGAATACCTCTGCTACCTTCCCTCTTGTCCAAGAGGAGGACAAATGTTTTATTTTGCTACTATAACTTTCCAATTGCTAGGGTGGCTGTACTTGACCTCAGCAGTGGTACCGGGCATTGAATCACCATGTCCATGTTCCAGAGTGAACCCTCACATGCTATTCTACGCCTCATCAGTGAATGCCCCATTTTTGTTTTGTCTGTTCTGCAAAAATAATCAGATTTTCATTACCTACCAAGTTAAATCCCTACAGAGCTAGGTGAAAGCAAAGTTTCCAAAGAGACATTTTGGCTAACAGCTGCCTGGGGAACACCAATTCCCTTTAAAGCTTCTCCACCATGCCAAAAATAGCATGCTGAATATTTCCTCCATAAAAGAAAAAAAATTATCTTGCCCTCCTTTCCTCCATGAAACAACTGGGGTAAAGTCGTGCATATTCAGACCTAGGACATTAACTGTTAAGCAACAAAGAACTGCCTAATCTTTGATAACCTCTTCCCTAGAAAACAATTTCAAGAAGCCTTAAAGCAAACTCTGCACAGACCAAAAGATTAAGTTACAAGTATAGGTATCCTGGTTACAATATGGTTTAGACATTATTTGGTATTAAACAACTAACTGAAGACGTTCTGTACCAGATGTTCCACGCCGACCTTGGTTTTCCCCTGAAAGAGATGCAGCCAGCACCATCTACAGGCTTCCTCAGCACAAGCCACCTTAAATCCCCCCAAAGACGCAGGGAAACTCTGCCCTGTTGCTTTATCGTTTTGTCTGAACTGAACCTACCACCTGCCAGCAGCAACTAACAGCAACAGATCTCACACAAGGCGTCATCTAAAGCTGTCAGCAAAAGACGTACAAATTGCCCTTCAGGTTCTCTCTGATGCTAACATCTAACACAGACACTGCTGGCTGGAAGCTGGTATTCCAACCAGCAGCATTAATGCCACCCAGCAATAACATCGCTTTGCTCTGTGTTGTTTTGGAGATGCAAAGGATGGGGATACAGCTCTTTTCTATCAACTTTATAAGGTCAGAGCAGGTTCAATAAAGCAAAGGAGTTAAAGAATTTTCAAGGAATTTTCCTCAAGTCATTCCTAGAACAAAGCAGTTGATTTACCAGTCTGGTCATCTAAAAACTTTTAACCTTACATTGCCTGGACTTCTGATACTGTATTCTTTCTGTGGGAGTCACACCTCACTGTTCATTTTGCTCAGGTCATAATGAACCACAATGCATTTTCCAGTGCCTGGGGACCTGGTACATCAGAAAAGTTGGCTCCGTCCATGCTAACAGATAACTAAAATGCTTCGCTTCTCCCAAGTCTAAAATTCTTTACCATTTGTGCTTAAAATTATCTATAAATTGCAGTGGTGGGGTTTTTCATATACTCATTTCTCTGCTGATTCAGCTTTGGATACAATCCATGCCTGAGGCCAGACCCCTATCATGCAGCTGATTAGTGTCAAAAACCTCACTGTCTATGGGGAAGGGGCTGTAGAGAAAGTTTTTATCCTCAGCAAACACTGAATATTTGAATTAAGTGATGCCTACGAGTGTTCTTTACAAGTAACCGATGAAAAATTCCCCGAAGCTCCAGAAGGGAAAACACAAGGCAAACAGCCATGCAGCTCAGACCAGTGATGTAACAAACCCCAGAAAACCCCCAAACCCACCCACCAGCCCCACAAACACACAAAACACCTACTCACCCACCCTCCTTTCTATTGGCATAAGGTGATAACTAACCTTTCACACACTGCTCTAAACACAGGAAAAGCAAAACGACTTCACAGCCTTTACTTGCAAGTAGTAGGTGGGAGCAAAACACAAAAGTACATCATTTTCTTGGAAACAAACTTGCCAGTTTTATAACTTCTGCAGCACAAATTGCACCCTTGAGTCTGTGGGCAGAGACAAAAAAAACATTCTCCACAGAAGCTTGACTTCCAGCTTGCTTTTGTTTCCAGTTTTTGACTCTGATTCATAGGCTTGGATTTCTTGGAGGATCGTGTTCTGGAAAACCAGTCAGAAGCAGATTAACAGTTGGACCCACAGCAATTAATACTTCAATTTATTTACTTTTTTTGCATTAATTTAATTATTTGCATTAACTAATGCAAAAAATCTGCTTTAACAGATGCTTTTTCAGAAGCATTTTAATCCGTTTGGCAACACATTTTTCTAGATTTTTTTGCTTGCTTTCATTCAGTGAGTCACACTTAAACACATCAAGTTCCTGTCACCTTGATTTAAGTCCCATGAATTCAACACCTGACTTGAGCTTTAAGTTCCAGGCATGACTGCTGGAAAAGACAGGAAAGCACTGAAAAGTCTGAAGAGCCAATAGGACATGTGGAAGAGGATGTGCTGGCATTGACGAGCATGAGAAAAACAACCATTGTAACACCAAGCCTACGGAACTCCTGCGATTTTTTTTCCTTTTGAGGCTTCCAAGATTGCTGTAAACGTGAACCTAACAGAACAGTGCTACCCCCCCAACAACCCACCCCAAGTCTGAATAACCATCGGTTCTGCTTTTACATCAGTAATATTCAGAAAAAGCAGGAATAAGCTGAGCAAGTAACATTACAGCAGCTCCTAAGATGCAGCTGGTCTTTGTTTTATTGCTATCCTCACAGTGCTACATTACTTTCAAGACAAGAAAAAAAAAAAAGTCAACAGTTTGGGGATTCTTCACATTAAATGCTCCTTCTTACGTATGCCGTTAACCAAAGGCAGGTTGAAGAAAAGCTTGGATTCAGTTTACGGCTCCTCATCAGGCAAAAATCTCTCTCATCAGACAGAAAGTACAACAGCAGAACATAGAATGGCATACAAATATTAAGTGGAATATACTCTAGGATACGAAAACAAAAAAGGAGAAGGAAGAGATGGCAATTGACATGATTAAACAGAAAAGGTAAGACACTGATCAGAAAAGCTAAAGCTATCAAAGAAAAATATCTACTGAACAAGGTGAATGACAAGTTCGTAGATTAGAAACAGTAAGACTAAAACAAGTCACTTGCATTGAAAAGCAAACGTACACAGCAAATTTTTCTTTTCTGAATTTAAAAGGAAACAGTTACAATTTGAGTTAAGATGGACAAAAAATATTGCAATGCACCCATATCGATTAGTTGTCCATGGCTCACCCCTCATGGTGTGTTATGGGTCAAAGGTTCTCCCGCTTGTCTCAGCTACGTTGGACACCAATTGTAGTTGGGAGTCCAACTCAGTCAGCCTCACACGGGGCACCAAATGTTGCAGCACAAACAAACTAGTAGGCTGCAACAAAGTTTTTATTCGGTCAGGTTCTACTGTCCATGCTGTGCTGTTTCTCCTTCCTCCAGAGGTCAGACCACACCACCCCTCCTCCACCCAACCACCTCTCCCACACTCCTCAGGGCTATTTAACTACTTGGCAGGAATGGGCTACAGCTGCACATCGTCCATGGCAATCAACCCACTGCCTTCGAGGCAAGGCCACAGCTGCATGTTATCAATGCTAATGAACCCACTGCCTTCACTCCTCTACAGGAAACAAAATCATGTGCTCACATCACACACAGGTACCTAAAAACCATCAGCTACCATTCACGGATGACATTAAACAGTGCTTACTACAGAGAGTATTTTCAGAGTCAACAGGCCCAAACAAATACCATGATGGTCCTAAAACAACTGGATGAGAACTCAGATTAGAACAGATTATAAATATTCTGTCTGTTCCATTTCTAAATTGAAAATTTATTGAAACCGAATTTCAGCACACTGGAAGTATACACCTGCAGACTGAGACTACACAAAGGGAGTAAGCTGGAAGACAGGTAATTAAGCAGTTGGCAATGACTGCACAAGTCAATCAGATGGGAAATCAACCTGCTCAGAAAAACCCACCTAGCAAACAACCCGACAAAGGCATATACCAGCTGCACACAGCTCCACATATGTATTATAGAAAGATGTGGCATCAAATTCCAGTGAGAAATAAGGGATGTCCTGTGTTAAATGTAGTTGACTAAGAAAACTATCATGGACAGGAAAAGATACTCTAGATGTTCCCAGCAAAGGCTTAAGTTACTCATCTCAACATGGGGATACAAAGCTAGTTGAAGGGTCCACAAGAAAATCAAACTAGACAATCTAAGAGTCTCAGTGAACACTAAACTCTGAATTACGGAGAAGCATAGGATTTTAATATTTCCAGATTAAAGTAACCGTGTACAACTTATGCTTGAAGAAAATTATACCAGAAGTCCTCAAAAAGAAATTGAAAGCATTGTATAAAAAACATTTATATTTTTATATACTCAACAGTAGAAACAAGGATTTATTAACCGTCTTCAGTGTTCAGAGATTCTCTTCCTTGATGGGGAAAAAGAAATGAGTATCATCAGGAACCCATGATGAAAACACGCAGATGACAGTAACATCAAACACTTTGGGAGGAAACCCCTTAACTCAGTTGAATGTTGTAACACTGTAACATTCAGGTGGGCACTGAAATATTTTATATTACTATTAACTTACAGACATCTTCCACATTTTATAATACAACTATTGTTTTATATCCTGTGCAAATATTTTCCTTTTTTTCAGAGTCTTTTTTGCTGTGCTAAGTTTGAGTGTTTGAAATCTGCATTCCTGATGAATTGTTCTTGACTGCCGCTGGAACCACGAGTGCAAATATCCATTGTAGAAGTCAAGTGCTGTAAGCTGCTTCCTTAATATGACTCTTTTGAATCCAACCCAGCCTTCCTAAAAATAAAACCAAGAAAATGGCAGTAAGCTTCTTCCATGTTTTAAAATTATCTTTAGCTCTCAGTTTGGCTTAAAGAACACATTTTATTTAATGTCATTATGTTTACAAGTCAAATTCTCTCTTGCAAGCCTGTTAGTGGAAGCAGAGTTCTTCAAGTATCAAATGAGAAAGCTGATTCTAATCTAAACTAGTTCAGTGAATAAAAATGGACAACTAAGACAAAAGTTATGTAACACGCAAATACTAAAAACCTCATCTTTAGGGTACTGAATATAAAAGAAGTGGAAAAAACCTACCTTGCAACGAGCTATCAGCGTTTGGGACTCTTTATGGTATAGTAATGAACCAGGAACAACAGCTCCGTGATCATTTAACATTTGATCTAAAAGCAAAGCAAGATTGTCCTGCATTTTTATGCCAACAAGTACAAAAAAGTTTGAAACACTTAGGTCTCTCTGAACATGATAATCATCTTGAGTCACTATTTTGCTCAACACTATTTTATTGTATTCTGTGGTTTATTGTACCCAAATGAGCAGGGGAGAAGGAGAACAGTCACTCTCTGGCACTGCTCCCTATCTGATCCATAAACAGTCATTAAGCTTGATTGGGCTCTAGCAAACCACTCAGCCCACAAGGCTCTCAGACTCACAGACTACTATACAAAACGGTTTAAGCCACAGTACACAGGGACAGCTTCCCTCATGAGAGATCCCCAGACAATGGCATTAGAAGAGGATCTCCTAACTAATTAGAGGATTAAAATCCTCCAGTCTCAGGATTCACAACACAATACCTGCTGCTTGCTCAACATCATCACAAAGCAAGAATGTTCTTAAAACCCATTTTATGCTCATCTTTGGGCACAGAAACTTGCTGCACTCTGAGCACATACAAGGCTGACTGGCTTCAGAAAGCAGTACTTAAAGCTATTTTTTAGTACAATATGGTACAATCTCCAAGTCAATGTTTGAAAAGACAGGAAAACTTAACAGATTAAATTAAAATACCAGAAAACCCAGGAATATTATCCACTTCCTCAAAATCCAGAAGTTTAACAGTAGTACCCTTCCAGAGTGTCTGCAAAGGAAACTGGAAACAGAAGCAGATGACACATTAAGAATTATCACAATTTCCACAAAACTGCCTAGGCTGTGGGGCTTTTTATACAAGATATCTGTCATAATAACATTAGGGGGGAAATTTAGGTCAATGTCCAGATAAGAGACTTTATTTTATCTACTTTTCCTTGTTATTCCTCATCTCACTGACAAGCAAACCACTAGCATACACAAAGTGACTACCTACAATAGCTGTTTACTGTCGCCGTTCACACTGTTTACTGTCATGCAAAGATGTCATTATAGTGTTCTGAGGAAACAATACAAAACTATTGAGCAGATTTCACACTTGGGATCAAGTTCATGAAAATTCTCCTCCACACTAATTCTGCCTCTAATGCTGAACTGTGCTGGGATTTTAAAACACATGCTAGGTTTCAGAAGCTGAAATAATTAGTTTTAGTTACTAGTTAAAACCCACCAAACCCAGACATGCCAGAGGACAGAAAAGCGTTTAAAAAAAATCCACTGTCTTACCATACTTCCTATTGCACGATGCAGTTGAATTATCTGTGCAGCTGTTTGCTCTTCCCAATTTATACAACTCTTAGCTATAGATATTTTAGGAGCTAGGAGGGGAAAAGAAGAAATTAAAAAACTTTGTATTTTGTTTTGCACCTTTTTGTAAACAAATAGCTGTACTATTTCATACTATTTTAAACTGGTTTATTCTGACCAATGGCAGGATTACTGTCTAAACATACGTACCTTAAACTGGAGAAGATTTTGCAAAAAAACTCAATTACTTATACCTTATTCTCAGTTGTCCTCTTATTTACCCACTGCACTATGAACTGATAACACATATTTACAAGCACAGCTGTAACACTTTTGTCTGCATTACAACCATGAAGAATAACTCATTCAGATTTTGCAGTATCACTAGTGATTTTGATATTGTACAGGCAACTGGGAGAAAACTCATTAATGTAGTAAGCCTGAAGATTTCTGAAACATTTTTCCCCTCTGTACGAGTTTTTTAAGCCAGAGAAGGCAGTGAAGAGACCATACTGAGGAAGGTATCTAAAGAATATATAACCCAACACAGTAGGAAGAAACTTACTTTTCCAGCTGCTATAATAAAAAAAAATTTAAAAGTTGCATTAAGTATGATGTGTACCTACCAAATGTTACTCCTTCTTTCGGTTGCTCTTTTTTATTTTTTAAACTTTCAGGCAAGTTTTTCAAAACTGCTAACAGCTGCAAAATTAAATTTTGTACAGAATATTAGCAAAGCTAAGTAGAATATTTTTATTAACAGTAAATATAAGACATACAAATACAGTACTTAATTCTTCATCAGTGAAACTTTCTTGTGAGTTTTTAGAAAACTCGGTCAGTATATTAAGACGACTTGCATCATACACACAAACACACTAAAGGCATCCTACCTGCTGAATCACAATTAAAAAAGCCAACTGTTTTTTTTATGGATGATCTCCCCTCTGATATTATTCCCTTTAATGAAAGAAGAAACACGCACTGTTTCCATACAAAGCACTTGAGTTCTTCACTGAATAGAAACTGAACGGCAACACACAGGACCAACACTGACAGCTTATCACACACCACACAGTTTTCCTCTCAAGAAGGCAAAGTGCTCACAAACATTTAGTTTCAGATCACTACCTTCTCAACAGTTGCAGTAGTCAACTCAAAACAAGATAAAAAAGAATTCTGTTCACATATGTTAAAAGGTACTAATCAGAAGTGACACTAGCTTGCATGACTTTACCATATTTGCACCCATCTTTGATAACATCACTTCTAGCTCCTTTGCAGTACAGCGGGGAGGAACCGCAAACTCTTCTTGCTTAATAATTGGACCTATATCAAACCTATCAGGCAGAAAACATACAAGCTTACTAGAGAAGCTATAACAACCAGCAGTTCAAACATCTACATTCAATAAGTCAATTCAGTTACTATTTACCCTTTCCTCCTCTAAAACTTTATTTTTCACACATAATCAAAATAACGTTTGGTTCACAAGACAATACAGAGAAAAGAGTATCAGATATATCCTGGTAAGCAAGATTTACCTCAGCAAGCTGAGACTGATTAGAAAGCAGAATTTACATTTCAGAAGCATAAGACCTCAGTAGAAACAACCTAAAGAATTCAGAAGGAACTTGTTTTGCACTTTCCTGAGATCTATTATCAGACAAGCATCTAAGAAAAGATAACTATATGTGTTTTCCCAAGCCTTTTAAGCCAGAGTTTATGCTGAAACCAAAACATTTAATATCTCTCCCATCTCTAGATAGGCAACTGCTTGTCCTCTGCTTCACTTACAGGAGGTTACAGGTGACTCTGAAGTCTGAAAACCAGATCTTTTCTGTGACATCATACCAAGCCTATACATCCAGCTGTGTGACTGTTTGTTCTCTGTCTGCCCCCTGTGATAATACTAAGAATTAGAGAACAAGCCTAGAGTCTAGAGTACAAATTATGCACTCCCTAACATACTGTATTTGTGGCGAGTCTCATACGGTCAGATGAAAGTTTCTAAGATGTTTCAAATTTTAATATTAAACACACATTTTAAAAAAAAAGTTATTACATAGAATGATTTACATGATTTAAGCGGTGATGATTTTAAGTCCTGAGAGGCAAGAGAAGCAGTATATTGTTTTGGGAAGCACATCTAACCTACCTCTTTGGTCTTATTTCCATAATTGTCACCCCAGCCACTTTATCACCATGAAGCACTGTGTGGACTATTGGTGCAGGACCACGCCATCGTGGCAGACAGCTGGGATGGACATTCAGCACGCCACTGAATTGAATATTTTAAAGTTAGAATAGGAACAGTACCTGAAGAGGAACCCATATGTAAACAGGTGTGCAACATTTATTACACTGAAACTACTTTAAGAATTAAATTCTCAGATCTTCTGAAGTATTACTGGTTTAAATACACATTTAAAGGAAAATTCACATTATATAACCTTCAGTTTCTCAGTAAACACAGAAAGGGAGATGAGGGGAATAAAGGTATACATATTGTGCTGAACATTTGCACAGATCTACATCAGCGTGTTAAAGAACAACAGTGAACCACACAAAAGAAGCAGGCTCAGGCTAAGCAGATGAACCCAAGAAGAAGCTGATCTCGCCTGCTACAAGTCATAGGTGCCGACTCAAAACCATAGTCTAGCTTTGCTTACAAAGCAGCAACAGACATTCGGTCAACTCACTTACTACGGGAACTGCAGAATAAGGTCCTCACTTAGGAGACGTCCAAATGATGCTACCACACCTACATCAAACTGCCCCACAGGTCCTGTGTGTGGCCATTCATGAACAGGCAGCTGGAGCTCCCGGGCACAGTTCCTTACAGGCAGGTCCCCAGGCAAGTGGGAGGGTAGGGTCACCACCTCCAGCCTGGAGACGAGTGAGCCCTTGCTGGGCTCCCTAGGGTGGACAAGGCATTGAAGGCCTCACACAGGCAGACCAAGAGAGAGACAAAGACTGGGTCACCTCCACATCTTGCTGTGCCCTTCCACAGCACCTGCCCCTCCAACGGCTATCCCCTACGTGGTCCCCAGTCTCCCCCCACTGACCCTAGCCTCCCAACCCTGCCAGCCCCAGCCCCCTCACCACCAAAGGCTTCCTCCTTTCAATCCAAGCCCCCTTACGAACCCCCATGGTCCCTGCCCCTCCTCCAAGACCTGACCCCCTGTGATACCTCTCCATTGACCCACTCACGACGCCACGGTCCCTGACCCACCCTAAGGTCCCTTCCACCCCCTCTCCCCTACCAACCTCTGCCCAACCTACAGTCCCTGCCCCTCCAACCCCAGCTCATCCCCCAGCGGCCCCTGAACCCCACCACCTCTCCCACCCCCCGATGCCCAGCCCTCCCTCACCGTCCCCCGCCCCTCCCTCCACAGGACAGCCCCTGCCGCCCCCCCTCAGTCTCCATCCCTCCCGCCCCTCAACCACAGCCACGGCCTCCTCCCCGCAGGCCACGGCCCGCTCGGCCCGTCGCCCCGCCAGCAGGCGGTACCTGGCCGCCTCCAGGGCTCGCAGGGTGGTGACGGCGAAGCGGTCGGTACCGAAGAAAAGCACCCGCCATGGCGGTGCGGCCGCCTGCCCCGCCGCCCCGCGCACCGCCTTCAGCCCCTGACGCCAGGCGCGCAGCAGCCGGCCCCGCATAGCGGCACTTCCGGCGCCGGGCGATGACGCACCCGGGCGCGCGGAGCCCGCTGCGAGCCGGGCGGGGCGGCCTCTGGGGCTGAGGCGGCGCCGCCATCTTGGGGCGGGGCGGCGCGGAGCCCCGCGCAGGCGGGGAGCGGCGGGGCCCTCAGGGGCCGCGAGTTGTGCTTCCCGGGGCCGAGGCGGTGGCACCGCGCCCGGGGAAAGGGGAGCGGAGCCGAGCCAGGCCTCTGCCTCTGCCTCAGCCCCGGGCTGGGCTGCACGCCCCGAGCGCGGCCTCCGGCCTGTGGCTTCTGGCTCTCCGCAACGTCGGTGCTGCCCGAGCGAGCGTCTCCTGTGGCGGGGGACCCATAACCCTGGCCCTCATGACCGTAAACTGGCTGCTTTGCGCAAAGATAACGCGGAAAAACGTCAGGGTCAGAAAGGGGTGTTGACACCGCAGCCTCTGATGTTCTGCTGGCTCCAGTGCAGCGCTTGAAAAGCTAATTTCTGTGGCTGCCTCTGTGGACAGCTTTGTTCTAACAGTGATTATAATACAAAGAATGTTTTCTTGTAAACTATGGGGTCAGAATAACCACTTAAAAACCAGTCGTCTCGCATAACGTAAGAATGAAAATACTTTATCACTGTCCTACAAACATTCTCTTCCCCCGTGGTTTAGTTGTGTAGTGTTTCATTTAATGTAAATTGCATACACAAATTCCCTATACATCTAAATCACAGTATATCCTGCAGTCTTTGGCACTAGGAATTTCAAAAACATGGAATGTGAGGATCTGGAAACATTTCATAGATGCCAGTGAAAATATGTAAATTACTTGGATGATAGAATTTATGCCAGACAGCCACACGAGGAAAGGATCACTAAGGAAAGTGAAAATTTGTGCTGCGCTAAGCGGCACTGCATGTTCATTCCCTTTTTCACTTCTGTATTGACCATAAGGCTTTCTTCTCTCAGGTATGGAAGATGCCTCCACCTCTAGTGGTAGAAACAAAGAAAAACTAATGAGAAAGTGCTGTTACAGGTTAAATAAAAATGAGTAAGGCCATCCTAACTGAGGTGCTTATATTCCTGCATCCTGGAAAGAGGAGGATACCCTACCAAATACTGAGGTAATTTCCTAGCTGAGAATCAGTACATAAAAATCAATTGCTCCAGAAAACTTGGTTCTCTGTTACTCAGGGATCCTCATGAAAATCCTCAATTTAGTCGCATGCAGAATACTTCAATTCCAGCTGCTTCATTTCAGGGCGCATAGATGCAAGGATACGGTAAACATACAAAAAGATAAAGACAGTAACAAGGATGATGGAAAAACTTCTGTTTGAGAAGAGATTAAAGGAACCAGTGTAGTTTGTCTTGGAAAGTGGACACGGGGAAAAGAGGAGGCGAGCAGTCTCTCTTATTTTAAATAGTATGGAGCTGGTAAACAGGGAACAATTAGCTGTTGTACAATAACTAAGAAATTACAGGCACTTATGGGTATTAGGCCCCCCAAAAGAGGAAGCAGTATTCCACGCAGCATGTAACCACTTATCTCAGATGCTGAAAAATAGTCATGTTTTCCAGAAGCAGACATCGCAATTGATGGAAGGCAGGCTGGAAGGAGATGTCCTGTGTTGTGCCGGCAAATACCAGCTCTCTGAGGTCTTGGGTGAAACCCTGGATTTATCACCAGCAATTCAGAAAGGCCAGGGACATACTATGCGTGTCTGGATAGCCCAAATGCTGCCTGAAAGCTGGGAATTTGAAGTCTGCATCCAGCTGCTGCTCGGTGTTAATTTCCAGGTATCAGATCCCAGCACAGGAGGCACTGAACGTGTCAGTGGTATATCATATCGGCACTGCGTGCGGAGCTTCACCTGCTGCTCATCAGGGGACTTAAACCCTGGAAACGGATTCTTAGTTCTGGCAGTCGTTAAGGCTCCTGGAAATACTGGAAGTCCATACTGAGTTTTTGCCATCCTTACTCATGAAGTAATTAATGCTTCATTTGCAGTGAGTTTATGAAGTGGACTTAAATTCACTCCAGTATACTTGCTCACAAGTAATTAATCCTCGGCTCTGATACAACTGTGCAGTTCAAACAGATTACAGCTATTATTTAGTATCATGTCTTGGACACAGTGTACATTAATTTTAACTGAAGATTTATTACAATATAAATTTTTCCAGCAGAATGAAATCAACAATGATTGTTTCAGAACAAAAAAAAGCAAAAAGAAGCTCACAAATCTTGCTTTCCTGCTGCATTTGAACTCTGCTTTTGTACGTGGGGGAAAAAAAACCAACAACCCTGAATGTTTAGTTATTCTGTAACCAGGCATTTCAGGTCAAAGACACAGAAGGGATCAAAAAAGATAAGCACAATTAAAACACCAAGGTCGGACAAGTTCTTCTTAAGAGTAGTGAGGACAAATCTGAGGAGGAAGCAGAACACAAATCAATGTCATATCTCCACTTTGCTTCCTAGCCAAAGACACTGAAAGTGTCTCCAAGAAGTAAAAAGATATCTCCCATTAAAGGCTGCCAGTGTCGTCAAGGGAAATGTGAACTAAAACACAGCAATTGCTGGAGAGACAGCTCCTGAATGTGTTCGCAGCCCTCTAGAGAAGGAGAGGATTACTGGGCAGAAGGGCCAACTGTAACCAGCAGGAAACTGGTTTTATTTCCATGTACATCATGCTAAGTCCTGAAGGCATCTGAGCCACCTACCTGCATCTGGACACTATTTTTGGGGGGTTATTGGGGGTGAAATAGGAGCCACTGTGCTGGTGCCCTAAGGCTTGTCCCTGACTCACACTGCTCCACCCCAGGGAGGCAAGTGGAAGTAGCCCATCACTGCACCACTGGCTGTGGGACACTGGACTTGCAAGGGCTGCATGAGGGGTTTGGGGGTCTCCCATACAGGAGGAGCTGTTGGACACCTCTTCCTCAAACAGCCCAAAGGCAGGGCAGGAGCCAGATGGGCACTGCAGAGCTGCAGAGGTTCCCGTGACGTCCCAGGGGCTATAGTCACTCTGTCTCCTCTGATCAGGTTTCCCCACCTGGTTTCAGAGGCTTCAGTTTAGGGAATTGTGGGTTACGCTGTTATGCCCAGCTTCTGCACAGCAGCTGGGGAAATTTATATGTATTTTCTTAATTAAAATATAGATACGTAATTCAAGCTATATAGGAAATTGGGATTAAAAAGGACCTTCTGTGGCTTTGCACTCACCCTCCTCCTGTCACAGTCACCTCTTAACCATGGCTAATATGTCCTTCCCTCTACTCAGAGACTGCACTACAGGAGCCAGGCATTTCCTTTGCATCTTTCTCAAAGGCAGTGAGCCAGAGGATTTGGTTGTGTAAGCTGCGAGACTGCTTGCTGACCTGTCACTGAAACCCCTTCCCTGGCAATGGAAGGGTCACAAGGACACTGAAGAAAAGCGTTCCCTAGTGTGATGACACTTTTCAAATGATCCAACTCGAAATGAGGAGGAAAGACAGCCCAATTTACAGCATGGTGTGATGTCCTGGCTTGACCTGCCTCCCCCAGCAGAGAGGAGCTCTTGTTGCCTGGAGGATGTGTTTCTGAGCGTGAGCTCCCATCCCCTTGCTGCCAGGCTAACGCTCAACAGTGAAACATCTCTGTTTGGCGAGTGTGCGTGTCTGCTGGGTGAAATATCACAGGGGCAGCCAGAGGAAGCTCTGAATCAGCTGTGAGATGGGATTCAAAGGATCAATTGCACTGGAAGCACCTTGGCTTCAATGCCAAAGATGCTTTATTTCAAGCTGGAAAACACCAACAACAGAAAGAACATAAGATTACTGCGCTCATCTCCAATTAAGTCTAAGCTAAGCAGTGCTAGCTATGTGCTCCAAACCCATCACTGAGAAGTATCTCACTTGCTTTGCAGTACGCAGCTCCATCCATGGATCAGCTAGTTCAGGGAGGAGGAATTCTTTCCAAATGTGGCTGGCACAAAAAGGCAGCACATCAGTCTTGTGACACTGCAAAGCCTCTTAGCAGTCTATTCACTTGGCCAGCTGTTGTCAGTACCTGTAAAAAAGGGATGGCAGAATCTCTGATGAGTGCTTTGTGCTTTGCCTGCAAAGTCAATTGCTCTTGTGAGGTGCTCTCAGAGCCTTAGAATAACAATTAAAAAAAAAAAGGCGGGGGGCTAATATTTGCTTTATCAGTACATGCTTCCTTTTTGCAACAAGGAGCGAGCCAGGCAGAGTGAACATTATCGTTTATGTTAATCCCAGAGTAACTTATTACTGTCATTCTGTTTGGTGTGCTCTGTTAATACTGATTGTGCCAATAGCTTGAGCAAATAAGCGGGACGTTCCTACAGCTCATACTTTGCAGAAAGGTCATTCACCTCATACCGTAATCGACCCACTAAGGAGGTGTGTTTTTTTCAGGGGCTGGAGTGAACTTCACCTGTTGGACTAGCATTCACACATGACTCAGGAGCAGAATGAATCACAGCTCATAGCATACCAAAATAGGAGGAAAGGCAACTTTGTCACCATAGTAAGGGGCTGACGAGAGCTCGGAGGAGATGTCTTCAGACAGCAGGGCTTGAAGAAATGTAGCTTCCTCTGCTGGGAACTGCATGTTTCTGGTGAGTTAGCGGAGATTAACGGACATTCCTGCTGCGCTAGCTGGTGGGTTAATTTATAGCTATCTGTAAAGAAAGGCTTATTTATTTATTTCCGTTAGAAAGCTGGAATTCTGGGAAATTTTAAGTGAAGGCTATGTCATTTGTTTAAGGAGAGAGTGAATGGCAAGTAAGAAGCAGGCTGGGGTAACTCCTGCATGTAAACAGTCTGGAAAGCAATCAAAGGAAAAGATTTAATACAACTCAGATTTGTTCATTAACTTTTAACTTTACAAAGGTTAAAAAATAGTACAGACTGCTTTTGTACTTTAGTATTTTAAATATTAATTGTTTTTCTTGTGTTCCTCAATTGAACTGAGTCCTTAATGTACCTGTATAAACCAATCCATCCATTTGTATCTTCATGGTGTGCCATTGTGTATCTTCTGTCAATCTCAAAGACTGGGCATCCCACTTCTGTAATGTATTTGGAATAACTGACACATTTCAACTCAATCAGTTAAGGTAACCACCAGAGACAGAGTCTGGATGACAAGAGGACACTATTTTACAAAGACTGGATGTTGTAGGTGCATCGTCCCGTATTGTGTAGTGAATATGGAGTAGGCAGTCCAGAGGGACATTATCATTTTAACAGAAGCTGTACTTGATGGTCTTCCCAGAAAACTTTTTTCCCCATCTTTACTTGTATCAATACAGTATCTCAAGACTTCTCATTTGCAGAGTGAGGGCAACATCTGGCTTAGTAAGCAACTGTGAATATTAGACCTGATAAAAACCAACATACAGGGCACATGGTGGTTTCACAGCACCACGTGCTGTGCCCTGGCTGGAAAGAGTCCACATGCTGCTGGGGACGTGTGTGCTCCCACACAGGACAGGCCCCTTGCTGGGTTATGCCAACTTGGAGCACCGATCCCTCAGCTCTGCCTTGTGTGTGTGATGGGTCTCAGATCTCCAAGGGCTTCCATAGTGAGGAAGGATTTTACCATTTAAGTGCCATGATCAATATGTCGAGCAAAAAGCAATCACTTGCCATTTTTCTATATTTTCTTGAGATTTCATTGGATGCCACCAACGATCACAGATCCTGGTTTTGAACAGGAGGATTTGAGACAGCACTGGTGAGTGACTCTTTGTTTCTGAAGTACATGCAGCATACAAGTTGTGCAGCTTTTGATATGAATATCCCATTTGCAAAAAGAAAGAAATGAAAATTTTTTTCAGATGAAAATAACACTGGTAAAATGTTTCCTTTGAAGATGCTGGCCTCCTTTCCATACAAGCATAAAATGCATGAGCTTTCTCTCATTTGAGCTTCCCATGTTGTACCCAAGCTGGGAAGCAACCTCAGAAGGGTCTTAGGTGTCTTCAGAGGGTAGGAGACCAAAGTCTAAGAGTTGTCAAAGGCCTGGATCTAAGGGCTCACCCCCATCCAACAGCAGCCAGAGTGACTGCTGAGATGTGTGGCTGGGAGAGCAACAGAGAAGACATCACCCACACTCTCTCAGCTTGTTTGGTGGAGCAGCGCTCACCCATGCTGGGATGTGGGCAGTGGGGCAGAGCAGCTGTGTGGGGGAAGCTGGAGGAGATGTCTTTAAAAATCTTTTAGGCTGGAAGATCCAAACTCTCCAGAGCGTGTTCAGCCCAACTGTGGGACTCAGTGTTTCCTTACTGGGGAAACTGGTGGTACAGGCAGTGTTCTGGACCTGCTCAGGCTCTCTACTGGGGTAGATACACTGGCCTAAGAACACTGTTTTGTAGCTTTGATGAATGAAACTTCCAAACCAGTTTGATGTAGATGTAGAAGATCTTTAAAATAACGGGAGTTTCCCTTAAACTCTTTTACCTAAATTTCCTGTTAATGCATGGTAAATATCCACTCTGCTACTGTATTTTACCTGAGAAGATCCAGCTTCCTGCATCTGGGGGAGATTTGGTGGTCACTGCTTTATAAAGTAGTGAAGTACTTCTAGCAGCTTTCTAGCACCCCTGCTGTGCATGGCAGCTTTGGTGTGGACACCAGGAGGTGGCCCACAAGTTATGAAACACCTTAGGAGAAAATCAGCAACATGCATGTCAAATATTCCTGTTTGAGCAAATGATTAGACAGAAGCCTTGCACAGCAAGATTTAACACATTCACTTCTTATTAGGGTGTAGCAGACTTATAACTTGATTTCATCGGCACCAAGACTTTATTTCCTCCTTTCTGAGGAGTGATCCATGTGAATAAGCTAAAGGTTACCTGGTCGGTAAGGTAATTGGCATACCCAACTGCAGGGAGTAGCTTTAGCCATATTTTCTGAAGTACAGAGCCAAAGTGGATCATGTATTTGAGAGTCTCATCCTCAAAGAACTGCTAACAAGTGGTTTTCTGGCAGCAGGGAGCAAGCCTGAATGCCTAGTTGGCTATAAAATGTGAACTTTGAATTATGAAGACATTGAGAAGGGGCGGGGGGGGGGAAGCGGAAATAGTAGCAATCATTAGGTCTATAACCAGTAGGACAAGTGCTTCCCAGAGGAGTCAGCAGCAGCATTGTTGACACAACCGGCATGTTGGAACGTGCTTGTGAGTGATTTCCAGCAAACAGTTTCAGACAGTGTCAGGCGATGCTACCAAGGCAGGTAAAAGTTGAGAGTATCAGTCATAAAAGTCTTAAGTCCTCACATAATAAGTAATGACCTGTGGGGCCAGCATGTCTGAGGGACACAAATGTTGTGTCATTCACCTGCGAGTGGGTGACGATTCAGGTGAGGCCGGTGAGCAGAGGCAGAGCAGTGGGCTGGGGAGAGCCACCTAACCATCTCAAAGTAACTCACAGTGGACAGATGGGAACCTTCTGCTTAGGTCAGGTCCCTCCAAAGGAGGCTGAAGAACTGAATTGGACAAACAGCCATAAAAGCCAGATTGATGCCACTGACAAATAAGAGACTAAAGCTCAAGGAGGAGCTTTCTGCTTCCCTGAGGGATGGGAGATACCTTTGCCTCAACGACAAGCTGGCTTTTCCTCCTGTTTGGGCTGAGCCCTTCATCATCTCCACACCCTTATTCTGCCATACAAGGATTGGTAGCAGGTAGTCACAGAGTATGTATTCCTTAAGGACTGTGGTGGGGGAGCAAGGAGGGAAGCAGCAAGGTTAGTTGGGGAGAGGCTGGCTTGCAGCAGCTAGGCTCACATCTGCACGGGGTCACCTAGGCAAGGCTTCCAGCCCCAGGCAGCAGACCCTGTGCCAGACCCACTCTGCTGTCACCTCAGTGGCTCCCAGGATGTCTGCACCCTGTCCTGGCAGCTCAGACTCATGTTCACAGAAGAAAACAGATGCCACAGCTGCAGCGGTACATCAGGTCCCCTCTCTGAGTACAAAGCTGGAGCAGAGAAGGGAATTGAGTTGTTTAAAAGATCATCGCTTCCACTTGTGGTTTTGCCTCCATTCAGCTGCTGTAGACACCAGAGCAGAAACGTGCTGGCCTGCTGTCTCCAGTCCCTCTCAGTAATAACTCGTGTAACTTTCAGTGCTCCTAGTGATAAAACCAGTGGCACTGTGCTAGCAAAGGATGCTTTGAGGTTATCCCTTACCTCTCATCTCTCTTTTCCAGGCACTTGTGCACTGAAGAAATACTGGTGAAGACGTGATCCATCCCAGCTGCACATACAAATATGAAGTTCTTCTGGATAATCTCATTTTTGCTGCTGCAAGGTAGAGTCTTGGCTTAGAGGATAATGGTGTTGGTGAAGCAGGTCACACATGCTGAGTCTGTGCCTCTTCACAGGCTCTGACCCACACCAGGCTCAGCAGGGGATACAGCAAGACATTGTCTGCAAGGCAGGTTCATGGGAGCTAGATGTGCAAGAGTTTCCATCATTGTTGTATGACCTTATGAACACCTCACTGGCTGAGGGAAAACACATACAGATAGCATTATGGCAAAGACACGCATTCAAGACCTAAACTTTTTGGGAATATGGTTTCTTCCTCTCCTGGGACCCATTTTCCTCAGTATATAGCACTCTCAACCATGGGGAAAGTTTCACCCTAAGACTGTGCTTCCAGCACTGTTGCCATCTTTTTGACACCAAGGAAGACACCTGACTTATGGGGATTTGGGTTTTTTTAAACCCAATATCAATGTCTGTTGGGCCTCTCCACACCAATGCTGTGCACAGGGATGTTTCAGCTGACGCTTTAAGGTTAGACAACCAAACTAGAAATACCCGAGCCCCAAAACCTTCCCCTGTGGTTCCCCAGAAACAGAGACATTGGAGACAGTGTCTAGTTCATCCAGCTGGAGCAGGACATCAGCATGTCTGTTCCCAGAGGGAAAGCAGAAGCCAGCAGTGAGGCCCACCAAAGGGTCTGAGCCTTTGCCTCTTCGAACAAACCAGGAGAGCAGCCTCCCACCTCCCGTGAACAGCAGGAAGCGGCTAAGCGTGGGTCAGGCTGTGTGGCGCTGTGAGCTGACAGCTGCCAGCCCACCAAGGGACCTAGCAGAGCTCAAGTCTAGGAGAGGAGCTCACCATCTTTTTCTGGGGAACAGATACAGATACAGCTTCAGCCGGAGCTCAGCACCAGTTGCAAGGATGGTCTAACTGGGCTTCCCAGAACCCACCCAAAAGGATGTGCTTGAGCCATGTTTGCTGAGAGGTGTGGGTTAGGGAAAGCTACAAGCCCAGCAGCCTTGGCAAAGAGCAGCTGGACTGCAGGCAGTTTGCCTCTTGAATGCCTTTTGCCCTGCGTTGATTTCCCAGTGCCAGAGCTCAGTGTCATTCCCATCTGCCCTATACACTTGGTATGCATATATGTCCCATCCTTAGGGGGTGACCATCTCATATGCTCGTTTCTTTGCAGGCACTGAAGCTTTTCTGATGAAAAACGCTAACGTCAAGCTGTGTTTACAAGCCAGCCCGATGAATGGGCATGTATTGCTGGAGGACTGTAATCCAGAGTCAGATTTCCAGGACTGGTCTTGGCAAGGCGATTCTTTGATGAATCATGGCACGCAGAGCTGCCTCTCTGTGGTTGGGGCTGACAGAGTGCAGACAAGTTTCTGCGACAGCGCAGACTACATGAGCTGGGACTGCTCGAATTCGCTGCTCTCTCCTGTGGGCAGCAGCCAGGGCTACCTGGTGGCAAAGAGGAAAGGAGTCACTCTCAACAATGTGAGAGGCCTTAAGGCCCAATGGCAAGATGTTGCAGACAGGAGCGTGTGTGAGGAGAAACCAGGTAAATGCTACGCACCCTGGGACCAGTGGTACATGCACACACACCGCTGGGGAATGCAGAAAGGCACAGTCAGTGCCCTGGGGTCTTTCCAGCCCTGGGTGCCCCACCATAACGGCATCTGCAGTGTGAGGCAGAAATGCTTTCCACTTCTCAGTGCATGAGATAAGGCTGTGCCCTCACGGCTGCATTCTGCCTGCTTGGAGAGATGTGCTGGGCAGCCCTGGAGCCGAGGAGAAGGCCATTTCTAGCCTGAAGTATTGCAGCGAGTGACCATTTGATCTTTCTGCTCTTTTCCTCCACAGCCAAGGCAGAGCAAGACAGCTACTTCTTTGCAGCCCTTGCCAGCACACACATGTATGACCACACAGCAGGGAATGTGACTCTTGCACTGGGTATAGATCAAGAAGAGCTGGAGGAGCTGCTCTGGTTCTTCCGCAGAGAAGACCGTAAGTCCTGTTGATGTTCCTGGGTTGAGAGTTGAAATAGAGGTATGCGGTCCTTGGCTGTTAACCCTCCTGCCTAATGGACATGATGGAGGGAATTACCCAAGGAGGTGATTTACCCCAGATACATAAACCCTCAGTCTTGCCTCCAGAAGAAGCAGGCCACAGGTGAAGGCAGGCACGAGGCTTTGCTGAGATAGCATCTCCTCTCAGAGAGGGATTCAGCCTCTTTCCAGGCATAGCCTGCCAAGAGAGCAAAGGTCTGGGATGACCAGTGATTTTGGCAGGGTGGAGGGAGCAGATTGATATGAGCAGGTCAGTGCCACGATGATCAACTTCAAAGCCACAAAAATCAAGGACAGAGCATCGGCTGCCCTCTGTGCTGCGCACCCCAGCTGGTGTTCAAAGGCAAAGTCTACCTGCCTGGGTGTGGCAGCAGTGAGAAGGGCTGCAGAGACGGGGAGGGGGACCTTTTCTAGCAGTTCTCATGGTGGGATGCTGCAGCTCTCAGCCTTGTTCCCACCCTCGGGCACAGCCGCTCACAGCTCTCGGGCAAGGTTGAAAAGCCATGCGTGGCAGCTGGCGTCAGCGTGAGCCATACAGAGCCCAAGGCAGGGGGCTGTGAGCAGCAGAAAGCAGTTGTGCAAGTCGCCTGCCCAGGGAGGGAGGGTCGCCTGAGGTTATCCCAAAAAATGTGACATGGGTGCTCTGCTCTGAGTGTGGAGCTGGATACCAGTGCCTCTGCCCTTATCCTGTGGCCCAGCCACAGCACTCTGAGCTTGGGCATCCTCAGAAAACACCTGGCTGGGTTCTGCAGGTCACACTGCTCTGCGCATGCTAACGCTGCCTCTTTGCTTTCCCCCAGCATCAACGTGGAATTACTCCATCCTCGCGCTTTCCTTTGTGGCCATGATTTTGGGTCTTGTCCTTCTGGCCATTAACATTGTGCGAAACAGGTGAGATGGGAAAATTTGGGGGTCGTTTGGTGCGTGATGGTGTGCTGAACACCCCACCCCACCCCCACCCCCACCCCCAGCCCAAGCAGACAGACGTGGGTTTGGCAGGGCAGGGCAGCATGCTGAGATGTAGAGCAGGACAAGCCCTGAGTGATGGGGAAAAGAGCAAAGACAAACTCCCTTTGAACAATGCTTCGTTGTAAAACCTTGCCTGACTCCCTGCTGTCCCCATGTGTTGCCACTTCTCTGGGCCGTGGATCCTCACCAGTAGAGTATCTGCAACAGCTCTGCCCAGCCCGACAGGGCTGTTGGGAGGGAAGTGACATTAAATGTGCAGTGTGAGATGCTCTCCAATAAGTACAGGGGCTCTGGAGGACAACTCCCCAGCCTTTCCCTGTTTGCCTTCCCACGATATTCCCCTGGGCTGTGCTGCTGCACAACAACCCTGCGGCTGAGGAGCAACTCGCGGTTTTCTACAGCATGAAAACTTACATCTGGGTCAGAGCTTTCATCTTAAAATGAGAGAAAGAGCTAAGGTTATCAGTCTCTGCCATGCTGTCATTTTAGCAATGGCTTGCTGGGTGTTCCAGCCTCGCGTTGGGCGCTGTGTGTTCTCCGAGGGCAAACCCCACAGCTGCGTGTACCCAGACGCTTCAGATCACTTACACGACAGTGCAGCTGGCAGGGTTTGCACGTAAGCAGCTCACGTGTTCCCAGGGCCAAGGTGTGAGGAGGTGGATGTAACCATCGCCAGGGGTAGGAACTTGCCCCCAGGGGTGGGCCGGGCTTGCTGCTTCATGCTGCATTTCCTTTCCATGCCTTCCCTGCAGAAAAAGGAAGAGAATGTATAGAGAAGCAGTGCAAACTGCGCAGCAGGCGGAGCTGGAGGCCAAGCAAGCCCTGATGCCTGTGCAGGAATACAGCCCCGCCGAGCTGCAAAAGCAGGAGCCAGTGCCTCAGGAGCAGAGATCAGGAGAAGTGATGGTCCAGTGGAAGGACGGGACCGTCACGTCTCTGTACACAGAGAGGTCTGAGGATGCCGTATAACAGCAGCTGAAGTCAAACCATTTAGGCCCTAAGGAACATATCAGGATGTCTCTATTCATAGTGATGGAGGTTTAAAAACACAGTTTAGCCTGGCGAAACGAGAGAAAAAGAAGGAAGCAGCAGAGCTGCACCAGTAGGAGTAGCTCTGGACTCGAGGCAAACCTGTGCCTCCCCCGTTTCAGCTCCTGGGTGGCTGGTCTTTACCCACAGCTCCTGGCTACCTCCAGCCTTCTCTCCTGTGCTAGCTTCACTCCCTCCCTCGGATGCCACCTGCCTCTGCCGCAACCAGGTGGGAGACCAGCCGGGTGGGAGGTGGGAAGTGGGAGGCTCACGCTGCGGTCAGCCAGAGAATGCGCCCTCATGTCCCATCAAGAAAACAGCCACACTGAAGCGGAGGCACTTTTGTTCTTTGCAGAAATTGTCTTTATTAAAATACTTTCCAAAGTGGTTGATCGAAATCCCACATTGAATATCTCTCTATGAGTAAGGTCATATATATATATATTTATATATATGTACAAATATACACGTGGATATTTTACTCTGCAGAGTAACTGCAACTCCAGGGAGAAGTAGAACATTTAACCTGATAGAGCAAATGAAACCACACACACAGCCCTTGGCGCTGGCTTGGGCACAGGTAGAGCCTGCCCTGCTTTGGGATTCACTTCACACCCTTCCCTGGGCACACGTAGAAGGCATGAAATAATTAAAGATCTTTTTGGAAATACAACAGTCTTTTGAACAAAGGCTTTTCAGAGTGTGTCCTTGTCAGTGGAGCCTCCTTCCTAACAAAGCCTTTGAAAAGGAACGCTATAGTGTAAAAAGGTGATTAAAAACCCAGCTATTTTGGTACGACTTACTTTGATGCATGGAAATTGGTTTCAGGACACCTGAGGCCTTTAGTTGGCTGAAACAATGTCTGCACCTTTCTTGTTCAGATTAAAGAAAGATAAGAATTCCTCTCACTCACTGCTCAGTCAGGGGAACTGGGAGACAAACGAGATGGGTGCCTCCGTGCTTGATTAGTTCCCCCTTCCTGGGCTCCCATTGCTGTGCTCCAGGCACCCAACCCTCATCCTCCTGGTGGTGCCCACAGCTCTGGCTGCTCCAGGAACTGCCCAAATCCGCCCAGAAATCTGGGCTCGCCCCCGATGCCAGTGGCAGGACAGGCTGCAAACACCACGGCAGCGCTCGGCCAGGGCGGGTGAGAACCAGGGTGGGGGCAGGCAGAGTGGTGCCACAGCCAATTTCAGGCTCTCGGCACCAAGCCTGCTTGCCAAACTGCCACCGCAGGCTTTGCCCTGGCACAGAGACCGGGGCCGCTCTCCACCAGCAGCTGCTGCAGTGCCCGTGAGTCTGTCATGGATGGTCTCAGCCCTTACAGAACCAAGAGGATGGGGGTCTCTCACCACCCCCTCCACAGCCCGCAGGGACGTGTCCTAAAATATCTTGAAGCCTTTCAGCAAGGTGAGCGTGGGAGCTTTCCTCTTGCTCTGAGCCCGTGAGGACTTGACAGTGACCAGCTTGGCCTGGGCCACCGAGGGGATCTCCTTGTAGTTGACGGTGGAGAGAGTGTTGAAGGTGCAGCTGGCCAGGCTGTGGCGGGTGGGCAGGACCACTGGCGTGGCCACCGACGGACAGGGACGCTCCTCAGTGATGAATAGTGGCTGGACAGGCAAGCTCCACTCTGCCTGGCGCCGCACCTCCCGCACGGCTTCGTGGAAGACATGCTGCACACCTACGAAGTCCTGGCATGCCGACACCTCGTAGAAGAGGCACCCAAACCTGCTTGCCAGGGACATCCCTTCGGCTGCGGGCACCTGCCTGGCGAGAGCGGAGGGGATGGGTGCAGCATCCCTTGGGGCGCTTGCAACCACCCGAAAAGGGGAGCGAGGGGTGCAGGCGGCGGGCAACAGGCCCTGCATCCCATGCCTGCTTCCCAGGGAGCACCGCGGCAGCACCAGCTCATCCCTCCTCCTGCGACAAGCGGAAGATGTGGGTCCAAAATAGTTTTGCCTTTCCCAAAATCCTGGAGCAACAGACTATGCGGGTTGCTGGGGGATCATGCAACCTCCGTGCCAGAGACGTGTGCCAGGGATTCAGGGGGCTGCATGCGATGGCAGCACACTGGGAAGCGGGGAGAAGAGGCGGCAGGTCCTGGCCGTGGGGAGGGGGAAGCCTCTGTGCTGGGAGCACAGGGGGGTTCAGCAACACACGTGACTCAAGGACCTGTGGGAGCAACACTCAGCACGGCCCCAGAGTGGCACAAAAGGCCAGAAAAACATACCGAGGACATCCAGTCCTGGCAGCAGTGACGGAGCGAGAAAGGGCTCCAGGGAGCAGGCACGTCCAGAGGGGAGCAAGGAGCTGGAGCAGGCTCAAGCCCTGCCCGGGGACGGTGACGCTGCCTTACCACGCAGCCGAAAAACATCCCGCTGAAAATACCAGTGGGCTCAAAATAAGCACATCATCCCCCAGGCAGGAGAGCAGGAACCTTGGAGATGTGGGAGGACATGGCAAATACCAATGGGGGCAGAAATAACCACAAAAAAATTTAGATTTAGGTTTTGCATCCCAGCTAGAGGGATGCGGGGGGAGGTGTCTGTGAGCTCTCCCCCACCGGGAAAAGACAGCCTTGCCGCACGCCTGGTACCTGTACTGCTCCATGTCCAGCTTGTTGCCCAACAGGAGCACAGGGCAGCGGCGCTGGCAGCCCCTCGCGTGCAGGGCGAGGACCTCCAGGTAGTGCTGGCAGCCCTCAAAGCTCTTCCTATCGTCGATGCTGTAGACGACGAGGAAGGCGCTGGCCCAGCGCAGGTAGCGCTCACAGTTCCCCGGGCCGTCCTGGGGGTGAGAGGAGCAGCTGAGCTGTGATCCAGCCGCGGTCCAGCCGGGTCACACCGGGTGTTTGGCACCAGCTGTGCCCCGGTGCCTCACCTGGTCGGCAGTGTCCATCACCTTCAGCAGCACGGGCTGCTGGTCCACCAGCTCCTCTGAGGCGTAGGTGTCCTCTGCAAGGAGAAGAGTGGTTGTGAGGAAGGGCTGGGGCGTCCCACCTACGCCAAAGCCAAGCAAAGCCCTGGTTGCTTGGGACACCATGGAAAAATCTCAGCCCCTGGTGAGGAGCATCTTCCACCAATGCCTCCACCTCGCTCCTTCCTCCAACAATGCTATTTTGGGGGACTGGCAGTGCCGCTGCTGGGTAAGCCCAGCTAGGCGCAGTCATTTCCCCGCGCATGCCGCAAGTGTGGGCTCCCGCGGGACAAGGAGGGAGGGAAGGAGCCCGACGTGGCCGCCACTGCGCCCAGGGCTCAGCCCTTATCTACATGCCACGGCCCAGCGAGATAAAGCGATGAACCAGGGGTGCTTCCCAATAAATCAGGCAAAAGCAGCACCCCTTTCTTTTGGCAGGAGGCAGGCAGGGAGAGCCGCCGAGCCATTCCCCTGGGAGAAAGATGCCGTCTCCCACCCGGGTCCTAACAGATGCGTTTCGGAAAGGTTTTGACATGGGAAGATAAAACCACATTCCCAAAAAAGATCTGAGGAGGAAAGGATTTATCCTTCTTTCTTAAGAGTCAGTGAGTTATTAGAGGCTGGAGTCAGTTCCTGGACAAGGTCCATATCTCCCTAATGTCCCTGATAAATCATTCATGGCTCTTCCCTGCACACTGGAGTCAGGCCTAGGAAAATAGTTATTAATTACTTAAACGAGTGGAAAAAATAAATGCCCAGAACTGCTTGCTGCAAAGCACAGCCCCCAGTGCTGCCTGCCCTGCGGCCCCCGCTCGCTGCCCCAGCCCCTCCCCTGCCTGATGCCCCCAGGAGTGAGTAGGAGGCATGAGATGCTGCCCAAGGACCCCCAGTAATTCAACTTTTAGTTTCTTTGTGGTGATGTGAGGAGCCGATGCCGCCCCGTGGGACATGCCCACAGAGAGAGCACTGTTTTCACCTCTGTTTTTACAGGCGGGTTTGGGTTGAATCCAGCCCTTCCCTTGTTTTTCATGTAATTTTGGGTTGGTTTTTTTTCCCCCTTAAATGCCATATTCGTGGGAAATGTGGGAGCAGGGGTGCTCCATGGGAGCTTGTGGGGGACAACTGGGGGCAAACACCAGTTTTGGAGAAAGCGACTTACCTAAGTTCGGGTCATATTCGCTTATGAACCTCTTGGTTAGAAACTTCACGGTCAGAGCTGCAGGAGGTGAAAGAAGCGGGTGAGGCGGGTGTCCCCCCCAGCACCGGCACCCAGCACCCCCCAGTGCCCGGCCATCCCCGTGGCGGCAGGGCACCCGTCTCACCTGACTTGCCAGCCCCTCGGCACCCCAGGATGGCCACATTACACTCGGCGAGGGGGCTCTGGGGCAGCCGCTCACCACCGGCTCGGGGTTTGCCAAACATCGACGACATCCTCCGACCTGCGGGAGAGAGCCGGGGGGGACGTGGGGCACCCACTGCCATGCCGGATGGGGACCTCCTCACCGCCCCTCACCGCCTGGCTCGTGGGCTGCCCCAGCCCAGGGGAAGGGGAGACTCAGCACCACTGGGGGGGGGGGGGGATCCGTTCTCCTCCATGTGCGTCCTGGAGCCAGGGCAGCCAGCATCACCATCCCACGCCGGCAGCCAGCACCCCGCTCAAGCAAAGGCAGGGACACACACACGCACACGCACACGCACCCCAGCCCCCTGCCCACCCTTGGCAGCCCAGAGAGATGAGAAATGCAGCCTCCCACCTTGGCACCCGCTGACGGAGAAGCTGCCGCGCTCGCCGGGGTGCGCAGGGGCCGCGGCCGGGGCCGGGGGAGCAGCAGCCCCTGCGCTGCTGGGGCGGCCGCTGAATGAGGCAGGCGGAGGCGAGCGGCAAGGGCTGCTCGGGCCCCAGCCAAACTCCTTGTAAGGAAAGCTGCCGCGCAGGGCTGGCCACGCTGCCCCCGCCACCCCAAGGGTGGTCCCCCCGCCACGGCCCACGCCAGCCCCCCGAGCTCCTGGGGCTTGGGGCACGGACCCCCAGCCCCAAAACACACCACGCCTCCGCTTTTGTGGCCACCTCATCGTGTCCCTAGCCCCTTGCCACGTCCCCAGCAAGCAAAAGCCTGCTCCTGCTGCCCTGGCTGAGGCCGCCGCACTCATTCTACCTCCCGCAGGCAGGAGCGGTGCCCAGGAACGATGCTGCCTGCACAGCCACCCTGCCCGCTGCTTGCCCGGCTCCCTCGGGCGCATTTAAGCACAGACACCTTCTGCTGCTGGCAGAGGCTCTGCAGGGTGAAAAAAACCCACAACCTTTTTCCTCCCCAAAGGCACAATCCCGAGGGGGAAAGGGGAGCCCGGGGAGTACTCACCGCTGCCCGCACCAAGCCATCAGCTGGCACCCAGCGGGCTCCCAGCTCGAGTAGGTGGCGGAGGCTGAAGTCAGCGTTGTCATAGCAATCACAGCCATTTGGGATGGGGCTCAGCACCCAGGACAGCAGGATACGGCCCCTGGGCTGGCCCTGAGGAGTTTCTATGGGGGCCCATAGCCGGGGCTGGGGGGTGAAGGCTGCTCCGTGGCCAGGCAGGGCTGCTGCGCCATTGGGATTATTGCCCGTTAATGCAGGCAGGATATTTTTAAACCCTCCCAAAATAGTCTGGGAGTGTGTAAGTCCCTGCAAGCCCCAGGGGTGGGAAGGATGGGGATCACTCCCCCGTGGGAAGCAGAGCCCCTCTGACAGGATCCCTGGCCCCCAGACCCCCTTTGGACACAGGTCAAGGATGCTTAAAAGCAATCGGAGCTAAATGGGGTATTTTAAGTGAGGTACCCGTAAAGATCAATACAGTGACACAAGCGCAAAGCTCTCACCTTCTCCCCTAAATGGATTTTGTGGGGAACCCACTGGAGCCACAATCCCGGAGCAATGGCTCTGCTGTCATCCAGTGCCCTGGGAACTCCCAGCTGCTGGGATGAGAAGCTACGGAGGGAGGAAAAAATATAACTTCAACAGGGTGGGCTGCTCGGGTGAAATTCTGCATCAAAACTAAACACCAGCTGCAGGTGGCAACAGGGAGACTCAGGGAGCAGCCCCCCGGGTAAGTCCCTGTTGCTGGCCCTCCTTGGCATCCCTGCGGCAGAGGCAAAATGGGATTTCTTGCCAGAAAAAGCTGTGAATAGCACACCAACAAGTGGTGTGCCCCAAGTAACACTTCACCATCAACCTCTACATGAGTCACAGGGGACTCGTTTCTGCCTGAAGCCAGGCGTTACAGGGTGTGGGGCGAGCTCTGTGGCCAGAGGGGACTTCTTTGGTGAGAAGGGGTCGCTGCACTTTGCTTTCCTCACCACGAGATCCCCAGATGAAGGACAGGCTGGTTTATGGCTCCTTGTGCCCAGGACGGATGTTGCCTGGGTTGCTCGATGGTTCCCTGGGGAGGGTCGCAAAGGAACAGCCCCTAAAAGATCTCTCCTTGCCTGTGGTCAGGGGCCAGCAAAGCCCCTTTCCCACGGCTGTACCAGATGGCACCGAGATTTGCTGATGTCAGTTACCTCCCTGTGACCATAAAACTCACTTTTTAAGGGGGGGGGGGGGGGGGGGAAGTGTCAACATGCTCTTCCCAGCCTTGGAAACGTGTTGCCCTTCCTGGGGTGGGGACTGTCCCTTTAGGGCATGGCAAGAAGGATGTCTGAGAGCAGGGAGAGCAAAACCCGTCTCCCCCTAGGGTGGCTGGGCATCCTCCATGGGGTGAGTCGTGATAGATCCAGGCACCTCCACCATGACCTGTGCCGGGTGGTGACGCCAGAGCCCTGCCTGTGTTTCGCGTGGGCAGCCGAGCGCGGCGGATGCCTTTGAAAGGCCCCTGTCACGAGCTCGGCTATCTTTAGCCGAAGGTATTTATATTCCAAGGCAGTGGCGTGGCGGCCACCGGGCAGCGCAGCAACGGCATCGAAGCGTGGAGGAGGCAGGAGGGGGCTGCGCCAGGGCACGGCACAGAGGAGCATCGCTGAGCCCCTGGGCGAGGATGACCCCAGAGGAGGAAGGCTCCCCGGCAGGGCCCCCGGAGCGGGTGCGTATCCGGGTGGAGGAGCAGTCGTTCTGGGTGGAGAAGACCTTGCTGGTGGAGAGCAGCGAGTACTTCCGTGCCCTCTTCCGCTCAGGCATGAGGGAGAGCACGCAGGAGGAGATCGGGCTGGGGGAGCTGAGCGCGGCTGGGTTCCTCGCCATGCTGCGGGTGCTGGCGGGTGAGAGGCCCATCCTCAGCAGTGAGGAGACCTTCCAGGCAGTCGAGTGTGCTGCCTTCCTGCAGGTGAAGCTCTTGGCCAAGTACTTGATCCACTCCATCAACTCCGACAACTGCATCCTGCTGTACCAAGCCGCCGCCATATTTGGCCTCCTGGACCTCTTCCACTGCGCCGCGCTCTACATCAGGGACAGCTACGCTGAGCTGGAGGAGTACCTGGACTGCCTCTCCACTGACCTGCTGGCCTACGTGGAAGCCCTCCTACCCAGCACCTTTGTGGCAGTAGGAGCCCACACACCCACCTTTGAGTTCTTGGAGGACCTCTCCAGGACCATCTGCTACCTGGACGAGGAGACCAACACATGGAGGACGCTCTCCTGCCTTCCGCTGAGTGCCAGCACATTCCTAGCCGGCATGACGACCATGGATAATAAGATCTACATCGTGGGTGGCGTCTATGGGGCCAGCAAGCAGGTGGTGGAGAGCAGCTTCTGCTACGACGCCGACACCAACACCTGGAGCGAGTTCCCCAGCCCTCACCAGCTGCGCTACGATGTCAGGCTGGTGGGCCACGAGGGCTACCTCTATGCTATTGGCGGGGAGTACGAGAAGATCTCACTGAAGTCCGTGGAGCGGTATGACGTGGCCTCCGGCACCTGGACATTCGTCTCTGACCTGCCACAGCCGAGCGCGGCAGCACCCTGTGCCCAAGCCATGGGCCAGATCTTCGTTTGCTTGTGGAAGCCGCTGGATACCACTGTCATCTATGAGTATGAGACCCAGCAAGACACGTGGCTTCCCGTCACTGAGCTCAAGCGGCACCAGAGCTACGGGCACTGCATGGTGGCCCACCGCGACAACCTCTACATCATGCGCAATGGCCCCTCGGATGACTTCTTGCGTTGCGTCATCGATTGCTTCAACCTGACATCACGGCAGTGGACCGCGCTGCCCGGGCAGTTCCTGAACAGCAAAGGAGCCCTTTTCACTGCCGTCATCAGAGGAGACACCGTCTACACTGTCAACAAGATGCTGACGCTCCTCTACTCTGTGGAAGAGGAGACCTGGAGGTTCAAGAAGGAGCGGGCAGGTTTCCCACGCAGCGGCTCCCTGCAGACCTTCCTCCTGCGGCTGCCGAGACGCAATCACGACATCGCGATGTAGGTGGCCCTCCATCCCACATCAGGATGCTCTCCGTGCATGTGGCCTCATCTCTGCACCTGCTGCTCCCCCGGGCAACTCTCCTCCTCCACAGAGCCGTGCTCAGGTCCAGGGATACATGATGTTGGACCTTGGAGGCGGCACTAGATGCTGCCAGAGGGAAAGGGGCTGGAGGCAGCTGCTGCCTGCCTGTGCCTGCACTGCAGGCTGTGTGCAGAATCCTACGAGACGTGGGCTCACAAGCCAACTACATGCAGGGCTTCATGGCTTCTGCAGAGGACAGATACCAGAGAGATGCAAACACAGGTTTTATTTTATTTATTCTGACTGCACTCTGAAGATGTGCAGCATCCCACCTCCTCGCTGCTCCGACGGGAAATCATTCACTATATCCTGGAATTAAAAGGAAAGCTATAAACCCTCCCTGTGTTTTTCATTACTCTTGGGTTTGGGGTTTTTTCACACACACACACGCACCCCGCTTCTGAAGGAAAATACCTCCTAATGGGGATCCACGTCAAGGCTTGCTCCTACCCACTGAATGCTTTTTCAGCTGTGGCTCCGTTTCAGAGCCGTACGTGGGAGCGCGGTTCTCACGCAGCCCCGCTCTCCCCGGGGAGACCTCCACAGCTCCCGGCCACAGCGGGGTCCTGGGAGGAGGAGGGGAGGTGTGGGGGTGAAGGAAAGCATCTCCTGAGCATCAGGTGCTTAATGCACTGAGGGGTTTCTGGGGCCTGGGAACCACCTGTCACCCCCCAAGAGCATCAGCCAGCTGTCGCCTCCTCCAGGCTTGTCTGCCAAGCCCCAGCACAGCCCCAACGGGGTGGCAAGTGCTGGCCATCAGTGGTGGCTCATTTGAGCCAGGACAGAGTCTTCTGAGGACGTGGCAAACTTGGAAATACAGGGGGTGCAAAAAGGGAAGGAAAGAGCATCACCATGGCATGGCGGCGCCGGGCTTGCAGAGGTCTTCTGTCAGCAGAGCTCCACAGCCAGGCGAGAGTTCCCGCCAGATACCAGTGGCTGGGTTTGAAGGCTGCTAGCCCTCAACACCAGCTCTGGGGGTGGCTGGAGGACACAGAGCTCCCTTTTGCGACCACAGGTGCTGGGAGATCTGCAGGGACCAGGGCAGCAGCAAACCCAGCCCATGGCTAAGCTGGGTTCCCATCCGTGGGGCAGGCGTGGGGCTGCCCGTGCCGTCCTGGCTGAGATGGAGCGGAAGGGAATACCAGCTGGGATGCCTCAAATACCTCCACTGCTGACCCTTGCCAAGTTCTCAGCATTTTCAAAACAGTTCCCGCATTTGAGAAAAAGCCCACACAACACAACCAACAAACCAAAACAAACAAGAAAACCCCAGCTCGCCTCCATGTCCAGATTGAGAGCCGCTTGATGCACCTTGTCCCCACGTGCCCTCTGCCACTGGGCCAGACCACCACCCGCTGTCACCGCTGGCGTGGGCTCGGCAGCCGGTGGAGGTGGTGGCGGCATGGGGGAGGCAGGGGACATTGGTGGGTCTCACCCAGCTCTACACCACGCTGCAGCGTCAGCTGAGCAGTGTTACTACCCTCGGGCAGACCATTAGCAGAAAGACCATCAAGTCAAACCCTTGTTCCCTTCCTAGATGAAGCCAATTAACATTTCACGTTGTCTTCTCCTAACTGAAAGCAGCACATGGAAGCACACTGCTTTAAAGCCATTTTAAGCTGAAAAAACAGCTTAAACCACCATTAAAATAAAGTTAAAATAATTCTGTTACTAAAATATTTATGATGGGCTCCTGTGGCTAACCTGGGACAGCTGAACCTGGCAGGCTCTCCCCTTCCCTCCAGCCCCAACACCACCAAGCAATGCAACCTCTCCCCACACCTTCACCTGCTGTTTTCTGACAGTTCAGGGGTTTACAAAGATATTTGCCAACAAAATGCGAAAGGTTTTAAGATTTCAAGTGCAGCACCTGCGGGGGAGGGCAGGTCTTGGCAGGCACCGTTGGGTATGGCATGGATGCTCCCGAGAGAGGAGTGAGTTGTTGCATCCATCAATCCAGAAAGTAACACAAGACAATTTCAGGCGCACAGAGAGGAAAAAAGATAACAGTTCTTACCCCTGCAAACAGGGAGAAAAAACGATGAGCCAGGATCAAGCATCTCTCTTAACAAGAGTGAGAGGCTGCTCAGCCTTTGCACGGTGAGTGGGCACGCTGCTGCCAACGTGCCTCGCTCCACCAGAATTTAGCCCTCAGCATTACACATTACTGGCACCAGCACAGCACCGTTATCTTCCCCTTTCAATCTTCACGGTGTTTACCCCGCCAAAGATTACAGTTTGAGGCAAAGCGACCTATCTAATCACAGTTTAACCTTTTGCAAGTTTCTTTTTTAAGGTGACATCATCTTGGCAAGGATGTACGTAATGAAAAGCTGTCTGTAGAATGGACTTGCCTTATAAGGGCCGTAACAAAAATAAAAGCTTGTATAACCAAGGGAAAGCTGGAGGAAAAACAAGGCTGGAAGCTCCAGGAAGAGCCTGTGAGCTCCCCACAAATTATCTCCCTTGGCCATACAAGGTGCCACGTTTTCCTTTTCAATGCCATTAAAGACGAGCAGGTGTAAAACATCCTCGGGTATGGATGGGTCAAGTCCCCCAAAACCTGGATGCCACGTTTCCTTGCTGCACGCAGGCAAGGATGAAGGCAGCCGTGGTGGGCTGTACCCTCCCGCTGGTGTCTGGCACCTACCTAGAGATGCGGGGAGCGGGGACACGGTGTTTTAGCTCGATGGCAGTACGTTGGGCTGGAAGATCGTTTAGAAGGATACAATGGAAAAATGGTACTAATGCAACTAATTAACTATTTTCTCTGCTAGGTTGTGCAAGTTGGCATTTTCACACGAAAAGACACAAATACGTTTCCTAACCACCCCTCCAACCATTGTCACTCAAGGAAATTACATTTATATCTAATTCACAGGAAAAAAGATACACTTTCATGTGAAAACACTGCCCACTGCTCCACTACCAAGCCAGGAGACACGTCCCGTAAGGTGATCTGAATCTCCCATTCTCCATTCTTCAGTTACATACAAAAATTCCCCCAGGTACCCAGATTTTCCTGATCCTGACACTTGTGCTTAACGTCACGTGGAGCCACTGTCTCCGCAGTTTAGGGAAGCATCCCCTGAGTTCTCCCGTGGGCAGAGCACGAGGATGGCCGAGCCATCCCCCATCTCTCTGTTCTGATTTCATTGAACTCCCTGAGCACAAACCCTTGCATAAGCCATTTTTCATTGCACTGAATAAACTTCATGGATTTCTAGAGCGAGGGCAGCCTGTTTTCTCTCCTCACCCTCACTAAATTGTGTATTTTTCCCAAGTTTCTGGTTTAAAAGGAGAAGCTAATGTGATTGGACTGGATTTCAATTGCAATATTCAACCAAGTCAACTGAGACTCATCCTGAGCAAGGATCAACAAATGTTTCTGCAGAGGCCTTCAGTTTTCAAGAAAACAATCTCTTCTGTTGATTTACACAATCTTTTAAGAATCCACACTTGATTGTAATTGAAAACACGATACCCGTCACCCCAGGTGGAGGGAGAAAGCTGCAGTTTGGGTTTTGCAAAATCTAAGCCAAAGGTGGTTTGGATTTTATGACATCCAATCTAGACAACTACCATGATCAAGGGTGGAGATGGGGGCGGGGTGGAGGGGGAGGGGAGAGAAACACTCCCGCTATAAAGCCTTTGCCCCAGTACAGTGACAAACACGCTTACGATGGATGTCCATAAACCGAGATGAGACACCAAGCCCATGCCGTGAAGGTTTGTGCCCGGTGAGCCGTGCTGCCTGGCGTGGGGGTGGAGCAGAAGGGTGAGCGTGTGCAGACCCACCCGAGTCCTTCGGTGGTCCGGTCTGGCAAGGGGAAGCGGCGACGGGTGGCCAGCATGCTGGTCACTGCGCTTTCATCACAAGCTCTTCCAGCGCCTTCTCCCTCTGATTCCCACAAAGCAAAAGAACTTCTTTGATTTCATTTTGCTGGAAACCCATGTCGTTAAACTGAGCTAACAGACGCAAGAATTCAGCTGCCTGGAGGAAGAAGGAAGAGAAGAGAGCGATGTTATCATGGGGTGTTAAGGATGGATTTAGTGTAGAGTTGCAGCAGGAACAGCGCTGGGTGATGAGGTTGCAGCCAGACGACCTGGCCGGGTTGTATTACCGCTGAAGGGCATTCCAACAGCGGACCGAGAGCGCACATACCGCTGCTAGCATTTAAAAGTGTGCTTTTACATCAACTTTTTAAATAAGAAATATTGAATAAAGTCAGCCTCTAGCTGCACGTATTCCTTATAAAGTTTAATATAAATTCCATGCAAGCGTTTGTCTGCATTAGAAAGAGACCAGGGAAAGGCAGCGAGGACAAGCTGGAATTAATTTGTCCTGCTTCCCCCCTTGCTCAGGCTGGGCCCCAGCACCACGACATCTCCCAGAGCCGTGTCCTCAGTAAAAAACACCCTGCCTGCCACCGAGACCCAGGCGCTCTCCCGCTGCCCCAGCCCCAGTGTGTGGTGAGCTGGAAATCCTACGTGCCGGCAGCATCACGTCAAACACCACCCGCCTAAATTTCAAGCATTTCTACCCCCGCAGGCTCTTCATTACCCCCAGGAGGAGACTGGTGATGGAGACCAATGCCTGGCGCGCCACCATGGATGGCTCTTTTCTCCCTGGGGGGTGAATGTGAAGGGAGAGCCAGGAGGGAGGTAGTGAGCATCGGGGAGGGGGGGGCTTCCCGCGCAGGGGCTGAGCGAGCATCGCGTTTGCACGGCAGAGTGAGAGGATGGATAGAGAAGAGCGAGGGAGCAGGTGTCCCTCCCCGGGGGTCCTTTTGGTGACGCTGTCCCCAGGGTCTGCTGTGAGTGCGGGCTCACAGCAATGGGTCTGACGTGCCAGGAGGCTGGGCGAGGGGCAGCGGAGGCGGAGGGGAGCGTGCAGCCCGCTGGAAAAGCCAGCCCAGAGGATGCAGCACAACGGGCCGAGCTGTGCCACCCCGCTCTAACCTTCTTCTCAGAGTACTGGAACATTTCCATGGCCTCCTCCACCTGCCCTTCCTCGTAGCCCTGCTTCAGCAGCCGGTCACAGGCACTCAGGTAGCTCAGGAACTGCAGATGACAACCAGGGTTAATCCAGCCTCACAGACACAGGGAGCGAGCGCGTTCAGGAGCCCACCTTGCCACCGCCCAGGGACACACTCATGGGGAAGACCTGGGCCACCACTGTGGCGTTGGTTCCTGTTCGATGCTCAGCCAGGGCAGTCTGTCAGCAGGACTCCCACCAGGAGAAAACAACATCTTGGTCCCCCCCACTCTCCCAAAGTAGGAATGGAAACAAGGTGGAGGGAGGATGAGGAGGCAAATCAAGCATCTGAACCACGCGAGATACAGAGCAATGGCCTCCAGGCTGTGGGGTGCAGCAGAGCCTGTCCTGGTGAGATGCCTACCCTCAGCCAACCCGGCGTCCCTTAGATGTGCCGGGGTTCAGGCACCCGTGGGTTTGCCCCAGGGTCCAAGCACAAAACCCACCCCAGGGGAGACCCGTGTGCTGTCATTACTGAAAGTAAACAGTTATTTTTGGCTTTCCTCGTTGTTCTTGGAGCGCTGACAGCACTATTCCCAGTCGTATCTTTTAAATACCAGAAGAATCATTCACTGTCCAAAAACATATGGGACAGACAATAATAAATGAGCTATACAATAGCAGGGGGAATAAAAACATCCCACGGCTCCCCCTGAAGCGGTGCCGTCTTCATCCAAGGAGCAGCTGATTCATATCTCCCCAGATCCACCAGCGCTCAGACCTCCACCCTCCCCAGCACCGCCGTAGCCAAGGAGAAGGATTCAGTAAAAGACCGTAAAACTTGAAAAAGCTACAAAAGTCCCCCAGACAGTCAGTTGATCTAGTTCGGCTAAAGAGCAGAGCAAGGATTTTAAGACCTGTCAGCCTTAAGGACTGGCTTATTAACTCAAAAACGAGACAGTAACTTGTCATTGGCATTTGTAACCTGGTTTTTTTTCCCCTCACTCCCTCACTAACTGACCCCCCATCACTGCTGTGTTTTCTTGCCCTCTCGCAGCCGGGACAGCTGCTCGCCGTGCTCACAGACAGTCCTGG
Organism: Falco rusticolus; assembly: GCF_015220075.1. Taxonomy (NCBI): domain Eukaryota; kingdom Metazoa; phylum Chordata; class Aves; order Falconiformes; family Falconidae; genus Falco; species Falco rusticolus. Next base: position 6,423,805 of record NC_051193.1, read on the forward strand.
CAGCCTGCTCAAGCCCAGCATGAAATCGGTGCCATTGCCAAATCAATGATTTTTATCATTAAAAAAATAATACATACGTTTATATCTATATCCGCAAGACTAAACAGAATCAGGTTTTTCAGTCCTATGATCTCCTAACCTCCTGGGTCCAGCACTGGCCCCACTGGGGAGGAGGAGGAGGTGCCACTGCCCTCTTGAAGCTCCTTCTCCCCTTGTAGCTCTCAAGGAGGCTCCTTATAACACTTAAACATGAAGTTCCTCCAGCACAGGCACCCCTGGGAGAGCTCGGCTTTATCCATGACACAGCCAAACCAATAACCTTGTCACAAACTGCTCATGTGGGAAGAGACCTCCAGGCTCTGGTAGATCAGTAACCTGCCCATTTATCTCTTCTCTCATTTGCTGCTATTTGATACTATGTGCAGCAACGCAGCTTTTCACAGCAAAGACAAGCACGTGCAGTGACAGAAGGAAGTCCCTCCTCTGGCGGGTTTTACCCTGACGCCCACTGGAAAGGCCCATTCCCATGCAGTCCCTGCTTCAGGTGTTCCAACAACTGGCTGCTTAAGAAGAGCAAAGCCTTACCACCAACCACTTCACCGACCCAGCTGCACCATGAACTATAAGCTGATAGTGTGGAAAAAACCACAAGCAAACACCACCGAAGACCCGAACGCTGATTTCATTGTGGAGGAACCAAGTAAACATCTCCCCAGTCCTGCAGCGGGGTTCAAGCCAAGGATGGGCAAAGCTGCTGGGCACAACGGCTCAGGTGCTAGCCTCCACGGACAGAGGCTCTCCGGGGGGACAGGGAGACCCCAGCCAGCACTGCAGCAGACAGCCCTGCTCAACTCACTGCTGCAAATGCCACCACTGAGAACACAACTTCTACAAGCGTTGGAGAGGCTTGAGGAGCCACCATCGGTGGGGATGACTGATGCAGCCTGTTCCAGTGCTTGACCACCCTTTCAGTGAAGAAATTTTTCCTAACATCCAAACTAAACCTCCCCTGGGGCGACTTGAGGCCATTTCTTCTTGTCCTGTCACTTGTTATCTGGGACAAGAGTCCGACCCCCCCACTCTACGACCTCCTTTCAGGCAGCCAGCTTTTTACCCAGCGCAGAGCACACCCATCCAAGCCATGAGCAGCTGGTCTCTCCAGCAGAATGCTGTGGGAGACGGTGTCAAAGGCTTTACTAGGGTCCAAGTAGACACCATCTACAGCCCTTCCCTCATCCACTAAGAAGGTCATCTTTCACAGGAGATCAGGTTCATCAAGCAGGACCTGCCTTTCATAAACCCATGCTGGCTGGGCCTGATCCCCCAGCTGTCCTGCACGAGATGTGTGATGGTGCTCAGGGGGATCTGCTCTGTAACTTTCCCTGGCACTGAGGTCGGGCTGACAGGCCTGTAGGTCCCTGGATCCTCCTTCCAGCCCTTCTTGTAGATGGGCATCACGTTGGCTCGCCTTGTCTTCTGGGACCTCCCCAGTTAGCCGGGACTGCTGATAAACGATGGAGAGTGGCTTGGCAAGCTCCTCCACCAGCTCCCTCCGCACCCTCGGGTGGATCCCGTCTGGCCCCATAGACTTGTGCACGTCTAAGTGGCGCAGCAGGTCAACCGTCCCCTCCTAGGCTGTGGGGGCTCCATTCTGCTCCTCCTTGTCCCTGTCTTCCAGCTCAGGATGCCGAGTGCCCAGAGGGAAGCTGGTCTTGCTATTAAAGACTGAGGCAAAGAAAGCATTAAGCCTTTTCCTCATCCTTTGTGGCAATGCTCCCCGCCGCATCTTACTGGATTATCCTTGGCCCTCCTTTTGTTTCTACTGAATTTGTAAAAACATTTTTTATTATCTTTTACGGCAGTGGCCAGCCTGAGTTCCAGCTGGGCTTTCATGTCTCTGATCTTCGCCCTGCCTAACCTCCTAACATCCTTACAGCCCTCCAGAGCTGCCTGCCTCTTCTTCCGAAGGTGGCACACTCTTCCTTTCCCCCCCCACCCCCCACCCCCCAGTCCCAGCCAAAGCTCTCTGTTCAGCCAGGCCAGTCTTCTCCCCCACCAGCTCATCTTTTGGCACATGGGGACGGCCTCCTCCTGTGCCTTTAACTTGAGTTGAAATGTATTTTCCAGGAAGGTTTAGCCTAATCTGGTAGTTTTGTACTTGTAAGAGATGCACATACAAAAGAGGGCTAGGCTTTATGTTTTATCTTGGCTGAACTGGGCATAGGTGGGAAAGATGGAAACTGCTGGTGAAGCAAGCACAGGATATAAGGCAGACCTTGTCTTTTGCTGCACTAACCTCTTCTCCAGGGGGATGGGAGTCCCGGTGTTTATACAGAAGGGAGCAGGCTGTACCATTCCCATCCTCAAGAAGATGTGCTGCTTCTCGATACTGAAGCCAGTAGCTGCTACAAGGCACCCTTGCGCGGCTTTGTGCAACGAACGTGGGCTGGGCTCTGTTCATCTCCCTCCGCCCGGATGAAGCCCTTACGAAGAATGCAAAGCCTCCCTTCCCACCCCGGCCTGAAACACCAGCGAGGGGATGGGGGGGCTGCTCCAGCCGGGGGCGACTCGGGAGGGAGCCAGAAGCTGCAGGATGACTCAGCTGCAGAGCAGCTTCGTGCACCGACCAGCCGGGTAAGAGCTGGCCCACGCAGCACAGGCAGCTCCCCGGGGGGGATCGGGAAGGGGACTGGCCCCCGGCAGTGGCTGCTCCGTGCCGTGCTGCTCACACCTCTGCCCTGCTCCCTGGCATGACAGCCCAGGGGACATCCCTCTTGCTCAGCTGCGATAGAGCCCCTTCTCTCTCTGCAAGAGCTGCTGGGATAATTTAGCCCTATTGAACGCTCCACTGGGATGGGCAGGTCCAGCGCCGAGCCAGGGGGTCGGAGCCAGCAGCATCCCTCACCGCACAGGTGCTCTGAGCCCACCTGGACCACGGAAAGTTTGTCTGGACAAGCAGAGGCGCTGGGAATTGGGATGCAGCACAGCAGGCTGCGACGTACTCTGACGCCAGGGGTAGGAAGGGGTTGTACGTTCATTATTTTGAATAAATTCCAGGTTACTATAGAGGGTTCCTCAGGAAAAGAGCTCTGGGACCCAGCCGCAATGCTTGCAGGGAGTCCCTGGTTGCTCCAGTGCAGGGAAACTTATGTTTTGGAGAGAGCCCAGACAAATCTCCAAGGTATTTATACAGTCCCGCTCTGACAGGATGAGCCATGGCAATAATCACATGAATCTAACAGCTGGGAAAAAATTATGTGCAAAAAGTTTCCATATACAGGGGCAAAAATTGTACTTCAAAAGGACACCACACTCCAAACAACAGATTGATCAGATAACATTACCCGGCCGTTATTACTTGCTGAAAAGCTGAGGGCGACTCAGTGCTATTTTATTACAGCAGAAGTACAAACGCGTGATCTCATGGAAAACCCTGTCAGCTGAGGTCTGATTCCAAAGTGGGAAACCCAAGAGAAAAGAAAAAAGCCATGAGAAGTCCACCCCAAGCAAGGCAGCCATGCCTTTCTCCACAAAAATCACGTTTATCTTTACCAAAAGCTTTCCGCCCGATGCCGCACCAGCTCCACCAACCTGACTTAAGCTTTGCCTTCCAGTCTTCTGGAGGGTGAGGATGGCTTTGTGGGTGGGATAGCCCAAGGCTATAACAGGCTCGATGAGGTCCCGCTCCTCTTGGCTCAGAGCCAAGAGCAGGTCAGCCGCCGAATCCCTCTGGGATCTGTGGGAACTGAGAGGTTGCGCAGGCACGGAGGCCGGGGGGAGGCAGGCGTAGGGGCTGAGGGACTGCAAGAGAAAAACAGCAGATGGTCTTCTTGGTCCAGCTCATAAAATTATGTCAAACAATGCAGACTGAAGCAAAGCTTTCAAATGCCAGCAGTTACCTTGCTCTCTCCAGAAGCAGAAAATTCCCATACATAGAACAAACTCCCCTGGGCATCAGGGGAGACTGGACTTAATCAAATCCAGGCTCAGCTATGGACACAGATCAAACAGCAGTAGGGAGGGTTCATGAAGCAAAGTAAGCAAACCCAGCCTCCTTTCCCCGGGAATCCTGGTCATCTCTCCAGCAACAAATGCCATGCTTGTCCTTGAGCGGCCAAGCAAGAGGCAAGGCGATGCAGCAGCCCAGGCAGGAGGATGCTCCCCTGATGCCTCATTTATGCCAGATATATTTAGGCTTCTGTTACAAAGCCATCTCCAGAAATGACCTTGCACATGCACGCTCTTGCCTGGGGTTGAAGCTTTAGCATTCAGCACGATGCATGTGGAACAGCAGCCGAGAAGGGTAGGCAATGTACAAATACACAAGGGCATCTGACCGTTCCTTAATTACCCTATGTCTAATGCAACTACATATAAATAACCTGGCCTTCCATGTGTCCAATGGTTTCAGTTGCAGGTTTTGAGTAATTCATCTCCTAAATCTCTCAAGTAGGTGGATAAGACGTGATTTCTTAAAAAACATGGCGTAATTCAGATTTAAATTGACAAAGCAATATTTACTCCATCATTTCACATCACTGTCTCTGTCACTAAATGATCTGTATTTCTAGTAGGACTACGAAGTCCAAAGTTTCCTAAAGAAGACATGATGGCTGTAAGCGGGGCATTTCCCTATTAACCCTGTTTATATCTGTTAGAGGGGCAAAAATGGAGAACGGAGAAGGAAGAGGGGAAAAAAACTTATTTCTTTTTTTTTTAGTGTTTCAATTGAAAATCAAGACACCTTGCTTGTTGGGAAAAATAAACGTGCTCCCAGAAAGCTTGCCTTTAAACTCTAGCAAAAAACCCCCCACCTTCCTTCACTTAACTCATCAGCAATTCCTCATGGATTCAGTGTTCCCAAAGCCCCGTTTCGGTTCCATTTTGGACCACAGCAAATGGGACCAATTCAATGCCCTCCACTTCCCTCCTGTCTCAGCAACAAGCAAAGGGCCACCAGAAGGAAAAACGCCTCACCGGCACCGTGGGCTTATGCCGTTTGATTGGGGGGATTGGGGCAGCTGGAGGAGCTGGCACCAAGGTCCCCAGCCGGGACACATCTGGGGCTGGCCCATACTTGACGCTGCGGCTGGTGCGGGGGCGCCGGGGCAGCGGCCGGGACACCGGGACCCCCCTGCTCTCCGTGGTGGTTCTGTTCAAAGGATGCACCAAAGCAGCCAGCTTCCTCCTGGCAGCTTCCAGCTCGTTCTTCATGTTGTTAAATATCACCATGGATCTTCTCTGCTTGCTCGGGTCCGGGCTGGCTGGCTTGTGGCCACCATTCTCCAGCGAGGGCTCCAGCAAGCTGGGCGATGTCTTTGGTCGGGGCTGGTAAAAACCAGGACGCAGAGCCACACCTCTCTCAGTGCTTCGCCTCCTGGGAAGCTTTTCATCCTTGTCGTTGTCTTCCCAGGAGGTTGAGGAATACTCATCATCCTCAGAGTACTCGTCCTCCTCTGAGTGCCAGCTCTCGCTCTCGGGCAAGGCACCTCTGCCCGCGGTGTGCCCGTAGCTGCTGTGGGCAGAGCTCAGGCTGATGCTGCGCCGCACCGCCCCGTCCCGTGCTCGCCCCCCGCAGCTGTCGGCAGGATCCACCAGCAGCAGCCAGCACGGCGGAGCTGTGGGGATGACTTCGGAGGTGACCTGATGCCGGGAGGTTTGCTGCTGAGAAGCCACCTCTACCCAGTAAAGCACTTTTCTTTCCAGTGAGAAGTCATGCTGCAGAAGAGTGAAAAGCAGGTGGTGAGGGCATCTGAACCCAGACCGTGCAGCACAGAGCAAACCACGTGCTTCACGAGGGCACCTTAAGGGCTGCATCCCTCCCATGTTGGCCCCTACTTCCCTGAGCACAGGGCTGGCTGCGGGCACTGAGGCTGTAGGACTGAGCAGTGCCAGCCTCATCCCTATAAGGAATCCCCAGATTTATACTTGAAAGAAAAATCTATCTATGAATTTATTCCTATTCTGAGCTGCATCTACGATTCTTTTGACAGGTGTTTAATGCTCAGAGGTGGTTTTGTGTCACTTTGGCTGCTGTGGAAGGGAAGAGGGTGCAGACAGGAGATGTGGGCATCCTGATTTCAGGCAGCTGCATCGGCACTGCATCCCAGAGCGGAATCTGAAGTTTGTCCTCCTATCCCAGAAAGACCCAACCCTCCTGCTTGGATGGGATTTAAAGAAAAAAAAAAAACAACACCAAACCAACCCCTTCCTCCCACCCACCACAAATCATCCTCACCTCCTCCCACTCCTGCTGCAAACCAGCCAATTAAAAGGAGATCAGTTAGGAGAGGTTTCCCATCCCTTTTTCACAAGAAAAGGAAACCACCACTGACATCCCTTTGGGCACCGCCGAGAAGTGAATCCCTGCGTGGATGCAAGCGGAGGCGACTCACCATGGTGCTCATGAGGATGTCGGTGCAGTCGGGGAGCTCGATAGCCGGGGCAGTGATTAAAGTGTTTTCTGCCGCTGAGTCTCCACTGAGGCTTATGGCTGCCCGGAAGGGAACTTCATCCAGGTAGCTCATTGCTGCTGCCTGATTTCTTGCTGCTAGAGGAAGGGATGAAACAAAACTGTAAAAGGCAGGACTAGCACTATGTAAACTGGGTGGAAGAAGAGAAAGGTGAGCTGTTTCAAGTGATGCCGGTAAAAGGAAAGCAACCCTTAGAGATGCGGCCAGCCGAGTAAAAACCACTGTGTGTAATGTCCAGACTTGCAAAATCTTAATTACTGGTACCGGGAAGATTTGTCTGAACTAACTTTTGCTATTCTGAGCATGAGCCAGAAGAACCTGACCAAGCTTACAGCTTTATTGGGAGAGATCCCAAGTGCTTTTCTCCTCCATTTCCACCTCCATGCGTGCCCCGCTGTTTGCCATTCCTCCTCGCTGCCCATCGCATACTCCCTTTCCTAAGCTGGGGACAGACCGAGCACTTTTTCCTGTTACAGAGGCAGAAACCATGGCCAAGGGGGACACCTCCCAGGCCTCCTCTCCCTCTGTGACCCGAGAGCACTCGTGCTTGCGGAGCTCATCACACAGCCACGTGCTGCTAAGCTGTCACACGGAGCAGCCCGGGGAAGCTGGGGTGAGGGCATCCCCTCCAGCGCCGCAGCAGCTTACCGAGCACCAGACAAGGAGGCTGGTGCGTCAGGAAAGCTTCAGTGTCAGAGGGATGTCAAACGAGCCATTTTAAGGCCAGGCTGGCTTTTAAGAGTTATTCGTTTTAAGCACGGTGATGCTTTTAGATTAGGAATAGCAGAAGAGGGAAAAACTTCTGATGAACTGGGAATGGTGGCATGGAAAATATTACTGCAACTTACTATGCTTTTTTATTAGTATTATATTAATAGTAATATTAAATTGTAGTATTATTAAATGTAACATTATATAAACATTACAATTACTACGCTTACTGCATAGCCATCAGCTCTGTATAAATGTCTCAACTTGCTGCACGAACCTCGAGTCCCCAGCTTCCTAGCGTTGACAGCATGTGAAATAATTTCCTTTATGTACTGTCAGCTGGGAAGAGCTGATGGTCAGTCTTCTACTGAGTTCTGGTACCTGCAGCCTGTGCCTGTTCCTCCCAAAATCCTCAACAGTCACCCTCGAGACAAACAGTAAATAAAATACTCTGTGTGACATGCTTAAAAGTTTTTACCAATTTATTTTTTTCTCTAAAAAGAAATTATTTCTACGTCAATGAAGATAAATGCTCCACAAAAAGAAAACAAGCAGATGAATGTACACAAGGCAGAAAAAGCTGCCTGTTTAATGCAAAAATGAGGATCTATAATGGGAAACAGCATTCAAGGTAGTTTATGTTAGCTTCCAGACCACAAAGAAAGAGCAACACACACAATAGCTTGGCACAGCTCAGTTGGTCTTATCAGAACTACAAAAGAGTTGTCACTCGCCTGTTTACAACAGGAGCCTTTAATAGCCAGGGCTGTGGCGCAGGCAGAGCCCCTAACCAGCTTTGCAGCTCCCACACATGCATTGCTGCTAGCACGCAACTCAAACAACGTGTCCAGAGCCTGCACGGCACCAGGCCATCTGCTCCCCAGCCTAAGAGGGCTTAGCATATGTTACAATCCACGTCAGCACTGACAAAGACAACGCGTGAAAACATCTGTAAGCGAAGCTACCCTCCCCCACTTTCTCCAACTGCTCCACGTGGCCCTGCAACACCTGCCTGCAAGAGGGACAGACCCTCTTTGCAGCTTATGCTGTAAAGCAGCTCTTCCCAAAAGCCACGCGGTACAAAGGTGCAAAGGGAAAGAGTATCTCACCATCCGTCACCTAGAACAGCTTTACTGGGGTTTAAATGCTACTTCAAGGGATAGAGATGGGTAGTGAATGTGTCCAAAGCCACGATGAAGAAAATACGGAGAGATTACCGTAGTATATCTCACTGTATTTCACTGCATTAAATACCGTGCTCTAAGAAAGGCTCCCACAAGTGTTAATTCCTAAAACCACTATTTCGAAAAAAAGCAGCACATTGGGGTGAGAAGCGATGATAACGAAAACGCTACTAAAGAATAAAAGAGGGTCAGTTGTAAACACCAGCTTACTCCAGAAAGCAACTCCACCAGGAGTTCTAACCTCATGTGCTTCGTGCCAGCCCTGCTGCTTTCACATCAAAGATATAGGCTGGCAAAAGAACAAATTAATATCAGGAAGCAAATGTGCCTTAAAAGCATGAAAAACCTGAACTGCACTGGGACCAGGGAAGGAACAGGATGCAAGCAAGTCTCAGAAACTCACAGCCAACGCCTCTCTTCTTCTGGGCTAGAATAATTCTTTAAAACTTAAAAATAATAGGAAATACTAAACCAAATTTGAATCTTAAATCTGAATACACCTTTTTTTTTTTTTTTTTAAGAATACCCTATCTCCATGTATTTTACGAGTTAAGATTTTAAACATTCCTCTTCCACCTGTGGCTTCAACATCTTCCTCACTAAAAACATAAAAAATTTTAATGCAGATGTCAGGACAAGAGCAAATATGTAGAACAAACCACAGAAAGCTTGAGGGGTTGAAAATCCCCTGGCATTTTCAAGTCCTATTTTTATTAAAAATATGAAGTTATCCTTACCGTCAGACGAAATCATGGAGCTCTTCTTGCAGGGCTGGGAGAACAGGGTTGCTTCTACGCTGCCTGCTCATCTACTGCTCCATTCTTCAAATTCTTGCAGCGTCAGACAAGCATCTGGCTTTGACAGTTTTAAGATTATCATAGCCTAAGCGGCTAGCCTGTCCTGTCAGATGTGCTGATGGGATAAGGAGCCTAACTCTTTAAGCAGAGCATCCTTCGGTCACTAAGCTTCCTGAACCGAAAGCATTTTTCTGCAATTGTTTCTATCCTAACTGAACTTCCGCTTTTTCTTCAGGTGTAACTCCCCAGGATCTGACCTAGCCGTAGGTCTTGGAGTAACGAGATGTAGAGGTGACAGTAGGGGTGGGAAGACATACGGACATGAAAATCAGAACCCTTTCCTCCAGAGGACTTCACAGCAATCTGTAGGGTGCTACAGGTAAGCAATACACAAGTGAGCAAGAACTGCAAACTTCTGCACCCAGATTAATTCTAACTCTATCAAAAATTACTAGTTCATGCACTCTTGCTAACAGAAACAAATGCAAAGCTTCAGCCAAGAAACTATTAACGTTACACAAGGCCCAAGTGTTTAATTTAGGCAATTATACACATTGCCTCCTCCACGAATTACACAACGTTGTGATGTGAAGAGGTAAGGAATCGGCGAGATTAAATCCATTCCTGGACGTTAGGGCTAAGCAAGAATAACGACCGCAGCTCTGGAAACACACCATGACAATCTGCATAGACCACCCCAAGCCCCAAACCCATATGGCCCATCACTGTTTCAAGCAAACTGTCCAGAACATGGAAGGTTTTGAAATCAGATGCCTCTGTCAGCTTGTAGGAGGGAGAAGTTCCTTGACGTAAACCTTTTCCCAGCAATTCTCTCCACACTAGAGTTGTATTTGGTGCCAAGTACTGAAACAAATCTCTCCCTTGAAGTAAAAATGCTTCAAACAACAAAAAAACCCATCAATTTTTCTCAATTTATTCTGTATAAAAACAACTTACAAAATAGAGCTGGGTTTTTAAATCAAGTATTATGTACATGACCTGTCCCTGTACAAAAATAGCTATATAGGCAAAAACAATTACAGTAGGTTAGACTTCAGATTTTATTGTTTTTTTTTCCACCAGGCTTATTCATCAAACTCATACATATTCACACGGCTGTCTGACCTATTTCACCACAACTGGGAATTTTTTCCATGTTGTGGTACCAGTTTCAGTCCACAAAAGTAAAACATCAACAGCTGCTTTAATCAACCTTGAAAAATCCTGTGTTGTTTGTACTCCAGAATTTGTTTAAACTTGTAATAGGTTTGTATCTATACAGAAAAATGCAGGAACTATTTTGACAGTGATGCCTGACATGCTTCATTTAAAAACATGTTTACTAATGATCTCTTTTTTTCTTTTTATACCTCTTTATTTCTGGAGATTTCATCATCTGGATTTAGGCTTATAAAGATAAAAGCCACTAAAAATAGGATGTTCATATTGGCACAAATACCCTTGGTCAGTAATGTTCCTTTATTAAGATTGAGATCAGTTAACAAAAACTCGCAGCGGGATTGTAATTCCATACCACAATAGGCCTAGCAGCTTTGGGCTTGCTCAGGTACTTCCCTGCAGAGTCAGATGGCAAAAGCAATTCTTACGCTTTTCTTCAAGACATTCCAGTACCTGGCTACCGAAACAGAGGATGAGGCTCTTTGGACCCTCTAATATCTACACAAGCAATTATAATGAAATATTCCTCCAATGTTAAAATAATTTATTACTAAATCATCTGACCGCAGTGGCCCACGTGTCATTTGTGGGGAGACTCGGAAGAACCCATCCTGGAGGGATGCAGCTTCCTTCAGGGTGATCAGCTGGCACCAAGTACCGATCCCATCCATGCCTTTAACAGAGAGAGCGTTGTTTGAGAGGACAGCCGGTATGAGTTTGAAGATTTATTACATACCCACACAGGTATTTTTCTATACCCATCAATACACAAAACACTGTAAATTGTACTCTGAAACTTGTTTTTCAAAACACAAATGTGAAAATTCTAAGTACTATTCTATTAAATGGCATGGTTATGCATGGAAGTGCACTCTGCCTCACACGGGCACCTGTTTGGATACAACTCTACCAAGCGAGAAGCTTGATCCCTAACCAAAACAGAACAGGACAATTCACTGCGTAACCATATTTGGAAGTTTACGAACCAAAAGGGGCCACACATTTACGATCTCAATAAACAATACTCATCATCTTTGATAATAAAATAAAGACTCTGGGTTTACCTGATGTGGATTAGAGCTGCTACAGAATGCTCAGCTTGTAAGTAATACTCTCTGAAGGGTTGCAATAGATGGGCTAGAGGAAATTCATCTGTTAAATCAAACACAGAAATCGTTCAATAAATCAGAAAGACCTTTGATTCTACTAAGTCTTAGGAGCCCCAAATTTGCCAACTCATTTGCCACTCCCCAGCTATAACTGGAAATCACTTCCCTATGTAATACAGTAAGGACTGTTGCCATGTTTCGCTTGTCTCCTCATCCTTACCGGAGCTGTCAGAGGCAAGTCAAGACTAGCAAAACTTTTCCCACCTCCATCCTCTAAACAAGGGGAACATATGAACACTGAATCGTTACAGGCTACCTGAGTCACACCTACCAAAATCACCAGACTAAAGCATCTGTTGGGTGCTGGAAGTCTTCAATCTATTCTGTCTATTCTCACTTCAGCTTAATCTACAACCTCTTCTTGCAGAACACTATGAAATCAGCTTGAGATATACTGTAGTCTACGCTGAAGAGCTGAACAGTTCTTCTTACATCACATGTGCTACAGCACACTACTTTTATCCCATCTTTTCCTCAGACCATAAATTACTGTGCTGGATGGTTTCTTTCTCAACTATTTTATGCCCACATTTTAAACCCAGTGTCTATGAAATGGTGATGTGGTATGGAAAAATACTGTTAAATACGGCATGCAGAATTTACCTGGATCCCCAAACAGCTTGGAATCAATTTCAAGTTTCTGCTGCAGTAGTTTTTCCCTTTCCTTCTTCTGTTTCTTCTCCATTTCTCTCTTCCTTTCCTCCTCCTGTTCTCCCTCCAACATAACCCTTAATGCTCTCTCCTCAGCTTCATACAGCTCTGTGCGATTTTTGAGCAATGTTTTGAGACTCTCCACCTGATTTTCAAATGCTTCGTCTGCTGAGGGGGGTGGACAAACACCTAAACAGAAAGAAAATTAATTTTAAATTTTCAAATTCAGAAGGGGCCCTGTTATCAGACTTGACAGCAGAGCTGGCAAAATCTCAGAGGAACGTGAGCTTAACCTTGCCAAAGACTACCTTACTGGAATAATTCTTCTATCAAGAAAGCGCCTGGAAATATAGGAACAAAACCACTGTCTTTAGCATTGCATAGCTATTCTTGCATAACAGTGTAACTAAAATCACTACTAAAGAAACAGCTGTTTCAAGCTGCACCCTGCTAGTCTGCACACCGAACAAATATCATCTTATTTCCTGTGCACGCAATTAAAAGTTTGATAAAAATCTCATAATTAACCTTTCCTGCCAGCAGCCTCTTTTCTCAGTTTCCGAAGCTTTTCTAATGCACGCAGAATGTCCACCATCCTCTTTGTGTCTGCTTGTTTCTTCCGCACTTCAGATAAGACACTGTCTGCAGCAGCCTTAAGTTCTCGTTCCTATGAAAGAAAGAAAAAGACCAGACATGATGTGTGAAATATCCCATGCAGACAAGAATGAAACTGTACTTTAAAAAGATTAGCGAAGCACTGGGGATCAGAATAACTTCCTAGTAACACAGCCATAGCAAGTTAAGTCAACCATCCAACCACACCTTTTTATGAAGAAGCTAGAATAGGATGGCCTTCAGGAAACAAAATTTCCAACTCATAGATTTGGGCCAAATGGCTAAAGCCTGATAACCACAAAAAGTTAGGAAAAACATTAACAATAAACATAAACCGTCCTACAGCTCAGCAATTAAAGACCATTAACATGCCACAGGTTGAACACAAACACTTCCCCAACAGCTGCTCTGTACCACCCTGGCAGCAGACCAAGCACCACCAGCACAGCAGCTCTTCAGCCAACACAAAGGTGTTGCAGCACTTCCCAGAAAGCCTAACTTGGGGTGGGGGTTGTGGGTTTTCTTTTGCTTTGCAGCCATTTTACTTTCTGGTGAGGCTGAAAAGCTTGTGAACCACGAGCTTTACAAGGATGAAGCCAGCTGGCAGCTTGGGAGCCGAGAGGAAGCCCTCCTCACGCAACCAGGAGTTCAGAAACATTAAAACCAAAATTGTTGAGGCCTCAGACACCAGCGTGGCACAACTGTGATGCCCACCAAGGCTTTTAAGGAAGAAGCAGGGCTGCCTGCTTTCGCAGCTGCATGTCTCCAAGCCAGCTGAAGCCGTGCAGCACCCAGGTGGCACCTACTGAACCAAAACCCAAAACACCCGGGTGACACCTACTGAACCAGGGAGCAGCTATTGAACCAGGGGACCAAAGCACCCGGGTGGCACCTACGGAGCCAGGCAGCACCTACTGAACCTGGGGCCAAAGCACCCAGGTGGCACCCAGTGAACCAGGGGACCAAAGCACCCGGGTGGCACCTACTGAACCTGCCGGGTGGCACCTACCGCACCAGGTGGCAACTAGTGAACCAGGGGACCAAAGCACCCGGGTGGCACCTACCGCACCAAGGGGCCAAAGCCAGGCGCCGGCCGGGCTGAGCCCGCCGCGGGCCCGGTACCGCAGGCCTCCCCGGCCCCGCCGCGCTGCCCCGCCGGGCGGGCCTCCCCGGAGGAGGCAGGATCAGGCCGTACCCGGTTCTTCTCCTCCACCTCCTGGATGCACTTGGCCCGCCACTGGTCGATCTTGGCCTCCCGCTCGGCGGCCCGGGCCGCCTCCGCCTCCTTGGCCGCCTGGGCTTCCTGCTTCCTGCGCTGCAGGCGCTGCCGCCTCTTCCTCGCCCTCTCGGCCTTCCTCCGCAGCGCCTCGCGGTAGCCGGGCTCCCGCAGGGGCCGCACGACGTCCCGCAGCTCCCGCCGCACCGCCTCCGCCTCCTCCCGCGCCTGGGCCCAGCCCGCTTCGTCCCCCTCGGCCTCCCGCCGCCGCAGGGCCCGGCAGAGCGCGGCCAGCCGCGCCACCCGCCCCAGCGCCTCCACCGCCAGCTGCCGGGCGCTGCTGGGGCTGGCGGCGGGCGGCGGCGGCGGCGGGGGGAAGGCCCGGCGCCGGCCCAGGAACTGCGACAGCCACAGCTCGTCCTGCTGCCGCTGCGCCGCCGCCGCCTCCTCCTCAGCCGCCGGCCGCGGCGGGAACGGTGGCGCCGCGGGGAAGTAGGGGCCGCCGCCCGGCGGGAAGCGCGGCCCCGCGTCGCCCTCGGGCCCGGCCGGCGGCGGCGGCAGCAGGAGGAAGGGCGGCGGCGCCGCTGCCGGCCCCGCGAAGGGCCCCGGGCGGGCGGCGGGGCCGGGGAAGGGCGCGGCGGGCGGCGGGAAGGGCCCGGCCGGCGGCGGGAATGCCCGGAACGGCGGCGGCAAGCGCCCGGCGAAGTGCGGCGGCTGCGCCATGCTGCCGCCTCGGGGGCCGCCGCGCCGCAGCGCCCCCGCGCGGCCGGGAGGAGCCGCCACCCGCCCCGCCCCGCCGGGGGCGGCCCGCACAGGGGGGCGGGGGCAGCGCCTCGCAGGGGCCCGCAGCGCCGGGTCCTTTCGTACAGACCCACCCTTCAAAACAAACAAAAAAAACCCTCCTAAAGCGCCAAACTTTAAACTTTCTGGGGATGACGACAACTCTCCGCTGCTTGAATATTCGCTTTGTTTTATTCAAACGCCAGAGGTGAAGTACAAACTGTAGTTACACAGCATTTTGTTTCCTTAAAAACATTCTGGATTACATAATTCCAAACAACTTTCAAAACCAAGTTGTTGAACAGTTTTCACCTAAAATGGTTTGTTGTTTTCTTTTTTTTTTTTAATCCATTTAAAAAAGGATGTGAATTAAAGGACTCAATTAAAAGCAGTTATATTTTTTTTTCCCACTCTACAAAGAGGAAAAGTGAGGATGCAGTTACAGATAGTTCACCACAGATTCCCACTGTGAGGGGACCAAGCTTCTCCCAAGAATATCCTCAACTCCAAACCGCAGCTTTGTCTGAACCATTAGTGGGTCATTTAACCCGGAAAAACCCTGAAATCCTAAGGGAAGTATCTGTTGCACCTGGCTGCAGCTGCATGTCACACTGCTAGGTAAGATCACAAGTATTACATAAAATTTACATGACAGAAAATTAACAGCAAAACCAAGGTCAACACATCTGCAAGTATCCTTTCCTGTCCTAACACACCCACTAGACCAAAAAGAATGACCGAAGTTTTATTTAAATAGCATGAATTAATAGTTTAGAAAAAAGGCTTGGTAAAACTGAAGTCCACGTATCACCAAAGGACAAAACGTTGTAAGCAACATAATTCCTAAAACGAAAATCAAAGACATACAGGTCCTTTAGTGTTTTTACAAAGACTTTCCTAAAGGATTGAATTAATTTCGGTGTAGAACAAAAGAGGGAGGATTGCTTTGCTGTGCGACTAAAAAAAAAGAAAAAAAAATCAAGACACCCACAAGACGCAATACTAGCATTTGAGCGTATAACTTAAAAAGCACTGTCATGTGAACAATCACTACCGATTACATCAAAAATATTATACATGTACTTCTTTCATCTCTTAGCATTATAAGATAGGTTGGGCAAATACCTGGCACCAAAAAATTGATGCATGATAGTTCCAATATGTTAAACAAAATGTACTATATTAGAACATTAATATTTAAAAATTTCTGTCTCCTTCTCATCCAAATTCAGATGGCTTACCACTTCCTAGAAACCTTGTTCACCCCTCTGGAAAAATTAGCAAATTACTGACTTCACCGTCTTTCACAGTATTCAAGGTGACTAAAACTTAGTCCTAATGGAAGGGTGAAGGAAAGGATATTATTTGATATTGCATTCAAATTACTGTAACAAACTCGTGTCGCATTTCAGCAAAATCTCCCAGTAGTGCCATAAAGTGTGTCCCAGTTTTTCCAAAATCCTGTTGCAAGGGCTTCCTCCCCCACCAATGTAACAAAGTCACTCCAACACCCATCGGGTTTCAAACACCAGCAGGTACCTAACACTGACCTGAACGCACCCCCCCGTCAGCCGTATGAGGAGCTAATGGTTTATTCACCCTCTACTAATTATTAATCTTGATTTCCCATTTGTAGAGTAACATTATTGTAAAATCTAACTATTGGCAGCACCTGCACTGCTGTTTTAGGTTCTAGAAAGAGCAATCCAGGTGCTGCTGTATTTGCTATACATTTTAATTGAACAAGTGTAATATACATTTCATATTTGAACATTATGCTATCCAAGTCCACACAATGCCCATCAAATAAGTCTATGTGATGTTGCAATAAAATACATGATCTGATTTATCTAATAAAGTTCCTCATCATGTATCGTATCCACAATAGATCCAATGCCTTTAGTATCAGACTGAAGCCAGAGACAATCGTAAGGAAATAACCAAGTGCGCTTTATGCGGGCAAGCATTCTGACAGTATTTAATGGTTTGCAGCATCTGCTTGTCGAGGCCAGCCTTCTTCCTCAACGCCAGAGTCGTATTCTTCTTCAGACGAATCTTTAGTGGGAGCCCTATAATTAAAACGAACTGATCAGATACTTCAGAAATTGAGGAAGGAGACAGTTTCCATAGCTTCTGGTAAACATGCCACCTGCAAAGTGCCCCCAACCACAAGTGTCCTGACAAGCATCCATCTGCTAAATGAGTTTCTGATCTGAAAATGGCACTATGCCAATTTACCTTACAACCAGTATGGAGTCTCATTACTGAAAATCAAAAGGCTATTGAATTCAGTTAAGTCATAAATTTACTGATTAAATCAAACACTTCCAGCAAACATGAATGCTGGTGCTCTACAAAATCACTTAAGGCAGCCATGCGTGTAAGCTAATACTTTCCAGTGCAACCACCCCCTCTGAGACGCAAGGTGTGCTGAGCCAAGCTTCGGCACAGACACAGATGAATGCAAAGCATGTACCTCAGCGGAGGAAGTCACTCAAAAGTAAGTTGTCAGGCGTAGAAACCAAGCCAGAGTTACTAAGTTTCAGACCTGTGTTTTCAGACCTGACCCATTCCCTCTCAACTCCATCTTTTGTTCACTCTAATTAATTATTATTTTTTTTAAATCCAGATTTATCCAGTGCTTTCAGCATTTCACCACTTCATTACCATAATACAACCTTTACAACATTAATTAACATGAGTTCAGCAAATCAATAGATGTGCCTTTGTGGCTCTCCTCTGCTGCAAGAGCAACAGAGAGGAAAACTGCAGCAGCCCGGAGCTTGCATAAAAAAAAGCCACCTCACAGTGGTAGGAGGAGGAAAGAAAGAGTTCCATTTCAGAAATTTCAGTACAGTCACAATTAAACTTCAGGTTTTTACTGTTAACTTATGATGCTTATAATTTATTTCTATTTCTACAGGTATACACACACACAGAAAAGGCTTAAAAGTACCATCGTATCGTTTTATTTTACAATTTCTATTAAAAACTGAAGCAATACAAACCCAAAGTCTCTAGGACAGAACAGGCACTAATTCAGCTGTGTACAGTATACAGAGAATCAGATCCTTTCTAGGTTGTGTGCATGGTTTTGTGTTTACATGCTCCTTCCTACAGCAAACATCAGAATACCTGTCTAGCCACATTACTAGTCTGTTCTGATACTTCCGTTATGGTTTTACCTAATGTATCCTGGCTCTTTTTTGCCTTCTACAACATCTTTGTCAACTTCCACGCACACAATGTCAGAATTGGGCACTTCAAACATGGGCTCCAGCAACAGCTTTTCCTGAAAGAAAGCAAGATGGAAAAAGTATTTCTGTATGCCTTCTTCTACGTAACAACATGGTCAGCAAGCGATTTTCAGAGCTAGAGAGTTTTCTTGGAAGAACTCTGAATACACTAAGTTTTAAAAAGAGACTTAGTGTACCCATAAAAGACCCAGAATTAAGTGAGGTTTTGACTGAAAATTGTCTCTATTAGGTCCATACACACAAACATACATAGCTTCATTTACTCAGTGAGACTTAATTTACTCACCATTATAGATCGAAGACCTCTTGCACCAGTTTTTCTGTCCAGGGCCAGTCTGGCTATAGCCTTCAATGCATCTTCAGTTACATTTAATTCACACTACATAAAGAAAAATGGTAAGCTTAGTTCATCATTTCATTTGTAACTCAACATTGTCTTGAGTGCGACAGTGCGTGCGTTACTGAAAATAACTAACAGTAATATTTACCTGTTACAGACCAGAACATTTAACATTTAAGCTGCATATACAAACCTTCAGCTAGACTTTGTTTGTGACTAACATTACCAGTAGGGACTACGGCCCTTTACCTACAAGTACTATAAATACCTCTGCAGTACATGAAGTGGCTCTTGATGCCTATTAGGCAAGGTCACACACGTTCATTTGAACACTAACATGAAGAATGGTCCAACTATTTCCAGATTACTTGCCCCACAAGGACAAGCACCCAATCTAAACCAGTCAGGTTTTAACGAATTAGCTTACTACTTTTTCAGAGCGGGGAGGTGCACATGTAGGGACAAGAAGTGATTCCAATTGATATTTTAGATTGCTTTATAAACAAAAAATATTGAAGAGCTGTCGAATAAAAATTCAAACCTTATCCATGCTGAATAGTGCCTGGTATTGAGGAACCACAGCATTTCGTGGCTCAGTGAGAATCCGTACAAGGGTTTTCTCATCTAGGCTGTGCAGAGGAACCACAACAGGCAAGCGTCCCACAAACTCAGGAATCATGCCAAACTCAATGAGATCTCTGGCTTCCACATGACGCAGCAAGCGATCTTTTTCTTCAATATCTTCATGTGGATCAGACTCTCCACTTATATTAGCAAGATCAGCTGCTGCTGCAGCCCTTCTGCCTTTTCCCATGTTAGATGGTGTCCCAAATCCTAGGTACTGCAAAACAAACATGTTGTACTTACAGAACTTTACTAAAGTTTTCTTTATGCAACTAAATCACATTCCACGTGCATTAAAAAAACGGAAGCAACCGATTATGTCATTACATACTCACTCAAGCTCAAGAAGTTACCAATACTAAAATTAGACCCCTTGCACACAATCAGTTTCTTATAACATTTAATTCCCTCAGTAAAGTATCAACACCTCAGCCTAAGAGCAAGTTTTTCTTAAAAAAGGTTAGTAGTAACATGTCCCACCACGTTTACAAATACCAGTGATGCTGAAAAGGCCTGTTCAGAAGTGAAGCAAATGCATGCAAGTGTGCTTACATGAAAAGCTACATGAATTACCATGAACGGTTATTTGGATTTCAGTCACTCTCATTAAAGACAGCGTGCACATTTTGTCAGAAAGCTGCAGCCAGAATTCTGTCCCCAGACATTAACACAAAAAATAGTGAACTGCATGACTAGGTATTTTAAGATGATGATAGCTCAAACTATCTGAGCATCAACAGCAAGAGCCTCTTTCTACTAACATCCAAAGGTTTTCTCAGTTTCGTACTTGGTACACTCCAACTGAAAGAAATCCTATTACAACTGCTAGAACTGTTTCACACACTCCCTTTTTAAGAAACATTGGACATGACAATTTAAAGCGTTTACCACTCTAGTACAGACAGCAAGTTCTCTACCAACAGTTTTCAACCTTTTTCACCCCCTATTTTTTTCCTGTTTGCATATGCTAAGAATGTCTCTGTGGAAGACCACAGCAAGCTACTTAAGCCTACTAACAACAGGCTTGTTCTTTGCTACCTTTCTTAGGCTTGACCTCAAGCTCCCAGGTAACAGATGGAAACCCACTGCTCTACAAACAGTGGGAGTATAAATATAGCAAGACCTTGAGAAGTCAGTACTGCGAACAGTAATTAAGATAATTTTTCAGTTCAAACGCAGCCTGATGCACTCACTTTTTCATTTTTCCTCCTGCTGATAATTCTGTCAAGACCATTAAAAGCACCAGAAGCTACAAAGAGGATGTTTGTTGTGTCAACCTGCACCGTTTCTCCACGTAGTTTACGAGAATTCTTTTCTGGAACATTTACTATTGTGCCTTCTAGTAATTTTAACAAGCCCTAAGGAAGAAAGAAGAAAGAAGAAATATAAAATTCTAATGTGTAGCATCATATAAGGCAGCACACCATACTGTGGTTACTTTCACAGATGTACTTACATTTTTTGCTCCCTTATGCCTTTACAGTAACAGTAAGCGTTTAAAGGAATCTGTTCTCCATGTAAGACAATTCCACTCAGGGACAGACAAGTCTTCCTTTAAAGTGACTCCCATGAACATCATGAGCTGCGTTTACTAACAAGTTACTTCAAGTTTTGTCAAAACAGAAAAAGTTATCTATTTTTGCCTATGTTATGCAAGTTGCTATGTGAATGCTATGAAGATGTTTTTCAATTAAAACATTTCTGTGAAGCAGTCTTGAGTTACTTTTGAGATTTTTAGAGTTTTTTTGAATGAAAAAAGTAAAAAGGAAAGATGAGGGTTTCAAAGGTTAATAATTAAGGAACTGAAGAACTATGACTCTGTAAACTCCCATGATATTTGACACATAGTAGGATGATACATAGACTTGACCAGCTGTTCACTTATGAAGTAAAATTACTCCACAAAAAATACCTACTTGTTGAACACCTTCTCCTCCGACATCCCGTAACTGATGAATACCAGGCACACTGCCAATCTTATCTACTTCATCCAGAAAAACAATTCCTGCAGTTACAGCAAATGGATTTAAGGAAGACTCCACTTTTCAAAGAGAAGCAAGAACTTACACACAGGGAAGAACATAATTTAATACAGCAGCAGTCTTTTCTACCTCCATACTATGAATTGCAAAAATGTATGCAATCCTGTCCAACTATGGACAAGCGTAAAAAAACTACAAGATATGCTTCAAGCTTTTTTCAGGTTTATTATTTCTGATTTAGTGAGTTAAAGTTTCAAGTACATGCAACAGGAATATATATTACAGAAGTACTGGTGGTCACAAAGTTTAGAGCACTTAGGCGAGATGAACACAGTCTATGAATGAACTTCAGAAAACATACTGTAAAAGTTTACCTTGCTGAGCTTTTTCTACATTATAGTTGGCATCTTGCAGGAGTTTTGCAATGACAGATTCGATGTCTTCACCAACATAGCCAGCTTGAGTCAAGGTAGTACAATCACAGATAGCAAAAGGTACATCTAGGCATTTAGCTAGAGTCTGAGCCAGCAAGGTTTTACCTGATAAAATAAAAACCATATGTTACAACTACCATACATTTCTCTAGAGCACACAAACCAAAATATTTACCATAGGATCATTATTACTGTTAGTAGACTTTTTGAATGATGCCAGCATGTTCATATATTCATATCAGAACATTTTTCAAGGGAGCTAGTGTTCATCAACAGTGTTTTTTACATTGGCAAGCTCTATTTCTGAATTAGACTAACAGTACACATTTGAGGCAGCTTGAAATGCATACAGTATCACAAATAAGATGTCACACAATATAAAAAACAGAATACATGTACTTGCATAGATTAAACATTAAATAAATCAGTAGACCTTTGCAGACACTCAGGGTGCAGTGCAAAGTCCAGTGCTCCTGCTTTGAAGTTGGGGAGAAACAGAATTAAAAAATTCTTCAGTGAATGTTCTCCCAAATAGTCTACAAAATGCTGTCTTCAGCACAAACACTTCCACTTCTTATGAACATACAAATATAATTTCTCTTTTATCTCCCCTGCAACTGATCTGTCCCAGGCGCTAACCAACACTTTCTAACTGCATCTTCTCAGCTTGCCATCTAACATCTAACTAACATGTAACAGAAACTTTAAATGTATTTTATTTTAGCTTAGTGGAAGTTGCATCTTTTAATCAGCCAGTAAATATAAGTATAAAAAACCCCACCCAAACAAAACAAAAAAAACCCACACATGACTAGATCCGCTTTCTTTTCAAGGTCATTTAGCTCAGCTTATTACCATGGCATGAAAGCACAAAACCCCCAGCTTTTTATACACCAGACTGGAATATTCACAAAAGAGGAAAATGACTTGTTAATAATCAATTCTAAGAAAAATCTGACACCTATAAAAACACACAGCTATATACCTGATCCAGTTGGTCCAAGCAGCAAAATATTACTTTTTTCAAGTTTTATGTCATCATTGGGCGAATCTAGTACCTCTCCTCCCCGTTTTTCCTGAGGTATCTGCTGGTTCATTTGTTGCTGCATCGATGCTCCTAAAGCATTACCGTGTGGACTGATTCCAGCAATCTGCAGTAGTTCTGAAGAGAATAACAGTACTGTTTGAGCACTCACAAGGTCTGTCATTACCTTACATGCACAATAAAAGCTTGGTTCTTCTGTTTTGTTCTGCAAATCTATAATTCTATCTGTAGAGAAGTTTACAGATAGGACTGCAACAGCAATATGGCACAATTAGTACCAAAACATGAGTTCCAACTATTTTTGCACAAGCATATATTTATATATACAAAAATAGTTTCCAATGGTACAGTGGATTATCTAAAAATATTCCTCTATATTAAAAACTAGAGACATTTTTAGTTTTTACAAATTATAAAAAATTACAGTTAAAATGAGTTATTTTTTAACTGTTGCTCTCTATGATGAAAAAGTACAAGAATTGGCATACTGTAACAACTACAAAAGCAATGCACAGCTCTAGTCTCAAGAGTTAAAGACTTGCCTCAGGTTGTTACAGGTTTTGTCTCTACACATGGATACAGACATTCAGTTGGATTTTCTTTTTTCAGAGCACTTTTTTAATTTCAGAGCAATTTTTTAATTGGCTTGCAGGGTAGAATTTTGAAGATCAAGAAAATTGGTTTCAAGAACAATAACCGTGATTCCAAATGACCTACACTAGACTAAGGAATAAGTTCACAGACTAAAGAAGTTCAATAGCCAGTGAGAGCACCAGTGGACTGAAAATAAACATAACTGACATCACCCAGACAAAAAGCAGCAACATTCTGAATTTCAAGGTGACAGCGCATATTAAGAGTGCAAATACCCTGCAGAAAACAGTTGCATAACTTCCTTTATTATTTACCTCACATCATATTCTGTATGTCATTACTAATATCATCTCACCTCAGATCTAAGTAAAGAAAAAATAAAATCTACATTTCATTTGGTTTACTGAGAATAATTCTAAGGACAGATGATTATTTAACTTCATAAAAGATTGTATTTTACAATTTACCTGCTTTCCACCTAGAACTAGATAAAAAGAGTCAAATCATAGCCACCTCTGTTAAAAAGCATACTCAATGCCTTCAATTAAACTTACTTGCAGAAGAAAAGCAAAGAGAAGTTTACCCAGCATTTCAAAACTAGCAGTCACTAAAGACTATTCTATGTTAACATCAAAAGAGTAAATATTGCAGAGGAGGACATGAGGAGAGAGTTCACTTACTTGTAAATCTGTACTCATCCTCCCGTCTTCTGATTTCTAATTCTAAGAGAGAGGATGAAAACAGTAATAAAATATAGGTTTATAAAAAGTTTATAAATTCTCCACCTCTTGCCCTCTTCTGAATATCTCATCACTGTGTACGAATGTATTTCTAACAAGACACTCCCACATGAATTAGTTTTTATTGCTGCCAAAATTAATCCAAACCCCAACTTCCATGCTTTTAAAATGACAGCAAGCTTTCTACAACTGAAAACTGTCACAATTATTACCTCTGATTAGATTTTAATTTTAAAACCACTTCTAGAAGGGGGAAAAATGCAAAAATATAATTTTGGTTTGAAAAGGCTGCCTTAAACTCTCACGTTTATATCCAAGTGTTATAATGTAGGATTTCACATATTTCAAAGTACTATCTGTCATAAGCATTTACTGCCAGTCTCTCTGGATGTGCACCATTTTATCTTTCTGTGGAGGGTTGGGAACTTTCCAGTGCCAAGTACACAACTGCTCTCTACCATTGCCAGGCCAGTGCTACTAGTGTTTTCCCCTCAGTTAAAATACTTCTTTACATAAATTCACAAAAGGAAGATTTCTTTTCTGTTTGCCTAGCATACTATTTTTTGCAAGACCAAACAAAACACCTTAAAAAAAAAAATCAAGGTACACTTTGAATCAGAAACAGTAACTGAATCCTACTTCTAAAAATAAATTAGATCAACATAGCTACACACTTAGTAGCAAAAGTACTGCCAAGAGTAACTCCATCTACACCTGCTAGATATGGAACAATACTATGAATACTACGGTCACCAACAGATGCTGCCAACAGCAGCAAGTAAGGTTAGAAAGCTAATTATTCATCAAATTACCTATGCAAAATATTGTCTTAGTTGTTGCTTGCAGATTAAGCAGCAGATTTACCATTAAGCAGTAAATGAGACTAGAAAGAAAAATTTAGGAGACTCACTTTATAAAGTTAAATATCTAATAATGTGTCAGTAAAACCACTAAACTTTTAATACCCATGGCACTATAAACCTTCTGGATTACTATTTAAATAGATCACAGAAGTTCACGTACAGTGAAAATTAAATTTGATAGAAATTCTTTTACATATACAGAACATCTACCATCAAGGTAAAACCTTTGTCAGGTTTGTTAAGTTAGGGCCATGAAATGATGGGTTCTGTTTGACCAGAAAAAGTACAAAACATCATACAAACCTCTTGGTGTTAGAGAAGTCTGCTTTTCAACTTCTGCTTGCTGTCTCAGGTTAGCTGGGATGTTATTGTAGATCCTCTTGTAATGATTGTACACAGCAACTGAAAGCACCTTCTTGGCAAAACACTGACCAACAACGTATTTGTCGAGGTAGTTATAAATCTGAAAGGTAACTCCATCTTAGTAACACTTCTAAATCATCTTGCAGCAGAAAAGAAAAAATAGTGTATTGTGCCAAAGATGGACTTTGGTCTAAACCAACCATTACAGAACTAAGAAACAGAAGCCCTGCATCTAAAATACAAAATACATTGCTGTTGATGAGTTTACTTAAAACCACGGTGCTTACACAATCATGCTGTGTCTGTCAGTTCTCCCCTAAGAATATTTAAATCCATTGTCATTTTCACCCAAATTTGTAAGAGGAACAGAAATTTCAAGTATACTTAAATTTCTTAAAAGAGGCCTAACCAGGAGCCACGTGCAGCTTCAGAAACCATTACAGTGCACTAGAAACTGAGAAACACAACAAGCTCCTGCATTATTCGAGAGAGGGAAACCAAATGATTTAAGATGGGTCATTGCCACAAGCTGACCAGCCACAGTTCTCACCCACAAACAGGCCAAATAAAAGGTTCTGCAGCTACAGAAGGAAGCTGCTAACGTAAGGGTGCAGAATACGAGGCCATTGCAGGAAATGGAAGATACTATGGACGGTGAGGGTTGAGGTTAGCAGGGCCACAAGGAGAAAATGAAGGTACTGGACTTCAGTCACAAGACAAAGGCAGAGGAAAACAAGCCCAGCTGCTTTTACCGAATCTACTTGTTCCTTTTATCAGAGTCTTGCTGGGTCATATAGCTCTCAAAGGTTTAATCTTGAGCTAATCTTCTTTATTGCTTGTTGCTGTGTCAAAGTGAACTGTTACACACCTGATGCAGATTAAGAAGTAAAGCATTTCACCAGGCTGTAACAGAAGGAAACACTGGGATGAAATTAAGAACCATACCTTTTTCGGTGGAGGTGGTGGCT
This sequence comes from Falco rusticolus, assembly GCF_015220075.1. Lineage (NCBI taxonomy): Eukaryota > Metazoa > Chordata > Aves > Falconiformes > Falconidae > Falco > Falco rusticolus. Next base: position 6,449,790 of record NC_051193.1, read on the forward strand.
TCTGCTGGAATGCCAATTTCACTGCTTCTGCTGCTGACTCAGGCTCTTTAATGATGCTCTTTTTTGTGTCTGCCTCTGACAGTACAACAAAAAAATGGTGACACTTTTCGCACTTCACAAAACGGGTGGAAGCTACAGAAAAGTAAAACAAAACAGTAAGAGGAACTGCTTAGCATTCATTCAACTGCCCCATTTGTCATACAAAGGGCAAGCACCTGTAAGACAGCACAGTCACCTCTTTGTTTACACACTTCCCCTTCCTTTACCTTAGAAGATTTAAAACAAATTATTGGACTATGAAATTTGACACAGAGGGAATACAACTTGCCCAAAAAGTCACAATGCAGGGCAGCAACCAAACAAGGGATTAAAAAGTAAAAATCTATTTCATACTTCTTCAATAGCACTACACTCAGAAGAGGAAACTTTGCATCTCAGAGCGATGTAAAATTAACGAGGGCTTTAACTACACAGTAACAGTTCCTAACTCAAACTAGCAGGCAAAAACGTAATTGTGGTTAGGGACCGACTACTCTAAAGTACAGGAAGCAATCTACACCGTCAATCTCAAAGACAGCATGCAGCAGACTCAGGAAAGGACAGCTGTGGCAGCTCCCAGTCTCTGCATCCCACTGGCTGTGGAACACTATGGAGCATGGTTCAGTCACCTAAGCCCAGGACACAGAGCACAGTGGGGTCACACAAAGGGCTCATCCCAACAAGAGGCAGCTGTGGTATGCAACAGATGATCGGGACTTTGATGTTTTGCAAGATCTTTTGCTTATTTATTTTTACTGCCAGGAGCAGAACAAATTTCTTTCAAATTCCAAAAGCCAAACACTTCTACCACTGACTTTGTGAACTGTATCTCAAGAAATCATGTTCTCTGCAAAGATTGGCTTCAAAAGCCTGCGAACTAGAACTTGCACTACCTTTTTTCCTCCCTTTGGAAAAGCAAAGTTGAAATAAACAAAAATAGACAGTAAAGAATAAATTTGTAATTATTGTAATCAAAAATAGATCTTTTCTGACCATACTACTATGCTATTAAATGCAAATCATGTGCAACAGGACTGATTTAAAGTAAATAAATTAGTAAATGTATTCAATTAAAAGTAAACGTAGCAAAACCACCACATGAAAAGCTTCAACATCAAAACTTCTGAAATCATAAGAAGTTTTTAGAAAACAGCTTGAACCAGCTCATTTTAATAACAGCCTCTAGCAATAAACAAGCTGCTTATTTATAACTTGTTATTGCCTCCCATAGATCTAACATCAGCAAAAGAGGAGCAGGTGTGGTTTTTTGTTTGGTTTTTTTTGTTGGGTTTTGTTGTTTGGGGTTTTTTTTAATACTAAGCATACCTTATGACTGGATAAGTAAGACCAGCAAATTATTTTAAGAATGTAGCACATAACACTGTGACCATCACAGCTTTATTAACTCTACTCCAAAGAAAATTCATATAAATACTAGGAAGTTCTCCTGGGTTATCTGCCTGATGGGACAAGATGAAGAACCACTTGCAAGCACCCACTGCTCCTACATAACTATCATTTAGCAACAATTTTGTAGGGAAAATTGTCGGGAAACCCCCCAAACTTTCTCCCAGTGCTCACTCAAAACACCTCTGATACTCTTGATGACTGCAGTGCCATGAGGTGGTTGTCCTTCCTTATACAATGCTAACAGTCAGCTTAATTAGGATGAAAGCGCCACAAGAATACTTGCCCCCTTTTTAGGTCCACCGGAACGGTTAAAAAAAATAGAAAATAAAATAGCAGGCTGTAAGAATACTATTGTGCATCTTCAAAACATCATTCACCAAAAACAAAATATTGTTTAGAGTACACTTTTTAACAATTACTCCAGGCAGCACAGAGGAAGGTTATTAGAGATCTTCCCAATTTTCAGCAAGACCAGTAAGGTCAATGGTTACAGAGAAACTCTGATGTACAGGGTGCCTGGGGGAGCAGACTTAGTTATCAAAACACAGCTGTAAAACTGGCCAGTTTCTGTATCTACACAGCAATCTGGGAAAAAGTATCAATGTAAGTTTAACAGAACAAAGAGAACTGAGAAGGTTGCTCTGAAATGCAAGGAAACCAATTTCAAGTACTTCTATCTCCCTAAAACTCAAAATTGCAAGCAACTTTGCTATTCTCAAATACTGGCATGTTTTCGCAAGTTCTTTTAGCAAACACATGAAAGCACAGCAAAGAGCTTCCTGTCAAACCACTTCACTGTCATTAAGATGTCTGCAAATATTTACAGTATACTAAAATTCAAGTCAAGTGTTGGTTTTTGATTCAGGCAACGTTACCACGGAGGCTGCATTTCAAAGAGATTTCTAAATACCATACAAGCTGACCTTATCAAAGAGAAAGGCCGCATTTCCAAAATACATACAGGAAGCAAAAACAATCAGAGGATTAATCTCAAAAACACTTGTAGGGTTGAGATGCTATAAGGTAAAAACACATCAGGGAAGCTTCTTGCCTATTAAGTAGGTACAATAGCAGGGAAGTCTTGCTTTGGAGGATGGGAGCTAACCTGACGGCATCAGGTGGAGACAGTAAAAGCAGCGCCTAGGTAAGGCTTCTTATGCCAATCAGCTTTACAGCTATTGGATTTCACCCTATATCTGAGGCTCACATCTTATTTCACTGATCACAAAACTCTTCTTACAGAGTCTCACAACCAAAACCAATACAGGAACTGCTGAGAAAGTGTGTCAAAGCAAAATTCCTTTTGGTTTGCATCATCTTCTGCCTTAATTGTTAATTACTGGAAAAAGCATTGCCAAGCAAATCCTTGTGCAAGATTTGCAGATACAAAGTGAAGCCCCATTAAAAACAAACTCCACCAGACAACCAGCCTGTCACACTACAACTCGATAGCAATTAATTTATTAATAAATGTGGCTTTTAGTTAGGATTTTGTTTCCCTACTTCTTACAAAATGACTGAAAAACCTAATATTTAAAGACTGAAACAAATGCTAATTGCGTATTTTCCTTTTGCTTTAAGTATTGACTTAAGGCTCTGCAGTTTGGTAATTCAAACCAGAATTGAGCAAATTCATCATTTTTCCTGACTAAGCAACATGAAACGCTTATCTGACAAATCAAGTTACAGTATGTTTAACACAACCTGCAACCCACTCATTTCGGGCAGAACAGGACAGATTTCTTTTTTCCTATTAGTTTTTGGTTTGTTTGTTGTTACACTGCTGCTTCTACTCCGGGGCAACGCCTTAGTGGTATTTCCAGATAAAAGCACAAACTCCAGTAACAAGAGGAGCAAACGGGGAAGGGAGAGTTTCAAAATGTCTGTGTCTACTCATGAACCATCTGATAAGAACGAAAATGAGGTTAAAAATCCTTCCACTATTTTCAACCACATCTAGTCCAAGGAGAGACTGATACACTGAACACCACATAGGGTTGTACTTCTAGTTACATCAACTAGCGCCAGCTTTTGCAGAAAAGTTTGAAACTATAGGCAAAAAGCAAACAACAAAAAAAAGCTTATTATTTCTGGAAAAAAATAGCAGCTGAGGACTTATCCTTTTATCTAACATAAATAAATATGTTAGTATAGAATTGTCTTGTGATTCATGATGTTTGATCATTTTTATTAAATAGTATTTTATATAAGCAGCAGCAAATAATAGCACATCCGCTCATTATTTTCACCAACTGTGATACTAACAACTGTTGAACAAGTTTATGCTGACCTTGTCTTAAGCTTCTTAGTGTACAAGTCTGATTATAACTTGATACTTCCTCCTCAAGACCCACCAGCTAACAATGGGTATTTGCTTTCTGGCAACTATTTTCTAAGCTGGCCTCATTAGCACTCAAACAAGGAGCAATGTCCTCAAGTCTGATTGAACCTAAAGCAGAACCGGTATGAATTTGGACTGCACTTCAAAAAAAGCAGCTGTTGCTGCTGAACACCAGGTACCTGACACATTTTGGATTTTCTAGTTGGACTTTACAACCTCCTACCTGGATAAAACTGCATACTCACAGTTGCAGTCTGAATTCCACGGCCATACTTTGCTCCACCACACATCACAGGAAATTACACAAACATATCCACAGAGACAATACATGATCAAGCCAACGTGGCCCAACCACACATAGCAAATTTTTTGACATTGTATAATTAGGTAGGCTAAAACTTAGCTATCAGGACTACATTAGATCACAAATACAGTCACATCTGTGGCTATTTAAAAAAGAAAGTATCATTACAACTTACACACAAAAGTCTCCACATGTGTGCACAAGTCACCACACTTCGGGCAGCGCAGCTGGTTCCCTCCTTTCCCAGAGCTTCCAGAACTTGACTTTTTACCACCTCCCTCACCGACAGACTTCTAAAAAAGATTTCCAGACAATTAGCCCCAAACAATGGAGCTGTTAACATCAGGCATTTAGCAGTGTGTTTATGGAATCCACTAATGTGAATACCGCAACAGCTGAATGACAAAATAACTATTGTCAGGATTTTTTTAAAGACTTCAAAAACTTAGAAAAACAGGATATAAACACTTTGAAATGTACACACATCTGCATTTCCCAGGTCTGCCAATTTTGGACACCCATCTATGTTAGAACCGCTTGACTGACACTAGAATGATAACAAGCTAAACTACAGCAAGAACGTTTTAATAGTATATTTCCATGTAATTTATACTAACCCCAGAGAAAAAAACAAGTCATACTTATAGAGAGAGTAATTTCATTATCGCAACTGTGTTGATTCTAAGGATTTCTGAAGCCACAACTCTTCTCACGTCCTTGATAGATGTAGCTATGCTGGCAGATGGCTGTAGGGTACATATGGCCTATAAAACAAGCATCTCAGAAATTGCTTGGAATACTTATGTTTTTTTACTTCTACAGCAGAATTCCCTGACAGACACGTACTTATCTTTCCCTGTGTTACCCTGCTTAGTGGTGTTCAAGGTTAAAAAATTTTAAATCTATATCCATTCTATGCCTTCATACTTTGGTTATTAATGAAAGCTACTATATTTGAGTAAACAGCAAAGATCTCTCTTCCCTTTTCTAAGGTAGTCACCCATTTTTTTTAAACCTTGCTTACCACCTCAGTTCTCCTTGAAACCTTCTCAAGAAAAAAGACTATTAAAAAAAGGTTTATCTTTCTTATTTTTAAAAAAAGTTTAATCTGAACCTTCAGAACACACCTGTGTCACCCAGACAGTTCCTCAGATGTCACAATATGCCATTGTAAGGCGACATTACTGCCTGTGAACTCTCAGAATATTATTTGCTGACTAAAGAGCAGTTTTATTCTCAGGTAATCATTTATCTGAAGAAGCTGTTTATTAACTATAACTATAGAGAAAGACTAGGATGAAAATAGACTACAATATAACAATAATAAAGCTAGCCTCCTCACAAACTTGTCTTGTTTAGTATAAACAAATCAATGCTGAAAAAAGAATTTCAAGATGTACTTACTTTAAAAAGCCTACTTTGGAGTAGCAGACTTTTGAAGAATAGTTCTGATTACTACTTTTTCCTGAGATATTGAAACCTGTTGTGGATTTGTAACATTCTACGAAATTTTCAAGTGTCCCTTTACACTAGGCAAAAAGATTCATAAAACTGGGAAAAGTGTTATGGGGCGCTTACGAAGTTTGTCTGCTAACAAATTACATTTTTCTTCACCATCACTTGTAGCAATTTGAAGGATCAGAAACGTCAAGTTAGAAAAAATTTCAGGAATATTCTAAGGAAATAATCTACTAAAAAAATTAAAGAAACATTTTACATAAACTACTGAAAAACCTAATGCATGAGATTACCTTGCTTCCATCGCCAGAAGCATCCTTGCTTGCACCATCCTTTGAAGCAAAATACGCTGGTGTTTCTGAGAAGTTTCTAAGAGGAATTCGTCTTAGGGAACGCGTTTCAAAAGTCCCAAGTTTTCCTAAAACAGGGATGCGTGTACGACCACAAGTAATACCTAAAAAAAAACCCAAACACACATGAAAATTAAACATCAAAAATACTCTAGTTCTAATACAAGTGCCACCAAACCCCAGAATTTATTTACCTTAAATGGAGATCAAAGGCTTCCACAACAGAAATCAACATCCAAATTTCAGTTATCCAAAATAAATTCTCTTTACCACCTTAATGTTCATCACATTAAAAGCTGCCTGGATTGTCCAAAAATGACCCAAAAGTAATTTCAGGTCCTCTAACATCAGATAACTGAGAGTCCCATTGTGTCATGAAATAGGGAACATCCCAGTTATGAAATCAATCCTCAGAATTATAAATACGATCAACAGCCAGCATTTATTGTGAAATAATTCAACCCCTGAAGTCAGAAAGAGACCTTTGAAATGTCCCCTTATTATGCAAAAATTACCAAAAAAGTGCCTCAGACTCACAGACTGCACGTCTGGATCTGGCTTTCACTCATGAACTCTACTAAAAACTAGTTTCCAGGAATTGAGGTACCACTTCACAGAAAAGGTTGTCCTGAGGAAAACTGAAAGGTAGTGTTATATTTGGCACATGCTGACAGACACACACAAGCAAAAATTCACTGTAATTTTAACTTTGTTGAAATAGCTTATTGCCAACATGAAAAAAAACACCTCATTGAGAAACTAAACAGCCTTTTCCTCCTCTTGCAACAGCGGGCAGGATTACATTTCATGACTAGGTATGATGTGAATCAACAAATACTGTGCTTGAGATTTCAACATCTCAGCACAGACAAGAGCTTGGAATCTATCTCTCATCTCAAGTGGCAAAATTCTCACTTGCTCTCTGGTTTGGCAAGAACTCTGTGCCTTACTTAACAAAAGAGCTATATAGCAACAATGACAACTACAAAATTGCTGACAATACATGGTTTCACTATTAGAGAGAATCCTAGAGAAATGCAAAAAAATCTTCTAAAAAAATAATAAGAACAGTATGAATGGCAAGAGGAGTACAGAGTACAGTTAATCTGCTCTGAAAGAGGTAATAATGACAACCAAGAGCTGGAATCTTAGTTGAAAGAGGACACTTAAGAAAATTCACCTTGCTACTATAACGGAAAAATAGAAAAATAAAGAAAAGCATTATGAACAAGCTTAAATTTATCAGCAAAACCCTCACAGGCTTCTGCAAAGCCACAACCAAGATGACAGTGTCAAATAAGATTTGAAGTTGTTTTATTAACTTATACGCTGCTTAAGATTCCTGAACTTGAGGATCGTTTGCAGTTATTTTTAACAACTAAAAATGTAATCTTTTTAAAAATCTGTAATACAGAAACTAAGTGTTTTACCACTAAGCACTGCACATGGACTAAAGATGACTGATTTTGATCCACCGTACTCCTGTGACACAGAAAATACTGAAAACTGTATTGGATAAACTATGAAACTATATACAGCATCAAGTACTGAGCTAGTAAGTGCCACATTACTGACTGTGCCCATCTACTGATCAGAAACACCGCAGCTGTGGGGCTTCACCTCCAGCATTTGACAGGATGCTGGCAGCAGATCCATAGCCAGCAGCATTACACCCACACTGTAATGCCTTTGTTGCTGTTAAATTCACTTTCACAAAAGTCTTAGCTGGCCAGCCTTTGGGGAGCATTGCTACACATGCTGAACTCTAAAGGGTATAGATGGGCTAAACCAGAAAAAAAACCCCAAACATATTACTGCTACAACACCTTGTGTCTAAACACAAAATGCTTTGTCCCTGTGCTTATCATGAGGTCCGAGTGATTATTTTTAATAAAATACAGTTGTACAGTTAGAGAATAAAGTAGTAAGAAAGTTATCACAACTACTTTCTTGCATAAATAAGCCCAGAGGCAGATTTTCAGGAGAAATCAACAGTCCAGCCCAATGTCCGGCAACTTCCAGATACTGATAAATGTTCAAATATGCAACAGCTGGCTAGCACAGCAGTATTCACTCACACACGTAGCTGGCAGTCAGAGCTGGGGGGTTTTTTTGAAACAGCAAATTGGCATCTATCCAAGGCATTCAGATTAGTGTGTTAAGAAATACTGGGAGGCTCCTTCACACCTTATTAACCTTTAGTTGATACTTGAGGAAAGAAATCATGACTTTTGGGCCGAGCCTCAAATATCCTGGAAGAATCTATTGCCTTATAGAATCTAATCTATAAGGAAGTGACAGGGAGACTGACAGAAGTCTCCTCCTTGTCCCACACAACGCTTGACGGACTAGATTGATCCACGTACTCTGAATACTCTCACATTTGTACCAACCAGCAACAACAAACAAAGTACCTGGCAGAAGACGTAATCTGTTACAACAACAAAAATGCACCAAGGTTATTCTTTTTTAGAAGAACTTCTGTGGAAAGCTGATGCATAAATGATCTTATTACTCTGTATCTGTGTTTTAGTCTTATTTGTTCTTTTATATACCTTTTAGATTTTAGTTCTGACCAAAAAAAAGAAAAATAAAAAAGATAATTCTTAAGTCAACCCAGAATGTTACTTGCTTTAAAGTTTATTGTTTCTCCAGTTTACATGAGGCCAGACAGGCTGGAGTTGAAAGTACTGGTTTAAACCTTTCATCGCAGACGACATCATGAAATGCAGATGTAAATGTAAAGTCAACTGCAATGAGTTAACTCACCTCTTGAAGGCAATAAATCACCTTGGACTCATCAGGCTATTACTGAGGGCACAATCATTCAAAATCTTGTTGCAAACGTGGCAACAGCAGAGATTTTCAGCACAATTTGGGGGTGATCATCTGCCTTTCACCAAAAGCAGCACATGGTATTGTCAACTCTCACCACCCACACCACCATGAAAAGGACAAAAGTAGTAAAAAAGTAGCAGCTTTCCTCCATTTCAACTTCCAGTAAGTTGTCTGTGCAGTCTCATACTTCAACCAAGCTGGAAATAATTACTTTTTGCTAACTGAGGGCAAGTCCTTTATAAGACATAATTCGAGTTCAGGCTGCAGAACAGGCAGGCTTTTAATCAGTCAGTTAATGAAGCTCATTTGCTAGCACTGCAGGGTAACACACACTAGGCAAATGCTGCCGAAAATCACGTCCGTTGAAATTAACTCTCTATGTACGTCTCCCAGGAGATATTTCAATGCCGGGTAGTTTCCCAGAACTTCGCACCACCTAACGCTGCCCTTAACTCTGACACAACACCGGCCGCCCCCTCACACCACCCAGGGTGACACTAGCAAAAGGTAAGTAGCCCACAAAAAGGCGGCAAGGCCGAGACACGCACCCACTGCCTAGTCGCAGCCCTTATCGCAGCGCCGCAGACCGGGCTGGCCCAGGCCGGCTGCCGCTGGGCGCCGGAGGGCTCCTCTCCCTCCCCCTGCCCCGGGGGGGGGCTGCTCCCGCTGACCCCGCTCCGGCGCGCCACGGCGGAGCGCTGCCAGCCCGCGGCGGCCACAGGGAACGGCGCTCCCCCTCAGAGAAGCGGAAGGGGCCGCGGCGCTCGGGCCCCCACGGAGGGCCCAGCCCCGCCGGCGGGCAGCGCCCGGTCGGGCGTCGGTGGGCGGACGGGACGGCGTTACCTCTCCGCGCAGAGGGCAGCGTGGAGCCCAGGAGGCGGGCGGCGGCGGCACAGCTGTGGCAGGCGGACATGGTGCGGCCGCGGGCCCAGCCCGCTTCCCCCGCCGCCGACTAGGCCTCGCTGGCGGCGGTATTGCGCGCCCCACCCGCGCCGTAAACAGCCCCCCCCCCCTCCCCGCGCCGCCTCAGTGACGGCAGCACGCTGCCACCTGCCGTCACCGCGCACAGCCCCGCCCGGCGGGCATCATGGGAGGCGTAGTCCTGGGGCGGGGCCGGCGCGCTGCATCACGGGAAATGGGGGGGTGGGGCCGCGCGGGGCGGCGGGCCCCGCGGGACCTGCAGCATTTGCCCCCCACACAGCTCATCTCGGGCGATTCCTGCCGCCTCCTTCTGCTTCCTTCACACGACACCAGATAAATATGTCCCTTGGATCCTAGAAATAATTTTGACAAAAAGGCTTTCGTGAAAAAAAAAAAAAACAACAAAAACCAGCTGAAAAAACTTTAGGCAAAAGGAAGCAACTTTGGGAGTGAGATGCAAATGATAGTGCCTGTCACGGGGTCAGCTCCAGGCAGGGAGCAACACTGTGTACGTAAATCTATACAAAGGTATTCTTTACACATACCTCTGACAATTAGCTATAGGTCCCTTTCTTTCAACTCACCTTCAGCTCCTACTAGTCACACACCAATTAAATGAAGCTAATTGATCCCAACTGGTTTTTAGAGGAACTCAGTGAGAGGAATATATCACCTGTCGCTTTCCTTAATTAATCTGAGCTGCCCTACAGCAAATACCATTAGACCATGCCAGCAGCAGTTAACACACACCATGCTGCTCAGCTGCAAGCAGCGAGAACATCCAACATCAGTTTTAGTTTTTGCAAAACTATGGATGGAGTTTAACCCTTGTAAAATACAGGTTTAACACCACCACCTACAGCCAGACAGATGCCAGTCTGATTTTTAACCGGCATTAAATCCACCTCCGTGTTTCCTTTCAGGAGCTTTTTGAGGGAGTTAGGCAGGAAGAGCAGGTTGGGCTCAGGGACACACCGACACACGTCAACAGAAGCTGTTTGCCCTGCGATCGCACCTTATGAAAGCACAGAAGGAACAGCAGCAGTGTCTCCAGCGAGTACCGGTTGCATGCTGCTGCGCATCCACAGAATGTCTGGACCACTCATGGCAACAGGCAGTGCTCTCAGCTTCCTTGTAAACCTGGTGTACTGAAAATACACCAGTAAAATACTACTTATGAAATAACTATTTGAACAAACAATTTTCTCAGCTCAGAGCTTTACCTGCAAATGTTTCTTCGTGTATGAAAGGCAGGTAGTGCCATTACACCTTCTAACTCACCTCACCTAACTCAGCTTTTAGCACAGCCTTGAAATGGGCTTTTTAAAAATAAACTTTGCTTGAACAGATGCAGCCAATGAAAAGACCCTGATATTGTATTAGACAAGCAAGTGCTGCACAACAGCCAAGTCAAGGGAGCTGGATAAAGCCTAGAATATTAAAAGTAAGACCCCGATCTGAACACAGCTGTTTCACTCACCGGTGCTTTCACTGAAATCACTCAGGATTTCTCAACATACATCAAAAAAATTATGCTCTCTCCTACTGGATGGCAGTGGCAGGTAACAGTGACACCTGCACCAAGTAGGGCGGCAGCAGAGAGCGAAACTAAGCACCACCGGGGAGCTGCTGTGCCTTTTTTTCTAGGTTAAAACCCAATTCTGTGAGGAACCAGCCGAGCAGCAGATCAACAACAACCATCACCTCAGACGCTGCCGCCCCAGACTTGTTAATGGCGGCCGCGGGCCCGCGCCGACCAATCAGCGCCCCGCTGCGGGGGCACGTGATCTCCGCCTCGGTAGCGATGGCGCCGGACACGCACACTTCCGCCTCGGTAGCAATGGCGGCCGCGCGCCTTGCGCCCCGCCCGCGCTCCTCCCCTCCGTCACGTGGCCGGCGCGGGCACAGCACCCGGAAGCAGCGGGCGGCGGCGGGCGCCCCCGCTTGGGTGCAGCGGGGCAGGAGGAGGCGAGCGGCGGCCCTGCGTCCCCGGGCCCTGCCGAGCCGGTGAGGGCTGAGCAGCGAGCGGGGAAGGCGGGGGGGTGGAGGGGTGTCACCGCTGTGGAGACAGGCCTGCCCCCTCTTCTCAGAGCCCCCGACCGGGGAGGGGGCTTGGGGGACCTGAGGGACCGGATGGGCCCAGAGGAGACCGGGGGGGTCTCACAGGCTCCGGGACAGCATTGCCCCAGGGCGAGGCTGTGCCTGAGTTGTCGGGGAGGGTGTGAGGAGCCGTCGGGCCGGGGGAGGGGGTTTTCACGGCCCCTAAGGGGCCCTGGCCTGGAGGAGGTCTTGGGGCTCGGCCCCGCAGGGAGCCCAAAGCCCAGCCCTGGGCGTTCGTCTTCCCGGGGGAGGCTTCGGGGAAGAGGCTGCCTCAGCCTGTGCTGTGGGGCAGAAAACCAGGGCCGGGGGTGCAGGGTGGGCTTTGGCCTCCTCCTCCCTGCGAGGTTGGGGGTGGCACTGTGGCTGAGGAGGAGGGATGGAGCAGGGGCTAGGGTCGGCGGGCGGCTGCGTCAGGGACGGTGGGAACAGCACTGGGGGAGAGGAGAGGGTGCTGCTGCCAGCATCCCAGTTATCCATAACTTCCCCATTGCCTGTGTTTGGTGGTCACGAAGCACATGTAGCCTTACGTCTCCGCTGCATCTCCTGGGGTTTGCCCGCAGCCCCCGTCAGCTGCATCTCCTGGGGTTTGCCCGCAGCCCCCGTCAGCTCTCGGTGTGGGTGTTGCTGATTCAGGTCCCTTGGCCCGTGGGAGTGGGCGCTGTGTGGGCAGCGCAGGGGGGGTGGCTGCGCAGGGCCCCGGCTCAGGCAGACACAGCAGCGGGGAGAGGAGTCACCGCTTGTCTGATCCACTCCGGGGATTCCTCTCTAGCAGCAGGATCAAAGTCTTTCTAAATCCATAGCGAGTGGAATATGTCATTAGTGTAGTGGGGATAACTCATAGGGAGAATATTATCAAGTGCTCTGAACACATCCATAGGTGATTTGTCCTAGGGGAATTGTTTTTAAGGGGTTAGGGTTCTTTGTGTTCTTTGGCTTTATGAAAAATTAAACTCGGGTCTTCAGAGGCTGGATCAGGAACAGTGTCATTTCTTTGTTTGTGATTTGAGTTACCTTTGATGGCTGGTTTCCTATTTTGAGTTAATAGTTCAGCTTTTCTGTGTCCAGAAGAGCACACAGTTGTTGATGACATTAATATTTGTGTGTGCAAATTCAATGCCGCATTTCTGTACCAGGGGAAACAAATTTTAGTAGTAGGACGCTGACTTCAGCAAAAACTTCTATAATCAAAGAAAGGCTGTTTACTCTTGCTTTAAAAGAGAGGCAGTTCTTAGGAGTGGTGGTCACAGATGGACCTTTGCAGGAAAGGAGCTGGAGGAAATCAGCCTAGGGTCTTGGTGGCCAACGGTTTGCTTCCACAAGTGGTAGCAGGTGAACTGAGAACCTCAAAATCTAGGTTTCAGATGGACTCTTAACGCACTCTGGTGCGAGCTGAGGTATGCTGACAGGACAAAGTTCATCTGCATGATACCCTTTCCTTACTTATTCTAACAATAGACGGCTTTGTGCTCCCAAGTGATGTGCCAGCCCACAAAAATTGAGTGCACCCTCAGCAAGTTTGCCAGCAATGCCAAGCTTGAAAGGTGGGCCTCTGCAAACCTCATACCTGGGTCAGGGCAATCCCAAGCACAAGTGCAGGTTGGGCAGAAAATGGATTGAGAGCAGCCCTGAGGAGAAAAACTGGGGGGTGTTGGTTGATGAGAAGCTAAACATGACCTGGCAATATGTGCTTGCAGCCCAGAAAGCCAACCATATCCTAGGCTGCATCAAAAGCAGTGTGGCCAGCCAGTCAAAGGGGGTGCTTCTCCCCTTGTTCTCTGCTCTCCTGAGACCCCACCTGCAGCCCTGTGTCCAGCTCTTGGAGCCCCCAACATAAGGACATGGACCTGTTGGAGCGAGTCCAGAGGAGGCCACGGAGATGATCAGAGGGCTGGAGCCCCTCTCCTGTGCAGACAGGCGGAGAGAGTTGGGAGTGTCCAGCCTGGAGAAGAGAAGGCTCTGGGGAGATCTTCCAGCACCTTCCAGCACTTAACGGGGCCAACAGGAAAGCTGGAGAGGGACGTTTTACGAGGGCTTGTAGTGATAGGACAAGGGAGAATCACTTTAAACTGGAAGAGAGTAGACTTAGGTTAGGTATTAGGAAGAAATTCTTCATTGTGAGGCACAGGCTGCCCAGAGCAGCTGTGGCTGCCCCATCCCTGGCAGTGTCCAAGGCCAGGTTGGATGAGGCTGGGAGCAACCTGGGCTGGTGGAAGGTGTCCCAGCCCATGGCAGGGGGTGGAACTGGGTGGTCTTTAAGGTCCCTTCCAACCCAAACCATTCTGTGATTCTATGAAAAGTAGCTGAATGAATTAGACTGAGGTGGCAGAAAAAAGAAAGGTAATAACGGTAGGAAGAAATTGCTGACCCTTTATGGCAGCCAGAATTATTAGCAAAAAATCTTCTCCTGTGTCTCTGTGTTTGTGCAGTGCCTGGCATAGCGAGGCCCTGACCATGACTTGAGTTTCTTGGCCCTACTATAATATCGTACTCCAAAAGAACATATCATTTTAAGGCATTTGCTGTAATTTATTTATGCCATTAATTTGTCACACCCTCGTTTACTGAATAGCACTTTGAAAACTATTGATGTGTGGTTATGGAAAGGAATTAATAGTCTGCACTGCTGTTTCTTTTCTCTAATGCCCAGCTGTCCCTCTTTAGTCTGGTAACGAATCTTTGTACCTGCTCTGCTTTGCAGATTCTTGGGAGTAGGTATTTTTTACCTGCTGCCAGGCTATGACAAAGAGCAGAATAGTTGATGCAAGCACTGAAACAAAGCAACACAAAATTGAAATAATGGCCACGCAGCTGAATTTCCTACCTCAGACCCTTGTTGGACATGAGAGGTGTATCATGGGCTTTGTGGAAGATGTGTGTTGTCTTGCAGTTTAGAAAGTACTTTCCCTTTTGAAGTTCATTTCTGTACTTGTAAAATGGCAAATGAAGACTGAAAGATAAGGAAATTGTAACTGTTCGTCCAGCTGGAACCCAATAAGCTAGTTAAGCCTGCACACCAGCAGCTTTCTTGCAAGGAGAAATTAATTGGGCTGACTCACAGAACATACCAAGGTCTTATTTTATGAAGAATTAAGAGACAAAACCTATTGATCTGTACTTGGCAACTGTTAAGTAACAAGAGCAAAAGTTGCTTTGTTTTATTATGCTCAGTGCTGTGTGTGAATGCATGCAGATAATCTCTTGAGGCACTTGGCTTTCAGGGTAAAGCTATTGAGTTTGCAAGCTTCAAAACTGTTTGATACCATCTGTTGTATAAATGGAAGCTTTAAAAAAGTTAATTCTAGAAGTTACCTAAGTGTTTATTACTAATTAATGGAGTATTATAAGACACGCAGGACATTCTGACTTCAGAGTGAATTAGTGGTATTCCTGTGTGGACCCAACTCAAAATCAATTTGTTCTGTATTAATCGGTGTGCTTCAAAGATACCTTTGTTGGTGACTCCTGACAAGTCAGCTTCTGTGTGGATAGAATTAGAACTTCAGGACTCTTCTGTAAATTAAGCTTCAGATCAGCTGATGTTCCCCGTGCACAGGGAAGATGTGATCTTGTTTTTTTCTTTCCATCTTCTAGAGATGGAAGAACATGGTCTGAATACTTAGGCAGTTGGTTCATGAAATAATGTGAGTCTATTGTGTGAACTGCTGAGTGAATGGGATAAATATTTATTAGATATAAATTTGGAGTGCTTTATAAATTAAGAACAAATCAAAAACATGCTTTGAGTATTAAAGCCACTTACAGCCTGCAACACAATTGTCTTTTCTTACAACTGTTACACGGGAATACTGTTACAAAAGTGTCATCATTTCATAATGAGGCTGGTACAGTAAGGCAGTCAGGTGACTGCCTCTCAGGAGAATAATTAAATGGTTTGTGATGAAAACTGAGGATAAGTAAACTTGGTGTGAGTCAGAGGTAGTACGATAACTGATAAGAGCAAACTTGCCCTGGAAATGCTTTATGTAAACACCATAGCTTTTGAATGCTGCCCACAGTAAAGCTACTGTATTGCTTTCTAACTTTGTCTCTCTTTTTCAGGCTGACCTAGACTGAGTTTTTTCTAAACATCATGGGAGAGATTAAAGTCTCTCCTGACTATAACTGGTTCAGAAGCACAGTTCCTCTTAAAAAGGTACGTACAGCTGTGATGGTCTTGTGGGTAGAATGTCTCCCCTTGCTTTGTAGTGGGGAAGGCTGAGCTGTTTGGTTAATGCAGAACAGTTGTGGCTTGTGCGAGTGACCTGGCTTATCTCCTGAACTGTTATCCCACATATCATATGAATGCATGAAAGCACACTCTTAATTTTCACATGCTGAGGTCACTTCTGCGTGTGGTGGGGAGCTGAGGCTCACAGTTGTGAGCCATGGCAGCGGTACCTGGCATCCTGATGCCAGCCACGCCTGAGGAGGAGACTTGGAGGAGGTGGCATGTGCTGGGGACCTTGTGCATGGCCTCTCATGGAGCTGCCTGTGCGCGCTGCACCACACCAAGGTGGGCAGCTGACCCAGCTGCCAGGCAGCCGTGCTGCCGGAGCCACCTCTGCCGTTCCTACCATCGTCCTCAGGTTGAAGCGGAGTATCTGAAGGCAGCTGCTCGGCAGTCAGGCTGCACACAGGCTTCCTGCAAGTGGACAGATGTCTTAACGATGGTGGGGAAAAATAAATGCTTTCTTCCACTGAGTGTCCTTTGGAAGTCCTCTGCTTAATCACATTGTCCAACCACTTTCTCCTCAGACTTGGATTTCTCCACTTCCTTTTGCTGAACCACAGGAGAGTGTTTGAGGTATGCAGTGCCCCGATGTCTGCTCCCTATATGTTGAGCGACAGAGGGCATGAAATTACTTCAACCTGTTGTAACACTTCACTTGACATTTAACATGAGGGTTTTTTTAAAAAAGTGCTTTGAATTACTGTGTTCCCAAAAAACTAAGTCTGGTGAATTCTAAAATCAGTAATTTTACTTAAGAAAACTGTGCAATGAAATTCTAGACCAGTTAAGAGCCCTCCCTTAGTACATCACTCCTGACCTGCACCAGCTCTCATGTATAGCTCTTGCAGATAAAGCCTGCTGGGGCTATGGTTGCGGACTAACCTGCAGCAGCAGCCCAGGCTCCCGCCAGCCTGAAGGACGGTCTTGCCTTTACACCCCAGCCCGCTGCTCCTGCAAGTGTGGTGGCTGCTCATGTGACCGCGCAAGCTGAGCAGGGTCAGTGACCTGCCTAGCTTGAAGGTGTTTTATAGTTTGGTTTGGGGTTAAACTGACTTCCAGTTGGTTCAGCTCCCTAACCTGGATGGCTGTGTGGGCTGCAGGAACACGGGGATGGTGCTGGCAGCAAAGGCAAGAGCAGCATTACCTCCTTCAATAGCAAGTTGCTTGCAGTTGGGCCACTTGAAAGGGACTGTGTCCCCAAACCTAAGGAACGATGTTTATATGTGCCCAGCACTATTTCCACTGAGTGGTGTGTAACTTTCTCGAAGAAACTACCTTTATGGAAGAACTGTAGGATTTTCCATTCAGGGTTTCTCGTTCATTTTTGCCAGTTTGCATCTTCTGTAAGTAAGAAAGATCCATTGCTGTTGGCTATGTCTAGGCTCTGGCTGTCCAGCTGCTCTTTGTTTCTGGCCAGTACCAGATCTGCTGGATCTGTTTGTGCCATGCTTTTGCCTTCAGGCAGTGCCTCACTGGGTCAGCAAAGCCGGGGGACAGTATTTCAGCGGAATGACGCATAGGTGCTTTTAGGCGCTGCTTTGTGGGATGCGGTACAGTAGATGAAAGGGGCTGGAGGCTGTAACCACAGGACACGTTGCTGCTGCCTGGGGACTGTGTGACGCTGCAGCTCGCTGCCAAGGGGCAGTGCCTTCAGCTGCTGCTGACTACTCAGTATTTCATAAATGGGGACGTGTAAACTGAAGCTGCTGTTGACCTGGTGACCTTCAGACTAGGGAATACCTTACCCTTTTGAGTGGTTCAGTCTACTCAAAAGTAAAATGATGCCACAGTGATGAATGTGGGGTATGAAGAAGGTAGAAAGAAACAAAGTAGCCCTGGTTTCTGGAGAGAGAAGAAAAAAAAAAAAAAAAAGTCCAATTTGAAGATGTAATCTCTGAAGCTGTAGTTAGGAAAACAATTGCTTGCATTATTGCCCAGAAGTATAGGCAAAGCATGTGCAATGCTGAGGAAGGAATGACCAACCATCATTACTGCTGGTAAGCACACATCACTGCTGTCAGATCTACTTAAGGAAGTCTTTTGTTTGAAAATGGGCTGAGATGTTCCTCCTGACAGGAGCAGGAAACTCACAGCTCCATTACCCTTCCGGCTCTTCTCAGATACAGGAAGTACAGCACAGAAAATAACATTTTTAATGTGAGTCTTTAGCCTTGCCTGTGAGCCTGCATTGCATACACTGCTTGCTGTCTTAGATAACCCCTTCCTAAAAGTCTTCAGCAAGGGACACTCTGGCTCTGCTAGGACAGGGGAAAGTTCTGCCCGTTTTTTAGTGCAGTGCAGATTTTACCCTTTATGTAAACTGTAGGTGATAATGATCGATTGACCAGAACAAGAAAAAGGCTGGTGACCTACCAAACCAGCAGTTAGCCACACTGCTATCTGCCTACGTGGTGCTTAGCCTTGTTCGGGAGCTGGAGTTAAACTATCCAGTATGTGGCTGGGAGTCAAATAGAACAATTGTTTAAACCCATTGATTCATTGTCTGGGCTTGAGGAACATTATCTCTGAGCCTCAGCTCTCTTGACGTGAACTAACTTTGGTTTTGTGACTTCAAGGAGCATGGTTCACCTTTGGAAATACTCCTAAAGAGAAACTTTGTAGTAGCCACTAACCACCACCCTGAACGGATCCTGGATCCGACATTACTGGTGGAATAACAGCTGAGAGCGGCGAGGCCTGGAGCTCTGGAGTTGTGTGACAAGGGTTTTGGGGGGAGATGGGAGGCTTTTGTACAAGGTTTATTTTTAAATGGTTTCAGTGGTCTGGAAGCTCTGGTATGCAGTTTTATTTTTTTTTTATAGATACTTTACAAAACAGCAGTATCATGTGATCGCTCACATGCCCCCAGAGCCTGAAATACTGGCTTTATTACAAGCAGATTTGTTAGTCAAGCAAATCTGATTTGTGGTACGCTATTCTTCTCCGATTCCCTGAGAAGCTTAACTGCTGTGATGAAGCAAATTGTGCTTGTATATTGCTGTTCAAAAAGCTACACAATTTTGATACAGAGGAGATGAATTCCTGCTGTGTGACGCAGGCTTTCCCCAGAGGTTTGTGCTTGTTGATCTGGTACAAGCTGCACGCTTTTGCTGGGTTGTGGAGCACTGAAAGAGCACCTTAAATATATAAAACAGTTTGCTGGTAGAAAAGGCTCTGTAAAAGCAAGTCAGGCTCCAGCACTGCAGAAAGGATGACCGTTGCCTAATTCCTATACTTTTACATATACTCACTGTGGTAGGACTTCTAACTTCTGCCCAAGATGGGCAGTGTATGAGGAACTGCTCACTAAGGATGGCAGCTTGCATGTGGATAATGTGCTTCAGCCAGCCACATGTCCTAGGCACTACAAATGCTCCCGAGATGCTGCCAGCTGATGGAAGCGTTTTGGTTTTTTTTCCAGGTCAGCTTTGCAGTGCTGCTTGGGGAGTTGTGTGCATCTCTGTTTCTGGCAGCTGGCTTTAACTGTTTCAGATCAATAATTTGTGGTGTTAGCTGCTTAATTCACTAGGCTTGCACGTATCCAGGCCTGTAACATCTTTTGTCCAGTGAATGTAAATATCCATGGTTGTTTAAAAAACTGCTCCCAGGGGCAGCCCTGTGTCTTCCAGCCTACAGCTGCTGCTGTCCATACCTTGAACTGACCTCCTGGGTCTCTCCTGGGCCATGGCACCGTGTTTGTTATCCAGCTTATGTCAGGACACACAAAGCATTTGGTCTGACAGTGCGTGGCTGCGGTTCTGCTCCAGCTGTATCCACACAAACACTGTAACTCCAGTTAGTAGACAGCCTGAGAGAGGAAAGCTATTGTGAAGAAGAGTAAAAGATGGTCTTGTTCAAAGGGGTCTTGAGTATTATGGTGTTTGCTAGATGATAAAGTGTTGTGTAGAAGCAATCCTGGAAGGTGGCTGAAGAATCTAATTTGTCTTGTGTGTTTCTTCTCCCCCGATGCCTGTCATTTCAGATAATAGTAGATGATGATGATAGTAAAGTCTGGTCACTGTATGATGCAGGACCTAGGAGTATTCGGTGCCCGCTCATATTTCTCCCTCCTGTAAGTGGAACTGCAGATGTGTTTTTCCAGCAAATTTTGGCGCTGACTGGATGGGGCTACAGAGTTATTGCTGTGAGTATTCTCTGTCTTGTGTCAAAGTTAGTATTACTTGTGCTTGTTGCTGTCATCAGAGGTTGGATAATGAAGACGAACAACTTAGTTTTGACTAAGGGAATCCATCAAAAACTTGGTGCTAGTTGTACTGTGGAATATGTAGCATTGCAGGTCCAGGCTGAAATCTGCGGTATGTTTATGGCAGCATTTACCCAAAGCCTTTGTGTGTGGACATTATTAATTACTCAGTCTGCTTTTTTCCCTTGTGTGCCCTGAGTGCCAGTCATTCTTGCCTCCAGCTGTATCTTTATTAGCCATGAGGCAAATGTGAGTTAGTTCAGGGTTTCCATGTTTTCCTTAGGGTTGGTGGATAACCTGGTTCTTAGCCTGCATCGCTGCAAGTGCTAAGTCACTCTGCAAAATCCTAACAGCGTGCTCTTGTCTGGCTTCTCAGCTCCTGAGCTGAACTGAGATTATTGAGCTGTACAGTATTTCTGCTAAACAGTACGGCTTTAGGAATGCTGCTGTATCTCTTGCGGCAGTTAACGATCTCTGTACCTGCCAACTCTACGTGCTACAAAATTGCTGAAAAATCCTCCCAGCCTCTCCTGCCACTGATTAGAGTGAAGCAATGCTGTACTTTCCCCTACAAGTTTGCTTTCCAGTACTTTGAGTTGTGTATTTTTGTGCAAGCGAGGGGGAGGTGTTTGCACCCTGGTGAGTTAGGGACCTTGCTGAAGAGCTTGAGCCTCATGACACAGGAGAGGCAGGTTGCTACCTTGAAACCTTTCATGTGAGAATTGGTATGGCTTTCAAGCAGACAGCTGATGGGTACTGCTCCGAGGCTGGCTTTTTCTAACTTTGTATTATTTTAGTTGCAGTATCCAGTGTACTGGGATCACCTTGAGTTCTGTGATGGATTCAGAAAACTGTTAGACCACCTTCAGCTGGATAAAGTGAGTGCTCAGAGATGGGGAAATGGATGTATAGTTGCAATAAAAACCTGGTGTTTGAAGAGTCATTTAATAGAAAGGGTATAAAATATGACACAAACATAGCCTATAAATAAAGGAGGCTGTGTTGCAATTTTACATTTGAAACTAGTTTATTTTTGAAGGTGAATACCCTTGAAAATTGTCATACTTGGCCTAAATTCAACTGCTATTCTAGGCCTATTAAATTGCATTGGTTAACTTCAGTTTTTCATGAGATCTCATGGAAGTTATCCTTCCTAATTCGTGTAGTACAGAATACCACAATAAAGTATCTTGGATTGGAAAGCTGTTGAAGACAAAGTGAAATGTTTGATTTTTTTTATTTTCTTAAGCTTGATGAGCACACAGAAACATGAACTGTGATCTGGAAACACTTCCCTTTTTCAGTATTTATCACATTTATATCATGCAAAAAATCAGAAGCTGAACAGAAGAGTGATTCTTTGAAAAAAATGGCTTATGACAACAGTGGAATTTGGATGACTGATTTTTGTAATGAAACATCGTGCTTAGAGTTCACATCTCATAAGTGTAACATGATTCTTTTTCCTTTAATTAGGTTCACCTTTTTGGAGCTTCTCTGGGAGGCTTTCTAGCTCAAAAATTTGCTGAATACACACACAAATCTCCCAGAGTTCAATCTCTGATCCTGTGTAATTCCTTTAGTGACACTTCTATCTTCAATCAGACATGGACAGCAAACAGGTGAGGGAGACTGAGACAAGCCTGCAGATTCATGGCATTAGTTTTTTTGCAGTGAAATGTCACGCTGACCTGGTTTGATGTGCATCTAACCTGTTTCCAGCCTGGGGGAGGGAGGTGCGGGGTGGAATGCTTGTGACTTTTAAAGCCATGCCGCAAGGAGAATGGAAGTTTTTTAGAGTGATGAAAGTGTTATTCACCTTGTTTAAAATACATTTTTGCAATGTAAGATTAACTGCTTCCCAGAACATTTTGAGTACCTAGCTGCCAGGTTTTCCATCTCAGTGCTCTCAAAGCTTCTTCAGGTTTTCATTTGAAGTTAAAGCACAAAGTCTGTGCAAGGAAAGGGAGTGCTTACAACAGAACATGTTAATGTTGGAGTCCTGGATGCTTGAAGATTGTTACATCTTGTTTCTGTTTCAGCTTTTGGCTGATGCCTGCTTTTATGCTGAAAAAAATTGTCCTTGGGAATTTTGCATCTGGTCCTCTAGATCCTGAAATGGCTGATGGGATTGATTTCATGGTGGACAGGGTAGGTAGCTGTGTACGCTAACGGCTGTGGTGTCAGTCTCTGTGAAAGATTTACTTAGCAGGAGGTTGTAGGTGTTTCTGCTGCTTTCTTCATTTACTTTCCCGGAAGGGAGGAGTGAGGAATAAATTTTTAGCAGGTATTGACTGTCACAGCTCCAGCAGTTTCACTGGTGCTGTGACTGTCTACCTTACAGTTCTGTTTATGTAAATCCGGAGTTAAACTGAGGTGGAAGAGAAGAAAGTGCTGGGATGCATCTGTAGGTTCTGGGGGCAGGAGGAACTAATGGAACATGTTTTAAGCATTTGTCTCATGCAGAGTAATGCTAAATTGGAACTGTAATCTTCATCTGAAGTGCAGTCATGTTTTCCTTTAACTTCTCTTTGGCTGTATTGTTAATATTGCATTAACTTCCTGCAGTGAAATATGTTGCTAATCAGTGTTTCTCTCTACTGAAAGCTGGAGAGTCTAGGCCAGAGCGAGCTTGCTTCAAGGCTTACTCTCAACTGCCAGAACTCCTATGTAGAACCTCATAAAATTCGAGACATCCCTGTAACCATTATGGATGTAAGTTAATCTCCATGTAATCCTTTTTTTTTTTTTTTTTTAACAGTTTCTCCCCTTGACCTGGATATCCACCTGGATATCCAGATGGGGCCTAGATATTCTGTTAGCAACTTGCTAACTATTTGTGGCATGTAACTTCATATTTAGATAAGCCACCTACTGACTGAGCAACACCGTGACTCTTCTGTGTTAAATTATGAATTAGATATTCTGTGCAATAACAGAGTCATATGTTTATGTATCACAGCGTTAGCATTCTAGCTGTCAGTGCCTAACACAGAATCATGGAACGGTTTGGGTTGGAAGAGACCTTAAAGATCCTTTCATTCCAACCCCCCTGCCCTGGGCAGGGACACCATCCACTACACCAGGTTGCTTGTTTTCTGTTTCTTCAACACTGCTCCAGAGAAGCTGAGAATTGCTTCTAGGAGCAGCACGTATCCAGTCTGATTTAATAAGCAAAATCTGAGATTCAGAGCTAACTCCTGTGACTTGTTATGCAGGTATTTGACCAAAGCGCACTTTCTACTGAAGCAAAAGAAGAAATGTATAAGCTCTATCCTAATGCCAGAAGAGCTCATCTCAAAACCGGAGGCAACTTCCCCTATCTCTGCAGGAGTGCTGAGGTCAACCTATATATTCAAGTGAGTCTCTGCACTCAAACCCAATCGACCAATGCATTCAGCCAGAACAGCTGTAGGAAGCACCTTTTCTGTGCTTACTTTTATTTTTTAGCTTGCCTGAGCTCTGTTTGCTCCGGCTTGCAGATAGCTGACACAGGGAGGGCAAGGCTGGGAGCAGCCACGTTCACGGAGGGCTGGCTTTGGGGGTTTGGCTGTTGCCTGTTTCCTCTGTCCTCTCTCTGAACATCTTGTACTCCAGAGCCATGATTTCATCCTCTCAAAAATTATTCTGAAAGAATGCTTCTCTTTTACCAAAACCTTGTGCTTCTGCACCTGTTTCAGTGTTATTTTCCATGTGCAACAGATCCATTTACTGCAGTTCCACGGTACCCGGTATGCAGCCATCGATCCCTCCATGGTCAGCGCAGAAGAGCTGGAAGTCCAAAAGATCCGTCTTCACACCAGCAATGAGCAAGAAGAGCAGTAGGTTTTGGGTGCCGGTGAAAATGAGGAGTTGGTTTGGTGGTCTTCCTGTGTACAATCAACTGTTCCTACTCTGCCTTTTTCCTTGTGTTAACCGATTATCACTGTGTGATTCCAACAGGATCAATAGTCAGTGAACTACCCACGGACAGTAACCTCTGGAAGTGTGACAGGATAGGTCTGTTTAATTTTTAGTCTTTGAATTCAAGGAGGCTTCGTTTGAAGATTACAGTTTTAAAAACAAAGACATTTTTGCTACCAAAGTCGTCACTGTCATGTTCTTAAGCAGAACAATATTTCTTTTTATATTTTTCACTCAGCTGTATATATTGCCACATGCAGATTGTGTACTTATAAGCTGACATATATTTTTGTTGAATATTTGGTTTAAAAGGTGTTTAAGTGACAACATTGCCGCCACTCACTTGCTTCGTATGTTGTGTTGTTAGTTAATTTCTATTTGAAATAAAGCATTTGAATTTTTAACTTTCTTGCTGTTTAAAAATGGTTTTCAATAAAACTTCAATTTCAGCAGGTGTCTCCTGTTTTGACTACGAGAGAAGAGCAGTGTAGCTTACTGCAGTCCTGGTTTGCCTCTACAAGCACCTCAAGAAATTAAGAAAACCACCACCTTCTGCTTGAATTCCCCCCAAGCTTTAATCACTAGGTTGCACTGGTTTAGCTCTAAGTAAGAATTATGTAGTATTTTTTTAATAAAGAATAAGGCACAACTTGCAAATTTAAGGGTAAAATCTGATTTTATTGAAATACAGACATTATTTTCCCCTTGAAACACTGTAAGAAATAAATATGAAGTATTACACAATGAATTGGTATTTAAGAAAGCTGTATGTCTTTGTCAGAGGCTGTGTAGATAACCAATGACAACTCTTACACTTTTCAAGCTGTAACCTAAGGGATTAAAGAAGTTACTTTTATGCAGTACTTCTATGCTAATCTACACTTCTCTATATATAAATGGTATGTGTTAATGTTCTTCTCTGAAACTTCTTTGTGAAGAGTTGAAACATTAAAGATCACAAACCCTTAAGGTTCCAAAAGGACCAAGTAGTAGCCTTGACTTTTCTTAAATTCCTACCCTAACAAGGACGTTATGAACACATCTAAGATAGAATTGATAGATGCCCCCCCAAAAAGGTAAGTAAATAACATTCCTGAAAACAAAGGCTTTCCCCTTGACAACTTAAAAAAATAACAATTAAAAATTTATATACAAAAATGTGATGTAAACAAGTTACAGTAAAATAGTGTAGTATTTCCTGATACAGTATGCCAAGTGAGGCTCGCTCACTGAAGTCTTATTACAGTACCTGCACTGTATGCAACAGCTGATTAAAAATCTCCCTTCTGTGTAAAGAGGCATTTTAGACTGTCAGCCTTTGCTGACACCCTTGCCATTTCAGACCAAGAAGGCGGCAGCAGCCATGCCAGCTCTTTATGCCGATCAGGAGCAGAGTGGGTGTTTCTCCTGTAGCTCCAAGACAAGCCAGGGCTGCAGCAGCTGAAGGAACCTCTGGTGTCCTGCTGTTACATGGCTGTGCACTTCCGTGGAGATGCAGAATCTGCATTTGCTTTTTTCCGAATGCTTTCTGTAAACAAGAGAATGTTCTGCTGCACATAAAGTATAAAGCTGTGGCAGGATGTGTTAATTGATCAAAATAAAAGGGAAAAAAAAATGATGTATAATAGTGGCAAGGGGGCGGGGTGGCTTCTAGCCTGTGTGAACTGAATTCAGTTTTCCTCTGTGTATGTTGTATAACCACAGAATTCAGGTAGTGCTCAGTGTGTATTATTTGGAGGAAGACAAAAGGTATTACCTGCTAAATCTCTTCTTCCAATCCCTACAAGGCCTTCGTACAATCCCTTGATTGGGTTTTCTCCTGCTGCGATCACACCGTGGAGCCAAATAAGCAACATTCTGTGGCCATGTTCCCTGTAGCTTTTAGTGCCTGGCAAGATGAAACCACAAATGTAATCCTGCACACAGCACGCAGCCCTGACCAGAGCAGATTTCTGAATCAGTGGGTTTGGACAGCCCTCCCTCCCCTTTGGATTTTACTAGGAGGTTCTGAAATACAGTTCAGCTTAATTCCTGGTTGTGGTGTGATTGCTAGATTCATGTGAAGCTTAATGGAGTGGCTATGAATGAGCTTGGGCCTGTCAGACAACCTTTCATGGCAATACAGAATTTCTGCCTTCAGAGCACAGCTTAGCCCCTTGCTCGCATCGTGCAAACTACAGGAGTCCTTACAGTAACCGAAACAGCGGTCATCTGTTCCTGAAACTCAGAACCTGATTCTGCTAACATATCTCTTAAATTCTGAATGGGACTTCCCTGACTTCTTGGTTCAGATCCTTAAAAGAAAAAATAAAGCCAGCAAATTTCTCCTGTCCTACAGAACAAGAACTGTGGCAAGAACTCGAAGGTCTGGCAAGTGCCTCAGAAGTGAGCAATGAACCACTAATCCCCATGCTTTTGTGCTTTACTCCTAGACTCCAGTGTGTAAATAACTCCACTAAAACCAGGATTTTTAACCTAATCTTTTGGTTGTTTCAAAAAAGTCAGCTGCTTTTCTTCATGCCTTAGTATTACTACAGACTTGCCTCCTAGAAACACAGTTGAACTGAAGGAAGGGAAATAACCTGGGCAGTGGTTTATACCTGTCCATTGTTGCTCAATAGCCCTAATGTGGGCATCCGTGAATTTCCAGTAATGTGCCAGTTTCTTCCATTCACCAGGTCTGAGGTACTTAGTAGCTAATCTCCACATTACTGAGCGAATGTGCTGTGTTTCCAGCCTGTGATCTTGCTTAAAGGTCAAGTGCTTTGCCACCCAGGAGTCAGAGTCGCTGTTCAGATTGTCCTGCAAAGCCAGAACGGGGTGGGGGGTTCAGCTGGGATGCTGCAGATGTACCTGTCATACTGCAGCCTCCCAGGTCCTCAGCTCTGCAGGTGGCTGTGAGTTCCTTCTGCCACAGCACAAATTTTTTATTCTCTTGTTTCACTCTCTTCTAATCATGCATGTTAACGCATCCTGTTAATAGCAGCTTTGCTGTGGAAGCCCATGCAGATCTCCATTTGCATTTCTACAGTGCCTTTTATCTGAGGCTTGTATGCAGAATCATTTAATTAAATCTCCTTGGTCCCCTGCAACACAGTCGCAGCTGCTCAGCCCCCTTTAAGTGCCAGACTGCAAAGAGACTAAATGACTTTCCCCAGGGCTGTGTGGGAAGCCCATTGCAAGGGCCTGATATACATAGCATTAATCCTGAAGCTGCACCTGAGCCACAGGCGTATGCCTGCCTTTCCTTCTTTTTCCTTCTTTGCTGACTTCCTACAGCACTGCCTTTCCTTCTTTTTCCTTCTTTGCTGACTTCCTACAGCACTGCCTTTCCTGGTATGGGAGGATGCCCAAAGTCTTACCAAGAGGCAAGGGATGTGGTGTTTGGCTGTACTTTCAGCACACCCTCTGCTCAGATTGGTTTGGGCACAGGCTTGGTGTAGGCAGGGTTTCAGGTGGGGGACCGGGGCTGAGCAGCTGCACACGGGACGTGGGACCAGAGAGACTGCTGGGCCACGCTGGGAAACACAGGAGGAACTGCCCCAGCTGCGGGGCTCTTTGAGAGGGAAGTCAGTTGTATGCCTCCACCAACAACTGATCTCTCGGCTTGCAAGAGGTGTCTCCCTTCCACTGTTGAAAAACTCCTCATGTCCCATTCGGTGACCTCAGGCCAAGCATTTTCCTGCTCAGTGCTTCAGTTTCTCCTTCTGGGAAAAGGAACAAATGCTACCCCACTCCCTTCTACAGGGCTTTGGGAACAGCTGCCAAAGCATCTTTGAAAACCCCAGTTGCCTTCAGCACAGCCTGGGGTTTTTAACAACAAGGCTGTTTTGAATGACGAAAGCCTTAAGTAGATGTTGTTGGCAGATGAGGACTTTGTTTTGTAAGGTGATGAAAGTAGAGGTCAGGCCACCACAGGGTGTCCTGTATTTCTTTTCCTTTTGACAGCTGGTAATGTGGAGCCTCAATGAAGAGGGTAAAGCTACACCTGCCCTGCAAAGCACAGGGGATGGTGGTGTAAGCTGCTCACCTTTTCCCATTTGTAAAACCTATCGGCTTTGATAATCATGTCCACCAAGTTGATGTGATTGCCTCGGGCAGCGACATCCAGAGATGTTTTCCCTTGCTGAAATTAGAAGGGGAAAAATGAGCTTGCATGCTTAGGGGGCACAATCTCCATGCCCACCCAGCAGTCTGTAGTAGCAGGCAGGATGGCCTATTGAGCAACGCACCCAGCCAGGATGAAGGACCCCTGTTCTCTACCTGTAAAGACATAGATGTGAGCTAGCTTTGAGCTACTGCATGCAGGGCATGGGAAGTAATTTTCTAGGCTGTGCAGCATCTCCCCTGTCGCCACAGGGGACCTGCCTGTTTGGCAGGAGCAGTTGGGAAAGCATCCTGCAACCCACAGTGGATGGCAGGGTGCTTTCAGGCTGCACAGCGGGTTTGCTGACACCAAACTGAAGTGATTTATACAACCTCATTAATTTTATAGGCTCCCCATATGTATGATTAGAAACGGTCTCCTAGAAGCACAGGCTGACGGGACTATGAAAATGTAATTACACTCCTTACATGAACATGATTTTGGACTGGTTGGGGTCGGAGGGGATTTGTATTTATATCTACAAGCATATAGCAGAAAGCAACGAGATTTGAAAGTTGCGTGAAGGAAAGCGAGCCAGCCCAGCCACGAGGCATGACAGTGAGAACGGTTCTAGCCTCAGATGTGAGCAGAAACCTAATTTCCCACAGCAAAGTGTGAATGTGTTCCCTGCACTGTCTCACTGCGGTTCCACAGACTGCTGGAAGGTGGCAAACGTTCACTGCAGCTGAAGGCCGTCCCAGCCAGGTGGCTTCAAGTCTCTATGTGCTTTAACCCGCTGTGAATAGCTGGCATTATCTTAATCTCTGCCCAAGCCCCCCTCAGCATTTTCTGGGCACATGCCATCCTTGCAGGCTGCACAAAGCTTGCCTGATTCCTCTAGAATTCTTTTTGTTGGTTTAATTAAAGGGTAGAAGGCCTGGACACTGGTGTCAGATCAATACTATTCAGGTACTTTTAACCTATTAAAACATCTGTGCTGTAATTCTTGAGGTATATTTTTTATCATTATTAGGGATGTTTGATATTAACGTGCACGATAGCACGAGTAGAAGGAACTAGAACAACTCTGAGAAAAAAAAGTTTGCTCACTCTGTGAACTGTTTTCTACCTTCCTAAGAACCAATCACTTCTTTCTGGGAAAATACATCAAAATAACCTACTAAGCAGTGTTTCAAGGCTTTATCCCTGGAAATATCCAGATTTTAATATTACTAGCATCCCTTGAAAATGATGAAAAACAGTGACAAAGACCATCTATATTTTCCCTCTGTACCTCCACAGAACCTATTCAACCCATGGAGACATTCACCTTGTCTGTTAGCTTCAGATTAACTCCTGCGACAAGAATCATCTCGGCAATGTCCTGCCTGCCATGCTCCGCAGCGATGTGGAGTGAGGTCTGCTGCCTCTACAGAAGGAGGGTGAAAGGACTAAATTTCAGAGAAGAAAAAGTGTGAGGCTGGAAGGACAGGACAGAACAATACCAGGAGGAAGCACTGTAAGAACGCTGTCATCTCTGCCCTCCTTTCCCTCTATCACTTTTCAAACTGAGGGCCAAACACCCTCCTACCTCAAACTGGAGTTGGGTTCCTGAGACTGAGCAGAACTGATCTGTCCCTGTCCCAACACCAGCACTAGGAAGCCTCCTTGACAACATTTCAGTCCAAAGAAGGAACTTCTTCAGTTCCATAAAGCTCCCTAGGGTCATTTATAAGACTATACTATTTCCTGTTATTTAAACAATATCTGCAGGCAGACAGTTTGGCAAAGGGAGGAAAGGACCTGTGCCAATTCTTTGTTCCCGGGACACAGGGCTGGGTTAATGTGTATGCACTGTAAACTGTATGTACCTTGGGACTGTTTAACGGAAACAACTAAAATCAAACAAAAAATGTGGCAATTTTATGGTGTCATCAGGAAAGAACATCACTACAAGAATGAACATTAAATAAAGCATCACAAACAAGCTACAACAAAGTCCCTCATTCACAAAACTACGATTTGGTGAGACAACCAGCTACCTCCAGGCTTGCCTCCTATTCTCATCCCCCCAAACACTTAGCAGAATATCTTCTGGCCTGAAAATTCTGCCACCTGCTTCCAGCAGGGAGGAAAGAATCTGACTATGCAACGTCACTTTGCACAGGTCCCAGGGGAATGACACAGCCCATGTGTTGAAAGCCATCAAGCTATTACCTCACTGCAGCGATCCAGAATCATTTCACAGGTTTCATGTTTCCTAAGTTGCGCTTCCAGGTTTTCTCCATTTTAAAGCACTCCTCTTTAATCCTGTCCCCAAGGTGATCAAATCCCCCATGAAACTGGTTCACATTTCAAAGACAAAGAATAGGAACCGCAGTCTTACATTATCTGGAATGTCAAGGTCACACTCTGCATCAATGAAGAGCTTCACCATTGCTGGGAAGTTGTGCAGTACTGCAATGTGTGTCGCTGATGCGTTTTGCTGTGGAAAGTAGACCCTGTGCTTAGGAAGAGCTTATCTCAGGGCACTGAAAGGACCATGCTGTGCCCAGCATGCCTTACTCTAAGGCAGCTGCCAGCCTGGACTGGGGGCAGACTGGGGATGCTGCCCCATAAGCACAAGCCCCGTAGCAGCACTGGTCCTTTCGGAGTTGCTTTATGCTCTTGAGCAGCTTTATAAACTGGCTTTGCCTTTCGTAAGTGATGAGAGCATTGAGCAGGACTTACATGATTAACAGCATCTGTGTGGATTCCTGCATCCATGAGGATCCTTGCTATCTCCTCATAGCCATGCAGGGCTGCGTAGTGGAGGCAGTTCATCTTCTTCTGAGAAGCATGTCAGAAGAGACGGGTATTAGTCAGGGCTTCTTCTCAGAGGCTGCGGTGTTACAAACTATCAACAGAGATCTCCCCGCCTCCCCCATACCCCCATACTGACAAATTCATACAGAATGTCCCCACAGCCAAACCAGTTCCAGGGAGCTTCACCCATCTCTTTGTATAAAGTCATGTGTGCTTTCCTGTGGACTCCCTGCACTATTTTTGAAGTGCTGGGCTCCACATGGCCTCACCCGATCACGGGTGCCCTCCCTGGGAGACCACGGGCCTGGGCAAAAGTCCACAAAGTAGTGTTTGGAAATGGAGCCACTTCCATGGAGCTAACCTGGGTTTGGGCATTGACATCAGCACCTGTTTCCAAGAGCAGCTTCACACAGTCACTGTGACCTCCCTCAGCAGCCAGGTGCAGAGCTGTAAGTCCTTCCTGGACAAAACAAAAAAGGAGACAAGCAGCATTTCTGTAGACGAGGCCAAGAAGAGGAGCAGAATGAGCAAGCCTCTACCCCATCTTCTGAATCCACGACATGTTAAAATACCAATTCTGAGGGCCAGGGATCTCCAATCGATTGTTAGGAAAATAAAGGACACTATTACCTGCCACCAACATTAGAGTACTGCTCTGTCCTTATGCCACTGGAAACAGCTGGCCTGTGGGCCACAAGACAGACACCGCGTCTACCATCTTTCCTCCCCTTCAGCCCATCAGCAAACAGAAAAGAATTTCACGTGGACAATGAAGACAAACTGTTTTCCTGGAGTAGCCCAGAGACAGCCATAGGCAGAACTGGAAACCCATGGCCCTCAACCACTGGTTCTCCTTTCTAAGAGCTACAGCTCATTTCTTTACAAGAAAACAGAAACAAGCAGAATCCCGAAGTGATTTAATCTGGTTTTATTATTGCTCTTTGCACAAAAGGGAAGACAAATGCTACCAGTTACCAGAGAAGGTGGTTTCCCCTTTCTTTCAGATCCTAATCACAATCAAATACACTTTTCAAAGACAGTAACTAAATAAGACTAAAAAAAATTGCTGATAAACTTAATTGGGAGTGTGCCCTGAAATAAATAACAGTGCTCCTAAACCAATATTTGCTATCTAAATCATTAACTGTGTACCAGCCACATAATTTTCCAAAGCAGGTCTGGCAAAGAGAGATCTCAAACAGAAGGTCCATATGTTCAGTGACTAAGTCAATACTATAAAGCATAGTGAAGTTTAGTTTAAAACACACTCAATAACCATTTAGGCACTTGAATTTACAAGGGTCAGGGAGAAAAAGGGAGATTAAATGGAGTGATACGGTAGGTCAGCAGATAGAGCAGGAAGAAAAGGCAATATTTTAGAATGCAATATCAGTCCAAGAAGCGTGCTGCCTTTCACTGATACTCTGCAAGTGTGACCTGCAGTTACACACGTACACTTCAGATAAAATCAGCTATATTCTAGACCTCTCCTGTCGATACTGACTATTCAGCCTGATGACTGTGGCAGGAGATTATTTCTAGGGAGGGAAAGGGCGAAACTGACACAGTTTTTATTTCATTTAAGTGTACTTACTAAGTTCTTTCCATCAAGGTCCACTCCAATGTCTACAATCTTCTGCAGTACAGAGAGGTGTCCATTTTTAGCAGCTAAATGCAATGCTGTGTTTTCTTCCTGAAGGTAAACAACACTTCATACATGTATGTACCACAAGACTGAGTGTTCATACACCACAACCTTGCACAGAGTATATCCAGGGTGGCTGAAAAGGGGGGTTGTAACCAGTAACAAGAGTCTGAAACAGTTTTCTAATAGCTGCAGCAGGGAGGGAGGAAACCCAGCTACCTTAAACTGGAGCATGGTCCACTAGGCTTGCTGTGTATGCTGTCTGACAAGTCCTGGAGAGAAATCCAACATGGAGTGAGGTGCAAATGGCTTGCAATTGGATAGGGAAGAAAAGCCCTGACATACCACAACCATAGTCACAACTGCTGAGAACTTGCATGCATGAGCCTCTTCTGGTATCCTGTTCCCTGACTTTCACAGCCCCTAATTCTTGGACTTCACCTCCCTTGCATGTGGTTTTATGCCTGTACCTTGTCTTTGGCACTGTGACAACAACCCAGTCGAATCAGGAACTCTACCACCTCCAGCCGCCCATACTCTGCAGCCAGGTGAAACGCTGTCCTGTCCATCTTCGCAAGAAAAAAAAAAGAATTATAGTCCAAGAAAAGCTCAGAAAACACAAGATTAGATCACCTTCTGCAAGCAGTACAATAATGCCTTGGGCAATAACCCAGTCCACAGGGGGGGGAAAGTGCTGCACTTCAAAAATAGTTACCTTTCATTCTGTTGTTAACTTTTATACTGCTTTACATTTGGGATGACCCTAACAAAACAAGGTCAAGAGAACTACCCACTGGGGCTAACAGCTCCAGGCACTTTGGTCTCACCAAACACTGGAAAAGAGATCTTTTCAGTATTTATTTCATATATATAGGGGATAATAAGTAGTTTACTAAAAGCAACTACGGATAAAAAAATGGAATTACTATCTGAGATCCCAGTTATTGAGTGAGTCAGAACTCCCTTGGGGGAAAGGCAGATCTCTTGTTACTTTATTTAACTCCCAAGCATCAGAGTGGGGACCACTCTTGGAACCATAAAGGCCATGGAGTCAAAAAAAATGTGCGCTAGCTCCTGTGTGTTCTTATGCTGTCTTCAGGAACAGATCAGCCAATGCTGGAACATGCTGGGAGAGGGTTAGCTTTGGTTATTACTTACCCACAATACCCTCTGAAGCATCAGCTGCAAGAGAGGAGGACACTGAAATTCCTGAATTTATTCTATAAAAGGCTACATTGCGAAGCCCTGGCTGCCAAAGCTTTACCAGAGCCAGAACCCCCATCGACCCTAAGCCCCCCTCTTCAGGAGGGCTTCCAGGAGTAGCATCTGATTCTGAGTCTCTTCCCAAGACAAAGGGCAACATTCCTGCTAAGCTTGGCAGAGGAAGGTCAGACCTGACGAAACAAAGCAGTGAAGAGCCTTCCTACCTTGTCTGTCTTATCCACACACATGTCCTCCAGGTCCTCCATGATGAACTCCATCACCTGGATGTGTCCCCTCTGAGCCGCACAGTGGAGCATGTTCCTGCCATTCTGGAGAGGAGATAAAGGACTGCTCATTTAACAAGTCCAAGATCACGGGACAGTCTGTTTTAACAATGTGATCCTGTTAGCAAAGAACCATTCCATGCCTCCCTGTGCCTCTAGGGCTAAACTAGCCTGTGCTGCACACAGCACGTTACGACTGAAGTATTAATGTTCCTTTTCCCAACCAAGGTCTATTTTAAAATACACGAACTGCTGATTCACTAAACCCATTTCCCATTTCTGTAACACCTGCCACAACAACACTGCACAAATATGAGCTAAGCAAGCTGTGTACATCTCTATAGCTACAATTATTACATGTGTAGGAATAAGGCAGAAGTGCAAATCTTAGTTCACAGGTAAGCCTCTCTCTCTCCCCACACCATCACTGGCTAGAGGCACGTGACAGACCCAAACAGGGAGACTGCCTCACCCTATTGACACAGTTAATCTTGGCCCCAGCACTGACGAGGATCTGCAGGACGTGGAGGTGACCGAACCAGGCAGACAAGAGAAGTGCATTCATTCCAAACTGGGTGGAAAAGAAGAGAGATACTTACAGCTAAACTGCAGCCACCACCATCCCCACCCACCCTGGAGGCAAGCTGTTCCTTTAGCTTCATGAAGTTTCCCAAACATTTTTGTTTCTTTCTGGGGTTTTTTTAGCCCCTTTCTCCAATTACTATTATTCCTGCCACAGATGGTTGCAGCAGCTGAGCAGAGACCTGCCTCTTGACTGCCACTTCCTAGTCAATGGTGTGTATTAGCCTGGTTGTTATGGGGGAAAGAGAACTTGCTGGCTGTCCCTGTCTTCTCACAAGCCCCAATAACAGGACCAGAAGCAGCCAAACATCCCCGTGCTATACAGGAAACCTCACAGATTCTACCAGCCTACTTCCTGGTCACTGTGCATGCAAGGAAAAGGCCAAAAGACAGAGCACTGACACCTCTGAAAACAAGGCTTGCTCCAGAAAGGCACTGCACCTGCCTCAGCAGGGAGGCCACAGCTTCTCAAGCACTGCAATGCCTTGTGCCACCCACCCAGGGCTAAGGTGAAGTCTGTAACTGCTGGCCCAGCACCCAGCCCCCAGCGCTCCCCCAACACATTTGCAGGACATGCAAGGGAGAGTCGCCTTTGTACACTGTCTTCGTCATCCACTGGGAAATCGTGATCCAGGAGCAGTCGCACAGCATCCACGTGGCCTGCTCCTGCGGCCCAGTGCAGGGCAGTCCGGTCTATCTGGAAGGGGAGGAAGGAGAGAGGGAAGGCTGATGTATGCAGAGCGCATGTGTATCTCCCAGTCTTCATGAAGGCCAAAATCTCCTTTGCCATCCATGGAGCCAGAATTTCTCACACTGTACAGGGTTTTCTTCGGACACAGCCATCTGTCTCTTTGCTGTCTTCTCAGGTAGACGGGTGCTAGTCACCTTCTACTCAGAAACTGCAGTTCTGGACTATAGCAACAGCACAGGAATTAAAAACATCGCTGACCGTCAATGGACAGATTGAAACAGCAGGGATGGGTGCAATCCCCTATTTCCAGGAACCTACTGGTCAACAAGGGGGAACCTGCACCAGGAACTAAGTTACACCCACAGCCTTGGCGTAAAGAGATAGCAAAACCAAAGCCTTTCATTGGAGCTGTATCTGACACACAGGTTGCAAGGGGAGGCATAAATTACCACCCTCTCTCAGCACTTGCAACTTTCCAGTCTGACCAGGATGACAGCGCCGTGGGTTTCAGTGTATTGTGAAACTCATCAGTTGCCACAGGCCCTATTTAGCACTGGGCAGTGTATTTTAAAGCTTTGACCAATTGAGTAGCTAATGAGAAGAGTAGCATTAAGGAGCTGCAGTTCTGAAACATGCCCTCAGCACTTCCTGCAGCTTGGAGGTAGAAAACCCCAGGACTTACATTGTTTTTTGCTTTGATGTCGACCCCTCTCCTGATGAGCTCCTCCATCCTGGCTGTGTCATTACGCTTTGCCGCATCATGGAACTCCTTCTCTGAATGAAGCACTGCAACAGAGACACAAGAGCAGGCATTAACAGTGCTGGCAAGGAGCATGGAGCAGCATGCCTGAACAAATCTCCCCTGCATCTCACCGGCCCCAGTGGCTTCAAGGAAGGATGACTGCAGAAAGATTCTTTCAGCAAGAATTCCAGCCGAACAAACATTGGCATGTTTGCTGGGTTTGTCCTCTCCCATTATCTCCCCTTCCTTGAGTACCCGGTGTGACACCAGTGCTCTTCCAGTCCTACCAGCTTTTCTTCTAACTCAGTGTCCTCTGCATGGCCTTGTTCCAGCTGCAAAACCTTTTGATCCATTAGGTCCATGTTCACTGGGCATCCTCTGAGGTACAGAGCTGGTGTGAGGTCTCAGGCAGAAGACACTGACTCTTTTCTCCACCCCTCCACTTACATCCCACTGCTCTACAAGGAGGCCTTTACACATGGTCCTGCTGTCCCCCTCCAGGTAACATGAATCAGTCAAGCAGCACAAAACTGCTAGCCTGGCCTGTGATTAGTGTTGCATCTCTTAATAGACCGTTGCAGTTCTGCACATAATTTACCACGACCAGCAGTATTTGTCCTGCACAGTTAGGCATAATTTAAGAGCGTTTACTCTCCATGTTGGGCCTTGCCCCAGCAATCTTCTCCTTGATCAAACAAACCTTCCTGCCAAGAAACGAGAGCAAGGCTGTGACTCTGGGCCTGCTGCATCCTGACAGGGAGGCTCTGGAGGCTTTTGGCAAGCCTGGTGTCAGTCTTTGCTGGGCTTAGTCTCTGTCCTAATGCTTTTTGGGGAAATCTTTTGAGAAGTGCTTGTGTCAGACCCTCACCCTCTTACATCCCACTGGAGAGCTGGCTCAGAGGTTCTGCTCTCTTTCGCATTTCTGCAGATCTCAGGCTGCAGTTTGAGGGTAGCAGGGGCTCAACGCACCTGCAGTTTGTCTCAACATATTGGCTAGACACTAACCACAGGCCACACAAGAGGCATCAAAACATATTATTGTTCCCATTCCACCACACTGAGGAGATAAACAGGAGACTTGCTGTCTAAATAGCACTACCACATTTGTCTCTGGAGGGCACAGAAGAAAGGCACCACTACTGTGGGCTCTTCAGGCAGCAGAGGTATAACCTCATCCTCCAGTTTCTGTTCCTCTTACCTTCAAACAAAAAATTTTAGCTCAAGAAAAACACGAATAACACAAACCTTAATACCAGACAAGGGAATTTAAGAGTGTCGGACCTACTGCTACAATTAAGGCAGTAGGATTTGGACACTGATTTCTGCAGGAACAGGATTTTCTACACTGTATATTGAGATCCTGTTCTCATCTGGTCAGGTGTGTTAACAGGGCTGCATTTTTACACCACAAGGACCCTTCATTTGAGGGGAAATATCTGGAGAACTTGGGAAAATCTGTAGAGTTTATGTTAATTAATTAATAGTTAATTAACAACACTGATGGCTTATCTCCGTTCAGTGGAGTAAATCCTCCGTTTCAGTTAAGCAAATGTTGCTGCACCTGCTCTCCAGGTGACAGCAATGTGTTCTTACATTTTACGATGGCACAAAGCATCATTGCCAACAGATGTCAAACTGCCCCTTGACTTATTTACTCTTTCCTCTACCTGTGAAGATGCAACAATCAACCTGGCATCGCTAAGGCTGCAGAAGTCTCAATTTATTTCTTTTCAGCAACACATAGGAAACAATTTGACAGCCTGAGTTTCCTATTTATTGTCCACACAGGCGAAGTAATGTAATGTAAATGTACGTGCACCCCCCATCATAGCACGCACCCTTCCAACAGCTGCATTCCCATAGATATTTAGCAGTTTTCTTTCTCCTTCAGGCTCAGGTTCTGGGGTATTTCATACCTGATGGTACTGAATATGCATTCAGTTATCCCAAACAGCGTGGAGCACAATTTAAATGATTTACCCTCAGTTCAATGCACCAGCTCACAGACAGTTTATTATGCAAGAGGTTTAAAAAAAAAAAAGCAGCGAAGGAGATGAAAGGACCGCAAAGGAAGGCGCTGGCATGTCCGCTGGGCGCTACCTGAGGCTGCAGGACACCAAGCCAGCCCAGGGCGGCCGGGGACCGCTCCGTGAGGGGGGCAGAACGGCGCGGGGGTGGGGGGTACCGGGGTTACATGCAGCACCTTAGGCATGCAGGATGCTTTGGGCAAAAGCAGTGGCGATTGCCGCGTAGGTTACGCAGCTGCGTTCTTTCTGAACGGATTTTTACAGGTTGTGTTATTCCTAAAAGCACCGCGGCCCTGCCGCACAGCCCCCCGCCGGCACGGGCCCGGGGAGGCCGGCGCCCCCTGCCGCCACACAGCCCCCCCCGAGCGCGCAGCGCCTCCCGCCCCGCCGGGCAGCCCCCCTCGCCCCCACTCACGGCTGTCGTCCTCCGGCGCCACGCCGGCCTCCATGCTGCCGCCCGCCGCCGCCTCGGGGCGGGCTGACGGGCGCGGCCCCGCCGCTTCACGGGCGGGCTGGCTGCTGCGCCGTAGGGCGCCTCTCGAACTGTCATTTAAAGGAAAATAAAATAAAATAAATGCTCTTTCCGACGAGCACGGTGCTTTCCGGCCGTTTTGGGGTGACTTGAGGGGCGAACATCCAGCTGGC
Source organism: Falco rusticolus (assembly GCF_015220075.1). Lineage (NCBI taxonomy): Eukaryota > Metazoa > Chordata > Aves > Falconiformes > Falconidae > Falco > Falco rusticolus. The sequence goes on from NC_051193.1 coordinate 6,488,600, forward strand.
GCCATTTCAGTCAGGGGATCGCACGGCTGTTACCTGGGCCGGTGCCCCCCTTTACCACAGCGTGGCTGGGACAAGTGCTCGTACTCCGGGGCTGTGAGTGGTTTAATTCTGTTCCCAGACCGATTTGGGAGGAGAGGGGTTGCTGCTCCGTGGGAAATTGGGGGTGGGATGGTGGTTTTTTTCCCTGAAAGCAGGGTTTTGGTGTTCCCAGGGGATGAGGTGCTCACATCCGCCACACTGCCGGGGTGCAGCAGCAGGTGCGGGAGGGGGTTAAGAGCGCTCATCACTCAGAGTTTTAGTTAATTCTTCTGTCCCAGAATCTGGCTCTGGTTTTGTCTTTTCGTTTCCATTTTGATAGTATGAGGAGAAAGGAATCAGGCAGTGGGCTGAGCTGAGGTTGGGAGAATCAGATCTGTTTTGGTGAGGTCTGAGGTAGGCAGAAAAAAAGGGTCCAAAACGGCCTAAACAATTACAAAACTGGGTGCTTGGTCCTGTCAAGTGTTGTCCATCTCCAGGCCAGAGAGATGATGCTGCCTTTTGATGAAGGACCAGGTCATGGATCTCCTGGCAGCAAACCTTTCCTGCAGCTACACGGGGGCCACCCTTCCAGCCATTTCAGTTCAGCCCATGCAAGGTTGCTGCCATGGGTCTGGCTGCCGCAACGTTCCCCCCGTATCTTAATTTGTCAGGGTTAGTGTGACACATGAGTGTTCCTTGCTCCTTGCATTTTCTTGCCTTTGCCATGTTTGCTTGCACTCAGTCTTGCCATGGATACGGGGTGATAATTGAGTGACACCTCGGGTTGATTGACTCGGTGCTGTTTGTTGGCCTTCAAATGCATAGGAAGGCGCCGCGAGGAGAAGGGAATAACCTGTTCTGCAAACCCAGGATGGGCAGCGTTGGGAGGCATGAGCTTAACTCATGGCAGGCAGGACGTTGGTTCCTCCTGAGTACAGCTTCCCAGCAGCCAAGACAGCAAAGGGGACCAGACTGCAGAGAGGGAGGTTTCTTTGCTGCTGGTCTCAGGACAGGAGAGGTGACATCAGGTCTGTATTCCCTCCCTGTTCCATGCTGGCCTACAGACTTGGTCCTTGTCACGGGCTGTCTCCCCTCCTGAGCAGGACTCCGCGGAGGAGCCTCCCGCAGCCCCCAGCCGCGCCGTGCCGGGGCTTGGCAGCGAGCGCACACCGATCCCGGCGACCACTTGAGGGTGCCCGTGCTGTTCCCCTGCCACGCTGTGCTGCGGCGAGCAATGAACTCCAGGGTGCAGACGGGCCTGTTCTCTGGGCTCAGGCCAGTTTTGGGGGTCACCCCTGTCCTGGGACCCTTGTGCGGGTCTGTGCTGCTCCGGCGAGACAGCGCGGGGTGTGTGCCTGTGGTGGGAGATGCGGGGAGGCTGGCAGCGTGCCGGGGGGATGCAGGGATGCAGAGACCTGAAGGAGCTGAGGGTCTCCTTTAGAAACAGCCTTCTGTGGGCACAGAGCTGTCTTCAGGGCAGGGAACAGCAGGGCTGAGCTGGTGGTTTCCATCTTATTGAAGCCCACCACCGAGGGCCTCGGGTAGCCAAGTGTGGCGCTGATGCAGCTGACCTGCTCTGGGCCCGCAAGCGGGGCTTGGCGTGCCTGGCTGGGAAATAGGCCTTAGGCCCTTGAGCGAACACAGATTGGGGGGGGTGGGGGGGGTGGGGGTGGGGATCTGTGGCTAGCTGCTGGTCTCAGAGCTTTGGATTTGTGTTTTGTTTTCCTTTTATTCAAATCTAATTAAAAATAGACAGTGTCCTTGGTAGGAAAAGCAAACATAAGGTCTGTCTGGATAAAGAGGGAGACCTTTTGTATAATAGCCCAGCGGGTACAGCATCCTCCCCAAGGAAGGGGGAAAGGTAGGTTTGATCCTCCGTTCTGCCGGAGGGGAGATGCAAGCCCTGGTCTCCTCAAGACCCCAGAGAGTACCATAAACAGCAGGCTGTGAGCATGTCTGATGCGGAGAGTTTTTCTTGCTCTTTGCTGTTATTTTAAATAATTAATGATCTGATGGAGCAGGGAGTGGAGAAGGCAGGTGTCCCATCTCCCTGGAGAGCAGTCTGTGCACCCGATGAGACAGAGTCTTGCTCTCTCTTGATGAATATTTAAGTGTCTTTAGACAAATTGGAATGTTGCCAGCAGGAATGACTGAGAAGGGTTCAGCCCTTCCCACTGGGTATCCTAGTGCCTGGGGGTTGGGGAAACAGCCTTTAATAGGGCAGAGAATAATCCCTGCTTGTACCGGTGTACCATGCATCCCAGCCTTGGGTGGGACCTCTGGCTCTTGCTAGTCTTTTGTTATGCTGGATGGAAAGCTGGCTGGATTTAACCTGCCACTGTTAATGTCATTGTCTGCACTTCCAGAGCTTGAATCAGCCAGGACTGATCACCTACGGCTCTTACGCTGCTTAATGCTGACCTCAGAAGAGAAGTAGCACAGATGCACTGAAAGTTTGCATCTGTTTGTAGGCTTGGGTGTTTCCAGCAGGCAGCAAAAAAGCAATGTAGGCAATTCCTGCTGTCCTTACTAAATAAGTATGTGTTCAGGGTTGGAAGGGATGAGGACTTTCTGCTGATACTAAGTACAGAATGCTGCAAGGATTTATTAATGACACCGAACACTTGCCTAGCGATCTATTTGTTAGCTAACAGACCTAAAAGTGCTTTTGGATTTTTCCACTAATGTTGTAGCATAACGAATGACAGAGGGAGGTGGTAATTTGAGCTTTTTTTGCAATATATTCCAGATATTGACTCCATCTTTAGAAAGGTATTAAAAGTCTTTGACTTTATTTCACTTGAATGATAATTTTATCTAAGCCAGCTACATGCTCTTTCTTGCTTAGGAGTGAAGGCTCTCTGAGACGCAGTATTTTGTGCTCTTACCTTGCATGCACAATTTTTATGTGTTAGTTTAGGATAATCGTTATTTTCGATCTCCATTCAAAAATCATGAGTCAAGCTGCTCAAATCCATGCCATTTTAAAAGGTGTCTCTGCTTTCTGGTTTAGTTGTGTACACTGTGATTTTAAAGTCAGTCAGATTTGCAGCTAGCCATGTAATACAGCCCACAAACCAGTATGTGTTTATGCAGAAACAGTTGCTTACCTAAAGGTTTAGAAAATTGGACTTCAATTCATAATCTTCCCTTGAAGCAAAACTGGAAGGAGACTCCTCCTGCCTGCAGCTGCCTGTAGTCCAGGAAGCCAAGCCTCTGCTTCCCTGGAGCTGCCCACAGTGGGGGAGCCTGGCTCCGGAAACAGCCTCCAGCCCTGGAGGATTGTCTTTTCTGGCATATGCTGCCACAGTCAGGAAATTGAATATTGCATGGGAGAGGGGATGACCACGTCCCTCTTTCAGTGCTGATGGACTGTTTTTACATGACTGGGTGTCAAACAGCACAATGTGCTGAGTAGCAACCATGAGATCTGTGTGGCAGCATGTAAACCAGATCCTTTGGGCACTGTGGTACACGGCTTCCATTGATGCCACGAGGAACTGTATGTTTGTGCTGCTTTATGTCCCTGCTGTGGGTACGAAAGGGACTAACCACACCAGTTCTGTGTCCTGATTTGCAAACTGCACTTTCAGATATGTCCCATTAGAATGGAATACACATTACAACTCTGGCTATATGGCTTCATGTGTGGCTCCATCTTATTTATTTTTTGTCTGGGCTACGCTTTTAGTTGTCCTGTAGACTAGGTTATTTTTGGTGCTTTCTTTGATAACTCTGTTGCTGTGACATGCTGCGGAGCCAAAACTCCTGTGGGAACATCCCAGAAGTGCACACAAACATCAGTCCTGTAGCTTCTAACAGTCAACATATGAAGCTTTCAAAAACCCTGGACACCTAACAGGACTCCACAAACCCACTCTGGAATCCTGAGAAGGGATCCAGCACTTTCCTCAAAGGCTATATTCATCTCCTTGCAAGGCTTCCACAGAGGAACAGCTTGTTAGAGGGACCTGTGGAGCTTGGAAGCTTTGCCAATAATAATTCAGGCCCAATTCTGAAGTCAAATATTTAGTTAAACAGAGACTGTCTGATGACTGCATTAAACACAGACGCATCTGAGTGAGCTTGATACTTCAGGTTTTTGTCAGTGTCCATTTCACGAGCTTGTAATTCCATTTTTCCTGTCTTCCCAGACTCTGCTCATCCTGTGCAGTGTTGTAAGACAACACAGAATGAGGTATTTTGGCAGAGCTGTTGTTCCTAGCTCAGGAAGCAGCCTGTATCACAAAGTCATGTTCTCTGTTTTAGGCTTAGGGATGATCCTGTATTATGGGATTGGGAGAAAATGACACTTTAGAGAAATTGAAGGTTTTCTTTCTTTGTTTGTAAGGAAATGTCTCAAGGAAGCCACGAAATGTCAGAGAGGGTTGGTGAGTGAGTCTTGCCTGGCAAGATGCTGCTGCATGAGGTTGACAAATATGATTCAGTCCATGTTAACAGCAACTGGAAGTTTCAACTGGTGATTTTGGACTTCCCTTTCCTGTCACTCTTACTTCCCAAAGCTGATAGGCCTTTAAATCCCTTGAAAAGATGAATGAGCTTAAGCTTCTATGTAGCTTGGAAAGTGAAGCTTACCTGCAATTAGCACTGTGGCCAAGTTTGTTCCTGATGATGAGGTCACTCCTATTGATGCCTGACCAGAAGCATTGAGCTTACTGACACGAGTTTGCTACATCTTCGAATGGAGTATGTTCTCCTTCCAGCTGTGGAGAACTGGGCTGACATCTATCCTGCCGGACTACATGAGAAGCAAAAAAATAACTGCCCAGTATCATTTGTACCTGAATGATATCTTAAAAAATACTGGGGGGGGATATTTGTTATTTCTCTGATGCTTTGCTGAAGGAGGTTTAGAGGAGCCCATTGTGTTCAAAGTCTCTTAATGCCCGAGTCCCAGCTTTTACCAGTAGCAGGGAGGTTACTGGCACGACAACCTCTGTCTCACAGTGATGATCAGGTTACAGTGGTCATTCTGGCCTTGCTTTGAACTGTATGCCTTACTGGAAGACTGGAGGCCAGTCTTTCAAAATCAGGAACATAAGACTAGTATGCTCTTAAAACACCTTTTATGTGAACAAAAGCAAGTGTAGCAGGGAAGGGTCTAAAGGGTCTTGAATATGAGAAGAGAAATACTGTGATGGAGCTGGGTTCCTGAGCCTTCCTGGTCTGAATGTGATGAGGAGCTGAGCAAGTGTTTGTTTGCGGGAAGTGGGAACTGCTGCATCCTATAAACCAAGTAATAATCGTACACTAAGCCTAATCCCCTTGCTGACATGCCTGCAGGCAATGTTTTTATTCTCACTTTCCTGCGTGTGTAAAAAGAGGGAGGATCCTCTGGTTCCTGGGCCTCTGAGGACTCTCTGACTCCTAAAGGCAATCTCTTCCCTGCTTTTTTCAGGACTAAAGTGTAGCTGAAATGTAGGATCTTACAACCATAAACCTGCAGTGCTGAAACCCATTGCCAGAAGCACAGCCCTGAGCTGCACTTATGCCATGCTGTAGGACTTCATGCAAAATTTGAAGCATAAAAAAAAAAATCTTGGTTCTGAGCATTTAATAAAAGCAAAGTGGAAGCAAAGGGTCACTAAACTGTGATGCCATTGCTCCCTTCTTCTCTGATCCCGTGGTAAACCACGGAGCGCAACAGGAGCAGGAAAGCTTACTGTTAGGAGACAGCAGTGCAGCTTTGGAAGCATTTCATCTCTCTCTCTCAGTAATTTTCTTCCAGAGCCTGAAACATCTGTCTCTGCCTCCAGCCACATGCAAGTGCACCGAAAGAGTTTTGTTCCAAGCCTAATGAGTAATTTCGTGGTCTCGGAATTGGGAGATGGGGGAGGGGGCTGGGACAGCAGCCGGAGTCATGTGCTGTACAAGGAGCTCTGCTGATGTCAAATCGCAGCCTGATGACTTTTATTGCAGCCCACCAGGCTTCCCTTTAAAATCTGCTGCTAAAGTTGCTGGTGATCAGTGCAGGAACAGCTCCTACACAGGCTGCTGCGTTCCAGGGGCTTCCTCATTTCTGGACACAACAAGCAACATGGAAAATAATGACATCAGTGGAGAGGAGGTGGGGGAGCACAGCTGGGCTTCAGCTCTCCTCTGTTTCTGGAGAGAGCATGTGTGAATGCAGCAAGTGTTTTGCTTGTCCTGCTTCTGGCTTCAGTGCAATGTACTTGAAGGAGGGACAAGGGAACAAACAACCCTGGACAGATGTGTAATCACATTGCTTGAGCATCTAGCAGATGATGCTGTGATGGGGTGATGCACACGGTCTGAGAGCAAATATAGAACAAGTTGATTCAAATGGTAGCTGGTCTCAGCAGCGTTTAAAAAGCACAAACTCTAGCTTTCTCTTTCAGAAAGATGGGGTTATCTGTAAAGAGAGAGAACCTATACAGAGCACAGGGAACAGAAGGTAGATCTCGTCATACATTTATCATGTTTCCACCACAGGATCATTGGGACAGGCTTGCAGATCCCAGGCTCTGGAGCATAATTCCATGGACTCACCATATTGTGTTTATCTAGGGCAGAAGAATCCACAGAGCTCTTCCTCCACCTGCCAAGGTTCTCCTGGTCTGAAGAGGAAGTTTATATTCTCTTGCTGTGACTCAGCTGTGGAGCCTGACTCACTTTCATGCTGTTACTCATGGAAAGGGAAAACCAAATGGCAACCAGTCTGTGCCTGTAGACACCTGTAATTCTCCAGCTTTCTGCTGTTAACCTGTGAATGAGTTTCTGTTTATAGACAGTAACACACTTATTCTGCTGAAGCTTTTAATACTTCTCTCTACAGAGAAAGACTGATGGGAAAATAAAGTTTTCTACTCCTAAAGCTAAGAGGAAATGTTCTGAATTTCCATACTGCTTGTGGAATTCCCAAAATGGGACTATTTCAAGCAGACGCTTCACAGGGGTAGCAATGGGCTGGAACCAGGTGGAGTGACCATCAGGCAGGGCTGGGGACAGCTGCAGAGTTACTGCAGCTCCTGAGCTGACCTCTGTGGTCTGGAGGGAGTTGCTGGTGGTCTGTCTCTTAAAGGTGCACAGCGCTAGGAAATCCTGCTTCTAGTGACGATGGTTTGTTGGTGACCAGAAATCTGACTTACCAGCAATCTGGACTTCTGTCCCATGCCTTGACTCCCCACTGTGATACAAGGACTGTAGCTGCTTGGGGTTCTGTAGGCTGTCAGTCCTTAGAGGAAGGGATGGTGTTTTACTTTGTGTAAGCCTTTGTTGCACTGCCAGCTCAGGAGTCTCTGCTCACTTGGGAGCTGGCTGTGCCTCACTCATGCGTATTTTGACTGCTCATCCAGTAAACACTGGGTCCTGGTTCCTTCTCTTGCAGCATGATGGGTGGGTTACTCTGTGTTTGAGACTGCACAAGCATGAGTCAGATTTGAAAACCTCACCCAAGATCTGCATAGAGAGGCTTTAGCTGTGAGATGGGAACTGGTGCCTGCCACTACAGCTGGGCCAAACCCAGCCTTTCCCATTTCAGCCTCATTCCATGTAAAAACCACAGTGCAGCCCTTCCTGCACGGCACAGGAGAGCACCGTGAAAAGCTCCAAGTGGGTGGGCTGTCCAGAGGACAAGGAGGTATCTTGGACCTGGAGCAGGGGTTGAGTTAAGGCGGTTTCCTCTGGGTTATGAGAAGCTGAGGTCCAAGTCACTGGGCTAAGTCTTCCAGAGGAGGCTTGGCCTGAAGCCTGGCTCTCCCTTCTCAGCAGCCTGCTGCTGGGTGAGAGGCCACCCTACAGTTCTGCTCTCTCATTTTTCTCCTTGATCCCACCTAAAGAGCTTTGATCAGAGTTGTTCCATGGCCTTGCAAATGAAAAGCTGGGGCTTTGGTTATTTTCTGGTGGAAAAATATTTAATTGGAAAAATTCCTGCATGGCCTTGGTATGCTTTGAGCTGGCATCCTGCCTGCCCCTCTCTGAAAATGTTGCTGATTTTTGAGTGCAAGCGCTTCTTGTGCAGCTGGTTTCTTTGGTTGCAATCCCTCACTTAGGTTTCATTTTACCTTGAGCAGATGGTAGGAGCTGGCCTCTCGTTACATGGCACTGAAGTGACCTTCTGGGGCTGCCTGCATGTCCTGCTGCCCTTCATGGGAGAGCATCGCTGAGAAAGGCCGGAGTTCCCGTAGCATTTAAGGAGCAGACACTGCCCTGCTGCTTCTAGCTGTCTGCTGCTAATACTCACCACAACCCCCAGCTCTGGCAGCCGTGTTTGCAAAAAGCTCTGCGGGCAGTGGAAGCAAGCTGGTTTCATCATGACAATGTAGTTATCCTTTTAAGGGAAAATTCCCTCCGGGAGCCAACCCTCAATTACCTCCTGCTCCAGTGCCTTCTTGCTGGAGATGGCTTGTAACACAGCTCAGTTACAGCCACAGTAACTCAGTCAAGAGCCTAGCCACTCTGAAAACAAATAATAATTAAACTCTGTTGGCCTCCGTTGTTTGCTGAATCTAGAAATTGGGGTCAAAACCCAAAGAGCTGGCTCCTGTCATCAGTGCCTTTGTGCCGAACCCATCTGTGGACATTACATCTTCAAACCCAGACGCTATTTCCATGGTATTAGTGGCATTGTATGCAGATACTGTGTTCTTCTCTAAAGAAGTTCATTGCAATATTTGGGAGCAGTGGGTAGTACAAGGCTAGTGATAATTAGCCGATGCAAGTGTCTACCTAAATGCCAGGAAACTGGGGTAGGCAGTGACTGCTTTTCAACTTGCGGTTACTCGCTGTGGTGAATAGGAGGGGTCCTCCGAGGGCCCTGATGTGGAGGCCAAAAAATTCCTTCTGTTCTGCTGACATGTCTCATAGTCCACAGGGGCGATGTCTAATCAGGACGGGGCTGCTGCAGAGGTTGCCCTCTGATTCTATTGCAATGAGCAGAGCAGGAGCATGCAGAGCTGTAGAGAACAGCCTGTGCTCTTTCTATTCTATAGGAATGGTGGCTTTGGCTGCAAGCCCCCAAATTTACATCTCTTGTGTTTAGTGCGGATAATATCATAATTCCAAACGAGCTGCTTACCAGAAGAACATGACACTCTTGAATGCAAGCCTGTCACAGGAATGAGACCAGAGTCCTTCCAGAAGTTCTAGGGACTGCTTCCTTTGACATCTGTAAGTTTACTGTGATTGTCTGAGAAAATGGCATTTTCTCTCTGAGCAATGACAGACTTATTTAAAAAACACAACCCTGTACCTGTGCAGCTACTGTTGTCTTAAGCCAAAACAAATAGACCACCACAGCCCATGGCCTGACTGGATCACCTGAGAATGAAACTGCTCCTTGGAGGAGCAGAGGAGCCAGACTGGATTCATCTGTGACCCATTTTGAAAGAAATGAACAAGAATCCTATTCTGTCTGCCTAGGTCAGACTGAAAGAGCTTTCCCATTTATCAACATTCCCAACGGTTTGAATTCTCTTCCCCTATCTAGAGCAAGGGGAAAAAAATAATTAAAACTTCTGTAAGCAGACAGGAAGCAATCACATGAGTTCCATCAAAATATGTAATTTCATACTTTTAAAAACTTAGGGTAAATTTAAAAATGTAAATTAAATGAAGTGTTGAAATTGTGTTTTCATGCTACAGAGAAAAACTGTCCCTTTTTGAAATGTCAACTTTTCAAAGCTTTCTTCTTACTTTTTTTAAACAGGGGCACTTTTCCACATCTGTAGTCTTCTGTTAACTGTTTTGGGTTGCTTTTTTGCCCTGAAAATGTTTTGCCAGAAAATTTCTCACCAGCGATTCCCATGAGGCCCTGATTCCACCCTTGGAAGTGGGTGGTTTTGAACTCGCCAGCCGAAGTGTGACTAAGCTGAGAGCAATCCTGTCATTTGAATACATAACTATTGCTGGAACTGATGACCTTTCAGAAGTTCATTAGTTCTTGGCAGTCAAAAACACACGGAATTTATTTGCCTTGTTCAGTAAATTCAACCCGTGCTCTTGAAAATTCAGCGTTGCTCCAGAGAAAGAGCTGATCAGAGGCTCTGTTGCTTGGACAGGAATGTTATCCACACGCTGGGGACTGGCACTGGAGAACATAGGTCCAAGCCTGTATCTCGTGTGATATCCCGTATGACATCTGGCCATGTTTTTTGCTTTGAGCTTCATTTCCCCTTCACCACTGTTTCTTGCAAAGATGTACAATACGTGAAGAACAGGGCGGTGCTTTGCTGTCATGGTGATGTGGTATAAACAAATGCGGGGTATTTTGCCAGTATTTCAAAATTGCCTTCTTGTTGCGAATGAAATAGCAGAGGAACTTGCAGCTTTGTTTGCACAGATCCTCACCCAGTTAGTCATGCTGGCTTGCATACCCATTGGACTTTTGGAGATTTTCTAGTGTTTTATCAATTTCAGTGATAAATATCCCAGCATGCAGTAATGCGCTACATAACTTTAATCTAAAACTGATTAGCATTTCTCCTTTAAGAAGGATTTCTTTCTGTGCAAGGTAGGTTTCTCCAGAAGAAACAATAATTTTCCTCCAAAACTACTTGAGTTTTTTTGGGTGGGAGGGAAAAATATTAATATAGTTAAAAACTTCACCGAGCATCTGAAACTATTTAGAGACCAAGAGGGAATTAAATGTTTCAGTAAGGGGTAAGGGAAAGCCAGTAACCAGCTTTCAAATATCCTTATTTCTGGATATGACCCTACTGTGTAGTTCTGAGGGAAAGGAGAGTTTGGATCTGTTTGTGTTGCCTGTATGTCACATCCTTATCCATGAACAGGAGATAGTACTTAGCATTGCCTCCCCATGTCTTGCCCTCTTCCTACCACTGACCTCTTCTCCAGTACACACTCTTACCATCTCTGCTCCAGATGGCTTTGTCTTTTCCCCCAGAACATCTCCAGAATACTTCAAGTTCTCATTTCTTATTTTAAATGAACAATATGGTAGATTTAACACCTATCTGTAGTAGTTGCACAGTATGTCTTATCCACTTACGGGCTGGAAATAATTCTTTAACTGTCATATTGCCCAAAGAAGGCAGGATTTGGAGGTCTGTTCCTATCACTGCTAAGGGTTAAAAAAGTTGTCAAAGGACAAATTCTCAAAATTGTCTTTTTGGTTTGTTTGCTGTTTTTAGGAGCACTTCATCTGGTTACCTAAATGTTCAGGTCATCTAATGTTTGCTGCAAAATGTCACTACTGCAGCAATTAAAAATAAAAGTATCTGCTTCATTCTTCATGGTGAGAAGCTCCACTGTCCCTCCTGGCTGCACTACAAGGCGGAATTCATTCCTGGTCACAAACCACCTTAAGGTACCGGAAGATGCTATAAAAGAACTGTCAGTAGCGTTGTTGGTCAAAAAAATTGAGGTAGTTCTAGCTTGGGTTCCCAGCATTTTGATCCATTCATTCATTTAGCTTGAGCAAATAATTTTAAAATTAATTTCCTGACTTTGAAAACTGATCACATTCCAAAGCATAAACTTATCTCCCATGGGGATGTAGAAACTTATCATGAATCCAATGGGGGCAAAAGGTAAGGAGGTTTTTCTTGGCAGCGGCACAACTAAAACTTATGGACAGCTTCTACCAACATAGTGCTGAGTTTTCCAGGAATCACTTGTTCTGGCAGAGAAGGGACATGAGATGGGAAGGTGAGGAGAGACAAGAACTGAAATCTGAAGCTGGAGAAGAGAAGAGAATAAAGCTGGGGAGGGCAGGCCAAGCTGAGGAGGTGTGAGCAGGGTCACAGGGGACATCTAGAGCACCACGTTTATCATCTCACAGTGCCTCAGTGAGAGGGAAAACAGGGTTAGACCTGAATAGCCTGTGGTGTTTATTAGCCCCTGAGTCTGGTTGTTGAGGCTTCTGTCAGTGTCCTGCAGAAACCATATGGCTGAGAAGGACCTCAGGCAACGGTTTCATCCACCTTTCCATGCAAAGAGGGTGAGATGTACCCACCTTCCCTGCATACTGCTCTTAAGAAATCCCAGTGGTGGAGATCCCATTCTAGAATACATCCACCCTGGGCCTGGAAGTTTCCTAAATAGAGGTCTTTAATCCTTTTTTGCTGCAAGTTAAGCCAACTTTGGTTTTTTCCCTTTATCCAGTCAATGTGATAAGCTGTTGACAGCCATCCCTCCTGTAATAACTTCGTCCAAACGGCATTTTGCAATATTCCACCATTTTCTTTTTTTTCTATAGATGTGAATACACGTGCTTTACGTCACCTTCAGTAATGATGCACTAAGGTAGGATTCCTTCACCATGTCCTCATATATTGTGTTTTACAACCTCTGAACTGCTAGGCTGGTCTAGCTCAGGCAGAAGGGACTAACACTGAAAGCAGGAGATGCGAGGACTAAGCCTCCAGCTGCTCTCTGAAGTGAAGCTGGTGGGACTGGGTCTCTGATACCCAGGAGCGGATGGGAAATACGTGGCTTAAAGTACCTTGCATTGATCGCAGGCAGCAGGACTGCTGCTGAGAATGAAATTGTTAATGGTTTGTAACATCACATTGGTGGCTGTCACAGGAATACTGTGGGTTGCTTAGCCATGAGGTAAGGTGCTAGAAGAACATGGTGACTAAGTTTCCTGGAATAAATTAAGCACTGGCTTTCTGAACTATGTGAACTTGCATATCATAAAAAAACGGGGATCTCCATTCTCTAAACATGGTGGATATCTTCTGTGCCTGCAAATTGTCTCTTTAAACTGGAAAGGGCAAGTCTTGGAGAGCTTCACTGTTGATGACTCATATTTTAGATAAAAACCCACATTTTTTAATAGCAAGAATAATTAGTCATCTGAGTAGAGCAGCCAATGCTGTAGTAAATTTTTTGGCACCCTGGGACTGGAAGAGCTCTTTCTGCTCTTTTTCATTTGCAAATTATTGAGTCCTGTGCAATCACTGGACGGAACCTAAGACCTGCATTTTTTATTTCAGTTTACATGATAACATAGTCTCTTTGAACCAGTAACCCATGACTATCCATTGGATTAAAAGGAATTAGACAAATGTTTCATATGCCAATATTATGTATGTTTTCTTTTGCATTTTTTTAGATCATGTTTTATGTGGTGCTAGACACTTGCCTTCCTTACCAACAACAATTTAAGGCCAGAATGCGATGTGTTGTCTGTTTTCTTAGTGTGAGAGGAAGAGGGTGCCTTTCTTTACAGTGTATCTATAGAAATAAACCCTGTGTCTTGGAGGTTCCTTTGAGGTACAGCCCCCTTCCCAGCAAGGGGTTAGAGGAGTTGCTAAGCACGTTTTTTTTAGACAAATGAAGCCAAACTTGTGCAATAGGATGGCGTGTATATTGCACTCTTTTCCCTGCTTCCTTGTAACTTTTGAACCTACTGACCAGTTCCTGCCCAGTTGTCACAAAAGGGAAGCAGTCACTATGGTACGAATCTTCCTGTAGCTTACTGGCATCTGGGCAGAGGAATGAGGCTCTGGTGTTGCTTACCACCACAAGGATGACTGCTGAGTTAGCTCAACATTTTGTAGACAACAGAGAGTCCACATGAAGATGTTAAGGGCTGCCCAGACAGCACTGCTGGAGACTGCACTTGGTGAGGTCTCCAGCAATGAGGATGCTGCCCACTGCTTTCCAGAAGCAGCAGGAGCATATCCTGGCCTCGGCCGTGCTTTCTGGCCAAGGCAGCCAAGCTGGCAGGCAGGGATGACTCAGGAACTGCACTGTGTGCAGCAGCAGCTCCAGCTCTGTGCCAGCCGCAGCCCCCAGCACTTCTCCTTCCTCCAGACTTGCGGTTAGCACAGCATCTAGCTCACCCCAGCCTGACCACAGCCTGTACAGCATGCCCTTCTCCAGGGTAAAGCCTCCATGTACTGCTGCTGGTGGATCTTCTTTGCTCCTGTTTAGGACAAATGGCTCTTAAACAGCTGATATTTAAAAGGGGGGTTTTATTGCCAAATCTCAAAGCTCTTTACAAGCAGGAGACAAAGTGCTGCCTTTCCACGGGCTGCAGCAGTTGCTTTTCAGATAGCCATCCACATTTGCTTGCTTGCAAACTCACTTCCTTCCTGTCACAGACATGTAACCTGGCGGCACAGCCCAAAACACAGACTCAAGCCCCAGCGCTTCATGCCCAGAGGGTTTTCAGGCACAAGAAAACCAGCCTTAGTGCAGCCAGAAATTAGATGTAAGTTTAAATGTTAAGTTTAAAAGAAGATTAAAAAAAAAGTGCACGGTAGCAGGGCATACCCCGAAGATGGGACTTAATGTATAAGGTCAGAGCAGACCAGGATCCTGTCTCTGACTCTGCCCAGCACTGCCATTTTCAGAGGATGATGTAAAAACACCCCAGGAGGCAGCTGCAGGAGAACCCACTCCCCAGCCCTAGGCACAGCCTGGCTTATGACCAGAATGAGAAGAAAAGTGGGAAAACTGCAGAAGGAACATGATGGTTTTTTTTCCTGCAAGGTCCAGGTGCATCAGGTTTACAGCTGGGCTAGACATTTTACGATGAAACTACTAACCCTATTAGAAAAAATAGTTAAAACCAAAGAGTGTCTAACATAGCATTTTCAGCAGTAGAGTTACTGGGTGCTATGGAGATTCCACTTAAGTTATACTTATTTACAAGACATAATACAAATCTAGTAAGTTCTGTTAGTACAGCAAATACAGTAATTAGCTGTAGCTTGTAAAATGATTTAACTTGTCCATTTCTTAACAGATACAGGGTGTTTTACCTGTTAAGATTCCTACTGATGGGTATTCAGTAACATGTCAGACATTTATTCATTAGAATATTCAGTATAATATAAAAATATACAGTAAATATAAGCACATCCTGTAGGTTTGGCTGTAACAGATAGGGATGTCTGGGTATTTTCATCAGCGCTTTGTCAGACAAGTATCCACAGAACATACTGCCACAACAAAACACCTGTGAGAGCAAAAGCCTTTGTATATAAATTAGGGGACTGAGCTATCCCATAAGCTGTTTTCATTTTCCTGGGTTTTCAGTTCCAGGCTTTGATTTGCCCATCCTGGAGTTTAGGAATGGCTTCAGCTTTGGGATGTGAACCTGGACCCAGAGTTTGCCCTGGTTATATTCCTGTGAGTGTGAACTGTTTTTTCCCCCATCTAATTCATCTCTCGTTAAAGAACTGCATCTTGCAAAAGCCTCCCTGCTCTCTGTAGCTGATGTCCCTTGACTTCCAGTGCACACCAGGTTCTGACAGCTCACATTCATACCACACAGTGTTCGGTAAACAAAAGTGCATATGCAGAAAAATACATTTAGATAGCAGATAGGCACTGATTATTGTCTGTGTTATTAGCCCTTGTCCTAAGTATGTCTGGAAAGGTGAATAAGACCCATGGTTCACATTGAATCTACAGCAGCAAATGACACAGATCCAGAGTTTGCTCCAGGCTGCGTGCCTGGGAGTGGGCTTAGGACGTAGGAAACTTTTTGTCTCAAAGCAGAGCTTTTTGGCACCTGAGCCCTGAGTGTTTTGACTGTGTAGAACTTTCCATGTGAGAGAATAACAAGTGAATTCCCATGCAATGTCTATGGCTGTCTTGAGAGGGGGACAGACCACTAAAACCAAGGCTGGTTTAATCAAAAGAGGCAGAAACACCAGTTCTAGTCGCTACCTGTCTTGCTGGCTCTGGGCGGTGAAAGCCAGGATATCTGGAAGCCCAAAACCAACATTTCTGTGCTTAGACCTGAAGTGCCCACTGCCCAGCCTCAGAAGAGGCTTAGATGGAACTTTACTGAGCTGCTGCTATGGAGGGTATTTGCAGCCTGCTGCAGCCTTGTGGAACCTGGGAAATTATAAAAGAAAGAACAGAAGAAAAAGAAATGGGTGAGCTAAGAGGGCAGGGCCAGCAAATAAGAGACGAGATCTTAGGTAGCATGTCACTCCTTAAAACCAGACTGGGAAGATCACCCTTTTCCATGCTTCCAGAGTCTGGCTCAAGCAAAGGAGAAGCCCTTCAGGCTGTCACACGATTGTCATCAAGAGCAACTGTAGAGATTAGGGGAGGGGACCCAGCCCAGGTGAGGGCCTAATACAGCAGTGATGCAAAGACATGATTTTATCACAGCTGTAATCACGAAAGACCACGGGAGCTGTGGTTGCTTTCAGTGGGTGGGCAGGGAAGTTGTGGGAATTGTGCCGGAGCCTTCTGCAATGCCTTCCTCAGACCCTTCTGTAGCAATGCATTTTTATTTTAATGTACTTAAGCCACTGGGACCAGCCCCAAAGTTGTGCGTGCAAAAAGCCTTTCCCTCCATGTACTCCAATTACTGATGTCTGTGCCAAACCGTGGCTTTCAGGCTAGCCAGGACACAGCAGGTAGAGACATGTTAAATAGGAAGAGGGATGTCACCCAGACCTGCTGCCTGATGCATGCTCTTGTCAGTTAACATCCCAAGACAACACAGAGAGTGAGCCTACAGCTAAAGGAACACACATCCCAGCTTCCTAATGACAGCTCTCCTAAGAAGCTCCTGGGGCTCTCCTGGACACAAGTTCTCCAAATGCCTGGCTAATTGTTCCCTACAATGATGAGGGGATTCAGAGTTACCAGATAGGTATGATCCTCAATAATAAATGTGTTCCGTCGCCAGAAGACACTCCTTCGAAGGCCAAGTGTAACCTCTTTGCCTCAGTTCCCTATTAATGAAACAGGAACAATTAATACTCGCCTAGCAATGATGCATTGAGACTTGTGTTCACTTACACAGTGCTTAGCACACCTGAAGCTCTGCAGAGCCAGACTCAGTGCTTCATACAGCTGCTCCAGGTCTGGGGACACGACTTGTAGCCACGAACTGGCCAGTTTTTGTTTGCCTCTGTGCGAGGTCACTTTTTAATCGTGGATGTGGTTTTATGAGTATCTTTGGAGAAGATTAAACCATTTATCTTTACATTCCCAGATGTACACTGGGCCAGGTGGTCAGGGAAACCTTGCCAGCAAGTGAACAAACACTGACTACATTTATCCTTAAGTGATGTAACTGGGAAAACCAGATAAGTGCCAGTGTAATTTGGTATCTCCTTCTCTGTAAATACAAATAGACAGAGGCTTTTGCTAGAATAGCCATTCTGCTCCTTTCAAAAATCTGGCTTGGTTTGACTACTAGTAATTTTTAAGGCCTGATTCATGGAAAGGACTTTGGATATAGTCCTTAAAGAGCATTCACATTTCTGAAACTGTTCAATGTCCTGTAACTTTCTGCTGTGCTAAGAGGATTAGAACTGAACTGGTATGTACAACATGAAGAGAAAAAGATGCTATAACTGAAAGCTCATTTCTGTCCCATAAACGTGGTGTGTGCACAGCAAAACACCACCTTTTACACACTGGCCTAGCAATGGTACAAATCATAAATGGCAAATGTTTAGCTTTGATTTTGAGAAAGAAGTCTCTTCGAAACGTATGTCAGGGAGCACTTCTTCTATAAAGAGTCACTAGATCCTTTTGCTTTTCTTTCTGTTTCTGTGTTGCTTCTTTTTTCAGTTCTCCGAGACCTTTAATTTCTTGCAAAACTTGTGTAGCTTGCCGAAGTTGTTCTACTGCCTCATTGAGCAATGTCTCTGCCATCACTGGGGGTCCATTCCCCTCCTGGGCCTGTTCCAACCCTTCACGCAAAACCTTCTGCAGAAGTTTTTCTGCCTTTTCCCTTTCATTAGCAACTTTCTCCTCCATTTTAGCTAAGCATTGATGGGAACCCTTGGGGAAACCTTGGCTTGGAAGTGCTCTCTGTGTATTTTTGGAATCAGACAGCAAGTCTCCCAGAGAAGAACTGCGAGGTTTGAGACCTGAAGTGCTTTCTGCACACTCTTTCTCCTCCACAGTTGCTTTTACACTGTCGTGGTCTGTTTCTGTAGCTAAGGAAGTCTGTATCTCTTCTGCTGAAGTCTGCTGTTCCTTCTTGGCAGAGGTTCTCCCATTTCCTTCTTCAGCTTCAGCTGTTGGGGATGTGAACTCTGCTACCTCGCTGGTTGCAATCCCATTCACTGGGGGCTTGGACCTGTCAGACTCCAGGTCTTCCCAGCCCCCAGCTTCCAAATCACCATGGCTGGAGTTCACTGTGGCTAGCATTTTTTCTGATAGAACCTTAGGAGGAACCAGAGGCTTTGTAACATCTGCAGCAGCAATCTCGGCAACGTTGTCTTTGCTGCTATCTCCTGATGATTTCAAGTCTTCTGTGTTTTTAGGCTCAAGGACTGGTTGGTCCCAAGCTACTTTTAGCTTGTCTGGAAGAGGAATTGGTGCTTTTGCTATGCCCCTGTTGCTGACCTCGATGAGGTTCTCTCTGTTCTCCTCACTTGGTGCTTGGGATCCTTCCATATTCTCCTCTGGGTTTACAGAGTCCTCTTCCCTGGCATTTACACTGTCCTTTGATGCTATGCCTTCCTTAAGCTTCTTATCTGGAGGCAACGGAGGAGACAGAGGTTTTTTATGTTCCTGGTCAGGAACATTGTTCCCTGCATCTTGGTCTTCTTTTGTGCCAGTGGGTTTTATGGGTGGCATAGGTGGCTTTGGAGTTTCTTTCTGGGGTGGTGCATTGTCACTTTCACTGATGGTGGAATCCAAGTTTGGCGGTCCGTTGTCCACTATATCCAGATCTAGTCGCAGGATACCATCTGATGTAGACTTGGCAGCCTGAAATAGAAGAGAGAACTTTTTCAGTATCTACCCCATCATCAATCCTGTGCTCCATCATTTAAGTGCAAGACCCTCACAACCAGCACAGCAAGCAAGGGCTTGCCGCTTCACACATCCACCCCATATATACTTAAGAACTGTCAACACTGCAAGAAGAACCTGACTGATAACAAAAGCGGTGCTCTTAAGAGCAGTTTTTTCTATAGCTCAAGAGCAATCTATGGAGCTTGTGCTTCTTCCATGCAGCATCGCCCTGTGCTACCCTCTAACATTCGTAGCCAGCTCTACCTCCGTTATTCTGGTAAATGAAACCCAATGTGATCTGCTGTGCTAAAATTTAATGAGCTATGATAATCATCAGTCCCAAACATCTCACCCAACAAAGAAGAAAGTTGGGTGAAGTCATGTACATTGCAGCAAATCTTATAGTGCATAGTGAAGCACTTTGATCCCCCTGCACAGTCCTGCTTTTCCCCCAGACCCGTACATTCTGTGAATGTCACGGGCATTTTGCTGTTATTTTCTGACTGACAGTGCAGCAACTTGCATGAGAATATTGTGCAAAAGCCAGTAACCATAAGCAGTCAAGAATTAGGACAAAAGGACAGAACTTATTTTACTACTTCCTTCAGAAGAACGTCTCAAAGCCTGTTCCACAA
The DNA here is from genome assembly GCF_015220075.1 of Falco rusticolus. NCBI lineage: Eukaryota > Metazoa > Chordata > Aves > Falconiformes > Falconidae > Falco > Falco rusticolus. Next base: position 6,507,931 of record NC_051193.1, read on the forward strand.
TAACCTTAATTCTTGGTTTTCCTGTCGGTGCTAAGTGGTCAGCTCTGCTATATTTTAATTCTTTATCCTGTGGTAGCTGAATCCCTCTACCCCCTTCATTTACAACACGCCTACCCAAAGCACACCTCCTTTCTGCTTTTGGGACTGTCATAGTTTTACTTGAACATATAAACCAAGTTGATCTTTGGACTGCTTGGCCATGGATACTATTGCAATATTTCTGCTTGCTTCCTCTAACTTGATGTCATCCCTGTCTTACTGGGACCAAGCCTCAGCTGGTTAAACCTCCTTCAAGCCACAGGCTGTGTGGAAACCACTCTAGTAGGGTTTTTTTTCCTAAAAAGGATGGACTTCGTAAAGACATTGCAGTGTGCAAGCTCAGTGCCCCAGAGGGAGAAACAGGGTGACAGTTCCTGTGTGAACCCAAAACCACATGAAGGCGTAGCTGCAGCCAGGGCCAGACTTATGCAGTGCAGAGTTTAGTTAAGAATCTCTCTTTGCCTTTCCAGGCCATCAGAGAGACAGAGGCAAGCTGCATCCTGGCAGCTTGGCCCTGACCCATCCTCACCTGGCCGGCTTTGATACTGGAAATCATTGTTCATCCCATTTCCTTCATGATACTGCAGCCAGCAGCCACGACACACATATTTCTGCAGGCTCTATCCACTCCCTTTCCCCTCATTCCTGCTTCTGAACTTGTAAGCCAGTTTCCCCTGAATTTGGCTGAAGGTGAGAGGTCTTACAGGTATTAACCTCAGAGGTATCTCGTGAACACAGTGAGCTGAGCAGGGGAGAGAGATCTTTTTAGTGCCTAGGGAAGGGCTTCCTGCCTTACCGAACCCATATTAGGCAACAGAAAATCCACACTTCAGTGCTGCTGTGACTTTTGTCATGTTTTCTCCTGCGGTTTTCTGGAGGAGTGGATGGGAATCTATGATTCATTCCCATGCATTTCTCTAGAAGAGACACTCTCCCTCCATTTCCATGCAAAGTAAAAAGTCTCGGGGCATCTCATTTTCTGCACGAGGGTCATCTGAGTGCCATGCAGACACATAAGTCAGAGTCTTAGAAGTCTGAAGAAAGGAGGTTTGATTTAAAAACCCTGGCTGAGATTAATGCTCTGCTGAAATATCAATCTGTCTGTGGAAACTTTTTCATAAATCACAGGAATCACACATTAGTAAGAACATATCCCATGGAAATGAACTGCAGGTTTATTTTGTGCTGGTTTTTCTTTCTTTTTTTTTTTAAGTCACAGATCCAGAAAGTCAGTTAAGAGTAGACAGGCTAGTCCATAAAACTGCCTGGGAGAATAATGTATTCTGTTTCAGACCTAAGGAAGGGCTTGTAAGCTTGAAAGCTTGTCTGCTTTTTTCAGTTAGCTTAATAAAAAATACAGCTTCTCCCCACAAACCATGCAGTTCTTATACCTTTAGACCACTGTGGCTACAAAATCATCAATTCTTAGAAGATAAATATAGGAGCTTCGTCTCTTCTGATTAAAGTGAAACTATAATGGCTCTCACCAGATGGTGAAGCAGCTCATGAGTTATGGAAAGCTAAATATATTGTAATGTGTTGCAGCAGCTACAGTTCTATGGGAACCTGGAGCTTCATTAGGTGCTGGTGCAGTCTTTCCCAGAGGAAGCTGTTTCCCTTGTCAGCTTTCTCTGGGCTGTCTGTACCTGGGATTTTCCCTGGGGCTTTGTACCGAAGTGGATGGAGCAGCTCTTGTGATCCCAGCTGGGGAGATGGCTCACCCCAGGGGCATGCCCTTACCTCCTTCAGGTGACTTCTCGTGGGTGGCCTGCGTCCGTGGGTCATTTTCACCCTGTCCCGAGTTACATGGTCCAAGGAAAGGCTCTCATCTACTTTCACCTTTAAAAGGGAGAAGAGGAGGGAAAGAAAAAAGGAAAAGGGCCATTAACTTCTTAAGATATGTCTATAAAATTCTCAGTCACACATGAAGGGATGCAGCATTTGGATGAATATTTCACAACTACAGTCTTTGCCTCAGACTTCAGTTGCAGTCCGCCTGCAAAGCTCTGCATGTACGTGAGGGATATTAAGGTATCTGTCCTGTACAGAGCTCTGTTCATCTAACAGACATCCCAAAGCAACGCACCCAGCCTTCAGAAGTTTGTGATGGCTAACCTCCCCTCTACCTAAGGGGCAGGGAAGGAAGGACACAAGGCAGCTTTGTTGTCCTTGCTGCAGCCTGGGCTTGGACCAGCTCCTGCATGTGGCAGAGCACAGCGCTGAAACTGCTGTTGCTATCTTACGAGGTGAAAGCTCATTAATAACCGTGACCTGACTGTGAACTGTATCAGCAGTGCGTTGTTACAGACCTTTCCTTCTACAGCTCTAATGACTGCAGGATGCTGAAGAGAAGGTGTGAGCAGTGACCTGGATTAATTGCAACTCTAGCTGAATTAACAAATTTATTTCCTGGAATCAGATGAGAAATCCACTGCCTCCTGCATGTGGGGAGAGAAGTCCCAGCCCCCTGGCAAGGTATTTCTCTGTGCCGGCTCTGTGACTGCCCACCCACCCATGCCATGATGGCTGAGGGCTGGAGCCTGCTCCACACAGAGGGGCAGCACTGGGGATGGTGGAAACATCAGTGCGTCCTTGGTTTGCTGACCTTTGTACCACAAGTTTGTACAGTAGGAAAGCTGGCAAAGGTGAAATAGGGATTTAAAGGAGAAAATGGGTCCCAGTCTCTGGCTGATATGGCAGAGTGGGTTTACAGCTCTTTCAGCAGAGAACAGCTAATCCAAGCCAGCTGAGGGCTTGACCCATTAGCTTGTGCCTGGCCTGTGCAGAAATGCTTTAAATCTGAGGTTTGATCCTTACTGGAATGAATGAGAATTAGAGGCTGGCTCCCTTTGAGAGCCCAGGTCCTCATAAGGAGGATAACCCCAGGCCACAGGCCAGGGAGGTGACCTGAGATCCCACCTTGCTGTGCTGCCAAGGGGGTGTGCAGAGTTCACTGCCCACCAGACGGCCACGTGCTGTGCCACTCCAGGCAGCTCCAACCCCGAGCGGGATTGCTCCAGCAAGGGCTGAGCTGCACTGCATTACAGGACGTCACATCTCCCACCCGCTGAAACATGAGAGCAGACCTGGCTGCTAAGCTCTCTGCTGCTGTGTTTTATCATCTCAGGCTGCTGCTGGTCCCAGCTGGTCCCTTTAATCCCACGTGCTGCTTCCCACTTGGTCCAAGGGCCTGAGGAACCGCTACGTCCCACTACCAGCAAAACCTTGACACTGAGTGCCATTTGCTTAAGCAAAAAAAGGAGCATGTTCCAGCCTCTCCTCCTGCTTTTGCCCCCTTCTGAATAAAAGCAAAGCCCAAGCTCTCAGAGTTCCCGTCTCCAGCACCGTATCTGCAGCGCTTAGGCCTTTTCTCAAAAATTTTACTCATTGCTTTCATTTCCTTTGTTAAAGATCTTGCTGTTTGCTTCGTCCCCTTGTTACCCTGACCATTTCTTCCTGTGTCATTCCTGTGATGGTGGTTTTGTGCACTTCCTTTCAGTTACTGAAACAACAACAGAACAGACGTTGCTCCTTTGGTTTAGTCCAGGGCTGATTTACAAGCTAACAGGGAGCAGGTCAAGGTTAGTCAGGCTCTAGAATGTGCAATTTTCATCCTTCTGTCTGTGCAGCAGAGTGGGAGGAGAATCTGGGAGTGCAGGTGTGCTGGGGCCAGCTGAGCGGCAGGCATGTTTGGCTGGGGCCATGATGTAACTTTCCACCAGACTTCTCTCCAGACTGCAAGCGGAATAGCTGGTGGACTGAGTCACTTCAGATTTTTCCAGTCTTGAAGGCTGGGCCATGTCCTAACCAAATACCTTCATCTCCTTCAGGCTGCTTGGTGCTGAGGATCACGGCAGTGTGGGCAAGACTAGTCTCCGGGCTGCAGCTCCAGTTTTACACGACTCAGCGCTGCAGCTGCTTCTCTGCACCAGCCGCTTCCACCAGGAGAGGAGAACTCCCATGCATGTGCTGATCCCAAACCCACTGAAGTCACCAGACCATCTCCCACTGACTCTGGTGAGGTCTTGCGACCCATGGGACTCTGGATGAGATGTTAGCTCTTAGCAGCACAGACCACCCCTCTGGCACACCATCTACTCAACCAGCTGCCTGGGCCTCCCTGCATCTAATCCCGGCCAGGAGAAAGGGAAAGGCAGTGAGATGTAGGAGGGTGCAAATGGCTCTCTACGTGTTCTGCTTTCTTGAGCTCGGAACTGAAGTGGTTTAAAGCTCCCAGCCTTCAGGGGAGCAACCTGGCCTGCTTTGCACACCATCCTTCTCTTTCTTTTGACCACGGCTGGCATGCGGGAAGGACAGGGAGCATGGGCGCTCGGGCAAGTGCTGCTTTTAGCTAAAAAAGCAGCGGATGAGAACTGACAGAGAAATACAGGAGTTTGAACACTTTTTCTCTTACCTCATCAAATATTTTGTTTTTGCCTCTATTGATCCCTTCATTAAGAGCTTTTATCCATGATTCCTTTTCTTCCAAAGTTGGAGCTTGAAATTTGATATCATGAACCTGCAAGAACAGAGAGTCAATTTTTGCCTAAGCATTCCTGTCAGGACCAGAGAGGTAGCTCTGCTCTCTGGATATCACTTCAGTTTTTATATAACATCCAGTTCCAGCCTGTGTTTAAACTACAGATTCCTTTGTGCTTTGCCAAGTACTTCATAGCTCTCATGAACAGGATTTTGTTATGCTGAACAGTTTGTTGCTGTAGTTTTATTTTTGCAACTAGCAACTAAAGTAGTTAGAAAGTAAGAGTTTCGTCCTTCTGCAAAACATTTGGAATAGCTCTTAGAGCAGCGGTGAGTTGCACAGCAAACAGTGACACTGACTATAAGGAGTCAGACTGAAAGTCCAAGTAATTTTGTGCTGGTTCGGATGCAATGAAGGACTTCATCGCCAACTTCCCCCCAGGCTGCAAGCAATGGGAGGGCTGCGGGCAGCAGGTTCTGCCTGCTTCCCTCTTTCTGTGGCTCTGCAGAACAGAACTGATACGGGAATCTGGGACTCTGACCTTGGTGGCACTAAACCCAATTCAGCTGAGCACGGATATGATGAGGCATAAGGGCAAAGTCAGTGAAAAAATTAACCATATCTTCTGTTTGCAAATGAAGAAATACAGCAGTGGACACTAGACATACACTCTCTGGGGTTTGAACAGCTGTACTAAGAAGAAGGGAAGAGTTGGCCATAAAAGAGGGAGTTGGCAAGAAGCATGGGACACAAATAAGGAGGGAGTGGTGGGACTGCATGGCCTGTCCTCCAGCCAGCCAGCTCTCTCCTTCTGCCAGGGAAGTCCCGTGGCTTTGCTCAGTGTTTTGAACCTCTTCTTGTACGCAGCAGGAGCAATAGGTAGGGTGTTATTTATTTCACTGCTGTGTTCTCTGAGCGCCTCGCTATTATTATGTAGCTTTTCCCCAACGTACACTTCAGGTGAGAGCAGTATCATCTTCACATTACAGGTGGCTCTATGGCAGACTGGCTTGGATCCAAATAGCTCCTTGAAGTGCCCTAATCCGCACTGCACAGGCACACAGAAATACTCTTCTGCTAAAGAACATTATTAAAGTTGAAAAATCAAGCCCTTAAAAATTAGACAATCCCAACGTTGCCGGGGCAGTCCTAACTCAGCCTGCTATGCATGTTCCTGCTAGTACCTTCCTTAACGACACAAGCAGCACTCCTTACAGAGCCATCCCATTGTGTGTTTTATCCTCGTGGGTCAGTATGTCCTACTGATTGCACTCTGCTCAAGCCCTGCCCTGAAAACAGAATTACCGATTCCCCCAATAATCTTTTCTTTGCTGCTTATCACTACAATATCTGGGGGCTTCACAAATTACTTTTCAGAGCAACTGCAATTATCCACTTCTTCTCACAGGTGGGGAAGTGAACTACATTCACAACACATACTAGTGGAGTCTCGTTTGGAATAGTTTTTGGGGGTTGTTAAATGTTAAGTATCTTATAGGTATTCTGCACCTTCCCGTTGCCTTCAAGAGCTTACAACTGTGTTGTGGTCCCAGCCTTTTTGTAAATGAGGCCGCACATTCTGAAATCACAGCAGTGTCTATATGAAACTAGGGCTATATAAAACGAGGGTGACAAAGCTAATGGTGACTGACAGTCGAATGCTCTTAGCAGCTCCCTGTTTTGTTGATGGCACAACAAAGCAGCAACTGTTCTGAGTCTCAGCAGCTTCTGAAGGTACCACCAGAAATTCTGCAGAACTAAAGCCTGATCTCCTTACACTCACTCCTGTTGTTTAGCTAGAAACCAACGGCCCTTCCCTTCTACATTTATTCTTTGCTTCAGTGCCATGGTTTTACATGTGCACATCACAGCAACCAAGTGCCAGACCCTCACAGCCAGCATGGCAAGCAGGGAGTTAAGCAGCAATTTGGGGAAAGATTATTTATTCAATTAGTTTGCACATAAGGTGATGGGACCACATGTCTTCCTGAGAGCTCAGAGAAGAGGTTAGGGCCTGAACCACAGCCCTCTGGAAAAAGAGCCCTTTGTCTGGGGTGCAGAAGGGCCACGCTAACCAGGGAACCTAAGGGAAGGCAAGGCTCCAAAACAGAGTGACAGCCAGATTTTGTTTTAGTCCAAGCAGGCCTGGTTTTGTGTGTGCTTAAAACTTTCTTTTTGTTTGGAAACGATTTTGCCCCAAAGCTTTGTGATTATAAAAGCTTATGAGAAAGCTCTACTTGTGAGCAGCTGAGCTGCTGCACTGCCTGGCAAAGACCTGGCAGCCTGCACCAGGGTTTAGAAATCTCCGTACATGTTGTTCAAGGGAAGGATTCCTGCCTCACTTCAAGCTTCCTCTTCCAATACCACTTTCTGTGCCTCATTCTCAGGCCCCAAATAAAGCCTCCAAGACTGTGACTAAGCGCTGGTGTCAGCAACCCTGCGGCAGTGCAGAGCGAAGCCTTGGGGGGATGGTTTGTCATTAATGAGAAGCCAAGATGTCCCTCTGGCATGCAACCCTCTGCCGCACAGTGTATCACTGACCTACCGCTGCAACCACCAAAGGCAGACTCAACGGATGGTGAGGGAAAGGGACTTGTGGAAAGATGCTCCCAAGGCAGCAGCAGAAACAGCCCTCCAGCTCCCCAAAGGGCTGGCTGAGCTCTATACACTAATCTGAAACCCCCAGGTTGGCTATAAACAAGAAACAAATTCATTTATCTTGTCCGTATTTTTACTCAATTGAGTATTCACAGATATCAGAGGACGCACCTGAAGATGGATACTCCCCACAAAACATTAAGCAGGGTCTGTTCTCCGGCAACAGTTTAAGGTAGAGAGTCAGTGACACCAATATAAGAAGGCAGCAGACTGGGTACGCATTTGCTCTCCTCCTGCTAAGCCAGCTGAGACTGAGTCACACCATAAACAATAGGCTGGTGTGCCAGGAAAAGCTGTCATGGCTAAACTTAATGTGATAGTGACCATTGTAAGCCGTGAATACAGACTACGCAATTTACTGTCAGTTAACTCAGAGCACAGCACGGCCAGTCAGCTCCTGCTGAATCACTGGCTGGATGTCGTGCTACAAGAGGCACACACACGGGTCACTGTCCATGACGGCAGCGAGCATGGTCTCCCTGATTGCTCCGTGTCTTCTCGGAGACATCAGTCTCTTCAAGCAGTGACAGTCTTATAGCTATGCTGACCCTGCTTTCCAGGAAAGAGAAGTGTTTCTGGGGTCAGTCTGTTGTACCTGCACTAAATGCTTGAAGAGACAACCTCTGGAGAACTGTATAGGTGCAGTTTAAGACCTTTACCAACACCAGCTCTTTGCTGAGCAGTTCTGCTAGATGCTGCTGATCTGCAGCAGGGGTGGGCAACGGAAACCTGTGTTTGCTGCTTAGCTGTTTTAGTGCAAAGCCTTGCGTCAGCTCCAGTTCAGTGGGGCTGGGCTAAACTGGACTGTGAACTGCTGGTTTAGGTGTGGGAATGTGTTCTCTTCTGCTGACTTTTGGTTACAGGGTGGTCACCTCCAGAAGAAGCCAGAACAGAGCTGGGTCAGTAACATCTTAAACTACCAAAGTCCATCTACCAGACGTGAGGCCATCTCCTGCCACCTTCTACATGACTTTGTCAGGTCAGATCATAGAGGGAAAAGTGGAAGCCAAGGGACTGGCACTTAGGCAATTCTTGTGGTTTTCTGCAGCTGAACCAAGAGCTACCTCATCCCTGGGGATAAGGCAGCTTCTCTGCCAAATTGGCAGACCCCAGGAGCAAACTCTTCCATGCACAGGGCAAACATGCCTCACAGCTATCTACTGCAGCTTCCAGGCTGGGCCCCCGATGAAGGCAGCTGCAGGTACCTCCAAAGTCAACGAAGGGAAAAACAAGCATTCGAAGTCTCCACCCCTGACTGCAGGTGCAGCGTTCGTGCCTGGCCATGCTAGGAAAGGATGTGCGGGGAGCTGCAGTGCTGGCTCATGGACTCCTTCCCTTGCTACCACCCTCTTTCTTCCCATTCTTAAGACTTCCCTGCAGCTGAAGGCTTTCAGACCTCCTGAATACCAGACCTGTGCCAATCTCTGTAGTCTCCAGGCAGTTTACCCCAAGCACCATTTACACTGCTTTTTGCATCGTGAGTACATTTGAAAGTCCCCCGGCCAAGGCTGCTGCCCTTTCTTACTAGCTCAGCTCACTGCATCCAACAGTTTTCATTTAATTGCTGTGGGTGGAACAGAGCATTTGAGATTTCTAAGCAGAGCAGGTCTTTTGCACACTGCCAGCTTCCTTTGCTGAAGAATCAAAGCTCAGGGGGCAGTGGTTTCTTTCAGTTCCATACCAGTGCAGGCGTGTGACACGCTCATATTGTCATAGCTTAATAAAAATGTCATCCTTGTGAACAGGGCAAGCAGAATCTGGCGTACATCCATCAAAGACCACTGTCTAGTAAGGCAACTTACTTATTCGGGTGTAACTTTAGCTGCAGAGTAGTTTTAACTGACTGATTCATCTCCTCTCCTTTTGAAGAATATCCCATCCAAGATTTAAACTGGGATTCCCCTACAGCTAAGCTGGACTCCCTGTATTCAAGTGGGAAACTCTTATTTGTGCACTGAAACAGAAATGGCCTTTCCCAGCTTGTTTGTAAGCCCCACAGACTCACTGGATTTCTGCATTCCTCAGTGTTGTGCTCAGGAGAGGGGGCAAAAAAACCCTAGCAAGATCTGGCAGGGTTTGGCGAGCCAGCTTACAGGGTGATTTTAAATTGTGGATGGCAGCAAGCCTCCCAAATGGAAAATGTTTAGCTGATATATATCGCCACAGCTGCAATTTCAAAACAGAAGAAGGACAGTTGTGTACATTGGCCTCCTAATTGAAGCCTGTTCTAACATCTGCCAAAGTATGTTGTGTGTCAACACCCTCACCAGATTCCCAGCCAAAAGGAGGGTGGGCGGGGAGCTACAAACAGGGAACTTTTCATTTATTGAAGCCCTTCCTTTCACCAAAAGAGCCTTATAGAAAGTAGCCTCTATCTAGGTCTCCATTTAATCAGTGGCATGAAAAATGGGAACTGTAAACTTGCCAGCATGCCAAAAGGATGAAGTTACCCTTTCAGGGCACAGTTTGGGCATATCTTTCTCCTAGCAAGAAATGAAAGGTTTAGGAACAGGTCTCACACCCTGTGTTGATTCATGCAGAAGTGCAGAGACATATACAGCTATTACACACTTCTCTCTAAGTAACATACTGGCAGATAATAATAATTCCTACTGTGCCACCCATCTCTGAGCACACAGACTTTTATTTGCCTCCCTGGGAATAGGTGCGCACTTGTAGTTATTAAGCCACCCTCTAGAAAACACACTAAGTCTGCCAGAGTTAGCCACTTTTGATCTAAAATTGACATTATTTCTGATTAATCAAGCTACAAAACAACCACTAAACCTCCACTTGGACTGGAGAGACTCCCTGCTCTGGGATCTGGCGCTGAGCAGGAGCTCACTAGCCCAGGGTGCAAATTTCCAGGCCACCATCACTTTGGTGCATGGTGCTTAACAGTGTTTTTCTCCCCATTACAGACTGCGCCTACTTGCAAAATGAACATCATCCACCTTCTCTCTCCACCCCCACGCTAGTCCATGTGAGTGTTTTGGGGCAGGACAGTCCTTGTTCTGTTGTTTTGAATGAAGTTTAGCACAATGATGCTCTGAACTCAGCTGGGGTCTTATTATATGAATAAACACTAAGTGACTGGAGTGAAAGAATAAGCAACAATGACAACAAGGACCAAACAATCTCCATTTATTTAAACAAAATGGAGACGGGGGAATGCAGGCAAGTTGGTATTTTTGCCAGTTCACATTCTTATGGAAATGAGTATGTTTTGTCCTGCACAACCTCTCAGATTTGCATGGGGAGATGTAGGAAGATCTCTCAGGTCAATAAAATCACATTGAAATTAGAAGTAAGTCAAAGCGTCATGCCTCAAAGCAACAAGAGAAGCATCCCAGCCCATAAAGATGCTGGAATGGATAGCATATAAGTAGGAACTAAGGAGAACTTTCAAATATGCATAGTGACGATGAACATAAGGTGAGCATGTCCTTGCACACAGTGTTCAGATGGATGTATAGCTCCTTCGCAGTGCCAGCCTGGTGGTGAGGTTCTGGATCTAACCAGATGCTGCGCAGGAAGCTAAAGATGCAGTTACACGAATCCTGCAAAATAAATCTTTTCTCCTAGGAACTATTTTACTGCAAGTAACTTTGCGCTGGACTTTCTCAGATCAGTGGTTCCACCTCCAGGAACTATCTCAGTACATGGATCAGGATCATTGATTTCACTGGAATCTGGGCAAAGCTGCAGCATGTGCAGCTGGGAGAGGGATACTTCCTTGCCCAGAGCACATGGGGGAACCACCGGGAATGGTTATTCTCCACTGCTCAGGGAGTACTGGAAGAAAGAAAATGACAAGGCAGGAAAAATATCAAGAAGACAAAGTTGAGTCGCAGGAAGACGCCTTCCCCACAACAAGAAGAAAATCTACAAGACAGTAGTGTTCCTCCTTACACACTGCAGGCCATCTGCAGCTATAGGCCATTTCTCCCAGCTGCCAAATAGCTGCATCTCAGAGCCTTTCATCTGCTCCGGGCACAGTTGCCTGGGAACTCATTTTGGAGTTAGCAGACTTGAGGGTGATGAGAAAGGCAATCCTACCTTCTTACCCGGGGAGCGGATTAAAATGAAACGGTTTTTCTTTTTTAGTAGCGCACGCAGTTCTTGGCACTTGTCATAACTCTCCAGTTCCACTGTTTCTATGCACTTCTGTTCATCCTGCAGAGAGGGAATGAAACATTATTATGAATAGGAGGCGCTGAAATCAATCATATACTATCAATCTCTGCATGCATTCCCCTTGCATCTGTCTAAAAGCTCTTCTGCCTATAACCTGCATGCAGACAGCAAGCCCCCATAAATCAGGCTGGCATCTCACTAAGAAAACACCCTAGTCTTTAAACTACAGGCCGATTTGTGGCTAGTGGTCCACAGTGGCTGAGAAAATAACACCCTGTGGACAGTAACACCAGCTTCTGCCACCTCTCTTGGCCTCATCCAGGGATCTGCAGCCAGAAGCAACACTATCTCCTTCTAAAAAAGGATGCAGGAGACATTATTCTGCTTTTTCACAGGGAAGACAACACAAGCATCATGATGGTCCAAGCAGCCCCCCAGGAAGCCTGAGGCACAGCGGAGACAAGAGGGGAGCCCTGCTGCCATGCTGAGCTGGGGCAGGCTGGTCCTCACAACAAAAGGGCCAGCAGGAGCCACAAGCGACTAGGACACACTCCTCTTGCAGCCAAGCTCTGAGCTGTCAAAATGCTTAGGATTGGAAATACAGTGCTGTATAGCCAGCAAAGCTGTCGGGGCCAGCATCTCAGTAGGGAATACTTGTCTCTGCTGTATCTCCACTGACGACTGCCGGCCGCGATCTTGGCTCATTTCTCCCAGTAACATAACTAAAATTCCACACGTGGTGCGTGGCTGAGTTCAGCTGTGGAGCACCATCCCTAACAGGAACCGCAGCGTAACGCTGGGCAGATGATACTCTTCAAGTCTCGATAGCCCAGAAGAGACCAAAGCTCCCTTTTGCTAAGCATTACACAAGTAAGCAGTGAGAATCGCAAAACAGTTCTTGCCGGTGAAGTGCTACAGCCAGCACGCCTCGTGAACCTCCCTGCTACCATCCTGAATTAAAACCGCTGGCTATGGCCATCCCCAGCTCAGGCTCCGCTCCCAAGGCACTCCTTGTACCGGTATGAGTTTGTATTTAGCAATTCCTATGGAGGAGACGGGGTGTGGGATGAGGAAACAAGTTGCAGCCAGGAAGCTGCTGCGTGGCTGGAGGCAGGGAAAGGAGAGTTCAGAGGGAAGTGGGCTGCGGGAATTTCCTCCCTTCACCACTTGACGTTTTAGTCGCTGTGCAGAGCTCAGGCCCTGTTTAGCTTTTTTAACTCTCCTATCTGGGAATGGGGGCCCAGCAGAGCCGATGCCAGTATGCAGAGCAAGTTCTGAGCCACTGAGGGATGTCTGGATCTAATTTAGGTTTATTATTTTAATGACATTACTGTTTATTTCATTTAACACCGAGTAGACGAACGTGACCAGAGAACTGGGAAAATGTATACTAGGAGGAAATTAATCCTGCTCAAACCTAAAACCTAGCAGATAAAATCCTGCTGACGTTACTGAGCCCTTTGAAGGCGCAAGGCTCCTGCTGCAATCCTGGTATTGCAATGTCACTGCAAAAGGACAGGGATGGAAATAATAACCCCTCAGCGGCCAACAAATGACAGAGAAGGGTGAGGTCAGGAATATATGCCTTGGGGATGAGTGATCTCATCCTGGCCTTTGGTGGACGACCGCCCACGTTACAGCACTGCCGCACAGCCGGCCGGTGCGCTTACCCGCTCCAACGTGAAAGTTTGCTGAGCTAAGGACGTAGGAGGCTTGGCAGCACTCTGATCAGAGACCAGCACGAAGACCCCTGCCCACCCTCCCTGCTCTCGAGGGCAGCTCTGTCCCCAGCAGAGCCCAGTGGCTCCATGTCACCCTCCTTGTCCATGCCATCCTTCCTGCCTCTTGGAGGGGAACCTTCCCTCTGATCCCCAGCCGTCCTCCACTTCCTAAGAACAGTGGAGCACCGCGCTGGGGGACGAGAAGGACCTGGCAGGCTGGAGAGCTGTGGGTTTGCCATGACATCGCCTCTTGCCTTCTGGCTGCCCCTCTCCCACCTGGAGAAGCCTTGGGGACTATGGCCTGGCCTGGGAACAAGGACAGCAAGGATGGGGACATGGAGGACACTGCCTGCCCAGGGGCACTGGCTTGACTGAGCAAGCTATGGCTCCTTCATCTCAGAGACACAAACTCCTCAAGTAAGTTATCCTCTTCAGGGAGGGTGGGGAAGAAAACAGTCAGAGAAATAAGAAACTCCATGTCTGAGGCAAAGCAAAAAGCATCTGAGTTCAGGGAGCACGAGAACAGGGGTTTTGTCTCTGTTTTACCCTTGGCAAGCGGCCATCCCCTGTGAGCCTACCTGAGTCACAAAGAGATCCTTTATGTTTGTCCTGCACCACTAAGACAAAGACTGAAAGACCTGATCCTTCTGCAACATCTCCAGGTCCCTTAAACCTCCTGGGATGTGGCGGATACTCAGCACCACACAGAGACAATGTGGCTTCCAGAGTCCTGCCCTGACACAGGGTGTCAGACACATGTTCTGGACTAGCTCCTGCTCCATGTGGTCTCTGGTGTCCCAAAGAAGTTTGGAGACACAAAGGTTGAGTTCTCACTCAGTGGTTACACCTCCCTGCAACACACAGCTTGCAGGGTCATCCCACGGTGCTGCACTTGATCAAGACAAGGAATTCCCTTCAGGCCATTTTTCTCTTTTCCTCTACAGATTTTAGGGCATGTTTTTTAAATTGCTTTTGGGCTTGCTGTAAGGGGCAATCAATAAGATGCTACAAATCCTGTTACAGAAACCACTACATTTATGGTTTAGTGCAGAAAACCAATTCCATTAGCTATTCATGGAGCAGATGCTGCAACTTAAACATGTATGTGTCTGTAAGCTTGGCCCTTAAGAAGAAAATTACTGAACACCTAAACGTATTAATGCTTGTGCTTAACCAAAGAATCACACTTGGCAAATGATTTCCTTAACAAAAAGCTGTTAAAAAGGGGGGGAAACGACTCACTGAAATTTTTATTTATATGAAGGTATAATTTCTAGCAAAGACCTATTCACTGACACATTCATGGGCTGTGACCCTCTATTCAGTGTACAATGTCTAGACTGCCTGAAATAATAATTTACTTGGCTAGCTGAGGATCTCAAAGCATTTTAATAAATCACTTCAGGGTTTATGCTGCTACCACTTTACCAGGGGCAAAATACAGATGTTAACTGCATGACTGTTAAATGCGGAGTGGATCCTTTGGTCTCTGGAAGACTTTGTCTAGAAGGTTTTTTTCCCCTATCAAATAATACACTTAAACACCCCCCAAACAACAAAAAACCAACTCTAACCACTAGCTGCACTGCTTAGAGGGAAAAAAACACCAGACTCAAGACTGATGCTCTCTAATCCACGGAGTGATGAAATTGCTCTGTGTAGTCTCTCCGCATAGGATTGCCTGGTTTTCAGCTGCTCTCTAGTTTTGCAAGGCTTAATTTTTATTCTGACAAGAATATGCAGAGACAAGACAAGAAACCCCGTTAGAAGATAACCTGCTTGGTTCTGTGTGGGCCTGCACACAACCTGCCTTCCCTGAGATTTCTGAGTAGTTTCTCAGGATCTGAGCACCTCAGAGCTGTACATATTTGCGTCAGTGCCTGCTTTTCTGACATTTGGGTATGTGATATCATACAAACATCTTACTTAACCGAGTCTTCATTTATGTGAGGGTACGGATGTAGGGTGCTGTAGATGGAGGCACAGCAGATAACAAGAAATCCACCTCCCTTCGTTTCATAGTTGCTGAAAGAAACCTGAAGCCCGGTGGGGTGACTTTCACCCCCCATCTGCTCCAGGTAACACAACAGCCATCTGCAATTTGCCTTAGGAGGTAGCTCTGCTTTAAACCAAACCCAAAGCCTGACTAACAGATGCAATATGGGAAGCACACTCCCAGAGCAAGTCTGGAGCACATTCCAGGAGGTTGTTATTGATGATGATAAATACAGAATTTGTGTTCTGCTCTGTCTGTACTTTCCAGTGACACAGTACAACCTCATTGCCTGCGTCTTGTGTTGGCCACCCTCTCTGCTCTTGTTTTGCACACACAAAGCCCAGCTACGAGTACAGCCAGCCTCCTGCAATTGTATAAACAACTGTGCCTGCATATGAAACAACTGCTAAAGGCAATATTACCATCTCTTCGGAAGGGCTCAAACATGAGGGACTGATAAAAGCACAATTCGCCCAAGTCACTAGCTCAGTTCCTGGAAATCTGATGGGCTCAGAGCTGAAATATTCAGCCTCTAAACCTGCCCTCCCACATGGAAGCTGACCTCCCTCCCATTTAACCCATTTAGGTCTAACTTAGGATACATATGGAAAGATGCTTCTACTTCTGTTCCCCGAGGCTTTATCTCCTTTCTTTTTCCAGGGCTCCAATTCAGCAAGTACTGAACAATCCTATTTTGAATTGTTTCAGCCTGAGGATGGTCAGGGACGCTGCGTCTGTCTCCAGGGTCACACAAATTGGGTACGTGGAAAAGGTCCAGTGGGGAAAGTGGCAGCTTGAGCTCCAGAAATAAGAGCTGTAGCACAACGGACCACAGACTCTCTCTTGACATCGGCCCCTCCCATCTCAAAAACTTCGTTCTGCAATTGTAAAATGGAGACAGCAACACTGCCCTAACTCACGTTAGAGGAAGATAAATACAGTAATAAACATGAACTGCCTCAATTCTGTGGCAACAGGACCCCTCCTGAGTGCAGAAAATTGCCATTTCCTTTAGTTCCCCTGTAGTAAGTCTGCACAATCACACACTATCCTATTGTGCTACCAGATAATTTTGGAGCAATTTCCTCTCCTAAGACATTTGACTTCACTGTAAGCCAGTTTAATAGCCTATAGATATTAACATGATCCCTTATTTACAATAATGAGACCTTGTAGCTACTGTAGCTTACAGATGCAATTTATTACAGGATGTTACCACAATCCGCAGGCTACCAGAAAACATTATGCCTGGTTGTTACAAATGCCATTTTCCTTGTTGAGATAATAAAATAACCCTTTATATGATTGGGATTTTTCCTTCTTCTGAATGTCTGTGAAAATTAATCTCACTTTAAAAGCTTTCTTTTCCCTTGCGGTAATGAGAGCCTCCATATATCTTGTTTTTAAAGGCATGCCCTTTAAAAAAACCTACGTCATGGTTATAGATTTTGAATCTGCGAGTTCCTGAAGCTTCAGCTGGAGTCAACAGGTGTCTGGGGCACTGAGAAGCAATCTGCGGAGTCTGTGGTTTGCAGGACCAGGCTGCATCGCTCTGTGTAAGAGAAACCCCCGCCACTTTGCCTGCCTTCCAAGCTGCTCATCACCTGATGGTGACTTCTCATTTCATTATTCTTGCACCCTTTGTGAATTTCAGAACTAAGAACAAATGCCTCCAGAAAGCTTTGGGATTTGGGAAGAGCAGGAGAGTTCAGTGTATGGAAGGAGGTAATACCCTTTAACCTAAACTGTTCATAACATATCTATTAGGCAACAGTATGTTTTTAAAAAAAGAGAACCAAACTCATTGTCAGTCCTGCTGTTCCTGAAACCATGGCAGCAGTGCAACTGCTGAAACATTTCCCCATTCTTCTTCCCTTGACACGCTAGACATGAAGCTTTACGTGATTTTGGTTTTATATCATTCTGACACCCACGAATGACCAAGATCCCTTCGGGTCAGCCACCGCACAGGCACATGGTCCTTGCGCAGACCATGCGGTAGGAAATGCTCCTCCATCCTGATGCGCACACAACACCATATACCAGCAAGACTCAAGACTTACCCACCCCTAATCTCAAACCTCTCTTGGTTGTAGTTTGTGTTCTGCGCTGTAATTCCTAACTTTTGGGGCACACTCTGCTCTTGCAGAAGCTCCTTCCAGCCCAGGAACTGAGAGCCTGACTTGGGAAAGAGCCACCTTTGCAGCCCAGCAGGAACCAGCCCTGCGCTTCTAACTCTTCTTGCACGAAGATGCAAGATTTAGCTTGGTTCTTTTTCCTCATTTGATTGGAAACAGCTCTTAATGAGGCCATGAACTTAAGGCATGCAGTTTATCTAGGGAAGTCCGGGACAAGGCTCCCAGGGGTCCTTCGCTCAGTACTGGCTCAAGTAAAAGATGAGCCAAATCCAGACTGTGTCCCTGCTTAAGGAGGACAGCAAGCACTCACAACCTTACCCTGAGTCCATCAGTGGCTAAACAAAACCCTGAAGAGTCTGGCTAGCAACAATCCGAGCTGCTTGAGGGGTGCCAAACAGCTGCAGGGTTGCCTGCCGTTCCCTTGAGTGGCAGGTGGGAAGTCAGCCTGCTACAATCCACTTTTATCCTTTAAACGCCAAAACCGCATAGCACATATCCTGCTTCCGCCCAAAGGTTTACTCCGTTCGCCTTCTCACAGGATGTCCTGCCCCCATTTTTTTTCCTTTGGCAATGGCACTGTCAAAATATTTACTGGCTAAAATATTTATGATATATAATATACTCTAAAATGCAGCTGTTGTCTTTTTTTTTTATAGCATTTACCCTTCCTGAAAATAACTGGAGAAACCTTTTTCAAAGGAATGGGCTGGAGGAAAGAGTGAAAAACGCAGGAACGTGTGTCACCAAGGGCCTGATCCTGCCCCTCATTCAAGGCCGTTAGTTGTGACCATACCTCATCCTCATAGACCACGAGCTGTGTTTTCCGTAGCTGGATGTAACGATCCTTCCACAATCCCAGGAGTCCCCCACTGCTTTTCTTAATCCAGCCGTACTTCTCTGCAGTTGGAGCAGACTTTGGTTTCTCTGAGACCTCCTCCTTTGTATCCTGCAAAGACAGAAGGGAGAAGAAATTGCATCAAAAGCACTTCCTATCCATTTAATGAAATTTGGCAGAGAGCCTGCCCAGAGAAGACCTCAGCACCCACCAAACGTGGTCCCTCCCCACCACATCACAAGCAAAAAGACTGGCATCTTCCAGAGGAACACTCAACCAGCTCCCACAGGACCAGGGAGTAGGCATGGACCCTGGCCACCCCTGGGGACATTATTGGGATGACAGCAAGTCCACCTTGCTCCTCTATTTCCCCAGTGGCTCTGCTGCCCTCTCTGTGGAGGTACTCCCTGCTCACTTGTGCACCAAATAGGCTTTGAAAATGAGCACCCTTCTCTCCGCTTTGCTCCTCCAGCTCTCTGATGAAACCCAGGGGGATGGATCCTGCTGGCATCACTAGCAACACTCATACTTTAGCCTACGGCCACTTGTACAAGTTTCTTCTCTAGGTCTCTACATTTGATCATTGCCCCCAAACCAACTTCCATGGGCAAATCCACAGCATGAGGACCAGGACTTCATCACATCCATACTAAAATGTTCCTGGCAGGCTCCTGCATGGTTTATAGACAGGGGGAAGGAGTGGCAGAGAAGGCAGCACCAAGAATGGGTTAGGGGTTTTTTGTCCTGCCTTTAGCTCCTTGCTGTTTGTCACAGCCTGCTCTTGCCTGCCTGCAGCAGCACAGGGAGACCCAGCATCCTGCACTGGGAGGCTGCTGGCTTTCCAGGCCTGGTAAACACCAGGAGATGCATAACTTCTCTGCTTTGAAGAAACCATCAGGAATATCCAGCATCAATATTCTCAACAGAGACAGGAGTGGGGGCACTTAGGCTTATTAGCTGACTGCCTTCACCTACAGACTCAGTTAAAGATGAGTCTTCCTCCTCTCCAGCGCACTGGAAGAGCCTTTGCAATAGCAGGATCCCTGTTTCCCCTCCCTTGCAGTTCCTGGCTGCTCCCAACACCCTGTGGACCAAATAAGCCTCTTTCCCTGGAGCAAGGCAAAGAGAATCCCTCGCTGAGCCAAATCCCCTTACACAAACATCTCACCAACCTTGTGACTTTTAAGGGGAGGCCAACCCCAAATCCTGCAGCCCCCTCCCAGGACCTGCCCTGTACCCCCCGACTCAGTTTCCTCCATGTCATCATCTGTTAACAGCATCAATCCTCCTGCAGAAAGCCAGCACATTTGCACAAAAAGAGGACACGTGTCAAAAGCAGAGCCCCAGCCATCCCCAAATGGCCCTCACTAGCTGCTGAATGAAACCTTTTCTTGTAGGAAAACTAAACAAAACAAACCGGAGTGGCTGGAGCTCAGACATCATGTTTCATAACATAAGGAAATCCAATGTGCATGGAAAGGAGGCAGAGCTGGACGCTCCTATGGCCAGGACAGAGCGAGTGTGTATGGACGAGCTCAAAAAATTCAGAGGAGAGTCTTGCTAACAAATATGTTTTGCTGCACTAGACTCCCAGCCAACACGCCCTTGGATAGCAGCTGCCATCAGGGTAAGCTGTTACTCTAAAGAAGGAGCTCACACCCATAAAAAAGACAAAAACCAGATTAAATACCCCTTGCGTCCACATTTATTCTGATCCGTGCTAAGGTGGGGAATAGTCTTGGCTTTGGTAGGTAGCCTCAGGTGCAGACTGGGAACAAGAAACTCAAATAAACCTCGTACCACCTAGAAGAAAATCAGGCGGAAACCTGTAACATCTTTGGTGCTCTTTGTAGAAGTTATTTTAATTGTACTGAGCCGTGTTTGAAACAGCCACAATACAGGATGACAGAGCATGAAAAAGTTTGCCGGGAAACAAGGGGGACTGCATGGTTTTTTTTTAAACTTGACTTTTTAGGTTGCCAGGAAGTTGTATTCAGTTGCGATCTGCGACTTCAGCAAACATCAATTGCTGCACAAATATAGACCTGCTGGTTTCCTGATTGAGCACCCTTTTGATGTCATTTTTAGATAATTGGGCACAAACTTTAACCTCCCTCATAGCTGTTTTGCATGGATGTAGCTGTACGAAGGGTTTATTTGAGTGGCAACAGCTGCCAAAACGGTTTTACTCCTTTAAGGTTTTATTTGCTTTGCAGATGAATTTTTGCTGTTCTTTTTCCCCACCTGAGAGAAAGGCTCTCTGAAATGGCAAATCTGTCTATCCATGGCTTCTCCCAGTGCTCTGCAGAGTGAAAACTACCTTGTCTCCTGTGGTTTTAAAATAAAAGTACTCCCTGTGAAGACACAGCACTTAACATCTACCTCTGAAAAAACAACCTGTCCCAGTAACTGTTTTTGTCGGAGCTGGGGCTCATGCCTGCACTTCTGTGCAAAGCAGAGCTGCAAAGCTAGGGCAGAGCTCGGCTGGCAGCCTGCGCTGCCAGCTCAGCTGCCTGCTCCCCGTGGGCTCGCCAGTCTTCTGAGGACACTGCCTCCCCTCCATGGCATCGCACGGTGGCCCTGCAGCTCACCCCCTCCCCGGGCCACTCGGGAGGTTGGAGTCACCCGCCTGAAGGGAGCCATGGGGTTCCTTCCACATGAGACAGGACTTTCCAGCTGTTTCGGCACCTGGGAGCATCCATAGAGAGGATCCGTGACTGCAAGCCCCCGCCTGCCCCAGCTGAGCGGCCCAGGAGAGGGTAGGCGAGATGAGATGGTCTCAGCAGATGACAGCAGCAAAAGGCTGTGCCCCCCTGCGCTGTGCAGGAGTCACCTGAGCCTGAGCTGCCCGGTGCCTCCACCGGTCCCTGCTGCATGATAGACGTGACGGGTGCAATCCTGTGCTCTGCAGGTGCCAGGGGCTGCTGAGCTGCCTGGGCTCAGGGGCAGCAGCTTCCCCCTCACACCCACACAGCACACTGCAAGGTTGGGGTGCAGCTGCTGTAACCCCTCACATGCAGGTTAAGGGTGTAAAAACCCACATGATGCAACTTGACTGTTTGTTCCTGTGAAAGCAAGAAGAGTCTCAGAGATGGCGGCTGACATTTCTGTGGGTTATTTTTATGCCCCCCTTGCTCCTAATCGGCAAGGAAAGGTTGGTCAGGGAAGGACACCGAGAGCAGGGCTTTGTGTCCATCCTGCGCTCTCCGCCTGCTGCTCCACAACTAAAATGGAGCACCGCACAAAGAGGTGACTTGCTGTTGTTAACTCAGCTATATATGGGTATTCCTTCTGCAAGACATACTAAGACATCCTTCCCAGGATGTTCCCGGGCTGCAATCGTTCCTGACGCTGGTGTAAATCCATGAGAAGAAACCCCCGACAGCAGCCAAGCAAACCAGTGTAAATGAAGGAAGAACTGAGTTATCCCAATGCTGACTCACGCCAAAGGCATCACTCCCAAAACCAAGCCATACGAGCCCTTTTTGCAATTTATAGCACAGTGGCATTAGAAGTGAAACATGAGTTTCACTCTTCCAGCCTGGTTTAGACTCACATTTCACAGCTCAGCAGAGATTCCAAATCAGAGGGGCAGGATGGCTTTTTATTTAATCATTAGGCAGTTATTTCTCACCTCCCCTGCCCTGCAACTTAAGGGCCCACAAACCCACATACTTTTCACGTCTTCCAACCAAAAAAACCCCAACCAACAGTTGAATTGCAGTGGTGCTTTTAAAAATCACATTTTGTGCACAGTTGTTGCAGTCTCACCCAGTTGCAGCAAATTCATTTAAAGCAAGCAACTCATTTATCACACCCTCCTCTCTAGCATGGCACTGATGAACACCTCCCAGGAGACAACCTGCATCTCCAGAACTCCACTCTTCTTCTCCCTTTCCATGTTATCTTCCAAGCCCGGCTGTTAGCACTTCCACTTCTCCCTGACCCACAGGAGCAAAACCATCTTACTGGAAATAAACTGCTCAGATCCACGTGAAACTTGGGGAACTGTCAGATGCCTCCTCCCACAAGCAATCACTGGAGGATTCATTTATTGTTAACGAAGAGCAGCCGGTAAGCCAGGCGGTCAATGCTGGGGTGGGTGCGAAGCCCCTTTGGCCAGTGGCTACCAGCTGGAAGCAGTTTCTCTGTTGTAGATTAATTTCATGGATGCCAGCGGATAATAACAACTCTCAGTCACTAGCAACTTGGGCTGCTTTGTCATCTCCCTGCTGTTTTAAAAGAGCTCTCATTCTTGCCACAGAATGTTGGGAGCTGAACTAAGGGAGCGTAGGGGGGAGAGACAAGCCACAGCTACCGGTGTTGCATGTACTAGAGCCTGAAGTTCTCCGGCAGCCTGCCCTGCCGGGAGATTTCTTTGTGCGTGAGCAGCAAAACCTCATTTATGGAAAGGAAGCAGGAATAATTGCGTGGCCAGATGAGGGGAGAAAATGACCTGTCTGACTTGCTAACAAATTTGTGGCATCTTAATCCATCCGCAGAGGGATGGACTGCTGGGGTGCGATCCCATGGACGTGAAAACCTACACGTGCAGGAGAAGCACTACTGCTCTTCTCCCAGTCAAACCCGTCCCAGGCACGGACGGAGGAGGAGGACAGACTGAGGGAAGGCTGCTAGGTATGTGGACATGGCCAAGCTTGCGGGCTGACCGAGGCCCAGCTCCAGTACGGAAGTACAACACCCCAACGGGAGTCAGCAGAAGGTGGCCTGAGCAAGCGTGGCACCCGAACAAGCCCGACTCTGCCAGCGCTCGTCCTCCGGCACCGCCAGCACTTGCCCGACAGCCTGCCCCGGCCGGCTGGGAAATGGAAGCCGCGGCAGCTCCGGGGATGCTCTGCACCAGCCGCTGCCGAGCCCCAACGCACCCGAGCGGGCGCAGACGGCAACGGGGGTTGCTCGGGGAAAGGGACCCCCCGCCCCCGGGGCTCCGGCGCTGCCCCCCGCGCTGCCCCCGCCGCCGCGCCCGGGCAGAGCGGGGCCGCGGTGTCCCAGAGCCGCCGGAGACGCCAGAAAAGCCCCCAGTGGCCGGGGCGCTCCCCCGGGCCGCTTCCCGGCCGGCAGCGAGGGGCTGCGCCCCCCCCAGCCCCGTCCCGCCCGGCGGCTCCGGCTCAGCCCCGGCCCGGGGCACCCCCGCTCCCGGCCGGACTCACTTGCTCCATGGCGGGCCGGGGCCGGTCGCTCCTCGCCGCCCGCTCAGGGGCTCCGCCGCCCCGCTGCAGCGCTCGGCCCCGGGCGGGCGGGCATGCCGAGCCGGGCCGTGCCGGGCCCCGCGGCTCTCGCCTCCGCACCAACTTCTCGGGGAGCAGCAGCAGCAGCAGCGCCGGGTTTCCGGCGGCTTCGGCGCTGCGAGGAGGCGGGGATGCCCCCGGCCCCGGCCCCGCCGCCTGGCCCGGCCCCCCCGCCTGGCCCGGCCCCGGCCCCCCCCGCCGCGGGCGTGGGACTGGGAGCCCCCGGGACGGGCTGGGGCAACGGCGGCGGGACTGAGCCCAGGGGAGGGGGGACCGTGAGATGAACAGGGTCCCTGGGGCGAGGCGGTGGCTGCAGGGTGGGGCAGGGTCCCCGACGGTGGCGCGGGGTACCCAGGGTGAGGCAAGGTCCCTGGGGTGAGACAAGGAGTCTGGGGTGGGACAGGGTACCTGCGGGTGGGACGGGGTCTCTGGGATGGCACAAGGAGCTTGGGGTAGGACAGCGGTCCTGGAGTGGGGCAAGGAACTTGGGGTGCGACACCGAACTTGGGGTGGGAGAGGTCCCCAGGGGCAGGCAGGGTCCCCAGGGATCAGGCCAGACCCCTTGTGGTAGGACAGTGTCCCCTAAATCAGAGGGTCCCCAGGGTCAGGCGGGATCCCTGGGGTCAGACAAGGTCCATAGTGGGACAGTGGCCCTGGGGCTGAGGTCAGGTAGGGTTCTCAGCGCAGCAGGACAGGGCGCGGGGTGCAGAGAGGTGAAGGATGCCATCCTGGTGCTCTGGGCATCCCGAGGCCGGTGTGGAGCAGCGCCCAGGGCCCAGCTCGTGCGGCAGCGGGGATCCCTCGGCTGCAGCGGCGGCTCCTGGCAGCCGGCTGGTCTCAGGGCAGCGGGTTTTGGCAGAGCGGTGATGTGGTTCGTCAGCCCAAGGGAAACAGCTGGGGAATGGTCTTTGGTGGCAGAACTGGTTAACGCAACTAGTCACGCTCTGAGCTATTGTTCTCCACTGGTATTCAGCTTTGCAGACTTCTGCTTCTATTTCAGGCCTGCTGGAGGGCTCATGTACCCAACAGCCTGCCTGTTTTTTCTTCTAATTATTTCAGTCAGTCTAAAAAAAGATTATCACCTCCCTCGGCAAACCTTGCCTCCATTGTTCTCAGCAAAGAAGATAAGAAGGAAAGGAGAAGAAAAGTCTCAACACCCATTACCACCAGGTTACATGTTCTTCTGCATGGGTATGGCAATTACTGGGAGGAAAACCAGGAGACAGCTCCTGCTAGCCAGGGGTAGAAGAGATACAGAAGCATCCATCAGGGCTGGCTGACCTGTCCTGCAGGGCCAGGGGTTAATGGAGGAGCTGGGAATCACCCTGGGACTCGCCAGGATTTGAAATGAGAAATCCTGGTGCTGTCAAGGCGCGTTGACAGGGAAATGATTGCCATGTCAGCAGAAAGACATCCCCCATGGGGAGGGGGGGGAAAGCTGCTAATAGATGCGCCTGTGATGAATCTGGGTTTTGACAAGAGGCTGAGGTGCTGAATGCACTCAGAAAAGCAAAGGGAGGATGGACGGGGTCTGACTGGCCATCACTGGTATGAGTGGGGAGAGGAAAGCAGGATGGGGGGGAATGCATCATGCCTGTCCATCACTGTCGGGGCATTGCTCAGGCACCACACTCACCCTCCCTCTCCTCTCGCCCACAGGGGTTTGGGGTAGGACCCCCCTGTTTGCTCCACTTGCACAGAGCTGCAAGAGCAGCAGGGGCTGAGCCAAGACCGGAGCTCCGAAGAGCAACTACGCACAAATAATTATTAATGATAATTAGTAAGTACACACTGATGGCATCTTCTTCGTACCAGCTCTGCTCCAGGTTTGGCAAAGGCTCTGGTCTCGCCGAGATGATCCCCTTGTTGTGTAAACATTTTCTGTGGCCTCCCCTGCTCCTCCTCTGTGGCCGAGAGCCAAATTGGGCAAAAAAAATGCTGCTACAAGCACCAGCGATGGCATGGAGGGGCCTGGCCAGAGGCTGAGGGGTTGTGAGCATCCTTCAGATTTCTCCTTTACCTGGCACAACAGGCACCTCTGAAAGATTTGACCAGAAAATCGTGGCTGGCCATCGTCATTCAGGGCTGTTGCCCAGCCAGGGTTAGCTCTCTGTTGCCTAACACCAGGTGAGAGCTGGTTTAAAAACATGTTTTCATTGTTTCATTTTCTGAGCCACTATAATGGAGCTTCAGGTGAGGAGTGGGAGCATCCCAGCTTACCCACAGCCTTCTTCAGTGGGGATGTGAGAGCAAGGCAGGGTGTGGCAGCGCCAAGCTTGGCTCCGGGATGGTGCCAGCCATCACAAAATGAACTCTTGCAAAAAGCCTTTTAGCCAGGCTTTTAAAATGACCAAAAAAGCCCCCAGAGCACTAGAAATGTTGTTCAGTATTCTGTTTCCTGGCAGGGCTGGGGGAGGTGAGGGGAAAACTCTGGCTTTACAGATAAGGTGTGGGCTGTGGTTCCGATTCTTGTGGAAAATTTTAATCAGTGAAAAAGTAAAGAATATTTTTAGCATGCCATCAATGTGCATGTGAGGACATGTGTGCCGTAAGAGCGTGCAATGCAGAGGTCGCATCCTTGTGATTATCAGATGTCCTCACCCTTGCAGGTAGACCCAGAAAGAGGCACTGTCACCCTGCGGCAGGAATACAGGAGCAGCTGCTGTGGGGGGACCTGTTGCCTGCAAGAGGATGCTCATTGCACGAGAACATGTAGGCTGGTGCAAAAATGCTGTGGGGCGAGGCAGGGGCATGCATCTGCGGTCGGGGTCAGACTGCCCCTTTGGGATGGGACGTGCTGCCAGACCGTTGTCGTCTACAGTGAAGAGGGGGTGCAATGCTGCTCCAGCAAAGTGAAATGGAGTCAGAAGTGACACCGAGGAGGCTGGGCTGGTGAGTCACAAAACTGAGGAAGCTTGTCTGCAAGGGGACCCGAGTCCTCCTGCTCTGTGCCTTGATGGCCATGTTTGGGATCTTGCAAAACTTGGGGAGCGGGATGCAGAGAAGGATGGCCGTGCCAGGGGTCGGGAGCTCCAGCCACAGAGACACAGCTGCCTTGAAGCTGCTTGGGGCTGAGTCGGGACCAGGATGGGTGGGGAGTCCCCCGTGTCCTCCCAAATGTGGGCAAACCCGTCTCTCCAGCCACAGGCATCACATGAGAGAGCTGTGGTTGCCCTTATGTCTACCTGCCATCCTTTCCCTGCTCCAGGCAGGGAGCTCCGGCTCCTGCATCCTGCCTGAGGTACCTCATGACCAGGTCAGCCACCCACCTCAAATGGCAATAACCCATCTCCAGGGCGCCATGAAGGTAAGTTCATTAGCACTTGGCTTTGTTAAATGCTTTGAGTAGGGCTGGAAAGGCAGAGGCTCATTATCACAATTGCCCTGTTACCTGCCCAGCAGCAGGGAGGAAGAGGTGGACACGCCAGCGATGCTGGGAGCAGTGCTGGGCTTGGGGCAGCCACAGGACCCCTGCCCTCAGCTGGAGGAGACATCCTCAGCCCCTTCGTGTGCACGGGAAATTAACGTGGATGTTCTTAACCTGTTTGGTTCAGGCTAAAATAAAAGAGGCCCAGAGAAAGCGCTGGGTCTGAATGGATGCCCAAGGGTAGGGCAATTCAGGCTCTTGATGCCAAGTAAAGCCCATGGCACCTTCTCCTCATGGCTGCAGTGTGTTTGTAGGGATAAACCACTTCTCAGGTGGACTGCCATCCTTGAAACTGCCTGTGCTAGACGGGAAAGGTGGAGGTGGCCCTATCCTCGGGTGATGCACAGGGAATTAGCAGCAGCAAAGGCTGGAGGAGATGGGAGACCACAGATATGGGGCTAGCATGGAAGAAGGGCTCTCGTCACCTCCCCACTTGCTTTCTGGGCTTAAATCTTTTGTTTTATGGACAAGCCACTTGAAAGGATGTTTCCAGCCACGCTCCCTGCTGCAGTGGGGCAGTTGGAGTTAGCACACCTCGTCTGGGGTTTAGCCAGTAGATCCTGACCTTGCAAGGTCCTGGTTTTACCTGTTTTCCTCTTGGCTGATATCAGTCTGAGCTTCTGCCCAAATCAAACCCAGGCTTTCCTGCCGCTCATGTTCTGTGTTTTAGTTGTGTGCTTGGAAGGAAAGACCCAGCTATCTGCCCCAGCCATCAGCCTGTGAGCGCTTGCAAGAACTCATGTGCTGTCCTTGCTGATCTTGCTGGTTTTGTAAGGAGCAGCAGTCCTTGCTGCAGAGGATGTCTGGATGTGCCACCACAGGCCAGCAACCTCAGCCTGGGCTCACAGGGGGGGACAAAGCAGATCCAAAACTGGGTGAGGAGCTCACTTGCTGGGGCAAAGTGGGGGAGATGGATGGTTTCAATTATTTTAAAACCGGCAGTGAGTTGAAGGAACATGGCCAAGCCCTGTGGCACAATAGCAAGTGGGCAATGAGCAGTGCCACTTTGTGCTTTCTCCTTCATTTCTGTTTTAACCTGCCATTAGCAGTAAGCCCTGCCAAAAGGCAGCGGGTGCGGGCTGGAAGAGGTGCCTGATGACACCTGAACATTGCTGCTGGTGTCCAGGTGGCGGCCACAGTCCATGCACGGGCAGGATGGGTGGGAAGGGGTGAAGCACCTGGTGGACAAGGGCTCAGGGCAGCTCTCCTGCTCCATTGCTGCATGGGGTGAAGGGGAGCAGTGTGGGGCTGGAATAGGAGGCGGTTTGTATGGGCTATCCCAGCCCATGTTGCTTATAATCCCCAGGTCTTCCAAAGCCAGGGGTGTGCCCCATGTCCTGCAGGCTAAACCACATCCCTGTGTAAATGGGCTTGGAGCAGCTTCCTGCGTCCCTCATCGCATCACCCCGTGCCTGGGGCAGTCGCCTCTGGACTTTCCCAACAGCTCTGCGCGTTCCTGGCCTCCACTGGTGTCTCTGGCAGTGGCCAAATACACCAGAAATAACCTCTGCTCTCGGCTGCTCTGGCAGGAAGGTGGGTTATAAACACACTGACAGTTTGTTAGTGTTAGCGCTTGCCGGGCTTTCAAGCTGGGCTGAGTTTGGGGTGGGGGGGTGGCTTCCTGCACCTCAGCCCTGGTCTCCCACTGGCTCCCCACTCTGTCTAGGCAGGGGGACTCCCCAGAACACCTCTGCTCTGTGCACGTTGCTTTGAGGTGGTGAGGCTACAGCCCCAGAGGTGCTGGAGGGGCTTTTCTAGGTAACTTTAGGCAGCATCTCTCTGTGCATCTCAGCCACCAGCTTTCCTCCGTGCAATGCATGAAGTCGGTGGGGTCCTTCTGAAGCTGCTGGGAGATAAATATATATAAAAATATATTTAAATATATATATGTAGATGTGATAATACCCTCAGAATCTGATTTTGCTTGCTATGGCAGGAAGCAAACCCTCAGAGAAGTGTAATCTAGCAACAGTGGCACTAATGACCCCACGCAATACTGGGCTGGGCATGCTCTTGCGCTCTGGGCCATCTCTACCTGCCACCCTGCCTAATTTCTGGGACCAAATCCTGCTCCTGGTTGTGCCCAGCACCACCTCTAAGGCTGGCAGATGCCCTCTGTACATGCTGGCAGGGAGTAGCTGGGGACACGCCAACCATCCCTGAGCATGCAGGGACCTGCAGGTTTTGAATACCGATGATTTGCACAGCAAGTGACCATGGAGTTTGTCTAAAATCATGTGCTAAGTCATTTGGATGAGCACGAGGGGAACGCAGGGAAGCAGCAGAAGGGGTTATGTTTAAATCAATATTACATTCAAATCAATATTCTGATTTATGCTCCTGTCCTAACAATGCCACCTTCCTTTGCCCCCTGATTTGAGGGCACAGACCCCAGTGGCTGAGTCTGAGCCACCGTTTCTGTTGTGAACATGGATTTTGGCAGATGTGCTGCAGGATTTGGGCTGAGTTGTCCTGGGGGACGAGGAGGGGAGGAAGAAAAAAAGAAGCAACAACCTGACCATGACTGTGGTCTGTGCACCAATCAAGCTGGTAAGACCAGTGACACCTGAAATTGGGTGTAAAAAGGAGTCTTGTCAGTTGCTCCTCACTGCTCACCTTTTTTTGGGGTTGCAGGATGCTCTTTGCTGGCCTTGCTTCTTGCTCCCACCTTTCTCAGCACCTCTTGGGCCCAAGGCTTAGTCCTGGCTCCTTAGTTCCCGGCCCTGGTCATTTGGGTGCAGCCTGGACCCTGTGCTGGGATCTTCAGCTCCAGGATGCAGCATTGGCCAGCTCCAGGCCACCTCCCTACCTTATCCTTCTGCAGGGTCCTCCATCCCTGGTCCCTGCCTCCATCCCTGGTCCCTGCTTCTTGTCCTCAGCCCACCTCAGTCTGAACCACCACAGTCTCACCAGCAGCCATGGGGTCCTGCTCCTCTGCCCCGTGCCCAGAAAGAAACCTCATGGCTGAAATGCGCTGACCTCCTGCTGCTGCTTTTTAGGGAGTTGCTAAAAATCCTGTTTCCTGGTGAGCTGACTGTGGGCTTCCAGTACCTCACCCTGCTTGAACAGAGCTGGGTGAGTGGTGGAGCATGTCAAGGTACCTGCGGTGGTAGAGTGGCTTCAGGTGAGCAGTGTCGGTTGCTGAATCCAGCCCTGGCTGGTGCTTTCAACAGGTTTTTTGCTCCACAGGGCTGGGGCTGCTCAGTCTGGCTGGACCCATGCGGTCACAGCTGTTGGTGCTGTATTTTCTTAGATCCTCATCTAAGGAAAGGAAAATCCCCTTTCCTGATGCATGCGGTTTGGGCGTGAGAGACCAAGGCAGGAGAGAAGATGCTGGCTGGTACCTCTGGGGGGAAACACCAGGAAGGAGGAAGAGTTGTTTAAGCTGAAAGACAATGTTGGCACCAGAACAAATGGGACTAAAACAGGACAGGAATAAATGGAGACTGGAAATGAGGAGGGCTCTAATCCTCTGCAGGTGCTGCCATGGCTTCTCAGGAGGCGCAGTGGGGATGGGAAAGCTTTGGGCAGTTTGATCCCAGGGTGCTGGACTGGACCAAGCTCACGGACCTGACGGGTCCGTGTCCCCTCATGGCACAGGAGGGAGCTGGTGCCTCTAAGCCCTCTGCAGCGGGTGGGGAGGGAGCAGAGCTGCTGCCCTGGAGCTGGAGACATGCTTTCCGTGGCTAATGTGAGGTTTTGAGGCTGGAGCTGGACCACTGGGTCTAAGCCAAACTCAGTCTGAGGCTTGCCCCACAACTCTGGGGGATCAACCCACAAAGTGGGCAACTCTCCACCCGTGTAGCCTTCTGGTCTCTCTTACTCCTTCCCCAGGGGACTCGATACATCCAATATCTGCCAAGAAACCTGCTCATCTCCAAAACCTCCATGCCGTGGAGGGCTGTGGTGCTCCCAGCACGTGCCCAGCTGCAGTTTCCCTGTGTACGCTTGCACCTCACCCTGTGTGCAGGCTTTAGAGCTGTGAAATGTGTGGAAATGCTCTATTTGTGTAAATTTATGTTTGAGATTGTTCTCACATAGGATAGATTTTGGGGTCACTGGAAAGGCACATAGTCAAGCAGAGGGACCATGTGACTCCCTGTGGAGTCGGCTGAGGCCAACGATGCAAAAATCCTGCATGCTGGAAGTGAAATACAGGAATACAGAGGCCCTTCTGCCGGTACCATCTAAATGCAGTTGTTTAAGCTACTGCATGTCACAAAATAACCCAAAGGAAATCTCTGCGGCAAAAAGTGTTTTCACATAAGCGACTCGAAGCCTCAATGGCCCTTGGCTACCAATGCTGCCTTCAGCGCTCTTGCAAAAATATGAAAGCAAGTAAATGTTTTAGTTTTTGAGTGCAAATAGTTTGTGGTCATTGAATTTTTTTTCTCATTCTATGGTTATATGTCATCTGAGCAGCAGCATCCCAGCTCTGGGTTTTGGATGTTTAATTATAGCTGGACTGATAAGTTGGTGTGTTGGCTCTGAGGTGGGAGTGAGCTCAGGCAGTCGTGCCCCAGGTCCTAGAAATTTGGAGTAATAAATCAGGGCAGATGCATCTCAAAGGCAGCAGCAGATCCAGGGCAATGCTCCAACTTCCCAGAGGCAGCTTGAGGGATGTCCGGCTGCTGCCCAGTTGATGGTGATGATGTTAGTGCATGAATTTAGTTGGAAATTGATGCTGGCACATGAATTTGGCAGAGATGCAGTTGGTTATTTGTGGCTGGATTTGCAGGAAGCATCATGGGAAGCTCATTTGGCTCAGGTTTGGTTTTGCCAAAAAAAAACCCAACCCAAAACTCAAGAGTGACAAGAAGCCCTGAAGGCACCTACAGCCTCTGGAGCCCAGCAAGGTAAAAACTGTCTGGAGTGCTGTCAGGCACCCCCCATTCAGTCTAACTGTACCGCAAAATACTGTGTCTGAGACATAGGAGCAAACCCGAAGTGTTCCTTTCGTTTGCTTTAGGTAGCAGAGGGAAACTGATATCTGCATGGAATGGCCTGGGAAAGCCACACGCTGCAGGTTGAAAAAAGGGATTTTTCATTTTGTGGCAGAAATATAAGGGGGGGGGAGGGAAGAGAGAAAAAAAATCAATTCAGATTAAACTGAAACAATGTGATTTATAATTCTCCAAGTGTTCTGGTTTTAGATCACCCCAGAATAGTCAGTTTGACAAGAAATGCAAAGTTCATGTTTGTAGATCAATTAGTCCCTTCCTAAAACTTTAAAAAACCCCAAAACATTTCCAAATATGAGGTCAAACCCCACCATTCTTGACAAAGATTCAAGAACAAAAGCTGGGTATTTCTGATGTGTTTTGTTTTAGGAACCCCAGAAGAAATGTTTTGACATTTCCAAACCAGCTTCTTTTTTAACTTCCAAATATTTCCAAAATTTGCCTGAAATCAGTAAATAGCTTTGAAAACTACAGTGAGCAGGCAACCCGTATCCTGCTGCTGGGGAAAGGCTGTGGTGTGGGAGCCCAGCATCCCCAGTGAGTGCATGGAGAGGCAACCTGCAGGTTTATTATCCAGGGAAATGTGGGATGTGGGTGCAATTTGCCTGTCCATGCCTTGTCAGGGCCACCTCCAGGTTTCCCTGAGGGTGCCGATGGCCAAGAGCATCCTTGGTCCCTGCTGCCAGTGCT
This sequence comes from Falco rusticolus, assembly GCF_015220075.1. NCBI lineage: Eukaryota > Metazoa > Chordata > Aves > Falconiformes > Falconidae > Falco > Falco rusticolus. Next base: position 6,540,262 of record NC_051193.1, read on the forward strand.
TGGGTCCCTGCAGGAGAAGGCTGTGAAAGTCCTCTGGCTCCTGGATCCAGGCTTCAGGGTGATGCCCTCCCTGAAGATGCCTCGCTCAGAGGCGGCAGACACCAGCTGAGCCTTGGGGTGAGCAGGGAGGGGGTGAGATTTACGGCTGTGCTCTGGTTTTGGTGGTGACTTGGGAGGTAGGATTGGATCAAGTGGATTCCAGGGAGATTTACAGCGAGTAAACCCGTTCATGTGAAGAGCTTATCGCCTTGGCCTGTTGTACCTGAGACAGGTTTCGGAAATATTGCCCGTGGCTGAGCAGCAGAGACGAAGCGGGGAGTATGAAACCTTCTCCTGGGATGGGATTTTCCTCCTGCCAAGTGTTCATCCCTCCTTAACCCTGCGGCAAGGCAGCACAGGGACCACGAGTGCTTTGCATCCCTCTCCCAGTGCTGCTGCCACCTCCCAGCCTTTCCAGCCAGGCTGGGAGCTTGGCAGCCAGTTGCCTGGCTTGCAGCCGTGCCGGTGTCCCACCTTAGTGACAATCCAGCGCAGGCACATGGATGAAACAAGCTGTGTGCCTGGGAGAAGGTCTGGCCAAGAAGCACCGGTGGGAAATGTTTCCTTTTCAAAACTGCAAAATGTAATTAATGCCAGTAATAAATGTGGAAACTCGTTAGCTCTGCGGCTGGGCTGGGCTCTCCCTAGTCTCCTCCGAGTGAGACCCAGCGGGGTGAAACAAGCCCATTCCCTGCCTTCGTCCCTTGGTTGTGAGGGTGAGGAGGGCAGCATGGCAGGCAGGATCTCCTCAAAGGGTCCCAATGCCATCAAATACAAACCAAATCCCCTCCACCTTCCTCCAGGGAAGCACCTCAGCCCCAGGAGGTACCGGTGAGGCAACACCAAAGGGTCCATGTCTGCCCCAATCAGTCCCAAAATGCCCACCAAGCCCACGATGCAGGGAGCTGAAGGATTGGGCCCACGGGAGCCATCAGCTGGCTCCAGCTGTTTGTCAGGGAAAAGGCTGCGATGTTCTTGCATGCGACTCCTCCAGGCTACGAACTTTGCGAAAGAGTTTCTGCTCTATGTAGAATTGGGCTATTTTATTTTTTCCCCCTTTTCAGGGGTTTATGGACATTTGCATCCTTCCAAGGTACAGGCTTAGGGGCACCAGCTTGGTAAGTCAAGTGACATTTGCTAATGCCTTTCTGCAGCCTGGAAGAGGCTTTTGCTGTCCAAAAGAAAGGATTATTTACCCTTTTTTATGGTGTTTCTCCCTGGGACCCCTTTGGGTGTATGAATCCCTCCCAGTGCTGTTTGGGGCTGATCTCTGCATGGCACCAACTGATGCAAAACCTGAGCAGCATCCCCCTCCGGCAAGGCTCTTTGGGAGGGCAAATGGTACCATTCAGCAGGACAAAACACCAAAAATTCAAATACTTTCAGACTCTCCTGGCTGCCAGTGGGACCTGGGTGCTGCAGCATCTGTCAACGCTTGGCTGAGCCCAACTGGGTGCCTGGTGCTCACCCCAAACCGGTCCTTGGCAGGGATGTGCTGGGGGTGCATTTACGTGCAGGGGCAGGTTGGACTGGTGGCCAAGGAAGTTAAAAAACAAGGAAAAAAACCAAGGAAAAAAAGTTAAGACTCCCCTGGACTGTGCTTGGTGCCCCTCCTTGGCCACACTGGCTTAAGTGGGTGCAGAGGGCAATTCTGCCCCAGCTTAGGGCATTTATGAGCCTGAGAGGGGCAAGGAGAGGAGCTCAGACTTTCCAACAGGCACAGCCTTTGCAATAATGCCTGTCTCGGCAGCCTGATGTGCTGCCAAGTCACTTGCTGCCTTCAGCATCCCCCGCCATGCCTCTGACCACATCCCCGCCACACTGCCTCCAGCATCCCTGCCATGCCACTGCCCACATCCCTGTCAAGCTGTGTCCAACATCCCTGCCACGCTACCTCCGACATCCCTCAGGCTGTGTCCAGCATCCCTGCCACGCTACCTCCAACAATCCTGCCGCGCCGCCTCCGGCATCCCGCGCCTCCTCCCTCCCCGGCAGCCTTTCCCTTCACCCCCTTCCAGCCCAGCCCCCCAGCCCCCTGCACCCCAGCCCCCCCCGCTCCCCATGCAGCCGAAGCCCGGCCCTTCCTCCCCGCCGCCCCCGGCGGGGCGCAGCGGCGCCGCGGGCCGCCATCCCCACCTAGCGCCGGCCCGGCGCACAGCCGCCTCGCACGGGGGGCTCAGCCCCCGCTGCCCGGGCTCGGGGGGGGCCCGTGGCACGTCCTCGACGCCCCCCGGCCGCAGCCCGACACCCGCGGCACGGCCCTGCGGGGGATTTTCCTGCCCTGGTCCCCAGGGATGCTCCGGGGGTGAGTGAAGGGCGTGAGGGAAAGTGGTGATGCAGCCCCCACGCTCCCCAGAGGATGGGCAAAGACAGGGGCCACCACAGGACCTCACGTTCCCTGGGGCTGTTTTCCTCTTCGTGCCCCATCCCGCAGCTCCGGAAAAAGGGATGCCCCCCCTCCAGCACCGGGAGCCCAGGTGGGGACAAAGGACAGTGCCACATCCAGACCCCAGTCACCGAAGTTGTCTCAGCATCCAGGCTGGACCCCCTTGGGCATCCCTCAGGGGATGCTTCTGCACATCACCCATTTGGGGTCCTTATCAGTGGCATTTTCCAAGAAATGTCCCCATGGACCCCACGTGTCTCAGTGCCTGGAGAGCGTCACCTCCCTCAGGCCCCCAGCCCCACTAAGCACCCGCTGTAGATGTCTAGGGCAGAGTATGAGGCCAGGAAAAGCCTTCGGCGGTGCCCCCCTGTACCAAGTCCCCCCTTGCCCCACTCCAGGCCACCAGGGCCCCCCAGAGCCTCAATATCTTCTAATTTTCCTTCCATTCCTTCACCCTGTTGCTCCCCAGAGCCACATACACCTTCGCTCCTGCCAGGTCCCTGTGGCCAAGGGCTGTTTGCTCTGCCCAGGCACTGCACAAAGCCCACCCGCTTGGGCTCCTGGGCCTCCTGGAGGCACCTACTCCTCCCCTGGGATGAGGTGGTGAGCAATCATCCCCTGCTTGCCTGCACCAGGCTCCCTGGGCTTGCAACATCCCCCATCCAGAATAATTCTGGTTAGACGGAGCCTCTTCAGGTCACCACAGCCAGTCCTTGGGGGGAAGTGTCTCTTTGCACTGAAATTTCCCAAAACTCGGTTCTTTCTTGTTTTTTCTTATCTTCTCCCTGGCTCTGCCACTCCCAGGCTGTTGCATGGGCACTTTCCTTGGCTCCCTTGAGTGCTGTGGCTTTGCTGTCCCAGCTCCATGGGAGGGATGTAGGGTTTCCTGGGGCTTCCCTGTGGCTCAGGGGATGCTCGGCAGGGGGGTGCCCTGCAGTGAGGGATGCTCCTGCTTACCCACGGGCTGCTGTGGGGCATCACAGCCAGCCGTGCCCCTCTGCCCGGTGCTGGCCACTGCAGCATGATCTGCCACTTGCAGTGACAAACTGGGCTGGGAGCAGGTTGATGGGCATGGGTCATGTCCCACTGGGCTTGAAAAACCTCCTCCTTATCCTGGTGGCAGCAGAAAATTCAGAACTTGGTGGAGACACCAAAACAAAAGCAACTGCAAGGAAAGACCTTTTTGATTGATGTTTCAAGGGGTGTGTGTGAGGGTTTTATTTGTGTTAATTCACTTTGAATACCAATTACTGCTGTGGCAGCACATCTTGGGTAGAGATGCAATGTGCCCTCTCCAAATGGAGCTGGAAAGCTGGAAACGTGCTCAGAAATCTGTGAAGACTATGGGAAAGACAGGCTGCAGCATGGGAGAGGGGGCAAAAGGAAAGGAAGGTTGAAGGCTGTGTGGCCTCTTCCGTATTTCCCAATGAAACAAGGAAAAAAACCAACACTGCCCCTATTTTGTCTTGGAAAACCCCTTGCAGCTCAGCCCTGAAAGCGGGATTCAGCAGCCCGATGTAACCCAAACATTTCCTCTGCTGCCTTGAAGAAAATGTTGGAACAGAGCAGAGCTTAAAGCCTGCTGAACAGGCCCATTTATCTGGGAACTGAAAGAAAATATTGGGATAATATTTGGAAAAGCCTGTGAATGGGCATGGCCCAGCATGTGCCAGGCAGCCGCAACCTGCTGAGCCAGCAGGGGGGAGAAGCCACCCTCTGCGTGTGGCTAATTTTCTCCTTTTCTCTCATTTCCTTCCCATTTCTTTCCTGGCTCCAAAAGGTTTGGCCATGCCTGGGTGGGTCCTTGGGACAGGCTTCCCCCGGGAGAGTGGCAATGCTGAAAGAAAAAGGGATTTTTCATGGGCAAGGTGGGCAGAAACCTGCCCTGTCTGAGCATCCGGGGGTGGGGGGGGCAGCTCTGGAGAAGGTGTTTCTTTCCCCTGGTTAACTGTACAGACTGATCTGCAGGACCCGCTTAATCAGATACCACTTAAAACCAGGTTGATTTCTGCCTAATTGGTCAGTAATAAGCATCTAATTGCCAAAGCTGCAACCAAACTGCAGCCTCCCCTTCCCGGGGCCATTAGCAGCATCTATTTTAACACTCAGAGCTTGGCTGGGATTCAATAAATGTTTTTGGGGTTTTTTTTCCCCCATTTAAAAACCCTAACATGGGTTCAAAATTCAGTTGGACATCTTGTTTATGGTTGAAGTATAATTATGTTTGATGAGGACTAATAAGCAGCTTTCAAAATGAGACCAGGTTAGCATCTCTCCTGCTGTCTCCCGCAGGGAAGCCAATATTCCCCACTAGCGGCTGATACTGATTTTTATGAGACTAATCCAGACACGTCCAGGGCTCCATAAAACCCTGCTTTGCTCAGACTGTTTTATTTTAAGGGTCTTTTTCCACCTGGGATGAGTTTTTACTGCTGTGGAGTTTTGTTCCCTGCAGGATTTTCCCCCGCTGTGAGTGTCGGGGTGCCTTTGCATGATGCAAAGGGCGATTTTCTGAGAACAGGCTTTTTTACACCCAATTTTCCAGCCTCATTGGGAAAGAAAACAAACATCTGAGGTTTTTTGCACATGCAAAAGGGAAACTTTCAATTCTCAGCCCCAAACTGACCCCAAGACTTGGACCCTTGGTCTTGGCCCAAAGCCCGGCTGCAGGCTGAAGCAGATGCTGCCGGCAGCATCCCTCCCCAGCACGGATGGTGGGTGATGGTGGTGGGATGATGGTGCAACTGGTGTCGAGGCTGGCTCTGCTTTAACACCAGCGCCTGCCTAGGTGGAGCTGCTTCTCTTCAGCATCTCGTCCAGCCAAGAAGACTCGGGATGTGGTCTGATCGCTGAAATACTGCCTGCCTGCAGCTGCTGGGCACAGCTCAGGCAAAAGAAAACCCACCCAAGCTGTGGGTTTGTGTTTGTTTTCCACGCTTCCCCTTTGAAATACCATGCCAAAGGTACGCTCTCATGGAGATTAGGCTTTGGCAAGTCTTGTTATGCTGCCGAAACCTCCAGGAACACCCTTGGTGAGCCCCAAGCACGCCCTGCCACTGGGGTGGGGAGTGAGTCCTGGCCCCAGCTTGCCAGGGGATAATGGGGACACAGTGAGGCTAAATTAGGGGACACCCCCTCCTCTGCTAAAACCTGTCCCTTCCCAAGGCAGAGGCAGCAGAGCCCTGCCACAGCCCCGTGGGGATTCACCCACCCACCACTCCCGCAGCATCTCTGGCAAACCCCGAGGCTGCTGCCTGCCGGGCTCTGAGCCCCCACATTCCCACCTGGGTTAAAATGCTCCCAAAAACTGAGGTGGTGAAGGAGAAAACCCCTCCTGGACCCGCCTGGCCTGGCCTGGCCCTGCCAGACATGGCTCTGGGGGTTGGTAGAGGAGGGTTTAATAGCCACCAGCCGAAAGCTGGCGGGGAAACACCTCCAACTGGGAGTGCTCGGTGCTTGGGCAGCTCTCCTGTGGGCTTTTTTTCCCAAGGCATTTTTCAGGAATTAAAGACCTGCAAGTAAAAAGCCAAAGCCCTGAGCCTGGCGAGGGTGCAGCCACTCTGCAGTCAGGGCAGACTCAGCCGCTGACTCCGGGCTGACCATGTTACAGCCCTAAATAGCTGCTTTTTGGGGACAGGTGGGTCACAGCAAACTTTATTTTTCTGGAAACAGCAAGCACATTGTGCAGGGCAGGCTTTCCAAGGATGCTCCCCACGCCCTTTTCAGGAAATACCACACAGCTCTCCATGCCATGCCAATTTTTTTTTTTTTTAATTGGCATAAATGATAGCCTCCACAAGGACACACCGTGTTTTCCCTGGGCTGTTGGATTTTATTTTGAAATCGCTGCTGGTTTGATCTTTGCATCTCTCCACCCTCAGACTCGGCTCTCTCCCCAAGTGTTTCTGTTCCTGGTGCTTGCTTTGGTGCAATGGGGTTTGCTGGGGAGCAAAAATGCAGTGGGGAGGTCTCACCCTGTGCTGGTCACAGCCAGGTCTTTGGGGACATCATCCGACCTGGCGATGAAGCAAAAGAGCTGCATTCAATTTGACAAAGCCATCAGAGTGAGCAGGCAGCGGCCATCCCTGCCTGGTGACCCCCACACCTCTGAGAGTCCGATTTTTGAGTCCAGTTTCATTCCTGGAGCTGCCATCCTAAAAGCGATGCCTGTGCTTCCTTTGGGGGGGACCCGAAATACCCTCCCCCCACCGGGTGACGATGTGGCCCTGCTGCGGCACTGGTGTAACCGGCTTTTCCAAGACCTTCTGTTCCAGGGGTGGGGTTGGGTTGGCCTGGGTTTATTACCAGCTCCCGTTGTCCTGATGTGCTTCCCTGGTGTGGTGCTCTCGGATGAAGCGGGATGACGGAGGGGACCGGCAGAGGAGGAGGAAAGATTCCTGCCCCACCTGTGGGCCATGTCATGTGGGACGGGTGCCACCAGGATGCACCCTCGGGGTCCCCTCCTTCTCCCAGCACCTTCTCCTTGGGAATAAGCCCTCTCACACCCCCAGTATCCTAAAACACAGTGGGTGGGAGCCAGGACAGCCACAGTGCTGCTCCACAGGGATGCAGCAGGAACTGAAGCATCTCCTCATCCCACCACTCCTCGCTTGGGCATTTCTTCCTTGCCCTAATGTCCAAAACAACAATAAACCCAAAAACTATTTGAGATGGGTGAAAAAGTCTGGGTTTGTTCCCTTTTAATTCAAGACCAAGCACACAGGCAATTTTGTCTTAACTTATTGATTTTCCACCCCCCATGAATGTCTGCGCTGGGCCCGGCAGGCCCTGGAGCGCCCTTTCACTGCTGAGCTTCAATTGTTTCTAAACTTCCAGATCCATCTTTTGGATATTTTTACAGTCCTGAGTCCACAGTGGGCCCTTTCTTTTTATTTTTTATTACTAGCATTTTTACCAGGATGACATTTTGACTAGTCTGGGAAATCTTCTTGCCTGCTATACCAGCTCCTGACAATCAAGATTTAATCTTTCTGGAGAGGAAAAATGCATTGGATAGAAACAAATAAATAAATCCAGATTTCTCTGAAATTGCAGAAAAGCGGAGCAGGAGGAGCCTGCGGGCGATCTCCAACCCAGCCTGGGGCAGCACAGCAACTGCGCAAGCCCTGACCTCCGTTGGACAGATGTTGGTCTGATTACAGCTAAAACCTCTGGCACTGGGGATGCTCCTCTCTGTACCCCCGCTGTATTGTTGCAGTCGGGTGACTTCTCTGATCTCCAATTTAAATCCATTTTGCTGCTGCCTTTGGTGTTTAGAAGAGATGCTGGATGGTAGAAGACCATTAGCACATCCCTTCTCGGTCATCCCCTTGGTTTTGAGCTCTTTCACCCTGGCAGGAGCCCTTTTTCTTCTGTAATTCTCCCCATTTCTCACTGAGAACTGCCAGGGTTCAGAGAGTTCTAAGGTGGGTGTTTCAGACACTTTGACACGGTTTCCCCGTGCCTGGGTTGTTGTGGCCAGGGCTGGGCACTGGCACGGAGCTGCCACTCGTCCCCCACCTCCCTGCACCTTCCTCCACCACATCCCCTCCTTCCTCTCCATCACAGCTGACGTCACTTCTTTGGTTTAAAAACAGTCTAATCCCGATTTAGGAAGGAAAGGAGAAAAGCAGACACAGTATTTTTCCATCGAGCACAAATCTCCTGGGAATTCACCCAGGGGTTTCCCAGCTGTGGCTGCTGAGGGGTGGCAGCAGCGGTGACATTGCCGGAGCCCGTGTGCTGCCCTGACACGTCAGCCGTGGGGATGCTGCTCCATGGTGACTCCAAATCTTATTTTCCGCTGGCAAGCTCCAAGGGCAGCTCACTTGCATGCAGGATTTTACCATTAATACAATCAAAACTAAATTATCCAGTTGCTAGTGAGTCTGGGGTTATCGTAACACCTAAAAGGACAAGCAGATAAAAAAAAGAGATTGTTTGAGAGGCATGAAAATAAATGCAAAAATACCAATTTCACCCTCAGATTTACAGGAGCAGTGTCAGCAGCCAAGACCCCCGTGCTTTGCCATCGTTGCTGCATGTGCTGGGAGCAAGCTGGGGTGGCTGCAGGAGGATGCTGGAGGCATCCGGCTGCCAGACTGGTTTCAAGGCTGGTGTTAATGAACTGGTGTTAATGGGCTAGTGTTAATGGGCACCCTGATGGCGAGAGGCCGGGTTAGGCAGCGCTGGAGTGGTGCAGGGGCTGGAGCCAGAGCCAGGCGGGGTTTTTCCACATGGGCTTTAACTGGAGAGTGAAGAGTCAAGCTGCAGAGTAACTCCCTGCTGCAGACAAGATCATGAACCGCATCACTTTAATTATGCCAGTGCAAATTTCACTCATTTGGTTAAGCCTGGGAGCTACTGAAAGCTATTTCCAGGTGTGCTGGTTTAATTACCCCATGCCTTTTATTAACCGTCGCACGCAACCGCGTGGCCGGGGTTTGCCAGGCTCTCCGGCCGGGGCAGGTTTGCAGCCACCAGCATTGCAACGGCCCCGCTCATGCCTCTGCATGTCCCTGGGACACGCACACAGGCTCTGCGTGGGTCAGATAAATGGGTTTTAACCTGATTTTTACTGTAATCTCTGTGTTGACAGGCCCTCATCACGCAAAGGATAAAACTCCAGCTCCCATGGCCAGGGCTCTGTGGGGTGTCACCGGGCAGCTCTCACCGGCCACGCTGGGGGTCCGGCTGGACAAAGCTCCCCAGCCGGGTGGCCACCCTGTCCCGGCACCCCCATGAGCACCTCTGGGCTGTGTGTGTTTGCAAAACGGCTTTTGTTTGCTTAACTTCTTGCACTTCAGCATGCAGAGGCAGAGCTCCTGCTGCCCCGCTCCCTCTGTGTGCCCTGTGGCCGCAAGCAGGGACAGGGTGATGGTCCCGCTGCCCAGGGCGGGCAGCCCAGCGCCAACCCTGCCATCCCACCCCTGCAAAAAATAGCAGCTTTTGGGTGCTTTATTTGCACTTTCCTTTTCTGAACTTGCCTTAAAAAGATGCAGAAGGGCTCGGTTTTCAAAGAAATGGCATTTAAATGACGTTCTTCCCTGCTCATCCAGCTCTTAGCTGTAATCTTACTGCTGTACAAAGCAATGAGCGTGCGTGGTACGTGGTGGGATTTTAACTGTAATTCATGAGCAGATATAAAACTGCCAAGATTATTATAAATTTTATTCAGCAGAGTTTGAATGTTACTGGTTCAGCAGCGCCTCTTTCGATGCTGTCTTTGCGGCAGCTTCTGTTTAACCTCTTGGCTCACAAAATTTATTGCATCGCCAGAGTCTCGCAGTAATTCTCCAGATTTTCAAATGATCTCAAGAAAAGAGTTAAATCAGAGCTTCTGCCTTAGTCTGTGTTCATTGCAAAGCATGTGGGGCCAAAGTCTGGTTTTCCTGACACCCCTGGTAAATCCCGTGGGCTTGGACAGGATAATTGCCATCCAGGACATAAGGGGATAACGCTGAATTTCAAAATCATGCCAGTGGGAGAGGGGGCAGGAGCGGTGTGGGGACCGGGGGCACCAAAATGCAGGTCCCAGCATTGCAGCCAGCGCTCAGGCAAGGCTCTTACCCTGCCTGCTCCTGCAGGCTGAGCTGGGCACCACTGGCCCCCAGGCAGGGTACAAAATTTCACTGGTACCAGTAGCTACCGCCTGGACTGACACATAGGGAGTTGCAGCCGATGGCCTCGGCGTGGAAGGTTTGGGATGCACCGTGCTGCTGCGTTGTGGTGCCCATGGGGCCATCGGAGTGGAATGCAGAGTGCTCCCAGGCATGGATTCAGCCCGGTGCTCCTGAGATTTGACCATTTTTTCATCTCCTAACATAGAGGCAATGGAGTTTTGCATCCCCCCCCCGGCAACCCATTTCCCATCTTCACTGTCTTTGCCATCAGAAAGCTTTTCCCACCATCCAGCCCTAAACTCTCTCTGCCACCACTGGAGCCCATTCCCCCTTCTTTGCTCCCCATGGTGATATTTCTTCCCCCTTTGCAGCCCCTGCCGACAGCGGACAGCCCCCACAGACCTTCCCCAGTGAGGTGGATGTTGCGAGATGGAAGGAATGGGATTTGTTTCATCTATTCTCACCTTTCCTCTGGCTCTGCCCCGCTGCATCTCTCTTGAAGTGCATTGCACACACAGCACGCACAGCACCTGCCAGCCCTGCTCATCCGTCTCACGCACCTTAACCAATGGGAAACTCAAGGGAAAGCCCATAAACCAGATGGGAAGTGAGGACTGGATTCGCAGTGTGCTTGTACTAATGGAAACCATCCTTCACTGCTTGATCAGAAGAAATGGCCATGCACAAATCCATCACTTCTGCCCAGGCAGCACATGGGGCAGCCCCGTGAGGATGCATGGGATGATAAGCCCTAATGAGGGCATGTGGCTTGTGTCCCCACATGCCGTGGCTGATACCCACAGTGATTTCCATGAGCAACAGCTTATGGTGGGCTCAGAGAGTCACCAAACTCCCCTTTGCCTGTGGCAGCAAATTGTCCCATCCCCTGTGCCAGCGCAACGCACTCTGCACACAGAAACCCTCCAAATCCCCATTTCACTGATATTCCTAATTGCACAGGATGAGCCTGCTGCTGACATGGGGGTTCCCCCTGCCTCTGCCCCTCTCTGTGTATTTGCTGCCTGAGAATGGGCCAGATCCAGCCCAGCGCGGGAGCTGCCGGAGGATTTTGGCCCTGTCTGATGCAGAACAGGCTCCCCATAAATTTCCCTTGGTTTAATCTTGCTGCTGAGCTGGGGGGACATTCCTGTTAACTCAGGCTGTCACCAGCTCGCCTGCTCGCTGGCAGGGCTGGTACAAACCGATGGCGATGAGACTGATTTTCGCCTCCGGCTCTGGTGATGGGATGTACAATGAGCTCGGTATGCCTCTCCACCCACTCCGTGCTCCCTCCCTGCTGCTGGCATTGCTTTCTGATGCTCCCTTGCCCGGGGGCTGCACTGAGGTGGGTTTTGCAAAGCTGTTTGGAGCATAGGAAGGTGTTTGCATTCAGACGGGCAGGGCTGAGGGCAGCTGCATGGGCATCTTTTAAGTGCTTTTGTTGGCAGCCAGGGGTTGTGCCCCAAATACCTCTCAGATCTGTTCAGGGCCTGGAAAATAGACAACACTCACTCTGGGAATCACAGCTGCTCCAAGGACATCCCGGCCAGAGCCCGTGGTTGCAGCCGCAGCGCCTGGCACGGCTCAGCTCATCGCTGGGGCTGCAGGGCTGCGCGGGGGCACTGCTGAAGGTCTGATGTGATGTGAGTGAAGCTCTGACAGGATGCAAGCGACACTCTGATGTGATGTGAGTGAAGATGCGGTGCGATGCGAGTGAAACACAGCCTCATTTTGGGCAGTTGTCGGCTTTCTGCTGGCCTCTGCCTGCACTGGCAGGGCCGGCTGTGGAACAGAGCATCATTGACCCGCTCCTGAGCCCATCCTTTGTATGCATTGCCACCTTCTCCCTAACAAAGCCTATATTCTAAGATCCCACGAGCTTTCTGCTGTCCCTGAATGGCGTCTGTGGGAGGCAAAGACAATACTCCGGCCCTTTTGCCCCTGCCCACGCCTCTCCATGGTGTCCCTCAGGCCCACCACTGCCAGGCTTGCCTGGGGAGCCCTGCCCCCAAATCCTCCCCATCAGCCCTTCCCCTCTGAGCCCATGAGGAGCTGGCTGCCTAGGGGTGCTGGAGGAGTGCCTAGGGGGCTGGGGGCGGGGGAGGGGGGGGGGGGCTGTGCTGGGGAGATGCCCAGGGGATATAGAGAACAGTGCTGGATGCTAGGGGGAGGTGCAGTGGGAAATGCCCGGGGGGGATAGTGCAGAGGGATGGGGGTGGGGGGAGGCCAGGAGGGATGTGGAGGGGAAGCAGGTAGGATGCCCAGGGGTCAGTGCCAGGAGGTTGCAGAGGGGCTGGGGAGGGGTAGAATCAGGTTGGCTGCCCAGGGGGGTCCAGGGGGCTACCTGGGGAGTGGAGGCAGGGCATGCATGAAGGGTGGGCTGAGGAGATGCAGAGGACATGTGGGGGGTCTGTATGGGGGGTGCATGAGGTTACCTGGGGAGCCAAGCTGGGAGGATGCATGAGGGGCTGCCTAGGGGGATGCAGGGGGGATGCCCGGGGGGATGCAGGGGCACAAAGGACAATGCAGGGGGGTTGCAGGGGGGTGTCCGGGGAGCAGCAGCAGGACACAATGGGAGGATTCAGGGGGGTACAAGGGGTTGTCCAGGGACATGCAGGGGGATGCAGAGGGGGTTCTGGGGAGCAGCACCGGGATGTGCAGGGGGGATGCAGGCAGATGCAGGGAGATTTCCGGGGACCTGCACGGCGGCATGCACGGGGAGGGGCGGGGGGACAGGAGGTTGTCCGAGAAGATGCAGGGGGGGATGCAGGGGGGTACAGGAGGTTGTCCGCAGGGATGCAGCGGGGTACACGAGGTGGCCGGGGGGGGATGCAGGGGGAGGCCGTGGGGCTGCCCAGGGACGTGCAAGGAGTTGTGCGGGGAGCGGCGCCGAGGCACGCAGGGGGCTGCAGGGGTGTGCGGGGGGGGGTCGGGGGAGCAGCACCGGCGCGCAGGGGGGCCGGCGCTGGGGCCGGGGGGATGCCGGGCGGCCGGCAGCGGAGCCGGGGCACTGCCCGGGAGCCTGCCCGTCCTACGGGCGCCCGTTTTCCCGGCGCTGCCGCCCGGCCGGGCCCTCCCCGCCGCCTCCGCCAGCCCCCCCGCCCCCCCCCCCCCCCCGGAGCATCCCCCCGCCCCCGCCGGGCTCCGGGGCCGCTTTAAAAGGCGCAGCTCCCCGCTCCGCCCAGCTCGGCACCGCGGAGCGCACCATGCCCGCCGCAGCCGGCCCCGGCCCGGGGAGCGCGGCCGCCCCGCCGCCCGCCCGCCTCTGCCTGCTGGCCCTGGCGCTGCCGCTGGCGCTGGGGCGCGGGGCCGCGGCCGAGCCCGCCCGCACCGTCTACACCAACCACTGGGCCGTGCGGGTGCGGGGGGGCCCCGCCGAGGCCGCCCGCCTCGCCGCTGCCTACGGGTACATCAGCCTGGGGCAGGTAAGGGGCGGCGGGGGCGGGCAGGTGCTGGGGAGCGGGGGCTGCGGGGGGTCCCGGGAGCGGGGAGGCGGCGGGGGGGTCCCGGGAGCAGGAGCCTGCATGGAATCCCGGGGCGCTGCCGGCGGTCCTGGGACCGGAGAGGCGCCGGGGTTCCCGGGAGCAGGAGCCTGCCGGGGGTCCCGGGGAGCTGCCGGGAGTCCCGGGACCGGGGAGGCGCTGGGGTTCCGGAGGAGCTGCCGGGGGTCCCGGGAGCGGGAGCCGGGCCCCGGAGCGCCCGGGACGGGGCCGATGCGGCGGCGCCCCCCGCGGGTACCCTGCCCGCAGCCCGCTCCCGCACCGGCGGCGCGTTGCACAAGTTCCTCCCACCCCGGAAAGTTCCATCTGTGGATTTAACAAACTTTGGACTCTCTGGCCCGGCTTTATCGGAGATTTTGGGAACACGAAGAACTTTTGCTTTCAGTCCCCCGCAGCACGTGGGTGGCTCCAAGGCCACTTTTGTCCCGGCGGCTCCTTTTCCTCTCCATTACTTCGCCCGCTCTGCAGAGCCAGGTGTGGGCTGGTGTCCTCCAGCTCTCGCCTCCCGCACCACCCGGCTGCTCCGCACCGCTCCGCCTGGGCGGCACTGCAGGTTCCTTTCCTGCCCAAGGTGTCTCCTGGGCTATAAATTATAACCTTGCTTTATATCACAACCCTGCTTTTAAGTATAATTAAAGTCACGGGGTGCTGCGTAAGCAAATTTTCAGGGGGGGTGGGTGCTGATCAGGGACACTGGCTTCTGCACTGGTGTCTGTGACCTCCTGTGGGGGATAACCCCTCGTGTCCCACCCTCTGTCTCCTACCTGCTGTGCTTGGCCCTTGTCCCACCAAGGAGAAAATCACATTATTCAAATGCCTCTATCACAGGGCTGGGCGAATGTGGTTGTGCAACCCAAAGGGCTTTTCAGTGCTTATCCCTGTTCAGCCAGAGAATATCTTGATTGAGCTTCCCACTCTCCCGATTTGCATCAGCCTAACGTCAGCTCCTCGGTCAGGGTTTTGCTGTGTCCTTTCCCCACTGTTACATCTGCTCCCTCCTGGCATCCTGGCTTTCCTGAGCTTGTCCCCCGTGGCCCTTGGGCACAATGTGGCCCCGCTGGAGCATCCATCCCTTCCCCCGCCCCCCCCCCCCCCCGCCAGGCCTTTCCCGGGGCAGCCCGGCTGGAGACCAAGGGAAATATTTCTGTGGTTGCATCAGGGTGTTCCTGGCTCCCGCCTTTCCCGCGGATACTGGGAGCTCGTGCACCACTGGGGCTTCCCCAGCTGTTCTCAACACCCTGCCTTCAGCTCTCCAGCTCCCATGAGCCCCTTGGGCTTTTCCCACAGGAGCTTTTCCAGGGCTAAACTCTGAGGAACCACTTTCCCTGTGTGTGTGCACTTGTGGATGATGTTTGCTGCATTGTGCTCTGGGTTCATGGTGTGCCGAGCCCCGTGGGGGCCTGCGTGCCCTCAGCTTCCCCTGCCGCATCCTCTGCTTGTGGAGCTGCCAGGGACAGCGCTGTCCCTGGTGAGATGTGCCCTCCCAGGGGGCCTGATCCTGTGCAAAACCTGTTGGAAAACCCTGCCAAGGGCATGTCACCCTGCCCTGGGGAGATGTTTGGGTGGAGGCAAGTGCTAGAGTCCAACACGATGAGGGAGGAGGAGAGGGGACGGGTCACGGTGTGGCTCGGCTGGGTGCAAGGGAGGCTCAGCCCTGCACTGGTGGCTTGTGACTTTTCCTCCAAGATGCAATTCCAGGGACTGTTGACATGCTCCTGGCTGGGAAGAGCATCACTGGGATTTGCAGCTTGTGTGTCTGCCCCATACCCAAGCTGTCCCCAAGTGTTCCTGTGCCCAACCCATGCACCAAGACACTCTTAAGTCCTTCTGGGTCATGGCAGTGCGACATTTCCCCAAGGGAATCATTTGTGTCAACTTTTAGTTAAGTGAAGCAAACAATTAAACAAAAGGAAAAGCTTTTACACCCCCAGACGCCTGCTTGTTCCTCCCTGCTGGTCTTTGTTTGCTGTGCTGAGCTGGGGCGAGCTGGGACAGGCCCTGGCCGAGGGCTGTGTGGTCCTGGTGCCCTGGGCAGTGCCTTCCCCACTGTCCTGGGGGTGGTGATGAGTCTGTTCCTATCCCAGTAGCAGGATTTACACGAATTTTCCCCTGTGTGGTGTCCAACACTAAGTTTTGGGAAGGCTTGCACCTCCTCAGCAGTCTCACCTGCAGTGCAGGAGGCAGACAGGATTCATTTTGGGCTGGAATTGGAGCTTTCCTGGATTCCAAGGGATGCCGGAGGAATGGTGCCCTCGCAGCCCTGGGCTCAGTCCTTACTGGGCTGAATCCCACTGTGATTATTGAATGATGTTCCCAAAGGCAGGAGCTCAGTGGCTGGAGCCCTCGTCCCCAGTGGGTACGGGTGGTGTCCCCAGGAGGGGAGCAGTCATGGCCTCCCTGACTGGCTCCATCCTGGAGGGCACCAGTGCTGATGCAGCTGTGCTTTGCAGGAATGGGGTGGTGTGGGTGAGATGCTGGAGGACTTTGCTATGATGGGGAGCGAAGGAACAGGCTCAGCAATGCTCTGACTGGCTCTAGTGCTGCCCTCTGTAGCGTCCAGCTCCCCAAAATCTCTCCTTTGCCATGTCTCTAGCTGCAAGTGATCCTGAACCTGCTCAAAATACTAATGGCTGTTAATGAGGCAGGGCAGGCACTGTCTTTGGCATTGGGGGAGCTGGGTGATGCTGCAGGAGCATCTCCTGGGTGCCTCTCCCTGCCCCAGTGCCACCTGTGGAGGGCTTACAGGTGGTACCAGGATTTGGGGGAAAAGGGAAATGGAAAATTCAGGATTGGGAGGTGGTCACACTTCTTGCAGTCTTAATACTGTTAATAACAGTGTTTATAGAGTAATCCCTGTTGGCAAGGGTCGCTGGTTCAACCCCCCAGTTAACTCTGAGGCTAAATCAGGCTGCTCAGAGCCTCAGCTGGGTGAGATTTGAAGCTCTCCAAGGATGGAGATCCCACCACCTCCACAGGTCTGTGTGTGACCACCCTACCCAAAGAATTACTCTCTTTATACCCAAATAGGATTTCTCCCCTTGCAACTTGCCTCATCGTTTTGCAGTGCATCTCCATCTCCCCCTAACCACCCAAGTACCGCAGGGGCTACAAATAGCTCCTTCAGCTTCAAGCTCTTCCCCATTTGGACAGATGACATTGGCAAACGTGATTTTCTGGAAGTGGAGCCATCGACACCCTCAGCATAGTGAGGATGGCTTTGCAGGGTGCGAAACGTGTTCACGTTGCTTCTGGCTTGCTCCACCTGCAGCCCAGCTGAGCAGGGCAACACAGCCAGGGCTTCCTCTGCCTCAGTTAGAGAGGGGGAAGAAAACCTCCTCGTTTTTGTTGAGGTACATATTCAAATTGCCTTGAAATCTCAAATTTCTCCTGGAACTTCAGCCCAAAACTGTGAATCAATTGGGGAAAATTAGAATTGACTCTTGTGGAAATGAGAACCTCCTGTGCACATTCTTGGCAGAAGTTAGATGTCTGAAAAATCAAGGTTGATCTTTGTAAATGCAGTTGGGGAGGGAACAAGCTTGTCTGGAGCTGCTCAGCATGGTCTCCTGGGCTGCGGTGGGTGGGCTTTGTAACCGCAGTTGGTGGCAACCTGGACTAGCTCCTCTGTGGTGGAGCTGGGACTTTTCAGCACGAGCCACTGGCTGCTCAGAGGCTGAGGGGTGTGATTGCTCAGCTGGCCAGGAAAAGTCAGCCCTTGGTAAAGTCCTGCTACTTGCCTCTTGGGTGCTCCACTGGGTTCTCCGGCATCCCCATCACTGTGGCCGTGGGGTTGTGGTCTTGCTGGTGCTGGATGCAAGAGAAAACCCAGCTCTCCTGGGCGTCTCTGGTACTCCCATCCCCAGGGGTGGCATTGCAGAGCCCTCACTGAGCTGACTGACCTCAAGGAGGAAAACAAATGCTTTTCCTTTAAAAAATCATATGGCATTTTAAAATTTTTCTCCTTAGAATACCTTAGGTGGAAAGGGGCCTCTGGAGGTCGCAGGGTCCCACCTCTGCCCCGAGTAGGGCTGGCTTTTGAGTTAGCCCCAACAAGAGAAGGTTTTTCTTACTTTTTTCCTTCCATAAGTCCCAGGAGGATAAAGAACCTGGGGCACAGGGTGCTTTTCCTGCTGCTCTGGCCACATATCCCCAGAGCCTGGGATGGGGTCATCACCGTCCCCATCCTCTTACCGATTTGCATCGCATGGTAAGTTTGTATTTATTTCTGAAAAGCCCCGTGCCCATGCCGATGGGGAACAGCTTCTTCAGCTGATGCTTGTTTACAGAGTGTGATCCTGTTATGATGAGTGCCGGAGGGACCGGACATGAGAATAAACTCATTATTATAAACCTGCAAACTGCAGGCTGAGCCGGGGGTGCAGAGCTGAACCACCCGGGCTGCCGGATTGGGATTTCCAGGCAGAGCGAGCAAGAAGCAGGGTAGCCTTGCACAAGTTTTCCCTAAAATATAGGGAAGTTGGAGCAACCTCCTTCCCCTTCCTAAGTATAAGTGGATTTGAGGAATGGATTTTAAAAGCCAAATGCATATTGCAATGATCAACCACTTTGCATGTAGATGTTAAAGGAAAATGCCTAGCTATGCTGTAATGCAAAGAAAAAGGCAGGGAGGGGGGGAGTTTTAAATGAACTTGAGTGGAAACAAATTATGAAAATCACACTAACAGCAGTAAAGTCAATGAAACGACATTATGGCATAAAAGGCAGAGCAAAGCTAATTAAATATTTAATGCTTGTAAGAGGTAGTGGCACATCTCAAGGTACTAAATGTGATAAAGATGTTAGTAGTTGTCATCATCTGCCTCAGTATCTGGTTTGGACAAACCTGTTTGCTCCCCACTGTCCCAGTCTGGCCTCAGGGATGTCACCCCGGCTCTTGGGTAGCAGAGGGGGGCTCGTAGCGTGGCTCAGCCCTGGTCCTGGGAGCCAGGTGTAGGGACTGCTGCTAGCTCCCTGCAGCATCCAGCTCCTGGCCATGGGACAGGGTTTCCTGGGAAAGAAAACAAACCTCAGGGAAAAGGGAATTTATAGAAGAGACTCGGCTTGTAGTGAAATTGTGTGACCTGGGAGCTGCGTGTCAGTGAGTGCAGCTTTTGGGTCATTCCCATCCCTACGGCTGTGACTCCCTGTGGGATGCTCATCATGTGGTGCCTGACTGAGATAGCCTGGCTCCTTGTGTACCCCCAGGACTTTATCCATGTTTTTGGGATGGAAAAAGAGGAGTTGCAGCATCTCCAGCTGCCGGGATGAGAGGGCTGGAAGCAGTGCAGCCACCCTGGGGCTTGGCAGGGTGGTGTGGCTGGCATGGTGTATTGATGCAAATGTGGGATGTTTCAGCGCTGTGCAAGAAAAAAACAGGGCAAAAACTTGTAAAAGAGGAGCGTGGGGCTTCCAGAGCTGGAGAGAGCCAGTGGGGCTGCCTTTCCCAGTCGCCTTTGCTCCTGGGCTGCACTTACTGCTGGAGAGGGGCTCTAGGCTGGGGCATGTGTTATACATCCCTTGGAGGGGGTAGTTGGTTTGCTTGGAGAGTTGTGGGGGTTTTTTTATTTTTGTTTCCTCCTGCTGCCATCCCTGACTCCAGGCTAAGCACACTGCTGTCCTGTCCTTCCCAGGAGCATCCCAGGGCTAGAAGGAATTGCATTCACTTCTCTTTACGGGGCTGTTCTTGCTGCTGGGGCGAAGCTGGAGAGTCGGGTGGGGAAAGGCAGCATGATGAGGCACAGCTCCCCCGGCTCCGCCACAGCTGCTGAGCTCATTTTTAGCTCATTATTTCTGCTTGGAAGCTGATGGAAGGCAGTTTGCAAAGATGCGTTTAATGGGTGAAAATTCATAAAAATGTTTTCCAGGCTCTGTTGTGCTGGTGCAGCATCCAGCCACCAGCGCTGTTTGCCACGGTGGTGGCACGGGGGTTACTGCCAGCATCCCACATCCCTTCCCTGAACCCTGGCTGTGCCAGGGAGCTTTGTATGAGCAAGGGATTGCGGTGTGGGGCACAGCTGCATTGGTGCACAAAGGGGATGCTGCCAGCACTGAAATGAGGGGCACCACAGGAAAACCTCGTTTTATTTTATTTTTTTACAAAACCCTTCTCTTTTTGCAGATCGGGAGCTTGGAAAACTACTATCACTTTCACCACAGCAAGACGTTTAAGCGTTCGACGCTGAGCAGCCGGGGACCACACAACTTCCTCCGCATGGACCCCAAGGTACGGGGCCGGGCAGCCTGGGGTCCCCCTGCCTCTGTGGGTGCTGGCAGGATGGGGGTCCCCACTTCCCCCTGGAGGAGTCTGTTGGCTTGGTCTGGGTCAAGCGTGAGCCCAGGCATCTTGTGATGACATGTTATCCTTGAACCACAGCCCTGTGCATGCACGGGGTGACTCATTGGACATGGGTATGTCGATTGGTGATGAAAAATACTTAAAGTGACTAAATGCTAACATCTGCCTGAAAGGCGGGAGGAAGAAAAAGGGGGAAAAGCCTTCCAGGACAGAAAGGCTGTTGCATGCTTGGGGTGTTGATCCAGTTGCCACAACACTTGCTGCCTCAATGGTTGCTATGTGTGAAATCCTTGGCAATAGCTCTGCATTGCTTTTTCCTAGAGCAAGCATCCAAAGGGATTTTCAGCGCAGCTGAATTGACAAAAGTAATGGGGAGGTGGGGGGGAGAAGGCAAGGAGGGACAGGCGGGACTTGGGTGAGCTGGGCTTGGGGTGGCGGGGAAGGGCTGTGGCTCTGCCTCCACTTTCCTCCTCCCTCAGCTCCACTGGGTGCTAGAGTCCTGTGAGATATTACTTCTGCAGAGCGGGGAAGGGTTGATGTGTGGGGAGGGTCTGTATTTTGTGGGGAGGGGGACATAAACTCAGGAAAATCCATTGCGGTGAAGATACCTGTGCTGCAGCGAGGTGCTGGTGCTTGCACTGATCCCCGGCCACGCTTGGGATGCTCTTTCCCAAGACATTTCCAACTCACCCAGCACAACATGTACCATCTGCATCTCTCCAGACCCACGCAGCGCCCTGCTTTCCCCAGCCAGCCAACTTTCCGGAGAGATTTGCTGTTAAATATTTAGACAGGGTCTGTAGCACGTTTCTGAGGAGGCACACGTGTGGCTGCCTTGCCAGCAGGGGAAACCTCAGCAAGGAGAGCGTCAGTGCCCTGGAAGTGTGCTGGGCTCTAATTAAAGCTGTTTGCCCCCGGGGAGGTGCACAGGCACCCCAGCAAATGAGAAATTAAGCTCTGCAATTGAAATACCTCCATTTAAATCAGTCGAGTTATAATGCAAACCGAATCAATTGGCTTTTACTCCTATTAACGTTTACCTTGTCTTGTTCTATGGACTGCAAGCTAGAGCAATTAGCTCCTGTTCTTAGTCCTTTGTTATCACTTGGAGTTCCAGACCTCTTAGCATGTGTGATCTCTTCCCATCTCCCATGCACATTTGCAAATCATTGTGGAGATGTCTCGGCATCTGGATGGCACTGGCTTAGCTGTGTGGTGCAGGAGAATATCACCATGAGGCACAAGGAACCATGAGCTGGAATAGCGAAGATAGAAACAAGTCTTGCAGAAATCCCAAAGAACCAGCGGATCTGATCATTTGCAGATGTTGGGTGGTTCGTGCCTTCCAGGGGCTATTGTTTCCAGCGCAGTTATTTATCTGTTTGTTCTGCCGTGGAGGCTGGTGGCATGACAGCCAGGTCCTGGCAAGAGGACCACGGCCGAGCCCTCCATCCCAGGGATTTGGGTAGCTGGGGAGGGGGAGACCTAGCGGACATGGGGCAGCACCCAGGGTCCTGGTCCCCATGGGACCACACTGCTGCTGAGCTCTCCTCTTGCCCAAGAGCCCCCCGTGGCCGGTGCCTGCTCTGTTGGGGGCTGATATGAGCCAAGCGATGTGGCAGGTGATGGAAAGCAGGAGGGACATAGCAAATCCAGTGAATCCGGGGGCAGTTTGTGGCGGTGAGAGTAAGAGGTGCAGAGGGACAGTGGGATGCAGGATGGGGTCATGCCATGCTGTGCCACCCCTCTCAGGCTCCACTCGTGGCTCTCATCATTGTAAACACTCCTGGCTTGCTGGGATGCTCCTGTTGGTCCTTGCAGTGCTTGAGCCTTCAGCCTCACTGCTCCAGTCTCTTAATCCTTATCGGAGGATGTCACAGCCTCAGTCCCTGTGCCTCTGGCCATGTCCTGGAGCAAAATTAACCCCACCTAAATTACTTCTGCTGTGCTTTATGGCAAACATGCTGGAGTCATCTTGTTCGTCCTGGATCTCTGCTTTAATTGCTGCACATCCACTGGAACAAGCCAGGCTATTGCTTTTCTGGAGTCACATAGGGGGTTGCATCCTCACCTATGCTGGTTATAGTGTTTGGTGGAGCTGCCCTGGGTGATGGGATCCCTGCATCACCCACTGAAAATCTCAAAGTAAGGGGGAACATAAAAAGCTGCCTCTGTTTCCAGCAAGGGTGAAGGATTAGACTTGGTGTACACCTTGTGCCTCCTCGCAGGGTCCTTTGGTGCCACTCACAGTTACCTCGTTATTGCTGATTAGGGTTTGCAGAGGCAGAGCAGGGACCCCCTGGGCTCAGAACTTTGTTGTAACAGTTTTGGTCATTTCTAATAGTAAAAAGATATATTTTTTTTTAATTTCCGAGAAGCTTTTCCCCGCACCCTGGAGGAGTGATGGAAGTCGGTCTGAGTTTCACAAGCTGTGGGAGCTGTTGCAGGGATGCCCCGGGCTCCTTCCTGCTCCCCCGTTGTCTTCCCACACCAGCTGCATGGATTTAGCAACTCTCCCTTGAAATCAATGCCATTAAACCACTGATTTATCTGTGTCCACACAAGACTTCTCCATCGACTCCCGGCTGGCAGTGCTGGGGTCGATCAGGAGCATTTTTAAGATGAAGATGTCCCCAGGAGGCACTGCAGCTTGTGGCAAAACCCTGAAAAATCCCATGTCTTCCCGTTGTTACTGCATCCAACAAAAGGACAGGCGATCGCTGTGGCTTGGCCAGTGAGACCTGCGGTAACACTGCCGAAGAGTGCTGCTTTAAGGAGCCATGTCCTCTATTTAACATACATATTTTATTTTTTTTGTTAGCTAGACCATGGAGTTGTATTTTTGCTTCCAATGCTTAAATCCATCGTTGTATAACCAAAGCAGGATGCTGTCGTCAGCCGAGGCAGCATGGAAACTCATTTTTCTATGAAATATATATATATTTTTTCATTTTGACAGTATTTTTTTCTTTAAAATATGTATGAGTTTAAAAACCAAGCTCTAGGCTGGAAACTGCTGGGTTTCTGATACGCACAGCTCCCCATCCACCTCCATCCAAGTCAGACAGCTATAAACCGTGCAAGAAGAACGTGGTTCAGCCGACAGTTTTACATAAATAAGCCCAACAAAAACTTGCAATTTGGATTTTTATTCTTTTAGTTACAAAACCTTAGTCACAAGAATAGAAACATCCCACAAGCAGCTCTGCTGTTCCCAAAAGACCCTGAGAAAGTGTCTGGCAAGGAGGGACGTGCCACGAAGCCCCACCAGCTCATCCTCTGGTCCTTCCCTTCTCCCCCCAGCATAAGCACATGTGAAGATTTGGTCTATAAATTATTTTTACAACCTATTTTCAAGAAACCTGGACTTTATCTGCATGCTGAAGGCAGGAGAGCCCTTTTTGTGGGTAATGAAGGGCCTGGGGGAAAAAACGCTCGCTGGGGATGGGATGCGGCTGCTCCTGAACTGGTACCTTAGGCAGCTCCCGCTGCAGTGGCGCAGGCAAACACCAGCGTTTCCCAATCCCAGCCTTTTCCGGCTCATTTCCCGTTTGATCTCTCTGTATGTCATGCCCCACTGAAAAGCAAACAAATGTCAGAGCAGTCAGCCCCAAGGCCACATCGCCCGCAGCTGGTGCCAAAAATGCCTGTCTGGAGCTGGCCACGTCCCCTGAGAGTTGCCACAGCCATGTGTGGTCATCCTGTATTTTTGGGAAATGTGTGTTGTGCTGGGATAAAGCCCTTGATTTTGTTATTTTATCAGGAGGGGAGGAGCTCTAAGGATGAGCAGCCCTGGAGCCAGGTGCTGGAGTTTTGGGGCTGAGCTACTGCTGCTGCCTCCCAGCTGGGGGGAAGGATCAGCCCCAAAATTAAGCAAGAAACCTGAATCTTCTCCAGCACTTTGACTAAACACTGAAATATGTGGTTCATCTCTAGCGGGACCTCAGCACGTGCTTCAGTGCTTCGTTAAGCCGGCGGGGGTTTAGGCACGCGCTTGGAGGCGACGTTACTTGTGCTCAAGGGTTTTGCTGCACCAGGAGAGGAATCTGGTCCCTGGCACAGAGACCACACAGAGCTGAGCTTGCCCTGTCCGCCTGCCTATCCATCCTTTATCCCCCAAAATGGAGCTACTACCTCTGCAGCAGCTTTGGCCAAGGAGATGGGGTTTTGCTGGATCTTGGGGTGATGCTGGGATGGGTGGAGGCTGCAGTTTGCACTGCTTCTGCGTCCCCCATCCCATTGCAGCGGGCGATGCTGACCCACGGCTCTGCTTGCAGGTGGACTGGCTGCAGCAGCAGGAGGTGAAGCGGCGGGTGAAGAGGCAGGTCCGAGGCGAGCCGCATGCCCTGCCCTTCAACGACCCAGTGTGGCCCAACATGTGGTACCTGGTGGGTATCTCCCGGCTGCCGCCCCATGAGGAACCCGCTGCTTTACAGCCGGGCAGGGGATTTGTTTTTAATTAAACGCATCATCAATCTTTGCTCAGTCTGGCCAGTAACGAAACACCTTAATCTCAGCAAATGTGCTTGGCAGCAGCATTTAAAAATTGTACATTAGTATATGTGAGAGTCTAGTCTGAAGTGTTTTACCATCATTAACAGCCCCTCGTTATGGCCTGCGCAGCGAAGGCTGGGGAGCAGCACTGCTGCATTTTACCTGTGTTTGCTGCAATATCCGTTTGCTGCAAATAGAGCTGCAACCATCTATTGGCAATATCATTTTTCTTCTGCCTGCTTCGTTGGTCTGTGTTTGACAAGAAAATTCATTGAAAATTAAGAGCAGAAAGGAAATGAACACTTCAAAACTAAAGAGCCCTCAGTATTTGAAATAGAAGAGGAAAAAAATAATAGGGAGAAAGTGCGGCCTGGATTAACTGCTGCTGGATGGCTTTGATCAGTGGAGTAAAGTTATAACAAATCATATGAGTTATATGGCAGGGGGTGGGATGTAAATATATTTTCTGGTTGATTAAATGAGCTCGCAGCCTGGCTGCTCACTTAGATAGGCCGAAATGGGCTTGCAGCCCTTTTGTAGCTGTGTTTTTTCCCCCTAGCACTGTAGTGATAAAAGCAGTCGCTGCAGGTCGGAGATGAACATCCTGGCAGCCTGGCAGAGGGGCTACACTGGCAAAAACGTGGTGGTCACCATCCTCGATGACGGCATAGAGAGGAACCACCCTGACCTCCTGCAAAACTATGTGAGCTGGGGGGGGACGGGCTGGGGCTGGTCCTCGCAGTGAATTGATTTATGGAGAATTTCAGCATGTAAACACAGCTTAAGTCTGTGCATTGGCAGATTAGTAGAATAGTGTTTTTTTTTTAAAAAAAAAAGCTCAAGATGTTTTTAAGAAGGAAACGAGCTTTTTAGACAAGAGGGTTTGGGGAAAACTCCCTTTGCAGCTGCCTGGGAAGTGGCCGCCTCCCTCCGGCTCACCAGGGCAGAGCCAAAAACCTGCATGAACCCGCACAGCCCCAGCTCAAACCCCAGACGGCTGCGGGGGGGGACGACGGACGGTGCTGGAACCAGCAGAATTTGGGGTTCAGAGGAGCTGTCCCTGACACAGCAGGCTGTTTCCCTTGGGGAAAAATGCAGGGCTGCAGCACAGATCTATCCTGAGCAAATAGTCAGAAACCAAGGGGAAAATGGCATTTTGTGCCCGGCTTGGCTCTGCTGCCCATTGGGCTGGCTGCAGGTGAAGCAGGACCGTGCCACTGCTGAGGCTGCTTTGTCCTGCGCTCTGCTGGTAAATCGGGTCTAATGGTGGCAATATGTTTTCAGGACCCTCTTGCAAGCTACGATGTCAACGGGAACGACCACGACCCAACTCCACGCTATGATGCCAGCAATGAGAATAAGTACGTAGTGCTAATTGCCACGGAGCCGGTGGCTGTGTGACCGGGTCATGCGGGAGTCCCCGGGGCTGGGTGGCCCCCCTGGGGGGTCTTCCAGGTCTGTAGCCTTTCCTCATCCCCAGCACTGCAGAGGATGCTGCGTTATGGGCTTTGCACAGGGTCATTGCGTTTAATGCAAATGCAGCCTGTGGCAACTGTGCTAATTGCGAATGAGCCCTTGGGCCACAAAACAACAGGTTGGGAGTTGGGGGTTTCTCACCATGATCAGGGATTAAACCACGAGTTGAGCTGGGTGGGTTAGATGTCAAAGCTTGGATGTGCTTTCTGAGCTCCAGTCAAAGCAGGATGGGCACGTGGTGGCAGATGTGGAAACGAAATGGGAATGCAAAGAGCAGATTGCACCTCCATGCAAGATGCAAAGAGCAAATTGCATCGAGGTGCAAAATGCAAACAGCAAATTGCTTTCTGCATTGGTTTCATCCATCCCCTGGCTCCTTGCTGTGGGTTTTGGGTAAAGGCTCTCCAGCTCTTGGGGCCATTTCCCTCCACTGCTCCGGCCTCGGGACTGGTTTCTGAGTGCTGAGTGGGGGTTGGCTGGAGGGATCCTTTGCCATGGGACACCAGCTCATGGGGGATTTCTCTTTGCAGGCATGGCACTCGCTGTGCGGGGGAAGTGGCAGCGGCGGCAAACAACTCGTACTGCGTCGTGGGCATTGCCTACAATGCACGCATTGGAGGTGAGGCTGGCACCTGCCTGCAGCTCCCCTGCCCTTCGCCATCTCCCCAAGGGACTGCAGCCACCCTGGCTGCGCCGGTGGGCTCCCGGGGTGGGTGGTAGGATGCGGTTCCCCCAAATATTGCCAGGAGAGTCTCCTCCTTCGTGCCCTGGCTGCAGGGAGCCCCGGGGGAGCTTGGGGGAGGATGGGGTGATAGGGGGTTGAGGGGACCCTGGCTCCATGTATTTCAGGGTGGAGACCTTCTGCTTGGGCTGCATCCTTGCTGTGAGGATGCGTGTGGATTGAGGATGTGGTGGTTTCACCCCAACAGTCCACGGCTGCTCACAGGGGGGCTGTGCCTGGGGTGGCTGCATTTGCTGTGGTCAGTGGTGCTGGTTTAGCTTCAGAGCTGAAATCACCTGTTTGTGAGGTTAATGTCTTCAGATGAGCCGCTTGTGGTGGGGGGTCTGGAGGGACCCCCAAAGTACCTTCGTGGTGAAAAAACCAAGGGGGGGGCAGGGCAGGGCTGTACAGCGCGGGGGACCTTCGCCTGGTCCCTCAAATAACACAATGCGCGGGAAGCAAATGAATGTTTATCACCAAATTGGAGGTATATATGGTATAGCACCTGCCACGGAGATGGGGGTGTCGGGGGCTTGGGAGTGCGGTGTCCCATCTGTGTGGCTGGCAGGACCATGCAGGAGACAGATGCCTGGAACGGGGTCCTCGCCAGGGGATTTAGCCCCATCTCTGGCACAGGTGGAACAGGAGGGTTTTATTTCTGCAACCCCTCCTGCCACCCCAGCGCTGGGAGAAGTCACCATCAGGAGCATGGACCCAAGCGCCCATGGGTGGATTCAGGGCTGAGTTCCTTTTCTCAGCTTGTTCACCCTGGCTGTGCAAGAAGAGCATTTTTAAGGGTTGTGTCTGCACTGGGACCATGCCCGCACGAGTCCTGCTCCTGGCCAAGCACCATCAATGGTTCCCTGTGCCGGGAAAATCCCCTGAGGGAAGAAATAACCCTGGGGAGGGTGAATGGCAGGGTGGCACGGGCTTCTTAGCAAGATGGCTTCTTGCTTCTTAGAAGCTCCTTGCCTCTAAAAATTCACCTCCCAGCACACGCCAAACAGCAGCAGAGCAAGGCAAATCTCCTGGGGGGGTTTAGAGCAGTTTTGCATCCTGCAGGATCAGGCCATTGCCTTCGTGCTCCTTTTCAAGCCCATTTCTCTGCAGCAGCCATGGAGAAGAGCGTTACTTGTTGACTTTATAACGACCTATGGGTCTCATTTTAATTTGCTGCCTTTAACGAGTGCCTTGCCTTGGGGGTGTGCTGGGGAGGTGTTGAGTGAGATAAGGCACCTGGCAGAGGGCTGGGGCCGTGGGCTTCCCACAGCATGAACAGGCAAAGGGGAAAAATAAAATCATAGCCATATCAAGTTTGGGATCATGGAGGAAAGTACTCTTTAGCTGCAGCGAGAGTGATTTTAGATGGATTACGCAAATAAAGCAGCGATTAATGAGCAGAACTTGTTGGGGAAGCCTATTTGTCACACTCAGAAAGCTACCATCTAATTTTACTGGCTGCTCTTCAGCGCTCTTGCGTTTCTTTTTATTTGCTCCAGGCAAAATGCATTGCTGCTCAAGAAACAAAAAGGGCTCCAGCTATTCCTCCTCCTCCTTTCCCCTTCCTCAGACGCTTGCTTTGGAGGCCAGTATGGCTCCCTGCGTGGCAAAGAGCTCATTTATTTTGCAGCATCCTTCCCCCCTCCCTCCTGCTCCCCATTATTTAACCTGGGGTTTTCTGCATTTGTGGGTGGTTGTCTCTGGGCTGGCTTTGGGCTGTTTTGGGCTGACTTTGAGCTAAATTTGGGTTGGCTTTGGGTTGACTTGAAGCTGACTTTGGGCTCGCTGATGAATGTGCCCATATTTAGCAAGTGCAGAAAACCATCCCTCAAGTGGTTTTACTTGCTGCGCCGCAGCTGGGCACGGCTCAGACACGGGGCTCAGCTTTTCACTCCTTCTCCTCATATTTTCTTGTTAACATGACAAAGAGAGGAAGTTTTTGGGAACTGCTCTGCTCCTTGGTTTTATATTTCTAAGCTTGTTTTTGGCTGGTAGGGGACAGCGCTGGAAAGAGATATTTGAGTTGACTGGTGTCCAGAGTGCAGCTGCAGCTGTAATGACATCTGCCTGCATTTGTTTGCTTTAAGAAAAAATACATGTGGAAGGGGAAATGCATTTTTATAAACCAGACTCTCCCTGGCTGGCGAAATAGGATGCTGAAATTTTCAGCATCTCTTGTCCTGTAAGGACTGTTTCTGGGCAGTCCTTTGGGGTGCCTGGCACCCTCTGCCCACCGTGCAAGGGGGAAATCCGGCGGGGAAAGGGTGATGGGCAGCAGAGAGGGTTGTAACCCTCACGTTGCAGCAGTTGGAGGCTGGGGGTGTGCAGCAATCCCCCCAGCTGGTCCTGCCACGGTTGGTGGGCTCTGCCCGTGAGCCGCCCTGGCTGGTGCCTGTGGGTATTCCCAGCCTCAAGTGAGGTTATCCCAGGTGGCATCGTCGTCCTGTCATGGGCTGGGGTCCTGGCTCTGCTTTGTGCAGACCACAGCCTGGGGGTTCTCCTGGAGCTTCTCCTCCTCCCAGGCACCGCTGGCATCAGCTGGGCAGTAACAGGCTTCGGGAACAGTCACAGTTGTCCCCACTCATGGGGAGAGGCTTCATCCTGCTGGTGTGCCCAAAGCCAAGAGTCTGTGAGCATTCAGGAAACACTGGTATCTTCCAGGTGGAGGAGTGAATTAGCTGATTAATTACAAGGAGGAAAAATTTTTTTAGCAGGGGGATTTTGCCACCAGCAAGTGCAGCACCGCTTCTACTGCCCAATCCCCCCCGATGGAGGGGAAGTAAATGTTAACCCCCCTTTCTCCATCACTTGCCATGAAGCCAACAACACAGAAACCTTTCCAAAATAGCTCCCCAGCATCCCTCCGCTGGGCTCGTTAGCGTGCGGGGCCGCGGGTTGAAGCTATTCCAGGCGCGCTCAAGCCATGTGGTTTCTGCCGCCGTTAACAAAACCCTTTGATTGCAATCCTCGCACTTTCATCCAAGCCATTAAGCCCTAATGTCTGATGTTTTTGTGCTTTTAGGCATTCGTATGTTAGATGGCGATGTAACAGATGTTGTTGAAGCGAAGTCGCTTGGCATCAGACCCGATTACATTGACATTTACAGCGCGAGCTGGGGGCCAGATGATGATGGGAAGACAGTTGATGGACCTGGTCTATTGGCCAAACAGGCTTTTGAGCATGGCATTAAAAAGGTGTGGATCCTGCAGCGCCCAGACGCGCTCGCCCTCCTCCTCCTGCCCCATGGGGAATGCGTGCCAGGGCCATGGCTGGCCCGGGGTCTGGCGCGGGGACGGGCGGCTCAGCCCCCCGAGGCGATGGCATCGCTAGGGCCGGGGTGGGGGTGGGGGGGGCGAATCATCTCTAATTTTTCCTAGTTTTCCCCGGCGTCCCTAAGAGCTCCGGTGGATTTTGCAGCTGAGGGTGGTGACGGCGGGAGGTGCCCAGCGATGGCGCGGCCCCGGCAGGACCCCTCAGCACGGCCGGCTGCTGGGCAGAGCTCCGGCAGGGCAGGCAGGCCCCAGGTTGAGTTGCGAAGCTCTGCCGGGCTGAGAAAGCCAAAGCTGTTCTTGGAGGGGGGGTGACTTTGCACCTCAAAATATCCCCCCGGGTGCTGGTATGGAGGGAAGTGGCTGCCCCCCCGGCATCTTCATCCCCTGCTCCTTCACCCTCCCCAGGGCCCCGGTATCCTCTCCCAGGGGTCTCCATCACACTAAGCATTTCCCTGGTTTTCAACCCAGACTAGTGGCCGTGTCATGGCTGGGGAGGCGACACGGGTGCCGCCACAGAATCCGGCCACGGGGGCACAGGAGAAATTCAGATTATTGTCCCTGAAGTCCTCCAGTGAGAGTTTTCAGCTGGTGTCATATGTGATTGACAGCTGTCAGTCCCCATTGGGGATCTCCTGGCCTTCCTGTGCCCCTTCTCTTTTTGGGCGATTTTAAAAAATGCCCAATATTGGCTAAAAGCATCAGGAAAAAGACCTTTCTTGGCAGCTCGGCAGGTGCCGCAGGAAGTGTTGCGGCAGCTTGGGACTCTGCAGCGAGTGTCCCCTGGGTGCTTTGGCAAATTTGGGGTTGGGGTTTTGCCGCTGGCAGCCCCAGGCTGGGCTTGGAACCCCTGCCCATTTTGCTCCCTGCCTCCACTCCTGCCTCTGCTGCCTCTTCTCGAAGTGCACAGGGATTTGGGGTGGCCACGGGCCGGCGAGCGCAGCCTGCCTGTTATCTAAAAATAGGGTGGAGTGTTTTTCCCACTATTTACTTGATTTCCTGCCGGGGCGGTGAGCCTGCCGAGGAACCCATTGAAGTGCTGGGGAGTTCACGCCGTGTCAATACGGGGGAAACAAGCTGCTTTTTAGACCTTATTTTTCCATGCTGGATCAAATGGGCGGCAGCAGGGTACTTGCCCGGCACAGCCCCGCTGTTTCGGGATGCTTGTTTCTGTCTCCCAGGGGATTTCAGACCCTGTCAGCCTTATTTCTGCCCCCCCCCACTGCCACATGTATTTGTGGCACCCACTGTCCTGCATGCACAGCTCTTAATTACCAACTTCTTAAATAACGAGGAAAGCTGCAAGCAGATAGTTAGCTGCCACCTTTAGCCCGAGTGAACAGCTGTAACTGAGTTATAAATCCTTAAAATTGAGTTTTTAATGGAAACATTAAAATAACCTTTATCTATTAGCGATAGGACTGCACTGGGGTAATTTATCCTCTTGTTTCTCGCTCCAGCCACACACACCTTATTAGTTCCCAAGCTAACAGGGGGATATTTATCCTGGGCGCTCTCATGGAGTGCCGTTGGGCAGACACCCAAGCCCCAGCTACTCCATGGAAGCGGGGAGATGCTGTGCATCTCACATCCAACCAATGTGCTGATGGGGTGAGCCGGAGCATCCCCAGCCTTGGCCAGGGAGGGATTCCCTGGTTTAAATGATCTGGATCCAGGCTTTGTAGTGGCCAGGAGCCCCTCACCAGGATGGTGTTGGCTTAGGAGGATGGTAAATGAAGGAGATGGGTGTTTGGGGTCTGCTTGTGAAAATCTTGGTAGTTGTTTGTTGGAGGGCAAAGGGTAAGAGTGGCTTTATTGAATCCAAGGGAGTTGCAATACGCGGTGAGCTCACTCTGCTGGGAAACACTGTCAGGTGTTAGATGTGTGTTGCTCTAGTGTCATTGATATGCCTGTTTGTGTCCTCGTGCAACCATGCTGGCTCCGAACCCACTTTTCTCCAGCGCAGCCCTGCCTGGGCATCATGGGGGTGTGGGGTTTGGACCAGAACCGAGCAGCCTTTCCCAGCACCCGCAGCTGCAACGCTCGAGGTGCAGGGTACAAGGGAGGTCTGGGCCCCCCATCTACTGATCCAAATCAAAATCGTTGCTACATCTCCGCACGCCTTTGGCGATTGGTGCCTGGTTTTATTCCTCCAGTTAGTGATTTAGGAGAGACTGAGTTGCATGCAGCAGGGCTTATCCTTGGAGATGGGTGGATTTTAGTGTTGGAGAGCCGGATGGCCACTGCCTGCACTGAGCACGGGGGCTGGGATGCTGCTGCCTTGGAGATCCAGGGAACCCTGGAAGGTGGGACTGGAGATGCCAGCAGCAAGCTTGGTGGGCTGGCAAGCTGAGTTGAGCTCTCCGTGATGCGGGGCAGGGCAGTAATTCCCTTTGCAACTGCACTTTTTCTTGAAGAGTCCCAGACAGCTCTATTAATCTTTGCTAGGGAAATACCCACCCAGTTTGGCTGCGAGGCAGCCCAGATAATGAAAACTTTCATAAAGTAACAAGAGAGCCTGACTTAGCCTGTGTATCCAGAGGCAGGGTCAGCTCGGAGAGCCTCTGCCCCAGGAGGAGGGCGAGACAGGTAATAAACCATCCCTCTCCCCCCGGTGCTTAAAACCCACAATAAATCCCAGTGAATTCCTCTGGAGCAAAGCTGGTTTTTTTATTTATTATGATTATTCTTCTTATTATTTTTTGTGGAGGAAGCTGCCACAGAGCAGTGGGAGGGAGGTAAACACCAGATCTGCCCAGTCTAGCGCTGAAATCTCTCCGTGGCAGGAGTAGCCGCGGGGAGGATGAGGCTGCTCCGCCGCTGCCGCCGTGTGCTTCCATCGCCTGCCAAGCCCTCCCCGGAGAGCCCTGCCTTGCGAGGCGTGGAAGCAACCCAGCCACTTCATTTCCTGCCCCAAACCCCCTTGGGCCACCAAAAATCCTCCCTTGGGACTGTGGCAGGCTGTTTGTGAATCCCCAGGGGGCTGGGTTATTCCTGGGTGCCCTTGGCAGCAGTTTGGATGGAGGGGGTGAGTGGGGCTTGCCCCTGCGCCATCGCCTTCATTAGGGGCCCTTCGTTGGCACTGCGGCCACCGCTGCTGGGCGGGATTTTCCCGCAGCTCCGGGGAGGTCTGGGCAGCTGGTGCACCCCTCCCACCCCCCCAATTCCCGGTGGGCTCCTGCAGCTGTACCCGGTGGGGATGGCTCCATCAGATGTTCCTGCCAAGCGGTGGGGAGGAGAGAAAAGGCCAGGATTGAAAAAATAAAAAACATACAAAAGGAACCTAAAAGATAGGTCAGGGGATCGTTTCTGGTAGTTTGGGTGGGTTCGCAATGAGCTTTGTGGGCTCAAGATGAGGGAGACATGGGTTTTGGGGCTGTCCCTGCCAGTTCCTCCCACAGGGCCATCCCTGCACCCCAGAAAGCACCGTGCCGGGTGTTACTGCTTTGTCCAGGGGCTCTGAGCACCTGAGATGTTTTCCCCCAGGAGAGACCATGGAAGATGCCAAAATCCCTGTCGCCGGAGGCTCTCCCATCCTCGCGGGGAGCTGCTGCCTGTAAAACAGGGGCTGGTTGAGCTGAGGGACACGTTTGCAGGTGTTGATGCAGGGGGCTGAGCGCTGGACAGGATGGGACCTATCCTTCCACCCTAACCTAAGCCCATATCCAGACCCAAACCCAGGCTTACTGACGGCATCCCAGCGCTGGCGGGGGGCTGCCCCCTCCTCCCTGTGCCGAGATGGCCTCTCATCCCAGGCAAATGCCTCCTCTCACCCCCCCTGCCCCCTCTCTGCCCACAGGGCCGCAGGGGTCTGGGGTCCATTTTCGTCTGGGCGTCAGGGAACGGCGGCAGAGAGGGCGATTACTGCTCCTGCGACGGCTACACCAACAGCATCTACACCATCTCCATCAGCAGCACCACCGAGAACGGCTACAAGCCCTGGTACCTGGAGGAGTGTGCCTCCACCCTTGCCACCACCTACAGCAGCGGGGCTTTTTATGAGCGGAAAATAGTAAGTTTTACCCCGATGTCACATGGGGCAGCATCCCCTGGATGTTTTCTACGTGGCTGGGCTGGATGATTGTTCAGTTGTAAGAGCCAAGCTTTGCCCTTAGTCCTGCAGTGAGTTTTGCTTGTGGTTTTTTATGGTGGAGCAAAAATTACTCTTGGGAATTGCTCAGGGATGTGGCTGGTAAATGGGTGAAAGGGCTGGAGGTTTGCAAAAATACTAGTGCAAATATTTACCCGTTCCCCAAAGTGCTTGCTCACTGTCCCTTGCTTAAAAAAAAAAAAAAAAAAAAAAAAAAAGTTTTGAGGATTTTTAGCCTGAGAGAGAAAAAAGAGGGAGGATGGAGGTGTTTGGTAGGGATGTGGCAACCCCAAATGGGGAGCAGAGATTTTCAGAGCCCAGGAATTGCCTGAGGGTGTATGCACACGTGGATCAGTCTGGTTTTCCCTGCTGCCCAGGCTGTATTTGCCCTGTCCCAACAGCTGCTGTGGTCTCATCACAGCAAGGCCTCTTGTTACCAATGTCCCTGCGCATCATCTGAACCTTGGGCAGTGAGACATCGCCCACTGGCACGGTGCCTTATCCGAGCTGGGAGGGAGTTTTGCACCCAAATTAGGGGATTTTTTGGGGGGAGGAGCATTGTGGGGTTCTTTTACAAGTCTTTTTTAAATTATTTTTATTCAGGAGTGATTTGTTTGGGCCATAAATTATTAATTTCCACCCAGACAACAGTCCAAGTGCCATTTTCATGGCACTCAGGAGCATTTGCATGGCAGATACTAGCACTAGTCTAGTGCTGCTGGAGCATTATGGGGCAAAAAAGCAGCTTCCAGAGGCACTTCGGGGAGAAACTGGGTGGCACGTCACTCCTGCTCCAGAAATCACCAGATTAACTCAAAACCTAGGAGACTTTTAAAAATGTAACCAACAGAGCATCTCTGCCTACCTCCCCTCTCCAAGCTTTTGGTGCTCAAGTATTGTGCTCTCTCCTGAAACAAAAAAGCTGGAAATGGCGCTTTTTCTTGCCTTTTCCTGTCCCATGCAAATGGAAATTCTTGCCCAACACCAGGAGCTGAAGCTTTTAAGGAAAGTGTTTAATATGGCACAGCTCAACATGCACCCATGGGTGCATACTCACGCCAGATCTGTCCCACTCACACTGCTCCATCTGTGACTTTTCCTCCAGCTGATCCACAGTGAAATTGGTTTTTTTTTTTTCCCCTTTCAAACAGTTTTTGCACCTTTGAACAAAGGAACATGTAAGCAGGGGTGTTTTCTTCTGTGCCAAGTATATCTGCAGCCCATTTTTGGGGGCTCTGGGCAGCCTGATGGCATGGGAACCATGGCAGGGGTTGGGTACCTGCTGGCTCAGCTCCCTGCTGGCAGCATTCCAAGCAAACCTGGGGTGCTCGGTGGGGTAGTGCCCACGCTGGGAGCATCCCAACAGCGTAGGGGCTGCAGCTCCTCTCTCCACAGGTCACCACAGATCTCCGGCACCGCTGCACAGACGGCCACACTGGCACCTCCGTGTCCGCCCCCATGGTTGCGGGCATCATTGCTTTGGCTTTGGAGGCAAAGTAAGTGTCACCTCGCCACCAGCTTGTGGGGGAAATGTTTCCACATTTAGTATCTGGAGAACAAAATCAGAAAGGAAAAAGGTGGGTGTTTTTCCTCTGGAGCAACTCAAAATGGGGCAAAGTTATTCTAAACTGCTCCTTTTTGGCAAGGTTTGATATGGTGTTGTTGTTTTGCATCTAATCTTCCTGCAGGTGTTTTATTGAGCTAATTCTTCTCTTGTTGCCATCTGTTGAAAAGTTGGGGTTGGTGAGATAAGTCAGGCTTTTCATTTGGTGCATTGAAACTGCTGACAGTCAGCTCCAACAGGAGTTTTATAAATGCTTCCTGGAAAAAAAATGTCAGAAAACATCACAGAAAATGGAAAATGTCTGTAGAAGTGATGGTTTTCAGCAAGTGTTTCATTCCTGGGGGAAAAGGACTACTTTTGCATAATGTCAAAAACCCACATGGTGTGTGACCAGCAGTGACAGGATTCCCAGTTCAAAGGAGCTGCTCTGCCTCTTGCCTCCATCCTGGTCCTATCCTGGTCCTGTTGTGGTTCCCCAGCCCAGGAGCAGTCCCTGTGAGGCACCAGGCTTACCCCTTGGGCATCTCTGTGTTGCTTCATGGAACATCTTCTCATAAGCTTATTATTAATTTTATGGGGTGGAAATAAAAATAAGGCTGGGAATAAGCCACAGGGCAGAACTGTGCTTGCATCCAGGGATGGTGATCACAGTGTGTCGATCCCAGTCCCTCTCCTGCAGCTTAGTCCCAGCACCTGGATCAGGTGGGCATGTTTCTAGAGATGCCTTTTTCATATATTAAGAGCTTGAGATGTAATTTTTGAATTGTTTAGCTGAGGCGTAACACGCAACATTAAGTACCAGAGCTTGGTGCTCAGGCACTCCATTATGACACGAAGGAATAAATTGAATTTCTTTTCTTCACCGTTGCTCAAGAGCAATATAAATCCCAGCTTGAGATGCCGAAGAACTGACTGTAAGAAAAATGTGGAAAATTCTTCAGCAATATCCCTGGGCTGGGGTCTTGTGGGGGGCTCAAAAGCACCAGTGCTCAGTGTCCAGCACCCTGAACAGAGAAACCTCACTGAAACCCAGCCTAGACAGGGGGCTGGAAACACTTTGGGTTTCATGTTTCTGTTAAATAAGCAACCCAGGGTTTTTTTCCAGCAATTTTTGCTGTTATTCCTATAAAGGGAAGGTTTGCTCAGCACTGTGTATCAGCAAGCTGCCGAGCCCAGTACCCTGCCTCAGGATGTGCTTCCTTCCTGTTCTCCTGCAAGAAAATGGGGAAAACCTCCTTGATTTGCTTCAGTTATACCCTGGAGCGTGAGCACTAAAGCCCCTTGGCCAGGAATAAGTCCTGCAATGCCCACGGGCACATGGCATCCCTCTCTGGGATACCCCCCTCTGCTGGGGCACTGCAAGTGATGGTCAACCTCCAGGCAGGGTGTCAGCATTTAAATCAGCAATTCATGCTCTTTTGGAGCAGGAAAGAGGATTTTTTTGTTTTTGTTTTTGGGTTTTTTTTTAACCCAGTGGGGGTCCCTGCTGCTGCTGGGAAGACTGGGAGCAGCAGAGCCATCCCATGAACCGTATGTTGTTGCAGCCCCCTGCTCACCTGGAGAGATGTCCAGCATCTGCTGGTCAAAACCTCACGGCCAGTGCACCTGCGAGCGTCTGACTGGAAGACCAACGGTGCGGGGCATAAAGGTGAGGGGTGTGGGAGCGAAGGTGGCATGGTAAAAATGGCCACCCAAGGGAAAACAAAGGTCCCCAGAGCTTTGCTCATGGAGGCGTTCCCCCTGGGTGGCCACTTTCAGCTGCTTGGGAGCTCCTGCCATCAGGTGGTTGAGCAGAGAGAGGAGAGGGCAGTAATTTATGGGGCAGTGTGCTTAGAAGCCTTACTTGATGGAGGTTTGGAAGCTTTGCTTGGTGGCGGCTCTCCTGAGCTACAACATGGGCTGCTCCCAGCGATGTTTTTTTCCATGGTGCCAGTGTGAATTTGAGGTGTAACATGGGCAGGCCACATGTTGGAGCACCTCATACCCCAACAAGGACAACTCCGTGCCTTCCCTGATGGTTGAAGGATGACCCACCAAGCACTAGGAGGACATCCTGATCCCTGCTTGGAAAGCAGTGGGTTTCTGAGTCTTCTCTCTTTCCAGTTAGCCATCTATATGGCTTCGGTCTGGTGGATGCAGATGCTATTGTGGTGGAAGCCAAGAGGTGGAAGGCGGTTCCTCCCCAGCAGGTCTGCGTGGGAAGCCTGGACAGAGTGCCCAAGTGAGTGGTTGTGGGGTGGGGGCCTCTCCCAGGGCATGTGGCTGCTTGGAAGGAGCTTTGGTGGAGCTGGCTCTTGTGATGCAAAGGCTCAGCTTGGCATTTGGAAAGGAAAATTAGGAGTCAGGGGGGCCAGGACAAGCCCATGTGCAAGCGAGGTGGATTTTTCGGTCAGTGACCCACACTGTCCACCCCAGTTTGTTGTCAACTGTTTGTTGAGCCAGAAGTGCCCACCTGGGGTCTTGATGAGGAGCAGGTCCCACAGGGGCTCTCTGGGACCAGCTTTGACAGTGAGTGATTTATTTTGCATGCTTTCGCTTCCCAGATGGGTGATCAGCAGGGCATTTTTGAGGGATGACAGTGAGAGACCAAAACCAACTTGCCCATTGGGTCCTACATGAGCATCTTACTTGATGTGTTGGTCTCTCCTCACTCTTCCACCAAGCACCTTGTCTTGATGGAAGACACTAAAAACTGGTGATTTGTCACAAGGCTTCTCAAATTTCTGGTGCCTGGGGTCTCTTTGAACTTGTCTTCAGGTTCTAAACAGCCTAAGTTTGCATCTCATCTTCGGTAGGTCTGTCTCTGCTAGGTTAAAGGGTGGGATCAGGGTTCTGACCAAATGGACCCTCCTGGTTTACACTGCCTGGCTGTAGAGCAAGGGAGTTGTTCATCAGAAAAGCAGTTCCTTTGGAAGACTCACATATGCAAAGCAGGAATGAATTTGGAGCCAAGTGTGTTCTTGAAACTATTTATCTGATACAGACACTAATTACAACCCAAAGAGGAACGCTGCACTGGTGGTTATAATAAAGAAGCGCCCTTGCAGCCCATAAGGCATAGATCTTAGAAGCAGTTCAAACCCATCTCGTTACCATTGAGCAATTCAGCAAATTCCTGTGCTAGGACACTGTATTGCAATGGAGGATGAGATAATTTTTGCCGTGAAGCAGTAGGAGACTGGCTTCAAATATAATTGGGCGTCCATGCTGCAGGGATCTGGGGAGCTATGCTGGCCCCAAAGTGATGCTCTGCCCATCTCTGGCAGGTACATCCGAGCAGACCATGTGCTGCGTGCCAGCACCCTCAGCAGTGCCTGCGCTGAG
This sequence comes from Falco rusticolus, assembly GCF_015220075.1. NCBI lineage: Eukaryota > Metazoa > Chordata > Aves > Falconiformes > Falconidae > Falco > Falco rusticolus. Next base: position 6,579,043 of record NC_051193.1, read on the forward strand.
CACCGCGACCAGCACGTGCTCTACCTGGAGCACGTTGTGGTGCGGCTCAGCATCTCGCACCCACGCCGGGGCGACCTCCAGATCAGCCTCATTTCTCCAGCGGGGACCAGGTCGCAGCTCCTTGCCAGGAGGTAAGTGCAGCTGGAAGCAGCACACATCTGGGCTGGGCAGCATCTTTGTTTAGGGGTTGCTGCAAATTTGCTCGGATTTTTTGGGAAGCCAGGGGGCATGCTCGGGTGTCAGCTGCAGGAGGGCTCTGTGCAAGGGTGGGTGCATGCAAGTATCCCTAAAATCCTTAATTGCCTATCTACCTTTTCTGATTAAATAAGACAAAGTCATGCTTCTTGATCCATGGCATTACTGTTGCAGGGTGTTTGACCACTCCAATGAGGGGTTCAAGGGCTGGGAGTTCATGACCGTCCACTGCTGGGGGGAGCGGGCAGCGGGGGAGTGGACCCTGGAGATCCACGACACACCATCTCAAGTGCGCAACCCCGCAGTGCAAGGTAAGGGTCCCCCAGCACCCATGTTCCCCAGCCCCCGCCAGCCCCCTTCACCCCAAAGCTCTTTGCAAGTTACTTTGCTTGGCTGCAACTTTTGCTGTGAGTTTTATGGTCTTCAGCAAAACTGTATTGCCCAAATTTTTCAGAAAGGGAATAAAACTTCAGCCCTGAGCACAGGAGGCTGCCAGTCTGGCTGAGCCAGGAGCAGGTTTTCTCCCAGCAGCAAACTGCCTGCAACTGAGAGCCAGGTTTCCAAAATTAAACTGTAATGAGTCAAAATGAGGAAACCCAAGAGCTGTAATTGTTGTTTGTTTGTTTTGCTTCACTGCTGGGACATCTGGCGCGTGGGCTGGTTGTGCAACAGTGCAAGGGGACGATGCCCCTCAGGCTGCAGACGGACAGACATCCTCCCCAGGCTGCCACCACGCTGGCAGGGGGTGGCTGGGCTCAGCCTGGCCCCCTGCATGTCCCCAGCCCCGCCATGTCCCCACGTCCCCAGCGTGGCCACCTGCACCCTGACCGCTTTCTGGCAAAGGAGCCGGGCTGGCGGGATCCGGTCCTGCTGGGAAGGGGCAGCCGCCTTGCCGGCTGGTGGCACCGGGGCATGAAGCATCCTGCCTGGGGCTGGTGTGCATTGCGGGGGTGTTAAAATCCACACAATCATTGATAGGAAGCCAGGAGTATATTAAAAATCTCTCCCACGCGACTTTCTGGCGGGAGGCGCACATGGGGGTTCATTGTGCAGAAAGTGTTTCTGTTTGCTGCCTTCACCCGAAATCTTTTGAACTCAGAGAGCAGCAGTGAAGCGCCCACGGAGCTGCTTTTGCCCCTGTATTTACAGTTTACAGCGGGTGTTTCTGAGCCCCTTGTGGGCATCAGGCCTCAGCTTTACCCAGCTTTGCAAAATGAAATGAAAATGACATGTTAAGTCACCCCCCTCAAAGGCTCTGTAGCAGGCTTGAACCAGAGAGGGCAAAGTGGGAGTTAAAAAAGGGAAGACGCTTCCAGCCCCAGCAGAAACAGGTATCAAATGTTAGTGTAATACCATTAAACCAACTAAATTTGTTACTTTAATACCAATTAAAAACTATGGGTGTCCTGTTGCTGGCCCTGCTGCACCCCCAGCATCAGCCCTATGCAACCTGGGATTGCTTCACATGGGACATTTTAAATTTAAAGCAAATTTAATTCTTTCAGCGGAGGTGCATGGCTGAGCTCTTCCCTGGCTGATGCTGCTTGAGCTTACCCCTTTGCGTGCTCCATGCCAGCACTGCTTGCTTGCAGCAGGTGGGTCCTCTCAGCCCTTTCAGAGAGCCAAGGGATTTGGGTGTCGGAAATTTAAAGCCCTTCCTGGAAATGCGGGGATTAGTAGTTAAAGCAAAGCGTGCTGTGGTGTGAAGTGACTTACATTGATGGGGAATTGAAAGAAAAACAGTGTTGAAAGATGCAATGGTGTTTTTGGACCCCCCTCCCCAAAGCTGCATAGGTCAGAGAGGACCTCGGTGTGGATGTAAGGCCACGGGGGGTCCCCAGCCCCCAGGTGTAGTGCAGGCTCTGGTGGCCCCCATGCTGTTTCGGGGACACTGAGCTCAGACCTCTGGTATGTCAGGCAAAGGATGGCTGGAGCAACAGCAGCAAGAAATAATCCAGTGTGTGCCGGGTGGCTTTTGTCAGACAGAAATAATCCTCTATTATGGAGCTTTTAAAGTTACTGATTCTCTCCACACGTTAGACAGGAAGGCTATGGTGATGCTGAGGTTTGTCAGATGAGTTATAGACAAACAAATCCCTTGTAGGTGCCTTAAACAGCCACGTTTGTGCGGCCTGGAAGCTCAGGGGCTCATGAACATTTCTGGGTGTTCGCTGTTTGCTTCTGCATTGCTGTGCCAGTGGTGAAGCCCTGAAGGTCTGGTCCATCCGCCTCCTGCTTCCCCCAAAGCCAGGTCCCCCAGGGAGGAGCAAGACGGGGAGCGGGATGGGTGACGTTACGCCTGCCCCACAGGGAAGCTGAAGGAGTGGAGCCTTCTCTTCTATGGGACAGCTGAGCACCCCTACACCACGCTGGGCAGCCCCCAGTCCAGCGGGAGAACGCTGGAGGTGCCAGCATCAGAGATGGAGCCATCGAGAGCCGCCTTCCTGCAGAGCCAGGTGGAAGTTGTGGAGGAGGAGGAGGAGTATGCAGGTAAGTGCTAGCTGTGCCACTGCGTTGTCCCCTCCAAAGTACCCAGGAAAATGCAAACCTGGATAAAATGTGGGAGCCATGAGGCCTGATCCTGCCCAGGGCTGAGGCAGGCTGGGAGGAGCAGTGCCTGTGGCTGGCGCGGGGCAGCAGGATGGCAAAATTAGAAGGTAGCAAAACGCCCCATCCCAGCGTTCCTGCCACAAATTGGTGGTGCAGCCATCTGAAGAGTAAAAAAAGCTCCTCTGCCCACCTCCTTCCCGGCCTGGTGTGGGCATGGGCAGGCATCCCTGCTGGTGCCTGTGGAGCAGGTCTGGCCCCTCTTGCAAATCTGCTTCTGTAGCAGGATGTTCAGCCAGGGGATGGCTGGGTGGGATTCATGCTGGGGAGGATGAGCTGGAGGAGAGGTGAGCACCCAGAGCCGTGCAGCTCCATAGGGATAGATAAGATACAGAAGATCTTTAAGATAATAGATACAGGAAAAAATAGGCAGAGGGTCCCCAGCCCCTTCCCCGTGTCCATTGGCCCAGGGAGGGTGTGCTCAGAGCATCCTGGCAGTGGGATCTATGGGATGCTCAGCCTGTACCCCCACCAAGCCAGTCTCTCCCTTTGCAGGTCCGTGCCATCCCGAGTGCGGTGACCAGGGCTGCGATGGCCCCAATGCCGACCAGTGCTTGAACTGCATCCACTACAGCCTGGGCAGTGTGAAAACCGGCAGGTGAGGGCTGGTGGGTTGTCCCCACAGGGTCCCTGGGTGGTGGCAGCACCTTTCCTTAGGGCTTTTACGGCAGCATGGGTGACAGATGTTTGCACAGGGAAAGGAGTATATGAGAGAGAAAACAGAGGGAGGAGGAGGCATGGGGACCCTTGGTATGATGGAATGGGGGCATGGAGCTGTAGAGTCTTGGAGGACCTTGGCCGTGTAATCATGCTGGGGAAGAAGCATTGGCTTCACCAGCTGCAGTCACCCACGGCCAAGGGACAGCTAGCTGAGGTGCCAAATCACTTCTGGAACTGAGGTTTCCACTCCTCAATTTCTGGGGCTGGCACAGGAGAAGTTTACCCATAGTCCAGGTTTCTGGCCCAGGGAGTCACGGGCTCTTTATTAGAGAGCCACAAAATTCAAGACCCTAAATCTTAAGAATATGAAGTAAAGGAGTGCAAATCGCCACCAAGGCTGGGGGATGTCCCAAACACTGCAGACGAGGGGTCAGCGGCAGGCACTGGACTGCTGGGAAGCGGTTGGCTGTTGACACCAAAGCGCAGGTGCTCTCGGTTCCTTCCCCAGGATGTGTGTGAGCTCGTGCCCCACGGGGTTTTTCGGTGACAAAGGTGCCCGGAGATGCCGCCGGTGCTACAAGGGCTGTGAGCGCTGTGTTGGGAGGGGACCGACCCAGTGCACGGCGTGCAAGCGGAGCCTCTACCATCACCAGGAGATGAACACTTGCGTGGTGCTGTGTCCACCCGGGTTTTACGCCGAGGAACGTAAGGATATCACTTGCAAGCTGTAGCATGAGGATATGCAGGGGTTCTTCTGTTTTAAGTGCTATGGGTGGAGAAGACACCTTGGGTTTTGAGTATTGGCTTTGAATTTCCCCCCTTGACCTGCTTTGCACAGCAAAGGGAGGAGGAAAACCTCTGGGTATTCAGAGGGTGGTGCAAAGCAGAGGTGCTCAACTCAGCTCGTAATTAGAAGACTGTAATTAATGATCCTAGCTGCTTGCAAAGCATATTTCTACTTAGCAAGCAATGACAGATAAGGTCATCTGCAATAGCAGGGACCCATCAGGGAGGGATGATGTGCCTCTGCACCCCAGGGAGCTGGTGCTGGGGTGCAGCAGGGTTTTGCGGCTCCAACTGCTGCTTGCAAATCACTGTCCAGATTTTATTCTCCCTGCCTCACTTTGTTTTTTGAAAGGTCAGAAACGCTGTCTGAAATGTCATCAAAGCTGTAAAAAATGTGTTGGTGAAGCGGACAGATGTACTGCATGCAAAGATGGATTCAGGTAAAACTGGCACCAGAGGAGTTTATACCTGCAGCATCAGTACCTGTGGTTTAAATTTGGGAAAACTGGTGGGAAATTAGAAAGTGAGTTACTCAAAGATCCAGGATTCTGCTTCAGTGGTGCTACACCTGTGTCATGGAGTGCTGGAGGTCTGGGCATTTAAAGGTGATGATTTGTGTCCCTTTAGCTGAAAAGCATGATTTAAATTTAATTTCCTTTTCTCCAGCTATTGGCAGGGTGGTGGGTAAGTGCTGTGCTGCGGGCTCAGGAGTGCCCATCCAAATTTGGTGACCTGATCAGCTCCCAGCATTGCAACTTCTAGAATGGGGAGAAAAAAAGCAATGAAAACCTTTACAGCACACATTGCAAAGCACGTTTCCTCCTGAATCTCAGGTGGCTCTGTCAGAGCTGTCCCAGCCGAATGGGGTGCTTGGTTTTGCTCACCTGGCAGAGCCAGTACCCGGCTAGGCTGCTGCAGGCAGGCTGAAAATGCTCCCTGCAAGTACAGAAAACCTTCTCTCAGCTTCATCCATGCAGGAAAATTTTATCCAATGTGTCTGTTGAGTGGCACTAGCATAGGATATTGGTCTTCCAGCAATGTGGGTGCACTCAGGGCAGCCCCGACCCTGTGAGGAGCACTAGGCACCCTTGCTTCTGGCCCCACTGGGATGCAGAGCCCAGCCGTGCTGGTGAGCAGCATCGGCACTGGGGAGAAGCTGTTTTCCATCCCCAAATGCATGTGGAAGTATTGTCCCACAGCAGTTCGTATCGTTCAGGAGCTGTGAGTGAGCCAGAGCCGTGGTGTAGCAGCAGGGCTCTCTCAGACAAAGAAATTGCTGCTGCCAAAAGATTATCTACTCCCTCAGAAAAGCAAAAGTGGAGGCACTTGTCAGACGTAATCCGCATGGCGCTTGCTTTTTATTATCCAATATCCTTTTAAGTCGGGACTTCAAATCATCCCTGCTACGCTAAAGCAGCACTGGCCCAGCCGCGGCACTGAACAAATTTCCTTTTGTGCCAGGGAGCTTCATGGTGTAAAAGGTCTTGTGAGAGCCTGGCTGGCTGCCCACAGGAAAAAATAGTTTTATTTCCTCCTGGATACTTAATTAAGGAACCTGCAGTTGTCCTTTTGGTCCAGGCAGGACTTTAATTTCTCCTGAAGGGCTAGCTGGCTTTCTGACGCCTCCTGTGCTGCGGGCTGAGGCTGCTGTAGTGCACGGGGGGATGCGGAGTTGGGGATGGGCTGTGTTGAGGTCCCAGAGCCGGCAGCTTTGGTTACAAATGTCTTCTCTGCTTTCCTGGCAGCCTGGCGGGAGAGAGCTGTGTGCCGGAGTGCCAGCCCGCCATGTACCTCAGCCGGGAGCCCCGGCGGTGCGAGACCTGCCCTGCTGGCACAGGTACACTCTTTGCCCCACAGCATCCCCATGCAGAACCCCAAAACCCTCATGCATCATGAGTCAATGCCCACCATATCCACCCTGAGCCAAGGCAGAGCATGCCAGAGGGGAAGCAATCCCAGGTCTCCAGCACATCCCATGAGGTGCTGGGTATATGTTCACACTGGAAAGGTTTTTAGGGAGTTTTTACATTTTTATTAGAGCCATTCTTTATTTCCTGATCCCTCTGAAGCCAGGTGCTTTAGTTTAATAAGGTTGCGGGGGAGGCTGTAAAACCCTCTTGGAGTGATGGAAGATGGCTTTGCAGCATATAAAAATGTGAGGCAGCTGAGGTGTGTTATCCTGGCCACCCCGCGGGGCTGGGCTGGCCGCTGCCAGCTTCTTCCTGCTGCCCGAAGTTGCTCGGCGTTCCCTTTAAATCCTGCCTTTTTTGCTTTTTGAAAGTCCAATTATTTTCCATTGTTAATGTTTGCGTCTGCCCTCGAAATCATCATAGATCTGATGATAATATAATCTCCAGACAATTCATGTTCAGTGGTGTGAATCTCTTCTATCATACATGGGCAATTTCCTAAGACTAAATCCAAAATATTTATTGATCTTGTTGGCAAGCGTGGAAGGGAATGGGCTCTTAATCCCTTAAGAAAATTACTTCCTTTCTAATTCTTATTCCAGTCAGTGTAAATGTACTTTACCACAATTATTTTTCAAGCCTTTTCTTGTTGTCTTTTCCTGCATAACCATTTCTCAAGCCTGGTGCGTGGAAGGCCTCTAATAATACCACCTCCATCACTGAAGTTTGCTGTCCAGCCACAATGCGCCAGCGCTGAAGTGGGGCTCTCTGCTTTCCCAGCTCCTTTCCTGAGCCCTTTCCTCCTCCAGCTTCTCTGCAGCCCGATTCAGTATCACTTTTTGCACGTGTTGCTCTGCATAGGGTGGCAAAGCCAAAGCAGTGCACACTTGGGAGCAGTGGCTGATGCCCCAGAGGGGATTTTGATGTGCTGTCCCCTGCTGAGCCCCTGTGGCCGGCTCTTGGCTCTGCAGAGGTGCTGGGTCCTGGCTGGGTTTTTTTGGGGTGGGAGCTGTTTTTTGGGGGGTGGGAGCTAAGCAGCCATGCAGGACCCTGGTGGCACAAGCAGCTTGTTCACTCCTGGGCATGAGCAGGGCAGAGCCAAGCCGATGCCCCTCATCTCACGTGGGGCTGTGGCCACACTGGCACTGTCTCCAAAATTGCTCATGTGCCGTCTGCCCTCTCCTCTGTCCCCACAGGGCCAGGTGAGGAGGACTGTGCACCCTGCACCCCCGAGGCCTCTGCACCCCACTGGCGCTGCGTCTCTGCCTGCCGTGAGGGCTTCTACCCTGCCCACAGCCATGGGCTGCCCAACAAAGTCTGCAAGAGGTACAGTACCACCCTGACCGTGACCAGAGTAATACCAGGACTGATGGCAGCAAGGATAAATAATGCTGGAAACAGCTCACAGCTGGAGCTGTTTACTAGGAAATTAAAATAGGGATTAAGGGAGCCAGGACAGCCATGGGGCTGGACCCCACATGCCCCTGCCCTATAGATTTAAGAGCGGCAAAGCTGCACACTCCCCTGCCAGAGCCAGCCAGCCAAGATGTCTTAGGGCTACCGTGGAAGGGGCTCAGCCCTGGCCCCAGGCTCTCTGGAGGAGGTGTGGGAGGAATGGTAATATTTAGGTAAATACTCGAGCTTTCAATCAAACCTGCTCCATTTGCCCTGCAGCCATGTTGGAGGAGCGGTTGCTTGCTCCTTGGCCCAGCACAGAGGCTGCGTGCGTGCGGGAGACTGGGAGATGCTGGGAGGCAGCAATTTGCTCCCACTCTCCTGCACTCTGCACTTTAAGTGGGGAGTGGGAGTTAATTCAGCCTCATTAAAGCAAACTTGAAAGGGAAGGATTAAAGGTGGCTTGGGAACACACAACTTGGTCCCTGCCTGCCCAGGGTTTCACTCAACCCTTGCTGGCTCTCCAGCAGGGAGGAACAAGGGACCAGCATCCCTTCCCAGGGATTTCAGGTATGGTCTCCACAAGCCACTGTCCCCAGGCAGGAGGCACAGCTGCTGGGCTCTTTTTGCTGAGCAAACAGATGGGAGCAACACAAGTTCTCCTCAAAGCCCTTCTTCTAACTGGGATTGCTGGGAGGAGAGCTGCAAGTCCCACTGAGCCTTCCCAGAAGGTGAGAACTTCTAGGATGTCACCAGCTGTCACTGGGCATTGAGCTGGCACCAACAAGCCCATTTTTCTCAGGGCTTAATAAACGTTTCAAGCTTCAGATTTGCCATTTTCCTTATCCTCCAGTTCGGTCTGGATGTCACAGTGCCGGCACACCCATTTTCTGGCTGACAGCCCATTTTGGATGGCCAGGGTGTTGGTGGCGGTTCAGACCATGGCAGCGTCTCTGTCCCCAGGTGTGATGACCACTGCTCAGCCTGCGAGGGCTCCAGTGGAAACTGCCTCAAGTGTAAAGAAGGTTTCAGCCTCCTTGGTGGCTCCTGTGTAACAAATGAAACCTGTACCAACGGTAAGTAGCTGTGGCAGAGCCATTGGCACTGCAGTGCTTCTGCAGTAGCAAAAACGAGGGGGTTGAGGGATTCTCTTCGCAATGTAAAGCCGAAAGCACTGGGGCTCCTGGGCTTGCTGGGGCACAGCTGCAGTGAGCTGGGCTCTGGCTGCAGTGGGCAGGTGGCTTACCTGGCAGAGCTGCTGGGTATCTGCCTGTTGCTCAAACACATCTGAGCATTTGTATTTCACTATAGTTTAGTCTTGGGACTAATTCTCCCACTCACTGCAAAGCTGCTTTATTCCTTCATTAAAACCATGTGAAAGATGCCCTTAAAAAGCGCCTGCTTTTCAATTCTCTCTCCTCCAACACTGGAACGAATTGCACCGCCTGTTACGTGCAATGTTTGTTTATTTAAAATGGTAATCTGCTCTCATTTTCTCTTGTTCCTCGCCTCCCAGCTGACAAGACTTTCTGTGAGATGGTGAAATCAAACAAGCTCTGTGAAAAGAAGTTGTTTGTGCAGTTCTGCTGTCAGACGTGTCTTATGGCCGGGTAAAGTTCAGTGGCTGCATCCATCCAGGACTTCTACCAACTGCCAGCCCAGTTTTGCCAAATGTTTAGGACAAAAGTTTATTTTTTCAGCTTTGGGAGAGTTTACATGGTGCTGTCAAGCATTTGCTCGTGAGTTTGATAGCTTTAATATCACTGTCAGCGTGTTTCTATAGCAATATGTTAAGCAGAGATTGGATCATACCCTGAATGATCGAGTCCTGAAAGGCAGCAGACAAGCGGTGATATTAATACTCTCAAACACTCCTCGTGAGCAGGGACCGATGCATGATCCATGTACACATGCTTGGTTGCTCGCAGAAATCCTACTGATCTGCCCGCTCCGAGCAGCTGGCGGGAGCCTTCGCTGCAAAGGATGCAGGACTTCACATATCTGCGAAGAAAGAGCCATTTCTGGCTCAATTTTTGGTACCCTTTTCTGCTAGGTGACGGCTGATATAAACCTGCATTGCAAGCGGCCGGTACCGTGCTCTGTACATACGTAAAACGATGAATTAGGTGGTTCCCAGAGCGGTGCCCTAAAGCCTGCTCTGGCACTCCTGTTCGGATTCGGTTGGTAGCCGTTTCTCTCTGGCCGTGGCAATAACTGGAGATTTGAGGACCAAAGTGAGAGCTGATCCACACGGCTCTGCAGGCGTGTCAGCCCAGCGAGTCCAGCAGGGCTTTGCCCTGCAGGTCATTGCAGGCAAGCAAAACCTGGGTGCCTACAGGGAGTCTTAGGGACTTGGGGGGTTCGTCTGCATGGATCAGCCTGTGGGGTCACAGCCTTACCATGAAATGAATTTCCCTCCTGGAACTGCTAGTAAGTTGCTGATTAATTCAGTTTGGAACAAGACGGATCCTTCCTCTAAAGGAGGTGGTGTTGCAGTTAATCTCTTCTGGCATTCTGTGTTACGATCCTTCCCCTGTTTTGCTGGGTATACCCCTCTCTCTCACAAAATCCTCCTGTTCATAGCAGTGATTTTTCTTGGGCATCTGTTTCCAGAAGGGACATTCCAGGGATCCGGCCAGGAAACTCTTAATTTTACAAAACCCTTGCCCAAAAGAAATCTTTTCATGCTGTCTCTTAATAGTAAGTCATGTGGTGTTTATATAATTGTGTTTAAAATATCCTTGGCTATGTTGTTTTACAGATTTTTAAAAAATAACTTATACAATACTTGGTTTTTCTCTGTGGACTATTTTTTATATGGGAGTGGGGAATCTTTTTGAGTCTTACGTCCTTCTTTTTTCCTCTCTGACCTTGCAGAGCCGCTCTGCACCAGACGTATGTAAACACTCTTTCCTATGCTGCATGTTCTGATTTTCATTGTTAATAGTTTTAATGAGTTAAACCTTTTGCCAATGAAATTCACAGTACAAATTGTCACCGGTTCCTCATGGAGCTGGGATAATCCCTGTTTGGTTTCGGTTGCAACGACACACACCCTGCCTGGGCTTGCCCGCTAAAGCTTACCTCAGCCAGGTGAAGAAGGGAGAGCCACACTGTCACCTGCCTGGACCAAACCTAAGGAAAGATGGAGCTTTGGTGAACTGACCTTTAAGTTAATAAACTGTTGATCTCCCCTGACAAAGGAATCTGTGCTTTTTCCAAATTCATGCAGCTGCCATCCCAACCAGAGGCAGGGCAGGGCAGCGATGCATCACGTGTCTATATTTTGCCGGATAAAGCAGCTGTCCTGGCTGGAGCTCCTGATCAGCCCAGAGCACCTGCAGGAGAAACAGCTCTAGAACAGAGGAGCTGCACCTGCAAAAACCTCACTTTTGTTTTCATAAAGGTCTTTTACCTTCAGAGAAAACTTGTACCCTGAATACCTGCCCCATGCCAGGCTGGGCTGGCATCTCTGGTGCACCCAGGGCTGTCTGGCTGCTGCACTCGGGCATGGCTGGGCTTATTCTCCGGTTGTGGGGAATCCCAGATGAGCTGGCAGGAGGGCTTGCTCCCCTTTCCCACCTGTACAAGGAGCATCCTGTGTCCCCCGGTGCCCTACCACAGTTCACAGTAGCGCTGGGAACTGCAGGGCCCCGTCCTTCAGCTGGCTGGGGAAGGAGAGGAGCTTGCCGGTGTGTGTGGGGCGCAGAGAGAGCTGTGGAGCCTTCTGTTGGTTGTGTTGGTTTTGCAATGTTTAACCATGGGCCAGGTGCCCAGGGCAGTGCCTGAACTGAGGAATCGAGCTTTTTAAGTGTGAAAAAAAGAAAAGAATGGAGCCCTCCCATGAGGGAAGATGCTTTCTCAGAGCTGTGCTGCTGTGGGTTCCTGTGTCTTACAGGTCTTAACATTTATCAGATGATAAATATGAATTGATCAGATGATTTATCACATAGTGATTCCTTCTGTTGCTCCAGGATCCCCCTTTTGGTCTCAGGCCAAACCAGAGGTCAGAACTGGGGTAAAAGGCTCCTGGCTTCTGCCCCTTCAGTTGTAAAATAACAAACTTTCATTTCTGTTGCTGTATCACACAGTCAAAAACTGGGAGCTGTGAATCAGGAGTACTGCGTCAGCTCTGCCTTCTAGTTCTCTGGCTCACAGAGGCCTGCCTCTAAATACTGCTCACTGGTATATTTAGATGTACTGAAATGCTAAAAAAAAAATGATGTTTACCCTTACATCCTTGGCATAACTTAAAATACACACTGGGTGAAGCAATGCAATTTAAGATGACCAATCCCCAGCAGTCCCAGCTTTATCCCGCTTTCTGCTGCCCTCCAGCCTGCCAGGGAAAGAGAAAGAAATTCTACACATCAAGTTCATGCAACAACAGCAGCTTACAGTGTTTCCCAGGGCGCTAACTCCCTCAGAAATCATTCTTGGAAAGTAATAAAATTCAGATTATTTATCCAAGTTATTGCAATGCTTGCTTGAAGCTATTAAAGTCTCTGGTATGCTCAGAGGATCAAAGTGGCTGTGTCTTCAAGATAAATGCATATTTAGGCAATTTATTAAAGGCTGTTTCTCTATTGTCTCTTGGCACCAAAGCCAAATCTATAATAGCTGTTTTCTGGAAAATCTTCTTAGTGCAGCCTGACTCCTCGTTTGCTGTTTGGCTGTGAGGTTGCATCCACAGCCATCTGCCATTTTGTAGTTGGCAGGTGGGGAACACACATCTTGAAAATCATTGCTTTGACTTTCCATTACAAAGAAAGGGCTTTTAAGAGCTTGTGTACAGCATATGAGACCAAGAATCTGTCTGCTCTCAATTACAGTTCTATTACGGCTGTAGAGCTGAGGCACACAGCTGTATTGTGCTAGGTCTGCGTTTTATTTGGCCTTGTGAGACGCAGGACCTGCTTTCCAGGAGGCTGAAGAGTGTCTCTTTTCAATGACTGCCTGAAATGACTAAAGACTCTGCTGTCTTTACTGCTGCATGATTCCTGTGTCACGTACAATAGTGCCGCTAATATTTCATTTTTGCTTATGACAGCTCTCTTTCTTCGTCTTGCTCTCTCCTAACTGCTTTCACACAAATGCAGATGTTATAAAAACCTGACTACGTGCTTTCATGTACAGTTTTGGTGAGTGTGTTTTTTAAGTAGGGAGCACAGGAGCTGCCTGACCCCAGCTGACACCTCCGCAGGGATCACCAGTCAGAACAGAGCCAGCTCTGACGCTGTAGTCCTGGGGAACGAGCCAGGCGTCACTCTCAGGGTGATGCTGCTAGATGCTCCCAAAAGAAAAGTATGAGCCATCACTGTGCAGTGCCAAGCGTGGCTGCAGCATTTAACCTATTATCATATCCTCTGGGTTCACAGAAATGTCACGGTTCACAGAAATATCCTTCCCTCGATAGCAGTGGATCCAGAAATCATTCTGCCTCATCTCGTTCGGGTGCCCTTGAGAGCTGGGGAAGTATTTATCCAGGGCTGCAGAAGGAGCAGCTTGGTGATATTCAGCAGGCTTTGGGACCTGGGGGTGGGCAACCACTTCATGCCACCTTCAGTCCAGGTCATCTGCACTGTGGTTGACCCACCCACCTGCAAAGCCCCACTGCCACCAGCTGAGCCGTGCCAGCAGGGCCAAGTGCCTCGTCCACAGCAGCCCAACACTGCTGCCAGCAGCATGCTAGCTCAGACCAACTAGTGACCTGCTTTACATTGGAGTTGCCTGGCCAGACACAGCAGGCTGAGCCATCTCAGCTCCCCCAGCGCTACCCCCAGCTCTTCCTTGCTGTTCTTTAAATTCCTAAAGCAGGTAAGCGGATAGTGACACTTTAACACACATTTTATCTCACAGGCAAGGGGTGAATGTCATGCTACAGCCCGTGGTGTGTTCCCAGCCCATCACAGCTTCTCTGAGACCAGGAACACACGCAGAAGTGCCAGAGCGACTGTCTCAAACGCTGCATGGGGAAGGAAGGTGTTCATGTGCAACTCTGCGTCCAGGAGCAAAGGCTGAGCTGCTGCCTGGATGGAGGAGAGAAAACACCAGGAGCTGTGATTGTTGCGGGAAGCTGTCCTTGCTACATTGCAAGGAGTGAGCAGCATGTGTCTGAACAAGCACGGTCCCACCGGCTGAGCGCACCGGAGCCAACTGTGCCCAAAGGCCAGCAGCTTGCCCGCCGCCAGTCGCTGCGCACAGCACCTTCCTGCTCCAGCGGGATTTCGGCAGGTTTAGTCCGGGAGCTGAGGGGGAACCTCTAGTGTTATCTTTGCCCGCTTTAGGGTACTATTGTGGCAAAGCCAAACCCCCGCTGAGTTTGTCGCTGACGTGCTCGGGCCCTGGGCCGGGTGTCCCCCCCGCACGACTCCCCCACCCCGGCTGCAGGGCAGCGGCGTCTGCCCGGAGAGGGGAGCGGGGGGAACCTCCCCTCGCCGGCCATCGCTGCCCGGCTCACCGGCGCTGCTGCAGCGGGGGCAGCCCGCTCCGGGGGGCCGGGGCGCCCTGCAGCCGCTCGGGCTGAGGGAAGAGGCGTTTGCAGGGCGCCGGGTCCCTCTGCCGACGAGCCGCCGAAGCGCTGCCGGTGCTGGCGGAGAGCCGCTGCCCCGGGCGCTCGGCCCCGGCGCTCCCCGCAGCCTGAGGTTCAGCTGCGCGGGGAATTAGGGAAAGGCCTTCAAGGAGGGGGAGGCTGACGGGCCGGGGAGGGAAGGGCCCAGGAGAGCGGCCTGCCTGGGGGCGCTGCAGGGCTCCCCCCGCTACCCGTGAGAGCGCAGCGGCCTCGGGACCCTCCGAGGGGGCACGGCCTGGGGCTGCGCAGCACCCGACGAAGGCGGCGGAGCAGAGGCCGCCCGAGGCCGCCCGAGCCCGGGCAGGGGGGCGGCCGCCGCGCTCCCGTCACCTCGGGGCCGCGGGGGCGGGCCGCGGGGCGGTGCCTGCCGCTCCCTGCCTCGGCGTTCGGCTGGGCGGCCTGGCGCGGCTCGGCGCTCGGCGGTGGGGCTGGTTCGGCGCGGGCTGGCGGCGCGGCGGGGCCCGGCGGGATGGTGAAGCTGACGGCGGAGCTGATCGAGCAGGCGGCGCAGTACACCAACGCCGTCCGCGACCGCGAGCTCGACCTGCGCGGTGCGCGGGCGCGGCGGGGCTCGGTCGGGGGGGGGGGGGGGGGGGGCGGCGGGGAGCCCACGGCCGTGGGTGGGTGGCGCGGCCTGTGCCGGCTGGCGGCCTGCAGGGGCGCAGGGCTGAGGGCTGTGATGGGGCCTGTGATGGGGCCTGGAGGGGGCTGTGTTGAGGCCTGGGGCCTGAGGGGGGCCTAGGCGGGCTTTTGATGGGGCTTGGGAGGCCTGTGATGGGGCTTAGGAGGGAGGGGGTCAGGGTTGGGGCCTAGGGGGCCTAGACGGGCCTGTGATGGGGCTTGGAGGGCCTGTGATGGGGCTTCGGGCCTTCAGTGGGCAGCAGGGCAGGGAAAGCCGGCGGGGGGAGGTTGTTGGAGGGGCCTGCTGTGGCCGGGGGGTTTGGCGAGGGGAGGAGGTTAAAGAGGCCCCAGTGGCAGGAGAACCTCGGGGTGTGTGTGAGGGAGTGGGAATTAGGGGCTAGTGGTGGGGGTGGGACTTGGAGTGTTTCCTGAGGAGGAGGAAGAAGGATGCTTGGAACAGGCTGTGGGGGCTGTTGGCTTTGAGGGGGAGAGTTTGGTCTGTGAGTGATGTGGGGGAGAGTCATTCTGGAGGTGTTTAGGCTGAGACTATCTGCATTCTTGGTCCATCCTGATATGCCCCCTACTCACTCTGTCTCATGCTTTGTTCCGCTTTCCTGTGCGTATCATCTAACTCTGTCTTATGCTCTCTCCGCAGGCTATAAAATCCCAGTTATTGAGAACTTGGGTGCCACTCTGGACCAGTTTGATGCAATTGATTTCTCTGACAATGAGATTCGTAAACTGGATGGATTCCCTCTGTTGAGAAGGCTGAAAACTCTTCTGATGAATAACAATAGGATTTGGTAAGCAGTTGTATTTTGGGCAGATGGGGCCCTGAGGCAGAGGTAAATGGTCTTGGGAGAGAAGTGTGCCTGCATCTTTTAGTGCTGGGTAGGTGTAGAAGTGTTAGTTTTGTGGGAGAAAAATTGGCCCTGAGTCCTGTATAAGTCCTCTTTGAGTTTCCTGGCACATTCCGTGCAAAAGTCAGTCTTTGTTCTTCAGACATCAATGAGATGCAGAATTTGAAATTTGGCCAAAACTTTGGATTTCATCAGTCATATAAAATCAAAATAAAGACAAGAAAACAGGGGTTTTCACCTGCAAGTGAATGAATGTAAATCTTATATTACGTCTAATACTTTTACACCAACAGCCGATATTTATTGCCAGCTTTATCAGAAAAAGTATTGTAGTGGATGCTAACCCAAACTTCTGCTAGTGTCAGACTGGGTTGTTTTACAGGGAGATCATCTGTTATCATATTTCTGTGTGTGTGTGTCTTTTCACCATTGCTACTTTCTGGCCTAAGTTAAACCTTTGGTATTTGTCCTTTTTTAGTCGGATTGGTGAAAACCTTGAACAGGCTCTGCCCAGCCTGACGGAGCTCATTCTTACCAACAACAACATTGCTGAATTGGTAAGCTATCAATGCAAGATAAATCTAAACAAGCTTAAGTTTTGTGTTTGTCATCTTTCTAAATGAACCTTTTTCCTGAGAATAGTGTTATATGTTTTTGTTAATAGTTGGTTGTTTTTCTTTAGAGTAATATCATATGGGTTTAGTAGTAGTAAATGGTGTACATATTTTAATGAACGTAAATCGCAGCATGCAGCGGAACAACAATCACAAAGTCTTAATGGGTTTCCTGTTAAACTAATTGCAGTAATTCTAATTAGTGCCAATTACTGATTCTCACTGGTCTCTAAAGTAGTTATGAGTTCAGGAACTTTGTTTTCAAATGTTTGATTTTTCACTAAATGGACTTAAGATTTCTTACTGTGTTCCCATTATGTAGGGTGAACTGGATCCACTATCAACTGTTAAATCATTGACTTACCTGAGGTATGTGATCTTGAAAAGAAAACCTACTCTTTCTCTGCTGCTTGAACTGTGCTGCTGGCCTGGCTCTTTGCTTTGACCTGGAATGCTCTCCTTTTTATGACCTGTGACAGAACCTTTATGCCTAAGAATTGAATCGATAAACAGCATTTCCACTACACTTCAGAAATACCTGGTATTGAATGGGTGAGGCTTTCTAGTAGTGACAGGCTGTTGGACCAATGAAATGTAACATCTCTGTAAACCAATATGCAAGCGCTGAAGTAACCTTAACCTTTAAAAAACTAAAAACTAAAGGTTTAAACTGTTGTTACAAAATACAAAAATTAAAAAACTACTTTTCAGTAATGTTACATTTGGTATGAGGGACAAAAAAAGAAAAGCAGTTTGTGATTTTTTTGGTTGACCAGTGTCCAGGTAGGAGATGTGATGGTTTAGTTATTTGTTGGATTTTTTTAATATTTTGAGGTTGTTCTTTATGTTGTTCTTCAGTAAAATCTACTTAATTGATAAAGTGCAAGGATTTACTATAGTTTTTATAATATCGAAGAACAGTGTTACTATGCATATTTAATGCTGTTATTTTTTGTCCGTTATAGTAGAAGGTACATGAATGCATTTTAAGTATACTAATGTATTTCAAGATACATGTTTTAAAAAATATTTTATATTAAGAACCTCTTTATAACCTTTATTTACTTATAGCATTTTAAGGAATCCTGTAACAAATAAGAAGCATTACAGATTGTATGTAATCCACAAAGTTCCCCAGGTCAGAGTGCTGGATTTTCAAAAAGTGAAACTCAAAGTAAGTCTCTTTTCTTTTGATTTAGCACAAGATGAATTCCTCTTTTTTTCATATTACATTCTTGACAATTCAGCTGTAACAGTAAGCTTTTTGCCATAGTTGTAAGTTGTATTGAAACTATGTGTCATAAGTGGCTCTAAAACATGCTTTTTGTTTTCTTTCATGGTTTCATTCTGTTAAGGATATGGTCTGTTTGTTTATGTTTAATTAAGTATTAGTACCTTTGTTTGTTTAGTCTGAATCTTTTCTGGCCCTCTGGTGTTGGTAGAAAGACAGACCTCTAGAGAAAGAAATGAGCAATTGCAGCATAACCCTCTGCTTTCAGTGAAGATGAATGTGGGGAAGAGTTCTTACTTTTAAGAGTGCTAGGTTGATATGTCTTGAGTCTGAGTGTTTGGGCCGTGTTTATGTGCGTGTTCTTACATCTAGTCTCCACATGCCAGTGTTCACTGATGAAGATGAGCCAAAGCGTCTTTCTTTGCAAAGACAGCAGTTTTGCAAAATGCAATGTTCTTAAATTAACTTTGTGTGTGTGGTATCGCTGTAGGAGCGACAGGAGGCAGAGAAAATGTTCAAGGGCAAACGGGGTGCACAGCTTGCAAAGGATATTGCCAGGAGAACAAAAACGTAAGATAAAAAAACCAAATTTACGCTGGCGTTCTCCTTCAGAAACACCACTTTCTTTGTGTGGTATTAGGCAGTAAACTGAAACATCAGCTACTGGCAAGGGTGCCTTAAGAGCTTTGGTAGCTAGAAGTGCCTTGTCAAAGCATCCCGATTTTTGGATGGTGTTGAATACATCTCAGAAACATTTTTGAAAGAGATGTTTGGTCAGGGTGGATTGAGTTAAGTCAACAAGCAGGAAACCTTAATTTTATTTTTTCTTTTTGTTATTTAACTGCAGAGAGGTGGTTATTGTTTATTTGTTGTTTGTTTCTTTTTTCCATAGATGATTGTTAACTGATTTTTTTTTTTTCCTGTGGAATACAAGCTGCAAAATCTGGTGTAGTTAGGAGGATAAATGCAGATGAGAATCTTTTAGTTATTACAAATCTATGTTTATTTAGTTTAATTCTTAAGTGATACATCATATATTTTGTTTAATCTTTCATCAACCTATTTGGAAATCAGAATTTGGATCATATATGGCAACAGCATTTCCAAATTCATAGTTAAATAAGCCACCTTGAACGTATTTAACATTTAAAACTATAATAAATGCATTCTAGCTGTATTTTATGAGTGGAAAGAGGTTCAGCTCTGTGACAGTTCTAGAATAAGTAGGTGATTGAACTTAATAGCTCAATAAACACGTGAAGAAAATCAGTGTGGCTGCAGAAGAGGTTGCAGCTCTCTGAGGCTGGGTCAGCACTTCAGGAAATTCTTTCCAGCTGATCAGCCTGTAACATCCGTTTTCGCATACTACAGATTTTTTCTTTTTTTTTTCTTAAAGCTGCAGCAGATAACCTTTTTCTTCTAAGTGTTAAGATCACATGCAGTCTAGTGTAGGCTTTTACACAGGCTGTGTACTTTACACTAGGTGTGAGAACAGGAAAGGCGATTTCAGTCACTCTCTATTTATCCACCCTGCTTTTGTAATGGTGACAGACCATTTGAGTGTTCAACAACATCCAAATTGAATAGCTTTTGTCAGCTGCTTAATTCATAAAGTTAAGGTCTGCCTCTCTTTACGAGCAGATGAAAAGGTGGGTGGGGAGTGGGAAATGGAACGAGGACAAGTTGCTGGTGTTTCTGAAGGAGGCAATTCTTCACTGTATCAGTTTGTTAACAAAGATAAGATACTACACTTGATTGAATGAAATGCTTCCAAACCTGCTTTGGAAGTTAGAGAAGCACGTACTCTTCAAAAGGTGTAATGGGTCTGTATTTTTTCTTGGAAGCTTCAATCCAGGTGCTGGTCTGCCAACTGATAAAAAGAAAGCTGGGCCTTCCCCTGGGGATGTTGAGGCGATTAAGGTAAATGTGTCAGGACAGTAGGCAAATGTGGAGGAGAAAAACTGTTGTGGATCCAAACTGAACAAATGTGTCCTTCCTCCTGGCAACCCCGACTCTGTTGGGGTGAATACAACAGTGTGTCCTAACTTTGCTTTAGGTGCTTTTTCTGTAATTTTTCTTCTGTTACAACATACTTGGGTTTTGAGAGCTTAAATGAAACACTGGTCTGAGAGTTCTTCCAGGTCAGAGCAGCTTGTTTAATAAGGAGGAGAAGAAAGATTGTGCTTTGCAATTTATAGTTTTCTAGAACTAGGAATTTTGCAGAACTTCCTGTGGAAGCTTAGTGTCATTTAACTGGAAAAAAATTTGTTCTTATGTTTATTCTAAACAGACTGACATACTGTATGTGAAGATTCATCGTGTTCTTTTGTCTGTTTTTTTAGACTGCTATAGCAAATGCTACAACTTTGGCTGAAGTGGAGCGACTGAAAGGCTTACTACAGGCTGGTCAGATTCCTGGCAGAGAACGAAAATCAGGTAACTCTATACTTATATTACTTTTGTTTCCCAAACAGAATCTACCTCTTTGCTGCTTCCTGATGCTTTACGTGGTCTCAGTAGGGAGTTATGTTGGAAGGGGCAAAGAGTTAGAGAACTGAAAAAAATGGTTTAAAACGAGTGTAACTTTTATCTAGTCAGTATGACACTGAGCTGCATCTGTAATGCTCTGTAGTTGGCATAATACCTGCCTGGCCTCTGGAGGTTCCGGGCTGTTACCTGGGCTCCCTAGAGCAAGGTGCCAGACATCAGCCTGAAGTGCTTTGCTGCACTGGCTAACTCCAAATGCTTCACCCCAGTTATTTAAAAAAATGAGATTAATTACAAAGGATATCTGGAGTCTGTTGTTCTAAGGAGTAGTGCCTCAGGTGGCGCTACAGGAGCATGTCTCTGGGAGGTCTCTGCACCCACAAACCTTAACTGCAGACTGGCAGTACTGCCTGTTTGCTGCCTGTTAGTGCTACGTGGGTTTTTCTTTCTGGTTCACGTTAATGAGCTGCCCCTCTTCAGAGGGGTGACAATACTGTCCCTGTGGGAAAGGAAACTAACGCGTGCGGTAACCGCCCTAAGCGCCTGTCGTGCCCTTTCAGGCCCGTCGGAGGACGGTGAGGAAGAAATGGAGGAGGACGCAGTTCCCAACGGCTCGTAGGCCCGGGCCGCGCCCGGCGCTTCTCCCCCGGCGCCCGCTGCTGTCATAGGCCGGTCTCCGTGCGGGGGCTCGGGCCAGCCCCGCCGCGGGCAGGCGCCCCCGCCCGCTGTCCTTGAGCATTTCGCCGGTCAATAAAACGTTTCCTTTTTCTCCCGGTGGTGACGCGTTCCCTGCCCGGTACCGGGCCGCCGGCGCGCCCGGAAGGGGCTGCCGGCCAGCCATGGCGGCTGGAGGGGGAGGAGCCCTTCCTGCCCGCCCTGATTGGCTCCCCTGCGCCTTTCCATCTCTCATTGGCTGGCAGGGCCGCGGTACCACCCATCCTGCTGCCGTGTTCCCATTGGCCCGCGGGGGGGGGGGGGGAAGCGTCGCTTTCTGGTTGGTCCTCTGGCCGTGAGGTGGTGGGGGACGAGGAGGGCGGTGATTGGCGCAGCCTGAGTGGGGCGGCTGCCGGGCGTGAGGCGGCGGCGGGCGATGGAGCTGGGGGGCGGTGGGCCCGCGGCGGGCCCCGGCCCGGCGGCGCTGGGGCGGGGGGGCCTCGAGTTCCTGCAGCACACGGGTGAGGGGCCGCCGGGGCCGGGGGGGTGTCCCGGGCTGAGGGGAGGTGAGGGCGGGCGGGCTGAGGGCGGCCCAGCGGAGCTGCCCGCCCGCTGAGGAGAGGAGCCGCGTCCCGCTCCTCCCGGCTGGGTGGGCTCCCAGCCGCACTGCCTGCGCTCACCTCCGGCTTGTCCCCGTCCCAGTGGGCTCCCTGCTGGCCAACTATGGCTGGTACATCCTCCTGGCCGCCGTCGCCATCTATTTCCTCGTCCAGAAGATCTCTCAGGGCCTGGCGAGGAGGCCCGGCAGCCTGGCGGCAGCGGCTGACGCAGCGGTGGGTGAGTAAACGCGAGCTGGCACTGGAGCGGGGCGGGGGGGGGGCGGCGCCCTCAGGGGCTTTATTTCATAACGACGGCAAAGAGATTCGGTTCTGAGGGCCTGTAACCGGCAGCCGTCGTGTCACAGCGTCCCTGGGGACAGGCTGGGCCCAGGGAAGTGCCCCTGGAGGGCCGCCTCCCAGAGCAGCGCGGCGGGGAGTGAAGGAGCGGGGCCTGGCGGGACGAGGGGACAGCTGGGCCCTGGCGGCAGGAGCTGAGGGAATGGCGGTTAAAAGTAGTTGTGGCAGTTATCAAGTAACTTTTACCTTTTGTCAAACAAACCCAAAACATCCGCATCGAAATACTGTGTGTGTGTGTGTGAAATATTTTGATTTTTTTTTTTTTAATAATGCTCATAATCTATCTCTCCTTTCAGTTATTCCTTCACAGTTGCTTCTCTGGCAGGATTGTGTACCTTTGGGGTGTAACTGCCTCTTGCCTGTGTTACCTTCTCAAGTGGGGCATAGGTTGTTTCCTGCAGGGTTGTGATCCTGCCTCGTTTGGAGACTGGCTACCGTGAAGCACAGGCTGTGCTTACAGATCTGTCAAAACAATAAGGGCTTGGCCACGCCAACATGGAATTGTTGGTGTCATGGAATCACCAATTCCTTTGCCATGTTGGCATGGCAGTACATGGGGCCCCAGAAAATATTACTTAGATGCCCTTATCCCACTGGTGTTCTTTTTTTAATGCTAATTAAATCTTGATCTAATAGCCGAAACTGCCTATAAAATGAAATCACTGAAAGTACTGAAATTTCTTTTACATATTAATCCCTGGATAGTAGCAAATGTACAAGTAGACAAACGAGTGTGTAGACACTTCAGCTACTGGAAAAAAAGATGGCAATATTTGCTTTTCTTTGGGTATAATTTTTCTTTTGACTTCTCCTAAAGGCCAGTCATGAAGAGAAGTGGTGGTTCAATGTAGATTTTCTGAGACTGCCAGTTTTCTGTTGAGATATGTGTGATATTTTTAAGTAATTTTTCTGCTGATGGAGCACATTAAATCTGCCAGTGATTTGCTGCCATAATGAAACAAAGCAGGGCCAATTGCCAGAAGGAGTAGGAGTGAATGTGGGCTGGTTGCCTCATGCTTCTGTGTAAAAGAAGTTCTCTGGGTAAAAATGGAATCCCTGCAAAGCATGGGTAATATCTCTGAATTTATTTGTATCAAACAAATCCTTCAGAAATAGAAGGAAGTATGCTAGAAGTGTGACTTCTAATTTTTCATGGATTTGTTACATCTGTGTCCTTATTCATTATAATCCCATTAAAGTAATTGCTCAAAAATATTAGTGTTACGAAATTTAAATCAGTGTATAAATTACTGTAAAAGATTATCTGGAAACTGAACTTGAGCTGTGATTTTCTGCAAAACAGCTGCAGGGAGAGATGTGAGCCTTTTCTTATTGCAATTCCTTGAGGATAACATCTACAATTTATTTTGAATAGCTTTGTAAACTTTTTCCAATTTCCTAGAACCGGATGTGGTGGTTAGAAGGCAGGAAGCTTTGGCAGCAGCTCGCCTCAGGATGCAAGAGGAGTTGAATGCACAAGCAGAAAGATACAAAGAAAAACACAGACAGGTAACCAGAGAGCGTTTCTTTCTTTAACTCATAAATTTGTAATCAAGTACTTGGCTGCTGTTATAGAAAGGTTTATTCCATGCTAGATACCAGAAGAATAGGAGACTCGCTTTGTGCTGGAATGTCAGTGGTGGGTTTTTCCCACCCTCGTTTACCTGGACCACTTTTGATAGGGTCTGATCCACAGAGCAGTAATGGGTAGTAGGTATCACGATGGACCTCCAGTAATACAAACATATGCTGTAGTGACCTGATGCCTTGATGCTCTTTGTTGATTAGGGTGATTAATACATATAGTATTCTGCTGCTTCCTGAAGTAACTGGTCTCTGTGGCACTTGCTTCTCTGCAAGTAATTATGTGTGGGGGCCATTGTGGGCCTGATCTTTTTTTTTTTATTTTATTTTTTTTATTTTTTTCGGGCAAATCTGTACTTAGAGAAACTTGGTGATGTGAACAATAAATGGCTGGAGGGGATTTACTGGCATTTAGATTAACTGTACTACTGCATACATGTATTTTCTGTTCTTAATGACAAATACAAGTTCTTAGAAATGTAGCTTAGCATTGCTGTAATTCGATGGGTTGAACTTCAGCCTGAGATAGTGAGGAATAGTGTATTGCTATATGGGGCAGCACAGAGAAGCAGATATGAATCAGCATGGTGATAATATTGCTCATTAATCCCAACTCTTCTTCTGTTTTTACTTTTGCAGTCAGATACATTCAGCCCTCTGTTTATAGCTGATGCTTCAAGAAATGTTAGTAGTTAAAAACTAATGAAAAGTCATATTGTGGAAGGAAATAGCCACTGTGTGGAAAATCTAGGTCTAGTGTGTGTGGAATTGGGGAGCTTTGCTTTCTTTGACTGGATGGAGTAGCTACCTCGTTTCCTCTCTGTTTGTTGAGAAGGCGGCAGTCTGTCTTAACTACTAATTTATTTGGTTTTGTGGATAAATTGCTTTAGAAGAGAGCTGCGAGAACTGTTGATAATGTATATTGGGATGTAAATATGTAGATGGCCGTCTTGTCCATTCGAAAAACTTCTTTTTCTGCAGAACCCTACATTGTGTATTAAATTGCTATCATACGCAATATTCTTTCCTTGGTACTTTTTATAAACTCAGGACTTAAGCTTGCTGCTTAGTTCTGTTTTACTTTCAAAATGTTTTTAATCATCAAGTGGGCAAAAGAAGCTGCAGACACAGTCCGTATATATTGAGGAGGGGTGGTGGTTCTATGCTTAGGAAGATGTGGATGTTTAAAAAAGTAAATGTTTCCATAAGCTTGGAGATAACTGCATCAGATAAAGATAGATGCCTTGATTTTTGATGAGTCTGTTGTAGCTGTTTCTGTACCACTGGCAATTCTATCAGTTCTGAAATCTTAGTCTTGCATATCTTGAATTTGTTCTGTAGCTTGAAGAAGAGAAGCGAAGGCAGAAGATAGCAATGTGGGAAAGTATGCAAGAAGGAAAAAGCTATAAAGGAAACCTGAAACTGAATCAGGTAACAGCTGTGTTAATCAGGTTACAATTATGTTTATGTGATTAGATTAGCTGAAATTCATGTTGATTACATTCTGAGTAACTTTTTGCTTTTGTGAACAGCAAGAAGTAGAATCTGGTGCCTCCACCTCATCAGCAGTCCCAAAATCTAAACCAAACAAAAAGCCCTTGCGAGGAGGTGGTAAGTATGGAATCCTTAAGATATTCTGAGTTGAAACAGAGCATTTATCCAGCTACACACATAGTCATTGTACATTTTTCTCCCCCTCCTTCAAGGAGGAAACAAAATGTGCCTTACAAATGAGCTCTTTATCTTTAATTAGTGTGGTCTGCTTTGCAATTTGTGCAAAAATTAGCAGGAAGTTTCTATGGTGCTTTTCCCCAGGAAAACAGTGTTTCAATTTTCTTGTAAATGCTTTTGCCATAATTTACTGAGATTTTTGTCACTCAAAGTTATTGATTCTTACCATATTCCTGGCATTCCTCCCGCATTATTGTAAAAGCTCAATAATTTGTTAGCTAGTCTGTCTTTCAGCCACCTGTAGTACGATCTAAATAGAGGAAGAGGATGTTTTACTTTGTATTACGTTGAAGATGAAAGACTTCATTATGCAAAATGTGGCCTTATTTATCAGATATCGCAATAATGACCTATTGAATATATAGATCCTGCAGTTATATAAACTCTTATTAACTCTTGCAAACCACCAGAGACTCTTTATCATTGCACTCACTGTCAATTGCTGAAATGATCTTGATGGATGAACTGCTTTCTATGGCCCTACATAGCCCACGTTAGGATCACTGCCATTATCGGCCATGCAGCTGGTCCCCTTTCTCTCCTCTTGACCAGACAGCCTGTGCCATACCTGCAAGTGCTAATTTGGGTACAGTATTTTAATTACAATTTTCCGTAGTGGAAGGGAATCATCTAGACAGCCTTAATCATATCAGGCTAAAAGGGAAATCCACTTAGGGTGCAGCGCTGAGTAAGTCACTTGGTTAAATATATGAAGCTTAAAGATTCTTGATTAAACATATTAAACCTCAATAACAGTGCAGTGCTGAAATGTCTGCTTTGAATATTTTTACTGATAACATCTGAAGGAAGTGACCAAATGATTTGTCTTATGTTACCTAATATGAGTGCAGTCTAATGTCTGATCCTGTCAAATATCTTTTATAGCTCTTGTGGAGGATATTTAGTGCTATGGGGGATGAGAAATGCATGGGTAATAGCTGTGCTAAGAACCAAGATCGGGGCAGCTAGGTTGAAGCACCCTTCCAGCTGCTACATGTCATAGTTTCATCCTAAGCAAACCTTTCCTTAAGTAATAGATTATAGAATTAGAGGTTGTCTTATGAGGTAGATCAGCATGAAGGGAAAGAACCATCTGCCCTATTCTGCTGCTGAATTAAGCTAGGAAGCAGAACTTGGCTAGTATGAGAAAAGCAAACTTCAGTGATGCTTGAAGTTTCAATGGAACAGGTTTCTTTGAAACCTGCTTGGTTAGCAACGCTACTAGGTTTTCAGTTGTCTTTTTCTTTGCCTTGTACAAAACAAATTGGGGATGTTTGCCAAGTTTTATCTTTCTGCGTATGTACTTGAAGTTGGCTGTAGTTACAGCGTTAGGATGTTCAACTAAAGTATCTGTTGCCTTACTGCATACAGTGGCCTTTTCGAATTCTTTAAAAAGTGTCTTACAGTAGTGAGTGGATTTACCTTTTGACCTTCAGAGTCTTCCTTGCAGGACTGGAATAAAAGATTATTTTAAGTCCCTTTTAACTATTAGGGCACTTGCGGAACAGATACACTTTTAAAGAGTTTACTGTAAGAGTTACTGTTGCTGCTCTGTTTATTCTGCAGAGCAGCATTAAAGCTTTAGTGCAGATTTAAGAGAAATTAAATAGTAATTAATCCACATTGATCAAATTAAACCACAGGTGTTTTAATTTTGCAATGGCTTTTACTATTAGAACTACAAAAAGAAATTATCTTAAGTCTGGATATTTTCTCTGCTTTTGTTTTCCTTAAAATGTTGCCTATGTAGTAAGCATAAACAAGGTGGAAATAACTGTGAGACTTATTTTTGGTGTTCCTTGTATATTGGTGAAGGCCTGTTGAGGATGAATATTAATATGATGGGTTTCTCCTCTGTACTTCTAGGCTATAACCCCCTGTCTGGAGAAGGAGGTGGAACTTGTTCCTGGAGACCAGGCCGGAGAGGCCCGTCAGCAGGTGGATGAGGCTAACCTCCCTAGTGTCTCATGTCACTAGCAGGCTTGATCTTACCCACTGTCTAACTGCCTACAGTTTGCATGTCACAGTGACTCCTTTGGGATTGGGTTTAGGGCAGGTGTTACCTTCAAAACAAATTTACACTATTTCCAAATAGTAATGCAAAAGCTAATACTACACAAGAAAAATCCTCATAGAGGGGCTGGAGAAAGAAATAATTTCAGTGTAATCAGTTAATTTTCACTCTTCTGTAGAGAGGAACCATAGTCTCCAGCCAAGGTGAATCACCTGGGATTGTGAGATTGGGGTTCTGTGGCTGGCTATTCGAAAATCTGGCCTCAGGCAAATTTAATTATCTATGCTCAGTTTACCTCTGTAAAATGAGGATATTTACCATCCTTAGACATGTGTTACCAGATCTATTGTGTTTTGCTGGAAGGTACTTTAGAGCGAAAGAGTATTATCATTGGCAGATACCTTGAATTTTAGGCAGAGGGACTTTCAGAAAAAAACCAGATGAACTGCCAAACACCATGGATTTGCAGTGAAGGCCAGTTATTGCAGGAGAGTCTCTGTGACAAGCTACCTTGAATGATGTTTTCCTTATAAATGGTAAACAAACCAGTGAGGATTACTGATGCTAGACAGCAGATGGGGGGTTTCTTGCTATTCTTTTTTTTTTTTTAATTTCACCTGCTTTGTAAAAACAAAATACGATTAATATTAAATATAATTGCAAACAAATAATGTATCTAGTATTTACAGTCTTGTGGTTTTCTACAGCATCTTTTTATATAGAAGGCATATATTCTAGTGCAATAAATGTGTATAAAGCAAGATGAGAGATCAAATGAAATTAGTTTCATTTGACTGCCACCATAAACAAAAGAGTTTCTTCAGCTGTTCTTTTTGGCTTTTAACAGTTTTGTTTTATTTGGGTGTTCTATGTTCCAAACCATGCTTTTACAAGAATGACTTCCGAGTTAAGACCAAGTCAAGTTTTCCCAGGTTTAAAAAGTGAAACTCCCTGTTCTCTTCCACACCCCCTGTAAGTGTGGTTCTGAAATTGGATAGACTGCATTACTGGTTGTTAAGCTCTCCAGCTGTACTTGAATCTAAATCAAGAAAACATGTAACAAAGCATGCTCTAATAGAGCAGAGTGGGTTTCTTTACAAATAACTGTCGACCAGTAGGGTTTGAGGAGGAGGGTATTTGTGGGCATGGTCAACTTAAACACTGCAGGGTACTCAAAGGGGAAAAAGCCCAAACTGTGCTGAGATCTGCCTGTTGTGAGCAGCAGGGCTGTGTATGGCTTTAGCAGTGCAGTATCAGGGTTACACCCTGGGGACATTAAGAACTCACTTTGTACTACCTTCTGTTCTGAATGTGTCTCAGGGTGGGAACTGACAGCTGGGCTGCCCTGAATAGCCCAGTTAGATGCTGAGGTGAGTTCCTACCCTGCTGCCAGCTTGTGCAGCACAAAAGGTAAAGGTGGTTCGTGCTTAAAAGGGCCTCTGGCTAGAAACATGTCAAACCTGCAAGTGAGGGACTGTAAGGAGTAAGTACTTGAAGCACGTGTTGTCTTCGGCTTTCTGGTGTAACTAGCACCGTGGATAGAAAATAAAGTTAAAGCTGGTCATCGTGATTAAGCTTTCCAAACATCCCATCCCCTTGGTAGACTTTCTAGCACAAAATGCAACAGACAAGTAAAATCCAGGCTACCTGATAAAGAGTGAAATAGTTGCTGTCAGCTTTACAAGTGTTCCTGTGTCTGATTACTGTTACTGAGCTTGTATGTAGGCATTAAAGTATGTATCAGTGTTTCATTCGCATAGCTTAGAGCTGCTTGAACACTTGTTTCTAAATACTTAAGCTTGGAATATTTGTGTTTGTCAGTAAGTATGAGTGCCAACTTTGAATACATTGTATACATATATATATCTCCTGCTCTACATGTCAGGTGATCTGTGATTTTTCTCTTGACTATAAAGGTAACAGGACTGTGTTACTAGTGAGTTTTAAAGTTGCCAGCTAATAGAAAGGTGAAGAACCTTTTGAAGTGTGCGTTCAAGTGTTTGTAGGAGATGAAGTGAGAAGGCTATTAATGTTCCTATATGGAAACTAGTTGTCATTTCCTGGCTTCTGTGTGTTTGGTATGTAAACTTATATTTCCATTGTTGTAACATAGACCAGTGTATGTAACATCAGGTTTTATTCTTTAACAAGGAAAAAAACCAAAATAGAAGTGGGGAAGGATATTTTCAAGATCTGAAGGTTCTTCATCAGTAAAGAGAACTAAGCTGTTATCTTACTCATGCCTCTGGGGAACATTTTCCCCTTGTGTTGGGGAAACAAGCAACAGACTGAGGTGTTGTCTTCAGAAAAACAACTGGGGGAGGTGGTTGTCTTCAAGAAGCAGAATTCTTTGTGTTGATAAAATGGTAAGGATGGGTTGATTTAATTCAGTAAAAACATTTTAAGAAATAAATAAGCAGGTCTGAACTGAGCATATGCTAATCTTTCTCTGTGTCTCAAGACTTGCTTCTGGCTGGGACTGGGGATGTGGACTTTTGCCCAATTCTAAGATTTATTAAGACTTATCCAGTAAGAATGATTTACATGTTTCTGGAAACTTCAGGCTTCTTTCTTCCTTAGTTTTTTTTAATTTTAATCCTCAAGTTCTTAGGATTTTCTTGATCAGATACTTCTAAGCTGTTGAACAAGGTGGGAGGAAGAACCTCACTTCGTAAAACTGCTCTTTTGGCTCACAACCTGCACAAGCAGATGGAAGGGTTTTTCCTCTAACTTCAAATAGAAAGCTCTGCCTTGACCACAAACAGGTATGGAAAGGTGGTTGCTTGTTGCTTTATAGCTTAAAAGTGAAGCATACAGAAGGCATTAGGTAAAAGTGAACTATGTAATGAAACCATTGTTTGTACTTTGGTATGAATTCCCAAGAACTTGAATTATGAAAGATCATATAAAAAGCCTTCAGGAGATATTCCACCACCACCACCACACACACGTTTAGAGCAGTTATGCAAGAAGCCTCTTACCGATGCAGATGTTCTGGAAATACCTTTATCTGGAAGAGACTCGCTAACAAACTTAGAGTTAATGCAGTGCTGTTAATCTGCTATATAATATTACTTAACCACTGAAAAGTAAAATATTTTGGATATTGAAAAATCTGAAGTTAAGGAAGTGTTCAGAGGCACAAAAAAATCCTGAAAATGTTAGTTGCTAAAGAAATGCAGCTAAGTATTTTTCATTGTCTTTTGGATGAGTATATGCTGGAGGAACAAAGTTTTTTGTTTTCTTTAAATTGGACTGGCGTTAAAACTGAACAGAAAAACATGTTATCACCTATAAAATATATTTGGTTTTATTTATGCCTTTCAAAAACACTGCAATGAAGGAAAGCTTTTAAGAGTGATATCGCATATGTATTTTTTTTTTAAATATGTTTCTTATACTGGAAACTTAATAACAAAGAACAGAAGATGGACTTGGGAGAGTGAGGACAAGCAGAGAATCTATCAGTAGAGCTGTTCCTGGGTGTTCCAGAATTACCTGTGTGTTAATCAAAGATCACTATGAATGAAAATCATAATTGCACCCATGTCTGCAAGGACCTACTTTCCTAGCAGACACCGAATGCAGGTGTGAACTGTTAGTACTAAAAAATTTAATCTGTGTTTTGTATGGTTCTACACTATTTTTGCTTGAGGAATTAGGCCGTTCTGCAGTTGCTCTGTGCCCAGTCTGGTTTCCTTCTTAGACTGTGCTGATACTCAGCTCAGGTGTTTCGATTGGTAAGTTTTTCCTGAGTTTTCTTTTTCCCCTCCCTAGGAAGATGACTAAAGGGAGCATTAGCATTCAGAGAGCTCTCTGAATGAGGATGGCATCTAGCATGGCATCGTCCTGTACATGTTACCAGCAGCACTATAGTTCATGGCTGCATTTAAACCATTTAATGCTGTCCTTTATGCCTCCTGCGCTCAACGAGGCAGTTCCCATCTCCGGTGGTTGTGTTTTTTCAAGCCTGGCTGCACATCAGCGCACATCTCTGCATCAGATCAGATCCACCCTTTGGATGATTTTTGCCCTTGTATAGACTAAAAAGTGACACCTTTTCAGGGATCAGGTTAGCCAAGAGTGGGGCACAGCGTGTTTCTGTCCACACTATTGTGAACACAGAAACTATTTAATTTCCAAGTATAGAAAAAGGTGGTCCAGACTTGGATGGGCTGAAGACTTGGGATTTATATTCTTCCCAGCCCCCCCCACTTTATTTTTTTTTGGAATGAAAGCTTAGCTTTGGAACAGCTCTACAGCCACAGAGGAAAAGCATATGGCTGCTGGCTGGGTGGTGTCCTGGCCCAATTGCACAGTTGTAGCTGATTTGTGTGAGCTTCCAAGCCAGCTGTTCCAGGGCTGACACACACCCTGCCCATATTCCTAGCTCCAGAGCCAGTGACTTCAAAACTTCCATCAGTTTTTATGAAGCAACCAATGGCTGCAAAGGAATAGGTCTTCTCAGCTCAGTTTCAGTTGTGAATATACAAATGTTCGTTGCAGATTTCTGTTGGTAAGGGGGCTGGCAGGTGTGCAGCCACTGCTGTGATGTACGTTTTTTTCTTTTTTTTTTTTCTGTGATCATTTGTATTTTGAAATGCATACCTGCTAAAAAGCACTTTCAGCACGGAGCTAGATCTTCACTGATAAAATAATAATTTCATTCCTTCCTCTGTGTCTGCCATAGTTTACTAATGAAGATTCTTTCTGTGCGCCACTTACCAAGATCAGCTTCAGAGCTGGTACTGTGGGTAACATTAATGTGGGGAGGGCAAGGAAAAGAACTTGGAAAATTCTTTTTAAAGAGAGTGGAGGGAAAATGGATGTACTGAAATACCTGGCCTTTCAATCTAGTTCTAGTGCTCTGTTGTGTGCACCCAAATGGGGATTTACTGTTAGGCTGGCCTGCAAGAGGCACTTTCCAAAAAAAACCGGACCCAGACCTGGGTCCCAAAGCGTTGTTACTTTATCATATGCTGAAGGGGTGACGTTCCATGTAAATTTGACTTCCTGCTTACACGCTGTACTTGCCACTCCGTTAGCTGTCCTGCTGCTTAGGTATCAGTATCAGCATACCCAAGACTTGCTTTTAAAACACACGGTCTAGACTTTTTCAGTGGTTTGTTGTCTCGGGTTTGGCGGTGATGTCTTAAAAACACATAGCCTTCCCCTCCGCGATGCAGCGCTGAAACGCCTTGCTGCGGCGGCTGCCGCCAGCCGGCCGGTGGGGACGCGGGGGGGGCTTGGGCAGGCAGCTGGGGAGTGTGTGTGTGTGGGGGGCAGGGGGTGCCCCCCCGCCTCCCCCAGCCCGACCCGCAGCAGGACTGGACTGGCTGGGAACAGAGGCGAGCCGGGCAGCCCGCTGCACTGCGGGGCCGCGCCGTGCGATGGCAATGTTGGCCCGGCTTTCGGGCCAGGAGCGACCGGTGACATTTCGGGTTTGTCCCTTGAACGGGCATCTGCTGAGTGATTCAGCTGAGAGGAAAGGTTGGGACTGGTCCGTGGGAGGACCAGAAGAGGATGGGGAGGGGGGGGGAAGAAAAAAAATAAACAACAAAAAAAACCCCAGTGGGTGCTGGAGCTGCAGAAGGAGTTTCTGCATCATTTGGGAAAATGCAACGGCGCTGGAAATACTGTGACAGACACAAATGCTGCTGGTTGCCCAGCTAGATTTTTTCCACCGTGAGTCTGTTACCTTGAGTACATGAAGTATGCTCATTTTCCAGTGCCTGGGTAGTTTTTAAAGTATCCGTTTAAGTACTGGAACATTCATAATTAAAGTTTCCGGAGCACTTGGGAAGTAGTTCACTTCTTTAACTATTATTTTAAAATATGGTAAAGAATATATATTGTAGAAGGTGCATCCTGTATTAGAGTGGGCTCATCAATGTGGAAAAATTGGAGGTCAAAACAGATAGGAAAAAGTAGTGGTTATATTGTGAGATGGTCCCTCTTTCTTCTATAGAGTCTCGTCTCCTACGTGGAAGAAACTTTTTTTCTTTTAGTATTAAGCTTCTTTATTCCAAAAGGATGACATCTATTCTGTATGCACAAAAACAGCTCGCCACTTCAAGGACTTGGCTTTTTCATCTTTTAAAAATAGGATTACTGTTTTGTTAATCTGATTACGAACCTAAACTGTGTGGGCCTGTCAAGTGGGCTCTTGCCGGCTGGTCTGGGTGCTAATCTCACTGGAGTGAGTGGGATGGGAGCACGGAGACGGAGCACACATGACGTGCATCCTCTTCTGATTTTGGAGAGCCCTCAGAACATTTCCTCATGCATTCCCACACAGAATAGAAAACATGCTGCATAAAAATGTGTTTATGCTTGTGTGCAGTGTTATATGAGAAAAATACTGTGCCTTTTCATACATAGTAGCTGTAATATATAGTGTCAACTATGTATTGAGACTAAGAGCTGTATTAATAGGGGAAGGCACTTAAATGTGATTATGCAGTATGACCTTTCTCTGCCAACCAGATTAAAAACATACTCTAGGCAGGTAACGGCAGGGTTATAATTCAGCTGGAAGAATTAAGCTATGCTCTTCAAGTTTTCCCTTGATCTTCCTTTTTTTTTTCTCTCTCCTTTTTTTCCTATAGTGGAAACAGCGGCTGCTCTATGCAAGAACAGGGGAGGGGGCAGAAGCAGTAAAAGGGGCATTTGCCCACCTAACATTTTGGAACGTGAGTTTGGTGCAATAAATGAAATAAAGCGAGGCATTTTGATGTGCTCAGGAAGGATGTGTGAGCATCACAGCATTCCCAGGTGCTACCCCCTCTTTACAGCTGGATGTTGGTGGTGGACTACAGCCGGTGGTGTGATCTCACACAGCAGCAGTATGAACTCCAAGTGTGCCTCCTCTCTGGGTTTAATCTTGGCACCAAGAAAGCACCCCTTCCTTCTCCTGCCCCTTCCCCAAGTGCCCTCTGCTCACCCCCTGCATGTGGCGAGGTCCAGGACTGTAATTTCTCTGGAGGCTGGGGGCGGTGGGAACGTGCCAAAAGAGAACTTGGGGCAGAGGAGATCTTAACACGGGACTGTACTGCTCTGCTTCATCGTTTCCATGTGTGCTGAAGTTGCATGAAGTTTTCAATTCTGATGACTAACTACTTTTGTTCATGGGAAGAAGCCAAGTGACAGCTCCTCAGCCCCAACCCTTCTCTTTTTTATTGCCTTTTAACCACGCTAGCTCTGCCTTTTCCTGTAATTCATAGGCCACAGTGGCTTTCCCTTGAATCAGGAGGTTTTTTACTGCTGATTTGGAGCACACCGAGAGTAATCCCATTCCTGTTCATGGACCTGCCACATCTGCCTCTCTTGGAAAGGAGTGGCCATACTTTTTATTTTAGCTTGAATCCTGTATTTCAAGACCTGATGATCAGGCTTGTGGGGAAGGAGGGGAAGAAGCAGTGTTTGATGAGGTTCCTTTTGAAGAGGCTTTTGAAGGTGGGGTAAATGATCCACGTGTGCAGAGCGGCACAGGCTGAGGATAACCCCAGGCTTTGCAGAAAGGGATCAGGGCACCAGTAGTTAGAAATAATAGCGAAGAATTGCAAATCCTGGGAAGCAGAAAGGAATTACGGGGTGGGGGGTGGCGGTGGGGGTGTGTGGAGAAGGGAGGATTTCCCCATATGGAAGGGATGGAAAGGACAGATAGGAGAAAAGGTTTTCTTGGTATAAATAGGGGTTTGGGGTTATTTTACTAGGAAAGAACTGAGGTGAATCTTGCATCCCATTCCCTGTTCCCTGGAGGAAGGTCCCAGAAACACAAGGGGCACAGCCCTGGGTCTGCCTGGTGCCTGTCTCGGGGGGAACACCTCCACGCCTTGTGCATTGGCAGCCTTTGAGGAGTCCTTTGGGTTCATCAACTTCTTCTCCGCCTGGTAGCACACGTGAAGCTGTTGGGAAGCTGTTAACATCGATTGCACCCAAGCTAGTGCTGTGTTTGTAGCCCTTCCCTGGTGTTTTGTAGCTCTCAAAGGCATGCGGCCTCAGCCTCAGAAACTCTTCTTGCCTTCCAGCTGGCTTCTGCCGAGTGATGGATGGTGCTCCTGTACTTCCCTGGCTTTACCTGCCTTCCATCTGTTCCATCTTGGACTTTTTCTTCCTTTTCCTGTCTTTCACCATTTAGTTCTTACATTCCCCTTCCCGCAAATATACATCTCACTGCTCCTGTGTTCTGCCTGTGGGCAACTGAAAGCAGAACTCCCGCTTTTCTTTCCTGTTAATTACTTGTATTTCTTCTCTAGTTTCTATTTATATTTAATCTTATTTTTGTTTAATACCAGAAATTGTGTTGGCGTTTCCCCTATTATTTGTTGCTCCTGACATCACGAGAGTTCATTGGTGCTGACCTCTGTATGAGGATTGCACCATCACAAGAGCAATACAACCCCCACAAAAGCATTGTTTTCAAGACATATCACAGAGTTCATCAGATAAGCAGATCGTGGTATTACCTGCTAGTGCCCAGAGGCGTGACAGTTACTTATGGTACAAGGATGTAAAAATCTCTCATGTATGCCTCTTTTTGGCTTATTAATATACACCATTGATTTGGTACAGTTTTGATTTGGTACTCTTTTGCAACGGTTTTTGCTCAAGAGCAGGCTGCTGTTATGCTGAGGCTTTCTTCTTCTCAGTTTGTTGTGGATGACACCACAATATAAATAAATTTTAAAATGGGAAAGACTGGCAGTTGGAGATGTCAAAGTGCATAGGAAATGCAAGAAAGCGCCACGATAAGCAGGAGGTCAGCGGGTTGCACTAGATATGTTTCTTCTGTAAAGACTGGAGGCTTTTTTTCCTCCAAGATGTCAGGGGTTTTGGGGCTGCAGTGTTTGAAGCTGAAGCACTCTGTAGATGAAACGAGTTGGAGAGTTAGTGCAGACAAAGAAAAAAGCAATCTTCACCTGCTACAGCTAACAACTTATTCACTCCTTTGAGCAGTCATCATAGCCCCTGGATGGAAATAGACTGACCTATTTCTGGTCGGTTTAATTAGCAAGATGGGGAAAAAGCTGCCTGTGCTTTTGCTCCCCTTGGCACCAGCGTACATGCTGCATGAACACACCAGCGCCAGGTGAAACCAGGGCTGGGGGCCCACTCCTGACTGCTGTGACCCTCCGGCCCTGCACGCACCATGGGCCGCAGCGGGATGGTCCAGGGCCTGGGCTGCAGGGTCCGGCAGTGCAGGGCTGGGGAGCTGCGTCCCTGCCTGCGGAGACTCGGCACGAGCTGTGCTGGGTCTCTGCGGGGATGGGCGATGGACCTCTGCTGCTGGGCACCAGTACCTGGTGCCTGGCCTGTGTCGGGGAACTGGTCTCCCAGTGCCTCCCCATCCCGGCCCGAAGGGTCTAACTGGAGTCCCAGTGCTGGTCCCTGTGCCAGGGTTCTGTCCTGGGGTCTTGGTGCAGGGCGCTGGGCTGGGGTCCCTGCCCTGAGATTACACCCAGGGTCTCAGTCCCTGTGCCAGGAGCACCCACGCTCTCCCGGGCTCCTGTCCCAGCCTCCCGGTCTGGGCAGCAGGGCCGTGGTTCTGGGGTCCCCGGCTGGGGTGCTATCCCAGGGTCCCCGGCCCCTGCTGCTCCCGGGGCCGGTCCCTGCCCCGGGGGTCTCGGTCCCCCGCCCCAGGCCCCCTGTCCCGGTGCGGGCCGGGGGCGGTCCCGGCCTTTCCCGCCGCGGGGTCTCCTCCTCCGCGGCCCCACCGCCACGGCCGGGCGGCGCCACGGGCCGCACACGGCGCCTGTGCCGAGGGGCAGGGCCGGGGAGGCGGGCGGCCCCTTCCCCTCCCTCCCCTCCGCTTCCCGTCCCTGCCCCTTCCCCCATGGCGGCGCTGGGCGACTCGGCGCGGCTGGCGGCGGCGGCGCAGCGCGGGGCGGCGGCGCTGTGAGGAGCCGCGCGGGGCCTGCGCGGCGCGGCGCCGGGCGGGCATGGCGGGCCGCGGCCGCCGCGCCTGGCTCAGCGTCCTGCTGGGGCTGGTGCTGGGCTTCGTGCTCGCATCGCGCCTCGTCCTGCCCCGCGCCTCCGAGCTGGCGGCGGCGGCGCGGCCCCACCGAGCCCGCCCGCAGGGCTGCCGCCCGCCGCCCGCCGCCGCCCCGCCGCGCCGCCCCGGCCCGCCGGCCCAGAGCTTTCTCTTCGTGGGGGTCATGACGGCGCAGAAGTACCTGCGGAGCCGCGCCGTGGCTGCCCACCGGTGAGCGGGCGCGGGGGGGGCGGCTCCGCTCGGCTGCCTGGGGCTGCCGGGCTGGGGGCGGGCGGGCGCGGGGCGGGCCGGCCCTGAGGAGCGCCTGAGGGAAGAGCCGCCGGGCGGGGGTCTCCTGCGGCCGGGCCCTCAGGGCCGGGGTCCCCCCGCCGGCCCGGGGGCCGCTGCCCTTCCCGGGGCAGGTGCGAGCGAGCCGGAGGGGTCCCTGCGGGCGCGCTCAGGCCCGGCTCCCCTCGCCTCAGCCTGGGCACTCACCGGGCGGCCGGGCCGGGCTGTGGGGTGAGGGAGGAGAGGTGCCCCCGCTCTCATCTGCCGCCTGGGCGGGTCAGGGGCGGTGTGCGGGGCCTGGCTCAGCCGGGGGCTGGCAGAGGAGCCAGCGGTCCTGGCAGCCCCGCCGTAGTGAGGGGGCACCTACTGCCCATCACGGGGGAGACGTGGTCGCCAAAGCGCTTCCCTCACTGCCTGTGCCCTGGGCACGGCTGCGTCACGCTGGTGCAGCCCTCAGCTGCCACTTCAGGAGGGAGCCGGCGGCCTGAGCGTAACAATAACCATAAACTTTGGAGACCACTGTCACCCCATGGATAGGTTCAGAAAAGACCGCTGCGCCAAGCTGAGAGGGTGTGCTTAGGAACGAGACTCAGAAAACACATCTGGGAACAAAGAGTAAAATCCATCTCTGTTTGCCGCAGCTGTCGCTGAGGCTGGAGCAGGTAGCTGAACTGCTCGAATGGGGAAAGTCAGCCTGGGTGAAACGCTGGCGGCTTCGGCGAGTGAAGCTAGCGCAGGAACCGGAGTCTCGGAGCCATGTGTTCATTACCTGAGTGTGCCTGGTTTTGGAGCGGGGATGATGGTTGTGCTTTGCACCGCCTGCCGTCGCCCGTGGCGTGCTCTCCAGCTGTAGCTGGGTATGGCCATGAGTGCTGTGTGCTAACGGGAGTCCTGTCCAAAGCCTCGGCAGCATCGGAATAATCATCTCTTCTGTGAGAGATGTGTCTGTGGCTTTGGTGAAACTCTGCTCTGCTGAAATGTGCTTATTGCTTTGGTGTTTGCACCGCCAGGCCGTGCTGGGAGGCTGTGCAGGAAGCCTGCTTGGGAAATCTGAAAGAGTTCAGAGCTAAAATGTCAGCTTGGGTATATACCCCGACTAGGATTGAGCACTGCCATCAGAGGAGTAGCCAGGAGTGCTCTGGGGCAGATTTTGCTCTAGTAAAACATCGCTTTTAGTCTTGTGCTAGAACAAACCCTTCTCTGCCTCCTGCTGGCCCAGGTTGAAAAGCACTTGGCCCTATTGCCCAGTAAGATCAGGATGGCAAGACCCGTGTATGATGGACCATCTCCCCCTTCCTCCTCCACCTGGCCAGCTGTGGTTTGGGGAAAGGGTAGCTCTCTTTATATCGGCATCAAATGCAGTAAAATTGCTTAATTTGGGCAATCTGAAGCATGTTATCCACCAGCGATGGTTTTAATAGAAACATAATGCCTTCTTTCAGCAGTAGACTTGTAATTAAGTTACAGAGAGTGCATGATTGATGCTTTGAAATGGGTGAAAGAATGTGTTTCTTCAGGGTTATGTATTTTTCACTATGTGGGATGGAGCATTTTGGATTGCAAATCTCATGAGCCATGTAATTTACATTTACATACAGAAAGGCTGGAGTCGTGTTGGGACATCACGTAACAGGTTTTGTGCAGAGTAGTTTGTCTAGCATCCATCAGATTTTGCGTCAGGAATTCAAGAAAGGGAAATTTATCACAATACTGTCCAGAGATGGGTGTTAGTTGGGAAGCATTTCACTTTGCTGATGTGGCTGAAGGATTCTTGTCCTTGGCTTTGCCCGTGCTTGCTGAATGGTCCTGTGCTGTGGGAGAGCTGGGTTTACAGAACCAGATCTGTGACATCTACTCGCACAAAAAAACAGCTAAAGATGCAACTTAACAAATCCAGCTAATGGAATTGGGCTCCTTCAGTCCTCAGAAGGAGATCTGAGTATGGCTTTTTACTGCACTGCTGTTTTGGTTTAACCTCTGGAGATGATGCCTGCTCTCGTAAGGGACAAATATAAAGAGACCTCTTAACGTTGTGGTAGGGCTAAATGCATTTTTCTCATCTCCTTTGGTAAATGAAATGAGCCTAATGTCCTGGTGATATGAGGGAAAGGTGGGGAGGAGGGAAGAGGAAGACAAACCTGAAATCTTAAA
This sequence comes from Falco rusticolus, assembly GCF_015220075.1. NCBI lineage: Eukaryota > Metazoa > Chordata > Aves > Falconiformes > Falconidae > Falco > Falco rusticolus. The sequence goes on from NC_051193.1 coordinate 6,618,331, forward strand.
GGGCTTTTGATTGCCACGAAGTACTCAGGCAGACAATTGCTGGGATTACTACATTGACAAAGCATCCTGGTGAGCTGAATCGCTGGCACAGCGAGTGAAATGGGAAGCTGCTAGCAAGGCATTCCCGGGGTGGCAGCGTGTGCAGAGCCTTGATACCACGCTAGCCAGAGCACTGAAAGGAATTAGGGATTCAGAGGCTGAATACCTCCAAATTGCTGTGGCTCAAAGGCCATTTACAGACACAGCTAAAAGGGACCGGAGCGGAAAGCATTTGCTGATCCTTGCTGCTGTGAATCTAGATAGGGTCTAACAAGAGGGGAAGCAATCCACTTCCTGAACATCAATCATGAGCAAAATGACCACTGCAAGGCAAAACAGGCCTGCTGGATTTTCAGGAGATGCCGGCTCTTTGAAACAGTTGTGCTTTTGTAGTCTGGGAGGCAGAGAATAAGCTTTAGATCTACTAGTTTTCGCAGGGCAGATTTGTAGGTTCAGCAGTTATTGCATCTGACAGCCAGGTTAGCAGAGCTTCCCCTTCCAGGAGGCCAGTGAAGTGCAGCAGCAGAAACTGCGGTGTCACATCAAAGGACAAGAAACAGTCAGGAAAAGAGCCGTTCAGGAAGGAGTTAAGGTATGGCTGGGGTTCAGGGAAAGTGCAACAGCATGTGCTAATGGTTTTGCAGTTGAGGGGAGTTGTCCTAGAAGAGCTGCAGGAAGGAGAGGATGGGAAAAAGCAGTCTCCCAGAAGATTTAAGTCTGCTGTCTCAGGAACAGAAATATCAGGCAGTTAACCTTTTTTATTTTTATTTTTTTTTTTTTTTTTGCATAGCAACTAGATTTCCTGGGAAACATGGCAGGAGACTAGTGTGAATGCAGCTAATGGCAAGATGTCAGAGGTTGGCCTTTGGCAGTATCTCTGCAGGCACGCAGCCGCAGCACTTCTCAGTTTGGGACAGTCTCCACGGCACCTTCAAGTGCCATGAGGCCACACGCACGAGGACATCAAACGATGCTGGGGCTTGTGCTAAGCTGTCCCATTCTTGCAGCAGAAGGATACCCTTTGGGAGGCTGCATTTCAAACATGCTGCCACACGGTTTGCGGTGGCTCGGAGGGAACAGACTGCACTGGAATCTAAACACCTGAGTGCTTGGAAAAGCTTAAGTGAAAGGCAGCCAGTAGGATTTGGGGTTTAGAGGAGTTTGTATTATCTGTCTAAGCCTGCACTAGCTGCTGCAGAAGTGTAATACAAAACATATTTTTCTGCTTATTTTAAATTCAGAGCCTGGGTCAAAGCTGTTGGGTGTTAGGTGGTTTTGGGCCTTTCTGGTTGCTAGTGAGGTAAGATGATGGCAGGACAAGGTCATGTAAGGTGAGTTTGAACATCCTGACAGCACAATACATGTTTTGCTTAATGTATCAATTGTACTGCAGTATTGAAATAGTGAGAACTCAACGTGTCCTGCTCTTGTATCCTCTAGCAGAACTATGACATACCTGGGCTTTCCAAGCGGTAAGCGTTTACCTAAAATTTGCAAGAATGTTTAAGGAACAGGAGGAAACAAATACAGTGAGAGCAACCAGCGTGGATGCATGGAGGAAAAGGGGAAACAAAGTCGCCTACATACCCCAAAATAACCATGTGGCTCAAAGCTCTGGGACACTTGGGCTTTGGTCTTAGTCTGACCCACTGAGTATTGGTGTGCCTACAGATAATGGATTGGTTTCTGTCCCTGTTTCCACAAGGAAGGTGGATGGATATCTGTGGACAGAAAACTGCCATCCTTTTAAATTGCAGGAGTTTGATTCAAAGGGTTGGACTCAATGATCTTCGTGGATCCCTTCCAACTTGACATTCTATGACTCTAAAGAGCTGTGGAAGCTGCTTGGGTGTGCTGTTAAAGCTAGATACCAAGCTGTCCTGTAAAAAATAGAAAGGAACTCTCCCTCAAAATCTGAGTTCTGTAATGCAGATCTTAACTGACAAGCCCTTTTAGACCTATTTGTAAGTTTTAAGAAACAGCTTGTTTTTCTCACCTCTTATAACAGTCATCTGCAGTACCATGTGCACTAGCAGTGTGTGGTTTCCATGCTCAGTCCTGGCTAAGCTGTGGTTCATTGCTTCCCCTGTAGGAAGCATTGCTGGAAAGATGGGACCTTGAGGAACAGTTATATAAAACTAGACATAATTCAACATGAAATTTAGCTGAACCATGTATTCAAGAAATCAGTCTTTTTTTGTTCGTTATCTCACTGAGTTCTTCACAAGTTATGATTTTATTCAGCATAATTATACAAGATGACTATTTCTCAAAACTTTAAATGGTTTCTCTGATCCTCTCAAAGGGAGGTTCCCAAGTTGCAGACAAAAAACAAATAGATTTTTTTGTAATCGTCTCCAGTTTGGGTCTCTACAAAGGGAGCACTGTCTGCATAAGACCATTGACTATGCTTCTGCTGAGTCTGCAGAGCTTATAACAAAGCAAGGTAATACAAATAAATAATAAACACTGGGAACTGAAGGTAAAATATTCCAGATCTCTGCTCCTCCTGCTCCAGGCTATGCTTTTGAAAGTTCTTTTTAAATGAAGAAATGATTTATGACAACATTTGGTGACTATAGTAGTGGTCACTTTTTAGAAAATACTGGGGTTTTTTAGCATTCTGATTGTGCACGCATTTTTCTGCATTGCATGAATACCTGTACCAGCTGTGACAAAATCTTTGCACCTAGTTTCCCTGGGACTTGCTCAGATTAGGGTACTCATAGGATATCCAGTGTGCAAAACCAGTTAAGGGATGGTAAAATCGAGTTGGTAGCCACCAATACTGGAACATTACTTGGACTAACGTCCTCTGCTATGAGGTTTCTTCCAAGGAAGCGTTACTGAATTTTTCTATGTTTGTGTTTGTTTAAATTGCACTTTGATTCCCTTGTCAACACTAGCTTCTGGTTTGTTGGAGTTATGTGCCCTGTGTGCTGAGAGAAACCAGGTCGCACAGTGTCGTGCATGTTTTCAGCGCTGCTCCTGGGGAAAGTAATAGAGAGGCTTGCTGTCCTGATTCATGCACATCCTCCTGTTTAACTGAGCAGATTCAGATTACACAGAGGAGATAAGGCTGGGATCTGTCAGAGCAGTTCAGTTGCTGGGTTTTTAAATGACCAGTTCAGTACACGTATCGGTTGTACTCAGAACCTGATATTTCTCTCTGGACAGAGTCACGATGGCCTTAAGCTGCCTGAAGCCACCAGTGATCACTGCAGCGGAGGTGGTCTTTGCACATGTAGATACAACATTTCTGCCACCAGACTCCTGTGACTGCATTTCTAAATAGCTGAGGGTGATGGGGAGACCTTGTGGGCGGAAGGAGGGCATCAAGTTTTGCTAAAAATATATATATATTTTTATTATTAATTAACAAACGTACAATTCATTTGCAGATACGATCTGCAAGTCTTATATTGGGGAAGTTTTGACCAGGAAAGCAATGTCAGCTGGTGGGGCCAGAGAAGCAGGAAGGTGTTGACACAAGAGCTCTGCCTAAGGAGCTGGCGGGGTCAGGTTGCTGCCCATAACCTGAGAGCAGACATGGTAAACTGAACTGGAGGTGGGAGGACGGGCAAGAAATGTAGCTCTTAAAACACAATCTGGAAAATAGCTTGTGATTGAGCCAGGTCCAATTCTTCACAATGTCAGATAAAAAAGTTAATAGTAGCTTTGATCAGAATTCATCTCTGCACTGACCAGTCCTTAGTTCTGCTGATAGCTGGGGTCAGAAAAATGTCCTTACAGTTCATCTTACAATTTGTGGTTTGGCTTCTTTGGCTGAGTGCAGCAACATGTTTCCTGAGCTAAGTGTTCTTTCTGTATTCTCTCCCCCAAAAAGGACCGCATCCAGCAGTGGGCTGTGGCTCAGGCATAAGGAGCAGCACGTGGTGACTCCCATTGTTTCAGTCTCTGCCGAACAGCGCTTGCGTTGACACAGGCACACAGGCAATTTTTCGATGTGGGAGCATATTTCATCTGTCTGAGTTCGAACAAATGCTCAAAGCTACAGTCACAAATAACACGGCGAGTTGTCTCATCTAGAAATTGCGTTGTCGCAGGAAATGAACAAAGGCTTAGTCAAGCTGTGCTGAGGCATGGTTGACATGAGATCCCAAGGCTGAAGTAATGTGGTGCCAACCCAAGTCGCATGCTGATCCTTGGGGTGTGGTTATTGTTAGGGTATGGTCTTTCTGTGTGCGTTGTGCTCCCCACATATGCACGAATATATGGGGAATATAAAACTTAAATATGGCCCTGTTCCAGGAAAAGATGGGGTCAAACTGGCTTTGAAGTGAGGGGTTTAGTGTAATGGGAAGACTGGGAATCAAGTTTGCCAGGGTTTACGGTTGTATGTGCATTTTGTTCCTTCTCCATTGAATGGGAAGTCTTCTCTTGACAATACTTAGGGGGTTCCTGAGGTTTAGGTACCTGGTTGGAGTGCAGGGAGTAAATTTAAGCTAGAAATCAACAGAAGGGGGGTGGTTTAAAAAAAAAAAAAAAAAAAGTGTTGAAGATTGCTCCGCAAGGGTCCAGAAAGGAGCTAAAGCTTGGAGTAATGGAAGACATCCTGCATTGTCCATAGGTTGTAATCATTACAAAGGCAGATCTTTCCAGATATTGAGAGCAAGTCTGAAAATACATTTTTGCTTTTGAACCAAAAAAGCCAATAAGCAGAAAATTCCATAAGACTTTAGCTTATAACTTCATTTGGTGATTGTCTGGGAAGTGTCCTGTGTCCGCCTGCAGCTGCATTGGGAACTGGTCACAGTGGATAAGGTGAGATGGCATTTCTCCGTAGCTTCTTCTGCCTTATCTATGAGATTAAAATTTGAATGCCTCAAGCACTTCAATGGAGAAGCCTTTTAAACTTAGATTGGGAGTTGATATGGGAAGAGCAATTTACCATGTAGTCCTTTTGTTCAAGACCAGATGATTTGTATCTGGAGTGTGGGTGTCAGAAAATAAACAGCAGGACTTCCTTAATGGTTAGTGAAAGCTCAAAGTATGAGCGTGTCTCAACAGGCAGTTTTCAGTGCTTTAACGGGATGTGACTATATAATCAGTAGTACCGTGCATTAGTTGCATCACTGATGATTAAAGGCCTCATCAACTCTGTGGTGAAATCAACAGGAATGTTTCCGTTAGTTTTACTGTCCTCTTCGGGGAAGCTGGGATCTAAACTTTTCCTATGAAACACTACCCATGGCAGTAGGAAATCCAGAAGACAAAGCTCTTAAAGTAATTGGGCAACATTCATTAAACAAAGCTGAATTAGTGTGTAGCTGTTAAGGTGTTGAAGTTGATGTTTAATTAGTACTAATTAAATACATTTGCATTTCCTGGTGGAACTTAAGGAATAATCTTCTGAAATATTTTTACATTTCAGACTTTGTATGGTAGCTACCTCTGGAGATTGCAAATTTCAGATGGTCTGTACTGCCCAAAATCTGTTCTGCTTTTGGCAAGAAACCTGTGTTGAGAGGTATCTGGTAAAAGTGGCAGTGATGGATTGAGGGAATACTGTGTCCTTTACTTTGAGAGTGTTTTTACATTCAGCTTTGGGTGTAGGTTATATTCTGAGCATAGTCGCCAAACATAACTAGAACATATTCTCCCCCTATACAAACAGGGGCAAAACCTGTTGGTTTACCAATGGACGTAGTTTTCTGTGAGCTCCTGTGAAGCATATGTGAGCTCTGCTTTTCCCCAGGTAGAATCTGAGAAAATGATACTGAAAGCTTAAAACTTATGATTTTTAGGGCAAGGCTGTACCAGTTACATGATTGAAAATCCTCCCTGGAGGAGGTTAAGTGTTCTGCAGTCTGCCTTGAGGAATCATCCTACATCTCTTCCTGCAGTATAAGTGACCCAGTTTGCCCACGCAGATGGGTTGGATTTGGCAGAGAGGAGCATGGAAGGTATGGAGCAGATGTCGTCGCTGTGCTGCTTCGCACAGAAAAGGCTCCTCTTTCGTGTTGTTCCTTTCTACTAAAATGTGGTCTGAAGCATGCAGAAAGCTGCTGGAGGTGTGGGTGTTGGTAGCACAGGTCATCTGTTGGGATTACATGATTTGCATGCATGGGGCTACTTTCCCACTAGTCCTTTGCTGGTGCAGGCAGACCCATTTGAGGTTACCATTGCTATCATGCTCTGTGCTTCTTTGGCTGTTGCAAACGGGCAGGAGGATTTTATTTCTGTCAAAGCCCTGCATGCTTCTCCACATAGCATCTGGAGAAGTTGCTGTTTGGTTGGTTTCCCTAAGGATATTGATTCCTCACAAGTTCGTGCAAAATTTGCCTCTGTTTACTCTCTAGAGTCAGAACTTCAGAGTGCTTTGAGCTGTTGGGGGACTTGGAGGGAATGGAAGGTGGATGTGATGCTGAATAACTTGCAGGGATGCTTTGGAGGCATTAAATCCAGTTGTATGTGAATTGTTTGCCCATTATGGCTCCTTTTGGCTTCGCTCTGTGTCTTGTAACCAACACCTATTAAACCATTACAGAGTGTGCTTAAGAAATCCTGCTTGCCACTAGTGAACTACTCTATTGAATTACCTTTTGATCAGATGGAGATGCAAAAATGATATTCAGATGCTTGTCATATCAGAACTTCTTGTGTGTTAACCAGTTGCTGTGGGTACCATGTGAATGTCCTTGTTTGCATGGAAAAAAATAACCCTTCAAGGTGTGTAAAAAGAAAATTTGTAAAGCAGATGAGGTGCATTTCCTTTGCGTGGTCTCTGGTAGCACACTCTGCCTGCCTTGGTTTACATACTTAATTAGTCCTTATTGTCTTTTTCAATTTAGAACGTGGTCCAAAACCATTCCTGGCAAGGTTGAATTCTTCTCCAGCGAGGGTTCGGACACCTCTATTCCCATCCCCATCGTGGCGCTTCCAGGTGTTGATGACTCTTACCCACCCCAGAAAAAATCTTTCATGATGCTCAAATACATGCATGACCACTACTTGGACAAATACGAATGGTTTATGAGAGCTGATGACGATGTTTACATCAAAGGGGACAAACTGGAGAACTTCCTCAGGAGCTTGAACAGCAGCGAGCCCCTCTTTCTTGGGCAGACTGGCCTTGGCACCACGGAGGAGATGGGGAAGCTGGCGCTGGAACCAGGTGAGAACTTCTGCATGGGAGGACCAGGAGTGATCATGAGCCGGGAAGTCCTGCGGAGAATGGTGCCCCACATTGGCGAGTGTCTGCGAGAGATGTACACCACCCACGAGGACGTGGAAGTGGGGAGATGCGTACGAAGGTTTGCGGGAGTGCAGTGTGTATGGTCCTATGAGGTAAGGATGAGGGCATGGAGAATGAGGCATGTGTTTTGGGGGAGGTGGAGGAGAGGGTGGGAGAGGCTGGCGACAGGGGATTGCTGTCGTACGGCTGCACAGCAGTGTCTACAGAGCTCACCTCCCTTCGCAACTTGACCATCCAACTGTGCAGTTTCTACACTCTTTGTTTCCTACAAGTGTCACCCTGGGAAAGACCTACACAAATACGGAAGTGCAACAGTAAGGAGGGAAATGGAGCCTGACATCAGGCACACTGGGATGGGGGGAAGAACACTGATCATTCATAACTGATGTGTTCATTTAGACAGAAAGGGAATAAGCTTAAATCAAAACAGCCACGGGTCCCTGCCATCTTGACTGTCCAGGCCTCTTTTATCTTCTTTAGCTGGGTATGTCACAGTATCAGTGTGGAAAACGGATGATACAATCACTGTGTTTCTTACTACAGCTGAAATGCGCAAGGCTGACAGATGTTTGCCCTGACAGTGACAATTTTTTCCCAAACTACAGCCATGGCAGAAATGTCTCATGGTGGCTGGTGCTGCCTCTCAGCCTGCCGGCAGCCCAAGTCTGCTACAGCTCAGGGGACTCGCTGGCAGCCCCATCCTGCAGACGCCTGCTCAGCAGGTCCTTGACGTCAGCAGAGACAAACCACCACTTTTACACCGAAACTTGGGGTCTGCCCACACTGATATTGCTGCAAATTTGACACCTTGGGGAAAAAAAAATGAGTCCCCAGCCTGTTTGTGGGACAGTTTCCTGCTGCTGTTCCTGCTGGTTATTGGGGGCTCCTCCCAGAGGTGAGGGGGGCTTCTCCTGCCCACGTGTGTTGGGCTTTTGAACTGAGTCCTGGGTGTTTACAGACTGTCTGATTGAAAACACCTGCTGGGTTTGAGCTGAAGTTTCTCTGCTAGTACCAGGCAAAATGCTGGTGGGTCTGTCTTAGAAATAAGGGAGAAGTTGAGAGCAGAAGAGAGGGATGAGCAGTTTGGCTTTTTACACAAACATTTATGACTTGTATGCAACTATTGCTTTGTCCTTTTATGAGATGTGGTAAAGAGGAGGATTCTTCTGCCCGCGTGACAGGGTAGCTCTAGTAATAGATAACGACAGATTACTGGTGCTGGCCTGTTCTTTCACTGGCCAAGACATGTTAAACTTTTGACACTTCATTTCAGTTTACAGTTCAGTGATGGGAAAGCCTTTGAGGAAGGGGAGGGAGCTTTCCAACTGCAGTAATTCATTCATATCTTTTGTACATTAAGACTTTTTCAACTAACACTGGCCTTCCACATTCCCTCCTTACAGACCTGGAGCTAGTTTATGTATTGCCAACATCATGCTTAGCCATTCATAAGGAGTCAGTAACTTTTTCCGCAGTTTTCAGCAGCATAAAATTTTACTGTAGACATTCTGAGTTGAAATAACTTCTGGTGTGATTGCCTGTACCATGTGGCATTTGATAACTCAAAGTCAGCATTTTGGTCCTACTAAAACTGGCAAAGACCTGCTAAATGTGATGTGATCAAATTTTGGCTTGAAATGGCTAATGATAGCACACAACTGTACTAGGAATGCTATCAGGCAGAATTAGATTGGGCTTTTCTCAAAATCAGTTCTGTTTGATCAGCTTCTGTTAAATTATCCATAGTGCTATATTCTCCCAAGTGCCATGAATTACTTAAAATTGTTTTGTGTGAAGTGTATAAACTGTAAGATGTTCAGAAGTAACCCATGAGTGCGAGGTGTTAAGGCTCAGCTGTTTTGGAGAGAGGGAAGAGTTTTGGTGTTGAAGGCATGCTGCTTCTGCAAGGAGTAGGTCCACTCTTGTTTAGTTAAGGCTTTTCGATTTAAAAACCTGTCATCTTTTCCTTTTTTTGATCTGGTCCTTTCATTGCCCAGACAACTAGATTAAATGTGCCCGGTATTTTATTTAAGATAAAGCAATAGCTGTGTGAAATAATACAGCTGTTTTGACAGCTGTGTTAGGAAAGCTTGGTGTCAAAATGACGTTTTCCATGTCTTGTACCTTCACGAACATCAAGTAACAGGCCACTGTAAGTGAATTGGAAAGTGTTGTATTTCAGTGAGCTTCTGATGGAGCAAAAAGTTTATCTGTGCCTGCTCTGCCGGGGCACAGCAACCACATTTGTATAATTCCTGTTGAAAGGGAAGCAGCGACAGCATGAGGCTCAGCAAACAAAACAGTGTTGGCCTCAGACAGCCGAAACCTCCAGGCTTCTCCTTCGCTTCCTGCACTTCCTATTCTGGAGAATCTCAAGTGGCAGCACAAACAAGGAGCTCAGGTCTTTGCAGTCACCCCCCCAACTCTTTGGTTTTTGTTCGTAGCATCTCAGACATGGAATGCCCTGCTGGACCTCAGCGTGGGTGATTTTATTCCCTGTGCTGTTCTTGCGGTGGGCTCTGTGCCCAGAGTTGTTTTACTCATCTCCATGTCTGTCACTGCCCTCTTTCTCTGATTTTAGGATCCCACAATGTCTTTACTGTGCTGCTCATCTTCCCTGGGTCTGGCTTTGGTGGTGTGCCCAAACATGTCTCCAGGCCTGGCTCTGTGTTATTTTTTTCTGCTCGCGGCAGTCTGTCTCAAAAACCTCTTTTTCCCCCCTTCCTGTGTTTCTGTTACTTTGCCGCTCTGCCGTGCCTCTTAGACCACTTCATTAGTGGCACCAGTTATTGCCCGTTTCAAGACTTGTAAAGATTTTTTCACACTCTTTCTGCCATCAGGAGCTTTTCAGCAAATACAGTAAAGGAATTGACACCCTGGTTCTTTGGACTTCCTGTCTCATCTCAGCCCAGAAAAGAGGCAGCCACAGGACGTGCAAGCCTGAGGAGGATGGAAGCTTCGTGGGCTCTGGGGAGCTTTGTTGGATGCACCCAGGCTGCTGCTTTGGGAGCAGTTTGCAGCCCGTGATGGATTTTAGGTCCTCTGACCAGTCTTGTAGCTGTTGTCTTACTGGCTCAAGTGAGTCACAGATGAGACATACCTCTTAAAGTCTCAGGTTTTAACGGCAAAGATTATCATCGTTGTAAAAACAAACCCAAGACTGTTACTGCTATTTGACAGATAGCTGTGAAACTCAGCCGTCTATAGGGTGGAGCAGCCAAAGCTATGGATTGTACGTGGCAAACTGAAAGAAAAAAAATCGTAAGAAGAATGGAGCTGTGAAGTCTTTGAAGCTTGCAGATGGGAGCTTGGCAGTTTATGAAGCAGTACAGAGCACAGTCCTTCCTCTTCGAGAGGACAAAAGGCTTGTACTACACTTCCTAGGACGTGATTCTACGTTTCTAATGAATATTGCTGTTTTGGACTTCTGGCCCACTGCTGGGTGTTTGCCTCAGAAAAAAGTTGTCTCCTTCCTTTCTCATTTCCTCCCACTAGTAGCTCTAGTTCATCTTGCATGGATCGCAGAGACATGCTGGTTTTGTTTTCTCATACACTGCCATGTCATGCCATGCACAGTCTTGGCTATTCAGCCTGGAACAGGTTTCAGCTTTGATGACAGCTATCTCATTTGCGATTTAAACATTCCCAGTGTATTGTTGATCTCAGTTTTCATTTTGAGTCTTACATTTTCTGTAAATGCACCTAAATTACAAAGCCATTGCTCTATAGCTTAGTGTTGTTTCGTAGCTGCTGCTGCACATTGTTCCAATTTGTTTTAATATCCTCACCTTAACAGTGCTGGTAACTGTGATACAAGCTCTTCATAGCTGCTAGAAATCAGGGCAGTGCTGATATATATCCCATTAATTTCTTCAGTAATAAAACCCTTCTGGCACACGTTGCTTTCAGGTGGTACTAACAGCTTTGTATCCTACAGCACAATAGAAATAACTGGATCCAACGGAGCAGCTTACACTACCTCTAACTACTGGTGCAAATGCCCAGATGTTTTGTCCGGTTTTCCTTCTGCTCTGGTTGAGGTAGAGGGAGAAATTAGGTAAGAAGCAGCAAGTGTGTCTGTGTGGAGGGGGCAGTGCTTTCCTCCAAACTAGCAGCAAGTACTCTTAAATGTCCTGAAGTGAGACAGGATTCTTTTATAATATACGTGGAACAGAAGCTACGACAAAGGGAGTGATCACTTCAGGAGACATGGGCATCAAGGAAGAGCAAGTCCAACTATTTGGACGTTGGCGAGGGGAAAAAGTAGGGCAGTGGTGACTAGGGATAGTGGGGGGCTTCTGGCAGAAGAGGGGTTTGAATTAACGTATTGTGTGGTCTTTCATCTGGAGTAACTTAAGATAATTGCTACTCCAAAATTCACTGAAGTTAGGAAAGCCCTTAAAGCGCACCTTATATCTGCCAAGTACGTTGGCAGTGCCAGAACATACCATTTCTGGAATGGACTCTCCCATGGGCCAACCTGAAGTTTATGGTTTTCTGTGAGATAGCATGAAGTAAAAAAAAAAAAAAGTCCTGCAGCAATTGATCAGAACTGAAAGGCTGGGGACAAATGCAACTGTTAATGGCTAACCTTCAATTGCCTTTATCCTCTGGGAAAGAACCTTCCTTCATTAGTGGAAAAGGAGATTCATCCTGTTTGTAGCTGGCTGGTAAGTGGCATGCAGTGACTTCAGCAGCAAGAGCTCTACGTCTCGAAGCAGGGCAGGATGGGGTCTGTGAGGAGGTGCTTTGGGCAGGATGCTCTGAAGCACCTCTGTTCTCTGCAGTCTGTGCCGGGTAGTGGCGTTGGACTGTGATACGGTATCGCTTTTGTTCTGTGAACCCTTGCCTTGGACTCTAGGCAGCAAATGTAAGACTCAACGTGTCTTTGAGGTGGGAGCATCCAGCAGCACTTCTGAAATCAGATGCTTTAAGACATAGGTACTGTCCCAGCTTCAAAGCTTGTATGTTGTTTTGAAGTCAGAACGCAGAAACCTGGCAGACCCTGACAGCAGCAGATACCTTGTCTTGGCGTGTGCGTGTATCCCTTTGCACCTCTTCATTCACGAAACATACAATACAAATTGTAGGTGTGTGCAAGAGGGAGGGTACAAGCATGCCCGGTGTTTCAGGGTGGATGTTTAGAAATCATCTTTTCTTAAGCACAAAATTTAATCTTTGAAATACTTCAGAGATGTCTTTTTGGCTTCAGAGTAAATTGAAAGTGGATGGCCATCCCTTCTGGGGATAGATGGAGATTGAGCTTCACGGCGGTAATGAGGAATGGCATTTTGTTGGAGGACAGACAGGTAAGACTAGAGAAGAGCCGTTATCTGGGCAGGGAATGTGGTGCATGGGGCTCAGTGTGAGGCTGAAATACATGACTGAGTAACAGGGAGTCTGCGATGACAGTCGAGGAGGCAGTGTGGTATGACCACTGCGGTCTAATTTTAGTAGCAGTGTTTGCTGAGGAGGAGGGTGGAAGGTGATGTCAAAGGAGAGTAAAGGCTGCCGTCTGGGTTTGTGAAACCAAGGTGTGGGTTAGGAGGGTCTGGAACAGGTGACAGATCTTAGATCTGCACCCAAGTCCTGAGGTAGCTCTTTCACTTCAGAAAATAGTTAAATATTTGAGAACCAAATATTTCAAAGAGGAAAACTTGACATCACTAAGTTATTTCTTAGTGACTTCTGAACTCAGGTTGGTAAAGGTTTCCTGTTTCTTGTAGAAATCAGGAACCACTTGGTATGTAGCGCTAAGTGTTGTAACAGTTACTTGAGTCTGGACTTCGTGACTTTCTGCTGGCCATCATTTTAAAAGAGGAAGGCTATGTGATCTGTGCTTACACATACGTGCCTTTCCAGGCTATAGGGACTGTTTGAGACTGACCTAGTTTTTGTGAGCGCATGGTTAATCTGTCCCAGGTTAGCTGGATGACTTGATCTAATGCCTAAGCTGAGAGTTGCTGAAATGGGGACTTTGATGGTGTTGTGCAGACTCTAAGGAAGCTTCATCTGTGAATCCAGCAAACAGAAGTACTGCTTTTTTCCCTGTTGTTGTCATCTTGAAGTGCAGTGGGTCAGTTAGAAATCAAGATTTCCGCAGCCTGTTGAGTTTAGGGAGCCATCAGGATCAGTTTTTATCTTGAGGACAAGTCAGGAAAGGCTAATCCTTTATTGCATGACAGAACAAAGAACTAATAAAATATCTCATCATCCCTGTTTCTTAAGGCACTTAGAAGATAATTGAGGATTTGAGTTTGTTCTGTTGAGCAGCAATGAGAATAGGCAGAGGATGGCAAGTCTGAGACTAGAAGCCTTCTTATGTATGGGAGTCTTCTGAACTGATGGGAAAGCCATCCCTCTTTTGCTGAGTAGATATCTGTGAAACCCAGTACTTGGAGGAAATGACGTGCTGTGATCAGAGCTGCATGCTGCACTGCCTCTTGTAGGTGAATTCCGCTGGGCTGGAGACCTTGGAAGGACACCGTTACATTCCAAATCTAATCAACAGAAAACCCAGTAATACCTGTATAGTCAGTTAACTCCCATGGGTCAATTATGTCTGACCAAACTTTGAGTTGGCAAGTTTCCTTTTCCATTTTATTTGGTGCTTATCTCTGTGTGTAAAAGATGAGGGTGGGAGAATAAACCACTTCATGACTACCTCTGTATAAACAGAATGTCTATGAAACGTCCCACGTGACTAGACAGTAAAAAGAAATTTTAAAAAATTGTCTTTCTTAGCTGAAGTGGACATGAACTGTCTTCAGCTGGGGCTCTCAGTATGGAAGATTTTAGCTGATCGATATGTTCAGGGTAAGTGTGATCTGGATATTTGGGGCAGAGATGGGTTAGTTGTGTAAATTTGGTGAGAATATTTGCTTTTCTCCCCTCAGTCTGTTAAAACCAAGTTCTGTGAGGAGCTTAAAGCACCAACAGCAGGGCAGTATCAGAGCCTGTAAGCACAGAGGAGAAAAGTCAGACTTCTTTGTTGATGGGAAATAGAAATTAAATGCTGATGTGGGGAAGGGGCTTAATAAAAACTAGCTGAGATCACCAAAGGGATGATAGAAACCTATTCAGCTGAAATAGTTTCAGTGCTAGCTGTATTATACTCGGAGTATGGTGTTTTGAAAAATACATTTTTTAATAAAAAAAGTTGAATTATTACAGAGAAGAAGCAAAAGGTGAATCTTTTAAATGGATGGATGGATATGATGGGGTTTGAGATATCTATTACTTTTTTAAAAGACCCTGAATTTAGTGTAAAACATCCTTTTCTTTTGAACTTCTGGTGAACAAACACAGATAACTATCCAGAGTCGCTTTAGACAGTGGTTATAGCCAGCCATGTTGGTGTGTAGCACTAACCTGCTGTGAAGACTTTTCTTGATGCTTTTGGTGTAACTAGTACATGGCAGGCTAACTCAGCCTTGCCACAGCACTGAGCAGCTGCTCCGTGAGCATTCCCCACTCTCTGCGCTGACAGCATATGCGGGCAGTCTCTGTGGACGCATTTGTGATCTGTACCATTCTGTTTTGCCAGTTCACTCTGTTCGCAGTCACCGGTCTGCTGCTGGTGCTGGGACATGTATTGAAAAGAACTGTTGACACCAGGTGACTTCACCTCAGCCCAGGAACTGCCGAGCCCCCTTTTGTTTCCCAGTGGCCTACTTCTGGAGTCATTATCCTCGATGGACTTCGTGGTCCCCCGGTGCTGACAAGGCAAAAGATGGCATTCCGTGTTTCTTTTTTGATAGCTTGCAGCTGCAATTGCTAACGAGAGCTGCATATTGGGAGTCTTGCCCTGAGTTGTACCCAAGTGCACTTACACGTCAGTAAGGAGCCTGGCTTTTTAGCTGTGGTAAGAGAACCATTGGTTTCATGGATGAACAGGGAGGATGCAGGATGACAACCTGCAACACCCAGTCCTTGCAGCAGACAGGTAGAAGTCTGACTTGGTGCTATGTGCTGTTGTCTGATGGCTCTGCGGGTAGTGTGAGTATGTAATTTGGCTACACAGAGGATTAATTGTCCGGGATTTGTCTAACCTCATTTCCTGTAGATGTCTCCTGGCTGAAGAGCTGCTGCTGCTGTTTTGTGTTCTAAAACCATCTGATTTGGAGCAGGGAGCTCAGTTCTACTTTGCTGGACTGTTGCACCATCTTTAATTGATCCTTAAAATGCTTAAAACATTTTAGCACTAATTTCCTGTGTTAAAAGCTTGCCTGGACTCCTGGCGGTGTGAACTTTCATGATTATCAGCTGGAGACCTCTTAAAATCTTGCCAGAAGTCCTGATTGCCTGAAGGGTGGGGATTATCTTCTTGCATGCCTAGACAAAAATGACCTTTATGTGTCACAAATAAGTTGGGAATGTAATTGGAAGTGTTTGGGGAATAACTGGTTTTGTTTTGTTTTCTTAAATCCTGAAGTTTCAGCGGAAAGTGTTATTTGGGAGTCCTTGCAGAACTGAAAGTTGTGTTCTGGTTAGTTTATTACGTAGAAGTAAATTTCTGCTGGTGACCTCAGTGAAAGCAAGTTAGTTGTCAGTGGTTCTTTCAGATGTGTTTTGAGCAAGTTAAAAGTGCTGTCACGATAATGAAGCAAAAATAAAATCAGTCACAACTTTTACATCAGGGGATTCTTGAGGACCAGCTGAAGTTCATGCCAGTTACTTGCAGCTTGTGTGCTAATGGTGACTTCAGTAAAAGAGTCAAAGCCTGCATGTAATTTAAATTGCTGTTAGGGACCCAAAGTGTTTTTTAAGACTTTTTGAATTATGCTTTGTCCACACTGCAGTGTTGTACCTTGATGTGAAGTATTGCTGATAAGAGGAAAGGCACTACAGCGAGCTCTCTTTTCCAGTTGAGCACCCAACAGTTTTTCTGCTTCATGGGAAGCTTTGCATTCTGTGTAATACCATTTTGCCGGTGCTGCTGGCAGTGACTTGCTCCCAGGATTGCAGTGTAGATGAAGCTCCAGCAATCAGCTTCTGTGCTTGGTGGGCTGATGTCCTGGGAGCATTGCTAGGGTAGAGCAAACTGTTTAATTTAATGTCTGTTCTGGTTTATAGCTGAGAGCACATGTCAGCACAGGATGGGAGCCCTGAATGTTTATGCAAAGCTGTGAGATGAGGCTCCTAGAGCCAGTCCTTTAGAGTCAGTAGTTTAGAAAGAGGCTTAGGAAGAGGCACAACATACCCTTGTGTAATGAAGAGAGCACAGGTAGGGTCATGTCCACTGGATCTAAGCTCCATCCAAGTCTCTGGGTTTAATCCTTCCTACTGAATGGCTTTAGGGAGCTCCAGCTGAGTGCTATATTTTTGTTCTTGGAAGCAGTCTTCAGAAGCATCCGGTACTCTTTGTGGATTAAACACAGGTTCTTAGACAGAGGCTAGGATTAGCAATAAAATAAATGGGAACCCATAGTTTGGGTTCAGCCAGCAGTTCATTAGAAAGCAGAAAAGGGTAGTAGGAAGCTGCTTGCAGTTCCAAAAGTACTACTGTCACCTTCCTCCAGCAAAGAAAAGCACATTATCAGAAAAATAACGAAGCATGTTAATCAGAAAACTCATCTACTTTTGGGTTGTCCCAGCCTTTCTGGGTAGGCAGGCAGCCAGCCAGCATTTGGATGCTCCATCCTTGCCCGCTGTGCTCAGACCTTGTGCTGGTGTGCTTTCTGAAAGGCAAGCACAAGTTTCTTCATGAAAACTTGTTGCCTGCTCTTGTTTGTGGTTGCCACTTCAGATTGGTGCAACTGGTTAGAAAAGTGCTCAGAGAATAGCAGCAGAGTGTTAATGAAGGTTCCTCTACTCCATAGGCCTTCAATGGGTGTAATTACTTGGCAGTAACTTCTTTAAACCTTATTTGAATTAAAGCTACATGTTTTGGCTGGTTATGTCACCACTGTATTAGTGAGGAATGCAGGAGAGAGTGCTAGTTTGCATTAACTGAGCTGCCTTAATCCTTTGTAACCATACTTTTTAATGTGTGTTTCTGTCTTACAGAGAGAGAAAACATTTGCTCAAGGGACAGCAGAGTTCACTCCTCAGCATCTCTGCATAAGGGCAATGTTCTTTGTCCTCAATAAGTAGTAGGTGTTGAGAATTTTCTTTGTCCTCAATAAGGTGTTAAGAATTAATATTATGTGTAATTCTGCATAAATAATTGCTGGGGAACTGTCTGTATTTTAGGTCTGAGTTTTTTCCTATGGTCCCCCTGAATGTATGGGTGCAGAGTGGGTTAAATGCCTGACTCAATTTTTTTTTAATGGTTTCATACAGCCTTCAGGCCAGATGCTTCACTAAAATCAATGCTGTCCAACAGGAGTGACTCCAGAATGTACACCTCTCACGTTCATTGTCCAGGTCAGCAGAAATAATATTCCCTTGCATTGCCTATCTTTGCTGTCCTGACGAGAGAGACATTTACTTAACCTTATCACAGATGATTTGTCAAGAAACCTTACCCTTACTTTACCTTGTTTGTTTAACCTTATCACAGATTACTTAACTGACATACTTGGGCTTACGTCCTTTTCCTGTTGAAGATGCTTCCTAACATCTTTGGCCAATGGAAACTTTATTTTTTAAAAAAAACAAAAACCAACCAACAACAGAGAGGCAGTTGCAGATTTAATCTTTGTAAAGGCAGCAGAGCTTTTGCTTCTCTGGAAATGTCTGTGAACTGCAGTGTTTGCAGGTTTTGGATAAAAGAATTTTTCTTTGACTTTTTCAAATAATTTTTTTTCCCCTCTCTGACTCCTTAGAGTTGAAATGTGAGCTGTAGTCCCTGCAAGAGCCTCTTGCAGTTGCACTTTGTTTTGCTGCTTTTTACTGGGTTCAACTGCAAGCCACCTCTGATTGTATGGAATAACGTGTTTGGCTGAATCCTGAAGTTTGTGGATGGTAGCATTGCTGGTGCATGTGCTTGTACCGAGAAGAAACTGTCCACATAGTTTCTTACCTTCTCTAGACTAAAAATAACACTGTAGTTCCTGCGGCCTTAAAGAATTAGCCTAATTTCAGAATTGGAAACTAGGGTGAAGATGAAAAGGATATTTCATAATATGTAACATAGGAGCTGGGTGCCTAAACATTAGGATGAAAAAAGCCTTTGTCTGGACCTTTGGATGGTGAATCAGAAGGATTTGTGATGATCTTTTTGCATGGATTCCCCTGCAGGGGCAAGTCTCTGCTGAATTGCAGGTCTGCTCAAATTTAAACCAAGTGGTGCAGTTTGATATGGGAACTGCAAGCAAGGAAGATGGAAGGTGAGGGCAATGTAATCTTCCTTCTGGTTATAATGTGGATCCTCCAGATCCCTGATGCAGCTCCACAGAAGCAAACGGGTCATTTCTCTAGCCCACGGCGTCTGCTTTGTGCCATCTGCCCTCATAGTTCCTGGTGCAGAGGAAGTGTGAAATGTGTAACCCCATTTATTCTGCTAGGTGGTCAAGGCCGTCTCCCTTACAGAAAATGCCTTGTTTCTGTTCAGCCAGCACAAAGGCTCTTTTATAGCTGCTTGGCTATACATCTGTCAAGGTGCCTCAGACTGTTAGCACTGGTTACTGTTTGAGGTATGCAGGCTCTGAGGCTGTGATGCACAGTGATATGTTGTTTATATGTTGCCTCCCTTTCCTTTTGAGGACAGGGAGCTGTGCTGTGTCCCGCCCTGAACAAAGCTGGTGTTAGTTATGCGATGGAGTGGTAGCCTGGAGATTTTCTCTTTAAAAGCAGGACTGGAATCCTTCTGTTTCACACTTTGAATTAAATGTCTGAATTTGGCAATTTGCAGGACAATAGAACTTTCTCTGGGGAAAAAAAAGTGTGTTGAATTTCTGCTCCAGAGACAGGCCTGACTTGAAAGACAGTGTGTGCACCAGTGCAGAGGGACCCCCGTCCTTCACAGGGTACTTAACAACTGGAAGAAAAAAGCCTGACTTCCTAAAGTTTTTGAACTGTATTGCAGCCTCTGGATTGATTTCCTCTTCTTTTCCCCCTCTCCCCGATATTTTTTCTCCTGCACGTGTCCTCATACTTATTTCACAAAGAGACTTTGCTGAAACCGGTTCTGCCCAGAAATGCACAGTCATCTTTTGAAATGTAGGGGAGTGAGTGAGAGGAGGCTCTGTAAGCTGACAAAGTCCTGGTGAGTTCTAAATCTCTGATGTTGTCTCCTTTGGCTTTCAGACATCTTAAGGTTTGCCATCTCCTGGCTCCTGTGTTTGGTTTTCTATGTTGGTTTCTTTAACCCCACAAAGCTATCTGACAGCTCTTCAGTTCCATTCCCAAATAGCATTCTGATGCTGTCACTGCTGGCTTCTTGACTCAAAGTAGAGCTTGGGTGGAAAAACAATTTTTCATCAGATTGCCATGAGATAGGTCTCATGGGATAAAGGAAGAGCACAAGAGGGATATGCTCTGTTTCATGTTAAGTTCTTATGCTTTGATGTTCTCTTCTGCCCCATTAGTTGTGATGAATATTGAAATCTGGTAGCTGACTGTGGCAAAAGGTGACTTGGGGCAGGTCCGTGGTGTGTTCCACCACTGAGTCCGTGTCCCTCCAGAGCAGCAGCTCTGCCCTGCCCAGGCCCTGGCGTCAGCACCCAGCTCTGGCTTACGGACATGTGCCTGTACTTGCTCTCCTCTCTGGGGAGTATTTCTCATTGAAGATCTGTTTAGGCTTTGAAGATGCATTTAGGCTTTTTGTGGCTTCTTTCACAAGAGGGTGAGAAGTTATTTTTCAACTTAATTTTAGACTGGCTGTCATTCTTAAGCAAGCTTGAAGTGTGGTTTTGACCTTGCTCACAGGGAAACATGGAGGAACCTGATTTCCCAGTACATTGAGGGAACTGTTACCTCAGGTCTAGAATTTTATGCTTCAGCATCAAAGTGCTTTGCAAACCTTTCCCATGCTCTTTCTATCCTGTGGAACGACAGCTTTCCCTGCATGGCACGGGGTTATCTCCAGGGCACAGGAGGAGGTACCGTCAGGGCAAGGTGTAGAGTGTAAGAGGTCCTGACTCTGTGTCCTGCAGCCAAACCACACCTTCCCTCCCCTCTTTCACCAGTCACTTCAATTAAAATTCCACTGTCAGGGCTCAAGTGAGGTGAAGCAGGAGCAGACTTGTTTTCAGGAGGGAGAGGGAAAACCAAATTTTCAGCCGGAATGGGCCTTTTCCCAGAGTGGGCTCAAGAGATGTCCCCTCCCCAGAGGTACAGAAAAGTCACAGGTAGAAACTGCAAAAATAATCAGCGTTGTCTGCTTCAGTTCCCAGAGGGCATCAGAGTGAACGAACTGAGCTGGAAGCAGAGCGCCCTACAGAGACAAAAGCTGCGGTCCTCCATCAACCTTTCTGAACCATGGCCCAGAGCGCTCGTTAAAGATGATTTCTTAATAAAGCTGGGGGGAGCTGAGCTAGCAGGGTGCAGATGAGACTCTGGTGACACTGGGGAGAAAAGTGGAGGAATGGGGAAGAATCTTCTGAAGGTGAAAGGTGGCGAAAGCAAGAGAGCCAGAGTGAAACCCAGGGGGGTCTTATTAGTGTGGTGGAGTCCAAGTAATTTCAAATATTCTAAACAGAGGTCCCGTGAGTAGAGATACGAGGGAACCAAATTCCTTTGGCATTTGCAATATCAGACTGGCTAAAGTTACTGCTGTTGTGCAACGCTCTGCTGAGGGGTTATGGAGCAGATGTTGCTCCTTTTGTAACTACTGCTCAAAGTGAACCAGTTTCTTGCCATGAGGGAGTCTGGCTGCCTGTGTAGATCAGGGAGCTGTTTTACAGGTGCTCACCTCTGCAGAGGGCCAACACAGTGATAAAAGCTGAGGTCGGAAGTGCTGAGAGTGGAGAACAAGCAGTCATTTGCAGTTACTGAAGAAACTGTCTCCTTAAGGAGTATCAGGACAATATGAATCTTGAACGTGCTTAACCTTAGTGGCAGACAATTTCTCTAATGAGTGTATGGGAGCTGGGCATGTGGTGGGGGGAGATGGAGAAGGACTGAGATAAGCTTTCAGAAAGGAAATTGGTCTAAAACAAGTGCCAAGTAAACAGTAAAATGTTATGAGGTGCAAGCTAAGGAACAACCTGCTGTTTTCCCTGGCTCTTGCTGTGACACAGCTCTAATCCTTAAAGCCAGAAATCATATCTGGGTGGGCTACAGTAATCTTATTTTTTCTAGATGTAGAACTCTTCTATGTCTGTTTCCTCTAGGCAAGGAGGAATACCTGCCAAGAAAGCAGTGTGCTCTGAGACTCAGCTGCTTTGGCATGCCAGCAAAACCATCCTGCACTAAAGTGACAAGCGTGGTGCCGATGGGACATGTTCTGGCATGGTATCTGAGTTATATCTAAGTGGGAGCACTCATGCACCTCCTGATGGCCAACAGAGAAAACACTGAGCTGCATGCATTGTAGCTGGTATAATGTCATGCCTAGTTTCAACTCCTTATCCAAAAACGAGGTTTGAAAGTGATGACTTATGAGTATGTTTCCTTCCTGTCCAAGCAGAAAGTGTGCAATGAAGAACACTGGCTTGGGTTTTGTTTTCTTTGGTAGCCAGCGTAACATCACTGGTTGTCTTTGTGTCTGCCTCTCTTTGTGTGGTGGGACAAAAAAGGCGTGTCCAGTTTGGGGTTGGTGCCAGTTTTGTCAATATGGTGATTATATGCAGAAGAAAGGAGCTGCGATGGTTCTTGTGGTGTCTTGATGGTAAATAATAGTAAAATATGGCTGTCTCTTGGTATTCTGGTTAAACTTCCCCAATTGCCACACATTGAAAAGCAGCCCTTTTCATGTAACTGTGTGTGCTCATGCACTCTGTGGTTAGCTTAAGTAAATGTTCACATCCTTGTGTGTGCTGGAATATAACAGAATCACTATAAAATATTCCAGACGCTGTTCCTGAGCATTGTCACTTGGATGATGCTATGGCAGGGTTTTTTTACATTTTTAAATCCTCAAGTGTTTTGTAGAGTTGCTGCTGCATTCCTTTCTGCATCAGTCTTCAGGAATAAAACCATAGCTATAACTTTGAAACTGGGAAATATCCGTACAGGCTCAATCCTGCATCTCACACCACACAATAATGAGCACTGAAAGCTAAACTGAGCCCATTGATATGTTGATGATCAGTACTTTTTTCTTTCTGATTAACATTCAACCTGTGTCTTCTATAACATTTCAAACAAACCATGGGATTGTCCATTCTTCTTAGATCCAGTTGCCCGGTGGATTTCAGCCCATCCTGCCAGAGAAGTTGCTGGTGCTGTATCCTGTTAGGGCAGTATCCCTGTTGGCCTGTGGTGCTGTGGTTATATGTATGATCCAATTTGGGTTGTTTTTTGTTCCCTGAGAGCAGTCCTGGGCTGAAGGTGACAGACTGACAGCACGGAGAGAGTTCCTTCTGTGTTTGTTCCGCTGCAACATGGAGTCTGTAATCCTGTAAGGGTTGCTGTGTCCCTGCTGGGAGTCTCAATGTGGTGAAGAAAGTGCAGAGCACTGTGTGCTGCAGCTTTTGCTTTGGAAAGCTCACATGCCGAGAGACGTAGGAGAGGCACAGTAAATGGCAGGACACCACACAGTACTGTGGGCTGCACTGGCTGCTTTGCGTCCCCCTTAGCTCTCATCTGGCCTGTTTGCCTTGTCACTTCCCATGGGTGCTGCCATGGAGTGGCCACTGGTTCTCCCGTGGGATTGAGGGCTGGTTCCCTGCAGGAGATCTGCTGGGTGTGAGCCTGGGCTCACTGGAAACCCCAGACTCAAAAGGAGGCAGGCCAGTGGGCTAGCAGACTGCCAGAGCTTGGGCATAAGCTGTCCTGTGGCTCTTGAACATAAGAAGGTATTTGAATGAGGCACATAGCATTGGGAAGGCTGGCATCTTCCATCCCACGCCTTTGCTGTAAGTTACCAGCTTTGGGCAGTTGTTCTTTGGACTTTGAGAGTGGGGACTCAAATGTACCAGTTAACCAGGCTGGGATGGCACACCTCCTGGGTGTAAGGTATAGCAAATGTCACAGCGGCCTCCTGAAAGAGCAAGAGGAAGGATCCATGTCAGGTCACCAAATACAGCTTCCCTCCTGCCGCCCAGCACTTTGGTTGAAGGTCAGTGCTGAGAGGTCTGCTTTTCATGCCAGGATAGTCTGGGAAACTCATTGCTGTTTAATGTCAGCGGAAGCAGGAAAGTCATAAGATCTGAAGGGGAATTAAAACATAATGGCCATACAGAGAGTGCTGGGTCACACTCATCTGTGAATTGTACATTTTAAAACAGAGCTACCACTGCACAGGGCTTTGTCTGGTGGGCAAATGCCCACTTGCCCAAACCACAGCAAATTTAAGAGCATAATAGTTTGGAGAGGCGATAGATCACATTGTTTATTTCTCTGACTTTTGTTTGTGGGGAAATGCTGGGACAATTAGGAATTTGCACATGTGCATGTGGGGGGTGTGTGTATCTCCCTGCTCCCTGAAGGGAGAAGGTACCCTGCAGTCAGTGGTGGGGAGATGCTTTCCCAGCAGTTCTGCTAAATCTTCTCCCTGGGAGCTCTTGGGAACTGGAGCTGTCAGGAGGAGATGAGGAGGGTGAGGGGCAAAATAACGTGGGAGGCTCATCCAGATTTATTCCTTGCTCTGCAATAAAGATGACCTTGCTGGCTTGATCGGTTGAGGTTTGCTGCAAATCTCATCCACTCAGCAAGCTGCTAGAGGAAACTGCTGGCTATGTCTCCAGGTAACAGTAATAAAACTCCAAGTGATTATAATATTATTTAATTTATAACTGAATGAAATACGTAGGGGATGGCTGCAACAGGGTGGTTATATGAATGGGCAGGAGGGCAGCACTCAGCTTTGTGGGAAAAGTGAAGGCTGGGGAGTGGCTCAGGCTTCCCAGTGCTCTCCATAGGCACAGCTTGGGATTGGAGCTTGCTTTTTTTTTTTTTTTTTTTTTTTTTTTAAAAAAAAAAGATTCCTAGGAAATGCAAGATGAAGTGGTCTTTGTTTGGACTGGCCACACAATCCTCTCACGAGCAAACACTTTACCATGCCAGTTAGGCTGTGATGAGTGATGTATTACAGTAGCAGGCTTGTTACTCAGTATAACTGCTGCTGCCTTCATAGCTAGAGAAAACCAGGCAGTGAGCTTGCTTGAAGCTGTTCAGTGCTAAATTTGCTGGTAAAGCCCTTTTAGGGGAGTCCTTGTGGTAGAAGGCTTTCACATTTATTAATCGGTCCAGTTTCTCTACCTAGGAAAGACGTCTTAAGTCATCCCAAAAGTAGAGAATCAAGTCCAGGTAAATTTATATTTAATGGGATAACATTATAACAAAAGGGAACATGGTAGCTATACAGAAATGTCTTGGCCTTTTGCAGTCATAAAATGGTAAAGATCCTTCCCCCTCCCCCCCCCCCCCAAAAAAAAAACAAACCCAAAAAACCCACAACCTTGCTAAACATGTCTGGACAACAAATGTTCTTTTGTAGGGATGAACACAATCTGGGAGGTTACATTTGCTCTGTAAGGCATTTGCACTCAGAGAATGCTCTTTTACACACTCTTCCTGCATTAGAGCAATTAGCTTTAAAAGAAAGTGTTTAAGTCAGACTTCACATAAGCAAGGCTGTACTTAGCTTGTGGTTCCTTTTAAAAATGTCAGTGTCACTTAACAAAGCCCTTGATGCCTTCCTCAGCATTGCTGCCAGTCCCTTCCCAGACCTGGTGCATTGGGGTATCCATGAGCTCAGTGCATGCAGCCAGGCAGTTCTGGCTGTTGTGAGTTTGGAGCAGCCTGTCATAAAGGTGTATCTTTATGTACTCCCCGAGCTGTGCCTTGAACCCCTTTGCTACAACAAAGGCTTCCAGTTTGTAACTCACTGAAGAAGCCTTTCAGTCGAGGAGAACTTCATCTGAGCGGAAGCTCAACGCGAGGCTTTTCTCAGCACATCTTTCCCAGGAGGAGTCTACGCATGTTGTATTTTTAAAAAATTTCTTTTATCCATTCAGGATTATCACCCATAGGACTTTACCTGCAATGCACAGAGCAGACACCGCACAGTGGCGCTCCCTTTGCTTAATGTGAGCAGCTGTGTGTCCACTTACTGGCTTGAGTCACTCCTCTCCATGCATTTGGTTGCTTTTTTCCTCTCCCCGCCCCCCCCCACCCCCCCTTTTTTTTTTTTTTATTTTACAGATAGGTTTTGGCGACTGCTTTTAAAATTGTTCATATTTCCATCTTGACTAGATGAGGCTAACCACTGAAGCCGTCTTGCTTTTAATGCTATTCAGGATGTGTCTTTTTTTTTTTTCCCCTTCTTCAGTCGAGGCTACAAAGAATACTCTGTTTTATGTGCTTTATATGTATGATTTCTTCTTAAAGACGACTCATTTCCTCTACTTTAGAGGTATTTTCTTAAATCTGTCACTTCCTGTCTCTTTCTTGGCTGTCTGATTTCCCGGTTTTTACATTTTTTTATAACTGTTCTGCTCATTAACTTCTCAAATCCTTTGGGAATTACATTTTGCCCAGACGAGGTGAAACTCCATTTTTATTCTCTGGCATGAAATATTTGACGATTAATTTAATTGCTAAATTGGCTTCTAAGCAGAAGCAGGCTTGGAAAACTGAAAGGGGAATTAATCATGCCCGCTTAACAGAAGGGACTTGAAAATGTGGAGGCTGCACTACAGACGTCAGTGAAAACTGAGGTGCACAGTAGCTAACAAGCTTTCAGTATTTTGTCATGCTTTTTTTAATTTCTTGCTCTGCTTGAAGAACAGACTGTTCCCTCCAAGGAAGAGAGCAGTCTTCTCATCTCCGGAGAGCACTAAGGGGTGAAGCTTCTGGGCTTTTGAGTGAACACCTGAAAATTCACATACCAGCACAAAATACACACACAGGAACACCCACGGATGGAGGTGTGTGGGTCCTTGTGCTGCTTGTCAGAAACTAAAAATGTGGTACACAACCTCTCCATAGGTTTGGAGGGTTAAGACTTATTCCATGACCTGGTACATGAATGACCAGCAGGAAAAGCTCTGAGCTGCTTCTTGTAGCCTCCGTGTTCATGGGCTGTACTGAGGCTCTTGTCCTTCATCTGTCGTGCAACATAAGGGCTGGTTTTGCACTCTGGTTCTTTGTGCAAAGACAGCCTCAATCTTAGAAATGTAGCTCTTGAACTTTCTACAGACACGTCTTAATCAATTTGGATTGAATTGTCTTTAATATATACACAATAGGAAATTAATTCTGCTATAATAAAGGGCTTAGTTCAAAATGGCAAGTGCTGCATCAGATAACATTTAAGATTTTTTTTTAATTTATTCATACTGAAAGTGAAATACAAATGAATTACAAGAGCTACTTGTAAATACAACCTGGCATAAGGTTGAATTTTCCTCTGATGTAAATGGGCGTAATTTGATCAGGTAGCAAGGTTATGCTGATTTACATCAGCTAAAGATTAGGCTTAGAAATCTTGTATGTGACTACATACAAGTACTACAAGAAAACAGTATGGTCTAAAGGATGTTTTTGTTCGGTATTTTATTAAAACAAATTGAATCTCTTTTGAAAAAGCTTCTGCCTGCAAGACTGCATGTCTTGGAGTGAGCTCAATTTCATGGGACTCCAAAGACATTATTATAACTTTTGCAATTACCCAAAATAACTGTTCTCTACATAAGATTGGCATGACTTTAAAGCTCAGTGTCTTGGGCTTTTGCAGGACTAGGCTCCAGTAATGACTCTTCCATTATCTAGCTGGGAATCTCCCTTTGAGATGCATAAACCCCTTTATAAATAAGGGGTGTGTGGGGCATGTGTGTCAAGCTGTAAAATATTTTATTAACCATGTAAGATCTGCTGTTGGTAGGAGATGTCAGTAAGGTCTTGCATGTACTTCAATTTGGGAAGAAATGGGAACTTGGGGAGCAAATTTTGTGTTTGGAGAGGTAGGAGAAGCAATTTTGTTACGGGTTGTTACCTGTTTTGCCTGCTGTCTCTATTGGCAGAGGGAGAGATTAGCAGTATTAGGATATTAGATTTGCTGTTTGGAGGTTAAATTAAGTGGAGGAAAGAAATGAGAAATTACAGATGTGAAAAATGTTCTTACATGGGTAAAATCACTGAAGCTATTCCATACATTAATAAATGACATTTCTTATAAAATGCACGTATAACATTAAAGCCTCCAAGATGACTGTAACTTGAAGAAATACTTTCCTGCAACCCCTAAAGACATTGAGTATTTCTGCATCGTTTGCCATGTGCTAATTCAGACATGCAAATAATGACTGCAAAACCTTAGTTCCATAGTGCAAGATGTCTTTTCTGAAGAGCAAGTAACTTGATTGGTACCAGCATTGTATTGAACATGGGCCTATCCTTTGAAAATCCTTTTTTTTTTTTTTTTTTTTTTTTTTTTTTTTGGCTGGTTAAACTGGCTGCAACCGCAAATCTTTTTAGTTCTACTCAATTTTAATTGTTTTTGTGTTTGTTTTTAAGTAAATGTTAATAGTCTGAGAACTGCAGTCTGTTTACCATTTTCCCATTATTTATATAGCGATTGGGCAGAACCAATATAAATCTGTTTTGAGCATTGTCCTTAATTTTTCGGTGTATCATGATATAGAGCAGGTGTACATGACAACATAGCTGTGATTCGTGCAGTCATTCTGTACAACTGACTGGTTCAGTACTTACACAACTGAAGAAATGAACAGTTATCTGTCGCACTTTGTCACATAAATTGAGATCTAAAATGCCTGGTTGTGAGTCTGCATTGATTGTATGCACAAATTTCTGAAATACCATCCCACTGAAGTGTTGGTAAAGCATTGGGTGTCTGGCATGGGCTCTGACCTACAGATTGGAAAAGTAACAGGAAAAAATAATTATGCAGTAAAATTGAAATTTCCTAAATGGAATGGGACAGAGTGTTTTTGTAATAGGAGAGAGTAATGGGACTCAAGATGATGTCTATAAACTTTACTTTTCCTCTTCCTTGAAATCTCAAGGGAGAACCCAAGACTTCTTCCTTGCTTGTCCTGTAAGTGCTATGTTCTGGATGTTTCTGTGCATCTCAAGCACTTTTTCAGTGACTTTTTCATTAATCACTTGGAGATCTGGTTTTTCCCTTTAAGTTATAACCAAATAGTGTCTTGTCTTAGAATCAGGGAAGAATACCTTATTTACACTGTTATCTGGTCCCTTCACTTTCAGATTACTGCTTTACAAATATCTGTAGACATTTTAGTAGATTATACCTTGGCCTCTTTCAGACCAATGGCACTACTCGTTCCTTTGTCCATCTGTCCACGGTCTGCTATGTGCTTAGGTAGTTTGCTGCTCTGTTGGGTTTTTCCCTAACTCTTCTAGCTTTGCAGCCAGCTTTCTGCCAGGAATGTCTTCAGAAGTTGCAATATTGGCGTAAATGTGTGGTTTCAGCTCCCTGGCCCTGAATATGGGGATACCATTAATACGTCCCAAAGCGATAGACTTTCCGCTGCATTGTTGATTAAATTGCTTTCTAGCTCACGCTGTTAAGATGTAAAAGCACTGTGGCTGTCCTTTTGTGGGAAGGTCTGTCAGGGGCTATTAAACGTAATGGTCCAAATGCAGTCCCCAGCTCGGGAAACTCTTTGACTGCTGTCTGTGGCAAGCTGGAAAGCACTACAAGGGCAAGGACCATCCTGTTTCTGCCCTGCCACTTAGAGACTCCCTGGAGGTATTCACAACTGCCCACTGGCAGACAAGGCGTTAGCCAGGTGGACCTTTAATCTGGCACAGCTGGTCTGCTATATGTTTATATTCTTAAGTTCTTCCTCTCTGGTACCGCCTCTGTCTTACTGAGTTGTCCAAATTGTTTGCCAGCTGGATTGTAAATTCTGGATGTGTGTCATCTGGTTTCACTGCATCAATGGGATGAAACGAGATGAAATGCATTAACTGTTCCTCTGACCCTGTTTTTCCAGCACTGCAAGCTTCTCTGTTTCATGAGAAATGTGAGTGAAGACTTTTACTGGCTCAGTGTCACCTTTTGCTTTCTTTCCTCCATATTTGAGTGATGAGCCCCCTCTCCAGAACGTTCCCTCTCCTGGATGGGTTTGTGTCACTGCTGATGTTTAAACTGTTGGCGATGTTTGCGTCTTCAAGAGCATTGCTCTTAAAAAAAAAATTGTACTGCTACTTTGCATCCTGGGTTCATCTTCTCCTGTGCACCCATTTCTCCGCAGGTTTTAATTTCTGGTGCTTTTCAGTCTTTCCCTGCAACCAAATGACTTGTGTGCCATTTTCTATTTGGTTGTAGTGGATTTGCACTGCTTCAGCTCCATGCTTTGTACCGAGAAGTGACATTCAGCTTACATCAACCTGTTTTCCTCCTCTTCTTGCCACCTGGAGGATCTTGTGAGCTCGATTAACAGTCTTCAACCTCTACTCTCTACCTGTTAATATTTTTCTTTGGATTCCTACCATCCTCTGGAGCATTGCCTCTTACTAATTGAGAGCTAATGCTAAGTAGGGCAAACATTGTAAAGGGCAGCTTTTCCATGAAGAGCCTCTTTAATTGCTGGTGGGCGAGGGTTATATCTGTAGTGTTTCCTTTCCTTTTGCTTAATGCAGTTTCAAGTATTGCCCTTCCTGCTGATATGTGAAAACCCTTTAATAAAGGTTAGTGCTTTGTATTTGAAGGTAGTGATTAATGAAGCTTCATGGTATAGAATTCTTTTTGGTATTAGGAAAATGAATGGGCATCTGAATGTGTATATACCAGTGATATCAATCTTAAGGTTATGCAAGCACTTCTGAGATGTTGGAGATTGTGTCTTTCATGTGCTTTCAGAGAAGGAGATTACTTGGAGACAATAGACCAAAGGGACCTTCCTATATTAGGAAATACTAAGAAATGCCAGGTTGGTGGCTTCAGTTCTTACCTGCTCACTGGACGTCGGTAGATTTGCAAGCAGTATTCTGCATGATTGCCCAAACCCAGTACCAAGTTGTTTGAATGTGTGCTGCCTCCTGGTCTTCACCTACAGATCTTGTGCTTTCCTCCTCCTCCTCTGTGTCCTGGGAACATGAAGCATTCAACGGAAAACTTCCTTGACCAGTCTGCAATGCTAAATCTTGTTAGTTGAACTTTCAATTTATAGATGGGGCTGGGTTGCTTTTAATTAGAATGCCTTTTCTCATTTCTCTCCTCTTCCCTCTCTTTAAATCTGCCCTGTCCTTTACAGCACTCCAAAGGGCACTGCAGCAGAAAGGGAACACCTGAACAATGCAACGTGAAGCTGAGAGCCTTTTAAATTTGAGTTAAAAACCTTTCTTCAAAAAATTTGGCCTGGGGCTGGGTGTGTGCAGGTGGGAAAGACAGAAAGGCACATCTGCTCTTTTTACTGATGTCTAATGGTTTAAGAACAGTGCCTAGATTGTTCATTTTTCTGGTGATCAAGACTAGTGATGAATTGGGTTTTCTGGCTCTTAGATGTTTTTTGGTCAGATTTGTGTTTCTTCTCCCTTCTGTAGGAAACTGTTCCGTGTTTTGAATAGTTGTATGGCTGGTTGACCTATGCCTAACCTACAGTACATGTTTTTTACCCTTGCGGTTAGTTGGAAAACCCCAGCTGGTGTGAGCACGGGCAGGGTGGGTGTGGGAGGATGGCACTTCTCACTGGCTTGGCCCTGCCAGGGGAAGAGCCACCTTCTCATTCCTGTCACCCCTTGGAAACCTAATTGTGTATGAACTGGTGTCCCATTTGTGTAAGGGTGATGTTAGCAGATGAAGGCATTTCTGAAACAGCAGGCACGTGCAAGGAGTGCAACAGATGTCTGGTGTCTCAGAGAAGATGCTTGGTAGTTATCACACCAAGGGGTAAGTTTTCAGCCAGATCAGCAATCTGAGCTGGCTGCTCCCACAACCTCTATGTGCCAGCGCTAGGGGAAGGAAGGTGGGCTCTTTCCAGCAGCATCAGCTGGGTCTTAAATAGGCTCAGGCTGCTCCAGAGTCCAGTGCCCTTTCCCTGCTGCTGCACTTCTCGCAAAGCAGCTATGGACCTGACCTGCTGAACCTATCTAACTTGAAATGGTGGCTCATTAAAAACTAGATAGCCCTTAAGTGCTGGCATGGCCGTGAAAGTAGGGCACTGTCACCCTGGCTGCCTGAACTTTTCATTTGTTCAGAAAGTGATTTCTTTGGTATGAGTGTGTATCA
The DNA here is from genome assembly GCF_015220075.1 of Falco rusticolus. Classification (NCBI taxonomy): domain Eukaryota; kingdom Metazoa; phylum Chordata; class Aves; order Falconiformes; family Falconidae; genus Falco; species Falco rusticolus. The sequence continues at coordinate 6,649,803 of NC_051193.1, forward strand.
GTGTTTAGTTTTAAACCAACAGCTCAAATTTAGTTAGGTTTTTGATGGAGGCAAAGGCTTTTGTGATTTGAGCACTCCTGTAGTAAAGTAATTTTCCAAGAATTTTGTAGACGGTTGGATGTCACTTACGTCAGAAGCTAAGGAGTATATCTTTGTGGACTCCTTTCTACCTCTGATATTATTCAGATAGTCATATCGTGGCTGTAAAGCTATAGGTATTTCTGATAAAGTTAGGCTGGTGTTCGTTCCAGTTGTGCACTGATCATTCTCTTTGTGTTGTGGGTTTTTTTTTAATGTTTCGCATGTGGAGTAAGGGGAGGGTTTGGTAGATCATCATATTTGTTAAACTGATGACATGAAACTGAATGTTTAAATTGAAGGCTTTTTTTGTGAAAAAAAGTTTTGAAAAGTGAACAGCTTAAGCGTTGTTTCCTTTATAAAAAGCTGTTGTTAATGGTGATTTGTTGTAGATGGAACATGATATTTTTATAGTATTGACTTAATAATGTTGTCCTTTTTGCTTTGCCTGCAACCTTTAAAATAAATAGTATTGCTTTGCCTTATGAAAAGGCAAATAGCAAACCCACCTCCCCACCCCAAATTTTACAATACCTGCTGTCCCACAGACTTTTCAAAATGCTGGAGTTTTAAGGACAGAATGAAATTAGTCCTTGTTCGTAATCCTTTTTTCTATTCAGGATTATAGCTCCCACAACAGAATCAGACATGAAAAAGGGATTTTTGCAGCAGTGCTTTGCCTTTTCTGTATCTTAAGCACGAAGATAAGCATGTTTATGCTTGAACATGACGACACCGTGGAAAGTAATTGTTGATCTGATTAGCTCTATTGAGACGGAGCTTGCCTTCCTGTGCTTTATGGGTGTTCATCTGCCCGGGGCAGTGAGGGCTGTGTTACTAAAGCTTCTGCCTCATTTCCATTCTGCAGCAACTCAGAGAATCGAACAAGTTTGGACAGCAGACAAAAGGCAGGCCTGCAACAGTCCCTTCTGCATGTCAGGCTTTGACAAGCTTGTGTGTTTGAGGAAGCTGGAAGTAATAAAGGCTGAGCAGAGGAGACTTCTCAATATCTTTAGGAAGAACTGTATGCTTTTTTTTTTTTTTTTAAATGCTGCTTGTGTTGGTTTTGTTGTTGTTGTCTTGGCTGATTTTTTTCATGAAAAAATGGATTTTTATTTTCACCTCTTTTTCTTTTAATCCAGGCATTCAGGAAACCTGAAATTGAAATTGGCTTTATTGATGGCTAGATAGAGCTGAGAAGCAGACAACTGGAATTTCTCTCTCAGAAAGCAAGTATTCAGTTAAATCAGTAAATCCCCCTATGACAGTTTAATCCTAAACTGGAGTACAAAGTCTTATGCAATGAAACAAATGTCCACAATGTTAGGGAGGACTCTCAGAAGCCTCATTTAACTGCTGGAAATAAAGACATGCTAACATGCTGCTAATTCCATAAATATTTCCCGGTTGTAAGCCATAACGAGCAAGTACATTACCTTTTGCCACGGTTATGATTAAAAATGGTAGGATTGCGTACAAAACTCTCTAAGAACGTGCACCCACGTGAGGTGGTGTCTTTCTCCTGTCCTTAATTTTTGCCACAGCTGAAATGCAAAGCTGGGGACAGTAAAGAATGATACTCTGTCTCTGTGGAGTCAAGCTTAGGAAAATTACTTGTTCTTCGCGTTCACTCTGTTATTTGTGAACAGCAGTGTTGTGGATAGGGTGTGTGCTTAACGTATTCAGTCTGCAAGACCACCACATTAAGGGATAAAGTATGATGGAAGGATCTGTATTTCGTCTGTGTACTATCAGTGTGTAGCCCCATTTCCTTTGTATGTCTTTTCCAGATGTACGTGTTTGGTTTATTGACACCACTGCCCTGTGGTGCTGAGGTATTACCTCACCTTTTGCCTTGTGCTTTCCGCTCTGTCTGTACTTGTCCGTTGTGTGTCACCATACTTTTGATTTGTTAAGTTTGGAGGTCAGAGAGAGGCTGGGGTTTTTGTTGTTGGTTTGGAGGGGTTTTTTTGGGCTGTGTGTGCTTGGTTGGTGGGGTTTTTTTTTTTCCCTTTTCATATTGTTACCAAGCCTGGTGGATTCTCATCTGGGGCAAGAGAGAGCCTTTGGCTATCCCAAGACTATAAATTGTAAAAAGAATTGTCTTTAACTTGCAGATTTTGAGCAAATCTTTCTTGGAGTAGCACTGGAGGTGGTGATTAGAGCTGAGGTTGGTTGTCTGATGGGTGTGAAGTTCTCACAGCTGTCTGGCAGAGCTGTCTGCTTCATGCAAATCCTTGTACAGTTGGCTTGGAATCTGTGGTAATAAAGTATCTTTTGACAAGTTCTTCTTTTTTCTTTCTTTCTTTGGTTTTTTTTTTAATTTTTATTTAATTTCAGCCATCTCTGACTCCAGCACATGATCTCAGGTCCTGCCTTCATGACAAAAAAATAGGCCTTTTCTTTCTGACAGTGGGCATTTCTGACTGCTTCCCAAATCTCCTGCTCTCCCACAGGCAGAGCGAGCATGCCTAGTTACAGATGGCTCTGCCCAATCTGTAATACCACTTAAACAGTCTTTCATCTGGCTTATTGGATGCATGGGAGAGCAGTTTCTTATACCTGTCGTATTTCCATTTCCAATTTCTATGGAATAGACATTTCCCAGAAGTCATAAGGAATTTTATAGCAAAACCTTGACTAGAACCTGTTTTGAACAACAGGGCTTGTCTTTTAGTTTTTCTCTTTGTAAGGGATTGTTCTTAAAATGCTGGAGACACTCATTTAAATTCATCCCAGAAGTTTTGCATGCTGCAGAAATTTCAGATTTTTCCAGACACTTATCAGGAAAAAACTTTGGAAATAGAATTGCATGTAATTGGATACGTGCACAGAGATCCCTGCAGGGTGTGTGTTTCAAAGACACATCTCTGCTGTTAGTAACAGCCCAAAAGACCTCAGGCACCTATTTAAGACTTTTTTTACTAAGGAGCACAGCAAAAAAAAAAAAAATAAAAAAAAAAAATTAATGCAATATTAGAATACCAATCAAATGCGAAATTGACCTCTCTTATTTAAGATACTAGATGAGCCTGCAGTTCCTCATATTTGGACTTTGTTTTGGTTCTTATTATTTAAAGGAGGAGTGAGGGAAGCTGGTGTTTAAAATATCTGTGTGTCTTCTATTCATGGTTGCCTTCCAAGCATTTAGCAGTGGTGAGTCTTACTGCAGATTGTCTATACCTGGCACAGATTTCCAGCATCACTAGCTCTCACTCTTCAGGCCCTGCTGAAGGGTGCATGTGAATATACTGGTAAGAACCCTTAGAGATCCGTCTGCTGTGCCCTTGCCTTTCTGCAAGGACTGGAGTGCTGCAGTCCTTGCTGGCTTTGTGTGGCATGTCAGGCTGAGTGCCTAACCTCCTGCTTAACGCTGGGCAGCCTCTCTGTGTCCGGGCTTGGAAGCAGAAGTGGCTGCTTGGCAGGGAGATCAAACTCTCTTCTGAGAACTGCATGGGTGTGAGACCAGACACAAGGATGGGCGCAGTTCTGGGTTTCCTTCTCTGTCCCTCAGCTGTAGCTTGCTGTGGTCTCTGCTGCATCTGAGAAATCACACAAGCCAGTTGTCACCGTGCTGATCTTGTTTTCTTGCTGCTTGAGCTATCCAACCATGCCTAATTATTGGAGAAGATCTCCTGACAGTACCATAATTTGCTTTCTTTGGGTAAGGTGACCAGATTCTAAGAGTAATTGGCTGGGAGGGTGTATCTGTTATTCCTGCCAGTAGAGCATGCCTTTGGTGGTGGTGGCTGTAATGTGAAACCCTCCCAGAACATATCAAACCATTAAAAGTGACCTTTGGTGAAGAAGATACTTGTGAGCTTCTCATATCTAGCAATATCCTTAGCACAGCTCATAAAACAGCCACTAGCTGTCCTTGGTGGTTGATTAGATCACAGGAATTCCAATGTCTCCGGTGATCAGACAACTGCCTCCTTTAGAAGGCTGCGCAGTGGACACAGAATGGCTCATTCAGAAAGCCAGGTGGCCAGCCGAGATGTTTGCCGTTTTGAGCACACCTCGTGGTCCTGCAGCGTTTGCTACAGGAAGGGCACACGGCTGGTGTCTGCTCCTGTACCCTGCAGTCCCCAGGTACAGCAAGGAAATTCCAGAGGTACGCTGAGGTCATGTTTCCCCCGACACAACTCCAAAATGACTTTTTGTATATTCCCTCTTTCATCTTCTTTGAGAATACTAGTGTGTTCCAGTACGTCATGTGTGCAGTGGCAAGCTTTTGTAAGCTCTGCTTCCCTGCAACCCAGCCTAGCTACACAGCAACAAAAAAAAGGGTTCTTTCTGTGAAGCTTTCAGTCTGGAGGAATATGCATCTTCTCAGTGTTCTCTGGCTACTGAAGTGAGCAGTGGTTGGCAGTCCTGCACGTTAACAGCTTGAGGCTGGGGATACTTCTAGTCTAATGTGTGCTGGTGAAGGACATTAGGGCTGAGGTGTTGTGGGACAGGGAAGCAAAGGTTGGTGAGAGATGATGTGGTACACTTCCCATACATGGATTTAAGTTTTCTCATTGTGTAAAGAAAGGATTTGCAAACCTTTTGGTGTATTCAAATACACTGTCCAAAGGTGTATTTATCATTTAATGGAGTAATGTTGAAGCCTTGACAGTTTAAAGGTACAAATGAAGTGAAGTTTAGAGGAGGAGCCAAGTTTTCTTTTTCTTTTTAATATTATTTAGTCTGAGCAGAGAGGATTTCAGGCCAACAGCCCTTCTTCGGGTTGGAAAAGAAGACTTAGATGCTGAAAGCTTGTCAGTCTCTTTGCCTTCCCAGCCCCCCAGACACCTTGTTTGTATCTGTTGGTCTAATAAAAGGTATTACATCGCCTGAAAAATGTTTCCTCACTAAACATTTGAACACACTGGTTTGGATTTGTCAAAACTGTCTAGGCTAATTAGGCAGGTTTCCATAACACTCCTGAACAGCCTTTAAATCATGAAGATGAATTTGGAAATGCTATCCAGCTTTTTTTAAGTGAGTGGTAAAATTGTATGGACAATACAGAGGCCTTTAATGTTTCCGTTACTGAAAACCACTCTCATTTTGAAGTCTAGGTAGTGTATATTTAATCACTACTCAGCAGCAGATGCTTGCTTTGCTTTTCTTCCTTTTAATGCAGCTGGGCTTTGCAGTTACTGGAGCCTGCGCTGCATCATTGTCTAGTGTTACCTGCAGCTCTTGTTATGTGTTTCTGCAGAAATCTTTGGTTTCTTTAGTGCTACTGTTCACTGAACTCACAAAACTCTTCATTTTCCACTAGATATCCGCACGTTCCTGCCTTTTGGAAGCACTGAAACATGGTCTTAGCCAGCAGCTCCTATGTAATATAGCTCGTCTGCTTTACGAGGTGATGTGCCCTGATTAGCATTTGCTGCCAGCAGACTTGATAATCCCTCCAGAACGGACACCTCAATAAAATAGCTCCCAAAATACCGTGGACATGTCGCAAGGGATGAGAGTCCAGCCTGCACCAGGTCTGGGGCTGCTCTGGGTTTGTTGTCAGTGGGGAGAAGGGCTGTGCCAAGGTGGTGTGCTGAGGAGGGTGTCCCCTCCTTCCAAACACATGGATGCTGTGAAATGTCATGTTCTTGGCTATAGGATTTTTCGTATTAGCTGAGAAACCATATTCTTGACCACTGTTTCTCAAATACCTTCAGCAGGTGAGCCTAGAGGTGCTACTTTAAGGATTGTGAAACCATTAACATTCTTGTGACAAATTCTGACCTTTAAAAGAAAATGCATTTGGTCATATTTGCAACATGCAGGGAAGGAAGAACATGGAAAAGTTAGTACAGCCCTGGGTTTGTTCCCTTCCATAAATGCAGGAAAATTAAACACCCTGCGAGGAGCTGGTTCTTGCTCTTGCTGCACTGCTTTTTTGCTGCACTGCTTTTTTGTATTAACAAGCAATCTTTGTCAAAGTGACAGTGTACCAGAATCTGTAGTCTATGAGACAGCTCGACTGATCTTTCTTAAAATTAATGTTGTTTTTAATCTGGTGAGTGAAGGTATATATTAGCTGGATCTGGCTATCTGGCGTTTGTGAAGATCTGTCTTTCAAGCATGCAGTGGTCTGCTTTTCAGTGGCATTACTGACATTAGTGTTTTAAAATTATTTTGAATGTATTGACAGATCTAGGTTTTTTTCCTTAAAGTGGGTAGTTACAGGCTTACAAATAACGGCTCCTGTGGATGGATCTGTAGTGCAGGCTGTAGGGCGGTGTACAAGCAGGGGCCTGAGCAGTAAGGTCTGAGAAACACATGGGCTGTGGCAGTTGTGTACATATGCAGCAAGCTTTCTTCCCACAGTAAAACTGCCTGATACCTGAGCTAAGGCATTTCAAGTCAGTCTGGGTGTTGTTATGCTGGGCTGTAAATACCCCTACTTGTTCTGTGTGGCTTAGACTTGTATCCCACCATCAGGGAAAGGACCACACGAATGCAGCAAGATGCAATGTGAAAGAAGTTGTATTTGAAGAAGCTAGCGGCATCTGATTTTTCTCATGCTGCTTGTACAGGCCTCTTTTGAATGCTGCAGTTTTCCAAAAGTAGATTTGGCCTTGAAAATGCATTTGCTAAAATTGGGTTTAATTGTACTTTTCCTGTACTTAGTTAATTTGTTCGGTTCCCCGACCCTAAAGAAGCACACTTAAAACTATCACAGGCACTTCCGTTTCTTAGCTTCTGTGTCCTACTGACTTCCAATTCCACACAAACTTCAATTTAAATATAAAGAGGTTTGTAAACTTCATTAAGTATCTCTGAGAAAAACAAAGTTAGTAGACTGAACTCAGTGGTGCTGAATATCTGAAGGTTGAAAATAACTGATTTCCAAAAAGCTGGTGCTTCCTCTTAGGTCATCTAGACAGAGTAGGGAGGTTTTGCATGGGAATTTGAGAGCAAGGTCCTTTGGGCTGTGAGTGAGGTCTTTCCTCTGAAATCATCTTACATTTTTTGGTGAGGACAGAGGGCTTAGTCTTCAGTTTCTGAACCTTTTGACCCAGAGGAATTTGGCCTCTTCCATTGCCCACAGGGGCTAGTCATGATCCCATCAGAGTTGGAAGACTCCACAGAAGATGGGTGGGACTGTCACTGCTTACTCCTCTGCTGCAGAGGCAGTTTCTTTTTCTGCTGGGAAGGCTTTTTTACTTTTTTGAGTCCCTGAAGTTCTCAGGAAGAAGTGACTGTAGGAGTTCAGTGCAAACTTAATGGTTTCTAAAACAAGCAAGCATCTTATTTCTTCACATCCTACCCTCTGTGGAGGTTTCCTGCTGGTACTGTTGATGACATTTATAGCTGTTGCTAACAGGGAAAGGGCAAAAAAAAGAAAAAAAAGAGAGACTTGTTATTTTTGCTGTCATAGCAGTACTCAGGACATCAGCTTTAGGAAATTAGAACTGGAGAGCTCTCTTACTAGCTATTAGTCTTCCTCTCCTTTCCCTGCATGCTCCCCCAAACTTCTTTGCAGTATTCTGTAACGTGAGGTTTTGAAGCATTTGATTATTCACTTTAACCACAGTAACTGATTTATATGCCATAAGAGACAAAAATCTTTTTTCTTTCCTTGAGCAGCTGCTTTCGCATCTTAAAGCCACCAACAAACTCCAGAATACAGATTGTTTCAAAGATGCCAGGGAAAATGAAACATTCACCTTCTGTTGTGAGTTGAAGGGAATAAGGTGTTTTGCTTCCTGGCCTGTTCTTTAATATCCAAATAGCTGCTTAAAGGTTTTTTCCACTTCTGAGATGTCTGTGAAGAGACCAGGAGCTCTGTGCTCTTCCCCCACATGGGAGGTATTCCAAATGTTTAAAATGGTTTGAGAATGAATCTAGAAGAAGCCTTATAACAGACTGGTAAAGCAGAGAATAAATGTGCAGTATTTGGAAACGCAGCATTTGGTGTACAGTTTTTTTTTAAAAAAACAGCACAAAAGACTGAGGAAAATTGGCAGGGGAAAGGAGACTGGAGATCACAGTTTGTGCATGGAGTGGTGTTGAAATCTGCAAGCCCTCTTGAAATAACGGGTTTTAAAGGGAGACTTACTCTAGACCCCTGCCTTTCTGATGGCTCTGCATCTCGCATGACCCGTGTTTTTAGTACGCTTGCCATGTCACAGCACTTAACGTGGGATATTGTTCTATTGAAAGCAGTTAGGTTTACATATCACCACTAGAAACAAAATCGTTTCCCTGCTTTTGCCTCCCTCTTGGTTTAAAAGAGAGTTAAGTGAAAAAGAGAGCTGACTAAAAGCATGTTCACGCAGCCCTCTGCAGTAGTGGTACAGCTCTTTCTGCACGCACACTCGGCTGCGTTTCATCATCCTTGCTGCATCCTTAAGGTTTGGCTTCTGTGGCTGTTTGAGGTTTGCCCAACTTCATTTTAGAAGGTGCTGTTCAGACTTGCTGTGAAGCAATAATCCAAAGGGGGGATTTCTGATATTTCTAATCTTTTAAAGATACAGTTTAAAATTTGGTCTGACACCTTGCTGCGTTTTTAGGACTTGGTGTGGTGCCAGGCTTTGTCTTTGCACAACCCTGCAGAACAACCCTGCAGAATTTGAGAACTCCTCTTTTTTCATTGCATATCATTGCCTTGTAATTTATACAGTTTGCTTAAGAGTGCTCTGTGGTGGTGGTGTGTGTTTCCAAAAAGCTTTAGAGAAAGGAGTGCAGTTATGGAGACCTGTGAAAATCTAGGTAGGCTTTGCTGCACACTTGAGAAGACATCTAGGGGAAGAAAGTGGTTCTGGTTTTGAGCTCACCCTGTCATCCAGACAGCACAATTTCCTTAGGGGTCTCAATCTTTTTTTTTTTTTCCCCTGAAGTTACAATTAGTGCATTGCAATGGCAAACTGCTAGTACTTTTTCCCCCATCATTTCTTCCAGTGTTCTTGCTTTGTTCATGCTGTAAATATTAATATAGGGATTAATTCCTATGGTAACACCATGAAAGTCTTTTTTGGTAATTATTAAAGGTAACACTTCTAGTTTTCTTGCAGTGCTGCTCCTGATCCACTCCTTAATCTCCTTTGACTGAAATTGAAGGTTGCTGCTGAGACCCTAACAGGATGAAAGGGGGGGTGGGGGTGGGGGGGAGGGCAGCGGCAGGGTGGTGGTGGTGGTGAAGTAATGACCCAGCTTTAAAATTTGGTTCTTGCCAGTTTTCAGCCCAAATCCTTCCAGCACGACAAAGGAAGAATGATCTCTTTTGCTGTGCAGGCACAGAAGAATAAAATTCTGTGTTTGAGCTTTAAATGGATTTGCTGGCATGCACTTATAAGATGTTAAGGCTTTGACAGAGGGAGCTTTTATTGAAAGGAAAAGGGGAGATGTGGTAGTTTGTTTGGCTTCCCTTCCCAATTAGGTTTCGGTAAAATTAACTTGATTTCCCCCTTTCCCTTTTAATTTTGTTACATGTGCAGCTGGAAATCAAATGATGAGTGCATGCAATTCAATTTCACCTCTGGGAGAGCTTTGAGATTTCCTATATTGGTCATCGTGGTACTCTGCACTCTGGGTGAAGGAGCTGAACATCCTTAAGTCGTAGCAGCTTATGACTTTAACTCTTTCGTGTCCACAAGCTGGGATGTCTCAGGGAAGAAATGATGCTGTGCTGTTCTGTTGATCTCTGGCACCTTTGTAGCAGGGGCCAGCACACTGCCATGCCATGTGTGTCCAATGTAATGGTGCAACAGAAGGGCCTGAATTTTTAATCACAAGAGTGTAATTTATCTTGCTTGCAGAAATCGAAAGGTTGTAATCATCTTCTGAGAGAATGTAAATTCAAAGTGACACAATTGTAAGGTTGTTTGAGGGTTTTTTAAATATGCTGTCTCAAGCTTTGATTTGACCAGTCCACTCTTAGTTACTTTGCTTTTTCCTTCTAAGTCTGAAAACAGTAATTGCTGTGCTAACACTGTCATTATGCTTTTTACAGTGTTATTTCCTCCTTCAATGGTTCAAAGCCCGTTTAATTACACTGTTTACAATGTTAGGCCGATTTTCTGATCCGTATCTGATGGGAGCTTTGTACCTCCCTCACACCAAGACCAGGACCTTTCAGGTGTCTGCACTGGTGGACTTTTCTAACAGCTCAGTGCAGCAGGAGAGGGACACGCTGGGCAGAGCATTGCCAGCAGGTCGGGGGCGGGGTGTGTGTGGGTGTCCTTCCCCTCTGCTCAGCCGTGGTGAGGCACATCTGGAGCGCTGGGCTCCCAAGTACAAGTGAGACACAGTTATACACAGGCCTCAAGAAAGTTGGGAGGACTGGAGGACCTGGTGTACAGGGAGAGGCGGAGAGAGCTGGGGCTGTTCAGCCTGGAGAAAGGAGGCTTGGGGGGATCTCATCAACATGTGTAAATACCTGGTAGGGTGGTAAGGAAGATGGAACCAGTCTCTTCTCAGTGGTGCTCACTGACTGGATGGGAGCCAGCGGGTCCAAACTGGCATACAGGAAATTACATTTAAACATAAGATAAAACTTCATTGCTATGAAGGTGGTTACATACAGGAACCGGGTGCCCAGAGAGGCTGTGGAGTCTCCATCCTTGAACACAGTCAAAACCCAGCTCGGTAGGGTCCTGAGTGACCTGCTTAAGCTGCCCTCCTTTGAGCAGAATGGTGGACTAGACGATTTCTAAAGGTCCCTCCCTGCCTCATTCATTCTGTTTAAGTTACTGAAGTGTCTTAAATGGCCTTCAGACTGGAGTTTACCTTTTGCTAAACCACTGGAAAATGCAATCCTTTTGCAATTGCAAATGCAACTCCAGTTGAAACTGCTTACATGTATCTAAGACAAGGAGGCCAAGTTACTTGCTCATAAAACATCTGAGACTCGAGGCTGTTGGCTGCAAATTGGGCAATACATTTAAATTTGGGTTGCATGCGGTAAACCTCTATCTGTGTAATACAAGGGCAGGGAACCTTTTCATTGCTAATGGCCCAGTAAATGTTTTCAACACATTTGATGGGCCACATCTTGACACACACTTGTTACTGTGTGTATTGTGCTATGCATAATAAACTAAAACAAATAATATGGCTGCGAGCCATATGTTCTCTGTCATTGGCTTACTAAGGCAGAGATTTTCCGAAAAGATTGAAATCTTCGGCTTCCTTGTATGTGGCGTCTTGCTCAGTCATCCCTATTTGTGCCAAGTAAAACTGCACTTGTTCTTGGGGCTTGTGGTCTTGAGATAGAGGCTGAGACGTTAGAAGTTACAGGTCTGTTACTCTTTTAGCACCATTACACGCGTGACTTTTTCCCCATCAGGCTGGGGATTTGGGTGGTCTGCACCAGCAAGTGTCATGCAAGTCTGTTTAATCTGCTAGTTAGCACATGGACGTTGAACATTTGCAGGGGGGCAACCCAAAACCTATCTTCATTAATTTAAAATACTGCCTCAAAAGCATTCATACACAACTGGCGCGGTACCCAAGGAGTTTGTCCTGCCATTCAGGCAAAATTACAGCCTGCAGTAAATAGGACTGATTGTGGGAACTGCCTTTCCTGTAAAGACAGATCAGGATAACAAGCAGTTTGATGGGTGACTTTCCTTTTTGACCTCCTGCAGTGCTTTGAAAGCCTGGGTGGTCAGTTGCAGTGTCAGCATCTTCCTTTATTTTTTTTTTTAAAAAAAGGTGAAAAAAGAGCTTTTAAACAACTGTCAGTCCAAGAGGCCATAAATGAGAACAAAGGACTTGCAGAGAGATGTGGTGGTTAGTGCCTGGACCCAGTGCATGGGAGCCCTCAGAGGTGATGTCCTGAGGACACTGGGGTGAGCTTTAGGTCAAAACACATCCCTTTGGGGCATGCATCCAGCACCTCGCTTACCGAGCAGCACGCTTACTGCCCAGGGAGGTGCACCTGCGCAGGGCTCAGCGGTGCAGGGCTGACACTGGGTTTTTCCCTTCTGTGTGGCTGGAGCCCCCCCAGCACGGTGTCCGCTCCCTAGCAGGCAGGATGTGTGGGGGCAACAGGGCTACAGACCTCCAGCCTGCAGCTCCCAGCACAGCCTGTATGACTCAGAAATGAGCTTGCTTTGAAGAGCGTAGGAGAAACTTCAGGGAAAACCAGACAGGCATATATGCTATGTGGAGGAGGGAGAAAGATGTGTTTTCTCCACCTCCATCCCTTCTTTAATCTTTCCTCTCCAGCTGTGGGATCCCCTGGTTTTGGGGGGGCTGATCCATGTATACATCTGGGCTTTGCTTCTCTCCTTGATAGCCCTTTGGAAGGCATCAGTCCAGCTGGGATGTGGTGTATGGTTGCAGTTGCGCAGCAGGATGCAGAGGCAGCCCGTGGTGGACTGCCAACTGTTGAGGGGTCCCTGGGGATCTGTGGCAGTGGTGATGCTCATTGAACCCTCAGTGCTTAAGGCTGCAGTAGGAGGTTAAAAAGATAAAAGTCTCAGGGCTAACTGGCAGAACTCAAAGATGTCTGAAGCTGAACAATCCTGGAAGCGTGTACAGTAACTTTGACTGTGCTTTCTTCCCCTGCAGCTTGACATGGCATGTGAATTAGTTATTTGAAAAGAAAACCCCCAACCCGACCCTGTTTTAGTTTTGGGGGGTTACCCCTCCTTTCTCAGCAGATGCAGTAGCCTGTGAGAGCAAAGAGGCTGAGCTGTTACCCATGTCCTGGCTGTGCTGCTGAGTGTGAAGCTCTCCAGCCAGCGTACAAAAGAGGGTGTGATGCGGAACAGCAGCTCTTTATATCTCCTTTAAGGTGAACAGCTGTTCTCAAAAGAAGTCCAGTGCTTCTTTCTTTCCTCTTTTTCCCTGAAGTAATGGAGAATGTAAGGAAGACCAGGGCTTTCCTTGCCAAATCTGATCATTTAAGTGGTTTTTCAGGATGCTACTGTTGATTAAGTGTCTATTTACAGAGAAAAACATTATGGATTAAACTGCCCTATTTTTTCTCTGATTACATAAAGGTTGGTTTGTATGTAGTCTAACAGTAAAAATGTTACAAATTGAATTGTTTATAACCCTTGTGCCTTAAACATATTTAATACCTCTACAGTTTGTTTTAAGCATGAAACAACACTGGTTCAGGGGAAGGCACATGTGTTAATATTGTCATGTTACTTTTGCATCTTTAATGTCTGACTACCAATAAACTTAACATTACCTAAACTTTCAAGGCGAGGAAGTGCTGTGTTACCCAGATTTTTATGCATGTATCTGTGTGTGTATTTATCGCTTTTTAAATGGGGAAAGTGGATGACAGAGGAGAAACTCTTCAATCTGGTATCATAGGTTATCAATAGGGGATTTAACGTGGTGGTGGGAATCCATTCAGACCAATGAAGGATAGAGGGGGGGATCATGCAAAAAATGTATTTTGAAGCAAACTGTTTTCCTTTGACTTAGAGGTTTGTAGAGACTCCAGTTAGCTTGGAGTTGGGCTGACACAAATGTTGTGCGGTTTAGAAGGAAAAAATGTAGAATTCTGCACATGGAGTGGAATGATGCCTGTGACAGTACTGGCTGGAAAGGGCATTAGGTTGGGTATAAGCCCAGAACGCAATTCTAACAAATAAAGCAAGATGTTTATTATCTATGTTAGAAGCCTGGCCCGCAGGATGAGGGAAGTTCTTACCACTTCTGCTTGACACTGGTGATACACATCTAAAATAATATCCTCTCAGTTCAAAAGGTCGTGGAGAAACTGCAGAGAGTTTAGCAGAAGGCCACTAAGATAGCCAGAGACCCATGAGTCACGGATTACCTCCAAGGAGGAGGTGAGGGAGCTGGTCTTGTTTCCTCTGTTGAAGCTGGTAAGGAGTCATCTAATGGCCACCTACAGCTGTTTGAAGGGCAGATGTGAGGATGACGGAACCAAACTCTTTGGTAGTGCCTGATGGTACAAGGAGCAACGGCCACATAATGAAACTCATAGGGTTCAAAGCTGTGCCAGTAGCCCTGCTTCAAGCAGAAGCTTGGGCTAGAGCCCTTCAGAGATCCTTCATCAATCAAAGGTTCTGTAATCTTGTGAAGAGCTTACTCAAACTTGAGGGTAAAATGTGCAACAGCTGTCTACTGCTGTGGTCTTGAAGCAAACAAAACCTGATCTGACAAGCCTGAATGTGGCTTTGTTCTGATGTCTTCTGAGTGACTAATGCCGTGAGGAGGTGGGAGGTAGGCACGGACAGGGAACATCTGGGTTGTCACTGCTGTAGGCCAAATCGCCTACAACTTTGGCTTTCTGTTTGGCCACTTGCACCTATTTAATGTGACTGTGACTCTGGTTGTGTTTGGTTTAATGTTGCATTTTATTAAAATCCAAATTGTGATGAGCCTTCTGGTGATGGGTAGGAGCATTTTTTTAATCCTGATCTGAATGTCAGGCAGGAACCGGTTGGTGCATGAGGGATTGAAGTGAGACACGTTCTGTGGGCTTGCCTGCGCTGGAGACAACTTTAGGATGTTGTTGTCAGGGTTGAATTTTTAGGCAGGACATGGTGAGGAAGTGAAACAGATCTTGTTTTCATGTCATATGACATAGATACTCCACTGCAGTCCCTCCTCCCTACTACTACCAGGTAGAACCTCTTGTGCGTGTCAGGTTAACACCCAACAGGTTTTTAGGTTAACATTCATGCGTGTTTCTCAGCATGCCAGCAGTGCATGTGGTAAAGAAAGTGTCTGCTAAGCACATGGTTTTGCCCTGTCAGAATATTGCTTGGGACAAAATAGTTTCATTTAGGGCTTATCAGCTGATGTCAGGATATATGGGGTCTGGCTTCTATCCTGGGTCAGCTGCACCTTGTCAGGGCAGGCCAGCAGCTATTTCTCCTCTTTTGGCTCATGGGATAAATTCTTCCCTCGCAGGATCTGACAAATTTTTGTTGACTTCAGCATGAGTTTGTCGTTCTCTGTGGGAAGAAGTGAGTCCAGGACAGACACTGCTTCTCTTGAGATTTTTCCTCAAAGTTGTGTGAATCTATTTTGAATCATTTCCATTGTTTGCTACGGGCCTGGCCGTGCCATGGCGTGGCTGAAAAGCCTGATTCCTTTACGTAGGAAGTCAGAGCTCAGCTGTGTCTTGCACTCTTGGCTCTATCTTGGGTTTTCAATATGAAACTGATAAGCTGACCTTCAGGCTGAATATTTTTGAAGAGGCAAGAGGATGCAGAAATTATTGTGCAGTTGGTACATCTTGTATTAATTAAAGGTGAAGCTGTGCTTGAAAATACACTGTTAAAAGGCACTAAGGAGAAGATGGCTTTAGGAAGGCAAAGCTTGGAGGCTGACCACACTGCTTTGCTGAGCAGTGTTCCTGCATGTCTACAGGCTGTCCAGTTTGGTACTGATGGCTTAATTTAAGACTCTGCAAATGCTTATAAGACCTTCCTGAATGTGAAATGGCACAGTGGTGTAACATTGGCAGCACTGTTCTGCTTTGGCTTTATTTTTGACTGGTTGGCTTAAACTGTTCTATCTTGTGTGGTGACTTTTCGTGATTCATTTTTAGACAGTGCAAGCACGGAAAGTTGTCTGTCTGGCTTATTTTACAGATTATGTCCAAAATCTTCAGTAGCTTAGATATGACCACGGTCTTACTTCCTTCTGTCTGAAGGATGGCCGCCAGATTGAGAAGTAGCATGCATCATACCACTGACGCACATCGAGGGAAATCCAGGAGCTGTCTGCTGGAACAGCTGCTTGCCCTTTTTTTGAAGGAAACTAGAAAGAAAAACAGGACAAAATTGAGCAACAGTGTGTAATGCTTGAGCCACCAGTGCATAGACTGATTGTCTCCACTGCTGCCTTAATTGGACATTTGATAAGCAAGTTAGAGCAGCACTTGGGAATTTTGAATATAGTTGAGATGTCTTAGTTTATGAGGAGTTTCAGGGCTGTGCTTGTGGGCGAATTATTCAGAATAATGATTATTCAGAACTTGAAACTTCCAAATCAGGGAGGAAGGAAAGGAAACTTACTCAGGAGCTGAATTTTTTTATTATTTTACGTGGAAAAATTCTAGTCAGCAAGCTTTTAATTGCAAGTGATGCATTTTAATGTTTTTCCTTCAGCTCGTGTTGCTAAAGATAATTATTTCCGATACAGAGAATCTTCTTTATCTCACTACTTTGTCCAGAAGAAAGGTTGAGTAGCTGTTCACGTTCATGTTAAAATCCCTTAGTGCTCTTTCTGGGGAGCAGGCAGACAGCAGAAAGCACGGAATGATGAGAGACCAGCAGCGAGATCCTTTGCAGTGCCGAGGTGAGGGATGCTCAGTGCTGCAGGAAAGTGAGGACACGAAATGAGTAATGAAGTCCAGCTGCTGTCAGCCCCTCTGATGGCCTGTCCAGCGCTGTGTTGTAATACAAGTCGCTTATGTCAAGGTGGCAAAAAAGAGTGTCCCGGTTGCACTGTGAGTTGACACAAGGAAAGACGTTGAAGCAGATCCTCGTATGTAGCACAGGCTAAAGCAAGCTAATGAGCTGTGCACTCAGCACTGCTTCTCGGTGTTAAAGCCAAGGGGGACAAAAAAGTCTGATTTCTCCAGGATTTCTTTTCCCCTGTGCCACGTATTTTTGCTGGGCAGTTGTGAAAATAACACCTCATGAGTATGAACACTGGCACTGGACTTGTTTAAAAGGAAAACAAAATTACTCCCTCCCGATAAACTTCTTATATCTGTCTTCTGCATCATCATTGCTTAATTATTGCCAGTGATTACCAGGGAAGTTAAAGGAGAGGCATTCATAGAGTCTGTAATAAAATCTGCAATTGTACAGTAAAGGAATAAAATCTCTAATTATCCAGGCTGGGAGTTCAGCTGTGATAGTATGGCTATGTATTCAGCAACCATTATATTCAAGGTTACATATCCTTCTGGACAGATCTTTAGCTTAGCTTGCTCGGTAGGAGGTTTCAGAGATCAAGCTAGAATCCTGTAGTATGTAGAGTACGTCATGCTAGGAATTGCACGTGCAACTTCCATCTATTTTAAAGGGTCATTTTCTGAAGCATTTTGTGGATGGGAACGTTTGAATTGATGGTCAGCAAGGAAAATAGCACAGCAGGGAATTTCGCTAGGGTTGATGCTACAGAGACATGTATATGAAATATTGCAACTGTATAAAATGCAGCTTGTATGTGTGTTCTACAGTGTGTACTTTGAAAGGCTTATGGTCCTGGAAGCTGTATCTCAGCTTATTGAGAGTATAAATTTTAAGCGTTTTTTCTTCCAATAAAAAAATCAGGTAAGTAGTCTAGACAGAGGTGATGGAGGATTTCCCTCTGAACAGGAACCCAGTAGAAGCTAGAAAATGGAGTGAGTCTAATGGGAGAGGACAGGACTTGGGGCTGGTCGTCTTTTTTTTTTTTTTTTGTTCCCTTAAATTTTTTCATACTGTAGTTAGCTGGCAGTCCATCCAAAAACAGCTGGCTATATTAATTCTTCTTAAGTGAAAGCTTTACATGGGTGTAACTCTTTCTTTTTTTTGGCAGCCAAACCATTTTTATTTCCAAAGGCAGAAAAGTCTGGGGTTTTTTGTCTTTTGGTGCCATTTCTAGGTAAGGGAGCTTCAGTTAACCCAGCACTTACAAACATTTAAAATGAAATTAAAAAAAAATAAAACTGAGGGAAAGGACTCAAATGCAAACTGGGAAACTGGGACAAGGGCAGCACTGCAGCTGGCTGCTCAGCCAGACGGCATGGAAAGGGCACGGTGGGAGGTGGCGTCATAACGTTTGAGAAGAAACACATTTTAAAACTTCCAAAGGCATGCGTTTTATGTAGCACCCATTAACCCCTAAACCTTGTTGCTGCAACATGCTGATCTGCCAAAGCCCTCCATGGGGTTCGGAAGGATTATGGCCAGATATCAATATTAGCCTTGGCAGCCATACTACAACAAAAAAATGTGCATTGGTTGTGAGCTTTCCTGTGCCAGAGAATAAGTTAATGAGTAAGTGGGCTTAAGAGTGACTCTTTCAGCGCAGGTACGGTGCTGAATGGAAGTGCCCATTCTTGGGAATCCCAGATCCAAGGAGATCTGGACCTGTCTGCTGCTCGATGCTCCAGGTGGGACTCTGCTGCTGATCTCCGTGTCTGTCAAGAGCTGGAAAGCAAGTTTAGTACATGGGGGGAAAAAGAGGCATCACAGGAGATGCTGGTTTGGTGTGAGCTCACTATGGAGACAGACCCTGCAGAAAGCAGACAGACCAGCCGTGTAATGAGCAGGTATGTGTGCCCTGTCACTGCCTGCACGGCAGCAGTGCAGTGGGGAAATCGTTCACTTGGGCTTCTCCTCTCTTTTCCCCACCCATGATTTCTCACTAAGAGCTCTCCAGAGGCAGAAGAGGCTTTGGTCATGTCTTCAGATCATAGTATTTTCCTTGCCAGGGCAGCAACAGGTTTTGTCTCCTTTTGGCCATGCTGCTGAGGCTCCTGAATTGAATCTTTCCTGGCACCTTCCTTGCAGTGTAGCTGGGGCCATTGGTCAGGTTATGGATCCCTACCCAGATTTCCAGAAACTCGCAGTCATCTTCTCAGCTGTGAGATGCAAAGCCTGAAGTCTCAAGGCATTGCCAAAACAGCAGAGCTCTTCTGAGCAGCCTTCTGTGTCCCACCGGGGACAGGTTGGTTTGGTGTGTTAAAAATGAGGTCGTGCCAGCTCTGTGGGGAGCGAACTGTCGGGGTGTACAAGCTATCACATGGAACAGCTCGTATAAAATGTGCGTTTTAAGCTGCAGTGTCCTGTATTTCTCCTGTCCACTGATCTCAAAACATTATATGGGCTCGGCAGGATGCTTCCTTGTAAAAGAGGACTGAACGTTTGAATTCACAGTCATGAGGAGGGAGGCGTTGCAGGGTTTTTGTGCTCAGTGTGGAAATTGTGTTGTTTTGTTGGGTTTTTTTTTATAGTACCTAGAGATTTTTTTAGCACAAGGACCATTTCCCCCTCCTTGATGTCCCTGGGAGCTGCAATGGTTTTCTGCAGGGGCTCGGTCTGTCCACTGGCTCTGCAGGGCTTTGGTGCTCTTTCTGTCAGGGGTATTGTGTGTGGTCGGTGTGTCTGAGATCTAAGAGCTGAAGGAAGTAAAGTCTGTGTTCTCAAGTTGAAATACTTGAGGGGCAATAATTGACCATAATCTGACAGCAGATCTAGCTATGCAGAGGACAGCTCATCACCATGTTAACAGAAATGGGCTTTCTAACGGAAATGGAGCTGATGGATGTTTTCTAATTGTTCCCTTGTGTTGCAAATGTTAGAGAGCCAGCTTGAAATCGCTGCCCAGAATTCAGAGCCTTAATTTGTTTGAGCTTTCCACTGCTAGAGACACAAGGCTGTATGAATTGCAGTCATCTCCGTTAATTTCTCTATTGTTCTGGGGATGCAAATGAGAGTGTTCTTCTGCAAAGACTGTAAGATGGCGATGCAGTTCAGTGGTAGGCAGTACTTCCCCGAGTGTGTGAGGGGAATGCTGAGCCATGCCTCACTGGAGGATGATCTTCCAGACAGGCTGAGGGATATCCTGCCTGACCGGAGCTGGAGTTTTGTTTAAATACACTGATGCTGGAAGGATTTCTTTCCCTTGCCGTAGAAACAACCAGATATTCTGGCAGATATATTTTTCATAGAAGTGCCTTGATTTTTGCCTTTGGAGACATCCATTTTGACAAGAATGGTACATTTCAGATAACATATCTCAAGGGTGTATAATGCTCCAGTATCATCAAAATATTATTCCAACTAATCAGCCTGAAACCCCTTTGAAAATGCATGTGTGTTTTCAGCTAGTTTATTGGGGAGACTTTTTAGGCTGGCTTGCTTTAATGTTTTAATGAACAAAAGATAATAGCTGTGAGGCATCTGCTAGTTCAGTTGCATGTCCTGGTAGCAAACGTGTGTGCATGTGTGTCGCTCTCGGTCTGTGAATCACCAATGGGTGCAGCAGTAATTTTTGGTAACTAGGAGGCAGATGAAATTGCTGGTTATGATTTGAAGTTTTGCCCACAGCAGAGCAAGCAAAAGCGCTGAATTAGAGACAGGAATAGTAGCACAGCCTTTTTTTCTTTTTGTGTGCAGGAAACCTCAAAGCATATAATAAACTATTGCCGTTTTGATTACCAAAAAAAAACACCCCAGCATACCCCACCCCAAAAAACTGAATGCAAAGATAAAATAAGAAAACCTCAAACTTAGTGGTCTTGCCAGCAATAAAAATACATCACAAAACAAAAGACTGCAGAGTGTTTTTTTTATAGCTTGTATTCAGTACACTGAATTGAAAAGAAATTGGCAATAGTATATTTTTAAAGTCCCCAGCTCGCCTGTAGTTTCTTATTTTTGCCTGGGAGGAGTGCCTTCATGGCTATACATGTCAGCAGCCAGCAATAATAGTGGCAAGTTTGGGAAAAGACGTCATTAGGATAGCATTAATTGCTCTTATCGGAGAATGTATTTTACAACAGCCTTTTAATTCAAGCTGCCCCACCACAGTTCCGTGCACTCTCCAGTGATGTCTGTTTTACTTGTGGAAGCTGCGCAGGGCCGGGCCAGGGACTTAAATGAAACCCGCCACTGCTTTTTGACTGCACTGAACAAAGAGCCATTAAATTACACAAACGCAAAGCTCCTTTGGGCTGTTCTGCACCGGTGGGACTTGTTTGAATCCTTATAAATACATTGAACTGACATAGGCACTTTAAGTAAAGCTTTTCATCTCCTTTCTATATAATGAGTATATCCTTGGCTGCGGCCAGTAATCTGCTTCCTTCTCTCATCCCTTCCCTTCCCCCCTGTTTGAACCTGCTGCTTCTCATTTATTGAGGCTCATCCCGCTGTCTGCAGAGCTTCCCCACATCACAGTGCAGCTGAGGCATCATGCGCTGCTGGCAGGTCTTGCGAGAGGGGGAAAAAAATTGTAGAGAATACTGGTTTTGGCTGGACACAAATGAGGCTGTATTTTAATGACAGTTTGCTGAGTTTTGGTGTGTTGCACTGATACAGATTCTCACTGAGTGTCTTCTGCTGTCTGTTGGAATAGCCCAAAGCATTATTTCTTTCTTATCCTCTTGCTTTGGGTGTGGGAACACAGCACCTTTCTAGCAGTACTGAGATGTGGTGGGGCGAAGCTAAAATCCTGAGTCAGCATTCCCTATGCACTGCTCTTTTAAAATCAAACTAGGGTTTATTTGGTCTCCAGCGCTGACAGAGGATACAGTTGTACTGCACAGCAAAGTGCCTTTCGGGGATATCTGGACGAGCTGCTGTGCTCCACCCAGGGTAATCGCCTAAGCAAAGCAAAATGCTGCTTAAGCCCAAGTCACTTTTTGTTCCCACAGCTTAACTTGGAGCTCCTGCTCTCAGATACTTGTCCTTTGGGGTCGAGGCTTGGATCACTTCAAACCAGTGTCATTACTGAAGCAGCATAAAATGTGCAAGTGGAGTTGCCGGTGCCGGGAGGAATATTGTGTCCTTGCAGGTTCATGGGAGTCGCCCGTCCACGTTGATGGGGAGACTGTGACTGCTTTCAGCCGATTCTTGGCAGCGTTTAACTAACTGGCTTTGTGCAGTGTTTGACAATGGTTTTTCCACGAGGTGCAGCATACGGCAGTGCCTAGAGCTGGCTGCTGTCATGCCATTACTCGTTATGAAATTGGATGCTTGTGGTTGGCACCACCGTGCCGTGCTCCCCGTAGCAGGGAGGGAGGCAGAGCTATGCTGCAGCTGATGCAGATCCACCATGCTGCAGCTGATGCAGATCCACCATGCTGCAGCCTTCAGCCACAGCTCTGAGTCTGCTCTTTCTGCATGGAGCATAAGCAATTGGAAAAGCAGGCAGTGCTTGCACTTAGAGTTGTAGCTTGTAGAGCACTTAGTCGTGTCCCCTCATGGACTTTGCTCATTTGATCTTGCGTGCATCACAGGCTGTTAAGTTCCACTCAGGTATCTCTGTATTAACTCAAGAATTTCAGTCTGATCCAGTTTTGCTAGGGAGAGACAAGAGAGAGGTTAATTCCTGATCTTTTCCACAGACAGATGATTGATTAGGTGAGAGGTGCTTAAGTGGTCGTCAGAGAGAGGCATATCCCACTTTGCAGTAGGAGAGCACTGTAGGGAAAGGATTTATTCTCCCATCTGTCCTGGGATAGAAATTATTCCTAACACCAGCTCTGGTGACCAACAGTGACCATCAGCATGGCTAACTAGCCAGACCTCTTAGAAAAAAGGACTGTATCTTACAGTCGGACTTGGTCTGGCATGAGATGCTCAGCAGCTTTTCAGAGCAAAGCACCTGTGCCCCTCTGATCTCCTCCACCAATACCTTTTGCTGCCACAAATACATTTAATGGCACCAGATCTTCCCTGATCCTGGTGGACAGCTGCTGAAGCTCCAGAATACCAGATCTAGTAATAAAGGTTTAGTAACACAGGGCTGTGAGCGGTAGGAAAAATCAGAGCAAGATAAAAGCAATTGAGTGAAGTAATGAGCTATACAGAGAATTTGTGGGTTCCAGTCCAGGTGGGATGGTCACATCTAAGCAGCCGGGATGCTCTGTGCACAGAGGCCATGCAACAGCTCCCAGAAACTTTACTTAAAGTATATATTTGTTTAAAAAAAAGGTTTTTAATCTAATTTTGAAGTCTGAGTAGCTGGGCAGTACTGTATTATCTTGCCCACTATCACAATTCTGGTGAAGCAGTTCAAAAGTTTAGCCACTTTGACAGTGTGGTGCCCCTGTTTTTGGCTCTTGGATCTCATTACACCTTTAAATCAGTAATGAAACCTCATTTCCATATTGTCAGAGAGTAACTGCCCACACCTAGTGTTTAATTTTTGGCTTGGCCTTTGTAAATGTTTTTTTCTTCTTAAGCTAATACCCATTCAACTAAAGAAAACGAAGGCAATCCCAGCAGTCTCGCTTGCAACCGCTTCTTTCCCATTCCTGTGCTTTTTAAGAACATCCTACCCTGTTACTCCTGCTTCATCATAAAACCACACTGCAATGGGCAGTACTTGTGGTGACAATTCTTTTGTGTGCCAGGCGCTGAAGTAATGTTGAATTTGCTTTGCCCAAGAGAAGTAGGTGTCAACAGCTCCTATTTCAGTTTCTTGTTCTTAAGAGTTTTTATATTGACTAGTTTGTCATCTGCCGTCACGGTCCCTTGGGTAGCAGAGGCTAATTCTGCCCTCCAGTCCCATTCTGAGGTAGAAAAAGTGGCACGTTTCTACTGCCAATTCAACAAAACAGTGACACATAGCAGCACTGCTCTGCTTTGTGGTCCAAAGAGCATTTGAAATGGAATAAGTCTTGCAATCTTGTTAAAACCATGCCAAATCACTTTCCAGACTGGGTAAATATTAATAGCAGGCTGACATGAGTTTCTTGCAGGCTGTCAACTCTAACTTTAGCCCCTTTGGGCAGGAGGATCTGCAGGGGTTATCTGGCCAAAACCTGTGAGGCTCCTTCTCTGCAGGGAAAAGGAACCGATGGTCAGATCTCCAAGATTATGTTTAGTATGGTCCCCATGTAAGCCATCAGTCCAAGAGTGGAAAGTCTGTGTTCCCAGATCTTTTAGAAGAGTCACTCTTACAGGATGAGGTTGCCAAGTCTTCGAAGACTTTAATTATCATGCTGTAATTCCATCTGCGGCCTTAATAAAGATGATGTCTTGAGGGTTGATCTGCTTTCGTCCTCCTTTTGCATACTGTGGGCTGATACATGAATGTTTGCATTTTTGGCATTCTTGATTTTTAAGTTTTTCTCTTAAAACGAGAAGAGAGACTGTATGAAAGTCAAAGGAAGTACAGTCAGTCGTCAATGCAGTCAGGGTAGAATTTGCACAGCTGCCAAAATGAGGTTCAGATATTTTACTGGGTGATACAAAATAAATGTTTAATTCATAGTGCATAACACTTTAAATAAATATAACTTGGCCACCCTCTAATGAGGATACGCTTGACCATGACCATTGATGCCTCATATTCTGAAGGTAGTTTCTTTGACTAATTTTTATGGAAGACGGCACATTTTTAGAAAAACAACATTCAAAACACAATTCATTCAATCTCATCTAAAATGAGTCTTCAGTTTTGTAACATCACGTTTGAAACCCTACATTTCAATTGCTGCTTGAAGACAGCCTTCAGGATAAAAATTGGCTTTTATAGAGCAATAAACTATGTCATATACCAGATGGTAGTAACATATAGCTACTGCGTACTTTTAACTAAAGACCTTGATGTTTCTCCTCCATTTTCCCTTCTTGAGCGATGTTTGCTTATTCCCTGCATCCCATGCCGTGCTGGATTCACCTGCACGTAGGTTCCCTAGAGGTTTACCCTCTGCTTAAGGAGGGGGAGCAGTTATTTAATTTTTGAGCCTGGCTGCACAAAAGAAACGAAAGTTCATTTGGCGATTATTGTTTCCCTCCACAGAGACTAATGCTGATCTCCCTGCTTTTTGTCTGATGAGTAGAGCCATTTCTTGCGCTAACCTTTAGCCGGAGAGGGAAGAGGAAGGGAAGGGAACTGTGAGCACAGAGCGGCTGCAGGGGGGCTCCTGCTGCTTCGTGTCGTAACGGGGGGGACGGCGAAGAGAGCAGAAGTGTAACTGCAGCCATTGGAACTACGGATTTCCTAGGTAAACAGGGATTCGTGTAGGGCAAATGTCATCCTCTGAAATGTGTTACTTGTTGCAGGTATAGGGAGTCCCCTCTGTTATAGCCACGGCTGCTGTTTCGAATTGTGCTTTTTACCTTTTCTTAAGAGTTGAATATCTGATTTTGGGCAGTCTTAGTTCTTAAGATACTGTCACGTTAGTACTGTGCCCTCTCTTTCTGGGAAGATAAAAGAGTTAGGATTAAGTGAAGGCAGATAAGGGGGGGAGGCAGTTCTCGGCCGCCGGCGTGTGTGCTTTGTGGGGCTGTGGGCTCCTGCGGGCCCTCCCACAGCTTTTCTGTCAGCTTCCCCTGGGTTTATGTCTGCAGCGAGACCCACGCGATGCCGGTAACTGTTTGGCTATTTCAGTTTTGCTGAGGAGGGCTTGGCAAGTGATCCCAGACCTCTCCCAGCCATCTTCCCGGACTGCATTTACAAAGGGGCTGTAGCTCTTCCACGTAGTTCTTGGATGGAAAGCATTGCCCGTTCTGCTGAGGAAACCTGCTCCAGAAGCTCACTAGCACCACTCCCCCATCTTCGGGCACAGTTGTTTCTGCTGCTTGTGTCAACGCCAGGACTTAAACATCAGGGAAACCAGAATGTTTGCGCTGTGAGCTAATCTACTCTTTAAAGATGTTAGATAATGTAATAAAATAGCTCAGTGGTACGTTGCAATTACCTTTCACATTTCATCATGCCTCTAAAATTTTTGTCTTCTGAAACTAGGACTATATTTTTAGTACAGTGCAATCAAAAATGTCTGGCCAAGAACCTGATATAGTACCTAGGAAAATGGAAATATTCCTTTAAATGTCTTCCAGAGCTGTGGTTTCCTCTGAGTATTAAACTCCATTTGTTATGTCCTGATTACATACTTTGGTCTGGGTTATATACGACTTGGATTTATAATTCCATGTATATGGACAGTTTGATCTCTGTATTTTTAATAACAGAAAGCACAACGTAGACTTTTATTTTAGCATGATGTAAGCATAATTATTTAGTGGGCAAGAGACTAAAGATTACATTCTTCTGTTTGCCACTGAGGCTTACAGCTTGTTATTATTATTTCTTTTTCTTCATGGTTATGACCAAAAGATTCATGCTGTTAAAACCTTAACCATTATGTCAGGGTAATGGTTTCTGTAACTTGCAAGTGAGGAAAAAAACCTAATATAGAGCTGGCTAACTCACAGCGCGAGTGGATTTGACATTCAGATTTGACATCATTCAGCAATGACATGAATTGGTGCATTTCTTACAAACCTGCTTCTTGGTCAATTCACGCAGTTCACTGTTTCTGGCATTTCAGAGCGCAAATTATTAGCAGTAGTCCCAACTACTCTCATAAACTCTAACCCCTTACTGTGTTCTGCTCTTTTCAAGTCTTCAGTATATCTCTTTTCCTGTAAGGAAATTTCCAGGCTGGCATTTATCACACCGCTTCCTGTCTAACATGGTCTCTGTGCAGAACTGCTGTATGATCCCCTGCAGCTCATAAAGCTCCAACTGCCACCTTGAGCAAGTCGTCGGCTGTTGTTACTGTACACTTTCTCATGCCCGTGAACCATCTGATGCCTGTCTAGTTGCTCTCTTACGGCACATAAAGCAAAACCAGAGCAGAGCAGACCAGCTCAGGGAAATGTCCTTTCAGGACAGTTTCCAGTCTCAGTACCAAGTGGGCGTTGTCTGGAGGATGAAGATAGGAAGGGTGTTTTGGATAGGGTTATGTTTTGATGCGTGCTTTTGATGTTGTGGGGTTGGTTTACTATTCCAGTGTATTTTAGCCCTTTGACAAAATTGAGAAGCTGACATTTAATGAGTTGGGTGGTTTCTTTCTCATTCAAAATGGGCAGGAGGGTTACGCTACAGAAAGAACAACCTGCAAGGAGCCCAGGAAGCTGGGCTCTTAGGGTGTGTGTGGAAGGCTTGCTTTGACCTGCTTCTTGACTCATTGCAAATAACACGCTACATCTGCTAAGATGATGCTGTTACTCTGCCAGTGGGTCAAAAAACCTGGACACTCGTCCTTGCTGCCAAAGAGGACAGTGCTTTGTGTGATGGGAAGTTAGCAGCAGGCAGGTGCCGAGTGTGCTGGGTCCTTAGGTTTGGACCATATCACTTCAATTCCAGCCATAAAACCTTTTTCCTTAGAAATCTTCTGAGTGTGAAATCCCAGACCTCAAGAACAGGCAGTACTTTTGTTGAAAATCAACATAATGAGCAATCCAGCATGTTGTGTAAATCACATCTGTCTGTCTGCTCACCCATCCCAAGTAAGGCAAAGTAGTGTTCTTTCTGGGTTGATGGATTTAGTGGAGTTTGTATGTGATTTCTTTTAATGTGCTTCAAATTAGTCATGGTGCTTTATTTCCTAGGTTTCATTAAGCTTGTGGTCTGACCATATTGTGGTAGTCACTCCTAGCAGTTTACTGAATACTAGTTTTAATATCCGGATATAGATTTCTTCAATATCCTGCAATGCATTTTTCAGTGCTTTTCTGGATAACGCTAATACTAAACAGTCTGTGATGCACCAGGCCCCCAAGCTGCATTTTAAAGTTAGCATAATGCTTTCCATCTTTCATCTTTGCGCAACACAGACGGCTGTTATGTTTTGGGGGTTTTTTAGGACATAACGTACCCAAAAGGAGGATCTTGCTTAAAAAGTACTGGTTAGATGACACAGTGGTGCTGTAAGCTTGCCTCTTCTGGTCTGCCATTATGCGTTCTCCCTCCGTCTTTTCCCATCCTTTGCTTCTCTTTTTTTATCTGTGGGAATTATCATAATGATGCACTGTTTCCATGAAGAACAAAATGCCCAGGAGATCATCTCTGTATTCTTCTGGCTTAAAGACCTGTAGAAACAAATGTCATTCTGGAAGGGAAAATAAAAGTTCTCTTTTGACAGTTTGATGCATCAAAGGATGGCACACTGAATAGATTAGGCTCAGTTTGTCACCTGTGTTCCTGTGGAACTACTGAATTAGCTGTTAAAATTTCTGTGAAGGTGGAAAACAACCATTTTGCAAGTCAAGAGGTCAAACTTCCCTGAGAGACAGAGGGTTGTTGTTCACTGGTGTGTATTGAAGCACTTCTGGACCAGGTGTAGATTTGCCTTCTCCAAACAGAAAAAAGCCTTTGAACATATTATCATTGCCTTAAAAACAATAAAGAAAAGTATCCCCTCGGGTGTTTGACAGGAGGCCAGACCTCAGAGGACATCTGAAGAGGGAGAGGCAGGTTTCTAACATCTGTTTCGGGTGGGTGGATTGTATTTGACTTTGGCATTCGCATCAAGACAAGGCAAAGGCGGCAGCGGCACGGCTTGGTGAAAAGCATGGCCCAGCTCCCTGCGTGCTGACCCGCTGGCGCTTTGATTTTAAAAAAAAACCCAAACAGCGATGGGCAAAACAGGCATGAAATGAGGGGTGAGAATCCTGGGGTAAATGCGTAGCTCTGTAGGCTTTAGAGGAAAATACTAACAGTGCTGGATTTGGCCTCCTAATCATCAGGTTGTTGCTATAGAGTATGTCCTTGACAGATGTCCTTGAGCGGCGAGAGAGCTTTCCTCCCACCCTGAGCTCTCTGGGTGCCTCCAGGCCCTGCCAGATGAGCTGTGTTGAACGGTACTGCTATTTTAAGATGCAAATAGTGTGTCAGTGTCTACTTTGCTTTCTGACACAAGGTGCTACCCCCAGGGCTGAGTCAGCAGTGGGGAACATGTCTCTCTGCCGCCAGCTGAGCCTGTTTGCAAAAACTTGCTTTCAGTAGCGGTTTTAAAGCCTGCTGTCGGTTGTGAGTTGGGAGCGCACCTATTTGCTCATTGGGTTCACGTCAGAGCCCTTATTAGCTCCGGCTCAAAACCACACTGAACTCGGGAACAACCTGCAGTTCAGATGATACAAGTATATCTCAGAAGAGTACTAAGGAAAGTGCAGCAGAAAGTAGTCCTGTGTGTCCCTCTGAAAGCCCCATTGAAGGGCTCTGGCTCCCTCATGGACGTGCCTTCGTGGGACAGCAGAAGAACACAGTCCCCATCCATGCACCCTGCCCTCCCGGGCCAGTGGCCCGCCTGCGTCTGAACCGCGGCGATTTATAACACCCCGAGGAAGGGAGTACCCATTTCAATGCAGCTTTAAGCTGTCAGGCTGTAAATTGTCTTGGTTCGGGAGCTACTTCAAAGCAGCCCTGCCTTCCTGCAGCAAGGAGAAGGCTTTTTGGCAAACCCAGCATAAGTCATTTGCTATTCATGAGTCAAATCCCTGAAATGTCCTCGATCAACAACTAAAAATGGGTCATAAGAAGACAAGGCATCGCTGTCTGGTGAATGAAGCTGCTAACTCCACCAGCCTTCTCCATCTGTTGGCTAAAGCTGCTTCTGCTTTCTCAGCAATGGCTTTTCCTCCTTCCCTGCCTTTCTCCGTTGTGCTCAGCACCCACAAGTTTTCCTGAAGCAATGGGACTTTGACCACCCAGAAGATCTCCATGTTTCCCTGCTCTTCCCATTGCCTCCATCTCCCAGATGATGAGAAGTGTTGGCGGGGTAAGGGGAAATCACTAATGAAACTGTTAAAATTCCTCCGAGCTGCCTGGTTTCCAAATCTGGAAGGGCTGCAGCGTTCAAGGGAGAGGGAAAGAAAACACTAGCTGGGTGCAGGGATGGAGGGACCAAGCAGCAGTGGCTGCAGGTAACAGGCACAAGTTTTGGAACTGGATCCACTCTCCCAAAACTGCACCTGTGGCAGCTTGGTCACAACCAGCAGAATGAAGTGTCCTCCAGGTCAGAAGCAAAGGAGCAAAGAAAACCCTACAAAGGGACCAGAAAAGTCTTCATGTGTGTGTGGCTGGTGTTCAAAAGAGTTTTCAGTGCATTGTGTGAATATCAAATCCTTCACCAAGCTTGGGAATATTTGAGGCAGCGTTTATTTTTTTCCTTTCCATTTCTAATGGCTGCTAATACATTTACACTCAGCGTAACTGCATTTATTGATATGGACATCTGCTTTAATTTAGGGCATTACAAAAGCAACAGTTGAATATTCTTTTTGTCAAAACTACATGACGGATGCCGTACATCAGCAAAGCTTAAACCCACCCGCTCGGAGGTGAGCCCCGTAGTTAGACCGTGTGTAATACAAGAGGCACTTGGTTACAGAGCGCTGCAGAGTAGCGCTGCTTGTTGCTTTTCCAAACTGTGCCAGACAGCAAACTTCCAGAAAACCTCGGACCATATACAGTTCGCCAGCAACACTATACAAAATCTTTAACCATATTTGAACGAACGGGCTAACTTGGACACTGTGAGGAGGGAAATGCCAGTCTGCCTGACAGCTCGTTTTAATAATGAGAAAGTTGTTCCACTGACAAGAGGACAATAAAAGCTGTGGCTGCGTAGAAAGATGTTGCCTTTCTTCTAGTTCTGAGCATGCTGGTCCCAAATCTGCATATGTGCAGCTGTGCTTTTCCATTCTTTCACTGCTTTTCTTTCTGGGGTGTTGAATCTGCACTCACTCTGCGAACCTGATCCAAATGAGGCTCCAGTTTACATTAGCACATTGCTACTTCCCCCTAAAATGTGCCTTATTTTAAAGATATTATCCCTTGTGCTTCAGCGAAGCAAGTAATAAAAAAGGTGAGCTTTGTGGTTAGAGCTATTAATGCACAATTTATGGGGCTTTTGCAATACAGGGCATGAAAGTCAAGTTTTTGAGAGATCATCTGCCCTCTGAATGGGCATAGTTCCTCTGCTGACTCCCCCTGTGTATTGCAGGTATTTTAGATGGCAGGACTGAGGCAGAGACCTTGTCACTGTACGGTTTTGGCAGTGCCACGTCTACACTGGACGGTGTACATATGTTTTCCAGCAATGAGACAAAGGATAGATTTTGCTTTTAAATTCAGCACAGAGTAGTGGGCAGGCTTTAAGGCCTGCGTGGTAGTGCAATGAGCACAAGAAAAACACTTTCGCAATCGTGACATCTCACTGTGGAAATTCTGTCTGCAGCAGCGGCGTTACCGCATGACGCTCTTTACCATTGCAACCTCCTAAAGCTGCGTTATCCCAGGGCCAGGGCTCAGCTATAGGATCCTCATTGGGTTAACTGAAACATGTGGCTTCTCCACATAAAACAAGGGTTTGTGGCTTTATTTCCCTCCCCTCCTCTGAGCAATTATTCAACAATTCTTTTGGCAAAAAAAAAAAAAAAAAAAAAAAAAAGCATGCGTTTAAAATGCACACTTCAGAACAATGCTGCGCAGCTTTAGTGAATGCTGGAAGTTGTCATCCTGCACTGCTCCCCATGTGAAACAAGCTGGTGATTGAGTCCAGGCCCTTGTAGACAGTCTTCAAACCGGCTCCAGAAATGGTGGCTTCAGCTGAAAAACCAGATTGAAGATGAAGAACTGATCTGAGCTTGCAGGCTGGTGAAAGAGGAGCAGTGGAACCATTGCCTGTGTCACAAATGTTACATATTGGGCACCAGTTCTGCACAGAGTTTGTAAGGAATACCATAGCTTGTTCTTATTTTCCACCAACAGGAATAAAAGGAGATGTTTTCCTAAACCCAGCTTAATTTAGGAGAAGCAGCCAGAGAACTGCGGAGTGAGTTCCCACTTCTTTGCTGGATGTCTGGGAGGGGTGTCCTGCTGACAGCAGTCCCAAGCAGGAAACCCAGCGCTGCCTCGTGCTGCCGGCTCCCCTCCCATTCAGAGCAGGCCAGCTTTCAGCGGTGGCCAACAAAGGCAGGCGGCCTCGCTGTGGCAAGCAGAGGGAGAGCGTGGTCTTTGCTGAGAAGCTTTTTGCTTTTGGGGGGCAGATATATAGTTAATCGCAGGGCCCGGTGCCTTGTGCTCAGCCACAGTGGCTCTTCCTAAGTTTGCTGAGCTGGAGGGGTAGTGGGGACACCTGGGGTGGCCAGCGGCCTTCATACCGTGCTGAATTACTAACAGGGCTGGCGGCCAGACGGGGGTGACTGTTCATCACAGTTTCCACCATGGAGGTCCCCACCTCTTGCAAGCTCGGAGCTGCTGCATGCCCTTTCTGCTGAGGGGCTATGGGTGTTCAATGCCTTAAGAATTGGCTGTTTCAGCACGACCCTGGAAAAAGCAGTTAGTGAGCATCGTGGTGGAGCACTTGTTAAAATCCAAGCCTGGAGGAGAGACGGCTGTGCCATCCTGTTAACACAGCACCAGTTTAGCCTTTACCTTGTCCTTTATGCTCTTGCAAACTGGGTGACTCCGGTGAAACGTGAGCAGAGCCGAGCATTGATCCAGCTTGTCCGTGCAGACCCAGCAAGACCAAGTGGATGGAATGAGCCCACTCTCAAAGTTTTAAAATGCTGGCTTGCTCGGTGTTTCAGACATCGCTGCCAGCATGAGGTGGTGTGCAGCTGCCACCTCCTAGGGACATTTGAAAGGAGCCAAGGTGAGGTTTCAAGAGTGTGTCCTGAACAACATCCCTCCTTCTAGCAGCTTGCCTGGCAGAGGCACAGCGCAGCAGCATCCGTGGGAGCAGCTCTTGTGGTGGCTGGGAGGAGGGCTTGCTAGCAGAGAAATCAGAAATCTAATATATTCCCTGTTTTCTGACAGTTTTCATTAGCCAATACTGATGCTGCTGGCAGAGAAGTGGTTTTACCATCGGTTGTTAGGAAAGCGTAAAGCAGACATTTCTAAATGCAGTTAGGAAAGATGCTCTGTCGCTTTGAGGCTGTTCCTGGCGCTGCAGGTTGGAAGGGCCACAGCTTTGACACAGGCAGTTCAGCAGTTGGCCTTGTCTTGGGGATTTTATTTAGCCTTCCCAGCTCCCCTCTCACCCCTTCCCAAAAGATGTATTCCTGCCATAAGTCTTCGTGAGGGATCAGAAACAGCAAGTGGGCCTGTTGCCATAAAAAAGGGAGCTGTGTCCTTCCTCATCAAAAATGGTGCTCCTGAGGCTGGAAGTGCCAAAAGTCTTGAAAATTAATGGTTTTTTTTTTAAATACACCCCACCTTTTTACACCCAGGGAAGGAACTGCAACAGTAGCTATTGTGAGGCCAAGTCTTTGCCTAATTAAATTCACAGTAATCTTCTGTGAAGGCTCAGAGAGATTTAGAGCTTTGCAGTGGTGTGACTGCCTCTGTACTGTCCTTCAGCCCAGACCTGTTACTGTGACATTGTCTCTATATATGGTACTGCGTCCCTGCTCAGGGGTGGGGGTTCCTGAAACACCTTGCATCAAAAGAAAGCTGTGCTGGTGATGTGGGCAAGGCTGAAGGGGCTGGATCCTGCAGCTGGATTCACTGGGGCTGATTTTTTCCCCAGGGTTCTTGCAGAATCTGGTGTTGGCAGAGACCTGGAGACGTGGGCTGGTGTGTGCTACAAAATCACTGCACTCCCCATCCAGTCTGGCAGAGAGGCTACGCTGCTCCGGCTTTATTTCTGGTGTTGGGCTGTTGTTGAGATGATGAGTGGATGCCGAGACTGCAGCTGAAGTTTCTCCAAGCAGAGGGTTTCTTTTCCACCCTCCTGTAAGCAGCAGCTTATGGTAACCTTGCCAAGTGTTTTGGGACCAAAAAGGTTCATTGTGTTCATGGCTCACAACTCCTACAAAACCACTGGATGTGGAAAGTAGCTCCCAAATAGGGATCTTTGAATTCCATGGATAAAAGTATTTCTAAATGATTACATTACTGCCTCTTGAAAACACATGGTGGAAAATCAAAGAGCAATCCAAGAAGAGGTCGTCTTTTCTATAGTCTGCTCTGAGGAGACTGCGTCCCTCTGTTTCCGGCATCCAAAAAAATACTTGCCAGGGTATCAGAAGCTTTCTGCTCATCATCTCCAAGAAGCTACCCTTCAAGGGTCATGTGCTGCTCCCCTGAAATCTTAGCACTTTGCATGAGAAAGAGCAGATACACACTTCCAAAGCTGCGGCTCTTTCTTTCATGGGCCTGCTGAAATTCCTAATGAAAACCAAGTTTTTCTTGTGCTGTGCCTGTACTGCGGAGTGTTAAAGTGTGGAGTTGACAACAAGGAAAAGAAATCCCGGGATGCTGTCTATTCGGTGGGCCAGTATTTTGGCATCACCCCTGAGTCTGGCCTTGAAATGAACAGATCAGCAGCGAGTCCTGTATCCCTGGTTTTGTTTGGATCTGGGACAGAGGCTGTCCCTCTCAGCTGGAGTGGGAGAGCTGAATCATTTGCCCCGTGGGTCGAAGCTTTAACTTGAGCAAGGGAGAGCCATGTGCAGAACAGCAGTGTGCACCAGGGCTCGTAATTTTGACATTATGCTAGAAACAAATTTTGAGCACACTTTCTCGAGCAATAGCAATGATAATTAGTCATTAGCACCTATGATGTTCTGCTTCTTTAATAGCTGTAGCATAGAACATATGTTAATATTTAGTGGCGTTTTATTTGGTTTTGTTTCTGTTAAATCAGAACCTTTTGGATGAAAATGCTGCAATTCCATCCAGCTCTCCTAAGGTCTGCACAGTTAAATCCAAATATTCTAAAATGGCACGCTCTGTTTTATCTGGTTACTCCTAAGGTACAAAATGCTTTCAGGTTATTTTCTGCTTTTTGCTTTAAAAACATAAATCTGTGTCTCTAGAGAAGCAGTTCCAGGCTCCATGGAGTGCACAATGGCACCTGTGTAGTTTTTGTGTCAGCTGCACCCAAGGGGAAGGGTGTTTCACTGAATGGGCAGCCGCCTTCTTTTGAGAGCGTTGCGTGATTGCATTAGTCTTTCTTTTCTGTACACACCAGGTCTAATACAACTTGTCCCCCTTATCCAAAATAGGGGAGACCTGAGGAAGTAATCCTTGCTGCATTACTAAGAGGAGACCAGGATCCTGTATCCTTGTTTAGAGCAGGAGGATGAAGTTCAGTTTAATGCAGGGTCAGGGGGAGGGAAGTTTTCCTCTGCTTCATAGCTGGAGGATCTCGGTTCGCGAGTGCGGTGGATTGCTCCCACGTGTAGGTTTTGGTAATGAGATCGTCAAGCTCAGGGTCAGAGGTGAAGTACATGATGCCAGTTTTGAAGACACATTCATTTTTGCAGGTTTTCTTCTTTCTGTTGCCAAGCTGCAAATACTTTAAAGGCTACTTGGTTTGAGAAACTGTAAATGAATGAGTAATTTTTAAGCTCTTCTACTTGCTTGAACAAGAAAGGGTTGGGAGAAGGGCAGTTGTTTAATTAAACAGCTACTTGGTACTGTTAACAAAAGATTGAACTCGAGCAGTAACTCTCCTAATTTACAGATTCCTTGGGAATTCAATGACCTTGAGTTTGCTGTGCTTGAAACTTGCCTTAGATACTTGGCTTCTGTTCTTGACTGCTTTGGAGAGGAGAGCGGTGCAGAAGGCACCGCGAGGCTCTTGAGTGAGACAGGCGCTGTTTCGCTTAGTATCGTATAAGAGCCAATTGTGTTGTACAAAATAAAGCTCTTGCTTCAGAACATGCCTGGAGTTATTGCACTCAGAGGTCGCAGTATATCACAGCTGGATCTGCCTCTGCTTCTCCAGCAGTCTGCTGTGGAAATTTTGAGTAGGCTGTTTGGGATGTCCAGCTGATTTTCTTACCCCTTTCTAGCTTATGAAA
Source organism: Falco rusticolus (assembly GCF_015220075.1). Lineage (NCBI taxonomy): Eukaryota > Metazoa > Chordata > Aves > Falconiformes > Falconidae > Falco > Falco rusticolus. Next base: position 6,685,103 of record NC_051193.1, read on the forward strand.
CAAAGTAAATGCGAACCAGTGGTACGTGATGAAATTTGTGCGAGAAGTAACTCATCTGAGGAATCACATCGTTTAATCACTCTGCAGAGCTCGGGGCTTTGCTTGTCAGCTGAGAGGGAAGTCTGACCTCCCGGTGCCGAGTGGTGTTTCCTGCATCCTTTCCTGTAGTGGCAACTGGGGAGGTTACAGGAATGATCGAGTGGCCAAGTTCACTGGAAATGAGTGTTTATCCATTACTTCCCCGTGTTTGTCTCCACCATAATAATTCTGCCTAAGAGTGACTTCAGTCATGTCAGTGGTTAGCTGTGGGATCACTCGTAAAGCATTGGGATTTAAAATGAAAAGATCATCGTTAATAAGAACCCTGAATACACAGAGTTGTATCCAGGGGAGGTCACTTCGGTCTCCCCCCCCACCATAGGCAAGTCAGCAGTAAGACCCGCTGCTCCTTCCCATGGGATCTAGGTGCAAAATATTTTATCAATTTACCTATATCAGTAATTTAAAAACCAGAAAACTGCTCTGTTTTGGTTAATCGCTCCAAAGTGGCAAAGCTGTGTTAGTGCAGCTACAATTATTTCATACAGTTACTTGGGATGTGGGTAAAAACATCTTTCATTTCACTTCCAACCAACCAACAGGAGTTGCCCCCTTGCACTGCTACAGCTGCATCTCTGGGAGGAGGAGCGAGGCGGAGATGCGGGCGAGCATCCTGCAGTTTTGGCAGCAGAGCTGTGGGGCAGGGTAGGGGCTGTTACTCCCACAGGAGAGCAGCGCTGCTCCAGCTGCAGAGGGGGACCTGCATGCATGCTCATCCTCCCCCCGAGGTGCTCGGGAGTTAGGTGACATTAGCCATCTTTCGAGCTTTTAATTAGCTTGGCTTTGTATTTAAAGCACATCTAGGGCATTTTGAAGCCTGCCATACGACATGTCTTGTCCATGATTGCTTTTCACGAGGCTTGCGGGGCTGCGTTTTCTGGGCTGTGGTAGTACAATCTGGAGCTGTGAGAGAAAGCCCTCAGGGGCTAATCCGTGGCTGCAGGCCAGTTTCTGCATAAACTGGTCTTATTTTTAAAGTCCATTTTCTCCAGTACACTTTTTTTGGCCTGCAAAAGACTTCTTCATTTAAAACGAAGAACGTAACACTCTCTCCTTTCAGTTGGTCTTTTGGACACGAGCCAGTAGTGCCCACAACAGCTGTACCACAGTTTAAACATTCAGTCTCTAATGGTTTGGGGAACATTAGGGTTTTTAAGGCTTCAACAGGTCTAGAGTAAATAGTGGTCAATAAAGAGTAGCTCTTCTTTGTATCCCTACGCTCTCAGTGCTCTGCACTAGAATAAAGCATGCTTAGAATATAATCATTGCAAAATTAATACCCATGAAAGGTTCTTTTTTTTGAAAAGATTCATAGAGAAACCTGTTTCACTAAAAGAAGAGTTTGCAAGAGTTCAACTCACAAGAGTCTGGTAACAGGCATGGGGAAGTTTGCACGTAATGTCTGTTAGAGACGTGCATGTTCTGGGCTTGTGTCTTTCCCCAAGTGTGTGCTTAACGGCTGCTACGTGGGGGGAATAAATTACAGGTATTACTTTCTCTGTCATCTTCTCCCACCCACCTACTAATGATGTACACAAGAGATAATTAGGAATTTTTGTCTTCCTTATGGCTTGCCAGTGTTGCATGGAATCAAAAGCCCACAGGTGCTAATAGGTAATGTTTAGCAATAGTGTTTTGGACCCAGATGAGGTAGAAACTACTTTAGCAGTGATGGGCGATAGTCAGGCGTTGTCCTTGTTAGTGACTGAACCCAGTGCCGAGGACTAGCACTGCCCTAAAGATTTAAGCAAATTAATGTTGGTAGACCTGTCAAACTGCATGGAGGGAGCTGCTCATTTCTTCCAAGTTTTGTAGATGTGGGTGAGAAAACACAAATCCGTGTGGGGCTCCTTATTGTGAGGGAAAACCCGCGGGCTTCGCAGTGCTTCGGTGGCATTGGGCTGGTATCTGCAGGCACCTCAGCCCAGGAAGGGTTAAATTGCTCTGTTGGCCACTTGCCGCTTGGACTTCATTTACAGCACTTCATGCCACTGCAAGAACAGTTTGTATAGTCGTTGTACTCTCTGTAGGGAATCGGTTAACTCCTTCTGATACCCTTCCCTGTGTTTCCTTCTGGCGGTGGCGTGGGGTGTACTTTGGTTCCTGGTGGGGGACCAGGGCTGCAGGACGCTGGCACGTCCCCGGCCCGCTGCAGCTTGCTGAATGTGAGGAGACAAGAGGGATGCTGGAGTAGGAGAGGGGGAAACTTCCTTGGAAAAACAATGAAAGTGCTAGCCTTGCAAGGCATTCTTCTGAAAAATAGGATTATATAAAAGCCTGGCTGCTGTGGTGCTTCTCATTAGTTGTACTGCAGGGCTGGCCAGAGCACAGCATTTGTTACAGTTGTCACCTCTTTGGCTGGAGCAAGGTGGACGTTAATAGATGTTTCAGTTGTAAATTGCTTTGTGTTGAAGCACCAGTAAAGTCTTGCTGAGATCTGTTTTATTTTCAGTTCAGTTTTCAAAGTTAGCTGGTGTTTGGAAGAAGCAAGAAGTAGTATTAAAAGTTCAGAAGTTAACCAGCCTCGCTGAGAGGTTACTTCTGCATGGCAAGCCAGAGCTTTAAAATACGCTTGTTAGTTTTATTTAGGGCCATTTGCTCAGGGTTCATATCTTTACTTCCATTGGGAAGTTTCATAACATTTTCCTACCCATCGGTATTCTATTAAAACGTTGTTGTGTAATCAAAAAGCCTTTCTGCTTTTCATGGTTTTGTCTTGTAGCGGATTCAGAATGCCCTAGATGGCAATTCTGGAATAAATGCATTCAGGCTGCGTGGTCTTGATTTTGTTTGCTTATAAATTCAAAACAAGATTTGAAATTAAGTCCTATTGTCAGTTTTCCTTTATACAATAATTGCCTAATGATGTGATTTAAGAATTTTTATCTAATGTGACAATACTCCTGGAAAAGTGTGCCTATAGTTGTCTCGTAGTTAAAATGCCAGTGAAATCTGTTACTGTACACATTTAATACTTCTAGTTCTATACATACAGTGTTAGAAAGGATAGATCAGTGGAGTCGGTAAAAATGTATGTGGGGTCCTACAGTGTCGGACTGGCCTTGCTCTTGCAGTGTGAGCCCTCCATTCTAATAAATTGTGCTTACAGGTCTGGCTGTAATGAGCGTGATTTGAGGTCTCCTAGAGCCCTTAACAGAAGCAGCAGAGGTTCAAAGTGTGGATAAAAAGTAAAGTGTTACTAGAGGAAACAATACAGGGATACAAATTAAGGACAGTCTTTGGGTGAGTAGAAAAACATGCTTCTTGGGAAAGGCGAGGTGCGTTCAATCTAGGCAACGCTGGTGAATATAGGATTGGATCAACTAACCTCTGCCCGTAGCGCTCCTTCAAACCTTGCAAGACTTCTGAGGGATATACATCTCGACAGGCAGCTCACCTGTGGCTTGCCAAGAGGCCATCACCAAGACGTTCTCCTTTGGCTGCGCTGCTCTGTGGGATCTATCTAATAAGAGACAGCCTCTGGCCCGAATTGCTCACAGACAGCACGAAAGCCGCAGGAATCACTCGGGGGAGAGTGGGCAAGAAGGTGAGCATGAGCAGGAAGGGAGAAGGGGTCAGGGATTGGTGACGACCCATGAAGAAAATGGCCTTTCTTCCTCAGTCCAGCTGAAATTCCTCCCTCCCTTCTTTGTAATGAATTACATTTTCAGATTAAACCTCGTGCTGCCCATTTCAAGTAGACACAGCTTGCTCCTGTGCCGTCCGCAGCGATACGCTGAATTTCAGGTTTCAGTATGCGCCCATCTGGTTTGTTAAGATAGCGGCAATTAAATCCAGGTGTAAGTTTATCCCTTAGATTCGATGTCTGTCCACAATAATGGGAAAAATGCAACTGAAGGCCTAATAAAACAGGATTTCTGCTGGGTCTGAACAGCTGGTAGAAGCATCACTCGTGCTGTCTGTTAAAGGGAGGCTTTCTGTGCTTGTGACTTTCCTTTTAGTGCTCTGTTTAATTGCCATCGTATTTGAATCATTCTCTCTTCTGTTCATCTTTCGGGTTTTAGCTCTTTGCTAATCTTCATAGCCTTTTTACTTGTGCTTTATTGACTGCATTACCTACAGCAGATTCTGCTGCCAATAACATAGATTGGATCCTGTATCGAATGAAATTGTCGTGTCAGCTCCTCTGGCAGGTTAATGGAATTTTTGTTGTGACATGGAATGAGCCCGTGAGCTTTTAAAATGTCCATTATCTAGGCTGGTATAGAACTTCAGCCTTGAGGTTGGTTTTTTTTCTCTAGGTTTTGGGGCTTTTTTCAGCTTATTTTCCACGTTATCATCCTGGTTTGCACATGCCTTTTATTATATCAGCTATTGCCTGAGCTACCGAGAGCTGTAAAACTGGTTTGCTTGCTTTTCTCAAGTCGTAGCTTTCCGTAAGGCTTGTGAATCTAATCTTGGCTCACTATCTTCCGTGTTTTGAAATAGCAATTTCCACTTTAAGGATGTTTTTATTCTAGTGTACATATGCATCGTGTATTACCTGCCTTCTGGAACTACTGCTAGGAATCTCAGGTGCATTTTACTTTCTATTGACATTTTAAAATTAGAGAGGAACTGTAGCTTTGCATTGCAGCACTTGAGATAACATATTTGGCATCTTGACTAAAACATTCCGCAGGCTGGATTTTTAATGCCTAAACAGCATTTGGGTGTAACGGAAAAGGTGTCGTCATACTTGCTTACTATGTACATGGCATCCTTTGTTATTGTTCTTTATTGTTATTATCATTATTATTAAAGCCCATGGGAAGCAGATGAATAATAGGAGTTTTGTAGTGAACGCTGAATGGTTTATTTTTTCCTGGTGATGCTGTGTTGTCGTGAAAAAATGAGCTTACAATCCACTCACTGCTCTGTTGTTGGACCAACGGTGCTATCTCTAGGATGGGCTGTAGTAATCCTGAATCCACGGTAGATGTTTCTTTCACCAGTTTACAACGAATAATCCTCTTAATTTCCTTGAATAGAAGCTGGTATCGCTACAACCTGTGCCTAAACCCAAGAACAGCATATTCGGAAAGCCTTCTGGCCCTGCAAGCCAGGAGGAGTTTTTCTCCCCGAGGGGGCTGCGTGGGCTGACTTTCACAAGGACAGCGCTGCCGAGGTGCTAACTTCTCCTTTCTCTCTTCTAGATGCAGCAGCTGTTTTATGAAAATTATGAGAAGAACAAAAAAGGCTATATCCGAGACCTGAGGAACAGCAAAATACACAGGGCTATAACGCTGCACCCCAATAAGAATCCCCCGTACCAGTACAGACTTCACAGCTACATGCTGAGCCGCAAGATAGCCGAGCTGCGCCACCGGACTGTACAGCTGCACCGGGAGATTGTCCTGATGAGCAAATACAGCAATACAGAAATCCACAAGGACGACCTGCAGCTGGGGATGCCACCCTCCTTCATGCGATTCCAGCCCCGCCACCGGGAAGAAATCTTGGAGTGGGAGTTTCTTACGGGAAAGTATCTGTATTCGGGTGCCGACGGGCAGCCCCCTCGGAGAGGCATGGACTCTTCTCAGCGTGAAGCGTTGGACGACATCGTTATGCAGGTCATGGAAATGATCAACGCTAACGCTAAGACCCGGGGGAGGATCATAGATTTCAAGGAAATACAGTATGGCTATCGCAGAGTAAATCCGATGTACGGAGCAGAGTATGTTCTTGACTTGTTGCTTCTGTACAAAAAGCATAAGGGGAAGAAGATGACCGTCCCCGTCAGGAGGCACGCGTACTTGCAGCAGACGTTCAGCAAGATCCAGTTTTTGGAGCACGAAGAGATGGATGCCAAAGAGCTGGCCAGCAAGATCAACCAGGATTCTGGATCCTTGTCTTTCCTCTCCAACTCGCTGAAGATGTTTGTTCCCTTCCAGCTCAGCAGATCAAAAGTAGAGAGGAAGGAACTCAAAGACAAGAAGATCAACATCCTGATTCCTCTCTCGGGACGTTTCGACATGTTTGCAAGGTTCATGGGGAATTTTGAAAAGACGTGCCTCATTCCAAACCAGAACGTCAAGCTGGTTGTCCTGCTTTTCAATTCCAACTCCAACCCTGACAAAGCGAAACAGATCGAGCTGATGAGAGATTACCGCTCCAAATACCCCAAGGCTGACATGCAGGTTTTACCAGTGTCGGGGGAGTTCTCAAGGGCACTGGCTCTGGAAGTCGGATCTTCTCAGTTCCAGAACGAGTCTTTACTTTTCTTCTGTGATGTTGACTTAGTCTTTACCACAGAATTCCTCCAACGGTGTAGAGCCAATACAGTTTTGGGTCAACAAGTATACTTTCCCATCATTTTTAGCCAGTATGATCCAAAGATTGTTTATAGTGGAAAAGTTCCTAGTGACAATCATTTTGCCTTCACCCAGAAAACAGGTTTCTGGAGGAACTATGGCTTTGGTATTACCTGTATTTACAAAGGTGATCTTCTTCGAGCAGGTGGCTTTGATGTCTCCATCCAGGGTTGGGGCCTTGAAGACGTAGACCTGTTTAACAAAGTCATTCAAGCTGGCTTAAAAACTTTCCGAAGCCAAGAAATTGGAGTAGTCCATGTGCATCACCCTGTTTTTTGTGACCCTAATCTTGATCCAAAACAATACAAAATGTGCTTGGGGTCCAAAGCTTCAACTTATGGGTCCACACAACAGCTGGCTGAAATATGGTTTGAAAAAAATGACCCAAATTTTGGGAAAAGCAGCAATACTAATGGCTCAGTGAGGACAGCCTAATGTCCAGCTATGCTGGAAAAGACTTTTTTTTAATTATCTAATTTATTTTTGGGAAAATGTTTTTTGATAATTCACTTTTAAAAGACCACACAGGATATATTTTAGAAATCATCATTGTTTTCTTACAAAGCGCTCGTTTTGAGAAGAACAAGGCCGTTGGTTTTTTTGTTGTGTTTTTGGTTTTGAACAAAACTGTGATCAATATTTGCCTTCAAACAAAAAAAATTGTTTAAGCATTATCTGACCGATGAGCGGAAATCTGACTTGAATTAGAATTTCCTTATGAAACAAAAGATTGTTTCGTACCTTTTCCGTTGCTGTCTTCGTTGCTGGGATTCTGTAAATTGGGACCTGAGCGTGCAAGCCAAGTGACAAAATGGTGTGTCTAAAATGTTTTGTTGTGACTGCTACCGTGCAAAGATTCTGCTTCTTTTATTAAGGATAGCCATTATTTTTTAAGTTGCGTTAGAACAAAACGAATGGGTGTGGCGCTGGTAAAGGTATTGATCACAGGAGGGTGGTTTTTTCCAAATGGCTGATTATTTCAGTTTAAAAATACACTTCCACTTATTATGGCCAGGCGACTTCAAGGGAGGGAAGAAAGTAAGCACAACCTGCTAGCCAGTTAGTCCTCGTAGAAATTTTTGTCTTTTGTATTTGGTCCATATATATGGATGTCATGTTTTAAGAATCCGTGGTGGGTTCTGTGTGTTGTCCTCAACCGCTGTGCTGATGTGATCAAGAAATGCTGAAGCATCGTGAGGGAGGGGAAGAGGACGGGAAATGCGAATCTCTTGCAGCAAAGCGACAGTACGCAACGAACAATTAGAGATCCCTAACGAGAACTTTGAAAAATCTCCTATACCGAGGGTACTGCACCTGATTGCATTGATTTTGTTCAGTCGGTTATGTGATGTTAATGGGAACAATTATTACATTTGATTACTAGTTTTGTTTTGGGATTATTTTTTTCTGTATCTGATAGACTGTTAATTTATTTAATATCCATTGTTTTAGGTTCTTGACCTTTCCTTGAATATCTGTTAGTCTTTTTAATATTTTATATATATATATATGTGTGTGTAAATATATATATATATATTAGGAATGTATTGCATCTTCTCTCTGATAAGGTAGTGTACATCATACTTGCAGTAAATGATCTCCAAAGATTACTTTCTAAAATATTTTTTCATGGATCTTTTTTCCCAAATTTCTTTAACGTTTTTGGAATGACTTCAGCAAGCGTAGGAATTTTTTTGGTGTTCTAAGCGGAACTGGGGATGGGGAGGCCGAATACAAGGAAGGTGTGATCCCTATGAATTAACACCTAGCAAGGTAAGAGAAAATACACAAAATAAAGTGCCTTAAAGCCAGAAAGGGAACCCTTTACACTGAGATTCAGACAGTGAATGGACATTGTCGTTGAAGCAGATGATTTATTGGGACGTACCTACCTGTAAATATCTTGCTCAGCAGAAACAAAAAATAAAAACCAGCGAACAATATATTTTTCTATCGTATCCTCCAGCACCATTTTGTCTCATTGCTCTCAGTTCCACTTTGCCTACTCTTTGGGAAGTGGAGACTCGTGAAGGAACGGAGAGAAACCGATGCTTAGGTTGTTGCCATGTTTGAAGGGATGTTACGGAGTAATTGCTATTCCAGTAGAAGAAAAAACCATTGTTTACACGTGTATGGAATATGAACTGCAACTAGTGTAGAGTCGATGTCTTATAATGTTCATCGTTTTTTGGTGACAGTCCCAAGGATGTAGGTACTTGGATGGATTCAGTGCATGGAAAAGCTTCTTTTTTTTTTTTTTTTTTTTTTTTTTTTTTTAAGACTTGCTTCTAAGATGCAATAAAGTTTTTTGATTTGCAATCGGAGCTCCTCATGTCGTCTGCCTCAGTCCGTATCTTTCCATACAGCATGGGCACAGCCGCAAAGGCAAAGCAGTTGGGGGAAATAAGTCCAGGTAAAAGGATCTTACAAAGGGGTTTGACCTCTGCCTGGTGTTTTGGCCTGGAATAAACTTAATGCCGCATACCTTGGCTCTGGGGAGAGGGAGAACGGATCCGTTCATCAGACTCTGGTGTCCGCTGCCGTTGCTGCCTGCGCTGACAAGCTGCGTGATTCCGTGGGGCAGCTGGTCGGCTCTAACACAGGGCTTGGACTTTCTCCTCACGAAAAGATTAAAAGTGCTTTTGTTGTCTGAAAACTTCCATAACTGTACATTTAAAATGCATATGATGACAAGGCTGAATAATTTCATCATGTTTTGTGTATTTGAAGCACAGTAAAAATAATTATTGTGTCAAGCACTTATTTTTTAATAGCTCTGCCTGTTTTATCACAGTTGTTCAATATTGGTGTGAGGCTTTTTTATGTAAAAATTAAGTCCCAAAGCAAAAATTGTAGGGATTACAGAAGTGTTTCTTCACACAAGGGAAAAGGGTGGGGGGAAGCGACTGGCATTTGTGGCTGCAGAAAAGAGCTTGAAGAATATGAACCCTAAAGAACCATACCAAAAGAAGGAGAGGGAGGGGGAAGGCCTGTACTTATACTGTATTTATTAACATTTATGATTATGTAGGACTTTTTTTAGCCCATAACAGCCGATAAAGCAGGATGCACGTAAATGGAAAAAGCTGTTTAATGAAAAGCACCCACCTGGTACTGGGTGTTTGTCCGCTCGGTTGCCACAGTTCGGATTCAGTTACCAAATCTGTCCAGCATTAAAAGCGTGTTTTACACCAAGCTTGCAGGCGACTCTTGAGGGCCCACATCTTAATTGACCACATATTTTATGGAGTCACAACTTAAGAGTAATCCATTTTAAAGTTAAATTTTGAATTATAACCATCTGTGATAAGGTCTAACCTTATAAAACCCATTTTATACTAAAGTAAGCGGTATTTGCTGCCCAAGTTGTAAGGAGCTTGACCAGGTGGAAGTCATCGGCTGGCAAGTGCTAACCCAGCCTCTGACAAAAATCCCTCCTGGGGCTGGAACGTTTCATTCACAGTTTACTCTGGTTGTTTGGTTCAGAGAGAAGTTTGCTTCGTGCCGAGGAGCCAGTTGGTGTTGGAAAACCCGGGAGGGTTTGCCTCTGGTCCATTAAGAAAAAAACACGGTGTGAGAAAAGGAGAGATGGTGTCATCCTAAAACTGAAGAACGTGGTGACCCAGAGTCATTTGCTGAGGTTTGCTATATATTGAGATGCTTCTTCATTAAAACAATTAAAAATACAAAACACTTCTTTCCCTCGTTCTTCCAGTGTACGTAACTCGTGCCAGATGCCGCGCTGATCGTGGGCACGCTCACAGCAACAAAACGCGCGCAAGCAGAGCTTTGCAGCCCTTCGGCACTTGGGTTTACACCCTGCCGCTTTTTCGGACGCCCATGGGCGCAAGCTCTGTCGTCAGAGCTCAGAAACACTTTGCCATTCCTGTCTTCCCAGGGCTTGCCGCGAGAGACAGCATCACACCGCAGTGTCTCACCCATGCTGGCACCGCTGGCTGTGGCTGGTGGCTCGTGCTTGGCAGGTTGGTGGCTCCGCAGGGCTCTGGGGGTCCCTCGTGTCTGCTGAGCCGCAGCCACCTCCCGCCAGTGGCTGGCGAGGGCCCGTGTTCTGAGGGACAGATGCAATGACCTGTCCCCATCCTCGCCTTTTGGGTATCTTTGCTCCCCAGCCCCACATTGTTTGTCAGGGACTTGACGTCCCCACCCTGATGCTCCCCAGGTCTGATCTCTGGCAGTGACCGTCCCCAGGGGTTGTCCTCCAGCAGCCTGACGGCTGCTCAGCTCTGGGGTAGGTTATCACCAGCAGAAGATGGAGCTAATGAACAGGAGGGGCGGAGGTGAACTTCGGGGGCACCTGCAAAGGAGCCTAAAGCCAGCCTTGGTCCTGCCTTCTGGTAGGGACGTTCGTGGGGCGGGTTGGAGAGCCTCGTTGTCCCAGGGTGGGCTGCCAGGGGGAACGGCCAAAATTCACTGTAAGCCTTGAGCTGGGGCGTCTGGAGGCTGCACTTAGCTCTTTGTTCATGAACGTTCATCAGTCACTGGAGTTAAATTGCATGTGAAACTTCAGGCAGAGGCAACAGCAGGGGAGCCAGATTTATTACCGCTGTTCTCTAAAAGCACTTCCCTCCGACAGCTCCTTTCCTTGCTCACGGCTCGACGATGGCAAAAGGAGGCAACAAGCCAGGGAAAGCGCGGAGCCGGGAAAGGCGGCGTGGTACTGCTGGTGACCGTCGTGCTCGATGCGGCTGTTTACAGGTTAACTAGATGTGACTTTGCAGAGTCACAGTCCATGGAAGGATTTCAGGGTTTGGGAATTTAGGCACAGTGGGGTTTTATTGCCCTGAAAATCCAGTGACCAGCTCCAGCCTCCCTGCAGCTTCCCCGAAGCCGGCTGCACGGCTCCTTTCAGCAAAATCAGCAAGTCAGTCCCGCTGACCCCAAATCTGCTTACTCTGAACTTTTGTTGAAGCTCTAACTTTACATTGCAAATTATTAGCCTAAGTCATTTCGCATGAATACTTGCTAAAAATACTCCGCTTGCACAGCCAGCCTCACTCGAGAGCTTTTTGGGAAGAAAATCTTTCAGAAGCATCAAAAATGGAGAGCAGGGTAGTGCCCTGCCTGGGGCAGATGCTCCCAGGTCCCACCGGGTTCCTCCTCCTCCGCTCGGGCGCTCTCTGGGCTGGGTGGACACCGCCCACCTTAGGCCCAGTTTTAAACAAATGTTTTTGTGCCCAGGTCTGCACTCGCCCAATGTGAGTCGTTGCGCTGACTGGAGCAAATTCAAGGGGTTTTTGGTCTCCTCCGTGGGGCATGGGCAGCCTTGGAGACATCCCAGAGTCCCCAGCCAAGGCGTGTTGAGCTGCAGTGCAGCCACATCCCACGAGGTATCCTCTCCCGACTCTTTTACTGGATTTCACCTGGCTGCTGCTGCCAGAAGCGCTTTTATTCCTCACGTCCAAACTGCGCCTGACACTTGCCCAGGTGCAAGAACCCATCCACATCTTTTCCGAGCTCCAACACCCATCTCCCAGCTCTCCTCCAGCCCATGAATCTCTACCACCCTTTAAATCACATTTATGAGCGGGGTGAAAAAAAATGAATTAACATCAGAAAAATAACAGACTGAATACAGGGCTGGCTGTATTTACTTTCACACTCTAATTCAATAAACCCCTCAACTTTAATTGACCTGAATCGGCTCCAACATTTCCAGCGTGCTGGGCTCGAGCGTCTGGGAAATCAGGGGTCCCCACCACGCGCCTGGGGGTGCCAGGAGGAATTTGCCCAGGCCCTGCTGCGCCTCTCGCCGGCTGTTTTAGAAAAGGAAGAAAAAAAAAATAGAAAAAAAAAAAATCACCACCTTGGTGCTTTATTGACTTTTCAATAAGAGGTCTCGCACAAAGGGCACAGTTTAAAGTAATTACGCAGTAAAACAAACTTTGAAAGCAAACGGGCTGTGACACGGGGCAGATAAGGGCTGTTTGCTTCCCTGGCGCTGGCTCTGCGGGCGGCGGTTTGGGGGTTCAGGAGCGGCACCTGCCCCAGGTGAGCTCGGTCCCCACCCCCACCCATGGCCACATCCTCATCCCCCCAGCTCTCGTCCACCTGCCCACACAGCAAAGATAATTAATGTCCAAATGCAAACGGTGGTTGGAAGTGTGAGCCTTGGTGGAAAGGGCTTTTTGGGAAAAAAAAAAAAAAATAAAATAAAATTGCATTTCTGTAATTGCTTTTTCTCTGAGCCTGTGCTGGAGCTGCCCCAGCCCATGGCACAGCGGGGCCTTTGGGGTTCGCTCCCTTCTGGGATCGCTTTGGGGGGCAGGAGGGGGGTGGGGCGGGACACACAGGGCACCTCTGGGGGCTGGCCCCGCTCCCCACCACGGCTCTCCTGGGGGATTTCTCCACTCCTGGGCTGGGTTGCAGCTCTCAGGGCGATTGCTGGGCAAAGCGGAGCTGGATTTCACACCGCCCTGGTCTCCCGCCGCCCCGCGGGCCGTGGGTGTGCGGAGCTGCCGCCCCCCTGAGCATCAGAAGCCAGGCAGGAGCGAGGGGCTGGGCGGCATTTGCGTGAGAAGACCAGGTGGGTTTATTTTTTGGAAAAAATTCAGCCCAATTTAAAAAGTCTCGGTCTTGCCCGGGGCCCCACTCACCGCAGTGTGAGCAGCAGAACGTTGGCGCGGTGGGAGCGGGAGGGAACCCCCTTTCCCAGGGGTCAGGCCGGCGTGTCCCCGGGGAGGTGTACAGGGCCCGGGAGATCGCGCGGGAGCGTTGAGTAGCGGAGACGGGCCTGCATCTGGGGCACAAGCAGAGCCTGGGGTGATGGCGTGGGGGGCTGAGGGAACCCCGGCCTCGCCTGCGGTGGGGGCTCGGCCCCAGCACTGGGACCCCCCCCCAGACCCCCAGCCCAGCTGCCGGGGGGTTCCACCCTGCGACGCGCCGTCCTCTGACCCGCGTGTAACAGAGCCGGGGGCAGGTGGAGCAGGACGGAGCCGCGCAGAGGAGCCTGCAGCGCCCGGTGTCTCTGACGGGGAGGGGGCCCTGCCGCAGGATGCGGCCACCTCGGTGCTGCTTTCAGTCAGCGTGGCCCTGTGGGGCCCTCGGGACGGGACGGGGCTCTCGGGACGGGACCCTCGGGACGGGACCCGCAGGACAGGACAGGACCGGACCCTCGGGACAGGACCCTTAGGACGGGACAGGATCCTCGGGACAGGATGGGACGGGCTGGGGACAGGGGCTTTAGCCAGGGCCACATGTCCCCTGCCGGCAGCAGGAGCCACTTGTCCTCTGCTGAACGCAGCCAGGCCACTGTGGCCAAGGGACCTTATTTTGGGGGTGGTTCTTCTCTAATCCTCTGAGCAGGGCGGTGCTTCATAACTTTTGAGAAGGAAAATGGAGAAGGAAGGGGCAGATGCGTGACGTGGGTTAGTCTGTGGCTCCCACAGGTACACGGGGGTGCTGAGCTCCGCCTGCTCCCTGCAAAGCATGTGGCAGACGGGGGCAGCCAGCCCGTTTTGGGTAAGAACGGCAATGGACGGTGAAGGATGTTCTGGTGGCAGCCAAAGTACAGCAGTCAGAGGGACAGGCTCCTGTGACGGCACAGGAGCGAGGTGGGGACAGGGGCAGACCCTGATGGGGTCCAGGCCCTGAGCTCCCCCTGCCAGCCCACCAGCCCCCTGGGCATATGGTGGCCACTTCCCCGTGTCCGTGTGTCACCAAAGCCACTTCCATCCCTCCAAACCCCTATCCCTCCATCCATCCAAGCTGCTTTTCCTCCCTCCCTGCATCCCTCCATGCATTTACCGTGTTGATCAGGTTCTACTGTCTGTGCTGTTTCTCCAGAGGTCAGACCCCACTGCTCGTGTGACACAGACAGACAGACAGACACGCACCCCCCAGCTCCTCAGGGCTATTTACCCACGTAGCAGGAACGAGCTACAGCTGCACATCGTCCAAGTCAGCCAGCCCACCCCTCCGAAGCAAGCCCACAGCTGCGTATTATCAATGTTCGTTAACCCACTGCCCTCATCCCTCCCCAGGCGCATGCAGGGCGGACGACTTGCCTGGTTCAGGGGCTGGGGACACCCCAAGTGCCCCGTGAAGGGCCAGCCCCAGCCCCAGCCCGTTAGCTCTGGCCAGGGGGCAACCAGGAGGGGACCTGCAGGGGCCCCACAACCTGCCGGGGCCAGCCAAGGCTCCGTGACACCGGGGTGGTGGCACTGCGTGAGCTGCCTCCATGCCAGGCTCTGCTGGGGAAGGAGCCAGAGGGTCACAGCTTGGCATGGGGGACATTAGCAGGCCCCAGAGCTCGGAGGAGGCCGATGAGGGGCTGCTGTAAACACAGAAGCACAAACAGGGGTGGGGAATAAAAAATATCAGGGAAGCGCTCCAGCATGGGCAGAGTGAAGCATCTTCCCAGGGACACCAGTGCTGGGCTGGGGGGGAGTGGGACCGGGTGGTGTAAACCTGGCTGAGGGCTCTGGGAATGGCTCTTTCCCAGAGGTTTTGTGGTGGTGGCGGGGTTTTTAAAATCATTTTGCCAGGTGTTGGTGATGACGAGCAGCCACCTGCCCTGGCAGAGCAGCACCTTCTCCAGCCTACGGCAAAGCCAAGGCAGGGCCACGGTGCTGGTTAAGCCGCCGAAGCCTGACGGTGCTGCCGACCCCGCCGCCGGCCCGGGGTGAGCTGAGGACAGGCCGGCAGCCCAAAATAGCCATGATATTTCCTGTCTTTTTTTTAAAGATTTCTTAAAGAAAACTAATTTCCTCTGTCATTTCAGTAGCAGAATACAAAGCAGCCAGCGCTGCCCCTTTCCCCACGTCCCTTAAGAAAATCGCCTTAGTTTTTCCTTCCACTGGAGCCCTCGGTGCCATGCGGGATGTGGGGAGCATCCAGCTGCCGTGTAAATGCCGCCTGCCCCTGTCACTGGGGCATGGAGGTGGGCTTGGCTCTAATACATTAAATTATGGGAGTTTTCTGCACGTTGAAGGTAACAGAGAAGGGAAAAAACATTTGAGTCACCCAGCTCAGAAATGTGTAGCTGAAAAGGGAGCATCCCGGCTCAGCACCCGGGCAGGGCGAGCGCAGGGCGTTTTCACACCCGTGCGGGTTTCGGCGGCAGCGTGGCGTTACGGCCAGAAGGAAGGTGAGTGGAGGCAGCGGGGCAGCAGCCCCCACGCCAGCCCCGCGCCGGCCGGCCCCAGCCCTGCCCGCGCTGCTGGACGCTGGCGGAGCTGCAGAAGAGCCGATCTGCTCAAGGGGAGGGGAAATAAAGTCCTGCTTCTAATTTCTAATCATGCTGCAAGGTTAGAAAATATGATTGGCTTTGCTGTCCTTCCTGTCCTGCTGATGCCCAGCCACCGCCCCCAGTGCCCACAGCACCCCAGCTCCTGCGGAACTGCCGGTTTTGGATACCCTGAGAGCCGCAGCCCCAGGCATCTCTGGGGCTGGGACCGACCGGTGCGACCGGGACAGCACCGCTCAGGGCACCTGTCTTCTGCCAAGGTTATTTTATCCAGCTGGGACTGGAGAAACTTTTAATACCTTTAAATTGCCCTTCCTGCAGTTTTCCTTTGCAGGCAGTGCTTGGATTAGCCGTCAGGATGTGCCCAGTGATGGGACCTGCAGGGTGTAGTCCCATCAGCTGGGTCCTCGCACAGTGGGATGGGACCAGGGTGCCGGGCTGCTCTGGGAGCTGTCGTGGGTATTTGGGCCCGATCCTGCACTGCTGCCCAGGGCAGTGTGAGCAGTGGGGCAACGAACCAGCCCTTCTTCCATTTTCTGGCAGAATCAGCTTTGATGTTGCCCCGTTTTCCTGCACACAGAGGAGCTGGCTGGTTTTGGGCAGCCCCAAGCTGGTGGGGTCGGTGCGCCCACAGTGCGGAGGGCCCCAAAGAGCCCTGAGCGAGCAGGAGGGTGTGGGGCCCCGGAGATGGGGGGGACCAGCAGTTTGCATCCGCATCATGCCTGCACCCCCCAAAAAAACATTCAGGCCGTGGCCCGAGCCCTGCCGGGACCGGGGTATTGGGCACGGCAGCCGTTCTTCGGCCCAGCGCCTGCCCCTGCACCCTGCCCGCTGCACGGTGCCAGCGTGAGCCGTCCGTGTCCGTGTCCAGATGGTCACTGCACTTACTCCTTCTAAAGGAGTTAAGAAGCAGCTGAGCCCTTCGGGGGACCCAGGGGTGCAGCGTGCGGCTCCTGCTGCGCAGGGGGCGGCTGGCTGAGCGGTTGAAGCCGGGGTGCTGGGCAGCCACGGCTGAGCAGCGGCTCCAGCACCGACGGCTCCATTAATCCCGGTGGCAGCGGGTCCGGCGCGTCCCACCGCTTCCTCGGTGAGTAATTAATGGCCCCGGCACCCACGTCCCTCCCGCTGCCGCTGCCGCTGCCGCTGCGTGGGGTTAATCTCATTTGGAGCATCCGTTTCCCTCCCGGCGCGGGGCCCTTTCTATGAGCTCCCGCTGCTCCCAGACAGGCTGGGGCAAACCTGACGCTGACAAAACACAACTAAGCTGCTTTCTGGTCTGCCCTCGCCCAGCTGAAGGACTAACCCCCCCGCCAGGCCCCTGCTCAGGCTTATTTTTAGAAGCTGAAATAAAATAGCGGGGACTGTGGTACACGCAGCTCCGCCAGGCCAAGTGCTGGTAACGGGTTTTATCGCCAGCGTCGGGGGGCTCAGGCAGCCCCTTGCCCCGAGGCTTTTGGGGCTTTTCCTGCCTTTGGCCTCGACCCCCTCCCTTTCCCTAGGGACGGATGATGCCCCTCATCCTCCACCAGTCCGGCTGGGAGCAGAACAGGCTTTGCTGGCCTGGGAAGGCTGGGAATGAGCATTGAAATCTCACTTGAGCTGTTTGAACTGGTGGGGTTTTTTATTTTGTTTTTAATTTCTGTATGGTTTTGCCCCTGGGGATTTATTCCTGCAGCACGTGCGTTGCTTACTTAATGGAGCCTTGTGCTAACGAGGTTTCAGGTTTGCTGAAGGGGGAGGAATTTCATCCTGATTCCAGGGTAGCAGCATTCAGGCTTTCACGTTGCTTTTGGGAACCCCCCCCCCCGTTCCCCCCAGGTTTTGGGACACTCTCGCACCCATCCCTGCAGCAGGGACCTCTCACCCTTCTCCACAGGGCCCCCCAAGCCCGGCTGCCATTCTCCCACCGCGGCGCCCGCAGCCTCTCGTCCCCTCGCAGCCGACCGTCAGGACGTGGCCGGTGAGGGTGGCAGCGAGGTCTCCGCTGCAGGGACATGGATTTCGGTGTGTCGGGGGGAGGGGGTGTGCAACAGCTGCGTGCAGCGGCCCCGCGGCGCGGCAGCCAACAGAACAAAGCCCCTTTTGTGGCGGGGCCCTGGCTGGTGCCCACCGAAGGTTTGGGAGAGGCTCTGGCTGAGCCCCGCGAGCGCTGGGAGCCCAGGGGGGCACGGCCCCACGCTGGCTTTGGAAGCAGCGCGGCGCCCAGGGGGCTCCGCTCGAGAGGGACGATAAGGAACTGCTGCGGCTATTCCAGATGGGATTTTCTGAAGAGAAACCGCAAGGCTGAATGGAAGTACGAGCTGTTCTATAGCCCCTGTTGGGGCTTCATGGGTCATGGAACAGCACGTGTGTGTAAAAGGGGTCTGGCACCTGGAGAAGGCGACTGTGAGCCGGTTAGACCCCAGCTCAGGTGACAGGGCTGTGCGTGGCAGCCACGTGCAGGCTTCGGGCTGTGCAGCAGGGCAGGAGGTAGGTGACACAATTTCAGGGAAACACAGTTAATTAGCCCTGACAGACACAGACACAGAGCTACTTCACAGCTAAGCCTGAGTCAGGATAAGCTCTCGGGGCAGCTGTGAAAACGCCTGTCAAACCGCAGCCGCCGGGAAGGGCTGAGCCACCTCCTCCCCGTCCCCGAGACAACAGGCAGGAGAGCTTGTCCCAGTGCGGGAGAGCAAACTGGGATGCAGTGGTGCTGCCATAGCTGCTTCACAAGCTGCTGGAAGAGCCGCAGGGGGATGGAGACAGGCAAGGCCGGGTAAGGAGACACTACCTGCAAACCCGATTCAGGCTGTGCTCGTCAGCAGGACCTGTGCTTGAATCAGACGCTGCAAACCCCAAAGTCCTGGCAGCTATTGCAGGCACAAGTTGCCAATAAAAAGTGCCACCAAAGCAGTATCATCCTGGGGAGGAATCTGTTTATTTTAAGATACACTCTGTTTCTGAAGAAGGATATTTTAGCAGCCTGCAACAGAAATGTGAACCAGAGGGTTAACCTGCCCATTCGGCCTTGGCCAGCCTTGCCGATGCTCACACAAGTTTCCTTGGATAGAAAACAAAAAGGTCCAAAATTCAAACTGTACACCTTTTTACAGGGTGCTTAGCCAGGCTCTTTTTACACTGCTGTACATGCTTGGGATAACTAAGTGCAACTGTATTCAGAACCAATACATCACCTCGGGCCACTAATGAAGGTAAAATAAAAGCTGTGGTGAGCGGAAGCTGCACAGATACACAGGCAAATCAAGCTCATCGTGTTCCCCATACCCCATGTGCATTTACCAAGAGAAAGAGTGGAGCAAAGACAGTTTATAAACCTTCCTGGCCACAGGGCTCCCTTCTCTTACCCCAGGAAGTATCTGTCAAACCGAGTGGCTTTGCTTTGTATCAGCTCTATTTACAACTGACTTTGCAACAGTGCAATTAAGTAGCTCACTCACGCACGGAGATTGTGCAGTATTATCGGCAGATTATTTTAGGCTCTCTCACAGTAACACTGTAACGCAATAGCTTTTAGGAACCAGAAACGCAGTGGCCAGCCAAAGCTTATTGCTGGTTCTTAACACCTGGATGTCTCTACACAGCAGTCACAACAGGGGCTACACCTGAAGTAGCCTCTAACAAACCTGCAGGAGGTGGTCAGTGGCCCCGCGGCACAGGGCATCCAGCAGGTGCATTTCTCCCGGGAGCAGCGTGAATTAGCCCACAGCGAGCCGCACTGCCGGCCAGCAGGCAGCGGGGACTGGAACGTGCTCAGGCTCCCAGGAAAGAGCCCGCTGTGGTTAACGGAGCTCTCCCAGCTGACAAGATACACTATAAAAGCAGCAGCAGCAGCAGCAGCCAGGGCATGCTGAAGGTGAGGAAGGAATGTAAAATGGGAAGAGGAAACTGGAAAGAGAGGCATGAGCAGAACTGCAGCCACCTCCACCTTCTGCTCTCGACTACTGCAGGGGAGGGTGTGATGGAGCAAGCGAGTGGAGAGATGGTCCAGCTCCTGGGCTCAGCCCTGCCCTGCTCACACCAGTTTCTTCAGTCCCCGGAAGCCCTGATGGGGCTGCAGCCATGGAGACCCCACAGTGCTCACTAGCAGCACACCAGACGCACGCTCCCCCCACGCACCCCTCGTCCCATGCCTCTCCGAGGCTGTGTCTCGGAGTCCAGGCGTGCTCAGAGCAGGATGCTTTCATCGAGCCTCGGTTCCCAGTGCCACAAGCACTACCTTCTTTTTCGCATGCAGGTTTCAAGCCTTCCCAGCTCTTCATAGGCCTGGTAGAAAATGTCAAAGTCTCTGGCACTCCAGCCCCTCCAGACAGCCAGGCACCACTCCATGTTTTCGTTCTCGAAGCAGCACACAACTGTGTCCTTTGCTACAAGAGCAGCATCCACCAGCGTCCTGGGAAAGGAAGAACAGAGCAGGGAAGGGCATTACAGCGGAGAGCAGCTCTGCTAACACGGCACACTGCTGCTCATCCGCAAGACACTGACTCACAAGCTTTCATTTCCAGCTATCGAATCTCTTTTTTATAAGCTGCAAATCCTTGAGAAAGGAGAACGTAACAAAAAGAGGGATCAGAAACTATGTCAAGGCAAAACCAAGTGGCTCAGTGACATGTGAAAAGATTTTCAAAGGGATTCAGGTGCCTAAACACGCAGGTGGGTGCTTAAGTCTGCTGTGACATTTTGAAGTTGCTGCTATTCTCCCTATTTGCTAAATCCAGACTCTTTTGCCTGCTGCCAGCTGGGCACTTTCAGAACAGCTCTGTCGTGCCCCAGCTAACGTGCTGCCCAGAGCTTCTGCAACCTGAAATACAGTGTGGAAGTGGGACGGAGCCCAGCTGTGCCAGCTTAGGGTATGAGCTTTGAGGCCAGATCAGCAGGTATAGCTATGGCAACAGCCCAGGGATGCGCAAGGTTCGTGCAGAAGCAGTCCTGCACGGCAGCACCATGTTGCATGTGCTTCCCTTCATGGTCTCCCAGCACGTTACCTGATCAAACAACGGGGTTAGAGCAGGCCCTGCAGATACCCCAGAGGGAGGTGGCCAGGCAGAAGATGATACTTTCGTCCTCGCAGGGTTAAAGGGACAGGAAACCAGCCCTCTCTGACAGAGGATGGGGGAAGACCGGCCCCAAACTGTTTCTCCAGAAAGGCCCCTAGATGGGGAGCACCAGCAACAAGGGATGTCCTTGGCAGCTAGCTTTCATCACAAACTGCCCCTAAGAAGCCACCTCACCTCCCTACCCTACCTCTGCACTTGGAAGGGCTTGGAGGAGGCAAGCACTACTGGTTGGGCTTTATCCTACTGGGAAAACAGGGCGAGTCAATGGCCATGGTGCCTGAACCAGCCAGGCTGCGAAGCCGGGCAAGGCTGAGATGGCCGTGTCCTCACTTCATCTGGGGAACGCAATATCAACCTAACAGTACCTGCGAACGGTAAAGAGAATACTCCGCTCCCAACTAGCTGATAAAGACACTCAGTTCACAAGCAGAGGGAATGGCAGGAGCACTTTGATCTCTTTGTTTGTGTTTGCCTCGTGGCAATAAATGATAATTTATAATCTTCAGCACTGCTTAACCTCCATTTCTTTGGACACAAATAGTACAATCCCAGCCTGGTGTTTAAGTGATCAGTAGAAACACCCCCATCTCTCTAGCAGGTATTTATTTACTTGGACTCTTGTTCACTGTATGAAACATTTTAGATTAATGTATATAACTGCTCTCCCCTGGGCTCCAGGAGCCTTCCCCCAGCCCGTCACTGCCGACAGCACAAAGGTACTCATTTAGAGCAAGAACATCAACCTGATCCACGTGAATGCAGCCACAGACAAGCACTGCGCTCTGCATAAATACACCTCTTGTTCTAAACGCAGGGGCCGAGTCTGCCAAGCTCCACCGATCTTCTGCCAGGTGCCCTCAGAACACCAGCAGTCAGCACCAGGTAGGATCAGACCGGTGGTTACTGCATTGTGCAAGACACTCCTGCCTGTCTCGTTATGGGGGTACTTGGCCTCTGTGGCTTTTGGAGACCAGACCGTGGTTGCAGTGCCTTCCCCTCACCATCTGTCAGGCTATAAAGAGCGTGTACATGCCTCAGTGTGCAACCAGCAAGTGTGTCTCCTCTGGCTGGGACCTTTTCAGATGCTTCTGGAAGCCAAGAGGAAGCTCCCAGGAGCCCCCGGAGCCCACAGAGCCACCCTCTGCCTCCTAGTCCCCTTGTGCCCCCGGAGACTGGTGTGACAGGCACTGCCCAGTCAGCCTCACCCGTACGGAGCCAGTTCCCCCGCCTTCAGCACAGCAATCACTCTGCCCCGCTGGGTGCCGGATTCCTTCTCCAGTCCAATAACAATGATATCCCCTCCTCTCCTAGAAAAGAAACGAGGGACGTGTCACATGTACTCAGCAATGGGGACTGCTGACAGCTGAGGAAGATCCACGCTGGATAGGGAGGATCTCTGCTGCACTCCCTCCTGCAGTTACACGACATTTTGCAGGGAGAGGGGCACTGTGATGCCACGCAGGGGCATCCTGAATCCACTACAGTGAGAGCCCCCATGACAGGCAAAATGAGACTCCCAGTGGTTTCCAGCTCAGCAGGAGGCAACAGGACTTGCCAGGGTTGCATCTGAGCAAGGAAGCTGCCTGCTGTTCTTTGTTGCTTCAGTAGCTGGGGAAACAGGGCTTTGACTCTTACCGCCTGCCTTCTCATTCTGCTGGAATCAATCCAGCAAGCCCTTAGGTGTGGCCATTCTGCTTAATGCTCGATACCTTTAAAAGGGGGTAGAAAATCAATGTACCATTGTACTGGGAGCAAAAGTTCTTCATGGCAACTTGACTTTCTGGCCAGGTGAATCATACTGGCAATGCAAAAGTTCCCAAACCAGCCTGAGCTGATCTCAGGTTCAGCCCAAGAGGGATTTTGAGGAAGTGACCCGCTTACCTGGGGATCCATATGAGATCTTTTACTGGAAGAATCTTGACAGCTTGGAGATGCTGCATGCTGTCACCTCCAGGCACAGCATCATGATCCAGGGAAGGCTTCAGCTCACGAAATTTGTCAGACTCCTCAAAATCTGTGGAGAGTAGTGCACTGGAAGAGCTCATGGGCGAGCTGGGTAGGCTGGAGGGGCATGGGGTTACCCTGTTAGGAGGTGAGGAGGAGTAGGAAGACACAGAGCAATAATCTGTGAGCGAGTCCTGGTGGTTTAATATCTGGGTGCCAACCTCCGGGCTGTAGATAATGCTCACATCCACCAGCGGGTTATTCTCCACTGCTTTGTGGTTCACAGGTGCCGTAGCGGGGATGGCTGCCGAAGGCTGCTGGATTGTAAACATGTCTCTGAGGGGGCTGCAGTCTCCGCAGAAGTAGCGCGCACAGAGCTGGTAAGTGGTAACGTGATACATCACCAGGAAGTTGCTTTTATCATCCAGACACCACACCACCTCCTCCCCGTGACACTCGGAGTTGCAGGCGATGGATGTGATCATTGACGGCGGGCTGAACGGCTCCAGCCTCCTGCTGATCTCCATCATGGCACAGTCTATGATGAGGATGCCAGGACCGTTGCTGTACCAGACCTCCGCTCCGCTGTTGGTGATCTCCATGGCCTTCACGGGGTACGGGTTCTGCCGGGGGTCGTCATCAGAAATGTTGAATTTGGACCTGTTTGCTGTGTGGGAGCACAGGTAGGAGCAGCTGTCCCCTGGGATGCCCTGGGACACTGAAAACACCGCTACAAGTCCATCTGACAAGCCAGCCAGCACCACATAGAAGTTCTGCAAGAAAGAGAGAGCAAAATCTCCATATGGATTCTTTACTTCTCTGCAATACAGGAGCTTTCGATCCCAGAGACTCTGGCTGCCTCTCACAGTTCTGCAAGTACACTAGTAACTTATCTCAAATC
The DNA here is from genome assembly GCF_015220075.1 of Falco rusticolus. Classification (NCBI taxonomy): domain Eukaryota; kingdom Metazoa; phylum Chordata; class Aves; order Falconiformes; family Falconidae; genus Falco; species Falco rusticolus. The sequence goes on from NC_051193.1 coordinate 6,708,623, forward strand.
ACTCAGTGATAACATCAACATAAAAAGAAGTGATTACATAGGAGCTGCTGCAGAGCCATACTCCTCTCACCCAGTATTACCTCTCTCTTTATTGGCAAGGGAGGACAGATGGACCTGGCAGCCTGCCCCGAAGGTTAACAAACTCAAGCTGGAGTATGTTCAGAGACAGCCATCACAACCCTAAGAATCCAGCTGTAGAAACCTGGCTCATTTCCAAAAAGGAGTAAAGCTATTGCTGTCAGTGTAGGTAGGAGAGAAATGGAAGAGATGCAGTAAAAACGGAAAGAGAGGGAGGCAATCCTCTCATAAGCAAGTGCATGCAGTGATCGCTCTGCATCCTATGCCTGCTGCTTTGACAGCACCGCTCTTCCCAGGGACATGCTCTGGGTCTGGGACCCCTGGCAGCTCAGAGACATCCCAGCGAAGGGTGCAGAAGCAGCAGCAGTTCAGCAAAGCAGCTGCCAAGCGCCATGAACAATTAATTCTACAGGTAGTTAAAAACCTGCCCCTAAATGCACAGATGTGTTGGCTGCGGAAGCTGCGGCCGGCGTCAAGCTCTGGTGCAGTGCTCCGCGGCACTGCTGCGACGGATGCCGTCACGTCGCATGGACAGGAGCCGGTGAGAAGGCCATGGCTCACTGGGTCTCCGACTCCTCCAGCTCATCACATCAGTGCAAAATGCTGTTAAACAGACTGGGAAATGGATCCCTCGGGAACAAAACTCCCCATGACCTTGGGTCTGTACCAGAAACTCCCCCATCTGTGAAGCAGATAAAACAATACCTACCTCAAAGGCCTTTCTATTTCCTCCCCGTGGAGCAATAAATTCTAAAAAAAGACCCTTTGCCCAGGGCTTTTTGCTGTTGTTACAATCTGGCTGGACTAAGCAAAGCAAAACCAACAGAACCAGACTGAGCACTGCCAGCTGAACCGACACAACCTCAGCCCTCCGCAGCCCCGATGTGGCAGAGAGCCCTGCCTCCTGGGGTGCCTGGGGCGCCAGCGACTCTGCCCACCGCTGCAGCATGGGCCGGGGACTCAGCATCACCCCTTGTTGCTCATAAATTAAGGGAAAGCCGGTGCCCTTCCAGGGATCTCAGCTGTGCCAGCCCTCAAAGGTCGCTCCCAGGCTGTTTAAACCCATAAAGGCCAAAATCAATCCAATGTGAATTGCTCTCAGATAGCAAGGGGCAGATAGCACAGGGGTAAGTATTAGTTTAATTGATAGCACTGTTTGCAAGGCTCATTAAGAGTCTTGGACAAAAAGACACTATCTGCATAAAAAGTATGAGTAAAGCCATGAGCGTGCTGAGCCCATATGACTAATCCAAATCACAGCAGAATTTTACTGTAATGGGAAAAACTAGGGAAGCAAGTGGAAAGTTGTGAAATGGGACTTGGACTTTAACTCAGTCTAGTCCCAATTCTCTAACCACTAATTAAAAGAAACCCAAATGACCTGCAGCGTTCAGTGCCGTGTCCCCGCTGCCATGTGGATCTGGTGCAAAAGCTCCTGGATATGGCTTTGCCAGGGAGTTGCATCAATAGGTTGGCACACGGCACAACGCTTTACACAAGCTGGGGTTTGGGTTACTTTTTCTTTGGAAAGGAGTTTGATTATTTAAACCAGAACAAAACAAAGCAGAACAACCCACATTTTGCTGGTGAAAATGGTCCAATTTTCCAGTCCAAAGGACCCTGAACAATAGGTATTTCCTACTAAAAATGGAAAATATAAATTGAAATGGAAACATCTGAAATTAACCGAAATGTGGGTACGTCACCTGAACTGCTCCTAGTGTGACACAGGACACTACTAAAGTCTTCAGAGATGTCTCTACTTTTGTCTCATTCAATTTGAAAATGCTGAATTATCCAAACATAGTCTTAATAAAAAATATTTTGATTTCTTTGATTAGCGTCAGCTACTGCAGAACAGAATCCAGATTCCCTTTTGGGTTCCATAGGCCAAATTTCCACAGCGCTGAGCAATCGGCACCATAACTGAGCAGAGCTGCGTCAGCGATCCCCACCCAGCTTTACTGGTAATACCAACTCTGCCAAATTCTAGCCTGTCTGGCACGGCACAATGGTGGAAGCAAATCTGGAAGATGTTTTATGCTTTGGGTCACTTATTGCTCACTGCCTTGGCTATCAGGACCGGTTTCCATCCAGCCTATCTGTTGTTATCTCTCTGTTTAAGGAACAAGGAGTAGGAACTCAAATGCTGAGAAATGCCCTTAACCTGCCATCCCTTGCCTGACTGAGACAAGGAGGTGACCCCATTCACAGAAGACCACGGCAAAGGCCACCCAGCCACGGGTGCCACTGACTCGCCAGACTTTATTAGGTGCTGGTGCAGCCAGGCAGTGAGACAAAACTCTCCAAATCTGGGTATTACAACAGTGACCAAAGGCAGGCAGGGCAGCAGCCTCCAGAAACCTTAAGTAACTTTCTCAGAATTCATTTTCAACATTTGGGCTCCACAAAGAGCCAACAAAAACACACAGCAACAAAACTGCATTTGAAGTCTCCGTCCTGCCAGAAGTCCCACTGTGCCAGGGAGGAAGGCCTCTGAGCGGGGCTGTGATGGTATGTGATGTGCAGGAGATGAGCTGGCACTAGACGTCCTGTCCTCGCAGCTAAGGACAGCACAAGGCTTGGAGCCATTGGGACGGCCACTGCAAGCAGGTTAAAAAAAAAAAAAATACAGCCCCCGACACCACAGCCTTGGTCACCTCCTCCTCTCTTCCCCACAGGGTCTAGCACTGCTGGCAGCAAACGCTGCGGCAGGCTGCAGCCTTTAAATGTAGCTCTTGTTTTCATATGTTCCAGGTTTTTGCAAGAGGCCAGAGGCTTGCACCCATTCAAATTTCTCTCTCCCTCAACATCTCTTTGTAAGAAGATTGCAAACCAATTCAGACAGCATCTTGTTTTGCTGCTCTTAACCTGTTTTTTTGCTCATTTGGTTTTTTTCTGGAAGGAAATTTGCTGAAAATTTTATTGTTTGCCAAAACCAATGATACTGGTGACAGAAAGCATACAACAAAAAAAGCTTAAATTGTATAAGGCTTTTCCTTGGCTGGCGAGTTTTGGATTCTGGGCCCCTTTCTGCTGCTTTTAAATTTCCATGATGCTTCCTTTGGATGAAAACCCAAGTTTTGGAAACTATTTCTTTTGGATCAGTCTTCCCAAGGCAGTCATAAAGAATTCCCCTTCCCAGCAACATCCCTCAGCAATTCTCTGACTGCAAGTTACCTCACATCTCATCAGCTAAAGGCTTTCTTCCCAGGGAAATGCAAGCAATTCTCTTCTCTGCTGGGCAATAACGACTGTGTGATAGCTCAGATACAGCTTACTGTGCCATACAGAAAGTTTGACAAGCGTAAGTTTTCCACTTAGCTTTGCTGGATGAACTGGCTGTTTCAAAAAACGGTTTAGTTTCTTGCCAGCCTGGTCTGCACATCCCTATGGCTGCTGCTCTGGCTATTTCACTGCCAAACTCATTCATAGAAAGGAGAGAGGAAAAAGTAAGTCCAATAAACTAAGAAGGAGTGCGCCGAAGGGATGTGGATTTCTGGAAGGTTGGGTAGGGTCGGGGGAGGAAGGGAGGTGTCTAGACTCAATATTACTATTGTAGGGCCTGGCATTATTTATGACATTTTCTAGGCAAGCCACAAACTGAAAATAGAAACCAGGAGACATAAAGCCACTTGTAATCTCTGAGGAATGGCTTTGCAAGCTGTATGACAGTGGAAAAGCTGAAAGTGAAAGACTCGTTCGACTATCCTGGACAAAACCTCATGCAGCATGAAAAAGAAATTTGCCCTACACATCAGAAATGAAACTCCACGGCACTGAAACGCTGCAGGTCTGGGAGCCAAAGCAAGCCAACAGATGCAGTCTCCCAGCGGGTGAAATTCAGCCCTGTGCCAACTTTACATCTATGCCCTACTTTAGTCCTACTTACACCATGTTTGGAAGTGAAGCAGTACACCTTACACTAACCATCTGCCTTGGATCCAGTCAGCGATGCGGCAGTCCGAGCAAATGAGCCAGAAATGGACAATAACTCAGAACAGGCGTGCGGTATAAAACAGCTCCACTGTCACTCCGAGACCTGCTCCATATTGCGCTTTTAGACACATACCAGTCTGCTGGCATTTGCAAAAACTACACAGCTACCAATAATGTCGGAACATAATTACATGTTTTCGCTTAAGGTGGCTGTAAGCAACCCGGAGGGAATTTAGCCTGAAAACAGTTTTTATACATCTCCCAAGACTTGCCCGCAATAGGCAGTCATGTCAGATTTCTCTTGCCCGTAACTGGATGTTAGCAAATCCAGAACTAGACAGATAGTATATAACTTCTGTTATTACCCATAAGAGTAATTATCCATATTACCCATAAGAGCTGTATTACCTAAGTGTTCTCATTCAAACCCAAAAAAGGAGCATGGCTGAACCTAGATAATATTTCAAGACGACTGTGCACACCAACGACAGCGTGCACACACACCAGGAAAGGACTGGGTACAAGAGCTAGGATATAACCAAGTCCTGCATTACCAGTTAATAAATCTCCATTCTAATTATTGTTTCTTGTCCTCTCTATTTTGCTTGATCAGCCTAAACCTTGCCTTCCAGTGATGTGGAAACACAGCTGGAAAACTTCCTTGCAGAGGAATGTGATCTATTTTGACTATTTTCCCAGCAGGCTTGGAAGTGCCAGCTTTGGTCCCCTGACTCAGGTTCTTGCCCACACCTCTGTCTTCTGGCAGAGGCACAAAGACCTGCAAACCTCCTCGCACTGCCAGAATGTTCCTAGGCATTGCAAAGTCCTTCAACACCAGCTAGTGACAAGCCGCGCAAACTCTGGCAGCTGGGCCCAGCTGCAGACAGCTTAGTCTCACTAATGCCCCTTTTCCTTTAGGTTCCTCCTTACCTTTTTCACAACAGGCATTACTAGAAAGCAGCTCACAGTAGCAGGAGTGTCTAAACCCTTCTGCGGAGACTTTAAAGGACACATGCCCTGCAATCCATACACAGAAATCTTCTGGTCCTGTGAAAGAGCACAAAAAATTCTGTAAGTCTCAATCATCTTCCATGCTTTTCATATTTTGTGACCTGAACGAGATCAAATTGGTTCCAAAACCAGTTTTTACTTGTATTTCTTGATATCCAAACCCTGGGTTTCTCTTTGTGCTCCCTGGAGAGCATTTGCCCCACCTGTGGGTAGAAAGCAGGTGCTGCCTTCCCCAGAATGAGTTGTGGGCAACATACGCACGATCCAAAAGCCACCGAAACCACCACTATAGGTGTTTTATCACCACATCTAAAAGTAGCATTTGACAACCCTGACTGCATAAATCCCAAACATTCCAGGATAATTGAAACATGTTTTATGTTACTTTGTATTAATTTGTCAATGCAAGGAAAGCTAATTACAGTGTATGTGGAATTACACCTGCTCTACACCTCATAAATCCACTAAACTGATATAAAGCACCTGGTTTGGGGAATAGCAACACATTTCATTTTGATCAAAAAGTGGGAATACAATGCTTTAAGATTATTGAAATTTAACTATTATAAAAAAAAATAGGAATATTCACACTTTACTTCTACTTGGGGACCAAAAAAGTCAAAATATCTTATTTTCCTATGGGAAAAAAAAAAAAAAAAAAAAAAAAAAAAGAGTTCTATCTTGTCACTCAGTTACAGCATCCATGCTAGGGCGGAGTGAATGAACCAACACAAATTATTTATTCAGCAAGTGTGGCCTTTTTTCCCCCAACTCTGACACACCAAACTTCAGGAACATTTCCATTTGTTTCAGCCGTTTTTTGTTTGGTTTGTGTCAAACAATTGTGTCAGAACCGGCTGACACTTAATGCAGCCCTTACGGGTGGACAGGGCTCCGAGGGATAAACCAGCCGTGCTCTCTCACTCTTTATCTTTTTAGCTGCAGTTTTCCCCGGTGAACACAAAACTTGGGTACCCATTTCCCACCGACTTGCAGATCCCTCGGGGCGCTTTCAAAACCCCACCCTTAAACACATGGTTTCTTTCACTGCTTTATCGCTTACAGATAAGGACATTTCCCAGATGAAACCCTGGGTAGAAATGCTACAATCTGGAGAGTTTTGCCTCGGAAAGCCGAGGTTCCCACGATCACTTTGAACACCAGGAGGCACGATTTTGGTCTAGGTACCAGCTATGTAACAGGTAGAAACAATACACAAAGAGAAAGCAGATGCAAAGCCTCCCTGCTTATCTGAGATGCCCATCGTCTCACTCTTAGCTTTACTAATTTCTCTTTCTCTTAATTGGTATCTCTTCCAGCGAGGCTCCTCTTGAGTGGGGCACTGAAGTGCAGGCAAGGCTCACCTCTGTGGCAGCCCAGAGGGCATTCTGGAATTTTAGTTGGCAGCACAGCTTCATTCCTGGGCAGCTCATCCTCTCCACTTCTATGACTCCCTTCTCCGGATTCACCACTGTATAGTTTCTGAAAGGAGCAAACAATAATTTCCTATAGCCAACATTCAGGCTCCACACTGCTACAGGATGGGACTCGGCACTTTTGGCCAAGCCTTTAACGCGACTGTCCAGATGTGGATGATGATGCAAGGATCTACACCCCTCCAAACGGTCATTGTAAAGGAAGAGAAATACAGATGTGCCACGGCTGGTCCTCAGGGGGCAGATACGCAATTGCTTCTGTGAAAATTTAAACTCAGCTATCTGACTTTGCACAGAAATAGATTAGGAGAACTTACATGGTCTGTTACTATAATTCAGCTGTGAGACAAATAGCTCCAGCTGAATAGCAGTAATTAATAGCTGGGAGGTCTCAGCCCATCTTGCCCATTAGTTTCTCAAGAGAGTATGTGCTCGTTCTCCAAATGCACTGCCTCAGTATTATCTGGCTTCATTATTTATTCTAGTAAATAAACAGAAGAGCATGATTCTTCCAAATAAGAGCAAAGATCTGTAACGTGATAAAATAATTTATAAATATGACTAATTAACATTTTCGTAACTAAAAGGTTTTTGTTCATTTGGGGTTTGGGGAAGTTTATTGGGTTTGGGTGTTTGAACAATAACTGGATATTCACAGCCACATCTGTGAGCCCCAGATGTTTTACCAACTGTGGCACAAGCAATTACACATCCTGAAATCTGCCACATATAAGTAATTTGTTATTCAACAGTCTCCAGCAAGTGGGACTGTCCAGTCAGGAAGCAGATTCACCGAGATATATTGCTGCGAATATTTGGACAACATCCATGCATTCAAAATACATCTGTGAGTCCCATGTGTCTCACCAGTTTTAGCAGGAATAGTTATACTGTCTGCACTGAACGACTGACCAGGCACCACAAACAGCAAAGCAAATTGTTCATGAACAAACCATGTACCTTTCCCATTAGGTTAATGGTTACAAATAATGAACACATTAATATAAAATTTAGATCAGATTGTGCATGTTTCCAAATAAGATCGGGGCTATAAAAATTAGTAACAACCATAAAAATAAACCTAACTAGCCATGGGTCACATGTGGCTGAGCAAAATACCATCATCTCAGTCACAATTTAATAACATTTAAAGCACATGCCTTTTCACTATAGCACACATTTTACTGGTAGTATACACTTGGATGCACACACAGCTTCAGGCATGTGGCTAACTCCCGATGATTTCAACAGGATTTAAGCATGTGCTTAATTGCTTTGCAGAACAGAGATGGAACTGCAGCCTCAATTAGGAAAGGTTTAGTGTTAAATGGTCTCATTAGCAAAGGCAGAACACATCTGTTCTCATGTACAAATGCTTCATCCTGTGTGTGTGAATCATTACACTGCCCTAATCTTCTCCTCATATTAACTGAAGCAGAGTTAAGCTCATTAAATATCCTTTATAAAGCAACCACTGTTCCCAATTAAAAGAGTTTGGGAAAACCGTGTTCACCGTCTCCTTGGCATTCACCCAAATTCACTTTCACCTTCTTTACCTCCCTCCCAGAAGCATAAGTGAAGATGCTGAAGGATTTTTACTTAAAAAGAAAAAAAAGAAAGAAATTACTAATGTGAGTCATCTCACCTGGTGTCTTCCTTCCCATCCCAGAACACCACAGTGTACTCCTGTCCTTGGGAGCAGAAGAAGGAAGACTGCTTCCCACAGGATAGCAGGTACATAAATGTTGCAAAGGTAGGATCTTTCATCTGTCCTACCACAGAAATGGCCAGTGGACGCTGTGGGGAAAGGAGAATAGAAAGACATACGTCACACGAGACAGTTGGAGGTCTAGATGAAATAAAAGACTCATAATAATCATTATTGATTAAAGCTAGAGAGCCAAGAAGTAGGCCTACTTCAATAAATGCTTCTGCTACTTTCTCAAATCTGCATCAAATTCTCCTTATAAATCCCACCTCACTGGTTCTTAGCATCCTCTGTATCTCAGACACTGAAGCCAAATCTCTTCTGTACTTCCATGGTTTGGTCTGTGACTCCTACATATTTTATTGATTAATTTCTTCAGGCTGACAAGTTTTGGAAGCTGACCCACTGTCATGACAGTGTCTAGCTGTTTGTGAGTCAAGCTGGCCTTTGAAGGACAACAGCTCTGAAACAGCAACTTGTAATTAATCAAAAACGTAATGCAGCATAATCCTTTTCTCATACTTTGAACCCTTTTCCTCCTCATACCACTTTTTATAATCTTGGGGATTTTGAAGTCTTTGTAGTTACACTGACAGCAGGATGCTGTAGCTGTTTCTGGAAATTATGGGTAATGTCTCGCCCTGGTGAAATCAATAGCCTAACTGCGATTGACGCCAAGGGACCTTCATGTCACTGCAGATGTCTAAGGCCACCAATCTGCCATCATTTCGTTCATAAAACTCTCATTTAAGTCAACAGAAGTGCTGGGCCAAATCAGCAGGAGGGGTAAATGCGCAACTGAGCTGTTCTGCTGTAGGAAGAGCAAGCTCAGCTGTCCTGTGTGAAGAGGGCTGCTGGATCCTCGTAGCTACAAATCAGAAAGCACTGGTCACGAGGGCTGTCTTGTACCTTTTCTGGCTTAGTGTCCCAACACTCCATCATGAGTGCCTGCATCCTATATAGCTGCACCTCTTCTGGTTGCCCAAGAACGGGACGGATCCCTTTAGACAGCTTCTTTGCAATCTGGAGCTGGTGTTGTCCCAGCACAGGCCGCTGACCAGACAGAAGCTCATACAGGACCATCCCATATGAGAACATGTCAACCTAGAGCCAGAAACAGAGACTGAAAACCAGGGCAGAGCTCCCTTGGTAGGCGGAGCAGAGAGCAAGGAAGACCACAGCGGGAAAGCTAGTGCTGCAGCACCATGCCTGAGGGAATTCAGCCCCATGCACGAAGCCAGCCACCCACTGCTGTCACGCAGAGGCTGCCCCCAAAGATGTACCACAGTCACCTTCTCATCGTAGACTATGCGAGGTCTGATCTCAGGAGCTTGGTAGCCCGGCGTGCCTTCCACACCAAGCGCGCCTTCGTGGAATGACTGCCGGGAGATTCCGTAGTCAGAGAGTTTGATATTGATGTGTTCTTTAACGTCCAGGGACCACACCAAAATATTGTCTGACTTCAGGTCGCAGAAGATGATGTTCTTCTTATGCAGGTAGGCAAGGCCTGTTACAATCTGATACGCTATTTTGTGTGTCAGCATGTGCCCCAGTGGCACAAAGGAAGACCCTGGCACAAAGAAACAGCCTGTCTTCAGTTCTTGCAATAGCAATAACTGCTTTTTTAAAATCTTTTTTTCTTTCTTTTTTAAACTCCAGAACAATAACTAACAAACTTTTAAAACATCACTCAATGCCATCATTTGAAATGACACTGTTCGTGTTACTATACATGTCTGACAGTTCTATTAGATGCCTTTTTTAAACCCTTTCACTTCTAGACCCCTAAATCTTATGATGAAAGTTAGTGTTTGACTGAATGTTGACACAAAGCCAAGGTGCCAAGAGGGCGAGATGGCCTCAACCTATCTTGGAATTAGTGTCATTCATTTGACAGCAACAGAAATACAGATAATTATGAGAGAATTTAGAGCACCAGACACCCATCTGCAGGGGGAAGAACAGAGCATTACCCACGCAGGACTGAAGCGAGATGCATTTCTTATTAATCTGCAGAGAAATTGAAAATCCAGGTCTCCAAAGTAGTTTTGAAAATCCTGCATCAATTTTTACCAGGCTCCCAAAGGCACAGTTTAGGAGCAAGTCCATCCCTCCCACTTCCCGTAGTCTGGAAAAAAAAAATCCCCTTCAGTAAATCAAGCAGTAATTTAAACGCTGTTGACCATTTGCCACTACCATGACTTGGAGAGTGAGCTCTCCCAGGAGGGACACCCTGTTTTTACCTTTGGAGTTTTCAGACAATACAGTGGTGAGGCTGCCCAGAGGGGCCAGCTCTAGGGCAAAGCAGAGAGGATGGATGCTGATGCCAATGAGGGAGACGATGCAGGGGTGTTGCAGAGAGTGGAGCATGCTGGCCTCCTGGCGAAACTCGGAGAAGTTCTTCATGGCATCCATAGCTCTCAGGTGTTTCAGCATGGTATCTGGCAAGACACACGAACCCCTTCTCACTCCCCAGCTGAGAAACAAGGTCAGAAATAATTCGGAAGGTGCTAATCACTAGGCAAATGCTGCAGGAAGAAGGCAGCTTGTGGGGTCATGCCAACAGCAAGGCTTTAAGTTGCATTGTCATGTTGATGCATGAACTTATTGGCTATAAGCAGGATATATATGGCTGTCTCAGGAAGAGAGTGCTCCCCTGGTCCTGTAACACCAACCTCAAGTGCGACTGGCACACACTGTTCTCACAGGTCACCTGGATGATTTTGGAAAACTCGTGCTGTGCTTTTTAAAGTAGGGACTCTCTGGGTGTGGATGCCACATCGCAGACCCTTTGGTGGAAGGAGTCTTCCCTACCCTTTCCCAGATGCTCTGCCAGAAGAAGGACCCTTCACAGTAATTGCCTCACTTTCCTCATTTTTGTTAGGAAAGGATGTAGTGAACCCCTGAGCTGTGGAGGAGGCCAGCTGCTGCCCCAGTGACAAATGACCTTTGGAAAGAGCAGACCTGCCTGAGCAGCCTGTGGTGTCCGATAGCAGAAGGACACTTTCCCCTATCCTTTGTCCACGGACTGAAGCTCTGCTGGAAACCTGGACAGACAGCATGTGCAGTGCAAGAGCCTGTCCCTGCCTGGAGGAGCTGGCAGGATGAGAAGGATTTCCAATATGCTTTCTGTAGTTGCTGGCACAGATGGAGTAAAAGACTTACTCAGAAGTGGAGACCCACAAGTCCTTCATGCAAACCCATGCAAATCCAGACTTCGCATTGCCAAATAGCTTGGGAAGAGGAGATGAAATCTTGCCTCCCATCCCACCTGAGGGCTCTGCCTTGGCACCCTGTGAGTCCACCCACTGACCTGCGGGAGAGAAGCTTCCTGCAGTGCCAATGACCTTCACTGCCACAAGTGCTTTCGTGAAGGACTCTAAGATGCAGCCTCCTCCTCCATGGAAACACATCAGTTTTGCTATATACTTCAAAGCTGTATTTAAACAGGTGCCACCAGCACTTTGGAGAGCAAAGGCTCTTTGGTCTTAAGTTGGGATCGCAGACCGCAAGAGCCGATTCCCAACACTGATTCTGTGTACTGTACCTGCAGCTGAAGTAGGAGAACCCTTGCATTTTTTAATCTGAAATCTCTTCACAGCCACTGGTTTTCCTTGGTATCGTGCCCGATATATAACGGTTCCACTTCCACCCTGGCCAAGAACATTGTTTTCATTTTCACTGCATTCCAGTTTGCTATTTTCCAGGAACAGTCTGCCAAAAAGAGATTGGAGCTTTTTAATTAAAAGTTTCAAAGACATTGTAAATGAATGTTTTAATGTGTTCACATTTTCACAAATCCCTAATAGGTTCTTGTCTAATCTACTGAGAGGACTGGATCAGCTAAACTACCTGGGTCATCTCAGTATACTCTCTGCTGGCTCATGGTATAACAGGTTTCTCAGAGAAAAAAGTAATTCAGGCAAATAAGCAAAAAAAGCTTTTTACTAGTTTATCCCACAAGAATCAAACAGATCTGGAAAGCACATAAGCTCCTTTTCCAAGCAGATGACACAGGTACAGATATTTGTACCATTTATCTGTATTAATGATTTTTTTTTGCTTCATTTACCTCCTGTTCCTCTTTTTCTCCACTGGGGCAGGACAGGACGTTCATGAACAGCCCCACACTCTGAAACCTGATTATTCAAATCAGCTTACTGTTTCCAGGCTGTAATTCATCATTTCCCTGCTCTTCCAGAGACTACTTTTACAGCTGTTCACACTTCAAACTTCTCCACTCACCTCATGCCCATCAAATAGATGTCTAGGAGACCACATGTGAGGAGGGCTGTCATGTCGAGCTGATGGGGTGTTTGCCCCATCATAAAATGACCCCAAGAAAGGAACAGGGGCCAGTGGTAGCACAGAAAGCTCTGATAGCAGCCAACAAGACACAGTTGGTCTAGAGGTCTCATGGCTCTGTATTGGGCACAGAAAGGTCTGAGAGAGTGTGAACCAAAAGAGACATTGGTCTCCTCTCCTGCTCGCTATCAGGAGGTCTCTTGCTCTACACGCTATGTAATAAGGGGTGTAAGACTGAACCCATCTGGGAATGCAGTTAAGCAGCTTAAGGATCTGGCAGCACTGCTACGGGTAGGGAAGAGCTGTTTCAGCTGTTCGACTGCCACACTACTACAATACATCTGACAGCCCTCAGCTGAGCAGGAGCCTCGATTCAATGTGAATTCTCTAGTGGTCTCTATATAAATTCACTCACCTACAGACTCTTCAAAACTAAAGGTGATTTCAGTGCCAATCTTGTGACGAAGCAGCACTTCCTTTTGGTTTTGCCATATTAAAATCTCCTTTCTGGGTTCCCCGAAAGACTTTGCCTACAGAAAAGCTCTGGCCAGAGTACTGGGCAATGCAGGACAGCTATGACTCAAAAAAGAGACCTTCGTATTGCACCACAATGATCTCAAAGGATCCCCTGAAGCGATGACTCCGGTCAGCACACAGCAATTGTCTAAGCAAGTATGCTGACCACCAGGAGTGCAGTTTAGGATGAATTGCCAGAGTAGGGATTGAGAGCAGATGAATTTGTTTCCTGTGGTCAGTATGTTCCTCTAGCAGAGATGACTTAGGAAAAAAACCCAACTGAATTACATAGGTACACTGAAACTTAACCAAAGGCTATCAAATAACATTACCTGGCAGGAAAATCAGTCATGAAAAGCTCTGGGACCAGCTCTTGGAGAGAAACGGGGATGTCAGGGTGGTTAGGACATGTGATGTAGTCCAGTTCAATGGCAGTCAGGACACAGTCCTCCATGTTAAAGTACTGCACGTCCTCCGCCTTCTCACCACACTCATTCTCCTCCGGCTTGGAAGCTGCGCAGATGTGGCAGGGCACATACTGCTCCATCAGCAACGTACCGTCACTCTCGGTGGCTGTGAGTGCTTCAAAGCAAGCAAGCAAACAGAGAACAACATAACCCACACAAACTGAGAAAGAACATCAGCTCCTAGTGCATTCAACTGCCTGCAGTCACTACCTGGATCCACTGGCTGAAAATGGTCACACTCAGGAAAGCAGCAATTTACTGCAGTGTATTGACTGGAATAACAAAACAGCATTTTGCAAAATATACACAGACAGCCAGCACTGAGGAGACAGGACTGCTGACATAACAGCTGCTCTGCTTTGGTCACAGGTAACGCACAGGCTTGAGAAGAAAATGCAGGACCAGTAGAAATTAGAAGTATATGAATAAAGCATCAGAGAGAACCTCCTTCTTGCTGGGTGTCTGTGAGCTGTATATAGGGATCACAGCGTATGCTAAAGAGCATGACCCTGCAGTAGAAGGATGGCAGCTGTGAGGCTGCCCAGGAGCCCCAGCCATGTCTGCTTCACAGACTGCAAGCTGCCGGGTGGCTTCAGGCGGAGAGCAGGCATGGGAATGGGAGTGGGAGTGGACTGGGAGGCACGCAGTGCTCAGGCTGAGCGCTTCAGATGCAGGCCAGGAGTGAAGCACTCACCTGCAGCACCCAGGGTAGGAACACAGTTCCTGTGGGCTCCCTCCCAGGCAATGTTTTCAGTCCTGCTGGGGGAAATGCGGGTTCTACAAGACTAAACCTTTGGGAGGCTCACACCTCTCCCACTAACTACAGAAGGATTTTGTGGTGACAGGGACAGGCTCCATTAAGTGCCTACAATTAGGCAGGGTGAATATAGGACGTAGCCTTTGAAGTCACGACTCCTCTCAAGTTTCAGTGATTAATGTTATCATTAATTCGAAGGCAAATAAAATCTTGTTTTATCTGCATAACATCCAGAACACGAATATGTGAGAGTGCACAACCGTTTCCTCCAGAGAGCCTCCAATTAAGAGATTTTGGCACTGTTTTCTAGACCAGTGTGGGATGACAAAGAACACTTCAGATTTTGTTTTGATTTTAAACGAAGTGTACTGGGGTTGCAAACAGCCTGCTGGGTAACAGCAGGATCTGTCCTGATCACAGGAAAAACAACTGCAGGAGTCAAGGAAGTTACCTTGGCACAGAGTCCCTGGTATCATATTCACTCATGCCTCTCGCATCACAATTTATATAAATTATAGGGTGTTAGAAATGGTGGACAAATGCTGATCCAAGCTGATGCCAAAATGAATTCTGCCATCAAGGGACAGTGCCAAGTAGCTCAGGCCAAATCCTGCCCCTGCTATGAGCAACAGGAAGAGTCTCGAACTCCCACAGAAGCAGGTCCTGTTTCAACTGTCATGTTTCACCTGTGCTTGCTGTGACTGACAGACTGAAAGACACAATGTCTCGACCAAGGTGTGCTGGCAAATAATCTTGATCTGTCTGCAGGTTTATGAGCTTTTATCAAATGTTATTGGCATGAGACTGTCAGAGCCTGAGGCGTCTTCAATTAACACAAAATACTGCGCACCTGGACAGCTCTGTCAAAGAACCTTCTGTTAAAAAGACATAACACTGCACAGAAAATTGCAGTAGCTCTCTTACCAGGAAACCACTGGTCTATCAAAGAGTTGACATGATCTGTGATGAACGCCATTGCTGAGAAGTCTCTCACTTCTGACTGGGAAATGATTTTAATTCCACCACTTTTTTTCTTTTTCCAGTTCACATCAGAAGACTCGACACTGTAAGAAAGCCAAAAGACAGCCACATAAAGCTTTTGTTAAGTATCAGTGTCAACAGACTTTCTTTCTCGCAGGAAACCTGAGTTACACAATAACACGTATGAAAATGATTTTCACTTCAGTCTGTTCTGCAAATGACTCTTAGCAGAGAATTCTGAAAATACGTAAATGCTACAGAAGGTCAGACCAAGAGAAAACTCTGGCCTAAGTGAACTGAATACGATGGCCAGTTTTGACAGAAATGGCCCATACAGAACGATGGAAGGTTAGGAGTTTTAAAAATTCGTAATAAAACTCCGGTGCATAATAATAACACTGAAACTTCTAAAACCTGTTTGGAAAAGTTTATGGACGTAATAATTTTTGTGCCATTCCCATTTAAAAAAAAAAAAAAAAAAAAAAAAGCGCTTTAATACAAAGAGCTGAGTTCTGTAACTCCCTGAAGTATGTGGGGAGATAAGAGTATGAACACCACCATAGTCCAGAATTAAGGATTCCAGCCTGAGATTTGCAAGTCTCTACTCAGCCGCAGACAGCCTAGATGAACTCAGGAAAATCACTATGCCCTTCTGGTCTCCAACCATGCAACAGCACCAATGGTTCCTATGGTTCCTCCCTATCTTGCCAGGGACTGAAAGAGCAAATGCATCTGCAGATACTACAAAGATGAAAGTCTTAAGTGGCTGTCTACTCTGAATTTGTGAAAGAACAGTGACAGCAGGTTTTCTTCACGCTTGCAGCTAGTAGACACTCTGCCTTGGCCAGCTTAAACCAGCAGTCCATAGTCCCTGCTGCACACGGTCTGAGAGCGTAGAACACCTCCACTGATCCCGATTACTGCCACTCAGTTGTGAAGTTTGAGGATTCAGTGGAAAACTCACTGACGTAAGGAAATCTTTGCATGTGAAAATGCATGATTTTACGCTGGCAAAGAATTCTGCTCTGAATATCACTTTCTGTTTTCAGGCTTCTTTAAATTTGTGGCTGAATAACACATACGTTTCGTATATTCGGAACTGCCAAACAACCAGTTATTCATCATTTTTGTCACCAGTTGTTACCAGATGAATTATGTCTATTAGAAGAGCCTCCTCTTCTACTGATGAGTGAGCATACAGCACGAGTCAGGCCCATTCATCTCCATTCAAATGACATGTTTCATACACTCTATTAGTCCCCTGTCATGCATGCTGCATTACAAACACAAATTACCTAAGATAGCCTCCATCAAAGGTAACGAACAGACCTTCCTGCCAGTAAACAGTGTGAGTCCTTTTGACTCGGAACGTGCTGCAGCGGTTCCTTTGGGTGCCTGTGAAGCTGTAGATGGTCACCTTTTTGTTTCTTGTCTTGGTGTTCTTCTTGTTTTCAAAGAGCTGAAACAAGCAGAAAAGATGAAAATCACTAAATTATTGAAATTTCTCATAAGGATGTTGAGATGAAAATCACTAAACTATTGAAATTTCTTATAAGGGTGTTGTTTTAATTGAGCAACAAGGTGACTTCTTTTTTTGGCCTTCACACGTGCTGTCATACCTTCTCCACTATGGAGCAACTTGTGCTCATGAAAAAATTTTGCAATGGAACAAAAATACATGCAGTAGAAGTTGGTTTTGCAGCAATGGAAGTATTTTTCAATTCAACTCAAAAAAAGGAACAATTTTGTATTTGTGAACAAAGTTAATTGTATAACCGTGGCATTTGTTATATGAATTCTGCATTTGCAAAAGTCTTACAACCGTAAAGAAGAGCTAAATGTTCTAGGGAATGACTAAGTTTGCCCTCAATGTGGAGAGTTAACTTTTCCACCTGTTTCAGTAGGAGGAATATGGCTTTTCTCCAAGACACTTCAAACCAGCACTTAAAGCAAAATGTATTTTTGTTTTAAAATCAAAGACTTAATCTGCAGAACTCCACTGTACTCATTGCTCTAACACGTTTGTCTGCAGACGGGACTGGTGCCTGGGATCATTTCCATTCACTTCAGTGAGGACTGGCTGAGGTCCCTTACAAAGGTGCTCTAGGGTTATGTAGTGCCCCTGTGGATGTAAGCAAGGAGTTGGCAAGACAGAGCGTTAAAACAGGTGAAGTTATTCCATGGATTGAGAAGCCTGGAACACAGAGGATCTTCCATAAACAGGTATCGTGTTTTCCATGTTCTGTACATCAATGACAGATCACAGCTTAAATGGATAGCTGTTAAGAAGCTATCACAGTAGTACTAAAAATATTTTGTAGGCATTTATTATGGTTTCCAGCAGGGCTATGTTTCAGATATAAGCTGCTGCAAAAATACGTCTGTTAACAACATCACATTTCACTTAGCTTTCAGAACCTTACACACATTACTTTAACGATATGCATACCACTTGCACTAATAGGGTGCCTGCTTGCACTCATTATCCCGTTAAGGCAACAGTCCTGTAATTTTCTTCTGATTTAAAGCCATACAGATTCAGATAGCTGACTTCGGTGGAGCTAGTCCAGATGTCCTCTGGCAAATGACATGAGCAGAGTCTGGGCCAGTGGAACAGTCACGGACAAGAGTTGCAGGCAGGACTCCAATTACTTGTAATTGGGAGATGCTGGAGGTACTGAGACCTTCCAGGGGATCATGTTATAAAGAGGCTGTGGAGAACACTGGCTTTCTTCCCCAGCGCCAATTTGTTGTTCTAAATGACACCTACTACGAAAACAGAATCAGAGTCTCATCTCTCCCTATTTACTCAAATAAAGTGAGCCTGTGACTGAAGCAAGCTGGATGTGAAGACACCCACTTACAGTTATATTGAACAACAACTTCAGTTGTTGTCTTTTGCTTGCAGAGAGATACAGTAACCTACCTGGAGGTCCATCTCTGCCAGGCTAATTAACATTCGGGCTATGAACCTTTGCCAAAAGCCAACTGGGACAAAACTCATCTTGAAGACCCTTTGGACTGTGTTTGAGGTCTGGTGGCAGAGCCCGTGGATATCTAGTGCTGGCTTGGTAGGAAGCAGATGAGGGAGGAGGTAGCTGAAACACATCAAATTCAACAGCTCAAATTTTAGCTACAGCTTGTAACAGTGAGTACATTGTTACTGGATAGTAAGGCAATTCAGTTTCCAAAGAGATTTTTAACGTCAGAGCCTACTGCATATAAAAAAGCTTTTAGATTAAAGGCACTGCAGCAACACATGGAGAAATTAATTTACACTATGGAATCAAGCAGAGGCAAAACAGACATTACATAATTCAGCCAGGGCTATTGGACAGGGCTAAAACTGATGTAATGAGCAGGACATCAGTGCAATCACAAATTAAATGCATTAAAATATAAGAGTCATTAGAACAGTTGTGATGTTGGGACTTTTTTTTGGTATCTTTTTTGCTCGGTCCTGGTAGTAAGCAGAGAATTACACCTGTGCTCCTATGTGCAACAGAAGACAAACGCAAAAACAACCCACAGCAGCTCAGCTTGAAGGTGGGGAGAGGAGGTGTTGTGGGAGGTGGCAAGGAGGCAGTTGCAGGCTGCAGGGACTGGACTGCTTGGGCTCTCATCCCAGTCCCAGAACGAGAGCATCTCATGGGTCAACATGACAGGGTTTCCCACTGCACCATATTGCAGCTGATGGACTCCCTATCACATCCCTGACAAACTCCAGGGCAAGAGCTCATTTTGCCAGGCTAATGCCAGCAGAGACATCACTTGCCTTGCTCTGTCTCCTCCTGCAATCAGGTTATTTGGTTCTTTGCCCAAATGTGGAAGAGACACAGTGCTATCTGAGCCTGACTGATCAGAAATAACAGAGCTACACTGGTGTAGAAGACCACAAAGTTTTCAAATTATTTTCAGATCTCCTAGTAAGCACAGAATATTAATTTGTCCTGATCTTTAGTATTTGGGAAGCTAAAACCTTTTGGAAGACTAGAACTGTTCTGAAAATTATTAGCTTATGGCTTTCAATACCTGCCAATAAATCTGTTGACAGTGATACTCTTCTGTACCAAATACATTCCAAGATGCCTAAACATCTTATTTGATTATAAGCAGAAACACTGCTGGTTTATCAGTGTTCAGCCTGAGAAAATGTGTTGGCATCTGGAGATCATCATTGATGGGCATAATGACAGAAATGAGGCAAACAGCCAAGGGACTTGACCAAAATAACAGTGGCAGGGACTAGACACACAACTAGAACTAATGCTGGGTCCAAATCCAATGCTTTAAGCCTATCATGTTTTCTCTCCAGCAGCTGCAGTATTCTGTAAAACCTGAAATATCAGCTCAGAAAAAACAGCCATCACTAGAAAACAGCTCTCTCCATATGTCACAGTCCATAACATCCGATGACATTTTACATGATCAAATTATCTGTTCTATGAAACATCTTTGGAATGCAAAACCTATAAAAATTTCTCTTTGACTTATAAATTAAAATAAGAATGGTCATACTTTCAACTCTGTTTTAACAAGCAGAACAAAGCTAAAGCACATGTACCTTAGGCAGAAAAGTGGAGTGCATCAAACTAAAAGTTCTTGCTTTATAAAGGTAGTGGATGCATGCTGTGACAGCCAGTAAATTTTCCTCAGTGCATCCAAGAAAGGGTCTACAAGTGTAAGAAGGCCAGTGAGGCCCTTCTGGACCACAACTATATAGTGGATTATAATACAGATGGTGATTCAATGCTCTTGAACAACAGCCAATGCAAATTCTGAAAATATGTGAAACATGCCCCCATACACCCTTTCAGAAGGGAAACTGGCAGCTGCTTTCTCTAGTGACTGCACAGAAACCCTATCTGGCAATCTAGACAATAACTGCAGAAGCACAGTAACAAATAACTGCTCTGTGTCTGGCTAGAACATTAAATTAATCCAACCTGCTATAGCTACAGTCCATCAGTGGGAAAGAATATTCTGCTAATGTGGCTTGGATCGTTCTAAGAAAGACTGGGCAGGCCGTGAAAAAGCAGTTTCCTTGTTCCCGAGGCACAGACAATGTAATTGCCTTGGAGAAAAATGGCAGATAGTGACAAGGAGTCCAAAAGGCATTTTGGACTAAGCAGAAACATTGCTGCTTTATCTGTGTTAAGCCTGAGAAAATTTGTTGGCATCCGGGACTGGATAAGTGACAGGCATAATGACAGCACAGAGAATGCTGCACTTGTGCTGGCATTCAGAGCTCCCGAGAGGCTCAGGGCAATGCAGCCATGCTGTCCTGGAAGGGCAAGGAAGTGAAATGCAAATGCCACATCAAAAGTGCAATACGGCTATGGTTTCACCATTAACGCAACAACAGGCTGTCGCCAAGCAGATGGGAGAGAGAAAAATAGCAGGGAACTCTGCCCACAGCAAAAGAGATGGGGGGCAGAGGGGAGGAGGCCTCATTAACATTTAAAGAGAATGAGGTTTCCTAGACCATTTCTAGGAAAACTATTGATCAACACCTACTGAGGCTAAAAATTAAGGAAATCACATTGCCACTAAAGCTATAATTCTTTGGTTTCACTAGAAATAAAATACTACTACTTTCAGGGCTGACATAATTACTGATTACCCAAAGTTTTCTGCTATAGTCTGGAGTGAGGATCTTCCACTGGAAACAGATGACTCCATCCCATCTATATTTTAGGCCCAGTAGCCATGAGCCTCACATCCTCTCTCAGCTGCAGCTGTGCCAGCTGAGCGCTTACAGCTTCCACCTGCTCATTGCCACATCCCTGGCAGTGTCACTGCCCCTCCGTGCTGGTGGCTGAGTCTGTCGGCAGCCTCAATGCACCGAGTGGACAAAGACCTGCCTTGGAAAGTTTTCAGACTAGCTTGTTTGGAGCAAAGGATGCTCATGTCAGGAAATGCAGCCCAAATGGATGGGTGCCTTCCATTATACTATGTAACGAACTCAAGTATTTTCTCACAGGAAGATCCTTGTCAAGACAACCACTTACGGTGACAGCCTCCCGCCTGGCTGAGCCTCTAATTAACAACATACCTGTTATTGGCCACAGGCAGTGCAATTTCAAACTTAGCCAAGAACTGGAAGTACTGCTCTTCGGTTTGCTCAGTGAAGCCCGTCCCAACCAGCAGCATCCTGAGATCCTCTGCTCTGATGACTCCATTCTTAGCTACAGACTTGGAGCTCTTGATGTTGAAAATCCTCTGCAGACACTCTGAGAGCCAGACAGGGTCAAGGAAGTAGAGGTTTCTTAGGCCGTGGCTTGTGTCTGGGAAGTGCAGCAGTGTACCTGTTTCTATGAGAAAATTAATCGCTGCAAAAAATAAAGAACTCTAGATCAGCAATAGACCAGCATTAGGAAACCACAGTGCAGATGAGTAAGGCTATGAGGCAGTCTGTGCAGTTTTATGCATACCAGATATAGCCAGCATGCAGTCAAGCCAAGAGAGTAACATTTATCTGAGGAGTGCTGCTATCTGGCACTCCACTTGTAAAACCCACATCTCACCCCTTTACAGCCAGTATTTGTCCCCATCACACCTCCCCTTTACCCTCCTCCTGCCATCCTCACAGGGAAGGGCTCCCCCAGGCTCCCGCAGTGCAAAGCCTCCATAAAGATCACAGGACTGGGGCCCTACAGAGAAGATAGCCTTGAAAACATGGCAACGCTAATTCTGCACAGAGCAGAAATAAAATCAGACAAAGCTTGTTCAAAAAAAAATAAAAATTAGTAGCCTCAGATCACCCTTGGAACCTCCCAGCCCTCTCCCCACAAAGCCCCATTGCTAATTTTGTATCTTAGCAATTTCCAAAGTGACTTCAACACTGGTATAGAGCACACCGTAACTGTTTTTTTGCACAGCAATTACCTGGTGGGCTTCCTTCCCCTCCCCTTTCTATTATTCATGGAATATTTCAATCACACCTCCTGATTTCCAAGAAATTACTGGTCTGCTCTGACCTACCAGTTTGCAAGTCTTCATAGTCTTTGATATCATTTTCAGGTGTTTGCTCAATGATCAGTTCTATTTGTCTGTCTGTTAAATACTGGACATCATCATTCTGACTTCTTCTATGCTGTTCTGCAAGGACAGCTTCTTGAAGACTAAGGTAACTTCTTGGTATCTACAAGCAACATAAGAAAAACAGCAGGATCAGGATCAGACAGCAATCACTCTGCTGGAGTTGAGCTGGCTCAGTCATCTTAGGGATCCTATAGTGCTGTCTTTTCCCAAAGCCAGATAGCTATCTTACATACTTCACATGCCTCCTGCATCAACAGTAACTCCTGAAGTTCACCTCCCAATCCAAAACCAATCCTCAAAAACGCCCCACTTTGGTAAGGATCACCGCTAGAAAGAACAGTTCTCACCAATCTCCCTGCAAGTTTCTGTGAGCATATTGAGCTGCCAACATCCTTCATGTTGCAAGTGACGTGAAAAATCAGCTGTCGGAGTCCATCGAGGCCTTCCAGAGTCTTACATGAGAGCTCACTGCAAAAGTCATGCAAGGGTGAAGATTATCAAACCTTATCAGCACACTGGCTTCCTTTCCAGGCCCACTTTCTCTTATCAGCGACTTTAAATTTCCTGTGCCAGATGAATGGGAGGAAGGCTGTCAGTGAGCATTTTTAGCTTTGGAGAAAAATACAAAGACGCCTGGAAAAGACATATTAGGCCAACCTCCGCTCTGCCTGCTTCATTCACTGTGCGCCGCTTTTCTATCCCCTGTGCACTGTGATCTCTGGGGACTTCCCTGTCAGACTAACCAAAGCCATCACCCACTTTCCCTTCAGTGCTGCACGCATCCTGGAAGGGACTGCAGGAGGGAGGAAAACATGGTGCTCCGGCAGTCGCTGGAGACAAGTCCAGTTCTCCCTGCCTTAGATCAAAGAGACACGATGATGACTACCAGACACCTTTTCCCACCCTCATTCCGGCCCTTGTTCAGCTGGAACCTGTGATCTGGGAATTGATGCTTAGATCCTAAAAGCTGGCCTTCATCATCTCTTTAACAGCTAAAAGCCTGCTCTCTCCAACTCCTACTATTTTTGGTCTTGCTGTGGGCAGGATAAGAACAGTTCTCTTCCACTTTCCCCAACAAAGAGTCTTTCTAACTGATCCTACACATGTTCCCATGGCAGACAGAAAATAGTTTTCTAAAGCAATATGCTTTATCTTAAACCTTAGCTGTCAGTGGCACTGGGAAGTGTGCACTCACTGGAGTGACACTGGAGGACCAGCACTGATAAAAGCACTCCAGGCTCACCCACACATGGCTTTCACAACAAACACTCCTTACACTCCTCCGGATGCCCAGAGCACTGCTTAGAGGAGCCCCATCCAGGTGGACAATGGGGTATGAAGGAGAGGCACGGGAGGGAGGAGGTATGAAATCAGGCATGACTCCAGTGGGAAGAAATGCAGGGGAAAAGGAAGGTGAAAGGGAACGTGCAGGATGTGTGGCAGGTGGAAGAAAATCCCCTTGAGAAAAAATGACTGAGATCATGTTATGATGCTCTGTGGTGATAGGAAAAGAGGCTTGAAGAGACTGAAGCACAAAACTTTCTCCTTCTCATCGTGAGTCTCTGGGCCTCATGCTGGGTCCCTGGTATTTCTCCTAATGGGAAAAAGCCAACTGGGATGCTCGACTGAGCGCTTGCATTTGCAGAGCAGAGCATGCATGGGAGGTCTCCTGATGACTTTGCCAGGCAGCAGATGCAAAGTGCCGGGGACATTGCAAACGCCCTTCTTTACTTGCCAGCCACCACCTGCTTTTGCCCCAGGCATTGGCAATTTCACACTGTTTGGTGTCAGCCTGCTGAATCCATGCTCCACCTGTGCTGTGCGCTCCCTTGGCTGGCAGACTCACCTCTTTCCCAGCCAGAGAAGCCTCCTCTCTCCAAGGGCATTCTCTGTTAGCCAAAGGGAGGGAGCTGCAGAGGCGGCATGGCCTGACTGACACTGATCTTCCAGACAGCACCACCCCTCCGTTATCCCACCCGGTGAACTCAGATGGCACAGGTTTGAACTGCTGGGGGCTCAGGGGGCTGACCCACTCCTCATCCTGCCAACACTGCCACGTGAGCTTTCTCACATCAGGTAGAACAAGGTTACCACACAGCCCCCTCTTAACAAACCCTGTGGCACCCACACTAGAGCAGTCATGCTCTCAAGCTTTGCAGCATTAATTACTCAATCTTTAATCAATTACTTCTCTCGTTGTGACTAATAAAACTGTATCACCATTTAATGGTGAGAAACCTGAGTGGAGCAGGAGCCCTAAACCAGACTGGCCAAGGTCATGACTTTGGATCTTCCAGCTCTCAGGCCCACGCTCAGACCCCTGAGCAACACTGTACTTCTGATTATTCTACATTATCTCAGTCAAAAATAGATGAAACGCAATGCTGACGAGCCTTTAAATCAGTTCCGTTGCCAAGGAGATCAAGTATTATAAAATTGTTTGAAGTGACATAAAATAGAGTGACTGAGCTTCATAAAGGCACAAGGACTTACTGCAGGTGCTTGAATGTGATATCTGGGAAGCCAGTTGCTCTGGATCCAGACGGAGACCGACAGAGAGCCAAGACGTATGCCCTCAGAGTTGCTATCCTCTCGACGCGAAATTTTGTTTCAATTAAATCAAGGTGTGTTCCTACCACTAACACCACTGAATTTGGAGCTTTGGCCTGTAAGGGGAAACACTGATGATGATATCATCCAGATTACATCGTGGTAAATACAGCGAGGACATGTGAAAAGTATAATATTTAAGAGGGGGTAGTCATATACATTAATAAAATGGAATGTATGTAAAACGGAGGCAGCTTGACAACAGCAACAAGTGATCTGGGTATTACAGAAGTTCTCCTACAGAACATGCCTTAATCATCTGCTGCTACTGCAAAGAGGGAGACTGTCGGTCTGGCCTCATTACATCAGGGCTTAACATAAAGGGAGTTGCTATGTGGCATTAAGTTGCTACAAGTCAGTTAAATGGTGGGGACTATGTCCACCCAGACAAAGGAAAATAAGTTAGCTTAACCTGTAGCCAGAAGATCTAACTCTGATGTCCTGAAAAAGGCTAGTTACACTCTGGAATGGATACCTGGGGAAGTTACACATACTTTTGCCTGGAGGTATATGGAGAGGTGAGATAAACTGCTAGAAAAGTCTCAATCTACTTAATCCTAAATCAATGCAAAGGAATGGATTAGATGATCTTGCGGTTTCTTCCAACCCTTCCATGATTGCATTACAGCACTGGAATGTATCCAGATTTCAGGGACCATGCTGCCAAATACAATGGGATTGCACAGGCTTAAGCAGGGGTCAGGCTGCCGATCCAAATTACTCTGACCACAGAAGACTATTCAGATGCAGAAATACATGCTTATTTGCAGTCAATCCATTTGTCTCTTATGACGCCCACTGAAATATCCTAACCTGAACGACACCAAACTCAAACCCTGTGCAGATGCAGAAGTGACGGCTGTACCATGCCAGACCAAGGGGCCCACTTGGCCCAATATTCTGCCTAGAGGCTAATGGAGAGTATAGGCACAGGGTAAGCATGTAGACATTATTTTCCCTGGTGTGTTCTCCCAGCATCCAGCAGCAGGCTGCTCATCAATTTCCTGACCACGAGATGGTATCTCTCAGTTAATAGCACTTGATGGATTTTTCTTCCACCAGTCTGTTTTTTCAACTTCTGATATCCACAGCACATCATAGTTCCAATATATTGCACAGGTTAGCTATCTGCTGTGTTCAGGATACTTCCTATTGTTTGTTTCAAAGCTACCATCTCATTATTTCATCTGATCTCTCCTAATTCTTCTATAATAAAAGATCATGAACAAAGACTCCCTTGTGGTTTTTCCCCTTACCCTGAGGAGTCTACATGCAGCCCTCCTCATTTGCCTTTCCCAAGCTGAAGAGGTCTATTTACTTGCTGTGTACTCAGAAACTTTTTCCATACTTTTAACCATGATGTTCATCTTTATCTGTAACTTTTCTGATGCTACTATGTACCTGCTGGATACATTAAGGACACAGGCACATCATACATTTTTGAAATATCATAGTTATGATTTCAGCTTTGTAACCTAGTTTGGGTTTTTGACTGCTGCTGACCATTAAGCTAATATTTTTGTAACATCAAGATGTTTCTTTTTTGAGAGGGACTGGCTCAGAGCCCATTTTTGTGTATGCAATGTTAAGACAGATATCAAATAATAAACATTTACAAAAAGTTATGAACATGGTATTATAAAAATCAACCAACACTAATGAATTCACTGCAGTTCTGAGTCCCAGCTGAGAGCTGTCTAGGAGATACTCTCTAGCTTACCTGAATCTAAAGTGTTAAAAATATAACCTCAAGACTAATGTGTGTCTAACCCACACAAGAAAGAAAATGCTTCAAACCCTCCTCGGAGCACAGTGTGGTCAAACACTAATTCCAAACTAAGTATGTTCAGCCTTACTTAGCAGGGGTTTATAAATCAGCTTTTGTTTCATTCTCTGATGTGTGTGAGGGAGAACAAAGCAAATGATAAATTTAAACCATTAAATATAACGATATGCCTACAGCATAATGGAAAATTAATTCCAAAAGCTATGAAAAAATCATAGCTTGCGGAATTTTTGAAAGCAGACCAAAAAGAATCTGTAATAATCACGTATCTTTGTGCTGAGCTACTACTTGATAAATAGATACCCCAGAGTCCACCAGTGACTTCTTACCTCAATGTTCAGCAACCAGAACTGTAAGTTTGCCACAGCTTCTTCCCCCAGTGCCAAGTTCCATACCACTATGTACAATGCTTTGTCTGTGAAGAAACACTGATTGACTGTAGACATGCTTGCTGGGCCTCCGATATCCCAGACATTGAACTCCACTGAATCAACCTACTTAGACAAAGAGAAGTGTTCAAATCAAACGGTTGCAGTAAATCACAGGGAGATAATAGCCAAAGTACAAACCTACGCCTGCATAATGTATGACACAAGAAGGGTTTCAATGTCCTAATTGTGCCTCCAGGAAAGATAAATCAACAAGCAATTGTTAAGCATGGCTACCACTTCCCCACAGGAAATCAAGACTAATTACTTGCTGCTAAAATGATAGAGGTGCCCTTGATGCTGGTAAATCTCCAGTTAATGCTGCGGATTCTCCAGTACAAACAAGGGTCTCATTCTGAGCCCAGTATTTCACTGCATCTGGAATAGAAACTGTTTCATCCTTGTCTGTGCCACGCTCGACAGGACTGTTGCAGCTACTTATCTGCCACTGCTATGGAGAACAGGAAACCCCCTGCTGAAATCACTTCCACTGAGCTCAGCCCTAACTGAGCCAAACAGAATATAAGATGCTCAGAAGATGAGAAACTTCTCAAGCTTTTCATAAACACCTCCTGCATGTTGCTCTGAGGCTTCCGATAGGTGCGTCACATCAGAGATGGGCCACAATTACAGCCACTGTAAATCTGACTCGCTAATTTTTGGGGAATCATCTAAACGGAGGCCTCTAGCCCTGGCTCCCTTCCAAGTATCTCAGCAGCCATCCTTCCATGCAGCCCCACAATAGCGCTAGGATGGAGCATGGCCCTCCTCTGACACAGTATTCAGGCTCCCAGTTGCAGTAGGAAGCACCTACATACCTTGAAGGCTCTGCTCCTAAATCACTTGGCCCTGGGGAGGCAAGAAGCTTGTGACTGAGCAGAAAAATAAACTCTGCTCCAGCCATCACCCTCAGAGCATCACGAAACACCAAGTGGGCTCCATTTACTGGTCCAGGTCCAAGTACTGACTGATCCCACATGACAAGTTACCCTATGAGATTTCAGCAAGGAGTTAAGTATCTCAGCAGGGCTCCTCGCATAGTCCCAGTTTGAAGCCTCCCAGAAACAGCTGGAATAACTTCCATATTGTTTAAACCAAGTCCTAACTAGCACAAGGACTGCTTTTTTCATCCCAAAAACCTTCAGCTGTGTGTCTGTATGGTGTCGGTGACTGTATGGTGTGACAGAGACTCAGAGGTAGGGACAAAAGCCCGTTCGGCACCTTGATCCCACTCCAGGTCTCTGAGGCTGTCTAGGTCTTTATTTTATTAAATTGCTTTTCAATAGAAAATACACAAATCTCTTCTCCCACCAAAGTCTTTTCTTTAAGGAGTCAGGCTGTGCTTGCTTTTTTTTCTTTCTGTCTCTGGCCTGGCACTCTTTGCTGTACAAGAGCTGAACTCAGCAGGCTCCTTCGTCCCTTCCAAAACAGTCTGGCGGTCATGGCTGTCATCCGGGAAGGGAGAGCCATGTGTTTGCACACCCTCAGCTCTACAAGACCTCAGGACCCTCAGGACCAATTCTGCACGCTCTAAACCCTGTGTTACTATGCAGGCGGTGGACAGGGCCACCTACAAATGCTTGAATGAATTCAGTGCTGTCCAAATGAGTTCAGTATGGGTTGACACACTCCTTGAATGAGCCATCTGAGATTTGGGAGTTTAAGGTACACAGTAGACATCCTTGGATCACACCAGAAGTCAGGCATCCTACCTTCTACCCACCTTCCCCACCTAGGACAGTTCTGATATCGAGAAAGTCCAACTTTAGGTACTGATGTCTCATTTTCTGGCCTCAAATGCAAGGACAATCTGCTTTAGAAAAGCTGATTTAAAACATTCTCTCAGAATTGGTGTCCAAAACCCACTCGAGCTGGTATAGAGTCAGTAATTTGGGCAGCCTACACATGGATTTTTCTCTTTAGGACACAAAGCTGAGTGCTCAGGAAAAGAGAATTGTCCTCTACTACCAATTGGAAATGAAACAGAGGAATTGTGATGGGTCTAAACCACATCACCTGCAACGTCTGGCTCACAGGTGATGGAAATGGTTCTTTGTAAAAGGGCATGCAATTTCAGCCCATAAGGGACACTGTAGGGCTCAAATACTCCAGTGAGGCTAAGGATCTTTGACTGTTTTTCACCTTTGCCTTGTGTCCCACTGGCTTGGGGAGCTCCCACTTTGTTGTACGTATGGTGGCATCGCTGTGCATCATCTGAGGGACTTTTCCTGTCTGTAGGATCTCAATCAGCGTTGACTTTCCCTGTCGTGGAGGACCGACGATGATCATCTTCATTAGCTTACACTTTTCTGCTTTGCGCAGCTGTGCTCTTAAGTATGCCAGCACTGTTTTAGGGCCTATGGGGGGGAAGTGAACAGGCTTTATCTGTGGTTAGCAGTTACAAACATACATATGTACAGCAGGACTGCACAAAACCTACTGTTGCAAACACATCAGCTGAATTAATATTTTCCCTACAGTTTCGCTGCAGGCTGAGGCAACCCAGAGAATAAACAAAGAAACCTCTAGTGACAAACCTGAGACAGAGACCCCAGAAAAAGGTCACTGCTCTGTGACTCTACAATGGAGCACTGTAAGAAGAAACAAATGCTGTGGCTCGTATGCTTCAGAAGCTGAAAGGAAACATAAAATACTAATTTAGTATTGGAAAATACTCAGTTTTTCCTTCTACTTTTATGTTTCCAGTTAAAATTAGATTTAGGCTTCAACAGTGTGTTGGAGAAGGACTAATTCCTAATAACTTTGTTCCCACAGGATTTTCTTATTAAAACACACAAAAAAGAAGACAGTACTGTAATAGATCCAAAAATCTAGCAGCTTACAATAGTCACTTCAATGTGACTGTGACTGTTGATCCTAAACACTTCAGTCTTTAGAAAGACTCTCTAAATACCCTAAAGTACACACATTCAGGAAGCAAGCTATGGAATTTATTCGGCATGCATATTGCAAATCAAATATTGCATTTATAAGTCATCGTTTTAACATGTGATCTATCTGAAACTGATCATATAGCCAGAGCTTAGCACTGGTTATCAAATTTGCAAATATGTGTAGGTTTCCCTATGCAATTC
This sequence comes from Falco rusticolus, assembly GCF_015220075.1. Taxonomy (NCBI): domain Eukaryota; kingdom Metazoa; phylum Chordata; class Aves; order Falconiformes; family Falconidae; genus Falco; species Falco rusticolus. The sequence continues at coordinate 6,738,784 of NC_051193.1, forward strand.
CAGTTAACCGCAACAAGGGCTTGGGCACACACTGTCTGTTCCTGTTCAGGACCGTTAAAAGGAAGCGATTTTCATTATATGTTCAGTCAATTTAATAAAGAACACACAGGATCAGCCTTACCCTCTTTTCTGATCTCTGCAGGAACGTTACTGATATTTAGTTCCTCGATATCCAGCTGCCAGAGATTAGCCAGCTGTCCAAGTTCTGGAGGAAGCTCTCGGATACCAGGGTTACTGTACAAAAACAAATAAATCTACCAACAACCAGGCTTTGTGTGTAAGTAGCTGCTCTCACGGACTCTCAGATTACACTATTCTCTCCTTGCAGAAATCTTCCATTAACATTTTAATAAAACTACTCAGCACTTTAATAGTAATTTCCATCCTAAAAGTGATGTATAACCTCAATTTATCCTCTGAGGCAGACAAGTCTAATCATCTTTACTGGATAGTTGAGGAAATAAAGGCAAAAATGATGAGTTACTGACTTTAATGCTACAGAAGCTGACAGCAAAAAGCCAGAATGAACTAGAGGCACATTAGATTCCCAGGCCTGTGTTCAAAGCATTAGATCATCTTCCCTAATTCAAAAGGCTAGCCTCCTCCTTATCTAAAGCAAATGATGGGCATAGGTTCTAACAAGGGGCTGACTATTTCCAGCTTTTTGACTTCAAAAGCACTGGACATCTGGGGTGGGGCTCCACAGAAGACTGGTCACTAAAACAACATGGAAATAATACTGCATAGCTTTTTCAGGACACAGACTTACTTTCCTAAGTAAAGTTCTGTTAAACCTTTCAGATGACAAACGGACTGCGGGACAGAGTCCAGCTGATTGTCATTCAGATAAAGGACTTCCAGAGAATCACTCAGAAATGCTGGAAACTCCAAAAAAGGACCTGGAACAAGACAGGAAACAAATTGCACCTTTAAAACATAACAGGCACCAAGGCTCTGAACCAAAAGCCTTCACCTTAACTTTGTAGGCAGGACATGAGGTCATGTTCCTTGGCAGGAATCACCATGAAGCAACAGCACAAAAGCAAATGGCCTTCACTGGCAATTACACATCAACGCTCACATCTCAATTTTTTAAAATCACGGTGATGCGCATCTTTGAAGGTGATGGGCTCCAGGTGACTGAATTCTGCGGTGCTGAGGGAGGAACTCTAGGCCTGCCAAGATGACTATACATCAGAGGACAAGTGGCGTTGTGTTTCTTGCTGCTGAATAGCTGGTAATACCTTGTGAACTGTTTGTATTGCAGCCTAACTGCTGGCAGCCTAACTGCAGGCACAACTGGTTTTCAACATGTTTTTTCCATGTTGCCTGAGAAAAGCCAGAAGCCGGTCAAAATTTATGCTCAGGCCCCCACATTGCATCCTGGAGCAATTTATGGTGGATCAAAGTCAATAACAACAGAGAAGAAAACCCAAACTGCAGCTGACAGACTGCTAACCTATGTTGCCTCCAAAAACTGTTCGCATCTACCCCCCTGTTTTGTTTTAGACTGCAAGGTCTCAGGGCACTTCAGACTTCCTACATGTCTAAGCAGCAACCAGCATGTTTTGGGAGTAACCCAAGCAATAATCGCAACAACTGCATGGCTGAATTGCTGCTGCTGCTGGAGAAGTTCAAACAAAGGGAAATTCAGCTGATTTCAAAGAGCATCATTTCGCTCCACAAATTACTCCTGGGATAGGGGCATGAAAAGCTGCCATGAATTGTGTTGCTGTCTTAAGAATGTCGCATGTATCTACCAAGAAGCATCCTGAAGTCAAGGAAAACTAGGCCACACAGGGACAAGCAAATTCTGAGTCTCTGATTAGGAAAGTACAACCAGCACCATCTGCTGCTTCCACCGTCAATAAAAGCAACACCCTGATATGCAAGACACACCCTTCTTCAAGGATAGAATAGTGGCACTTCCACCAAGATCGCCTTCCCTCACACAGAAGACTTGAGGAACTGTAACCAGACTTAGCTGAAAAAGAAAAAAAGAAAAAAAGAAAAAGAAAAAAGAAAAAAAAAGAAAAAGAAAATGGAAGAAGTTTTCTCAGGAGAAAATTCCCCAGCTCTAACATTAACAGCATTTCAAGCCTGAACTATGATCAGAAAAGAAGTAAGATAGAGTCCCACTGTCTGCAGGGCTGTTTTATATACGTGACAGGACTCTCTGGTGTGGGCAGGCTGTCACAGTCCGCCTTTGAGTTTTCAAACAAAAAATCATCTTTGGGATTATTTTAGGAGAACAGCAGGCTTATTCATGGATTTAATTCACTTCCTTTCTGCCTCATCACTGGACTTAAACTTTTCATTGTTTCTCTTCAGTATGCACCTTGGCACAGACAGACTTAGTCCTCTTGGACACGTAGGAGCAAGCACCTAAAATAGTAGCAATACTCTCAATTCACCGAAGAGTCCCAGGTGGAAAGGAGTGTACTATATTGGAAGCAAGCCTGAGGTGTTTATGAATTGTAATTATTTATTCATGAGTTATTTATGATTTCTCTGGCTTCAGCTCAAATTTTCTTTTAAAGAACTGTAGAAAAAATAAAACAAATCCCATCTTGAAAATATATTTTTGGATGAGTAAACGCCACCAACACCACATGCGTGTGCAAGGAGTTATTCTGAGATTTATCGATCAAATATAGTCAGCATCCATAAATTATTCTCTTTAAATAATCTAGACTTAAGTAAATAGCTTTGTTGGTAAAATCATATGAAAACCTGCCCCCCACCTCGCTAGGAGACTTCTGTGAACAGTTGATGAACTCCAGCTTCTGTTTTCTCTCGATGTTCTTTAAATTCTTGGCCACATCCTCTAGTCTCACCAAGCTAAACTTGGCAGAGAAACAGACAGAAAAAGATGAGCTGGCTTTGCTCTGTCGCTGTGGCTATTCAAGCACAGCACAAGCCAGGTAGGCTACTCTGCACCCTCCTGCAACCTGAGGCAACCTCCAGCAGCTCAGCGTTGCACCAGGATAGGATGTGCCAAGGCTTTTCAAATGGTACTAATGCTCAGTCCACGCTCCCCTCCTTTATGTAGAGGGGTTATGCTGGGTTTGCAGCACATAGAAATTTCCATTAGGACAGCAATTCCCTTTTATAGCTGGTTTTAGCTGCCTTCGTCTGTTGCTCCTGCCCTTCTCTCCCCACTGGGAAACGCTGCTGTAGCACTTCACAGAGAAGATTTGAGAATATGTCAGACTCCACAGATTCACAAGATTCAGACTCCTTTTCCAATTCTTCCATGTTCAGGATTTCAGCAATGTGACACCATTTCTATTTCCATCTCCTACTTGCAAAACAGTGCAAACCAATCCTTTCACCTCCTCAGAATGCACACACAGCACCTGCTGCCACAGCAGCCTCTACTTCCATGGACAGAAAAATGAGGTAGGATTAGCCTTGCCTGGCGGTCCAGGTACAGCCTCTGCCACCCAGGTGAGCAGGACCTAACCTCCAGTCCTAACCCATAGCTATGGCTGTACTTGGTGCATTTACCAATTTTACTTATCCATGTTGACCTGAGCTTGTGCACAATTTTCAGGGGAACCGAGGAAGGCATTTGCTGCAGGAGAGCCTCTCCCTGCCGCAAACAGCTGAAGGCTGCTTGGATGTGCGTCATGAAGACGCCAGCTCTATTCCACTCTGCGATTTGCAAAGAATGCTTCAGAGCAAGCCATTCTTCAGGCAGCAGAAAATGAGAAAGCTTTCCAAGTGCTTTAAAATAAAACAAACAAACAAAAAGAAATGCAGATGAATCCCACAGAGAGCAGGAAGCAGTACAGATATCTTCAGATATTCCTTTGTTCTCTCTGGGATTTCACGTGAACTAATCCAGAACATCTCTTCTGCTCTGCCCCAAACTGTGGGTGCGAATCCCAGAGACGGGGAAAACATGCATTCAGCAACAGAAGGAGTCCTAAGAATATTAAGACTAATTATGAGTTAATTCCCCTTCAACACACCAGTTAGTCCTCTGGCTAAAAAGAATAACCTTCATGAAAACAATAAAAGCTCAGTGAAAGAAACACATTTCACTCATTCATCTTTCTATATTAATGGTACAAACCAGCTGCATCATTTCTTTAGAAACATTTAACCTAAACATATTTCCTCTTAATTTAAATGGTGCTACGCTTAAAATTGCAGGTGAATTTACACTGATTTCCCTCCAACCAAATTCCACAGATTCCTGCTGCTTCACAGGTCACCTGGCATTCTCAGCACTTGCTTTCCCGTGTTTGCACTGTCATGTACCTTACCTGCCTCTGGGCCACAGCGCACCCTGCTCTTCGTGGTGAAAAAGGGAATCCGCTTTGTTTTAAATCCTTCGTCACTCCTGCAGGCCAAACAAAATGGTAACATGTGCAGAAAAGAGCTTGGACGCAGCAGCTGAGAACTGTGCTGGAGCTGCATGCCCAGGACACTATGCAGTGCAGAGTCCAGCCCCAGACAAGGCCGTGGGATTCATGGCACAGCTCTTACAGGTTCCTGTCTGCTTTTGAGAGATGGGATTGAAACCTGCTGCTCAATGACAGAGCTAGACAGCACCGACACCTGTCCAAGCCCAATGGTTTTCCTCTGGCAAATTAACAGAGCTCTGCAGGCAGCACTTTCAGCTCCCAGGGTGAGAGCACTTGACCCCCGACTTTATGGGTGTCAAGGTTAAGTAGGCTGTCAAACAGCAAATTGAACAAGCTTCAAGAGAAACGCTGGAGAACCGGCCTGCTGCCGTTCCCTTCTTTCACCAGAGTCTCTGACAAGATGATCCAATAACATGGCTCTAGAAATGCACTGAGACACTCAAATACCAGTAATTTATCTTTTGCAACTGACACGGCAACTCGTAAGGAATCCAGAAAAATTGCTGGACAGACACCCAAATGAGAAGGTATGACACAATTCAGTGCAGTTCTGGAGAAGATAAGGGACCTTTAACACTCTATGTTAAACATCCCTATTGTGATTTCTAAACAGAAGAACACCACTCTTTTATTGGATGACCTTATTAATTCAGTCTTCTCTACAAACTTGCAGCTGGTTATACTTCCAATTAAAAACCAAAGATTTTTCATTTTTTCCAAAACAATACTCCCACGCTAACTACAAATTGCAGTCCAGCCAGATGGTTTATGGTTAAGATATCCTTCCCCCAACCTAGTATTTGTAGTGATGAACCACACACCGGGCTAAAGAAACTTCTACATGCTCTGAAATTAAACTGCTCTTATCAGTAATCTATCTACTTAATAAATGCTATAGTGTGCTAAATGCCAAAAAAAAAAATCAGAAAAGGATAATTTATCACTGTCACAGACACACAATAGACTTAGAGACATGGTATGTGGATATCAATGCCTTCTATCCAGGTAATTAATTCACTGCTGACACCCTTTGTATTACACAAGGGATTGAGTTTGCTATTATTTCTTCAGCTTTTGTTTTCTCAGACAAAATTTGAAAGAAACACTTACTTCCCAAGTTGGTTTTTTGAAAGATCCAGCGATTTAAGTTGTTTGCAATTCCACTTATCTTGTGAAGGCAATGTAACTAAATGATTTCCTAGAAGCTTCAGGGACACCAAAGCCTAAAAGAGGAATAGCCTACAGTTAGAAGACAGAGTCCATCAAACATACAGAAAGAGATTTTTTAGCATGGCTATTAAATAACAGAAACATGAAGAAAGTACATCTTATTCATCAGAACACCCTGTTCATGCTGCCTAGCATGCAAACATTTCCTTCTTGTCTCCAGCAAGTATATTTTCTGCACGAAGCAACACCACTATTAGTTCTGGGAGATTATTAGTCTACTTGCTGACAGATGCAATTGGAAACAACCCATATAAAAGGATATTTTACTTTCAGTGAGGAAACCTTTCCAAATGGAAAAGAACAGTATGATTTACCTATGCGGTATGACACATAATGGATGAGAGGTCTTATATGTGTATGCAAGCTCGTGTCAGAGTGAGCTAACACCTGTTGTGCAAGCATAAAATCAATTTTAAAAATGTGAGCTATTTCACTCAAGGAAAATTTTTAATTGTTTTGTTAATACATGTATATTAAAATGGAAAATATTTTTAAAGATTTATACAAGTCACTTATCTACTTTTTTTTTCCCCTCACACCAGGAACAGAAATTGTAAAAACAAGAAATTTAGCTGATTAACACCATATAGTTAACATTATACAGATAGGACTCAGCTGCAAACACCATGAATAAGGTTAAACACAAGCTCCACTTTAAATTTAATAAATTTAACAGAAAAAAATGCAGTTCCCATTCAGATTTATAAAGTTTATTCTCTTCCATCTGTCCTTAAAAATACTATCAAGGCTCACATGATCATTTTAATTTGGTTGGAAATCCAATTTTCCACTGAAAAAGTCTTCTATGCAAAGTTTCCAGCCAGGTTTATTCTGCAACTCCCCCCCCCCCCCCCCCGAAAACTGAGATAAGCAGAATGCCAGCTGAATTATCTCGTGCTACAAGTCCAGTGGTATTAATGAATTATACCCCGTGGAAATCATGCTTTACCAGCAGAGACTTCAGCTCTAAGTGTATTGAATGTTTTATGCCCTCCACATCATATAAAAGTTTTATGCCCGTTTTCACCTAGCACAATTAACGGTGTCTCACGAAGCCAGCCTGTTGGCCTTCCTCCCCTTTTCTCGGTTTGGAAAAATACGAGGTATCCATGTGACATGAGGCACGGACAAGGAGCAGCTGCCGGAATGGCAATTGCCATGCAAAACGCTCCCTCTAGCGGTCGGAGAGGGGCAGCACCGCGCCTTGGTGGGGCTGGGGGGGGGTACAGCACGACACGGAACTGCAGATAGGCAGAGCGAACCACTAGAGGAAAGGGCTGCACAATCGTACAAACTATAAAAGTCTCCCTGACACCTGAGTCTTGACAGCCAATGCTTTTACCATCACTAGTCTTCCACTGTCTTGAACTTCCCACTGGAAGGAAGACGCAGTCCTCCTCCGGCGCCTGGCGTCGAGCTCTCTCCATGGGGCTGTTCAATGACAATGCTTCAAACTTCTCCCCCAAAATACCCCTGAGCAGGGGGCTGGAGGAAAGGGAGGCTACACATTCTAGAATTAGCACAAACTTGGTTCTGTGTGGTCTAGCCGGGGTGCTTCACTTTCAGTCAACTGTATCCATGTTACATGATCCCCCCCAACACTAACAAAGGACACTCTCCAGGAGAGCTGAGAGCCTGGTGAGACTATATGCATTGCTTACGTGCCTGCTCCATAGGGTGAAAATTAGTGACTTTGAACTGGCTGTGGCTCTTCTGTACTTCTGAAGATCACTAGTCCTTGTTTTGCAATTGGCTCTTCTCTCTCATCTCCAACTTCTTCATTTTTGCTGCCTTTCAGGAAAAGAACGTGTGCCTCCAGAAGTGAGACAATGGCAGCAGCAAACTTCATTCAAACTTACTGCTGCAGCGCGCAAAAAGGGCTCTGGTGTGTTAGATTATATCAGAGGGACAGCACTGCAGCATCCAGTTTAAGCTCCCTCGGTCACCTCATGACGTGGAAATGCTGAACAGAGCCTTACCTGAATACTTCCATCCAGAGAGGGTCAGTTCTCTTCAAAAGAGGCAAACTAGTCTAGAGAACCAAGACGTGGCTTGGAACATGTACAGATGGTTCATTTAGAAGGTGAAAAGAAAGCCAAGAAAGCCTCTGCTTCTCTTAACACCACATTTCTAGTATATACATCATATTAACAACTGTGAGCTGATCCTAGTCCTACTCTTAAGACCCCTCCACAAACCAAGCAAAGGCCAGTGGTAAACTACATGTCCTACCAGCCTAGGTCAGAAACATGCTTTCAAGTCACAGGCCTCCTCTGCTTTCAGCTTTTCCCAGGGAAAAGACAGCTCACTGTTGCTCCTACGTACTAACGTAGGAACATATAATGTTTCTTACGTCGTATGTAGGAACATGTTACTGCCCATTTCTCACCTTCCCACATCTACTTCTGGAGAGGGCTGGAGCGTGACTGCAGCCCTATTCACCGACACAAACTCTACAATCAAGGAGTAGTCCAAGTCAGGGCTGATCTAGGCATAGGCTTTCACCTTCCAGTTGCTCACCACACTGTAGCCCTTGGGGGACTGAAAATATCTGCCATTTCTTTTATGAAGATAAGGCTGAAGAGATATGCATAAGAACTGGCACTATTTAAGTTGTCACTAACTTCAAAGACAAGACAGAGCATCAGCAGAGATTGTACTGAGGTCTTCTCTGACACCCTGTACTGGTGCCTTCACATCTCTGCAGCCTCTGAGCAGCGGCATCCAAAGAAACGTGCCCTTGAAGCACCATCTAGTGTTTAGTATCTACCATGGTAGCTCCCACCCATGGAGCTTATTTTTAATGCATTCAGAAAAAAACCAAGTTTCAGAGACAATAGTCCATACGATTTGTTCTATTTCAGGGAAAATGCCAATTGAAAACAAATGGTTACCAGAAAGCAAAGCCAAATCTGCAGGAATCATTAAAAAGAACTGAGGGAGCAAATGACCCTCAGCTGTTTTCTTCCATGCAGGAGCAAGAGGCACCTTTGCAGCAGACTCCTGAGATCCAAATTGGACATGGATATGTGCCATCACTTCTCCATCCCTCCTGCAGAGGCCAGCAGTGAAAATCAAGAAACTTCCGCACAAAGATTTACCTCTGTTTCCATCTCCATGACCCTGAGTTTCACAATTTGGAAGGGAAGCTTGGAGGAAACCTGCAGGTTCTGCTTGGTTTCATGTTGAAACCATGTGAAGCCACAAATTCTGAAGGATTTTGAAGTAAAACTACGGATCTCTGATGCCCACTGGCAAGTATTTAATCTACAAGCTTAAAGATAAGACAGATGCCAACTAGCATTGTTTAGGGCATTCAAACATGCTTTTTTCAACACAGACTAATCCTTACTTACACAACACCGGTGTGCCGGATTAAGAAAAAACAACTATTTGTGAGCACGCTTGAGTACATCTCTATTGCAGTGGTTGGAGCTTGCAGCTGCAATGCAGTGGTTTGCCTTCTTCCAAACAGCACTCCCAAAATCAGAAAACCACTGATATCCAGAGTTCTCAGAAGATCTGTGTCAAAAGCTAGATACCGTATCACACCGGCCAAGGGCCTGAATGTAGCCATTCAGGGGGTTAGGGCTGCTCAGAGGCTCTGTGCAATTGTTGTGCTCATCAACTCAAAACAGCAGGTTGTCTCCTAACTACCTATGTAGCCACTGCTACAGCTTTGAGGTCTGAGTACGTGTCAAGAGAAGTACTGTGGAGTTGGAAGAAATGACACTTACTTCAAGCTGGAAGAGTCCTGGTGGAACTTCTTTTAGTGCGTTCTCAGAAAAATCCACTTCTCTGAGGTGATTTTTCCAGAAAATAGTCAATGCGTCAGGCAGAAACTCCAGTAAGTTTCTAGATGCTTTACAACATTTCTGGAAAACATAAAAGAAAAAACACCTATAGCATAGTAATCATCTCTTTAAATAACGAGGTAAAGCAGCTGTCACATGTTTAAGGCACTAATAAATTTATTCTAGGTGATCTCTTAAGATATTTTGATCTAGATAAATCACTATGCATGCAGGCACATAGGATTTGCTGAGGACATGTACTCACTTAATTGATGGGCAAATTCTTTGGTGGGCAAAAGGTATTTCAACAATTATTTTGAAAATTATTCCTATTTGCTTTTCAACCATAAACCAACACTTCATCAAAGTAAACTGTTCTCCTGCTACCCCTGTAATAATGAGGAATAAAGTGGCAGTGACAGGTGGATAGAGATGCCCTCATTAGCCATGGGTTTGGGCAAAGTTAACCTTGAATGTAAGCTGAGCATTCTGTAAAATGATCCTAACAATACTTCTGCTCATATGAACTATAGAGAAAATGAACACAGCCATATAAGACATGTTTCTAGAAGTTTTCCACCAATGTCATCAACATGGTGAGATCAAGGTAAAGCCTCAGAAAGACTTGATCAGAGACCCATAAACTGAATCAGGCAGGGGCACTACCCCAGAAACAGAACAACCTTTTAGTCTAAGATGCCTGATAGCTTTTTAAGCATGACAGATTATTTTTTTGCATTGTTTCAGAATTTTTTTCAGCCTATGACTCTGTCAGAGCAGTTCAACTTACCAAGGGGCAGGCCCAGGGGTCTGGAAACACTTTCAGCTGATTTCTGGAAACATTCAGTATGTTGAGGGACTTGAAGCAGTACAGAAAAACCGTTGGAAGTTCCACCAACCTGTTGTCAGAGACGTCAAACTCCTGCAGCTTCCTTAAACCAATCCAATTAGTTGCTAGAAAACACCAAACATTACGGACTCGGTGTAAGTATGATAGCGGTCTGATCCAGCAAGATGCTGCATACTTGTTAGATAAGAGCCAACCAACCAGGCCTTTTTGTGTACTTCAGACACCGGACTGCGAGATGCTCAGCATCTCCAGGTAATACTTTCTTTAAGCCATTATTACAACAGTTTGGGGTTTGCCTTTACAGACCAGGCCTTGAAATGTTAAGCATTAATACTGGACTGTACGTACTGTTTTCCTCATCAAATAACTTCTCCATATAGTTTTTGGAAGCGATGAGTTTTTTAAGGTTTTTAAGGTGTAGGAATCCAGAAGGGAGAGTAGAGAGCCGGTTGCTGGACACATCAATCTCCAGTAACCTGTAAGTACAGAAGATACTCAGTCAGGCATCCATAAAATGCTAGCAAAGACTCCTGTTGCCTAGACAGCTGTTTTACCAGGACAGCTTTAGATCTAAATGAAAGCAGTTGGAATGTGTCCTCACAATGCAAAGCAAAAAACCCTACTTAGAAAATTAACCCTTCCAAGGGGCAGACAGAAGAGGTCTGGATAGACAGCAGATCAGATAATTGATACCAGCCCGCAAATATCAATCTGAGTCAGCTCAAGGCTTAGACTTAGAGGAGTGGAGCTCACCAGAAGTGAAGAAAAGGAGAAACGACATGAGATAATACAAGAATAAAGTCCCTACAATTGTCCTGACAACTAACTTGGAAACACTGAAAACGCAAAAGGGCAAATCTTAAGTTAAACCCTGTAGCAGACAGAAAATAAACCAAGAAGCTGCTGCACATGCTCTTCACTTGCACAGTTTCGCACAAGCACAACTGACTCATTTGCACCTGCTCTCTGTACAAGTTCATTTGCTGTAGCCATCCAGCACACACACCTTGTACATATAATTTCATCAGATGACTGTACGCTGGGTAACTCTGTCAGCTGATTGTCAGCCAGGCTGAGCTTCCTAAGGTTTATCAGGCCCCATGGGATGACGGAGGGAAGGGAGACCAGGCAGTTGGCAGACAGATCAAGCTCAGTTATCTGACAGGAGATATCAATCAGCCAGTCCAGATCCACCCAGGGCAGTTTGAGGTTTGACCAGTTCACACACAAAGCCTGCATATGTCAAAGAAGGAAGAGAAAACCATGTTAGTAAAACACCAGTTGCTCTCGGCCTGTGTTACACTGCTGGGAATCTACGGGATCAGAGCATAGACCATAAACATTTTGCTCACTTTCCAATCTGCTTCTAGGGATTAAATTGACTCAGAGATGAAACCGTGCCTGGGTATCAGCAGCCCTCACCATATAGCTGCTCCACGATCTCAGTCCGAAGACCATGAGCAAACACAAGCAGAGGAGCTGGACTTCTTCACTAGTCCACCAGCTCTACACCAGCTCCAGTGTGCCCCACAAAGGGTGAGCTGCCCTTGCCTGAAACCAGCACTCTCATCTGAGAGCTGGACAGACTCTTAACAGTTTGTTCATCCAACAATGTGCAGTGATTTCCACGGGACTCAGCTCCCTGCCAGATGCATTCACATCCTACACTAGCAGCATAATATGGACAGATCACGGAAACCACCTTAAATACAGACTCCACAGCCCAACCCCCACCATGTCTCTTGGACATGGTCTGCATTGCTGCTCAGATCTCCAGGGGACTCTGAACACCAACAGAGGCCAGGCAGGTCCAGAGGAAGCACTGTGGAGCAGTCAGCCTCTGAAATGCTTATGGATCATTGCTCGTGCATCTGTAGAAAGGGCAGGGACAGATGTGCTGAGTGTGGTAAAGATTTCTTAGGAAGAGGCCTGTTGCTGGAATAATTAATACATGCCCAGGCACTGCTCTTCCATCTTAAACATTCCAGCAACAAGCAGCCAAACTGTTCTGGTGAAAGTTTAGGTTTTGCAAAGCAACATCTGGGAAAAGCAACAAAAGGCAAACGCCCCCCACGTAAAGTATTTCTAATCACTAGAAATTTGCTCAGTATCATTTAGGAAGATATTTTAGCTTCTGAGAGACATTATTTTGGCAGTTGCCTCTTTTCTAGACAACATTCTGCTGCTTTTGACGGTAAGATGAGGAAGTCATTATATCCTCTTTTGGAAAAAACCCCAGTCTCTTATGAAAGGCATAACTACTTATTTCAGGCTCCAGGTTGGACAGAAGAAAACGTGAACACACAATGGTTATCAATGCAAGTAAACAAGCCAAGGCTTCATTTACAGTACCATATCCTTGCATACCAATGAGATCTATGTTCCAAACTACACATTTTAAAAATGTTAGTCCCAAAAAATTTTCATAAGCCCAGTGTTTTTGTCTTAGCTCATGCCAAAGACAGCTTCAATAAAGTGATCATTAATTCTCCACCAGGAGGCAGCAAGGACCCGACAGCAAATTTCATTTGCTTTCCAGTGCCCAGTATTTAGCTTTTAAGACTTTGAACCCCAAATCTAAAATTAAAATGAATATATTTTGGGAAGGGAGAAAAGGAAAAGGGAAACAAAGGTCTATCCCAAATGCTTGTTTGGGACTCAGAACTCCAACTAATGTAGATCACACAGTTCAAATGTCTAGGAGAATGGAATAAAGGATAAGCACAAACAATTGCACTTTTTAGAAACAGCAGTTGCACTTGGTGTAGACATAGCGCTTTCCACACATTCAGTAGTGAAGCCTCAGGACAGCCCTGCAAATATGAATAAAAATATTATGCCCATTGTATCACTGGGGAAACCAAGGACAAGAGCACAAGCTCTTTGATGGAAGCTACATTCACCGTCACGCCACAAGACATCCATGTAACACACAGCAAGCCAGCAGCAACAAGAAATCAAATTAAGCAGAGTATTCACTGCTACTGCAAAATGTACAGTACCTAATGGGAGTTACGCTGCAAAGCTTTCACACTGGCACTAAACATACACAAACTTGGAAAATCTAACAGTAAAGCAGAGTATCTAACAGCTTCCTGCTTACAAACTCGCTTTAAATTCTCTATGTAGTTTTCTGTAATTTTCTCTCACCTGTAACAGCCCAAGAACTATTTACATCACTGGACAGCAATCAGTTATGAGTTATGGTAATAGTATAAACACACAGGTCAGATTCCCTTTTTGATTCCTAGCTACCCCACACTTCAGGAGAGGTGTAGGGATGTGGTACTAATGCTAAGAGACTGGAAGATCTTCCCAGTATGAGGAAACCTCACCGGAGAGAGCACATTTGTGCTAAGACACCTGATTAGTTTTTTCTGGTTCCCAAGGGCTCATAACAGGAGCCAGATCCCTAAATTCAGATAATGCAAAAAAACACCTCTACACTACAAATAAAATCCTCAAGTAGTATTGATCTCTGTCTGGCTACTTACATGCACTTTCAGGGCACTACCCTACCTTATAACATTATTACTGGTTATTTTAGAGAAAGGATTTTCAGCTGGTTTAGCTCCCAGCCAAGGCCACCAAAAAATTACTTACAATGGTATGGATGCAAGAGGAGGGAGGAGCACATGGCTTGGGAGCGGAGGAAGGCAGCATCGCTGTAGCTCCATCCTAGATCAGCTAAAATTGTCCCTGACAGAAATATAGCTTAATCAGCAATGAAATTCTCTTACTGATATCATTTATACCATACTGTGGTTTACAGTGATGCCAGCAAAAGCCTTTTTATGTCAGGACAATTAAATATACACCATGACTTCTGCTCACACAGAGACAAAAACATCACTCTCCTATTTAACAGTCCTAGATAAAATCACATGCTCTGCATTAGCAAAACCACATACCACAAATCTCCTGGCCTAGAAGGAGTTAAGAAAGGGCCCAATCCCCAACAACTCATGCTTCATGCAGATTTTTAACAGGAATGGCCTCTTTCGGCTAGAAGAGAAAGGTGTAATAAAGATCGAGCTACTGAAGGTATAATACAAGCACAGTCTGCCTAGATATGCAAGAAACATTTTAAGGGAATCAGACATTTTAAGAACTAACCTTGGCTGGCAACGCATAGTTTGTCCTGATCCCTTCTTTCCAGGAATGCCAATTTTTCCCAAAAGCTATGCTGAGACTCAGCCAATGTGGGGGAAGAGGGGTTAAATCAGAATGAATATGGGAAAATCCAAGCTTTTAAAGCAGCAGGTCCAGACAACATTTCTATGGTCTTAAAAATTAACTGCCAGTAAGGAAGAGACTTCCCACTTACCCATATCATTGTCAAGACATGGGGTTTGGAACTGCTAACAGAACAGAGGGTTACAGAAAGGTGGATTAGTCTCAGGCTGTCTACCAGACTCATCAATTATCTCCTGTAATCATCACAAAGAACTTGCGCAGAGGGAGTCTAAACCTCAAAAATTAAGCTATGGAGATCAGCCATGCTCTTTCCTCTATTTCCCTTTGCAACTTGCCATCTGCCAACAGAGGGGAACAGCAACGCCCTTCACTGACACCTCAGGCAGTGGCTGAAGCAGCTTTTTACTGGCCCCACGCTACCAAGGTAGTAGATCGATCTGGAATGAAGATCTGGCTGTGAGACTGAAGTTACTTTTCACTCTGCAATGAGGAAAACAGTGACATTACATTCAAAGGTGGCCTCAGCACTGATATCACAAGCTGTTAATTATTACCCCATGTATATTATGATCACCAAAGACTAGCACCACATTGGGCAAGACACATAACAAAGATGTTGTCCAGAGGAGATTTACCCCAGAAGCTCAGGACAACTTTAAACAGTACACTGAGATGGAAGTGGTGGCATCCTGGCACTTCCTCCTCTGGCAACGGTATCACCACAATGGCTGTGGATGCACAGGATCCACACCATGGCCCAGAAAGAAAACAGGGAAGGAAAATTTTCCTGGCTTTTTTTTAAACATCTTTCAGTATTTCATTTGAACTGCGATGCCCTGTAGCACCTTTCCTAGATATGCACCCATGACCAGAGTATCCAACCCCTTGAACTATTCATATATTTCTCCTAAACAAAAAGAAGCAAGAAAATTGAGAATTACAGCTAAGAATCTGAGTAGATGTTCCACGCAAAAGGCTATTCACAGGTCCTTCAGTCACACAAAGGATGTATAACCATACAGGGCTTTGAAATTCTGGCAGGAATGGGAACAAAGGCCTGGAGAGCTGGCTTGTTTAGTTGGTTTCCCCCTCACAGGAGAAAGCAAGTTCTTATGGTTGAGATCCTGAATTCAGACTCCAGAGCCCCATATTTCCTGAGCGACACCAGTCACTGTCTCCAGCTACCCAGTCTCTGTTTGCTGGTCCATACAATGGGACAGTAACATCTCCCCTTCTCCCTGGGGAGCCAGGATTAAAAAACGTGCAACAGACTCCAACTCTCCCTTTTCTCTTCCTGCTAAATTAAACTGTGTACAACAAAGCTGCAATAAAAAAAAAAAAAAAGGAAAAAAGAACTTGCTTATCCCCTCCTTCAGTTCCTGCTCTGTTTCAAGATGATGCTCTTTACAGTACAAAAAAGTACTTGCCCTTGAGTACACCAACCAACACAGTAATACTAAGATCCATAGCCTGCTTTACACGGGTGCAAGCAGGACATGTGTCTCTACTGCTCATTTCAGACTGATACTCATCTCTATTTTGCATTTAGATTGCTCTGTATCATTTACCTCAAAAATGCAGAGACATGGCCTCAGGGTATTTAATGTGATAGAAAGATACCTGCAGAATTCAGATAGTGACTTCTAAAACCACAGACAAGATTGTGAAATCCAATACCTGCTGTCAACACTGCCTGGTAGGTGACCCCATCTCCTAGGCAGCTTTTTGAATCTCAGCAGTAAGTGCTCTTCCACATCCAGAGCCAAGGACTGACAGCGTCTCTTCCACCTGAGTGCTGCAAATTGGAGGATCAGCCAAGCCCCTTCATCTGATTTAGGGACAGTGAACCAAATTCATCTTGGCGCTAGTAACCCGATGTCAGTGGAATTACCTTAGGGATTTACTTGGCTCAGCACTCTGCGGTGAAAACATAATTAACTGAAAGGAAGAAAGCCTGACAGCAACGCCACAGAGAGGGGATTTCCTCCCCAACTCATACTTAATCATCTCCACTACTTTCCCAGAAAAGCCCGTTTCTTTGATGCCAAAGCTGTATGATGCTGAACTTGCAGAGCCCAGTAATCAGCTCAACCCTCCTCCATTTGGCACCGGCTGGTGAGCTCTGCACTCAAACAGGAGACGGTGTTCAGAGGCTATTAGCTCCTGGGTACAGCCTGACTCTGGGTGGCTTACTGCTCTTCAGAAGGGCAAGAAAAACCTCTGTAGATTTCCCTTTCTTGCCAAGGAAAGAATGTCTCAATACGAGTCCTGAAAACTAAATTGAAATCTTCTACCACAGTGATGTCAGGGGATGCACTGAAGAAGGCAAGAAGCTGGAAATTGTGCAGAAGCAAGAAACCCTGCTGCTCTTGGGAAAACAACGAACTATGAATACGAAAAATATTTACTTAGATTTGAGACTGTTTGGCAAAGTGATTAAAAAAGGCTGTTGTGCATTTCTCCTAAATGATGTGACGTGCCCTAACAGAACCTCGCTCTTGCTGTAGACAGGATATTCTGAGGACGGTGATCTAATTCCTCCATCAATAATGCTGCTGTGAATCTTGAGTAGAACTGCTACAGATTTCTTTACTGATGGTGATGTAACTAAGATTAGCCAAGCAGCAGATAAATAAATCGGAGGAGGATCACACACATACACATACATTTGTATGCTTGCACATAAAATTACTGGCAAAACATTTCCTAGGGAAAATGCAGCATTTTAAGCTCTTTTCTGATCTGTAAAGGAAAAAATAAACATCTCTCACACTGCACACACTGGAAAGTTACATGTGTATCTCCATACAGAGTAACCTACTGAAGTCTGGAATCTGTGCCCAGCCAATTTACTGCAGGGGGTCCTTTTGGCATTTGTTAATGGAACACTTCTCTCTTTAGCAAGACGGTGGTTTGCTGTGGGGATAAAGTTTTGTCCAAAAAAAAAAGGAGAAATAGATATCAGAAAAACGAGATGTAACTCCTCTTGTCTCATAAAGGGCAGCACTGCACGGTGCAATGGCTGCCTGGAAGGTGTGGCACCTAAACTGAGCTCTCCAACCACATTTTATGCATAGCTAGTAGCATTTACCACTGTGAAATCAACTGGAGATACAACTGTGCAGTGTTTTCACTCAGAGATAGAACAGATGGGACAAACCTTTTTGAAGTTCTGGACTCATTCTGAAACAATTGTGCTTAGCCTGTCCTGTCCAAGATGAGAGTCTATTTGACATCCAGCTGGCTGCCATACACATTGCAGTCTCCATACAATCCTTTTTCACTTCCTCCCAGTTCAAAATACATCACAGCACTTACACAAGAAGACTTACACTCATGAACCTTATGAGATATGAAGAAAGCACTGAGGCAGCTTGTTTGCAAGCCAAGAAGTCATGTTTTAAACAATTACCAGGGTGTGTGACTATCACTTCCCAGAGACCTGAGCTCTGCAGACAAACTAGGACAAATCTTCCGGGATTTGGCCCAGTCTGCCAAAATGAATTCAAAGAAAAAGCATTAAATAAGCAAACATATTAAAAATAAACAGCTACTAGAAGAATCAAAGTCAAGTTTCTGGGTCTGGCTTTTTTGGGTTTTATATTTATTTTTTTTTCAAACCAAGACCTTCTGGCAATTAGCTGATGTTTTAAGGCTGCGCTCTTTTTCAGTCAGGGTGTGACAACAGTAAAGCTGAGTCATTTATACAGCAGCTAAGTTAAATATTGCCAGCAAGTCCACATGGAAAACAGACCTCTTCCCTGTGATTCAAACAATTATTTCAAGTTTATTCAAGCTGAATTATCCAGTTAGTTGGATTATTTTTTTTTCCTTCTAAAAGGCATGTAGTTTTATCAACTCTTATCCAGAAACATCTAGGATTTAGCTTCCTTTTGTTTACCTGTCAATGAAACCAAGAATCCCATGGGGAGGGCTCTCTACATCTGCCGATTGAACCTAATAAAGTCAAGCTCACAATTGTGGACTGTAGTCTCTAACATTCACAGCATCGAAACGAGTGAGACAGGATTTTGGCAGGAAAACAGAGAATGGAGAAGTTTGTAAAACTATGAAAACCTCTCTGCTTATTTTTACTTAACACCAAAGCAGAATCACCCCGCAGAATTACCGGCAGAAAAATCAAACACTCTGCAATCTTATGAGCTGAGCCAACAGATACTCCACTGGCAACAGGATTCATGCAGACCGGGCCTTGATCAAAAATTTTCACTCACAATTTTTCACTGCAAAATTTTATGACCCGGTGAAAATTATTGGAAGCTCAAGGCTCTGATGTTCCCACTCAGTGTCTGTTAATCTACATACTGAGCGGAAAAACAAAAAATGCCTGATAACTAAATTGCTGGATAACACTAGAAATAAAACAAAACACTATGTGCTTCCCTATAAATCAGTAACAGTGTGCGTCATGAGACATTTTTCAGTTCTGAATAAAAGACACTTGGATAATAGAGATTGAGAGAACAAAGAATATAGCCTAGTTATACAAAGATATGTGATAATCATGAAATGTAATAATACCCTGCATGAAAACAATGCCACTCATCTGTAGATCTCAAAACATCATCATCCTGTATTAAGCCTTCCAACAGCTGTGAGTTTAAATGTCCCCATTTTACAGTGGAAGAAATAGAGATACAAATGAATTACCAAAACTGTCAAAAGGTGGTAAGTGGCTAACTAGTGAACAGAGGTCTTGCCAACCTAAAAGGCTTCAATTGCTTTTTGTTGGCCTCTGTGTTCCATCAAAAAATATTTCTGTGAAAAGAGCACAGCTCAACTAATATGATCTGATGACACGATACTCTCCATGCTGCTCCAGAAAGCCAGATCTGTCCTGAGCAAGTGACAGTAAAGGCTACCAGCGATCTTTTACTAATGAGGATCTGAAGTAGGGAAGCTATTTTGAGCAGATATGAGCCTGCTCTACTCATGCTCCATGTTACCAAAAAGCCACATTGTACGTGGCTGTTTCTGAGTTTGTACGTGCTGTATCTGAGCTATCAGACACAGGGGAAGAGATGGGTTTACACACTCAGCTCTGCACCACGCCAACACTCCTGGACAGCACAGACCTTGTGGTATTACCTTGCAAGGAGAATGCATAACAGAAACCTAAATGAAGTGATTATCCTGGGGTGACAGAGGAAGCCTGTGGAAGTGCTTATTTCTCTAGAAGACTTTCAGCACAAAGTCAGTGTTTCCTTTCCACAGCATATGCCTAGTTCACCCGCTGATGTTAAAATTGCCAAGCAAAAGCTGCCGCACACAGCGTCTTGCACAATGATGCCATTTAAAGGCCTAATGTTTTACACCTTGCAGTTCAGCACTGGCATGAAAGCCACTTTCACAGCTTGTTCTCTAAATGGGCAGCAAACCACAAGGCTCTTAGTTGAGAAGAAGAATCACCAGCCACATGGTATGTGAAGACAAATACAAATCAACACGATGCTCCTTTAAAAGAACATCTCTTTAGACAGATAAATGGCTACTTACTGGTTTTGCTGGAGCGCTACCCGGTAGTGAGCTTGTCTCAATGAAATACTTCCTCAGAAGGTGTTTGCTGGATTCAGGACTGTCCATCAGGATGTAGGAACAAAAGAAAGCTCCATTCCGCAATAAAAATACAGCTACATCTTCATTCCCTTTAGAGAAAAGCAGATTGTCTGTTCTCTTCTTCTCATGTAAATGAACCAACAAGGAGCTGAACAGAAATCCTGGGAAATAACCACTTCTGAAAAAAACCATGGGTGTGTGCAAAAAGGAAACTGAACTATATAAAGGCTGTTTCCTCCAGTGACAGGATTTAGTTTGGTCAAACTGAGACAGCAAAGACACTATGTAAAAGCACTGGCCCAGGCTCCCTCTTTTCTTCCTATCTTATTATACACACAGCTGTGCTTTGAAGTGTAAATTATTCAGCCTGAATCAAGCATGTGTGCCAGAGTGTCCATAACAATAATGCTTTTACTTGCAAGGTTTCTGTTTTTGAAGGATCTTTTCCCTAGGAGTTCATAGAGGAAAGTTCAGCCTTTCAGTATTTACAGTAATCTAACTTAAGAGGGCCCTGACTTAAATTTGGCTAAGTCAAAAGGCAGAGCCAATTTTATTTTAATATATCCCATTGGAAATCCAGGACACTTCCAGGCAAGCCAATCTACACCGATACCTTCCTAGATGTGAACAACTCAGCCCATTCTTTAAAAGACATTGCACAAAAGGGGCAAAGTTTTGAAGCATGCGAATACATACCTGCCTTTATAGCAGCATACAGGGGCAACCGTATAAGAACTGGAAACTCATTCCTCCTGACTGCACAGCTCTCTGGGTCAGCACTGTATGCACGAATCAGAAGTTTTACTATGTCCAAATGTCCCTGCTGGCAGGCTATAGCCAGCATCCAGTTCAGGAGCTGCTGGCAAGCACTAGGACCTACTGAAAAGATAAGGCATTTGACTTAATTGATGCCACCCCACTGTGATGCAAGAGTCATCCACAAATAATGGCTAAGAAAACGGTGTAGGATGAAGCCCCTGAGGACAAAGGAGCAGACTGCACTGCAAAAGTGTGTTACCGAAGAGCCCTAAGATGGTCAGGCACAAAGTTTTCAGCTTTGCTTATCTGTTCTTAATTACTTACCCAGCTAATGGGCAAACTTTTTTGACTGTCCCTGATCTAAGCACGCTTAAGCTAGCAACAGTGAAAGGTTCTGAGGATGCCTGCTAGGCTACTAGCAGAAAAATCAAACACTGAATCCCAAACAGAGGTGGCAAGGGATGACCAGGATTATCTCTGCATCCAGAGACAACAGGCCTGATCCAACAGACATTAGATCCAAACATCTGAGATAGTCCACTTCTTCCAAGTTCCTGAGAGGGGATGCAAAGAATGGGAAAACCAGCTGACCTTTCGTGTTACTGGATGAATAAAACAAAAATAAATGTTTCAGACAACACAAAATAATTGTTTTAATGTCTTTTCACTGCAACCTAAGGTCTCTCACAAAAAAATTAATTTACCCTTGAAATAATTCATTCTGGGTGAATTCTTTACTATCCCTTCACAGCAGTTAGACAAACGTCATTTAGGACTAAAACCGAAAATACCTTGTTTTGATTTCACAGGAATTTGCTAATGTTTTAGTCACCCCCAAACTGCTTTTTTTATTGAATTAATGTTTGCCCATAGAACACTGCCTTCCTCTAGGTGTGCATAATTCTGCGCATATAACTAAATGCCCATGACAGGATTATTTCTGCTAACAGAAAGCAGTCCTCAAATCTTCCCTGATCCACAGAATCACCTCCCTTTACTTTACAAACTCACATCCCCTTTGAAATGCTTACAGAAACGTCCACAAGCCCAAGTTTACAAGTCAACTTCTTTTTGCAGTTTCTCCATGCGGAAATTACATTGCTCTTTGCATTCTTAACAACTTGACTAAATCATTCACCCTTATGCTGCAAAAAACAGGCTCCACTTCAGCTGTAAGACACAAGAAGTTCACACTGAGCCAGACAGAATCACTGCAGTGCATTAACAAAATTGCAAATTCATGCAATTTATCCCTAAGCTCTGTGATTGATTTCTATGTAACTTCCAAGGGAAACAAATGGGAAGTCCTGCATAAAAACTTCCCAAAGCTGCTGTTTGTATAGAGCACCTCCCTTGACTCCCCTAAAGCAAGGGTTTAAGGGAATTTGGTCAGTTCTAAAACTGAGCTATAGTTTCCAGAAACTACCCAAGTCACTTTTCATTACTGAGAGTATTATACTAATATAATTTCATTTTTGCTACTAGGTTACAAAACCAGCATTGTCAGCCTCCTTTCTAGCTGAAGGAAATACTATGTTTAATTGCCTTCTCCAAACTGGAACGTTTCTTTTGCTTATTACAACATATATTATGTTTATACATTATAAGAGTTTAAGAACATCAGATAAGCAGGTTTCCCAGCAGGTTATTCCCGTTCTCACTGAGGTCACTGGCAAGCACATAGCTCCAGTGGGGACCTAGAGCTATATTGAGGTCGGCGATTGCAGAGGCCTAGCTTAGCTGTTGTGGTTACTGCAGTGTCTGAGGTCAAGATGACAGAAACTCACCCTGGCTGCCGTGCAGGTCTGCCAGACCCTGAATCCACAGAGGGTCCCAGTGAGAAGCAACTGCCAGGCCTGCAGGACACCAAGAGAGCAACAAGGGACCCAAACACCATTCCTGATACTGACTCATCGAGTACTGTTCTTACCCCTGCCCTCACAGCTGCCTTAAGAATTGCGTCTGGGTCTAAAAATGTCTCTGTTCTGCTATATAATAATTTTTAAAATAAAATGTAACCAAAATGTAATGATGATTCCAAAGAAGGAATTACCCTGAAAGTAAAAAAAAAAAAAAAAAAAAAAAGCCAACAAGAAAGCATAAAGCATGTTGCCAGCTGTGCACCCAACTATTACTTGCCATACAGTCATGCTGCACTCTCACTCCCAGCACCACCGTGTCTGCTGGATCAGCAGAGTGGTATGATGCAGTTTCCTGAAAATCCCCTGATTTCTCTGTAGGATCTGGGATGTTACCCAGCTGTGAGGGCTGATGGGAATGAACTGTCTAAATGGCATCTTCCTCCACTTCCAATCTGCAAACATGGAATATTTTTATGTATGTGCTTTTCCCCCCTATGGGGGAAGTTTTCTTCAAACACAGCAGAGATTAGATCCCTCCACGCACTTTCCCATGCCTAGGTCCCTCCCTTCTCAAGGAATGACAAAAAATAAATAAATGCCTGCTTGAAGCTATAGCACACAGCTATGAAAAAGCCTGAGGAAAGGTAGAGGCAACCCAACGGTCTTACCATGCAAGGAATCCAGCAGCTCTTTCACAACATCCTTATGTCCAAAATATGCAGCCACCACAGCTGCATTGTCATCATTAGGTTCTGTTGGTAACACCACTAATGCTTCCTGCAGTAAATACCTCACCGCCTGCAGATCTCCATATGCTGCTGCAATACCTAAAAGCTGACACTGATAAAGAAAATACAGCAAAAAAAAAACCTCTGTAAAGGGAGTGGGCAGAGAAAGACAGCATTTCTAGAGCTATGTATTTGTTTGTGCCCATGCAAATGCATACCCAGTGTCACTGTGGTTAACTGAGAATGTCATAAACACTAGTAGCCATTATAATAATTAGTGTCGATATAATATATTAATTTGTTGGTTTTTTTGCTTCCTAGTTTTTGGTATGGCTTTACCACAAAAGTGCTCAAGGCACAGAATGGTGAGTGTAAATCCATTTTTCATGGACGAACAGAAAAAGCATTTGCACAGCTCTGCTACAAGATGTAGTATTTCCTGTTTTGGAGATGGCCAGTATGCTTGGACTTGACACATCGGTACTCTCCCAAAACACTAAGATAAGCTCTATGCAAAGAGCAGGCTCAAAATGAGGGCTCTGAAGGCAAAGCAGTGCAGAAGCTGGCACAGAGGATATAGCTCCAAACACAAGCAGCAAAATCTTCCCAGGGGGCCATTACCCATCTTTGTACTGATAGGGGAGTAAATTTTTTGCTAAGTCTATAAACAGCTTCCTTTTTATGAGGAAAAATGCATTTCCCTGTTTTAGTGACCACAGTACCAGCACCCCTCCTCGCACAGCCCCCTGTTCCTACATATGCTGTTCCCTGTGGTCTGTCTCATCTTTCTGATCAGTGTTTTCAAGGGCAAATACCATCCCTGAGCATGTTCCTCAAGTGCCCCACAGAGCCATGTCTGGGATCCTGCAGCATCAGGATAACATATATAACTGAATGGATTTTCTGCATGACAAACAATGGATTGTTTTCTTTCTTCTATTTTGGTTTCTTTCCCCCAAAAAATTGCAGAAGAGTAGTAACCTAACCCTACCTTTTCCACCTGCAGTGCAGTCTCCTCACATGACAACTTAATCAACTCTTGGGCCTTACTGGTGTCTCCAGCTTTGTAAGCATCCTGAATGCTTTCTGTCACAGGTGTCTGAATTACGGAGACTTCGCCAACTGTGGACTGTTTGCCACCCATGTCCACAGTTCCTGCTGTAAAAATAGAAAAGAGGTGTCAGGAAGAAGTAACCTATTCATTACTCATGCACAGTTGCAACATCAATGCATCCTGGCAACAAAAAAAGGGAGCGAATTATATTCAGTGTAGTATTTACTGCACGCAATTTAAAAAAAAAGAGGCAGAAACCTGAACACTCGGTTGCCTGATAAAAGAACATGATAATATATAAAAGTACTTTCCAACAGGGACATGAAACTAAAAGGGACAGCGAGTTCCTCAATTGCTCCCAAAGGTGGTTTCCAAAGGATGGTGTGAAAGCTCACACAGGCAGAGACACCTACGCCCTGCAGCAGACTGCCATACTCAACCTCCTGCTGCAGGAACCAGGGAACAGAAGGGCTTCCATGAGACTGGCATCTGCAGTACTTCTGATGCAGCAAGGAGTCTGCACGACCTGCAAAGCAATCCTGGTATTAGCCTTGCTTCAGTCACACTCCACCTCCAGACAACAGCCTAACAAAACCCCACTGTACTTCTCCAGCACTTTCAATCAGAGCTTTATACACCTCTATGAATGTGAAAGGAAAGAAATCGGGAATATTTTGACTCTGGGAAAACAGAGTAAAAGTAGATTACACAAGACGTCTAGTGGTCACCCTGATCAATCCTGGAGAATCTCCTAGGCTAAATTTCTGCGTTTTTTAAATGCCATTAGGAGCCAGAAGAGCTTTTACATGTCAAAGTTTAAAAGCTGCAAGCCATTAAAGATGATGCTTGTGGTGGGTGGATAACAAAAAGGCAGCCATGAAGTCTCACGCCCACCTACGGACCCAACTACCAGGACAGGCAAAGCTGCAGGAAAGACACTTAATTACGAATAAGATATTCAGGTCTGCTCCTGAACAACATGCAAGACAGAGAAAAGAAGCACTTTTCACTTGAAAAGAGACCATTTCATACTCAATTTTCCCTGCTAAAACATTATTAATTATTACTGCTTATTTGCAAATGGTTAAATAAAACCCTTCAGCCCACAGATTTTCACATGTTAACAAGGATTTATTTTGTTTTCTAAATAGATATGTATGTCAGGCAGGACCTATTTTAATGCAGCCTGAAAAAAGAAGTAAATTTGGACTAATCTTTAACTGTCAGTAAATATCTTTGAATAATGCAGTCTGATTCATCAATATATTCTGACTAACGCTTCTCATCAATTATTTAAATGAAGCTCAAATCACTCAGACATCAGAGACGGCTCCAGAGATTCGTGCCATTAAAAATGTGCCCACATCAATAACCTTTCTTAGATGATGCAGAACCTGTGAAGGACAAGCAGCAGAAATCACGGCAGATAAATGTGGTGTTACATTACAGCATAATAAAGAGCATATCAGAGTTCACGTTAATAGGTGCAGCGCCTTCATAATTCTGTAGGTTTAGGGGGTATATGGGAAAAGAAATTCATCCAGCATTTTTTCCTGTCTTTTAGAGCAGACCAAATGCCTGTAAGGGATCTCTAAGTATACTGCATATGATTTAATTCTCTTTCCAGTGGACACCAGAGGTAGGAAATGCAAATGATTCTTGGGCAAGTAACTGTTCAAAACATGATAGAAGACAGGACGTTAAAGCAAAATAGTTCTGCAGTCTACACAACTCAGAACTGGACTAAGTAAAATCAGAAAGTACAAATCAAGCAAACACTGCAGTTACTGGAACATGCAGCCTCCCCACATTCAGCGCCCTGTGATGAAATCCTGAACCTAAAGAGAAGCACTGGAATTCCCCCTTGGAGGAAAAAATGCCTCACATCAGAGATACAAAACAGCTGGAAAGCTGAGCAGGAAGCCTTGCAAATCAGGGCTGACAGAGCACAGCAATTTTAATCTGGTTCCTAAAAAAATGCTGAAAGGACAGACAAGTTTTACTTCCTTCCAGCCTCAATCCTGATTTTGGGGACTATCACTCAAGACCCACATCTGCAGCTATTCCACATATACAGGCACATCCTTTTTGTCCAAGAATTGAGCAGGGCCATCTTTATTTCTTTTTAAATCATGGCCAAGGAAGATGGAGGTTCAAGTATCTCACGGTCAGAGATTCATTCAGGGTCTTGGACATGCTGGTGTCGTGTCCTCATCTATTTATTACAGAGGTCTCCAGCCAACCTCTCACGCATCCTGCACACCAGAGCTCTTCTTACAGGAGCATCCTCCACCTCTCCTACCGGAACTGCCCCACTGCAGGGAGGACTACCAAATCAGTTGGCCAGGGAGCACAAGAAGGACCACAGTGTCGTAACCAAGGGAAGGAGGAACTCTGCAGGCTAGACCCTAAACCCAAGACTGCTTTTGTGTTTTATCAAACGACTACTTCACAAAACTACTTGGCTAATGTGTCATGCTTCCTCTTACATTTTTGGCCCCCCTCAAAATTTCCTAAGTCCTCTGTAGTACAATGGCTTAGTTACAACCACTGCTACCATCACCACTGCTTGGAGAACAGAGGCCGGCCATCAACCATTGCAGTCTACTCATGTGCTTCAGGTGTAGACTTCTAGGTTGTCCAGGAGCAGGAATGTCACAAATGGCTGGCTTCATGAAGTTCACATGCTCCCAGAGTTAGCTGGCAGTGTAATCAGAGTCTTGGGATATTAATTTCAGTCCTTAAGCTTGATTTCAGTCTTGTCTTCGGCATTTTTTTATTGATCTAACTGCCCAGTTTGAACATCTTAACATCCATCAAATACAAGTCAATAAAAGCTTCACTGAATGTAAGAAACCTGAGCATTCTACTGTTTGAAACCAATATATTTAAATATTCTTGGCAGAAAGATAATACTGCTCATCATACAAGTTTCTTATGTAACTGTCATCACAACTTCTATGATTGCATTCTGCAGAATAAATTGACCTCCTGCCTAAGACTTGAAGAAAAAGCTGCAAAAGGTCTTCAGGAAAAAACAGGTCTTGCAATTGAACTAATCACAAGCCTGAAAAGAGTAAAACTGATAGAGTGATAAAAAAGCTTGCCGACAACCAACAGCTGTACTCACATGATTCTGTCAAACTTAACTTGAGCTTTCAAAGGTTAAAAGAAAGGAGGTGGGCCATCCATTCCTAAATTCCCCAAAACCACAGCAGCCATCCATTGCAAAGCTAAGCATCTCACCAACCAAATTACCCAATTCACAGAAGACTTCCTGGTAACTTAGTAAATGATATATTGACTTATAAAATACAAATGGAAAATAAGCAGCAGTATGTTTTATAAGCTTAATTTATACTTACCAGTAGGAAAAAAAAAATCGGGAAAATTACATTCTACTGACTAACGACTGTTCTACTTCTACAAGATGCATGACTGAATTAACATCAGTACTGGCATTCATGTAGGTTGGGAATAAAGTTTTGCCAATACATGCATCAGCCATTTTTAGCAAAAATCTGCGCTGAAATCCAAAGAAATTCTGCCTATGGTTTTAACCCTACAAATCTCATGCTCTTTACCTGACCTCTTCACAGTTTTCATAATAGGTTCACCTCACTTACATATAGCCTTGAACAACATGCTATGAGAGCAATATTGAAGCTGAATAATATTGAACCTCTATTTTTGGACTTGATTGTGCAACATGCTGAGAACTTAAGCCTGGATGTAACAAAGCACTTTTAATTCTTAGATTGCATGGATTTAGGAACTGACTTCTGCACTTCGCACAACACAGGCTATGTTACATTACATTGTTATACGCAAAACGGCATAGCAAGTTATGACATTCTAGCAGTACTTCTTGTAATAAATTCCTGTAATAAAAGGCTACTAGAAACTCCAGAAACTCTTGCACATCTGTTGTGATTTCTTTTAGTTTTTGCTTTATTGCACACAGATCTGGGACAATATTCCTGTGTCGGCACAGGTTCATCTAAAAGCACTGCCCCGAACCAGCATCCCTCTTCTGAGCTCGCTGCAGGAAAGCAGATGAATGAAGCCTATTTGAACTGAGGTGGTATGGTGTGGTTTCATTTCTCTAATGTGTTTGAATGTCAGTGAAAATAAGGCCATGGGGTTTACTCCCTATCATTCAGTCCCTTATCTCCACATCCTATTTGTTTAAGTTCTCCATAGATCCATGGCTTCTTTTCTTTGCTTGCTTTCTACTAATGAATGTAAGCAAGCCAAGCGCTGTTTGTAAGGGGAAAATGGGAGGTATTTGCCAACACTAAAACCACATTCTTCATCTATTCCTCATGCCACCTAACAGCTCCTATCAAAGCAACTAACTTTGGAAATATTACCCACTCCTGATTTCTACGTTTTATACTTTGGAAGTACCTTTTAAGTTTGGCTTTGCAGTAACAGCCTTTTACAACAGCTAGGGCGAGACTAATTTTCTTTTAAAAAAATATTCCAATGGAGGCAGAGGTTGTCAAAAAAAAAGCAGTGACACCTTATTGCCATTCAAAGGTTACAAGAGAGTCAATCTTAAAGTGCAACAGACTGCTGTTCCAGCCCAGAGAAACAAAACAAAAATAAGTCTTATCAAGAGAATTTCAGAGATATATGTAGTTATACCCTGCCTCAGGCCTTGTTATTACAGCAGGTGAAAAAAAAAATATCTAAAATTTCTAAATTGACAGTATGCCATTATCAGCAAAAAGGTGAAGGGGGGTTTGCAGGTCAATGCTGTGAATCAGCAAATGGCTGCGTAACAAAACAGCACACTGTGTAGATGATTATCATCTTTACATCCCAAATCACTGCATTCCTGTCTCTGACATACAAACTCACAGAATTTGTAAGTGCTACATTAGTCCCTTCGATAAAGTAGGAGTTCTTTGGCAACTAACTAGGATATTTTTATTTAGCAGAGAAAGATATAAATGAGATGCTTAACACCAGATAAAACAGGGCAGGAAGCTAACTTACTCCAAACCAGAATTACAATAATAATAAAACTTTAAAACTGCTACTGACCTTGTCATAATGTGTGCAGGTATTTCCAGATACAGGAGCAAATCAAAACGATGACTTTGACATAGCATCCCATTCAGTGATGCTCAATTAAGCTATTAATTCCTTGGACTTAGCCACCCACCTCTGCTCAGCACAAGCAGCTCTTATAGTGGCCACTGGATGTAAATGTCTTTTGGCTGGCTGGCTGCTTCTTTGTCTGAATGAACCACTACATTTTAGCCTTG
Source organism: Falco rusticolus (assembly GCF_015220075.1). Classification (NCBI taxonomy): domain Eukaryota; kingdom Metazoa; phylum Chordata; class Aves; order Falconiformes; family Falconidae; genus Falco; species Falco rusticolus. The sequence continues at coordinate 6,768,487 of NC_051193.1, forward strand.
ACAGTTATTTTCATCTCTATGTCCCATTACAGTGAAATCTAAGCCTCTGGTTCAGAGAGGATCTGAGGATGGGGGTGGGCAGGGAGGCTGCCTCTCTGGGCTGAGCTCAGACATTAATTCCTCAACAGCACCAGATGGCTACAGCTAACCTTTACCAGCTTAATCTTTTGCCATTTTGACTTCTGAGTGCTGCCACAAAGCAAATAAAAAAATGGGACAGAGATGAGGTTTAAGATGTGCCGAATATTTAAAGCCAACCCCCCCAAATGCTTAAAAACTCACAAGTTCACGGAATATTTTTCAATACTACTCTACAGAAGCTTTGGCCAGCTGGTTTGCGAAATTAATGGAAAGCCACGTTATTTCTGAGTCTTTGCAACAGGCTCGTGTATCTTCTGTTGCTTTGACAAACTTCAGCCTAAACTGAACAACAGCCAACGGGAAGCATCCAGGGATTTCAAAGGATGGATCTTTCCTACATTGCTCTTTCCACTTAGATGGGTAAGAAAAATTTTTCAGTCCTCTAGAAATCTTTGAGATACCGAAAAATATTTCCCATCCTAAACCAGGCAGAAAACCCCAAATCCTAGGGTTTTTAATTTTTTTAAAAAAAAGATTAAGATTTTAAAGTCAGCTCAAGTCAGTAAAACTGCTTTATGAAACAGCTACCTGTTGGGTTCCTTCTCTGATTAGATGACACCACTTTAAAACAGGGTTTCATTTGTTGTTTAAAAAAAAGTCACAAGGTTTCATTCATTCAATTCATTCATTTCTTAAAAGATAAAGTCACAGACCCAGGAGGGAAGCTGTTCCCTCCACCTGCCCAGATGCCCTCAGTCCATATGGCCCCACAGCCAGGACTTGGCCCAGAACCATTCAAAGGAGTGTCCTGCAGCAAGATTTAGGCAAAATACATATGGCTCAACCAATTCTGCTAGAAAATGTCCCCAGAAGGATTCAAAAATGGTCAGAACCACTTATAAACCCCGCTGTGAGAAGTCAAGGAAGGAGAGGAAGTTAGGGTAAATCCAACCCAGCGACAACAAGATGGTTTATCTGGGAAATTCAGCATCCTCACTGGAGAGACACCACCAGAACTGGGCCATGTCCCTCTGACCCTGATTAGTATCTCTTCACAACAAGTGAGACGTGCCAGCTTCTCAGGACAGTGGAAACCCTCCACACACTTTTTCTGTCTATTTTTTGTGGTTCCATTTCACACAAACATCCATTATTTCAGCTAATTAAAGGAGTGGCTCTGCACTAAGATCCTTCTGCCAAGGCAGTGGAAAAGATGATGTATTGAGTACAAAAGACACCCGCATCTACAACACAGCTTACAACCAATGCTCACTGCCCCAAAAGGAAACTTACAACCCTACAAAAGACCAGATCTAAACCACAGAAGAATGCTTCAAAGACAAAAATCCAGCACTGAAGGGATCTTTTTCACTATTATTGCATAATCTGGAATTATTTTTAAATTGTTTACATGCCAGTACCACTCACGCAAAGTGCCGATCTGCATTACACATTTTCCAGCAAGCACAGAGGATCTTGTAAAGGGCGTGCTGACAATTTTAGGTACAGCCATGCAAAGTGACCAATTATCACCACAGCCATTGGAAATTTTCTATTTAGAAACACTATTAACCTGCAAGGAAAAACGCGTTTGCTAATGCAAACCTGAAAGGAAAATAATAAGTCCCGGATGGAAAAATGCTCTGGACTCCTGCCTTTCTAAGGGGCTCCAGAACTGACTGACAAAAAACAGACACCTCCAAAGGCTTTAGCTCCACACTTATACAATCATTTCTTCATCATCCAAGACAATGGGGGAAAAGGGGACAGAAAAGCCTCAGATACTAGTATCACTGAGACTCGGCAGACTTTAGTGGGCAATATCACAGATGCCTGAATGGCTGTGTGAAGCTGTCTGTATGTCAGAGCCAGGACTGAGCTGAGGCTGAAAAGCTCTACCAGATCTGAGCAGGCTCCTGCATTTTTGTGTGCCTTGCAGAGCCCTGGGACTCTGGAAATTATTTGTATTGTCCAAGAAGTTAAAATGAAACCAAGCTGGTTGTTCTTACTTTGCTGAAGTACAAAAGAGGCTACACAAAGCCATTACAAGGCAAGGAGGGGAGGTTAGAGAGACCACAAAGAATTACACACTGGAATATGACTGTCAGAGCAAACTCATCATGTCAGTGTGCAAATCACATTGGAAAGTGCAAGATAGCTTCGGGGTCACGATCGATACAGCTATCCAGGAAAAAGGAACAAGGGCTACTACATGTAATATGTATAAGAATACTACATGTAGTAGCTTGGGATATGCCTCTTTTCTTGCACCCTGCAAGACAACAGCTCTACTTTAGACATGATGCTCCCCACGGTTTTATTTTTTTTTTAAGTGCATGCACCATTTCTACTGCCTGGGCTATACATGATGCAAGAGGGGCAGCAGGACTGTGATCACAGAGTCAGAGCAGAGACAGCTCATCAGCACCATGACTGGGACCCCCTCCTCACGCTCGGTCTCTGGGGGCTGCAGCCAGCCCCTTGTGTACTGATAAAGCCTACACAAATCCCTGTCAGGCTGTGCATACCAGCACACAAGACTCCTATTGCTCCACCCCCCACCTTTAGTTTCACCCTCTCCATTTATAAAGAAAGCTTCCTTAGCTGCAATAGATAACAACAAGACAACCTCCACATCCCGAAAAAATGGCAGCAGCCAACGGCAAACACAGGGCTGTTGCCTCCTCCCCTCTCTTCTCCTTTTGGTTTTTCACCAAGCGGCTGAGAACCGAACACAAGCAGGCAGCCCTTTGCTAACTATGCCATCGCCAGCTTACCAGCACAATGAACTGGGCCGCTGTTGATGACAGTGATGCTTTTACTCTCTCCCCTGAGGACTAAGCAGCTTTACGTGCACATGTTCATCCCTTTTGAACTGTAGGAGCACTCAGGGGCCACAACATATTTCTCAGTGGTCAGGTTGTCTCATGAAAGCACCATCATCACTGCTGGACACACTACTAACTTGGGTAGGGAAGGAACAGAACGGTGACAACCTCTGGCAAGCACAAGGCAAAGGCTAGCTCGCACAGAGAAAGGGTTACCCCACGTCCCTCCCGAAATGCCCTCTTTGGGGCACAAAGGATCAGCAAAGACCACAAAGAACACTGACGGTGTTAATTTCCACCCCCCAGGGATAGAGATTGAGGGAACCAAGAGAGCTCCAAACGGCCAGAGTGCCAACTGCTGTATCGAAAATACAAATGACTCAGCTCTAAGTGAAAGTTTCTATTTTTGTCTTTTTTGGCCTCAGTAATTTGATTCCAGTCCTACAGCTTGAATCATTCAGAAATATGTTTTTGCATGCAAGGCCAGCTATGCCACTCTTGCTTTCCAAATTTTACATTGGAAGATATACATTAAGCATGCAAAAGCATGACTACGCTTTTGGATTTTCTTCGTGTTCGTTTCCAGGCATGGCTGGAAAGAGAGGATTATTAAATGATGAAAGGTGTCTCTAGTGAGACCATTCCTGTCCAACTGAATCAAATATTATAGCCATGAAACCGAACTAAAACTGGATTTCATTTGAAACTTCATAAAATAAAATTTCATGGATAACTTCAGTTTCCTTTGAAACTTTTCCTCTTCCCTAATGTTCAAGCTTTCATCAGAAGGAGAAAAATTCCACGCATCAGTGTTTTCTCTCTTTCAAAGAAATAATTTGCTCTACATTCTTCTAAAAGAAGTCATTAATTATTCAAATTGGGGAAGCACCAGTTCAAGGCCAGCTCCCTTCTGCTACATCCTCCTTAGACATCTATTTAAAGCTAGCTTTAGAAAGAAGCAAATGCTGCGAGTCCCAGCTGTGAGAGGTTACATCTGGAAGAGTTCAGGGAGGGACTCCCTGTGTGCATGCGAGGGGAGGAGGATGAGCCCAAGGTCTCTGCCCAGGTCTCTTTGTCTCTTCTGAGTCCAAGTCCTCTACTGGCTCTATCAAAGACACATCCAGCAACTCCACAGCCTGAGAAAAGCAGCTCCTAAGCTTATGTTTCACTTTCATAACACACATAAACACCCTCCTAAATGGAAAACCCATTTACAACACTGCAACCCAACTGCTGGTCAAAAATAATAGCACAGAAGCAGCGTCCCTCCAGCCCCACATTCCCTCCACAGATGCTACCAGGAAAGACAAACCTTAGTGGGGCCTTCAGAGAAAGCTGGTGAAAGTGGTAGGATGAAGCTCATAGCTGCTCCAACAGGACCCCTTGGGCCACAGCAGCAAACCTAATTTTCCACCCCTCCATCACATGGCAGGGGTCCTGGGTAGCTGCTGTCACCTATGTGGCTACCAGTGTCCCTCCTCCCTTCCCCAAGGAGCACAGCAGGTCTCTTACAGATCTGCGATGTAGGAAGATTTTGGAAAGGCTAGTCAGAGAGGAGGAAAAAAAAGGGAAGACAACATTAAAAAGATCTGTAAAATACCTTGCATGACTCCAGTTTATCATGTTCAAGGAAAATTAAGAGAATCTAAAAGAGGTGGAGAAGAATAATCAAAGAAATGGATCGTCTAATTATAAGACTACAGATGAAAAGAGTTTGGCTTTTTGAGTCTGGAAAAACGAAGGCTGGACAGGGATGGGAGTACTGTCTATAAATACATCCAGAGGGAGATATCTGGAAAGAAGAGGAGTTATTATGTACAGGGTATGAATCCATTTTGGCTGCCAATTAGAAGAAAGTTTAAAATGTGGGAGAAAAGAGGCTCTGGAACAGTCTTCCAGAAAAAGCAGAAGCAACAGACAAGCCAACCTGGTTAAAACAGGCCTTGCATAAGGTTTAGGAGTGGGGACACCAGAACACTGACCTCCCCACACTCCTTCCAGCCCTACAGCCTGTGTTCCCACATTACTGATGTGCAGAAGTTAACCCAGCTACCAAGCACTAACAGTCATAATGAGACAATTAAAGCTCCACAGGCTACTTTGAGGGAAGTTTGTAGAAAGAGAGAATACCTTTTATTAAACAAACTGATAGATCTAAGGAAAAGCAGACACATCTAAGGGAAAGAGCCTTTCAAGAGATTTCAGGAGGTAAACACCCCTTGCAGCAAAATCCAAGCTTAGTATGTTAGACACAGTTCAATGCGCTTCTTTAACTGTACCTGCTAGCCCAATAAAACACCTTATTCTTTACTGCCCTCACTTCTCATTTATCACCAAGATAACGACTCTAGTTTAGGTAAAAGTGTTGCATGCAGAGGAAAAGAAAATGCAATCAAGATATTGGATACGGTTAGGCATCAAGAGTGTTGAACAGGCAATTTGGCAACAGCAGAGCCAAGGGAAGCACAGAGCTGGGAAGAACATCAGAGGAAAGAGATTAATATAATAGTCTGGAAAGGAAAAGAAAAGAAAAAAAAAAACCAACAAACACCCAAACTAGCGGATAATGCGAGGCTCCACTCCAGCTTCTACTGAACTCAATGTGAGCATGCACTTCCACCAGCTTCCATGTGAGTAGGAGCAGATCCTCTGAGATGCCAGTTTCTGGGACAGAGTATCTAAGAGGGAAGATCACCTTAACAGCTGTGGCTGAGGCAGAAGAGAAAGCCTGATGAAAAGACTTCTGCTGTTGGCCCAGACAGTGCTGGTCCTCAACCAGGCTGCATAGCAATGCGCTGCCAAAGCTTTAAAAGGGGCTACCAAAAAAAGCTAAACCTTCCCTCACTTGTGACAAAACCTACAAGCAGCAGAAGTGCCTGCATTTGCAGAAGTATTTCCTTTTTGTCTTCCTGACATCTGGGAATATCAGCATTCACTTCAGTGGACAGAGGACAAGGACTCTGCCTGGGAGGATGCATTCAAATGAAGGTACATGTTGTAAACCCGCTGCATTCCACAGCATTTTTAGGTGGCTGCTCCAAGGCAGAGACAGCAAAATCAGGCAAGGTCCATTTCACCCCCTTCCCACCAACCTCTGATGAGCTCTGACCCACTGCACCTGAGAACCTGGTCCAATCCATGCAAATTACTTTGATTTGATAGTTTTTATTGCCACCCTGCCATTGCATGAAAGGTCCAAGGTGCAAAACATTGGAGAATCGTGACCATGATTACAAGCCCACTTGAGGAGCTAGACATTCTTGTTTTTCAGGCTACATGAGATCTGAAAAGGGATCCTGTCCGTTAGTGTTAGGAGGGGGGAATAAAAAACAGAAGTTCCTGTTTGATGCAAAAATAAAAGCATTTTCAAAGGCTCTTTGATGTGCAAGACAGAAAGACATGCAGGCAGATTCTGGAGGAGGTCTTGTCTTCAGCAATTACCAGCACTCTTTTTGAATTTTACTCCCCAGACAGAATTTTTATGTGAAGTCAATAATCACACTGCAGAGTGTATCAGCTCTAAACCTTGTGGCTTTTCAGTTAAGCAGCAATAACCTCTAGTCTCGGGAATAAAACAAATAACTCCAAAACCAACTAACTGCAGGTGAAGCAATTCCAAAGACATACATGCTTTTAAAAGATTTCATTTTGAGCTCTTCTCGGGTAGCCATGCCAGTTTTCCAAGCGATACTCTGATCATTAAAACAAGCAGTGATGTAATTTCCACAGCGACCACAAACATACCAAGAATATTTGAGCTAAATTTATCCAGACTTCTTGATTGAATCACTGATTCGGTTCGTTATTTTTCCATGATTTTCAACTACGCACTGAAAAGGAGTTGTGGACAGCCTGAGACTGAGCTTTCCCCAGCAGTATCCAAAATGCCAACCTTTATGCTTGGGAGCCGTATGTTGACAATTAGAAACAAAATTAAGCTGCTCCTCCAGCTACCAACCCCAGCTCCCTGCTCCTTTCACCCTTTGCCTTCCTCCCGCCCTTCCTGTAGCAGACTGACCCTTGCCTTCACCCTTGGGTGACACAACATGGGGCTTGTCTGCGGCCGAGAAGTTCCTGAAGCTCACCACAGATCTGCTGCCCGCCCCACCCAGAGAGTGTGAACCAAAAAAAGAAAGGACCTGCACTAGATTTCACACTGCTCTGTGCAGCTCCGTGGCAGACCACAAGTCTGTCTCTCTGGAGCAACACGTCCCACCACCACAAGTACCTATACCAGAAGAGCTCAGGCTAGGGAAGGCTGTCTAGGCACCTTCACTTGCAGGTACCTGTAAAAAACACATAATCTACAAAGACATCACTGGGTTTCGCCTTCTCTTCCAACATGCACAGGGTGGCTAATTGTCATACTGGGAGGGATCAACTATTTGCAAAAAATGCAGCATAACCCCTGAGATTTTACTATGTCAGCTCTGCTGTTTTCAAACGGAAATCTTTTTTGACTGCCATACTTTAACATGGTCTGAGTATGTCCTTGCTGACTCCATTTCAGATTCATGATCAGACTCACTGAGTTTGCCTACATGTAGTTGTACATGTTTTGAAGGCAATTGGTAATTTCTGAAAGCACACTTTTTTTTTTTTTTTTGAACCAGAAACTGCCATTACCCAGAGCCCCTCTGACTGCAGGAGGGCTTTTTGAAGGTTGAGGGCCTTCCTCAACACTTAAAGGCTTCTTTTGTAAGTTCTCCCTCTGAGTAAGAGCAAGGCTCAAACTCAAACCATGCACACACTTCTGTTGTGAAACTATCAGCAGCTTAGATAAAAGGGCTACTGCTGTGGTGACACATAATCATGCAAATAACCAGCTTCTGACCCACTAATGAGCACACAGATTTGGATTAAGGAAAGGAATTATATATTAGCCTAACGATGTAAAATATGAAACAGTTCCTATTAAGAGACAGAGTTCACAGTTAAGTCAGCATGTCTGGAGGTATTTAAAAGATGTGTAGATGTGGTGCTTCGGGACATGGTTTAGTGGTGGACTTGGCACTGCTGGGTTAACGGTTGGACGAGATGATCTTAAAGGTCTTTTCCAACCCACATGATTCTGTGATTCTATGATTCTATACAGCAGCTGGGAGCTGAATGTTATAAAATCCATCCCCCGCACCCTCATCGGCAATGCAAACATTTCCTCCCAGTTAGCTGCCTTCTGCCAAGCAGAGCCCTGGCAGCCCCTTTATCGATCAGAGAAATGAAAAACAAACAAACCGCAGACTTAATGCTGTAAGGATCCCTGAAGATCTGATCCAAGCCTGTTATGTCAGTGCAAAGACTTTAATGGGTTTTGGATAAGGCCCCCATAGGCTTTGGAGAGGATTAAAAAAAAATAATTCATAGCACTTTCTTTAATGCAAGTATAAAACCGCCTGCAACATCACTGACAAAAAAATAAATCAATTACAGGCCTGGTAAAGACTGAGCTGGTGTGAATACAATCAATTGCTTTTTCACACTGAAACAGGACAACGGTTCTATGAGCACAACATCAACTCTCACCTGAGAGCTACCTTATAATTACACATTGAGGAGTCCCTGTGTACAGGATTTTCTTTACTACCTCATCACCTTATCTTTTTTTTTTTCCAGGCTTCTTGATAAGAGTTGTCACAAGTTACATTTTAATGTAATACACCACAAATACATTTTAACTGAAAGGTGGAAAAATGAAGCTGTATAGCAGCAGACAATGCCAGATACAGCTCAGATAAATATCAACACTTTACTACTGTCTGTATATCAAACTGGCTCTCAGGTTGGACTCAATTAGCTTCCCAACGTCTGCACTGCACTGCTGGCACTCCCAGCAGCTCTGCCCTCCTTGCTATAGCCCTCAAGTTCAAGAGCAGGCTGGTTTTGACAGTATTTATTGGGAAGAAGCTGGTCCTGCCACTACTAAGGCCTAAGTGCTCCTTTATACCTCCTTGACTCCAGAAGGATGCAGCACCCGCAAGCCAAACTCCCACTTTCGACACACACAAGACGGCATTTTCAAAGGCAAATGGTTCTTCCGGATGCCTCTGTTTCAAAACACAAGGGACATCTAGGGGTGTGTCTAAAGAACACTGCTTAGTAGCCAGACTCTGAAAATTAGTTCGGAGTGTCTTGAATTAGGCACCTAATTGTAAATGTCCCAGCATTCATTGCCCTTTTTGGAAATGCAGGCTCAGTTTGGTGAGAAGGTACAATACACAGCTCTACTACAGTCTGCATGGGAGAGCAGGCTAAACCACACACATTTTCTGCTGCAGACCAGCCTTCCGCATTAGCTTTTGGCCCCATGTACAGAAACTGTACCACTTCTGTATGAAGTGTGTATTTAAATATGTTTAAAAATATAAGCCTATTACTGCTTTACTAGTGTACTTCCTATTCCTGCCTAGCATTTCCTACTTCTCCTTCTGCAGGGCATTATGCAGTAAGACTAACTCACATAAGATACCCGTTTCATTTTTTGCCCCCCTTTTTTTTTTTCTTGTAGGAATAACTTTCAATTTGCTGTTTGGACTCAAATTAACTCACAGCTTAATGAACAGGAAGAAAACCAGAAAACCTACAAGGCTCATTTAGTTTGATTATACAGAACTTCAAGCAACCAACACACTTTACAGGTCTCTCGTGCTCTGTGCACCCAGATCACCTTCCAGATGCTCTCCTTGTCCTCACTGCCACGCTGTCACAGTAGATTCAGGGTAATGTTACTACAGGGCAATGTGTAGAAAAAGCAGGACAGAGGGGGCAGGTACTTTTTCCCTGTTATACGGCACAATGTGCCACAGATGGGGCTAACTCAACATGCCCCGAGATCTAGCTGCTGGCCCTAACCCCATGGGCACAGCTGATGTAAAGATTTTTAAGGTTTACATGGTGACTTCATGAAGAACAAAGTGATATCAGTGGTGCCGCCAACCCTGATTTTCCCTTCCTCCTTTACTCAGCAGAAGAGATTTATAAGCAAGATATTAACACTACCAAATGCAAGTTTCTGCCCTTCACATTTAAGGCAACAAATCAACTGTGCACAACTATGAGGAAATGACAGCAAAGGTCTCATCTGGAGGCCATGTACATGCACATCCAGGAGCGGGTGAGCTCTGCCTGCTTTGATTGTTATAAAGAAGTCAGGTTCTTCCTGTAGACTTTTATCTTTTTAAGTGGATTTCACACTGCCAGACTGTCAGCCTGGAAGGCTCAGCTTATCCACAAAATGGAGAGCAAGGGCAGAGTCTCTGTGAAAGTTTCCATCCCTCCACCTACAGTCCCGTCACCTCAAACTGCCACCCTAGGACGGCTGCCCCAGCCACATTTGCAAACGTCCTGCCCTAATGCAAACAGGGCAGCGACGCTGGATGCACTAAGTGATGTCCCAAGAGAATAAGCTGTTTCATTTGCTATTAGCTAACCTTAAGCTGTCACCATTCAATCCATTGTGAAACTTTCCATATAAAATTGCACTAGCTCCTGAGCAATCCCTCTTGTTAAAATGACTCTTACTCTTCCAGTTAAGCTCTTCTTACTTGCACTGGGGACTTTTCTATGATTCAGGAAGCAGTGCTGCAGGCAGCAGCTTTCGCTCCAAGTCAGTACTGAGCTGAGCCATGGCCCAGACAGGATTGCAAAGGTCACCACCATCTTGGGTAGTGTCTTTCTGATAAAATATAAAGCCCTGTGAACTGCAGGGTCACCACAGCACTTCTGAAGCACAGCTTGAAGAACCTCTGGTCCACTCCAAATGCCAGCTGAAGTCATTATATTCTCATTACTTGTTTGCTCCTTCATTTTAATATTTAGGTCACTTTTCCAGGCATACTGCAATGTCTATCTGTGCCTCCCTGGACAGTCGAAAGACACCAGCTTACAACAGATCTGCCTCAAAAGTAGTTATGAAGGTTCATTCAGTTAATATCTGTAAAGCTACTATAATATTTCAAACAGGTATCATTGGCATCGTTGTCCCTAATTACATAACATTATCTATATTACAACATAACACCCCTTTTCAATGCTCATTTCTAGATTTAGCAGGAGAGAAGAGACATCTGGTGTGTTTGAAGGATAATCCAATTCTACCTCCAAGACACACACAAGTGGCATACAAACGTTCTGCAACTTTGAATAAAACTCTCAGTAAGAAAGTGATAAGCTCTTTAATAAAATTACCCTTACATTTCAGAAGACAATGATTGCTTTTCTACATCTTTGCTGAACTGTCTCCTAGAAACTCATATGAGAATTAAATCCTAGCTGTAAAATCTCGTAAGAATCAAAAAAACCAACCAGCCTGCAGAAAGGAGACGAATTTCTATTCTGTTCTAGGCATTCATACAGTGTTATCTTTGGGCTTCCATTGTATTCCCTACAAGATTCATATTATGTCACCTCCACTACATTACATAAAGCTCTTCAACCAAGTTTAAAAAAAACGAAACCCCATGCCTCATGAGAGACTGCAGCCACTCCCATATCTCTGCTCACTTTCTTTCTTTCAATTAGGACAGGATGAACAAATCTAAGAGAGGGGAAGCAGGGTCTGAGGAAGCAAGAGATGCTGACTGCACCCAAAACAGAGCATTATTCTGCACTCCGACAAACCCTCTCTGTGGATCAGCGTGCTTGGCCAGCATCAAGTCAAGCCCAGCACCTTCCCCAGAAGGTAGAGAGGGTCCAGTTCTGAAACACAGCTTGCCCGCTCTCAGGATAAATGGGCATCCTGCTGGGACACAGACACGATCACTGCTGCAGCCAAGAGGAACAGCAGGAGACACGAGTGGTCAGGTGAGCCCTTGCATCAAATGTTATATTTGCTAACTAAAGTCAATGATTCTGTCAACCTGTTATCCACATGAAGACCTAGCTAAATGTATAGCTGTCAGGAAAAAAAAACCCTAAAAATGTCAAGGCTTTCAAATGATCCAGGCACCGGGTACACACGGTACCTGCTGGAAGGTGCCTCCTGCACTGTGCCAGCTGTAATGCTGCACCGATCCAACTGACCTGTCACGGTGCCACAAGCACCACCGTGCTGTTTGTTAAACCTCTCACATCCACACACCTGTCCTTCCTGCCCGAAAAAACCAGACCCTAAGCTTTGCGAGCACTAATGAGGTCATCAGCATTAAGGAAATTATCTGTGATCTCACTCCACTTCCCAGTGGCTCCCTGTGAATGGAAGCAGAAGGCTGCATCTAGATTGTTAATAAATGCACGTAAACAATAGGTTCAAATGTGGAGGCTGAATGAGTCACTGCGTTCCTGTGTTCAAGCTGTGTAATAGGATCCAAATGCAGAACAAGGACCAGCTAACTTAGGGAGTGGACCAGCTAGCTAATGACAATTATTCTTGGCAGGACTCACACAATCCCAAAATAAAAATGAGTTTGAACATGTACAGTATGCTTATAAAAAGCAAATCCACGAGGGAAGTACGGATATTAAGCTTTCCTAGCATCTCTTTGCCAGTCTTCCAACACTGTTTATCAAATAAAATAACCCAGACATGTAAGTATAGAAGAGTTACACCAGGAAGATTTGTAACGCTTCCAGTTAACCAGTTTAACTGATTATATTTACATAACAGAAACATGTAATAAAGTTCTCAGACGAAAAACTGAACTCACAATGTAGAAAATATACCTCTTCTACTTTTCACTTCACTTTCACATTCACTCATAAACTAATTTATTTACTGTATTTTTAAGCAGTGCGAATTGCTATTGCAGTACCAAAATTTAGCAATTCTTAACACTTGCAAATCATTAGTGCAGATTAAAATTCTTCTCAGGGTTTATAGCTTAGTATTCAAGTGGAGATAATTTCTTCCAGAGAGAAACTCAGAAGAGAGAATTAAAGAACTTTAAGAATATTCAATAACCAAATACTCTTGATTATTATAGAAAGATACAATGCTAATTAACAAAAGCCAAACCAAACAGAAAAATCAGTATCACAGAATAAGCAGAATACATACAGAGAAAGGAAAGAGTTCCCACAGCTCCCTGTGACGCTGGTGAGAAACGTCTTCAAACAAGATAAGGCAGCCTCTGAATAAACTATCAGGTTTTGCTTCATAGTTGCTGATAAAATCCAAAATAAGGCTGCAGAAACATTAGCTTTTACTGAAGCCTGCTTACTCACTACAAAGCGTCAAACACACCTTCATCCCACACTCAAAAACGCAGATGCTGCCTCCTAATGAACTGCTTGTTGCAAGGGGGGAATACCGTTATACAATAACCAGAAGGCTATTTCTTGATGCAGAAACATAACTAGGTTTTGACTCAGAGAAATGCAGCAGTGCCTAGGAGCTGAGGGTTTCAGTGACAAAAATAATCCAGAAATAATTCGGCTGTTCACAAAAAAAAATTAACAGGAAGCAACCTGAAGCATACGTTCCTTCTGAAAGAGACATTTCCACCTATGGATTTATTACATTACATAAACACAGACCTCCTAATCTAGCCCAACAATAAATCACTGCAAGCCACTGAATCAAAGCTGACAGTAAAACTGGAGCAGGTTAATATCTATTCAGCCTGAGAAACGACGCTCTGATTTTAGCAGCTTTCATACCCTGAATACACACTGCAGCAGTGGCTGGGAACATATTTGCATTCACACGCTGAAAAAGCACAGATCTTGTAAAACATATTTAGGAACTGGTGAGACGTGACACATATATTGACTAATTCCGTAGGCCTTTGGAGAAAATCAGTCTTCAGAGGAATGCTATTCTTATCACCTGAGCAGTTCAACATCATTCTCCTCGGAAGTAAAAATCCTTGTTCTGCCCTGTAAATTTTGAAAGATTAGGGCTCAAATCGCTCAAAGATCTTTCATATGTTTAAGTTTCAGTGAAACTCAGTGGCAGCTAGCTACTGAGTACTTTAAAAAACTTTCACTCCCAATTTGAACAGGAAAGAAAAGAAAACCTCCTATTTACCATTTTGTGGATCCATGTTGCTCTCTCTGCAAATTGCGGATTCCTCAGTTCCCACACACCAGTACATTCTGGGTCGCAGTTGTGAAGATCCAACAGACAAACTTTCTGCAGCACTTAAAACTGAATAGTGTTGTCAAAGTTGAATGATCTCCGTCAAGTAAACGCAGGAGCAGAGAGGCTGCTAGTAAGCACCATCCCGAAGAAACATCATTTACTCTGTTCAAAAAACAACAGCAAAACAAATTAATCATTCTAGCATAGAAATTGCAAGATGCTTACTCCTTTGCACTCTAACACAGTTGTCTAAATGTTACTTTGCAGAAATGCACTTATCCTATAAATACAATTATTTTCATGATAGTTTTTTTAAGAATATAACATGAATTAACAGAGGAGACTAACAATGTCTCTACTATAGAAAGATAATGTTCCCAATTTTTCTCCGCCAAAGCCGCTCAGTCTTTGGGTAGAGGGTATTGGGGGTGGGCATGGGTCACAGCTGCAGTTTCAGATTCTCCACAGGCTAGTGTAAAGGCAGAGCATTGAAACCATGCAGTGCAGCTGGAAATGTCCTAAATGCAACCTCAAAACCCTTCCCATCCACAGAGAAGACTGCGGCTCTTGTAAGACTCCACTGTGAGAAACTGAAAAATACTGACGTGGTTACTGAGACAATCCTCTGTAAAAAAGCAAAGAGAGCTAAGAGAAACACACCAGCTCCTTTCGCCTTTGTCCAGTCCTTTTAGAGAACTCTACTATCCTAGAAGCATCAGGCTTCTTCAAACATGTTCAGGGAGGCAAATCAGGCCCTTAGGACCTCTTTAATGGTTGGCTTCTTCTGAACTGCTTTGCGTAACAGCCAGCAGAAAACTGCACAGCTCAGTCTCCCAAAGCATTTCCTACTCCTTACCTCTTCAAAGCTGCACACCTGTAATTTTCTCTTTTAATGCATCTCCCCCACAGGTTAAAACTAGGATGCATTTTTAGTGTGCACCCAACAAGCATCAGGGCTCCTTCATTTTCTGCTTTTGGTTTCAGTCAGTAAACGCCTCTCAGATGTAACATGATGCCCCTCATCTTTGACTTATTAATAAGTTTTTCTCATCAGTGTGATGCTGAAGTTTTGATTAGAAGCTCTAATTTGGCAAAGCATGTAACCCACCGCCCACATCAGTCAGCAAGGCCCAAGAATATCCCTAACTTTCCCTGAGCAGAGCTAGCTTCCTGATTTGGGATCAAAGGTCAAGCAGAATATAAAAATATACTGATCCATCACCACTCTGCAGGAGGCTTTCTGCTCCTCCCTTGTTACATAGAGTTTTAACCACTAGCCAACGTTAAAAATCACTGCATGCTACATCAGTTGTTTCTAGGCAAATATTTGAAGTTTAGGTGCATTTACAGCAAAATCCAACTTCTAGTGACCCTTACTTTGTGGTGCCTGGCAGCAGGAACCAAAACTCACACCCCAAGCACTGCACACACCCCTGCACCCTGCGCTCTGGGCATCGGATGCTACCACAGCCAGTTTGATTCTCTGGGTTTTTTTCAGAGGTACGAAAAATAATTTGGGTGCCATATGGCAAACAAAGGTATGGACAGAGAGACCTGGGCCAAGATACGTGAAGCACTTACTTTCACACACATGCCACAGCTAAACACCTTCTTTGCAGAGGGATGACTACAACTCCAGATGGATACCGATGTCTGAGCTGCCAGGCATCCATCTCTCCCTCCCCATCAGAGACTGCAGCAGCAGCTTGTCTCCCAGGTCAAGCCCCGGCAGACCTCGCACCCCAATGCAGCAGCAGCTGGGCACATGTACGAGGCTGAATTTGGCAGCTTTCACCTACACAAGGAGGGAAGGCTGTGGATAGCTGCAGGAGGCTGAGATGGAGGTGGTCCCTAAGCTCAGAACCAGCCCGCGAACTGGTGAACTGGGCCATGCTGGTGGAGGATCAGATTCTGCTCCAGAACATGCCCAGTTCCCACCGGACTCAGCTCAGCTCTTGGGCCGAGCTTCTCTCAGCCGCACTGGCAGGCACAGCTGCTGTGCTGGGACCCCACATCTCTGCCATGCCATGGGTGTGATACCCCAGGCAGAGGTATCAGGGAGGTTCTCATGCCTCCCAAAAGCTGCCCAGGTTGTTAACTCTGAAAATGGAGGGGATGTGATGCTTCCAGCAGCTGCCTTCCCTGCACCCTTGCTGTAAATGCACTGAGCAGCTACAGTAAGAATAAATACTTCCCCATGCTAAGACCAACAGACTAGCTCTTTTTAGCAGATGCTGGTTTCTGAGGCATTTCCTTGCTGTATGACAGAGGCACACCATGTGTGCTCACAGCAACTGCACAAGAAACACTGAAGGGGGGGGGGGGGGGGGCACTGTGGAACACAGAGGCTTGAAAACCATCCCACTCCTGATTTTTAGCTTTCTACCCTGCTTATTCCCCAGGATGAAACTTTCCTCATATACACTGAAAGGAAAAAAACCTTTCAGGAAAAATCAGAGTGTGGTTTTGATCATCAGTTCCCTTTAATTCCAAGTGGGGCACTAAATGCTGTAGGCAAGTGATTTACTGCCACACAGCACCCATGTAAGCAGTATTTCCCTATTTCAGGACCTTTGTGTATATAAGAGGAAAAACCCTACAGTGCCGTAAAACGTGCAAACACCATGTTTTAATTTGATTTTGGGAGAGGGATCCTACGGGCTCTGCAGCATCTCATTCGGAAGGAGGAGGACCACACAGAACGCACCTGAATGCTGATTTATGCCCCGTTTCACACATTCCTGGGTTCTCTCCTGAGGGAGAGCAGCGATGGCCAGCTGTGTCCCAGCACATCCAGCTGTGCCTGTACCATCCCGAGCACCTCCTCTCCGCTTTGCCAGCCCATCCAGCCTCACCCCACGCAGCAGGCACCCAGGAACCCCACGGCTTGCCCGACACTGCTTCCCAGCGCACGAGAGCCCCGCCAACACCTCAGCTCTTTGCTCAAACCACCTGCTGCTTCTGAGAAGCCCAATCTGGGGCTGGGCACTGGTGACGGGAATCACCATGGACCTGGAGAGGCCCACCACACCGTGGGGATGGAAAGGCGCTGCGGGCCCGCTGGCTTGCCCTTGCAGGAGGCAGGGAGAGCCGGGCCTGGCACCGCAGCAGCCTGCCCCATGCCCGCCGGGGACCCCCATGCCCGCCGGGCCATGCTCCCCTCATCCTTTGCCCAGCTCTGCGCAGAAAGCGGCAAAGCAGCCCGCTTCTCCCCACACCACAGCGGCCGGCTGAGGAGAAACGAGCCGCTGCACCTCGACGCCGGGTGTCCCCGAAGCCTTTCCAGTCACTTTTCGGTTGCCGCTTCTCTGCCAGTTCAGCCCGGGGGCTGAGGGCCGCGCTCGGGCACCCCCGGGGCCGGGGGAACCAGCCCCAGCCAGCCTCGGGGAGGGGGAGGCCAGAGGCAGCCGCTCCCAGCCCGGCCCCGCTCGCAGGGAAGCGAGTTTTTCCTCAGGGCGAGCCCCGGGTGCTCCCTCTCCCGCCGGGCCGGGGCAGCCGGGCGGGGCCGCCAGTCTCCCGCCTGCCCTAGCCGGGGAGGGCTGCGCCGCCGCCGCCAGCGCTGGCTGCTCCACAAAGTTCCCTCCGAACTTTTTAAAAAGCTTTTTTTCCCCCCGCTTTCTCCACATGAAAAGCCCCGGCGTGCCCCAGCAGCCCCCATCTCGCCGCCTCCCCTCACGGCGGGGCAGGTGCCCGCGGGGCGGCCCGGCCGAAGCGGCAGCAAAGCCACGGTACCTCCTGCGTCCCGGGGCTGGCGGGGTCCCTGCGGCCGCGCCGCCGCCTCCTCCGGCCGCCCGCCCGCCCGCCTCGCTCTGCGGCGCGGGAGGCGGAGGGAGGGAGGAAGGAAAAGGAGCGGGGCAGCGGCGCGGCGCCTCCTCCGCCACCGGGCCCGCTGGCCCGCTGAGGGCCCGCCCGGCGCCTGGCGGGGCCTGGCCGCCCAGAGGGGCCGGGGGCGGCTGAGGGTGACCGGCCGTGGGCCGCAGGCCTCGCGCGGTGCCTCGTCTTTTTGCCGAGGGCAGAGCTGCCGGCCGCTGGGCACGGAGCAGCCCCTCTCCTGGGCAGCTTCCCCAGCCGGCACCCACTCAGCCCCCGCCACGGGTGCCCGCCTGCTCCCCACACAGGCCCTGCGCGGGGTTGCTTTTTTGGGTTTTTTGGGGTTGGTTTTTTTTAGGAAAAGCCGGCCCGTGGGAGGTGCGGGGGCTGAAGCAGGGCCCTCTCAGCTGGCCCCCACAGCCAGCTGCCGTGCAGCCCCCAGGCAGGGCGCCAGTGGCGTGCACAGCGCTGGTACCGGTACCCATCTTCTCTGGGCATCACTTCGCCACAGAGGCCTGGCCTTACCCGTAACAGGGTTGATCCAAGACTTCTGTCTTTGAAAGTTGCTCCTTCCCCAGACCTCGGTGTGCCTGTTCCTCTTCAGAACAGCAAAGCGAGATTGCCCCCTTTCTGCCCACAGCGTGAGCCGTGCTGGGCTGCGGCGGGTGTGTTGGCGTTACGCATGCACGGCTTTTCCCCATCACAAACACACTGTCTCCAGGGGCCAGGAACCTCTAACGAGCCTGGTACTGCTTTATTTTCCCCACCCGTTGGACCTAATAAGAAAAGACCCTTTCTGCATGCCTTTTGTTTTGGTATTCAGAATGATTCTTAAATTACGAACAGAGGGTTTTTTCCTTCCCTGGTCCATACCAAGAGATGGGTTTCTCTGATGATTGCTGAGGATGGAAAAAGGCATATCCATTCACTTAACAGCTGCTGTGGGCTGAGATTTGCCTACAGCATTTCTTTGATGTGATTATGGAGACAGAGAGGATGGATCCTCACTGGTGCTTTCACCTGTGTTCAGGTCCCCATTAATCTGCTTTTAGCTGCACTCATGGTACTGTTACCTGCTTTTAGCACCCTTTCCACCTCTTACCCAGCTGGCTTTTATGCTTCGTAGCCTGGCTTTTACCAAGGCCTTTCTTACAACTTTTTTACCACGATTGTTTGAAAACCCATTAAAATAACTTTTTTCCTTTTATTCTGATAGAGACTCTAACTTCCCCTGCAAGAATTTCTCCACAGATTCAAGCTAATTAATTTTTTTTTGCCTTTTCCCCCCCAGATCTCATCCCACTCTTCCTGGCTTATGTCTCCATTGATCATGTCAGCTCACAGTAATTCCTTTGCATCTCCAGCCTTCCCCCTTCTAAAGTCTAAAAGCTTCTGAGTGCTGCTGTTAGCAAGTGGAAAATGCAAGGACGTTGGCTTGGCCTGTGTAGGGAGGTGACAGGTATTTCTCGAACACGTATCAGTTAAATCACAATGGTATGTTCTTGCTCTCTATCTACATTGCAGATGAGGGAAATAAGACAGGGATGGGAACACATTTAGCAGAATCATACTCCTGATGGATGTGTCTTAAAGGGGTTTAGGAAGCAGCCTGACCAAGGCAGGAAGCCTCCTCTGACAGTGTGGTCCATGATCCCTTAAAATTCTCCATTTTGAGGCTCACCTCAGAAGGCAAAAAGGATCCATCTGACTGTGAACAGGAAGAAGCTGTGCTTAACCCTGCCAGCAGCAGCTCTGCTCTCCTCCTCCCTCCGCTTACTGTAAATGGCAAAACTTATAAAAGTGACTGCTTAAAGGGCAAGCTATCAGACGCATGCTCCAGCTTTTATGTGTTAGAGCACTGACCACACTTTGGCACTTCTTTAAAATAGGCTAATTCTTCACAAATTGCAGAAATAAATACAAGTTCAGATTCCTTTACAGTCCCCCAGTAAGACACTGAACCCCCAGATACACACATGCAGTTCTGCCACGTGGAAAAAGTACCTTGAAATTATGTTGTCTATTGTGAGTCCAGTGCATGTTTCCACTTGGGGACTACTGCTGGGTCACTGTATCAAGGGGAACAGACACAACACTGTTCAAGGAAGAGCCCCCTGTAACTACAGCAATACAGGGCCATTTTGTTTTAGGAGCATGAAACTCTAACCCTTTCCAGTGTTTACTTTTACTGACACAATGGGCCAAATTCAGAGTGAAATAAAAATACAGTGACAGGAGACCTGACTTGAGTGGAAGTTGCTTGCTGATGGAAGGGGTCTTAACACCTGCATTAGAGGGGCTGGAATTATTTTAAAGCACTAATCAGCATAAATAAAAAGGCATTCAAGTTACTCCTCTGTTAAAATGAGTAAAGTCAACAGAAGTTTCCTGCTCCCCCACCTTCCTTTCTGAGCAGTATCAGTAAGTAGCATTTAGAAACCGTTTCACAAAGTTAAACATTTATTAGGAACAAGAACTATTACAAAAAGATACCCATAGTCTAAATATATACATGAGGTTTAAACATAGCATTTTCATGTACCTTTAGCTATAAAAATACATTAGATTAACTGTATCCTAATTTATAAATATAGTTCTTTTTTTTTAAAAAAAAAACAACTAGTATTTCATATGAAAGCCTTACTGTGCAATGAAAGAATATATACCCTCTAAGGGGTTATTTTAAAGTTAGTGTCTAGTGTTATATAACTTAGAAAATTCAGTGTGTAAAGTCAAACCCTGATTTATACAATAAGAGATACATTGACTTTTTAAAAACTTGATAAGGGAAAACAAAAAAAAAAGAGGTGAAATATATATCATACATATAAAGCCAGAATAGTAGGATTTTAAGAGTCTCAGATGATTTCAGTCTCAACTACTATATACCCAAAATACAGAGATACATCAAGATAACCAGCCTTTTACTGTTTGCCTTACCTCCCTACTGTCTGACTGCAGCCCTAGAAAACTGTCAAGTAGGCAAAAGTAAAATGTTTGTCTGAGAAGATGTTTGCACTCTAAGTGTTTTACAAAAATAGAAACTTATTTACAATGTTCCCATTTGGCCTTTCATGGGGAAGGGAGGACGTTTTCTTCACTGGATGGGGAGATTTACCTGTCTCACATACCCATGGGAGGACAGGCACCTAGATATACGCGACTGTTGGAGGTATGTCATTTAAGAAGTGAAGCAGTGTTGAAGTGCAATTTCAGCATTCACTGACTAATAAGGAAGTTTAGGCTCATGCAAACTTTTTCCTTACTTATCGCCACCCACATTCTTTCCTCCTCTAAAAAAAGGTCCACTCATGCAACAAAACTCGTTGCTGACTGGGTATATCCGTGAGCAAAGGAAGGTACCAGTTAAATCCTTGCTTGTATCAGAGAATAGCGGTTAGACCTGCATGCCTGGTTTGAGTGCTGACATCTGGAAAACTCCAGGCAGCAACCTTTACCAGTGCTCCATGGAGATCTGTTGATATGCCATAAGGAACCTCTACCAGTTTGCTCTCAGAGGACAATCCCAACAAGATCAGCTAAATTTCTTAACAAGCTGACACCGCTGACTCCTGCATACTTAGAGCTCCTGCAGTCATGGAACATCCTGTATGTTTGATAGTGGTTCTCCAGTACAGAATTAGGAGGAAGAAGAGGAAAAGTAGTGAACCCAGGAACTGAAGACAGCATGTGGCTTGTCATTAACCTCATTGTAAATTCTGGGCACACAAAAAAGTTACTGCAGGAGATACTAAGGCATGAATTTGGTGTGACAGCCACTCCATGGGTGCTATTCATGTACATGCATGCTTATGCAACTGTAAGGCCGTTTATTTCTCAGTGAAGGATCAACTACTCTTCTTGCCACAAGATGACAGCACTCACGAGGACAATTACTGCAAAGCTGCTGGCACATTTAAGTCCAGCCATAGCTTATTCCATGGTAACTGGTTTGTACACCCACATCTTTAGCACTCAGCGTGTGCTTGGGAGCACCTGCCTTTGCATACTGTACTTCCAGAAATGTATTTTAAGCTACATTCATACGGGATAAAGAAACAGTGAGAAGAGCTTATAAGTTTTACTCGCATAATAATAGCTCTGGCTCAAATAATTAAGAATTTTCACAAAGCCTGAAAGTTACAGAGAAAGAGAGAGCAGGACAGCTTCTTGCAGCTTTTCTGCTCCCTCCCCCAGATCAGAAGGACTGGCGTGGGATGTTTTCTATGGGGTATCTACCATGCTACATGCTTAGCATTCAACTTGGTGTCCTCACGGTAAGTACAGTGCAAAATCCTCTTGCAAAAAGTGCTACAGTGAAGGTCTGAGATACAATTGTAACTCATCCGGAGCCAGAAGGCTTAGCAAGTCAGTAACTTGCATTTGCAGCATGTGTAATGTGTGCATGCCAACATCAGGTTCCAAGGACACTTGAAAGTCTAGCTCTGTTGGGTGAAATCCTGGCCCCAAAGGAGTCCTCTAGGAAACTCCCACAAATCTCATTCAGGGCTAGAGTATCACTAATGTGGAGAATGCATGTATCTTTAGAGAGACCAAGATAGCTCTTTCAAAGATAATTTCTTACAGATCCTTCCACGAAAGCTTGCACTCCCATTCCAAACTCCAGCCGCAGTCTTCACACAAACTCTGCCAACCTCAGTCAAGTTGTATTAACCCTACCACTCAAGTCCCTTTACACCAAGTGAAACCCATATGCCTCTGAAGGTGTTTAACAGTCCATGCTAACGGTACCAAAAGTCTCTCTAACATGCCATTGATGTCCATGTCCTTCAGGGGTACAGTTTGAAAGCAGATGTCCTGCAGATGCTGTGACTGACCAGCATTTTAGTCACAGGTAGCAGACAGATGTACAGCCAGGGACTTGTACAGTACAAGTGTGTGCTATGCTGCCAGTAGGGTCAGTTAAATCAGTTTTCAAAGAGCCAGTTGACAAAATGGAGTCCAGTAGATTCAGTGTTTCTAGAGGAATAAAACTAGGTGTTTCCATTTTCCTTCCTACCCCTCCCCTCCCCCTTGCTCTGAACACATCCCCCATGTGTCACATTCAGAGTGTCAGCATTTTAGGCCTTCTGTTTTCATGGACTCTTCTGGGAGAGTTTAATGGTGACTGTTTTCACTTCGGTATATTCTGCCAAAGCATATTCACCGCTGGAAAAGAAGAGAGAGGAGGGAAAGGGACAAACAATTGTAGCACGTTAATGTGTACTTCCCTAGTAATTAGGGATTTCTACACAAGTGCATGTTAGCCTCTGACTGGCAGTTCCTGTAGATGACATCAGGCCACTAAAATCAGATCTGAACTAACTTATACCAGCTACCAGTTTGGCCCACCACTTCTAATAATCACTAAGGACACGCATATAAGCACACACAATTACACCCCATTGTAAAAGAAACATGGCATGCTTCTGGTCACAGTAACGCACAAGATGACACCTTGTGCCTCTACGCCTAGTGAAAACCAAGCACTGTTCTAGAACCCACAGAAGAAACATCCATGTAAATATAGTTACCAGTGCTTAGGCAGTAAGTGAAGTTACTTTTTCACTGAAAGTAAGCTTCTATCTACAAGATGCCATAGAATCAAGAGGGCATGGTTGCTCCAGAAACAATGACAGACCCCACCACTGCATTATGTCTTGGCTGGTGGAAACTAGCTCTATTCCCATGCTTTGCCCAAAGGATAAACCCCTGACAACCTTTAATTAGCCAGGCAGTCAGGCAAAGTAAACCATAAGGTCTCAATATATATGTCCCCACAAGGATTCATTCATTTGCTGTGCTTAGCAAGTGAGACATCGAATGTCTCAGAGCAGCAGATGCACCAGAACTGCTACTGGAAATGGTTCCTGGAAATAAATCTGGCTTATGAAAGAAAAGGTACATTAGATTCCTCTGAAAAGTCTTCTGAATGGTGCAATAAAACCTGCCTCTCTTCTTTACAAGAAGAAAATTAAGATTTAAGTCAATTTCTCAGCTCTACCTCTAACTTATAGGGTGAACTTGGTTTAAAAATTTCTGCATTAGTAAGTGATTAGGACTGGAATGTCTGGTAACCATGCTGCAGCAGGTCAGGCTGGGGAAGAGGGACAGAGGGTCATTCTATAATTTAGTAGGAAGCTTGGAAGGTGGGAGGTAGCATGATTTTGGAGATCATTCCTTGTTGTTCTAGCTCCGAGATTAGAAAGTCAGAGGTGGGAAGAGTTCCAACTAGGAGCAACAATACAGCGGTCAAGGGAGGCCCAGATAAAGATGGAGGGGGCTTGGGGTGGATACCAGTGGCCCCCAGCCAAAATGCCATACTTATCCCTTGATCTAAAAAGCTAACTAGTAAGGAAAAATGCTTGCAAGTGGAATTAGTTGCACTCTAGTTATCAAGAGCTTATAAAGCAGGTGAAGGTACTCCTAAAGGCATTGCTCACATTCTCACATCTGTGCTTTACATCCACGCTGTACTGCCTTAGCACCTCCCTGTGCAGCTTACTGCAAGCCTGGTAGTTTAAAAGCACATTCAACAGCATTTTCACAGCCACAATTACTGCAGTCACCATTCACATATAAACAAAATACTGAGCAAAACTTACAGTTCTCTGCCATTGCCTGACATTTTAAAGCCACCAAAAGGAGCCTGTGCATAGAGCGCATTGTAACAGTTGATCCTACAATAAAAACATCAATTGTAAAAAGACAATTCATACCATGGAGAAGCATGGGGATGACAACAACAACAATACAAAAAAGGCTGAAATTTGTCAGTTTTCTCTTTATACAGTTCATTCACTTGAGAAATTGGACTTTAGCAATAAAATCTTATTTTCCTACAGAAAAAGAAAACATTTGAGTGGTACTCAGTCTGACCTGCATCTCACTTCATAGTCTGTAATGGCTAAGACATTCATGCTTGAGCTGGAATTTATGCTGCGTTCAGAGCTGTGCTTAAAATAAATAGTCCAACCTATTCCCTAGTTTCATGAAACACATTCTGAAATGAACATGTTTGCTCAGAAAGCTCTCTAAACACCCACAAGCAGACCCCACCATCCACTTCCAGGTATAGAAAAAAGTTGGACTGCATTAGACAACTGTGTCGCAGTAAAAGGAAAGCACAAGCCCCATTTCTATAGATAGCAAGTAGAAAAAGCTAATGCAGATACTTCCTCAGCATCTCAGTAAGATCAAATGACTGAAGAGAGACAGGTATGGCTTCGTGCCGTGCACCTTCATGTATGTACAGCACATGTACCATTCAAAGCCCAACATCCCATTTTCACGTAACTATTACTCAGAGGCAGGTTGTTCTGGTGCCAACTCTTGAGATCAATCCTCTGTATGCATCAAAATCAGACATCAGATCAAATTCCTATCTTGAGTGGGGGAAAAAAGTCAGGATTCCATCTTTAAAATGCTTTTAATGTAAAACAGAAATTTTGAAAGCAAAAATAGCAACTTATATTTCTGACAGTGATGTGATGCCATCTACTGTCCATACTGATTTGTGCAGCTAAGACCTCATCTGAGGCTACCTCAAGATCGTAAGAATTGCACTTTTCTGCATACAGGCTTTTGAAAGGCATCATGTCTGGTGGAACTTACTACATTTTCAGAGTTTTCCAGATGAAGAACAACACTGATTGAATTAACAAACAGTTCATTTCTTGCCAGACTGTCTGGTCCTTGCCACCTCATTTGGATGAATAGATGTTGCTTCTAAGCAGAATACCAAGAATTAAGCAAACTACTAACGCATCTTACCTCCAACACTTGCACGTGATTCCAAATCACAGATCTCTCTCCCCTCCCAGGAAACAAAACCACAACCCACACGCTGGTCCCACACTGCTTACCAGACTGTTCCTGACTGCAGTGCAGAAGCTAGCGTTAATGCTCTGTCCAGATTCTTGGTGAACACTGCAGCTGTAAGTCCGTACTCGGTACTGTTGGCTCTTTTTATGACCTCTTCTATACTCTTGAACTTCATAATTGGCTGAACTGGCCCAAAAATCTGCACATATCAATTAAACATTACTACAGGAAAACCTTTGCAAATCATGGTAATTTTGAAGTAATCAGAATCAGATCCTTTGTTTGGATACTATATTTAAAACGTTACATCTTAGCCTTCTAGAAGTCACTGACAGACTCTCTTAAAAACTACTAATTAAATTGACTTCAAAGGAAGTACAGTGATGTGTTATTGTAGTTAATATATACTAAGGTCCAACAACTAATGGATCACCTATAACAATCAAAATAAGCAGAGTTAGATCTGGACACGTTTCAAATGATTCATCCTTACTCTATTTACGACTTTCCTTTTGAACTCAGAAGTTGAGTATACCCAAATAGTAAATGATATATTTCAAGGATTGCAAGTCTTCTTCCTTGGTTTTAACTCTGATTCTGACAATGCATGCAGTTTATTTGCACGCATTGCATTTACCACTTATTTGTTTGACCACAAATTTGGCTTCCCAGGTTGCCAGTATGAAGGCAGCAGGCATACACAATACTTCCCAACTTCTGGGATGGGGTTTCTTATCAAGTACAGTATCAAAGGTGCAGCCCTTTTCTGGCTGCATGGTCTTGCAGTACAATAAACTGGGAAGGATAGCACAAGAAACAGGAGAAGGACTTGGAGGTGCTGGCAAACGAAAAGCTCAACATGGCCTGACAATATGCGCTTGCAGCCCAGGCGGCCACCCCATAACCTGGCTGCATCAAAACCCGTGTGGCCAGCAGGTTGAGGGAGGGGATTCTCCCCCTCTACTCCAGTCTGGTGCGACCCCACCTGCAGCACTGTGTCCGGCTCTGGGGCCCCCAACAAAAGGACATGGAGCTTTGGAGCAAGTCCAGAGGAGACCGTGGAGATGATCAGAGGGTTGGAGCACCTCTCATATGCAGACAGGCTGAGAGACGTGGGGTTGTCCAGCCTGAAGAAGGCTCTGGAGAGACCTTATAGTGGCCTTCCAGTACCTAAAAGGGGCTTATAAGAAAGATGGGGACAGACTTTTCAGCAGGGTCTGTAGCAATAGGATAAGGGGGAATGGTTTTAAACTAAAAGAGGGTCCTAAATTTCTTCGTTTTGGGAGACCCAGGTACTCAACTGGAGCCTCGATCCTAGGCAAAAGACAAATGTACATTTGCAACACAGCCGCAAATGAATGAAACTGGATAAGCATCATGAATCATGACTTGGGATTTGGAATCAGTTCATTAAAAAAAAGGCCTGTCATGGGATTTCCAGCTCTTATTCCCTCTATTTTTAGAATGTAACTCATGCCCAGGCTGACTGCTATCTTTCCCAGGTTCCTTAGAGATTCTGTGGCAGATCTGAGACATCTAAACATTTTGCCAGGAGTGAACAGTAAGCAGCCCCATAAAAAGCACTAGGCTAAACTATAAAATACAAGTGCCAGTTAGACTTTGGCAACTACTTATTTTCCTTTGGGAAACATGATGAAAAGTAGATTAACTTCTATTTCAAAGGAATATCTCAGGATCTAATCACATGCAGCTTGTTCAATTTTTCTGCATATGAATAATGAAAACCAGAGTATTAGATCTGCACTTTGCTGGCTTCGACCATGTTTTCATATAGGAAAAAAATGGTCAGCCTCAGGGGATTTCACCATGAGAACAGAATCTGGGATTATTTCAGACACTACGGCTACTCGAGAAAAGCTCTTCAGTGGCAGTGTAGCAGGGCCATTCCTTCCCTTCTCACCAGCTTCAGATCCCAGAGTTCTTGTCCTACCTTTCTGCAATAAAGCAATTCCTTTTTTACAAAGAAGCAGAGCAAGAACACCTCTGTCACTTCGAATCAGCATGTTCTGCAGCTGAGCAATTTCAAGTCCGCTCAGCAGGAGGTGCCTAAGAACACACAGGATGCACAACCATCCATCTGCATAGAGTGGGAGAGCTTAACTTTGTCTCCAGAAAACCTTCAAACTTCAGGGCAAAGAATACATAGAATTGCTCTAGCCTGCCACAGTTTCAGTTATTTTTATTCCGTCCTTTATATTTCAAATCAAGGATTCAGACAGAAACCCCTCCACCAACACTATTTCTTATTCAGAAGCAGCATTCACACAAGTAAAGCATGTACTTATATATTCTGCATTTATCAAGTTCTCCTGAAATGAGACCCAAAAACTTTAGGGTAGTATTATCTACTATGTTCTTATCTGGGTTTCTTATTGTCCAGTGAATGCACTCACAGAGCTACTTCCCTTTTGGAAAAACAAACAAATGAGGGAAAGCAGCAAGACGTGAGAAAGGGCTGGCAAACAGACATCTATTAATTGCACAAAAATTGCTGCTAAAACATTTTGACAGTTTTTATGCCTGTTCTGCTCTCCCTCTTCTCCTCCCACAATTCCCACACACACACTCATACACTCCAAATTGAAGCCAACCTTGCAGATACTTCATTAGTAGAATCAATTTCAGCATTAGGCACTTGTTAGGACACTGAAATAAGTGAAACTTCTATTCTTCTCTCAGGTTTTCACTTCAAACCACAACCATACCTCTTTTCTTTCCCATTTACAGCAGCAAACACATATACAGGTTCAGGTGACTTGTACTGTACCTCTTCTTTGGCGATACGCATGTTGTCAGTGACCTCCGAAAACACAGTGGGTTTTATAAACAGGCCTCTGTCTTCAATGGCAAGACCCCCACACTCCAGCTTAGCTCCTTCTTTCTTCCCACTTTCTATCAGCTCCAGGATTTTATCAAACTGTTTTTGGTCAATCTGTCAGGCACAAAATGAAAAGAAACAGACAGCGCCTTTATTATCCCTGTTCCAGAGACCGGAGCCATGGTATGTGGCCCAGGGGCACATTTGCAGGGCACTGTCAAAGCAGGTAAGTTTACATCTCATTCTATTACACAGCAGTCAGGCAATAAGCCCGCTGAAAGACAGGACGTGGGCACAGCCCTGAGCCACAGAAAACAGAAGGTGAAGTTACACATGATAGTTTAATCTGATCTAATTGTTTGCTGCCACATGGAGGGGGTACCCCTGCTTTCCCTTCCTCCACATCCCGGATATGCCCTCCCATGGCTCACCTCACGCCAGCCCTGGGACTTAGTGGCCTTCTCCATGCACTGATTTAGCTCAGTAGCACCATGAGAACAGCCTGGGACAGGGTTTGCTGCGCTAGCAACCTCGGCGAGCTCAGCAAGGGGTCTGACTGCAAAAGAATCAGCACAAGGGAGGGAGACTCAGGGTCTAGGAACTATTAAGTTGACATTGCTGTAATCTGCAGTTTCACCCACAGCTATTCGTCCCCAGCTGGAAGAACCCAGCGAGCTCTGCCTCCATCTCTTTCCACATGTGCATGCTATATGAACAGCCTCAAAGGTAAGCCCCGTTAGTGGGGTTACTTCAGAAGAACTACTGCACTGAAGCGATACTTTTACAATCAGAACCACCTTTCACAGATCTTAGAGACTAGTACCATGCCAGCATTTTTTGGTTCTCTGGACTGGGAGCCATATCCTCACTTTTTAACTACCAACCTTGTCTAGCTCCTCCTCACCCACACCTAAATATACGGTAATTTCATATAGCCAGTACTGTTGTGTTACGACCTTTTAAAAGACAGGTTTCAGTAGGGGTAGGGAAAGGCCAGCCCAGTTACAGGACACTGAAGTTGCACAGCTGTGCAGCCCTGCGTGAGGACTTGGAGGAGACATCACATACTCCACAAGCACAGTGGGTCATGGGCTGGGAAGAGGTGCAGAAGCCCACAGCACTTTTGATCAGCACTGATCCTTCTTTTGCGTTCCACATGCAGCAGTGTACTGCAGGTACTGTCAGGTTTCAAGCAAACAGATGTGGCTATTCGCATGATGCATAATTAAGCGATGAAACACCTCACCACTGCACACTGTGGATGGTATAAGACTTATGGAGATGTTTAAAAAAAGTAAAACTAACAGAAACTTTGACAAATTCATTGAGGTGATTAAACGAAAGACTTCACCCATTGGTTCAAGGTGCCCTGGCAGCTTGGGAGGTTATTCCGGATGCCAGGTATCTCCAGATGCTTGTACTGGCTCAATACCCTTCTCTAAGCATCTGTTTTTATTTCAGCAGGGCCAGTTGCCAGTTGGGACTGTTTACATGGAGTGTTCCACGCTCGACTCCTCCAGATTACAGACTATATCCTGTCCCTAGTTAATCCTGGCCACACGCAATCCAAGTTTTCATGCTTTTAGACAAGTATCAAAGCTTCAGGAAGGTGTCCTTGGGGTACTTCTGGTACACAGCAAAAACAGAGAACAGCACATCTCCTGTCACACAGATGTGCGTATCATATGCACTGTGGACAGCTTGTACTAAGCACTCATGTGCTCTCATGTGTTAAGATGCTACCCAAGAAAACACTTAATACATGCTACTGCAGGAGGAAATGTGTGCCCTTGTGTAGGATACAGCATGTCAGATAGTAAGTTTGGCAGGTGTCATACATATCGTCTGTTTGTCTGGTTGCTTAGTTGCCAAATGTAAATAATTTGAAAATATCTGCAAGTGCTTTCCATCCTGGCATGTCTGTGATCCAGACCAATCCAGTTCATCCACTTCACATCACAGAAAACAAAACAAGGATATTTATACAGCTGTAACTTGTTGCAAGGCAAACTATAGTTAGATGAAAAGACACTGGGGAAAGAAAACATTTGTAAAAATGACATGCAAGGGTGGAACTGTTTGTCATTGTAACTAGAGCTTGCAAGGCTTGTTTAAATTCTGTCCCCTACTCCACTATTATTTATGGATCGAGCATTGACTTCTATTAAAAACACATGACCTGGTAGAGCAAATTCTACTATTTGTCCATCTAATTCAAAAAAGAAGGTGGCTTCTAAGGATCACCGCAATACTGAAAATCTGAGACCCCTCCAAATCTCCATATCTTGCTTCATTTAAGTCAAGACTGCAAGGAGCAGATTTTCCTTTTCCAAACCTAGCCTTTGTAATCCTACAGAATCACCCCACAACTGTGTCCAACAGACTGTTGGACACAGACTCTTTCTACTTACATATTTTACTTTCATGCTTTAATCCTAAAGAACACAAGTGTCTACAGTCTAAGGAAAATATTCACCATTCTAAAAGATCAAACAATAGGTTTGGGTCTGAATGACTACTGGCTAGCAAGTGCCATGAGGCATCCTTAGTGCTTATTTTGTGCCTGTAGACCAGAACTTACAGTCCACAAATCCCAGTATTTGGGGTTCTACAATAGCAAAACTAGTCTAGTTGTTGTTCTAATCTAATCCCTGTTCTAGTCCATGAGGATGTTAGTCTCATCTAACACAGCCTGCTGTTCACAATTGTATAATGCACTGGTTAACCAGTTTACCATCTGTGCAGATTTACTTTATTGCTTCCTGTGATACAGCTCACAGGAATCCAACGTTTAAAAATGCCCTTGGTCTGCATTTGAGGCTGGCACCCTACCCAAACAGTCCTGATCGCCCCTCAGGTTTCTTGTGGCGTCCTTTGAATTCCAGCCAGCCAACATAGTCAGACACATGTGAGTTTTGGAGAAGTCTCATCAGAAGCATGCCTCATTTCTGTTTAAGTTTAATACTGTTCAAATGTGACCTAATTTTGATCAGAACAGTGCAGCTTATATCAGCATAACCCAATACTGCAACTGACACGGTCTTTTCCTCACACCCATGCCACAAGCATCCATGCCAGTGCACAGTAATCCACATCAGGGAACTGACCTGAGTAGAACCTTTCTTCCTCGCTTCCAAAAAGGCTGGATTAGACCTGAATTATCCAGTTCCCCAATCTAGTTCATAAGCGCATTGATTTAGGAAGAAACAGCTGCACACAGGACCACTTTTGCAGGACTAGCTTATGGCAACTTTAAGTTCTTGGGGAACAGCATTATCTGTCACCCCATGCTGTTCTGCACCAGGTTGTCTCAGCAGCTACTTAGAGCACTATGGTCAGCTATGGTGCGGCTTGGTTTCACCAAGCACTAGCTCTAAGTCTGGACTGCAGAAGCTCTCCTGTTTCACATTTTCTGAACTCTTTATAGGTTGCAGGTCCTATTGTCTGGCTACAAGCACTTGGAGCTGATGTAGGACCAGGAAGATCATGAGCTACAACTACTGTCAGCCTAAAGGCTGGCTCAAACTCCTTCCCACTGTTGGCTTCTAAGCCAGTGATCGTTCCAGAGTGGGATCTACATAGAGGTATGTGGCCATTTTTGTAATGCTGCTGTGTATGTTCACCCTGACCCACACAGAAGGAGGAAAGTAACGGCCTGGATCTGAAGCCACTGAGGCCTGACAGAGAGAGATGAAGGAGAAGAGGAAGACATTATTTTTCCTGGTGATTCTCCCTTATCCATCAGTTTGAGATTAAAAAACTCTCACAGCAGAACAGGTTACCTTCAGGAACAGAGGAAAAATCTTATCTGGAAACGTCACATTTGAACAGTAACTTGTGGGCAGGTGTGAATCTTTGCTACTTTTGGAGGTATTTTAAGCCCCTGTGACACTGCATCCTTTCTCTCTTCTGCTTGAATTTGTGTGTTCCATTGTACAGCACAGGGTCCAGACAGCAAGCAACCATAGCTGCATAGGAAGTGGTTGTTCCCTTGCACTGGCAGCCACATGGAAGTTTTGAGATTAATGGTTCCCTCCCACTCCAGCAACACCTTCCCATCTTGGGCTTGACAGCTGCATGCACAGAAGTTCAGGCGGGTGTGTGGGGGGTGCTATCTCTCCTAGCTACAAGTGTAACAGGTAAGCCAGAACAGGGAAAGAGGACAGATGGGCCACACTTAAAATCTGACTAGATGCTGCTATTTCAACTTAGTTACCCTTAATTATAGCTCTGTATGCACAGTCTCCCTTAAGCCCCAGCAGTGATACCAGGGGATGGTGCTCTGCCATAGTGCTCACTGGGAAGTGCTCTGACAGCCTGGTAAGAACTGGGATGAACTGAAATAAGCAGCCCAGTTCTATATGTTCTGCTCACTGCAGTGTTTCACCCTTTGAAACCTCACAGCTACTCCCTGTGATTTCCGGGGCTCTTCTCATAGAATCAACAGTGTCTGTCACAGCAGTCAGGTGAACATTGTCTTGATGGGACAAACTATAAATGCAGCTCACTTACTGCTACTGCTGGATAAGGTTTAGGATGATGTAATATTAAAAAAAAAAAAAAAAGAAACAAAACAATGAACAAACAAACCTGAAATGCTGACAGCCCTTAACAGAAGGTAAGAGCAGAACTTAAAAGAGTTTGAGGGTCAGCTCATCTCTGCTGAAGCAAGTTCCAGCATGGGATTATTTTCCTAAAATTGCTAAGCAGTTTGAAATCTCTTTCTAGGCAAGTTACAGCGACAGATGTTGCCCTAGCACGAACAGGGGATATACATCACCTTATTCCCTGTGCATGAGGACATGCAATGAGGCTTTGCCATGCATGAATCATGTGCAAATGGGCCTAGATCCAGATAAGGGGAGGCAGACATCCTCATAGCCATCCCTTCTCTGAGGGATCCTATATGGTATCAAGGAAGAAAAACTCACAGTGCAGTACCGAGAATAGGAGGCCTAGGGTATAGATTCCTGGGATTCTCCCTTTATTTTTGGTGGCCAACAGTGGTCCTGTTAGAAGATCTGACCCCAGGATCATCCCTCTCTAGAGCTCTCCACCACAGCTCAGATTACTTTGGAAGTTAAAAATAAGAGGAAGGCTCTGGAAGCATTGATGAGGCTGGTCATGACAGCAGCTTGGCATAGTTCTTCCTCCTAATTCAGCTGAAACTTCTCCAAAGAATCAGAAAGGGAGCAGAGGAAGAGAGGGAAAGTGGGGACTCGTGAGTCCCTGTGCTCTAACTGTCATCACCAACACAGCCAAGTAGCTGAACGGCCATTTCCACAGCTGTGCTGCTCTTCTGTGCATTGCTATAGCTCAATGCAACATGCTTCGTATTACTGTACCAGAGAGACAGCCCCTTCCATAAAGCTGGATAAGAAGTCAATTAAATACATTTGTGTTTAAAAAAATTACAACATAACATTTCAACGGTTGTGATTAATTGATATTTAAAATAGAAAAATAGAGCCATGGTACATTACTCACCCCTCAGCAGTTCTTCTGGGACCATATTTGTAAGGATAATATTTACACAAGGAAAATTAAACAAAAACACAACCAAAAACCAAACAACTGTTCTCAGACATACAGTTACCTGGGGCCCTTGTTCAGTTCTGGCATCAAAGGGGTCTCCAACAAGTCGCTTCTTGGCATACTCCACACTGCGCTTGACAAACTCCGGATATATCTGCTCCTCCACAAACACTCGGGAGGCAGCCGTGCAGCACTGCCCTTGATTGAAGAACACGCCTTGATGGGCACATTCCACTGCCAAGTCCACTGCAACACAGCCCAGGAGGGGAAAGTGTTACCACATGCACAGTTTCAGCCTTCCACTGTTTCCAGACTTGTTTTTTTCCTTCTCTTTTAAAAGCCCCCATAAAAAATGCTGACAATGGTCCACACCCATTGAAGGCACTCACAAGGCCTCATACTGCCCCCAAACCAGATCTCTTATTCTTTCCATCCCCCCTTCCTGCCTTTTGTCTCAAGGTCTAGTTTGCCATAGCTCCTGATACTTTCTTCCACAAGGACTCACTGAGGGCAATAACCAGTTTTTCTTGCTGTGGGATTTCAGATGTGGAGTCCTAGATACTGTGTATTGGCTCCTGAAGACGAGTTTCAGCAGCCGTTGTTTGGAAAGCAGGGTGCCCTTCTGTTGTACAGCCAGCTCAGACCAGGTCCTTGCAATGCTTACTATTAGCAGATGGCACAAATACCTTTGGCTTTCAACCTCTGCTCTGCAGGAGAGTGGAAAGTTATTTTCCCCAAGCCAAGTAAGTTTTTTCCAACCACTTTGGTGGTCACAAGTCACACGTATCTCCTAGCACTACTCACTAATGCAACAAAGTCACGACAGAACATGCGAAACGAGTCCTGCAGACCCCCAGGAGGGAGGTGAAGGCTGGATTAGATCAGGTCCTACAAAACTCTGCTGTCACAGGAATGCCTGCAGAGGGGCTGCGTTTTAGAAAACTGCTTTTCTCCAGCGGTTGGCTTAGGCTCTGCAGTACTGCCAACCAAAAAGAAAGAACCACAAAAACAGAAATGCATGAATGCAAGATTGATCTGCAACTGCAGCCATCCCCAGGGAAGGCAACAGTATAATGATCTGTTCATTTGCCATGGGAATGGTCCCTGTGCTGGGCAAGAGGCTCCAGCAAAGCAGAACTGTATCCTGCTCTGGGACAGAGGTTTCCTTCAGCCTTTGGGGTGGATACAGTGGCAAACACCAGCCCTGCTAGCTGCCAAAGGACAGCAGAGACACACAAAAAGCACCATGCTCAAAGTCTCTTACAGCAAATAAACACAGCAGCCAATACTTACAGTCCGCATCTGCACACACAATGCAGGGGTTTTTCCCTCCAAGCTCTAACGTCACCCTTTTGAGGTTGCTTTTAGAAGCAGCTTCCTTGATCAGTTTTCCAACCTGTAGCATTGAGACACAAAGAGGACATGAGCTGTTTCCCCTGAAAGTCTTAACTCGGTGTGTCAAGTGTGATGCTAACAAGGGCAGAAGAGCCTGGTGGGTGGCTGAAGCAAGCAGTAACACTGAAATGATTTGAGTTTCCTACTGCTGTGATCTGTTGGGTCAAAACCAGCCCCAGAATTAATGTTTGGTTTAGGCAGATCTGAAAGGGCAGCCTATATGGGAGAGCTAAAGGAACCATATCCTGAAGTTATCTGCTACCCAGAGCTGCAGAACAAGGCATTTCCCACGCAGTGTAAGCTAGATTGCCAGCATTGCTCACTATGGGGCTCTGAGGTTTGTGAGTTTTGCTTTTAAAAATTGGGAATTCAACTTCTTAGAGTTGAGTTCTGTTACCACTCCCATACCAGAAAGCGATATAGAGATTTTGACATTTAAGAGAAAACTACTTCTTTCTGACAGTTTAGGCTGAGCTGCTCCACACACAAGAACAGTTGAGACATGTTTCTTCCAAGGCATTACCTGAGGATATCAACAGACAAACTCTGGCTAGCTCTGCTGTGACACTTTCTGCCCAGGAACCTGCTCTGACCATTTGGTGGAATTTATCTGGCCACCCTCTCCTGAAGGAAAGGATTTACTTTGCTTCCAGAATTTAATCAAAATAATGTCAAATCCCCCCCCCCCCCGAAAATTGTTTCATATCAAATGTTTTCCCCAGATTCTGACTGAATGTGCTATTTCTTTTTTATACTGGTAACACCAAAACAGCAATTTCTCTTTCCATTTTAAAAAATGAAATTCCTCACAAGAAGAGCATAAACCAAACGTCCAAATCATTTAGTAATCTAATTTTGTTAGAAACAGTATGAGTTAAAAATACTTTTTAACTGTGGTCTTATATTTGAATTTCCTTATTTTGTAACTGGTTTTCTTTTATTTTACCTTTGTGCATGGCAATTTTAACTTTATTTCTGCCTAAAAGTACTGTTGCCCTGGAGTTGAGCTGTGAGCAAGGAAAGCATGGGGCAGCTGGCTGGCAGTTACAGGTCTGCACTTCTCACGGTTTGCCTTTGTAAGTTAAGCAAGACTCCCGAACCTAGAAGTACAGATCATCTCTAGTCACTCAGCAGCCTAGTCCTAGAGACAGCAGAAATAAGCGATGCATCATGCTGCAGATACACATAGCTTCACAGGAGGCATTACTACAAGCTAGCTGGCCGAAGAGGAGTAAGTTAATAAACTAAGGGAAAGGAAGAAATCTAGATGGGAAAATACTCGTGGAGTTTAAGAACAGTATTTCCAGGCTGGCACTGAGCCCAAGCTGGGGCTTAAAAAGTCAGTCAAAATATATTTCGAATTAGCTTCACTTCCTGGCTCAGAAACAGTAGCATTATGCTGCAAATACTGCAGAGATGCAGCTGAACTCACAGATGGGTGGAGGGGGAAGAAAACACTTCTAAATTACACATGCATTAGCAAAGAATCTGTCTCCCTTGGTGTTTCCTGCACACCCATGGATTAGGAAGACAAGCACAGCTCTATAGGAGTTTTTTGCCTACAGGCTCCAGCAGCTGAGATTTTCCTTCTGCCCCTAATCCACTGGATACTCCTTTTTCATTAAAAACCCAAACAGATCCATGTGGGCTGGATGAGTCTATAAGCTCTATTGTTTTTCACACAGCCAGCGTCTCATCTGGACTAAAAGTTTATGATCTAGGATTTGGAGAGAAGCATGTAACTGGGTAAACTCCAACTATCAAGAGAGTAAAAGCTCATTGTGAACTTTTACTGTATTGCATTGGTGTTTGTTCCCATGATCCCTATATAGAAACAGAGGCTTAACACACCTCCTCCTATGGGATAAGCAAAGCAGTGAGCATGTATACGAAGCCACTAGATGGTACTGTTGTTAAATGCAGCAGCTTTTGGCTGGTTGGTTAAGAGTTGCCTTTACCGACCAAGAATACTATTCAAGGTAATTTGTCATCATTATACATTTAGATTACACTCTGCAATTATGAGGATAGACATAAGAATTCATGAATTTGGCAAATGCTCAACAAGAACAATGTTAATCAAAGAAATAAAAGAGAAGAGACTATATTTGCCTCAACTGCACCCATTGGTGTCAGCATTTCCATTCTTTGGACATTGCCTGTCTTCAGGGGGTGTGTGTATATGGTAAGAATATATATGTGTGTGTACAGAGCAGCGAGTGGAAAAAATGTTCCTATTTCTAAGCAAGCTTTTGTCTCATAATTTTCAGCAGTGATTACTGGAGACAAATTTGTTTGCATGTCACAACTGTGCTCCATTCCATGGACTAGGCCAAGCCATGTGCTCCCTTCCCCCATGTAGGTACAGAAGATGGCTGTAGGTGTCTGAGAGTGCACTCACTTCCACCGCTCTCGTAAGGAAGGCAGCTGTAGCTATTTACAGGTAAAAACTGAACAGAAGGTGCTTTACTGTGCAGGTCTCAAATGAAGCTCAAATGTTAATCCCATCCACGTCAGCAGAGGAAGTCTCAGGCACAGGGCCATGTTATTATTTAAGTCCTAGTTCCTCAGAGGTAACTAAAGCCGAGGAAGAATTGTTCAGGGCTCTGACTGACATGTTTTCCAGCCGCACATGCTTGCAGGGCAGGACTGGCAGGCAAACTTGCCCAGAAGCTCCAACAGGTCAATGACATGATGTCAAGTCACTGCCAGCCTCCCATGTAGACTGTCTTACCTTATATCAGAGCATCTACTACTTACAGTTCTTACAGAAATGTGGTGGTTTGGCAAAACCCAGTTTAAAAGAGATGTGGGATTGTCACA
Organism: Falco rusticolus; assembly: GCF_015220075.1. NCBI lineage: Eukaryota > Metazoa > Chordata > Aves > Falconiformes > Falconidae > Falco > Falco rusticolus. Next base: position 6,806,639 of record NC_051193.1, read on the forward strand.
AACATAAGAACCTGAATTAGACAAGTCCCAAATGCTTCTGAGAAATCTTTTTGCACGGAATATGTTGGAAAATGGTGTTCAGTATACAGAAATCACCAACATTTCATTGGTCCAGTCTTATGTGGATGACAGTTTTAGAAAAGAATGCAAAAAAGGAACAGCAGGTGTTTTATGAGAAATCCATCACCTACCTTCGTTGATCCAGTAAAAGCAATTTTATCAATGCTGTGATGGGTAGAAATAGCAGCTCCAGCTGTGGGGCCGTAGCCTGGCACAATGTTCACCACACCTGGAGGGAAACCCACCTAAAACAGAGGTTAAATACAGCTCTGTAGAGAGAGAGTTTGAGCACTCTGGCGCGGATCTGCACTCTGGAGAGTGCAATTCAGCTCTCAGGAAGCTTGAATTAGTTGCACTATATTCCTTGCAATTAAGAATTGCACATTGCAGACAAGAAGCCCATACCAGATACATCACTGTTTTCCAGACTTTCCAGTAACATGGCTGTGTGCTACCAGCTGGAGCAGATGTGGGTGAAACTAACAGCCATGCTTAAGAAATGCCAAGTTTCAGTAAGAATTCTTGGAGAAGTCCCAGTTTCAAGTCAAAAGAGAGTGAGTCTTTTGGCCAAACTTGGCCCCCAGCTACTGCTGTGCAGCTGGAGCCAAGGGGTAACTGAATGAAAGTTTGTTTTGAACAAAGGTTGACATTTGTGGTTCTTCAGGGGCCAGAGGGATTAAGAAGTCAGTAAAACCTCACTAGATGATGAGGCTAATAAAACAGGAATACAAGAGCAGATGGTAACAGACTTATGCCAGTTTCCACCACATTTACAACCTAGATTAGCCAACTAGTAATTTTGCCAAGAGAGACAAATGGCAAAACTTTAGGTGAAATTCTAGTGTGAGGAGAACTGTGGGACTTACTGGTCTGTTTTTACTTCCTGAAACAAGAGTTTCAAGGATTATGCTCTTTCAGGTTAGCCTTCTCCTACTACTGATTGCACAAGGTTATTTTCCCCACAATTTCTAACAACAGAATTGCAGAATATTAAACGGTCACTTCATTTCTTGTGGCTTTTTAATATAAAATCTCAATAAATGCAGTTGCTCCTTCCTAATACAGAAAAAAATGGAAGCAATTGCTCATATAGTATCTTGCAAAAAATTATCTTCCTAAGATTTTTTTTTCCTATTTTTTCTTTTCATAAATTGAAAAGGCAGTCTGATTTCTTCTATGGATGTGACAATGATAAATGTGAGTTTAATAGACTTTACATCTTGGCTAAAAAGTTTTCAAGAAAATATCGCGTGTCAAACTGTGCAAGTAATGGTGTTTGGAGCCAGCAGCAAAGCCACAAGGAAACAAAAAATTGGTTCAGGTCATCCTGAGCCAAAAAGTTTTTTCTGTTTTTCAGCAAAAAAGAAAGCCCAAATATTTCGGTTGGCCCAATATTATTTCATTGAACCTGACACATAGCTTTGTTGTGTGGTAACATCTCCTGCATCCTTTTAAAGATGGGGAAAAAAAGTTTAACTTTTTCTTCTGAAAAACTGCAAAGAATTTAGATAATTTTGGGTGGACAAAGGAGAATCTTCAAATAAAATTATTGTGCTCTAATTACACTTCTGCCTTGAAGTTCAATTGTAAGAAACAGGTAGCTTAGACTTTCAGGTCAAAAAAAATTAATTTCACCACAACTGAATAGTTCTTTTGGGGGGAATGCTATGTTCGTGTTTGGGGAGCTGTACATCAGAGTGAAAAAAGCGGTGGTGTGGCAGGTCTAACTAGAAGTCATGACTACTGCACCCTATGCTCACTCTTCTTCTGTAATCTTACTAAGTCAATTAACTGTAGGAGATACTTAACTGGTAGTATTTTCGCACTGCCTTTCCTGATGGAGGAGTCCTAAGTGTCAATTATTAACATATCCTTCTATTTTCTCCCAGGCTAAACCAAGAAAATACAAAATCATCATTATCATTTGACTGAGCCTACAAACAGACTTTTCCATCTGAGAGGCAAAAGTGTATCTACAATCCTTTTAGTTTTCCTCACAATCTGTTACACACGTAGCTACAGGAAGCTGATGTGCTGACCAGTGCTGGAAGGTACTGTACACCTCCTGCCAGCTCTGTATGATTAATAGATCTGAGGGCACCTGAGATCGTACCTGACAAGACCTAAACCAACATTTTGAAATCACAGCCTATGATCTTCCCTTTATTTCATTATCAAACTGGTTTTACAGGCCAGGCATAGCTAAATTATTCTGTGAACTACAGAAATTAGGAAGAATGTTCTCCATTGCACTCTGTCTTGGTTGAATTATCATGCCACTTTAAAACGGTACAAACACAACGCTCATGTCTAATCACACCCTGGTTTTGTCCCACTGTCTAATAAAACTGAGCGGTAGTCTTTCCCTCATTTGGGAGGGGGGAAGACAAGGCAGAGGAATAAAAGCACCATTTTTCCTCTGTGCAGCTTCCTAAGAAAGGAAAAAAAAACGTACAGGTTTTGTGATCTTTGCTACCTGCCATCCAACTTCTGACAGTCATGAAGGCCTTTTTAAGAAAAGACTGAAGACAGAGGTTGTTCTCTCTTTCCTCTCTGAGGCTTTAATGTCTTTTAAACCTAAAAACCTACACAGCCAAGTCAAAATACAGTCTTGCTTATGACCTTAGAAGAATAGTATCTAGACAGCATGTTCAGATTGCCTTACCTCCTTGATCAGCGAGCCAATGTACAGCGATGTGAGAGGAGTCTGTTCAGCTGGCTTAATAACCAAAGTGTTTCCACAACACAGTGCTGGTGCCATCTTCCAAACCAGCATTAGTAACGGGAAGTTCCACTGCAAGAAAACAAGGCTGGTGTCAGATCAGCCCAGCACAGTCACCAATTCATTTCCATGCAGCATTTCCCCCACCTTCACACAGCCCAGGGAGAAAGAAGCAACTGGGAGAACAGCCACAAAGAGAAGCATCTGCTTACAATACTGTGTTTGCTTGGCCTATGGAGTATAAATTCCTTGATTTCCCCCTGAGATCCCAAATACTGCTGGCAATCCTCAAGCTAATCCTGTAAGTTGGACAAACCTCTGCATGATGTGACCTCATTCTTTACAGGAGTCTGATCACACTTTGTATCGGATTTTGGCTGTTCACAGAAATAGCATTGGAGGCAGTGTCCCAGTGCTCACTTTTGTACAGTGTCCTTATGTGGAGGAATTATGAGGTGCAACTGCTCATTGGAAAAAAAAAAAAATCATTTTTCTGTGTTAAGTATTGGCTGAGTAGTTTGGAGTTACATAATATAATTTTACATAATATAATTAAATTCCAGGTTTATAACTAGGAAACTTCAGTGTGTTGTTCAGTCATAGAAATCCAGGAGAGGTCTTAGACTCCCTTCAAACTATATATTCCTCTTTTCCAATTAGTTTTCTTATTTGGAATTAGGAACCAGTCCACATCAGTTTCCTCTGTGCTAATCTCTTTCATGGTCATGTGTATTTGTAGATCTTGGAGACTAAGCAAGAAGTGGAAAATCTAGCTCACACTGAATCTCAGAAAGGTCATTTGGCAGCAGAAAGGATTTCTTCATTAAAAATAATTAATGCTGCTTTAGGGATGATGGAAGCAGGCCAACAGTGAGGGGACTTCTCGTCAAGACTCAAGCCAAGGGCCTTCAGCTATCGACAAAGAAGCCAAATATGTTAGGAATCTACAAATTCACACTTACAAATAGATTTGCAGTGGAACTTTTAAAAGATGAATTCTGTTCAAACCCAGCAGCCCTGAGACAAAGCAGAATATAGTCTAATGTGCTATTCTTCAACTTGCCTCTCCCTCCTTCCCAGACCTGTTCCGTTTGAGTGATCTTCTCCAATGGCCGCATCCCATGATTTGCTCATTTGTCTTCTTCTCCTAAGCCTTCTTGAAGGCTTGACTTTGCAGCTTGAGTCATCCACACCTACGCTACTCTTCTACACTTTCAGAGTATGACATAACTCCATTAGGAGCTTTCCATGGCAGAATGGCTGGTGAAAGTAATGGTAAATGACTCCAGGGCTGCCTCATGACATCACCTTGGGATAAAGTTCAGTCATATGCTGCACTTTCTAAGCACTTCCCTTGCTCAGAACATTGGTTTAAATATAGTGAAGCCACAGGAAAGAGGGAGACTGTTAATTGGTCTAGGGAGACATATGCAGGATAGTGACAGAATCTCTTTAAATCAAGTAGGAATATACAAATCCACAGACTGTTGGTGTTAAGAGATCAAACTGGGGAAAAAATTGAAGGGGGTTTGTTCTAAGTAAACTGAAACCAGATGTGGTTTTGTTGACCCAAATCATCCTTTTTACAAACACAGTGTTGAACTTGAATCAAATCTGGTTCTGTTCTATTGTATTTATCACTGATACAGAGTCAACCTGATATGTCAAAAGTCCCACTATGTCCCCTTATAGTGGCCTTCCAAAGCATCCTACGTGTAGGCTTTTAAAGGGATAGCTTCTAAAGCACTGCTGAGTGCCAAAGGTGGCTAAGTGTGACAGGGAGATAACTTTTAATTGGCGATCAGTGTGAAGAAACTGATGTTTTGATCTCAAACCATAAATTCTAGTTGCTCAGAAGCAGTCACATTGTTTGGTCAGCCAGAAAAGCTGTGCAGAAGTCATCAAGCCAAACATTCGATAACTAGTACTGACCATCTCCCACTTTGCCTCAACCTGACATCACTGGATAGACTGTACCATCTTATCACTGGGGATATAAACTCAGTCTTGCTGAAGGAAAATGCAAAATTTCCCCAGATACCTTTCAGAAGTGGTCCAGACCTGGTATTCCCAGGATCCAGCAAATCCAACACCCCACAAACACCTCTTTCAGTCTCTCCTATTACCTTATCCCAAAAGCCAAAATATCCCATGGATTCTTATTGATCCGAGTATCCCAACAGAAAACTTTGGCACAACACCACTTGCCTCATGACCTGTAGGATACCACATTCAAAGCATTTTACAACCAGACAGGAACCAACTATGTCTCTCATGTAGCTGTAAAGTCCTCCTAGCTGTCTGTTTAAACAGAGCAAGCAACACGCACTGAAAATGGAGGTATTCCACAAACTAGCCACACTGTCCCCTCAGCAGAGAATGAGACCTCAAGGAAAAGAAAACTCTATTCAGTGAGATTTAATCACAGAAAGCTCAGAGACCAGTCAGGCGTTATTAATAGCGGATATGATTTAAAACCCAAAACTATGCATCAGAACTAGGCAGCAAAAAGCTAGCACACATAATGACAAGATGGTTGCCCCAGCAGTACAAGAGTCAGAGAGCTCTGACTGGTCTCTGGTGGCTGGTGTCAGCCTTAGAGGAACAGAGCATCTGATTAGGAGACCCACCCTTCCATTGCAGAGGACTTTGTGTTGCCAAGAGCAATTGGCATGGGGGTAAACCAATAAACTACATCAGGCAACTGAAATGGGAGTTCCCTGCAGAACAGCTGTACTTAACTAGGAAGCAAATGGCTGCAGTAAAAGATGGGGTTGTGTACTTCTTCCAGTTCTAAGGGAGATGCAGGGCACCATCACTGCTACTTACTGGAGTTATAGCTCCACAGACACCCATCGGTTCATGCCTGGTGAAACAGACAAAATTTTCATCTGCGAGACAAAAGAAGAAAAGATGACAAAACAGTCAAACCCCTTGCTTCTACAGAAAAAATGTTAAGTCATCTGCAAAATAACAGTTTGGGGACAGGACTAAAACCATATTAGACAAAGAAGCCTATGTCTGTTCATCTTAACTCATGCCTCTGGGGCATCCCAGGCAGATGAAGATCTCTTTGGGACTAGGTCTTGTGTTAGCCCTTGTTAGTCTTGTTAGTTCAGCCCTTCAGAGTCCTTCCTCTGGTGACTAATTTTTGTCTGCAGTGCCTGTCCTTCCTATCGCCTCAATGACCACCCGCAGGAACAAAACAGGCTGATTTTGAAAATACATCATATTGTTCATTGTGCCATATGGATCATCCATTGCCTTAACTTGTTCTCTCTAAACCCATGTTTGAACTTATATAGCTGAGCTAAAGTGTTCTGTCTGTCCCTGCCACAACAGTGCCGTGCAACTGCTCTGGCCCTGCAGTCTAGGAAACATGTTGAAAAACCTCTTTCAAGTGTCAGAAAACTTGACAGGGTCCCTCTAAGCTCAGTGCTCTGGCTCCTGAGAGGAGTTAACATCTCAGACCTTCTCTGTAACAAAAGTTAAAAAAAGCACTACACAATCTCTCTAAACATCTGTAAGCTGGCAATGTTAGGGATGCAGGAATGTCAGCGAGGTGAGAGATAATGGTGAATTCCACATCAACCCTCTTCCACATCCCTGTGGCATCTAAGACAGCACATGCTCTGTTGCCTTCATACAATTCTCCCTAGAAACCGTACTTACACTCTCTGCCATCTTAATTAATGTCAGTGATACTTAATGAATATACTCCCCTGTAACATCAGGCTTTTTCTTTAAGAATTACCCTGAATTTTAAACCAAAAAGGTTTCTCTGTTAAAAAAGCGACAAAAGAGCTCATCCATTATTTTCCAGAGATCTATCCAGGCATTGACATCGTTCTCTCATTAGTGTAGATCTTGAAACCCAGCGCAGGCTGTTTTTGTAGGTTTTCAGAAGCCAACCTTTCCATACATCTTCCCAGCAGGCCTCCCTCCCACTCCCTCAAGCCTGATCCCATCCCAGGTGTGAAACCGGGTCTGAAGGAACTTACCCACTGGGATAGTTCTGCCCTGAATTTTATCAGCCCATCCAGCATAATATCGGAGTGTTTTTATACAACCTTCCAGGTCAATGAAATAAGCCTGCAGAAAAGGTTTTCCTGTATCCATTGTTTCCAGAGTCTGAAATAACAAATTGCATGCGCTGTCAGACAAGTGAATGTTTTCTTCCTTAAAAAAAAAGCTTTTTGAGAAACTTTCTCAACTTTATTTTGCTTTATGCTGCAGACATGGGGTTTTCTTCCCTTTTATTTAAAGAACAAGCTTGTTAACACAAATAAGGTAGAAGGGAGACTAGACCCAGTAACCCCGAGGCATGCACAAGTTGCTTTATTCAGTGACTGCAATGAAAGCACATCTTTTGGAAGCCCCCAGAAGGTGGCTGTGGGTGGGATACAGGGCTGCAGTCTTGGGCACTGGTCAGAAATGACGTGAGTGTTGTGACTTCACTGTAACTGACCCTCTGACAGAGATGTTCTGGATTCCAGATGGTGTCACTGAAATCAGTCAGACCCACTTTCCTTTTATTTGAAAATCTATTTTTTCTACTTCACAGCCCTGAAACCAACTGCTGAAAAGCTTCTTTTATCCACAGGATGATAGAGAACACATTTCTCACAGAGTTCTGGTAAAGTAACCTTTGGGCTCAGATCTGTGCTGAGACGAAGGCAAAGCAGAAGTTGCTTCACTAAAGCTGCACTGATGCTGAGCAGCTCTAAATGAAGTCCAGTCTCAGCCTGTGTCCCTCTCACTGTTCTGGACATTAGTTCAGTGAATGCTTTGTTCTCTACTCAGGTCATTAAATGTGATATTGGTGCAAATAGCCAGCACATCCATAAAGGAAGTACTATCCCTTGGTAGATTGAAACATCTTTGTTTACATATGAAGTCATACCCTGTCATCTTCCACAGACATTAGGGTCCAAACAGCACTCAAACAGACATTCCCCTTGGAATGACTAGGATTGTTATCCACTCTGAATGTCTGCTCGAACAACTGATTTTTTTATAAGTCATTACTTAACATGCAGCCAAGGCAGCTATGGCTTGTTTTCTGCAGTAAAAACAACAATGCCAAACAAGCCCTCCCAGATCAGAAGGACAGCAGAAAGCTTGAAATGAGTGCCCTGGTTGTGGAAAAAGGAGGGTCCTCTGAAGTCATATCAAAAAGCGAGCAGAAAATGAACAGGGTGTATTCACACACACAAATATGTATTTCTTCCCTTTTAGTTGCTGGATAGAACTGCCTTCCGACCTGGATTTTTTCAGTTTGTCTTGCTGAAACTGGAAGCTGTCACATGGTTAAGAGACACTGTGTTAGAGAGAGTGATCCAGCTCAAAACAGTCGTGCAAGTACAGGCTCCTAACATACAGGGGATATGCTTAAGTCCCACTGACCTCAGTGGGACATTAACTCAGGAACTTACACATCAAACAGCACCAAATGTCATTCCCCTGAAGATAATCAGAGCCTAAGTACAGTGTTGAACTGGTGAGTGCTCAGATCCAAGACCTTAGGTATGAACAGACAGCAGCTTTAAAGTTGAGATGCTAGGATCTGTGGGCACAATTTGGAAAGATGTACAAGGCCCATAGAGCCTAAAGGCTTCTACCAACTGCAGCATATTTTAGCTCAGGTCCTACTCCCCTTTTCTGCACCAGAAGGACTCCTTCAGGACAGGATGGGGAATCATCAGCAAAAGCTCATCAGTGTAGAAGTCCAAGTTAACACAGCTTCTTGGTTATGAAGAGATTTTCCTGAGCCAGTACATTCAGTAGGGAAAGAAACAGTTCCCACTTACATACATTTTAAACTTTGGATGACATCCAGCAAGAGAAAAATTCTCTTTCCAGACCCCCATTTTAGGGGAAGCAATTTGCACAGAAGTTGAACAGGCCTTGCATTTTTGTAATAAAGGATCAAGTCAGTTGTGGTGGTTCGTGGGGGTTTTTGTTTCATTGTTTGGTTTGGTTTTGTTTGTTGTGGGGGTTTTTTGTTTGTTTTTTTTAAGAGAAGAGGTAGGACAGTTATGAACATTGATGGCTGATAAATTTTCAAAGCAATAAACTAAGAAAATGTTTAAGTAATCACTTCAATAACTAGCTGAAGTTTTGGAGAAGTCAACTATATAGAAGAACAGCCAGCCTTCTAAGACTCCCTAAAATCATCCTGCAGAAAGAGGAAGGCAAGCCATGACTCCTGCATACTCTTCTGCCCTTCAAAAAGGGAGAGAAAAGAAAAGCATTAGGTAGGTACGGATACAGCAAAATCAGAGGGATGGAGCCAAGTTACCAGCCAGCTGTCGCCAGTTTATCACTGCTCACAGTACTTACTGCCAAGATGACTCTGTCTCGCTCGAGAAGATCAGCCAGCTTGTGAAGGAGTCTTCCTCTGCTTAGGGCATCCATCTGTCTCCACGGAGACCCCCTCTGGAATGCTGCCTTTGCTGCTTCCACTGCATTATCCACATCAGGCTGGAACAGCCACATACACAAGAAAACTTTAGGTTACAGGGAAGGAGGTGGACAATGGCACAGAAACCCCACCAGGCTGCTTCCTAGATGATGCTGTGGTGGCTAAAACCACGTTGTCTGACAAAACCACTTCCATTTTGCTCCCGGATTTGGACCCAAGCCTGCAATACATTTCTGATTTGGCCCAGGCTCAAAAATCTTGAGGTCAGAGTAGCAATAGGGTCTTTCAAAGGTAATTTTATGCAACTGGTTTGCTTATAAAATAATCTAGAATCACATTCCTGTCAATACAGAATGTAAGTGACACAGGGGGAGGATGGAGAAACAAGATCCCAATTCTGCTCCCATTACAGCTTCTCTAAGCATGGCAGGCTATTGGCCTGCACAAATCATCCTCCTCTAAACAAGTGTGGGAAGGAAAGCCCCCCATGAAAAGAGATCACGGTCTTAGCCAAGGGAACAATCACAGATCAGATCTCACCATTCAGTCCCACTGGAACCCATGCCAGTAACAGTTAACACGCTGAGGAAGCCCCCTTAGATCCTAGATCACACTGCCAGAACATTTCTACCAGATTGGAAGGGGGTTGTCGTTCAGTGCTGTAACAAAGGTATTTCACCTACACAGACTGTGCCCCTCTCCCTTTGTCTCCCAGCTGTTTTACTGTGCTCTGGACCAAATCTAACTCTGCTTACCCAAGTTACTAATGCTCAGGTGGGCAGCAAATTCCTTCTTCCCACACTGACACCGCCAGAGAAGCTTCATGCATTGCTCTGGCTACAGTATGCCCTCGACTCCTCCCTTCCCCCCACAAACATTGATTTAAAAAAAAAGTGAAGCCAAGGGCAACCTCCCGACAGAATGAAATCAATGGGAACACTGCCATCAACATCCATGAGGCCAAGACTGTACCCCAAGCATACATAAAGCATACTTTGCCCTGGCTTTCAACAGAATCCTGCTGTATGTAATGTCTGGCACAGCCCACGCCTCACTTCAGCTGATGGAGAGCTTGTACCTCGCCACAATATGTGGCTCAGGGGGGTTGGAAAAGAGGGAGGGTTTCAGGCCTTTATCAGTCCTCATAGCACTTCACCAGTTGCTCTCACTTATGTCTTATCTCAAGTCTTGTCTTAATACAGTGAAAAAGTACACCTCTGCACTGATCCAACAAGGTCTGGCCACTCTCTCCTCATGGGGAAGTGTGTGGTTGTCAAACAAGAAAAATGTTATTGTGAGGCATGTCACTTTCCCACAGCAGAAGTTCATGGACAACACAGCAAGTCATCACCCATGGAAGTGGCACCTTACACTAAATTCAGCACCTTTTCTTTACAAGAAGAGTACACAGCTTTAAAATAGTCTGACCTATACTGCTGGGAAAAGAAATCCACCCTCTTAGAAGGACACTGATGGGGGAAACCATGGAGGAGATCTGTGCTCCAGTCAAGCAAGGGTGCTGGCAAGACAGAGGTGGCAAGCAGCCACAGCACAAAGGCAGGCATGTCCTGCCTGGGGCCCATCACCCACAGGCAGAACAGGCCTTCAGAACGGTTCACTTCAGTTGAGTTCATCCAGATTCAAACTGGCACACCACAAAAGCCAGAAGGCGCTACCAGCCACCGCACACTTAGGTACTCCCCATCCTGCCTGCTGGAATGAAGGCTAAAGCTGCAAAAAGGCAATATTTTATGTGACAAAGCAGACAAAGAAACACAGGAAGTGTGTTGGGTTTAAACAAGTCTTCCCTTAGCAGCAGTTAATTAGCTTCTGTGACTAGGCTGGAAGAACTAAGGTGCAGAGCATTGGGTCTGCAGTGGCACAGGCCACAGCACCGCATGCCCTTGGTACTGAGGGACTTTCCACTGCCCTGGCACTCACAGAACAAGGATGAGATTGGCTCTGTGGGCAGAGGACTTCAGTGCATGCCCAGATTTTTCCCACCATCTAAATATGGGAGCACCTGAGCCCTGCAGATACTAGTTGTCTTCATTCTCGCATGTGCTGGCTACACAAAGCAGCCTGGAGACTGCAGTCACTATCACACAACCAAAAAGGCTTTCCCAGAACAGCCTCAGGGGTAACACCACCAAGTGAGATCTTGTGAGTCTGCACAGCCTCAATAGGCCTGAGAGACCAGCAAAAACAAGGAAATTCTTCAGAAAGGTTGAAATGCCATTCTTAATCCATCCTGTTATGACTAGGCATTAGGGGAGTCTGAATGGCATGTTCATTGCAGGCATGTTGCAATAGGTAGGCACAAGGCGTGACAAAGACTTGTAACTGTCAAGGTGCCAGGGACACACTGTGGTACACAAACAACAAGGAGGAGTTCTGTGCATTCGGGTGCTCAGTTCTGATCTATACAGAGTTACTGAGCATTATACAAAAAAACTCCACTAAGAGAATATTAAGACTGCGAAGTCAAGCATCACAGCGTTGGGAAATGCCTGCAAACTGTCATACCCACCTTGGATGTTTGCATTATGATACAACCCCCAGTTACACAACTGCATATCATCTTCCCCTGAACAAACTCACACCGTTCTTTGTTCTAAGCTACCTCCTCCACCTGAAGTCCTGCTCATTGCTGCTCCATTTCTTTCCTGCCCCTTTTTCCTCTCTCCTGCCTCCACAGCAGGCTGCTGAGCATGGTGGAGACCATCACCTCACTGGGTCTGTGAGTAGAGAAAATGCCTGCAAAAGCGCCTTGCTCTGTTTCAGGCTCAGTGTGCACAACACTAATTCAGTTTGGCCAGTAAGGAGACATGCCAGGGATAGAGCACACTCACTGGAAATTGTCTTTCTTCTATTGAGGTACTAACTTTTTCCAAAAGACTCCACTATGCATGTCTTTGGAAAGGCACATTTCTGGCATAGGGCATAAGCATGCCAAGTTTCTTAATTAGAAGAGGTTCCCTGACCTGCTCCCTCCCCTGCAAACAATCTACACATTGTGTTGCTCTAACTTCTAAGCCTAAGTTGAAAACAGTACAAACAGCAACTTAGAAGCCCAAAGTGCCTTTATTGAGGGCATTGCAAGTTTGCTGTAGGGAACAATATTCCTGCAGCCTCTTACCTCAGCCTGCCACTGCAATCTGAGGAGGGCAGGATGACTGTGGACAAAACCCTCTTACAACCCTTCGAAGATCCACACGGGAGAGAACTGCTTAATGATCATGACAGATGCTCCATGGCATCAAGTCTGCTTAACAGTCACAGCTGTAGACCTGCTCCCCATGCTCTGTGGCAGCCAGCTGAGCTGGGCGCTCGAGTCCTTTCCCCCCTTGTTAACATGGTGCTAGAAGAAAAGAGCTTGTCTTCGAGTGCTATTGACAGCCCCAGAGAAATGACAGTGGCACAAGTATTTTTGCCTTCACATGGTAACACGAAGACAGGGTGGAAGTTCTGGGGCTAGAAGTCTAATGACGTTATTCCTTCTCTGTTACCAACCTAGCAAACACTTTGCCACTAAGCCATTATTTGGGAGGCAGAAAGACTCCAAGCCTCCTGTGGAAGCATTTGCCATTTTCTTTTTGGTGCTTCTTTTTCCACACAAGACTTTCCTTTATCCCCCAACTACCCCATTAAGGTAAATTCTATAACTAAAGAAAAACCAACAAAACCTCATAAAGCATTGGCCAAGTTTCAGCACTAAACTAAAATTGCAGTCTCTGAGATATCAGCTGCCAAATTCCCACCCCTCACGTGCAGCCTAAGCAAAACACACTCTGCACAGCCAGGGAGGGGCAGGTTTCTGTTCAGGGCTAGAGAAGTGGAGTCCTGCTCCCAGCCTGCACAGAATGGAGAGCCAACCTTGGCACAGCACAGCTGAAGCCAGAGCCAGTACCAGGAACTGCCACCCCTGCATGGTACTGACCAGCACAACCAAGTACGGTGGCACGATGCTGGAAAGCACCACCAAACACAACTCACTGCTTTCAGCAGTAACTCTAACAGGCTGGAGTTACAGACCTAGGAGGGGATGTTCAATCAGGGCAAAAAGAAGTCTCAGGGGACTCAGTTTGCCACAGGACAGTGGGACATGGTCAAGTGTCACCAGTAGCCAGTTTGGGATGCTTCTCACCCATGACTCTGCTTTCTAACTAATCCAGATCCAGGTCTAACACCACTCAGTCTCTTCCAAAAACCTACTTAGAGAAAAAAAAATTATTTTTAAAGTGTGATGTAGAAGGGTGGAAGAAGCTTTCAGCACCCCAAGGTGGAGATAACTTATATTCTTGCCTGCAATTATTCTATGCACCAAGGAGTCAGCCACCTATGCTGAGTATCCACGGGCAGAGGGCTCCACTTACTAGCCCCAAGGAGAGGTGTACAGTGAATCTCCCACAGCTGCAAGTTATCCTTGAATTCAGGCAGGGACAAGTCTCAAGAAGGCAAGCTGCAGAACCGGCCTTTTAGTTCTGCATAACAATTTTCTTTAACCAAGCCATTAAGAAGCTGGCTTGAGATACTCACATAATACTCTGTAATGCTTGAGGAGACACTTAGCTCGGGAACAATAACATCATCATTTCTGCCTAGTAATATACGGTTGCATCAGAGTTAGCTTCAACTCTGCTGTTTACATGCCACTGCAATTAAACACAGTTGTGTCCTGCCCAGTTAGTATAAAGAAGTTACATATTACATTGTTTGGTTCTGCCTCAATCTGCAATTGTCCCATGCAGATCCCCCATGGCCGTATGTCTCAGAGGCTGCTTTGGTGCCATACAAAAAGAATGGCTACCTTATTATTTTCGTGCAGGCTGGAGACTTGCATTGCAAAGCAAGCTTGCTCCCATCTCCAGAAGAGTCAGGCTCTACACTTTACACAGTATAATACCAGAAAACACATTGCCCCTAGTATCAATCCTGCCAGGAAAGGATGCTCAAGGCAGCTACCTGGTTGGAAACCAGGCACTCTGCCTCAGAACTGTTAGACAGGTTTAGATACCCAGAAAAAGACACCACAGTACAAGCAGAAATGCCCACACCACTCATCACTTACTGCCCACATCAATGAACAGCCAAAGCCCTGGTACAGCAGGGAAGCTGTGAATCACCTTCCCATGACATACCGCAAAAAGCTGGCTCTTGGGCCAGCCCTCTCCCATAGATCAGGCCAAGTTGGCCCATATGCGATGGGCTGTTTTGGATGAAGTGTCACATCTGATTGTTTTTCACCTCAGACTGTTACCAAATCCAAGCAGTTACATCCCAGGCTAATTTACAGCACACCAGGGCCAGGGACTACTAAAGCTCTTGAGAGATACTGGTTTGGTTTTAACTGTGAGTTACCACATTTGTGCAGGAGGCCAGAACCCACGATACCAGTTGGAAAAGCAACACCACACCTCTAGCAGAAAGTGGGCAGTGTTTGTATGACTGAGCTTGAATTCCCCCAAGCACTCTGGTCATTTGTTGATTGTGTTTAAAAATAAGAGTGAGTTTCTGCCTCCAACAGGCTGCCAGGTCACCATGTATAAACCACTCCCAACACAAGGCCCGGGTTCTGTCAGGGATGTGCATACACCATCATTGCTATTTCTCAGACCAGCTGCTTTCTTCCAGTCTATAACACAAGAATGAGGCTAAATCTCATTTCTCTGATAGTGTTCAGCAGGCAGTTCCTACCAGGGAAAGGAACTCTGCAGAGCTGGACAGGATTGATCCCACCCACCCTGGGTAATACTTGAGCAGCACATCCAGTGTCCCAGACCTCCAGCTCAGTCTGGCCAGATGTACATTGTCATTAAGACAGCTTTTCCTCTGTGTGCTTCCCTACAAAAGGGAGTCCCTCGGAAACTGTCTTTTGCACTGCCTTTCCAACAATATTTACCTTGTCTCCTTCTTCAACATCACAAATTTTCTCCAGCGTTGAAGGGTTGTAGGTAGGGAACTTCTTTCCACTTGTAGACTCATGCCATTCATTGTTAATAAATATCTGAAGAGAGAGGAAGGAGAGTGGGATAGGGAGGAGAACGAATAAAAAACAATGTAGACAATGCAAAAAACCCACAAGTACTCCTCAAAGGTCCAAGGCTCTTCAATTTCCATTGATGGCAGAGTCAGGCATGTTCAGTTTCTCTCCCAGGGAGACTGTTTTGCGATACAGACAGCATTTATCCAAACTAGAACCTCAGCCAGAGAACAGATGAAAAAACCTTCGTGCACCCAGTTAGTTTTGAGCAAGAGAAGACAGAGGATGGGGCCCACACAGTATAACACCATAACTTGGCAATGAGAAACAGACAGTTTTTGAAATACATCTCCATGGGAACAGCAAGCAGATACCGAGAGAAGCTCGTATGGTTCAGGCAAAAGGAGCCCCTTGTTACACGCTACAAATGAGATGTCAGTGTACAGTGTTACTTGGTTGTTTGTATCTGGTCCTGGGCTACTTCCACAACTTGCCCCCTGCATCCCCACCCCCCATCAGAGGCGGGTAAATACTGGCTCAGTTCTACCCCATCATGCCTTGTCACAGGCTAGATCAAGCCTCCCACGTCACTTGGAGTCATCTGTGACAAGATTTAAGTGTTTCAAAATATTGCATTTCCAGAGCAAGAACAAACAGTCCCAGTGTTGCGTAACTGAAAATGCATTAAATACTAGAGTGTTGTTACTCACTGTAAACAGAACATGAATACCTATACACAATTAATTGATTCAACATGCATCTTATCCACACTGTGATCTAACTTGGCAGTGTTATATTTTATAAATATACTTTAAGTAAGATTAGATGAAGTAATCTTTATTAGTAGCCTGTTAGTGGCTGTAAGCTAGTACTTTTACTTGGAAGTCATCCACATTTGCAATCTTGTTTATGAGTCTCTACACACCACCAGGAGATTAATGTTGCATCCCTTACATTTGGAATTCCCACTGCTTTGGGTCATAGTTTTCTTTCCTTGGGCAGCTTTTTTTTTTTTTTTTTCCACACACACACACACACACCCCCAATGAGTTTCTCCTTACTATTTCTGCAAAAATCATTCAAGTTGTGACTGGTGTAGAAGCTGAACTTTTGGACCCACCTGTTGCAGACAAGCAGAGAAAAATAAAATTTTGCCAAAAACAATTCCAAGTGAAGCCACAAGGAAAGATACAGTGTTAGAAATATTAACTAATTTGACACTAATGCTCCTAAACTACCACCATGATCCAAATGTTGCATTTTAACATTTACACATTTTAACTTCAGTTTTCCTTTGTTTCACTGACGAAAAGTCACATTATAAGTGTGGGAGATAGGGCAGGTACTGCAACATTATAGAATTGGGTATATGCTCACAAACTAAGGATTGGGGAAGGATGCAGCTTTTCCTCCACATTCAACCTTAATTCTATGTGAAAGGGTTGGGACAGGAAAGCGACGTTTCTGTAAGAAGCAGTAAAACACAAGAGTGACAGGATCAGGCTGTTTTAAATGCAACATACACGCTGGCATCATTCTGGGAATCACACAACATAGCCTGAGTCTTTGGTGCCAGGAGTTGAAATTGAACAGAATAGCATATTAGCCGTTCATACTTCATACCCAGGATTTGAGACACAAAGTTGTGGACAGATAACTTCCATCACACAATCCATGACAAGCATTAAGCTGCTCTTATGAGTAAGATCTTTGTTGAGAATTTTTCCTCTCCCCCAGCCCCATGAGTCGCAGAACCGAAAATAAAAATCTCCACTAAGCAAAGTGTGCCATCAGCTGTAAACATCTGGTGAAACTCAGGGCTTTTAGAAAACCCCTCACAGTTTTATGAAAACTGACTGCTGCTCATTACTTTCTCAGATGCACTGGAAGCATCAGATCAAATGTCCAACTCACACTTTTAATTAACATTGGTTTCCCCTTTTAAGAGAGTACCTTGATACGTTTAGTGCACAGAATCTCCAGCAAAACTCTGGAGACTAAAAACTGTGTGTTTTAAAACATACATGGCTGCAGGATCAGCTCCCTAAGGAGTATTTAAAAGTGTTCACAACAATAAAAATAACAAAAACCAGAACATTTGGATGTTTAAGAATAACTGTAACGGCCGTGTCCATTTTGGATGCAGGAGAGAGCTGTTTGTGCAGCATTACACCATTCTGTAGTCAGCAGCTGCAGATCCAATTTGCTGCTAAATGACAAGTTTATCTTACAAAGAAAGAGTAGATAAATTTGGGATGTTAAAAATTAATCTCATCCAGTGATTACCACTAATTGCTAATCTGTTTCAGTCTTCAGATGCATAATTCAAGTCAACACCTCACTGGATAAGATATTGCTGTTTACTCCTTCTCACCACAAGAAATAAAACTAAGTTCTGCTATCTTTTATTTCATACAGAAACGTAACAGCAATTAATATGCTCATTGAGCCCCTCCAGCTCTTTTAGTCCAGCCACATAATTCAAGTTACGGCAGTCAAGGCTGCGGAGCAGCGTAACCAGCCGGAATATTTTCCCCACTGCGCAGGACAGTGGGGTCAGGCTGTTGTGGAACAAAAAGCGACTCTGCTATCACAGAGCCACAGCTGCGTTAGGGAGCAGGGATTTCTGCAGTAGTGCTCAGCTCTGCACCAGCGCCAGCCTCACCTCTGAGCGACCGAGCTATTGAGCTCAGGAGCCTTAAGTTAAATCCAAAAGATCAGAAGCGACTGCTGAAAGGGAAGCTCGATGGAGAGGTGCGGGTTTGTGTGAGCTTGCTGCCCGAGTCCTCATCCCGCGGGGAGGCCACGGAAGAGTTCTGTTGGGACAGCAAGCCACCACCAAGATGTGTGCTAACAGCACTCCTCTTCAGGAGCTGCAGGGTGGCCCCAGGCCCACCACAGAGCCCTTTCACAAGGCCCAGTCCCGCAGGACACTGGCCCCCCTCCATGCTGCCATCACCCACCCGACCCAAGCCCACCCTAGTGCTGCCCCTCTCCAAGCAGGGCCCCATCCACCAGAGAGACGGGAGCTTCACACCAGGTCAAGGACAGCTGAACACAACCCAGGCAGGCAGCTTCCTCACAGATAAACCCCTTCTTGCCTCTGCCCAAGCTCACCCCATCCAAATCCGATTTTGCTGAGAGCTAATGTGATGCTAGAAGCATTTACCGGGTGGGCGTGCAAGAGCAGCACAGGGCTCTCGGGAAGATGGCCGTCACGGAGGGGACAGCCCAGCGTGACGCCATGGCCCTCACACGGCTGGCCTGCCACCGGTGGGCCCCAGGCCTGCCACACAGCCAGGGAGAAGTGCCACTGGGCAGCACCACAAGTGTGGTGGGTTGTTGGGTTTTTTTTTCTCCTTAAAAAAAAAAAAAGTTGGTTTCCTGGGCCTTAGGGATTGGAGCAACAGCAGCTCCCACAGAAATGCCACAGTCACCTGCTTGCTCCTATCACTCAACTGCACTTACACCCCCATAAGCTTACTGTCTAGGGCAGCAGGAAGAACAAAAAATAATAAATAAAGCAAGGGAGAAAATTCTATATTACAAAGAAAAAAAAAATACCTCACCACCAGCCTGACTCTACCAAGCATAGGCGATGCCGCGGCAAAGCCCGCTGCCCGCCTTCCCCCGCCAGCTCACCTTGGTGTACTTCACCTCCAGGCTCCGCAGGGGCCGCGGCAGCGGCGGCACCTTCCTGTCAGGCTGCCCGTTCTCCACGGCGCCGTTGAGGGCGGCCATGGCCGCGCCGTCGAGCCTGCGCCGCCCTCTACCGCTGACAGCCCGCCGCACCGCCTTAAGAGCGGCGCGCGCCGGGCGCCGCCGCCCGCCCCCATTGGCCCCCGCCTCGCCCCGCCCCCGCCCTCGCCCCGCCCCCTCGCGCGGCCGCGGCCCTCAGGTAACGGGCGGCGCCGCCCCGCCGAGGCTCCGCGCCTGCCGCCGGGGCGGGGGGCGCCCGCGGGCCGCGCCGGCCGGCTCGGGGCTCCGCGGGGCTCCCGGCCGCCTCGAGGGGCTCCCGGCAGGGCTGCGCCGGCCGCCGCGGGGCTCCTGGCCACCTCGGAGCTGCCTCGGGGGGCTCCCGGCAGCACTGTGCCAGCTGCCTCAGGGCTACCTCACAGCTCCCCACTGCCTCAGAGGGCTCCCCACAGGGCCACACAGGCCACCTCGGGGCCGCCGCAGGGCTCCTGGCCACCTCGGGGCTGCCTCAGGGCTCCTGGCCAGCTCAGGGCTCCCAGCAGGGCCACACCGGCCACCTCGGGGCTGCCTCAGGGCTCCCAGCCACCTCAGGGCTACCTCAGGGCTCCTGGCCAGCTCAGGACTCCCAGCAGGGCCACGCTGGCCACTTCAGGGCTGCCTCACGGCTCCCCACTGCCTCGAGGAGCTCCCCACAGGGCTATGCCGGCCACCTCGGGGCCACCGCAGGGATGCTTCAGGGCTCCTGGCCAGCTCGGGGCTTCTAGCAGGGCTGTGCTAGCCAGCTCGGGGCTGCCTCAGGGCTCCTGGCCACGTCGGGGCCGCCTCAGAGCTACCTCAGGGCTCCTGGCCACCTCAGGGCTACCTCAGGGCTCCTGGCCACCTTGGGGCTGTCTCAGGGCTCCCTGCAGGCCCGAGGCAGGGGCAGACCCGCAGACCCCTCTGCTCGGAGGCAGCCATCAGTCGGGCCCTCTCCCCGGTTGAGGATGGTGAAGGAAGGGGCCGCGCCACAGCCAGGTGGGCTGAGGGGCACATAGCAGCCCCCCCAGCTTCTTCCAAGGGGTGGCATCAGAGTGGGTGTGGGAGGATGTGCCCTCTGCTGCCTTCTGCCTCTCCGTCCCACCAAAACCCACCCAGAAGTCAGTCACCAGAGGATGCTTGCATGGGTCTCCACGGGAATGCCTCTACTCTTCCCAGGCGTGGTGCCAGAAGCAGACTATCTGGAAGGCTCTCCCCTCACTTGTCATGGTACACCATCTACCTCCAGCGACAAGGGCCTTTTTCTGCTGTTCCTGGTGCCCTGATTTCCTTGCCCCAACCTGCTACACCCTGTCCTTCCCTCAGTGCCCCTGCAGAGCCTTCCAGGGCTGATCAGGGAGAGAAGGAAGAAGCATTACATCAAATGTCTGATGTATAGCTAACAGCAACTCTTCCACATCCAGGATGCATACACGAGTCTAGGACCGACTTGAGCACCTCAGTCTGACTATCCCTGTCACAGGACTTCGGCTGTAACTTCCTACAATGTTAACCAACATACTTGCATCCCACACGGGCAACCTCCAGCACGGTGCTCGTAGTAGCATACTCGGAACATCGAGAAAGATGCTGTCTTTCAAGAAGTCCTAAAGGATATGGAACATGTCTAAAGTGACAGATCTAGGCTCTGCGCCTGAACAAGTTCATTATGTATTGCTTAACTTCATTCTGAATAAAATATGTGTAAGCCTTTGCAGGCTGGGGGCCAGGATGCTAGGAGCACCCTTACACCCACACACACATGGAAGATAATACAACATATTTTCCATATAACAAGTGGCAAGATGCCAGAAGTTATCTTACAAAATGTTTCACAGAATCTGTAATCCCCAGCAATAGTCAGCACTTTGCCGTTAGAATGCATAAAAGTACTCAGTGCTTCCAAAGGCAGATAGCCTGTGATATAGCGGCGTAAGAGTTAGCGCTGATTCAGAAGGGAAAGTACCACTGATTAATCAAACCCTGCTTCTCGCAGCTTGCAGGATATTCCTGGAGGTCCTCTGCCCAGGTGAAAACCTGCCTGATGGTGCTTGGTTCCTGAGAGCTGCCAATAGCACAAAGGAAGATTTACACACACACACACACACTGAATCAATTTCTATTGAACTGCCAGTACTAAAGGACTCATCCTGCCTAGCGGTTACGAGATAAAATTTTCTCTTTAGATAGGAAGGTGCTTCAGTTATAAATAACTTGGGTGAATATCCTTGAATGCAATGGCGGAATCAAATGAGCATTCTCAGAAATTAAAGGGATTCATTACAAAAGCAGAAATGTTTATTTCTAAGCTATCCAGTCCCTATTTCCTGAAAAAGCTACAAAAGCATCAAAACTAGAAGAATCTTTTAACCAAGCCCAAACACACTCCTGGTCCCAATAAAGACAACTTTGGATCCAAGTTATCCTTAGATGTCATCAACGAAGCAATCAGGTGACTGATAGGATGTGCAAGTTGAAGTCTGAGGCAGAAGACATTTCTGTCTGTTAGCTCTGGAAAAGACATGGCCACTGATCCATTTTAGGGCCAGTGGCATGGGCTGGCAACAGAACTTTCTTGGGCCTCTAGTAATTTGCCATTTCTGTTTTTCGCAGAACGTATCACAACACTCTAGGTGATAACTTGATAGTTCAAATATCAGGGAGTGAGGAGGAAATCATTACAAAGATGACACAATATCAACAGAATTTATCCATTTCTGTCTGATTTTGCCCACAGAAATGCTCAACTGAAGTGGAAAGTACTCTGGTAGTTAAGCACAAAATACCTGGATTAAGACAATGATGAATAAGAAGTTCCAGGACAAGCAGTGTCTAAAGAGATATTCCAATGGGTTGTCTCATGTGGAATGACCTTGTCTCATGTCTCATGAGGAAGATTTTTTTACAAGATATTCCTGGGGGAAATTATTTTAGGTGCTATTGCTTCTTCAAGTTAATGTTGGTGCAGTGTGAGATATACCTAGGGCAAAAGTTCCACATGCAGGGTTTGAGGGTGTGTGTAAGACTTTTAAAAGGCTGTACAAAGTGAATGAATTGTGAGTCAGTGACATATCAATGAGCTGAAATAATAAACTTTAACCAATATACATAGCTGTATGCAATATTTCCCCTAGTAACGTCACAAGAAGAGTAACAAAACGTTCCACCGTCACAGAGTTTTGCAGACAATGACTGGTCCCTTGTTGGGCAAACTCAGTCCTACCATAAACAGGAACAACTCCACCAGCTCCAGGAGATGTGTCTTTTGTCGCTGGTGCTTGTGTCAGATCCACAGAGGTGGAAACACTCGCTCCTCCAGAGTGCTGAATGGTGAGCTCAGCAGGAGATGCCCTAAAAGCAACAGCAGAGCCCCAATCAGAACAAGTGAGAGATATTTTATATTCATCCCCATGCTCCGGGAGGGCCATACCACCATTCAGAGCGAAGCACTGAAAAAACGGGTTTTACCTAAGTTTGTAACAGTTGATAAATGTGTCAGAAACAGACACAAGAGGAAAAGTGACTGTTAATGCAAGGTCACATTACTATTGAGTCACCCTGTTATGTTCTACTGTTGCAGCAGTGTTTGCAGAGATGTCTGCAATATGTATCCTTAACCTGCTGCACTGAACGCAATAGCTGTGAATTCCCTGGTGCTGCGCCGCTCTGCAGAGCTGTATCTCACAGAAAGTCTCTAGACTGTGAGTACACCAGCTCTTCTCTGCCAGCCAGTGCAAAGATTGCCTTGCCTCTGTTTGGTCAGACATATACTCTCTTAAATCTGCCACCATGAATTAGACCTGACTGCACTTCTCCGTGCCAGTCTGTCCATCCGTGCCAAGCGCAGTCACAGGACGTGCTCATGCTATGATGTAGCTGTCTCCCTATCTGCTATGGATGCCAAGGGTCTCTGTAGGAATTAATTTCTCTGACTTCCTCACCTCATTTAAACATAACGAAGGGAATACTGCTGGTGGTAGCTCCTCCTCCAAATACACTCTACTCCTGTATACATGAGTCCTATGTTGCACACAGGGAGTGCAGGGGGGTTGTATCCAGAGCATCAGTGAAGGTGCTTGCAGATCACCTGAAAGCATGATGCTTCTGGACAACTTCGGTATCCTGCCCCATGGATGAAGACAGATTTGGCAGTGGGGCACATACTCACCTCCAGGACAGTGGTTTGCCCAGTCAGCAGCGGTGTAGCCATTGAGAGTTACTATGCAAGTTAATCAGCTGATATTTCAATGATATTTTGCATCTAGACCTCAGCCTATGCTTCAAGCTGGCCAGAAGTCTCATAGCTGTGTAGTGCAGTTAACATGGCACAGAGCCAAAGCTTACTCTGCTTATTTTACATATACCCTGAAGCATATACACGCACAAACATAAATATGTGTGTGAAACAATATACTCTAATAGGCTACTGAGGCTGTACGCTCCAGCATTCCACAGCTAGGAGTGATCAGAATTTGCCTGTTTTTGTGCATCCTGATGAACTGCAATTGAGTTATCCGTGCCCTTTTCCCACAGGCATCCCACTCACTCCACACTGGCAATGATTGCTGCTCCTCAGAGAGCAGCTCCCCTCATGATTTATTCTCCTCTTGTTTAATGTGCAGCGATGGGGCTTTTTACTGCCTGTTATTCAAACTGTGCTTTGGGCACAAAATTATTCATTTCCGTATGGTTTTTCCATGGTACTCATGACAGCAGTGTCTGAGTGTTTCACATGCAGCATTTCCATTTCCAGTAATTTTGAGGTGATGCTGACCCTGTATTATCAGTGAGGAAAGAAAGCAGGCAGTGATAAATTAAAAAAAAAAAAGTGTTCATTGTTTTGGATTCCCGATGTGAGTCACCTACAGACTGAGTACTTTAGATGATAGGCATTCAGATGTCAGCTCCCACTGAGCTCAGCTACGGCAGTAACTGCGCAACAAGCCGGACCTGAAAATCTCCCACCTAAACGTCCAGATGAAGCAGAACACACGGCTGACTGGGCCTTGCTCCCCAGTGACTTTAATCAAAGGAATTTTCTTATTTTTCTGTGCCAGATTTTGTAAACTTGCTATTCCTGTAACTTTGTTTTCTGTGGGTAGTTTTCTAGGGTTTGAGTTAATTTTTCTAAGCAAACTTTAAAATCATAAATTTCATCACTCTTGATCAAATTCACCACAATATGGGTTAGCAGCAGGATGGATTGTTTTGAACTACTATATGACTGACATTTTACAGGCTCCCTGGTAGCAGTAGTGGACTGTTTAATTGATATAGGCTGGCCATTTGAAGGGAGCGAGACATATGCTTTGTTTTTTGGTTTGCTTTGTTTTTCCAAATACTTTCTGTCTGCAAAATCCCAAGATCCATTCCAGACCCCAGAAACAAATAGGTTCTAGTGAGCTCCCTCAACCTGGTCCCCTCTTACCAGGCTTGCTTCTTTATTCCAGATGCAGAGAATACAAAGATGGAGAAACAGTCCCTTAGATACCCATTGGAAGAAGCTGTTTAGTAACAAAGGCGGCTCTTGCTTCTTTAGCTGTCTAAACAATTATGTAGCTATCTAATGGCAATTACTGCTGCTTAAGAGTTTGGCTTTTACACAGGTTTTTGCTGAGTTCGTTGAAGCCAAACCTGATCAGCAGCTGTATTAAACAAGTAGGAGAAATGGTGATGACTGAACTGCTGTCTTCAGCTGTGAAAGACATTGCAAATGACACAAAATTAATGAAGAAGTCTGCCGTTTTATACCAAGACAAGTTCTATTCAGGTTATCAAAGTATTCACATGCAATTTCAAAAAGATTGGAATCCGGAGAGATGCCTTTAAAAAAAAATAATTAAAAAATCAGTCTGTACTGAAGATCCTTTGGAAATCGTGTATGTTACATGGGGGGTGGGGGTGGGGGGGTGTTAAGTTATTCCAGCCTTGCCTGGGCTGTGCTGAATGGTATTAGTGGGGAAAGGTTGTTGGCACTGGCTGTATCTGGGAGCCTGAAACAGCCTTACCCCATGAAGGCAGCACTCCCCCCGTATTTGCATGGCCCTTCTTGTGCCCTGTAGGTTAAAGCTTCCATTTTAACACATCTGGGGCTGAAGGAGAGTTTCTTTTCCCATTCCCCTCCACCTCCACAAAATCTCTCAGTGAAGGGGAAGAGGAGCGATGCAAGATACTGTGAGATGGTAATTGTGTGAGCATTTGTAATCCTAAATATGACCTCATGATGCAAACCAGGACTTCGGCGGCTCAAGACAAAACACAGCCTATTTATACTTTGCACTGTAATTACTTCATGAAGCGAAATCCTCAATCAAATTAATTTTCTTCATGCATATCATAGGTATTAAACTGTGACTGTGCACAAGGACTGGCCTCCCCTTTAGTTTGCCTGGCTCCAAGGGTAAATTGGAAAAGTTAGTGGCAAGGAAATAACAAACAGCTGAACATTTTGAAGCCTTTTATGTTAAAACAACTCCTATTTCCTCTTGCCTTCACTTCTCCCTGCCAGGCCTACCTAGTGTTGGAAGATGAGGAGAGTGGGAGCAGGAACAGAAGCAAGTGCATGATAACCTACTAAGATAGTGTCTGCGCTGTGAAGAAGTTCAAGGACCTGTTTCATTACAAACCATTCAGTGTGTCTGGCACGGCGGAGCCGATGGGAACCACTCCCTGCATTGATCTACCGATGCAGACCTGAGGATTATTTGCCCACAAACAGCTATTGTTTGCAGGACTGGCAAATGAAAAAACAAATATGTTTGTTTTCTCCACAGATCGTGTTGCTTCCTACTTTCTCTTGATAAGAGGGATTTGGGGCCAGTGCCCAGGTTTTGGAAGCCGTGGTTGCCTAGTCAGGAATTGAGGAGCCTAAAACGTGCTTTCTTCTTCTGCTCCTTCCTCCCTGTCTCTTCGCTCTCCCTCATCGTCACATCTGTTCTGGGCCCAATGCCCAACAATTCTGCATTAACGCCTCAGTACACACAGGCTTGCACAGCTGAACAGTTCGCAATGCAACGTACCCAACACCATAATGTCTTCCCGAATCAAGCTCCTGCAAACAATTTTTGTTTACGGGAAGAATCATTTGGCTTCATAATGCCACTGGTGAGCTGTGCCCAGCTGATTCTAGTCTCTTCAGGTCCTCCCAGACAAACTTTTTTTGCAGGGCACAGTAACGAATCTAGGAAATACAGAACAGAGCAGGTAAACAAATATCCTTAGAGAAGATACTGTCTCAGGCCTTGATCCTGCAAACTCGCACAGGCTTAACTTTAAGCACATGAGCAGTCCCAGATGACTTCAGCAGAGCTACTCACATGCTTACAGTGCACAGCATTTGCCAGATCAGAGCCTTTATGTCTAATTGCAAAATAAAAGGCAAGTCTCCCAGTTCTATCAACTGTAATGAATTGTTATTAACAGCACATTTTAAAATAGCTGTGGGGCAGATCCCAGGCAGACCCACTGGGGATAAAGTGATGCGGACTTGTTGCAACAGAACCTGGAAATACTTTTTCTTGGGCAAAGTGCCGTGCCAGTCGTACTGCAGCGAGGTTGTTTTTATAGGCTTTGACCTGTGCAAGGCTTTTTTTTTTTTTTTTTTTATGGCTAATCTTTGCACAGTCCCTCTCTTTTCCACCTTTTGGGTTGAATTCTGCCGTTTGAACCAGGAGCTGGAAAACTGCTGCCCTCCTAACCTTGGGGGTCCTTTCTCAGGGATTTGCTGTTTTTTACAACGTTCCAACATACCTTGACGAGCCACGATGGAACAAACCGAATCATGACACATGTCCGCCGGGTTCTTTCACATTGGGTCCGCTCATCCACAACCCTGGCCTGTGGGGTCCCATCCGCGTCCTCTCCGGTGAGGGGCTGAGCAGCACAATAACCGACATTGTGTCCCACCCTCCCGCAGCAGAGCCCCTCGCTTCCACTAACGGCGAGGCGGGGGACAGACAAATCTGGGGGCACACAAAAAAAAAAAGCGAGTGCAACCCACCCAGGTTTGCACGCTCGCATTACACGCCTGTTAATGAAGATGCAGCCGCGGGCGCTCATTAGGAGGGCCCCGGCGCGCACACGCCGCCCGGGCCGTGCCCCCGGCCGCTGCCCGCTCGCAGCCCCCGCCCCGACAATGCCGGCGCTCGGGGCAGAGCCGCGGTGCTGCCGCCGCGCTCAGCGGGCGCGGAAGGTGACGCGGCCTCTCCGGGCTGGCGTTTGCACCTGGGGCTGCCGCGGTTTAATGGACTTTAACACATGCAAACAAGAGCTTTTGTTGGCGGGCACAAAAGCTGCCCCCGGCGCGGGGCTCTCCCCAACACTGCCCGCATTGTTTCCCCTCCGCTGCTTCTTGTCACCCTCCTTGTCAGAGTTTAATGAGGACAACGAGATTTCGCAGGCTCATTTCGCACTTCAGCAACTTCCTAACACTTTCCTAACGAGGGAGAAGGGGCAGGAGAGCTCGGGGGTGCGGGGGAGGAGCCGCCCCGGCCCGGCTCCGTCCCCGCGGGCAGAGACCCGCATCCCCGGGGCCGGGGCAGGTGCGCCGGGGCTGAGCCGGGGTGCGGGGCTGACCCCGGCCTTCCCGGCGCGGGGGGGACTCAGCCCAGCCCCAGCACCTCGCCGTGGCTCCATTTAACAAATAAATAAATAAATAAATAAATAAATAAAATTAATCTCGCCGGTTTTCAGCTCGGCCGGGAGGGTGGGGGCGTCCCCGGGGTGCCCGCAGGACCAGCGAGGCTGCGGGGACCGAGCTGGGCAGCGGCTGGGACCGTCCCTGGAGCAGGTAGCATCCCCCGGGCACCAGCTCCGAGCTTTCTGGGCCGGAGACCCGCAGGTTTCTCACCTCCCCGCCGTCCTCGCCGAAGCCGAGCATCCCCCCTACAGGAGAGGAGTGGAGCGGGGAGGATGCTCGGCTCCTCTCCCCCACCCCCGGGGCCGTTTCTCCCCATCCCGGGGGTGCTGGGCACCGTCGCGACATCGCCGAGCAGGGCCAGCCGCGATCGTGCCGTCGGTTGACCCCGCTCAGCGCGTTTCGGTGCTCCGGGGGATGAAGCGGGGTTCGCGGTGCCGGGCGGGCGGGGATGCCGGGCCGGGGCCGGTAACGCTTCCCAGGTTCGGGATTTGCGCAACTACCGACGGACCCGTCGCTTTGCCAAGGGGCCGTGTCTTTCGCCGCGTTTTAACCGCTTTGGGTTTTTGAGGAGAGACCCCTCCGCCCCCAAAAGTGGACACCCCCTCGGGCTGGTTCTGTCTCTCCCTCCCGAGACAGCCAGCGGTCCCGGGCAGGTCGTGGCTGCGGTTTGCGGTGTTTCAGATGGAGATTTCGGGGAGGATTTGCCTTTAGCTTTTGCAAATCTCCGTCTCTGACTCCTGTTCCCACGACGGAAATCTCCCCTCCGCTTTTTTTCTTACTTCCCTCTTCTGTGCGTGTGAGAAATTTGGAAAACTCGAGAAGTCGTTCACTGCAAAGGGAATTTAAACACAAAAGTATGCGGTGAAAGAAAAAAAACCCCACAACCCAAAACAAAACACACAAAACACCCCAACCGCCTAATTAGATATTTACCGGAGGAACCATTACAGCCTGCTGGGCATAACTCAGAGTTTGTAAGTTCTCTGGCCACGAAGAAATTCAGTAATTATTTTTTTTTTCCTCTCCTTTACAATGGGATGAGTTAAGGATGGAGTGTGATAAACTTAACTCTGTCCCTGGGCTTTTTACAGATTAGCCTTTGGCATTCGTTGGCAAATAGCAAGTGAATAGAGACTGTGTGACCACAGTCCCTTGAATTAGGGACAAACATTTCCTCTGTGCATTTTAAATAATGCTACTGCCAAATATTTTGTTACCAGAGATCATTATCCTTTGAATGAAAACTCGAGGAGTAAAGGCATTGGTTTTGTCTTTGCTGGTGTGGAACAGACTATATGATATCTAGAACAGCAACAAGCTTTCACAAATTGCTATATGATTTCTACTGCCAGGTTCTGTGATATTGGATACGGCATAAAAATAAAAAAGCCAGGCAGATAGACACAGAAACTCACAGAAACCACCTGTATATTTTGTTTCAAAGGGAAATCTCAGCTATTGTCTTACTGGCTCTGGTTCTGTTAGGCCTTGGATCTGCTTAATCTTTAAAGCTATTCAAACAAATTGAATGATACAAGGCAAGTCTCCTATAATTAATCCGGATTCTTGAATTTTGATACAAACTTTTATGTAACCGAGAAGTTTCTCCCTTTTCCTTGCAAAGACACTAAATAGACACTAAGTCCTTCTGTCAAGAGTGCTACCACAAACAAAGTTAAAAGGAACAAACCTGGAAATTTTCCCTTCGCGAGGAAGAAAGGGAGGAATGTTAGAAAGAGATGCAAACATAAAGTTATGGGAGAGTTGGTACTGCTGTCTGGACAGAGACCAAGGTTTAAAGTGGCCCGTATGCTACAAACTGCCTGAATGTGAACACAGAAACGGTGGTTTGTCCCAGGTAAAGCTTTTGCAGGATGTTATTTTGTCAGTTTATCTGAACCTCATAGGGACTCAGTGCTGGCACTCAAAGGTCTCATTTGAACCTTTTGAAATGTTTGTTCTTTCACTGCTGCAGACCAAAGAAAACCAAAACGATGCCGCTGTGTATGGAAGAACTTGTGATAATGCTGAACTGCCACCACAGATGATGAAGCTTCACTGCTGTCTGCCCCTTCTCACATTATGCAATTTGCTTTCAATATTTGGCAGAACTACTCCAGAAAGAATACTTTGCAGAGCTGCACATCCTGCGATGAGGCATTGCTGAAATCCCCCAACATATGACTCCCTTGTAGGAGTCAGTATTTTATCTGGATTATCAGGAAAGGAAGAATGATGGTGTTTTGTTTTTTGTTTTTCGTTTTTTGGTTTGTGGTTGTTTTTTTTTCTGTGACAGGCTGTTCGGCCTTTCCACTTCAGTGGAAAATGAATACTCAGAGAAAGGCCTGAAGGCCTGGACCTGCTAGATAACTCGTAAGTTGCAGATATAATTTCCACTGAGGCTGCATAAAATTCTCACAGACCCAGCACAGACTCAGTGGTGCAGGCAACTCTCCAGGTGACCCTGTCTCCAGGAGACAGCCCCTGCATTCTGACTTTCTAGCTTTCCTCCCCCTTTTTTCTTTTTTTCTTTTTATCATGTCAGATTTTTTCTTTTAATCATGTCAAATGCCGTGAAAGAAAGAAAACCTTCTGGTTTTGGAGGCTGATGTGCCTGGCAGTGATGGTTTATGCAGTACAGTTCTACTGTCAGGCATATGGAAAAGGACTGTCTGCCCTCAGGGAATTATGTGCTGGGTTGAATGAGTTGGGTTTCCTCGAGTTTCTGAGCAGATGTGGATCTGATTGTCTTGTTGTGGTGCTGACTGTACAGACAGAGCAGAAAACTGTGCCCGGGGCCAGCCTGGTGTGCAGTCTTGTCCTGGGTCACATCAGGCGACTCCCTCTCTGATGGATGCCCTACCCCACATGCCAGTCAACGGTTCCACCTTGTACTCTTCGAGGTGTAGTTTCAAACCATGTGTCCAGGATGCCGGTGCTCTGTGTCAGCCCTTGGCCACTCACATTACCAGTTTGTCCGGAAAGGCATGGTAATGCCCAAGGCTTCTCCTTTCTCTACAGAGGTGTCACCACCTCCAGGTTGTCTAAAGACCCTTTGTAGCGAGGCTCTTCATTTTAGCATGGGAAAAGAAAGAAAACACAGACCAGGCTGGTTTCCCTGGTCCCCATGGAAGAGGGGGACCACCCAAAGCTACCTGGGTAATGGCCCAGATGGGATGGCTTTTGGGTGCCAGCAGCTCCCAGGTGCTGCTGCCAATGCCAATGCCACTGGGTCTTGCCGCAGCTGCTTCACGGGCCAGCCCGGAGAGGCCACTGCTGATAACACTCTCCAGGTGTTCAGCCCGAGAACAAAGGGCCTTTCAGTGGCTGCTGAGAAGGAAGAAGCCTCCTTGCTGGTTGCAAAATGGCTTTCCTGGATGGCAATATTTGGTTACAGTAAGATCTGTTATTTCAGAAGAAGCCCCGCAGAAGGGAGGGTAATTTGACTCAGGCATGTAAAAAAACATTGCGGGGACTCTTGTCTCCCCCCTTCTTCTCCCTAAAGTACTAAAGCGATGTTGAGTTGTAACGTTTAATCGGAGCAAAGTAAAACTGGAGCCTGGGACCGCAATGTGCTCCATCTCGTTGTGCCCATTTACATCAGGGTGAGTTAGTTCATCATCCTCAAGATCCAGGGCTTCCTGCAGGGCCACACTTCCTTACATGGCTGGTTAGCACACTAACCAGTGTCTTCTGAGCACAAAACCGAGCTGAGAAAAGCTGTGTGCTGTCATGAGCACAGCCGAGAGAAGACTTTTCCTCAATCTTTGGACCCAAATTTCAATACTTGTGTTGGAACACCTTAATCAAATGGTTTTACAGCAAAACCTGTGCTGCTTGCACAGGGAAACCTGAAAGATAATTTGGTCCTGTGGAAGAGAGTAAGGAGGTGGTTTTGCTTACTTCCCAATTAGATTAGTCTTGATCCGTGTACTCTGTGTGTTTTGGTACCGGAGAGGTTTCTGAAGAGGAAGGTACTTGCGCAGGTGACCATCGATCACAGCTGTCTAGAGGTGGCACATTCTTCCCTTCCCACACAACCAGCTGCTAAGGGAAGGAGAACCCCTTGCATAGGCACTGCCCTGATGTCGTCCATATATTTTCAAAACCTGTGGTCCTAGCACCAGCTGAAGGCTTTCTGTGGTCTCCTGCAACCCTCACCACGGTTATTATCTCCATGAGATACTCCCAGCATGTTCCTTTACCGTAGCTGCTCAGTCTGCCCCTACGTTTTCCCTATACCCCATAAGCTGTTCTTCCCCACAACAACGAAGAGATGGTGCCCTCTGGTATGTAGGAGGTGACTTATTTAAAGTTATTTTCCCTACTTCCTTCAGGTAGATGTGAGAAGGACAATCCAAGGAAACTTCCCACTGGTGAGACATTTCCCCTCTATGAAAGAAAAGCAGAGGGATGTGGTGTTCACCCAAATGCACATGCTTAGTGGAAGAGCAACAACACGTAACTTTTTTTTTTAGTATCTGCCAAGCTCGCCATATATATATATATGTATATATAAAGGTGAACTTCTCATTTTAAGTAGAACACTAGCTCAGAAATTGTGTTTTTCAATCAAGCAGTATGATTTCCTATTAGAGACAAGGCTATCCTAATTCTTCAAATGCACCAGCTAACATCTATACAAATAATGGGATTTGGCTGAGTACAGTTAAATATATTTGATTACTTCCCTTTTATCTAGTTCTAGGTTTACTGTACTTTTCCTTGGATGGCAAATAAGAAGCCCTTTTCTTCTAAGTGACAGCAGGGAAAAGAATCAGGTTGCTAATTTACCTGAGACCCAGGAGTGTGTAATGATAGATGTGTGCTGGAAACTCCGGAGTGGGCTTTCTAACTCTGGGGGGAGGAGAGAGAGAAAGCATGAGATTCATTAATCTTTCAAATTGATCGCACTTTTGCTGATGGACTTTAGTGGCTGTAATTATGTGCATAGCAGGAAACAAATGCTGTGAGGAGATCAACTGGCAGGAAGCTGGGACCTGACAAAACGTGTCATACAGGAAGCAATTAAAATGGAAAATCACTGTTCTCCGGACAAACATGGACACATCATGCTCGTGGGTACTTGCAGTATCTCTGCCAAGGCAAAGGTTAGACTTACCTGTAGTGTGGTAAGAAGGAAGCTCTTCAGAAGTAAGCACATACATGGTCCAGGACGAGTTTGGTTAAATAAGCAGAAATCCTTGTATGGATGTTCAGTGTTGGTCTTCACAGATGAGCAGCATTTGGATTCAGGAATCAGAGGCCACCCTGGGAAACCACAGCCTGTGAAGTGGCTCTGTGCTTCTGCTGTCACCAGTGCTTCCAAGGGCCTATGTCACTTGGCTCTTTGCACATTAGTAAACGGAGACTCAAAAGGCTCCAAAGTCTTCTTGGAGATATGGAAGGAAAATGATTCTATAGGCACGGTTTAGTGGTGGACTTGGCAATGCTGGGTTAGCAGTTGAACTTGATCTTAAAGGTCTTTTCTAACCTAAATGATTCTGTGATTCTATAAAAAAGGCAGGTGAGGAGGGAGATAGGAGGATGGATTGCAGACAGGCACCGAAGGGTCACGCCTATTGTTTAGGTTTGTTTCAAAATGGTGATATTATCTGCCCAAGGAAAAGCAAAAGCCCAGCACATGTCCACATTTCCATGACGGCCAGCTAACATGAGCACAAGCAGCTTTAGGTGAAAAGTCATTCTCTATGTAGGAAAAGGACGTGGCAGACCTGAATCTGAGGCCAAGTTCAGTTTGCAGTGCAGATGTGCTGTTAGTCTGATTTAGAAGAGCTTATCTCCTCCTCTCCCTTCCTTTGCCCTCTTCTGGGATTTCCAGGCTTTCACCTGAAGAGGTGCGTCCATACAGCCAAGAGGAGTACTAGAGGGTGAGATGAAGTGATCCATCCAAGTCACACAACAGGTGAGTGCCAGGGACAGTTTGAGTGATCTGATGCAAAATTGTCTAATTTTTTTAAAAGATTTTAGTATTGCCTAGTAAATGATACCTTCTTTTTGTTCCTTAGGAGATTCAATATACAAGTTCTCCTGGCTCTTTTTCTAGCTGCTTCAGATATAATGTTGGTTATACAGAAATGCAGAAAGATGCCATAATTTACTATAGGCACGTCTGTGTGTATTCTACATTTCCAGCAGACCCCATTTCCCTGAAGCATCTACAGAATCACCAAAGTGGGCAAGAAGCTTTTGTCTGTCTTTGTTGTTTCACAGAAAGAAATCATATCATGACTTTCAAGTAGAAAAAAAAATAGAGAAATAATAACATGACCCAACTGCAAAAATATTTTTTTTTCATGAACTATACCCAATGAATTGGAAATGCAAGTAGTAAAATGAATTGCCAAAAGTATCAAATATATGTGTTTTCAATAACTTTTTTTTTTTTTTGTTACCTAGTAAAATATTTTCCTGGAGAAGGGTTGTTAAACCCCTCTGTGCAATATAAAGGTGCAGTGATGTATTGTCTCAGAGGTGGTTTAATGGAGTTTTGGGGTCCCATTTTTGTACATATTTTCAACACACACAGTGTGTGATCAATTTGGATTTATAAAATCCTATATATTTCTTTCTAAGCAATGATCTTAACTTTTAAAGAATGTTGCTTAGTTAGGAGTGCACGTGTGTGTTTGCATTTTGGCAAGGCAGCAAATAACATACAATATTTATGTCATTTGAGAAAAGTATTTTGTGCATTTGCCAAAACCAGTCTTTTCTAAGAACCTAAAGGTATTTGATCTGCTCTAAAATATAGTCCTGGGAGGAGGATTAGGTGTGCGGGAGTAGTGGGCAGAGGGAAGGTCTGTCCAGTCTTTACAGCGTGAAAGGGCAGGATTTTAAAGGAACAAGCCAGATCTCATTTCAGCTCAACCTCTTTGACTCTGTTTCAGTAAAAATCTGTCTCAGACTTAACTTGTGACTTCACTGCCAAAGACATGGGCTTTTGCAATCGGATTACTAATCCAGGTTGGGCTGCACTGGGTAAAAATCCGACCCCAGCTCTCCTGCCACAGCCACTGTGAACAACCCAGGGCAGTCAACCCTCCACAGGGAGCCTTATTATTAAACGTACAGAGCAAAGATGGTAAAAAGACTGTGTCTTGTGTTACACCAGCATTCCCCCCTTGGTAGCTGACCCACTTCAGCTGTCTAACTGGAAAAAAGCAACCAACAGCTGACAGTATGGAGATGGGGAAGATGGGGGAGGTTGTACGACCGTGATTTTGCTGTATCGTGATCTCTGTTACTCCTGCTTCCCTTACCCATCAGTGTGATGAAGATCAGGATCCGTCCTTGGCCACCTGGCATTAGCTGTTGCTTGCTCGTTTCAAAAGGCTAAAGCCCCGGTTAGCCGTATAGACCTGCTG
Source organism: Falco rusticolus (assembly GCF_015220075.1). Lineage (NCBI taxonomy): Eukaryota > Metazoa > Chordata > Aves > Falconiformes > Falconidae > Falco > Falco rusticolus. The sequence goes on from NC_051193.1 coordinate 6,841,565, forward strand.
CACTGAAATCTTTGTGCCAAATCCAATGATATAACATTTCATTTGGAGAATTTCTTCATTTCTCCCCCCTCTCCCCTTTTCTTTTTTGCTTTATCTCTTCCTTCTATCTTCAGCCTGTCAGGACTTTCACATACCTATGGCTGACAGCTAAAAGATCAGGAACTTTGATGTTGTAAGGGATATTTTATCTCAGGTAATTCTCACCAATTCCTACCTTATTGTGTAGGATATCCAAGGACTCCGAGAGTGAGCAACGCCTTTGTCTGGTAAGATCAGAGCAATTTGCAAGCTTTTCTGGGAACAAGGTCCAATAAAGGGACTTTAGAGATATAATCTGTCAACCCCATTGAGCAGCACTGTGACAGCAGCCTTATGATTATTGACAGTTTAAGCATTGCCCAGGACAGAACAGGGCTGGGGGTATGCAGTCATTTGCGGTAAGACATTGTTTGCTGAGGAAGCAAAGGAAACCTTTTATACCCCAATCCACCAAGTTTTTGCTGTTTCTCCTTCATACAAACAACTGACCCTATCGGGAGCTGCTGCTTTTTGCTAGAAGTTTGAGGAAAAAAAAAAACAACCCACCCTTTGAGGTGCAACCTGTAATTCACAAAGGTGACCTGATTTTGTTGCACTAGTTTCGAAGGGGCAACCCCGTACAGCCAGTCCCAAGCCTGCAGCCACTGGGCGGAGGGTGGACTGCCACTCCAGTGCCCCAGACTCTCTGGTGAGCTTGTCACCTGTGCTGTGTGGCTTTGGCATCGTGAGCAGATGCAGCTGTGAGGACGTGCAAAGCCTTTTCTGTTACCAGTTCTATAGTAAGTACCGCGTGGGGTAGTAGCAGCCAGGGCTGCGATGCCCTGAGCCCTGTGTTTGAAATCCTCTTCTACACCCTGTACCTTGCTCTGTTCCTTTAAATCTCCTCATTCCTGGTGAGTCATGCTGAGGTGGTGGAGATTTTACCTGGGATCAGCCGTCCATCATCTCTTCACACAGCTGTGGCGTGGAGCTCCCTAGAAAATGACTGATGGGAGATGCTCAGTGGGTCTGTCCTCTGTTGCCTTTGCTACCCATCGGCTGGCTCACCTCACTGGGGTCTCTGTTTCACCATACTTAATTCTTGAGGAGTTTCCATTATTCACTGTATTTCTCCATTACTTTTCCCCCTCACTAGGCAAATAATTCGCTTATTGTACGTGCAAAGACATGAGTATCTGCTTTTCCAGTAACAGCCAGGCCTGACAACTTTACAAATCTATTAACAGACCCCAGCTCACCTTCAGTGGCCACAGCTCAGTCTCTCACAGCAGTGATTTCGGGATAAAACTTTTCAGTAGAGGCAAGTAATGGGGCTGTATCCTTCCACCCCTGGTCTGCATCCATGCCTTTGTTTTCTTAGTCATGAAGCTGATGTTAAGATGCGCTCCTGGTATGTGTTTAAACTTCCTGAGTAGTTGATGTCTGCTCACTGACGATCAGGTAGGCGTGTCAGTGTCGGTCTTCATGCCAAAGCACAACCGAGCCTTGGATTGATCCCCAAGCTCCTTTTCTCTAGCTGTTCTGTCAAACCTTTCCTCGTCCTTCGCTCCACATTCTCTGCCCTCATCAAGGACGTCGCTGTCCTCACCCAGCATTTTGAAGCCAACACTTGGTGACCTTGCGGTAGAAATCCTCCTGTGGCTCAGCGGCGGCTTTGCAGAATGAGCTGTAGCCCAAATGCCGATGATAACAGCCATGGGGTTTTGTTGGGTTTCCAAGAGAAATGCTAAACCGGCTACAAACTGTCTGGCAGTTTGCAGGTAGCCCTGTTTCCAGCCCCTCCGCTATGCCCGCCGAAGATGCTTCCTGACGGCAGAAGAGACTCACCCTGCGAAGAACTGTGCAAATCTGTGCCCACTGGCAGAGGCACCAGGCAGTGAGCAGGGAGGGCAAACATCTGATCGGTCAGCCAGAGCAAAGGGGCCATGAGCAGCTAGACCACCAGAGGGGAGGAAGCCAAACCTGCTGATGGATGCTGAGGCTCTGGCCCAGGATTGCACAGGTGCAGATTTCATGATTTCAGTGTCTCTGCCTGCTCTGGGCTTTGTTTATCCTGGTAATGGGTGTCTTGGGGAAGGCAGATGGCAGGAGGCAAGCAGAAAGCAGCTGCGGGTGGTATAAGAGGAGAATCCTGCCAGCCCACGTTGGACATGGATCTCGGCTCCTGCCCCGGAGGCAGAGCTGCTCACGGCCCCGGGAGCGAGGTGCTGGCTGTGCCTCGGAGCACCTACCCGACGGGAGGCTCCTACCCGACGGGAGGCTCTTGCAACAGCTCCAACGTGTCTCCTCAGTAATGAATTCTAACTTGTTTTCCCAAATTGCCTCATAATGACTCAGTTTGAATCTAATGATGCAATCCTGAAGGGAATCATTAGCTCCCCAGCTAGGAGGGTCGGCCATTCTCCAGCTCCAGCCCATGTGGCCGTTGATCACGGCGGCGTTTCGCGCAGCTCTCCATACCCTGGCGCAGCGCGTGCCAGCTCGCGGGTTTACATCCTTTCTAGAGATACCTCACCCCATCCCATTACGGCTCATGCCAGTGCTTCCCTCCCAGTCATCAGGTGCGGGGTGGAAAAGGCCAATCTGTTTTCGATTAGGTGAGAACAAACGTGGTGGCATTACCACGCTGCTGGCTATTTGCTGTTCAGTCGCTATTATCCATCCCTGACCCAAGCCCTTCCTCACTGCAGCTTGAGGACCAGGTGGAGAAGGGACTCAGGGAGAGTTCTGCAAAGCAAACACCTTTTCTGCTGCCTGCTATTCGTGCAGAGAGAAAATCTGACCAAATGCACAACATAAGACTGAAAAAAAAAAAAAAAAAAGCGCCTTTTCAAGCCATCATTGGCATCACATCTGTGTTGGGAGACATACAAGAGGTTCATCGCCACGAGATCCAGCGCCAAATTCAAGTATTTCTCCCAGTGAAATGACATTAATTTGCACCTTCCAATTCATTACGTACTCCAGACCTCCTGATCCTATCAGGGCAGTAGAAGCCTGGCAGTGACAACTTTACCGAGAGTTACACGCTGATGTCATTTGTACATTTGTTCACTGGAGTTTGATTTTCCAGATTGTGCTGCAACTTCAGCACAGTGTGTTAAATGATTTACTGCAGAGGGACACTGGCAAGGCCAAGAATAAACCCCAGGTATCGTTAGTCCCAAGATACCATGATAACCAGCTGGTGTTAGAAAACGCTGCCTGCCACTGCCTCACACTTTTATTTATCAACAAAAACATTTTTTTTTTCCTTATTCTTAGCAAGACACTGTTTCACTGGAGACCACTTAAAGTGAGATTTATCTCCCTTGGAATAACTACAGACTCTTGCATTTGTAATTCACTCCCCTCCCATTTTCTAATCTCATTTCTATTGAATGTATTGTTTTTCTTTCCATTATTTATAAAATGAGATCATTAAAATGAATATTGGAACTTGACAGGTTTGGGGCAGGAAGAAACTTCACTGCAGATGCCTCCCAAATATAATACCTTGGATTGCTGCAGAGCCTTTCGCAGCTAAATGGCAGAAAAGAGCTATTTCTTCTGCCACTTATGCCTCTGTTTTGACATTTTGGGGACAAAAGGAAAAAAGAAATTGGGACTCCTGTAGTCTACGGTACTTTCTGCAAGAGGCAATCCTGCTCACACGACAGCACTTACCTGTGTGAGTGCTTCAGAAGATGAGGCTGCCGGGCTGGACTCGTCTGCTTACACCGATGCTGGGAATCTCCCATCCGATGCATCTGACCTGCTGCTTTCAGTGCTGCACTCTGGGTGCAGAAAACCGCGGCTCCTGCAAGGGCTGCAAGGCTGGGATCTGCACCTCCACTGACTCAGCTAAATCCAGAGAGTAAATACATTTTGCCTAAAAATAAACAGGCAGTCACCCCCTCCGGTCCCTCAGCTAGTTTTTCAGCGTTTTTCTTGTGTCTCTCCATGGACCCAAACCTTCCCTACCCTGGTAAATCCCACAGAGCATGAGGTGGGCTTTGGGAGGGCTTTGTGGGTGTCACCCCCTGGTTTGCTCAGCGCTGCTGGGTGCTGGCGGCGTCCCTGCTCTGCTCCCAAACCAAGCAGTGACAAACCTCTTTCTTCTCCTTAAAAAGCAGCTACTTTTCATCTCGAGTGGGCTGGATATCAGGGATGGGTGAAGCAGCTCCTGATGGAAAGAATCTGGGGGTCCTCAAGGATGCTCTATTAATGCAGGTCATTGTCTGACCCTTAGTAATACAGCAACAGGCTCCAGATGGAAAGAAGAGCTTTGGGGAGAAGGGTTTTGGGGAACTTCTTTTCTTCATTAAGCTTCTATTTAAAAAAATAAAAAGATAAAAAGGGAGCAAATTCTGATCTAACAAAGCTTAAATCTGGAGTAAATCCACTGCAAACTATGACTTTACTCTGGATTAATACTGGTGTCAATTAGACTAAGAGCTGCAAATCCCACCTCTTTCCCCACTCCTGAAAGACAAACATTAAAGTCTAAGCATCTACAGTTATGTATTGCATAAAATATTTCCTGGCTAGCAAAATCTTGTGGGACAATGATCAGGAACAAGATGGTGCAAATAATTAATTTAATTGAAAGTAAAGGCACACCACTAAAAGTAAGGAGATGAAAGCGGTTTTTCCTTTGCCAGTTTTAATACGAGCAATATTAGTAGCAGCTGCATTTCAAGCCATTTTGCAGATAACTCTGAGAGGGGCATTCTGAAACCTAAACAGTTTAATTGCATAGCCTACCCTTTAATTTAGGGTGGTGAGAATGATATGAAGGACTCATTAAACTGGGGCATTAACCATGGCAGAAAATAAAGTAGTTTCTTTGTTGCAGAAGATCTCGCTACCCTGCAATCACTACAGTAAATTGTTCATGGGAACCGCGGGCAGGGCGGGATGGGTAGATAGAGACACGTTGAGATAGAGGGAAGCAAATGAAAAATAATTGGTACAGTGCTCTGCAGATTGTATGTCACTGCAGACAGTTATTTAATAACTCTCCAATTATTGCTGCCAGCTGGGGCATATTAAGACAGTGCGAGAAGTCAGGCCAAAATCCCCAGGGCACGGCTGCTGACCCGGCTTCCTCCGCCGGGACGAGGAGGGGGCACACCAGGGGCAGGCTGCGGCGCGCCGGGCAGCCCGGGAGGGACTGCTCGGCTTTTCCCAAGGGATTACCGTGCTTTCCCCACCCCTCCTGCCCCTAGCTTAAAATATGAGGTGGTATAAAGCCAGTTTGGGTTCTCCTTCCCCTGGGACACGGGGCAACTCTCGGCAAGCGTTTCAGCGCGAAGGGAATGAAGTGCGGCGTGACGGGCAGCTCATTCAGCAGCAGCAGGGCTGGTTTAAGCCAGCAGATCTCCCCGCTGCCCCGGCGCTGGCTCAGCGCTCCCGGCTCTAGGCTCGTAGGTACAAGTCTGCACAAGGTACATCCGCGATGGCGGCGAGACTGGAGTGCTCCAAACCATCTCGCTTTGTTTCCCCTCTCGGCAGGTGAGTTGGTGCTTTGAACGTTTTCCTTGGGTTTCACTCTCCCCTCCTCCCCACCCGCTGCAAGAGCTCCGTGTCACCCACTTCATCGGTTTATTGGGAGATACTGAGCCCAGTTCACGTGCAAACCATGGGTGACTTGCAGACCAGAGTCCATGGCTGGAGGCCAACAGCTGCTCGTGTCAGAGTGGGCCAAAGGAAAGGGCTAGCTGCGCTTGGAGCTTGAAGCCAAGAGTCCAGTGGTCACCGTGACTCATGGAAGCAGCCAGAGGGATGCCAGCACGCCTGGGGCAGCTGCCAGGCATCTCTGCAGTGAGCCTCACAGCCTTAGGGGCTGTCATTTAACCTCTGGAGACCAGAGTCCTGTGGCTACACGGCCTTCCCCTCTTTTTAAGCACTACCTCAAATCCAGCAAGCACCACCACCTCTGTCACAGCTGCAGAAGAAAGCTCGGCATCGTGAACCTCAAGGGCTCAAAAGCCCACCTGGAAACCGAGAGCCCAAAATATATCTTCTGAGACCTGCCACTGTTGGGTGTCACCAACACCACGGCTTCACACCAGGCAGGCAGCGCCAGCCCCATGGGGACAAGGGGGGGGTCAGCCCCTAGGTCTCAGGGTGCCAGTCCCAAGGTGGGTGTGAATACGGAGTAACCTTGCCCTTATTCCCCAACAAAACAAAGCCTTTTTAACAGCCCTTTCCCCAAGCTCAGGATTGGGTCCATAAAACAGAAACTGTACTTCAATACCAAATGAAAAACATTACTCACAGACTGTAATTTCTTTCTGCAAATACCGGAGGAGAATATTTCATTTGGCAAACAATTGAGCCTTACAGTTTAGAGCTCTTAATGTGATTAGGGACAGGTTCTGCAACACATTTGTAACTCCAGGTGATTTTGCTATATCTTTTTGGACTGTGACCAGACATAAAAATGCCCTTTTGCTAGACTTGGATCCAACTAAAATTGAGGAGAATCAGATGTCGGCAAGTCCTTTTCAGTTTGATCTTTACCCAGGGGTATCACAACATGCTTCAGCTACAGGCTGCACCGAGCACCTTTGCAATCTTGGGCTCTTTTTTGCATTAGGCACATATCTCCTCTGACGAGTGATAATTCTTCCGTAGCACATATTCTGTAAATGAGCACGTGCTACTTCTCTGAATTATCGTGATGTACTTAGAGGGTGGAAGAGAGCGCAAATACTTCCATTGGCTCTATGAACACAGCCTCATTTCCTTTCAATCTTCCTAAATTGCTTCAGAAAGTGCCCATCTTGCTTAAAACGAGAGAGCAGGTGCTCCCTCCATTTAGAGGAGCCCAACATTCAATCTTGAAAGCAAAAGCCCCAGGTTTTGCAGAATCAGACCCCTTCTGGGAAATTTTCTGGTCTCACACACTGTCTGTGCCTGTGTTTTTCCCTTGGCTACCAAAGGTAGGGCTGCAAACAAATTAACATTAAGAGCAAAATCTATAGAGGAAGGAGGTGGAATGACAGCACCACAGAGAAAAACTGAATTGTTCGGTACATTGAGCAGAGAAAAAACCCAAGCCTGACTTTTTAAACTATCAATAAGAAGAAAATCCCTAGTTTCTTGTTTGTCAGGACTCACATGCCAGCTTCAGCAGCACCGGTGGTCAGGCTGTCCGCTGCCTTCCCCAGGCCTTGCCGGGAACTTCTTGTGGAAGTAACGTCCATTGCTCAGCCAGAAACTGGATCAACCTCTTAGCCTCAACCAGCATCATCGTAAGATGATCCTATGGAATATTTATAGCAAGCTGTAAAGCAATAAATAAAAAAAAAAAAAGGAGGGGAAAAAAAAGCAAATTCACCTTCTAACAGATTTATCACTTTCTAAGAGGAGGAAAATTGAACTAAGGACAAAAGCACATCATTTTACCGAGCAGGTATGTCAAAGAAGAGTCAGCGATGGGAAAACCAGACCAGGGCTGCGCACATTAAAGCCTTGCTTCCAGTAAATGGCCATCACAGCCAAGACACAATGCAAAGGAATACGCTTGAAGTATTTTACGATGTCGTTGATCTTTCTGACCCCGATAGCTCTGCTTTAGTAACACTGAGGGAAAGCAAGCTGGATTAGGACACCTGAGGTGCGTGCTTCGTTGGGTGGCGGTGGCCGTCTGGATATCTGATAACCTGGGGCTCTTCACCTCCCTCAGGAACAGGCGGAAGAAGGTCTAATGGCAGGAATTCAAAGTCAGCAGCATTCAAATCGGAGAGGAGACATCTGGTTTTGAATGAGGGCAGCCAACCGCTGGAACACGTCAGGAAGGAATGCGGCGGATGCCTCAGCCCTTGCTGTCTTCAAAGCACAGAGTGAATTTCTCTTCTGCAGAGATGTGATCCAGCGCAGCTACGGGTTACCAAGGCCAGTGGGGGAAGCAGCTTGTTCAGCTACTCTGAGCCCACAGGGCTGCCAGCGGTCAGAGCAAACGGTCAAAATCTGTAAGTGTCCATCTTGTTCTGTACTACTACTGGATGCTTAAAATCTCACTGAACAGGCCATATATGTGACTAATTCCACACACGTGTGTGGATACATGTGCAAAGCCAGGGGAGGGTTTCAGAAACCCTGGCACCAGCAGCAGGCAGAGACAAGCCCAGCACCACTTCACTAAAACTAAATAAACCAAATATCTCAGGACTTTGTCTTTGTGTGCTTCTCCAGATAATTTTTTTCCCAATGCTTGGGACAAACATTAAGGCCAAACCAACATATCTGCCCTTTACCGCACTTTCACAATCCAGGCGCGAGGCCAGATTGCAAAGCAGGGGTGTCCAGGGCTGTGGTTTGGTGCTGTGGCTGTGCCGAGGTGATGGTTGCTCTGACCCCAAGGGCCAGGCTGGATCCTCCACCGGCACCATCCCGCGGCACCGCCGTCAGCCCAGCCTCACCCAGAGCCGCTTCAGCCGGCTAAACCAGGTGAAACTCCTTCCCTTCCTCGCACAGGGCTGAGTTTCTGGTTGTTTAGGTCCCTGAGCCATCTCAGCCTGGGTCAGATGAGCGACGGACCCTTTGGCCAAGCTGCAGCTCCACTGGATCTTACGGATCAGCAAACCCCAACTATGGTGACTGCAACGATGGCCACGAGCCAGGCTAGGGACGAGCTGCCGCTGCGGGGCTCTGCCAGCCCCAGACCTTCATCCTTATTTCTGCCACCTTGCTCCTGCCAGCACCAAGGCTTGTCCAGCCACACAATAAGCTGAAAACCCACCTGGTTTTGGCATGCCAGATTCTCTCTTGGCTATATCTGAAGTTTCCCAAGAGGGTTTGCCACCTTGGCACCCAGAGCTTTCACATTCAGAGGGTTTTCTAGCACGCAGGCACAAGATCAGCGCTGAATAAAAGGCTGCTTTTTTTCCCACCCATTCCTAATCACAAACCACCCCCACACCCCCACCACTCCTTTTATTTTTTTTTTTTAAAGCATTTATGTTATCCTTCTGTACCACATGCAGTTGTTGGGGCACTCAGCTGGGATGCAAGAGATGCAGGTCCGATTCCGCCCTCTACCCCAGGGGGTTTCTTTCAGCTTCTGCCAAAACTATATCTGAGTGTAACAGGCACGAGAAAAAAAAATATTAAAAAATCAAATCACAGTTCAACAGGTCAGAAAGTCACACACAAACAGGCCAGCTCCTGTGACCTTACAGCCGTTCCCAGGCGGCAATACCTGGCAAAAGCTTGAAGCAGCTGCAGTGGCCACGTTAAATCTCCTCAGATCCCTTCAGTTCTCCCGGGGAACCTTCAAGCTGCTCTCTGCAGCGCCTGACTTCAGCTACCTGCGTCCTGAGGGAGGCTGGTTAAAGTCTCCTGGTTAAAAATAGCAAATTCTTATCTTCAGCAAGAATATTAATATCTCAGAAGGAAAACAAAAGCTCCTCTTCTTCTGCTTCACACTTCCAAAGGTTTCTTGAAACTTTGTGAGAAATTCTTAATAAATCGCATAGGTCTACATCAGCCAAGAAATCAGTAACTAGAATTTAGGATGCTGAACCAGTTCTAATGAGAAAAAGTGTCTTCTGTTCATCCAGTACCATTAAAATAGTTATATACACCCTGCCCCCACCTCCCAATGATCTGCTTTAACATTTTTTCAATAGTTCTTGGACTTCAGTGGGCAAGAAGCTGGGTTATTTTTACTGCCCAGAATTAAAAAAAAAAAATAAATAATCAACTTTTTCAAATATTTGCAAACCCAGATGCCCCAGTAAAAGTTTAGTCTGTTTAAAAAAAAAACAACCACCTTATTTCTTAAAAAAAACGTTTTGCATAGAAAAATACCAGATGTAACAAATATATGAGGCACTGCGTAAGGACCACAGGCTCCCCGGCTCAGCCCACAGGCAGGACACCCAGCACTGCAGGGACAGACACAGTTCAGATTGAAATGAATATGAGAAGCTCGGGGAGATGTGCTGAATTTGGACCAAATCCTGCTGGGTGCTGAACAACCTCAGCTTGCTCAGGCAGCAACTGTGGGGAGCACTGGAGACCAATAATGAGTATTCGGAGAGTCTGTCCCAGTGGGACCGAGGAAAATCTGAGGGACTTCACTGCATGGAGATACATGCACCACCTGCCACATCTTTAATCACCCCTGACATTTTTTATTGCCCTGGCAATTGAAAGGTTATTTGCTGGGAGCCTGCAGAGGAAAATAAACGCACAGCACCAGAGTGCTGCCATCCCTAGCCCTCGGCTTTGAACCCTTCCTGATGCTTTTCGAAGCAATTTGCTTCCTCAGGATGGCAAAGCACAAGACAAACGTTTTAGATGCGGAAAGCACAAGGAACCGAATATCCCTGAAGGTGCAGGTCCCTGTGCCAGAACACTGGGACAGAACTGGCCAGCTCCGGGTGCAAGCACTTGGCGATCAGCAAAGTCGTTGCATTTGCTCTGCGCGTGCATGTGGCTGCACGCCCAGGGCAGGGCGGGAGGGTGGAGGAAGGCAGGGGCAGCTCTCCTGGCACTAAGCTGAGCAGCTCAACTTTTAATTAATGCAAGGTATCTTTCGAGGAGGACGTCAGAACAACAGGCTAATTGCGCAGACAGCAGTCTCCTTTTATTGGCTTCAGAGTGCTGCTTCGTTTGCAGTGGCTTGCAATTAGAAGAAATAATTACCATCACCATTAAACCTGCAAAATCTAAATACAGAGCAAGATTTTAGAGGAGCTGCCTGCTCCCTACAAGCTCGGGGGTGCTCATGGCGTTTCTGTAGCTGTAGCCTTCTCCCCATACAAGCTGTTTGGTGAAGGGTGAGGATGGAGGTTACGCACAGCCTCTCACAAGAGTCAGGCTTCAAGGAGATGTTTTTATGAGCTTTTTCCATGGCTTGGACCCTCGGAGAAGCTTCCAGGAGCACCTTCCCATTGCTCTCTTAGTTGCAGGACCGTAGGGATGTGCACGTGGGCACACAATGACGAGGGAATGACAAGTCACAGAGGGGGCTAACCTGGGAAATTCTTCTTCTGACTTGGTTGTTCACCAGAGCCCAAAGGATAACCGCTGGAGGTCACAAGAGATTCTCCAGAGAATGCAAATACCAGCACAATGGGAGAGCTGCAAGCAGGGCAGATTCCTCTTGCAGGATGCCCACAGGTGGCCACCACCCACCTGCCCTGGGGGGCTCAATGCTGCCTAGAACCTTCCGCCGCCCTCCCCCAGGGCATTGCCAGCTTCTGGCTTGCAGAACTGTTAATTAATAAGCTTCCCACCACCGACACGGCATTTCAAGGGACACAGTCATGGAATACCCATTTTCAATCAGAAATTTGGGAAGAAAAACGCTTTACATACCTTGAGACTCCAGGAGGAATGGATGGGTGATGGTGATGATGTTGTTCCTTTAAATAGCAGCAGATGTCAAGACCAGAAGGAACCATTTTTCTTCCAAAAAAAGAAGTGGTGACAAAAAAGATGTACCTTCATTGAGCAAAAACCTGCATTTTCTCCCATCACAAAGGCTCAGTTGAGCCAAGGCGAGGGAAGAGCTCCAGACACCCCTTCCCATCACTGAGCAAACCCAAGCTGGCCATGACAGCCACACGGCGGGACGTCCCCAGCTGCATAGCCACCAGAAGAGAACCAGCTCCTGGAGCACCATGACCCTCGTTTCAGCCAAGCATCTTCACTCCAAGACACCTTCAGCCAGGATACAGCCAAACCTGCATCGTCCAGGTCTTTTTAGCGATACACGCATGGGCACTTCCCCTGGCATTAACACAGATTTGAGCTCAAGCTACACGCTTTGGTGGAGAAAAGCCTTCACAGAAACGAAATACTGTGGTTCCCCAGTGCAACAGAGGCAGATTTTTGAAGGCACCTCAGTAGAAAGTCAATGCTTAAAAACTTGACCCTGGCTTAGAGCAATCGGGCACTTATTTCCCGGTGCTGTGGGTCTGGTTCATGTTTATGCTACGGTGTGGATCCAGCTGCAGTGCTGTCCCCTTTGCACGGCCAGAGCTGCGGGATCCTTGGCTTAACAGGAACAGGCTGCAGGTATTTTCCCTAGGGCATTGGTGCAGATGGGTTTAGAACAGCCTGATCATCTGAAGACTGCCAAGGCAGCTCAGCAGAAGGGAAAATACACTCGATCACAGCTGGAGTTATTAACTTCTTTTTCTTTTCTCCCCTACCAAGACAGAAACGCTACCTTCATCTCCCGGCGACAGAAGCAGGACAGAGAGCGTGCAAGCTCAAGGCAACCACAGAAAAAGCCTGTGCTCTGAAGCCAAAGCTTGGAGTTCATGTAAGCCCCCCGGGCTGGAATGCCTGCGGCTGGAGCCCAGGACACAGAGGCTTCGCCTGCAGCCACCACCCCACAGCCCCGGCGGGGGCATCCAGCTGGTCCGAAGCAATTTCTAACTCCGCACCAGCAGGAAGAGGGTACAGTTTGTGTTCTTCCCCCCGCCTCCCATCACAGTACTGTAATCAAAATGCTTTTTGTTTTGCTGGAGCTTAATTTTCAGTCTATGACTCCAAACTTACCCTTCTGGGATTGGGTTTCAAACTCAATTCCATATTGGAAACCACTAATTTTCCTTGTACCATTTTCGATGTGGTAGAACTCTGCTTTTAGAAGACTTGGGCACAGGAAAACTGCTTATTTCCATTATTTTTAATAAAAAAAAAATAAAAATCAAGAACAATTCAACAGATTTCATCGCTCGTGGCTCTCAACCCCAGATCCAGTTTCGATTCAAGCACAGCCCTAAAACTTGACCCTCTATTCAGCCTCAAACCCCAAACCTTTCCATGGGCTCTGGGTGGAAAGTTACTGACCCTGTATCTGAGCCAATTTTCAAAAACACAAATAACTTGCCTGATGAAATTCTTGTAGGAAAAAAAAATTATATATATATATGCATGCATACACATACACACACACACGCCGTATATACCAGAAGGGATTAAATCCTCATGTTGCAAGAATTTAATTTAAAAAAGCTAAGACATTGTAGGAATGCAAAAATATCACCTCAGCCTGGTAACCTTTGGCTTAGGCGTGCACTTCCACAGCTAACAAACGGGAACGTTTCCTTTCCAGCGCTGGGAGGACCGGTGCCACTCAGGAATGCCTGGCTTCAGCCCAGTTAGAAAAGGAAACCAGCAACCCTTTACTAGTGGGGCCTCCGCGGGCTCCCGGAGTCAGCCTCTCATCCCAAGGGCTTGTTATAATTCCCACTTTCTTCATCACGCTCCAAGTGCCCCATTTCCAAAGGTGCTGCTAAGGAGGACCAAAGAAGGGTCTTTGCAAAACACCGCTATATATTTTCCCGCTGCATATCCAGGTTATTATTTTTTGTTGTTCTCGGGAGATAACGCACGATTTGCATCCATATGCTGAGCTCCAGGGGGTTAAAAGGAGAACCGTGCCCGCTGCTGTCAGCTCACCGGGGTGAACGCCATCGAGAAGAACAAACCGGTGCCTCCAGACGAGTCCACTCCAACCAGACAGAAACAGTCCTCAGGAAACATTCGGTACCTGCACGGGGGCAGGAATAAGTTCACTTCACACCAAGGTTAAGCGTTTAATAGGACCCTGTGCATTAGCAGAATTCCTGGCACGGCTGAGCCTCGTTTAAAAGGTGGATGGGAAACTCTCTGCCTTTCGGTCTGGTCTGATCCGAAGTTAATCACAGCAACCAAGGGACTGACCTACAGGAAACAATCCTCCAGGTACTGACGTTACCCAAATAAAGCTAGCAGTTTCTGTACTTTATTGGCTGTGTTTTCCCCCCCAGCAGGCTTAATTTATGGTAATTACTAGGAACTATGGATTAAATTAATAAAAAGGAAATTATTAAGGTTTCCTGACCCAGAGGCCAAAGGTAAGCAAAGAGAAGCAAACTGCTCTAGATGGGAGCACTTCCCTACTGCTTCCAGGGCCAGCAGAGAAGGTCTCTCAGCACAGCAAGAGAGGGTAGGTTTTTGGGAAGAGGCTGTCTCCCCTCGGATGCCGGCATGCTGGGGAGGACCATCCTGGGAGCATCCACCAGCCTGGGGAGCCTTGAACCATCACGCACAATGATTCCCTGGCAGAGGAGTGGGCTGCTGCCGCCTTCTTGCCTGAGCTATGCACAGTGTACGCAACACAGAGTCATACGCTTTACGTTAGCAAAGAAATAGAGATCTCTGTCGGACGGGAAGAGACTATAAAAATAATAAAATGCAGAAATCCAGCTTAATTCAAACTACACCAAAGCCCAGAGTCCTGTTCTAAATCCAGCTCTGCCAGCTGATCAGAAGAAGTAATTCTCTCCTGCCTGGGTTGGAACACATTTATTACTGCTTATAATTCTTATATATGTCTTATACTTTAAATTAGCATTTTGAAAGCTCTTACGCTGTTGCAAAGTCAGACCGTTAGTATTTGCCAGACCTGGCCCTGCAATCTCTGCTGGCCTGGGTATAAATATGGAACATGTTCATCAAAGGCAGAGCAGGGTGTACCAGTGGCGGGCCAGAGGGGATGGCTCCTCCTCTGCTTTCCCTCCAAGACCAGTGCACCAGCAAAGACACCAAGTTTTGCTCTCGATAACGACCTTTGAGCTCATCACCGCTCTCTCCTGCTGAGGCCCTCCCTGTGTTCGTTTCTGCGACAAGCACTTTCAGCTTCGTTAGCCCCGTTACCTGCTCCGTGTCCAGCATAAAGCCTATTAACAGCACAACCTGAAATCCATCTCACGCTCTGCAGCCAGCTTTGGGCTCTACAAACAGCTTCATCCATCATGACCTTTGCTCTACCACGAAGTCTCACAATTTTTAATACCACGTATATCTATCTTAGAGAGCAAAAAAAAAAAAAAAAAAAGTCTGGATAGCCTTTTGATATGAGGTTCACAAGAATATCTAAAATCACCTCCCTCCTTATACAGATCAATTAAATGCAACATGCCCTCAAACGGCATTTAAGAAAGATCTGCTACAAGCTTGAATCCTGAGAAATGCAGCGAAAAGCTCCTGGAAGTAGCTCTGGCAGGGCAGGCATGAAGAAGCATAACCAACATTTACAGTGGCCAATTGTTACAGTGAAAAGCAGCCTGCCAGATTGTGTGTCACTGGGGAGGGATATCAGCGTCTGATCTAGGTAAGGACGGGACACGGGGGTACCTGCAGCCTTGTCAGGCTCAATGCTCTTGTGTAGTAGGTTGAATAACAGAACAATGTTTACATTTCCCCTTGTGCCCTAAGTAGTTTGGAAGCTGGGCACCTGAAAAGCATGAATGATTTTTAAAGCAGCGCCAGTGTCGGCTCCTGATCACTAAAGCCTTGACTGCTCCTTTCCAGCACCCAAACAAATAAAAAAGAAAACTAGAAAAACCAAAGCAACCCCAAGTCATTGCTGCTTCTGAACCTGGGTGTCCAGTAAAACCCATATAAACGATGGAAAATTCAGCAGGTAGCTCATCCTGTGGGTACATCAGCCATGCAGCACAGTGAATATAGCAACTCGAAACACAACCATTCTGCTGAGAACCCGATGAATTCTAGCCAAGAAAGAGGTTTTTTTGAGTTTCTTCCATATTAACACACTGAAACTTCACATTGAAAGTCCTCTAAATCGACAGACAAAACAACATGCAGTTAATGGCAAAAAGCATAAATTGAAGCATGTAGGAAACAAACCTGCGTGCATTGGAGGGTGATAAATGTTGTTAGGGGAAGCTATATAACAAAAATAGATATACTGGGTGGAAGCAGTAAAAACTGCAGAGCTTTAATCGAGAGGATGGGAGGTCATGACTGCATTTGTCCCTTGGGCCAGTGAAAGATGGGGTGACTTGTCCGACACATTTCTCATTTCTCCTTACCGCTGCCCTCTGTGCACAGCATGCCACCTTCCTCCGTACTCTTAAGGTCTCAGCTAGCTCTGATCCTCACAGAGCAGGCACCTAGGCTCAAGAGCGATGTCCCCCAAAACCCCTCACCTAAATGATGAGGGTTCTAGGGAACTGCTAAAAGGCAGAAAAGAGATTTTTTTCCTCTAGGATCCGATTTCACGGTCACGTGTCTGCTGCAGACATCAGAGATGTCAGAGCCCTGAACTTCTCCCACGGCACCATCAGGGTGAAATCTCCGTGTGCTGCACCTCCAAGCCTACCTGACACAAACCAGGTCTCCTCCAGCCTCGGTCACCACAAGACTCGTCCAGTTCTTTGCCCTGGTTACCAACACGGTTGTGCTAAACGTGGTGACAAGTGCCGTAGGACGGATGCTTCAGGCGCTCCAACAGCTATTGGACAGCCGCAGTTTTCCATCGTTGTCAAATTAGGGTGACCACTTCATGGTGTAAAACGTTATTTTGCTGTTGCCAGCCTGGATCCCAACAAATTTCAAAAGGCAAATGGGTAGTTTCAAAATTCAGCTCCATCAGTCTCATCTAAACTCCGGTGCTCTCCGGAACAGTGAGTCCTAACCCAGTTTGTACTGGACCATTGAATCTCATCCCAGGCTCAAGTGGTTGTCAGTCCATCAAACACTTCTTTGAAAACTGATTTCTTGCAGATGACCACAATTGCTATAAAACAATATTTAAAACCATTCTAATATTTGAAAAGAACTTTCCTCTTATATCAACCACATGTTTGAGAAAGGGCCTGGGGTTTACCACTGCTTGGTGAGAAAAATAGCAAGAAAGAGAAAGGATAATGGGGTGATAATGGCTGGAAATGTATGGATTGAATTTGGGACCTATTTAAATACAAGAAGACAATTTGCGACTCAGTGGTATATGCAAACACAGAGAAATGTTTGTGGCCAAAGCGTGTATTTGAACATAGAGGAATGTTTTGCGGCAAACTGTTTTTCTTTTGGCACAGGCAAACTTGACCAAGTTGCCAGCTGCTGAAGTTGTGGTACCCACCCCAGTCCAAGCAGATGGACTGTGTCTGCTGGGGAATTTCTCAGGAGACTTCCTATTTCACCATCCCCACTGCAGGACGGCAATAGTTTGCAACCACCAGTGCTGACCCCCATCACACTGCAGACCATAGCCAGGACCAAAGCTCCTCCTTCACCATGTGCCTCCAGCCTTCTCCCTCTGACCTATTCCTAGGTGACATCGTAACTTAGCAGTAATTAGAAAAGAGCCAACAGGAATCTATACTTCAGTCAGGAGCTTCACTGCAATGGGATAATTTTTGTTGTTGGACATTGATGCAGTTGGATTAGATGATTGTTGGGGGCCCCTTCCAACTGGAAAGATCTTATTCTGTGCTATTGTATTCTATCCTGTCCTTATGAAAGAAACCATAGTCACCAGGTCCGGTCCCACTTGACTCAGAGAAGCGGTGCCTTGTTGTCCTCGGAAGGCTCAGGGCTTTGGGGTTTTTTTTGCGGTGCTGCGTTTAAGGAGTTTGGTGACTGCCGACAACACTTAAACCTCAGGTGTAGTCACCGCCAGGCTTCTGGGAATCTGATTATTTTGATAAACAGTTTGTCACTTGCTCCACTAGAGGCAGGGAAGTCAGGCTGAATTTTGCCTTTAAAAACTATAAACCGTGCAAAATAAAATTGCCTGAAAGTGAATTGTAACTTCAGGGATGCTGCTTTGTGATCCCTTACATGAAGTCTCATTTTAAAGAAGATTCACTTTGAGTAAAGCCTCATTAAGGACTGAACTTTTAAATCTCCATGAAAACTGAGGCATATTGAAATAAAAAGTAAAAAAAAATAGTTGGTGCCTGAAGAGCACATGAAGATGTAGAAGACACACACAGAGCCGCCACACAAGACCCTAATGGCTCTCATGATCGTTCACAGTTTCACTTGTTCTTTTCCTCCTTGGTGTGTCCCATCTTTCCAAAAAAAGATGCAGAGCAGGAAACAGGCCAAGCACGAGAGCACAGAGAGGCTTATAAAAACATTCTTCCCTATTAAGCAACTGGGCTGATTTTCACTGTATAAAAGATGAAGTAGACCGAACAAAATGCTTACCTATACATCTCCATTTCTGATAGAAACCCTAGATTGCTTTTGTCACTTTAGCACATGAGCACGAGGCCAAATGAAACACATGTTTACAACTATAATGAGGATTAGCTTTGCACTAAAAAAGTTGAACTACAGTCAAAATTAGATGGTGACATGGGTATTTGCCAACAGCATTAAATGAAAAATAACGGAGTATGAGGTTTCTGGAATGAATAGAAAATGTATTGTTTAGAGACCTTTTTGGCCAAGTATCAACATATGCCAATACTTAAGACTTCTTGTTCTTATTTACTTACCCCAACAATAAAACAATTGTTGTTTTGTGCCAACAGCCTGACGGACTGGTCCTGTACCTTAAGAAATAGAGATTGGATATTATTTCTTCCGTATCAGCTTCAACCCACTTTGCAAAAAAGAAAAAAGAGAGATGGAAAGTAATTGAGTCCAGAAGAAAGGAAATAAGTGAAGGAGGTAATCGATTTTAATAACACACAGCATCAACACGCATTAAGAAAATACATAAACCAGAGAGGGAAAAAAAAAGCGCTTTCCCATCGCAGAAGACCAGGCAGCGTTCAGCGTTTGCAGCTTCATCCAGCCCCAGGCAGAGGTTATCGGTGAAGCCTCAACAACAGCAATGACTGATCTTCCCCCAGCGCCCTCCGCCAGCGCAAGCCATCGTTCCCGTTACAAAAACAAGCAAACCGATGAATTAAAAAACCTAGGAAATGCTCTCAAAACCAGAGAACTTGAAATGCTCAGACTCCTTCCTGGTCTAACTGCTTCTCTCCATGGTATTGCCCGCTGCCAGGCCACCCTCGCGTTCAAAATGAACTCACTCCTCGCAGTATTTCACACTCAGGAGAGTGCCTCTGTCCTCGTGCCATAACGCTACAGCTGGAACAGATAGAGACCCCAGCCAGAGCTCACTCGATTTTAAAACAGATATTGCTAATAAAGACATCAGGAAAGCCTTCAAATTTTGGCGTGGTTTTCCCCAACCCTCTTTACTACACCCAGTCCAAGACAGACTGGCTCAGCTGGTCTTCAGGTGGCCTCTTCACGGGTGCGACATGACGTGGGGTGGATGGGGGCTGACCTCGTACCTGGCACAGGAGGGTCCTGCTATTTACACCGGGATAAGGTTCAGCTCTGTTAACGGGAAAATCAGCAAAACTCCTGACTCGCGCTGTGCTGCATCCAGTCTAGCACGCTGAACGACTGCTTGTGTTATCGAAAAAAAATAATGACATATTTCTCTGACTTGCAGAGATGGAGTAAAGCTTAACTCATTCATGTTTTCAATCAAGCCACCAGCAATGGGTCCTGTGGGAATGCATGTAGAAAAAGCATCATTAATTATTAGTTAACCTACTCTTAAGGTCGGTTTGCAAACTCTCTGGTGGAACATTTCTGGCAGAAAACAATTTGTCAGTGATCAAAGTGCTCCATGAAAATGTCAATATGGACAACAGTCCCAGGGAAAACAGGCAGGGTCCCAGCAGAGCCCAGCCTGTCACACCAATCTGAGTCCTGCCTGCTGTCACACCAGACCATCTCCTGGACAGTCTTATGGGGGGGATGGGAAGCAGAGAGCCTATGAGTCCCAGTTCCAAAGTTCCCAACTTATACTGGAGTACCTGGCCCTGGTCTGAATGGGAAAGCAAACTATGGGCCTGATACAACAAGCACTTAGGACCTTCCCTCACCATGGAAGATAACATCAGTGCTACATGCCCTGCAAATCAAATCATCACAACACCTCCAAGCCCTGGATCTTTGTGGTCAACCCTTCTGTTGGTCTGACAAATTGAGGAAACCCTACTTGATGTCAGGAGAATCAGCTCTGTAACTTGCAACACCTGGATCCTGAAGGCAGGGAGGATATATGAGGTCCTGGAGCCTTGCCAGTTATCTGGCCAGTTACCTGTGTTTGGATGGTGGCCTCACAGTCCAGGTCACCGTCCTCTGAAGGGGGATGATCTCTCACCAGCAGCCCCCCACCTCCCCCTCAGAAGACACAGCAAGGCAGGAAATGGGGTTTTGTCTCTATTTGATCACTTACAGCAACAGAAAAGATAAAAAGTTCATCTTCTGTCACAAAACCACCAAAGGACACTTCCAGTGAAATCTGCAAGATACACAAGTAATCACCAACCAAATATTTGAGATTAAGGAAAGAGATTTATCTCTAGGAATGTGCATCCCTGAAGAAAAATATCCAGTCTGTGCAGATCTGTAAAGAGAGGTGTCATGTCTGGGTGCCATCATCATGGTAGCACGTGGTTAGTGACCTACTAGAGCCTGTACCTTTTGGGCTACACGGTTTAAAAGCTCGTGCCAGGTGTCAGTCCCTCGCCCCGAAAACCTGCATCAACAAGGGGAAAAAAGAAAGTATTTTCAGCATTTTATAGACCAGGAGCTGTGACACAGAAGTGGTGTATTTGTGCCATTTAGCCAGGATCTCCTAAACCAAACCCAGCAGTCCCAAGGGCTACTGCCCATTTGTTGCCCTGCCCATCACAGCACCCACCCTCCACGGCCACGCAGACACGGCCGTGACCGTGACTCAGAGAGGGGCCCCCGCACAGTCCTCCACCGACTGCCCCACTGCACCCCCTGTTCTCACATTCCTTTAGCACCAAGCCACCACGCTGGGGGGACACACCTTTTGCTGAACAAAACCTTGTGGTAGGGGGAGGGCAGATGGAGAAACCCTGTCCCAGGCTCCTGGGAGGACCTCTGCACGGGGGGCTGGGTGGGCACACTCCCCAGCCCAGCCTGTTGATGCCCGTAGCAGGTAGAAGGACAAGCAGAGGAGAACTTAGACTTGCTAAATGGATGATTTAGCTTTAGAGCTCCTCGTACTTGGGTACAGACCCATAAAGTCTATGTAATGCAATGCCTACAGTATCCACGCATTAATATAATGTGTCGATAGGGGCTGTATACATTCACCTCCTCCCTTGCGTGAGCTGTCCTGCCATCCCTTAAAAATAAATAAATAAAGGTACTGATCGCTTACCACCTGCGCTCTGGACTACTATCCTGCAAATGTTTTTGCTCTGGGAACATGAAGCAACATATGCTAGCATTAACTTTTCTGCCTTTTTTATATAGCTATAAACAGACCCATTGACTCCCCCTCTCCCCCACCCTTTTTTTAATTTTGCAAAAATAAATGCTTTCCTGGACAGTCAGAGTTCATTACCGAGACAAAGCACAGCTCCCCTTCTCTTGCGCACAAGAATCACAGAGTCATTTAGGTTGGAAACGACCTTTAAGATCATCAAGTCCAACTGTTTAACCCAGCACTGCCAAGCCCACCACTAAACCATGTCCCCAAATGCCACTTCTACGTGTCTCTTAAATGCCCCCAGGGATGACGACTCCACCACGTCCCTGGGCAGCCTGTTCCAGTGCTTGACCACCCTTCTGGCGAAAAAGTTTTTCCTAATATCCAGTCTAAACCTCCCCTTGTGGCAGTATCGTCTCCTGTCGCCTGTTACCTGGGAGAAGAGATCGACCCCCACCTGCCTACACCCTCCTTTCGGGTAGTTGTAGGGAGCGAGAAGGTCTCCCTGGAGCCTCCTAAACCCCCCTGGTGCCCCCAGCTGCTTCCCATCAGCCTCGTGCTCCAGCCCCTTCCCAGCTCCGTTGCCCTTCCCTGGACATGGTCCACGCACAACAGCGAGAGCAGCAGGGGCAGGCAACAAAGGGGGTCACCCAGGGTAAGGGGGTTTTGGTTGTAGGTTGGGTTTGGGGTTTTTTTGTGCATGGGTAGTTTTCTTGGTTAGTTTTTTTTTTTGGGGGGGTGGGGTGGTGGTGTGTCTGGGTTTCTTTTTTTTTATTATTTTTACTTTTTTCCCCTCAAAATCTTCATGAAAGCGGCAAACGCTTAGCTACGGCAGTGAGAAAGGAAGACAGAGCACTGCTCGCATCAAGACCCCTCCCAGGTAGGAACCAGCCCTCAGAAACTCAACGCTAAGGAAGCCACGCTGCCCTCCAGGAGCTGCTCTGCTCCCACGCGCCTGCATCCTCCACTTGGCTTTCACCTTGGCAGCCTCCAGAAGACCCCAACTAATCTCGTTTCATTCACATCGGGTCAGAGCACAAGCTTCCCAACAATGTAATTGCCTGGAAAACCCAATATTCCTGCAGCTGGGTCTCCAGGAGGGGTTTTCACACACCCTCTTGTTTTGCAGCAGGGGACAAGGACATGGGACCGGAGGAGGCGGTTACGCAGCATCTCTTCCTACTCAATTAACTCAGCGAGCCCGGAGGAAAGCTCACCATCTGCACAGCCCATGAGTCACTTCAGGACTCAGGCAGTTTACTGTATATATTAGTCAACAGAAACAAACAACACAAATCCCTAGACGTTAAAAGCCTTTTTACATATTTTTTTTCTCCTCCCTCCCCAAAAATTTGGCTACAGATCCCTAATTATAATTTTCTGGAGATTTTAAAAATATTTAATTGTGGTTTCTATAAACACAAAGATAAATTACTACTTCTAAATATTGGTTCTCAACAGTTACTAATGCCTCTCAGGGGGCTGCTTTTATTTTACTAAGACAGAAAAAATAAGTTGTAAAAGATTTTCTTTGTGTCTGTCTCTCTCATCATAGAGGGGAGTGGGGTTTGAAAAGATTTCTTGTAATCGCCACCGAATGCTTTCTAGCTGATGACTTTTGACAGTATTATTAAGTAAACTAAAGGGGAAGATTGATTTCCAAGATGATACATTGTAAAGTCATGAGAAATAAAATCTTAAGCTTTTATTCCAGAAAATGAAGAGACAGTAAATGCAATGAAGACACTAAGACAGACACTGTACCACCCACCAGTTCCCCTTTTAAAGCTTCCAAGCTGACTGGCAGACAGAGCTGTAATGAGAAAATTTTAAAAGTTTTGGGGCTTGGGCTTGGATGAGCAACACAACGTGTGTGAGCATCCCTGAGGCTTATCCGGAGTGTATGAGCTTCTTGGATCTAACTCCCGGGTTGCAAGATTTACAAGGACATGCCGAGGTATCGCATACTCACAGCTTCGCGTTGGGTTAAAAAAGTGCCCTAAGAGCATCATCTGTTCCCATGTTGCGCTGTTACGGCTGTGGATTATCAGTCTGCAGGTACGGATGAACGAGAAAATAGAAAGCAACTGGAGAACAGCCCTGACCAAGCATTTCCTAAACGAAAGCAGCAGCACGGGTTTGTACCAGCTGCAGTTACACCTTACAGAGTTTGACCTCCCAATGTTTTAAAAAAAAAAAAAAAAAAAAGTCCCTAGAAAGGGTGAATCAGGAACTGAGGATGTTATCAGGAACTGAAAATACTGTGCTTGTGTTGACACAGCTGAAATACTGCTGCCAATCCTGCGAGTCCTCCGACACGGCCACCAGAGAAAGCTGTTTCTGTACCACACGTGGTTTGCAGCCAGTCTCCCGAGGTCACGTCATGGGTGGGAACCCCCCTGAGATGCGGGCACGGGGCATCCCCTCCCCAAGCATCCCCTCCTCTCCCAGTGCACAGCATCCCTCTGCCCCCCCAGCACAGCCCTGTGCATGGCCACACTCAGAACCAGCCTGAGGAACTGCTCTGGCTTCAAAATAACTCCACATAAACATCCCAATTTATGAGTAACTTCCATGGTTTTAGTTTTTAAATCCCAAATCAGTTCCCCGGTCATGGCCATAGTGCCATGCGCAGCTGCGGAGTGGAGGCTGCAGCTTGGGAGCAGGAGCAGACAGAGAGGAGGTGGAGCCATCAGCACGACAAGCTGAAACTACCACCCAACTAGACAAAAAATAGCCAGCCAAGACAGAGAGGGACATGGAGCAGAAGCCCAGAGCGGGAGAGGGCTCCCAGGTCTTTAGATGAGAGTGTCGATCAAAACCAAAGCTTCACGAGCCAGGAAGACATGGACCCTCTGGGCCAGCAAACTGAGCTGTCACATAGGGGCTTGGGGACTACTTGCCCACAGAGACCCATCCACAGAGCTAACGCGGTTACCTTCTCCGTGAAGCAGTCCATGGAAAGGGATTTTTTTGTTTGTTTTTTTAATGCAGTGATATTTTGCCCCTTTCACCCAGGCTACAGCTTAGCTGTCCTATGATGAGTTTACCTGGCCCAAAGCAACCACAGCCCTTGCTAGGACAGAAAAACACACGGAGAGGCAAAGCTCAGTGACGGAGCTGAGAGAAAAGTTCCTTTTGCCTGATTACGAGCAGAGCGCCAGCCCTGAGCTACCCTGCCTCTTCCACCAGCCCTTGGTGTGCCCAGCGCCCTCCAAACAGGCGCCAGGAGATGTGGTTCCCACCCAAGACAACTTCCAGGCTCCAGCTGGGCAGAATACAAGGGAAGCACAAACCACGTATCCAGCTATATTAACCATGCATTCATAGACACATACTAATAATAGAGTCCAGAAACTGCTCCCAGGTTACTCATCTTGCATGTCAAGCCAGTCCTCATGGTTTCCATAGGCATAGGGGAGAGGTGGGTGTCTTGCTTGGTTTCATAACAGTGCTGCATGCTGATGTGTAATAAATAAAGATGAAATGGAAATAATCCAACCCATTCCTCTTTGAGCAGAGTTCAAGAAAAATATTGCAGCCAGAGACTATAAGCAGACCCAATAAATTGGTTCCCCCCGCCCCCTTCCCCTTTTGTTATTAGGGTGTGACTAAGACTTTGCAGCATCAGCTTTAGATCTTAATTAGAGATTCTTGCTGCAAGCTCAAGGAGTATTTTAAAATAATGTTAAAAATATCATAGGAAGTTGCAGCCTACATGCAGACATGACACAAACCTGTGAACTGGGCTGGCTGAAACACGCCACCATGGTCCCGTGATTTTTCCTCTATCTTAAGCCTCTGAGTCCTCTGGTGTTGTATTATCTCCTGTGGATATTGTACCAAATAAAGGCAGAGAGGGTTTAACAGACTGCATCCGACTGTCCTCAAATATTTATATCCAAAGGACACCTTGATTTTGAGTAAAAAAAAAAAAAAAAAAAATATGGAGAAAGTGGGGCTGCATTATAAGAAAGAGCTTATTATCCGGGCTACTGCTTAAGACGTTATTGTCTGACTGTGCTTTCTACCCAGCACTCGCTTCAGACGACTGAACTTGACCTATCCACCCATCATAAATTAAATTCTTTGATCTCATCTGTAACAACACAGAGCCCTAATAACAATAGATCAAACCGTGGCAGGGACAATATGCTTATTCTTTACCAACTAAATTTTAATTAGTAAACAGCTCAGGGAAAGAATCCACCTTTACAGAACAAAAAGGGAAAGAAAAAGCATTTAGTACTTGAAAGAAATCGCTGATAAAGAGCAGAGGCATCTTTCAGAGCTCTACATCCTTGTTCTGTTCATCTGAAAAAAACACATCATCCCCAAACCATTAAAACCAGGATGAATTTCACATTGTAAGAAATCACCATGAAAGCAAACATCAAAAGGGGCTGGGGAGGAGGAAGCAGGTCAGGTGGGAGAGAAATAGCACGATGCCTTTTATCAACCGTTCATACAGCAACACCTTGATGATTATCTGCCCACTGCCTTGCTTGGGCCGTGCCGGGCTCTGCGGTGTGTACAGTAAGCCCGGCTGTGGCAGAGTCCAGCTCCCACACCTCACAGGGGTGTTTAATGTTTGCAGAGCAGCTGGGAAAAACTGCACGGCTCCCAGCATCCTGTTCATCTTCTGTTTGCGCAGGGTGGATTTATTATTGCAGTGATCTTCATGGCTTCCCCCTTAAGCTCACCTGGAAATAATGAGCTGACTATTTAGCGTATCTGCTGCTCAGCAGCGTGCCTTCTTCTAGGCAAACATAAATACTTAAAGTTTTCCTATCGGCAGTAGCACTTGTCAAGGCAGGGATTTTGCGTGGCTGTGCATCTCGGGTCGCTTTGTGCCAATGTAGGAGCAAATTCTAAGTAAAGCTTCTTTTCCTGGAGCACCCACGCCACCTCCCTCCCCGCCCGCTCCCTGGCATTGCACAACAGGGTGCATCAACAGCTCAGCTGGTCCCTCGGTTGGAAGCTAGCACCCGCCTCTCGCCTCTCCCTAGCCCATGTTTTGCAGACCATCACTGGAGATAAAGAACACGGACTGACACAGCCGGTGCGCTCGTGCCGGGCTCCTTCCCTTTGAAAAGCTGGCTAAGCCCCCAGCACGGCTCAGTGCAACCTGCCTGACACAGGAAGACGACAAGCCAAACCCAACCCAAACCGTTTACGCGGCATTACCACATCCCAAGCAAACAAACCCAGCCCGCCGCAGACCGCGAGCGGGAGGCGAGCCCACGGACGGGGACACTTCACTGGACCTCTCTGAGCACAAAACTCCAAGTTTAGCCTCCGCCATCGCCTGTTGTGCCAGCAGTGCCCTCACTGGGGCTTCAAAAATACCACAACACTCCACATATTCTGAGCCAGGTTTGATATTGAATCAAAACCCCGCTGAGCTAA
Source organism: Falco rusticolus (assembly GCF_015220075.1). Taxonomy (NCBI): domain Eukaryota; kingdom Metazoa; phylum Chordata; class Aves; order Falconiformes; family Falconidae; genus Falco; species Falco rusticolus. Next base: position 6,868,044 of record NC_051193.1, read on the forward strand.
GGTATTGGGATTTCATCAGCTCTGTGTGTCTGGCTGCAAACAGCTAGCTACTACCTTAAAAAAATAGTAACAATCCAATTTTAAAACAATAATTAAACTAGAAAAAGGAAACTTGCGAGCAGCGAATAAATAAGCCAGCTGCAAACCCTTTTTTCCAAGCTGGATGTCAGTGTACTTGAGCTACTTTACCAACCGGTTGTAGCAAACCCACCCATGTTGTGTTTGCCCCCGAAACGCAGCCCCTCTGCAGTGCACGGCTGCAGGGAAGGCAAAGAAAAATCTGGGTTTCAGCTGAAATCACGGGATGAGTTTCATGTAGGAAAAATCTCAATAAGCAAGCTGGAATTCGGTCTGGACACTGAGGCTTTTATCAAATATCAAGTGACCCTTAATGATGGCACGTGGGCAAGCTGGCCTCATTTGTGTCCATCAGCCGCCGATTTCCAGGACAGAAAACACGACGTGTGATACCCCACAGGTCCTCCCTCTGCTCCCTGTGCCACAGGATGGGAACTGATGTGCAGGCAGGCTCCAGGTACGGTTCCCAAACCAGAAACATTTAATTTCCTTCCTATGTTTTAAATGTCCATTCTTGAAAAGATATTTCATTTTCACAAGACAGATAATACGCAGACCAATGACAGATTTCATTAAGAGGACAAAGGCGACTGAGAACATGACCACGGCTATTTCTTCAGATGAGTTTTCAGTTGTTCCCTTAGAAGTTAAAAAATAAACAAACATGGTAAAGTTTTCCCCTTGAAGTCTCTGTGAGCACTGACACAGGATGAAATCCTGCCCACACTGAATCAAATAGCTGGCACACAAGTCGACGTTTGTGTGGCACACACACATACGTGTAAGCCTTGGGACACCGAAAAAGCACAAACCCCTTTGTGAACTGCACAGCCACAACACCCAGGAATAACACGAAGCTAAAAGCAGCAAAACCCACCCAGAGCACGGGCAGGACCCACTTCAGTTTGTTTGCAACTGGAAGGACAAAACGGGGAAATCCACCACTTTGTGGATTTTAAAACCACGGTCACAACTCGTCTCCGTTAATGACCAACACAGCTGTAGCTGCTGGGCAGTTCTGAGAACCAGAGGCAGACATGTGGCAGGAGAGGGACTCGTTCTCCTCCCGTCGCCGCCACGGATGGTGCCGAGGCCACGCAGCAGAAATCCATTTTCTTCTTCAGTGGAATAACAGATGGTTTTGCCACCTACCACTACTCGCCGCCTTGTCAAAGCCTCGCGTATTGTGTGTGGTCCGGAGTTGGGTCATGCAACCAGCCAAAGCCCTCTAACTCCATTTCCAGTTCACATCACTCTAATAGGCCCTCAGCTGGCCTGAGAAATTCCCAAACATCTCTTTCTACAAACAAGGAATTGGGTTTCTTTTGTCTTGCAATCAGGGGAGACAAATTCTCCCCTTAACCACAGTTTAATTTATTCCTTTTGGTTGTTATTGCCTCCACCTAGTGCAGCTGTCTAGACTGGGGTGGTGGCGGGGGTTTTTTTGGTGGTTTTTTTTTTTTTTTCCTTTTTCTTTTTAGTTTGGGATTTTTGGAAGCTGCCTTTGCTTCTTTCCGAAACAAGTTTATTTTTAGTGTCACTTTTTCCATTGGCAAGATGTTACAACTGCGAGAGCTGTTCTCAGAGGAACCGCTCTGCTTTCAGCATGAAAATGAAGAAGGCCTGCCTGGTTGGAGGGCAGGCCAAGAGAAGGTCGAGGTAACGGCGCGGTGGTCCAAGTGAGCAGGGTCCCGGCCTGTCGGCGGAGGTTGGCTGCTGCCAGCACATGCTGCCGTTGGGAAGAGCCCGAGCCCCTCTCAAACCCAAACCAGCTTCTCGAGGAGGGTCACGGTACCTCCTGACACCCTCTTGGCCTGAGCTCCACGTGGGAGGACACTGACGGGACTTGCACCTGCCCAAGCCGCGGCACTCTCAGCTCTTCTCCTGGTGGCTTCCAAGAACAAATCGAAACTTGCCAACGAGCCACCAGAGAGTTTTAAATCGTGGGTAGCCCTGCCACGTGAGCCTTCAGCCAGCACTAAACGGTTCTCAGGTGGTCTCTCAGGAAAGGGGGTCACAGACACAGCTTAAGTTGTGTGGTTTGGGTTTTTTTGGTGGGTTTTTTGTTTTTTTTTTTTTTTTGTGCGCTTTGCTGTTTACCACCCTACAACCTCCTGGCTGCCTTCTTGCCATGCTGACTTTGCTTGCCTCTGCTCTTTCAGGTCAGTATTTATTCTATTCTTTCTCTAAAACATGGATCCCCTCCGCTCTTCCCACAATTTTGCTGGCCACCAGAGTTCAGCCCCGAGCCCCCTTCTCAGCTGCAGAATTTAATCTCACCGCAACGGTCATCTGCTTAATTACCACCAGTTTACCACCTCGCAAAGACTAAGGGTGCAAAAATCCAACACTGCTTTTATAAAGGAAGAGGTGGACTTGAAATAATTGGATAAAAATAAGACCGGTCTCTTATTTTTTTCAGCACCACTTTTCAGCATTCACAGCCCCCAGAGGAAAGGTTTCCTTGCTCCTGCCATCAGCCCAGCTTCACCGTCGAGCACGACACAGCCCAAATACAGCAATGCCAAGAGAGGAGAGGGGGAAAAAAGGCGATATATTTTAAAGCAAATCCTGTAGGCTTTGAGATTGGCAGTGAGGAGGTGGGGGAGGGCTTTAAAACACACACAAAACCCCAGAATCAAGCAAGCGAGACCATTCCAGTTGAGCTGTTTCAGCCATTGTCTTGCAACAACTTTAAACCCAATTGCTTCTTTTTAATGAGGTATTTTCTTCCTCTTAACCACCCAAATCTAATCCATGATGTTAGTCCAACTCAGAAAACTTAAAATCAGAACATTGGGGCCTTTCTTAATCCTCTTAACTTGCCAAAGGTTTTCTGATCACACACCTCTTCCTTCCTACTTAAGACTGGGGTTTTTTTTTCCACCACCCTTTGTCTTCTGTTTACAGCTGTGAAAAATTAGGATCCATGCAGTAAAATCTCTACACAACGAATGAACATTTAGAGATAGCTTGCACGTTTCATTGAAGGAAACCAGGCATATTTTCCTAATTATTTCATCAGATCATATGTACCCAACAACTCCCTGGGCTCAGATACTCAGCGTTTCTTGAAGGACATTCTTTAATCCACAGTCTTTGGTTCCTCTGAATAATTACCTTCAAAAGATAAACCCTGTCTCATACTATGGTCACTTTGCACCTCTCGCATGATGTCGTAGGTCAGTACAGCTGTTGCGGTGGGACAGGATCTCACGTGAAATGCGGGAATCCTTGTCCTCCACCTCTTACAGGCCCTCCTACCTCCTGAAGCCCAGCATCTTGGGAGAGGATGCAGGGCTTGACCACTGCTATGGCCTGATCATTCCAGGGCGATGGCAGGGCTAACTGGCCTTCTCATATGAAGAAGCTGGAAAAGCTCTGATCCGGCACCGATTGGTTTCGGGGCTCATAGGCAGAGGCATAAATACATCCAAGGAGGTATAAATACATTCAAGATCTACTGTCCCCCTAAACTTGGATCTTCATCAGCTCGCGGCCAGACTAGCACAGAAGACTGACACTATTAGGTATCTAAAGAACACCCTGCTATGAAGACAAGGAGCCATACTGGAGTGAAAATTGCACATCAAGCTCTAAGAGGAACCCACTATCCATGAAGTTTAATGACCATGGAGGACAGCTGGTGACCTCAGTGATTTTCCAAGCCTAGCCACTCCTAGATTTGCCTTAAAACTCATGAAGTGTTAGAGCTGCTGGCTGAGCACTGGCTCCTGGAGTCACCCCTTGCTGTTAGACTGTACTGACCAAACCAAGCATCCGTTAGAAACCTTTCCCATCCCATCAGCACCATGCTGACAGCGTTAGCTGCTTTCAAGATGAACTGCACGATAGAGAGTAGGAAGGGTGCTGAGCAATACAACAGCCATGAGTAAGCAATCATCTAAGGGACAATCCCCATCACATCCTGGTCCAAATTATGTCTAAAAACAAAAACAAGAGACTTCCTGCCTCTTGCTGCATCAGTCTTCTCAGAGGTATGGGGTTTACTGAGTGGGCCACCGACTTGAGACAAACTAGGAGCCAAGCAAAAGGCTTGAACCAGAACATGGCCTGGCACCTATCCCAAGTTCCTTTCGAGTTTGGTTAACATTCCCCACCCATCATTTTTCCTGTGCATGTGCCACATCACTTCCTGGTTCTGATTTGCCTGCTATTTGCCCCACGGGTAGGGTGTTACCCATCAAGATTCAAAAACCAGCAAGTAACCCCTCCTCCCCCTCCTCATAAACCCCACACCCATCTCTGAGGGATCCAAGCATCCCTAGCAGGAAGGAGTCCAAGAATTCTTTATGCACATAAGAATGTCCCTTTGCCACATCATAATCCTGTTTGCTACCAGTGCCACACACTGATGGTCCAGGTCAAACTCCAGATGTTAATAAACCTCAGTAACAACTGCTCAGAGAAAATGTAGATAATTAGTCACATACCTACTATTAGAAGAAAAAACAACACACCAACAAAATACATGACAAACAAAAATGTGCAATAAAAAAAAAATGCATCTTGGTTGCTTTTCACATTCTTTTCTAAAAGCTAATTTTAGCTCTCCGGCTGGAGCCTAAAGGCAGATGCACATCTGGTGTAATCTGCCAGCTTCCATCCTTGGGATGCAAAAACATAGAGGGTTAATTAAGGAGGGATTTCAGGATGTTGCCCTGTTCCTTTTCAGCTTTGGACAAACTGGGATGATGGTGGCCTCCCTGTGGCCAGGTGCTGACTGTAAGACAGCTTCATTCCTTTTCTCTCACCACTCAGAACGTGCCTGGGTCGCCCTGTTACAAAGCATTAATATTTGCCTTGGTGTCACCGTCCGTTTCACTACCTTTGCTGATACTGTGAGTTACATAAATGTGCTATACTTGGAAGAATCCACGAGCAACAGGCAGAAGGCACTGGCCTGGGATGCCAGCCGTGCTATCTGTAGGTGCATGTCTTCTGTCTTTGAATCAGCATCATTACCATATATGCCCTTCAAAATTAGTTTCCAGGCAGATGTTTATATTTTGCCACTGGATTGGCTGGGGTTCTGAGAGGATCAGATACGGTCAAATCCTGCTGCTAGCACAGATAATGCAAATCCCCAAAAGATAAGTGAGGTCAATTATCTGCACCAAGTCACAGGAGTTACACGCCAAGGAAAGAGTATGGCATTAAACTAGGAATCAGTTGTATGGGCTGAACTCCCCATTCACCCTAGCAGTTGGCAACGTTATTGATCAGTGTTATTTCCCAGGGTGTTTCAGCCTTTGCTCATTCCAGTCACGACTGGTTCATGTTACTGGTTTGCAGGAGCGTGTTGCTTACCAAACTTGCTGTTTCACTGCATGTATTATATTAATACGCAGCATCAGCAGTGCCCTAGCTGCTCCAGCGACGACATGGGCTGCACAACACAAGTTAATGATTTTGGACGTGTGTTTCTATGTGGGAATCATCACATTCAAATACCTGAAACACAGCAGCCACTTCACCACAGCTCTTGATTTCCATGGTGTGCAGAATAATCCTGCCCAGGGAGCGTCTGCAGTAGGAGCTTCATTGGGCACCTGAGGGCGAAGCGAGCAGGTCACAGCATCACCAGCTTTGGTGATTTTTCACGGTGTACCCAGACAGTGATCCAGAATTGCTGTCAACCCTTTTGGAGATATTTTTAAAGCTCTTCAGGGCAGGTAAAAGGGCTCTGGAGAAGTGCCCCTGCAGGTTTGTTACCCGTGTCCCTCCAGGGAAGGCAGGTAATGCTGAATTTGTGAAACTCCCTTCACACCCTGGCCTCTGAGCAATACATTCACCCGGGATCTCTCCACTTGCCAGCCCCTCATTCACGACTTTGCACTGCTATTGTCACCCCACAAGCTGCATGTCACACGGATATATAGGATATATGCAGTGAGCACCCAGTGGGCCACACCATGGCCAGCGTGGCCCTCCTCTGACATTTGGGCTTGCACCTGATTTCCCCTACAACAAAAAAAAAACATCTTAGATGTCCACCTTGTGCCCTTCAGTCCATCCTGCCAGACTGTTTCATTAGGTGTTGGGTTTTAACAGACAGAGAGTTGCGAGCGGCACTTATTTATTATGCTATTTACAGGGAGGGAATTTACAAAACATGTTAAAAACTTTACAAGGAGAGCAAATCCTTCCAAAAAAACCTCAGGAACACAAGCTGAATTTTGCCAGAGTTTCGTTGCTTCATGCCAGAAACACAGTCTCCGCAGGGCTTTGCACCACTGGGACAGGAACAGCCCGAGGGTGAGGAGCGGTGCTTGTCCCTAGGGCAGACACTTTGGCCATCAGGACTTCCTCCAAGCTTTACTTTTTAATTTAGTGTCTGTGCATGGCCTGTTTAGGTGAAACAGTCTTACCCTAAAGAGGACAGTCAGATGCCGGAGCATGCAATAACTTCATTTACAAGGAGAAAGGGGGCAGCTGGAGAAGAGGGGGAGAGGATGTGTGAAACCCTGAATCAGGCAGTTGTTACCCCAGCATTCTTCAAGAAATTGCCGTGGTCTGTATAATGTGGGTAGTTTGGAGCAGTTGTGCAGTAAATATTTTTTCCCAAGCACTTTTCATGCTCGAGTTTTAGATTTTCAGAGGGATTTTTTATTTAAAAAAAAAAAGTTGTTTTTTTTTTTTGAAGGAAGATCAACGACTTAATGAAAAAAGTCTGAGATGCAAGAGCAAGGCTATCGCTTCAAGAGTGCTTCCAGATTTACATAAATAACATTCCTGCTGCATAAACATCTTGGCAAAGGCATAGCATCTAACCCCTTCCTACTCTATTGGCCTCCACTAAATTCTGCAGAATATTAAAACCCCTTGATGGTAACATGTTCTCGGCCAGAAACAAATCATTAGTTTGGATGAGGGCATCAAACTGCATCTGCTCTGTTCCCTGAAGTTCCAAGTGCAAGAGATTTAGTAGGGAGGGGAGAGGATTTCTTTGATAGAGGGATTTAGAAAAACAGCAATTGATATAATTTTAAAGCAGATACAGATACAAGGGGATGCGTTCTTTACGAAGACACATGGGAATGGTCTGGTATAATTAAAAGTGGAGATGGGCTCAAGCTGTGGAGTTTGGAGGTGGATCTGAACGCTCAAGATTTTCAGGTCAGAGCTTTTGTTCTGCCTGCTACACGCAGCTAAGATGGTCCATAGATCAATTTTATCCAGAGTCAGGAAAGGGTAAATCCAGGCTCATCTCTAAGCAAAAAGAAGAAAAAAAAAATCCTAAGAAGAGGGAAGCGATGAAATACTGCAGGGGCCCGTACTCGGCTGGAAGAAGGCTGCAGCAGGGCAGCTGCCCTCCGCACTGCGGGGCCAGCTCAGCCCTCGGCACGGAGCTCACAGAGCTCCAGGAGCGCTCCAACACATGGCAATAAGGGACTCTGTAGTCCTGGCTGTCCCTGTCACTGCCAAAACTGCCCCAAGAGGAGTGGCACAGATGAAGCTGTTGCCAGTTTTTAATTCCCCTCTAGGCTTGCTTGCACAGAAGGAATTATTTTGGGGTCAGTTCTACTCTTTCAAGGAAGCAGCACATGGCCAAAGCTACCCAACGCAGCCTCTGCCTACCAGGGCAATAAGTATTGATCCTACCAGGGGAGGAAATCTCCTTTACCAGGAACATTAACGAAAGTTAGGGATGGTTGAGGGTCTTTTTTCAATCCAGCCTATGTCTCTCAGGTCTTTTTCCCCTCCAGAAATGGCCAGCTCTCTGCTTCCTCAGAGGTTCTTTAAGCCCACAAGAACATCCTGCGTGGATCTGCAGGGACAAATGATTTCTTGAAACATACTGGTCTTAATCAAATCTAATCTTTCATGACAGGACAGAACAGCCTAGACAGCTATTAGATTTAGCACAGCTACTCTGAGCAGCACTGTTATGTCAAAATTATGCAACCTAGGCTTTGATAGGCTTTGGGGATTTTCTCAATGGTTCCTTATGAGCCTGTTGGTGCCCCTCACATTTCAATGACCACAATATGAACATTAAATGTATTTCCTTTCCCACAGCTGGAGACTGTCCCATCTGTTCTGAGACAGCCAAAGTGTCAAGTAAGCCAGACAAGGCAGACAATTTTTCATGCAAATCTGTTGACTTTAGGATTTTTAAATATATGTCTTTTTAATAACCCACAGATTATCTCACAAAAAAACCCAGGTCATTTGCAAGAGTTCCTCCAGCAGTCCTTGGCATCGTTAGCTAACATTGCAACGTACATACATTATTCTCAGAAGAAAACCTGGCAAAAGGACAGAAAGAGATGCCATATATAGTCAAACTAACTGTTTAGCCTGGGATGTTGCATCTGACAGCACTTGGTCTGGATGCCTGAGAGAGATGCACATAACCCCCTCACCCACCACACCCTCGAGCCACTCTCCAGCTGCGCAGCACAGGTGGAAGGGAGAAAATCAGATGAAAAGCATTGCACCAGCCCCAGATGTGGGGGATCAAGATCTTGTCATAGATGTGGGCTCATTCCCTGGCACCTTCAGCATCCCTGTGCCCTCCTGTGCTGGGGTGGGCAACTCAAGACCACTCTTCAGACAGCACTGCATGGCGTGGGAAGCAGTAGCACGCACAGAATCAGGTCTCAAAATCATTTACAAAGCCAAGGAAACAACCTGTTAAATCACCCAGTATTACAGGTAGCTGGCTCAGTACAACCACAGAGCTCACAGTTAATTTAACTCCAAAAAGCAGCCCATCTCACAGCCTAGGACCCGCCTCTGCTCAGCATGCACCGGCTCATTTACTCATTGGATCTTTTGGAGCAAGGCAAGGGTTTGAACAAATGAAGTGCCTTGTGACTATGAAGTACTGCACCACAACGACACAGAAGAGCCTTTCTCGCCTCTTTGGTTTTCAAACCACCATTTAAATCCCCTTGCTTTTTAATGAGATGCTCCACAATAAAACAGACTGGAAGAAGCAGCTGGCAAAGCATCCTGCAACAAAAGCCAAAGACGTTCACTGCCTTCCTGCCATAGTTTATATGATGAATTTGCCCTCAATTAGGGATGCAAAACCCCCACCTTGCAGGAGATGATGCTACGGGGAGGAGGTTGTCCGCAGCAGCTTCCAGCCTCTGAATTCTGCGCCCCGTTCCTGGGAGAACCTGCTCTGGTTGGCACCCGGAGCACACCTGGTCCTGCCTAGGGTCTGGTGAAGGACCAAACCGAGCAGAAACGGGTATCCACCTCAGGCAGACACATACCTCTCATTCCTTTAAAATGTAGGCGGACATTTGACTAATCCAGGTGGAATTCACTTCTCCATATTTCAGGGTTGATGTGACAGGACCCAGTCCAATGCTAGGGAGCTCATAGCAGCTGGGGCAGCAGGAGGTTTCCATCCTCTGGAATAACAGGAGAAGGGAACTGGCTGCACTGAAGGCCTCTAACTCCTGCTAGCAGCTTCTCATGGGGCAGCTCTGCAATCACAGAGAAGGTGCCTGTCCAAGCACCAAAATTACCATGAAAGAGGCAGGCACGGGTTACATGTGGAGTAAGCAAGCTTCACATAGACCCAAGGCACTGGTTTAGAAAGCAGGCCATTCCCCTTTCCCTAACACATGATTTTCCTGGGAAAGAAGGGACCATAGGTCTCTGGATATCTTGGGAACTCTGCCACTTCTTCCATTTCCCTCCTTGAAAAAACCCCACCAAAACCCCAAACCACCCTTCTCCAGCTTTTTTTCTGAAACTCCGCTTTAAAGAGCTGAGTTTCTAAACCCAAAATGCGTGATGCAGAACAGCTGACTTTAAGACTTATTAGAAACAGTTCGTTGCTGAACTGCGATTCCATGCGATGCACCTCGTCCAGAGCACAGGCATACGCACGGCGTACGTACGTGCACGCACCACAGGCTGGCTAAGTGCAGAGTTTGCTGCCTGGGGCAGATCCTGACTCAGAGATTCTTCCACGTTATTTTCCATGGGAGGAAGCAAGAGTTATTTTGCAGAGGGTCTGAACAGACTAGATGCCAGCTTCTTGCTGGTAAATACCACTTCCAACCTCACTTGCAGTCTCCAACAGATGTTTCTGCTTTGCAGAGTAATGGAAATTTTATGGACCATTTTCTCCTCCTTCTGCTGTTCCCTAGGAGGGAGCAGCAGACCAAGAATGCCCTTAGAAACACAGTGGTCTCCTTCCAAAATGCACTTCAGAGCTGTGTCTCCAGCAGATCAAGGAGACAGAGTCAAACCACTCAGTTGTGGATTTGGTTCAACTGGAGAACCAGACATCAGTGGCGAGCAGACAGTGGCATGAAGGTTTAACTTGTCCAGCAGCTTTCACTGGAGAAGCTCAAAACGCCTCCTGAAGGGTGAGCTAGGGCTCCCAAGCTGGATAGCTGACAAAAGCAGGTTAAAAAGATTTAGGAAACGCAACATTAGGTTTTGGTTGGTGTTCATTACAGGTGGGGAAACTGAGGCATGTGAAGCCGTTTGCTGAGGACACACTGAATCAGAGCGGGGCTGGGGCTGAATCCACACGCGTGAAGCACCGGCACGCTCGTCGTGAGACAGCGCTTCCTCAGCAAGAGCCAGAACACGAACAGCGTGATGGGACAGAGAGGGAAAACCTTTGCCAATGTAGACAAAGTATGGAATAAAAGTCTGATATGCATCCTGAGAATCCACATTTTCCCTCGCCAGACTCTCACGTCTCCAGGCTCACCCAACTGCGTGCATCAAAATTGCAACACCGGCATCTCCCCAGACTGCTCAAATAAACTGGGTGTGTTGCAAAGCTCCTTAAGCAAAAACCAAACAAAAGTTGGGGAATCCCATTGACTCACACCTGTTTTAATTATTTTTTTTTTTTTTTTTTAAGGGCCCAGGACTCAGTGAATGAGAATATTATCCCATGGGGATTGAGAGCACAATAGAAACAGGAAACTTTTAAAAAGCATTTCTGTGGAGATATTATCTCACTGCTGTAGGACACAAGATTTACTTAATTGCAGCCAAGGAAGTTTTAGATTACGCTTTGCAATGTCTGCACGAAAGTCTCAGCTATCACGGGGAAGGCTCCTTGCATGGCTGTTTCTTTTAAGATATGTGCCTTGCCCTCAACATGTTAACTGGAGGGGATTTGGCGATAATGCAAGTAGGTTCAGAATACTTCAAAGCCTTAAATTAGATTCAGGGCATCACAACCTATGATAAAGAATATAAAATTGCTTTTTTAGCAGATGACATCCTGCTTTCTTTCAGTGAAACACAAGCCTCTATTCAATATCTTGGAGAAGTTGGAGAGGCTAAACAATCCTGCTTCTGGTTCTTTTTGTGAGCATAAATATGACCAAGACAGAGGTGATGCCTCCAGGCACCTCCCCAGCAAAATCCCTCTTAATTTTCCATGCCAGTAGTCCCTAGAAGGATTCAAATCAATAAGCAGCCAAATCTCTCTTCACTTAAATAAACTTATAACAGTAAGTCTCCAACCCTTTTATGTGACACACATCATGATTTTCAAAGATGATCTAACTCTCCATTATCTATGCTTGACTAAGTCCACTTACTGAAAATGGTTATCCTTCTGAGCACTTCATTCTGAGCAGCATCCCCCAGTACTTGAGCCTTTAACAGTACATGAACCTAATCCCACTCCCCATCCCTCAAAAAAACCCCCAACAAAACACCAAAACAAAAGGCAAAAAAAGGGGAGAAAATTGAGAATACTCAACCATTTTATACAGGCTTAGATGGGACCAATTTCATCCTAATCAGCATCTAAGAATCCAAGTTCCCTGTACTGCAGCGATGATGGAAACTGATTCAAGTGCAGGTTTGTGTCCTGTGTCCCCAGTTTTTACTCCTCATCCATCATATTCCTACTCCTGCTGCCTCCGGTGTTCTTGGACCACACAGCTAGGTCACCGTGGCTTGCCTACAGCTGTGGGGAACCGACCACCTCCAGCATCCTGATCAGCTCCTGATGGTTGAGGTGACCACCTATGACCACTCAAGCTCCACCAACCTCATCCGTGATGGGAACACTACAGCTGGGCCCCCGTTATTCACTCACCCATCAATTCTACTGAAGTCTGCTGAGGATATAGTAACTTTGGGACCTCCACTCCTTTCTTTGGTGAACTGGGTTAGCGGGTCCAAACATATTGGGAGAACCGATGGATAGAAACTAGCCCATTGTTAACTGATTTCATTTTAAAGGAAAACTCCAATAGTTTCCTCTGCTCTGCACTGGAACAGCAACATGCTGTCTTCTGTTTCAGCCCAGCTTCTTGTTGCCACCTTGCCACCCCAAGGAAATCAGATCAATGACAGGGTCATTCCGCAAGTGTCCTGGGGCAAGTGACTGCGGCAAAAGGGCAACAGTGAATGAGTGACCAAGCTTCTGTATACCAGGGGCTTCCAGTGGAGCACGGAGATACTGGCCATACCTCCAGCACAGCTGTGCTGAAAGCTGTTCGAAGTAATTGCCAAAAACATACATGAACTCACCGCAACACAAGAATTGGATCTAACACTGGAAGATACCAACTCCAGCCTTCGGAGCCAAGACACATGAACTGAACAACGCCAAACTAAGCAGCCCAGCTTCCTTGGATCTCTGTTCCCTTTAGGAAGGATGCAAGGTTATCCAAACAGCAACGAGATGATGGGTTCAACAGCGCAAAGCCTACGCACACATAGGTCATGTATTACTACATTCCATATACAATGGGTCAACAGATCGTTAGCGTAAGGTCCCAAAATCTCCAAGGCAATCATTCCATACCTCTAGACATAGCGATTTAGAATTCAAAACACAAAATAAAACGGAAAAAAAAAGCAAAAAAAGGACTAAGTTGTAAGAGAGAAAGTGAAGACATGTTCGTGTTTACTTTGTTTTGAAGAAGAAAGCAGAGCTTAGCATTTGTACCCAGTGAGTGCTTCTGGATCTGTTATTACATCTGTTCTACCAGATTTCCCTGCAAGAGTTCCTCTCTTTTTCCCCAGAACAATAAAACCCATGAACTGCATGCCAAGTGGCGAGTGTCCCATGACCTTCTCCAGCTACTAAGAAGCTACCGAGAGGTTTCAACAGCTACTATGAAATGATGCAGCCAATTACTTCATATGTTCAAGGTATCAAAAGAACCACCGTCTTTCAAGTAACATTAGAAGAGTAAATAAGGATTAATTTTCCAGCCTCATTACTTCTTTCCTGATGCTGGAATAGCAAGCTAAAGCATTTCTACAGCTTCTTCTGGAGACTTCTGTGCCTTTGAACATACCCTCACACCACAGTGAGGCTCTGATGCTCCCACAGAGACCTCAGAGCATTGCCAGGGTTATCTACCAGTGGTTATCCAGAGCATTGCAGTGGCTATCCGCACACACTCAGCTGTGGCCAAAGAGGCATCCTTCCAAGGAGCTGGAGCTCTGAGCCTCCTTCAAAAGGTGTCATCACCAGACCCCAGCACTGCTGGTTCTGCTACTGAGCAGAACAGATCTCCAAACAGCCAGAGAAGAATTTCACTTTTATTTTCCACTAGGACATGGTCCAGTAGGCTGGCTGTTGCTGAAGCTGACTTTCATCGGCACTACAGCTGGAGCCCCACATTCATTTTAAGCTCATCCAAGTGCTGCCTGCTGACAACTCAGGCTGATCTGTCGCCTCCTGGCCTCACGGCCTCCCTCCTGGCTTTCAGCCAGCACCAGCCCTTGCATTGTTAGTGGAAAAAAAAATAAATAATATAAAAGTCAAGCATAGTGCCTACCAGCCTACTGACAACCATAGGTTGGCACACTGACCTTCTGGGTACTGGCGTGAGAGAACAGGTGGGAATACATGGCTTGGAAGAAGAGGGGATGAGACCTTGCCTCTTGGCAGCATCTGGCCTTTTTATCAACTTGAACTGCCCACAACATACCACCCGAGGGACTGAAGTCACAAGTCACTGGCTGCTTTTTGCAAACTCAACCTTCCGCAAAGTTATGCAAACAAGAAAGGAGTTTGAATGGAGATGTACAAAGCAAGTTCATTTCCCCAAGCCTCAAAATAAACAAAAATTTGTTTATTTTTCTTTGTGCTCCAAACTAAGATTCAAAAAAGATCCTCTTTCACCCAGTTAACCCATCCTTCTTGCTAATATGAGGCGATATGTCCTACGAGAAATGCTGCCCTCAATCAGTGCACGCAGCCATTTTAATAATACAGTGGGGTGGGGGTTTTTTTGATTGATTTTGGGTTTGTTTTCTTTAAACTAAATTGGAAATACCTAGGCATTCCTATGGTGACCTGAGCAGCTTTGCTGCCCTGGCTCATGGTTGCATGGCTTCCATCAACACTCCCAGTGGCTGTAGACCAGAAAGAAGACACAAAGCTATTCCCTCTCACTGCTGACTAGCACTGACCAAGAGTTATTAGCTTATTTAGCAACAAGAAAGTCAATTCCCACTGCTTCAGTGGATAACAATTCTTTTCAGTTTCTGCATCAACATCATGTAAGTTTGCTCTTAAAAACAAAGGACTTTCTAGAATACTGCTCATTGAAATATCTCACCACTTGAGTGAACAACATTAGTTTTATTATTAATAAGCTTCATTTAGAGTTACAATCAGGAACGGTAATGAAAAAATGTATCCAAGTAGTTGTTTATCTGCAAATCATATGAATTTTTCCAAAATAAATGAAGCATACTCTGCTTGCTCGCTCTCCCCCTTTCAGCTTCCCCTGCCACAACCCCCACAACCAACCTCAAGCAGAGAAGAACAAGCCATAATGCAGAACAAAACCAAAATAAAATTGAAACCTGATAAGGCCACATTCTCAGGGACAAGCCATGTGTGAGATATTTTTGCTTAATTATTTCAAGAAACGTATGGCCCCTTGGCTGTCACCAAGGTTGGCCTCGCCAGGCTAATATCATGAAGAACTATGGTGCAGACAATCACTAGATACTTCAAGTATTTGAGACCCAACTAATTGGCTCACATTTCATACTCATCCTCTGAATTTTACGGTGAAATAGAGCTCTTACAGTTTTGAATCAAGCTCTTTTTCTGCTCTTTTAAGTGCTGGATGCCCTGTTGCAGAGATACGAGACTGTCTGCTTGCAGGCACACCGTTACATTGCTACCATCACTGGTTCAAGAGCACGTTTTCCTAACGCTTTGCAGTCTCCTGGAAATGCAGTATGAAGTCTGATGGCAGATAAATAGTGATTGTGGATTATGGCTAAAGAAATAACTCTGCAGGAGGGCATTCCAGTGCCCGGGTTTCAGCCAGTCATGCCTCAGTACCTTGTACATCTGGCAGAGAAGACAGGTGCTTTCAGTCCTAAATTATACGGGATATTGAAAGAGCACCCACCGATGATATTAGAAAGGGAGCTGTCTGCTTTCCAAACAGACCATCCTTGGGCTGAATTAAGTTGTAATATCTAGAGGGCACAACGATATGATTTTTTTCCTCTGTCACACAGCAGAGTACATAACAGACATCATTTAAGTAACCAACTGCATGATTTAACTCTGCTTCCGTGAGCTTCAGCAACCTTGGAGGACGCAAAGGGAAGTCTAGCTGAGACATGCCAGAACACCTTGCTGTGTAGGAAGTCTCCACCTAACTTTATAAAGGCACTAGCAATAAGAGAAGAACCCCTCATCCCAAGTCGGAGCTCATTAACGAGCTTTAGTGTTTTTAAGTGAAGCAAGTCAGAAAGGTAAGGGGTAGGGGAAGCCATGGCACTACTGAACACAACAGCAAAAAAGACTGTTGTTAAGGGAGCCTCTACCATTCACGCACCTGCATTAAGAGCAGAGAGCACTTTGGCGAGCCTGGCCAGTGGTGTTGCTGAGCTGACCCTGGCAACATGATGCATGGGATTCAAAGGTCAAGTGAAATCACGGCTTTAAAGTTTTTTTAAAAAAATCCATTCAGGAACATGCTTGCTCTGCAGAGAGTCAAAAATCCTGCAGTAAGACAGGAAGGAGATTGCTGGGAAAAACTGCTGAACATCAGCCTAACAAGACTAAAAATGCCTTAGACCAGAATTTTGTTTTCCAGCCGCTGACACACTACGTAACTACACAAACACCTGAGGAAAGGGAGCAGAACGGGGCAGAGCTCCCTCCATCCACATACAAATTACAGCATATAGATTTCACCTCCAGGAGCAAGTGGATGCTATCACGTACAGCGGTACCAGCACAGAGATGCCAGCACAGCTCTGCCTTCGGTACGGACCTGCTGGCTCACCCCCAGCAGCACGGGTACAGGAGACCTGTCCGTGAGCGCCTGTGCAGACTGACTCTGGTAACAGACTGCATGATGCAAAACTTTCTGATTTTTATTTTCTTGGCTCTCATGGTGTCACTGTCATAACTGCCCAGACTTCAGGACGGAGAAGCCAGGTAAAACCTAGTTTCTAATGCATATAGAAATGGGGTAAACAAAGGCACACTCAGCTCTTTCCATAAATAGGCAAAAAACCCCACCATAATAAATACTCGTTTAAAACTTATCCCATGACAAAAAGTAATTGCTAGGTGACAGCTTGAGTTAGGGAAAATATGCATGAAAAATGGAAATATGCCACAGAGTCATACGATTGTTTAGGTTGGAAGAGACCTGTAAGATCACGGAGTCCAACCGTTCAGCCAGCACTGCCAAGCCCACCACTAAACCATGTCCCCAAGTGCCACCTCTATGTGTTTTTTAAGCACTTCCAGGGACAGCATCAGCTAAACTGGCAAATAAAGCCATTTTGGGGTAGAAATCTGAGTGTAAGACTGACAATAAAAGCAGTAGTTTCAGTATTTTCCCACTCTTACAAACACTGTAGACTTTTTTTATCACTTTACACTTCAGAGGTAAGTGTTTGCAGCGATGGCAAAGGCGGCACATTTCACAAAACCGCCTTAAGATGCTGAAGATCAGCAGAAAGATCATGACAATAGGCCTTTACTGCTGCATCTTTTTCACTGTAAGTGGTAAGTATATACATACACTATATACTTGCTTTTCTTAGAGGGGTATGATAAGGGGAAGTATTTTTTTGTGATATAGCTATTAAAAGGACACAACCACTGCGCTGGCAGAAGCAATGCCCTCATTCCGCGACCTATGGCCACGCTAAGGCTGGTATTAGTCCTGAGCAGTGCAATACAGGAATAAAACACTTCATAGCAAACAGGGAGAAGATGCACAGAGTAACAGCAAGGATGAAATCCCACAAGTCAAAACTGAAACTTCAGGTGAGGACAGAAGTCTGACAGCACTTTTAGGTAGAGAAATGTAACAGCAGAATCATGCTTCAGATGGCACAAGATCAGGGTAAGGAAAAACCACAGGCACCCGGAGCGGTGCTCTCTGCAAAAGCTTGTTTCAGACAGTCCGTTTTGGGGAGAAAACATGCGTTAGCGGGGGAAGCGGGGAAGCCTGCCGTGTTTACAAACAGTACGTGAAGAGGTGGCTTGTAACCGCAGCAGTGCGGAATGTCCCGTGGGGAAAGGAAGAAATTTGGTAATCTAACTTCCTGGAATAATGCTTTTTAAATCCCTCTTAATAAGGCACAGATTATGCCTTGTAAAATGTGAAAATAATGCCTCTGACAGTAAAAGGAACATTAATACCAAACTCCTGCTTCCTATGAAGAATGCTCGCTATGGCTACATTAACAGCTGCCTGTATAGCTGCACGCACTTGAAAACAAAGCCAAACACAGCTGCCCTGGGTAAAAACTGCATCCTGTGTTGTATTTTCAAACCAAACATTTAAAGAGGTTGCAGTTTTGTGAATGTATTTCATTTCCTTTGCACCACAGTAGCAATAGTGCCATCCCCAACAGATACAAATGAAATCAGTCTGGTATCTGCGTTTGGCAAAAACTATCCCTGGTTTAATGTCAGTGTAGGCTATACTGCCCATCCTACACGACTGTATAAAGATAATAAATGGATCTTATTGTTAATCAAAGAGCAAAAGCATCTGTCAACTAACGAGACCAAAGCTTAGGAACTTACGTCACCAATTCAGAAAATTTAAGCAGCTCATTCAGCTCTGCCTGGGTAAGAGCGTCCCTCCTGCAGGCGCATGGCAAGACCTTGCGAGCTCACGTGCAAAAGGAACATCCTACATGATCTACAGGAAAATTCAAGGTGTCCAACACTCTGTCTGTTTCCTTTCCAATATAAAGTCTAAAATTCTTCTACACTGAAGCTACCAGATACTGGTGTTATTCTTACTACTAGGAGCTGGAATAGGGATCTGATGAATACCCTTTTTTGTGTGTGTGAAACTTCTTCCTTCTCTTAGTTGGGACTTTCAGACTTCTTAAATCACACAAATATTCCCACGAAAATGTTTATCCTAGATGAAGATTGATCAGTTGTTCCTTCACTTTGTTTTTAAGGTTTCTTTAAGCTACACACACTCTTGCTTGCCACTACACTGTCAGCTCAAGTGGCCATCCAGAAAGTGGACTGGACATCCAGGCACTTACATTCCAAGCTTCACTTCTTGTCACATATAAACAAGAAAAGTATGTGTACATCCCAAAAGACGAATTTCCATCCCAACGTACATTCAGTTTGTTTATGGTGAACTGTTTCAGTCTGCATGAATTTCCTTCGCAGAAGTTTAGACGAGGTCCTGCCCTCCTATACAGCCTGCTGAACTGTGAGGGGTTAGGGATGAAGTTACCCAAACCCTTCCCATTAAACTTTTAACTGAATCAAAACAAAACCACCCCACGGAACAGAGGCAATAGTGCTTGAAGGAGCAGATGGAGCCCCTGGATTCCAAAAAGTATCTTAACTTAGCAACTTTAGTGGCTGACTATATCCGATGGAGGAAAAAACAAACACGAAGAGCCAGGCTTATTCATCACCAGAAGAGCTTGTCCCCAGTAGCTGCTCATGGATGCAGGGAAAATGCCTGTATTTCATTTGTACCTGCCATCCAAGCATGCTGTTCACTGCATACCTGAACGGCAGCCAGCTCCCAAAATAGCTGCTGAAGCCCCCTCCAGCGAGCCCTGCTTCTCTCCCTTTCCCGAGAGCTCTGCCACTTGCTTCTGGCCTAAACTGCCTCCTCTATCCCATCGCTTGGTCACAGGCTGGAAGTCGCTGCTCCACTTGGGTTGCTATTAATTTGGCAGCCCATTCCTTTAGCAGTATAGTAATGTGCTCTTAACCGAATTGTGAGAAGAGCTCGAGCCTGGGCCTTTCCCATGCCCAGTCATTGAGGATGAGGTATTGTGAATGGTCTAAACTGGCTCATAAAAGCAAACACAAAGGCAATTCATCTCAGCAATAGTGCAAAATCATTCAGGATATTCCCAACTTGAACCTACTGTGAAGCGTTGCAAAACGATACCGTGAATTTCATCAGCCTTCGTACCACAGTGGCAACGCGATGTAACGCACATGGTGAAAACCATGACTGATGCCACACAGACAGCGTCAACTATTGCCACTAGGAAAAGAAGTCTCGCCGTTACCATGAATAATACTTTAAAACATCAGCACAACGTTCAGCAGCTGTCACAAATGCAGACGTAACAGAGAATCCAGCAAAATAAGGGATGTTGTTCTGCTTTGCCAAGCCACAGCTCAGCCATGCCCCGCGCGTGGTGTTCAGCTCTGGAACTGCCCTTCCCTGCATCTCAGGAGGTTGTGGTAAAAGCAGAAAAGTGATAAAAAAACCCCAGGCTGTATGCAAAGAGAGGAGTATGTGAATGACAACTGGAACTGGAGGTGAAGCACAAAGGCAGCTCAACACATGAATTGAATGGGAAAGATGAAAAAGACAGTTCACTTCTCATAACATGAAAAAATCAGGGGAAACCCAATGAAATGGTCAGAAAAGGAAAGTATGTTTTCCTGCACCACAGTCATTCGACTGCGGAGCTCACTGTCATGGGAATGTTTCAGATCCCAGATTATACAGAGCAGAGGAGGTAACAGCAGACAATGTAGAAGCCTGGGGACGGAGATACTACAGATCAGCAAGCGAGGGGAAGGGATCAGAGACGCTGATGCATTCCCTCTTGTACTTTTAAGTAACAACCACTAGCTACTGGCAGAATGAGATGTGTCTACCAGGAGTGAAGAAAAACTATTAAGGGAGGAGCTTGGGGAAGAGAGCAAGATGTCCACGTGCCCTGTGCCTGATCCCAGCTGACTGCAGATGCTGCTTGGGACCGGAAAGCTCAATGGTGCTCAGGGCCCTCTTACTCCTACAACCACACACACCCCCCCTCCCCTTCCAATGGGAAAAAATAAAAACTGCTGTTGATTTTTTCAAAGCTCTCGGGAGATTCAGCCTTCAGGTTGTCCCAATCAGCCCAGAAGGGGCTGCCGCCTCTTCTAAACCCACTTTGGTTTACTAACCAATTTACTAATCAAGGAGCATCTTCACAAGATGGAGCTTTTCTGCCAGTATTTTGCTCTTACACTTCCTCGCACAGTGTGAAATCTGCACAGACCAACTCACTCAACCCTCTGACATGTTTTATTTTTTTTCAGTAATGTGTAAGAACTCAGAACAACTTTATTTTAAAAACTATTAGCTGCATAATCAGGTCATCTGGTTCTTGACTTTCTACTTAGCAGTATTTTAGAAAGCAACAGGGATTGTTCCAAAGGTGCTCTCCTGGAATTTAAGTGCCATGTACAGACCTCCACTGCTTTTCAAAGTAGTTTAAAAAAAAAAAAGTGATTTAGACATTTTTTTCTCATTACGAGGTCATTAAACTGTATTAAGCCATTGCCTGACATGAGGGATTACAGTTCCAGAGTTTTGCAACAGACTGATTTCAAAAGACTCACAAGAATCGCAGCCCATCCACGCTACACCTGGGACCCCGGCAGACACCAGCCCTGCCGGGGACACCCCCTGCCAGCACCTGCTCCCTAATGGAGCCACCACACCGCACAGCCCGTTCGTCTACAGGTTCCAGAAATATATTTACACATTCAGTGTATGATTCCAGGTATTGTTTCCCACCTGCTACCCATTTTAGGACAATACGAGCATTACTTACTTTGGCTTTTGCCACATCCCCTTACCCCTTCTCAGCGTGGCTCTGCTCACCCCTGCACTCCTGCTTCCACACCTTGTGCAAGGAGAACATCCCATCATTTAATATTTCTGGGTTCTGGTCAAGGAAAACCACCTACTCTGAGATACCACATGACCATACAGCTACTCCAGTGCTAACAAAGACAACGCCAGGAGGAAGGAGAGGGCCAGGAGGTGCTGTGTGCCAGGCGGCTACTCAGACTGACAAACAGGGGCTGGTTCAGAACAAAACTTGGAAAGTTTTAGAAGGATCTGTTTTCTTTACACCTGCAACACTTAAGACAGTCCCCCCCACACATCCAGGAGCAGAGCCTGCTGCATGTCCCTGCCATCCCCAGACATGGCTGGGATCCCACTACTAAATACACCGCTGGGACTGCGTGCAGCCCCCCATCCTTCGGGACTAACTCCCCTTGGCATTTAGGAGACCCCAAAGCACAATATGGACCACGGGGCTTCGCTTTCACAAAGGCATCAACTCCCCAGTAAACAGACTATGACTTGTACTTAGTCCCAACAATCTCTCTACCCTCCCTGACCCCCACCCACCCACCCACCATGTCTCCTCATAGGAGACAATCTGTAAACATGAAGTCAAGCCAGGCAATATCAAGATAATTAGATACTTGCTGTTGGCCAACTGATCTTACAAGCATGAGAAAAGATGAGCTCACATTTGCCAGATATGCTAACACAGAATACTATTAGGATGAGACATTTCACTGGGGGCGCGTTTATCTTTTAAAGATCCTCCTAAGCACAATCACCTATTAGCAGCCCAGGCAGGCGGGTTCTGAACATACCAGCATCTCCATTTCAGCAGCTGGATGAAGCATGTACAGCCCTGGTTTCTTTTTATGGTTCCGAGGATTGTGATGCAAAGTTGTTGGAGGTGTGACTAAGGTTCAGCTGTAGCTCACTTCATTTGTGTTGACATTGTGTATTCTTTTTGCCTCTATAGTCTTAGTATTTTTTGCCTAGTTTCTTTCAGTAGAGGAGGTGAAAACAGCTGGCCCTTACGGGAGTATCTGCCCCTGCAAGAGGGATCCAGGTGTGTCTGCTCATGAGAATCCTCATCTCAGTGCTAGAGCAGTTCCTCCAGCCACCCACCCCAAGGCACCAAACCTTGCTGGGCGTTTTCCTTACATTTATCAACAGTGAAGTAAATGTACACGTTCCCTGTCCAGTTTTTCCTTCATTTTAAGCTTGAAATCAAGCAACTGGCAGGTCAAATGTCTCTTGGTCTTTTGAGTTGTCTACAACATCCAGAAAATCTCTTACTATCTTCCAGCACTCTCTCATGAGGGCTCTGTCCACGTGTAACGGCTGAATGTAGACATCAAACTCCACAGAAGGCAACTGAAATGAGTAACCAGAAATCATCTTCCCCCCTATGCAAAACTCCCAAAAGCTCAGCAGCAGTGCCTTCCTCCAAACCAGTTGTCCGCCTTTTCCTAATCTTTCCCCTCCCTTACAGCGTTTTCAGGTGTTTCAATACTTCCAATTCATGAGTCTTCCTACAGATGGGAAAGCCCCCTACACATAAACATTCTTGTACTTGACGGTAACAGAGTCGGCCAATGCTCTCCAGTTCCAAAGCAACAAAGGTTAAACCACTTCACAACCCCGTATTAAATTTTTCCCACACTGACCACAGCTCTCAGTTCCCCTCTCTTTCCTTGCCTGTAATTCTGTCGCCTACAGAAAAGTTACCAGAAATCTCGATCTTGAGTCATATCTTGCTATTACTCATCATTAATCACATTACACCTGGACTACTGAAATATCTGTTTAAAATATTCCAGGAATTCTCCAGCTCACTTAAGCACTCGGGGTCTGGAATGCTTTGGCTAGAAACATCTCTTTTTCCAGGAAACGGATGATATCATCCCATTATCTGTCAGCTGCGCTGCACTGCCCGTCATCCCAGGCTTCACAGCTCTCTGCTGATTTACTCTCCCATCCACCCAACTGACTCCAACATCAGCAGATACCAGAAGTTACGACAGTTCGCATAAAATTCTGCCATTTTCAAGTATTTGGCTGAAGCCATCAAAACGTACCCCTTCAGATTATCTTTGCTTTCCTTGGAGCAGAGGGAGGGTGAGCATCGACCTCCTCAGGGACTCTGGAATGGTTGCGGTCCTCCAATGTGCTTGATTGATTGAGCAAATTATCCACATCAGAATTTCAATAGATTAATTGCAACATGAGCTTATTGCATGAACAGCTGCTAGTCACAGTCATTGTTCTGCTGTGCTAACTCCAGGCAAGGGCTGGGGAGAAAAGCAATCATTCGGGGGCTGTTTCTTCCCCTCAAAAATACTTAAGTCAAACTCATAGGCAGAATCTCTTTCCCTACACATGTTGCCTTGCCTAAATGCTCAGAAGATCGTGACTCTGTACTGCACCAAACATGGTTTGGTGCTTCTACACCAAGAGCTGGGAGATGCAATGAAAAGCCTGTAACACACTTGGACATCTCCTAGTGACTGCATTTTGCAAAACTCCCTTTTTCACCCCACCATGACCTGGACAGTGAGTAGCTGATAAAAAAAATCACAGGCATTTTCCACCTTGCAAACTCTTTGCAGTGCTAATGCATTCGAGAAGTTTCTGCCAAGAAAGGCTTTTCAAAGGCACAACTCACTTCTGAAAACCCAGTTGCGAGAAAGGCAAGGCCACGGGAACAGGTCAGCGAGAGCAGGAAATAGGTTTCTAACGTCTTATGTCACAGGGTTATGGCTTTTGGGAATAAGTAACTAAACGAGAGCTTATGCACACTAAACTCAAGACAACTAAAGCGCGGTATCACCCACAAGCAAACCAAATGTTCTGGACTTTCCTTCCCCAGTAATAGCAGCATCACCTGGATTCTTGCAAGTGATAGAGAATAATGGGGAAGCCTGTGTCACAGCACTCTCCAAACTATCAAGCTGCAACAAGGTCTTTTACCATCTCATACCAACATGCTCTTCATACCAGTCCCTCTGCTGCCTTCTCCTAGTCTCTCCTCATCCAGGGCACGCGTGCTCTCTCTTCTCTCTGCTTCCACCTCCCCTCTCTTCCTTGACTGCTCTCTCTTCATTGGCTCTCAACCACTTAACAGAACCAGCCACAGCTGCACCTTATCTGCATCAGCCAACCCACTGCCCCTGAAGCCAGCCCACAGTGTATGTTAGCAATATTAATTAACCCAGCTTCATTCCTCTACAAGCCTGTACACTTTTTTTTTTTTAATTTATGGGTTTTTTTCCCCCCTAAAAAACCTGCATGCGTGTAGAGAAAAGCATACCCTTTGATTCAGACAAAAAAGCACTGCATATTCAGGCAACAGAAGAGTTCCTAAACTCTGGTTTTAGCAGGATCACAGATTAAATTAAAACACAGCAAAATATTACTGGAGCAACGAGAAAAGAGGAAGCGTAACCAGACAACCGAATTGGGTCAGCAAGGCTGCTGCACCTACCCCGCTGCCATACTTCCCAAGAGGCTAGGCAGGACAGGAGGAAAGGCTTGGGAAAGCCTCGGGGAAGGACTGGAATGGGACAATTCATTGCAAACCATATGCTGCAAGCACACAGCGATCAAGCGTACCGAGTTACATCAGTCACTAACGCAGCCCCTGACAGCTAACCACACGGAGCAGAACCATCTCCGGCGCACAGCTACACATGGCAATGCAATTACACCCGCGTTGCCTTACACGTCCTCTTGAAGACGACTGCACAACAACTATCAACACATACCAGACTATCACCATATTTCACACCACACCTACGGCTCATGTTAGGACAATCTACCCAGCAGCAGTTTTAAGGAGAGCTTGTTTAAATAAATAATGATGGGTGTATTGCATCCTTCAGTTATTTGTTTCACCCTTTTGGAACAGATTCCTTATTTATGCTCCTACTGTCCACAGCTTATCTGGAAAGCTCCCCTGCCACTTGAAGCCAGCTGGTGTGACTGAGCAAAACAGAATGACTCCTATTCTGGATCAGCTTTTACAGTCCCACCCTGGAGGTCTTTCTCCTTTATCTCCAACTCTTCCTTGCTCCTTTTCAACATCTGGGTAGCTCTCCCGAGGCTCCAGAAATAAGCGCACACTTTACATCCTGTTTCTCCACCCCCCGTGACATATTGTAACGAACACAGAAAACACATGCTCGAGTGTAATTTGTTATCTCATGCAGAGCCATTAGCATCAGCTTCCTTCCCTAGATGCAGTCAAGTCAAGCTCATAGACAAGTTTTCCAGGTTGCACATGCCACATGTCTCCTTGCTCCTTCTCTCCCTCTCCTCCCATTAGGGAATATCCTTCCTGCTTATCAAGCTCAAGGAAAAAGAGCCAAACCTAAAGCGATCTCTTGAGATACTGATCTGCCTATCCTATAATGCAAAGCAGCTTATTAGAGCCATTCAAACAACTCAAAAGCCACATAAAACCAACACAGATTTCACTCATCCCCCCCAGCACCACAGCACCTTGTGATTCCTAGCAATAAAAAGGTAACGGCACTGATGGGACGTGGTTTGGAAGGTCTCCAGCCTGTCTCAGCTGAGGAGCAGAGATCACCTAGGCCTCTCACAGCTCACACCACATGCTGCAGGCACGAGGGGTGGGGGGGGGAGGATGGAAATCACCTACTCTGCACACTCAAGGGATAACTTCACTGTGAACCTAACAGATTTATATACTCTCCAGGAGGAAACTGAGCTTTGACACGCTGGTCAGCGTGCTTCCTGTCCTCTCCTTGTGCCAGAAGCTACAAAAGCTGCTAATCTCTTCCAGTTCTAGGTAGAGCGGCTGGCTCCTTCTTGCAGGCTCAACATCTGCAGCTCTTGAGCTCACTAGATCAAGAAAGTGGCCGACACAGACGGCAAGGCAAGAGTTTCCAAAGCTGGGCTATTCTTTGGCTCTCACGAGCTGGTTTCATTCACCACACAGAAAAAGCCTTCCTAATGCAGGGAAGCTCCTGGTGAAGTCAGGGTGGCTGGTAACGTCTTGCTCCTCTCCTATCTCTGACCCAAGTCAGAAGCCCACCAGTGGAAGACCCGCTGGCTCCACCAGGCTTTGGCATAAAGCCCGAGTACAGGGCACCAAATGGGATGAAGGTTTGGAAGCACAGAGGTAGCCGACATCCCGGAACATGACAAAACTCTGACAGTATGTGCATACATACGCTACTTGCTTGCTTATTGCTTCATTTGCTGCTCGCAAGCCTTTTAAACTCACCTTTTAATTCTGTTATTACAAAAGGAGGGGATGCAAATAACTGCCTGGCGTGAATTTAAGCAGGGAACAATCCGGTAACCACTGTGCCTATATTCAGAAAAAAAAAAAAAATGTGCTAGAAACACTCAATAAGAAATGGTGCTCTGAGGGGAAAACCCTTAACCTGTTGTAAATACATGGCCCTGAGTTACAGGAGCCGGCAGGCAGAAATCAGAATTAATTCTGTTTGAATTAAAATGGACTGCTAATTAAGAGCAGGCTTCATTATAGAGATTATATATCTCTAAAGACTCTTACTAAGCACGCACATTTTCATCCCCATGCTCAAACTAGCAAGCTAGAGCAAAATACTCTGAACCCATTTGTTTCTCGTCCTCCCTGACCCTAATGGCCATTACACATCTCTTCTGTTCAGTCTAGGGAACTGAGGGTCAGCCTTTGTGGGGGAGCCATGAGAAGGGCACGGCTGTGGCAGGGCCAAATGACACCGTGCCCCGTCCCCTGCCTGGGCGAGGACTGTGCCAGCAGCCGCCAGCAGCAGCCCAGCGCCGATTCCCAGGCCTCCGACTGGGCTCCCTGTTTCGCTTAGCAGAACAAAAGCTGCAAAACCAACTCGCTCAAAAAATGCCGAAAGTGACCCTGTCTAAGGATCATCTGCAAAATCTCCCCCACTCCTTGTGTTTTTAATGAAAAAAATATTTTCAATAGTAGAAATGTCAGGGTTGGGGCTAGATAAGCTACAGAGCCCGAGTGCTGAGTTTCATGGATGCAGACTGGTATTTAATTAGGGACAAGTACAGAAGTGACATGTCTGATTTCAACCCTTGAGAAATAAACTCAAATGTTGATGTAAGAAAAAAGTATCTCTCAAGTCATGGCCTGGTATTCCTCCCATTATTTGCCTTCCTATCGCCAACTGTTACTTTGAGAACTGTTTAAATACCAGAAACACATAGCCAAGTGTCATATAAAGCAGACCTATCATATATGACATTATTTCTCTACTACTAAATATGTTTTTAAAAAATATACAGTTAGTCCAGCGTACAGAAACTTGATTAACCAAAGTAGCCTGACAGCCTGAATGCAGAGAGATTTTTCCAAACTTCAGAGAATTACCTCGCTGTTAAACGTTGGGTCTCAGACCTCTATAACGCATGTCCAAAACCAGGTAGACCTCTTTTATAGACACATTAGGTTGCTCTTTAAAACTTCTCTTTCCCAACATCACAATCAATCGAAAGAGAAAACATTTGTCACATCATCTCAAGTTGTATTACCCAAAGAAAAATAGTTCGTATCAGCTACAGCTCAGCAGAGTAAGTTAGGGAGAACCAAGTTGGAGTAACCTGGGACATCCATAAAGAGCCGGGCTGCCTGCCCTGTGCGACAGCAGCACACAAACACCGACACCGAAATAAGTGGCTCAGTATCACAGTTAACCACGGAAAGGTGATTTATTTAAAAATTGTATCCTGCCCCACTCAAACAACCACGTGCCAGTTGTTTTCTTCTGCATCCAATCACTCCTCCAAGAGCAAGCGCAGCTGAGCCTGCTCCTAATCTAATCTGTCTTAATGACTGCTTAACAAGCAGGACTCCGTTTGATACACCACTATTTTTTAACCATTTGGAGGCCTCCAGTTACCCTACAGAAGAGGAGAAAGGCAGAAACAGCATTCCATTACTAGTCTTCAGAGGAAGTGTTTGCTTTTGGATGGTGAAGGGTGAAGAAGAAAGGGGGGCTCCAAGGCTGTGCCCGTGCACGCCCTGCACCGCGAAGCAGCTTCCCTCTGCACACACCCATGGGTGCTCTTTGTGTATCTTACTGAGCAACTTCAAACAAAAAAATAATAATCTGGTTGGATACATTAAGGAAAACAAATAATTATTTTTTTTCAGCTGAAGGAACCAGTATCTTTGCTCTAGAACTTCTCTTTGCTGGCACAGTAAGAAAAAGTTCTCATAACCGAGCATAGATCATGCAGCCTCTCTGGAGCAAGACCACATATCTATTATTTACACTGAATTCGGAACAATGCTTGCAAATCTGACTTAAGTCAGTTAACTAACTTAAATGTTAACTTTTGACAACTATAGCTTCTTCTGGCACAAAAAGCTCAGCGGTGCAATCAAAAAGTTTTATTCACCAACAGGTGCAGATGCACCTATTCTGCCTTCCCAACACAGCTGTAAAACTGCTGCTGCCCATTTTCAGCACCACACACCTTCTTCACATCATGCCAAGAACAGAGAACAACAATTTTGCTCCTGGAACACATGCAGCACGGGACACATTTTCCTGTCACATTCACGGGAAATGAACAGGCACATTTTCAGCTCTGTATCTGTCAGACTTGTTCTTTTAAGTTTTGCTGTCTCGAAGGAAAAAAAAATGAAAACCTTTCTTCTAAGTACACATGACCACCATTCAACATGCTATCAAAAATGTTGGCTGAATGTACAAATTCTTATTTAGAAGAACATCAGAAATTTTGTAAAGGCACAGGGAAATAAGTCATTGCATTCAGCCAGTTCCTTCTTTTCTCCCCTCCAAACAGAATAAAGCAGGTTTCTGCTGGCCTTTTTTTTTTTTTCCCCCCCTTCGATCAGCTAACACTAATTTTTCCTTGTATGGTAGAGATTCTTACAACTATGGCTATTACAGACTCTGACCATACACCATTCCCTCCAAGAATGAGTAACAGTCTCATTTTCCATCTGCGCTACAGCGCAAGAGCCAAGGGCAAGCCACTGCCACCCGAGTGTTCGGAGCCAGAGTTTCAGTTTTGCCTTCTGCTCTTGTCAAAGGCCCACTGTTGAAAGCCTCCAAATAGGACTTCATAAAAGCAGCTTTTCAAGGTTCAATAGAAATTCAAATGAACTTATTTCCTTTGTGATGGATTTCTGAGTCATCTTTTCCAAGGGAGGAGAGAGGAAATATAATCAGAAAAGGGGGTTATTCCTATTCTAAAAGAGAGAGCAGATCCACACTAGTCATCCTTTATCTTGTCATCTTCCTGACCACAGTATTGTGAAAAGCCCACAAGCAGAAAGAGCAACAAACAGTGAAATACTGTGCTTTTTATATCATTAAGTCCTGCAACGAGGAGGAAGGGAAACCATAGTATCTTTTGACCCTGCCTTTATTACGCACACCATGCCTCCTGGAAGGGACAGTCCGCAAAGCGTTATGCAAAACCACATCATTCCTGGTAGCTTAGGAAGAAGTAAGTATTCATTAGGAGGCAGAAAACTTCCATTTCTGTGTGTCCTTCTTGCCTGAGCTGACAAAACCTGAAAGAATCTGCCACAAGACCACAGCTGTCCTACAGCGGGGGCAAAGAGTCCTGCTCCCCACTCCCATAAACTACTTCAGTGGGGTATACCGTAGCTCCCAAGACCAGAAAGCTGGATGCATGGGGAGATGGGTGGTGGGGCTGAGGGAAGGTTGTGGTTGTAGCCAGTCCTGGCTCACCCAGAGGCATGCAGCTCAGGTGAAATCGCAACCTCCAAAACTGATCGGTGCCCCTCTGCAGCAGGTGATGCTGCTGCCCGGCATGCAAACAGGGGTTATCCTGATGGCTCTTGAACTCTTCCCTTTAAGAAACATTCTGTGGGACTCCACCTATCTGGGAGCTCACTATCATCACAGCAGATACTGGAAAACTATAGTGCTTTCTACTGAAAGCTTAGAAAAATCCTAAAAAAACCCAACTCCCAAAGCCTTTTCTCAGTAACCGAAAGGAACACTGACTCAAATTTCTAGCCTGCACATTTCCTTTACTCTCCGTCTAAAAGAAAGATTATTTAGATGCAAGGGTGTCAAGCAATATGAATCATCTTTAAAGTATTCAGTTTAATTAGACAAGGATAAAGAGGTTTAAACAGTGTCACTGAAATCTAATTCTCTGTATTAACCTCTGTCATAAGGCAAAAGAGTGAAATCAGTAAAAGTGAAAAAGTGATGGTTTAGCTAAGCTTATTTGTTACAGCCACTGCTCTTGAACAAAGTGATTTTTATGGCCATGAACCTCTGTAAGAGCAGAAGTCAAGGTCACAATAGCAATAAATCATTCTGGGGGAAGAACTGTACTGTAACCTCCCATCTGTGCACCACAGGAATAAAAGGCAGCTGTGACTAGCTACTCTGAGAGTAAGTGCTACTTAAAAACCATGGTGTACCTATGCTGCGGCATGTGCTAGTGAGACAGGTGAGTCAAGGGAACGTCATGGAGTGGCAGCTCATCCCCGCCTTTGGAAGAGCTTGCCCTGCACAGAGATCAATAGCAAGCTGTGGACCTGTGTCCGGACTTCACTTACGCTCCACAAGAAAAATGTGAGTCTCTTAACAGGATACAAAACAGGTGTTTAGGATTTCAATTCAGACTAGACTTTTTGTTGCAGAACAGTTGACTTTGCTAATGCTATAATATATTTGGGAAAAAGGGATGGGAGAGGGTGTGAACGAGGACAGGAAACGAGAGATGAGGCTTCAAAACCGAGCTGTGTGTTTTCTTCTGCATGGACAGAAACAGACAGCACTTAAATGCTATCTCAAATCAAGCCCAGTACAGCTTTATACTTCCACGAGAGTGTTTCTTCCACCACCAGCTCTGAGTACGGCTTTTACAGAAGAAAAAAATTTATAGCTTAGCTATCGGAGCAACCTCCAAGGTTTCTGCCTACAGGGGCACTTTTGCTTGGAGCACCTGGAAGTTCTCTTGACCCAGTAGATAGGCTAGAGGGGAAAAACCAACCACCAAACCAAATCAAAGTCCATACATTTTTAGTGTTCTTCTCTGGGCACTCAAATGGCATTGCTGCCCGTTACTTCACAAACAAGAGAATCCTCCAAAGCAGGTTTGGTTTTACAGTGTCTCATCAGAACCAAACAGCTTCAGTAAAGAACTGGTGGGTCTATACCATGCAAATATTCAATAAAAAGCATAGCATAAGAGATGACAGCAGAAAAAAACCAATGCAGCGAGTGAGACACACAAACTCTTCAAGTCTGATTTTAAAGAGGAAGCCTGAATAGTGATCATTTACTACCCCCATCATTATACAAGAAAATGATATCATCAGCAAGACGAAAGACTGTACAGAGAGACAGCAACATTTATTACTTCCCAGCTGAAATCAGAAAAGACTCAACCTGGAAGCAAAAGCTTCAGCTCCTCTGCGGTAGGGTAATTAAACACAGAAGCGGCCGAACAGTAAAGGCTTCTCTTTGCTGTCATATGGACCTTAAAGGTGCATTCAAACCTCTTCCCTAAAGATAAACTTTCATCCAGTTATCAGGATACATTACTGGGCTGAAGTAGATGGAAGTCTGCATTTCCCTTCTGGTCTCCCATGACACATAGAAGAAATGGGACCTGTCCACATGGAGCTCAACATTCCTGTAATACTTTTGGCTGTCTATTAAGAGTGACAGTCGTACTACTTTTGGGGCTGTAGAGCAGCGTTCTTATCTGCACAACAGCTCTATGCACAGCAGAAAGGCCTGGGGAGGTTAAGCATGGCACTTCTGCTAGAGGAAAGAGCTGTTCCTCCTTGCTGGCGAGGCATGGTCTCCAATTCCGAGCCACAGGCAAAGCGTCTTTGTAGCGCAAAGTATTACACAGTCCAGATGTTGCTCATAACAAGGACAACGAAAGGGATACGGTTTTGCATGGCATAGTTCAGTACAAGTGAAAACTATGCAAGCCAAGAGAAAGACCTAATTAATTATTTCTGGTTTCTCAGGACTGAAGGCGAGAGGGAAATTCAAACGCAAACAATGCTGTGTTGCTAATATGCAATGTTGCAATGTAAAGAAGTGAAAGTTAAAGCACAGCAAAAGCCCATGTCAATTTTCAATAGATACAGCCCTAACGTATATTAATACTTCTGACAAGCTAGGAATGTCAGATTTCTAAGCACAATATGAATCACATTAGAATTAAGAACAGCTGAGCCTGCACAACAGATTATATAAGTATTTATGAAGCACAGGAAATACCCTGAGCCAGCAAGTTCAGCTGTATATACCAGTATAATAACTGTTATACTACATGTATCTGATAAAAAGCCACTTTATTGACAAGATAACTACAAATTAACAAAGTACTAGATAAGATGTTGAACATCTGGGCAAAAATGTAGGGGCCATTAAAAACGCCCTTTAAAACAAGGGGTCTGCTCTCATTAAAAGCAGTTCTCTTCCCCAAACAGAAGGCAGGCCAATGTATTGCAGAAGCAATTCAAGTTCAGCAAGGTAGATTTCCAAAACTTTGGCAAAATGTCTCGAAGGGAAAAGCAATCAGTGTTGTACCCAAGCTTGGGAAGAAGAAAACACAAACCACAAGACTCAATTAGCAACAGAGGTTATCTGAAGCTATTTAGCAGATAAGATTGAAAATGCCCTTATCTGGATCATCTTTCAAAGAAGTCTTATTTGGAATTGTTTAAAGTGTTTTCTAATATTGGCTGATAACCGATGATACTCTTAAAGAAAGCCACTTAATTTAATTCACTTGGACATGAGCAAATTAAAAGCAGAGTTAGGGGATATAGCACTAATAACGCAGATATAAGGTTTTGGTGTGCCCTCAGTCAGTTTGATCCATTATAATAGTAACTGGTTGCGATGAGAAAGAACTTTGCTAAGCATTTTTGAGTCTTAAAACACCACCACAAGATAAATCAGTGATCCGGGATGAAGCACTGAAACCGAAGTCAATGAAAATGCAAAGTAAGATATTTTGGTTTTTTAAAAAAAGGAAAGTATTGATTCTTTAGCCAAGCAAGCAGATTGAAATAAAACCAAAGTATACAGAAGTCCTGAGCAGTATCACAAAAACTAGCACCACATTAGATTTTTCACTTAAATTAACAACAGATCAGTAGCAAACTCAGTTACACTGCAACAAAGGTGTGATCCTTCCCCCCAGCCACCGCTCGAGGCACACATTAAAATTATCACTGCCACCTTAATTATCATCCCCATCTCCTCTTCCTCACAGTCTTTCCTTTCCAAGCTACTCTGCCATTGTACAGTGAGGCAACAGTGCAGAAGAGGCTGACACTGTAGGAAACTAATGCCCCTGAGACACGCAAAGGACAGAGGGGACAGCATTAAGCCTGACACGCTACATCCACAATATCCTGAAGCTGTGGCAATGGCACATTCTTCTGATGAAAGACCAGGAGGGGGAAGCTGCCACCCATTTTGAAATGACAAGAGTAGATGTATTTCAGACAACACCCTACCTCCCCTTCTCAATCCCGCTCTATACATCTCAGTTAACGTTTGCTTTGTATCTGCTTTCACAGCACCCTCTTTTTCTAACCTCACAGTCTTGGGTCCACACTTCTGGATGCCCGCTCAGCTGCCCACCCTACTTACACACTCAACTTCAACAAGTATGGATTCACTCTCTTCAGACTCAGCCTGAGAGCTGGCGTGGAGGGCAGGTTGCGGAGAGGAAGAGAAGGTCAGCACTGGTATCAAAGACTAGAGCTGGAAGCAGGCAGGTGCCCATAAATACAAACACCACCAGAGCTCAAGATAAGGTGCTCAGGAAACCAGAAGAGGTCTGAATTATTTTTTCCAGGTAGATTACAGGTAAGTAGGGACAAAAAACCAAAACAAAAAACACAACACAGGCATCAGTTGTTTGCTTGTGCATGCAAGAAACATACAGGCAAGCTCCTCCAGCCGGGTACCTGCTTTGAATGACTTTTCAGGGTCAGACTCAGGGCTTGTGTAACAGTTTTGTTAAGTTCTCTCTCTGTGGCACAACTCAAAACCCCTGTAATCACAGCACTAAAAGGTGGGAATGCGAATGCAAATCCCCATCCTTAATTGTTTTGCCTGGTTCAGAGTGGGAACTTTAATTCAAGTCTTCGACTCATCAGGAGGGTGCCTGAACCATCAGAAAACACAGTGATTTTTTTTTTTTTTCTGGCTCACTAACCACTAAACAGCTCACACAAAGTAGAAAAGGAACAGACTCAAATACTCATGCAGATTATTTTATATTAAGGACAGTCAAACTTCTGAGCCTAACAACCCACATACCAAACATTTCTGTAAGATCAAAAGCCACATTTTCTGCTCTCTCTCACACACACAATCCCACATCTCAACTTCATCCTCCAACCAAACATCCTAGTCACTTTATTTTCAGGCTGATCGCTCTCTAAAAATTATTTAGTTTTGCTTCCTCACAGCTATACTATTGAAACCCTTTACGAGACGAGCAATATCCAGATAGCCAAGGGACAGATCTCCAAGTCAAGCTGCTTGAGACAGGCATAGCTTGGAAGGCACATTCCAATAACCCATGTCCTGCAGCTGGGCACTCTTGAGGTTTAAAAACTAAACACTAGATGAAGCTGAATCTAAATTTCTATTATCCCATGCAGATACTGTAAGTCAGGTAGTAACAGACAAGAACCTAAAAATCACACAGAATCGCAGCCGAACAGGACATAGACATGTAAGTACGCGCAGCCTGGCTTTAGGCTTACACACGCCAGTGAGAAGGGCAGCTCTCGCTGTTCCAGCCAACAAGATGCTACTCCAGTTTGCAACCCAGTATTTTAAACTCATGGTGAATGCAGGCTGCTGGCTCCAAGCAAGCATGCATCCAAAGAACCAAGGAACCTGCTGTTACACTTTATGCGTATAAAATGTAATCTGCAGTGGCTTTAAAATAAAAGGAGTGTACATTTCATTGCAGATCTACTTTAATCTGCTGTATTACAGAGCAAGATACGTGAAGTTTCTCAAGACACAAAATGGACAATCAAACTGAAATGACTCTCACCAACTCAGCACTAGATATCAGAGCATTTCAATAATTATCAAAACAGGCTGTATTTTTTTGGAGGGGTGGGAGGAATTGTCAACTGATTGCTTGTAAATTTGGCCCCAACTACAGAATCTCTATCGGCACTCCTTCACAGAGTGTTTTGCAAATACTTTCCAAAAATATTCTCCTCATTAGGCCATAAAGCAAGGAGCAGGACTGCAAGCTGGCCATCCAAATCAATTTGTTCTTTCACACTAGATTAACGCTGAGTAACCACCACCTTCAGTGGAGTTACAATGGTGTAAGTCAGAAATAAGGACAGAATTTAATACAATACTTCCATTAACTCTTAGTGACTTGTGACAGAACAGACTATCTTCTATTACATCTGGAGAGCACCAAGACTGCAAATAAACTATTTTTGCAAGTCAGAACAGAAGAGTTATGGCCAATTTTGTGGTCTTTAACAAAGACTAAATGCCCTTTGCTATATCTCAGTTGTTTACAGTCTTACATATTCTTTTAAAAGCATTTACCCTTACATAACCTACTGCCTGCAAGCTTGCTTTTCATTCACCTTTCCCAGACCTTTTAGGAGTATTTCACGGATGCTGAGGGGTCTGCAAAACACTGTGGCAGATCAAGTCAAAGTCTGGGAAATACTCACTTTCTGTAGCACCCACCACTCTCAAACACACTTGCTGTAAGACTACACAAACTCCACTCTACAGAAAAACCTGGCAAGTTTAGAGAAGGCATAGAAATGCTTTCAGACCCTTTACAAGCACCCTCTGTAGATGTGTCAAACATCATTCTTGCAAATGTGAAGACGAGCCTTAACAGCACTGAAAACTTACCTAGGACCTCACAACAGCAGTCAGCAGCACTAGAGATCCCAGATGTGGAGGAAACAGCTGGAGTTCCAACTTCTTCACTAGACAGCTGGAGATTTCCCAATAAAAGTCATCGCAGCTTTCAATCCCAACTTTTTTGCTGTTCCAGCTGCACGTTGTGGATGCCTGGGGAATGCGCTGGCTAAGGAACTCCCGGTAGCATGGTTTCATAAAGCAATGTATATATCTGGTTTGTTTCTTATTGTCATGGGATTAAATCACATGTTGAGCTTTACTTTGGCTAATAACCTAAGTCAAGAAGTAGAACCATACAGGAGAGATTCAACACACCCATGATATAGCAAAAGAGCAAACTTTAGCTTTTCAATACTATTTCAGTTTCAAAGAACAGTATAAAGCCTCTGAGGTGGTGGTAGCCCCAACCAAAGCAGAAGGGAGAGACCAGAGCAAAGAGAATTTAAATGCTTCAGTCCAGGCTGTTTGCAGAAAGACATGGCAGCGCATGTTCTTTGCTTGTTTTTATCAGCTCCATTACTTTTGCTTTCAAAGGTACAAAAGTTTTGTTATACACTACAGTAAAAAAAAAAAAAAAAAAGTGTTTTGCTATATGAAATAACTATACTTCCTTATCGTACACTTATACCAATATATGGAAAGATTGTATATTCTAAACACTTCATTTGCCGACAGCTTGTAAATCATGTTTTTTTTAAGTAGTAACATTAGTCAGTAATAGTTTTAAACTTAACAAGTGAACACTCAAACAGGAAATACGATACATAAATGGGAACAAAGTCTTTAACACAGCATTCAGTAAATACACCAGTCAAAGCCTGGCCAGTCTGTTAGTAACCACCATCAACAGTTCTCAACACAACCGTTGCTTGTACAGTGTACACACTCCCCGTGATGTTTGTATAGCTTGCTACTGAGCAATGGAAAACAATCTCTTTTCTTTTCCTACTACCCTTTAGCAGTAAGGCCTTTAAATCTAGTCTCCTTCCCCCCCAGATTTTTAGGGTCCAAAACCTTACTGCAACTTTTGGATGTTGCATTACTGTCATGACTGAAGCCAAATGCTTCCAGTTCCCATTTGTGTGCCAGGATAATTCATATACATCTCCCTCACTCAACTTTTTTTACTAGTAGTAAATGGACACCAAAGAGATTCAGCTGCACAACGTGACCTCTATTTGGCCCATTTTTGTATCTTAGTACATGAACTTGAGGAGGAAAGGCGAAACTTCCAGAAAATCTGAAGTGGCTGCACTGGAATCTGAGCAGGGAAAACCCAGCTACTCATAGCCAAAGACCAGTTTGTTCTCCCTTCTGAAGCCCAGCTCTAAAGTGAGTTTTATGCTCATACTTACTGGTAAGAATCACATTAATATTCATGAGACATCTGAACTCCTGTCTGTGGGGCCAAATGTGAGTACCAAATGCATTACCAGAGTCACATGCACTGGAGACGGGAAAAGGAGTAGATGAGACAGCCAAACATTGAGAGATAATGTGTAAAGTGGTATTACGTTGTTAAAACATTAATTAGAAATAAACAGAACATAAACAAAAAATGGTTTAACCAGGTTTAACTTTTTTCTTTTTTTAAAATTCGAATTGACCCAAAGCAAAAACTTACATTGCAAAGGAAGAACAAAATACATTATGATATTGGTAACACAGCATTGCATGGAAGCTAGACTTGTGGGCAGGCTGCAAGTTGCTCTTGTCACAATGTCACTGGGGTCTCTTGTCAGATTTAACTGAGAAACTTAGGATCCAGTTTTTTCATCTAGCCCAGGTCCACCCTGGTAAACATTCTACATATTCGCTTTTGCCTCTGGGTATTTATCTGACGAGTTTCTCTGGATACGTTCTCCTACAATTGCCAACTAGAGCCAGAAAACTGAATTTTCCACACTATCCTGAGGAAGCCAAAGTTATTCCAAGCGTGAGTGATAGTGAATTAAAAAAGAAAACCAACCAACCAAACACAAAACAAACAAAAAAACCACTCAAGAGCTTTTCAAACTAACAAGTATTGTCTATAATGTAAATAGTTTAGAAATATGGTAATTAAATAATCTAAAAAAAACACTCTTACTCTGCTGTACATTTATAAACATAAATATTTACAAAACCTTTGTTTTGTTTTAAAGGATGAGGTTTGCAGTTTGTTAATGAACAGAGTCTTTTGCTCATATTGATTCTTTGGTGTATTTGCCAATTTAAGGTTTATTAAAAGTGTTCAACCGTGAATTTTAAGGTAACAGAACTAGGCTACACAACAAGCGTATATTATGCACTTCTCCTTCCACATTCTAGACCAAATGAAAAAACAAAGTTCAGTTTGTTCTTCAAAGTATTTCAGATAATAAAAAGAGACCAAATTCCCAGTACTGAAATTTGGATAGGATTATTAATGAATAATCACACTTCACTTGCACTCGAGCACATGTATAGCTTAAGATAGTGAAGGGGACTATCAGTAGGTTCAGACACACACATGTGCTGTGGCGCTTTGCAGAATCAAGGTCAGGGAAACCAGCCACAAGAGATGGCTTAGCAATGTAAGACAAGGTGAGGGCTTCCCTCCACCTTGGGGAAGGGAGAGGAGCTAGGATAAAAACTGATTTAAAAGAAAGGCTTTTTACTGGCCTGAAATGTATGTGTGTTCCCTTTAGATGTCAGTTACTTAAAAGAAATAACCAAAAAACAAACCTCAAACAATAAATAATGGAATTACACATTTCTTCATTAAATAGCATTCTTGTTACCAACAAAGTCTTCCATAATTTTCTTCAGTCACAGCAACAGACAGAACAAATAATTTGCCCTTAATATAGATTGCAACTAAAATAGACTCTAGATTACCTTAGAAAATATTACTGTAAAAATTCAGTGGAGAAGGACATTGGTTTAGACCAACTTACAAATGTAGTGAACAAT
The DNA here is from genome assembly GCF_015220075.1 of Falco rusticolus. NCBI lineage: Eukaryota > Metazoa > Chordata > Aves > Falconiformes > Falconidae > Falco > Falco rusticolus. The sequence continues at coordinate 6,907,042 of NC_051193.1, forward strand.
ATTTTTTAAAAAAAAAAAAAAAAAAAGCAATTTTAGGGTTCTGATCTCACATCATAAAACTGAAGATTCATGCTTAAAACCTGCGAGTCAATGCTTAACATCTGTCCTGTCTCAGTACTGGAGAGCTTAAAGATTGTAACGGCTGGGGTTTTTTGTTTCGATAGGAGCCGGCAGACACCATCACACACACGAGCTCACACGCACACCCCACCCACGCTCTCAGCTTGTCGCTGCTACAATGCCACCCCCATCACATACAACCTGGAGGAAGCACTCTGTAAAGCTCTGCTGCCTAGAGCTGAGCACCACACGCGCTGTGTGGCGTTAAGGCTGGACGTACTTGCTCGCTCATGCTGCTGAGACACGAACTTTTTGGTCGCTGCTCAAGCAGGCTGGACTTGAACCCATACAAGTTGGAGATAAAAAGGTTCAGCATCCCATTACCAATCTTCTGAGCCATGAATCTCCAAAATCACTTACTGTTTGGAAACCTGATGCAATGCCAGGGACAATAGAGAAAGACAATTCTCCTTGCTTGCCATAATTGCGGAACGTCCATTAGCAGTGATAAGGTTCATGCTCAAGGAACTGCAGTCTAGGGTTATAAGATATTAAAAGAAACTAGCACATTAAATAATATAATATTAAAAGGAACTAGCACATTAAATAATATATCGGCTTCACCTTGCTTTTCATATTTTTAATATTAAATGTTTTGAAAGTGACAGTGTTAAACTTAAAAGCTACCACCGTTCCTTTCATCTCCCCACTTCCATTGGTATAATTGGTACAAAAGCACTCCTGATATTAGAGGCTCTTTTGGAGCCAGTAGGATGGCAAAACAAAAGTAGAGCACGCTGGCAAGAACCTTATGACGACTCTGTAATCTCTTGAAAATAAAGAGAGTGAAACAACTGCACATTTTGGCCCAATTTTTTTTTTGATAGCAAGAACTTTTTCTTTTTATGATAAGAAACAAAACTCTTTCACAAATCTTTTGGATATCTAGTATGAAAAACACATCCAGTAGCCAAATTTCTTTTAGTTGCTGCTTTCAGATTAATTGCAAAATTTAAACTTCCAATATGAATGCGGCTTTTCTTGTTAGTGCACATATAAAATGCATCTTAATAACTTATGTGCACTTCCCACTCTCTAACCTGAAACTGAATTTCAGAGCAATCAACAACAAGAACAAAAAAAACCATCACTGCTTTTTAAACAAAAGGGTTTGACCAATTCCTTTTCTTATTTTTAAGTGGACATGATTTGGCTGAGAACCCGTACATAAAATTTTAACTGAAAGTGAAAAAAAGCAGGTTATACATTCATGAAATTCAGGGAGTAATAACGAACAGCAACTGCTGCATCACTTTGTAATGTCATGTCAACACTACAGCAGGGCAGCAGTTCCTATTCTCACAAATAATGCACCGAGACTAAATGAGGAATAGTGTGCGTAGGGGAATCACACATGAAGGTAAAATACATTAGAAAGATTATTGCACAGGAGGCACTGTATGAGAAACAGAATACATTGGCTTAAAAAAAAAAAAACCAAACACCTCCAGATTTGTTTACTCTTTAGTTAATGTAAAAAAATTCAGCGGCTATGCCTCTTTGTAGTGTACTGCCACTGTTAAAAATAGACTTACAAACAGCCACCCATTATAACAGGGAATGTCAGGAAAGAAGAGGGCCTGAATTTTATGGGCATCCCAACTATAACACTTAGAAGAATAATATGAAAAGAGCCAACGCATAGACCCTCAAATTGAATAGGGTAACTGCATTTTTCTTTAATTTCCAAATCATACTCGTACAGTACCCTACCACACATTGATTATCAACTCTTCCCTTTATCCTGCAAAAACATAGACCCTGGCAGAGACAAGAGTCCCAGCAGATAACAGGGCTCTAGAGGTCTTTCTATCAGTATCCTTTTGCAGGACCAGTGCCTTGATTTCCAAATTTTATTTTCTTGAATAATCGCTCAGCATGCCAATTCAAACCAACCACTTCCCTCGAGAGGCTACCTTCCATCTTCACTGCAAGTCTGCACACTTAATGTGAAAACAAACAAACAAAAAGCCAACAGCAATTTTTAAAATGTAATATTGTATAGAAAGCTTGGACCTTATAAACTTGGACCAAGAAACCAAAAATTAAGACCTTCTAGCGTGTGGTATAAAAAACCCAAGGAAGTGTATACCTGCCTTCTGACTTCACAGAAAAATCAGAATTTGCATAGGATATACTTTGTGCAAGGCAACAAGCCTCTTCAGTATCTGGAATATAACTAATCTTGCTCAGAGTTCTTCTCTTCATGGATATCAGATATCATCAAATTTGTGTTTTAAGTAGTCTTTCATGACCTTGGCAATGGGTAGTTCATCAAGTAGTTTTAGGTTTTGAAGGCCTATACATTGACGGATTTTAATTCGGCATAGATCTTGCAAGTTTCTGGGCTGTCCTGAAAAGACAAAAGGAACACATAAAAGTAAAATGATCACATTTTAAACATACATTAAGAGATCATTTACTCAGTAAAATCACAGGTGTTTACTATTTTCTAAGAGGCAGAGGGAAGGGAACAGTACAACAGAAAAAGGGAAGTCAGTATTTTTCTAATGAACAATTCAATGAATTCAAGGGATGAATCCTAAAAATATTTTTCCATGCACATAATTTTGCTGATGCCAGTGTAAAGTGACATTATCCATGTGAGGATTCCCATGAGGTGGCAACACATGCTTAAGCATTGTAGAACAGCATAACTCCTCCATTTAACTTTTTGTGGGTTTTTTTTTTTTTTTCTTCCTATCCTTGTAACAGCTGGGGGAAAAAAACCCTCAGTCTTGCTTTTCTTCAAACATTAAGACAAAAACTTATGTTCAACTGTAACAGGACTAGGCGTTTCCTTAGAGAGTGAAGCTTTATAAGAGTAATACAAGGATCACGTGGCAGAGTTAGAGGTTGCTTTTTCTTTTCTAATGAAAAGATGAGGCCTTTAGATGCTTTGGATGCAGACACCACCTTGTCAAACAGAAAGAGATGAAAATACAAGTTAACCACTGTCCACAGAGGAAAAGTTTTACTGATATCACACAAACTACAGAATTTCTAGCAAGGATTTTTTCCGAAGTAATCGGTTCCATTTCATTTTTAACAGGAAACTATTCAACCACCTTGAAAAACGGTCCCCCACGCAACATAACGCAAGAAAGGTTAACCTAGCCTTGCCTCTGAACATACCCAGCAGAGGATCCCAAGGAAGAAAGAAAGAGAAAAAGAGCAGAACAACAGACATTGAGAAATCCTGTCCCGATATACCCTGATCACACACAGATCTATGTCTTTAATAGCTGCGAATGGCTTGCCCTTTGTAAATCTGTCTAATGTTTTTTGAACCCATTCATATTTTCAGAACCCAAAACATCCTGTGGCAACAAGTTTCACAATATAATTAGGCGTTGGCTGGAAAACTACAAAGTACTTTTATTTATTTTAGATCTGCTTCCTGATTGCTTTGTTGGGTGCTTACCATTCTTTAAGTCACAAAAAAATAAACCAATCCAAGTAATTGTTCTCATGTCAGTCATGATTTTACATACCTTTATATTAATCTCCATCCTCCACTCACGCTCAGTACCTCTTTCCAAAGCTGAAGATTCTATTTAATAATCTCCCACCATGGGAACCACTCCAAATCTCGGACCAAAGCAGCTGCCTGCCTTTGTGCTTTTTCCTCATTCAGTTACACCTTTTTTAAAAATTATCCCAATAACACACTGAAGCTGGGCTAGTCAGTATCTTGATCATTGACTCAGCTGTGTCATGGCCAAAAAAAAAAAAAAAAAGGAGAGAGAGAGAGAAAAAGAAAAGAGGCTTCCACTGTTATGGCACCCAATGGCTGTCCAAGTCAAAATACTCGGCACCACGAACAATGTAGGTGCTTATGCTGGCATCAAGATAATCTGTTGCCAACAGAGCAACTTACTGCAGTCATTATTATCTGTATAATCTTTAATGGTAAAAGACGGTGCTTGTTTTTGCAAAGAAAGGCATGGCAATTTTATTGAGCTGACTGCTTGACTCAATCGTTTCTTTAAAAAGCAGTTCAAAACAACAAAAGCGACTTTAAATTTCCAATTAGCTGCCTGACATTTCCAGAGCTGCCACCAATTCAGCAGGACATTTTTGAATGAGGAAATGGCTTCCATAGGGGGCTCAACGTGGGCGGGCTTTACAGTGGACAGTAGGATGCTGTCAGCTCACCGGGCACAAACCTGTTCATGGGAGACAGGAGAGTTTTTCTCGCCCAAGCTGGCCCCAGAGCCCGTCCCTTCTTCCACCCTCCTGCTAGTTCAGCAACAAACCTTCTATCAGCTAAATAGACATTGACAGTATGAGTTTATTAGACTTTCCTGGTAAGCACAGAGTAAAGAGATTATGAAACTATTTCCTGTTTTCTACTTTGGGCATTCTGTACATGGTTTCAGTTACCCTTTACAGCAAGTTCCTCCTTTTTTCCCCCTGCGTGGGCTTTTCTATAGAAATGGGCTGACAGACAGGTATACACTGGGATTTATCTTAAGCACCAAAATTATCCGAGGTAAGCTAGCAGAAGTAATGCATGAAAATAGTCTCGGTCTGTTTTTAAAGAAATTAGATTTGAAATTAAAGAACATGAAACTTTGAGTTTCCTTCACAGAAGTTTAAAATACTTTTATTATACTTACCACCACAGTACCTAAACGTCAATTTATTTTTAACTATATCCTTCAGCCATGCTTAGAATACAGATCATTAGTTACTTTGTCCACTGGTGGTTTCTTCTTAGCATTTTATTATTTTTTTTTCAACCTGAAGGAATGAATTTATACAACTCTAACAGCTGAATGCTCAAGCTTCTGGGGAAAAAAAGTTACTTTTGGTAAGAAACCAAGCAGAGGAATCTTTACGGTGATAAAGAAATAGTTCTAATGCTTTAAATGTGAATGTAAGTAAGGTTCAGAAAGGATGCACCTTGTTACCTGCAAATAACAGAGTTAGAGGGCAATAGAGATGTGTATTTTCTGTAGTAGAGTACACAATAATACAGCTATGAGACACTGATTTCTGGTTTCAGAAATGAATGCCTTTTAATTAACATCCTATGGGTTTTTTGAGAACAAAATGGAACAGACAACTTAAAATACCCAGAAGAAATTGGTCATCAGTTAATTCAGAAAGACCCGATAATCAAATATATGACATTTTCCCCTGATAAGCCTAAAAATATTTCCTGAGAATGTGTTAACAATGGACATTTCCAGTGTTAAGCACCAGTTGCTACATCTAGTGGCTGTTAGTGTCTTAGGTCACGCCTCGCAAATTCCAGGGTTATTAATGCATTTGTGATTTATTAGAAACGGTGTCTAGAACACTTACTCATTCTTGGTTGCATCTGAATGAAAGAGAAAAAAAATAAAGGATTACAGACCAATGTCAGTGAACCTTGGTTTGGCAAATGAAAAATGTTATCAGTAATTCAAAGTAGTAAGGCAAGTTCAGTGATGAATAAAGTTCTGCTTAAAAACGATTTGGAAGTAGCAGCTTTGGTTATATCCTGCATCACAAGTTTGGAAAGTTATTTAGGCAAATAAGCAAGAAAGGAAGGGAATTAAAAAATTAAGAAACAAAAAAACCCCACAAACAGAAAAGGTAAGATTGACCTAATTACCATTCTCATGCAAAACAGTGACATAAAACTACTGATCAACATTAAAAAACCCAACACATCCCTGACCCAGCCGCAGAGGGACACCTTGCCGATAGCAGTGCTGCTATGCTGGAGCAGCCGGGTTATTGTCAGGCTGCTACACAACCTCAATTACCGTCAAGGCAGCAAACACCTGCCGCTGTTGTAGAGCTGAAGGTTTGCTAATGTGTTCACCAGAACAAGTTAGATACTTCAGTCGGCTTGTTTTGCACACCTTATAGTGATAATCAAATAAATTAGAAGTATTAATTACAGGAGAGAAAAAAAAAAAAAAAAAGAGATGTGTAGCTCATCTTTTGTCTTGAACAGCTTGTGCTACGTGCTGTCACAGAAAGCAGAAATCCCCACCAAAGCACTTCTGTATAGTTTCCTAAGCATGACAGAAAAGTTACTTCCAAACAGAAGAAATGTAAAACACAGGGTTATAAAATTGAGGAATTGCTTTTTTGATTTTTGTTTCTTTCTAGAGGCAGCAGACTTCAGTGCATATAAAATCTAAACATCTAACTCAGTTCTTCAACTGCTAACAAAGAAAGTTCCTGAGCTTCCGCCTCCTCCTCGAATAATTAATCATTATTTTACTTAAATAATGAAATACACCTTTTAAATTATTATTAATAGATTGACCTTCTTCAGTAAAGCAAGGGGGGCTAAAAAGAGCATGTTTTCACAGCAAGGAATTCCAATTAATCATGAATTTCCACTCAATAGCCCATTCCTTTCCTTTTTGCAGTTTCGAGATATTTCTGCTATTCTATCTGGGAGTTTCCTATCCTAGAAACAGACAAAACTTGCATTTAGGGTTTATTACCTATACAAAAGACTGTAGATCAGCATTACAGCTGCTCCACAACTTACACATTTAGACCTCCGCCTGTTCATTTTTCCTATGCAGCCCATGCTCCCCAAGAAATAAAACGCTAATTCACCGAATAGGTGTATTTGTAAGGATCATTTAGGTGTAGCATTAGACCTAGTACCTCTGACAACACTGATTTTTAGAGACATTCACCCAGTTTCAAACAAAAGTGTTGTAATGGTGAGAAGGGGGAATCCCTACCAGTTTCCTCCTCTGAAGGTACACGGGCCCCCGTGCAAAGCAAAAATCATGAACTGACCTGTTCTGTTACCCAAGAGAAAACTTAGGAGTAACTGAAATGAATATGCTTGTTTGCTACAAGAACTTTCTCTCTGATGTATTGTGCTGCCTACTAAAAAAAAATTAACCAAACCAAAAAACTTTAAAAGCAAACAATCAGTGTCATTGGTTTGAAGTGCATACATAGTTTCTGAAGAAGTTAAAAACCAAAAAAAACAACATCAGTTACATTTCAGAAGCTGCCCACAGTTTTCGCTGCAATATTAATGCATTTCTCTAGAAAAAGAGCTTACAGTGTTACTTCTCAAACTGAGCCTCTGCCTCCCCTGGGAATTGTGAAAGGCTGAAAACAGTAGCAAGAAACCATTCGGTAGTTTCTTTTTAGTGACAAAGGAAACTTAAAAATTAAGAGTTTTGTAAAACATTAATTAAAAAAAAGTTGAAACCAGGCTGATACATGGTTGGCAGCAACTCAGTTCCTCTAGAGTATCAGAATAAGTATTTATATCCAGAGCTAACTATTAAATCCATCCCTTATTTCACAATTGTGAAGGAACTCAGCTACTACCAGCAACAAAATTTAATCACAATTTTGTTGGCTTCAGGGTGTGTGTGTGCGGAAAATTAAACACTGAACTTATCAACTGAAAACTCACATCCACCAGCCGAGAAACTCACTGATGAGGATGCACAAACAGGGTCATGCTGAAAGGATGCCATTACCTAGTAAATGGCTGTTGCTGAGCTGAACGGGAATTCAGCTGTTCATTGCAATAGCAGTAGGTCTAACAGTTTAGTAAATGCGTGGTCTTGCACTCTGTAAAAAAACAGCAGCAGAATAACTAGAGAGGATATCTGGTTTTCCAGCATTCAAAATGCCAGAAAAAGCTAGTTGCAAGAATCTATAGGTCTGATATATTAATATAAGACATGAATTTAGAGAGAAAGAAAATTACAGAGCGTTCACTGAGAAAGTGAACAAACTCCTTGAACCAGTATCTAGCTCAACAGGACAAAAACCAGTTTAAAATTATTTTTAACTGGATATCATACAAGTTAATTTAAAAGTTCTAGTTTAATTTTGTGTTCAGTATACCTCTGTTAGAATACTTGAGCTTGAAGTATGTTCTCATTGCTCTTTGAAAAATAATTCTCCACAATGGGTTTTAGATGTTTATTAAATTTCAGTATATCTGGCACAGAAAATATGTACCAAGGAGGAGTGTACTTTGGACTGAAAATTTATATATAGAAAAGCAGAGTGCCAGTAAAGCTCAATGTTAAATATAACAGGTGTATTTTGCAATGAAATTAAAATTCAAATATGCTTGCATAAGATATTTTTAAAAAAATATTTTGTAACATTTCTATGAATGCAGTCTTACTGAAATTGCTATGGAAATTCAACTAAGAATTTCAATACCATAATATTTATCTATTTTTAGGAGACAGTAAGTGTTCTGAACATAAAGACAGGCTTAAGATGCATTTTTACACTATTTTTACATTATAACAGAGTACAACATAGGTGTGCAAATGGGAGTGGGGGATGGCTGCACCTTACATACCACATATAAAAATATGTATTTAAAAATACTGCTTTTTACATAGGCCTCTTCAAAAAACTCTTCCAAAGTATACAACTGTATATAGCTATACAAAAATTATTCAACTGCTCAATATAAACCATCAACTACACTGAGTCAGTAGCTACATTTTTCAGTATCACACTAGGCAATTCTGAGTTGAGAGTTAAACAATTATTTGAAAGGTACCTTCCCTCTTTCTAGACAAAAAAAAATAATTGGCTATGTCTTTATAATGATATCAAAAACTATACTGTCTTTAACAAACAGGTACCTGCAGTCTGCAGAAAGTAATCGTAATTCAGATTATATTTGTTTATCACTGATCCAGCTAAACTGGAAACCATAAAATAACCCTCTTACCCTAGTTCCCTGCGTAACTCTTGATGAGAAAGCAGAACACATTCATTAGTGCAAGATTGCCAGCAGCACCCAAGGAAGCAAGCAGTCAAAGCAGGCAACTCCAGGAAAGTTCTGCTGTGTTATAACAAACATGAAGATAACCATTTCCTTTGCAATTATCCACATAATAAAATATGTGGAAGTCCACTTAATTCACTATGGCACTTCTGTATTAAGAAAAAGTTTAAACTATACAGAGACTCTTTTCAAAAAGTTCTTCCAGTAAATAATAATAAAAAATCCCAGTGAAATGTTACTTTTATTTAGCAAAGGGATAGAGACAGAGAATGTATAAGGATTTCCTTAATGGGACTTATTGTCTTAAGTTTTTCTGCACATTTACAGTGCTATATGAATCTAACCAAAAACCTATACTCTCTAGTCAAAACCAAATATCTGCCCTTTTGAAAATGAAAAGAAGGAATGCAGATGGAATATTTGTAGTTTAATTCATTCGGTGACCTTTAGATCTTGTTCCAGACCTGAAATTAGTTCTTTGATACCTGTTAACCATACTTGCCATGTTACACTATGGCCACATCCACTTACTCAGCTATTTGCCCCGACACAGACAAGCCATTTGCATAGCCAGTCATAGACGCTTTGTGCTATGTTATCTGAACAGCGATTAAATTAAGTGACAGCTACGGGGAGAGGAAAGGGTTCAAGCTTTTTTTGAATTTCTAGTATCTTAAAGTTTATTTAAACCTTGAAGTATTTTTCCAATACTTGCATTTTTTCCTACCTGCAGCATTCTCTTTGTAAGTTTAATATTGTTAAATCCCATCCAACTTCAGCTTCAACACAGATCATAAATCATTCCATCCAGGACTGTAATTGCACATGTTAATTCTGTAGACATAGACACTATCAAAAAATCCCAGTATGTCTATATGTCTATCTTCAGATACATTACATACATGCATCTCTGAATTCTGCATTAGTGTATTCCAAGATTAACCCACTGACACTCCTGAAGAGGCAGGTTCGGATCTCAAAAACCTGAAGGATTATACTGAAGTGCTCCGAAACAACTCTTTATCAATGATCTCAAGGACTATGAAAAGGAAGGCAATTAATAAAATCATTGAGCAATGATCATCTTCAATATTGTTTTTTTCACAGGGAGGCTTTAATCACTTTTATATTGAAAAAAGGGGGGGGGGGGTGGCAGGGGAGGGAATGAGTGACCATCTAAACACCAAGCCAACGGCAGACTCATGATGAAAGACTTTGTTGCTCCTGACTTCCAGCTTTGTGCTTAAAGACCGAGACACAACCACAGAATAACTTCCTTCCTCTTGGAATTATTTTCGGAGCAAAGGAATCTCTCTACCTGTAACCAGGAAGAATAGCAGACATCCAAGGTCAAAACCCAAACTCAAATATCTTCCTGCAGACTCTCACGGCCAATACCAAGTATTTCTGAGAGCTTGGTTTCTTGCCTATCATTCACAACCAGGGACCTGGGCTAAAGGCTGCAATTAATACTGATTATAATATCCACCAAAACAAAAAGAAAGTCACATACGTTGTCTTCTAAGGAACTGAAACTGTACAAATATGTTTTCTGAGTATAAAAAAAATTGCTACTTACATTTTACATGCAGACTGCTAAATAGTATCCCATTTATATGAAGCATGCAATTGCTTTCACTTGAAGACACCGATCTCTTTGGTAACTTTCATAGTTCACATACATTAATCTTCAAGCTTAAAAATTTACTGCAAAAATTTAAAATCTACTTCAAAAGTAAAAACTAGTTCCTGTTTCACTATCAAATATACTCTTCAAAGCTGCAGATGCATATCTAAAACTTACAGCTACAGATTTCTATATTCAGCACTTAATGTAATGTTCAAATAAACAAACCAGAAATTCCCGTTAAGCCTTAGGACTAAGGCACTGTTAGCAACTACAAGAGATAATTTCAGGACAACCGCTAGAAGTCTAAAAATTTAGTAAATTTTTCTTCTAGTAAATACACATTGCAACAGACTCAGAAGCGAGATTCTTCCCCGAAGTGCTACAGCGTGACATCTCAGCAATTCCCTGTACACAGCCCGATCTAATTGGGAACTCCACTACTAAAATCCCAGCTTGTTTTTTATCCATTTCATCTGCCCTGCACTATGTTATTAAAGTGATTATTCACGAAAACCGTGGAAGACTGTGTTTGGGGAGAGTCTGTTTATAGCTGTTTGTAAACATACAGTCACAGTAATTTTGCTCAGAAACACAAAGCTGAAGTGGTTTTGTCAGCACCACCCCTCCCTGCTTTCCCAGTATCTCCCTCCATCAGCACAAAACTGGATTAGGTCCAGCACTGTTACATCGGCCATAAAATTAAGCTACTTTCTTGTAGCAGAATTTACTTCTTACTTAATGTTAAACCTTTAAGGTATGGAATTTGCAAACTAAAAGTTACAGTACCAGTTTCCAACTTCCTGAATTAGTCTTCAGACACCGAGGCAACACTGAAGCAGTTTAAACCTTTGTGTTTCCAGGTACGTCCCAAGACTGTGAAAAATTGCAAGTCTGGATATTTATCATCTACTAATAACCCTGCTGGTGCTACTATATAGTGAGAGGCTCCCAAAAAGGAAACCAGAAGGAAATGCATTTGAATGAGAAGGGGCAACCAAATTAAAGCAAAATCCTTTAGTTACTTGTATTTCTTATTATCAACTTCCACCTTTCCAAAAATTCTCTTTGGATTTCAGACATGAGCAAAAATACCACAAATCATTAAGACAAAAATGAAATCCCAAATGCTTATTTGTATCAGCTACTGACAACAGATCTCAGCTGATTCACCCCCACACTAAATTTCAATTTCTTTGCAGAGTATATGGTTGCTTAAGTCTCATAAAGAACTACCACATCACCAAAAAAACAATAAAAGGAACTGTAGGGGGAAAAAAACCCCAATATATGAAATACTCCATCCTCTGTAGTGCAAAGATCATCCTAGTTGGATGATAAATTATCAGGCCACCTTAACGTGTTTGAATTAGCAAACCCCTGCTCATTGCTTATCAGCAATGAATAAATGCTTTGGGCAACACTACAGTCATGAAACACTATTATAGCATTCCATATTGATGAGAGAGGAAGAGAAAATCCTCATCAGATCTAGTACACCAAAAACTGATAATCAAAAGTGACCAGAATATTAGGAGCCTAATACTCATTTTAAATACTGGAAGTCATGACAAGTTAAAATCTCTTTCATATTTCAAAGACATCAACAAAATCAAATCAAAGTTACACAGCACATGAAACCCCTTCAAGTTGCACGAATGATCTAAGCTATTTTGTTGTCTGGTGTTGGGGAGAGGAGGAGAGAGAATGTGGGAGAACACAAAGCAGAAAAAGCTCTTTTCTGCCCTAGTCATGGTGCCAGATGAAAAAGCCTGCAACTGCAGAGTATTTGCACGGCAATTAAAAAAGAAAGCAAAAGACACTAACAAACCCTAAACAAACAACAAAACAAAACCCCAAACATTGTATGTGCTAAGGCCATTAATAAAATGAGATTGCACAGTTCATTTTTTTTAAAAAAGGAATGCCTCCCGCAGATATTTAAACAAAACTAATTTAAACAAAATATACTTAACATTAGCACCTTTGCCGAGCAAGAGATTCCCAGTATCACAATCCCTTCACCTTCCCAGAAATTTTCTAGTGCATTTAAATAGCATCAAGGGGCAGAGAGGAAGCATTTTTTTTCTGGGGCTAAATTCAAAGAAGGCTTTTAGAGGACATTGTGTCCTGTGATTAACTTCTCTTACATACATACTTGTCACTTCTTGTAAGAAATCCAGACACGGTCGGCTACTTCCAGAAATACTTATTGAAACAGCCAGTGGGGTCTGTCCTTCATAGTTCCTTGTGTTAGTGTCTGCTCCGTAATTATACAACATTTGTGCACAAAGCACATCATCTCTAAGAGCAGACAAGTGTAAGGGTGTCTGTCCATCTTCCAAGCGACCCAAGTTTGTATCCGCCCCTCTCTGAAGAAACATTCGGCAGTAAGAGTGATTGCTTTTGATCACAGCGTATCGTAACAGGAAACCATTTTGAATGTCGATGTTGGCATTGTGATCCAGAAGGATTTTCACACAGCTTGACCTCTCTCGGATAATGGCCAGCTGAAGTGGTGTAGTACCTTTATCACTGAGCGGATCAACCTCAGCCTTGAACTCCAACAGGAGTCTGACAAATGAGTCTCTGCCATAGTGGGCTGCTACATGGAGGGGAGTCCAACCATCGTTGCTCTTTGCATTAATAATGTCACTTCTATATTCAGATTCCAACATCAAGCGTGCAATCCTCGCTCGGCCATGCATGGCTGCATAATGCAGAGCAGTGAAGCCTCCAATTAAGTCCTTAACTGTGGGATCAGCTGAAGTTAAAATAAAATTAAAAAATAATTAGAGGGCATTACAGTAATCCAGCGCTGGCTGTAAAAAAAAATAATCAAATGGTTGAACGTTAGTCTTTTCAGGCATAGCGTGACAGGATTTTTTGTACTTCAAACTAATTCTTGCTTTCATGAACACACTATTTTTAAGAAAAAGTTAAATTATATTTAAGAAAGTGTTACACAAAAAAAGACCTTTTCTTTCACATACATATGTTTCCATTTGACAGATAGTTTTCCACATCTTCCTCGCACTCTTAGGCTAATTACTCAAATCTCTCTGTCCACCCAGTATTCCTCCAGCTCTACAATATTACATTTCTTTCTCAATGTTCAACTTTTTTATTTTCCCTTGTGTTGCACTTCTTGGTCTTAAAAAGAAGCATGTGTAGAAACATCTGCTGTCCCAAATTGCGGATGTTTTGTGGTCTGGCAGCATTGTATTGTTTTTAGGGTGTAATACTGTATTAGGTAAAATGTTTCTCTGTGGTCTGCAGGATTTCCAAAGCATGTAGGATATATGTTATTTTAGATTATCTTGATAAAGTCTGTTTTTATAGATGATGAATCTGTTCTGAGTTTATAGTTTTACAAAAATTTAAGGTTTTACAAGAATGTAAGCATCCACTTATGGAAGGAGTCAGGAAAAATGTTAGTGCAGAATACAAGCGATTACACAGCCATTTTTTTTTCCTCCCCAACACAGCACAAAAATTCAATCTGATTAAAAATTAAAATAAGCAAATCAATTTACTTAATTTCCTCAGGACACCCAAACTTGTAACACCAGTGACTACTCCCATGTACCAATTTAATTGCTAAAGGAAAAGTGCCTGTCTCATTACCACTTCTCAGCTAGAGAACAAGCTGGGCTGCGAGGTTTCTCCTTCTACCATCTGTAGGTGCTGCCCATCGGATGCCAAGAGGTACAAACTAAAGTTTGGAAGCTTAAAGCACCTTCCTAACCTAAGTCTCTTCACTGGTAAACAGAGATACTATCTGCACACAAGATACTAGCCTTAAGCTGACGTGTTTTCAATACTCCCGTCTATCTATGGAAACAACGGCTGAGGTCTGCCCTTCACAGTTGCTCGTGGTGTTGTCTGCTCTGTAATCATACAACATTTGCGCACAAAGCACATCATCGCTAAGAGCAGACAAGCATACGGGTGTCTTCCCACCTTCCATAACCTTGACAGCCCTGTCCTTGTATCCTGGCACATTGAATTCTTTGTAATTTCCTCATCTTCCATACCACATTTACAAGGAAAGTAGCAGTGGTCTAGAAGGGGGTGGGTGTGGAAGAGCAGGACATTGTGACCACTCATGTTTAAAACAAGCTTGGCTGAAGGCTATGAACACCCAATGCTCACACACATCGCTCAAGAGGAGCACTTGCTCTCCTGCACCACATGGAGAGGTCAGAGTTTTCTGCACGGTTGCCATCACACTCAAATATGACAGAGGGAGAGGGTGGAAAATGCCATTTTGCATCTCAAAATTTAGACCTGCTGCAAGTTAAGTTCACAATGCAATACAAATTTTAAGCTAGTTTAGCCTGAACGCACAAAGGTGCTAACACAAAACAGGAATAAACTTCCCAGTATGGACCTACTGTGACCATATTTAGCTAACACACTAATAGATGTCATACCAAAACAAAAGGACCGGCAAGAAAGAATGCAGAAGTATAGAATACAGCTGCAAAGGTGATCCAGCAACTTCAAGGATTTTTTTTAAAATGTAAAGTGAAGACTGAGGGGAAGAAAGCAAAACAAACAAATCCACCATACAAACTAATGCAGCCTGACAACGCAGCAAAATAAAATGTGAGAACTGCCTCTAGTGTATAGAATAGGAACGCAGAAATAATGAGCGAAAGATTAAGGAAAATTTAGTCCCTTAGTAGAGACAGCCTTCCTAGTCTTCTGTGAAAAGCAGAAGTTTCAGTGCTCGGTAAAGTTATACTAACCTGAGTTAAAGTAATTGATGAAGCACCCACAGGTTGACAGAAAAATGAAGTCAGTGACTGAGTAGGTGGTTCCTAACCTGCACTGTGATCATGTCCAAAATACAGCAAAGAATCAGTACAACCCACAAAGTCATTAAAGACAAAGATACTATTTCAAAGTGATGGTTGCTGCTCCCAGGGTCTCTTTCTTTGCACTGCTCTGTCTATTCTAGATTATCTCCTGGCTGGTGATAAATAGAGTGAGCAGCATAAGCATGAGAATTAAGATGTAGAGGGACGATACATTCTGGGAGGCATGATTAGGGGAGAAAGATGGGCATAATGGAAAGAAGAAAGCAGCAATCACTGCCATTTTCCACCAAAAAAAGAAAAGGTAAAAAAAAAAAAAAAAAATTCAAGTTATGCCTTCTCTCTTCCATGCTGCACAGGGCATGCAAGTCAATCATTTCTACCCCCATCTGAAGTGCAGGATACTGCTGCTAGCCTGTTTAATTTATTTATGCAAAGTCCAAATTCAATCAGATATGCCCCAACTTCTGTGTGTGCACATATACATATTTTTACATGAATTGCTGCAATGCAAACCCAACAATTTACTTGCAACATAAGGGTGTCCTTTGCCTACAATTTTAAGTACCTTTCCATGCCCTCCTTACTCCCAAAATTTCATTGCTTGCGACTGCTAAAATGAACCAAAAAAATTACTAAGTCATATAAGAGAAGCGTCTCAATAAGAATAGAAAAAAAGCCTCTCAACTGGATAACCAAGCAACACAAACAACTAACCTTCCAAAAGTAAACGCGGTAACGAAATCTCATGGCAAAAATATTGTAATTCTCGTTAAGATGATGGCCTTCTAGTGAGCTAATAGTACCAGCATTGCCCTTGATTAAGGAAACTATTTTAACAAGAGCAAAACGTCGGTTGCTATTCAGTCAATGTTTTGCTGCCATCTCCTGGAAATCTTCTCAACTTCACAAGGGCTTTTAGCAGAAGTTGGACCTGCATTATGTTGCGTACAATTTCCATCCGTTCACTACCTGTTAGGAAAAGTAGCACTACAAAGCTGATGTTGTCTTAAGAACACGGACTACCGTGAGGGGTTTTTGTTTGTTTTTTTAAAAGGCTTCAGTATTGGTATCATGCTGTAAAGTAACTCTCCCCTGCAACACAAAAGTTAGAAATGAATTGGGAATGATTCTCAGTTTACCTTCAAAAACAGAAAAGTACCTGGTACAAGCATATTTAACTAGGAAGGGATGAAGCCAGCACTTGCCAGCATTTCTTTATTTTGCCTCCATCCTGATTGTCAAACGAATATTTCTTTTCAGGCTTCCCATTGATTTGGGGAGTGCAGAACTTCGAAACATGAGCAGCTGCATTTGGTCACTTCTAATGTTCTTAAATATAAGGCATAATACAACAGTATAAACCTTGAACTACTTATCAAGGGTACCAAATTACTGCAATCAAGCTCACTTGAGATTGAAAATTTGCAACACTGAATATTTGTTTTAGTCTATTTCATGTTAAAAGTTGGGCACCTAAGCTAGTCATTTAAACTCTACTGTTAATGAAATTATTTTCTAATACTGTAATCTAAAGGCTATATAGATTCCTAAGAGTCAAATATTTTAGAGTTTCAATTTACAGCTCAGTGGGACAGTTTCCCTTCTTTCTTGATACCTTCATTAGATCAGCATCACAACCTAGTTTGGGAAGCCAGGAAAGCAATGCTTCTGGCTTCAAAAAGGACTTCTGTTATTTCAAGCTTAATTCCCCCAACTAGGGTTTCATTCTGACCACACAGTTTAGAAACAGGGCTACATAGAGCTTCTCTTTTAAGTTTTCTAGGACAACATTGATACAAAAGACCTCCAGGAAAGCATTACTGTTCAGACACAGAAACACTGTATGAGCTAGCTGAGGGGTATGAACATTTGGCATTCTCTATAGTTTCTCCCAGATTCTGCATGACCGTACTAAAATATAGATACCTTGCAGTCAAGACTAAAAATAAAAAATATATCTGTTTGGCTACTTCTTTCTGTTACCCTTCAATTTCTAGGAGCTTTAGTGAATCATTTCTTTACTTCAATACGAGTAAACAGAAACTGTCCTGCTCAATTATTATTGAGAAGATATCACCAAGGGGCAGCTAACAACTACACACTTTCGAGACTTTAGTTCGTTGTAACGTTAACAGTGGCAGTTGGGGATTAATAAAATAGTTCTTGTCCAGGGTTGGATTGTCTGTCTCAATATGTAATTTTGAAAATAAATTTTAAAAAAAGAAGTACACTAAAGGGGGAAAAAGGGTTTGTCGTGCAAAAATCCAGGATTACTGAGAACTACACTCCTTATTTTTGTGTTGCTTTCCTGTCCAGCTTTGTGAGTCTAGATTGTTTCTACGGAAAGAGCTGGCTTCAAAAATCTGCCCTTTATTAAAGTGAGGCAAATACACTAAGAAACTCAAATTCACTATTTTTCATGAAAACTAATTCATGATCCTGCTTAACTTTCCTCATTTCATCACTTGCTAAAGTGTATTTATCATCTGACCTATTACCTCTGTATCTAGTTGGTATTTCTGCTGGTTTCATCCTTTAGTCTGGACTGGGTTTTATGCATTTTCCCCATCTATCTGTGTCTCCTTGCTCAGCAGATAATAAAAAGCTTCCTCCTCTTCCACCACCTCCACTGAAATCAGCCAATCTGCATGCACAATGCTGTCCTCTGGCTCTTTTCTTTGCTGGTGAGCAATGACGGAAGAGAAGAAAAAACAGAAAAGCAGGAGGTGGCCAGGTCATGACTCCCATAAGAAGCTACCTTTTATTTCCAGGTCAGTGACCAGATTCCTTCTCAGCCTTTATTAGCCAAACTCCCATCTCCATCCCACTATCATGCAAGACTACATCAGCAGTCTCTCAGCATCGCAGATCTGAGGCTCAGCACTACCCTCAGCAACAGCCCAGCGTTGTTTTCTCATTCCTGTGCTAAGAAAATACTTCCAGTTCTGCTCAGCTTCATCATCCCTCTAGACAACTATCACCAGTTTCCCCTTCTTTCCCACTCTCAGTTCCCGCTTTCCTCCAGAACTCCATCTGCTCCCTCTCACTATCTTCTTTATTACTAACATACATGGTCAGTTCAATACCCTGTTTACCATAAGATTCGCACCAGAAAATTACTTTTTCCTTCACCCCAATATCATTTTGGTCCACAGGGATTAAGCGCCAACATCAAAATAATCCACTTCTTGAGAAAGGTGGAGACTATATGAGGAAAGGTAGACACAAACCTCTCACTAATGATGCAGGCATGATTAACTCTGCTTTTAAGCGTCAGCTCATTCACTCCTTAATAGCTCATTTGTGACATTATTATGTCTTAAATACTCATTATCTTTTATGCCTCTGTTTGGAGGTAAAACAAGGCAAGGCACAAAACAGCACCAATTTTCTGAAGTGAGGCTCAGCTACAGGAAAGCTGCCATAGATGACTAACCCTCACACTATTTGTTACTCAACTTTCTAGTCCTGGTGATTAAACACTATACTGCTTCCAGAACAAGGGTGTTTCATTACAGGCAGTTTTCATGAGGCACCAGATTCAGCTGGTACATCATATAGGAAATAACAAAAATAAAACCAAAACACTGCATCAGCAGCTAATATCAAAACCTATACAACAAAAATACTCAGGAATACAGAAGGGTTTGTTGGTGGGGTTTTTTCAGATCATCTTCAAGTTTACAGAGATAAAACCAATGCATTTTGAGACCTCAAATTTTTGAATTACCAAACTGAAGGCTTGAGATTACCCACATAAAATTCTACTTCTCAAATGTAATGTAAGTTATTTGTTAGTGCAGTTTACTAGCTCCCCTCCCCCCCCCCCCCCCCTTTCAATAAGGACATGAGGGCTTGCTAATATTGTATGGTTAGATTTTTTTTTTTGTAATTGCTAAATTCTAACTGTATGCTGTATGGTTAGAATCTGTAGTAGGTAAATCAATGGTGTATTTCACTACTGCGCTTAAGAACTATGTCACTAATTGTACAAATACCACAGCCTATTAATGCCATCAAATTATATGGGTGATCCATATATCTGACTAATACTGTGACACACATAAGGGATCCATACAGCCTCAGATATCTAAAGCATCAAAAAGATAATTTCACTTTCCTTAGGTGTCCTGGTTTCGGCTGAAAACATTAGTTCATTCATTTGATAAGAACAGCACTAGAATAGAGGATGCTGTTCTTTAAGGGCACTAATCAGAATGCGGAGAACATCTAGAATTTTTATTTTGTCTTTCCATTGTAAAACTACCCATTTCTAAACCTTTAGGTGTCCTTGAAAGAAGATACAGCAAAAAGAAATCCTGACTGCACCATTTGAGGGGTAATCTTCATCACTCAAGCAAATACATCACAAACCAACAAAACTCAATCAGCTCTTGAAATAAAGCTTCACTACGGACCGATGCAGGAGAGGTGTAAACTCAGCACTGAACTAGCTGACACCGAAGTCTTTGCACAAAGAGTAATGTTATCACAAAGTTCAGTGGACTCTATTAAAGCCTATACAGAAACTTAGCCTTTAACGCAACTTGTTAACTTGCTTGAGAATTATGAAACAAACTTCCCCAAGATTACAGTTCAAGGACCTGCCTTCCTCTAATAATACCCCTTAAGAGAGGAGAAAAGTCTACAGTGAGTGCATTGAATTTTATAAAGAGTCCTTCTGCCCTGTTTTCATAATGCTTATTCATTCTCTTTTGACAATTCCTAGACAATTCTGAGGGGGGGGAAAAAAAGGAAAAAAAAAAAAGAAAAAAAGTAGTACAGTATTAAGGTATAAAGCTAATCTGTTACCTCATTCACAGAGTATACATCAGAAGTAAATAGAGATGAAGTGCTACTCTAAAGAGTAAAAAAATAATAAAAAAGAAAAGAAAAAAGAAACCCAGAAGTAGTCTGATACCTAATGAGTGCTGGAAAGCCCTACAATGGAAATTGGGATAGAAAGCCAAGATGGGTATCAAGATTTTTCTCTCTAGGCAACTCACCTCCATGTTCAAGAAAAACACGGACACATCTCTCTTTCCCTCTTGCTGCAGAGAAATGAAGCAAGGTCCAGCCATTGGCATCTCGACCATTTGGAGAATATCCTTGCTCCAGCATCTTGCGTACGGTGTGAACATCGCCAGCAGCAACTGCAGCCTGAATCTGCAACTCTTCCTGTAGTTCAGGGTTTCTCCGACAGTGATGGTGTAACATCCTAGCTGAATCTGGCTTTTACAGAAGCGTCATGAGGTCACACTAGTCACCTTGAATCAATATAAAGCTTGAATAAATTAGGATTGGGACAGGAAAGAGATATCTGGAAAAAAGATCAGCACTAACGAAAAGCTAAGATTTATTCGCTATATGCAGAGCAAAGTTGTCTTATACAGAGGATAAAACCCAATCTCACTGTTGCTAGCAAAATCATACGATATGGTTCACATCATTGATCTGCAAGAGGAAAGGGCATTTCCACATTATAAATAGCAAACATCTTCCTCAGAAATTACAGCAAACAACAGCCCACAGTCAAAGCACCTGACCAATAAGCAAAACGAAATATCTCTGGAACCCAACATCTCTGGAATCACAACACTGTTCATACCACTAACTCCAAAGATACTGTTTAAATAGATGTTGTAAGCTGTTGCATGAAACAACATTGCTAGAGCAAGTGAACTATGTTTTTATTCTTTTGGGTTTTTTTCTAGAAACGTATCACCTCTAAGCTTCAGTGAAAACACTGTCATCTTACCAATATAATCTTTTCTTGTGCCCTACGGTACGTGAATATTAGTAAGACTAATGGTTAAACTGAAAATTAAATTTTCTTTTTCCTTTCTCTCCCCCCCCTTCTTTTTTTTAAAATGAGTCAACTGTCTGTATTTTGGCTTGTGGACTTCATTAGTACATGCAGGCTGCAAAGAACCTCTACATTCCAAAAATTAAACACAAAGATGATAATATAAAAGACCTGAAAACACGTAAGTACAGTTAATATAGCTATGTCAAACGCTATGAAAACATATACCAGAACAATTAGATTTATAATTGCCTTGATACAGCATGTGAGAGCGCTAGACCAAAAAAGCATACACTGGGATAGAAAGAAGTGCTCTATGCCATGCTCTGTTTGAAAAGTATTCATCTGTAGTTCTACTTGCTACCCAGCTGGGGACAAGAAAAAAAAAAACAACACAAAACCCACAGGTATTTAGGGATTCTTCCACAGTATAAAAAGTCTGTTAAGTGTTTACATTTTCACATACATTGTGTATCATATCCCATTAACAGATATTCCTACAATGGAAAGGAATATCAAAAGAAAGAGAATAAAAGAAGGACATGAGAAGGGTAATGATGAACAATAGGAGTCTCAGAAAATAGTCAAAAACTGTTGCAATGGATATTAACTAGAAGATAAAAAAAAGAGAAAGAAAAATGTATTTTAACTCCTGTAAAGTTAATCAAGATTAAAATGCAAGGAAAAGTTCTAAAGACAAAAATTAATTTTAAGCAAAACTTAATTTACAGCAACCCTGTTTTATTAGGATGTCAACCCCACATCATCACCTAAACCTTCTTTTACGTAAATATCATAAGAATTTCCAGATCCTTATGATTCATAGGTCATTCAAAAGACACCGCAATCAACTCCCCATATCCCGCTGGGTACTTGTTTTCCTGTGATCCAGATATACACACAGACAAGAGAAAAGTGAAAACATCAATCACTGCCATCTTTCCAGATAAAGGCATACCTATCTATTTACTCTTCTATAACCTAGTTGCACCCATTGCAAAAAAAGTTATTTATCTGCTTCTTGGAGAGATATAAAGTCATAATTAACAGGTGGCTACAATGACCCTACTTACATTGCAAATATGGAAATTAACACACAGCAAATGCCTGTCTGACATTTGTAAATGCCTCAATTTACCATGTATGGCAACAATCACTATTTCAACATAGGGTTACCAAAAATGACTTTTTAGCTCAATAGTTTATACATGACTTGGGTACAGGCTTTGTTTTGGTTTATAGTACGACCCTGGAAGAAAAGGCGATTTACAAACTGGCAACTGCTAACTCAATAGTTCAGCTTTTGCAGCATATTCCAAAAATCAAACTCGGTTAATCTGATGACAATGGAAGTATTTCTGTGGACTCTAATGAGCTTTTGGTAAGCTCTTTTCTAAATTCCAATTAGCACTTCAGAACATGCTCACCTATAAGACAGTGAGCTTGACTTCATTCTGGATCACACCACTAACAGGACTATTAATGGAATTCCAACTACAAGAACTTTCTTTGGATTTACAAGTAAAAGCTGTAGAATTGAACTGATAAAAAGTATGAGTTCAGGGGGAGAACCTTACAAAAAAAAAAAAATCAGTTTGTCTCTTTAGCCCTACTTTCCAAATGTGTAAAAAACCAAGACATGAAAACTTTTTCCTCAAACTGAGCATATCTGATCAAAAGTTAAGAAACTTTCTACTGCCATTTTTACAGTCCCTTCTTGTAAAGGACTAATACTTGCAAGATCTCATGTGATCCTGAAAATTAAGGTCAAACTAGTTGCTCAAAATCTGCAGAAAGAGATAGGATGTCTAAATAGATGAAGCAAAAAGGGATTTCTCGATTTAAGGGACCAGCAGCATTCCCCCTGCAACTATCTATGAAGACAGTTGGTTAAGAAAAAGCAAAGCTCTTTATATCACACTTCTCAGCTGGTGGGTATATTTGTAATGCAGCATTATAAAAAGTTGGCACTGGCCCCATATGTTGCATGTGACTAGCAAAGCTTATTCAAATAAGCCAGTACTAAAGTACATAAATACTAAAACATACAAAGCAGAAGACAAAGTCAGGCTCCTTTTATCACTTGTGCAGTTTCTGTAAATATCTACTCTTCTATCTCACCCCTATGGCAAGCAATGAAATTCATATTACAATAATACTTAACTGTAACATTAAAGGTTTCAGGATAGTTCTAGGTACACACCAGCTCTGAAAATATTTTCACTTCTGCTCCATAGATCATTTAAAACTCCTGTTTGCAAATCCCCATTTACAGCATCAATCTTTGGAGAAGGAAAGGAGGACTACTGGAAGTCGTTAGCCATTTTGCATTTAATATTTAATGTTTTGCAACTCTAATCAATCTCATTCAGAACACAGTATGCATTTGGATTGCTACATATTGGCTTTCTCCATGCAAGTAAAAAGATGAAACGAAGCAGGGGGCAGGGGAATACATCTATACATTCTTGGTTATAATGATTGTATAGTGCCATGAAAATGGAGGATAACAACAACTACTTAATTGATTTTGCAAGTACAACAGGATAAGTTCAATGTGTTCCTGAATTACCTTATGAGAGGTTGTTACTCTTTGATGGATGTCCCACTCTTCATTGTCTTCACTATTCATAATCTTGTGTGCCCATATGTGTCAAACAACCTGCTACCCCTTAAAAAAAATGATATTCCTTATTAGTTGCAAAGAGTAAAAGCAAGGTGTTTGCTTACTTTTACTTTGTACCTGTGCTAGAACGCTACATTTTAATGCAGTTATGCCAGAAAAGGCCCTGAAGTGTGTTTTCTTTCATTAATCCAACAGTCCTCCAGAGGCTGAGGTGGGGAGAGTTTGCTTCTGCCAGATCAGGAAAAGGCTACAGAGGGTATTTTATGGAAGACGAGAGAAACAAGAGATGTGCTTCCTCTCTGGAGTAAACCCTGAAGAAATGGTCTAAGCTTTTCTCTAAGGATTACATTTATCTACTCCTGCCATGGAACAAGAATGGATGCAAAGGTTACACAGTAGCTATTTCTGCCTGACTGCTCAACATCACTCTGTGGGAGTGAGATACCAGGAAAAACCTTCAGGATCCATTTAGTTCCTCCCAACTCATTTTTGTGGGTTTTAGTTGTTTGGTTGGGTTTTGGGGTTTTTTTTCCTGATTTGTTGTTGTTGGTGGTGGGTTTGGCTTTGGTCATTTTGGGGGGTTTTTTGTTGGCTTTGTGTTTTGTTTTGGTGGGTTTTGTTTGGTTGTTTTTATTTTTACATCTCCATCCCATCTGCGCTTCCCTATCTAAAGGATAAAACCTGACAACATAGAGCATTGACTTCTATGTCCTTCAACTGGACTTCTAGCACCACCAGATAGTCATCTCTCCTTCACATGACAGATTCAGGCTAACACATGCTGCGTTTCACAATCAGATACAGATACCTTCACAATACAACCAATACTACCACCACCTCAAAAATCTTCAGCCTTTTCTGCACATATAAAAACTCTCTTTTTTAATATCGAAGTTTACTGAATGCCAGTTACAATCCCTACCCAGTTTCCTCCTCCAGACTTGCCCTCCTTATCCTCCTTCCTTGTCATCTGCAGTTAACAGGATCAGTCCCAATGACAGACCATTTCTCACAGCACTGTTGAGAGCCGTTGAGAGCATCCATGTTATTTCATCAATCCTTTGTACACCTCTATCTGACCTTTTGTTCACTTTGGCTGCAAGCTTCTCATGACAGGACCCCTTATCACGTGTGAGCACTGCAATAATATAATAAGTAATAAAAACATTAAATACTTCATTGTATAGCAGATCACACAAAACCAACTGTGACCTGTTTCTTCTGCAAATGAGTTGCACCAGAACAATTCTATGAACTGTGCAGCTTTTAGCTTAAGTTAAAATTTCCGTCACTTTATGCAATATAAAATGTTGCTTTCCCAACGATAGCTCAGAAGAGGAGGATGAAAAAAGCTCTCTTCATCCCTCTTATGCACATTTTCCAAGAGCTTTGCTTCCCAAGATAAAACATACAAGGTCTGCAGATATGCTCACAGCCCTGCACAAAACTGCACTGCCATGACCTAATTTGATCACATTTCTAGCCTTGTTTTTTTGCATAGACGATCAGTCGCTGGTTCACCTTTTTTTTTTTCTTTAATTTTTGCATGATTTTCACTTTAAAACCCACACATTTTTTATTAGCTGATGCAAATTAGAAATGCACTGACTTCACAGACTACAGACAAGGTAACAGATTGCTCCACTAAAAAAGTAACAAGCTTTTTCCCCCCAAAGGAAAATTAGCTGCATATGGCAAGAGTAAGATCTGCAACTTTAATAAAAAGAAGTCTTATTTAGTGAAAGTAAAGCTCACTTACTCAATGACTTAAAGTTTGCTTAAAATAATAATAATTATAGTAAAGTAGCACACTAAAAAAATAGCAAACATTATCTATTGATAATGTCTCATGTTGTCAAAGAGATCTCAGACTTTTCTACATCAGTGTGTCACTTCACTAAAGTCACTGCAAACATCATGTGGAAAATTAATTCCGACATACGTATATACTCACATTAAAGAAAGTTCAAGGTTGGTACTAAGAGCAAGACCTTATAATACAGTATTTTGCTTATTGAGATGAAGTAATAGATAGACCCGATTCCTAAGCCCCAAGTCTATACATCCAAGAGCACAATAAGGACCATATTTATTGATGTTAGCCTAACTCTATACAAAAAGGAAAGCGTACCATTACACATGACATTTAATATCTAGTATAGACCTGATCAGTGTAGGTCCTAGATGTCTGTGGTTGAAGTATTCCAAGACATTTAAAGCAAATAAACAAGAAAAAAGAAACCCTGTAGAAAAGGATAATCACATAAGCATTCATTATTCTCACAACCCACTTCTCCCACCCATTTCAAAACTCAAACAAGCTAAATGTGTTCTCATTCAAATGGCATTTTAAAAATGGTCAATATGTGTTTGACAAAGAAACTGTGACTATGATCTTCATATGTCGCTTAGTTTCCTATTTCAGGAGCTCTTCAGACAAGACAGTAAGGCAAGCAATCATGTTATCATTTGTGTTCTCATATGACAATCGTAAAGTCTGTAAATAACATGTGAAATATTAAAATTTCACAGAGCCTTATAATCCTGAACATATTTTCTGGAATGCTACATTCCAGAAAGACGTCAAGCAAGGTATCCAAGTAGCTGAGATGAAAATCACCAAGCAACACATGCTAATTGCTGGGCCCGAAAGCAATGAGTTAACAGTGCATGAATCCAAAACATCACAGAGGAACCGCTACTTCAAAGGAAAGAAGTCTTCACTCTTCATAAGCGGTCACTACAAGTTACACACTTCTCATCAGAGCTTTCTATAAAGCCATCTCGTAGCTTGGACATACTGAAGTAACTAAAGGAGTTAAAGTCCATCAGCTTCAGGTACATTGTATGATGCTGACTGGTGGTGTTATATACTAATAAGCAGCTGTTGTGTTGTTACATTCTGCAGGTGGCTGAAACTGAAGTACAGAGCTATCATTTTACCAAGTATTATCCACTTCACAGAGAGGCTGCGAGGTCCGAGTTTTGGGCCTGATGGAGAATTAGTGAAATCACCCAGCTCAAGTAACTTCAGTTCTGCAAACTAAAGAGCAAAATAAGAGACCTCACCTTCAGAAAACACTGGTAACTCATCAGCTGCTTACCATCCTCACTGGCAACCTTAACCACAGGCAGAGCCCGGTGAAGAAAATACTGCAAATCCTTCCAGATCAAGGACCTCAATGCTAGCGCTAAAGCAAGGCCTTACGGATATTTCCCAGTAGAGAATGCTGCATAGGGTTCGCACAGCCGCA
The DNA here is from genome assembly GCF_015220075.1 of Falco rusticolus. NCBI lineage: Eukaryota > Metazoa > Chordata > Aves > Falconiformes > Falconidae > Falco > Falco rusticolus. The sequence goes on from NC_051193.1 coordinate 6,934,050, forward strand.
ACCCTCCTCCAAGATGTGCGCTGACAAACCGCAGGGAGCTTGTGCTCTGCGGCATGCTTGGAGGTCCTCTTGTACCAAGCATAAAATACAAACCCTCTTCTAACTTACAGTGGTGCTGTTACTAAGGTTTAACCAGTAAGAGTCAGAAGAAAGCTTAACCTTAGAAGTAATGATTTGTTGCAAGTGTTACATATTTTAACATGACTTACTATCATTAAAGAATCCAAACACCAGTATGTCATAGAATGACAAAAGCAGAAAACGATGGCTAGTTCCAACCACATTAGAACAGCCGCTTCAGCCCTAATACTCATAGCACAGCAGATGAACAAAATGAGTGCTGCTTATAGAGTTTACTTCATTCAACAGTCTCTGGAAGACTTGTATTTGCTCTGTATTTCTTTTTAATATAGCATAAAAGAATCCAAGTGGACAAAATTCATTGGATGACTTCAGCGAATAAAGCAAGTTTTTCACTGCGAGAGTATCATTCTGTAAGCAAATGCTGGAACAATGGAAAACAGCCTCACAGACGGCACATTTCCTTTAAGGGCTGCGAATTCACAGTAAGACAAAACAAAAAAAATGAGTATACAGCCTGAAGACAAAAAAGAAAATATGGATGTGCAACTTTATCTAAGGGTCTAGGTGTACTTGCAATACGCTGCACTGCTTCCAGAGATCAAGAACAGGACTTCAGCATATCATTGATCTCTGTTCCTTGTTTTGACCATGTGCAAATTTCTGCCAGCAGCTAATTCCCCGCTTCCTGTGAACTCAATTCCAGTCTCTGTGTCTGAATCAAACTTTGCTGCACTGGCATTTCACATTAGGAATGAGGTTCACAAATCAAATGAGAACTTAATTTCCTTGCATGAATAAATCCAAAGATCTTCTGACTTATCCACACCAAGAGGTGTCCTGTTGGAGTATCTACATTAACACAAGCCCTGACATTAGATGCACCGGATGGGTTGTAAAGAAGGTGTTATAATAAACCAACTTCAGATGAAACAGGTGTGCCATAACTGCACTGTTAAGTTTGCACTAATGCACATCTGTCTCACCTATTAGCATAAAAATCCCTCCTGCAATCACACCGGGCACGTCCACACGTTCCACTATTACTCACGGTTTTGCAGCACACTATCAAAAAACCATGGACTATTTCTTCCCTGTACTTTCAAAACTGTATCTCAGAACTCATTGCACTTGTGTCATGGGAAGATTTTCTATTTAATCTTTGACATGTAGCAGCTCTTTTTCGTTGTATGCTAAGGACACCTATATTAGAAAAATATAGATGGATCACCCTTGACCAAGATTGTTGGCAACAGGTACTGCTCTTTCCCCTGCAACTAATGCTAAAAAATAATTCGTTGCTGACAATGAAAAACATTCTGGTACAGTCAATGGCATCTCTGAAATCACAATAAAGACCAGAGAGACCTATATAGAGGATATTATTTGCCAAAATATCACAGGCTCATCTACATTTGAAACAGATTAGAATGGATTCAAGACAGCTGCATTAAAAGAACACGCAGAAACTCCATTATTTGGAGCACGCTAACAGTAGGATGCAGAAAAAGGCTGAGTGACATCATTCACCCCCCCACTCCCTCTCCTTCTAGAACCCATCTCTTCATCTTACCACGTAAAAAAAGCAATTCTTCCGACAAACTGCTCTCCCCCTGAAACCTAGCCATCCTCCTACCAGCAGGATTCAGTTTTTGATGACTCCTTTCACTTTTTCCCCTCAAGCACCTAACAGCATTATCTCCTTCTATGATCTCAACCCCAAAAATAAGTACTTGTAAACAAACACCATCCAATTAAATTACTTTCATTTTTTGCAGCTCCGTTACAAAAAAATGACCCATGCAAAAGTCAAGTACGACTAAACCAACATAATGCAATCACCATGACCTATTCCACTCAAGATTTTAGAATCTGAGCAGAAACAAATCCAGTGTTGCACCTATAAGTTTGCGAAAAGGGTTTCAGTTTTGTGACCCTGTTAAGGAACCAGAGTGAGGTAATTTTAAGTGACATTCCTGAGATCAGGAGACACAAAAACCCATTAAGTAGCAATTGACAACCGAAGTAATGTTTGCAGATTAAATTTAGAATATGACAAAGTGTTACAAAAAGAAAGAGGAACTGTACTTCAAATGGGCTTCGGAGCTTTCAAACTTTTAAAGGTCAATAGCAAGCAGGTTTTAAGAGAACAAAGAAATCTAACACTACCTATCTGCACCCGTCCAAAACACAACAAGAGGCCCCAACCCCAGCCAAAGCATGTGTCTAAGATGAATCTGAGAGTCTACATGAATTATCACCTTTCCGGGGTTTTGTTTTGAGTGCTGTTTTCTCTCTTCTGTCTTACATTGCTCTTTGGAGTCACAATTTTTAATTCTCCTTTAAGGCAGCTTAAACCTGGAAAATAAAAGTAGAACTTGAGCCACACAATGACACCAAAGAGAGAAATGGAGGTTAAAGCGATTAATACCAAAGCGATAGCGGGTCAAAATAGGAAAAGCCTTCGAAAATTAGGAAGGACAGGGTTATTTACTTGTGTTGGGACCTGAGCTTGGAAAGAAGGGCACTCCCTCAGGGTGCCAAAGGGCTGGAGGGATAGTGCCGGCTGGACCGCTGCCCTGCCAGGCCGGCTGCCCCCAGGAATGGGGGTGGAAGGCAAGTACTGGGGAAAGGGATGGCAAGCACCCCAGAAAGCCGAGCTGCCGGGGAATAAAAACACTCCCTCGCAGGAGTTCACGCTTCAGGAACCGTCAAGCGCACACACGCACACAAATAAATAAAAATAAGGGGCTGACCCAGCCCTGGCGCGGAGCCCCAAGGCCCGGTGGCGAGGAAGGCAAGCCGGGCCGCCGCCGGGGAAGCGGGGGACGCGCTCCGGTGGGGCCCGTGGCCGCCCACCACCCCGGGAGCCCCCGCCGCAGGCAGCCCCGGCAGCACGGGCCGGGAGCCAGGCGGGGTGGCCCGCAGCCGCCAGCCTCCGCGCCGCGAACGGGGCGGGCAAGGGCGGCGGGGGGGCTGAGCAGCCCCTCCCGGGGACGAGGAGAGGTGGCTGGGGGGGGAGCCCCCTCACAGCCCGCTGAGGGGCAGCGGGGCGGAGCAGGCCGGCGGCCAGTCCCGCCGGAGGGGCTGCCCGGCGGCGGCGAGGGGAGGCCCCGCGGAGGGCCATGGGGTCGCGCCCCCCCACCCCTTCCCTTCCCGCCCCCACCCGGTGTGGGAGTCTGGGGGCAACCGGGGCTCTGCCGCCCGCTGCCGTTACCTGTCTGCCGCCGGGGGAGGGGGGCGTGGGGGGGGGGGCAGGCCCGGCCGTGCGCAGCCGCCCCCGCGCTGGCGGCGGTGAGGCGGGGGCAGCGGCGGGGCCGGCCGCGGGAGGGGGCCGAGCCGTGTGGGGACACTTTGCACCGAGCCGCCCCCCTCGGCTCGCTGCGGGGTCAGCGGGCAGGGACTGACCTCCGCCGCCGCCAATCAGCTGCCGCCGCGCTGGACCCGCCCCCAGCCGCGCGTCGCCGCCACGCTTGATTGGGAGCCGGGCTGACGGCGGCTCCGCCCATGGCTCGTCCCCCTTGCCGTAAAGGCGAGAGGGAGGGGGAGGGCTTTGCGACAGCGGCGGGGAGGGGAGAGGGGGCGGTTGCGGCCGTTCCGGCGTTTTGACGGAGGAGAGCTGGGCCTTACGGCGCCCTGTCTGCCGGGGGCGGGTGAGTGGCGGCTGTTGCCTAGCAGCGGTTGCCTAGCGGCGAGGCGGGGCGGGGCCCGTGTGCGCGGCGGCTCGGGGTGACTAAGCGGGGCCGCGAGCTTCCAGGTGGGGGGGGGCGAGGGGCGGGGCCGGGCCGGGGGGTGGTCGCACGCCTCGGGGGGAAGGAGCCGGGTCATGGCGGGCGGGCTGGGGGGGCCGGTTTGGCTAGGCGTGTTGAGGGGGCTTGAGGCCGGGTGAAGGAATGCGGGGCCGCGCCGGCTGAGGGGAGCTGAGGGGAGCGGCGGCGCGGGAGGCTGGGGCCGGCGGGAGCGGGCTGCGGCGGCTGCCGGGGCCCTCAGGAGGAGGGGAGCGAGGAGCGGGCCTGCAGGCCGGGAGGGCGGCCGTTTCGGGGCAGTTGTTACACATCCATGCTCTCATCTCCCTTCCCCGGCAGCCCTGGCCTGCCCGCCAGTAACCCGGGGCTGGCGCTTCTGAAGCGCTGGTGTGAGGCACAGTAGGGGCCTGCGAGGCCGGATCGGGCCGCCTCGTCCCCTCTCCGGTGGCTACAGGTGCCTGCGGGAGCGCGGAAGGGGCATCTGGCACGCTTAGGTGTCACGGTTAACGGGGGATGGACAGCTCGCAGCCCAGGTTGTTTGCAACCTCTGGAAGGAAATGACATTATTTTAGAGGCGTTTACAGTGTTTCAGCACTGAGTGGAAGCGTATTCGTTATTGAGAGATGAGCCTACAGAGTTACGGCAGGTACAAGTAGTCTAATGTATGCTTACTTTCTTAAATGATTCAGCCATTGCATTGTGAGGAGATCGAGAACCTTCAGACTCACACCCAAAAGTCATGGACTGTAGTTTTGTTATGCTTTATCTGATTCATTTTTTAAATGAAAATACGGGTTTTTTTATTGTTTTCTCTCAGTTGCTACTCATGCGGTTAGCATTTAATGACATAGATAACAGGGAAAGACTAAGATGGGGACTAGGTAATAGCTTTCTCTAGTCATGCCTCTTTGCTAATGTCTCTGAATAATTGTGTGTCATCGTAAGCCATTTGTGTTAGTAAAAAAAAACAATATCAACAATGTTAGTCCACTCAAATCAATGCTTTCTACAATTTTGTGCTAATTATCCCACCTTGTAGAAATATACATATTTTATAAGTCTGATTTAGGATATTCTGGAGGCATTTGCAACAGCTTAAATGTGACTTGCTTGGTTTATGATGGTCCCTAAACCTTACAGGCTTCAGGTGCCATCTGAGTTTTCATCTCCAGTTCTTCGTTTCCTTTTCTGTCAGGTCTCCTGTCATTCTGTTTGCAGCTCCACGTGACTTTGATTTTGATTTTAAAGCCTAAGTGGTCATGAAAATAATGTATAACAAAGTATTCATTTGGTTTTCTTTCTGTATAGTGTTCCTTTCTGTCTTCAGTCTTATCTATAAGGATTTTAGAACTGTTTCCTATTGTTTATGCAGGAGTCTGGCACTGTCAGGCATTACCTTAATGGAATTTTAGACTTTAATAAATAAATAATACAAGTGAGGGATGGAGTTTGTCACTTCTTGTGTATGAATGTGATTGCTTTTCATTACGCTTCAGCTTTGAGCTTTTCACTGTGCTGTCTTACTGTGTCTGAAACAACTCTGGTCATTGCCTTGACGTTTCCCCCCTCTGAAGTAAATTTCTTCAAAGTAAGCCCCCTCACATTTAATTTCCTTTTAATGACTTCTATTAATGAACTGTTGACATGTGTGAGTGAGACATATCTTTTATAAGATGTTTTTGTAAAGTGTTCTGCAAATTAATGGTATAATATACATGTATTATGGTAGGATCAGGGAAAGCACCACTAGTATCGTGTGGTGAAGGTAAAATCTCATAGTGGGTGTCCTAGAGGAGTTCTAAATCTCTTCTGCCTTAACAGCCTTGCTGTATTGTATGCATTTGTGCATGAGAGAGCTTTTCATTTACCATGTAGGATGATAATTCAAGTAGATCTTGAACACAGAAGTAAATGTATTGAGATAATTTTACTTTATTAGGTATTCATTGAGGAGGAAATAAAACTCAAAGATAGGAACAATAGCTATATAAAATATTCAGAGTGATTTCTGAAGAAATTTTACAAGGCTTCGGGTCATAAATTTCTACCTCAAATAGAATTCCAGATAGATTTTGCAAATGAAGAAGACGTTTATTGTCTATACAGTATCAGATATATTCTTGACATCTAAAATGTGGAATACGGGAAGGATGGGGGAAGGGTTCCTAGTTCTATCAGGTGACAGGTGTGGAACATACTGTCATGTTTTGTAGTAGTCAGGTCAGCCATTGCTGAATGTGTCTTTAAAAGTACCACACTGGAATGAATTGTAGATCACTCCCCGCAGGCAACTTCTTACTCTCTAATTTTAGATTCTTTTCTGAAGGAAATAATTCCTGATGGTGGAAGAAGTGAGGAGTGTGTGTACCATATCTTGGTGTACCCCTAATCCTTTGTACCTTTGGGAAGCCGTTTTGTCAATGCATACTTCAGTTGCAGTTAAAAAATCAAATTGTAAAAAAGAAGGTGTAATTATCAATGTTTGATAGTGTTTTTAAAAATTGCGAAGATTATAAACTAAAAAAAGTCTTATATACTGAATTTTGTAGTTTCATTGTTTTCTAATATTCTGCTAAAAAGCAATAATAATTTAAAATACTTGGTCTGATGATAAGTGCAAGTGTAACGGATTCATAGATGGGAAGATCTTTAAAGTTTCTTACCAGTTCAGCTGTTTTCTTACCATACTGAGCAGTTTTCTTCCGTTGTTAAGGAAGAGGAAATGTAACATCTAAATAAAAGCCAACTGTGGACAGATAGCTTCAGGAATCTACCTGGAAGTCTACCTGGATGATTATGCCAGACTTAAAGAAAGGGATCCAAAAAGCATGCAAAAAGAAAATTCCTATAAACAACAAAACTCCCACTACTAACTTCGCAGTACATCAAGGTAATGAGTTTGAGGGGTTTTTTTATTGAAAGAGCTCTGGTTAGATGACATGTTAAAACTGGCTTAAAAACATAAGTATTACAGACTAGAATCGCTATTAATATAGATGAAAAAGAAACCCTGTTCTTAAGTATATCCTTTTTGTTTTCTGGGGAGATACAATACCTGTCTAGCCTTTTACAAAATGGTTAGAAAACTGTGGGTGCTTAGGTGCTCACACTTTAAAGAGAGATTTGAGTTCTATAGCTCTTCTTCTGAAGCTATAGTGAATGTTCCAGTGTTGTGATTAAAAGATACGTTCTATGGACATGGTGATAAAGATGGGGTTTTTTATACCTTTCCTGAATATGGCTAAGTATCTTTATTGGCTCTTAATAGGTTTTATGCTTTGTTTTTTAAGTATTTTTTAATTTTAGACTTTTCAGTCACTGGGCCCTTTGAGACCAGGCCTGTGACATTGCTGATCCTTTGCATTATCTGAAAACCCTTTTGGGTTTCAAGATGTAGGTGCTCAGAATTAGAGTTCTGCATTTGTAGATGCAAAGGAATTCTTTGGTCCTCCTTAGCAAATTAAGAGCCCAGTTGTCCCCTTCTGTATATTCATGCGATTCAGCTTGTAGGCTGTGTGAAGCAGAAGACAAGACTTGTCCTTTGGTTTACATTTTTGGGGTTTTTTTGAGAGGTGCTGCCACGTCCAGCCTTGGCGTAGCAATAAACATTGCCAGTTCAGTTGAAAATTTGCTGTTGAAACTTTGTGCCTGTTTTTGGAGGAATCTGTCCCAAAAGAAATGAGGATTTAGTAGTTTTAGCAGTTTAGAGAAAGACTTTATATTTTTCAGCAGTAGACCCTAGTAACAGTCATTTTTGGTTTTGTTAGTTCCAGCAAATTAATGTTGGTGTCAGCAGAATAATACTGGATCTGTAAACTTCTTCACAGCATACATTTTAATGTCTCATTGGGACAGTTTTGTGCAGCTATCACTCTTGCTGTTTTTAAACAATGAATTTGTATTTTCAAAATAAGTTTAATAATGGTATATTAACTCTAAAAATGTGTGTTGTTCTTTTGTTTCTTTCTAGTTATCTGTTAAGTAATAGCAAAGTATTTATTTCTAGGTAACTTAGAAGAGAAATGCCTAATGGTGCTTCTGTTTCTCTTATTGGATAAAAATAACTTGGAAGCTGATTTGCATTGACCATGAATAATCAGTGAAGACATACAGCATTTTCTGGAATATTGAATGTTCGTAATGAAGATCTGTCTTCTGCAGCAGTTGTATAAGGACGTACTGGCTGGTGTTCCACTAGCAAAGGAAAGCCATCACTATACCTCTTTACTTAATCTGTGTGTGGAGCAGTCACTAGAAGGAGATGAATCGTGTAATCGGATGCATCTGCCATCTACTAATGGTGGTATTAGGATCCATCAGGACACTGATATGTCAGATGCAGTTGTTCCTACAACAGATGATACATCAAATAGCTTTGCAAACATGAGCTCCTCATTCTGTCCACGAGAAGTGATGCTCCTTCAGTTGACCTTGATCAAGATGATGGTTGCTAAAGCAGAGTCCCAGGAAATTGAATTCAATACAAGACAGAAGTACTGTGAAATCTTTGTCCTTCTGAATGAGTCAAAAATTGACTCAAAATTGGTAAGCTTTTATAAACTTCTGAAAACATTTTGGGAAAAGGAGAAAAAAAAAAAAGGAACATGCGTTGGGTACTTTTTCTTTTTACATCTGCAGATTTGTCTGCTCGATAGTTCTGATCAGCTGTTATCTCACATGGCTTCAGAAAGTTTAGCCTCTCTTGTGTATTTCCAGCTGAAGGAAGAGGTGAGTATGGCATAACTTTTTACTTTTTACAGCTTAAAAGAATGGCTTAGTGAATAGAGGTGAGTATGGCATAACTTTTTACAGCTTAAGAGTGGCTTAGTGAGTATGTGCCTTGAAGTTGTTCCATTGAACTCTAGAGCCAAGTTTTTATAGTGTTTATATAGCACAAAAGCAGTCACTGTATGACTACTGTAAAACCTAAAAGTACTTCCAAAGAGGCTCCTTTCATAAGCAGACCCACAGAGCAGCATCAGAACTGCTCCTTTCCTCAGTCTGTTACCTGCATGTCAGCTCTGCTCCAGCTTTCTGAAAGGCACGTCTGCACTCTGCCGATGGTCCCCTCCAAATGCCACACACTTTGGTTGAAGGGTGTTTAGCTCCAGTATCGGGAACAATGTGAAGTTCATACAAGATAATACTATGGGATAGTTCTTCCATCAAGTGTGTCTTCAGGGTTTTTGGGTCGTAAGTGATGGATGGGAAGGAGATGTAGGGAGTATTCTGAGTACTTCAGGTGCGTTAGGAGGGGCATGGAATGTAGAAAGGAAGATCAAGTGTATAACAGAAGTTTATAATGTGAGGAGGAATGTCTTTCTATTTAAAAATCTGGAAATTTTTTGGAACTATTTTAGGGTAAAATGTGTGTAGATGACAAGAAATAATTCTCTTTAAGGTTGCAATACAGCTATTTCAAAAAACCCAGTAATCCAACTACCAATATTTTTACAGTTAGTTGATATCAGTCAGGTGATGCAGCCGGTAAGAATAGGTAATAACATATTGAAAGTTAATCAAAAGCCTTTCTGTATTTTCTTGTTTGAATATTCCCATTACTTGAGAGTTTTTTTACTTGCTGCGTATTTGGTTAATGTGTACTGTAGCTTCCATCTCTGAACATAGAATTCTCTCAGAAATGTTTGTAATGTTTCTGGCAAAGCTGTATGGGAATTATGAATTCAGATGTGGGCTGTCTACAGTGTTATCTGATTTTGGGTCGGTCATATGATGTTAGGAGGTTCTCTGGAAAATACAGGTAATTTCTATTGCATGCATATGTGACTTCATGTTTGTAAATAGAGACCTATGTACTTAAAAGGCACGGGACAGATATATTGTTTCTACCACTGTTTTGTCTATGCCTACATTTGAATCCTTTTAATGTACAACTTAAAGTCATTGTATTATGATTTAATTTGCACAGCAATTGTAAAGCATACTCTTTCCCCAACAAATTTTCATAGAATATGGTCAATGTCACCTGGCTCACCTTTAGTTTGAAGACTCTTTCAGGATTCCCTGTGAATACGCAGCTGGCGGAATGTCTGTGGACTCTTACAGCTATTATCAAGGACATACTGAAAGATGAAGTTTTATCCGGTGCAGGTATGGTAGTGATTTGTTTTATGGTGTTATCGATACGCGAGTGCCCACTAGGGGGGGGAATGTTCCTTGTAATCTCATCTAAAGTAACTTGACTAAAGAACACCTGTTTTCTTTGTTATAAAGAGAGTAACTATAAAGGAAGTACTATTAAAAATGGAGTGGTTTAAACATGCTTAAAAACTGAGAATAGTCGATCACCTTTTTTATGTTTATTTGATAATTTAGCTATGTTACCCTCCAGCTCCGTAACCACCTTCTTCTTGCTGTAGGTATTTTGAAGAAGTTGTTGGCTCCTCTTGATGCTGTGCTTGAAGGATTTTATGACTCCATTCTGTTCCATCATTTTGACAGTCATCACTATACTTCACCTTATTCTAAAGCTGCAAACAATTTGATCAGTTTTATAGATCTGCTTGAAGCACTTTTGGCTTCTAGAATTCAATTAGAACTACTGCTCAGATGCCAGAGAGTGTTGTTTTTGAAAGTTTCTTATGTCCTGAACCTCATCAGCTCATCGGTTCACTACTTAATCAAGAAGAAGTTAATTATGCTCCTTAAAAAATGTGTCCTTTCTGACTCTAGAGAAGATGCTGTAAGTAGATCACTGTTTTTAGAAAACCCATCTTTATGTGAGGATATGCTTGCACTGAGTACTGCTGTTCTGCAGACTGTGAATTTGACTTGGCTTAATCAAGTCCCGCTCCGTGAAAAGGCCAACTACTTTGGAGGCAGTGAAGCTGTTCCTGGAGATGATAACCAAGGTGGTTATGACCAGACTGTTCTTAGAGCCTTAAGTCTGGTTGTGCTTAAAGCACTGGAATTCAAGTTTCAGAACTCTGCTACAGAAGCTGAAATCAAAGGTAATCGTCTTTTTTAGCTTTTTCATTAAGCAGCAAGAGTTTTTAAAGCTTTCAGGTTTTGTAGTCACAGCTCATTAAGACAGTAAATAGAATTCAGCTGAATTAGTGGTGGTGGGAGGGAGGAAAGAGAAGACCCACCCAGGAAACCTGTTATCACTGTGTCCTGCCTAATTAGTTGTCCCTATGCATTTTATCCTATCCTTAGCCCTGCGATGTGGGGGACTTGAAACAGCTGCATTTGGGATTGAAAACTTTTCCTGTTAAGAGCATGTGTTAATATTTGAAATAGTTGAGGCAGCTTGGGAACACAGGCTCTTCTCCAGTTGGAAAAGGAGAGCCCACAGTATGAGCATCTACTCTGTTCAGGGTGGGGAACTAAAAGGAACTGCAGGTGATGCACTCCTGTTTTCAAATGTGGAGGCAGAACTTTAAGTACCATTGTTTTGATTGAAGCTACTAGACATTACTGTCAGACAAATAATGGAATAGGGCAAAACTAGCAGTGGTACAAAAGGTAAAAATAATGAAGCTATAAAGGAAGAGACATTAAAATTATGAGACTTGGCAGAGTATAGTGGTTGTGTTCTTCACCCAGACTTCTAGGTCTAGTCCTTTGAGTTAGTAGGTGTGAAGCATACTTTTCATACCTGCTTACTTGAGTGTGTTTGTTCTACTGAGCAGATCAATTAAGTTGGAGGAAGAGCAGATCTGTCCCTTGTGCTAGGGCTATGCCACAGGGCAGGCAGTGGGATGGCAGGGGAATGCTGTGTAACTTGTGTTCCTGACGGGGGAAGATGCGTTACTGTGTCACGCTGGTAGCTAGTTAGTAGTTGTCTTTGTGCTGCAATGAAGTGGTGGGGTGAGGTTTTTTGCTTGAGACACTCCTGGAATCCCGTCTTCCCAATTGCCTTTTTACCTCTGAGGGGCACGTGATGCACATCTGATGCTAAGCCATGTGAATGTGCAAATGCTATGATCAAAGCAGCTTGCTGTCCCTGGATTACAGGCTTTATGGCAAAAATGGAAAAGCAGTTCTGAAGCAGTGTTTCTAGTCAGATACATGTGAGAATGGGTGTTCCTTATTGTCAGCCAATTGGTGATGTGGCAAAAAGTAACAAATAATTCCTATTTCTTTTTAAACAAGGATGAAATTTTACAGCATTTCAAACATACTGAGGCATTTTAATACAAGTTCTAGATGTGTTATCTTACCTTTTGTATCCCTATGGTATGTAGCAAGCATAAAATAAATTTTTAATTCATCTGACTGTGTAAAAGAGTGATGGACTTCTGTAAGACAGCTTCTGACACTTTTTCCAGATTTTGGAATATGTTGTATTTGTGAATGCCAGTTGCATTCTTAGAGTTTTTAAAATATTTGTAGAGAATATTTTACTCGCCAATCCACCTCCTGAAAAATGTATAGAGACTGAGATTGTCTAAGAACAAGTGAATAGAAAAAAAGTAGATTAAATCTGTTTTAGATGTCTCTATGAAAACTCTTTCTCACAGAAAAATCATCTCCTTTCTTTTCCAGATTCATAACACAAAAATGAGTTCTTTAATTAGATTCAAATAGCCCAACTGTCAAGAGGAATTTCAAGTTGAAAGGAATGGTGCTTCTATTTTAGTGGCATTAAATTAAGTGGTTAAAATAAGCACCAGAATGCTTTAATATGCTAACTTCCCTTCCGGGAAGCTGCTTGATCTTATCATTTTTTTTTTTTTTTTATTACCATGAATTACAGTGGCTTAACTTTAATTCATTTCAATTTTGAGAGTAATTTCCAGATAGCTTTGATTTATAGGGAAGAATTTCAGCCTGAATAGTAACTATTAATAACAAAGATAATTTGCTTTCCTGTTATTTGCTAAGAGGAAAAGCAAATTTTAAAGTTAAATATTAAGGAAAACCACATAATGATGTGGTAAGTAAAACTGATTCCCACGTTGCAGGAAACTTTTTTCAAAAGCAGTAATCGCTGTCAGTATAAATGATGCAACTGTGCTCTTCAAGCCATACTGTACTTCCAGCAGCATTAGGGTTCTTACTTAAGGAGTACCTTTGGGGTAAAGGTATACCTCGCTATGGTTTTTTTCTGTTTTTTAAACATTGAGCGTGTGCTGTGTTACATGAAAAACTGCTACTTAGCACCATGCTACCTAGTATGCCATTAGTATTGAAGAGGTTTCTTGACTTAGTCTGTCATATGAATACATTTTACGAGTAAGCTGCTGCAGTAAACTGGCATAAAGTTGGAGGTGCTTTTTGTATCCAAGAGTGCCATGTTTAGAGGGAGGGGAAAAATGAAGATCTGCAGGAAAAAAGTTGCTTACATTAATCCTTACAGCAAGGATTCTAGACCATCTCATGAAGGTACCTTTATCCTAAGCCTGTATGTACTTGAAAACTGAAATAATCCATGAGTAATTTCTTTTACTGCAGTTAATTTTTACAGTGAACCACACTGCAGGGGGGTTGCTTCAGTCCTATTGAAACATGACAATTGTATTACTGTTTCATATGGGAAGAACTATCTGAGATGAAATCTCAGCAGAGTGCTCATACAGGATCATTACATCTGTGGTATTGACTTGATTACGATTTACCTTTTTTCAGTTTGTGAGGTACCAGTGAAGCTATGTAATTGGGGAGCTAAAGGAAAGTATAAATCCCAGCTGTGTAGGTGTAGTTACATTTTTGTAGGTTTCCTGATACACCTGGATTTTTGGAGGTATAATCTTTTTCAGTAGTCTGCAAATTTAGGTGTGAGAGGATTCACTCTATTGTACCCTAAACTTTCTAGGTGACCTCTGATTATTCTTTCTTGAACTCCAAGAAAATAAATAATGCTGTTAGATGAATAAATGATGTCCTTAAGTTGCATCTTCCTTGGGGGGGGGCAGGCAGTATCTAATGAGTAAATTAACTTTCCGCAGGTTACTTATGTTAACATTGGCATCTAAACATTGATATATCTAGAGTTTATTAGAGTAGCCATTCACATTGAATTTAGGGTTAGATAACTTAACTGCTTTTGGTTTTCTGCAAAATGTTTCTTTATTTCTTTGATACCAAGAAGCAAGAACTAACCTCTAAAACTTGATGCTGTGTAAATCAGTTGAGCTAAGGAATGATAAATGCATTTATTATCTGTTATGTCTTGTTAATTTAAAAAATAAAAAGTGTATGTTGTTCAGTAACAAAAAATGTATAGCACATTCATGGTTACTTTTTTTTTTCCCCCCCACACACAGGAGACTTCCATAGTTTCATGTCCCAGCTGTTGATATTCTGGAGGAGTCATGTGAAGTCTTCTGCACAGTCTCACCCATTTGTACATCACTGTGAATGGCTCTCCTTGATTTTCATAGAGCAAGATGATGATATGTGGGAAGCTGCTAAAGCTTTATTACTTATTTATTTAAAAATTGATAGGTTAGTGTACAATTTATTTGACAGACCTATGAAGAATTGTAATTTAGTGAGGTTATTGTGGTATATTTAACACTTCCAGTGATTACTTCTGTATAAAGAAAGATAGCTGTAATAATAATAAAAAAACAACCTCAGGACAATGTAATAGTGTATGGTGTAAGAGCAGTTCACTTTGCTGATAATTTGATTACGTTTTTTGGATTGAAATGAGGGAGTTACGCAACAGTTTCCTATTAAATATTTTATCGTATCCTGTAACTCAGAATAATTGACTTCACAATCTAAAACAGTGGTTAGATGCAGAGAAAAGGCAAAACTCTTTTCTTTCAACACTGAGAGTCTGACGTGAACGGGACATATTCTCATCCCTGGATGTGTTCAAAGCCAGGCTCAATGGGGCTTTGAGCAACCTGGTTTGGTGGAAGGTGTCCCTGCCCATGGCAGGGGGTTTGGAATGAGATGGTCTTCAAGGTCCCTTCCAACCCAAACCATCCTACGTTACTATAATTAAACTTCAAGAAATCAGGCACTTTTGGCAAAGTAGCCCTCTGATTGGACCCGTGTTAATTCTAGCTAGTTGATTAAAAACTGTTATTGTTAATGACTGAAATGTGTTCTTCAGCAATTTGTTCTGGACATTCACTGCTTCACTGTTGTTTAAATTACCATATGAGACATTATCCTAATTTATAAAAGGTCCCTCAAGCTTCAAATGTGAAGATACAGCAAGTAGTATCTTAGATACACACAATTCCTAGACACCTAAATAAAAGTAGGGCACTCTTTTCCGATGTGCTTAGCATCCTGAAAGTTAATCTGTGTTCAGGTTTATGAAAGTATTAAAACAACAATTCTCATATTGTAAGTAACTTTGTTTATTCTGTCATGTTTCCTGTGGAAGAGTGCTGTTTAAGAAGGCCTGCTTTATGTGCTTTGGCTTCCTAAACTGCCTGATCTCCTCGCCCCACCTGCCTACCTTCTTCTTCATTCTAATATAAAACCTTCTCGTTCGGTTTTTGTTTTTTGACAAAATCAAAAAAGATATAGAATACCATTTTCTGGACATACCTGGCTTTTTTTCAAAAAAGTAAACTTCAGTTGAATTTAATCCATTTCATGACTTACTTTTCAGATTACGGCACGATGCTGCTGCTAACTTAAGCCAAAAAGAGGAGGAAACCTGGAACTTCCTTATACATGCAAGTGGATGTAATCCTCACTGTATCTTTTTATCTTTTCTGGAAAAAATTGCATTTGATTCCACAGTACTACTAGATTTTTTGATTTCATCAGAAACTTGCTTTCTGGAGTACTTGGTAAGATACTTAAAGCTTCTTAGAAAAGACTGGCATCAGTTTGTAGATGTCTGTAACCATTTTGACAGCAAACACAGAACTGTTCAATCAATTTTTTCTGTCAGGCCACCCCATGAAGAAAAACAAAGCTGTGTGACTGATGAGAGTTTGCAAAATCCTTGTTGTGGACCAGAACCACAGACTCTGCTATCTTTGGCTTCTTCTCACAATTACTTGGTGTTTACAACAGAGCAAAGTGATAATGAAATTGCAGAGTCTAAGCAGTCTAACTCATTGATATGCACTGATAGTACATCTCTGCTGGGTTCTCTTCAAAGTCTTGTTAATTATGACAGCTCAGAAGACTCTGCATTAGAATCAGATGGAAAAGAGTGCTTGGTAAACACAAAGCAGGTGCCTTCAAATAATGAGGGTGAGACAAGGATAAGGGAAACTGGTTGTAGCTACACAGATGATAAATGGAATACACTGGAGCCTGAAGTGTTGCCTCTGAAACAAAAGGATTCTAATACCTCATCCTGTCTGACTTGTATGGCGTCTTCAGATAACATCATTTCCCAAAGAATAATGCTTTACAAATCAACAAAATGTTTGGAAGAACTGCAAAAAGCTATTTCCAAGTTGCAGAGAAGAGATCTTTTCCCGTATAATCCATCTGCATTGTTGAAACTACTTAGCCACATTGAGAAGATCAGTAATAACATGAATCCGTAATAATCCAAAGAAGTGTTCTAGTGATTGATTTTTTTATTTTATTTTTTTTAACTAGCATACTAGGGAATATTTCTTTGAGATTAATGACTTCTAAAGCTCATGCCTGTTGCACCTCTCAGTGTATTTAACCTCGAACAGGATAAGCATGGTTTTGGTTGACACCTTAAAAATCTGCAATTGTATTCAGTGAAACAATGCATTACCTTAGGCTCCTAGACTTATTCATGGTATGTATGTCAGTGTACAGTATATAAGGATTAATTGTTAGGTATTCAAAATTTGATAATAAATTACTAATGTGGAAGCTTATCAACAATACTTAAAAGTATCATCAATTCTACTTACTGTCATTCTATATATGAAGTCATTGCCGGATTGGTAGTGGTTTATGGACGACATTGCAGTGTTAGTGCAACACTTGACTGCTTAGAGGTTGAACTAAATAAAATACTTTAGTTGGAGTTTTAGTACTGTGTCCTGCATTAGTGCTTTCCTCTATGTGGACATTCAGATGTGCTATCACAAACACAATAAGCCATGCCACACTTTTCTTGGCTGCTTAACTGATGCCTAGGATGTAGGTTTTTCAGCTTTTACTGTTTGCCTGACTTAAACAGCAGTGTTATTTCACTGAAAATTTAATTTACTTTTTCATAGTATTTTATGGTCTATTCCTTTTAATTAAAAGGAAAGGGAGATGTGGGACTAGTACATATATTGCCTATTTATATAACATTTTAGTGAAGCATTATATCTAGAATCAAGCTTAGGTAATACAGAAGTGAAATTACAACAGTTCTTCACATCCATTACATATTTTATATTAATACATGTGTTAAATCAGAAACAGATAACTAGAAATTAAGTGTCTGCAGCAAGGTGGATATTTAATTTCTTATACTTAAATGTTTTATTTGATTAACCTAAAAGGTAAGTGTGTAAGACTGCTTGGGGAGAGTTAGTTTAGAACAGGATCCAAACCAGTGTGTGCACTTAGCAGGAAGCCATCTAAAGCTGGTACGCTTAATGTGCAGCTTGTAACGATTGTACAAGGGTTAGGTGATGGGGAAGTACTGATGATGGGGATTGCTGTAAAAATATCAGACCTCATCAGATCTGTGAGAAGCAGTTTTCTTTTTAGGATTCTCTTGATGGTAAGTGCTCTATTCTGAGAACCAAGTAAGCTCTGTCTTCCTTTTAAATAGCTATTTAATGTTAATTAATACAGTTGCTGAGTTAAGACCAACAGTCTCTGGAGGAGGTGACTCTGACCCCCAGATCTCTGTGGCCATCTTCTAGATTAGTCTTGAGCTCTGAACTGGTGAATCAGCACTGTTGGGAGAGGAAGAAAACTAGATGAATCATATGGGATAGTTTAGCTGGAAATTATAGTGCTTTCCAGAGGTGCTTAAATAGTATGAATGCTGAAGCAGGAAGGTTTGAACCTCAATTTTATTCTTTCAGGCTGACAGCTGTAATCACTTGGCAGTTATATAGGAAAGAGTGATCCCCTTCACTGGCATGTAGGGGACCTGAATAATCTGTGTGTTCATTGTGCTTTGGTTTCTTCCCAAGATAACTTTTGTGCTTAGGAGTAGGTAAGAATGTCAATGAATGGAACTTCTACGCATGCTTATAGCTCCTCTAGTCAAAAACTAACCTCCGAGTTGTCCAGGGCAGAAGAATGCCTGGTTTCTCTTTACTGTTTGAACTTCGTTGTGCTCTAGGGGCAGAGTTGCTCATGCCTCTAGGCATGTTCAAAGATACAGCTCCAAACAACTTGAGAACTTTTCAGTTCAAACAAGGGAAGTGCCTTTGGCAAGGCAGTTGAGCAGGAGTTTCTCAAGATCGCCATTTTAAACGTAGGTAGGTACTTGCGTTTCAGTGAAATCCTTTCAGCAATCCTTACTTCTTTTCTAGTCTAGCCTTTTCTGACTGGTTTATTATAACTGAGAAACTTCACTGTTTTCACTGAACATGGTATTGTTCAGCATTTTTTGGTCCATAATTTGCCAGCTGGAACTATCTAAATTGCAGCAGTATTTCTCAGACACTGTTAAGATAAGGAGGGTGGGAAAGGTAGAATGGGGAGATAATTTTGGTTTTGTGAAGTGCTAGTCTTCTTGACTGTCAGTGATTACTACAACTATAAAAACTTCTTTGAAGTAAAAGTTTAGCAATCTTGGTGTGTAGAATTTAGCAAGAAGTGTAGGAGCCCTAATTTTTGATTTTTGAATACAGCAAATCCAATTACAATCCAACTGTATTTAATTCTTACAGGCATGAAGTTGATTGTGTGCCCGGCTGGTTATTAGTAGTGATCATTCCCACATGTTTCACTTCTCAGAAAGCCATTGTTTTAATTCTCAGAATGTTTTAGTGGTAAAAATGGGTAAATGTGGTTTGTATCTGGCAACAAGATACCTTAATGTGTTGATATTTTACCATTTATGAACTGTAGGACCTGAGATAGAGTAAAACTGATAGAAGTCAACTTTTTTTTTTATCGCACACAAAATGAGTGTGAGTGATGAAATGAGTAGCTAGTAGTACTATGGCTGTATTCAAAAAGTCTAGCAAAAAGAAAACACCGTGCAAAAGAATTTGTATTTTAATCCATTGTGTGTATATAAGGTGGGGTGGTTGGGGGTTGTTTGGTTTGGGTTTTTTTATTGGCTTGAATTTTTACTATCTCAAATTTTTAGGCAGAGCTGTTGTTTCATTTGCTAGAGCAAATTAACTCAGCTGCAGAACCTATCACCAATGTTAAATTAGAACTTTGGAAGTAGGTCTGTTATTACTAGGAGGTTGATGTGCCTTAGCTTTGGATATTGATATCTAACAACTTTTCTTGTATTGTTTCAAAGCGAGACACAGAACAAATCAGGTGACCTGTTTGGAGACAGTTTTCTATCTGAGATGTCCACAGTCTCCATTTATGTCTGTGCAGTTGTTTGGAGGAGTTTACCTTCAACATCAATAGAATAAATTATGCTTTAATGAAGTAAGCAGTTACCACTAGAATTTGCTTACAGGATGTGCTTTTTATAAAGAATGTTTTTAAACTTGAGTATTTGTGGAGCTTGATTGCAATTACAGCTGAATCCAGGTGGTTCCATGCTTGTGGTTCTTCAAACTGGATTTTCTACAATATTTTTATGACTGCTTTCCATTCTAGTTTTAAGACTTGTAATGTGAGTTTTAATCCTGTAATACAAGAATAAAAACCAACCTTGAGGATTTTTGTATTTAAAATACTCGTATAAAGCTGGGAATAAGGAGCCTTGGTTGTTCCCTGGTTTATCATTGCAGGATAGGCGTTGTTTGTACTTCTTCCAGTCAATCTGAGATGGTGTCTGAAGTCAGTATCAAGTATTATCACAGCCTCTCACAGTCAGAAGGAGTGAAAATGCTGCGGTCATTATAATTTTACTTCTGTGTGTTTTTCTCTTAGAGTTGTCTAAATGAGTTTGTAAATTATTGTTGTTTTTTGTACAACACTCTTAAGCTACCTGGTTCACTCTGAAATCTTGTTAGAAGCCAATTGTACAAGTCCGAGTGGATGATCGATGATAGACAGACTTTTTTACTATCACTTTCTCAGGCAGGCAAGGACCTGAACTTGGTTGAGAAAAGTCTCAGGGGTTTAAGCTTTTCCAAGTCATTGTCTTTTGAAATGTTGTGCAAATGAGTTTATTGCTGGTAACTGTCAGAGACACTTCAATAGACAGACAAGCTGGCTTGCTGCTGGTTTACATACAGCAAGGAAGGAAGGAATACCATGTATTTTGTAGTAAAAAGCTTGCGTGGAGAATTACAATATCCTTAGTTATTTCTGGTTCCTACTTGCCTGGGCTGCAAAACATGAATTTTGCAGTCAGCAGTGCCCTTTCAGGGGGAAGATTTGAAAAAATTGTGAAATGTTCAAAAAAGTAGCACACAACCTCAAAAGAAGTTGCACTGCTGAATGTTGGCCTCCTTAAAAGGTTGTAGGGAAGGTTTGTATTACATATCCTGAAACTACGTTTGGAGTTCTAGCTGCTAATTGTAGTTGTCACAGGATCTGCCCCGTCTGATCCTGCTGCTAGTGTTGAAACCTGAAGGATTTTCTGTGGAGCTTCTAAGAGTTTCCAAATGTCCATAGCTACTTTGAAGGAGGTAATAGTTAAGTAGAAAACAACGGATAAGATTTTGGAGCCTGTTTTGCAAAACAGCATGTATTGTTTATGTAAAAGGATTTGTTGTCAAATTTCAAAATCCTGTGTGCTTATTTCTACAGTCATTATGTTCATCTTTTGCTTGCTAGCTTTATCTTCAAATGTAACCTTCTAGAGTTTGTCAGCTCTTAGAGTAATTTTGTTACTACAGACTTATAGCTATTTCATGTAGGGATTTAACTGAAACATAAATAAATGCTTTGTGGAAACCTACCTCCAGTACTTGGCTTCCTTCATAGTATTTATATTCTTCAAGAAAAACTTGTATGAAGTGGTGTTCTCTTTCTGCTGACACCACTGCAGCTGCTGTGAGAATTAGGCAAAAATCCATTATGCTGCAAATATAAAAATCAACCTTTTTTTTTTTTAATTAATTATCTCCTCAAGAGAGAATCTGATACTTGGTCATCATCTGCAGAATACTGGTCCCTCTAAGGAGTGTTTCTTTGCCTAATATAAAAATACTGACTGGTATGATGCCAGTGTTTTCTGTCATTTTCAGTTATGAGCTGATGCACAGTGGGGGATTGCTGGCTGTGAAGCATCAAAAGGATTGCCTTCAAGTTTCACCAAGCGCACTTGTGTTCTTTGTGGGTAGATCAAGATTGATGCTCTAAGAGTGTTCTAGTAACATAATCAAACAACATTTGCAGTGTTGTCTTATGTACGTGTGTTACAAATTGTTGAGGTGTGTTTTCAGACAGTTGTTAAACCAGTGCTTCCAGCTTCAAGGATCAACAAGGCATCTTTTTTTAATCCTGTATCATTTGGACTGTTGGAAATGAATTAAAAAGCTCTAAATGAATTGGATGGACTAATTGTTAAATATCTAGTGTTGGCAGAAGATTTTGTGTTGGTCTCTTGCATCTTAAGGTGGTAATAGCACACAGGAATATTATTTGAGTGAATTAGCAAGTGCTGTATTTGGAATGGAAAGGGTGAACTGTAGACGTCAATCCTTAGATACAGTTGGTTTTGCTAAGATTTTTGTGAGTAGCACACAAGTTTCAACACATTGCTTACTATAAACGTGAGTAACTGAAGTTATTCTTTTTGCTAATTTACCTTTTCAAGCGATGTTAGAACATACTTAGTGAAAGTACCTTATGTAGTTATGCAGTTATATTTGAATTGCCTTAGTGTTATTAGAAAGGTGAATTTTGCAAGTATGCACAAGTTGATGTTAAATCAAGGGAAAAGAAAAATATCTCATCAAGGATAATTTAAAGCCAAACAGACTAGGATTTTATGTAAAGAATGCCGACCAAACTGTAACCGGATAAATTCTTCAGTAAACCACACATACATCTCTGCCTCTGGATATGAGAGCATCCTTAATTGCTGTCCTGGAGGCTTATTGATACACTGTTCAGTATTGAAATGAAATACAGCCAAGAGTTTAACAACTTGAGATAGCATAATTGTAGCATTTACATACCTCAATTGTTAAGTGTGTGTGAAAGAAATTGGTTAGAAAGCAGTCCCCAGGTAATGTCAGTGTCTTTTCCTGGAGCCTTTTTCCTAAGGTGTATTTGAAGCCTATTAATAATCCTGTTCTCTGCATTTTAGTGAAGTGATGGCGTCTTGGGTCAGCAGTAGAATGTATTAGTGTTCCTTCACTTGTCTCCACTGTTTATCCTTCCAGTATTACCACTTCACATCCCATTTTTATTCAGTTGTCATCTTCCTTCTTGTTATTAAGGTCCAGATTCTCAGAGTATTGGGTTTTCTAATTCTTATTAAAATTCACAGGAGCCAGGTTCTGAAACAATGATTTAAAAAGTTACAAGTGTTCTGAAGATTTCAGCCTACGTGTTCAAAATGAGTGTATTCCTGATTTAGTCCTGCAATGGCATTCATGTACAATAAGTATTACCTGATTTTGAACAGAGCAAGCATTAAGGTACTCAGTCTTCAGTTATGACAGATGGCATTATTAGGTAATTAGAATTAATTAGAAATTAAACCTCTCTCCCTGTATCAAGTACAAATCAGGTCATACTTCCTGGTATGGTCAGGTCCATACTTCCCAGGTCTTGAGGAGAAAGCTTTTTGACAGGTTGTAAATGGACTTCTTCACCCTTTTTATTTAGGGGAAGGTTGGTATATTAGAGGATGATAAGAATTCATGTGAAGAAGAGGAGCTTCTCTTTTAAACTACAGATTGCAAGATTATGAGTTATGATATTGATGTCCTTGAACGTGTGACTTGGAATGATTAATTTCAGCTATTTGTTTATTCTTGGGGAGCAGAAAGTATAAGAATACCAAGGGTTTTTACCTTAATCTTGAAGGAACGCCAGATGGCAGGCAGATGGGTTTCACTGGTGGTGAAAGAGAATTCGGAGACCAAATTAGTGTTATTAGATCCAATTGATTCCTGTCTTTTCTCTGTGTATACATATGACTGAGATTTGATTAACTGTCTGTCATTGAGATAATCAGTTAGCAAAAATGAGTGGGTAATAATAGGCGATATATTTAGAACATTTATCTGTTGGCTTCCTAGATGAATTTTAATATTTTTGTATAAAGGAAAACAAAAGAAACCTATAGGCGCTTTTTTCTTTTTTCTTCTTCCCCCTGCAGTTGCCATCATACACAACACCTCTGAGTCTGCAAGTTTAAGATTTAATAGTCTCAAAGATTTGCCAAGAGGGTTTTCTCTACTGAGAAAGTTAACTAATACTATAATCTTTCTTATGTAACAGTTTTAGAAGATCAGGTGAAAACTCACATCCAATGTGTGGATTCACTGTAATGTAATGTATTTATTTAACTAGCTGGAAAATGGAAGTGAATTTTGTGGGTGGCTTTTTTTTTTTCTTGTTTTGTTCTGGTTTTTTTTTTTACTGGAAACTTACACATAATTTCCAGTGATACATGAAATAATTATTTGGTTTGAATACATGTCTCCATTATCTGGTTATATTTAATTGTCCTCTGATTGAGTAGGTGTTATGTTGCAAGTAAGGAGTAGTGACAGATTTTTTTTTATTATTTTTTTTTCTCAGATATAAAGACTAAGATGGTTTTTTTGTTTGGTTTTCTTGCAGCATTCAAATTTAAGATACCTGAAGGATAAATACTATGAAAGTGCAGCAATAATTGAAAGGTCAGTGGGTAGCTTTGATCAAGAGGGTATGGTTAGGTCATTATTTACCATGCAGTATCTTTAATCTTGTAATAGTCCTGTGTAGGTGGTGAGTACTACCAAACAACTGCTCCTCAAAAAGTATGTAAAACCATATTTTCCCATTTTATTATTTGTAGCAGCCTTACGTTTGCTCCAGTCACACAAAGGTGTTTTTTGCAGTTTGGTGTAACAGTGAAGAAATCATGGATTGAGGCATAAGAAAGAGGTGTTTCTGCCAATTACCTATTACATTACTGGCACAGTATTAGCCAAGCGATATATGAATCAGCTTGCTCTAGGCTTTCCTAATTGGCAAAGTGTTCCTAAATGTTCTGCTTGTTTCATACTAGTGGTTCAGATGTGGGAAAATATGGAGATAATTTAAAGCAACAGCAAAGCCATAACACTACCTTTCTGAAATAATCCTTCATGTTTAATATTCCTCTGATGCATCAGTTTATTGAATACTGTTCCCAGTTTTATGGAAGGGCTGAAGACTTGCAATAGTTGCAAAATACAATACCTCAAAAAGAAAAAAAGGGGGAAAAAAAGGTATAAGAACAAACCCAAACTTTTCTCTGTGGGGGAAATAAATGAACAGGATCCAAATATTGCCTGGGTCACATCTTTTATCATCATCTCGTGGATTATAATGAAAATTTCAATAAGATCAGAAGGAGTTGTAGAAATTAAGAAATTAAGGCCAGGGATGGGGGAAACTCTCCAGCGTTATTTACATAGATACCATCTGTGGTTTAGGAAGTTTGAGCCCTGAACTACTGAAGGCTGGGAGGGTATCATCAGTTACTATTTTGTGTTTATTCTATTCTTGTACTCTTCCGTAGCAATCTGCTATTAGCTTCCTTCAGAGACTGTGCTGGGCAAGGTGAAACTTCGGTTCAACGCTGACATGTCTGTTCCCATTTCATGGGTTGCTGTTTGCTGACTGCAAGCAGGAGGAAAGGACTTAATAAGAGGTTCTCTGCTCCTGACTTGTCAGTGAGGTTCTCTCCTTCCTTTCAAACAATATTAAGGTGTCCTGCCCACCAGAATGCTAAGTAATGCCAACACTTCTAAAAGCTGTTACTTATTATTCGAAACTGGTGAGAGCTGCTGAGGAATGACTTTCAGCCTTATTCCTTAGTCACAGAATTAAATTTAAAAAAAAAAAAGTCACACAGGCTTAAGTAAAATGTATATGTTTGTATAGTATCTGTAACCAAACAGTCACTCAGTGTGTATTTCTGTCTACTTTAGGAATTTCAAAAATTCCACTTTATATCTTCTGAGGAACTGGCACACTTTCTGTAAAACATGAATGTAATTGATTGAGGCTGGTCAATAGGAGCAGGAACCTTTCTCAACTTTATTTGAAAACCCATACTTCATCTGATAATACATCTAAAAATGTCAATGTGAAGTGATGCATTTGGCGTTTCCTTTTCTGTACAATCAGCAGGTGCAGCATCTTCCCGTGTGTGTAGAGCACTGTAAGCTGAGACAAATTCTCATCGTGCAACAAGTTCCCACGTGACTTCAAACATTTCTTCATCTACTATGTTGAAACAAGCACAAGGGAAGGCACGCGGCATTACTACTGCTGAGTTTCACCAGGTAGATACATATGACATCAGGATTGCCTTCAGTCAGAAATCTTGAAGTGCAGCTTTGCTGGGTGGGTCTCTGAAGAATTTGAAAGAGTTCTGTAGATAGGGCGTGTTTACCTTTGTCAAAGTAGTGAGCGTAATGCCTCTTCCCTGCTAATGTGCTTATGTTCTCTTTGACTGCAACATCGTAAAGGTAGGAATTTCTTTTTCTTTCCTTTATTTCTGTTCTGGGGTTTGGGTTTGTTATCCCCCCTGCCGCCCCTACTTCAGATTATGGTCTGAATCATTAGTATGTGCTGCTCTCTAACATTGTGCGTTTCATAAGGGAAGACTAGAATAACTCTTATGATAATCTTTGGATAAAGTGTGGAATAGGTGTTAATGAAATTTTATATGTTGCCACTAGGTATTCCAACCTATTTCCAACTTCCAACTGCTTTTTATTTTCGAGAAAAGTAGTACAGGTTACAGTAGTAGTTTTGCTTCTCTGCTTCTTGTATCATTATTCTGTTAGGTGCTTGTAACAGCACTTCGTTCTGAACTGGAAGGGAGGAAAATTTATTAACAGGAAAAATCATGTTAGCTAATAATGTAAACATGATTGCATTAAAAAACCCTTCAAATTTAAAATGCTTGAAAAAAGCTAGTTCTAGATCTGCTTTGTAAAATCCTAAGAAAAAAATTTTCTGTAAGATTCAGTTTCACAGAGTTTTTTTTTATATAAGACTTACCTGTTGAAGACTCTAGTGCTATAAATAACACATTCAAACAAGCTGCCAGAAAGGGTTCTTTCATAGTAATGCTGTAACAGTCAGGTGGAGGAACTCCATTCATTTTTTCCCTCTTACTTTTTGTAATGTATACCTATTTTTAGCCAGCTTCCTAGCTTGGGTCAGATCTTCAGCTGGGGTGCTGCTGCTGAGGCTGTGCTGGTACACATTTAGCTGAAGATACCTCTCTCACATCTGTCAGGACATGAAAAGGATGCCAAACAGTGGCTGAAATGATGAAATACCAGTTAGGTTCCAGCTCCTCCTCTAGTTGGCTTTGTGGGTGGAGAGTGTCTGGGCAAACTGCAAAGGAGGGGCTAACCAACAGGAGGAGAACTGAGAGCAGTGGAGCGCAACAGACTTGGTTTAATTGCTGGTTCAGGGTGGAGTAGAGCTCATTAAAAAGTCAGTGTACAAGCTTGAGCCACTGTGTGCATGGTAGCTAAAGACTGTTTCAGAAGCTGCAAATAGGACAGTTTTCCAGAGCGCAAATGCACCAGCCCTGTCCCTTTCGCTACCTCCCAAGAGCTAGTTTGAAACCTTGAGTCATCTGCTGTGCAGGTGGAGAAGCCAGCAACCTTTTGCTTGTGCACCTTCAAGGCCTCTCTAGTTCCTTCCTATTTTGCTGTCTTCATGCGTCTTGTGGCACTGTTGTACTTCTAATAATGTGCTTATCCTGGCTGCTGCATACTTGTATGCTGCTCTATCCTTCTCTGCCCTTAACTCTTATCGTAAATAAGCGACCAAGAAGACTCACAACTCTGGTAAAATCTCCATTATGTAGCTTAGCATTTTATTTTGGACTTCAGGTTTTCCCAATAGTAATAATTTGAAGAAAAGCGTCATACTTTAAAAGAGTCTTCCTTACATTCTGACAAGCGTTACTAGGAGGTTCTTGAAGCAACTGGTGTTGGCCCTCTAGGTCTGTTCACACTTTTTATGAATTAACATAGTTTGATTAGGGCTTGCTTTTTTTTTTTTTTTTTCAAAGAACCATTTTTTTTTACCTCAAAATTATTGCAGATATTTGAGTTATTTCATAGGTCTTTATTCAACTTT
The DNA here is from genome assembly GCF_015220075.1 of Falco rusticolus. Taxonomy (NCBI): domain Eukaryota; kingdom Metazoa; phylum Chordata; class Aves; order Falconiformes; family Falconidae; genus Falco; species Falco rusticolus. The sequence goes on from NC_051193.1 coordinate 6,961,106, forward strand.
ATCAACATTATGGGGTTTTACAGCTTAACAGCAGACAGTTTGCACTGTAACTGTACAGTGTGAGAATGGTATTTCACTTTCCTCAGCTCCCTGCGATCAGCCAAAACTATTTTAGCTGCTCAAAAATAATTTACCTTTAAGTAGAGAGAGCATAGTAACTTTCACCCAGAAAATGAATTATTTCAAACGGGTCTGGTTCTTCGCTGCCTCTCCCCTCCCTGAGAACAGGGGAAAACTATAAAACTCACTTGCTACCTTAATTGAGTTTTATTCAAAGTGCTATTTTAGCCTGGTACAATATCGTAACCGAGTTACAAGGTAATGTGATAGAATAGTAAAAGAAGTAAAATACTCTAATTGCCCTATAACTACGCACTTAAACTGTTTATAGTTGAGATTTGTACAAGCTAGGGAGTAAATTTGAAGTTAAAGGTCTCATAGCAATCTTAATTCAGCTTTTTTATGTGTGTGGAGTATTTCAGTGTTTCATCATAAGAGCCTCTTAAGTCCAACAGCTCTTTTATTCTGTGCTGCCACTGGTTATATGTGTAGGCTTGGTAAGATGTCATTCACACTGTGGCTTAGGTTATGTGGAATTTAGCTGGAATCATGTTCTCACAAACAAGATGAGTAAAGACAAGATACAAAGAGATGGCAGCATCAATCCAATGTCCTTCATCCAGTTCTTTCCCCCACAAAACATAGTTTAAATCCTTCATACCAATTGGGCGTGAAACACTGCTTGATTAAATGGAGAAAGCAGTGCCAAGAAGTAGGAACAAGCAATGTCTCCAACTGCAGATACCTGCAACAAACAACTGATGCCTGAATGAATGAGTTTGTGTGCAAGAAAACAGTGGTCAGGGTTGCCCTTACTGCCTTAAGGATTAAAAAAATTTTTAGCATTAAAAATTATCAGCGGAGAAGGTAATCTGGTGTAACACCCTGTGATTTCTCAAACTTGCAAGTTGCGAGTATGTCCAGAAGATGTATAAAGCAGCTGTTATACATTTGGAAGTCTGTATGGCACAGTATCAACTGTCAACACTTGCACGAATACTAACCCATTAACAAGTTAGGGTTTGTACATGTGGGCTTTGGGGGATTTTATTAAACTCACTTTTCTGTAGTATTGGGATATTATATTTTTTTTTAACGGTATCTCTTACCTAGTGCTTCTGCTATCCTCAGTAGGAAAAAGACTGCATAACTTTGTCGCTAAAAGTGTAGGTCCTGTATTTTTTTACCTGTTTCGTGGTGGTGATTGCAGTTTGGATTCTTTAAACGATGTGCTATCTGTTCTTAGCAGAACACAAATCTGCTGCTGAAACTTGTGTGTTAACTGTTGCATGTGTTGCTTAGTCTTAAGCAAAAACAAGAACAAAACCTGGTGGTGGTGGATCTGTTCTTCCTTTAGTCTTTTAAACCACTGTGGTTTAATGTTGATGAACAGCCTGGAACAGCTTTGCTATCTCTCTTGATACCTTGATTCTTCTCAATAGTCATTGCACCAGTTTTACCAGTTCTACCAAATGGTGAGAGAAATGGGAGAATTAACTTATTCTTGCTCTTTGCTGATTTCATTCTTCCCATGTTACACCTCTGAAGTCACACTGAGTAGACAGTCTAATAAGATGCTTAGAGAAATTAAGGCTTCTTTCACTTACATGTTTGTGTTAGTGATCCACTGGATTTTCTAATTTATTCAGTACATAAGGATAGGAAATACTCCTAACACATCCTTCAAACCTGGATATCACCTTCTCTTAGTTCTTATTTTGGAAATGTGATTTTTGCAAGCAAGAGCTTTTGTGCAGAGAGCACAATCAAAGCTTTGGCTCTGTTGTTTTATTCATTCCCCAGACTGCAGCAGCCAGAAATTCCACTTCAAAGCAGCTCCTGAATTTGTTTTTCAAAATGTAGCCACGTAGCTTTTGTCAAACCAAAATTTGGCCTTTTTGGCTTAACAGTATTAAAAATGTGATTTTTATTTTATTTATCTAATGAATCAAGGATTCAAGGAGCAGGGCTTTGAAAGAAACTTCACACTGGTACTTCCCAGCTGTGTAGGGTTACCTTTAATTATAAAGGATGCAGTACCTGAGGTAATCATTCCTGATTTTCCTGTTTTGCACTAGCCCGTATAAAACTAGATTAGGCTACAGAGGAGATCCTTCCTTAGCAATTGATTAGATTTCTTTACTTGGAGTATTTAATTTTCAAGAAGCAGGGTAACTTTCCCATTTTCTAAGATATCTTTATTTTATTGTTAGACTGACTTTTAGGCCCTTCTAGAGCAAGGGCAATGATTCCAGTTTTGTCAATGAAAATAATATTGGTGATGCTGGTGTATGGATAGGAATCTGGGAAGAAGCAGGGCTTTTTTCCCCTCTAGGTTGGGCAGAATGTGGGTCACTCAACTGTTGGCATTTCTCACTCCTCCTTGCTTAGTGCTGTTACAAGCTGTAAGAAGGAAAAAGTTCTGAGCTCAGCACTCGTAGCAATAGGAGGTTCAGGCTGGGTAGACTTTCAAGTTTCTTGTTAGAGCTGGTCCCAAATCAGGACAAGCTGGGCCTTTGCATCCACTGCCAATTCTTTGGAAACAGTGTGTGTGAGGGGAGAATAACAACTTGTGACAGTTCATGCAAACTAAAAAGATCAGCCGCCTTTGAAATCCAGTATCTACAGCCTGATCCCAGCACTGGAACTGGTTGCCACCACTTGTGGTTATACTGGAACATGTCCCTTTGTATGGTAACGAACTCCTGACAAAACTAAGTGTCCTCTAGTTTTAAGCTGATGTACTAGGGAAATGAACCTGGGTCCCAAGGACTGCAGTCATAGCACTTCTCAGAGGTGAAGTTCTCTGCAGCATAAAATGAGCCTGTTGCAAAATACTCCACTCACCCAAGTGATAAGAAGCTGGCTCTCCTGTTTCCCGCCCAGATTTCAGGCACTGTATGAGGAAATGCCTGTCTACCTCACCATCACTGCTCATAGTCCCTGGGTGGCAGAAGGGACAGCTGAAAGACTTCTACCTATTTGTTAGTCCCCTCCACAAGAGAACATGTGGTGGATGCCTTCCCTTTCTCCACTCACACTATGGACACTTGGAAGAGGTGTTCCCAGTGTAAGATGTATGGCTGAAGGGTTACTGGCCTTCCTAACCTCTTAGGATTTAACAAGCTGCCAAAAATCTTTGTGTTAAACCCCAAACTAAACAGTATAGAAAACATCAGTTAAAATATGTGCAAGCACTCAAGGTTGGTCTACATGTAATATGCCGGAACAATAGCCCTAGTGGGAGCAAACCCCTTTCTCCAGAAAAAGTGGTATGCAAACAATAATAGGAACATTTTCCCCCCTATGGCACTGGCAATGTGCCTTTAACCTGATGTGATCTGAAAGCAGAGTTTGCTCTCTGGCCATTCAATCTCTGCCTGGTGAATTGACACAGATGCGGGATGAAGGGTTCTGAGAAGTTGCTCTGCCACAGTTGTCCCAGGCAGCTGGTAATCGGAAGGAGGAGAGATTGGCAAATGGCAGGTATGTTTTTTTTCTAACAGACAAAGCTTGCTGGAGACAAATGACCTTTGTGCTTTCTGTCTGTCTCCTTTTCTCCATCCTCTGGCCTCTTCTTTCACAATTTGCACAACCATTGTTCAGGGTCAAAAGGATTCAAAGTAAATAATTTAGAATGAAGTGGTCAAGTCATCATGTGGAGAAGGCTGATAATGAGGGTAAGCATTCAGGACTGTGGTTGCTGTAGATATGGTGAGTAAACCATAGAGCTGGATTATTAGTATTGGTGATGCTGTAGGAGCATTGAAATAACCTTTTTGACAGAGGGGATGGGATAATGCATGTATCTTTAAAAGTGTAATTGAGTTCCAATACTAATTTTAATTAAGGTTTCTAGGAAGTAGCAAGTATGTATTTGTGGAGAAGGGGATGATAAATCCAGCACTGAGCTATTCCCAGTTAATTTGCCTTGAGTGGTGCTTCCTGAGATGGAGATTTCTGTCAGGTATTAGCTTCCTTATCATACAGAAAACAAAATACGTGTGAGTTTCATGGGATATTTCTCAGCAAGCTGAAAGGGCCACAGCTTGTTTGTAGTACAGGAGAAGAGAACCATGCTTGTATATAATGTATGTGACAATATGGTATTTATGGAGTTCCTATATGTTTCAGGATCTCCATGATTGAAGGAGGGATAAAACTACTTAATCACACAACCACAACTGTCAGCCATTTAAGAGCAAGAGGGCAGAAAAAGAAACTAAAATGCTCAGGTGTGCTTGGAAGGACTTTCTCACGTTCCAGGTACTCCAGGAAATCTCATGATGAGAACTGAAGATGAAGGGAGGCAGGAAAACAGCCCAACTACTTAAACAGCTGCTATTATTAAGATGGAAATCTCCAAGGCTGCCTGGGGAATGCCCTGATTTGCTGTGGTGAAAATAGTTGGATGTAGGGTGAACATCCAGTTTAAGGGTAATGAAACATAAGAATAGGCTGCAAACAGCTGTGGAGTGTCATCAACAGTTTTCCAAGAATTACTTGGACAATGTTCATATGGGTTGATCTAATCCCCTGTGTGCCAGGCAAGACCTGGTACAGATATGGGGATTACAGAAGTTTCAGAGAACCCATCTTCCTATGAGCTTTTGGTGTGGTTTTGGAAGGATTTCTACTGATATCTGTGGCACCAAATCCCAGAATTCCCTTAAATTTTAAGAATAAGCATGTGCATATGAGCTTAGTTTAGTAGGGATGTATTAACTAGTTTAAGACCTGAAAAGGTAGTCATACAGTAAAGCATCCACGTGTGGAAGGAAAGCCTGAACTTGTGGGATCCCAAGAATCCAGTATGATAATGTAGACTACTGGGTTTTTCTAGGCTTTAAGTGTTTTCGGTGCACACTCAGTCATGACCTATCTCCCTGTAATCCAGTTAGTGCTTTCTGCTGTGTTACAATAGACTGGCCTGTTTTTATTACAGTTACAGTTTGTGATAGTTTGCAACGCACAGTCCAGTTTAAAAATACAGATATACTAGGAAGCAGAACTCTGTAATGAGTCTCGCCCCTGGTCTTCGAGGGCAGTTTGTCTGCGAGTCTTTCAGTCTGACCTAAAATGTCATGTTTCAAAGCCCTGCTTCATTATCATGGCGCCTGCTAGCTGTAGTTAAGGGTCTGTTAGCAGCCCCATTATAAATCCCTACTTCCAGGAGTTTATAATTCAGCAGTAAAAAATTGCTCTAGGCTGAAACTTGGCATATAAACCCTCAGTGCTGGAACAATTGTGATTTCCCCCTCTATTTTTGCATTTGCCTGTACACACACAATTCATTCAGTAGGTTTTTACTGTCCCCTTTCGGCATTTAAAAAGATTAAATGGCTAGGTTATTAATATTTCAATACTGACTACTGTGCTAGGCCAGTAAATGGATTCACAGTGTCTGTTAATCCAGCACTGTTTGATGGATACGAGTCACTGTTTCATGAGCCTGCTGCAAGGCTTCAGCTTGGTGGAAAGAGCCCAGTGTGGATCACAGCGATAGTTCGGTTAGCTGTCGATTTAAAGTGGGCTTCAGAGCCAGCCAAGTCCGAATCTGGAAAGCCGGCTTGAGTGCAGTAAGCACCGTGTCCTGATCCAGCATGGGTCGAAAGTACGTGTGGCCCCTGCTCAAATATGGAGCAACATGAAAGGGTCTGAACTACTGTTTGTCCTCAGCATGATTTGATCTTATCACTTGATCCTGTACGAATATATCGCTTGAGATCTTCCAGTGGGGCATCTAACGCTATGAGGAGGCTTGGCTGAAATTCTCCCAGCTCAACTGTTTCTTCATTGAAACTAAGTTCAGTGAAATCAGCTATTTCCTTGTATTTCTTTCTGGTTTACAGGAAATTTTAGTATGGAAAAAGTTATTTAAATTTATTATTCCTAGAAATTTTAGAAAAATTACTTATTTCAGCCTTATGGAATACATTTCAGTAACTTATAATATAAAAATAGAATAAAAATAGTTTTATAGGATATATAACATGTTTGTACTGCAAAGTCCCTTACAACTAAATGAGGGATAACAGAAATTTCCATATATATAATGTAGAATGGAAAGGTTAAAAATGAGACTTTTACATGAGTGAAATATTTTTGTGTAAGTGAGATTATTTTTTTTCCTTCAAGGACTAATTTTCGACATTTTGTTCTGATCTAGGATTTGGCCACAGTTAAATTACAGTGTTTCGTGTGAACCCCAAAAAATGCTTTCTGTGCATTGTGCATGATTTTTATACTTGGTCCTATCCAGAGGTGTTTGCAAAATCAGGATCAAGGTATATATTGCTATTAGCATATTAAACAGCAGTAATTCACCAGCAAAATGTCTTCATTATTACAGGACCAAGTCACCCCCTGGACTTCCTCGTTTCTTTTCTGCTCTTCCACCAACTTATATTTAATTTATGAAAGCAGCCTAGGGAAGATCAGTTCTTTTCAGTATCTTTTTTGTATCAGTATGGTAGATTATAAATGATCATTGCAAAAGATTTGACTGGGTACTGAGCAGTCTAGTGTAAATGACTGAAAAGAGACAGCAGATTACCTCCCCCTGCTGCAGGTTTCAAAGGTCCTGCATTGGTTTATGCCAGCTCAAAATGTAGCTCATTATTTTATCTTCTGCTGGATCATAATCCCACCTGCAGTGCTCTAAACCAAGAGGTTTTCAGCTTCCTGTAAGTACCACCTGCTCCCCCCCTGTCCTTTTTTTTTTTTTTTTTCCATTCCCTGAGAAAACTGTCTTTGCTGATTTTAGTGTGGGGACACCTGAGCATCTCTACAGTGCCTGCAGGTTCTCTGTGGAGTGCTTCTGTTGAACCCACAATACCAGTGCAACTCATGAAGGCCAGGACAGAATAACAGAATGGTCAGTGCTGGAAGGGCCTTCTGGAGATCATCCAGTCCCATGCCTGCTACAGCAGGTTCCCCTGGAGCAGGTTGCACAGAGTCATGTCCAGGCGTTTGGAATGTCTCCAGGGAAGGAGTCTCCACAGCCTCTCTGGGCAGCCTGTCCCAATGCTCCGTCACCCTCAAAGCAAAGTTTTTCCTCATATTCAGAAGGAACTTCTTGTGTTTCAGTTTGTGCCTGTTGCCCCTGGTCCTGTTGCCTGGCACCACTGAAAAGAGCCTGGCCCTATCCTCTTGCCGCTCACCCTGAAGATATTTGTAGACTTTGATAAAATCCTTCTCAGTCTTCTCTTCCCCAGGCTGAACAGGCCCAGTGCTCCCAGCCTTTCATGATATGGGCGATGCTCTAGTCTCCTCATCATCTTTGTAGTAGCCCTTGCTTGTTCTTGTGGGACCTGAGCCTCTGCTTGTACCTTATCTTTAGGAAATGTCTGGCCACTTGGGAACCTCTGTTCCACACAAGTGTTCACTGGTTTATTCCATGCGTTTTCTTTTTAATGTGTCAGAAATAATTTTTATTTATCTCTATTTGCTCAGCATGGCACACGTATTACAGACGCTCAACAGCTGGTTCTGGTGGGAGAATATCTGGATGCCTGTTAATGTCACCTGGGCACATTTTGTAGACCGTGATGGACTTGTCTTTCCAAAACCACATCAATTATATGCCACAATACCATACGCTTTTGTACTGCTGATTATCCGATTCTTAAGTGAAAGGTAAGAAACACAAATGCAATTTCATGCTAACGTTAATCCTCATTAATGCTAAAAGTTTTTGAAAAATAAGCTATCTTTAGATCAATGTTCTTATGTATTATAAAGGAGGATTACTTAATGGTTTGCTAGAAAGATCTAGTGCAGATAATATGGCAGGTGAAAAAAATTGGGAAATATTTTCATTATTAGTAGCACGTGGCTGTGGTCTGATCTAGAAGGAAAATATTTTAATCTAGCTTTTCTAGAACAGCATTTTCATAACTCTAATTGTCTCCCTTTGCTGGAGATACAATTAATACAAAACCATTTGTGTTTCCTTTTGCTTTTTCTCCTTTGGTGGAAGGGCAGAGGCGTTTGTCCTCCAAACCAAACCCCTCCTTTTGTTTGGTCCTCCACTGGCACATGTGTATGAGGCTGATAAATCCTAGGTGTGTAGCTGTAGCAAAACTAGGCAGACTGGAGGGACCTCAGTTTCGTGTGAACTTTTTATGCAGATCTAGTAACTCTGATTCCTTTTCATTCTCACTTTGGCACTGAAAGATGGATTGCTTCTGCAGCTGGAATCTTATGGGACAGGCAGAGGTTGGCTCCGCAGAAGAAAGCCACAAATATATCAAGATTTGCAGTCCTTTGATTTATTTATTTGTGCCTTTTTTGCTTGACTTCTTTTTTTTTTTTTTTTTCCCTCTAAAGAATGTGATTAGTAGTTTTTTATAATTATTTCAGGACAGAATGAGGAAATTTGGAATGTCATAAGTTGGACAGACTTAAAACAGAACCAGATAAGATCATTCATGTTAAAGATCAAAAGTAATTTGGATCATATGTTTATAACCATTCACAGTGTCTCCTGAGTAAATGCTTGCCCAGCTGTGTCTCACTGTGCTGCTATTGGAAATTGCTTGTGTGAATAATTAGCCCGCACATCTGGCCTGCAATGAATCTGCCCATGAATGAGGAAAACTGACCGCTGCTATGAGTAATAGAGAATCAATTACTGATATCAGCAGGAATGAGAGGGGCTTTTTCAGAAAAGCCTGCCCAAGTAGAAGAGCTAAACATTTGTTATGTTCTGCAACAATTTGTATTGGCAAACAGAAGAGAAAGAGGCTTCTTTTTCTGGGGGAGTTGTTGTGCGCCACAAGGTAGAGGCTGCAAACTGAATGGTGGTGGTAGCCCTGTGTTAGGTGACTATCTGCCACTAGGAGAAAGTATCCCAGTAGAAATCTTTCGGCTCACATGAAGAGAGCATCTGTACTTGTTTCACTCTCCCTTAACTCTGAAAAACGTAAGGATGCAAAAATCAGCACCTTTCCTTTAGTTTTATAGGATTTCATGACCATAAACTTGAGTGCTTGGGTCTGCTTTTTTGCAAAACCACTAATATGCTATGGTTCTTTCTAGGATTAGCTAGGGGGAGATTTCTCTGTCTCACAGTGCACTGTCATATCCCATGGCAGATTAAATTGCTTCAGGTTTATTTTCTTCAAATCCTGGCTTGAGAATAGCTAAGGTCATGTAACTGTTGTATTTTAAAAGTTTTTCATGGTATGTCTTTTCAGATATGTTGCTAGACCTCTAGCAAAAGCCTTAGGTATAAAGAATGTAAGACGTGTGAAGCCACAGCCTAATCCTGTTTTAGAGAGTTATTTCCGGGAGTGCTCGAAACATCCATCCCAAGTAAGGATTCTCATTCATTTAAACTAGTTTTGGTTTTGGAAAATCCCAAGTCTTACTGTTTCAATCAGCTATCAGCAATGACATCATGGGATGAGTGCCAGCTGATTGACAGATGAGTTAATTTATTTGGGGTTTTGTTGCTTTTCTGCTGACAAGGGTATATGGCTTCCAAAACAGAAAATATGTTTAAGATGTTTAATTTTCTGGCATGCTGGTCTAGGCTAGACTGTTGTTAATATTTCCAGTGAAGATCAGTGTTCCATCCTTAACTCATTGTGCCTGGAGAAAACATCAGCTAGCTGACATCTGTTGTTGGAAAGTGATATCATATTTATTGCAAGCAATAATATTGTAACGCTGGCATGGAAGCCCTTTGTTCTGTTATGTTGCTCTGTTCTTAATCCAGGCTTATGTGAGAAAGAAAAGCAATCTTCCTATTACCTTGTTTTTTGTTTTTAAAGTTGAACAAGAAAAAAATAATAGCCCGTGTTTACCATCTCAAAAAATGAGGCAGCTTGCCTTGTTGGTGGGAAACAGGTACTTTGCTGTGAATGCAGCTTCAGAAAGCTCACTTACCTAACTACAGTTACCAAACAATTGCAATGTTCCTACGCTGTTTCTGAGAAGAAATATGTGCTTTCTAGTAATGAGGGATTTTGATAATTATTGATACGTAGAACTTTGCTTTCTATCCCTAACTCTGCTATTCTCTTACTGTGTCTTTTGCCTGATATCATCAGGAATAGATGTATTGGTGTTCACATACGAGCTCTTCTCTACCTGGGCAAGTATCCCAATCTCTGTTCGTATCTTCCTTCTGCATGAGTACAGTTTGACGATTAATCTGGGAAAGGAAGCCCAGCATTTTTATACTCATCACTACATCGGAAAGATTCAGGCCGCCTCCTTTAGGTGTCCAGCTTGGGAACAAGTGTGTCTGAGAAAGCATGCAGAGGCCTGGCTGGGGATTGAGGGCATCTAGGCTCCATTGTCTGTCAAAAAAAAAAAAAAAAAAAAACAAACCAGCATTCCTGCATGGCAAGTAGAGAGCTCCCCAGCCAGAAGGATAGGCTGAACACAGAGGCTGCTTGCACCCTGCCCTCCCCAGCAGCTGAGGTGCCTTTGCTCACATACCAGAGCTTTCTCTGAGGGTATGAGACAAACTGAACTGAACTTACCTTGGTGGAGGCCACGCTGCTGCTAACCACTATTTGCATGCTAGCCTCGAAGGGAAAGAACTTCTCCAGGGATGAGTCAAACACTACCTCTCTTCCTGCAGCAGCCCCAGTGGAGGTCAGCCCGCACCTTCCACACCTGGGGATGGAGGAGAGGGAGGAAGCCTACAGGCTGCTGCACCTGGAGCACTGAGCACCCAGAAATGCAGGAGTCCCCTGCCTTGTGCTTGGCACATGAGTGGCTGCATGACAGAACCGCTTTGCCGTCAGAGGACACATAAAGCAGAGACACCTGACTGTCGCATTTGAAGGGCTAGATGCATATCCAGGCAGTGCTCTAGCCCTGAATTATTTTCAGGTGTCAGAAGGAGGCAGTCTGGATTTTGCTCAGTAAGATTAGTTGACTTGCCCTGTACCACAGAAGTACATTGGATTTGAGACTAGAGCTCAGGTCACCTTAATTCCAGGCCCTTGTCTAGCCTGGGAGACTCATTTAAATGTAGACAAATATAATTAGGTGAAGTATTAGATACAGTGTCTATGTGTATTGGTACATGGCACTTGCCCCTCCAACCCTCTTTCTTAGCAGTAGAGTTGTGTCTTTGAAACTATCTGAAGCCAGCAGAGTAGATGGACAAGTACACAGATCCTCAAACCGTGCTAGTTTCACGCCAGCATTATTTATATAAATTTAGTGACTTGAAAACCCAGGGTTTCTGTGAGTGTCAGTCAAAAATTAAACGAGGAAGCCTGCAAGGTAAACCCCCCTAGATAGCTAATATTAATAATATTTTTAAATGAGGACCTTGGACCTTGCAACAATGGGAAGCTGATCTGTGAACTGCAAAATAAATGAAAATGACATTGGATTGCATCTTGTTGCTAACACTGTTCCATTTTTTGCAGTCAGAGATTCAAGGCCTTGCCAAAAAGTGCAACTGTACTGTACGTTTGGTGGAAAAGTGGTTTAGGAGACGGCGAAACCTTGAGATCCCAACAGTGCTTCGGAAATTCCAGGAAGCTTTGTAAGAAAAGAGAATACTTTTGATTATTATGGGGTTTACTGTTTTGAAAAAAATTATTGAAGTCCTTAGGTGCCTTTGAAGGGGGACTGATTTCCAGAAAGCTGGGTCTGTCTGATGAGGGTTTTGGTTTGTGCGTACACAAATTGAAAGGACCTAGTAGCATTTCTCAAAATGGTGTGACTTTAAAAGATTAGATTAACAGTTTCTCTTGAAAAGGAACCCTTAAAAATATTGTACAATTTTCTTCATTGTGTAATAATGGACTTATTTTTAGTATCCTGTTACATAGTGCTTAATGAAAACATTCAGAGAACAGGAAAATATTTTTCAGTCTGCCAATAACCACAGGGGAACAAAAATGCTTACTCACTTTGTTTATGTATGTATCCATGCTGTCAATTTGGGATGCTATTGTGTGTGAAGAAGTCTGTTCAAGAGCAGGAGTCATGGCTTCTTAACTAAATGATAGGTGTCACAGCTTGAACATGGGGTACTGTGCAAAACATGAGCTCAAATAGGCTGATGAGAGTGAGCGATTTCAAGTGATAACAATGAATATGTAAAAAGTTTCAAAACCTCTTGCATATGATTGACAACTGGAAAAGCACTGAAGCATCTGATTTTTCACAAACGTGCGTGAACTTTCCCATACCTGAACATTTTACTATTTAACTGTTCCTGTGTTATCCAAAGTCTCCTACAAATTGTAAAGTCCCCAAACAGGCATGGGTTTGCTCATCCCTTCTGGACACTGAAATTAACTGTACCATTGTAAACAATTTTCCTAATGTCCTGTGTATTTGAATTTTGCCTACCATGCTTACATTGGCAAAAATTCACATGATTATAATATTTAACCTCTTTTTTGTGGATTAGTTTAAGGAGTGAGGGTTAAAAGTACAGCTACAAAGCTCAAAGTTGAGTACTTTGTCAGGATTATTTTTGTCAAGCTTATTTTCAGTGCGAATAAATGTGATGATTTGATGTCTTCTGTTGGGCATAAATCCAGTTGATAGACATAGATGTGTCTCTCTGAAGCCTGGCTGAGTTGAGTGAACTTTCCTGGCAAACCGGCATCGATGGTTTATTTCTGCCGTTGTTCTGTTGATCAGTTAATTTTGTTTTACAAGTGACAATAAGATTTCCTGCTATTGATAGAAGACCTGCCTGCCATGGATGCATATCTCTAGTAATACACAGCTAAAGGCTGAAATTAAAACTTGCTTGGCAGCTTGAGTGAAAATGAAGCAAACAGGTTTCTCTTGTGCAATTTTGTGAACCTTGCTCTGCTCTTTGTCAGTGAATTTAATTGGATATAATTCTCAAGGCAAAAGATGAGGAAGAGAGTTATTCCATGCTAGTAGTCAGTGTTATGAACATTATGAAACTTCTGAAAGGCTGCAATCTCCAGGATCACTTTTCTGAATCACAAGGAAATCTGATGAGCCAGACCTAAACCATACTTAAGCTATTAATGTTCCCAATTAAGCAACGCTGAGGTTTGGAAAGCCCTTTGCCTGAAACCTTCCCTGCCTTAAAAGACTTGCCAGCCTTTAACTTCACTTACTAAATTCTCTGCGTTAGACTCAGCTGAAGAGAAAAGGCTCCTGAAGTTAAATCAGAAAATCCCTTTGCGTAGCTGTTGTTCAGTGCTTTCCCTGGTGGCCAGGTTCAGAGCTTAAAAGGCACTTGGGTAAAATTTGGTGAATTTGGATGAGGTTTACTTCAGGTTTTGTTTGCTGAATTCATAAAGAAGTTTGGCTAAATGCAGAATGAGGTAGTACTCTGGCAGTCTTGCACATATAATGAGTTCATCTGAAGCACTGCGTGTTTATTGCCAGGTGTGTTCAATGTGTATTTGTAGGACTGGGGAGCAGTAGCAGTCATTAGGTGCTCTGTGCTTTGAATCCAATTCAGAAAACTGCTTACACTTTTCAATCAACACAGAATCAGTCCCACTATATCCACTGGACTACTTGCACCTCCCTTCCTTGAAACAAGAGGCGTGAGGGCAGAATCAGCCCCCGTGTAAAGTCTGTCCCATGCCACACTGGTGTTTTTCCTACCATCTCTTGCCTAACTCTGAGCCAGGTGTTACTTGTGGGTTCCACTCTCCCCTTCCATTTGCTTTCTTCATTTCCACCTTATACCTTTGAATCAGTGGATGTTCCAAAGTGTTATTTTCAAATCACCTGAGGAAAGATGCTTTAAAGTTGAAAAGTACAACAATTGTTTATTAACTGTGTATCAAGTGCCAATTTTAAAATTGTTTTCTTGATTTCCTTCACAGGCATGAGACATACTGTCCTGTCTAGCCTCTGCTATTCCATGTCCTTATCTTTGGTTTGTTTGTTACTCTGGTAAAACACTGGCTCAGTCTTTGAACGTCTCCTTCTTTCACATGGCAGATCAGCCTCCAAGTAACATGGGGCTTGGAGAGGAGGGGCTGCTTTTACCAGACAGGTTCTTATCATCTTCTCTTATATGGCACTTCATTAATGTCTGCCAGAGACCACAATCTCACTTTTGTACATCTCTCAATCCATTACTATAGTGGGGGTTTTTGAGACACTCTCTCTTCCTTTTTAGCAAGTTTAGGTTTTCTGGGAGGCTGGCTGCTGCTGTTCTCGGGGATGCCTCTTGTTCTATAGAATTTTCTCACTGGGTTTGGGGCCATGTGCCTGTCCCTGTGATCATGACCTTTCTTAGCATGTGAAGTCTCACGGTGTTTTGCTACTGATCTTGAAGAGCTGCTCTGGGAAAGGTCAGGCTTGTTCCTGCCAAGGGGAAGAGCAATGGAAAACTTCTTCCTTTCCACCTGTAGAGGTGGGAGTGGGAAATCTCTGGCTGAGTCTCCAGCCGCACCCAGTCCCAGGGACAATACCTCCCACACAGGCTCCAGAGTCATTACAACGCTGATTGCTGGCTCCAAATCACAGCATTCTGCTCTGACATATATGAGCAACAACATAGTTCACAAAGATACGCGAGACCTTTTTTCCCTTTGCTGACCTACCAGATTGGTGGTGAAAACCTGACCATTTTGTCTGCCTTGACGGTTATCCTTTAAGACGCAAAAAGCTTAGATTGGGCTAAATGCTGGCAAACCTAGTCAAAGATTGAGGTTTATAGTTAATTCAGATCTCTGTACTAAGACATAAACTAATCCAATAGTTGTTAAAGTTTCATAGGTCTCCTCTGTTTTCAACAATAAGTATTAAGAGACATCAAAAGAAATTAACCCAGCAATTGAAACAAGTCTGTGCTGGAGCTTACAGTGTTTGATCACATTGGGAAGTATATGCCATGTGGCTGAAAGACCTTCTGTAGTCACGGAACTGAGCGATGTTCTTAGCCTAGTGTGAATATTGTAGAGGAACTGATAAGGCAGGAAAGGTTGATGTTATCAAACATTAATTTTTAGGGTATTTACTATGGTTGCTGTGACTGTTCTTTTGATCAGCTCATGCCTGGCTGGAAAATTACTGCTGTAACCACAACCAAGATATCTGTATTGTGAAAATGTAAAATAATCTACTACTTTAGCAATTACTGAAAGCCCAAGTATTTAATTATTAATAAATTCAGATATTGTTAATATGTAACAACCCATAACATAGAGTTTGAAGGCACATTTATGTGAAGATTGCCTGTGATATACAATGATTTGCAGAAATTCTGGCTCAGGACAAAATCTATAAAAAAATTCATGCTTTGTTCTTATTGTTTCATTTTAATTTTGCAGCTGGCGATTTTCATTCTATCTTACATCCTCCATTGCTGGATTTATATTTCTGTATGATGTAAGTTAATTCTTTGAAGGATTGATATTCTTATATTTTTAACGAAATAAGGACTGATTTCTAGATCTTCTTGAAACCACTGGTTTCAGTGGCTCTTTGAGTTCAGATCTTTTATGTACATAATCTAGATGATAGGCTGCGATATGCACTGAGGTTTTCCTTAATTTTTTAATTATCTTTTGAACTTCTATGGTAATTTGAGTAATCAGTATTTTTAGGGCAAGTTTTAAGAAGTCACACAGATGGTTTTACAGCATGCCTTGTTAACACCTACAAATGCATCACACAGCCATGTTTTTTCTCAAAGGAGGCCATAAACCTTTTCTGCCGGCACTTTGGGGGCCACAACAATGGTGTATTTCATGGCTATTTACTGAGGTGTTGCTGCTGAGTCAGAAGTTGGGAAGAACAGAGAGAGTGCTGTTTGTAACTATATGAACACTGCCTGGGGTGTCATTAATGCTTCTCCTGAGCAGCAGAACAATTCTCAGCGTGTCTACGTTCATCTGGCTCTTCTCCCCAAACACTGTTTATCATCATGAACCAGTGGTGTGTGTGGCTGGTAAACACAGCAAAATCTAATCACTGTGGCAACATATCTTGAGTAATTGTGGTAATAAAACACACACCCACTGCTTTGGATGATGAAACGATGAACTGGAACGTTTCAGGTGTCCTGAAAAGAAGCCAAAAAGCTGGGACCAATATAATAAATCTGAGATGTAAGATCCCTTTAGAAATTGGTGGAGAACAGTTATCAAGCCTATAGCTTCTTAGCCTGGTCCACTTAAAGAAATTTTAAGTATCGAAGATTTTGAGTTAAGATGACTTACTGTTGTTCAGCTGCTAAATCTCTGAATCATCTGTCTTCCCCAGAAACCTTGGTTTTACGACATATGGCAGACGTGGGTTGGCTACCCATTTCAGGTGAGCCTTTTGGCAGTGGGCCATTGCCCTTGGGGCATTCCGGGTATTTCCCCATTGGAAGGGGTAATCCATAGGAGCCCTTCTCCCTCCCAGCAACAGGCACCACCTAGAGAGGTGTGGCACCAAAGCCTCTTGCCCTTCTTCCCTACCTCCTGCTGAGCTGCAGGACTTCTCCATGATCTGCCTCTGCTGCAACTCAGCCCTCCAGCCAGACCACTATTATTTTCACCTATCCCAGGTTACTCCTGCGCACAGCAGATGCTACCTGTGTTACAGGTTTCAGTGCAGAACCCTGAAGGTTGTGCCAGGCCTGACGATGCTTGATGCGATGACGAGGCGCTGCAGAACAGCATTACGCAGAGGGTTGTGCTGAGCAGCCCGAGTGCTGTGTGCTGCTGGGCCCTATTGCTCAGTGGCACGGGTGGAGGGAGAGCTGCACCGGTTTGGTTTGGCATAATGCGAGTCCCTGCTCTGGGGATCTCTGCTCAGTACTCTGGTTGTTACCAAGGGTCACGAAGCTTTTGTTTCTTCCTAAAATAGTTTACTAACAGTCCCATAACAAATGACGCCAAGCAAGCTGCCTTCTGCCCACCTGCCAGTGGTTTTTGCGTGCCCCTCCCCTCCTATTTTTATAAATCTTTGGCCATCACACTGCCTTCTTATACCTGCCCTAGTCAGGGGCCAAGAATAAAAAGAATCCTGCCTCCTGGCTGGGTTTTCCCTGCTCCTCTTATTCATGGGACCTGATAACCAAGCCTACTGCCTGCCCGCTGGGAAACCAATTTAAACCAAGGGAGCAGCCAAGCTCAGCATCTAGCTCTAAGCAGATGCATAGGATGTTAGCATAAATAGCTGACATTTTATTCATGGAATGTGTGAATGTTTGATATGTTAATTGTTCACCAAAATGGAGGACTTCGTTTATTTGCAGTTGTTTGTAATTAAATGCAGAAGTAGTCTGCATGTAGTTCTCTGACAAAAACATGGAAAAAAGCACGCTGAAATTCAGAGGTGGGGGAGGAACTGCAGAAACTGGGAGTTTAGTCTGAGTAAAGGTTAGAGTATTTGGCTCCCAGAAGATATTTCTTAATGAAGCCCAGAACGGGGATTTAGTTTAGTTTAATTTCTTAAGCAAGACTCAGCAGAGGAGCAAAAGAAGTGAGGAAAGGAAAAAAGAAGTAATTTTAGTTGGCATTCGCTTTTTGCTATTCTAAGAATTAACTGTGTTTTTCTTCATTCCAGACTCTGCTGCCATCCCAATATTGGTACTACATGTCTGAGATTAGTTTTTACTGGTCTCTCTTATTTACACTTGGGATTGACAACAAAAGGAAGGCAAGTGGTCCTGGTTGGTGCTAGAGCCTGGGCTTGGGTGAGGCGGAGGCGGATGTGCCGAAGCGATTTGGTGCAGCCACACGAGGGCAGCAGGAGCCCGTCCCTGGCACACCCGCCCCGCGCCCCGCAGCCACGCTCCTGCCTGCCGGGGCAGCTCGGTGTGCGACAGCTCTTGCTTGTCACTTCATGCATTCAGAGACTCTCAAGGGCTATACTACTTGCTTGGCTCTACCTTTTTTTTTTTTTTTTTTTTTTTTTCCTAATTGTTTTTGTTTTCCCCTCTCCACAGGATTTTCTGGCTCATGTCGTTCATCACTTGGCAGCCATTGGGTTGATGAGTGGCTCTTGGTGTGGCAATTACGTGCGTCTTGGAACACTGGTGATGTTTGTGCATGATACTGCAGATTTCTGGCTTGAGGTAACCCTGCCCTTCACTTTTTTTTTGCCTTTTTTTTTTTTTTTTTTTTTGTCTTGGGTGTTTTGGTTGGTGTGGTGTTCTGGGTGGGTTTTTTCACTGTTGCCCAGGTTATGTTCAGTGATGTTTTAATCTTTTTGCCACAAGTTTCATACGATCCCTCCCTATCCCCACAGAACAGGACTTCACAGATTCATAAATTCTAAGACAAAAAAAAATGCTTCTAGATAATTTAAGCTGATGCTCTGTTACAGAATCCATTATGAGAAAAGGCAGAAGAGAAGTTTTCAAGTGCAGAACGGGGACTGGAAATACAGCTGCCTCCATGGATTATACTTGTTTCACTGTTAGAATTAGACCAAGTTGGCTAGCCTGTGAACAGCTTGTCATGATACCAATTCTCAAGCAAATTTAGCAGCCAGAATTTTGGCTACTTCTCCAAACTGGCTTAATTTTGTCAGCATTCACACCCCTGTGTTTGACCCAAGGGATAAATCTACACTATAAAGTTCTGGCTGGAGACACTCAAGCTGTGCCTGTACATGATATCACAGGTATCTACTGGCAGAAGAAAAGGTTCTTCCCCTGGATTGAAGGGGAAGTTCCTTCCCTGAACTAAGTATCAATGGTTAGAAATGTTTAACATTACATGTCCTATTCTGCACACAGTACTGTGGTCATAGAGACTTGCTGCTGGGTTTCGGGGAAGACAAACACATGCTGTGTTTCCTTCAGTAGTTATCCTGAGTTTCTAACACCAAGATTGAGAATGTAGTTTCATCACCTGTTTCGGTGGTAGTGCCAGAGTGAGCAGCCCTTGTAGGTTGTTGTCTGCCGCTGTTTATTTCTGCTCTTGATACTCTATCCATTGTACTGGAACAACTGGTTGTGGGGTCATGCAGTTGGGATTGGTCCAGATTAAATGTTTACACACGGGGTTGGTTTTTTTCTGGGTTACTTTTAACCCTGAACTGATTGGCGGTCCAACTACAATCAGTTGAGCTGACAACCGGTAGGGCAGCACTCAGATGGAAGCTGAAATTGCGTACCAGAATAACTTAAATCAGCCCTGCCACTCAAAAAAAATCCCCCAAAGTTCATCAAACTGCTGTTTAAAACTTAGGCTCAGCACCTGAAGCTTTGTTTGCTGTTGAACAACTGCTTCATTCAACAGTGTCCAGGGTGATTCCTAAATGAAGCATGTTCAGCTAGGGGAGAAGCAGGAATTATAATCTTTATTAGTGGGATAGAGACCAATGCTAGGATATCCACCGCTCTAAAAGGAGAAAAAAGAAGCTGAATTAGGCACAGAGAAGGGTCAGTAACATGCATGCACCAGACTGCCTGTGTATAAGGAGTCACCGCCGCTCCTGAGCGCGCAGGTGTGCCTAGCAGCTTCACTTCGATTCAGCCCGTTTTGAGTCTGGTAGAAGAATGAGGGATCACCTCTGTTGTCAAGAGCACTTTGTGTTTTCATGACACATTTTGATTGGAGAGCTGTTCTTTAGGCCTTTGATGCAGAGTCCTGTCCTTTAAGATGAAAGGAGAAATATAAACAAAGAATCTGTTTTGATACTGCTTTATTAGGTATCAGTAAAATGATTGCTCTACCTGTCAAACAGGGAGGAAATTTTCTTCCTGCGTAGGTGGAAGATGAGTCTTTATTTATGAAAATGCAGAAGGGAACTCTATTTCAGAGAATATTTGTAACGTCTTTAATGTTTTTTATTCAATGCAGGCAGCCAAAATGTTTAACTACGCTCACTGGGAGAAAACCTGCAATGTGCTCTTTATCATCTTTTCTATCGCATTCTTCATCACAAGAATCATCCTGTTCCCCTTCTGGTAAGTGATATTTAATGTAGTCACAGGCTTTTATTTCATCCCATTTCCTTTGAGAGGTTAGTATTGCTTGTGATGGGAAAAGGAAAGGAATGGATTGTACTTTAAAGAACAGAAGCAGAACTTATTGTTGGCTACTAAAGGCCAGTGAGAAGAGTTGACAAAACCTGTCATTTTCTTTAAAAATTTAAGTAAAAATAATTTTAAATGAGCTTCTTGAAAATATGCTAACATAGAGGCATTTATGTATTATTTCACTTACTTTTGTCAATTGTAGTTAAGCGCTATGAGTCCTGCATTTTTAAGGGGATTGAGCTACATAACTAGGAGAAGTATTTTCCTTTCATTCCATCCCTCCTGCTCTATCTACAGAGTACAGGGTAATTCCTATATGATGGTAGTTAATTTTTTGTAGAGCCTTCTTTTTGCTACTTAGTTCTTGGGCAGTGCCTCTCCTCACTCTCTTACACGAAGAGCATTCAGAAAAGTTAAGGTAAAGCAACTAATTTATGAAGTCATTGCAAATAAATCATAATTTGCTAAATATATTGTAATATATTTAATGTTTATTATTCAATGCAGTCAGCCGAAATGTTTAATTGCATGATTTTGGAGTGCTGAGATTTAATCTGCTTTGGAGTATCCACACAGGTGCTTAGTGTGCTTAATGCTTAATATGTTTAGCTTTTTAAAAGTGTTTAATGTGTTTCGCATTCACCGTTTTGTTGACTTGCTCTAGTTTGCCTTCATGCGCTTCCCTGCATGTGGACAAACCCTTAGAGACTCAGGCTGGTTAAATTAATAGTTCTGAACATTGATCAACACAAGGGTTTAATTTCCTGTGCTATTTTCTTTCAGAAATGCTGATGTCTTTTACTTTATTGTTATTTTTTTATTAACTACACAAGTGATCTCCAATCATTTTGCTTCATTGAGTTTCTTGTTCCTGAGCTTGGAAGCAAAACATGATGAGATTAAAGGGACTCAAAAAGCCCCAAATATAATATAAAGTAGTGAAGTTTGAAGATGGACAAAACATATGTTAATTAACAAAAAGCCCTGTTGCAAAGCCTGTAGGATTTTCTTTGGAGTGTGGATTTCAGATTAGAAACAATTTGCATTAAAAAAAAATGACATAGACAAGCTCTGAGTTGCAAGGTATCTAGACCACACAGAGAAAAAATGGGATTTTTTTCTAACCTTATTTAGATTACTTTCATGCAAGACTCTAATTTCTCATCCGAAGTCTAAATTTCAATAGAGATGCATATCTAGTTAAGACAGGACTTGTCTTAATCTGTCACCTTTGCAGAGCTTTTTAGTGTTTTGTGAAAATAATAAATTTTGAATGTGAAATTAGAAGTAGTTGTAAATAGCATCGAGTAGATATCTTGCATCATTACAGTGACCTTTATTTTTTTTAGGATTCTTCGTGCCACACTGTATCAGCCTACATACTACTCCACAACTCCTGTCATAGCATATTTTCTATTCAATGGGCAGCTATTGATCCTTCAAGGCTTACACTTGTATTGGGGTTATTTAATTTTCAAGATTTTGAGAAGGTTCATTTGTTTAAAGGTAAGCAGTTTTGCTTCTGCAGGAAGATGTGTGAAGCATCAAACAGATGCTAATAACTTCGATAGATTTACTTAGATTTTCTTAATGTTTTCATGAACTTCCATGTCAGCATTTTCAATAGGGATCTACAAAGTATGGAGATGTTTAAATGTGCTTGCTACCTGTTGTTGTCACGCCAAAGGTCATAGGTCAGAATATCAAAACTTCAGCTAGAACATTTTTTTTTTTTGCCTGTGTCTGATGTTTTGCTTGATAGTAAATGAGAAATGAGCTGTCCCAAAAACTGAAGCCCTAAGATGGTGTGGAACTCTAGAAATTCCTGTGTTTCGAGTGAAAGCTGCCTTTTCTCACTGGACTTTGTAGGCACATACCAAAAAAGGAGAGGAGAGGTGAGTGATGAGATCTTTAAATACTCTAGAAAGCTTGTAGTCCAAGTTCTTCAGGGTTGTCTAGATGTGAGTTCAGCTATACTTGAACGCTGGTTTTTTTGGATTAAGAAAACCATATGAAGCTGATCTGGAATTGTATTATGACACAATGAAATACTGTCATGCTCAACTGAAACAGCGAGACAGTGTAAGTCTGGTGCTGCCATCATCTGCTTTTACCTTGTAGAGAAAACTCATGTGGGAAAAAGCTATAAAGAAAACTGCCATTTAGGTCGTGTTTGGCTGAAGTAGTAACATTTTCACAAGGTCTTTTGTCATGAAGTGTGCAGTGTGGTGTAGATAAAACATTTAGCAAAAAGCATTTAGAAAAGGACTTTGGAGAATGTCTCTCTAGATTTGGCATGAGCATTGACAGGTATATTTTGCTAGTTAAGGTGAAACAAGTTGTGCTATTGAAAAATGGTATTTATTTTGAGGTCAAGATGCAAAAACTTAATTGAGCTGACTCTGTCCTTTTATCTGAGGCAGTTAATGCTGTGAAGCATCTCAACGAAATAGAAATATTCCTTTCTACCTGTATTTAATTATGGTTTGATAACAGAAACCATGCTATGTTTTTTGGATTATTGGATTCCTTCAAAGTTTATGCAAATAGACAGCTGGATATCTTAGAGAGACCCAATATCTTTCCTAGAAGAAAACTGCAGTTACAAACTCAACCCTTGTTAGACAGCAAACAGCTGTACATAAGGGACAAATCTGCAGAAAAAATGGTTTGTGGCATTCTGAACTAAAACGTGCTTCTATGTTCCCTTAAACACTGAAAAACTTGTATTTCTTGCATGTCAGTTACCTCCGTTAGATTAATTACAAAACTAGTTCTGGCCTGGCTTATTGAGCGTTAAAGTGGTTACTTGTAGTTTTCTTTTTTGAGTTTGGCCTTGTCTCTGTGCTGTTCTCACACAACTCTTCTGATGAAATCAAGAGGGACATCCCTCTGCCTTGCAGCCGGGGAACAGAAAAGCTTTGGCATAGTTCTGCATCCACATTGCTTGAGGTTATGAGAGCACAGTGCAAGAAAGTCTGTAGATACAGTGGTGAAGAGGACATTACTAGGCCAGCTATATAAGGCCATCCTGCCCTGCCTGCTTATATGCCTTTGTAAGGGGCAGAAATGTTTTATTTTGAGATAAGAGGATTTTTTGTATTAGTCATTGCTAAAAAATGGGAAAGCATCAAGCCTTCATCTCTACCGTGGATTTTTGATTCCTTATACAGCTCTCTAAGAAGATGGTTTCCAAATAACATTTTTACAGTGGTAGCAGCCGCAGCCCTAGCCCTTTTCAGTCTGTATGACTTCAGCTGGCTTGCATGTGCAGCCTGTTTTCCATAGCGGTGGCAAACTTGGCTGTGAAAGCAGCCAGTGCCTCCAAAGCTGTAAAGGCAAGGTCGAAAAGAGCGGTGTTTGCAAGGCAGCATTTTTATACCCACATATTTGTTATAGACATACTCCACACAAATAGCTGTTGCTATTTTAGTGGAATACCAGTGAGCCATCATCCTTGTGTTAGAAGGGGTTTGTTTCTCTGCCCAAGGCTTTGAAGTTTTCATTCACAAAACAGGCAATTTTTTACATTTTTCTTGAAGCGACGGTTAGCTACTTCAGATGGAAAAATTAAGTCATGATGTAACTGGGAATAGGGATTGATGTTGTTGTTTAACTGAAGGAAGCTCTGAGCATAGAAAGGGTGTAAAGAATTTTCTTTATTGCCCTCTGTGCCTTGAGCCGCCTTGGGTTATCGGGGTCACCAGTGAAAACCAGTACAGTGCAGCCGTTAACAGCTCCTAGCATCCGTCCCGGGCCAGGTGTCTCCTCTGACTGTATCTTTCTGGACCATGTCATCACCCTGTGAGAGTGTCAGTGGGCTTGGATGTATTTATTCTCAATGAGCAGTGCTGTTGTCCCTTATTGAAGGACAGGTATAAAGGACTTGTCTTGGTAAGACATGCAAGGTGGAACTCTGGGGGGGTGATGTAAACAGGAGGGCCCAAGGCTCCAGGATGTCACATACCCGCCAAGCCCCCTTTGGTGTTATTCAAAGGGCCATGCAGAGCTGTGTCATGTCTTGCTTAGAACTGTGGGTCTGGATTCGACACTCCTCTCTGGACTCTGGCAGGAGGCTTTATAAAAAGCAGGAATCCGTACAGAAGTGACACTAAGTACTGCAGCCTCGTGAGCTTCTTCCATGCTTTACACTTCCCCGCAGGAAGACATGGCTTTTGTCTGAGACTGTCGGGTCAGAAGCTTTTCATCTTGGATGTCACCTCCCCTCTGCACTAATGAAGGGGACAGTTACCCTCAGTCCTCTGGGATAACTGCTCCACTGACTGACTTGCTTCAGCAAAAAAGAACTTGGACTAAAAACCTTGCAGTTTCTCTCCTCCCAAATACTGCAGCCAGAGGTTAATAAAAATGAGGAAAAAGGAAAGAAGGGGAGGATATGATCTTGCTGTGTCCCTCTGTGTCCTGTTTTCTCAGGCATGGGAGTCTCTGGCACCGAAGCTGGTAGCATGGAGCAGCATTGCTCTCCAGGCTCACGGGACTTGTGCTACCTTTCCCCCAGCCCATTCCTCCAGAAATGCCTTAATAAGGGGGAACCCTGCATGGACAAACTAAGCTGCACTCAGCTACTTTGCATTGAGAAGATTTTTATTTTCAATGGGGATAAACTTGAGGGGACAGGAGTACTAAATTTTTCAAAGCAAAGATTGTTCTTACATCTGGAAAATATAAAAAGAATATCCCAAAAGGAACCCGAACGTCCTTTGTCATATGGCATTTTGTGACCCTGTGTATGAGTAAGATGCACATGCAAGAAAAGCCCTTCAGGGTCAGACCTGTAGCCATGTATCTTAGATCAGTTCTGCTGTGAGAGGAAGGACATTTTTCAGTGTAATTTCTTTTCAAGTTAGGTCAGGCAATTGCAATGTTCGCTGCTGGCTGCCATCTTGATGTCCAAGGCCTTTTGTTGCCTTGGAAACTCCGTGTGTTTCTGTAATATTGTTCAATTACATGGTTAAATTACCCACTTGTATCAAGTTTCAAGCACCACTGAAACATGTCTAGTCATCATGTCTGCACATATGAGAATATTTTAGGAAAATTGAAAAAACATATAGAGAAGTATGTACATATGCACCGATTTAAAATATCTCGCCAGGAAAATCCCATGGAGATTAAACATTTTATTTCCAAGGTCAGAAAAAGGGAGCGAATGACAGCAGCTTATAGCCACATTATTATGGCAAATTAAGATGTAAAATATATGTTAAAATCATTAC
This sequence comes from Falco rusticolus, assembly GCF_015220075.1. Classification (NCBI taxonomy): domain Eukaryota; kingdom Metazoa; phylum Chordata; class Aves; order Falconiformes; family Falconidae; genus Falco; species Falco rusticolus. Next base: position 6,986,318 of record NC_051193.1, read on the forward strand.
ACACTGAGTTAAAGTTTTGAGACTTCAGTGCTTTACATCTTGAAAAATATGTGTGAGTTTGTAGGAAATGGGCATGGTGTCCACATGACTCAGATACTTCAGGGCTGATGCAAAGTCCATCAATGGCAGAAGGTAACGGCAGGTTTTTAACAGACTGTAATATGACCAGAAATGTGTTTTCTTTCTCTTTTAATTCTTTTGTCTCTGTCAGGCTGCCTTCAAGTAAGGTAATGAGCTGCTTACTAACAGTCACTATTATTCAGGAGTCATCAGCTGCAGTTTTTTGATTCACTGTGGTTCTTAGCTTTTCCTGAAGCCGAAAAGACCTTGCAGTGCCGTAGAGCAGGCTTTTGGATTGTCACTCTAAAGAAAATTAGCTGGTGCCACCTATGTATTCTTCAATATTCCTTTGGTGTTTTGTACTCAGTAAACAGGCTTTGTAAAGATTTTGGTTGGGTGTATCCTTGTCCGTGGTTTGTTCGTTCCTTACTTGGTCCAAATTCCCAAGGGAACAGTGAGAGTTGGCATTCAAAGAATGATTAATGACAGAGTAAGGGTAGCTGAAAACAATAAGAAAATACTATTTTGGGGTTGAAATGAGAGCTGTGAAATACTTGTTATGATATTTTTGCTGTTTCCAGCAATCAATCTTCTACTTCAGCATTTTGTTCTGACTGATGATTGCTCTTGTACTGAGAAATCTCTGCCAGTTCAAGTTAACTTTCTTTCCTTCGTTCTCTCTTATACACTGACGCTGGGATGCCAGTAGAGGCCTTGCCATGAAAAGCGCGTAGCCATATAAAGAGTCCTTAAATCGGTTACTCCCTTTTCTGTATCAAAAGAGGATACATGACTAAAACTGTATCCCTAAAAGCGTGCCCGTGGACTAGAATACTTGATGTGTTTTCATATTAATGTGTAGGCAAGGCCTGGAAGTCCTTTGGAACACAGGCATAGCCTGCCTTTATAAAACATGCCCTCGCTACGTATACTGAAGAATAATGATTTTTTACACCTGCAGAGGTGCTGGTCTGTGTTACTTTCTATCTTTCTTTCAGTGACTTTATCTCTTCAGAGACTTGCTATAACCCTTTGTGTAAGTTTTCAGATTAAGTTATACAGTTCCCATTGCTACCTGCTCCTGACGGATGCCTTTAGCTGCGTTAGTCTGAGGCTATTCAGACTTGCCTCAGCTTCTGCAGAACCTTCCTTCCCTGGGATACATTTGTGATTTTTCCTCTTTAGTTTTTGTGCTTGATCTGTTTGCATCAAACAAGTCATATTTTTAGTAAATAAGTATTGTAAGTAAATATGATTAATATATATATATATATAAAAAGAAATCTTGTATTTATTTTGTAACCACATGGGTCTGGGGAGTATGGGCTTTCAGTGCAGAACTTGAGCGAGAATTTTCTTGCTCACAAAACACAGGCCTACAGCACGTTCTTCAAAGCAATGGGTGTTTTTTGGTTTGTAGGTCCTTAAACATTTCCCCATAGAAGTACAGACTTCTGTGTGACAATTCTAAGGCCCTAGCACTTGCTTGCTTTGCTTTCCTTAGTTACTCATAGAATTAAATCTATGTCCTTTAGAATTAGACCATGAATCCACAGTGCTTAAAATCTGCTGGTTTTCCTTTATTAAAACGGAGTTACTCTTCAGCCGGTGTTCACCCAGGATGCTGTGACTGCGAACACTTCACTGTTCTGGCAGCTGAGGCAGCACTGACTTTCTCATTGAACTCTGCAATAACTCGAGATATCTAATCCTAATCAGAAATCTTATTCTTAAAACTATAGATAGGAACAAAAAGCTCTGTATAACATGAAAGTATAATGGCCTCTAAAGAGATTACATTTTAAATCTCTTTTGTGGCAAATAGATTTGGATCCAGTGCTCGTGCTTGAGCTGTGTGCTGTTCAGTGTGCACTAGACACACCATAGGTGAGCTGAGCCTGATTGCTCCCAGGTAACAAACTCTGACTCTTAACTGGAGCTGCAAAAGGCCGTCACATGACCCTAATCATGCACAACAGTGCTGTGCTTCCATAGACCATGCAATTACTGGGATGTGAAAATGAAGCATGAAATGTATAGTTGGTTTTGGCATGCACAGCAGTTCATTGGACTCCTAAAAAGGCAGATTTTCAGCTGATTTTTTTTTTTCTTCTTTCCAAAGCAGTAAAAAAGTTATGTTCAGGACATTTACAATCAGAAAATGAAATTTAATAGAATTAACACATTCAGTGAGAAGTCATTCATTTCAGAAAAATGCTGTTCAACAGGAGTTAAGCAGAGGACAGGGTTTGGTTTCCCAAACTAGAGGCATGTAAGTTTTTTGTTTTCTTTTACATAACATGTTTTGTTAAGCCTGTACTGCACCAATGGCTATCAGGGTGCTGATAAAACAGACCGAGAGGTGTATTTGCCTGAATTCCATGTACTTGTTTTAAAAGCAGTAATATATTTTAGAGGATAATGATAATCTAGTTAGTTACAATTTCATGACTCTGTGGGACTGGGAAGCTGTGGAAAAGCTTTCACTGGAGATTTTGTGGTTACTTTCTGAACTGGGAAGGGCCAGTACACACTTATGTCCTGCTTCAGAGTTCGAGTTTCTGAGTGAAGGTTTAGCACAAACACAGGATGGATTGAACTAGATTAGTAGGGGTTGCCTTTTCCCCATTTTAAAGAAAAATGGGTTATGAAGAAGTTGAATTTGTTGGTTCTTAACAGATAAATATTTATAGCAGGTTTTCTCATGAGGATAGCTTATTAGGGGAAACTAAATAGGACCAATGAAAGTTTTCCCTCTTAGAGATGAAAACCAGTCTATCTGGGAACCTTCCCAGTTGATTCAAATTATTGCCTTTGGGACATGAGCTTTTTAATAGCCTGGAGATGGGAGCTAGCCAGCCAGGTCAGCAGCGTGAAGGCTCATGCCCTAGTAAAGGGAAATTACTTCCTGTTATGACTTTCTTTCATCTGCATATTTCCCATTCTGCTACAGCAATCTAGTTAAGCCCAAAGCCTGGCTACATGTCTCGCTTCAGGCTGCCAAATTCAGTTGAGGGAGGAGGGGTGAGAGGCAGGCAGAAGAAAGCATAAAAGGGTCCGAGGTGCTGGCTGGTATTTACAATGATAGGCAAAAAGGAGAAAAGCCGCTGTGGGCACGCTGTGGAGCTCTGGAGTCCTACCCTTACTGCAGATGTGAAGTCAAAGCTGACCTCAGAAATGTGTATTGTCCAAGTGTGTAGCCCAGCAGGGCCTGTGAAGGACGAAAAGCCACCAGTTGTTCTCTACTGCACAAATGTTACGTGCCAGTCCAAGAGCACTGCCTGGTCTCCTTGGCCTCAACTAGTTAGTTTTCCTGGCACTGGGAGCTAAAAGGCAGATTGCTAGTTAAATTTCACTTTTTACTCCAGATTATAGAAGGGGTTAGCAGCTGGGCAATGGCTTCCAGCAAGGTATGTTACACTATACCCTAAAATATACATCTCGGATTTCAAAACAGTGACAGTGTTCTTTGCTGGAATTTTGATTTTTTTTTTTTAAATCATTTTTTTAAAATAAACTCACTTAGAATGCTGAGAATTCCACACCACCTTTCACTTTATTATATAAAAATCAGGTAAAGTTTAAAAAACTGAAGTTAAGGACTGTTATGACCATTGTGGAGGAATGAACTAATAAGAAACCAAAGAAAATATTTTCTGGGCATTTCATTGGAATAGATGGGTTTGTGAATGCATGCTGGGGTGGCAGTGAGGACAAAGGACCCTTCCACAGACCTGTTATGCACACACAAGACTATGCAAGAGCAGACTCAATCCTCTGGCCATAGCCCAATAAATTGGGGGTGTGGATGCTCCCTTTGCCTCTCCGATCTTAGCTGTGCCGTGAAGAGGCTGTGCAGGTCCCTTACGTGCTGCAGTAAAAGCCTGCTGTTCCCAAAGCTGCTGACTTTGACTTCGGTAGAAGCTGCAGATGACCACTGCCTCTAAGAACAGAAAACTGAAGCTGTATGTAATTCTGAAAGCAAAGCCTCCTGCCCTGGCCAGTTCAGCAAAGTCTGCGGTGTTGATACAGGGCCAGGTTCTCAGCTGGTATAAATGAGCACGGCTCGACTTGAAGTCAATGCGATTGTGTTAGTTTTCACCAGCAATGGATCTGGCCAAACAAGCACCCCCGCCCCTCTCTCTGCATGTGTGTCTGGCACAGGCCAACTCTACTTCTAGTAAATCCCTGATCTAAATGACTCTTTTTATGTGGAAGTTCCTAATGCAGATGGAAGACAAACGGTAAAGTTTTTGCTTTGCTGTTCACAGAAGGGCAGTTGCTGACAGTTTTTTCTGGCTTCCCTTGTTAACTGCTCATATCTTTTAATTTTGTAGCAGGACATTTATGAAATAAATGTTCCATTTGTTGCTAGTTTTACATGTATGCACCTATATAAAATCTATACATATATATAGTGTGCATATGTATTTATTTTTTCAATTGCCAAAAATGAATTCACAGAGCAAATCCTAGGCCTTCTACAGAACTTTTGGTGCCTTCATTTACTATTTTTAATATATGCTGCAGAGGTTTGAATTGTGACTTTGTTATGAGGTGAGTAATTCTCATACTGTCAGAGGGGTTTGCAGTACTGCAATCTGCTGAATCGATTAAAAAAAAAAGCTTGAAATAAATCTAGTTAATGATAGATTAATATCAATTGAGAACGGAAATTGTCCTATCTTATATTTAAAGGAAATGTTTTCCCTAGGAGTACTCTATAATCCTTATTACATGTGAAGAAGGGAGGAAATCTTGAAAGGAGCAGTCTCTCCCCTGTAACACAATTCTAACAACTTTTGACTGGGCACAGCACACTGCAGAGTTCACACCATCAGAGAGCAAACCAACCAACCTCATCAGTCTATCAGTCGAGTCAGGCGGTGATGGGTGTGAAGCGTGTGAGGGTAGGATTTGTCCTGTGTAACTTAAGCTGTGTCTAGGTCAAGTTCAAGGATCCCCGTGTAGTCAGTGGAGGACGAATGGTGTCTCCAGTGAGCAATATTCTGTGTCCAGTGTTCTCACCCCAGCAGCGGTGGGGCAGCTCACGCTCTGGGAAGAGCCATTTCTCGTTCTGTTGGTTATAAAGCAGCCCCAGAGAACAGTCTCTGAACAGATACCTGACTTGCAGCACGCTGAACTTTAGTGAAGAAAAGCCACCACCAAGTGCTTAAGCACACAAGTCTCAAAGACTTCCAATGCTATTTAAGAAAGCGTGCTCATTAGGTACTACTTAAAGTATTTTATATCCAGCCTCAATATATCAGGGTGTTTATAGATACAACGTTGAAATTATTTTAGGTATTGTGATGTGAATGTCAAGTGAAAAGACATTACTTGTTAGGTATGTGACTTGAAAATTGGATTGATAATGTTTAAATAGAAGTAACCTTTAGATACATCACAAAAGGAATGGAATGCCTCCTAACAATGAAAATAGAGAAATGAGCACCTTAATGGACGCGTTGGGTAGAAGTGCCTGTCATTTATGTGGTTGTACACTTTGTGGTTTCAGGTTAGTCTAATAGTGCTATAAGGCTTCTGTAGGAATATTCTTTAGCAGCTGTGTTATTTCAAAACATTCATCCTAAGTGCAGTATCATACCTCACTGAGAAAAGTGCAAGTGTCTGATCAGCTGTTTTGTTGCCAAAAAATCGTTTATAAGGTATAAAAGTGCATGTTCTGATAAAAGTTCATACCACTGAACTCCTTGGCTTAATGCAAGTTCTGTCTTAGGGTAAAAAAAAGTTCACTATAGAGAACAGCATCAAATGCCTATTATATTGTTCTTTGTTTCCTTGCCAACTGTGGATTTAAAATTGGAAGAATTCAAAAAGCAGTGGGACATTATGACTCACTCAGTACCTCCTGGGCTTTTGACATTATCGTAAAGCCACATACACTTGAGTGCAAGGTTTAGTTAGTGGATTTCAATAACACAGCTAGCAGACTTTATTGAAACCACAGAGTACCTGATTAACTGTAAACAAAGATTTATTTCTTCTGAACAGCCAGGGTATTATAGCCCCAGTTACAGGTGTGTTATGCTGAGTGACAACACAGGTGATATTTTTTTGAGGTTGAATTTATTCCCTCAATCAAAATCATGGACATGTTATAATAGTAACATCTAGTTTTATGAGACTGTTCTTTTCACTATTTGTGGGGTTAGTGTAACTTTTCTTTTAATCTGTTTTTCATACGTCGTCTTTGAGTTCTCTCTGAAAACTCAGTGGAAAGCTTGGGGAACGGGTATTACATAGAATAGAGAGATTAAATAAGAGGAGTTTTGGCCACAAGATGTCAAACACAATTAACCTAGAAAGTCTGCATCTTCATTTAAAAACTGCAGAAAAGAGTCCAACAGTGCATCTTCCATGGAAGACCAACATTATTTATGTTGCCTAGTGTGTGTATAAGCCGAAAAGGGAAATATATTTTCCAATAAAATCTTCCAGGCTGGAAATACAGAACAGTATGCCCGAATCCAAATGTATATTGCTTAGTCTCCACAGGAAAGTAAAGATGTATTAAGCCATATGTCAGCTGAGTTGAATTATTGATGTTGAATTAAACATGTTGAACACAGAGATTCATCAACTTTATAGTATTATTTGTTAGAAGAGTACCCGCTTCTATCTATTTGGACTGACTTTTTATTATCTCTCTTGTTTGTTATCTCTTTTGAGTCAGTGGTTGCTGACCTGACTAACAGCTTTCATCTTTGTACTGCAAGCTGTTTCCATATGTGCAGGTGCTGTCAAATTTATTGTCTTTACACTGAAAAATCAAGATCTAGTCAATATGTTTGTAGATACTTAAATGAAAATATTCTTAATTCTACCTTAAGATAGAAGATTTAGGACATTCTGATTTTCATATAAGATACATTTTCAAATATTTATTCTTATCCTAACTTAAATCAGAAAATGTCTAAATTGTAGCAAATCAGAAAACACATAATTAAAATTCCAGAATCAGCTGTGAATTGCTTTTCTGTATCCATACCTGGTAGCAGAAATCCAGTTAACTGTGTGGACATAAATTATGCTTAACCCAGAAGATAGGTTGGTTTTAGTCTTGTCCAGGCAAGAGCAAAACTGAAATCTCCTTATGCTGCTGAGAAACCTTGAGTCAGTGTTGATCCCACTGGATGAGTTAGGTCTGGTGTATCTCCCACCCACACACGGACACAGTGACACCAGTGAGAAAGAGCTTGAATGATACAGACCGATATTGCCCACTTTTGCCTGTGCTAAGGCACAGCAAGCCTGTGCCGTCCTCTCTTTCAGCTGGTCAGCTGAAAAAGCAAACAAGCATCCCCCCACCACTGTACTCCCAACCTTACACCATGAATTTATGAAGCAGACCCTACACTATTGCCTTCATAATGCCAACCGAAGTTATGGTATGCCTCTTAAAAATTATGTGCCTTTATCAGGGTGAACCAGAGAGAAGCTGCATTGGAAGCAGATTCATGAAAAAAAACCCTGAACTTCACTGCGGAAATGTCTTCAGCTCAGATATCTCTCAGCCATTTTCTTTTTCTCCATGCTGCCCCAGTAGCTATTTCTGTTTTGGAGCATGTCATTACAGTAACAATTTACGTTTTGAGACCTTGACTTGACAACCTGCAGTAAGCTGCATTGACCCAACGATCCATTTGCTATCAAGTGCCTTTCCCTTTCTGAGAAAGCTGAAGGCATGCTGCTAAGGCTTCCTCGCTGTTTATAGGATCAATCCACACTGCCACACTGCTACAATTATTTTTGCTTTTTTTTTTTTTTTTTTTTTTTAATATGGCTTGACATTGTCTTTTCCTCTGCTCTTGCACTTCCCACTTCTAACTACTGTGTATCAGATATGAAGCCATGGCTGCATTGCGACCTCAACATGCACATGGACGAAGATGCCATGTACCCAGTAAAGGGGAGCAGGAGAGATGGGTGGTGTCTGCCCGGTCCCGCTTCTCCACCAGTGAGCTTCAGATTGTATCGCCAGCATGTAGAAACAGGAAACCCACTTCCATCTGTCTTCCAGCATAGCCGTGTCCTTCTCCCGATGCTCTCATCAGCTGCAGCAGAAAGAGTGCAGCGCCAAGAACTTGACTAGAGGGAAGTGATTTCTGAGTGCTTTATTGAGAGACAAACTTGCACAATTTGGAGTAAATTCTCTTTTACTTTAGCTGGAGATTTGAATGATGTTTTTTTGCTTACAAGAGGCTGGGAAGCGACCTAGGAAGCTTGCTCATCTCTTACTTTCAAGAAATCTTTTTCCTTGGTGATGTCTCTTGAAGAGCCTTTACTGTTCATGTAATAAGATGTGGTGCTAGTGACTTGAATGATACATGCTCTAACAGCAGTGAAATGCAAGAAGCCAAAACTACCTTAACAAATACGGTTCATTTAACTAAAAGAGGCAGACTGAGCAGCAGGTGGAAGGGTTAAACAAAAGGAAAAAAGATTATAAAAGTTTGCGGCTTTGGCTTCACTATAAATGGCTCTCTTGCAGACTTTATAGCATTAGTGTTGCTTCTCATAAACCTTGAAACCATTCATCCGTTTAGAAAGATTAAATTGGTTAGTCATCCAGAACATAAAATATACACATCCATTTTTGTCTGTTACCCTAAACCATCTGAAGTATAATAAATGCAGTTGATGCCATTAAACCAAAGCAGTGAGTATTAATGACTGCCTCAGTTGTGGTATTTACAGTTTGCCAGCTCTTGTGTTTCTGATAGTAAATTCATCTGTTGTTGCTCAGGGACAGTAAGAGCAGAGTCTTTGAGTTGGAAAACGCAACTATAATATATGATGTGAGGGGCTCAGAGAAAACATCTTGGTATTAAAGCGGGGAAAATCCAAGAAATGTTACTTTTTTTTTTTGTTAGTCTTATGAGGTCAAAGTTAAGATGCACAAACTTTGCTTACGATATCTTAATATATTTATAATGGTCGCTTAAACATTTTGCAAAGACAGGTTTGTTTGTTTTTCTAGTTACAGATGAAGCTATGGCTATTTAAAGTTCTCTTCTGTCACTTAAGCTAGACAAAAATGGCCAGACTCATCTAAATCAAGAACTTGTAGAGGCACTTGGTCAGGAAGCAGGTTTATGATTAAAAAGACAATACAAATTTAGGTTTGATTTAGCAGCATTTTTTCCTGATTAATATTAGAATTTCGAAAGTAGTCCTGTTTCCCAAAATTCAGCAAATTTGCAACGGTTGCTTCATAATACAAAGAAATTTAATTCCCGCTGCTTTGAAATCTGTAAGACATTATCTCAAACGCAGGGATTTCCTGTGTGCCGGAAAAAAACATTTACATGGTTTTTAATTGCTACATACAGTGCCTTTAATCGCAGCATCCAGCTTGACGGCATCAAAACTGGGAAGCAAATCCTATCAAGAGTTTCCAGTTCCATGCTGAAAATGCCAGCTCATTCCTATAGGAAATTAAAAAACGCCCAGGAATCAATGTCACTTATCAGCTATCGTTGAAAGCAAAGCAGAATGCCAGCAATTCTTAAGCATGTGTTTGAGTACCGGCAACTTCTGTGGATGACAATGAGGTACCCAAAATGAAATACGCACTTAGGGGCTTTACTGGCTTAGGCCCCTCCACGAAGCACAAACACGCTCCTCCCACGTCACTCCCCATGTTTGCAGCTTCAGCCAGGGGCTGCTCAGGAAGACGAGGGTATTTCTAGTGAGTCTAGCAGGTTCTGCATCAGACGCCGTACATAGGTTTAGTTTGCTTTTTTTTTTTTTTTTCCTTTCCCCCCCCTGAAATATTTCTGGCAGCAAAACAGTAACACGCCTCTCCGCACACCCTCAATGTTTGTCTTTTACTGCAAATACAAACTGCAAAACTACCAGGAGTGAGAGAGGTGATCTGAAAGAGGCAGAACCTCATAAATTGTTTGTGTGGGAAAGGCTGTCTTTCCTTTTCTCTAACTGATGGCATGCCAAGTTTATCTTACAGTTTTTACAGTAAGATTTGTTTGTTTTGATACCCTTTGTATGTTGTTAGGGAAAAGGCAAAAGAAAATCTCCAGGAAGTTTATAGTTTCTGATGAGATGGAGTTTAGGCTCTAATTTTCTTTTTAGTCCTATACATTTTACTCGAAGCGTAATATATAAAGGGATATGAGATTGCAACTGGATGAGTTATTACTAAGCTGTCATTTATTTTCTGTGTATGAATTTGGCGCTTCAGAAAGACCTCAGACCAGCAGGCTAAGAAAGTGAAGTTGTTAGCTCATTCTGAGAGCAGATACAGGATGGGCAGGAACAGCACTGGTTTCTCCTTTCTGCATCTTATCTCTGACTTCGGCACATCAATCTTGGAGCAGGAAGAACATGCAGTCTCTGCCTTTTTAGCTGAGATCCAGAAAGATGACAAAGAGAACAGATTTATCCATGATGGAGTGGTCTCTGGTGTGACTGTACAGGCAGCAGATTGTGCAAGGGCTAACGTGCCTGCCAGCTCCAGCCCACGGCTCTGGAGGCAACGTACTCTGTTAGGAAGGGAAGCCTCAGGGCTCCCTCAGCAGATGGTCCTGCAGGCCAAACACCCCTGCACTACGAATAGACGCCGCGACACCTGCAGTCCTCAATTGAACATTGACAACACTGGCTGTTAAATTTTGGGAGTTCCAGTTAACAAACTAGATACCCTGGTGCTAAGGGGTAAATTGTCAGCCACGGTGTGAGGGCCCAGGTTTTGATCCTCAGCTACGGGGAAACTCCTGGTTTTAAGTGAAAGGTGGTCTATTAAATCATGCGATGCTGGAGAGGGAATAGCTATTGCCCATCTCCTCTGACACAAGAACTAGAGGGCATCAGGTGATTCTATCAGGTGGTATCAGGTCTACCAGTCACCTTCCAAGTAACTGGAAGAGACAACCAGTGGCAGCTGCCATTCACACAGGAAACTGCTGGAAATGGGAAAAGTTCCTTAGGTGCCTGGTTTGATCTCGTTTCCGTTCTCAGCCACTGCTTAGGTAGAAGGAATTTAACTACAGCATCCTACCCTGAGTCTGCAGAGCAGGTCATCGGTTGGTATGGCAAGTCCTTCTAGGGAGGCAGGCACTGCTCTTGTAAGCTTGTTGCACTGAAAGGGACATAGAGGGGTTTGGTTTTAATGTGAAAGCCTCGATTGTTTGAACCAAACTTCTGAACACATCGTAGGGTCTTGGGTTATGGTAGCAGTTGAGAAATAGGAGACTAACGGTGCGTTTACGTGCCATGACAAATAGCACAGAATTGTCTTCTCTCTCCCTAACCTTTGCTGTGAAATACTGGGTAGACGCAATGTCTTTTCTCTGTGTGGTGGAAATATTCATTAGTGAGTGTTATGTTTGACTGTCTGGGGATGAAGCATGGTTGCCAATTGTTAGAAGATGTTCCTATAGAGCTGGGAAGGGATTTTTGTAAGGGATTTTATCTGTCTCATTGACGCCCTTTCGTCCCTGGTAATGGACCAGCCATCCCGTCCTCCCTGATAGTTCCCTCAGCAGGATGATATACCCAAGATGTATATGATAGCTGTATAGACACAGCCTCCTCTTTGCAAATGTTGGTGTTATGTATACACCATCAGGCAGCGGAGAATATTTTCGGGTCAGTAAGTCTCTTTAAGCAAAGTTGATAGCAGGAGATGCTGGCACGACTATTCACTGTTTAGTTTACACCTGTCAGAAGCAGGCAGCCTCTCAACTTCTATGTTTGGGCAACTGTATTCATCATACTTAGCTTTTATACAATATTCTTTTCATCTTCCCTGCACTTCACAACTCTTAATTAATCCCACAGCACCTGGGGATTACTAGTAACACTTTACAAGGGAAAGCAGAAACAAGCAATAAGAGGTCAAATGACTGGGCCAAGGTCCTGGACGAAATTTTGTCTAAAGAACATTAGGTTCTGCAAAATTAAAGTGTTGTGAACTGGCCTGTCCTTGGATGTCAGCCTCCATTCTGGGGGGAGGAGGAGTTTCCTGGGACATTTTTGATATTATCTAGTATATTTAGTTTTCCTTACATTTGTTCCCTTTAGCGCTTTTATTTGCTGAGGCAGATGGAAGACAGGGGTGTTTTGTCTTCAGAGGAGGATGGGGAATTTCCAAGAAGGGAGGACGTCTCATGTTCTGGAACTTAAGTGCGCCATCTTTTCGTTTTGCAGCTACAAATGGGGGCACCTGGCTAAATAAATTAATTGGTTATTTTTTCAAGGTCGTTGTAAAGATCCAGATACCTATTTCTCTAACAGTAAAAGACTTGCTTGTCTGGCATCTGTAGGGGCTTTTGAAAGGTCGGCACTGATAACAGCAATCTGGTAACTTATCTGACAGTAAATACTGCAAGTACAGAATATGCTCACAGTGCTTTCTTCTCCCTAGGACTTGAAAGATGAACGGAGCGATGAAGAGGAGGAGGATTCTGTAACAGATAATGAAGAGGAGTCCACAAAGAATGGCAACAAGAACAGCTGTGGGTCAAGCAAACATCTCCTAAACAGCAGTCACCAGTAGCCCCTTACTGCCTTGTCTCCTGCAGTGATTTCTGCTCTGTTTTTAACTCAACCTACAGGACAGGATTTAAGTCAAAAGGCTTGTGAGAGACTGTGATTGATTTATTGTTGGCTACTGGACCTGGAAAAATGCCCAGTTTAGAAGGGAGGGGAAAATTGCATAACAAGACAAAATGTGTTAATGGCCCATTTTCTGAATTGTTGCTAAGTGTTTGGAAAATCATTTGGACAAACTGACTGATAGTGCTCAACAAGGTCAAAGCTCAGGAGCATCCCATTGATTCCTAATGTCTGTCAATCTGCTATAAGATATATTTCACCAAACAGTTTAATTCATAGATGTTTTGTGGGTTAAATTAGTGAAATTACCTACTTACCTAGGTAGGTAGGTAGCATGAACTCCATTAGGAACCAAAATTACCCAAGGTGGGAAAAAATTGACAGTGGTGTATCGTGACTAGCATTTTAGTCTTTATTTTTCGTTTAAACCCTCATCAGAATGGCTATTTTTTGAGTTAGATTTCATTTCCTGGAGGCCAGTGGGAGCTAACGTGGAGGAATTCACATTACTTGCCTGTGAAGAGCTGGCTTCACTGCAAAAATAAAGTCTTTCTCCAAAATATGCTGTGTGATAGGCAGCTCAGATACTGTGTTCTTCTAAGACTTACCTGTCAAAGAAGTCACTGTTTAAACAGCAAAACTCAGCCCTGCTTCTCCACTGAGCTCCGGGTTCACAAATTACTTTCATCTCAGTCATTTTGGCCCACTGTTAGAACAGAAGGTGCAGCGGGGAGGGAAGACAGTCAATGAAAATTCGGTCTTCGCACAGGTTTTTTGCACTTCTTATTTGTCTTCAAAACCGCTGAACACTCCCTGCTCCTGACCCATCTACAGCCCAGAAGATTAAAAAGAAATCTCATCCATTCCCTTCCTGTGGGGATTGATGACTGTCTTCTCAGGAGTGAGTCTGATAAATTCTGTTTCAGGGTTCCTGTGTGTTCACTGCATGTATCTGGGCGTTGGGGGAGCATGGAACTGGCAAGCGCTGTCACGTTGTCTGTGCTGCGTATTCATTTGAAAGCAGGATCTGTGTTCCCATCTCTGTTCTTTTTGAAAACCAGGAATCACATCGGCTAGAGCCAAAATTGGATGTATGTGACTTAGGCCACGTACCATTGTTTATGCTGTAAGAAGTGGAGAAACAGTGGATATTTGATCAGCTTCTCTTACCAAAAGTGCCTCTATGCAAAGTTTGCACTTTTGTTCTAAGGCTATTGCAGAGTGCAGCAGTGGTTTTAGTCCTGGGACTTTCCAGGAGAGCCTGGGCCTTTTAAACAGGGTGGTACCAGTCTCATTTCCAGATGCATTAGCTCACAAGGTCATAAATGATTTGTGTAATAAGTTTTAGAGGTCAGCGGCTTTCCATGTGGTTCTACGGTAGCTGAGATCATCTGGTGAACTAAACCCAGTAGCTTGATAGAGACCAGGGGGACCACTGCTCGAGCAGCCTTGGTGCAGAGCTTTGGGTTTGGAAAAGCTCTTTTCCCCTTAAGGCTGCTCAGGCAGGAACTTGGTGACCTACGGGAAGCACTGCATGACTGACTTGTTTTCTCAAGATTTCCGTGGCAAAGGGGGATATAATTCAGTGACTGAAGCATTTGAAAGAACGGGAAATGTTTGGGATCTCAGATATGAAGAAAGAAGTGTTTTCTGTGCAGTTACAAGAAACTTGAGGAGTACTTTGTTACAGGGGCTGGTAGCATGGAAATCCCTATGTATGGTCTGTTGAACTAGGCTGTGTTTAACTTTTTACTTATATTTTGGACCACGTAATACCCCAAACGTTTATGTTTACCACAAAGAGAATTAAGAAAGGATCATGGCCTACAGCTTCTGAAAAGGACGGGAGGTGTGCGGTAGTGGAATGGAACCCCTGAACCAGAGCTTGTAGTTAACTTGTGCTGCTTGGGCTGAGCAGGCAGAATTCCCTCCGTAGTTGTTGTATAGCAGCGTGCTTCCTTACATAGCTGTGGAGAATACCTTAAATACTGCGCTGTGGGTTTATTGGAAGTGTAAGTACTTATTACATCATCTAAAGCAACTGGTGAGTTTGGCAGGGTCACGGTTGTTTATTGGGGCCTGTTTATGACCTACATGAAAAGAACTGGCCCTTCCTAACAAAATGTAGAAACCCGACGTCTTGGAGGCTTTACACTCCCTTTGAGGGCAGTGGAGACAATGATGTTTTCTTCAAGACATAACAGGGTTTTGGGAGATGGCCAGAGTATTATCATTTAATTTTGGTGCCAGAAAGCTTTCCTGCTATGACTAGGAAAGGAATTCAGGAAAGGAAACACGAAGAATGATGTTGTCACAGGAGTGAGCCTCTGAACAACTACCGAGTTTTAAACTGGAATTTATAGTCTCGTTGAGGCCAAATCCTGCCCTTCCTACTTGGACAAGTCTCCCACTGAAGCCAATTAACTCTATTGGAGTCCTGCCTAGGAAAAATTTTGGACTGCAGTTATCCAACCTAATTACAAGACCTGTTGTTTTAAATTGATGTGAAACCAGGGTCTTACAGGAAGAGTAAAAGGTAGATCAAGACGTTCAAACATAGAATATTGAGGCAAATTTTGGACAGGTACAGAAGAATATGGATGAAAATAACATCCTGAAGGTGAAGATTAAGTCTAAGCACAGTAAACAACCGAATAACTACATGACGTTGCATAACTACATAACTACAATGAATAACTACATGACGGAAGGCCCTTCCAGGGGATGACTGTCATGGCCAACCAAAGTGATGAGACCTAAAATTTCTGAACGCAAACCACTAGGCACTGGGGATTAATGCCCACAGCACAGAAAGAAGGGGAACAGACTGTTACAGTGGGACTGGACACGTGTCCTGTGTTAACATCAGACTTGTCGTTCCTGAAGGTACACACGTTTCATTTGCCACTTTTTGCTGGTAGAAACCCAGAAACCAGAAGCTGAGGTCATGGGGAACACAATTCATGCCAAAGCATTTGATGTCATGGTGCTTCAAGATTTTTCAGTCTATTCAATGCCCTTAACATTTTAAAAATCTTATTGTGAAAAGAGTCTCAAAATGCAAGTGCAGAACAATTATGCATATGGCACAGACAACAGGCTTTAATACGTTAATTTTACCATTTCACAAAACGAGTCCTGGTTTAATGATTTGACACTGCGCGTCTGGCTTTGCTACGTCACTTTGACCATGCCAAAATATTTATGATAGAATTAGACGGAAAATTAAATTCTAGTCCGTTAGGTTCAGCAGAAGCTCTTCTGTTCCATTAAATTTCTCTGAATTTTGTTCAGGTATTCCTGTCCACATATACTGTGCTGGCTCTGTACTTGGTTACTACATAGATTTACCAGTCTACTCTGGATTTGATTCACAGATCTCCTTTACTCCACAGAACTCATGTTGTCAATTTGTACTGTCGGGTACAATTATCTTTGCTTGTTCTTAATGCCACTGAATTTGTCTGGTCAGTTACGCTACACACTAAGTAAATATTTTTTAAAAACAGGTATCTATGTAAGGATTTCCTTGTTTTCCCTGCCTTGCAGTGACCTCCTCTTGCCTTCCCATTCCCTCTCAGCTTTCCAGTGAGGGCCCATTCAGGAACTAATTCCTTAACTCTGTCAAGTTTTTCCCTTCCCTGGAGAAGGCTGGATGACCCACACCCTTCTTAAAGAAGTAACAGCGATTGCTGTAAATGAACTTGGTTTTTCCTGGGTAATTCATGAATGGAGAGGAAGCAAAATGAGTGGGTGCGCCATCCATCATTGTATTATTCAAGACTTATCCTTTGACTAAGGTACTTGAAAGTTGAACTACTGGAAAGTAGGAACTACTCGCTCTAGAATGCTGACACATTTTTTTGTCTGTACTCGGTTGGTTTTTGTTGTGCATATTAGGGCTGCTTCTGAAGTTAGGTGTATTTGGGGAATGACAGAATAATATGCAAATACAGATATAATTATTTTTTTCCCAGGAGTGCTTATGTTTATACATAGACTGAGGGGCTATTGCCCTGTTAGATTTCCGTGGGATTGCTACCTAAATGGCTCATCACTTGAGGCAACTCAGGCATGGATCTGAAGTTGGCAAAAGCAGGGAAGCTTTACTAAAAACAAGGGAGCTGTGCTGATTTGTGTCAGCTGAAAAGCTGTTCCATATTTCTTATTCTTTCCATTTCTGCCTCCCTAGTTGGGAAGATCACAGAGGTTCTGACTTGCCATCTATTCCCATAGGCAAACAAACACAAGGGAAGGTGTTTCAGCCCAAATAATGAACTGTAGAAGAATACTTTGGTTTTATTATCTGAATTCATTTTTTTAAGCTTATGAGTAAGAATAAAGTAGATGGAAAACAAATTGAACAGGGATATGTGAGTTTTGGCTACAAACAACTTGCAAACTGTGAAGATTTTTAAAAAAATAAAATCTTGCTGATTTAGAAAGAAAAACACCATCTCCACAGGCACTTCCCCCAGCTGTGGGTTTGAAGAACAACAGATAACCAGCGGGCAGAAATGAAAGTCCGTGCTGAGAATAAGAACGTAGCCTGGTTGTGAAAACGCCGAAGAGAGCTGGTTTGATGGCTGTTAGCTGCCCGAGAGCTGGGCAGCCTTTCTGTACCAAGCAGCAGATGAGCCAGGAACGTACCTCTGAGCTGATTTCATTGGTCATGTTCAAATTCACTGAAAATGTCTGTTCCTTTTTTCCCGTCAGCTTTGTAGGCTCCCTTCTGCTCTGTCTGTGCCATATGGAGCCAGGGGTTTGTTTCTTGCCTATAGAGTTTGAGCTTTGGCTGCCCAAGGTGTGGACCTTGAGGAGGTTAATGCCTCTGACTCGTCACAGGTCGCACAGGACATCTATATTCCCACTGAGAATGTGATTTCTGCTTATGAAATTTATTAAATCTATCTGATGCCCACAGCTTAGAGACTGAGAGTAACCAATGTGTGTCAGAGAGCAAGGTGGCACCGTGAGTGACCAGCGTCAGAGAGAGGAAGCTGACGTCTCCTGCACAGAGCTTCACGAGTAAGAAGAAGAAAAGTCAGCAGAGGGTTTGGCCAACTTGTCGCACAGGTTTTTCTTACAGATGTAGGTGTGAAAAACTCATTTAAAGGCTGTTTTCTCCAGCTTTTTAGTGGGGAGTGTTTTCTCTTACTCTGTCTCCATATTTCTGCATGAAGCTACTTGGTTTATAGAAGTTGCCAAAGTCAGAGCAGCCATCGCTCACTTCTGAGAGCAGCCAGCACCGAAAGGTAGAGAGGTGGATACCGAACCAACAGCCCAGGGTAATCCCTCTCCCACTCCGGTACAAGGCAGAGGTAGGTTTGTACTCTGAAACATGTTTTGGGGGAGGAGGGGTGTTAACCGTGAACATTTTCAGCTCTAGATGTTCTTGCTGCTCCTGCGCACAACAATCAGCTGCTCAGTGCTGCAGGGGTTGGGCACACCTTGAGTGAGGAACTTACTTCAACCTTAGGTTCATTTCTTTGAATTCCCATTGTCCAGCTCGTGTTTGGGTTTGGGTCACCTGCGTTGCTGCTTAAGGCTAATCAGCAGAGATTTCTCCGTGCCCTGTCTTTGCTCCAACCCGTAGTAGCAGCAGTGCTTGCAGGTACTCCTAAGGTAACTCACTTGCCTACTGAAGTGTAAGCTATATCACGCATGAGAGGGGAAGCTTCACAAAGTACTGGGATATAATGGGGGAGAGGGGAAATAAGTGCCCAGAAAACTAGGACTCCTGCAGGAAAACCCCCATGGTTTTATTCTGTCCTGTCATCCATGTGTGTTAAGGTCTTAAGCAGCAGAGAGGAGGTAAAGCTCTGGCATTGATCCTTCGTCGAAGAATGGGATTCCCAGTTGAGGATGCGGAGATGATCAAAGCAATGTAATCTTCACCCTAGCTGACTACAGAGAACTTGAAGTAGGGCTCTGAGAGTTTATTTAACTAAAGTACCCTCTGTGGGATTACTTGAAGTTCCTAGCTTAACAGAAAACGAGGCTGAAAGCACAGGTCTAAGCTTCAACATACAACTCTTCAAATACAAAGTCATAACAACCCATGTAGGATAATGTTGTTGATGTTCCAATAGTCTGAAGATTTATGAAAATATCTTCTATTTACTCAGCTGGAAAGGGCCCTGTTCTTCTGGAGTTTTGTTACCCCATAAAGCATTCAGAGGAGACCCCATAATCATTTCAAAGTCAGAAACATTAAGTGGAATAACAAGTATAAACCCTATCCACAGTAACTTTGAAGTGCAAGAAGCATGTCCTTGTAGCCATAGAATATTACTCTGCTTTGAGCCAGGGTGGGAAGAAACAGCTCCCAGGCAGTTGTTTCAGGTGGTGAAAAGTCCATACTTTTCCTACCACAAAAGAAGCTGGTCTAACTAATAGAGTTGAGCAGTGAAACAGATGATTAGATTTCCACTGAAATTCCCAGGAGCATTTCCCATGGTGCTGATGAGAACTGGATCCAGACCTCAAGCGACCAGCTAAAGTGGTGAGGGCAGCCTGGCACTGCATTCTCCAGCCACCAGGAGCAGGGCACAGCCCTGGGCAAAATCCTCCCCAGGCAAGGAGATCTGTCTGCAGGACACTCGCCTCAGCACAGCTCTGCCTTTGCCCCTGCCCAGGCTGGGCATGTATCTCCTGAATGACATCCCTGGGAAGGCAATCCCTCCACTTTCAAGCCAGAAGCTTCGCTTTCAGCAAGCAGTCTGCTGCCTGTCCTTGGTGCTGTTCGAAACCACAGCAAAGACTGGGATGCTGAAGCCTGTGATCCAAAGCCAAACTTACCATGAAGAGGCAAACGGCGAGCTGTGGTTACCGTGACCACCTTCATGTGTGAGTGTGTGAGAAGGCAGCTGAGCCAGAGGAGGAAAGGGAGCGGAGAGAAAAACTGGAGGAAAATGGCTGGGGCAACACAGCAGCAGCTTGAAGACAGAACTGACATCACCAAGAATCACAAAGCAAAGCAGGAACAAGGCTAGGAAGAAAAAAGAGCCCCAAGAGAAGAACGAGGAAGAAAAAGATGGTGGTTCAGTAACGCTGGGGGTCAGCCCTTCCCAAGCAGCAGAGGCCAGCTTTGCCTGGACTCTGAGATGAACTCTGTAGCCAGGACAACTCCTTTTCCCCGAGCACCAGCGGTTTCGGATTGAGCCCAGCCGATGAGTTCCCAAGGCAGGAGCAAAGGCAGCAGGATCTGGGAAACACTCCTTTAGAAAGTTCCCAGCATGTGAGTGAGGGGCCAGGGAGGGACTCAGCTGGGGCTGGGCCAGGCTAGCCACAAGCGGAGGCCAGCAGACCCGTAGCTGTGGCAATGACCCCACGTTGTACACAGGAGCAGCAAGAACATCTAGGGCCGAAACTGTTCACTGGTTCACCTCCAGTTGCTGGGTGAGCCTGACGCCCGCTTGAATCTCAGCTTTGGTTTTGTGCTTTTCCCGGCTGACTGAGATTCCCCGAGAGCCCTAGAAGAGCTCCTAGAAGATCTGTGTGTTTGCCTTCTACAGCGAAGAGCTGGAGAAAGCTGCTGAAAGGCTTTTCTAGTGCTAACACGTGCGGGTGAGTTTCTTGGTTATGTCATGGGCTGCAGACAATGCAGGAGAAGTCCCAGTATTTCAGGAGAAGAATCTGTGGGAAGCAGGAGCTAAATCTTACCAGGCTGTGCTAAGTCTTCCCAGGCTATGCAAATCCTGCCTAGTTCCTTTGCTATTTCCTTTAGACAAATTATTCAGCAACCAAAGAAGGTTTCATACATTTCCCTAGTGCAAGGAACAGTGAGGTCAGATAGCAGTTGTATGTTTGAAGCTTTTTCCCCCTTTGAATCCTTTGGATCCTGCAAGGATGGCACTTGAGGGATCAGGGAGCAGGACACTAGCAACAGCCCCTTTTGCCTGAAGTGAGGACTGTCCCGTGACCCATACCGTACTGCAGGGCACGCACAGCTTTTATTGAACTTAGACATTGCCCCTCACATCCACTTTGCACAGCAGTTTCCCCTCCTGTGCCCAGTTGTGATTCTGTTCTGACAAAAAATCCAGGCAAGTGGGAAGCTGGGACGCTTACCCCTTCCCCTGCCCCGGCACGCACGGCTGACACCAGGGGAATTGTAAACCGGCACCGTTGCGTCTCTGCGCTGTGGATTGCAAATACGGCTGCTCCATCTCTTGTGAGCAATGATATTCCTTTTTTATCATTGAGCAACTTATCCAAAACCAATGTCAGAGCTTAGCCAGAGCTTGTGAGGTCAGTCCTGCATCCCCAGGGATCCGCGGGGCCGTGGAGCTGCCAGCCTGCTACTGAGGATCCTTGTTCTGGTCCATGGAAGGGCCATGCTCCTTTCACTGGACGTTAGTGAGAGGAGGACAAATTCCTGCGCTGTAACACAAGGCTGAGAACAGAGAAAACCCAAAGTTTCTCCATTTTATGCATCAGAGAGGGTTTTACTGCCTGCCGAGGGATCGGTGATGCTCTGTGCCGCTGCGCTGCCAGGGTGAGAGGCGCAGCAGGCAGCGGTGCCGGTCCGCGGGCCCGGGGCGATGCCCGGCCTGGGGCAGCACGTGTGCCCGGGCCCGGCCCGGCGGGGCCCTGCGGGAAGCCCCCGCAGCACCGGGAAACCTCCAGCGCCTCCGCCAGGGAGCGGCCCGCGGGTACCGGTCCCCTGGCTATGGCGGCAAGGGGCCGCCAGGCGGCAGTAGCAGGACACGGCTGCCTGCTCGGGCACGGCTCCGTGGAGCGTTCCTGTCCGTCTTTCTGCCCTTCAAAACAAAGAGAGTGTTGAAGACTGGGGTGCAGAAGTGTTTCTTGCAACTGGTAATTTCCACTTGGTGGGTCTCTATCCGTGAAACAAGCGCCTGGTGTGTCGCCGGTGAAGAAGCACTACATGTGTTCCTGGGAGCGGGTGTTCGGTACCGGTGCAGAGGACCAGGGCTCGCATCTACCTGGGTGTCACCAGTGACCCCTTTCCCGGAGGTGCTGCGCTCTCCTGGTGACTCCCCTGGCACCAGAGCTGTGCCGGGGGAATCTGGGGCAAGGGGTGGGTAAGAACAGATGTTAAATCTGCTCTGACTCTGCTTTACTGCTTTTACTTTTTTTGTATTGTCTATTTAAGATACGTATTTGTCAAGCCACAGGGTCTGCCACTGCTAGTAAGTGAAGCCCCGTTCTCACCTAGATCTTCAATGCCCATAATGCAAATAGGGATGATAAAACTCTCGGAATAAGGAGGGTTACGCTGCCATCCCACCTTATCTCCACCCCAAGCGTATGAGGTGCCCTGTGTTTTGCACATTGCCAACGGTAAAGCAAAGCTCTAAGGGTAGAAGGGTTTGGGCCAGGCTCAGTGTGTGCATGTGCAAGGGTGGGAGTGGTGGGACATCACCTCCCAAACACAAAAGGAGAAGGAAACTGAGGAGCAGTTGCATCTCGAACTCTTTAAATCCAACAGGGGCTGAGCATCATGGCCAAAGCAACCCAAGGATTTGGGAATGCCAAGAAATGGATTTGTGTAAGAAAAAAGCCCTGTGAGCATGCGCTGGGAGGACACCCTATGCCACGTGCTAACCCTAGCTATGTTCAGCCTGCCTGCCTGGTGCTGTTATCAAGGGAGGATGGGGGGCTCCCTGATGACAGCTTGTCCCCAGAACACAGTCCATCACCGTGCTGCTGAGTAGGTCCACCAGAGAGAGGAGGAATGCCTGTGCTAGTGGGCTGAGGGCTGAGCAGCCCACCTTGCATCACCTGGCAACTTCCAACCCTCCAACGACTGCAAGGGCAGGAGGATGAATTAATTGGGTGCTGGCTGTGTGCTGGAAAAGAGAGGTACGAGGCAAACTGCTCAGTGAACGGGGGCTACATCACCCTGGCGGTACAAAGTTCAGGGCAACAGACTGAGCTTTGGGGGTTTTGCACTCCAAGAACCTTGCCCTGAAACACCTCCAAAGCCACCACAGTGCTCTGGCAGGAGGCACCACTGAAAAGCGCTCCCTATGGAAAGCTGCTCTCAGACTTCTGTAATGCAAATGAGTAGCGGTCACTGCAGCCCCAGGTTGAAGCACTTACTAAGCAGCTCTAAATGCTGGACAAACTGAGCTTTTTATAAATGCAGAGCACAGAGACAATTAAGACCAAAATCTAACAGTTCTAGGGGTTTTCCCCCAAAGGACATCGCAGGGTCTGGGGGTGGTGGGCAGTGCATACCTCCTCCTCGTTACTGCTGCTGTGGCTGGTTCCTGCTGGGAGGAAATTTTGGGCTTGGGCTCCATGAAAAGTACGCCAAGGAACCCAGTGGCTCCATAGCTATGTAAACCCTGGCTGAAATGGCCCAGTGAGCCAAGCAAACAGCCTGCGCACTCCCACACTCTCCTCGAGCGTCAGCAGGAAAAAGGGATCTGTTGGGCTAAACAAGCTCCTTTAATCCCATTTGGCACAACCCTCATGGTCAGGCTGCGCTCAGCTATAACTGTGTAGAGAGCTCGGAACTGATTTGCTTTGATAGTGGGATGAAGTGTTTCCTTGAGCTCCATGCATGGCTGTAGATGAACAGGAGGCGCTCGGAAGCTGCAGACTGGGTGGCAGCCCCTGCGGTTCCCATCTGACCCCCGCTCTTCCCCAGGTTTCTCTTTCAGAGCCAGGAGGCAGCTGGATTTGACTTGACTGTCCCAGCAGAGATGAAAGCTTCAAGGTTGCCTGTTGGCACTCGCGGCGCATGGGGTTCGCCACGGGCTGGTACCCAGCTGTTGGCACAGTTTCCTGCATCACAGCTCACAGATGGTGCCGGTGGGACTCCTTACTGCCAGCAGGTTAACTGAAACGCATCTCCTCTCGCTCCTTGTGGGTGTCCAGCCCAGAAAGCCTGAAAGCAGGCAGTTATGAGTCCTAGAGTGACGCTAATATTTTGCTTTTATGAACAAATACTTGCAACCAAGCCAAAGTCAATTGCCAGCTCTGTTGGGAGAAAGGATCTAGCATCAGAGGAGGATCCCGATTCTGTTCTTGGTTCACTGTACGACCTTGCAAATAATGACAATATTGGCCCCAAATGGACTGGGATGAGGTATTGGTGGCTGTTGTTGATTAAAGAGCAGGATGTGTTTCAGACTCCAGAAGGGTTGCTCCCTCCAGACCTCGCGCTGGCCCTCCATCTGGCCAGTTCTTACCTTGTGACTCTGAGCAGACTTTGCTGACGTGGGCAGCTGGGTTTCCTTGCTGGCTGTGGAGGAAAAGGCAGCCCTTGCTGTCACTTAGAAAAGCGTGACTTGCGCAACCTGTCATTAAAGTGCACAGCATTACAGATGTGGCCGTGCAACAGTCACAGCACATGCTGCCTGCCCTGCTCCTTTGTCCCCTGAGAACAACGACACTTTTGCTGCTTCAGGTCAGCTTGGGCATCTAAAATGCAGGACTCTTTCCCCAGGTAGGTGCTCCAAGTGACTCCGAGGTTAGACAACTAACATAGACAGGCAACATCAGTTGACCGCATGTCCCAGGTTTGCATCTCCAGGCTGTGGAGTTCATACTAAAAGGCTGTGGGACAGCATGGGCTGGAGGCTCATTGCTCCCAGCTTCCTCCCCGCTGAGGGTGTTTGTCATCCTGGGACAGCACTGGGGAATTTGCTGACTCAACTGGGGGTGATGGGGAGGGAGCATAAAGACTGAGTGGTCCAGAGCGGGTAACTGCAAAGCAGCCAGAACTGGGGAGAAGGCTAGCAAAACTGCTTTGTTAATTTTTAAAAGCTCCAGGCAGTCAGGGGGTCTGGGCTGTGAACTCTGCCCTGCTTCTGACAGCAGCGTTACAGTAACGCTTCTGCACAGCTCTGCATCTAAAATGGGAGCAACCAGGAAAATCTGCGCAAACTTGAGTGAAGGATTGGTCCTGTGGGGAAAAGTAACTCTGAATGCTGTTGCATTGTTGGTCCTATTGCTGCTGATGGATAAAAGGTGGAGGGTTTTGATCGATGAACTTGTCTAGTAGTTCAAACGGTTTGACAAAGCTTGGAGGGCAGCTTGGGAGCAGCTTGAATCTGAGACAAATGAAGAAGGGTTAGACAACAGAAGTCCAGAGCAACGATTACCTGAGCACATGGGCTTGGGCCTGTTTCACTTCCAGAAGAGCAAAAAAAAGGTCTTTTTAAAGGTCTGCTTTACAGACCCAAGCTGGGGGGCCAGCGAGGCTTGGCCGGGGGGCACAGTCCTTCCTCAGCTTTGTGCCACCATCCAGTGGTGCTCGTGCTGGAGGATAGCCCTTCCCACCTCGGCGCGTCCCCCCCAGCTCATGGCCCTGCAGCTCTGGTGGGCCGTAAGGAGGGGCACGGCAGCCCTGCAGCGCCTGGCTGGGGGCCCCCTCACCGGGAATGGTAGAGGGCCTTGCTGGCTGGAGGAGAGCAGGCTCCTGTGCCATGGCCCACCTCAGAGCCCCCGCCACAGCGCCTGGTGAGGGCCCCTGACCCCCGGCAATCCCTGCTCCTGGGGATATTGAGTTTTCTGTTTGCTTTGCAAGTGCAATTGGCCAAGACGCTGTGAAGGGAGGAGAGAGTGCTCAAGGGAGAGGTGTTAAAGAAATAGGAAAACATTATTAAGAGTGTTTTAAGTCGGCAGTTTCCCTTATTAGTACTTTCATGATGGAAAGAAGCCACTTTAAATCTGTGTAGTTGCAGTGGGCCACCATGTCCAGGCTCCTGTAGACACCCATGCAGACGGCTGTGCTGTCTTGTGCATCCCCTCGGCATCACCTCTGTCTCTCTTCCAAGCCCCACACCACCTTCTTGGCTTGTAAATCCCCTCCCTGGACTTCTTGCGCCCTTCTGCAAGTAATATGCAGAAAAGGAGAAGCCTTATGTGAAATACTTGGTTTTGGCACAGGGGAAATCCTCATCCAAGGCAGGTGTTGGATACAGAGGGAGATGCTCGAGAGGAGATGGGGAACACCAGATGTGGGGTATGACCAGCTGAAGGGTAGTGTCAGAGACAGAGGGAGGTGGTGCCTGCATGAAGGCCTTTGCTATTGTCAGCTCCAAGCATTCAGAACATCTGCCTCCACACCAAAAAAGAAATCAATGGCACCATTTTTTTTGGAGAAAGGATTATTTTAAACAATTCTATGGGAACTACTTTATTTGCTTCCGGGCAATAAGCCTCTAGGCTTCTTGAAGCTCACATTTCCCAGCCTGTCATGGGGTCAAACACAGAGCGATAGGGTTAAATGAGAAATCAGTCTTGTGATTGCAAGAGCCAAGGCCTGGAAAGAAAAAACCCAAACAAACCATAAAACAGAACAAAAGAAAGTGCCAGCTATTCCCAGGTTCCTGATAACATCATCAGAGGTGGCAACACTGGACTTCATAAAAAGCCTCACTGAACTTTAGGGTCAGCCTCAAACAACGACAGCTCTTTCCTTTGTCCATTTGTTCCTGCATGCCTGGGGAGTGACGTGTGGCTGATTATTATTGCCTGGGTGATGGCTATCTATGCACAGCTCCCAGATACCAAACAGACCCTGGACTAGCCTTGTCTGTGTTTAAAAATCCCAGCAAGGTCTGGATGGAGTTGGTGGTACACTTAACATTTCTGATCTCTCTACACGAAGTGCTGCCTGCACTGGAGGGAGTGGACTCTCCCGGCACCCTGAAGCTGTGTTACTCAATTGGAAGCATGTTCTTTTGTGTTCCTGGCTTTTCTCACCCACAGTGGCATGTGTGCAACGTCATTTTCTGCTCCTGACAGCATTGCACCGTGATCCCTCCAAACATCTGTGCCAAGGCAGCAAGATACCCTGGGAGGTTTGTACAGAATGTAGTTGCATCGGTGTGGGAATGTAGCCAGAACTCCGCTGTCACAGGGGCAGATGTGAAGCGACCTGGGATTTCAGGAGTCCATTCCTCAGCTCCTATCCTACAGGAGTATTTTCCTTCTCTTTTCTCTGTATTCCATGGGAATAGGATGTTTTTCCCCATTGCAGCCGGGTGAAGCTGTGAGGCCCCTGCAGGCAGGCAGAGGGGAAGTGTTTGTGGGGGGAGATGTCTAGGGAACATCTCACGCGATGCACTCACTGTGTGAAACAGACCCATCTCAAAGAAAGCAAACTCCCTCTGACAAAAGGGAATCCTTGTCCGCTCGTGAATAAAGCTTCCTGCTGGAAGAAAGGGATAGGTCTCCTGCTATGAGGAGGTGACCATGATAGGTCTCCACTTACCTTAACTGAAGCAGGCTGCATGCTCCCTTGAGGACACAGGTGTCAGTGGCTTGGCTCTGTCCCTGGACACTTCCAGTGTCACAGTTGGGTTTTTTTTCTGCTCCTGATCCCCAGGAACTCATGAACACACTGTCCGTTTTCAACCAGACCTGACAGAGATGTCCCAGAGGGAGTTTTTCTCTCACAGGCTCGGGAGAATTCAGAGTGCTGGAAGGGTAAACCTCAGGAGTGCCTCTGCTGGGGCCTGCCTCCACAGTACTAGACACTGGAGACTCCACATGGAATCACAGAATCAGTTAGGTTGGAAGATCGAGGCCAACCGTAAGAAGTGAATCCAACACGGAGCAGTGCAGCCTTAAACACGCTTTATCCAGGGAATAAGCTTTAATTGAACCTCTGGCTCACTGTGAAGAACTGATCTGTAGGAAACCCACTGCTGGCACCTATAAAACTACTTGTATTTATTTGGTTGATTGTTTTAAATTACAAAAGAGCTTTTCTTGGTCCCTACTTATCGTTAAACCCTCTCTGGCTTCTTTGCAGGGGCATTTGCATGGGTAACAGCAGCATCCACCGGGTCTGTGCCCAACCAGCCTGACCAAACCCTGCAGCATTAGGGCAGGCGCAGCCTGCAGCAGGGAAGGAAATCCCGGCTGCCCAAAGACCACAGCCAGGCGAGGAGCTGTGGGGAAGGCATCGGAGTGTCCCGGGCAGGAGAGCATCACCCATGAGGTCTGGATTGTCTGCTTAGGACCAGGACAGGAAGGGTTTGGAGAAGGGTGGCTGGAGAGAAGGGAGAAGGCTGAGTAATGGCCAAGTTAACCCTTCACATGCTGGCATTTTCCAGGCGGCGAGCCAAATGACTGCTTGGGAAGATGTATATAACACATGTCTGCAGTCTCCAAAGGGTTATTAACTGTGCAATAATGGCCATGAAACTTGGCTTCCTCGATGTACACTTAAAATTGCAAAAAAATAAAACATGAGTTTCAGAGGGGGAGAAGGCTTGTCTCCTAGAAACTGCAGGGCCATATCCACTCTCTGTGATGGTGAGAGGAGGAGAAACACCCCCTGCACGCATGGGCTGGGGGCAGGGGAGAAATGCAATCACCACAACAGGACCACAGCCCCCTCCTGCCCCATGCCTTATCCTTATCAGTAACAATTTCAAGGCATTTCTGAAAAGCCCATGTTGTTAAATTAATAAAGAAAGTCTGTGTCTCACTGGAGCTTTGGGATTTGGATTCAATAAAAACACTGCTGCTCCTAAGACGGTTTCCTCTTTTATTGTGTGGGTACCTCTGCAGCGGCTTGTCCCTTGCTCTGGCTCCAGTCCTGGCCAACACCAAGGCCTGTCTGTGACGTTGCCCCTGTCATGGGGTGTTGCAGCCTCTTGGGCCCCTGCCCAGGTGCTCTGCAGTCTGCGATGCTCAGCAGGGACTAGTCCTACCCCAATGCAGTCTGTGCTGGCCAGTCCAGGCATTGAGCGAGTCCTTCCATGCAGTAAGTTACAGACTCTTTATTAGTGCCCCTCTTCCCCCACACTATTAAATATATTCTTTCTCTGTTTTTTTTTTTAAATTATTATTATTATTTAATATTTTTTTGGGGGCAAAGGACTTTGGAAGGTGGGAGAAAGGTTCTACTAAAAAGTTAAGCAAATCAAGCCCCCCTGTTAAACCCGTTTGAAGGAAGAGATGAGGCACCAGCTTTGGTCCCTTAGCAATGAAGACGGCTGGTGGTCTGGGTTTAAACACGGCTGTTCAAGGCTCAGGCCAGATTTGACAGCTCACAAATCAAATTGCCTCTTGGTTCTCGGGAGTGGAGGATTGCCACGGATGGAAGAGCTGTGGGGGAACTGCTGCCCAGAGCTGCTGTGCCAGCCGGGGCCCTGGCCTTGGAGGGAGGCACTCGACTTGTTGGTTCATAGCAGGTCAGGAGAGAAATTCAGGCTCTGAGGTTTTGTTTCAACCGTGTTATGTTACACTATTGACATACAGCAAAGCAGTCCTAAACTGAGTTTTCATCTTACTTGAATGGGTTCTGGGTCGGTACTTTTGTTTTGGTAACTTACTTCTTGCTAGAGAGCAGACTGAACCTTGAAAGAGACAGGAAAACACTGAGCTATTAAATCTCACCTGATCTCATGTTAAGAAAGTGAATTTGAGCCATGGGTCTTGGCTTCACTCAGATTTCGTCTGCTGGGAGCTGGTTGTAGGTCCTCGGTTTCGCTCTTGCTGCTGACCGCTGGTAACATCCTCCAAGTGCCACTGCACTGGAGAGATGAGGAACTTCCCTGAGACCACAGTAGGAGACAGGACATCTGTGTGCACTCATGCCCGTCTGGTGCTCCAGATGCCCTGCGCAGGGCAGGTCTTTCGGAGGTGCTACACCAGCCCGCTGTGTGCTGCAGGGTACCCCCTGATGCCTGGGAAAAGCACAGCCAGCGAGGTGAAGAGCTGGAGGCAGCTCTAAGATTCTGGCTCTCAAACAGCCTCTCTACTTGTGACAGGAGCAGACCTCAAAGCAAACATGGTTCTTGTCACCTGTCTAACGCCTGAAAGAAAGAAAACGGTGTTAATCCACTCATCTCCCTTACCAGCCCTTTTCTTAGCTCTACCCCTGTTGCCTGGCCTCGCAGGAGTGAGCATCCAAATCTAATTCCCCTTGCTCGTGGCTCAGAGCTGTTACCACTGTCAGTACAGCTACGGACAATTCTTGTGTAAGTGCTGCGCTGAGATCTGCCAGAGTCATTTGCACTCTTTTATGGGTCTTCCTTTGAATTCTTCTACAATTTCAGGAACAAAGTTGCAGATTTTTGCAGAAGGTTAAACTCTAGGACACTGCTCTGCTGGGCCACAGCAGTCCAAAGCTGCTAACATGTTGGGTCTTTACTGCTTTCCACCACGCAGCCATGCCAGGAGCACAGGATCCGATCCAAAGCCCACCGAATGCAGCGGAAATCTTTCTACTCTTGGAAATTGCCCTTCTGCTTCCAACAGCCCCTGGACAAGCCTGACTTCTCCTGACCCCTGGGCAGCCGAGGACACACAGGACGTGGTCCAGCTACTGGGGGGGAGGCAGCGCTTGTGGCTGCAGGATCTCAGCGCAAAGGGGAATTGGTTGCACCTGGGTCAGGATGAGAGTGTCCTCCGTACATGGAGTGGGAAAGGGAGCTGGCGGGGAGCTTCTTCCTCCTCTTCCTCTCCCAAACAGCCCCCTTAACTGGCTTGAACAGCCCGTCCTCCCTGCTTCAGATTAGTGCTTGCCCCCCCTCTTGTCCACTGCTGTAAAAATCAATTTTTATATCTCCTGAGCTTTATGCACTTGTTTCCATCCATGTGATGAGCGCTTCCAGGAGTACATAAGCTCACTGCCTGAATCTTGGTGCACTCATACATTGCCCACTTCATTTTTTTCCTGGTCTTCCCGGTCCTGGGATCAGTACTTCAGATGGTGGTGGGAAAGGCCGCGGGAGATGAAGGACTGGGTGGCTTTTGCTGTAGCTGCGTCCAAATTGTTGAAGCGGTGAAGCAAAGGATACGCAGCAAGCATGGCGGAGGGGATGGCCAGGCGGCTGCTTTTTGTCAGAGCTTCCGTGCCCCTCGCTGGGCCATCGCTCCCGGCTCCGGGGTCGTCCACCCGTGCTGCCGGGCGGGGAGAACGGGCGGCGGCGGCGCGCGGGGCAGGAGAGGGCGCCCCCTGCCGGCCGCCCCCTCCCACGTGTAGCCCTCCCCGCGCAGCCCGGCCCTCCGCCCAGCGCGTCCAGCTGGCAGCCAATAGGGGAGCGCGGGGCGCGGCCCGCGGGGTGCCCGCGCCAATGGGAGCGCGGGGCCGCGGGGAGGGGCGTGGCCGGGCGCCCACCACGCCGGGTCTGTCGGCGGCGCTGATTACTTTTTCCGAGGGCGGGGAGGGCTCAGTCCGGCCCGGGCTCCCGCCGCCGCCGCCGCCTCCGCTTCGCGCTGGGCCCCCGCCGCTGCCATAAAATGTTTGACGGTTGGCTCCTGCCTCTCGTGTTTCCCTGCCTGCTGCTTTGGGGACTGGACGCCGGCACAGGTAGCGCTTCCCTCCCCGGGCTCCCCGCGCCGGCGTCCCCTTCCCCGGCGGCGCTGACAGCCCTGGCCGCGGGTCCGGCGGGGCGGGCGGTGGGCGCCGGCCGCGGGCGGCAGCGTGCAGGCGCAGACCGCAGGGCATGCACCGGATCCCCTGCGTGGCCGCAGTCCCAGTCTGCAGGATGAATTGCTTCAGGCTTTTGTATTTTCTTTTCCTGTCCTCTCGCTGCTGCTGCTGTAACGTTTCATGTGGAAAGCTGCTGACTGTCCTTGGCTGCGGCTTCGGCTTGCTCTGCTTTTCCCCTTCTCCCTGCAGAATTTTATTGGGGTTGGTGAAATGCGATGCTTGTGTCTGAGCTATATATTTTTTTTTAATGATACAAGTAGCTCTAGCGTTCGCGTGATTCCTCTCTTCCCTGCACATTTTTGCCTCTATGTGTACGTGTATATATATGGAGGGAGAGAAATAAACCCCTTTCCTCCGCCGGCTCCATTGTCTCCGTATCCTGTTCAGTTTCTGCGCTGAAACGCGAGCGCCGGGCTGTCCGCGCCCCGGCGGGACGGGGCGTCCCCGCGGGGAGGGGGGTGCCGGCGGGGCACAAAGCCCCCGGCCGCCCCGTCGGGCCGCGGGTGCGAGCGCCTGAGCCTCTCTCCTTCTCGCCTGCAGCTGGCGGAGCGGAGCTGGAAGTGGTGATCCCGGAGCGAGTGGCGCTGGAGAAGATCCACCTGCTGCCGCCCGCCGTGCGAGGGGATCGCGGCGGCCCCCGGCGCCGGCGGGCGCTGCCGCGGCAGCGGACGGCGGCGGAGGCCCTGCTGCTCCGCCTGCCCACCGCCGGCGCCGAGCTCTACCTGCACCTCCGTCGCGACCTGCGCTTCCTCGCCCGGGGCTTCGTGGTGGAGCAGCGGCGCGGGGAGGCGCGGCGGGCGCCCGGCCCCCGGCGGCCCCCGGCGGAGCGGCTCTGCTTCTACACGGGACACGTGCTGAACCGCAGCGACTCCTTCGCCTCCCTCAGCACCTGCGCCGGGCTGGTACTGCCCCCCCGCCCCGCCTCCCCTCAGCGCGGGCAGCCGACCCCCAGCCTCCCCGCCCCGGGCCGCGGCCAGCCCTTCCGCAGCCCCCGAGGCTTTTTCTGCCAGCCCCGGCCGCTGCCCGGCCCCTGCCCCGCCAAGGCGGGAAGCGGCCGTCGGGCCGTGCCCGCCCCTCCCCTCCCCTGGGCGCCCCGCCGCCCGTTGTCACGGCCGTCCCCTCGCCTCCCCGTGCCCTGGCGAGCGTGCCTGCTGTCCCCGGGAGGACCTTCCTGCCAGCCCCGGCGCTGGGAGCTGCCCCAGCCGCCCTGCCCCGCGGGGCCGGGAAGCGGCCGTAGAGCGGCGCCTCACCTGGCCGCGGTGCAGCTCCCGCCCGCGCCTGCTCCTCCGTGGTCCTGCCCGGCCCCTCGCCCCCCGGCCCCGGCGAGCAGTGCCGCTGGGCCGCGGTGGGTTTTCTGTCAGCCCCGGCTGCCCGCTGTGGGAGCTGCCCGGGCCTCAGCCAGGCTGGAGGGGCCGAGGGCCTGAGGCACAGCATTTCAGCTCTGGGTGGGCAGCCGGGCTGGCAGGTGCTGCAGAGGGGCGTCCCAGCTGACAGACCCCTGTCTTGTCACTACTTCCTTCCTCTGTGCTGGCTGGTGGGTCCGGCTGTGGGGAGTTTGGTCGTCTGCCTGCCCAGCTCGCCCATCCAGCCGCTGTCCCTGGCCTCAGCACAGCGGGCTCCTCCACCGGCCCTTTCCACCCAGCTCAAGCGATCAGTGTTGGCGTGTGAAGGTGTCTGTGGTGCAGGGATGTCTGGCACCCGCATGGGTGGAGGAACTGTCCCGCTTGGGGATGCTTTTCCCACCTCAGGTGTGCAGGTTTCTCTGCCTGAGGCTGTAGCGTTTGCAGGTGGCTCCGCAGGGCCTGTGTTCTCTGCTAGGTGTCTGGGTAAGAAGCGGCGAGGTGTGGGACAGCCTTGCTATTTCTCAGTGGTGAAGACTGAGATGCTTAAGGTGATGGCTGCATTGTAAATCTTGCCTATAGTTTGAAAGTTCTTAAGAAAGTTACTGGGGCGTTGAGCATAGCTTCCCAGTACAGGGCCCTGGGATGCGTGCTTAAATTCTCGGTACGGACCTGTTGATGGACATTTAGTCTTAAACTATGTAGTAAGAAGCCTGTCATGTGCTTTGCACTTGGGGCTTGGCCCTTCATCATTCCCGGGCCATATGAGGGCGCTGTGCCTCGTGTTTAAAAAAAAAAAAAAAAAAAAAAAAAAAAAAAAAAAAAAAAAAAAAGGCTCTGAGGTGCTGAGTGCTTGAGTGGCGCTGTAAATTGAGCTGTATACCACTGAGGGCTTTCTCAGAGTTTAAAACTGTTATCTCTAGTTCGACCTTTAAATCACTACCGGCTCTGTGCTTTTGTCACCAGGCACGTTTTGTTAATCCCGTTCATGAAGTGCTGGGCTTCCAAAGCTACCTACTCCAGCACATCTGAAAAGAACAAAAAGGCAGAGAAGAAACCTTTTTAAAAAGAGGAATGTAGTTACAGGCACAATATTAACTGCCTGAGATCAGGGAATGGAGGAGGGGGAATGAAAAAGATTGGCGATATTCCCAGTAGAAAAGTTGGAAAAGAAGCAAGACTAGTTAGTCTTTGTTCATTACTCTGCAAATACGAGCTGCAATGTAGCAGTATCTGTTTGTATCATATGAATTCTAAGCAACAACTACATTGACATAATGGAGCTAGATGCACTTGGGATCAAAAAGTGGTCAATGTCAAAGCTGCTCGTTTGTGGCACCTTTTGAGGACCAAAGCCCATGCTGCCGCGTGTTAAGTGGCAGTGTTGGTAAAGCTCTGCCTTTGCCTGTGGATCTAGTCCTGGGAGTGCTGAGAGTGGTGTGGGCAGATGTGTTGGGAGATATGTTTCTGCATGTTGGAATACTCCTCTCCTATTAGAGGAATCCATTCATTTACTCTTCATTCAAATAGTCACCAGGAGTGGAAAAAGGGCTAAAAACAGGTGCATACAAATGAGTTAAGGTTTATAATACCCTTGTGGTCTGAAAACTAAAGAACAGAAAACTTAAGTGTCTTTAAGATGAACCTAAACTTAAGATGAAACTCGGTAACTTTTGAAATGGTTTCATTAAATTGATCTACATCACCATGTAGATAGACCTTCTTAGTCTAGCTAAATGGACCTTTTGACTTCTTAACTCTGTTCTTAAACGTGAAACGTAACAGATTTTAGGCTGCCTTCAGTGTTTACGCAGCCTTTTGCAGTGGCCACACTAAATCAGCATACCTGTAGTGAAAGCTATGCAATTTAGCAGTAAGAAGTTTTCTGGGCTCAGAGGAATTAAGAATTTGCCTCAAATTACCTAGGAAGTCTTGAATCTGCCATGAGCAGAACTGAGGTCAGGTGACTAGAGGCCAAATTTTTTGCCTCCGAGTCTGGCAATTTAAAATACTAAGACTATCACTACAGTGGGTGTTGAATTTTCCCATTGCTTCCTTAAGCCCCGTTTGCAGCAGAAAGAATAAGGCTTTGTCCTCATCAGCAGCACAGCCTCACAGGTGGGGATATGGACAGGGCCTGCGTGTCGGGCTAGAAGAAAGACCTTGGTAGCGGAAACCTTGCAGTCTGTTTATCCTGGCATTTGTCTCTTGAGCAGTGCTAGTGCTGCAGTGGGAGATTTCCTGAAATATCCAGTGTGGGAGCACTTGTTGGACTTGAGCTGGATGATCAAGACATCTCATTCAGAAAAGCTGCTTGCTAAAAAGTAGAGTAGGTAGTAATACTGTATACAGATCTCCAGCTGGCACAAACTTTGTTGCAATCATATTCCTCAACCATGCCATAAATCACACAAAAAGTGATATAAAATGATCAGGGCAAATGGAGTTCTAATAAAACAAAATCTCTGACACAGTGGCATGAAAACTGAGCTACAACCAGACTGAGCAATTGCTTCCTGGTAATGATATCAGGTTCCCAGTGCAGCGTCTAAAGGTTGTGTTTTGTTTTTTAAACTCTGCTCGCAGATGCTGCTGTTAACCAGCATGTGGTCTGCTGTAGTTTCCTGCTACAGCTTGCAATTGCATCGAGAAGGGTGGTTGTGCTCTCGTAGCTACATCAGCCCATAGCACATTTACGTCTGGTGTACCTAAGGTCTTATCTGCACAGTTAAAGTACTGCATGTGAGGGTACTCCAACCCTCCTGTTCCTCTTGACAGCCTGGGAATTGCAGTGTAGACAAGAGGTAATATGTTCCTGAAAAGCGCTACCGTTTTCAGCTTGGCAGGACTGTATCCTGTCTAGGGAATGCAGTTGTGTAAACACTTGGATTCTGACCACGCTGCAGGACTGAACTGTCCTTTCCTGGTGCTGGGGAGACACAGGCAGGAGCAAAGTTCTGCAACTCATTTGACCAGCACTAGAAGACAGTAGGCAATATAGGAATTTGCCTCTTTTTTTGGAAAGTTCCAGCTTTGTAAGGCCACAGCGTGTGTTACCTTTAGTTGTGTAGTGCACTAAGGCCTCTGCTTCAAAGTTTGAGATCAATTCCTAGATGACATGTGTTAGGTCTCCAGCAAGGAAACTTGTGTTTGCTTGATATATCTCAGAACTACTCATCCATTGCATTCAGGTGTGATTTCACAGTCAGGTTTTGACTGTTGCTCTCAGTGTGCTGTCCTCACCCTCTCTAGCAGAGCAGTGTTACCTTCTGTAGAGCTTTTTCAATTGAAGCCTGGAAAGCACCATGTATTTGTGGTGATTACAATGATGCTTTTTCTGAGTCCTAGCAGGGCTTATCAGTCCTGCAGACAAGATAAGAGAGCTAGGCAGGGTCCTGTGCCCTTTGGGAAGACTTCTTCCCCAGCTGTACGTTGCAGAATGCTGCCTCAAGCTATGTGCAAAATGTGGGGTTCCCAAAGACTTAATTTGATGTACTAATGTTTTACCATTTTTTTTTTTTAATTTTTTTTTACATGCTGAAGTGCTGGACTGCTTTGCAGTTGGTTGGACTGCCACGTCAGTACCTTACAACTGATGAAGGCTTTTCATATTTCTTGTACCTGAATTTCTGAAACAGTTACAGTTTTAAGAAGGTCACAGGTTCACGTTAAAATGAACGTTAGGTTTTGACTTAAAAATGAGCTTGAAAACTCCTGTCTGAAACCACATTGGAAAGCTGAAAATCACTGGGATGCATTTAGAGGCAGAGGTTTAATTCTAAGTAACTTCTCTTCCATTTTGAAATCTAGAATCTGATTCTGGGTTCAGGACTGCTCTTTGGCCTGTCTCTACTTGAAAGTGGATTGTCACTCTCAGTTCAGATAAGAAAAGAGGTTGTGGCTCCCTCCTGTTCAGCTTGTTCATATAACTCTTTCACACTACATTTTTGTCATCTTTGAACTCAGCAAGGCTTCCTTATGCAGACCAGATTGGTGGAAGTGGATGATGCACATTACAAGGGCTCATGGAATAAGAACAGTGATTTTTCTCTTTATAGGATAGAGTAGCTGAAGCTACACCTTGAGAAACGCACACTGGAATTTGGGAAACCTTAAATATTTTGCAGTATTGTCTCATACAATCTACGTAGAGAAGAAGAAGGCTTCTTTTCTTCCAGACTTCATGTATGTTTGCCTCATGTTTGTTAAGTCTCATGCAACTCCTGGTAGGCAAATCTTCCAGCTTGTTAAAATATTTCTGAATGGTGGCTCTTCAGTCTGGTGTGTCACCTTCACTTGGTACCATCCACAAACTTTGTGAGAGCATAGATGTAGACAAGCTTTGGCAAATACAGGCAAGGAGAGATGGTAGAGCATCGATCTGGAGTTCATGTCAGCCAGGTGTTTCCTTTTCTCTGGAAGGCTGGGCAGAGATGCTCTAAGTCTGCTGGAGGTGATAAGGGAAAATGCTGATTATTATGAAGTCATGACTGTGCATTTGAGTACTAAACAGGGTTAAATGCCAGAAATGTATTTCCCAGTTAACTGCAATACCTGGGAAATTGTGCCCCTGCTATTGCCCACGTTGCTGTTCACCAGCGATGTTGTAGGACCAGATGAAAGCACTGTTTGGATGCATTGCTCCTTCTAGGGACTCTGAATGCCCACTGATTTCCCAGCGGGAGTAAGTGCCTACACAGAAACTGGATGTCTCGCTGTGGGTTTGGATCCAATATAGAAGGCCAGTCAGGGCAAAGAGAAGTGAGTAGGTTGGACTGCAGCCCCCAGGGAACAAGCAATAACTCACAGGACTCCTAGTGAAACTGCAAATCTGCTCTGCTCTTGGGGGGAAAAGGAAGAAGAATATAGAAGATGCCACGGCCTGTTGGTTTTAAGCCTGGCTGCTTATCAAGTGGAGAGTGAGTGATAAAGATGAGCGCTTCCACTGGTGGTTTGTCCTGTTTCTTAGGTACTTTAGATTGGTGAATTTTCACCTAGGAGGTGTTTGCTTTTCTTCATTGGCTGTAGAGGGAGATGATGCTTGGTTTAGAGCTCGGTCTAGATGCTTGGTCTAAAGCTCGGTGAGCTCAATCCCTGTCCAGTGGTAGTGAGTGTTTTCTGTGTACAGTGGCATGGTGCTGCCCTTCAGGTGACTGAAGAGCCTCTGCTGTTACGGGAACCAGTGCAGTGCAGGCATGCTAAGATTGTAAGATGATACGATTTCCCCTGAGGAAACCTTCAGCTCTGCTGAATTCTCTTGTCTGGGAGAGGAGCTGTCTGGCGTGTGTCCATAGCTGGTCCACGGGCTGAAAAGTAAAACCTCTTAGAATAACCATGCTGGGTTTCTCTGTGCTGGGTTTTTCTTTCCCCTTCCACAGTGGACAAAAGGGAGAGCACGTTGTGGTTTACTTGTTTAGCAGACTCGGAGGCTAGAGCAGGCTGGAACAGAGGTGCAGTCAGACATTCCTGGTTATGATCTGTTCTCATAACTGAGTGTAAACCTGAAATGACGCTGGAGCAAGACCTAATTTAAAGCTTTTGTTTTAAAATTGATTGAATTGCACTGGTAAGAAATAACTAACTGAAAGCCGAAGCATGGTTAATAAGGACAGGACTAAAAGCCATGTGAAGTTTACTAAATTGTGTTTGTGGTGTTTGTTGTTCTTCACTTTAAATATTAACTTTTAACTTTAAGGAAATAGTTAAACTAAGATTTACAGCATAACAATTGAGAAACTGAGAAGCGGTTGGAATTTGTCAGATGTTTAAAACTGTTCTCTTTTGTGCGTGTTCATATGTATGTAACTAATGAACACATAGGAGCAAAAGAAAAATCTGTTAAAGATTCAGCATTTCACAGGTCTCATTCAAAGATGTTGTGAAAATAAAAAGGGCTGGAAAAACAGTGTAACTATTGGAGAGTATTAACGCGTGGGAAGGTCCAGCACCACGAGCAGAGAACATTGAAGATTTGGATTTCTGTCCTGAGTTAGCCCTCGAGCTGCTGTAGCTCCACCAGTACTGCCAGGGGACAGAGGCAGAACAGTGAAGCAGGACGATATGATTACAAACGCTGTTTAAGTGCCAGCATTAACAGTCTCATTACTACCATTGTAATTTCAGTGATATAGTATGAGGACTTTCCTCCTTTCCCTGCTATCATTTAGCCTGAGAAAAGCCCTAGTGGGAAGGAATATAGTGTGTAGAAGAAGAGTGAACTACTGGTAGTGCAAGAGTAGATTAGAGGGTGAGCAGATTGCTTGAGTGACAAATGTATGTATAAAACTAAGAGTAAGAGCATGTGAGAATATTTTGGTGGTTTGGATAACAGGGCCTTTTTTTGCTAGGGAGCAATGTTGAGCTGACTTCTAAATTAAGGATATTTCATATCCTTAATATGAAAGATATAGCCACTGTTAAGCACAGTGGTGAGTGGGGCTGTAGTGGGAAGTGTGGATTATTGTTTGGTTTAATCAACTTGTCAGTTGGGTTGCCTGCCTTTCCTGTTAGCTGAGCTGTGTGATTCTGTCAGCTATACGGTTCAGTCATACTAACTATAAAATCCAGGCTGGATTAGCAATGTAGATGACGATCAACTTCTACGCCCTTCTGAATTTTTGGGCTCCTGGTGATTCCTGTGTCTCGGGTGTTCTGGGATGGTGAGGCTGGGCAGCGGCTGCTTTCCTGGACACTAAGCAATACTGGGGTCTGGCACAATGGCAGGTCCTGTTTGTACAGGCTCTCCCAGTGGAAGAAGGATGAGAGGGAGTATCCCAGCTTTTGATATGCATCTCCCCAGGCAAACATGAATTGGCAGATCCAAAGCATTTTATTTAATTGGAATGATTTCCAGAGATGTGGGGAAAACAGCTCTGACAGTTACGTGGTCTTCTGTTTTACTTCTTTATCTTCAAAATCCAGCTTTCTGCAGGCCCTGAACATTATAGGGACTAGAGAAGAAAAGCACAGAGTGTTTGTCTAGTACTGATGTCTGATATCTCATGCTGAGATTAGAACAGTATAGTATCTGGTAGTTGGAGGATTTGAGGGAGGCAACATGAGGAATGCATTTCTTGTGGAAAAAGCAAAATAAGGACCAGAGTATTCAAGTTACCAGGTCCAAAAGATCTCATGCGGGAACACAGGTTTGAGGACTCTTTAGAACCCAACTGGCAAGTTTGGGGAAAATTTTAACTCCCTAGGAATACTTTACAGGCCCAATCCTGCAAATCCTTCCTGCTTGAAACTCTGCTTGCCTTGTCAGATTAAACTTGAGATGGCGTCTTAACCTATTCCAGGGTGAAGACGCACGCCTCTTTCCCTCTGTAGGTTTCACAATTCCAAAGCAAATGTGAAACATAAGTCCTTTCCAATGGTTTAAATTATTTTCACACTTGATGCCAGAAAGTTGGGATAATGTCGGGTGGTGATGAAACTGACTTCTTCTTACATATTTTTGGCACCAACAAAAATGGTTGGCAGTCTTTCAGGAGCTCTGGTGTGGCTTTTAGTACCATGGCACCAGATTTACAACCCTTCTTCTAAATAATTAAAACCTATATTAAAAAAGGGGGCTGGGGCTACCTCCCAGCTGGAAGATTGGAACAAGGAGGGGAAGTAGTGGAGAACATCGTAAAGGAGGCTGGAAGAATAAGTCACTAGAGCTTTTGCTGTCTCTGAAACAATTCTGACAAAGCCCAACTTGTAATTTAAATGACGAGGCAGCCCTTTTGGAAACTCCTGGGCAGAGTGGGTCTTGTAAATTGGTATGCATTCTGTAGGGCCAAGAAATAATGTCAATTTTTCTTCATAAATGGGAGCCCTTCTGTGAGGTGTCAAGGCATTTTATACTTAATCAGTGACCTAGCCCCAAGGGCATGGTCTCTTTTGAAAAACCTCAAAAGAGGCGTCTCTTGTCTGTTTAGAGACAGGGGACTAATTGTTACCACTGTGCTTTGCAGCCATGGCAAATAGAAACACTGATTATTTTTTTTCTTTTTTTTTCTTTTTTTCTTTTTTTCCCCCCAAGTGCACTTTTGAAATTAGTGACCCTTTCTTAGAGATCCTGGTTTCCCCTGAATGTTCTTTAGTTAGTACGGCTGTCAAAAGGAGAGCTCTCATTTCTGTTAGCAGAAATTCTTCTTGCTGGAAGTACTAGGCCAGAGGGATTTCCTGGGTGTACGTGAGGACTGAGTTTGGCAGGGAGGTGTGGAAACGTACAATATACAGTATGTATGTAATGTATATTATAAATCATATTAGTACAGTCAGCTGTTGAATATATAGTATTTGCATGTACGTGCAGAGCATTTGTTTGGATGGTTGCCTGGCTGGCACAGAATAGGAGGGGGGGAAGCAAAAAAATGTCTGGTCTCCCTTTATATATGTATATAGGATGGGTGTTACAGACATGCAACCTAGCAGGAGGACCCCTTTGTCTGCTACTTTACCTATGAAGTGTACCATAGGCACAATCTGATGCCTCCTGGCAGGCCAGATGAGATGAGGCCTTTTGTTTCTAGCAGGAGAAGTTGGATCAGACCTAGAGGGTTCCCTCAGGACAGGGGGGTATATGGCAAAAAGCTGCATTTCGAGACTTCTAATTGCAATAGAAATAATCATTGGATTAATATAATGAAAAGTAAGAAACCCTCATGGTACATATTCACTTTCTCCCATGATTATAATCTCAGTGTTGATTAAACCTGGAGGCTTTGTTAAGTTTTAAGGTGATACCTTTACTTTCACTCTCTTCTTCTTATGCCAGAGATGGAGTGGAAAAAG
The DNA here is from genome assembly GCF_015220075.1 of Falco rusticolus. NCBI lineage: Eukaryota > Metazoa > Chordata > Aves > Falconiformes > Falconidae > Falco > Falco rusticolus. The sequence continues at coordinate 7,027,478 of NC_051193.1, forward strand.
CATAACGGAAATAAAAACTCTGGGTTGCAAGCAGAGGAGGGCTCTCCCGGGGCAGAAGCTGCCTTCCAAAGATGTTCTTGCCAGCCCTGGTGTAAGGTCTGGACTTGGTGCAAGAAAGGCAGGGGTTTAGTGCTCTGACCTGCAGCCTATGGAGTCTACTGTTATTTAGACAGGGTCTTTGCCTTCCTTATATTACTTATTCCAGGGATGGTGGAAAAGCTCGTGACGGGGAAGGTACAATAGCCCGTTCCCAGCTCGACCTCTGAAACTCAACCCATGGCTTTCAGGGAGAACAGTGCTTACTGTGTGGCCTCTATTGTAGTCAAGAAGAGGTATTCAGTCCCTGTACAAAAAACCATGGGTGGCTCTGCAACTCCAGTTCACTCAGTGTTGTCTGCAAGGGTGATACACATAGGCAATCTCCTGTTTGCAGGCAATCTCACCTTTTTGCTCTGCTGAGATAGTAAATGCCTTTTAATAACAATGCAATTCTAGCTGGCAATTAGGAAGGTGATTATGAAAGAATTTCTGTTAATAGGATTTATTTGTCCTCAAGTGAGCTGAGTGTCTCATAAGACACATGTATCTATGCTTCCAGCTAGAGTGGTGCTCTAGCTGGAGGGAGAGAAAGAAAGGAAAGGAAAGGTGTTGACAAGAACCCCTACCTTTTCTTTGTACATGTACAGCGCACAATGTTTCTTAATAGTGCTCAGTGATAAGTATGAGAAGCAGATGAAGTTCTTTAGTCAGTATTATGCGGGCTGAACGCTATCATGATCACTTTTCATTTCCTCACCCTGTAAATAATGATTGCAGTGAAATGATCTAGGTTCAGACTGGGTTGATAGACAAGGTTAGGATACCAAACTGATGGGGTTATTTTCTTCTCTTTTGTGAACAGGCTGGCTATATCCAAATTGGATCAGAGCACATGCTAATACAACCAGTGAATACATCAGAGACCTCATTTAGTGGAAAAGAACACTTCATCAGGCGTAGACGATCCACAAAATCAAGCTACCCCATGAAGTCGCACATTCCTGATGAGCACTGCAAGGTTGTAGCAGGTGAGCTTGAAGTGGCTCAAGAGAACAGCCATGAGTATGCAATTATATTTTTAACCGTTGTTCTGCCAGATATGTCTGTATTTTGTAATGCAAATATTCGGCAGCTGGAGATAGTGAAAAATGGCTTACTTTAATCAATCCTTTTGCTACCTGAAGCAGGAGTCCACATCACAAATGTAAAAATTGTTAAGACATGTGCTGTAACATTCAATTTGTGAGAGGATAAACTTTTAAATGGGTCAGAGTAAACTTCTGCCTTAACCATGTGATATGGCCACTGGTCAGGAAGGTATTCACAATGTTTTTAGCCAAGGCCCAGATTTTGAAACTGAAGTCAGTGGTGACTGGTGCTCTTTCACCTCACTTTTCAGCTAGAGTTGTGCCAAGTAGGCATGGATAGAATGGTGATCCTTGCATTTTAGAACACTGAAAGTGTCCCTTCAGATACTTTTGTATAATTTAATCAGAAGTGTCATCTGTGGAGTCCAGCTCCAAGGACCCAGCTCATAACAGGATGAAAAGGTACCTGGAGTGGGGAAGAAATGCACAGTTTCTCTTGTAAAACAACTTATTTTGTTTTTCATCTTCTCACATGTCGTCATTTTTACTTCTGTCTAGCAGAGCACACAATCCATAATAAGAGTATATCAGGGTACGTGGTCAAATGGGCAGACTTTGTATTATTTTTTTTTATTGCTTTTGTATGGGATTATGTGCATTTGAAACTGCCAGACGTAGCTCAGCAAGGTAATTTTTTTAACTAGGAACTGGATTTTGCTTTTTCTTTCTGCTATTTGACTTGTCAGGCTTAAGCTCTAGCTATCATGCTATAGGGCTTTTTGTTTTTTTGAGTTGCAACTTTTAAGTTGTTTGCTTAAGGCTTTGTGAGATTAATTAAACTTTTATTTCCTCTTGCCTTGTGTTAGAGGGAATGAGCTCATAAAGATTGCAAAGAAACTTTTAGGGTCTTTGGCTTTCCTTGGAGATCTGTGAACCCAGACTTAAGGTCTGGGAGTCCAAAATGTGATAGCAGCTCATACAGACATCTAGGCTAGACTGGATACTGAAGGAGCTACAACTGTGACAGAAGGGATCTTGTGTGAGTTAGGTGGTGGAGTGCTTGAGCAGTTTTTGTCTGCCATCCTGTTACGCTGGCTGTGGGTACAGTAGCAGCTGAAATGCAGACGTGCCTGTGTGTGTGAAGCTATTCTAGACCAAACAACAACCTCACTAGCAATTCCTAGTGCTTTTCTGCTTAAATAGTTCAGCAATATGTAGTATATTGTTTCAGTGGGGTTTCTGTAGTATAACAAGAGTTGGGAGGTGAACCAGCTTCCCGTGAAATGGCAGTGATTTAGTTTTTAATTGTGTGTCTGGCAGTTAATAGTAGACATTCTCTAATGCTCTGGATTCAGTTTCCAGTGTCATGCTGACACACCTTGCCAGTGTTGGGATCCTGGGCTTAAATCCTATGGGTCTCCACAGGTGGTATGAGGTGCTGGTGGCATGTTCCAAATTACCAGTCTTCAGTTGCGACTCAGTGTGACAATGTTAAAGTTGTTTTTTAAATTAAAAAAAAAAAGTGATGGTTGTGGATCTGATTTAAGCCCAAGAGTTTCCATTGGAATGGGAGACTAATAGTAAGGAGATCCAGTTCTTTGGTGATGGTCCTCCTGCCAATATTTTTCTCTTGTCTTTCACCTTTCTCCAGTCAAGGCATCACAGAAGGTCAGTAGCTTTACTACATTTTTGCACTTAAGTGTGTGTGCCTGTGAGCTGTTGCAAACCTTGCTGGTGTTCTAATGCTTAGCAGCTGAAACCCTGAAAAGATGCAGCTGTCTCACACCCTTTTCATTTGGGTGGATTTTTTTGTTGTTTGGTGTGAATAAAAAAACAGCTGCTGATATTATTTCCTACTATTTTTCAAGGGAAAATGGCTAACTGTTCACTGAACATATCCTGTCTTCTCTGATTTTTAAAGCCAAACACACAGATTGTCAGCTAGTATAAACTGGTCTAGTTTTTGGCTTCTTTGGAGCAATTGAATTTTATCCTTTCTGGAAGTCTCTCTGGGCGGGTTGCATAGAGGGTATTTTTTATGAACTCTGCAAAACCTCTTCTTTAGGTTTCAGTGTGCCTGTATATTCTGTTCCTTTTATTCCTCTTCTGCCCCATTACCCCACCAATATTCCAGGAGCTTCTGCCTTCTACTAGATGGACTGCATACCAAGCGGAGGCAGTGGGTCAAGGCATCTGTGCTGTCTTCTTCTGGGGTGCCAAAGGGACAAAATGGCAAGCAGGACTGGCAGGTTTAATGGGTACATGAGTAAGCCTCTTTGGTATGGGAACAGTTGAGTGGTCAGGAGCAAGTGCTGTTGTTGGATATAAAGGGACAGGGCCGCAGCAGGAGGCACAAAAGGCTTCCTTGTTGGGAACAGCACTGGGAGCAGATGTCTGAATGGACTGACTGGAATAGGCAGCCATGAACTTAAAGTTTGCCTGCATCTCTCAGGTTTTGTTTCTCTCTCTTTTTTTTTTTTTTTTTTATTTAACCAAGCCTGTGTACCAGCAGAGATGACGTGTGCTTGTTCATAAGGTTGCCTCCTAGCTGGCACTGCTCGTTGGTAAATCTTGTAGCCAGACCTTTATTTTCTCTTGTGTGAGTTGAGCTCTTAGTAGTTCAGCAGGTTTATCATTCTCATGGGTTCAGTGTAAGCCAATCTTCTTTTGATTCTCTGAGTATGGAATCTTGGTTCTGGTTAGCGTTACAGATCCCCTACATCTCCTTTTAGAGGAAACATCAGAATTCAGCACCGCTCTGATTTCCTAGCCAAGTACTGTAGGTGCTGCAGCACTGGGTTCATAGAAAATGCATTACAAAATTCTTACGCTGTAAAGTAAGACAGCCATTAGTTACAAGCTGGATTGAACCCAAATCAGTCCAGGAAATCTGCCTCATCCTTTTGCCGCTGAACCTTTTGACCTTCTGTCTAGGGGCAGGGTGCTGCCTGTCCTTGGCAGAACTGAAATTCCCTCCCTGAGAGGAAGGGCTAAGGGAAATGAAATTGGGGAGATACTGAGTAATTATATGGGATCACAAACGGGAAGAGGAGATGGGTGAGTACCATGGCATCAGAACTGTGAAAATATGACAGTAAAAGGCAATACTGAAAAAAAGTTTCTAGTAGCAGCTACGACTTCTTGCAGTTTTCTGGGGTCCCACTATATGCTGCTCCTCTCTTTGTCCAAAAGGGAATATGGATAGTCCCCATGGTTGCTGGGATCCTCCCTGCAAGCTCTGTCTTCCTCAGGTTGCCCCAGAGGTGACTGACAGGCAGGTCCTGAGCTTGGGGGACCTCATGGCATGGGCTAGGTGGACCCTTGGTCTGATGTGATGTGATTGAACTTAACTCTATGTGTCAGCAAGATTAATTACGTATCTGTTAGATTTCTGATCCACAGACAGTCTGAGGAGCTAGAGTTTCCTACTGCAAGCAAAGTCATTGAAGTTCTTTGTATTTGTTGAGCTAAGAGCACACATGTTCACACATACACATATATGCACACACTACTACCATAGCTCAGCTTGTGCAAAGGTGGTGGCCAGGCCACATGGGCTGAGCGTGTGTCTGAGTTCTGAGGCAGAGGGGATTGACAGTCTGATAAAAAATTTATTTAAGGCTATGGATCTTGTTCTGTGACTGGGGTTTTTTTGCCTGCCTGATGCTAATTGAGGGGCTAAGCATGGGCTGGATGTGGGGAGAGCATGGGCTGTTGCATGCGACCAGGATACCCCCAGCACGTAGATGAGGAAATTCGGGGACTCTGTGATTCCCTGCCCTGCCCTGGGATCACACAGGAATTTGTGAAACAGCGGGGAACAGATTTTTGTATCCCTCGGGTGCTGATTTTTTGTGTTGACCGCAGGCTGGCTATGCTGAAAAGGGAGCAAAGCACCGGACTGCTGCACAGCGGAGAGTGCTACTTGCTCGTGCAAACAGTCACTGCTTCAAGTAGCCGTGTCGTAAAATAATGAAATGGCTCATGGGTTTTGCCACTTAAAGGCAGACTCCTGAATGTTTTTCATTGTTGCGGGAAAGAAATGTAAGTCATGGCTGTTAATAGGCTTAGCACGTTAACGACCTAATTGACTCCTGTCTGGTTTGGATTAACTTTTGTGCACAAAGAGTTTAGAAACAAAATAATTAATCCTCTCTGACACACAAAAGGTCCATTCCTAATGAAATTGTGTGGAAATGATGATCTAGGGGCACGCTTCCAGAGTTTCTCCTGGGAAAAGGTCTCTTTACTATGGTACTCACCAGTGTCAGCGGACTGAGGGACTGATCAGATTTGTACTAGAGGCTGTTTTTCACTTGCTTGTAATTTGGCTCACCCCGGCTAAAACTTGGCAGGAAAGAATGGAGGTTGTAAATACGGGGGAAATATTCACATGCTAGACATTTTAGATACACATCCTGTATTGTGGAACAACATAGACAGAGAAATACATGTCTGTGTAAATACAATATAAAAAGAGTATTTTTCAAAGCCACAGCATTGCCATGCTTGAGCATTTTCCAGTCCTTTGCTGTTCTTGTATGTTCTGAACTGACAAGAATCACCTCTAAAGATGCCTTCTCCTTAAAATTTCATAATTTAGTGGTACCTGGCATGATCTGGGTTTACTTGGGATTCAAATAAAGCACGAAGCATCAGATGCTGAATTTTTAATGTTAGTTAATGATCATGTCATAAGAATTTAAACGGGGCTAAATTGTTCAATGGTAAATTTATATAGGCATCAATGGACCTGTGACATATGAACTTAATTGATTGTAAAAAAAGATACACAGTGATGTAATGACTTGTGTGTGTATTTGTAGGGGGAGGAGGAAAGCATTTTAGGAAAGCAAAATGAACTTAATCAGAAAGTGGCATGTGTCAGTGCTACCAAGGGGACAGAGAGCATAGCTTTCCAAGGGCATTCCTCTTGTGTTCCACCCAGAAGTGTGGTATTTTACTCGCAAACCCCAGCCATGGGAGAGGGCAACTGAGCTGAATGGTTCCTTGAAGCTAGGTGTAATGCTAGCAGTCTGGTTTGATAAGAAGTTGTTAAAACCTCTAAAACAACTCCTTTAAGTGGTATAATTTGTCCTACAGCATGCAAAATTATTTTTAGAGCTGCAGGAGAACTTTGTGGGAGCCAAATTTCTCCTGGAATAATCTGTATAAGAGGATTAATCTGGCCGTAGTCAGGAATGGGAAATTACTTAGGGTCTTGCATGACTGGATCTTTGAGATTTGAATTTGAAAGTGCCTACTAATGGGTTAAAAAAAAAATCCCGGATCTGTGGATTCAAGGCTGATGTTTTAATTCCTTTGTTTAAATTCTGAAGTGCTCCAGCAGCAAAGGATGGATCCCATCACCTTAGGCCAGGTGCTATTGTTAGTCATATGATATGTGTATACGTATTATTTTTATCACCTGTCATCCAGCAGGAGAAAGAGTTCAAGTCACAATGCACGTTTCTGCTCAGGCATGAACATGAGCCCCTGTGAGGCAAACAGAAAACCTATTAAAAGGTTTCCAGGTGCATATGCTGTGAGGGTGAAGGGAGGAAAGGTTGGGTTTCATTTTCTCTGAAGCATGCCGTCATTAGGAACACGGGAAATAGCTTCACACCAGTGATGTGAAACACTTCTTTGGTTTTCATCTCTAGACACTGGGCTACATCTGGGGTACAAACCTGCTATCATATACACTGTTCTGATTTTAAAAAACAAGTTTGACTTTGTTGTCAAAGGTCCTAGACTTTCTTTCTGGACTTTCTGGAGAGAGAATGGAGTCATAGGGAGTTTTGTTTGTAGGTTTTAATACATATCAGTCAGAATTTCTGTACAGATAAGCCAGATGGGGTGAGAGAGAGATCTCTTTTAATGTATCATACATAATTTTTGCAGTGCTCTCAGATTTGGCCTAGACCTCCATGAATAGACTCTCTAATTTGTTTGTGGGGACAGGAGGTAGCTACAGGGCTAATCTGTGTTTCGGCAGTTATCTGTGGTTCCCACCAATCTCTGACCACAGAGGAAGAGCTTATGGCAGAGACGAAATAGGCAGACCAGAGGGGACTATGGGGGAACTCTACCTTCTCCTTTATAACTCCCTGTAGCTAAGAATGGGAGTAAAAAAATACCTGAGATGGGGCTTCTTTCATTTCCCTGTCTCTCTGTGACCCTGTAATATATACAACAAAGCTGTTTCCACCTGACAATATCCACACACTCAGCTGCAGTAAATGGATATAGTTATGTTAACTATCATGGAACATAATTTGCTGAGATCTGGTCACATATTTTTTATGGTTCCTATGCCATCAAAGTCTATAGATGGGAAAAAAAAATCAGGTTTTCTTGATGAAACTATCAGTGTTAAAACCAGAATCAAACAATGATACGAAAGCATAGGAATCTCCTCTAACCATGTCATAAAACTTTCTATTTCTTTGGGAAAAGTAAGTTCTGTTATAACTTTTCCAAAGGTCTCCAGTGATGTATTAAAGTCCCCTTACATAGAAGGGATTTGATATAAAATACAGTCCAGGAGCATGAGAGAGAGCAGCTTGTCTTTGGAGGGAAGGTTGTTATTTCATGTTTATGATATAGACCTCATAAATTACTCTTAAATGTGGGTTTGCTCTAAACCCTTTTGTCAGTTTAAATGAACCAGTTTTCGTTTAATGCTAATGTGCTGCATGGAGTGAAGCATATGGTGAAAAAACAGGAAGATCAACATTTTAATCCACAAAAAATGCATTGCTTCTCTGTTTTAACAATTGATCTAAGCTGGTAATAATTTAAACAAGTGCTAGTATGCAGGTATCAAATGTAGGGAACACTTCCCTTAACAGGTATAAATCCTAAACACATGTTACTGCTATGTTGCATTTCCCCATCTTTAATCATTGTCTCTTAGCTGTGTTTTCTCTGCAGGTTTGACTTGGCCTGAAATAGCAGTTGTTAAGGCCAAAAAATGTGCACTAAAAATAGAGAGATGTACTGCAACCTGTATTAGTCCATATTAGGAAGCATCTGTTGAAGAATTAAAGCAAGGATTTCAGCAATGGGCTATGCAGAAGATGTAATGTGATTAAGTGTTTGCAAGCATTGAAGTATTCCCCGTATCAGAAATTCAGCACTTCACCCATGGGAGTGTGTCTCACTTGTGTGGATAAATCCCTTGGTTTTTCCAGGTCCCTGGTCTTCCAAACGGGGAGTCTGGATTTCCCCTGTAAGTGTGTGATTGTTTCCTTATGTCTGATAAACAGCAGCCTATTGGAGCAGTCTACCATTCAGAAGTGTCCTTTTCCATCACATGTGGCAAGTGGAGTTTTATTGCCAGTCTGTTCTGGATGGAGCCATCAGCATGAGGTCAGCATGGATAATGTGGAGCAGGAAGGACTCCAGTTTCTTCTTCCTCTACTGTCAAGGTGCAAAAGAGACATGAAGAGGACATGGCAGATACGCATAGTGTATAGATTTCTTCCCCTTTCAGAGCAGCTGCACGCAGTAGAGCTGTACTGCTTCTTCACTTGGTTCCTTGTAAAACTTAATGCTAGTTTCCACTGGAACATATTGAAGTCTAAACTGGCAGGTGGTAATGAGCTAGGCTGCCTAGTGTACACTGTCCTTGTCTCAGGATGTTCACAGGAATTCTGGTGGTTGTTCTGACTAGAAAGGCAGACAGGTGGCTCCAAGGAAACTAAGGTACATTGCTTACCTTGTAACTGTCTTTGTGTTCTCTGTATTATCATAAATCATAGATGAGGGTTGGAGCCAAGAGTTGGGAATTGGGACTCTGGTCTCAGTTCCTAATGTAGATCCCTTGGGATCTTACCTGTAGAAGTTACCAAGTGTTGGGCCACCTACATGTTTGTGTGGCCAAGATGGGAAAATTTTGGGGCAGGTTTTGCCTCTGTTCAAAAGCTCTAAGTTTCCTAAGTGATAGATGTCCCAAACTGTGAACCCAAGACTGAGGGCACAGAAAATTAGAGGTCATTTAGACTATAACCTCTAACTCTCAAGCAGTTTCTTTATTTACAGATTAGGGCTACTAACTCTGAGCTGGGGATGGTATCGAGAGCCTTTAGATCTGAAAGTTGTTGTATAAACTGACAGTTTCTTTCTCAGCTCATCTGTTCCCTGAGTAGTTTGACATATTTGTATACATTAGGCATTGAAAGTAACTGTTACACTACTTTTTACTTCACTTTGACTTGCTGAGCCAACACTGTTAAGGAAGATGAACCTGTATTCTTTACTGGTTTTTGCAAATCGCCAGAAGTAAATTCCTCAGCTTTCGAGGAGGTCTGTGCCACCTCTCTCAAGGTATAGGTGTAATGATGAGGCCAGACCATAGGTGGGGAGCCCCTGGTTTGGAGAGTCCCTGAGCTCTTCCAACCTCAGAAGTGACTGGAGTTGAGGTGCCAAAGCTCAGGACAGGTTGGTAAGGCTGGCAGTTGTAAAAACATTCTTTGGAAATTAAGCACGTTCACGGCAGACTTATTAAAATCAAATAAACCTGGAGGCCAGTGATGCCATTTTTCACGGTATAACTTCAGCCAGGCATTTTGTACTCTCCAAAGCCCTGATTTGTGATTGATCTTAGATCTGCTGAGTTTGTGATCAAAACTGAGGAGCCAGAGTTCAAAGTCTTACGTACATGATGCCTTATCACTAGGACCTAATTATATTTGTGTTACAGGATCTTCCCCCATGGCCCCAAGCAAGTTGGGACCTTTGTGCATCTGTCACAAACAAAGGAAATCAATTCAGCTTCAGAGAATTTACAGCTAGTAACAGGGAAAATCAAATACAGGATGAGAAACCGAGGTACAGAAGCTAAGAGGGAGTGACAGAGCAGGTATTGCCATTCCCACTTTAATAGTCTTACCATTAAGTCATGTTTACTGTGCCTGCTTTCTGTACCATTAAATTGTCTTACCTGACTGTCTTGCATGAGTGGGTCCTTGTTTCTAGCTGGATGGAAAGCCTACAGTAAAGGTGTCCTTTTAAAAGGAGATGAGCACACATAGTTCAGGAGGTGGCAATCTTTGAAATCCTGCTGACAAATTGAACCAGTGAGTGGACAGAGATCATAATGCTTATCTTGTGCTGTCTTACAAGCCTGCCATTAAAGACAAAGTCTTGATGTGTTATGTTGATGACTGAGTATGTTTTGCAGAATAAGGTTTTAACTGATGTGTCCAAGCTACAGACTAACTTGGATAAAAATCCTTGCAATAAAATTTCTGTGGTGTTTTAAGATCCAGCCCAGAGTTCATGACTTCTGTCTCAAATTCTTGTTTGCTGCTGTGCCAGACAAATAGTCATGAACTTGTGATTTGTTATGAAAGTGACCATGTTAAAAAAAAAAACAAAAAAAACCAAAAAAACAAACACAAAACCAAACCAAAACAAAAACCCCCAACACCTTTGGGAGATGGATTAGGGAATTTTGGACCATTCTGCTATGAAATGATTTTTTTCCTACCAGTTGAAAAAACTAGTCTGCCATGCTAGTCAGAAAGAGGAGGCTCATAACCCTTTTGTAGAACAAGGCATTAAGAATGAGAGGACAGCTTTAGGTCTGTAATCAGCTGGGATTTGAATGAGCAAGCATTTTAATTCCTGAACTTCAGACTACCCACTGGCATCAGCTAGCTGTGGTAAATCTGAAATTCCAAGCTTTTAATGGAGGTATAAAAGACCAGTGAACAGGTACAATATTATGCTGTGTCCTGACAGAGGTGAAGGGGGGCTCTATGTTCTCATGGCTGGAAATAGATTGGGGGGTGCTGGCTGTGGCAGCAACTCCAATAGTGTCTGCTTTTCTTTGTTTCCTTCTTCAATCCTTGCTTGTGTCTATTCTGAGATGCCATAGGAAAGGTGTCAAGGAAGCAACTGTGTGGAGCAAGGGCCCTGGAGGTGAAGTGTGGGGTTGTGTGTTTTTTTTGTTGTTGTATTTTTTTTTTTTCCTCCTTTAGGAGATCAGTGTTTTGAAAAGAACCTCTGTTGTTGTATGGATGGAAACTGCAGCTGCAAGGTAACCAATACACAGAACTTTGGGTGTAAAGCCCAAAGGAGGCAGTGAAGGGATGTTTCTGGTGGTGTCCATGAATTTTGAACTGGCCCCCTTTATGTGCCTGTGGTGATCTCACAGCTCTGAGCTGTCCCAAGATCTATGGTTGCTCTTTTAGCTCAGGCATGTTAGCACATATTCTTCAGTGGGATGACTTCTGCAGCAAACGTGTTGTCATCCTGGAAGTCTCAGATCTCTAAGCCTGTTCAAGTTTGTCTTGCTTCTAAACAGGAGCAACTTGATCCCGAGGCCAAGCAGACAAGGTTGCTGACTTGTACAAGGGCATCCACTGTGCTGATGCTGTGCAGTCAGTCTTTTGAACAAACTGTTCAATAAATGGTTTGGAAGCAGCCCTGCTGTCAGATCTAAACATGAGGAGTAGATTGATTTAACTGTAGAGTATTTTTCTAGGTGTGTTTTTAAATAATAAACTTCCCTGTGTTTCAGCCTACCACCCCTTGATCTTAAAAGGAAGTCTGCCTGTACTCTGTTTAGGTTTTGCTTTTGCTCTGGTTCTGGGATGTAAATGCTGCTGCTGACTTCCACTTTCTGTTTCCCTTCCTTCCTGGCTCCACCATACACCTTGCCTTCTTGATTCAAAATGAAATCAAGTCATTATGCTAGATTTAAAAATGTATTTGAAATTAGTGCAGTGTCTAGATTAAATAGTGATGCTCAAGAGACATAGATGCAGTGTCATGATCTTTTAAACATGGGATTGATAGACTTTTGAGAGGTGTTTGTATCCTGCTACCAGTACCAGAGAAACTTTGTGGCATCCTGTCCCTCTGATAATTCAGCAAACTTGCCCTTCCTTGGACTGACGTGGTTTTAGGTTAACTAGCAAGCATATACCCCAAGTACTTCCTTTCTTTAATTTCTAGGCTTGGTTTGTGTGCAGGATCTCCTTTTGCTTTCTCTCTATTTTGATTTGTGAAAGTGATGATTTTTACTTCTAAGTGAAACTAATAAAACCTGCCTAATGTGAGTATCAGTGAAAGATTCTCTAGAAGCTCCTGGGCCATAGGGAGAGCTAATGTTAGTTGTTTGCTCCACTTGCATACTCTCTCCTCCTTTTTGTGCTGCTGAAGTAACAGCATAAAGGAAAACAGAGCTAGCTCTCCACGTCTCCATGTGAGGGTATATAGGGATGTTAAAGGGGTCGTGGGTGGAGGGGAGTTAGCAGCAGGCTTCCTAGGGAAGAACTGGAGAGGATTTTTAAGGCAACAATAGGAAAAAAACTAGGGAGAAATCTGGCCTTGCAGAAAGGACTCTGCTATTTTACTTTCATTTGTGGCTTTTGTTGAACTGCATCCAGAAACTTTCAGTAGATTTAACTAGAATGAGGTAGCTAAAATTACAAAGGGAAAGATTAGGGAGAAAAAAAAGGTTGAAGGCTATAGGAGAAGTTGCTTTTCAGATGAGTCTGGGAAATAGTGTTGGAAGAGAGGTAGGAGGAGCAGGAAAGGACTCTGCAGTTACAGCAAGAATGTGCCAAAACCCAGACAGTGCTAGACAGGGCTTTTGGTGTGTAATAGGAAAAGGTCATTTGGGGCGGTTGCTTTGGAATTGTACATCTGCTGGGTTGCCATAAAAAGCACTGAACATAAGGAGTTTTCTACTGAGGCTTCAGAAGAGCTCTGTTATGCTTCTGATCACAGTAGGGACTATGGGTTTTTGCCATTCTGAGGAAGATTTCAAAGACTACTGGACTGCAGAATGTGATATGATCATGTTGTTTTGCAGCCAAGGAAAGGTAAGACCCTGTAGATAAAAAACAGCTAATGAGCTTGTGAAATGTTACATCCGTTTTACACTGAGGATCTGGGAGTGTATCGCTCTTCTCCTATTACCTAACAGTCCTGAATTTTGTGGTACTTTTGCCCAGATAGACTATGTAACACACTGTCAAAGTGACTGGCAAAAGAATAATGTCCCTTGTGCCTAGTCACCCATAGCATATATGTGCTGTGTTGTAGATTGACTGTTTCAGCTCATATTTCACATGAAATTCTCTGACCTCTTAAGCGGGGAACACCTGACTCCTAAATTAGTGTGCAGCTTGGTTATGTGTGCTCCCCACAATGTAAACTCCTCTGGCAGGCTCCTGCCCGTGTTTTATGGCCTCTTATGCTTTCACGCTAACACTTAACATCTGCACCACAAAATTTGTAACATCAGTTTGTTCAAATAAAGAATCCTCCAAGCATTTAATCCTTGTTTTAATGGCTGATGTTTATTTTAGTTTGGGGTTTCGTGTACTTGTGGAGGGATTCTCTGCCCGTAGTCCATAAATCATGCGGGGCAGGAGTGAGACTTCTCCATGCTGGCTTGTTTCTGAAAGTGAGGCTCTAGACATCGGGCTTTTTGGTACCTCCATAAAGTTGACTCACCTCAGGTATGAGTTGCAGATGCATTTAGTGAGGATTTTTACTATTGGCTTTGGATCTTTTCCTCCTCCTCTTCATCAAGTGTCTGTGATATGGGATGTGTGTATTTCTTTGTTCTGTTTGTGATGGTTCATCCGTGCAAATGATAGTTGTTTTCTCCATGTGCTTGATCATGCTGGAAAATTGCTTGCGTGTCTGGTAGGCAGAAAGATGCAAATAGAGACCAATGAACTTAGTCCTTTGCAAGGACAAAAAGGACAGAAAGGATAAAGAAAAGTTATCCTGTAAAGGAGCTACAAACTTAAAAAGGGGAAGAAAAGGAGTAAAAAAAGGGGGCACACACACTCGTTCTTCTGTTCAAGTAGCTTGTACTGCTTTGCCTTACGCCTTCTGTAGTGTATCATCGGTGGCCACCTGAGCTCTTTGTAGGATCCCTTGAGTCCATTACGTGTTACCTGTTTTAAGTGCTTGGACAATGTGAGGGAGAGGATAAGAGTAAGAGCCCAGATTCTCTACGTCAGGTCATTTTGGCTGTGTTTCTAGGCAAGCCTGTGGGGTGGTAGTTTTCCACACACAACCTCTAATCCCTACCACCCAGTGGAAAGCAGCCAATCCACAGTTTCAAGTAGAACTCATGGAGGAACAGAGGCCAGAGGCTTTTTGTGAACCAAAGACTACCCAGCAATTTGCCAGGAGTCCCTTTACACTGCTGCTCTCCAGAAATCACACCTTTCAGAGTTCTGTACAGCTGCTTTCTGCAAAGAGGTGCTGAATGGAATTGGCGAAGCCCCGCCAATTCCTTCATCTGCCTCTGGAGGAGGGAGCACGCCAGGCAATCCCATGGCAAATGACCATGGCATGACCTCTTCTCCCTGGAGTGCAAGCTACAGTGTAGCTTAGTGGGTTCCTCCTCTGACACAAGTGGCGGCTTTTCCACCAAAAAGGAGATTTTTGAAGTGAAAACCGAGTACTCTGAATTTATTTTCTTCCACTTAAGCCTTTCTAGACAGCTCATTCAATGCCAGGCCTGGGCTTATTTGAGTCTAGGCTTAGCCCCCCCTAAAGAGCAACTTCTTTAGAGGTAGATTTACCCCAGCTGAAAACTTCCTATGTATTAGGGAATTATCAAAATAAGAATTTGCTGGGGAAGTGCTGTTATTTCCGGGAAGGTTCTGTTTGCAAGCAGCAAGACCCAAAAGGTCAGTGCTCTTGCTGGAATAATTTGCCGCCTTTTCCTTTTTCTCTGCTTTCATCTCTGGTATTTAAATGATAACCTTGTAAGTACTGCAGCTATAGATGCATGGCTATGCAGAAGGAGGGATGGGTAGATGAATGGAATGAAATGAACAAACAAACAAACATGGGAGCTTTTTCACAGATATTTGGTGAAGTCATCTTCATTTCATAGTTGGCAAATTGAAGGTGCATTCATCTTTCCATCTCTGTGGTATAGCCACTCCATTTTGTTTTATTGCCTTTCTAAAGTACTTAGAGCAGGGGGTCTCTGTGTTTCTGTGGCAGCTTTGTCATGATTGCATACTCTTCTGTAGCTGTCCTGCAGTCCATGTGAAAACAAGCCTTGAAACTTGGCTGTTTTCATCTTTGCTACTGGCACGTAGCTTCCATTATTTATGAGCACCCCAAGTTTTCATTTTTTGCTTGTCTATGGGCTCCTGTCTATCTTTTTAGACCCGGGGGGTATTTCCAAACCCTTTTAAAAAAAGATTCAAATCAAGTTTCATGGTTGTTTTCTCAATTTAAAATACATACCAAGTGTTGACAGTTGATGCCTTGGGCAGAAAAGCATGTGTAGAGCTCTACTGGATGACTGCTAGACCACTCAGAATAGGGGTATGGGATGGACATGTGTAAATGTGCATATTGACAAGACAGAAAATGTATGAATGAGCAGAAGGCAGGGAATACATTTCAGGTGGACTTTGAGGGTCTTACAGCTGATGGAATTTATTACCCTCAATACAAGAGGGTCAATCAAAGGAAACTGATGATCTGGGTGTGAGTGCATTTACCAGGCTGGGAAAGAGGGGAAATTCAAGCTGAATTATGTAAGGGAGCTGGTAAACAGGCTGTGGAAGAACAGACTCGGTGAACACTGACTCAGATCTGCCTGCTGCAGAATGGTGCTGTGCTAAGAGAGGGTCTCAAGTTAGATCTACAGAAAATTAAGAAGTGATTCTCTGCTCTGGAAAATGTGTAGTTTGACACGAGGTATTTGTCTGATCATCTGTTACGGTCTATCCTGTGTCACTTTTGTATTGAATGTTACGTTTATGCTGTTTCAGGACTTGTGTGTTCTGCTCCCTTTTTCATTGGAAGAAATCAGCATTAATACCAATGTTAATATCCATAGCATATTGCAGGGTAAGCACTAAGCAGATGTAATTTCAGTGAGTCTTGGCAGTTTGTTTCTTATTGCAAAATAAATTTGACTTTAATGACTTCATTTGCTTTTCTTTCATTTTACAATTGAAAACATGAATACGTTTTTTGTGACTGCAATGAAGTGAGTAGATTCAATTTCAGATCTGAACTTAATCTCTCTTGTTCACGCCTCAGCTGCTATGCACATCTGCCTTTGAGCTGTGAAACACGTTTTACCTTTCAGTTCAGAAGAAGACAAATTCCTAATACATTAGTTCCTTAGTTTGGAGGAAAGAAGGTTTTAATTTTTATGTTCTGTGTTTTAATTTTTGTGTTAATGGTAGCTGACCACCGCTTCACTTTCTAGTGCTTAGAATGGGTCATTTTCATGGGTTCTTGTAACTTAATTTCATGAGTGATCAGTTGGTCTAAGGAGTCCCCTGCTTTTGGTACATGTACCACAATAAAGAGGCATGTGAGCTCTGTACATAGGTGGTCAGTGACTGCAGCTGCTGGTGCTGGTGCTCATGCCAATAGCAATAAATGAGCAAAGAAAGCTTGAGAAGGTCTTATCTAGCCTGACCTTCTGCACTTCTGGGTTTCATCCAGAGACTTCTGCAGTTGGCTAATGATGCATGTTCCAAAACAATCTGACTTAATTTAAAAATTTTGAGACTCTGTCTTGTGTTCTGTTACATTGCTCTAGTAGTGCTGGTAGCAAGCAAAAATGCAACTGACGGAAATATTGAGTCCAGGAATATCTTACAACTTCCCTGGCTAATGAGAACTTGGAGAGTCTAGAGTGTACACTGCATCCCAATGCACGATCTTGTATGCTAAAGTTCTCTTCAACAGATTTTTTCCTTAATTAGCACTTGTTCCATTATAGTGGAATGTTACCCCTTTCACAAGCAAGATTTCCAGTTTCTGAAATTTTTGCAAAAGCGTGACTTCTTGGTTTGAATTACAGTTAATCTTTTTCTTTTCTGGACTTTTCTTTTCCCATCCTTTCTTATTTGCATGTAATCTGGTGGTCTCATACAGATCTGCACACTGAGGTACAGATATACTTGTGAAGGAACCCCTCTTGGTTGCTGCTTTTTATCAGCAAAGAACACTTTAATTAAAGGTCATTGCAATTTGAAAGTGCACAAGAGTGTGTTGAAAAGAGTATGAATGCTTTATTATGATCTATCAGCCTTAATAAGCATTTTGATTTTTAGAAAAGAAGAGACAAAAGAAAATGAAATCAACCAGTGACTGGAGGGAGAGAAGAAATGCCATTCGGCTTACCAACGAGTACACAGTAGAAACCCTGGTGGTGGCAGATGCTGATATGGTCCAATACCACGGTGCAGAGGCTGCCCAAAGGTTCATCCTCACAGTTATGAACATGGTAAGTAGGCACTTTACTCTCAAAAGAAGAAGCAGGAGCAAACAGATCATATCCAGGGTAGGTTAAAGCTGACTTCCTTGACAGCAGAAATGGGTAACTGTTTTGACCTTGAGGTATGAGGAAAGGTTTTGGTTTACTTGTGTTACGTGCCTCTTCTCCTCCATCTGTGCAATTCCCTGTATTTGCCTAAGAACATCACAATAAATAAAAAAAAATTGAAATTGAAATGACAAGTTTTCAGTTAAGAAATATTCCATAATTTTTCAGGAGTGGTGTTTTCTACCACATTTTTTGTACTGCTATGGTTTATCTTGGAAAAGAGTATCCCAGAGTAGATAGATGGTCTTCTCTGACATGATTTTTCTTGGGTTTCTAAAGATTTCCATGGCACACCTGTTTCATAAGAGGTATTTCTCTGTGGGTCATTGTCATAGTGGGCAGTCAAAGTGTTATTGAAGACAGCAGTCATATTGATTTCCAGCAGAAAACCTGGCTTTAAGTCAGTTAGAAACACCTTTTATCTCTGGTTTTTACATAATGAACATGGCTTCCTCCCTTGCTATAGAAAACATGGCAAATACCATCAAACTGCCTGCTAATCCCCTTCTCTTTACCCCGGGACCTCTTGTGCTACATGAAGTGGCGCTGATCATACCTCTGAACAGTTGATGGAATTGGGCTTTAGAAGCATTCTAGAGTTCTGCAGAGAATCTGCCAGGAGTGAGGAGAGCCATTTGAAATTGCAAGATCATATGAAGTGTGGGTGTTAATTTGTTAGCTGTCCTAGTATTTAAGCCTTCTGTCTCAGTTGATAAGGGAACACAAAGCCTCTCACAATGAATGCTTGCTCACTTGTTGGCAGTGACAATTAAGAGATAATGGCTGAATTGGATGCAGACACTGAAAACTCTGCTCAGAGATGGCACGATTCCTTCCAGAAGCACAAGGAAGCCTTAGAGGAAGATTGTGTTCCTCTGCCCATACTACTATAACATCCAGGAACAGTTTGTTTTCCTGACTACTGCTCTGTTGTTCGTGAGCAGCAAATTGGCTTGGAAAAAAATAGCAGTTCTAAACAGTAATTAACTGGTCATGCTTCCCAGTGAAGAGCCAAGAGATGGATTCTCAATGTGTAATCCGGCTATGGGGCAACAGCTTTTTAAAAGGCCTGGTATTCCTTTATCAAGCACTGGTATGAGGGAGCTCTACTGTAGTGCAATGCTTTGCTGATTAAGCAGGGAGTTTGTTTAATTAGTCTTTTCTATGTCCCTTCCTCTACCTTTTATTTTGCCTTCTAGCATGCTGTGACAGTAGTCACTTAATAAGGCTTCATTGTGTCTCTACATCTATTTGGATTGGTTTGTAGGAAATGTCTTCTTGCAACAAAATCCATTTATGTCACCATAACTTCAGGGTCTACTTACTGGCTTTCTTGCATTTAAGGATGTGTTTACTGGGGGCACAAGAGCCTTATTCTTCTCATAGCCATGATCCAACTTTAAATTCACGTACCAGTTTTGCAGTGAGCAGCCAGAACATAAGTTGAGCTCTGAACAAATTTGCTTCTCAAGTCACTTTTTGAATTAACAGAAATGCATATTCAGATGTAATGTATGTGTCAAGGCTGAGTTTCTTCCTTATGTCAGATACTTTGGACCTTGAGAGGGGTGATGGATGCTTTTTGTTTGCAGTGGCAGCCCAGGGGTCCTCCTAAAATCTGTTCCGCACTGACTTATCAGTGAGATAATAAAAATTGTGCCATTGTACCCCATAGTTCTGCTAGGGCTGGGACAGGGCATTATGGCTGTGAGAGCTTTTAAAACATGTGCCTTGATGATCCTCATGGCAAAAGGTTAATTATTTCAGTGTAGTCATTAGTGCTTCTCTGTGTTGTGTAGCTTTATCAGCCTGTGAAGATTATTAGGATTGAGTACGCTGATAGACCAAATCCTAAACAAATGATGGCTATGAATACTGTTCTCTGTCCAGGCTGAGGAGTACTGCAAGGATATCTCAGCAATATCTTGCCAGCAATATCTTGCCAGGTGTGAATATATGTGTGTGGAGAGGTGCCGATAGATGGGTTGGGTTCTCTAAACCCATTTACTGAACAAATATTGAAGCTTAGTTTCCAATGGATTTGGCTGATGGACTTTTAAGCTAGGTTCTGATGCTGTAGTGTGAGCTCACCCCTTTATTAGACACTAGAGAGTGCACATGGAAAGAGGACTTTGGCTGAGGAACACATTTATCTGACATCTCCTAAGGTGCAAAGTCCAGCTGAAATGTTTCCCACTGTTAAGTCATTGCTCCTAGGGGCTCACCCATGTGGTTTTTCTGATGTCTGATAGGATTTGAATTTATGTTTCAGCTTTTCAACCTTCAGAGGAGCACTGACAGAGTCTCTCTCCTTTGTCTGGCCACCTACATTTCCACACTTGCAGGAACATAATATCTTTCAGGCCTCTACCTTCCTGAGGAAACTGGTTGTGAGTGGCTGGCAAGATCAGAAGATACCAAGGAATAATAATAGGCAAACATATAGATGGCATCATTTCATAAATCTTTTATTCTGAGGCTATAAAACAGGTGAGATTCAAGGAAATTAAAGGGTATTTTAACATTCCATTTGCCATAATGAAAGCTGATTTTCATCCCAGCAAAAGAGGCTGAAGAATGATTCAGAAAAAGTATTTCAGGAAGAGAGATAGGATGGTCATGGGGTTTAGGTAGGCCTTAGCTGAACTCTTCACTCAGCCACTCTTTGGTAGTGCCTGAACCAGCCATGGTGAATCTTTGCATGGTAGTTTCTCATCTGTAAAACCATGGTGTGAGGAATAGCACAGCCCTAAGTCCTTTACATCCTTCTCTGGTGCAGGATATGTTGTGCTCTATGTAGCCAAGCAAATGAAGGCCTCCTGGCTGCTTGGAGTCTTTCTTTCCTGCCTGCCTCGATACAACTTCTGTCAGCCTTCTGTGACTGTTAATTGGGGGACAGGATTTGCCCTGTGATATTAGCCAATGCTTATTCAGCTATACTGCAGCATGGCAGGCTGCCTTTAAAAGAAACCAGAATGTTAATTTTGGCTTGGATGCTTGCATTTAAGCAAATAGAATATTACTAGTCAGGGGTATATTAACTTAACTCCTCTCTGTAAGCCATTACGTTTACTGTCAAACCACAAAACAAGCATTAAGAGGTCTTATTAATGCATTTTATATTTATAGACATTTTAAATAAAGTGATCTGCCTTAAAGTATTTAATATCTATTTATGTTACAAGAATTTTTGAAGGGAAAAAAGTCAGCATTACAAAATACTGTTTTATTGCTCCTTTGGTAAATGAGAATCTTAGGGGGAAAAAAACCCACCACCCTGCTCTAGAATAACAGCTAAGAAACACGGCAAACCCCTTTTGAAACTCAGGAATAATAGGTAGTTCTTCATATAGCAAATGCTGTGTTCTTAATTCGGTATTCTGTAGTTCTGACCATCCTGATCAGAGAATAGATTCACGTTAAAAGTACTTGTTTTTTCTGAATGTCAAATAGACGTGCAAACTCTTCTGTTTACTAAAGTAATATTTGAAGTTGTAAGACAGATTTTTCCAAGATCATGAAATAATTTCCCTCTAAGGTACTCTGTAATGTATGAGTAGGAACAAGCATGGCTTCAGGGCTTTGAGTTGACTTAATTTTAAGTCACCACCTCTAAAATAAAATCTTTTCTTGTTTTCTGACAAGGGACTTGATTCAGTATGATATTCCTGATGGTTTTGTGATAATGTTAAAAAAATAAGCCGATAAAGAAGTTGTCACCATGTACTTCTGCAGCCTTAGTGAGGCAGTGAGTTTGTAGGCATGCTGGATGTAAGGACATGGACAGGGAGAGATACCAGCGGAATTATAGAAATGCAAACCCAGCTACTTAAATATAGGTGCTGATTTGTTTTTCTAAGTTAAACTCCCTTCTTACTGAGCTTTTATAGGGTGTTGCAGCATTTGCATTTCAGTTCTTGTCTCTTCTTTGCATCTTTTGGCTTGAGTGCATCTTGCATCCATGCCCTTCTTCGGTAGCTGCCAGTCTTTAGAACTTCCTCTAAATTCCAAAACAAAGTGCCTTTGTGGGAAAACATGCTTATTTTGCTCACTCATTCTTAGTCTGCATCTGGCAACTATAATTTCTCATTGCGTTTCACCCATGTGGGGGCTGTTTGGATGAATGTTCTGTTTCTTATGAAGTCCTGTGTTGCTCTTGCGACACTTCATGGCTTCATCTAAACTGAACTTCAGGTTTCTCAGCCAGCAGCTAGAAGATCGAAGCACTGGCTTTCTCTTTTCCTATCCCCTGTGTTTTTGTGTATCTGCTTACAAGAGCTGCCATTTTGGGCTTGGTTCAGGAGCAGGTTCTGAAGCATAAGGCATACACTGCGCTCTTGAAGGAGTTTTATACTTTTGTTTCCTCTTGTGTTTTGTTTTCGTCAAGAGAAATGGCCAGTAAGACAAAAAGGAGAATCTCTGTCCTTTTAGACAGGCAAACTGCACTGGCCTCTACTGTAGCTTGTCTTCATGACTTATGCTTTCAGCTTCCTGGAGAAAATGGATTCAAATGATTCTGAAGCATATGATAAATGAAGTGTGAGACCCTTTGGGAAGTTCTGTCCATGTACATAGTGTTTTTAATGATGAGGAGTGATTGGTTTCAGTTAGTACCTAAACAGCATGTTGCGAATGTTGGCTCCTTGCAGTTGTGCAGAGCTTATTTGCAAACCAAGTCCCACTCAGACTGACGCTCTGAGCATTTACGACAGAGATAACTGAATTTCAAAGACCACAACAGAGGAATTTAAAAGCTGCTTTCTGTGGGTTTGAAAACCTTAAAAAAGACTTGGGTTTTTTTCCTCCCCTATGTGCGGTTTTGGGAGTCTTGGTATTGTGGCTTGATTTTGATGTTGCCTTTTTATGAGAGAATGCATGCAGGGGTAAGTTACTGTACTATGTGTTAGTTCTTCTGCAGCTGTTGCTAAGCCACGCGATTAGTGCAGAAGCTCTTTGCAGGAGCAAGCAGTAACTTGATGTTAGTGATCTTTTGGATGTCATCAAGAGGGAAAATTTTTATGCTGTTCTTTAGGAAAATTACTGGTTTACTCTCTGAAGCCTTACTTTACACCCTGCAGATTGTTTTGCATTTTGGATTTCCCCTTTGAGAGTTTTTTAGATGTTAAAGTAGTAGATTAAATCATTTTATCATGCATGCATTGATGGATTTATGTCTCTGTGCTCTTGGGGGCTGGCACAGAAAGGCTCCGGAGCTGCCACTGATAATCGGCTCCCTTACCCTAATTCGGAATTTTCATGGTGGGAACAGGGATGTAAGGGAAAAGGATATAAGTATTTGATCACTGTCTACAGATTTCTTTTTTTGTTCTAGCAGCCCCAGAAGAAAGAGTTATGTCAACTGTATCTTGTAAAAAGCCATGAATATGTTCTTTTTCATAATGTTTAATGTGGTAATTTGAAAGCTTGGCTTTAGATAGGTGTTAGAAATCCTATAGCACTTTTCAAAACAAGTGAAAGACAACCTCAGTAACCTGACTAATGCTTCTGCTGCCCAAATGTCATCCAGCAGCCAAGCCAATGGGGAAGCTCTTGCTTGAGTGCAGTGTTAGGAAAGAAAAAAGTCAATTTACCCTCAGGGCTGCTGTTCTGAACTCCAAAACATCTGAAATGCACACGTCTCCCTCCCACTGTCCACCTGCAGAGGAAACTCTTGAGAATTGAAAAAAATTAAACTGATGTAGTTTAGTTCCTCTCTTAGCCTGATTCCATGTCTAGGTTGTGCTTTATGCATGCTGGGGCAGGCCTGGACAGCTCATGCTAAAGCTGCATTTATTCTGTCCCTTCCATGTCAAAGCTATAAGGAGAAAGAAAGGCAGGAGGAATGCAAACAGAGGAGGAGGAGAAGGATGGTTCAGGCTCCAAGCTTTTCTGTTTTCTCTAGGGCATTCTGTGCGTGCAGTAAAGCTCTGTCAGGGAAATGCAGGTGAAGGAGGGAGATGTCAGAGATAGGCTTTATTCTTTTTCTTGTTCCTCTGTGCTTCCCCTTTCATTTTTCTGTCTGTTGTGTATGACTTTACCATACCTATTTCTGCTTCCAGAGCTCACACTCTCTACTTTTGATGACTTCTCACAGAATGGAAGTCAATACAGTGTAGTTGACCTGCAAAAGGGCAACCAATTATCATGACCGTCAGCCACATTGACAACTTCTGACAACTTTTCACATCCCTCAGCCTTTTTCCTCCCCTTCAGCCTAGAGACCAAGAACCTCCATTGCTCTTCCAGCTAAGCTGCTTTCTGACGCTGCGGATGTCCTAAAACAGTAACCTTTGCATTTTGTTCCACGACAGTGTGTTAGTGGGTTTCATGCAGCTGATGCTTGTGTCCAGCTGCCTTATTTTATTAAAAAGGTTCTGAAATACCCCAAAGATTTTTGCTTTTCCCCTGTTGGAAGTGGTCACAGCACCCTCAAGGGTGTGATGTGATTGCAGACTTGAGGGAGGGTGGCCCATGGTATTGCGAGTGGGAGGGGAGGTGTCTGTGAGTCAGTCTTTCTATTAACACATGCTGTCCGTGCTGCGGGAAATCTTGAGAACATCTGCGCTAGGAAGTCCCGTTCCTCCTCCCCGGTACCATTTATTTCGGGCACCTCATGCAGCACTGTTAGCTCACGTGGCAGCGATAGCCAGTCGGACATGGTATCTGACAGCTTTGACACGCCAAGCCTGAGGGTGGTGGTTTGCTTGTAGGCTGGGTGAGAAGGGCAGAAGTGGTTGCTGCTCTAATGGAATCGGATTCCTAGCAGGAAAGACCTGTGGATTTGAATTCTTTTATTATAAAGATACCTGGATTCCGTGATAATGCTTCCTTTGGGCACAGCCTGCCATGCACAGGCTGGTTTAACACTGGCTGTGTGCTGCCAAAATGGCTGTGGATAACCTGTAACTCGGTCTCACATTTTTCCATCAAGTCATTTAAGGTCTGGTTGTCTTCTCACTGGGGTTCCTTCTAGCCTTAAAGACTGTGATTTGAGGCAGTTTGGGGTTTCATTTAACAGGAGAGCGCAGTGGCAGTGGGGGGCTGCGGGGGCCTCTCTGAGGAGACCTGCGCAGCTGCCCTGTCGGACACAGCCGGTTCCAGCCGGTTCTGTGGTGGCGCCACCACAGCACACAGCGCAGCCTGTCAGGAAGGCTGTGGGCGCCTCTGTGAAAACATATTCAAGAAAGGGCAAAAGGCTGCACAGGCAGTGAGGAAAATTGTGGGAGGAAAAATCAATGCCAGCACCCAGGTCAGAGCAGGAAGAGATGCTCGTGGAGAGACCGTGGTGGGGCAGGTGGCTGTTCCCTGAAGAACATTGCGGCCTGTGGAGAGGAGCCTGCACTGGAGCAGGTTCTCCCTGACAGGAGCTGCGGCCCATGGAGAGGACCAGTGCTGCAGCAGGGGGAAAGTGTGAGGAGGAAGGAGCAGCAGAGAGGAGCTGTTACGGACTCACCACAGCCCCCATTCCCCATCACCCTGCATGGCTCAGGCTAAGGGGGAAGGAGCTAGAGGAGTCAGGAGTAGAGGACTGAAGTTGAGCCTAGGAAAAAGTGGTGAAATGAGGTGAAGGGAAGGCGTTGTTTTAATTTGTCATTGTTTCTCTCTATGCCTATTATTTTAATTGGCAATAAATCAGATTTTCCTCAGATTTTCCCTAAGTCAAGCGTGTTTTGCCCGTGATGGTACTTGGTAAGTGATCTCCCTCTTTTTTTTTTTATCTTGTCCCACGAGCTTTTTCCCCTTCTTTTGTCCCCCTGTCCTGTTGAGGAAGGGTTGTGAGAGAGCAGCTGGGTGGGGTCTGCCAGGCATCTAGTCAGAGGAGCTCCAGTGCGGTGTGGCTGGTTGCCTCTCAAGCTCAGACTCTGTGTCTCCATTTCACAGCCCTATGCCTGGGCTAAATGCAAGGGCAAGTCACTTGTGCAGAGCTGTCTTGCACTCTTTTAACTGAGAAGGTCTTCTCAGTATAGTGATGAGAGTATACATCCTGTACTCAGTCAGTTAATGAATAAGAACTGTTTGGGTGGTGATATTTGCTTGTGCGGACCAATTTGCAGGCACACTTGTAGGTCTGTTTTCTTGCTAAATTGCCTGCAGATGTTAGCTTATTTTGAAAGACAAGTTTATTTGTGGGTGGGTTGTGAACAGTTCCCAGCTAACATCTATGTAGATGTTTCTGTATAAAACTTTACAGAGGGCTTTTTGCTAACAGGAAAAGAAACAGAAAAATCAGTGAAGGCAGATGAAGCTGAACATGTGTCTCCACTCTTCAGCATGATTCGTGAAGGAAGATTAGAAATGGTGCCTGTGATATTTTGACAGTGTCTGCAGTTCCAGTGCTGGGCCATCTTAAATCACAGTGCTAATGTCTTCTTCAGCTGAACTTCTGATCACACTTTAAATCCTGAGAAACAGTGCAGAGTTATATGAAACAAACAAAAAAAATTACTGTTCCTCTGGCAACTGTCTATCCATCTCTGAGAAAAATATTTGAAACTTCTTTAGGAAATTACCCAAACATGTGGGTATTGTTAGCTATCATACTTTCTTGCCTTTTGCCATTAACAAATTGTCTACCTAGAGATCCACTCTTGTAGTTGAAACAACTCATAAGCATAACCAGAATATGCACTGCTGTTTTTTCTTGCACCACATTTTCAAAATTCAGCACGGTGTCTATCCTAAAACATCAAGAGAAACACTTCTTGCTAATACACCTGGATTTGTGCCATAGCAGCAATAATCAGTAACCTGTCATTATCAGAGTCTGGTAGGACAGCGCTGTGGTGTCAGGCAGGTTACAGTATGTTTTACCTGTACACACATTAAAGTACTGATTGCAGTGCGAAGGAACCAGTCGGACTGCGTTGAAGCAAGCATCTCCCTTTTAATCCGGTCACATCTCATGGACTGAAAAGTGTCATTCAGCCTCTGAGGCAGTCGGGGTGGGGGATGGAAGCACAGCTAGCTGGAGCAGATCTTTGATGAGAAGAGGCCTGTCTCTTCTCTAGGTGGGTTGTATTTGATGCTTTAGTTGTGCTGAAGTAGAACAGCCACTTGTACCAGTCAGGCTTATTTAGCAGAGGGAAAGGTTATTGTTCCTACTAGGCAACAAAAACTACCATCAGTCTGGGGCTTCTTTGGGCTCCATTTAAGAAAATAAGCAAACAAAGCTTGAATAAACAAGCAAAGTAAAGCCTCTTCCATGCCTATTGTCTTTCTGGTTTAGTATCCAGTTGCTGCTGCTGCTAGCTAGGTTGAACTCTTCTGAGATCACTGATGAATGCAAATTCAAATGTAGTCAGTTATCCTTAAGACAAGAGAGCATAAAAGAAAAGGAAGAAAGGCTAACAGCCTTCAAAATGACATGCTAAATTCCCCAGCAGCTCATTCTTGCCATGCAAGTTTTGCCAGTGAATACTGCCTTTTGAAGTCAGTGGTGTCTGGATCTCTCTGTGCTGGGTCTGGAGGCAGACAGCTCATCAGCTGCGACGGAAAGGCAAGCACCATCATCCATTAGGCTTAATGATAAGAACCTGTTTGCTGTACTCTCATTTTATGTGTAGAAACTTCATGGGATGGTCAGAGCTAGCAGTGAGATAGGCAAATCAAAGGCATCCATCACAGACAAATGTTTGTTAGCCTCTGTAGTGGTACATGAGATATTGACTTGATCAGCATGATGCCCCATTGACCCTCTCAGTCCAGTCTCCATTTTCACATAGGTCAACTGTCAGAGCCCTTCTCTGCAAATGTCAAGTTTATCCTTCCAGGACTGTAGTAAGAGGCCTTAGCTACTCTAACAACATACCCCCGAGCTAAGCAAATAGTACCAGCACTTGTATGCATTTGTATACCAGCCGCAGGGAAGATAAATGGCTTATTGTGCTCATACTGAAGTTCAGTGGGTCAAATACTGAGTAGCGTCTGTCTTGCAGTCTGTGCCTAAATTATAGGAAACATTTACGTGTGTGCTTAAATACAACCCCAAACACTAAAGAGCTTAAGAACACTCTTACACTGAGCACATTCCTGAGTATTTGCACAAATAGGAAAAATACCAAGCGTTGAAAACATAATAATCAAAATGTGTTCATGTCTTGGGTTTGTTGTAAGAAGTTAGCTGAGCCTGTGTGATATTTCTAGCCAAACGAGCTGTGAGTAAGGAATATAGCTTACCTGGGGCCAAATCCTGCCTCCCGTTAGTCAAGAGTGTCTCTTCAGTGGTCTTGATTCTATTTTTTTGACTGAGTAGGGAAGACAATATTCATCCAAAGGTGGTTATTCAATGTTTTACATCTTTTTAAAATAAACCCCTCTCTTAATTTTTTTTGCTGTAGTCTAGTTAAAGTGTGTGTACACTGAGAAATGGGTGGAATAAAATTGTGGCATCAATTAAGATCTTATGTTCTAACCTATAAAAGTGAGGTGAAGTATCTGAGCTGGAATGCAAAATCTGGAGAAAGTAGTAAGGTAGTTTCCGGTGCTATTTTTGTATTTCCTGAGGCTTGTGTCATTATGTGCTCCCTTATTACTATTCTCTTATATAAGATATGAAAATAACAGAGGGAAATTGCTTTTCCATTCTATTTCCTGAAGTCTAAAACACACCATTATTTCATCTTGCATTCAGATATCTCTGATATTTAAAAGCTGAAGATCCATATTAGTTGGATCCTTCATAACGTATGTCCATGTTCTTGAGACTTCGGTTTATGTTTAGAGTTTCTTTGGAATATTTCTTTCTTTCCCTTTGTTGCTCCTTTGTTATTTCTCTTGTTTATTCCAGCTAAAGGTATTTTTCTTTCTGTAATTAGTTTGTGTATTTTTTGTTTTGTTTGGTTTTTTTTTTTTAAGTGTGTTGTCTCGGAATACTGAATTCTGCTCAGATTCATCTGTGACAAATTGGTCAGATGATGAAGCCCAGTGCAGTAGGGTAGAGGCAAACCTACACTGGTTTTGCAAGTGTTTAGCTACACTGTAGTATGTGGAACTGTTAGAGTGGTAGCTCTAGAGAGTAACTCTTAAAAATGCTTTATTTTATTGAGTGTAGTGGCACAACCCATTTGGGTTTGGTTTGGGTTAGTTTTTTGAAGGACAAATGTCTAATCAGTTATCTCCTTCAACTGTTACTAGGTCTTGATATTTTTACTGATACATTGTGGATGTTTTCTTTGCATTTTGACAGGTGTACAACATGTTCCAACATCAAAGTCTTGGAATTAAAGTCAGCATACGAGTGACCAAACTAGTCCTGCTTCGCAACCGTCCTGTGAGTTCTAACTCATTTTTACACTGCTGCTATAATTCTACTGTGGTAGTCTCACAGGCAGAGCAGGATCCCTGTGCTATAGTAGGATGGGGAAATGGGGTATGTCTGGCCATATGATCACAGATTTTAAGTAGTACCTGCCACACTTCACCAGGCAGTATTAAAGGTGGGAAGTACAGAGGGCTGTGGGACTGAAAGGAGCTACAGTACTTTTATCCTTCCTAGTAAATCTTTGTCTGCTCATAGTTGTGAGCCAGTCTCAGGAGTTAACAGTTACAAAGATTAAAAATTACATGGCTCTGGTATGAAATATGTAACTTCCAGACTTATGAGACTTTTAGAATGTAGTGCTGTTTCAGAAGCTTGTGACTGCTGCCAGCTGATGAAGTTTGTTCTGTAGATCAAATGGCAGAAATCAGTGTGGAATTCAGGGTCCCTAGTTCACCTGCTCAGATGAAGCTGGTTTCACACTTCTTGTTTTATCACATCTGTATCTTTGAGCCTCTGATTTTCATCAGAGGTCTAATGCTTTGTTTAAAGGCTGGGACTGATTTTTCTTCTTTTATATCTATCTTTTTTTTTTTTTTTCCCCAAAAAAAGGCGAAGTTGTCTATTGGGCATCATGGGGAGAGGTCTCTGGAGAGCTTTTGTCAATGGCAAAATGAAGAGTATGGTGGGGCAAAATACCTTGGTAACAACCAGGTTCCTGGCGCAAGGGATGACACCCCACCTGTGGATGCTGCTGTTTTTGTAACCAGGTATAGTAAGGTCTGGTTTATCAGTTTACTTCAACCAATAATGGCCCATAGACAATGATGGGGTTTTCTGGTCTGGCAGTAATCTAAGAAAAAGTGATGATGATGATACATTTGCTACCTACATGCTGTTCAGATGGTTCAGATGCCTCAGATGCAAGTGATTTGTCTTGTTTCTGTGTATACTTAACAAGGTTGTGCAAAAACCTCTCTCCTCTTGAACCAGAGCATTGTTGTAGTCGTGGTAACTATAGCACATTGTAGTTGGGATACAGTCAAGACATGGCCATAGCACAGGTGATATTTTCTCACACCAGCTGGTATAAGTGGAAAAAAGAGATGAGATTTTGGATCATAAGCCCTTCTTCCTGGAAGAAAGAAGCTGTGGAATTGAGAACACAGCTGAGAACAAGTGCTCTGTGCGTAATTAGGTATGAGTCAACTGAACAGTCTGAGAGGAGCCTGGAGTGTGTTGGTAGTGTGGAGGTGATAAGGAAGTTGCCTCCTAAATAAAGTGAGAGATGAATACCATAAACTGAATTAATTCTCTCTCTCTTTCCCCTAGGAAATAACAACTTCAACACTCTTCCTCTATCACAACTGAGATAGATGAGGGGTGTAATTGTGAAGTTGTTTGTATGTTTGAAAACTGCTGCATTTATTTCAGGCATGAAACAATCTGTGTATGAATACCTAAGGAAAATTCCTTGCAGCCTGCAGCTCTGTACCTATTGGTGTATCAATCACATCAGGGTATGGCCCAAATAAAGTAAGCAAAAAGGGTGTTGTCCCTAGTAACCTATATTCTTTTATCCTCTAACTTCACTACCTGAGCTCAACAATACAATGCCAGTCCCACGTTCCGTTACCATAAATTAAATTCAGTTACCATAAATTTTGAGTAGCAAATCTATGGTCTTTTAAGTTGTTTGCATACTTTAAGATGTAAATGAAGAATATATCGTTATAGAAATGATCTCTGAATAATTAAAGTGAGCACAAAAATATAGTGCAAGATAGATGCTGTATGTGCTAGAAAAACACTGCTTCCTACCCACTTCTTCCCCAGTTTGAGGGAGGAAATGTCTGTACTGCTGTTCAGTATTACTCACCTCTTTCACCCTTTTTTCTCTGCCAACAATGTAAGTAGAAATACATGTTTTTGCATAAGCTGCCATTCTGATTCTAATAATCTATTAACAGTCACATTGCAAACTATCCATGGGATTTTGGTGAGTGTTCAGTAAAATAGCTGGTGAGCAGGGCGTGGGGCCAACAAAGTTCCTAAGAATGCACCTTCACAGACATGCATGCAGTTCTCCTAAATCCTTCTCTCTCCTCTGTATTCAGTGTAGTCCAACCAAGCACTTGAGCAGATACTTAACATTTTAGACAGGGTGAATAGTTCCTTTGAAGTCAACGGGCCGCACATCCTGGTTATAGTTAAGCATGTGCTTCATTGGATGAGGGCCTAAATAAATAACTAACATATTTGTTAAACTCATCTGGGCATCCAGTTGTCCTGCATGACAAGTGAGGCATACAGAATCTCTTCTGATGTGCTCTAAGCATGGGGCAGAAGGAATGAGCAGAGCATTTCATCTGTGCAGTCTCTCTACAGCTTATAAAATTGAATGTGTAATGTCAGGCTAAATGTGTTGAACTAGGACATCTGAAGAAGAACTGGAGAAAGAATTTGGAGGAAGGATTGTTCAATAGATTCGCAGGGTTTTGCAGTCGGAATAGCTGGAGAAGTACAGGTTTGGTTGGGTTAGAAACCAGATTCAGATTTTGTGAGAAAGTTCAGTCCAGAGAGCACACTGCTGTACATAAGAGCAGTATTTTTCCTGTCTGAAAGGCCAGCAGTGTGCAGTTGTAGTCTTTTTTCCTTCCTTCTTGCTGTGTCTTGCAGCCTTAACCCATCCTGCTTCTGCTGCATAGAGGATGCTGCTTTGCTTGGAAGACTTCTGGCCCAGCAGCCTGATTCCTGCGTCAGGGAAATGAGGTTTTCTACTCTTGGCTTTGGAAGTGTGTGTGTGTGTGTCCCTGGACCCTCCCCAGACTGTACAGATGGACCAGTGGTAGAGGATATGGGAGCAACAGCATGTCCAGCACAAGCAATAGCGCCAGAAAAAGCAGAAGCTGAATTTTCAGCAGCTGCAGATGTTTTAGGACTAGAAACAGATTCTTTGGGGTCAGCCTCTGAAGAAATCCCTCTGGTTCCAATCTGGCTGTGTTCATTTGAAACACCAGGGCACACTTGCCTTTTGAAACTTCACCTCTAACTGATATTCCTCATAATACTCATTTGTATGCAAAAGTAGATTACCTAGGTGGCAAATATCCCTCCTGTGGGGGGATTTTAGTATTATCTACCTGATTGAGTTCCAGGTAAGAGGCATACTATATCTGTGAAATCAGATGTACCATTGTCCAGCTCTGTAAATAAATGAGACGGTAGGAATAATCTGATGTAGGCCTGAAGGTCTGAGTATAGTTTTGTGGTCTCTATAATCATCAGACTTCTGTTGTTCACATTCTGGTTTTGAACTTGCAGAAATTCAGATCTCTGGCATGTATGGATAACGTACTTCATATTTTCACGGGCAGCTGACCAGAATAACTTCTGTCTGCAGAATCTGTATCTTAGTGATCTTAGAAGCATGTCTCATTTGAAACACATTCCCCGTCTTGTTCTTCTGTCTTTTGCATGTCGGAGGAAATCTTCAGGCATACTGATGTTCTCCCCATCTCCTGGCTGTAGGTGTTTGGGTCATTTACCATACCAGGTGATGTGTTAGCAGAGCGAAGAATGACACAACACTGATAGGAACAGAATTCAGAGCTGTCATTAAGCAAAGACTTCTTTTTTTCCCCGACTTACTGGTGTAGTAATTCCATTTGCAGCTGGCTCCTCCCGCCCATATTTCTTCAGCATCCCCATTAAATGGGCAAATGAAGCAATGCAATGTGCCTCAAGGAAACTGGGCGCATAGTGCTACTAAATGTATGTATGGATATGGAAAGTTTTTTTTGGCAGGTTTTTGAATGTACCAGTTTCCTCTGTCCTTTAGCTTTATGACTCTGCAGGGTTAAACTGGTCAGAAGATGTCATTTGAAGGATGCTGGGAAGTGGCCATTAAACAGCATACTTCTTATTCATGTTGCACAGTTCAACTACTGTCCTCCTTTCTTACAGGAAGGACTTGAATTGCAGAATGTAGCTTAGCACAGTTAGGTATTTTTTTCCAGTTCGTGTGAGCCAGATGGAAGAGTGACTGTAGGAGGAGTTCTGAGCTCTTCTTTTCTGGCTATTTTTATTGAACAAAACAACTGACTTGTTGTCATTTTTTTTAGAAGAATTGTTTAAGTCTGCTAATGGAGACACTCTACACAGTACCGCAAGTGATAACGATTGTGAATTTCACAGTTCCCTAGAAGATGAGAACACATGTCCTGCTTGATTCAGGCAAGGGCTAGATTTGAAGAGTAAAATTACTTCACAGCTACAGGGTGTGATTTCAATATATTATCCAAGACTTCATGTGATAAGGTCAGATCTTGGATTTGAACTGCTCCTCCTGGAGTAAGCTTTATTCCAACATAGCTCTATAAAAGATTCTGCTAACAAAACTGTGTCTCTGTGATAAGAGACCTCTGCACATGCAATGAATATGAAGATACCTTTTTTTATATCCTTGGAATATCATTATAGAATCATTCATGTCAACTTCAAAACATAGATGCAGTCAAGCTCAAAAATGCACCAGAGAGACTTGTGATTGAAACCTTTTTAAAAGCAGATCAGTTTCAGAGCCATGATGGGGCCATCTTACCTCACTGGTGTGACTGATGCACAGCTGAGACAGATCTTTCTAAATGGCTTTTCAGTCTTTGGCTCTCCTCTGATTGCCAGGAAAGGACTGCAGAAGTTTCAGTGTACAGGGTTTGTGATGGGGTGGCTGTTTGCCTTAGGAAGAAGACTGAGTCCCACCAAGCTCATTTGTGACTAAAGGTTTTGATGTGCTTTTCTGTTTGGCCACAGATTTTTGAGGTAGAATGTTTACAGTAGGTACAGATGACTTAAAGCCTAGCATTTTGGTACAAGATCTCTGAGTAGAAGGATGGTATTTCTTTGTTTATGACAATTTAAAAGATGGGCTGAGGAGGTTTCATGCTTGCAGACCCACATGCGGTGAATTGGGCAGCTATGTTCAGTTCTTGCTGACCTGTTTCAAGTCCTTCCCTGACCAGACAGCGTCACAGCACTCTTTACAGACAAGGATTGTTCTACCTCTGTAGGAGAGTCTGAAAGTTGTGTTGGATCATTTACAAGACCATTTATTTCATGCCGTGGTGGTAATTTCTCCAGGGAGCTGCCTGAAAGTGCCAGACACCTTTCAGTGTAGAACAGTGCAAGGAGCAAAATTGCTTTGCTTTGTTTGCAGAGCTGGCCAGCCCCTGAAGAAAGATGCTTTTCTAACAGTGGCCTCCTGCCATCTACTAATAGTTCAGCTATCTGTTGTCACAAGAAAAGCATCTGTGTGATTTACCAGTTTATATAACATAATAAGTCCTTAAATAAACCTCCATCAAGTTGGCTCTGGGAACTCAAGCAAGCACGCTTGTGCCAGCTCCATCAGGAGACTGCCATTAGTCTTCTTTGGAAAGGCTGGAATGCCAAGGTGTCGAGACACAGTAAGGCTGCAGTGAAAAATGAAAGCTGGGGCTGGTGTGTGTGGTCGTAGCTTCCGACTTTGTTTTGTTCCTGTCTGATTTTTTAACACTTTGATGGTTGTTACGTTTTTTCTGCACTGAAGCATGGTTAGTTTTCAACGTCTGTTTAACAAGAGCTGGTAATAGCTCTTGTTTCTCTCCTTCCAAGCCCTTGACAGCTTCATTTGTGTCTTTCAAAGGAGTTTGGTGTGAAGGATTTGGGTTCATCAGCCACAGTCCTGGGCCTTAAATCCCATTTCCTATAAACCCTAGCTTTGTATTTTTCTTCAAGAAAAAAGTATTTTAAATCTTTCTCTAATATTTTCTTTTTCTGTTTATCTTTCTCTAAGTATTTTTAATCTTCCCCCTGCCAAACTCTTAAACTCAAAATCCTACTGGGGACTCAGGCATTTCAAATGATACACTCCAAATGTACTCTTAAGATTCTCTCACTAGCCTCCCCACAGGGTGAGGAAAACCATAATGATAGAGATTATGGTTGCTCAGCTTCCCTTGTGTTAAGGAACTTCTGAAATGTTTTAGCACGTGTGATGCTTTTCTCCAGCTCCTCTTCATAGCGGATTGCATTGGATAGAGGTCTGGTGAAGATATCTCCTAAAAGTTTAGGTCTAAGTGCTTACTGAAATGTATTCAAACCATTATTTTTCCTCCCACGCTTGTTTTTCTGTCATGAGGAATCTCATTTACAAAATCTTCTTGCATGAAATGTCATCCCTTAGATGGTTTCTGTTTAGTACAGCTCCATGAATCCCTAGTTGATTTGTGGGTGCCAGTGGCATATGTAGTATCTTCTCCAGTCTTGATGAGATTTTGGGAGGCTGAATGAGATGTGGGGGAGTAACAGAGACCCAATTAAGTCTCTTTAACCTCTCTGTGTTAGATTCAAATTATAAAATGGCAAATCTGACTGTAATAAGTTTAGATGAAGCAAATTCACCTAGCTGTTAACCTGGCAGGTCCTGAAATTCTCTCTTCTTCCTTGTCAACATCTATCTCTGTTTAGTCCTGCTTCTTTTTTGTCCTTTTCTATTCTAGAAAAAAAACTGAAGAACTGAGACTTTCTGGGTGTACATGATCAGTTCTGTGTCTCCAGGCAGTGTCCCCATATATCTCCTCCTACCACTTTTGATGGTGCTGATGCATCACAGGGTGTCTGCTCCTTTTTGTTAGTCTCTTGTGAAAATAAGAGGTTCAGTTTTAATCCAGTTGCTGAAGTCTGACACCATAGAGTGAGGCAGTACTATTTTATGTGCTAAATCTTAGGTCTATTAAATTGGACCGTAGTATATAGAGCTGATTCACATAATTGCTTGTAATCTTGCAGTAGTAATCAATGCTGCTATCTGTGTTGTCATCATGTAGACTGCACAGCAGTTTTTTTAAAAAAAAACCAACCAAACCTCAACACCCATGATAGGTGAGTCATTCATCACTGCTTTTTCCCAGCCTAAAGTCTCGAGGCACAGGATACGTTTCACTTCTCTTCTGTTTTTCTTTCTAGGACAGATTTCTGCGTACACAAAGACGAGCCTTGTGACACTGTGGGTAAGTCAAAGAAGTAGGAGAGAGTATTTTGATAGCCAGCTCTATGCTAAGAGGAGCTTTCTGGGCAATCTTTCATACTCTGGTTTGCTGTAATGTTGCTTTTACTATTCTGTATAACTCTGTAATGCAAATATGGTTTAGTTGAGGAGGGTATGAACTACAAATAAGCCATTAAATATTAACCCCTTCTAGGCACTGGAGGTCTCTGAGTTCAGGAAGTAATCTTAAGTATTTCTAGTGCTTTGGATCGGATGTAGAATTAGACAAATGGAGGTTAAGAAACTCTTTTGGTGGGTCTGTGTAATGCTATTTTCAGTGCTCTCTCACCTAAAAAAAAGAATTTGCTAAGTAATGAATGTATTTCCCATTGTAAGAATCTGTGTAACGCTCCTAGATCAAACTGGCACTCAGACACCAGAGAAGAATACCTCATTGTAGGAAAGCCAAGTTAAATCTTCTTTTCTACCTCCTACTCCTCCTACTTCCTAACCACCTTTAATCTTATCCAAACCCTGGATACACAGGGTCCTTACATCCCACACATTAAATACTTTGTTTGTTTATTTATTTATTTAACTGAGGTAGCAGTAACTTTCACTGTATCTGTTCTCCTGGTATTATTTTTTTTTAATCACCGCAGCAGCAGCAGTGTTTGGAGGCATAGCTCAACATTTGGAGGCAAGCTCT
Organism: Falco rusticolus; assembly: GCF_015220075.1. Classification (NCBI taxonomy): domain Eukaryota; kingdom Metazoa; phylum Chordata; class Aves; order Falconiformes; family Falconidae; genus Falco; species Falco rusticolus. The sequence goes on from NC_051193.1 coordinate 7,063,949, forward strand.
ATGATGATTGCATGATTTTTTTAGACTTGCCTCAATTTCAAGTGGCCCCTTACCCTACATTCTATGTAAACTTGGAATGGATCTTGATTTTCTGCTGATCTTACACTCCAGTGTTCACTGCAGTATCAGAGAGACGCTTGCAGACCTAGGGGTTGCTGTGCTGGCAATAGCAGGTGATGAAAAGCATAGGGAAAAGTGCCTTCAGCAGGAGCTCTGAAACTATCTACAGAAGTCTCATGTCAGAATGCAGGCTCTTCCCTCTCTGTGTTGTGAAGACTGACCAGGTGAAAGGAGGACATACACAGCTGAAAAATACACACATTTTCTTTTCAAGCATGAGCAAGAACTGGCCTCTACATCCAAGTTTTCTTTCCACTTGAAATCCCTCACAATGCATTTATTCTGTGTCCAATGGAAAACATGCTTCCACACATGAAGGTTTTTATACTGTGTATCTGCATCTGGAGATGGCTGTGGTAAGATACAATAAAGAAGTAAAACAAACAAAAATCCAAAACCAAAACTGAACAAAAAGAGAAGCTGATGGAAGACACATGCTGACTAAGGTCAGATCTCTTTTCATTTTTAAAGATAGTATTGCTGAATATATCTATTCAGGGAATTATATTACGATAGACAGCATGACTAAGGAAATATTTTAATGACTTCTTTTCTGTTCTTACAATACCCAAGTACTTTCTTGTGCTTGTACTGTGACTTGCTGCTGGCAGTGGCTGCACTGGAGAAAGTGGAAGATCAGAGCAATAAAGACTAAAATAATTTGTTACTCTTTCCAGCATAGTTTTTCCAAGACATTTAGAAGGTGTGTGTTCCTGGGACAAAACCAGTCTGGCCACTATGCTTTCTTCAATCCTACTTTTCCTTCCTTCTCCACTGACAGTTTCATTATGTGGCAGCAAAGCACTAGCATCTTCGCTTACACATTTTCTATGCCCCACTGTTCCTGTTGTCTGAATTCGGAGGCAGTGTGCCTTATCCTTGAGTACAGATGAAATCCTCCATCATATGATATGATCTTTTCTTAAATACTGTTGAAATAAGCAAATATTTTGATAACATCAGTTTTCAAGCATTGTTGCCTGTACCCAAATTGGTGAGTTACTGCAGTCGTTTCAGATCATCTACAATTTAGGCCCTTGTCTTTGTGTTGTGTATACTGGCAGCATATTTTGAAAGTTTTCTTCAAAACCATAAACCGAGGAACGATTCTGGTAGGGTTGCAATGTGAATGAAGTCTGCCCAAGTTATACTGCACTCTGATATCTCATCTGTCCCCGTCTTGAGAAATACTTCTTATGCTTAGTGGCTGGAGGTAGAGCCTGAAGAAGATAACTGATTCCTCTGGTCATCAGCTTGTTAAGGAGTAATGCAATGGTGCAATATGAAGTCCAAACACTGGCTTTTGATGGATACCTATCCATAAAACAGATATTTCATGTTTCTGAGTCCTTATGTGTGTTCTAAGCCCACAGGATAGTATCTGATAATTAGGGACAATGTGTCTGACACCCGGAATATATCATATACTTGTGATTTATATAGTGATCATCGTCTCTCCTTTAGTGGATGAATATAGCACTGTATTAGCTTCATTCCCCTTTCTCTGCCAAAGGTATTGTATTGCTGATATAACTATGTGATTTTTCTTTAGTGATAAAAATTAGCCCATATGTAATCCATTCATATTACAGATGTTAGACCAGAAGGGAATTTGGCCTTGTTGTGTCATTTGCGTATGTGTCACAGCAGAGGAAGAATAAATTAAGGAATGTACTGCCGTGGCGTACAACTGGTTTGAGAAAATGGTTGGTGTTGGTAGTACTAAATTTTAGCTGTGTGAAAGATTTTCCAGCCTTCCTTCTTCGTCAGAATAGGGAAAAATAAGTGTCAGTTGTAAAGAAGTAGGTTTTTTAACAGCCACCATTCTGTGCCCTGTATATATACATGGGTTATATAAGTAGCAATGTAGCACGGTATTTACTTGGGTTTAATATGAGTGCAACATTCAAAGTAGGCTGATGCCCACTGGTATACCATGCTGGCTTTTGAATTATGTTGATGATTCGGCCCTCTCTGTTGTTGCCAGATTCCTGTTCCTCACTCCAGCTCCCAGAGAGCCCACTCCAAATCAGTAAGATCGTTCACAAAAGGAAGAAGCTGTTCCAAAGAGTGACATCGCATTTGGTCTTGACGGTGGTGCTGAGGTTATAGCACTCCCCCAAGTTCTCTAGAACAGCAACTTGCTCTCATTTCTTGTCTTATGCTTTGCTATTGTATATGAAGAACATGGCCTCAGCAGAGGCATGTGTTTTTATACCTGCTTATGGATGAAGCTGGCCATTGCAATGTGGTGCACTGCCATCCTGTAAAGGAAGAAACATCTTTCTGTTGAGCAGGCACTCTCCTAAACTAGGAGGCTGAGGCTACTGCTCTTATAAGGCAGAGAATCTGGACTCTAGACTCCTGATTTCTATTCCCAGCTCTGGCATTGACTCATTGTGTGACATTTGGCAAGTCACATTCTGAATGCTTCTGTCTACCTCTATGAAATGAGGATTTTGAGTGCAAAGCTACAGGAGATTGCATGGCTTAAGAAGTTCTCGTATAACGCAGCGTGATGTCCTTGAGTATATGATGCAATACCAGTCCAGAATCAAATGTTGCTTAGTCACGTTTAAGAGACTATAAAGAATCTATTAGATTATGCGTATTGGAATAATAGGACTCAGAGCGCTGTAAGTAATGGGTTTTTTAGTAACAGTGCCTTGATTTTCTTTAAATTGTGAGAAATATGGAAGTAAAACTTTCACTAGTGGAAGTACTGAGGCCCAGCTGTTGTTCGGAAGTGGGATTATGAAGTTTAAATGGCTTATAAGAGGTGATCATTTGTGCTCAAAAAGATTCATATTGAAAAACCTGTCTGGAATCTTTGCCTGCCATGCAGACACAGAGAGAAAACAGCAGCAGGAGGTTTGTATTTGTATTCTGGCAGGGGCCCCTCACTGAAACCAGTTGCTCTGGGGACTTCGTTCAAATTTTCTTGGCCCAGCTGCCAAGATAGTGTGGAAGGTTACATAATGGCTGAAACAAGCTAAAAAATGGTGAAAATATGTAGGTATGTCTTTGTGGGGTGATACCCCACTGGCTGTGTCAAGAAACAGAACCACATTTGTTTAAGAAATAGATTGCTAATGCTCATTGCCTGACTTGCTTGTGTAAGTTAGCCCTAAGAATGAATGAATTCAAAAGGAGGCGGACAGAAGGAAAACAACATGCCTGTGTGCATTTGCAACAATTGTGTTTCAACTGCCCCAGGTGCAGGACCTCTGATAAAACTGTAATTTGAGCAGGGAAGGTTTGCTTTGTGCCACACAGCCTTGTCACACACCCGTCAAAAAGTTTGCAGTCTGCTGCTGCTTCAGACTCATCTCTCGTGATGTGACTCTAACTAGATCTGCCGTTTCCTGCAGAAAAATCTTTGTTCCAATTGAACTGCCTCTAAGCCAGCCAAATTGAGAGTTTAATGTCTAGCTATTAATATCAGGCTGCAGCTTGGAGCCTTGCACGTTGTCAGAATCCAACCTTTCTGTGACATAAGCAGATTGAGAATGCCCCTTTCGTTCAATATTTCCACTGCTAGTGCCAAATAAGCAGCTTTACGGTTAGTTAGGAATGATCCTGCATATTTCAAGGCAAAGCTTGGCCTTGATTTCTCAGTGTACATGTTACCCCAGATCCAAGCTGAAGCTTCCCTGTATTCAGCTAATAATAAAAGTGGGGGCAGTGTGGAATTGGGAAATGGAAAATGAGAATGTGTCTTAAATATCCTTAAATTGCCCTGGTTAAAAATGTCTTTACCTCTGCTGCAGTCACATGTGCTTTTCTGTGGCTTGATGTCGGGGAAAAGAAAGCAGAGTGAAGTGTATATACTGCAGATGGGCAGGTTTAGTTGAAGGAATAGCTGCCTGGAGAAAACTGAATATCAGAGCGGAGATGATTGAGAAACATACTTTTCCAGACTGTTTCCACAAGTGAATCAATGTTTTGTGAAAAACATTCCCATCTCCTGGCTGGCTTTAATTAAAGGCCTTAAAGATAACTTACTGAGAGTCCTGAAGATTATAAATCCTTCCATAATCTGTAATCTTTTTCTTGAGTCTTCCAAACACTGATATGTGGCTGGGGAAACTGGGTTTTGGTTTTGCCACTGCACTGCTGGGTGACTGCACAGATGCCAGCCTTCTGCTGTACCAGTGCATTCATATCTTAGTCCTTTCTTTCTTTCAAAAGTGTGTAGAGAGCTATGGGTGAAAAGTGCTATCCTAAGAGAGCTTCTTATTATGGTGCTGTTAGCCAGTTTCCCTCCCTTTGAAGGTACGCTGCTTTCTTCTTATGAATTTATTACAGTAAAGTGTTTCAAAATATGCACAGGTTTTGCAAACAAGACATTTGGTCTGTGTTGCCAAGTAGTTTTCAGCAGTTTTTTATTCCATGTAAAACACCTGAATAAAGGATTGCACATTTTTACCTTTTCCTTGGCCATTTGCTTGCACAATCAGGTGGCCTTCTGTCCACAGCAAGTAACAGGTCAGTCCTCCCTGTACTGTTCATTTAAATCTTCTTCCATTGCAATAATGGTTCCAGTCTCATAGCAGTGTCACAACAGAGAATTAATCCCCAAGGAAAGGGAAAAGACTAGCTGGTTTGCTGTGAGTGGAAAAGAAAAGGAATTCTCACATTAAAAACATTTTCCATAGTGGTTCGTGTTGAATGTTTCTGTATATTCCAGGGCGGGTTTTTATTTGATGCCAGAATAAATAGAAATACCTGCTGCTTAAAACAATTCATTAGAGAAGCAGTGCCTGGCGTTAGCAAAAGCCTTGCTGGGACTGTCCTTTGGACCAAAACTGAACACACTTTAAGGCATAAAAATGAACATACTGTAGGTTAAAACGTCCCTTAAAGAAACACTATCAAGTTGATTTGGTGTTTGTGAAAGAAGGGGAGCTCTCAGCACTGCAAATGCTTATGTCACTTGTGGCTGTGTAGGCAATGGAGAGTGAGGCTGCTGGCTTTATGAAACCATCAGGAGCTGTGGTACAGTGCAGTGGAAGACTTTTTCCCTTGCCTTTTGGTTGCTAGGGAATAAATGCTTGGCTGCACAACCCAGACAGTGCAGAACTGTGCTATTGGGCATATTCATCACTACCATCTCTCAGGCCCCACCCTACCCACAACGGCCTTCCAATTTCTTTTCACCAGCTAGCAATCTCTCCTTTTCCAAATTCCCACTAAAAATTTGTGTGCCAAGTGAGTGTAATATAAGATTGCATAAATTTTAATAGAAGCACTGGGATGAGCACAGCCACTCAAGTAATCAGGAATTGCTGCTGCTGTAACCCTTGCTCTTCCTCACTTCGGTGTCCTGTGTGGGCTTTTCCTTCTTTCTTGTTTCAGGGACATGGCTTCAGACCGGCTGCTTCACATGTGCACAGCTGTTTGCAGGCTCACAGCTAAAAACTAGAGGAAAATCCTTCTTACACTGGAGTCAGTGAGAGTTGTGTTAGTGATTTCCTTAGAGTCAGGATCCTAGTCATGTTCTTACATGTTGTCTGAGACATGCAACCCTCCTTTGAACCTCTGTCAAAAAACTGGCTGAGGCTTTTTCTAGAGAGACAACTTGGTTTGGGGTGCTCGAAACACCTTTGGAAAGCCTGATATCCTGAAGATGGTCCTTTGTACCTTCTAAAAATCAGTTGACATATCTATTAAGATGTCTATTTGAGCATTCAAAATCGCTGACATATTTAAAAGTCTTGCAGAGAAACAATAGTTTGTGAGAGCCAGAAAATGAAACCCAGTAGAAATCAGTGAAGCTGACCAGTCTGCTTTTGGAAAGGCAAGTAAAACAAAATGCAAAGGCCATATATACACAATCTATTCCCTCTGTCCAGTCTGTAAAAAAAAAAAAAAGCTAGGCACGCCAGTTTTAACAGACTACTTATTTATTATTAAATACATCAACTTTCTCATTGATTTAGATGAAAACTTAAAATGTCTGCAGTGTAGAGGCTTATTTTCTGTTTCAATTGTTACAGTAAGTAAAGTATTTGCATTTCATTTGCCTTTGGGTTTGTTTTGCAGCTCAGTAGTCATGTTTAGGTTTGTCTTTATTCATTCCATATACTAAGGGCAGTGGTGGATTCTTGGTCTCCGTAGCTGAGAAATTACTGTCTGTCTGGAAAAGATGCAGTAGCCAAACACAAGATACTGTCCTTAGTTTGGAGTTTATATAGTCCCATTGCAAGGTCTTTTTGTAGAAAAGAGGTGATTGATCAGTCGCTTCTGTTCTTGAAATTTATTAGTTTGTGAGTGCTGTCAACTGAATTTCTAGTTATCTCCACTTTTTTCTTCATCTTCTCAGCTGTTTTGTGTCTTGGGCAAGAATGAAAATGAAAGCGTTTAGTGGAGGGAGGGTTAGCGACAGATTTTCTGTATGTTTGTCTTTGTTCCCTCTTCCGTGTGTTTCCAGTCCCCAGCTCTGAAGTATCACAGACCCTCATTTGCTCTCATGATTAACCCCTTTCCCTTGCCTTTTTGCCAAGGGTCTATTTCTCTTTGGTGGTAGTTCAGAGCTCTTAAAAGCTCTTGCTCAATTTTGTTCCTTCATCTTCTCTTTGTTCAGCTGGGCCTGGACACCAAGAGGCTGCTCTCCCCAGAGAGGCCTGGATGGTCTGTCTTCTGTCATGCTAACCGCATGGCTTGCCCACTGAGGTCATGGAATTTCGCTACGTTTACTACACTTTGTTCTTTGCAAACCTCCAGCAGTTCTTTATTAGTTCTCCTCCATACATCATTCTCCTTTTGTAGCCCTGAAATGTGTTTCAAGCACTTTTATTTTCCAATTATTTATCTGTCTGTCTTCTTAGTAAGCACCCATTCCATGAGGTAAAACAATAGGCTTCACAATGGTGGTGTCTATTTGCTAGCTGTTGTATGTTTGTTGTATGAAGCCAACTTATTCTCAGTAATCTGGAGCTAAACACTGTCAGCAGGGAGGGATGGCACACTTCCTGCTCTGTACCTGGGCCTGCATTTCCTCCACCATCAAACTGCTGTTGGTAGTTAATGCTCATAGATATTTAAGCTAGCTTGCTGAAATATGTACATAGTCTGTCAGCTGTAAGACAGCGTGCCCAAAATCTTCTCACCAACTTACCACCCTGCTTTTGTTTGTTAGCGTATCTTTGCTGATCTTAAATCTTGCTTTTCCTCTTGCTCACTCAAACCCTCCAGTCAGACTTTACGATAGAGCTTTTGTCTTCCTTATTATGGCTTACCCCAAAGTTGGTGCAGGACATTTAAGCTTGGCTTGCAAACTTTACCTTCTCCCATGGTTCATGGTAATGTGTTTTGGTAAATACAAGAGAACAACTGTCTAAAATACTGTGGAAATGAACCATGGTGTTCCTTTACCAGGCAATATATTTCTGAGTAGATATCCTTCAGGCCATCACATCTTGTTGTTGTACAAGGTGGGTGCTGATTACTATTTGAATGAAAGATATCTTCAGAAAACTCACTGGCTACAAGAATTGTGTTATGGTACTTTCCCATCGGGCATTTAGGACTCCGAACCAAATCCTAGTCTAATGTCAGGTCGGTGTGTAACTAAGCTCCTTTCTGTTGCCTTTATTAAAAGGAGTATGTCATGAGGGAATATATTTGCCATGACTTTGTTGATAGTTATTCTGATACTCTGACTTTTTCCTTTCATTTCAGTTCCATGTCATAACTCACTTTATGTGCTAAATTATTGTGCAGTTTGACTGGTACGAGTGCAAACATGTACTGCATTCCACTCCAGGGCCATTTATGTCTCTGTGAAATTATATAGACATGTACACAAAGCACCTGGGAATTTCAGTCTCCTAGCTTAAAGGGCAGATACCTGCACAAGATGTTCTCTTCCCCATTTTTTTACCCCTCACCCCCTTCCTATGTCTCGGGCTTTGACGTGCAATCATTGTTGGGAAAGGGACTTGTTATTACTGATTAATGAACAGTTTCTAATGAATTTACATGATAGTGTCTGTCGGATGCAAATCAGTAAATTTGCCTGCTAGCGTGGAGTAAAAACCAATCAGAAATGTGATTTGTTAATGGTTCTTTTTCTCTCATGCAACAGACAGGTCTTACAGTTTTGTTTCGCCTGAATATACTATGCTAGAACATCTGAATTACAGGTTTATCTCCTAGGCAGTTTTCTGCCTTGATTGTTTTCTAAATTAGAGATGATTTGTGGGACACTGCCTAAGAACCAAGGCTTTGCTTATGGCTAAATACCATCTAATCATGATTTAAAGAAATCTCTGGTGTTTATCTCTGAATGTGGTCATTGTGTTTGCAAACAGACAAGCTGAAAGCAGAAGCCTAATTGATGTCCAGCTAAGCACACCCTGCCAAACAACTGTCAAGAAAAGCTCTGGAACTGCTCCTTGCTACTGTGTGTGTGAAGCTGAGAAGCCTTTGAGGCAGGCATGCACAGAACAATCCCATTGTATTAGGTCTGTGGACAGACCATTTCTTCTGACAGATCATTTTGGGGTATTTCTGCTGTTGTCTCTTGCCTCATCCATGTAAATGGAGACTTGCAGATTTTACATGTTTTCTGCGCTGCTTCACAAGCTTCACACACCAGCTCCATCACTTCCCTTGCTGAGGATTTGTTTCTCTGGGGGATTCTTGCAAGAATGAACATAAAACAAATAAAATCATCTCTTCTGCTTTCGTAGCGCATCCTGCTTCCTCATTTCTCTTTTATAACATAAGGCTGTAGAAAAAGAATAATGTTTGGTTTCTACAGTGTCAAACCTGCTGTCAGTACGCTGTAAATAACCCATCGCTTGCTATTGTCATCTGTGCTAGAAATGCCAGTCCAAGACTCTCTGCAGCAGAAAGCAGGATTTTCTGCTATGACATGCTTCAGACCAGGTGGACAGGGAAAGCATGGGAGTCAAAAGCATTTGCTCATTGTTTCTTATCAAAGAGCAGGGAACAAATTCTGCATATCCTGACTTCCAGTCCAGTGCCTTACCCGTTAATTCATGGTGTCTCCCTGATAGACCTGTGCTATTAAACAGTACATTGAGGGGTTTTTACATTTTTTTTTTTATTTGTAAAAAATAATTTCTTAAGAGGAGAAGGAAATTAATTTGTAAATAGGGCTTTTCGTCAGTAATGTTAAAAGCTTTTTACCAAAGAGATCAGAACTGTTGTTATCCCCATTGTACTGAGTGAGGAAATGAAGCCTAAAGATGTGAAGGGACATGCCAAAGGACAGAGCTGGCTGGGGGCAAAGCCACAGCTCTTGAATCTCAGTCCAGGCCCCTCAGCTGGAGGTAATGCTACCTCTTCTTAGGACTTCCCAGTGGAAGCTCATCTTCTTTGGGCAGCAGCCAGTTCTTCAGGTCAGTAAAACAATGATTCAAACCTTCAACAGGCCAAAGGTTTGTGTTTCTTCCTTCCATGGCTTGGGTCTTTATTTTTACCTGTTTACACATTGCAGCCTAGTCACTTTGCTGCAGACTGCAGCCACATATTGTTTAAGAAAGCTGACACGTTTATAATTGAGAAAACACTGAGATTTTTCTTCCCCTCCTGTCAGACATAGATGGCTTTTATCCAGTTGACTGCTTTATGGTGCCTTTATCCTTTGCTGGCTTGAAAACATTTCAGATAGTTTCTATTGTTTTATAGACCCTGTAGCTAAAAAACCAAGCTGTGTAAAAACATCTGTACATAGCTGTGCAATAGGCTACAGACGTGTAGAGTAATAAGGCATGATTGCATTCATTGTAGCATTTGCTCCACTGGATAATCAAATAGAAGCATTCCAATTGCACACAGGATATGTAAGAGTAAAGGAAGGAAATGAAGGACAGTTGCCTACTGTACTTTTACATTTCTTTGGTCTTGCAGCTGCCAAGACTAAATGCAATTTGAGAACAAATTTTAAATAACATAGAGATGAGATTTTACTAGTGATAACCAAGAAAACAGCACTGGGAAGTGTGTATAAAACTTCCCCTGCCCTGGTCCCCAAGAAGGAAGCTTGACCTGCACTGATTTTCATTTGTGGGTGTTTTTTTTCAGCTGTGGTTAACCATGTGGTAACATGACCTAGTATGATACCTAGCCTATTTTGCAGGGGAAGGATTTTGCTACGCCAGCATGTGTTTACCAGCAGGCTGAAAATACAGTAGGAAGTGTGCTCCAGCTATGATCCAGTACAAGCTGACTTCATGGCTTACATGTTAATGGCAGGTGCTGTGGGAAAGGTAATGAAATTTTGTGCTGACCCAAGAATGCGCAGACCATGGTTTGCCATCACAGAGAGAAGCACCTCCCCTTTGCTGACAAAATCGGTGTTCTACAGCGACATTCTACTTCATAGTTAGATTCGTGCTGAATTCACAGTTCAGCAAAATTGAAAGGCTAAAGAAAATGACTGCTTCATGATCTGTGGTCACAGCTGTATTTCAGGTTCTAAAAATACAGTCTTATTTTTAGAGGTTCTGTCCCATACTTGAGTAATGGTTACAGGGCATCAAAATAATTGTATTTAATTGTTTCCTGACTCGGAGCTGATCAGCTGAGACTGTTTTGCGCTGTCGTTGTAAATGAAAAAGTGAGTAAATTCAGCCTACTTGGAGGTCTTAACTGGGCCATTAGAAGTGTTATAAATGCTCTGTTGCCCATAGTGGAAGTGAATTTAAACTTTAAATGCAAATTTATCTGGATACCCTACACCTTGGAAATCATGCCATGTAAATAAAAATCCAACATATTTCAGCAGGCTGTCATTTTAATCCTTTATATTTGACCATTGGATAAGGATTCTGTATGTCAACACAGAGTCTTGCAGCTTATTAAATGGTAGATCATAAAAAGTGAGTGATCAAGGAGCTAAACTTCCTTCAGTAGCTGTTGCTTTAGAATTGGAGAAGACATTTAAAGAAGCATCTAGGAAGTTGAGAAAGAGGATGAAGCAGTTACAGAAGACTAAGATGATTTACTATATAACTTTGCATTAACATGTAGGATTGTGAACTGTGGCAGTCCAGGGGGATACAGGATGCATTTGCATTGCAGGAATGGCAAATGTCAGGGCCCTCAGTGCTGCCCCAGCCCTCCTGGGAATTTGGCTGCCTGGGCCAGCTTAGGCTATGGTTCAGGTATCTAGCTTTGAGGACAGCATTTCAAGAAAGCTCTGCTAAGAACCTCTCTGCTCACCTCGCTTGGGTGCAGTGGGACTGCAGCTTTGTCAGTGGGGCCGCTGCCTCTACCTGCCTTATCATGCCCACCTTCAGCTCCCCTTCCCTTTTGGAACAGCACCTGGCTTAGCTGCTCCGAGAGCAAACTCCAGAGAGGCACGATGCAGGAAACAGGCAGTAATCATGTCAGCCATCCCAGCTGATTCTTTTACTCCACAGGAGACTGTGTCCAAAGGTAAGATGGTAACTTCATAATTTGCTCAGAATTGATGTCTTCGGGATAATTTTAGTCATCTTTTGGCCTCACCTTAGAACATCTGGCATGGAGATAAGGCTCAGCTAAGGACTGGTCTGCTGAATCAGCAAATTCACATTTCTCTGTTCAGTGTCCAGAAAATCCAGAATAATACTTTTAACCTCATTTCTTGGGAAATTTTAAATGGCTAGAGGTGAGCAAATAGGCCTAACAGATAAAAAGAGATAAAAGAAAGCCAGCATGGTTTCTAGGACAGGAAGAAAGATCATGGCTCAGTGACTTGTTGGAATTTTTGAAGACTCTTCCTCCAGAACAGATAAGGAGAAGGGGGAGATGCAATGGGCCTCACATTCCTAGCCTTTTCTGAAAGCTTATGATGGAGTTTCATTGCAGTAGTTAATGCCTGACATTTGTGGTCATGGAGCATAAGAAATAATTGGTTTCAGCTTCCTAAAGTGTAAGGAGGAAAAAGTATTGGTGGAAGGTCGATTATTTTTCTGCCAATTCACAATTTTTTGTCAGATACTGCAGGGAACAAAGATTGCCTTGAGTTTTGTGTCGTTTGAGAAATGAATATGCTGATGAGGTCAAAAATTAGATTTTGCATTTTTTGCACATCCTAGGTATGGAGAACACATTAATAATCAACAGCACTGGTATACAGTGAAAGATTTAGATTTTGTAGCATCTCTTGGCTTTTCAACTTTCTTGCAGATTGCATGGGTTTCTAGATGGGAAATTACACCAATCTTCATTAACCCTGAGTGAATACAATGTGGCGTTTGTGATCAGTGGCTCTGAAAGGCTTAACTTTTAGTGTTCTCTTTCGTCTGAGCAATTATTTGTTTTGAAGGGGTGTAATGATTCTCTGAGTTGGGATAGACTAGAGAGAAAGTGCTGCTATTTCTTTATTTTTGCTTCCTCGTTAGATCAGTGCAAAAATATGTGAATATATCTATGTGTGCATGTGTTTGCATTTCTATATCCATTTATTTGAATGTATTTCTCTTTTGATAATGCCCATTCTGGGAAAAAAAAAAATACTGTGTCTGAATGCATGGCAGAGTACTTTGAATGTTACATACCTGAATTTGACCAGATGTAGAAAATAGTGGGGTCTTCTTATCATGTTCTTGCCAATTTAGATAGGAAGGTGACTGTAGAGGATGGTGAAATTTTAGCTTAATTCTCGCTGAGTTGTGTGTATATATAGGTAACATATATTATATCTCTCTATATATAGACTATCCTTTGAAACCTTGGAATTTTGTTTGGACGCAGGGGTTCTGCTATATACATTTTTAAATTTCAGGTTCAGAATCCTATAATCTGCAATGTGTTTGTCTGAATTAGTTTGACAAGTCTTTTTACCTTTTAGATCAGCTGATAGAAATATGTTGAACTTATTAAAATTAAAAAAACACAAACAAACCATCCTAAACTCAACTCGTCAAGTATCTTTTTCCTTCTGTACTCTTTCAGCATGATTTGTAGAATGTTAAGGATTTCTGTGTTTGCTTAGCTTGGAATTAGCCTTGTATTTCTACTTTAGTAATCGTGAGCAGTCAGCAGGTTGAAGATATTTGTTGGTTTTGTGTAGTTGTGTCATACATTTTTGTGTAGTCATTTTGCTTGATCTGTTTGCATTAAGGCTCTGCCTGACCATAATTAGACTGCTGGGTACACGTTAATGTTCTGCTGAGGATCTCCTTGTTGGTTTAATATTGTCATCCATCAAGCTCTAGCAAGTACAACAATATTTGTGCTGTAGTAGAAAACAGGGTAAACACTGCAGTTATTTATACGAAAACTGGCTATTAAGTGAGGGAACCATGTCTGGATGTTTTTATTTATTGAAAACTTAAACTGGTGCTCTAAAATGAGTCCATCAGTCTACTCATACTTTGTTGAAATAAGAAGTAAAAGATTGAAGTTAGATTTCCATTTAGAATTTATATTTTATATCTCTGTTTAAGAAATCTATAGATTCATGTTTCCTGTCTTCTAGGTACTAGGTTTGTCTGGTTTTCTAGCTATGTCTGTTGGTCAGAGAGAAAGTAGTACCTCCACCTTGGTCTTGTCTGGGTCCAAGTATGGATGAAATTCCTGTCTACACCTCTGTCACCCTATGTCTTGACTCCTGATCAGTTCTGGGGAAGTACTGGTGCTCCTTCGAATCCCTTTGACGACCTCTTACAAGTTTCTGTTGACTTGGACTTCAGAAAAGCAGCACTGCTCGCTGGAGTTGCTCTGTCCTTCCAGATGGTTTTCCCTGTGGTTCCTGCCTGACCTGTATCTGGATACATACTTAAGCAGCATCTGAAGTAGAGATGCCTTCCTGAACCTGAGCCTCAGATCCTGCATGCAAATATATTGCTTAGGCCTATTGAAGTCCTAAGCTTTGTAGTTTTCTTTCAGAGATGTCAGTTGCCTCATGAGAGTCTGATAGCTTAATTATGTTTCAGTTTCATGTCTCTTCCTCCCTGTGGCTCATTTCCTTCTTCCATAATGTTCTCTGATTTGCCCCAGATTTCTTTCTATGTGTTTATGTCTCACTTGGATCTTCCCATTTCCCTTCTCCCTCTGTGGGGCAAAGTGAGGATAAGAGATTCTTGGCACAACCCTCTTGCATGTTTGCATTCTCTGTGATGTCTCTCTGAAACAGAGGAGTGGGGAAGGGTGCGATGCTCTCGGCTGAGAGAAAGGGTCCTGGATTCTGAAAGTATTTAATTGCCCCAACTCCTGACTGCTGCAGTTTTTGTTGCAATGCAGAGGTGTGTTTGCTGTGGTAGTTAGATCCTTGGGATTTTCTCATCTGAATGACAAGATTTAAAAGTGGTAACTTTTGACTGAGTATCTCTGAACAATCCCTCTTATCTATTTTTATCTTTATCTGTGTCTCTTGTTGCATTTTCAAACATAGGAAAACTGTAGTCATATTTGTTCAATGAACTGGCATGTTTACAGAGATACAGAATACCCACTCATGCACCAGTGTTCCTGAGCCGCAACATGGTCTAAACACTGAAGTAAATAAATCTTTTTGGCTTTACACGGAAGTAAAAAAGACAAAGGCCAGTCTTCTGGGTACGGGAACTAAGTAAAAGAAGCCAGGAAGTGGCTTAATCCACCTTCTCCAAAGCCAGTGGTAATACCTCTGTTGGTTTCAGTAAGATTTTGGTCAAGCCTGTGGTGATTACAATAGCTAGTGCAATTAGATCGGATGTAATACATATTCAGCTTCTTTGCTGTGAATGCTGTGAAGCTGTTTATGCTATCATTAATCAGGTGGCTTTGTTGGGAAATGCATCTCATTACATGGCAGCTGACAGGAGGCCACCACCACTGGGCACCAAAGCAGGCTTGTGCAAAAATACCCGATCTAAGTAACTGGAAAGTACAGCTGCTACCGTTGCAAATTCTCTCCATGAGCCACTTACTGAGCGGGGCGTGACAGCTGAGAAAACCCCTACAAACCGTGGTGCAGACTCAACATGTAGTTTTCAGTCAGGGACACAGAGATTTGTTTCAGAAATGGAAATGTCATCCAGTCAGGATACAAATATATAGGTGCTTCTGTACTTCCCAGGGGTGTTTTACTCAGAAGCACGTGAGACTAGAAGAGTCAGTTTTCCTGTTGTTGGTCCTGATACTTTTATCACAAAGACCTAGAGCAATAACGTGGACACATGTGCATGAAAAGTCCCGCTGGCTTCTGCAGGATACTATGACAGTAAGTTTCATTAGTGCTGCCTGCAGGTGCAGTCCCCCTCCGAGCCTCACGTGCTGTCATTTCTGAATTCAGACTATAAAGGCCTCAGGACTGGGACTGTGCCTTGACTTGTGTCTGTGAGGCACCATGGACTCTTCTGGCTGCTGTCAATCATCGCAAGGAGCTCAGTGGTATTAATCCAAATTTGTGTTTTCTTTCACAGGAGCTCGAGTTTGAACACGAGAGATTTCTTTTTATTAAGTGTGAGGAAAGCTCATGCTGGTCTCTTTCTTAGTGAAAATTTCTCTTTAGCTTGTGTTACTTTAAAGGTGGCAATTTATTTTTGAGTAATTTAGAGAAAGAGGTAGTAAAGAAAGTAGATTCATAACATATTAAAAATACCTCCAGGTACGTTACCTCTGAAATGAGCCATTACTTCTCTTCTGTCAGACGGGTGCTGTGACGTGTTTCTGGCTGCACAAAGTACCATGCAGTTTCTTCCCCTCCTGTGGGGTGGAAGTTGAAACAGACAGCTCTGTTTGGGAACCCAGAGGAGGGCCTGTTAGGTTAGCAGTCATTTTAACCTGATTTGGTGAGTGTGTATATGCAATGTGTGTGCTTTGTGCTTATGTCTGTCTGCCCCAATGACAGTCTTTCCCTAACAGCTTTTTAACCCATTGGTAAATTTGAGTCAAATTTGAGAATATGGATCGCAGAGAAATATCAGGCTTTTGGAAATTTTCTGAAAACTAGGAAACTGAGTAGAGGAGAAAGCCTTCTCCCTTTGATGCTACCACTGAGGGAAAGATTGCCTCACTCACATTTACATCAGAAACCCCAAGTGGCAGTGCAACGCGTAGGAAATCAGCTCATTAATTTTGCAGTAAGTTTAGTTTTTTGTCTTTTTCTTCATTGTAATGAACTTCCACCATACTACCATGCTCTGCCAGAATAAAAGTGCTGACTGTGGTACTGGCTGAGGAGAGAAGCAAGCCTATGGGGCCGCCTTGGCCTCCTCTTCCTGCCCACCGATGTGGAAGGACCATTTTCACTCCCTGCTCCTGGCAGCAGATGTAGTAGCCAGTGCTGAGGTACTGGGGACAGGTTTCATTCTCCTGGGTGACACAAGCTCTGCAACCCAAGTTCTGACTCCAACAGAGTAGCTCAACCCTGTTAACGTTATCAGGCACAAACCCCAGGTTTGTCGGTTTTGTCAAGTCAGGCAGGCTGTGAGGTTAAATCAGCACTCAGCAAAGAATTAAAACAGAAGGGCTGAACTAAGAATTGCTAAATAAGTTTATCAGTGCGTGTGTTGGCTGGCAGCTTGACAAAGTGAAGCCAGGAGCTTAGACAGCCCTGTAAGTCAGGATGTAGGAGCTGTAATCGAGAAGTATCACAGAAGCAATTTGGAAAAGCATCTGTTCAAAGTTTGATTACTGTGAATCATCCCGTTCTGTTGGCCTGCTCTGCTAGTCGCCTAAGCTGCTCTTATTTTGCCAAGAGAACAGCTTGACACGCATACAGTGCCTAAAAATAAAATACACTTTAAATATTAACATGTTTCAGAAGTATAGATTCATTCAGTTTTTGAGAGTAACAATTGCTTAGTCATTCTTCAAGAACATGGAAAGAGTTTAATTGAGAGCTGTGGAAGAATGCCATTCATCAGCAGCACAGGTGTTCAGCCGTCTCCAAAACTGTCCCGTTCAGCAGACTGTGCTGAAACTCTCCAGACACTGCAACATTGTTCGTTATACATTGCTGAATGCTCTTTAATGGTTGCAGGACTGATCCTTGCTCATGAACACACCCCCAACCAACATCACGGCAGGCTGAGATAGGTATGCCTCAGTAAAGCTCTTGAAACTGTTAAAAGAATCTTTTAATTTATTTGAATAGCTTCATGAGTTTCTTAGTGTTTGCAATTACGAAAAAAAAAACTGGAACTGAATGCTGGACCCTGACTGTTAGCTCTTAAAGCATATGCTGTTTGGTACAGAGACTCCAAATATTTTTTCTGATTTATTGCCAAGTCTGACCTTGTCTCTTCATTCTGGAAGGGAGATACTGAGGAATTTGAAGGCTCCAGGATCCCTGCTGCTGAATTCCATGTTCCTCTTTGTTTAGCAATCTCATTAAAAGTTCTGATTTGATCTTTTTCTTCATTCCCCTTTATTCCCTCTGAACTCAGGCCCTCTGTTGAAGCACATGGCTCAGATGAGTTGCAGGGACAAACTGACAGATTCAAAACTGCAAGTCACAGAACTCATCTGAAAAAGCAAGATGAAAATAGCCTCAAAGCTGGTTTTGGAACCCTACACAGTTTGTAAAGCTGCAGTTATTGCAGGCAATGCCAGCGATATTTTTCCATTTCTTGGAAGACTATAACCTTCAGATGGGAACACATCCTGAGAACAGCATAGGTGTTAGCAGACTAATAGAGGCATGTGGCAGAGAGGTGAGCATGTGACATGGTAGCCCTCAAGCACTTTCCTTTCTGATGGCAGAGTTGTTTGGGGTTTGTTTTTTTTTCTTATGGTCAGTTATCTGTTTGCTGAAAGATGCAGCTTAGGGGACACTGAAGGAATTCTTGAGTTCAGGCCTATTCCACCAAATTGAAGAGGTCAAAGTGAAAATACTGAAATGTTGAAATAATTTTGATTTTTAATAACATCTGAGAAAGTGAAGGGTGAGATTCATGAAGGCTGTTTAGAGAAGGAACAGGTGGAGCATCCTCTTGTCAAGCCACTCAGCTGGTGAGAGATGTGGATTCATTTCTATCTTGTGTGTCTCAGCTGTAGCCATTGAAGTGAAAGACAGTTATTCACACAGCTCCACAAATCCTGAATCCGGTGCTGTTCCCTTGGTATGTTGCCTGTCTTTTGCATATTATCATGCCAATATTTCTATTCATGTGAGAAGGGAAATCCTACTTAATTCTACAACAGTTTGTAGAAAAGACCAGCAGGTTCATCTCTGCAGTGCCGTCTACATCCACATAAAAAAACTAGTCCAAGAGATTAAAATCCAAACGCCTTTGAGCCCCAGGCAGAGGTGACTTTCAAGAGCCAGAATCCAAATCCTGATTTACAGTTTGTTTCACAGTTACTGGTGATGTTTTCTTTGATTTCATAGTCACATGTTTCTGTCGTCTTTCAAAAGCATCAGATCTCTCCTGACTTCTGCTGGTTCTGATTCCTTTTTGGTATGAGATACCCTTGACCAACCTTGTCCCCTATGCCTGTCTCTTTTCTTTCAATAGCTTATATCCCACTGATTTCCATTGCTTGTTTCTGTACCAGTTCCAGCAACGGTCCTTTCCTTATGCTAAGTGTGTGTTTTCCCAACACTAAGGGGTGGGCCTCCCTGCCTGAAAGCTCCTACCTTTCTTCACGTGAACCCATGATGGCAGAGACATATGACACAAGGCTGTAGATCCATTTTTCTCCAGCAATAAGTACACACAGAAGTTCTCAGAGAGCTCAGCTTCCCTTCTGATCTTATCGCCTGCCCTCCTTGACCACTGCCTCCCACAGAAGTGACTCCCTGCTGCTTTTGAGATCAAAGTCATGTTTCTTCAAGACTTCTGGAAAACTCATCTCCATTTGCTACATTTCTATTCCCGTCTTTCCTCATTCCCTAATCTCTTCCCAGCTGTCTTTCTTCCTTGTTCGCTAAATTTTGAATTATGCCAGGCTTCTGTATACTTCCTGGCATTGTGTTGACTCATCCAGTCCATCAGTCTTTCGACCGAACTGGAGTCCTCTCTCAGATCCACCTAGCTAGCTCTTCCCCTGCCTTTCCGCTTAACAGGAGTACAGCTGTTCTAATACATCGTTGAGTCATTAAGCCCATGTATTTCCATGTGTGCACATGGAGACTTTCAGCACTGTGTAATGATGTCTATAAATAGATGGTGAATTAGCTGCCAGGGTTTGGGAATCTATGTTTGGGAATGGTGGTTTAATTTGGACTAAATATCCAAAACTTCATATTTAACTAGAGAAACTGTAATGCAGAAAGGAACTGTGGTTTTGCCCGTTTGAAATCTGCATTCAGCAGCAGCCCAGCCTCCTGTTGCTGGGGAGTGGGCTGGAGAAGCTCTCAGGAATGTGGCTGTTAGCATATCAAAGTAGAGTAAACATGTAGATGATACTCCAACTCCTCTGCTCCAGTTAATTAAGCCACTCCTCCTGTCACATTAGATGGAGAGGTTTTGTTAATCTGCTGTCATCTAGGGAAGCAGTGGTTTGCTGAAGGGGAGGGGCCATGTTAATGGCACAGAGGATGTCATGCTGAACAAAGAGCGGATGTCAAATAAACAGGGTATTTCTTTTTATCTCCTCCTTTGATGACTCTTAGATCCCAGTGCTTTATTGTAAAAACTTAGAAAATTAGGGCTAGAAAGAACTTCAGATGGCCTTTTAATGCATTGCCTTGCTCCAAGGCAAGATCAGCAGTACCAGTGTCACTCTTGATGGGTATCTGCTCTATGAGGCTAACCAGCATACTTGTTTCCAGCTATCTTTGAATTACTGTGAACGCCATACCTCTTCACAGGTATGGTCAATGGGGGGAATATTTATACATGTGATCACAAATCCTTGTTGAATAACATTGGAAAGGAATGTGGTTTTCAAAGATGCCCATGCCAAACCTCTGAGGGTTCCAAAGGTTATCTGCTCTTTGCTGGCATAATGCAGTGTTAATAGCCTGTCTGGCATATTTTTATAGACCTTGGTTAAAGCCTTCTGTAGACCAAAAATGTGTCAGAACATCTGTAAGCTTTTTTCATCTCGATGCATTTGGTATCTGAAGTGACCTTTTACTAGCTTGGGTGAGGACAATTATCCCTAAAGTCATGAGAGGACTCAATCTCTAGGGCTTTTCAACTGGCTGGGCAGCTGCTTGTATGTTGGGAGAGGCTCTGCTTAAATCAGTGAGTTAGCACAGTGTAAATCCAATGCAAGTAGCATTAGAATAAGGTTCTTTGACATCTTGGGGAATGTCTGTGTGTAGGCAGGTTGGTAAAGGAGCAGATGAATGATTCATCCATTAAACTTAGAAAAACACAGGAGGGTTCCAGGGAAACATAAAAGCCCCACAGAAAGACTGAAAGCCAAAGCTGAGAACTGGCCATACTGGGGAAGGGAAGGGATTCCACATGTTCTGTTAATTTCTGTCCTGCAGGGTAATTGAACAAAGAGAAAAAGAAGATAGCAAAAGTGCTTCTTAAAGCTCTAATGATTTGCAGAGTCTTGCCTTCTTTGTAGGTTTACAGACATGAAAATGTCTAGCCTCCCAAAGGACTTTTTATCAGAAAGGTATAGAGTAGGGCAATTTGCATAGACAAACCCTGGTTAGATGTCAGTTAATCTGTTTGCAAAGGGGGGCAGTGCATTCCTGCACAGAGTTCACTGGGGGCTGAAAGAGTCAACTGAGAAGTTCTGCCGAGTTTCAGAGGTGTCTAAGACTTTGGTGTATCTGCATGAATCCCAGTCAGTTCACAAAGATTAAGGCATATGGTTGAATCTGGTTCTCACAATTAAGAGTCCTGGTCTTGTGAAACATTACACAGGACAAGTTACTAGAGCCTCGGGTGTCATAGTAATATTTCAGTACCAAGTATAAGTGTTCCCAGTGGTCAGAAAAGTATCCCCTAGAAAAGATACTGTGTATTTCATTCACTTGTGCTATTAGGACCTCATGTTCTGAGGACTATTACACTATCAGCTCTAGAAACATCACAGCTAGTATTGTGAATATTAGGGAGAGATTGTATTTGTTAGTCTTTCAGGGTGTGTGTAATGAAATGAAAAATGAGATTCAGAAAGTAACTATGCTTTGTGTTTCAGCTATTTATTTTTATTGCTGGGCTTTTGGGATTCTGACAGCAGTTGTGTATACTGGAAGTGGCAGTGTTTTCAGAGTTACAAGGAAGAAGAGATTTTATTGGGCACTACAGGACAACAATCAGTCCCACAGGGGAGGTGTCCAGCCACAGAGTACACTGAGTTCTGGGAAAGCATGCTGCATCTCTGCAGGTCATGCTGGATTGGAGGCAAGAAACAGGTTTTATAGAGGTCATGTTGAATTTTAGGATAAGGTAGATTCTCCAGAGAAGAAGATTCTGCAATGATGGGCACATTTGTAACAAGCTGGCTATGTACAGGATGTCAGGGTCTGTTGTGTACTCTCAGAAGTAGTGGTGACTTCGTGTGTGATCTTACCAGTTATTTGAATGTTTTGTCTTAATTAGCTTTTCTGTAAAGCTGGTGTAGTACTTCCCAGTTTCTCAGTGAGGCAGGGAGGAAGATATATTGGGACTTCAATACCAATTTGAAAACCTTGTATAAAATGAAATGTGTGCTGTAGAGTCAGAGGAGTGAATCTCATGTGCCCTTAGCTAGAGGTTTTTTGGGACTCCCAGGAATCCTGATCATCATCTGCCTGCAGAAATGGCATGGGCTTACCAATGCTCAAAAAAAATCAGTGCTGGAAACTACTTCCACTACTTTCCTCCACCGGCTAAAAGTAGGGGTCGTATATGCACAATACACCTACCTGTGTGGTATTTTAGCTTAAATTCTGCAGAATTACAAACTTCTTTTGAGAACTTTGACTATTCCCGTGTTATCTGAGTGCCTATCCAGTCCTGTGTAGAGGGTTGTATTTGAACCAGTCCTATGTTGCCTTGTTTTCTCAATGCAGTTCAACCAGCGCCCACCTTGAGGGAATTTAAGCCCTCGGCAGGGAGCTGATGTTCTGCCACTCAACAAGGTCAAGTAAATTGTGAACTGATATCTTTCCTGAACTCATTTTTGTCTCTTATATGGCACTAAGAGAATGAGACAGACAGTGGGTTATATCCTCTGTCCTTTGATTAAGCACAAACAGAGGAAAAATGGTGTTCTCATTATCAGTGTAGATTTATTTCTCAGGCACATAGAAATTGAGTTTATTTCATGTCTCACATTCCCTTTAAGGGTAAAGGAATACTTATGGGGAGGCCTATTTGAAGTAGGCTATGGCTGACTTCTTGCAGTGCCTGGGAGCCTGTTCCATCAGAGGCTCCATGGCATCAGAGTTCCCTATATATAAATACTTCATAATATTATGACTTACACTGGGTACAGCACTTGGCATGATTGCTAACTTGTTTTCGTATCTGACTGTAACTGTGTGTTGTGCATTGGAAGGTTGTACTATATAATCCCTGTACTTGTGATTCATAAATGTATTGTTTCCAGCGTGTTTTTCATTAAATACAGTGACAATGAGAATTATTGCTCAGAAAAACAGTTTCTGTACGGGAATATCAGACTCTAATGGAAACCAGGTTGTTACTGCAAGATTAACAGAAATTGGCATCTAGATGACTATCCAGCATTAAGCCAAATTAATCTGTGCCACTAAAATTGCATGTCTGGCTTTGAAATAGCACATTCTCATAAAATGAAGGAACAGCTCACCCTGTTAGCTTCTTCTGGATGATTCCAGTAAACCAAACTTGGAACTGGAGGCTGAGTAGGACAGTGATGATAACAACCTTAGCCTCTCTGAGTTGTACATGTTGGAGAGGGTTCTTCCGTGGATACTGTTGTTTTTCACCTGGATACTGCTGACTTCTTGGGACCTCTATTTATTCAGCTGTAGAACAGGGATTGTGTTATGAGCTATCTTGGAGGCAGTTTAGTGGGTACTTCTTTAATGTTTTCAAATTTTGGAACTTTTTATATGTAGGCTTTATAGAAAGGAAAAGTATTTTTCCTTTTTAAGTATCATAAGCACTGAAAGATTCCCTTGGTGACTGATTTATGTGTAAATACAGGCAGGGCATCTCTGTCAAACATATCATTGCCGTTGAATGGAAAGGCAGAGCATGAATCACTTCTAGGGTTTCCTGAGTTTACTTATGTAGGATGTTAAGAGAGGCTGCAGGAGTGTAATTGATGGCAACGTGTGAGCTGCACAAATTGAAAATCATGGGAGGATGAGAAGAACATCAGCTCAACACCAAACTAGTAATGGTGGGGAATGGGAGGTTTGCTCTGTGCATGTGGGTATGCAGTGAGTCTCCATTTGTGCCAAGGAGACTTCAGGACTTTGAGTTTGGCTCCCTTCCCAAAGCAAATACAGTGAGAAGAGGAAAGCTAGCCAAGTTTTAATCAAGTAGAAGTTCTTTATCCAGAGGTGGCTGGCAAAAGAAGAGATTAAAGTATTAGGAGTGCAATGAAAACAAGACAGTAGAGAGTTGAAAGCTGGAGTACCTGGGCAAACCACTTGCTGAGTGAATATTCTGCAGTTGTCAGAAGGAGGTCCTGGGTGTTTCTAATAGACTGAAATGTGAACCCAGGCACCAGAACTTGTCTTCTTCCAGCTTTGGCTATCACTGTGGCAAGTATGTAATATCCTAATGCCTAGCTGAGCTGGTAGGATAAATGTAATCATTCCCCTTAGAGATACTGCTAGTAGAGGGCTCATTAGCTGGCAGAAAGGCCAACAGCTGCAAACTGTTTATGTATGACAACATTTTGGATAAATCTGAGTTTACACAGTTGCCTGAGTCCTAAGGTTTGCTGTGGAAGTGCAGATAGCTCTGCACATTCAAACCCAAGCACAGAAGTTATGGACCATAATTATGCAATTTCTCATGAGAGAAAGGAAAAAACCCTCACACTTGGTAATAGTAAAAATAGTAATTAGCTTTCCTTTCCCTCTACTGCTGATACTCCTGCTTGAATTTTTTTGATATTAAAAATTCATTTGTGCTGATTGCTGTCAGTATTGCATCTGCAAAGATACGGTCTTTTTTTCCCTGAAGAAGGCCACTGTCTGTGTATATTTGCATGAACACAGGAGAAGTGTGAGTTGGTTTTTTTAGAAAAAAACCACTCACCACCCCCCTCAAACAAAAAAACCCAACCAACCAACAGTTCAGCTTTCTTCCCTATTTTTCATTTTCACACACCTGTCTCCCAGACAGGGCCAGAAGCAAAATTACCAAATAAGAGAAGTTCCTCTTATGTTATTCCCGCCTGGTAGAACCACAACCTGCCAGAATTTTCGCAATCATGTCTGAATTAATGAAATTTCTGTCCTAGTTCTGCAGACTTGAAAGGGTCAGATAAAAATCTGGAATTTTAAGAGGCAAACAGCAGTTTCCATTCATCCCAATGATGAAAATAAATCATATTAATGCAGCTACCAAGGCATTGTTCTACTATCAGTGTTGGTTAAAGGCGTATTTTTTCTCTGCATATCAAATATATGGATCATTGTATTGGGTTACAGAAAAGTTGCATTTATCTTAATGGTTTAGATATATTTACTAAAGAACTCTGTTATGTTTGCAGTGCAATAGTGTATTTGCTATTTATGTTCTAAGGAAAGAATTAATAGTAAGGTGTATTAGTCCAAAAGAAAATTATAGTCTTAGGAAATAGTTTGATAGAAAATATATATTTCAAAAACATTTCTGAAGAAAGCTTTTTCAGGCTTAAAATGTTATAACAATTTGTTATAACTGGCGTGCTGTTCTAGAATGACTTTTACTTACAGGCACTCAGCAGTTCATGAGCTGAACTTCTTACTGAGTTAATTTCATGTACTGCAAAGTTTTCTGCTGTCTGCTCTTCTAGGATTGTGTTTCCCTGCCTGTCCACTTCTGTTCCTATGTTGCCAGATCCCTGCGCTCCACTGCAACAGATAATCAATAACTGTAATAATATACTAATTTTAGATGTCTACATTTTTAAATTGTTCATTGTAAATATAAAATGGCCACACAGGATTCACATTAAGCATTGAAAATAACTAATAAAAATATGGTGACTAAGAGTCTGTAACTGAGCCACAGTCACTTCTTTTTCAGCCACGGGTGGATATACAAGTCCTTAATCGTTGGTTTCTCACCTTTGAATAATGAGGCTTTTAGCAGAGCACAGTGACAGAGCCAGTCAGTTTCAGTGGGGCTTAGAACCACTAAACAAAGACTTCAGAACAATTACCTTTTGAGGTAATGTATTTGACATTGATATTTAACCACTCTTAATATATTGACAGAACTAGACTATTTTGCTACACTACATCACCCAAACATGGAAATATTGCTCCTTTCCATCTCCAGCTGACAGCAAACATTGACTTGGACTCATTTTATGAATTTATCGGAAGGATATTGGCATGAATCATTTCAAGCCAAACTGGTTTGCCTGATTGACCACCAAGCGACTGTTTTGTTACTTCTTAGTTAAAACCTCATGTGTCAGATACACTGACATACATCTTGGCACTGATTAAATGGAAGATAAAGAAGGAATAATCAGGTTTAGTAAGAGGAATTAAACACTTTCAGTAAGAATCCTGCTCTGGTCATTGCAGTTAGCTGTACCTAAAACTGCTGAAAGGTAACCAGAATATCCCTCTGTATCCTGTAGAAGTGTATTTCAGCTGAGTTGGGTCAGTTTGTTACAGAGCTATGTTTTCCTCATCCCCAAAAGGCAGAAAGATCTCCAGGAGTGACTTAGAGGACACCACTATGGGAAGAACCTGGGCTGGGCATGCTAGGGAGTGAAGGTAAATGCGACAACCCTCACTAGTTTTCCTCTCTCACAGCTGGCGATCAGGATTACCAGCAGTTGATGGATGGGGCATCACAACTTTGTCTCCTGTGACAACACAGTATCTTCCAGCTGAGAGGCAGCTATGGACTGCATTAGCAATTTGGCATGAAACATCCTTCCTCCCAAGTACCCTGTTTCATGTGTGCATGCTGGGAGAGGATTTAAGAAGTCAAAAAGGCAGAAATCTAAAGAAGCAGGGGGTTGGCTAAGTCCCTTAATTGTTCCTTTTCATCTTCAGCTTCTGTGACTCAAATATTAAATTTTTGCTTCCCTTTAACCAAAATCTGGAATTTCCTCTTAATCTCAGACCTTCTGCTATTGGTTTTACAATAAACTAACATTTTCCTAAACAGTTTTTTCCTCCTGCCAACAGTATTCCCAGAAATTGCTGATGCCAAGTAGGGTTGGAAGCAAAAGACTATTATTGGTGAGGGTATTATTTGCAAGTCACCATAAGGGTGCACAGTAGCAGATATAAATCGGGAGAAATATCAACTTCCCTTTCAGAAATCAACCAGAAATGTTTTGTGGTCTTTAAAAGAAACAGAAGGCATATTCATAGCCCAAGACACACTGCAGATGCCTATAGCTGAGATTCTGTTCTGTGGAATCATAGAACCACTTGGAAATAGAGTCTTGGAAAAGACCTGTAAGACCATCAAGTCCAACCTTTTAACCTAGCGCTGCCAAGTCCACCACTAAACCACGGCCCTAAGTACCACATCTATGCATCTTTTAAATACCTCCGGGGATGGTGACTCAGCCACTTCCCTGGGCAGCCTGTTCCAATTCTTGACCCCTTTGTTGAAGAGATTTTTCCTAATACTCAATCTAAACCTCCCCTGGTGCAACTTGAGGCCATTTCTTCTTGTCCCATGTCCCATGACCCATGTATTAGGCTATCAGGTGTGTGGACTGAGGTTGCAATCTCAAAAATCTTTCTCGAAGTAACATAGTGCTTCCTGAGCAGTTCCTTGACATCCTTAGGACTATTCTGCAAGTAAAAAACAAGTCAGTTTAAGAAGAGTGCTGAAATCCAGCCTCCTATGGTCATTGATTTAAAAAGATTAAATCTTGATTTTGTACTTTGCATGTGGTGTGAATCTGGTCTTCCACAGTCAGCGCTTTCAAAGTAAGCAAGTGTTAGTGTCTGATTTCTGCACTGCCTTCATTCTACTGCTAGTGCTGAATTAGAAGGCTATTGCCCATCCCTTCATTCCATCCAGAATCTCCTGGCAACAATATCCGTATCCAAATTGTTATCAAAACCCATAAGAACAGAACTGGACTTTTTCCAGATTTGAAGTTTTACATTTGCACTCTTATAAACACAGCTTTGTCAACTTTGACAGATGGGACAGAAAAAAAACCCGCCCCAGGAGATCGTATCTCCATTGCATGACTGTGGTCTGCTCATTAAAGATAGCTAGATCTTAGCTACCCCTCTACAAGTCCAGTATTGCAACAAGGAAATAGATTTCTTGTTTCCTGCTAAATATAAACAAATATATCTGCTGTGAAAAAGTTGAAAGGCATTTCTGGAAGGTCTTTATACCTCCTCTTCTTCCAGCATGGCAGAAGGATGTGTGAAGTGGCAGGATGAACTTGGCATTTAGGTTACTGCATGCTATCTGGAAATCTTGTTTTGTATGCACATTTGAACTGTTTGTGTGGCTTTTGAGAGGTGCTTTTTGACAGTGAAGGACTTGTGTAAATAGAGACATCCTTAGGCTCTGTCTTTAACCTTTGTGCATAACTCCCAATGGCTTAACTGTGGTTTCTAGATGGCAGATGAAACAAAATCTCATCAGCGAATTGTTCTGTGCATGGTCTGTGACGCCATCACAATGTTTCCAAGTACAGCGGTACTTTCTGCAGGGGACAGTCTGAACACAGGAAGGGCGTATGAAGGCTATTGTTTTTCCATAGCGGAAGTTTCATGCCATAACTTCTGAATTCCTTTTTTACTTCAGCCTACAATCATTTGTGGTGCCCACACAAACAGGCCTAGAGAGTACTGTGTAATCTTCCATGGGATCAAATCCTAAATTCCACTAAGTCGTAGAAGAGTTCTGCTACCTACATCGGCTTTGTGACTCACCATCAGGAGTTTGCCTTTGCCAGCTTTTCTGACTCTGCCACTCTTGCTTTCTTTAAGTATGAAAATAAGGGAAAACATAAGATCCCTTAAGAAGGTCTCTGCTTTTACTGTTTTATTCCTTCTCCCCAAGGAGAGAAAATTTTATACTGAAAATTGGGAGAACTGCTTTTAAATGCTTGTTAAGGCTACCTCACTGCATCTTCCAACATTGTTGTAAAGGGCATTAATAGACAAGCTTAGATGAATTTTTGAGTCAGTGAAATATATTTTCTAATGAAAGCAGTGACGGTGAGTGTGCTTAACTTGTTCCCTGTCTGACAAAATTCTAGACTGATTTTTCAATAGGATAATGAACAAAATACTCACGTGATTTTGTGTGCTATCTGCTCTAACATTTTTCACACGGGGTGCATTTTTTTATCATTCTGGTTGAGTTACTGTGGTACATTTTGAATGAATGGGCTGTTTCACTGATTCTGATGGGAACATTCTGTGTTTCTGTTGCAGGAATTGCTTACCTGGGAGGGGTCTGCAGTGCCAAGAGAAAGTGCGTTCTTGCTGAAGACAACGGTCTCAATCTGGCATTTACAATTGCACATGAACTTGGGCACAAGTAAGAACTTGTCCTTCTGTTTCTTTCTTTACTTATGCCACTGTAGCATACTTTTCTTTAAAGCCATACAAGTGAAATTACTAGTGTGGCATGTTTGTTACGATTTCATAAATCTAGCAGATAGATAAAAACTTAATTTTTAGGAGACTTATGTAAACACTTATTTCAGCACACATAAATCTTTCTATTTGATCTTCCCCTATTTTCCACTCTATGTTTTGATTTTGAGTAGCACAAAGAGTCCTCATTCTCTTCAACGATTGATGAAAGTAGTTAAGAGACAAATTCTGCTTTTGTTTATATTGTAGAATAGGTCCACGTAAACGACATCAGCTTCAAAATCTTTACACTTGCTAAATTCTCGCTGAAGTTCACATGTCTATGTCAAGGATTTTAATAGTTAAATACTTTGGTAATGGTTTCATCTCTGCATGTGAAGTAATCTACTGTGGCTGAAATTGTAAGCATCAGTGTTTTGGAAATGCACTTAAGCAGTATTTGATGAACAGAAAGAAATTATATACCTTGATTGATCTGCTCAGTCAAGCTAACTAACACACTTTGAACACTACGGGGAAAAAAGCAAAGAACAATATAATTCCTAGTCAGACAGAAATTTGCAGAATAAGATTACAGAGTACTTTCTGCAGGTGACTTTGAAAACTTTTTTAAAGCCCCCTGTAAATATCCCGCGGACTGAGGAAAACAAAATTGACTGGAGGAATCACCTGCATCACCTTAGTGCAGTTAATGAGTTAATGCAAAGGTCAGCATCCAGGTCCACTGCTTTCCAGGCTAAGCGTAATATCCACTTACTCATAATGTTTATGAGCTTTTTCCCTTTCCATTGACATCACTCTGGTTGCACTGCGTCACAGTTAGACTGTGTAAGGTATAGAACTAGAGCAGGGACAAATATATACAGGGGCAAGGGCTGTACCTATGGGATTTTCAGTACTCCTTCCTTTGGACTCTTGGATGGAAGGTGGGAAATCCCACCATTGTTCCTTTAGTAAGAAGTTGTGCATAAGTTTTGTCTGCACCCTCTGGAATCCTACACTTTATGTGTCTGCTGTGTCTTCCTTTCCTACAGTAACAAGTATTTGACAGTTAAGTCAGAGCCAGTATGTTGTGTTCAGATTCTGGCCAATCTCATTCCATGACAAATAATTATTTTATGGCAATATATTTCAAAGTTGCATGGAGGATATTTAGATTGCTACCAAAAATGACAAGATGAAAATATATCTCCTGTTCACCCTCCAGTGACACCAAAGGCAGCTGAGCCAAACCGAGGGTGGTTTCAACAGAAATGAAGGACATTTGGTTTTGGTTTTATTTAAATTGCATGCCAAGATGTTAAACTGAGCCTAAACTTAATAACAAATTAACCTGAGGGTAATGTTAAGGGGAATTCAGCACTCATCTTTGGATGGGCCAAGAGCAAGAGGGAAAAATACTTGAGCTACAGAAAATCCAGCTGTGTAAAAGAGTGAGACTTGTCTGCCTTTGTGTTTGCCAAGTTTCTCAGCAGAGCTGTCAAGCTTCCTTGTAATAATGCCTTGCAAAAAATCTGCAACATAAATAGGGGATGTAATGCTTTGGGATACAGCTCTCCATCTGTGCCGAAAATAGCAAACTCCATTTTCTTTTCGGAGTGCAGTTTTGGTGGTAAGACCATAATGTCCTTTCTTTTCTGGTTTTCTTTCCTTGCCTCTATCTTGGTAACCTATTTTGAGAGTTGGGTATGAGATGTCTAAAGGAGTTAATAAAGCATGGCTTGGGTTCATTACCTTGGAGGACTTGGACAGTGGGTGTGCTATTGTGCAGGGAATCTTCTGCTTCAGGAGAGTCTTAGATCCTGTTGTGGGGAGAGATGGAGAGCTTAAATGATAATTACAGTTGAAGGAGGACAAAAGGCAAAGGAGACTGCATTTTCTAACGAAGCTGCCTCATGAGCCATTTTACTGAGAGCAGAGAGACTAGAACAGGCTCAGGCAAAAGGGACTGGGAAGAGTACTTGGGTACTGGAGAGGTGTGGAGGGTCTGTAAGAGCCAGCCTAGGGACCTAAAGTGTCTGGGTCCGGGGAAGGTAGCTTTCAGAAGACAGATGAACCAGGAAGGCTCCAACTGAAGCAGCCAGCTGGGTTAAGTTAGAGAAGCTGTTGGCACGATTCTGCTGCCACAGGTGTTTTGGGGACATGTTCCAGGTTAGCTTGTTTGACAATGAGTTGCAATTCTCTATCACACACTGGAGCAAGCCCTCCAGCCCTTCTGCCCCCTCTTCCCTTGTTTAAGCCCAGCCATAAGCATGCATAATCAAACCCTAGCACGCCAAATACAAACAAAGGGGGGGAAATGCCAACTCTCTGTCACCACCCAACCTGAGCATCAAAAACATCCCCCTATACTGTCATCCACCAGTGGTCTTGTTACTTATTTCAAAATCTGGTCAATTTGCTGGTGCCCTTCTGGCCTTGAAGTCAACAGGAGTCTTTTCATTGACCTTAATAGGTATCAGGCCTCTCCTTATTCTCCTGTTTTTGAACTGCAACAGGATGCTCTGAGCAGTCCTGTTTCAGCATGTCTTCTGCAAACAGGATTGTTTGCAGACTTTACCTACAAACTATAGTTTTTAAGTGAAAAAGGAAACGCATTGCAGAGACAGACAAAGAAGCTCACATGAGCTTCAGGTTCAAAAGTGAGAACCGAGGAAAACTAAGTGCAAGTTTCTTAATGGAAAAAAAAAAATCCAATCAGATCTCACATCCATATTGGCAAAAATATAAATTTTGGAGAGCCATAATTGTGAGCTTTATTGAAGGCTGATTTCCTTTATGAGTGTAGAAAAGCTGAGATTTGTTACTTTTGCCCTAAGACTAACAAATGTCAGTGGAGATCACAAGCCCAATTTGGCATTCACAGATACTTTCTGATGTAGACTTTGGAAAAAGTGAATGGATTACTAATTTATGTGTCAGATTCCTAATCTGCCACTAATGTCATTTGGACTCACTGCAAAAAAACATTATTACAAACAGCTGCACTGTGAAAACATGGAGACATCATTAAATAGGTCTGTTAGGGTGAGGCTTAACCGCACCTTATAGGGTGAGGTTAGAGTTCATCTTCAGCGTTCACCTATAGAGTCGTTGTTGCTTGAGGATGGGGTGAGTGATATAACTTTTTAGTGTTTGTTGTATTTATATCTTCAAATCTGGAGCAATAATTTTGGTCCATGGACACAAAGGGAGCATCCATTTGTATTTAGACACAATTTTTCCTTCAGAGAGTCCAAGAGAAGAATTTTGCTGTTACAAAAAAGTAACAGGCAGGGTAGAGACAACTAAATGTGTGATGGGGCTGCAAATCATAAACTTCTTACCACACGACAGGACCCTCAGCAAGTCTTGTTCCTTCGTTTAGCATGATCAATAGTAGATGTCTTTCAAAATAACACACTTTAATGTAACCACAGTTATTTGGTTTTCATCCAAGGATTGCTGGGTGGAGTACTGTGTTCTGATCTACACAAAAGGAAAGACACAGAGATCACAGCGGTCCCCGAAGTCTTAAAAAGTATAAGTCCAAGGTCTTCATATTATAAACAGCTTAATATGCTGAACACTTTCTTACTCTCATGTTTCCTCAACTGGCAGGGCAACTCCATCAGTAAGAGCTTGAAAATGCCCTGCTGTTGTCAATGGGATCCTGAATGGTGATTCCCTCCTCCTCCATGAACTGCACCAGTGAGAACTTGAGCTGAGATTCATACCCCAAAGACTACCCTGAACAACTGTAACTTACTAGAAAAATAGTGCTACTTCCCCCTCCCTTGGTTCTCTTTTTGCCTACAGCAGTGACATTGTTACAATTTTCAAGTAATTCTCCAAAGAAAAAGGCAAATAATTTTTTTAAACAAAAGCTGGGATTCATCCTTATATCCGTTATCCCCTCAATGAAGTGAGTGGGCTGTTGCCAGTAGTTTTTCAGGACAACAATGCCAGCTTTGTTGCCATTCCTGTTTCTTTCAACAGCCTTGGCTTTCCTGTTGTGGAATGGGGGGCAGACTTGGGTGAGGAGGGAAGATTCCCATTCATGAGCTAGCGGAACCTGGCACTGCCTAGTTGGTGAGAGAATAGCCGGAGGTGGTATGGCTAGAAGCCACGCTGTGTCAGATGCCCTTAAGAAAGTGAATCAAAATCAACCGACAATAAGCAAAATGCAGTCCCTTGCCAACAGTCTGAAACCGCAAGGCCTCAAACTTGAAGCTGAAACAGATGAGGACAAAAATGAGTCCAAAGGTAAAAAGCCTATAGTGCACAAACCAAACAGCTCTAGATTTGGAATCAGACAAGAGAAGAGTTTAAAACTGGCAGGTTTCTGTCCAGTATGATTATTTGCTTTAGATGTTAAGTATTGATAAATGTAGCTTCTTAAAATTACTTTAGAGTACATAAATATTTGCTGCATAATTAAATATGGCCTTTGTGGTGTGTCTCAAGCAATAGTGGTATTGCAGGTAAAGGAAAAGCACTCTCTAGATGTTGCCTTTGTGGCCTAATATTTATGCTAATAGATGTGTGAATAAACTTACCTCCCTGATCTGTCTAGTGCAGCACCCAGCAGAGAGAGTCTGTCATGCAAACAGTTGTAAGGCAAAATGAAAATATTGCAGGCTGGAGGGGAAAGTGTCTTGAGCAGATCCAAAAGGTACAGAATAATGCCCTGAAGTAAGTGACAACTTACACTGGCAATGCCAGGTAGGTCAGTGTGGTGCAGGCATATAAGCTTAATTCCTAAGAACCAAACAGGAAATTAACAGTCCCCTTTCTCCTGCACCCTGCAATGTATAAAGATTTGGTCAGAATGCATTTTAAAAATGAAAAGTTTCACATGGAAGCGGAGGACCACAGTAGTAAATGGGACCCAGATCTGAGCATTCAGGTAGTGCTGCAGAGTGCCCACTGTGCTAATGTAAAACTGCTTTTTTTTCTTAAGCAGTCTGTTTTGTGATTCCAGTGGAATCATAGTGGTCTGCAAGAGGAGTGGTTCTGGAAATGATATAAAAATGGAGGGACCTTTGCTACAAATTCTCTCGTTTTACCCTGGGATTATAACATTTAGGTGCAGGATGTGGGAGCTAAGAAGCTGTTTTTTTTAAAAAAAAAAAGTAACAACCCTCTCTTTTTTAGAGCAGCTCACCATAGTCTAGCCTTGAATGCATGGCTCTACTAATGTAGGCAGCTGAGTGTAGTTTCTATGCTGGCTGACTTTAAACATTAACCCTATTTTTCAAAAAAGCTCCCACCTGTGCTGCTTCTTCTGTTCAGTGTTGCTCTTTTGACCATCTGCATTTTAGTGATGGCAAATACAAGGATTTCTTTACAGCATTTGTGAAGAGCTGGTTTTCGGAAGTGTAAGCAAAGCAACCAGTAGGTGAGTGTTAAGGTGCTGACAGCGAGATCGGTCAAGAAAAGAAGGCAGACCTTGCAACTGCTGTTTGAAGTGTAGCAGAGGCAAGAGTTAGTCCCACCTTTACCAGGCAGGATCTGATTTCTGTGAAACATTTTCTTCATTGCTATTGCAAAAGTACACCAATTAATGGCCTGGAAGCAATTCCCAGATTACTTCTTACCTCCCAAAAGCATTAAAACCAACTTTACTAAAGCTGCAGAATCAAACATGTAGAAGCACCAAAGTTTCAGGGTTATCTGGACAGCTTCAATTTCAATTTTAACTCTAATCCCTCTGTCCCTCAAATGAGGCTAAACTTCTATAAACAAGGTAGTATTTCATCATGTAGTTAAAGATCCTAACTTAACACATGCTCACACACATCTTATTCACTCCTGTGCATGGATGTTTTACTAGAGAGAGACCTTGCAAAGAGGTGCCCATCTTGTGGGCCTGTAGGGTAGTGTCCAGCTATGTGATGGCTCAGGGTGCAGCCTGTGACTGACAGGATCTGTCTTGTAACTGGATAAACCTCTCCAGTGGCACTGCTGGCAGTTTGGATGTAGATTCTATCTTGTGGTGGAGAGCTATGGCACAGTTCCCTCCATGCTTTTGTCAAAATGCTGTGTGGCTTTTTTGACCATGCTGCAAAAGACAATGTGTTGGAACTCCCATGTCTGCATTTGGAGGGGTTGAGAATCAAGGTCAGTTGGATCTCGAGGAGGACTGGAGCCAGAGGCAATTCCATGCAAGCTTTACTCTAGCAAGCTCAGCTACTAGTCACTGTGTTGCTGCAGCAAGACTTGCTGAGTAGCTGGGTAGTTTGATACAGGCAGTTACTGCCGCAGCTGTATTCTACTAGTGCCAGCACTGTCCATTTTAAATCTCACAGGAGCATGTCACTGTTCCAGTGTATTGCAGTCTCAGGGTTACTGGGAATGACTGGCTGCCATGTAGACATACCCTGAGGCTGGCCAAAAATGCTGGCAACAGTCCGTACCCACCCTGGAGTTGCTAATTTTATTTTCTGCCATTTGTGTTGTAAATCTGTTGTGGAATGTCTCTCTCTGTTCCCAGGCTCCCTTTTCTTGTTCCCCTCCTCCCAGGTTTCATTCTTCTTCCACCGATAATTGCAAGCACATTTTCACAGTTAAGTTGCCCTTCTCTGTACAACTCCAAAAGGACATAATGCAACAATGTCATATATACATTAAAATCAGTATGATCTAGTCAAAGCAGTTATTTAATATCATATTCTGGTTTTGAGAGAGAACTAGGTATAGCCTAAAGTTTCAGGACATGCTTCTTCCACTTTTGGTAATACACTGAAGGATCTGTTTTAGACCAAAAAAGAAAAAGTACCTAAGTAGCTTGATATTATTAGCTTGATAATAGCTTTCTGAAAACTGTCCTAAGTTAGTCAAAAGGAAGCAGAGATCAAAGGCAGATATACATCTAAACATATGTAAATAAGAAAAATCAGTGTAGACTGCAAGCATGGATGGTTTGGCCTGAGGAAGAGGTAGTGATGGAGCACCACTGAACAAAAGGTTTGTTTGCCCAACATAATACAGTACATGATACCTGAGTAAGTTAATTCGAATCCCAGAAGTAAAACATTGCTGTTGTATTAATCTTGTCTGGGCAAGTTGGTTTTGCAATGACAGTAGGATATCACATAGGGGAAAATCACACAGAGGTAAAGAAGATTGGGAAGGAAAAATGGAGAGGTTCGAGTAGTATCATGTGCCAGACTTTGGATAATAGGCCTGTTTTTTCAGATGGGTCTTTTAGTTTTATGTAAAACTGCAAGATATTTACAGGTTACTGTTACAGTTACTGAACCTGCTAATCGTAGCGTGGCGGTGGGGTACTTTCCCTCTTTCTCAGCCTTGTATCTTTCAAGTTGGATAGTTTATTTACAGTATTGGAGTGTGACTACATTGGAACTGGGCGTGGGAATGTCTACCTCCCATTGCTTTCTGGACTATTGTGGCAAGCATTAGTGTGGTTCTGGGCAAGGGTTTCTATGGTTTTACTCTATGCTTTGTGAAGGATGTCTGTGTAATCCCTAGTGAAGCAACATTCTCTTGCAGTCTCTCTAATTTCTTTGTTTTTGACCATCTTGTACAGCTTTAGTTAACATAATAAAACTGCACCAAGCAGGCAAATGACAATCATTTAGAAACTCCCAGACAACACAATTTTCGTTTAATCAATAGCTTTGTGGCTTTGCCAGCCATGTCTTTCTTTTTGAAGACTTATTCTGCTGAGTAAGCCAAGGCCATGTTAAATAGCTGAACCATAATGATTTGGCAAATCTTGCGTATGCTTCTTGCTACAAGGGTTCTGGTTTCATACTTCATTGGCTTTGCTGGCAATAGCCTTGTGCACCCAGTGACCCAAAACACAGGGACAGTAAAAGTCCCCATTGTGCAACCTCTACAGTACACACCAACACAGGAAACATTAGGTTTGCAAGTGCCATTTACCAAATAATCATTTGCTTTAATACAAGGGCAGTGATCTAGCCGAAATATTTACTTTTCCATTAGCAGTTGGGTTCCAATAGTCTGTAACCCATGCTGTCTGCCTGGCCTGCTGAGTTCAGCAGGTTCCAGGTGAAAATGACTGCAGAGCTGGGGAAGGTGATAAATCCCAGACTGTCACTTGGAAAAGCTTTTGGTAGTAACTCAGCAGCAGCAATGCCAGTGGAAAAGTTGTTGCCTCTAGAAATGTGGTTCCCTTTACTGTTATGTCAGTGGAAGGCTGCACTGTAGTGGAACAAGGTTGTTGGCTGCCTTTTGGCCAGCAGGTGTGTGGGGAATAAAATTCAGCAAAAAGTTTACTAGACAAACTAAATAAACAGGTGGTCTTTGTTCTTATAGATCCCTTCCCATTTGCAAAATCCTCCCTACATCAGATGCTGGGCCTCTTTCCATGGTGGGATCCAACCAGCAGGGAGTTTTGTCATCTGTGTCTTTACTTGAACCCCAGTTTCCAAAAAAGAGAAGAATATCCTACAGTATTCTTAGTTTTCTGCTTTTGTTCATCTTTAGGTAAAACAAATCAAAGCAAAAGGAGTCTGATCATAATGCTATATTCTCACTTGCTTGAAAAGTTTCCTTTCTACTGGGCTCTAATTAGCTTAGGGTGTTAAGCCTTAAAAATAAGTGCACTGAGACACTCATTTTGTATACCAGATCTTATCCTCATATAGGACAGTTTGACCTTTCAGAAATTACTGATGTCTGCCCTCTGGCAGCTGCTGTCACGTGCCAGTGAGTCCAAAGCCTGCCTGTCTCTTCCACCTGCCACCAGCTGGGCTCCCTTCCTACCACCCTGCTGTTTGCTGGCATCACTCTGGAGATAGCTAATGAAGTGGCAGGTTTCTAATCTAGTGTTTTCAATATAACTTTTAATTATACACCGTAAAACTAGACAGGATAAAGAAATGCTCCCTAGAAACAGTTTGCTTCTTAGTTTAGGTAGTCTTTATATTAAGGAAAAGTATTTTTCCTTCAAAACAAAAGCACAGCTTCCTTTCTTCCTCTGGAAAACACAACCGCTAGCACCTTTCAATGGGTGAATTCTTTCCTGTCTAGTGCCTCCTTTATCTCAAGTAAAGCTTTTTGCAATGTAACATGGGATAGTTTTAGTCCAAGAGGGCATAACTCTTCCCTAGTACTCATCACGAGGCACCATGGTCATCAATGGACAAATTTTGATAAAATTGCAGATTGCTTTTCTTTGTAATTTCTCTGTAATTTGTCTTCACATTAACATTTCAAGCCAAAGTTATTCAAAGAAAGAGTCTCTTTTCAAGTTGCTTTTTACTTTCTTCATGTGGCATTCTTAGACAATATGAAAGCAAACTTGGCTTCATTAGCCTTGAGGTTTGTAGGCAGCCAGGCACACCCACTACCCAAAGAATTTCACTTCAGTATTGGTCTGAACATATAATTTCCAAATTGTTTTGATACCAAGCCATAATTTGCAACGTTCCTGTTTGGTATCAAGTCTCTCCCTGCTGATCAAATGAGTGAGACTAAGTGAGATAGTGTGCTCAGCTTTTAAAATCATTTATGAACAGCCAAGGCCAGATGGTTCTGGTATTATGAATTATTTTCCCAGCTGCAACATTATAAAAAATCCCAAGAGTTTAGGGAGCTGGTATATAGGAGGAGCATTATGGGAAACAAAGTTTCCTTAAGGATGAAGAGCACTCATGAGTGATGGAAGTGGCTGTGACAAGGATACCACTGAAAATGCCATGTCCTTATAGCAAACATCTTCAGCTGAAGCATGTCTTCAGCTGAACTACTGCAGATTGATCCATTGCTAGATTATATCTGCAACTAATAGAACTGGATCATGCATCTCCTGTGCAACTTTTTTCTAGACAGATTGTGGGTTTTTTTATTTTTCCAAGCAAAAGAGACCACGCAGGTTTGTTACTGTCCACTACAGTCACCCGTCAATCATTGTAAGAGGGTCACATAGGATGGATTTCTTCTTGCACTGTGTCTGCAACCCACAGTGGTTGGCAACATAGACCATGAAAGAAGAATCAAAGAGGCTGAAAAATATTTCTGTGAAAAGGACTTCTGGTCCTCTGGAAACCATAAAGCGTATATCCACTGGCTTGTCTGGGGACGTCAGAAGGCTTGATGCTGGAAGAATTTATATATATTACAGTTACTTCACACCTTTTTTGTCTTTTGATGTTGGTCATCTCCTCATTATCACCTCCAGGAATGGAAAATTCATCTTCCAGCCTGGGGAAGGCAGCCAGCATTCCTGACTCCTACAGTGCATTCCCCAGGCTGCCCTGCTTCCCCCAGTGCTTGAAAGTGGGTGGCTTCCTGATGGGGTAGAGTGTGGGACAGTTGTGGTTACTTGGGTTGCACATATTTGGCAAATGTGCTCCGTCATTTCTCGCTTCTCCTTGCATTTCTTTTAAGGATGTCTTGTCTTGCATCTCTTCATTCAGGTTTGATGCTCCGTCATTAATGTAGTTGACTGGAGGCTTTCACTGGTTTCACAGGAGTTTTGGAAAAGTGCACTCAAGTGATTGCATGCAAGAGCTTCTCCTTAGGTTGCTAACGCTTTGAGTGACAGACCTGTCAGCCGTTCTTACTGAGCTTTTGTCTCTCTTCCCTAGTGGGTGGGAAATCCCACCCAGCTATCCCAGGGTTTTGTCTTTTTTCTACCCTACAATTTATATTCCCTTTTCATCTTCTGAGGAAATGCATGTCACATTTCCTGAGGTCTTGTTCCCATCCACTTCAGGCAGTGCTGAAAGCAAACAGCTTGTTACCCTTCAGCGTGTTACTTCTGTGATGCACCAGGGTGCTTTCTGCATACAAGGAGCTACAGATGGAGCACAGCAGCCTCTACTCACCAGAAAAAAGAAATGAGCAGTCTTTTCTCTGCCCACCACTGTTTCATTCATAGTCAGTGTGCACCTTCTGCAACAATTCTCTGTTTTCTGAAACCAGACTGAAGCAAGAGAGAGCATTTTTTATGTCCAAGAAGTGGATGAAATCTTCTGGAGGGCAAGGAGACAGCTTAGTGCATACATTTTTGTGGAGACGTTACCCTTTGGCCCTCAGGTAACTTTATTCTTGCTTTAGGGTCATAGCTCAGCTGTGACCATGACAGGCAGCCAGTGTCTCTTCATTGATAGCTTGAGAGAAGTGATTCCCTGTAAAGGGTCACTGATGCATGTTTTACAATGAGTGGTTTTTGATATATCTGTGTTCACCTTTTCCACAGGGATTGGACTGTTAAAGCAAGCCTTCACTCTTACCAATACTGCTGTGTCAGAAACCTGTTGTCTCTGCGTTGTTGCTGGCATGTATCAAAGCATGTGAAAGGGTTTAGAAGTGCTGAGCATCTGGTTGGATGATGTGGAGATAGGGTAGTGCTCTAGGGATGCGAAGGGGCCAGGAATCTACATTTGTGTGATGTTGAGGCCCACAGAGCCAAAAAAACAAAGGCTGGAATGGAAGCCATTGTGTGCTCTGATCACGAAAGATAGTGAAATTGTTACCATAAGCATAACTGTGCTGAGCTCCTGATCCTTTGGGAGGGTGTGAGGGCAGAGAAAGAGCATTTTTAGTCCTGGACAGTCATTCCCATGTGATGTTGGGCAGTAGTCATGTAACTGGATTCATTGCATGAGCCTTTCCCAAATCTCCATTGCCCGTGTAGGCTCAGGTGAGCCCCTGCTGCATCAGCACAATGAGTGGACTGCTGTGGCCACTTTTGAGTCCTTGTGCAGTGGGGGGGTGGGCTGTTGCAGCCATTACACACTCATCCCTGATAACTGAGCGTTGTAACTTAGTTAGGATTCTAAACAGGACAGGACCCCGCCGGTGCTGAGTTGGTACTGAATAGTTTACACTATGCTGTGTAATCCCAGTCCTTTCTGAATCTGAATGTGTATTGCTGGAGCTAGAGGTTGACAGCTCTCATGTTTAAATATTTGCATTAGATACTACATGGGACTTGGAAAGGTGTGAGCATTAAGGTCAGAAGGAGGAAGGGTGTTTTCCTGAGGTAATGCTACCTCTTCATTGCAGAGTTTCTGCAAAGTTTATTTGTACATATATTGATCATGTTTAGATTTTTCTAGGACTTTGTATTTGGTGGAGCACTCCTTTTTCTGCCACAAGGTACACCACTCCCCTTGCAGTCTCAGGACCTGCTGATTCTTACCAGAAACACTGAAGCTGTTTCCAGAAAAGGTTGCTATCCTGGGACCACATCCTACAAATTAGATACAGTGGAGACAGACCATCATGTTTGGTTGCATCGCACCTGGCTTCTTTCATCTTACTAAATATCTTGCAGTATGTCAAGCAATGCCTGCTCTGCTGTGAATCAGCCACTCTGCAAAAGAGGCAAGGATTTGGGAAAGAGAATCACATGAGGAAATGTCTGCTGGAAAAAGTAGTCAATAGTGTGAGCATGGGATATTATTGCTGGGGAGAAGATCGTAAGATGATTCACCCTGCTCTTCATGGCCTTGGCCCAGCTTTGATCAAGTCATATAAAAGGACTGTCACAGTACCTGAAAGGAGGTTGTAGTGAGGTTAGTGTTGGTCTCTTCTCCCAAGTAACAGAAAAAAGAGGAAATGACTTCAAGTTGCGCCAGGGGAGATTTAAATTGGATATTAGGAAAAAATTCTTCACCGAAAGCGTTGTCAAGCATTGGAACAGGCTGCTCAGGGAGGCAGTTGAGTCACTGTCCCTGGAGGTATTTAAAAGATGTGTAGATGCGGTGTTTAAGGACATGGTTTAATGGTGGACTTGGCAGTGCTGGGTTAAACAGTTGGACTCAATGATCTTAAAGGTCTTTTCCAACCTAAAAGAGTCTATGATTCTGTGATGTCAGTGGGGTTTAGCCAGCTCTGTTACAGGTATCTAGGATCACGCGAGCAGCAAGCTTTTAGACGAAATGTTTGAGTGAGTAAAAGGCCACACTGCCTATTCTCGCCATGCCAGTCTCTCACGTGTGCTATCTGTCCCTTGCGGCACAAACTCATACTTGCTTCCTTCCAGATTCCATGGCAAAAGAACTAATTCTTTTTAAATGAAAACCATATCATAAAGAGCTGGATCTGTCATGCAGCTGAATAAACCACAGCTTTCCACACTGTTATTCACCATAGGCGTTCATGTGTTCTCACTCGCTGTTGTTGACTTCGTGGCTGTTTGATGAGTAGATAACCATATAAAATATCTGGTTACTTCATTATTGGAGAGTGACATAAACTTGGTTATGAAAACAAGAGTCCAGTAGTCATGGCTCCCTTTAAATGTCATCTCTCCTGATAAAAAAAACAACAATACTTCAGCACCCATCCTGAACACCCCTGTTCTGGATAATGTTATGTACACAATGACCATCTTTTTTTTCTTCAAATGCTTTAAATAGGGTCTTCTCCCTGTCTTCATCACAGCTTCCCAAAGTACCTCCTGACAGCTTCTGAAAGAGTCAAGTTATATTTAAGCAACTGCATTTACATGTTTGAAAAGCGCAAGGTGAAAAAGCCTGTTTTCCATTAAGCGAACAGTCTTAGTGACCCTTGTTTTTGTAAGAATGTTACGCAAGCTGTTTCGTTGCCTCCTCCCCAGCTCAGCTCACCTCAGTGTTTCCTCAGCATTTGTTAGTTTGCCCTCCATCCAAGCCTCACTTGGACTGCCTTCCGACCCTTCTGGCTGTCTCTGCCTCTCTTCGGTTGCTTTGCAAATGCATCACCTTCCTAAATCACTCTTAAACTTACTGTCCTCATTTTGCACTGCAGCTCCTATTAAATTTCCAGCTCTAATGAGCAACCCCATTTAACTTCTGCCTCCGTTATGCCTTTATTCTCAACTAGTTGGAAACCTCGTAACTTGCAAGATATCAGCATTTTATATTGAAATGTTAAACATGTTGAACCAGTTCAGAAGTAGGCATCTTTCCAGTGATGCAGCTTCAATTTCAAATGTTAATAAAAATTCCTAACATTGAACTCGATTTGGGACTGGACGGCTCACAGGCTTGATTGTGTGATATACTGTCTCCCGCTTCTAAGTTGCTGGTTCAAATCCAGCCCAAGACAGTAGCTGCTGAGAACTGTTGATGTATGTTCTCTGCTTAGTGACCTATAGTGATTTGAGTTTAATGGCCATGTTTAATGTTCTCAGCTGTCAGCCATGCACCCTGTATAACCTCCTTCCACACCAGCATCTTCCTCTGTGATTGAGATTGGATGAACTATAGAGACAGGACTCCCTTCTCAACCATTCATTGAGACCCAATAGGAAGTGGGAAGGGGGAGAAATTTTGTCCTTCAGTTATGTCCTTCATATGGATAAACAGATGACGTTTGTGCCCACAGCATGTCTAAATAGCAGGCTTTCCATGGGGTACTGTCATCCTGCCCACACTGAAGTGCCAGAGCAGATAAATTACAGCTCCCCTTCTTCCTTCCCTCTCACTCTATGCAAGGATGTTGCCCAGTCCGCCATCTCTTTGCATTTATATTTCTCCAGTGGGGTTTAGAAAGAGATCTTGTGCTAAATCCTGGCTTTGCAGTTCATACTAGATTACCTCTGGGTGAGTCATGGCAAGCTAGGTCACAAGGAATGACTGTTTTCATATGCTACTGTGAAAATGCAATTCCTGGTACTGTGTATAGCTCTTAGCAATTCACTGTTGCCTTGCAGAAACAAAGCCTTTTAGAGAACAGCTGCAAGCTAAGGCATCTGTTACAAACACAGGTAGAAAAAACATGTTTTCCAGCAAACAAAGATCAGTCAGGAATGTAAAAACCTTAGTGGCCCCGCTGAGCTTTACACTTGGAGCAAGAGATACTGCTACCTTCTCCTGTCCCCCTCTGTTTTTGTGACATTACTGTAGTGCCCTTTGCTCAGTTCTTTGAGTCCACGTTGTTCTGCAGGCAAGTGGCCCTAAAGGAGCTCATCCTTTTTAAAGTCTTGCTGGGCTTCCACAGTTGCAGCCATTTGTGGGTTGGTTCTTCAGGAAGAGAAAGGGTCTCCCTTTGATGTCCTTCTCTGTAGAAGTGAGAGACAGACCACTGTCATCATTTCCTTCTTGGTAGCTGGACAGCCTCACTGTCCTTTGGAGAAATGGTGTCTTTGAGGTTAGTGCCAGTTGTGTGGAGAGCAATCAATTGTGTGTCATGCAGAAGTTTAATAGGCAGCTGGGGTGACAGCCAGGTTGCCTTGGGTAGCATTGCTAGTCCTCACTGTCACTTGTTTCTAAAGTAAACCAGCATCTGACTCACCCTGAATTATTTGCAGACAAATGGAATGGTTTGGCTTTCACAGGGATGTTACGGAGAAACTCCTAATAACAGCCGGCTGAAGGGTTTATTTGAAACGGAGGGATTGTAGCAGCTCATGGTGTTTCCACTTCTGGGTGTGTTTTTTTCAGGCTTTCCTTCTTCATAATTCTTTCTTACACTTGCTACCCTCTTTCTGCCTTTTTCTGAAGA
This sequence comes from Falco rusticolus, assembly GCF_015220075.1. Lineage (NCBI taxonomy): Eukaryota > Metazoa > Chordata > Aves > Falconiformes > Falconidae > Falco > Falco rusticolus. The sequence goes on from NC_051193.1 coordinate 7,108,023, forward strand.
AAAGCTCTTCTTTTACTGCTGATGGTATTTTCCATCAAACTTGCCTCTTGCCCCTACTTCATAATTTCTCCTCATCAGAGCGGGAGTAGGTGATAATAATTCTGAGGATTTCTCAAGTGGTCTATTACCAGCCACAAAGTTGCAGCTATTGAAAAAATTTAAAGCATCTCCTAAATCAGTTTCCCTCAGCCCTTGGCACTATCCTTTAACTTGGATTTGGGGCTTTTAATAGGAAACCTGTTGAGAATCATCAGTGGTTCTATGAAGATTTGTGTACATGACCTTGAGAACTTGGAGGTGCAATGCACAGTGCACTGAAGGCAGTAGGAGCCTTTCCACAGGCTTTGGTGCACGTTGGCTCGGGCTTTTAAAGAATAACAGGAAACACTGGAAAACGCACCAAGGATAAACAGAGTAGTTTAGTTGCATTAACTGTCTAGGGGAGAAGCTCCACTAATGACTGAAACAAACAAAGCAAGTGCATTTATTTAGCATTGCTTGGGAAAACAAATTGCTCTTAATTGCATAATTTAGCAAAAAATGCTAAAAAGGGTTACACAAGAAACTGGCCAGCTCAGGCCCAGAGTGTAATTCTGGCATCCTTACCCAGTTCTGATTGCTGCATAGACTCTGACGGAGAATAGTGTCCTGGAAAGGAGCACAGACTTCAGAGAGGCCAGGGCTTTGAGAGACTGCATACTACTTTTTATTCATATCAATGCTACTTTAAAGTTCCATTCTACAAAAAACAGCATCAAAGAGATCTGTTGTTGCTGCCTCCCTGTGAATCCTCATAAAATTTGTCTTGCTGTGATTATGTTAACAGTCAGAAATCAAACTGGTCAGGCAGCTTGTTTCTGGACTCATGTATGATAAGCAACAATGAATATGCTGCAGGACTCTTTTGGTGATGCCTTAGTGTCTTTGACTGATAACCAATGCATTATTTATTTTAGAAAAGAAGCTGGAGTGTGAAACCAGTGTCCCATTGTGCTTACTCTGAATAAACATAGAATGAAAGGAGTTTAAGAGCTGACAATCTTAAGCTGTTCTTACTTGCCTTTGTGGAATCTCACTGTCTTCAGGAGGAGAATGTGATGAACTGAAGGCTGAAATTTACCCTGTTTAGAATGGAGCTAGTGACTGTGGTAGTAACAGCGTAAAGGGAAATCGAGCCTTACTCATCTGTAATGGCTCTGCTGGCTTTGCAGTGTAAAGGGTAACACGGAGCATGTGTTTGTTGCTCCTAATAAAATGGACAGTTATGATTCGGAGAGCACAGGGGGCAGTGGATTTGCAGGGTAACGTGTTGCCTTCGGAGGCGTGGCAACCTGGTTCAGGAACGGCACGGCGACCAACCCCAGGCCGCTCGGGCCATCAGCTCACAGACACCAACGTGACGGATGGCAAATGGTGTTTATTGATAAGTGGCGTGGCATTATATAGCTTGGGTTTACAACGTCACTTCCGTCTGCTTACATCATAAGCTAAACGCTATTGGCTATCTGGAGAGGGGCTCTATATTTCTGTACAGCGCGACATCTTCCGGCTGCCAAGCCCTAACTACCTACAGTAACATAGTGCCATTTTGACATTCCTACTTCTAATCTAAAAGCCATTCTTACGGGCTCTTTTTTCAAGATCTGTTCTTGTAAGAATAGAACTCCTTCCTAAGGCAAAATATTTCAAGGGACTGATTATCTGCTTCTAATTCCATGTGAACTCCTGAATAGCAGGTAAGATTAGATGATCACAAAGAAAATGAAAAATACTGAATCAGCACTTGCACTGCTGTTTAGTACAAACACATAATGCTCTATCCGATTTATTTCTGTTAAAAGGACGGGGACTATTCATTAGTGAAAAGAATCAGCATGGCATTACATTTACTATGTGTTTAGGAAAAACTGATCCCTTTGATGTAGCTGGAGACCCTTGAACTTCAGAAAAGACTGTGTTAGCATGCTAGGGTATGCCTTAGTCCTGCAGGTTATTTAATCCTTTCCTCAAGTGAGTCATTGTAAGGTAAAGTAGATGCTGGGGAAAGTTCTGCACTGCCAATTAAAACAGGCTCCAAAGGTGTTACTGGTTTCATTCTACCAGAAACTCATCACAGAGAGGCCAGTAGAGGTTGCCTATGTACCTTGAGGCCAGATCCCAAGCTAATATAAACCGGTATAGTTCTTTTGACTTAGCAGAGCTCCTTTGCTTTATACCAATAGCTCAGGCTCAATTCCTTTATGCTTAACTTTTTAAAAGAATTTCTGCTAAGAAATCAGGAATGATTCCAAAAGGTGTCAGTTTTCACACATGTAAGAATTGAATGGATTTTGGAAGAAGCCTGTAAATAACTCTGAGATGTGAGTTCTGACTGTCTTTATAAAGAATACATTCTACATGCCTCAAACACCCCTGCAAAGTCAAAGCTAAGTAATGAATGTTAGCCTCAGCATTTCTCCTAGGCAGATATCTTTCATTAGGTCAGGTTTAAAATAAAGGTAAAGGCAGGAATGTACTAATTAGTAACATTGCCCTTGTTTGCCAACAAAAAAACCCACTTTCAACAAATTTAACAAAGAATAAATGACATTAATCAGAAAGCTAAAGCATTTCTTAATGAACAGCTCTGGACCAAACACTAGCCTTTTCTGGAAGAGATAAAATCAGGGAGCCTAAAACACTTGGAAACTCAGGAAGATGGTTTGTTTTCACCCTTCTTAAGTGGAACAGCTGAAGTGCCGACCAGGAGGCTGTTCAGGAAGCTGCCAGAATGGGAGGGCTGCCAAGTCCCATCTCATAGAAGCCCTGACAGAGCAGAAACCCAAAGGACCCAACTTTGATTCTTAGCATTGTGGCAGTCACAGGGCAGGCAAGCTGAAAGAAACCTTGGAAACCTGCCTTGTTTCCATTAGAAAAGTTAACATGATTGTTGCATGCCCACAAGCCTTCTAAACTGGCATTTCTGGGCAAACTTTCCTCTGGAAGATTTCCAGCAAGCTTACATACCTTGCTTCATGGTACATAGCTCTTCCTTTCCTAACTTTTAGGAATGAGAACTTTAGATGGGCTTATTTGCATTGGAGGAATACTGCTGGAACTTTCTTCCTAGCATGTGAAGTTTTCTCTGTGTGTAGAAACAACATGGGTAAAATATTTGGAGTGAAATCCAGGCTCCATTGAAGTCAGTGGCAAAACTCCCATTCACTTCAGTGGAGCAGGAATTTCACTCTTTACTGTTTTGAAGTTAGAGTTACTAATAGACTGTTAAATTATTCCTGCGTGCATCAAACAAAATGTGCTTGATGTTAATGTTTCTGCTGTGTTCAAAACCCGCAAAGGTTTAAAAACAAGAATAACTATGAACTTCTGAGTCTAAAAATTACGTTAAATGTAGTTTTGCTAGAAATAATAATGTCCCTGGAGATAAACCTAAAATAATAGACTCCACCATATAATCTTCACTTTAAGCTAAAAATAGCATAGATGGTGGTTTAATCTAAGCCGTAATTATCAAACTGCTGAAGCTGGTTTTGGTTCATTGCAACTAGAAATGTATGTCGTGTTTAGGTTTTGAACAGTTGAGTCCCGAAACAGGAGAGAAGCAAAGCCAAGAGCATAGTCAGAAAGCAAACAGGAGCCTCTTATTTGTAGAGAAACAGCATGGATTAAAGAGTCCAACACCATATTTAAAGGGACTGCTCCTGGCTTGCTTAGTCCAGCCAGCTGGAGACCTAGTTAATTCCTATTAATCTGTGCTTTCAGCTCCAAAACTGGTGACTGATATTTTGCTAGAAAGCGACACTGGCCATACCAGGCACCTTTTGTCTGAAAGCCATTTTCCGTTTTCATGTTGGAATTGAAAGAATGTTAATGTTTCAAAATGTTATTATTCCATATGATTTTTAAATATGGTTTTAATGATAATTTCAACGTAGGATGGAAAACCCTTAACTCACTTTTGCTGCCAGGCAGCATGGTATGGTGGGGCCATGTGTATGACTGCCAGTCAAGGTCTTCTGACTTTTCACTGATGTAGCAGGTGAACCTGGTCACATGATTTATCCCTTCTTTGCCACCATGAAGGGTGTTCACAAGGGTTTACCTCCAGCAGAGGAGTCTTGCCTTCATATAGTGGCAACAGAGTTTTATCCTGAATAGTGATTTACTGTAGCAGCCCGATGGCAGACTCCACTAATGATAGGAAGGTCCTGAGTGGGAAGTTGAATGGAGGTTAAAGTAATACTTTTCTATTTCTGAACGTTTTTTGAAATCCTCACTGAATGTGTTTGAATTCCTCCATGTATGTTTATACTACACAACCTGCTGTTTGTTTAGATGGGTTTTTTTGCTGAGCAGGTCACATTCTGTTCTTGCTGAGAGTGGCATGGGACAGTCTCAGTGCTTGTTTGGACAGTGCTTGCAGAAATGAGGGCTTGATTCTGCCTCAGGCTCCTATCTCAGCATTGCTGTTACAGAGCCATAGACTAGTCTAGGTTGGAAGGGCCACCGGAGGTCACCTGATCCAACCCACTGCTGAGAGTAGGATCAGCTTCAAAGTTAAGATGAGAGAGAGATTGTACAATACAACAAATTTTGAGAAATGTTTTTCCTAGCAGTAGAGTTGTTCCAAATTCACACTGACACAACAAAATCGGCCCATCTCTGTTATCAATTTGGTGACTGTTCTCTCAGTATGATTATAAGGACCATATCCTTATATAAATAACCATATTTGGGAAAGCAGTACAAAATTTTCAATAAATATTAGCTTTCATATTCTAGCAGATATCCTTCGGCTGTGCTACATCACTTCTCCAGGTTCACTTCTCATGAACCCTTTAACAGTTATATTTCCTGGTAGGAAAGCTTCCATAAGAAGCACATTTAAATGTTTCAAACACAAATGCTAAAACATTTGTGAAATTAAGTCAGTGGGATAAATGAAAGGAACCTATATTTTGTTCCTGAAAATAAACTGCCCGGAACAGTAAGTGAATGATTCTGTGTTATATGTACAGCCTGGTTTTGTCTTTTTAATTGCTAAGGGTGTCATTACTAAGTCCAATGGGAAATGAGAAACCCACATCATAACTTGATAGCTTTTTTTGTCTTGTTTTGTTTTAATCAAACAGCATGGGAATGAGCCATGATGATGATCATCAACCCTGTGCAGGGAGGTCTCATATTATGTCTGGAGAATGGGTGAAGGGCAGGAACCCAAGTGACCTTTCCTGGTCTTCATGCAGCCGCGATGACCTTGAAAACTTCCTAAAGTAAGGATTGTACTGATTATCAAAAATCCTATCAGGCAAGAATCCAATGTGTTGTATGAAAGTGAAAGTCTAAATAATTTTCCTTAAAAAAGTGTGTGCATGTGTCATTAGCGTGTGAAACTTTGAATCTGTCTCCATTACAGGAGCCACTTTGGAACAGGTTTGCAGAGAGGCAGAAGAATTATGTGCAGCTGTCAATGTACTGATAGCTTCTTAAAAACAATCCCAGATCACCTTCATTTTACAAAAAATACCCTTCATGTTTGCAATGACAGAAATCTATGTGCAGATGGCCTGAAAAAATCTGTGCTGAAGGATGCTGCCAGCTTTGTGCTGTGGCTTTTACTGTCATTCTTGTTAATAAATAGCTTTTATTTTGTGGCAACTTTACTTTACCTGGAGGTGATTCTGGTGTGTTTTCTAACTCCTCAGTTAGTATTGGTCTTAAACACTTTACTATAAACTTCTTTCCCACTGCATCCGTATTTCAGTTCATCACATTCAGCAGTTCAGGAAGGATTTCTGTCCTGCTGCTTGTTAACTTTCATGTACTACAGCAAGCACTGAATTGTCTGAACTCAGTAATTGTGGTCTTAAACCTACAGTGCAGCTCTGTGACAAAGTGTCTGACACAGTGGCCAGTGCTTTTGTTGCTAGAAGTGGATTCAGCATGGAAAATTGCCCACTCTGGGGATTAGAGGTGGGAGAGAAAGGAAAATACTGAAAGAAAACAGGATATCTACTGTTACATTAAAGGCATGAAGTTGAAAAAGAAGTTGCCTCTGAACTCACTCTGGTCCCTGATAGAGGAGAGATGACAAATTGATATTCCGATTCATAAAAGAGTGTTGTGAAGGTAAAGGGAAATATCTTTCCTTTATGTCTGTGATGGATAAGAAAAGAAGTCAAGGGCTTAAAATTCAGCTAAGGGGATTCAGGTGAGACATGGTAGAAGGCTGTTTCACATGAGGTCATCAGATTCCCTGTTAAAGAGAGGACAACAGCTTCTCTACAGCAGTGATGTAACACTCCAGGTCAAAGGCGCTTTCCCTTAAAGGCATATTTAATTCTTATACTCCCCAGGTCCAAGGTCAGCACCTGTTTGCTGGTAACAGACCCGCGAAGCCAATACGCGGTGCGGCTCCCTCACAAGCTACCTGGAATGCACTACAGTGCCGATGAACAGTGCCAGATACTTTTTGGGACCAATGCTACATTCTGTAAGAATATGGAGGTAAGAGGTTGTGGGGTGGACCTGGAACCAAGGTGGGAAGTGAAAATAAAGCTGTCAGGCACTGGGGAAGAAAAGGACTCTGTACCTAATGGGACAGCTGATATAAAATCAGTAGTCAAACTCCCATTGACCTTCGTGTCAACAGCACATTCTTATGCAGTCGTCCTCCTTCCCCTGCACTGAGTCTTGTTAATCTCCTAGAACAGGCCCAGAAAAACTTTTGTTGGTACTTTGTTGCCTTTTGACACTGTTTTGCTGAAGTACTCAGTAGAGATTGTTTTGCTGGAAGTTCAGCTGAGGTGAAAGTCTTCTCACAAGAGTGCTTGCCTACTTCCACAGTCAGCTTAGATGACTGTCTGGATCTTTCAGTAGACATCACCTTCAGACTGCTACAGTGTTCTTAGGAGCTGACTCTGCCAAGGAAATATTAATGACTTCTTGTTTGATGAAGCCAATTTAGAGATTTGTGCAGAGTTAGGCCACTTACTGTGTGTTTGCTAAGCAACATGATGTATAGTCAGGATTTGGCTGCAAAATGGCCTATGCCACATGGTTGGTTGGCAAAGTGAAAACATTGATTTTTGGTGTCTCTAGAAGTAGGTCATATTTGAGATGAGGCTGGCTGACCTGTCCTCTGGAATTTAGACAGCTACACTTTTCCTAAGGTCTTGCTCATAATTAGATGTCTTCATCCTGACCAGAGCTTTCCTGCATCCCGCTTTAGATAGGGACTGGAGAAATGCTTACTTCTAGTGTGGCCTTGGAGATATCCAGAAGAAAGTCATGAAGCACTGTGTCCTGTCACCAGCACCAGCTGGCAGCATTCTGTCCTATATAGACAGGCATGGAGCAGCCAGGTTTCTTGCTGTCATTAACTAGCTCTTTGTGTTTTTATTGTCACTTGTTCCCATTCTGAACAATCTTGGAATCTTAAATCGGTGTTAACAAAGAAAATAATAATCAATGATAACTGAGGTTTCTAAGTGCCAAATTAATAAAACTGTTGAACACATGCAAGTCCTGGGAACATGCTCTTAGTTTCACATTTGCTGTTTTATTTATTTTGGATTTGGAAACTAGCTAATGTAAAACAAAAAGAAAAGAATCTGGGTAGGCTGTATTTTCCAGCTCCATCAAGAAAATGCAGACCACCAGGACTACTGTACTGGAAGCAAAGTATTAGAATATAGGTCTGTAAAGAAAACCCCAGATCTACCCAGGATGATTCAAGTTCTTCCACTTGTGTGGGTGTCACCCAGCTTGACTGCTGTTGGAATAGATATTTGCTATTTCCCTTGTTGTGATAAAAAACATTCTGGATAGTCCGGTGCCTAATGAGAATGTCAGCCTAGTGGTAGGTGGTCAGCATTTCTCATGCAGAAATTGCATGTCCAGTCTGGAATCGCTTCAGGGACAAGTTGCTTGCCAGAATAGTAAGCCAACAGGCACTGTTCTTCTCTGTAAGATACAGAGAGCAGGTGTTTTTGTCTCCCAAGATTTTTCACCAGTCTTATTATTTGACATCTTTAGAACACAGTGAAAACTGTGCTCTTTTCCTCCATCACTGCTTCAGCATCTCCCAAAGAAGAGTGTATTTTGTGAGGACTTTAGTACTTTCTAATGAAAAGCCTTGTAGAACTTCAGCAGATTAAAAGCAATTTGCAATTACTTACTTAGAACTATTTTTCTGTTACAGATATGTGTCAAAAGTTAGCGTTCACACTGTGAAGCTTTGGGTCAATTATGTCGCACACCATTAATTTAAGTAAATATTTACATCCTGTTATGCTACTGTGAAGTGGCATTTGAAGGCAATGAAATTAAATTCTTTAAAGGAAATGATCAGCTTTAAATTTTAAACCTTCGAAGTTTGTGTTTTTTTCACCTTTGTGTTTCTCATGCCTCTGCTGCAGAATGCTTGTATTGTAAGTCTCAAAGCTGTCTACAAAAATATGAACAAAAAAAAATTGGCACTAGTCATTGGCATTAGCTGTAGAAATTATTGGCAAATACAGCTGTCTCCTCTTTTAGCCAATAGTAATGTGGTATTTTTAATTCAATAAAGTATTAAAAAAATTCAAATGTAAAAGTAATAAACATTTGACAGTAAATATTTGTTACAAAAAGGAAATAAACTTCAGGAAATGAGCCTGCTCGATCTTTTTATGATTACATGCGTCTACTGTCTATTTTCTTATTGAATAAAAGAGTTACATTATAACATTTCACTGGAGATAGTTGAGCTCCATAATTATATCAGGCAAACTAGATGAACTATATTTAAAAATGCCATGCAATTCAGTTGTAGAGCAAATTTCAGAGATTAGATGAATCCAAAATTTCAAAATTTTTGAGAAACTGCAGAAACTTTCTGTGCAGTAAGCTCTTTCCCTTAAAGGAATCAAAGCCCAAATTTTTAGAGGAATGTAATCTTTGCCTTCACAGAGAAATCAGGTACCTAAATGCTTGGCAGTGTCCGGACCTCAGACACTGCTCCAACTAGATATCTAGTCCATGAATATTCAACTTTATCTAGATATTTCAGATTGCATCTCCAAATTTTTTTCGTGTTTTTTTTTAATGATAACTCAGTTGTCCTAGTACAAGGTAGCAACTCCCAGAATTACAGCTTTGCCAAACCAGGTATCCTGCATCTCTTCCCCAGATTTGTAGAATAAAAATGAAAACCTGTGAGGTAGGCTCAGTTTTACATATACTGTACATCTTGATGTTAGTTTTTAATTTGCTTGGACACTGTGTTTACATTTTCCTATACTAAAATTTAAAAAATGAACTAGTTAACAGCATGAGTATATGATAACCAGCTTAATAATAGTCTGTTGTTATAATCTATGACCTCCAAGGTGTATAATTTAGGATCTGGTTCTGTAACATCAACGTTAGGTAAGATTCACTAGTGCATGTCACCCGTTCAAGGAGCTGTGGAATCGTGCTTTTAGGCTGGAGGCTTGTTAGGCAGGGAACAATCAATTTCCATTTATTTGAAAAGCACTGTTTCTATTATGATACTGTATGAATAATAACTGGCAAGATTACCAGCCAGCCCCTTGAGGGAATGCAAATCCATTCTGGTGCATGCTCTGCTTATACTTTTATTGATTTGAGATACATCCAGGTGGCTGGTTTTGGACTAACTTTAACCTGAGTATTAGATGGGTGAATCCTTGCTCATCACCAGGAAAGTAAATGTTTTCATGGCTCTGTGGAAGAATTAGTTTTGGTCTGAGGAACGGAATAAGAAAATAGAAGCTGGGCAGTTCTCAAGTGAGGTGATGTCCTTGTGATAATTAATATCTCGAGAACCTTCAGTAGTTCACCCTTCACATCTAAGTTAAGTAGTTTTCTCTGGTCATATGCAAAGGGATGAAAAGTGCTTTCACATGGTGCTTTCTGTTAATCTTTCCCATTGCAAATGTCTGATCAGTAAGAATGCTTATCTAGTAGGACATACAAATGTGCTTCTGCTATACCAGACGTGCTGGTTTTAGGTGGAAGGCTATACAGTCATGTCCCTTGCAGTGCTAGAAGAGCTTCTGGCCCACCTAAGAGTGTGCACAGTGATCTTTATTTTAAGGGAGAAATAACAGAAATTGAATTGATGACTGTGTCATCCTCAAGCTCAGCAAAATCATGATACGAATTGCAGAAAAAACTAAACAGCAATGCATCTTTGACACGGTACAGTGCATTATCAGTGTATCCCCAACACAGAGATCTTTTGGGATTTGGGTTGCTAAATATTGGTATGAGCCCAGGGTTAACAGGCTAGGTTGTGCAAATTGCAGGAAATTCAACTTGTCTGACCTCTGTTCTTCAGATCCACGCTGCACTATGAATCAAGTATTGTGGATTCGTTTGACCCCTATGCAAGAGGACGCAAAAAGCTTCACTCTACTCAAGCAACAAAGGCTTCTGCAGAGAGCAGACTTTAACTCTTTGCTGTCCCCTTTATTTAGCAGTAAAGTCAGTAAGAGGAATAGCACATTTTACGCTGAGTATCTCACAGAGCAGATATTGTGTTTCTCCACCAGAAATACGTAAAATTGCATTGTTCATAACTTCACGTGAAAAGAAGTGGTTTGTTTAATCACAACCCTGGGTTTATTTTACAGACTGGCATGCCTATGAACAGAGGCTTTTGCACTGAAATTATCTTTATGGAAAAAATGTGAATTCTGTTGCTTGTATCCAGTGTTTGGCTTTTTGTTTTCCATGCCTTTTGGCTTATTTATTATTAACACATTTTTGTGGGTTTTTACATAACCATTATCTTTCAGAATTATATTGAGTCAAAGCTGTGCTTAGGCTAAAATGGCACGTGGAAAGAGATTAGCATCTTGCTACAAAGAGATTTTTTCTGAAATAGGGTCACTGTCAACTCAGATCTAACTAACAATGTGTATTTTGACATGACACTGGTTTTAGAAAAATTAAAACAGCTAGAATTGGCTCTACTGTTTTCTTCTTAAGTTCAGGTTGTTTTTTAACAAATATCGGTATCTCCTGGGATCGACAAGCTACAGAGTAGAAGCACAGAACAAGAGGGCAAAGCTGATTGTAAGCCAAGGGAAACTGGCTCTATTTCTGGGCTGAAATGGAAAAGGAGAGGAACGAAAAGCAAAGGGAGAGCAACAATTGTAATAATCAAATGGATTTTGTGCATCCCTTCGGTTTTCATATTTGATGGTATGGTGGTGAATATAATTAAGCAGCTGTGGGTCTCTCTGTGGTCTTGATCTTGCAAAGACACTGATAGAGTGGACTCTTGGACTCTGTGCATGGGAATCAATGGATCTGTTTTTTCTTTGCAGTGTCATTTGCAAGATCCAGACAATAATAGTAAGCCCTATTATTTAGTTATGTATAGAATATTTACAAGAACATGTTAATTAGATTGTGAGGTGGTTTATCCTGGAAATAATAGGTTGCATTGTCATTTTCCATACAACCAGGGACTTTGTCTACATAATTTTCCCTTATATACTTTAGCTTTTATGTAAATATTATAATAATAATCATCATCATAATGATAATAATAATCTGGAAGAGGATGGGTCTGGTTTTCTTGAGGCTTGCAGGGTAGAAGCCTGGCAATTCTAAAATAAAATGAGAAGATTTTCTTTTTTAGAAGTAAAGGTAACAATTTACTTAATTGCCATGCTATATTTTATAGTTTTCCTAATGTAGGTTGTTAAGATTCAGACTAATTTCATGTTGCCTGTTTCATATGAAACTGAAGTGTCCTATTTCACTGCTTCTGTATGTTGCAAAAAGACCTTTTTCTCTTTATTTTCAGTGGAAATACTTTTTGTTTAAGGGAGAGAAAGAATGAGAGAGAAGCAGAGTTCCTGCCTGGGCAGCACAGCCCAGTTTACAATTATTGGAATGCTTCAGAAATTTTTGTACGTGTTTCAGTTTGGAAGATGGTCAAAACACATTCTGGTGCAGTGGTTTAAAGAAAAATAAAAAGAGAGAGAGGGGAACCAAAATAAAATTATAAAAATACAGTGTGGAAATTTAAGAATATAAAAATAATAAACTCTTAAAAATAATACAGAGTGCCTATTAAGAATCAAGCACTTGAGCTTGGCAATTCTACGTTTCTTATTAAGACACAAGGGGAGGGAGAAAGAATTAGTGTAGCCTTGTGATGTGGCATCTACAGCTGAAGTCTGTACTAACGAAATTAGCCAAAATACAATTGAGTATCAGCCTGAAAATAGTGTATAACAAGTTTGAAGGGCATTCAGACCTCTCCCGTTGGCCTTCTGGGAACTTCCCATCTGCAAAACACTTCAAGAGAAAACTCCCATAATCTTCACAACCACATCTGAACAGTGTGTGTACATATCTCTATTTATTTTACTGTCCCTTTCTTCTTTCTTCCCATGGCCAAGAAACATTATCCGTGATTTCAGGCTTTTATTTCCCCTTATTTATATATATATATATATATATTTTTAATGAACAACACTGCCTGTGTTTAAAAAAAAAAATCAATACTTTTCATATCCTACAATCAGGTGTTAAGGCTTGAGTTGTTCACTGGGAGTTACTGAGTGAGCATTACTCTCAGTGAAGACAATATGAGATGGAAGTGCAAGGTCAGAATTTTAGGCTCTGAGTTGCAGACACATCAGATAGGAGTGATCAGGTTGATTATGAAACTAGCCTGAAGCTCTTGCCCTACCTACATCGTGGACAGATATCTTCTCCTGAGCTAGATTACACCATGATACTGTGAAGTCATAGACCTTCTCTTGGTGGGATACGTTTAGTATGAACCACCGAGCAGAACCATATAACACATGGCACGTACAGTACGATGCTAATGTAACTGCCGTGGTTGTGACATAGTTGATTAGCTACAGCTCTTTTAAGCGTTCTGAGGTACAAATTGGTAATAAGTCCAAGTACAAAATTTCTAACGTTCAATTCAAAGGCGTAACTCTGTTCCAGTGCCTTGTACCACATGTCTCTTTCTTCTTCCAGGTTTGAAGAAACTGAAAAGATTAGTATTTAGCATAGGCTGCTTTGTCATAAAGTTAGTTTGTGGTCTCATTAATGCTGTCTTGCCAATCTCTTTCTTTTGACTATTACTTTAATTCCAGATATGTGAAAAAATGAAATAGAACTAGTGCTTTGCAAAGAAATATTTAAGATAGTGGAGAAGGCATTTAGTTTGTATTGAGAGCACTCTAGCAGAAACTGCTAGAACTAGAGACGATGTTTTTCCGTTTCATTGTTTGCTTCCCAATGTACAATTAAATTAGAAGTGTTTCTTTTGTTTTCTACTCGCTTGTGTCTTCTCTGGCAGTATTGGAGTCTTCCACTGCTTGTCTGGCTGGATCCATTCTTGTTTTTTGAACTCCGTGTGCCCAGCTTCATTACTGGCCCTTCACATTTGCATTTCTGTGCAGTGTCCATGTCATTGCTGCTTTTCTCAGCTTTTATTTCATCCTGATGCTTGTTCAGGAGGTTCAATCATGCCCTACATTTTCAAATGAAGTAATAGGTTTGAATGTGTCTGGTTTTTAGCATCTGGTTTTGAGTCTCAGGAAAGCTGCATAGTTTTCCAGAAGCCCTGAGCTTCTACCAGCTTTGAAAGGTTGCCCTCCTTGAAGTATTTCCAAGTCAGGCATCCCAAACAACTCTTCACTTCTCAAAATACTGGTTTCTTATATCTTCCCCGGATTGGAATAATCTCCAGATACTCCATTGCACGTTTCCAGTATAAAAGTAATTCATTCCAGTTTAACTTTCTCACAGGAAAGGGTGAAGAGCTTGCAGTAAGCCAAACCCCTCTCAGAAGAAGAATTTTTACATTTCTCTGTCGCCTACCATCTATCCCACAGAGCCTTTCATAGAGCCCTAGGAGCAGTTTTACTAGGAGACATGATGGCACACTTGGCAAAAGATCCCTGCAGCATCTGCTCTAGAGAGGTCAGGGCTCATCTTCCTGTCTGTAAGTGCGTTTTGGGCAGCTCTTGAATAGCCTGGTTTTGCTTTTGCTGACATTGTCAAAACATGAGAGCTCTGGATTTTTCTAATCCTTTGGCTTTCATCTGCTGTTAGAAAGGCTGTTTGACTGAAGATTGTAACCAGTTAATTTTATTCAGACCTTAGACATCCAAATCCATCTGTGGCAAGCAGTGTGTCATGGTAAGTTACTGTTTTGGAAGCTGACATATTTTGTCTTTCTCCCTGAAACGTGAAGAGGAAAAATTCTTATGTTTTAATTGTGGATTAGAAAAGCTCTTGATATCACTCCATATATATAAGGGTATGTTTCATATGGGATCCATGTGCTGGTAGCTGGAGTAATGCATGTCAAGCCACCTAGCTCAGAGAACCAAACCCAGTGTGACACACTTTATGTTTGCTGGGTTCAGTTTGTTTTGTTTTCTCTGATACAGAACATTAACAAATCTCGGAAATGACTATACTGAATTTTTTGTACTGTTCTACTAGGAAAAGAGTAGCACTGGAAAGCAGCTAACTCTCAAGGACCATTTCCCTAAGAGTTATTTAAGTGTCAGGGGCCATTTCCACAAAGTTAAAACAATCTTTTTGGTTTTATACACTTGTATCTGATGCTGGTGACTTTCTAATCACACAAGTATTGATGAAGAGGTCGTTCATTGAGTTAATGCCATTACATTGATGAAAAAACTAATATAAAGGGGAATAAACTCTAGATTTGTTTGTTGGCTCCAGGCAGGGAGGTTATTGGTCCTGTTCATCTAAAAAACATAATACATACGTGTTTCTGTATGTTCTGAAGAAACAAGTTGATCACCAAGTAGTGAAAGTACGGAAACATTTTTTAAGAAACCTTTTCTAGTTGCATCTAAGAAGATATATGGTTACTTTTTTATAATACAGGCTGCGATACTTTCTGTCAAACAGTAAAGAGATCTATTCTTCTCTGTCATAAATGAATAAAATTGCACAATATGAATTTGTAGGACTGTTGCCCAGTTCTGTTAAAATGCGACATTAGTGAATATGAACCATTGCCCAAATATTCTAGGGTAGTCCTGGTGATTCTTTCTCAAGCCTTCCCTTGACTTTTTGGAAGACTTTTTGGTCTGTCATTGGACAGATAGACAGATACCTCTACTATTGGACCTGCCACTTGTTCTTTGGAGTATCAGCTCTAGAGAAAGGTCAGCATCTGGCCATTGATATCCAGCTTCACAGTTATCTTGTCTGGGGCAGCATATGCCTCCTTCTCAGCAGTGCCTTCCAGTTTTACAGGATTATGATTTTGGGCACTTTTCATTTAGTTTTCAGCAGCAAGAAGCTCCGTCAATAGCAGTGGCAAACAACAGTGTTTGCCTCCTTTGTGATGCATTGTAGATTGTCAGTTGTTTATGCACCCAGAATTAAAGACAGCGGCAGTGTAGAAATTGGGGACATTCTTTTTCTCACCTTGTTGTGTAAAGGATTCCTCCTCGGAAGCATGCTGTGAGCCTTCAAGAACACATACATAGTATTTTGAACAGGAAAATGAGTGTAAATTGTGTGTTTATTGTACTTAATAGGTGTTAATTAGGATTCTGTTTATACGCGTGTTTTCTCTCACAGTTAGCTATATGCCAAGCCATAACCTTGGCAAAATAAGAGAGATCTGATACTTCATTGAAAGCCAGCATATTTATAAGCATGCCTGTGTGTTATGTGGTCTCTTGCTCCTCTTCCTTAAGGATATTTACTCTTTCTAAGTCCTTCATAATCGCCTCATTTTGACAGAAAAATTGGTTTCATGGTGATTTAATTCTGCTGCTAGAAATAAGAGGTTACTCTTTGCAGTGGGCAATAGGCAGCAGGAAGAAGTTCATTCTCAAGAAAAATAAGTGGTGTTTCTTTTTTCGAATGAATCCAAGGTGAGGGAGTGAATGTGTAGGGAATGAACTAGCTTCTGTAGAGTAGTTCACTAGTGGGAAGGACATCTTTATTAATTGGATTTCCTTTATGCTTTGGAGATTTGGAAGCTCCCCCTTGTAGGTAATAATATGAGGCTCTGAGTCAGGGGGGTATTGCGAGCCCTTCTCACTGAGACCATATGAGGTCACTGGGCAGAGTCATGCTGATTTCAGTAACGGTGGTGATGCAATAGCTAACCCAGAAACTAGCAGTCTCTAGACTTACTGCCTGTGGGCAAAGAGCTGGCTGAATTAATTCTGGCTTCTCCTCATTTCCAGCTGCAGCACTGAGTTAAAGAAACTAAAATAGATGACTTCCCTAGAGCTGCGTGTGAGTGCTCATAGTGCTTCACACGCTGTGAGTCTGTGCTGGCACACGTGGGGGATGGAGTTACAAGTAAGGTAAACACTGTCTTCAGAAACAGTATGTCTTGTGAAAAAGTATGAAAAGCTGTGAAAGGTGGGAAGGCCCATAGCCAGACGTGTCCCTGGGAGTATCCCAGGAGTTGTTTCTGGGTTTACCCTGAAGTTTAACTAGGGCAGGCAGTGTGAGCCTGGGCTGTGACACTGAGCAGAGGACTGCAGAGCTCGGAGCAGCGTTTTCACTTGTGTCCCAGCAGGCTTTCAGCAATACACTTAATCCCTTTCTGTTTCTCATCTTCCCACCTATAACAGAGCAATAAAGCTTCCTTTATCTCCAAGCTCCCAGGAGTCTGTTTAGATTGCAAGTTCTTTGAGGAAGAGAAAACACCTGGCACAGTAAGGCCTCTTTCTCAGATAGATGCCATTATAATGCCTGTAATTGGAAGCATCGTTCACCTGCTGAGCAGATATCTCCTAGCCTGGGAGTTTCCGGGCTGCGACCTCTCTCAGGACAGGTTTCTAACAACTGTGCAGACAGCTTTTCCTATCTTCCAGGAGTTATTTGGAATCTAAAATGTGCACCTTTATAAAAATTCCATTTTTATTTTGATTTTTGACTTTATTTTCTCTCTGTATAAATTCTTTAAGGGTTCAGTTGAACAAGCATTTCAATTAAAAAAAAAAAAGGAAAATTATTTTTTAATTGAAGTATTACTTTTCAAAACATCTCAATTTTTGTAATTTTGCTTTGCCCTTGGAAATATCTCAGACTGCGAGCTGATCCAAAGATGACCTTTCCCCACAGACAGTTTCAACAAATCAATATTTTCCTAGTGAAAAATATCTATCATCGGAGAATCCTGTTACTTTTTGAAGGCTGAAGGGAAGATTTTGCAGGCAGAGACCTGCTGTCTAAAAGCTGGTTGCTGAGTTTACAATTAGCAGTAACACAGCTCTTTTGATGGCTTCTTCTGTATCAGAGTAAGCTCTGAACTGCCACTCACATACAAGCAACTTCCTTTCAAGTCCTGCCATTTCTCACTTTGTTATTTCCCCACAAAGCTGGCTGTTTAACTATTAAAAAGTCACTCACTGTGACTGGTTAGCTATAGGACTGTTTAATGGGGTTTTTTGTTTGGGTTTCTATTGTAGCTGAGGAGGATATATGATCTCTTTTGGAATGAGCTATTAACATGATAAAACATCTTGGGAACATACAATACCAAAGATGATGGTTTAATCTTTGCTGGGGTATCTGAATGCTGTATTAAATACAGGGGACTGCACTAACGAGTGTTTCAGCTTTGTAGTGGTATGGCACTAGAACACAGAGTTCTGAAGCGCAGTTACCAGATTTTTCTGTAACTGTTTCCTGAAATATGCTTTGCATTTAGTATTCTGAATCAAACACAGGGATACTATAAAAATCCTATGTTTTCCATACTGCAAAGATGGGAAATTTCAGAAAGGTTGGTGTTGCTAAAGGAGTTTTTTTCTTTATTTATCTTCCTATAAATATATGTGTGTGCACGTGTGTGTGTGTATACATACATATATGCAAACATATACATATATATACACACATACACACATGTATGTGAATATTTGCACCCACTGTACCCATGGGCTGGGCTCAGTTCTGTAGTTCTGCTGGTGCAGACACACCTGTTTGAGGTTATCTGTGTCCATTGCTTCCCCAGGCCATGCGTCATACCTGGGCCTGTTAGCTGGCTTCATCACCTTCCATGTTCTTGTGGGCTATGGAGGAATTCTGGTTGGCAACGAAAATTGTACAAAAAGCTGCTTCATTTTTATGACTTCCTGTTTCCAACCCCCTCTTCCTCCTCCCAGTTTTACATCAAAGAGGACAATTTAACCCTGACTAATTTACATGCAGCTTATGATCCAGGGGCTTGAAGCTGAAGCTTAAAAAATACTGGCCTTGCATAATGCACAGATATTCAGCAATGCTGCTCCTATGTGTCTAGAACAACTTCTTTAGGGCTGTAGTGAATTCCGTTACATCTTCAGCCAGGATGGCTTTCTGACAGAAAGCAGAAGCAGCGGGTTTCCTTCCGGAACCACAGGGCAAAATTTCCATCTGGGTCATTCAAGAGATCAGGCTGGAGGGTTTCTCATCACATTCTGCTCTGAAGCTTTGTGGTTATATGTAAGAGAGGGGCTGAAGCCTGGAAAAGTAGAAATGCTTTGCTATCTGCACCCTTCCTCTCTGGAGCTTCCCTTCATTTTACGTGTCAGTATTCCCCAACCACAATTTGAAAGGAGACATTGCTGGTGGTTCTTTCACAAGATCACTGTCCACAATCATCAGGGGAGAAGAGAGAGACCAGATTGTCAATGAATTTCTGAACTCGGCTTAACAGTAACAACATTTATAGGTCACCAATACAATTACTTTTAATGGCAAAGAAGCTGTTACAGTTTAGCCAGTCTAACATGTTCATGCAATGCATTTAATTGTGTCCTGCAGCTACATGTAGCACGTCCTGCCACTGTGACTAGAACCTCCTATGATAGCTTCTACTTACGTCTCTGACCTAACTTAACATAACTCTATGCTTTTAACATATCTTAACTGTTTTGGAAGCCTATTAAATCATTCATTCATATGTGTACAGGTTTAGTATAAAGAATAACCCATCACCTTTAGATCCTGCTGAGTTAAACCAGATGCAAGGATGCTGTAGCTTTACAACTAGGAAGGCAAGCAAGTTTGGCATTTTGGGGAAAAGCTTTTTCAGGTTAAACTGTTTATTGCCTAGACTGGTGTTCTTTCTGTAACACTTGTGGACAGTTAATTGATGCACTTTTTTATTTTAATCCTCTCTGAGGAAGGCAGGGTTTTGAGAATCTGGGAGTTGCGGTGTGGAACAACTGATTTCTCAGTAAGCTCTGAAATCTCTGGCTTGTCAATTCTTCTGCCTCAGTATACCTATCTGTAAAATACTGTGTGATGTCCTTATGGCTAATTGGTGCTTAAGTGCTTTCAGAGCTGTGGGTAAACCACTAATTAGTCACAGTAATTTAGTCAAAATTACTGAAGTCTGATATTTTCCCATATGCTCTATTAGTTCGGGGGAAATGTCTTGGAAATTAATTGATTTAGGCTTCCCTGGTGTATTTACTGTTGTTTGGTTTTTTGACAATGATTTTCTGTGTTGTGGTTAATACAGATGTTGCTGGATTTTGCTGTCTGCTTCTAGTTTTTGTGAATGTTCTTTTGGTTTAAATAGTGCAAAATCCTCTTTCCAGAAAGAAATGTGGAAATAAAACAGGATGCAGATACTGCTGCGATAACTATTCTGTTTCAGTATGTTCTACATCATCACTCTTGGTATTGGGATTTATTTCATCTGCACCCTCTGCTGTACAGATCTATTTTATATAGACATACCAACATGCATGTACACAAAACACACATGCACCCACAGTCTCTTACACTACATCGTGAAAGAACCATAAGGTTGAAGCATGTTGACTCAACTATTTAATGAGGTGCAATAAATCTTGACAAGACCAGCTGGCACTAGAGTCAGGCTTCTCATCTTTTTACCATTACATTGAAATGTGAACAATAGTGGAAAGAAATGTAACTCTTCTTTTTCTTTTTTTGGTACTCGGTTCTGTAGCTTTGTATTGAAATCATCCACTTCCATGGAATGCAAAGCACGGTGAATGCTGTGGAAAATGTTAACAATGTAAAGGCCCCTTTTCCTGGTCCTTTTGCTCAAATTCTGAAAACTTATTAATCTGACAGATCATGCAAGTGTGGTCAGCATTAATATCCCTGCAACACACACTGGCTGAGCAGAGCAGCAATGTTGAGTAACGATAGCCAGAACATGTTTCAAGTCTGGTAGTGAGTTGTGCTGTACCTCTTCCTGCTCTTGCCTTCCAACCTCACTTTTCACCTTCTTTAGCACATTGGACTCTCTCTTTCTAGCAGCTACTTCCCACCACCAAACTTTTACTAACTTTGCCCCTCCCGGTCACCAAGCTCCTCCTACGCTGCATGGCACACCGTGAAATCCTTTCCTCTTTCTCATTCTGCCTTAAGGTCATCTTCTCCTAACGGGCATTGCTAGCTGATGACAGCTACCACCAGGTGCAGCAGGGCTGACTGTGTGTTACTTGAGTATCTTTCTAAAAAATACAAGTAATTAAGCAGCTTGGACATCTAAGCATGTGGCATGGTTCCGAAGCACTCATCTTGGCCTCCCATACATGATTCTTTTTTAAGGGACCGGATTTATTATTGTGAAAAGAAATCTGTTTAAATAATGCACTTCTTGTTTTGGGTGGGTTTTATCCATCTATGTGTTTCATGTTTCCAGCCCTGCCACTTAATGCCAATCTATCCTTAAAAAATAATTGCTCCCAAACCAACTAGATGGCTTTGGATTCACTTGAGGAAGACTGCCTGAGCTTTGAAGTGTATCCTGTAATGACAGCTGGCATCTCCAAAAATAGTAACTGCACCTCTTTGCTTTATGGTTACAGCATTTGATGTGTGCTGGGCTCTGGTGCCTGGTGGAAGGAGATACATCCTGTAAAACAAAGTTGGACCCCCCTCTGGATGGCACTGAATGCGGCGCAGACAAGGTAATCAAAATGCTCAGTAGCAATCACTTTGTTTTTTCCAGCATTGTCTGTCAAATAATGCTTCCAAGATGTTCAGTATTTACCATAAACCCATATTTTCTACTGATTCTGTTACAGAAACCACTCAAATTAACAGCTGGATTGGGTTAAGTCTTTCTGATTTTATGTTACGTGTATTTCAGTAGCCTTTGGAGACCTCAGTAGAAAAGTTCTTGTGGTCTAGGCATTCTACAAACACTGCAGGAAACCCCCATGCTTCACTGCTAAGTGCACAGGCTGAGTACCCTGGCAGTCATGTTGGGTAGTAGCTCACTCCTGTCACTTCTGTTCATTGCTGCCAGTGGTGTTTCATGAGTGAGATGTTTTTCAGTGTAAGATAAGGTAGTAGTGTTCTTGGCTATATTGGAGTTTGAAAGTGTGGAGAGCATTTAGGCTGACATTTGGGGAGTGGAGGAAGATGGGGAAAGAAAAAGAGGCTACTTAAAAACTTCATGGTTTCTCCAAGTAGCTCAAAATGCATTGAGCTCAAATTAAGTTATATTCAGTTATTTTTGAAGTATAATTTCCTGTACTGTATGTATATACTGAGATGACTAAGGCATATATGGAGTTTCCAGAATCCAGGTTGATGTAAAAAACTGTTACAAGAAATACAAAATAAACTCTCAAATTAGTGGATCTCCCTCCAGTGAAAATCACCATTCCAGTAACTGGCTTCAATACCATAAGGGTGAGAGTTACTGAGGCTCAGCTGCTGCCTCCCAGCTGTGACCTGCTGTGCTAACAGAAGTTGACTTAAGTGAACGTTTACCCTCTGAGATGGGCTGTGGTAAATGGTATGTGGTTCATTAACATATGTGGTTGATTAGCCCAGTGCAGCTGATAACATATTAGGCTACAAAGGAACTTGACTGCTTTGGTAACAGCCAGCCCCTCACTTACTGATTTTGGATTTTAGTATTTTTTGTATGTTGTATGGTTGGGGAGGTAAGATTAATTAAGAAAAAATAAAAAGTTTATTGCTAAAATGAAAGATCAGAGATCTTTTCTTTGCTTGCAAATAAAGGTAAACAATGACAAGAAAAGCTGAGTCCTGGAAAGCACGACAAGGAAATGGAGACAAAAGATTTTGAGATATATGTTTGTCTAACTACAGGAGTCCTGGTGATACTTTCATGAGACTGCTTAGCAGTGCTTATTTATCATATCCTGGACAGAGCAGGAGAATAGGCCAAGTTTGCTGCCTGGTCAGGAGCCAGCACAACCTATTAGAATCAAAGGTTGTTTGGGGCTTTGGCCAAGTTAGGTGCAAAATACCTCAATTATTTTGTACATAGTGGGAATACTGCTGATTAAGACATTGCTTTGGGGTGTACTTTCTTGGACTCGGTTTCTGTGAAGAGTGTGGCTTTAAGTCTTAGCACTTAGATTGTTGTCTGCTTTATAAAGCAAGAGGCTCAATTCTGTAATTGCTTCTTTTAATGACAGAAATCCCTTCAGGGGTTCATTGAGGGTGACACTTAAATTTGTGTTTCATGTCCTCTCTTTCCCCTCCTCCCACCTCCATCTCACTGAAGCCTTGAGTCTCTAGAAACTCAAACATGGGCTTATTGTAATCTCAGACATCCTTTTAAGTCCACACATGCAGGAATGTTTGCAATATCAGGACTTCTTTCCAGCCTGGGCTAACGCAATTGCATTTCAGTGGTGCCGTGCTGGAGAGTGTGTCAGTAAAACTCCCATCCCTGAACATGTTGATGGAGACTGGAGCATGTGGAGTCAGTGGAGCATGTGCAGCCGGACATGTGGCACAGGAGTGCGATTCAGACAGCGGAAATGTGACAATCCCCCGTAAGTCTTTACATCATCCTGATTTCTTTTTGTATGTAGCACTTAGACAAGCCTTACTGCAAGAGTACAGGAAAGAAATGGGCAGCAGAGCCCACAAGATTCCTTGTTCATGAGTGGCAAGGAGCAGGCCAATATCCTGGAATGACTCGGAGTGAAGTAGGTTCTGTGGAAGTGGTTTGAAGGGTTACCATTGGAAGCAGCCCATTGCAATGATCCAAACATAGATACAACTGAATTAAAAATGTGCAGTTTGGCAGAAAAAAAGATGCCGTTTTTTCCTGTCCAGCACTGCAGTGAATGAGGGGGGGCTGATCTGGATCTACAGACCAAACTGAGCCAGTATGTCTTGGAGATCAGTTTTGCAGGGAGTGCTGGCTCTGGTCTTGGGAAGTGATAAGAGTGTTGACAGTGGTCATAGTGTCACGTAACTGTGTTGGTAAAGCACCTTGAGATATTCTGTACATCAGGATGTGCTGCGTATGAAAAGGAAGGTTTTCGCACACACAAAGTGCAGTGGGTACTGTTTAGCTCCTGCAGTGACTACAAATAGACCTATGCTCTCTGCTTGGACTTGGATTTTTTTCTAATTTAGGAAGAAATGTAAGTGTTGTTGTCTCCCATGTGCCATACTTCATCCCTCAGGTCAATTGAGGCACATCTGGAAATTTTTTCTTCTTATGGGAGGCCTGAACAGATTACCATGGTAGCCATTTAACTGACTACCCCTGTTTGTGCGCATTACAACTTCTGAGATGAGTGAGGATGCTTACAGTCTTGAGAGCACCCCTCCAAGTTGTGCATCTCTATTCATATTTTAAGGTTTTTTCCACAGACAAAGCACAGGAAACTTTTCTTTTTAAATAGGGACTGAAATTCTGGCTAGCAATACAGTAACTTTGAAGACATGCCTAGATGATGGATAGGCACACACTGGCTGCTGCTGAGTTGTACTCATGTGAAAGGGATATTTTTGTTTATTCCTCTCCTTAAATAACGCTGAACTGCAATTGCATTTCTGTAATGTCCAGGCTTGATTTTTACCAGCTCATTTTCCTGAACAAGGGACTGAGCTGGTTTCTTTGCTGTCAGCTACAAAAAGTCTTTTTAACCACAGTGCTGACCAAACCTAAATCCATTCATCATTGTTCTTTAAATTACAGGAAATGCTCCCTCCAAGATTGCACACTGATTTTAAAATTCTCTTGCTTATATACATTTTTGGCTGGGGATACACACGTGATCTTCTTTTGCTTCAAATTCCTGGCATCAGCCCACTTCTGCAGCTGGTTTATTCACTGTCCAAAAATACTGGCTAGGGGATTTATCTTTTATTTTATATATATTTGGTCTTGGGATTTTTTTTTTAAACTGGAATCTCTACTCCTGCCAGCTGACTTTTGAGCCTGTGGGACTATCAGTATTTTTAAATCAGTTACTTCACTGTTCGATTTGGTTTTTCGTCTCTGCAATTTCTCTGAGTATTTGCATGCATTGCCTCCAAATGGTTGCAAGGCAGTGTGGCGTGAGCCAGTTTGCACATGAGGACTTTTGAGTTGTACTGCCTTGTGTTCTTACCTAGTCTTTGGATTGTTGTTGTACGGTGTGATTGAGGAGAAAACCACTGGCTTAAACAGAACATCAGAATGAGATCTCTACCCCTTCTCCAGTCCCCTCTTGTCCTGTAAAAGGGTCACAGTAGTATAAATGGGCTTTGATTGCTTCAGTTCCATTAGTGGATGGATTCTCTTAGCATAAATACAGTGGAAGATGGGCATGAAGTTGTCTACCAGGACGTCTCACACAGTCACTGTTTCAGACATATGTCAGGGTGGGCTTGAATTACACTGTTTGTTGGAAATGCCGGACAGTGCTGGAGCCCATATTATACAGGGCTTGGGACCGAGATTACAGGGGTCTTTCCCTTCAGGTTCTTGAAGAGAATCTGATAGAGGTGATGCCAAATTTCTTGACCTCAGCTTTGGAAAGGTGGAAGGGACACAAGGATGAGGCCACTAAAATGGAGTGAAGCAGGGAAAGAAAGGTATATGAATAAGTCCTAGGTAACTATTTGTGGGAGACCAGAGGCAGTGACTGTCATTTTTCTTCGTCTTGCATGATGAAAACCATCAGTATCATGTTTAAACCTGCCAAGAGGCCTGTAATACTTAAATACTATTACAGAAGTCAGTTAAAGATTACTGTCAGTAATTCTGCATTCCCTATCCAAACAGTAACAGAGCAGAACATAACCAACAGGCAGAGCTGTCTTGTCCATTTCTCTAACTGCCTGTCCATGCCTGTTTATCTGCTTGTTCTTGAACCCCTTGAACAGACACTGTATATTTTACGAGTGTTTTACTGGAGTTAGTCTAGGAGAAAGCGGCACCACACTGCCAAATAAAGTATGATGCTGTTGGGCAGAGGGGAGCTGAGGTGGGAAGGTCTTCTTGGGTATATTATTTTTTGTTGGATTACTGGGAGTAGAAACGTCCCCCATGTCTGTAGGATGCTCTGTTACTTTGTGGCTGATGAGTGCATCCAACTCTTTAATTTTGGAAGAAACTGCATCAGGAGGATGCAGTTCATTTTACTCCTTAATTAGAAGGGGAAGACAGGTCAGGATGCTGATGGGCCAAGCAGAAGAGTACAGGCCAAATGGCACTATGTTCCTGCAGCTCCCACTGACTGGGAGTGATGGGTGCTCAGGAAGTCTCTGTCTTCTAATGGATTTGGCTATTACTTTAATATTGCCAATGACCATTATTACCAATAGTGAGAGCTGCTTGCTTCCAGTCTGCATTGGCAAAGTAATAGAAAGTCCCTCACAAGTTAAGGACATCTTAAGATTAAAGCCAAAACAGCTGCTGATGAGCACAGTAAATAACAGTCCTACTGTGTCTTCTGTTCCATGGCCATCAGATTGACACCCCGCTCTTGGGAGAGCGCTCTGTTACTCTTTGGATATTCTGACTGCTTGCTTTATTTGATTTTTTTCTCCTGTGCATGTACACACAAACATGCAGTCACTTACATTCAATGGCTACATCTCTTTTGCTGTAGCCAAAGAAGTGGTGCTGAAACCAAAGTTCATGTGTCTGATGTCTTTATGTGAGCGCAGGGTTCATGTGGGAGGAAGGCTGTGTCGTGCTCGCAGTCATCTGGATGGAGTGTCTGTCTCATACAGCCTAAGGCAGCAGACACAATCCTCCCAGCAGATTTCTGCATCAGTCTCAGCGCATCTGCTGCCTTGCATGTGTCCGTGGCAGAAAAGAGGTGTTGGCAGCACAAACAGACGTTTGTTTAAGCTGTTATTCTGGTGACTCTGTGGTGTTACCGTGTCATCGGAGATAATCATTTCCATTAAAAAAAAACCCAAAACACTCTTTCTGGGATTAATGGAGCTACTGTAAAAATTTGATCTAGACTGAAATTTGGCATAAAGTTCTTCCATGCAGAGTTGAATGTTTCTGTTGCATCAAATGCTGAATTCATTGAGTCCAGCACAGCTAGGAAATAAAACGCCCTGTCCTATAGCCAGCATGTAACTTGCAACTCTTGCTAGGACCACTGACACAAATAACTGATATACAAGGGCCTTGCTTTCTAATTAGCTGACTGATATAAGCTGATGTTCATTGCTCTTCTGGGAGGGAGGGGGAAAGAGGCTTTTGGAATGAATGCCATACTGCTAAAAACTGGAATTTGGCTGGAGTTACTTTTTATAGCCATCTGTTAAAGAAAAGCAAGAACATTACTTTATCCATCTTTGCTGATTACAGCTGGGGAGATAGGTATGTAACAAATTCAGGAGAGTATCAGCAAGTAGCTAAAGAAATTATCTGTTAGGATGGCTAGGTCTTTTGCTTACTTGGGTTTTTTGCAAAGAAAATGAGGGTTATTGTTGAGAGTTTGAGTTTTCCTTCTTCTCTGGGGAATCATAAATACAATAAATAGATTTTGCAGGTGTTTAATCCTGATGTTGGATTAGTGGCCTTTCCTGCATGTTTAAAAAACAAATATGTAAAATGGCATGTTTTTCATGGATGGAGATGATCTGCTGCACAGATTTGTTTCTGGACACCCTGTGTAAGGTACAGGTTATAGCTACTTCTATGGTGGTTTTGTTTCAAACTGCTGAAGGCAGGACCTTAGAGGACATGTGCTAAAGAGACATTTGCAGTGTCTCAGTAGTTAGGAGTGTTTAAGGTAGGAGGCAAAGCAAATGGTGAGAAGAGAAAGTTGAAACATTCCAGGTTGCTTGCCTTTGCCTTGGGTATTTAGTGTGATCCTGGGCACAGTCATGTCACCTTGGTGCCTGTAGGTTCCCCATTAAGAATATAAATACTTAACATTGGTATTTGTAATGGAACCACAAATTGTCTTCTGAACTGCCTGACTGTGCAAATTTAAATAATACTTAGACTTTAGGTATCATACTCAGTGTACCTTCCAAAGCCTAACTGTCACAGGTCACCAGCAGTTACAAGCGCCTTTACTGAAACTATGTGCTTCCCCCCCGTCCCACCTTTCTCAGTCATTTGCCTGCTCCATCTGAAAATAGGTTAGGACAGGAATGAGCTGCTGTTGAAGTCAAAGAAAAAATTTAGGTCAGCAGTGCAAAATTAGTCACATCCCTTGGTTTGTGACCAGAATGCAAACAGTTGAACACTGTATCTTCTAAGAAGGCTGCTTAGTGCCCAGAGGTGAATAGCATAATAGCCTTTTGGATTACCTCTTATCTGAGGCATGCAACGAGTAGGCAGCTCCTATTTATTGATCTGTGTATGGGATACTACAAAAGAACATGCTTCTGAAGTACTTCAGTATCTAAGCATCTGTTATGATAAGCCAATTATAGATCCAGAATTTAGCTTGAATAATTTTCTGTCAGAGCCACTGAAAGCAGGATTTGCCCTCTAGCAGGGGACATCTGAGAGGAAGGAACACCTGAATCTTCCTGGTATTTCAAGAGTTGCCTTGGACAGGGAAAGTCAGGCAAAGGCGTGTCTGTGAGAAGCTGTGCTGTTCCTGCTAACCTTGGTTTGTCTTTCCCGTGATAGCCCGGGGCCAGGTGGGAAGAACTGCCGAGGAGCCAGCGTGGAACACACTGTGTGTGAGAACTTACCCTGCCCTAAAGGTGTGCCAAGCTTCAGGGACCAACAGTGCCAGGCCCATGACAGATACACCAACAAGAAGAAAAGCCTCCTGACAGCTGTCATCGTCGACGGTAAATTTTTTCATCTTTCTCTGTAATTCTTTGCTGTTCTTTCACTGCAGCTTATCTCAACCCATCTTGATTTCATCTGCAAGACTCCCATTTGTTGGTGAGAAGGCTACAGTATGTTCCCCTTAGCTACAGCTGGAAGACTAATTACAACTAGTTGTTCTTTGTGCTGCCCTGCTGTTCTTTTAGCCACCTTGACAGAAGATGCAGAGATCTCAGTTCTTCGCTCATCTTTTTGTAATGCTGGGAGAGAAGTGCCTTTACTTGATTCCCAGTCTGAACAGGCAGCTATTTGGGAATGGGAGTTTAAACATTAGAAAGTTCAAATTAATTTTGAACTGAAAATAAGGATTCCCTGGGACATTTTTAATATGTGTCAATTCTGGGCATTTCAGCATGATTGCCTATCCTACTTACATTCCTTTAATGCTTCCTTTGCTGGATCTTATTGTTCATCTACTATTCAACCAGATGTTGGGGGGGATATGAAAAAGGATCGTAGTAATGTCCTTTCTGCAGGAACAAATATCTTTCACTGCACTCTGCTGGAAAACAGACAAGGCTAGTTTCATTTGGTCATCCTAAAGACATGCTTGAACAGAGTAGGGTGGTTTTGGAACTGATACCAGAAGACCAGACACTGGATAAGCCCTTTCCTGTGCTAGCAGTGACAAACTAGGTCTGACTCCAGCATTTACAGTACATGTACAGTCAGCATTTCAGTTCCTGTAGCAGAACCTCCAAGAGTACAATTCCTTCAGATGCCCCAGGAGACAGGCTGGGTTTGCTTGTTGTTCCCATCTGCCCCTCTCCCCAAATAGTGTTGCTGGGTGAATAAACAATGCAGAGCTACTTTCCTGACTAATTTCAATCACAGAAAACTCTCCTAGTTTTTTCCAGGGGTGAGCTGTTTCACTCCTTTCTCCATTTTCAATCAGGAGCTATGGGTTGCTGAGAGTCCTGTAAATAGGAGAGAAAATAAAAAAAACCCTAGATGATTCAGTGATATTCTCTGATCAGTGCTGCCAGAATTAGTAGCATACTGCAGTGGGAACTTCATTCAGCCACAGAATGGGAATAGGATATTTTTTGGCTACTTGAAGACTGAGCAAGCTATTGCTAAAAGATAATAGCCAACATTGTTCCTGCTACACAGCAAAGCCTGGCTCACCTGAGCCATCTTGCCCCAGTTTCCATGAATGCAAATTAGAAACCTCTCCTGCCCTGTTGCAGATCTCACAGCTGCGGAAAGAGAGTCTGTGCAGAGGCAGTCAGACTAGTGGTTTTCTGCACAAGCTGTTCTTTCAACAGCTTTCCCAGCTCCTCTGTTCAGTCTGCAAGTGAAATCAAAATCCAGCCTCTGTGAACTTGCTTTGCATCCGGCACAAGGCAGGGAGTTTGAACATCCACAGGATATGCCTGTAGTTCCTCTGTCAAGCAAGACAGATGGATAGAGGGCAGCTGAGCTTCACATCTCAATGTCACTGTTTATCGAAGCATGTTAGAGCACCCCTGCAGTTCTCCAGTACCTTTTTTCAGCATATCAAAGCACCACAATCAGAAGCATTTAAATAGACACAGATCCAAACCAACCTTGAGCTAATCTCCACTGTGCTTGAACTCTACTTAGATGTGTTAGTGAGGTGGGAGTTGATCGCGCTGGAAACTTAGGAAAGGCCTATGCCACTTAGCTTAGTGTATTGGCAAGCCTTCTCTCTTCTGATGAGTGGACGTACTTGACTATGCAGAACAAAACATGTTTCGATTTGGATGTCTATAGGTTCTCCCTTGGATGAAGTCCGTGAGTAGCAGAGTCAGCTCCAAAGGAAAACCATTATATTGCCTAAATATCTGTTACTAAAACGTATTGCAAATGCAGTCAGCAAATGCTGGCATCTGCTGTATGCTGCCACTTAATAATACAAATCTTTGAAAAAGCTTTTTTTCTTAACTCCTTCTCTAGCTAAACATAATAGTAGCTTTTCCAAAGTAAGGTCTAAATATATACTATAAAAATTACCTTTCGCATGGGTGAAAAATGCAGTCTTTCTCTACTGATATCTTTCAAATTAATTTGGGAGTTCTTTCTCTAGATATTCTAGCAGCATAGTTTGCTCACAGAAGTGTTTGTAGGACCACAAATACAAGTTTAAACTGATAACAGTATGTAATAGGTATACAAGAATGCTTTAAATTTATGTATATAAGTGTTCTTACTGGCAAACTGATGCAAGAAGTCAGTTCGTCCAGAGTAGAAATGGACTGGAGAACTTGTTCTTCTAAAACCACTGGCTGTAGCCTGAATTTTGCCTGAGATGCTCACACAGTGAGTTGGTCACTCATATCAGGCTGCTGAATGTTCCCTGTAACAAACATCTTCCGTTCAGAGACAGATACATGGAAGTGTACTGACTAAATGGCTTTCTGTGTCTTAAAAGCCCAATCTCATCAATGTAACCCTTTGAATATCGGTATTTTACAGTGGGGAAATGACAGGCCTAAATTGAAAGGCTTGTGTTCCTTCAAAGATAAGAATATCAACAGATACCTTTCCAGATCCACTCATGTAGAGACTGCACCACTATTTCCTCAAACACTTGTTTGTGCTGTTCCTAAAGGCAGTTGCTTTTGTATTTCTTTTTCCAGACAAACCATGTGAGCTCTTCTGCTCTCCACTGGGGAAGGATTCCCCTGTGCTGGTGACAGACAGGGTCCTTGATGGTACTCCATGCGGGCCTTATGAGACGGACCTCTGTGTACATGGCAAGTGCCAGGTGGTGTAACTTTCTTTTGTTTTATTTCTGGTGTCATGTATAGTCTGGGGCAGCAGTGTATGTCCTAGAAGAACAGGCGTCTGTGTGGGTGGCTGGGAGGCTGTCTGTGAGGTGAAAGGGCAACCCTATTTTATAAGACCCAACCCCATTGCAAGTGCTCCCCAGCCCTGTGTCTTGATCTAAGAATTATAATAAATGCCCAAGGTATGAGATTATTACTGAACAGCTGGGAACATTCAATGATGACATTTGCTTGTGTGTAGTCATCAAATGGCTTGGGTGGGAAGGGACTTACTTCTGTGAGGGGAGGAGATGGGAGTGGAAATCTGGCTTGCTTAACTGCTCCATTTTGGCTATTAGAGGAATCACTGAAAAAACACTGGTGCTGCAAACTGGATCCCAAATTGTCACTAGCCTTTTACAAATATTACATTGCCAGCACCATGATGCTTTTCAGGTCTACCTGGTTCCTGCCTAGAAATACTGAGGAAATGTTTTAATACTAGTTGCTCCTTGGCTGGTGCAGCTGCACAAACCAGTAGCTTCCCCGTGTGCTTTTTGTTGATGGTATTACTATATAGTCGCCAAGGTGAGTTGCTGCTGGTCCCCATCATAACTGTTTGAAAGGCCTGTTTCCCCTACATTAAGAAAAAGGTTCCTTTCCTCCCACAAACTAGGTTTTAAAGTTCCATGCAACAGAGAATATATGTTTAAAGGAGCAGATCCTGCAGCCCAGAGCACAGCCCAAGCCAGTTTTCTTTTGCCTCTCATCTGCATTGTCTTGCTTGGGTTACATAAAGAACAAACCAGAGAGAATGTAGCATAGGATTCCTTCTGCTGTACCACAGTGGGATAATCAGTTTCCCCTTGGTTGTCACCGAATGGACCAGCCAGACCCTGAACTTGCTTGTTTCCTGATGTCTCTGGTCAGACAAGTCAAGAATGGAAATGAAGATGACTCTGTTTGAGAGTCTTCAGATGTAATTCCCTTTACCTGGAGTGAAGATGTGATGGCTTATAACCATTGGAATGATGATTATTTCTCTCTAGGCAAATTACATATGGAATCAAAATTAGGTGTGGGAGATCTTTGATATACAGCTCTTTGTGGTTTGCTGGGCAGTGAGACAGCTTGTAGTGCAGTACATAGAATGCTTAGGGAGGCTGTCTCCTAAAGCTGGTGTTTCAGATTCCTTAAGAATTTAGTGGAGTTGTGTAGACCCATATTAACTGGACATTTAAGGCTGGGACAAGGGAGAAAAGAAAATGTTTATTTAAAGATCATAAATTACAGGAGGTCATTTGGAATGGGTGCTCCTAGCAATGGGTTGCAGTTGGATTCAAGTCATTTGTCACAGACATTATGACAGGACCGGTGCTTATGGTATTTCTCTCTCCTAATCATGTAGCATGTGTTCAAAGTTTGCTGCACATGTTAGTGATGTGAAAGACAGTTGAGTTGGCTACTGCAGCCTTGCCAGTGCTGGATTCTCCCTGGCAGTTCTTCCTCTAAGTTTTATGCTCATCTAAATTTGTATCCTGTGCTTGGAGTTCCTCTTTTCAGTATTAACCAGCCTGTTGTATCCACCAGAACAGCTTTCTAGCAACACTGTTTACTTCCAATAACTTCACTGGAGATATACTGGCTTGCCCTGGGGGGCACAAGGCGCATCAAATTTGTCATTATTTCTGATTTCTATGAGCAGTGATTAGGAACTACCAATTTTTATTGCTTTGAGCCTTCCAGGCAGGGAGATAAATGAGCATGATATTCACCTGGGTATAACAGAGGCTATGGGGACATAATGCAGCTTTACTAATAGCAATGCAACAATATAAGTGAAAAACCTTTTTCTGGGTTGAATTTTGCACTGCTGCAGGAGACACTTCCCACTGTGTCCTGCCAAATGCTGCTGAAGAGGCATAATTCAGTCATTCTAATTTATTCAGATGAAGAATCTGAATAGCAAGTTGCTGGGGAGCCAGCACGAGTTTGATTCTTTACATACTCTTTAATAGAAAGTTCTTTGAATAGAGCCAGGTTCTGGTGCATCCCAAGTTACTTAGTTTTTCCCTGTTTTCAGCTATATCTGAAAAAAACCTAAAAAACCCATTAATAGACTTTTATAGTAAGGCCAGCTGTGTACCTCCAGCTGTGTGCCATTGACCATTATGCTGGGCTGGCCAGCTTTACTGTTCCAAACATTCAGATCAGCCACAAATGGTAAATCAGACGTTATGGCAATGTACATTTTCTTCTTTGAGTGAGGAGCAGTAGCCAGCTCCCCTCCAAATGAAAACCTTTATGAGCACAGAGCTTTGGAGGTACATCATCAAAATCAAATTGCAGTCTAAGTCAGGGGCAACTGCCTTTAACTGTGCAGAGAGGTGATGACAGCTGCAGAACATTCAGTCCATTTGCATCTGGCTGAGAGAAAATGCAAAATGATCAATTCAAGCCGAGCAGATTTGAAAGCTTTGTGAACTCATTTATAATACTCTTCTGCCTTATATGCAATGCAGTGCAGTGCTGAGAATTGCCATATGTGACTGCGTACCCCATTTGCCACAGATACTTGTCTAACTAGCTGCCTATTAAACCAATTTAGTCGGCATCTTTATTTAATTACTCTTCTCCTTATTTCTTTACCCAGCATAGACAAAGCCTGGCAACAAGCATTGCAGGGGACTTGGAGAAGAGAAGAAGTGCTGAAATCAGAGGGTGGTGTTACTGTTATTTATTTTCTTGTGTAATCCTTCTAGTTAAAGGCTCTCAAAGGCAAGAATGACACATTGCCAGTATAACAGACAAATTAGCAGTAACCGTTGCCTGTGAACATCTAGCACAGGAAATGTAATAGCTCTTTTCCCTTCAGCAGGAGATGCTCCTAAATGAAACTCATGCATCGTTGTTGCATGATGAATGAATGTAGATGAACACGGCAAAGAAAAAAACCTGGTTTTGCAAGGAAAGCGGAGTTTTGAGAAGGGAAACAGGAACAGATTATTTGAAGCCTCAAAATACCCTAACTGCTTGTAGACACTAAGGGAGGAGAGTTTTCCTTCAGTTGTACTTTGTGAACTTACTACAATTTCATTTTAAAGCCACGAGCTGAGCTCCAATACAGTGTGAATGAAGCCTTTTGGTGTCAGCTTCACTATACCTGAAGCAAAATCATCATAAGCAACAGTATCCCTGTATTTATCACTTACATCTTAAAGCAGCTGGAGTGAGTAAACTTGCTTAATACTTTGGTTATACATAGAAGCACCAGACAGCAAAGTCAACACTAAATTTAGCATAGGGGTTCCTAAGTCGCCTAGACTTATTATAATCTTTCTCCTGGTCTTTGAGAAAGACATTCAGGAAGTCCTTTGAAATCATAAGGTCTTAATTCGATTTTGTCCTGTCCTTGTTTATTGGAGTGGGTTTTGAGGCTGGAAATTTTGTTCTTGATAGTGATAGAAGTTTTCCAGAAGGAGGACAAAATAAAAGGTTTGTAAAAGCTTCAGGGTTGATCTCAAAAATTGAAGTGTTACAAAGTTACACCTTTAAAAGAAACATTGTAATGACAAATGTGCTTATCCTTACCAACTTGTGGGCAAAATAGATGCCTTGTTCAACATGTATTCAGATTTTTGACTTTTTCTCCTTGAAATGTGCACAGTCTTCTAGCAAGAGGAATTCTTTATATCCTGGACTTTTCAGAGGCAGAAAATCTGTTAGCAGGCTTGAGAAGGAGAGCTGTCTGATGGATCTGAGGAGAAGGAAGTTGAGAGCTCATCAAGGCTTTGCAGGCTCTGTCTCTTTACTGCTTCCACAGTTTGCTTTCTGTAGCATGGGAATTGCAGTCGTGGGGAAGATGAGATAGGATGGTGCAACCTGCAGTTCAGATTGCTTTTATCATCTCATATTTCTATTCAAGTGACAAGTGGCTTTCAGAGAGAGGTTTCCCTGATGGTTTTGTTCTTCCTCAAGACTGTTCGGTGTATGTTTCGTGAGTGGAAGCAGTGCATTTACTAAATTACAGTTCTTCACTCCATGCTGCTGATGTTAATATAAAACTGCTGGCAGAAGTAGAGCTACAAAAGGTGTCAGATGTCACACAGCAGTGGTGTGGGGAGAAGACAAGCTGCTCAGCTGACTGTTATGACGCACATGACTTTGTGCTGGCTTTTCTCAAAGGAGGATTTGTCTGAGACTCATGATAGCATGAGAACTTTCCAGTGGGGACTACAGATTGTACTTCAGTATGTAATCTAAGATCTCTTTGAAAAGAGAGACCTCCTGTGTAGCGGAACCGGGCTAGAGATCAAGGGCAATCTTTGCTGTGATTTAACAATTTAAGAGGTGAAAACATTTTGGCTCCATCTACAGCTTTCTCATGAACGTTTTGTCATGTCACATCTACCTTTAATGTGCTGGTGAATCCACAGTACATTCAATGATGGCAAGCCACATATTAGGCTGTCCTGGCACAACAGAAAGATTATATAATGACTTTCTCCCCAAAGCAGTTGTTATACAGTATGAAAGGGGAGCACAAATTTGAAAATGGACACATTTTCAAAAATAGCTCTTGCAGATTGGATAGGCAGTGTCAGGAGAGGGCCACAGGTGGCGGAGGATAAATTGCAGTTGTCTACTGGACCTGTTGCTGGCAAACAGTCTTCTGCATACTCAATACCCACTTTTTGCATTTGATTGATGCATGCAGTTCTGGCTTTGCCTCCTCACTTGAGTATTTTCCATGTATTATTCATATTCTTGCATTACAAACTGTGGTACAAGATGTTCCAGACTGGGTAGCTTGTCTCTATACTTGGCTTAGCACTGTACTTTGATAAATTATTTAGTGTATGTGCACAAAATCCAGGATTGTTTGAACTACAGAAACCTGTTGTATAATTGCCGCCTTTTTTTTTTTTTTTTTTTTTTCAATTTCTGTGTCTGTAGCAATGCAATCTGAGTCCTAGAAAGAGTATTAAAGCTTTCGGTGAGTAAGGCATAGTGACAAAACCCAAGTTTGTTGATATCTTAATACTTTATAGTGTACTTTACAGTGAGATATGAAAAAAAAT
Source organism: Falco rusticolus (assembly GCF_015220075.1). Lineage (NCBI taxonomy): Eukaryota > Metazoa > Chordata > Aves > Falconiformes > Falconidae > Falco > Falco rusticolus. Next base: position 7,143,896 of record NC_051193.1, read on the forward strand.
GCTTTTCCCCACTATTTTTCTTCTACATTAACCCACAGAAAGCATTTAATAGACAATTAATTGTGTTATCTACCTTGGAGGCTTTAGATTTTGCTTGTGGCTTGAGCAGCCAAGAATTGACTGGAAGAGAGGCTACAGATATATCATATACTGATAAATATATTTTATTTTCAAATCCAGAACTGATATGATAGATGCCTCTTTTAAAGAATGGGCACTTGATAGAAAATACTCTGTTATCTGCAGCCTCTTGGCACTTGTACAAATGAGGGCAGAGACAAGGTAGAATCAGGTCGGAGGTCTCAATTCAGATGAAGCTGGTTTGGAAGGATCAGAAAGGGTTAGCTACAGAAAGCAACTAAAGAACAGAAGCAAAGGAGTTCCCTGGACAGGAAAAGGCTTTGTATTATTTGCATGTTTGCTCATATAGCCTGTTCTGCTGCCAGAACACAGGAATTTTGACGCATAACGTTTACGCTCCATATGTAAAACAATGGTTATCAAGAATAATTGTATCTAGTATCCCCATTAACTGCTGAGGGATCTAAGCACAAAGTCCATGGGCAAGTGTAATTGTATATCTAATGCAGATAAGATAACGCTAATTTTAAATAGGCAGTGCATATCTCCTATTTCAGCAGAGCTGTTCTGATTCAGATAAAATCTGAAGGCTTGGGAAATGACAGGAGGATGTTTGCTGAACTAACTTCTGTGTGGACTTCTATTCATCACACAGATTTTGTTGTGGAACAGAAAAAGAAGTAACTTACAGATGAACTGCTTGATTAGGGATGCAGGCTCACCTTCTTGTACAAACCCTGACAGAGACCCATAATCCTCCACAAGAGCAGTCCTGTTTAAAACAAAGAAACAAGAATTCTCCTACCCTCGGATCTAAATGTCAGTTGCTCACATATGTACATTCCTTTTTCATGTGGCCCATCCCTGGAGGTATCAACGGACATTAGATATTATGGGCAAAAAATTGGCAGGGTAGATGAATCTGTCATAACCAGCATGCTCTGTACATGATTAATTTGTAAAATGGTACATGTTGCATCAATATTTGTATTTGATCCATTGAGACAGCTAGTTAGTTTGGCATATGGGAAGCATTATAGTTTTGTGAGCCTACAATGTCATTTCTTACACAGGGTGGGTGTATATAACAAAAATAATTGTGTTTATGTAGCAAAACATACTCACACAGGCTGTATCAATTGAGTTCTTGCACAGCCATTGAAAATACAAATAAAAATATAATTTAAAAATATCCAAGCAATATAGAAAACAGTTAACACAGAAGAATCCAAATTACGTGTATTCAGAAGAAAAGAGGAGTTTTCCTATGCTGGAGTCAGCAATGACTGAAGCTGGAAATACCACCCAGCAAGCAGTATTTTCAGATGTTTAATTATAAAAAGAGAAGAAGGAGGAGGGTGAGAAGGAAGGGTGGACTGAGATAACAGCTCAGACATAGTGAATTTCAGGCCTTTGGCTCAGCAAATGTGCTGTTACCTGCCAATTTAAACGTCAATGGGTAGTTCCAAAACACAATGTCGGAGTAGGAGAGTGCCTGGGTTGAAGATCATTAAGAAATCTGTGGGTATAGTTGTGACTGGCTGTGCTGGGGACTTGAAGCCCCAAAAGACTTTTAAAGTTTTTTGCCAGCAATCTGATGTTTTAATATGGGCAAGGGACTGTCTTTGGTTAAAATTGGTTCCTTTTTGTCCAATTGATGTTAATAGCACTGCAGGTTTTCAACAGCTAGTACATGCAGGAGGTGGAATTCCTGGATGGTGGCAACATCAGTCTCTTTGCCAAAGTTATGGATATTCCATGTTGGATGGTACAGGGAACCTCTAAGAGTAGAAGAACAGGGCTGACAGTGGCAAATGCTCCCACAGACTACTAAACATGGTGGTTACACCAGGCTGGCTTCTTAGTTTTTGTTCTTCCTTCTGAACACAGATAAACTCCAAGTGCTCTGCTCACTCTTTAAAGGATCATCTTGGTAAGAAAACAAAACTCCTTCCCTTCTCACTAGTCCATTCAAGACTGATGGAACTGAAACTATCCAGCTATCACTGGACAGGCTGGTCCGTGGACTCAGTCTGCTCACCTGCAGGATAACTCTTGGGTCAGAAAACATACAAGATGGTGTTTATGAGGTCTTCTTTTCTTCAAAATGTAAAGCTTCCTCTTTCTGCTTCTTAATTAAAAAAAAAAAGACTGTACCTTCGTTGGTATGCTGGCCTGTACAGGAAGCAGCACAAAACAAGTTAGAGATGATAAAGATCAAATAACTCCCTTGAACTATTTGGGTTTTAAGGGATTGTTTCTGCATTATGAAAACCTGACTTTTGAGCAGTTAAACTTGCATTTTCTCTTTGCATAGAGTAAATTAAGCCCTCACTTTTTTGAAAGCTTTATGCAGGTTGAGGACAGCTATATCTATTTTAAAATTGACAGTATAATACATACGTTTCCTTCAGATCCATGTTACATTCCCTGTTAAGGTCCTGATCTGAAGCATACAGAAAAATGTCAGTGAGAAGCTGATGATGTACAGGCTCGATAGGTCTTCCCCCTGGTCTGATGGGGCTCAGGCATCAGCTTCTGGCCCCCAGTGCTGGAATCTCAGGGACTTTCTTACCTTGGAGAAAGGTGGACATATCTCTCAATTAACAGTCCAAGGACTGCTGGTGGATACTTTCCTCCCAGGAAGGGTGATGCTCGCTGTTTTGCCCCCTTACCCTTCCAGCCCTGTCTCTTCCCCTTTGCACTTGTTTTGAAAGTGGCAATATTTTCAATGTGGGGAGTTTCCAAAGGATCTGAGTGACTGAGGTAATCACTGTAATGTATTTCTAAATTACTTTGCACCTTTTGGAATCTGTTGTCAAATCTTAAGAAAAGCTGCTTCATTATGTACTGTTATTAAATACACTTTTAGTTTGGAAATTATTGAAAGGATTGGAGAGGGGGAAATGGGCTCTAATGTTTATGCAGACAAGAGTAAAGTGCTTCCAAGGTATTTTTCTCCCATAAAGTAACAAGAATGCAGCAATTTTCATGATGAAGCCAAGAAAGAAAACTGTTCTATTCTCTTAAAGACTTCCCTTTGTAAAAAGCCATTTTCTGGCCCAAATCTGATGAGGGCTTTAATCCTCAAACCCTGGATTGAAGGGAAAGTCTGCCCTGTGGATGGGAGGGATAGTGCCATTAAAGGGAAGGCTGCAAGGGCCATTCCCAGTTCCTCCACTCCCAGGAAGTTAGGGTGAAGATGAAAGGTAAAAAACCACAACATTTTTGGAAGGTATATTTGTGGATTCAGTGGGTGCTCTTTCCATGCCTTCAAAGAGGGTCTCAAGTCAAAGCACGTCAATGACCTTGTAGATGTGGGAGGAAATGGCTTGTCTTGAAACCTAGCGTCAGAAAAAGGGGGGAACTTATTCTTTCAGAGGCTTTGCTGGCTTGCACTGGTTTACATTATCTGGGAAACTACAGCATAAATGCAAAGCATGTGATTGCTAACTCCCCATTCTTTGCCTGCCTCCGTTATAGCCCAACAGACTCCTCATGTAGCATTGGGAATAAGTGTGGTTCAACACTCATTATATTCCCTTTATTCATTTGTGTGCTCACATAGTGCTAATAACAATGCAGTACAATAAAAGATAGCACTAGAGTCTTAAATTAAATGCAGCCTTTCCAGTATCTCAGCAGGGTGGCAGGCAGGCATATATTTCCAGCTGCCTTTCAGCAACCCCATTAATAAATCATATTTATTTTCCTGGAAGGAGAACTGCTGGGACATCCTTCTGTTTTGGGGGCAGAATCACATTCAATATCCAAAAATTATTTGTTGGGCATGGGTGTCAAGTTTAAACTTGAGAATTGCAACTGCCAGAAACTCCAGAGTCCTCTTCCTACCTTCCTTTAACTCCCATTTATACGTTTTTTTTTCTTGTAGTTCTTGTCCACCAACTTACATGCTGTTCTAGTTAATGAGCAGCATTTCCCTTGTATGTGTTCAGGATGATAATTTTTTTCTCAGCATGTGTCTGTCTGTAATGATTTACCCAGACAAACACTGCATCAGAACACGTCTGAATGCTGGCAATCTTTGATCCCTCTAATACATCTGGACTTAGGCCGTGGCCAGTGTCTTCTGAAACAAGGGGAATGTTGGAGTTCAGGTCCAAATTGCATTGCTTACCCGCAGACAGTCTCAGATAAACAGCCCAAGTTCTATTAATATTTCCCTGCTTACCCTGTTTTCCAAAGTGTTTGTTGTTTTGATTGTTCCCTAAGATATCTCTCCAACTTTCCTCTGGCTTTATTTAAGAAGGCAAGGAAAGGAGAGACCTAACAGCTTTATTCAAATAAGTCTTATTAGTGGCAGGCCTGCTAACTCATTTGCCAAGAAACTGTTTTCCTACAGAGGATAAATCTTTAACTAATTTTTAATAGTAGAGTCTCCACTAATAACTTGTATAATGACAACTCTTATTTCGGTAGAAACTGATATTTTGGGAGTGCATTGGATTTTTATTTTTTTTCACAATTGAATGTCTAAGCTTAATACTGTGCAAGCCTATGGAAAATTTCATGTTGTGTAAACAATCTTATCATACAGATTGGCCAGATATGAACCTGACCTGCTTCCGCTGAACTACTTTTGTACTGCAGGTATTTAAGCCACCTGATTAATGAGGTCTTTTTTCAGATATTGCACAAGTGTAATCAGAACTGAATGTTACGTTCCCTGTTAAGGTCCTGATCTGAAGCAGAGCTCATTCAGTGAGAAGCACACTGGAACCTGTGACAGCACTCTTGAGTTTTTGTGTGGTGAAGGGCTATGACCAGGATTCTGGTTACATGGGTTAATTTTCATTCAAGAAAATGGCATTTTTCTCCTCTCTAGACTAAGTATCACAGTAGCAGTCCATTTCTCTGGGGTGTCCTTGAGGTCCTCAGATGGAAGTTGCTATACAAACATGAAACGTTTCAATCTGTTGTGTTTGAAGGAGGTTAAAAGTGGTACAAAATCTATGATGATATCTGGAATAACTATTGTTTCTGAAACTCTCTTCAGTTAAATCTTCTGAATCAAAGGTCATGCTCTTAGTGTTAGAGAAGGGAGTTGCTGAATAACCAAGTCAATGCCATTCCAAATGAGAGCTCCCTTGATTCACAGTGTTCTCTTCCCGTTCAGGTTTTCAGTCAGATGACCATCTTAGTCTTGACCTCAATGTCTAGAGATACTTTAAGTTTGCAAACAAAATAATGGGGACCTTTGGTTGTTGTCATTAGAAAATTGGCTGCGATGGAATCATTGGCTCAGCTGCCAAAGAGGATCGCTGTGGAATCTGCAGTGGTGATGGCAAAACCTGTAAAGTGGTGAAAGGCGACTTCAACCACACCAAGGGGATGGGTGAGTAACCCTCAGTAGCATTTGAGTGGAGTGGAGGTTCTCTTAACTGCTTGAGGAGAGTTAGAGTGGTAGCAATAGCTCTTCTTGGATAGCATTGGACCCATCTACTCTAGTAAACAATAAGAAACACAAAACAAAACCCAAGTCAATTCCAATATGATATTCTCTCTACTTCTTAGTTGCCCAGATAGCAGCCATTGCCTGTCTGAAGTTCAGAATGAAGTCATGTTTCTCATTTTTAATGCTGTTGATTTTAAATAAGAGACAAAATCACAGTATGTTTTCCAGCAGGAGGGAAGTCTGATTTCAACAGCATCTTTGAGCTTTTTGAGAACTCAGAATGATGCGTGTTGCAGATGATTCATGTTAGAATCAGGATATCTCAGCTAAATGAAAGAGCACTCCCCTCTGAATATTTTTACTGATTTCCTGCCAGCCATAGTATCCAGTATAGGATACAAGAGCTTCTGGTCAGAATTAAGACTTTCCCCTCTCTTGTTAAACGTTAATGTATATGCAGCTTGGTGTCTGAATTAGTCTTTGTTCCAGAGTTTCTGTATTGCAATTCTGAGAAACTTATCACACATCCTAATCAGGCAAAGAGAGGGAAAGCCAAATCAGGACTTGCAAGCTGCTCCAAGAGGAAGGAATTGTCCAGAAAAAAATTATTTTACATTCAGTGAATACAGAATTGCCATTTCTGTAAGGAGAAACTCATTTAACACATGCTACTCCAGGACAGAGTTCAGCAAAGCATACAAAGATTCCTTTTAAGCACACATTTCAATTCTGTCTAACTAAAGCAGCACCAGGGCTTAGACCCTTAATCAAAGTCTCAGCACTGAAGTTTGAGGCTCTGATTTTGTATGTGGACCTCTTCCTCTGCACCCTTCTCCTCCTCACCTTCCTCTGCGGAACCAGCTGTGATCTGTCAACTCCTCTGAGACGCAGGTAGGATTTCCCACCTGCCCCACATCTTTCTGGAGCACACTTATGCTGTTGTATTGCCAGGCCAACCTGTTGAATGATTTCCTGCATTACTGCCTTTGACTCTTTTGTTCCAGATATTTTCTACCTACTTGTGTCAAGGCGTTTGCATTAGATGCAAATGGTGGGAAAAGTTTCTCACTTCCATTGAAAAAAACTGTTCTCCATTCTTGCAGCAGAGTTTATAGCTGTGCAGGAACTTCTTAACTGCTCCTGAAGAGTAACTATCTTTTATCTTTTCCAACGAGACTCCAAAACATCTTGTGCAGATAAATAAGAAATTTCTGGGTCACTGCCAGGAGGTTGCACCCGTTTCCAACTAGACTACTTGAGGGTGGTAACTTTACAAGGCTGTAGGAACAGAACAGTTTCAGCCTTAACTGGTTGTCTGGCTGCCAGGACACTATAGGAGGCTTTCACCCCCAGCACCCTGTAACCTAATAAGAGGAGATGGCTGACTGAATCATGGTCAGTGTTCAAGCATTTATTGATCCTTATTCTTTGCTGATCATCTCAGAAGTGCAAACTTGTCAAAATATTGCTTTGTCAGTGCATTGTTTCCACCTTTACCCACCTCACATAATCTAGAATTTGTTTTTACAATTATAATCTCATAAACATTTATCATAAGTTTTGATTTATTAATTTGAAAGGGAAATACATTTTATGTGGGAATAGTTCTAAAAAGTGACATCCACGGTATGCCAGACAGTCTTCTTCTGGTTTGAAAATAATCTTTGCTTTTCATTTTTTTAAATTATGCTCTTTTAACGAGCATTCTAGCCTACTGAAATGGAAAGAATATTTACAGTCTTTTAATTGTTCACTGTTAATGTTTTCCTGCTTTTGGATTTCTTTTATGTTAGACACTGAAAACAGACTTGTTGTTTTCACTTATGATTCCCAGCCTCAATTCTGCAAACATTTTTTGCATTGTGAGTTACTCCCATCAATTTCTATTCATATACTGCTGTTTTGAAGAATCAGGTCCTCAGGTTAACTTACTGAATCTCTCCAGGAATGGTTCTGAGGTATCACAATTGAACATGACGTTACTCAAGAAAAAAACCGGCCTTTTTTCTTTAAATTGACATTTAAGTAAATATGTATAAAAATGTGACAAAAGTTTGGGCAAAGGAGAGTACACAATATGACTACAGTAACAGAACCAGGGTTTGGATATGTAAATGATTGCACAGGTCAGTGGCAAATCCCCACGAACTTGCTGCGATCCAAGTCAAGGCCAACGCACTGACTCAAGTATGCTGATTTATTATATCAGAAGAGAATAGACTTCAAACATCAAGACATTGATTGTTTTGGAGTGGTATCTGTTTTGGGATTTGCAGCTGCAACGTTTGGGCCAGATCCTCAGCTGCTCTGCACATGGGACTCCCTTGACTGCAGGATTGGTCCCTATATGTCCTGTGATTACAAATTATGTTGTCAAGCCCTGTGTTAACTGAATTAAATCCATGCCAAATCCTTTCTGTTTCTTAGTAACCAATAGTCATTGTAAGAAGGTTTCCACATGTGTGATGGCAAAAGCAAAGGCTGTTCCCAAGTGTTTCTCATGTAAGATACTTGAATGCTGTTTGCAGTGTCAGGGGGTGTTGGTGACATCCTTTGGTGTTGGTTCTTTGTCTTCTTTTGGTTGGATTAGATGGGGAGATTGGTATCAAACGCCATGGATAAACTTCAAGTCCTTTTACTATTTAGCTTGGTTTGTCAAAGATATCAAGTAGAGATCCTTTCCTTTCAGAAAACCTATCTACATGAAAGAAAGCCAAAATTTCATTAACCAAGTAAAAAGAACCAGGCCTATTTCTTTTTTTTTTTTTTTTTTTCCCAACCTTAATGTCACAGGTAAGGTTCTGCCACTCTGGAGGGGCACGATGGTGGAACAGTCAAAGTGTGTTATAGGAGGTCCAGCAGTTCAGATCTTGCCACCTGTTATCCAGGGTGATCCAACTGGAAATAGATTCCATTTCTCTTTTGTGGAGGTCGAAAGCCTTTATTTGTGATGCTAAACACCACGCACACTTGTGTGCAGCTGGCTGTCTTCAGTAGGCCAACTGAATGCACTTTTTAGACTGAGGTTTACTTTTGATTGGCAGCACGCCCTGTACCTATTTCTACAAAATAATTTTCCATAAACAAACACAGACTTGTTCTGAAGTCGATCTCTGTCTCCCTGCCGCTATACAGGGGTCCTAGAAATAAGGACAGCTCTTTGACTCGTATCTGTTGGGTAGCTGATTTATCACTGACTTCTGCCCAGACTCCAAGGCTGTGCCTGTAATGCTGAAACTTGTGTTGAGAGTGAGACCTGCATCCATCACTCTTGATTTCTCTCAGCCATATTAAGATTTTTAATGCTGCCCCTTTGCTTGTTATCCTAAAGAAGCACCACAGTTATTTGGATTTCTTTTAATGGCAGAATGTAATAAGGTGAGATATGCCAGCTGTTGTAACTATCATTTTGGGAAATGTAAAGTGTATTTTTGCTAGCAATTTTTTCTTTTTAAGACAGTGAAAAAGCAGGCTTTTTATTGTGTACACTACTTGTCCAGCATATATTTAAAAGAAAGAACGGATATTTGAACAGTAGTGCTGTAGTGCTGGCTAGGAGTGTCTTTAGCCAACACTAGAAACTCTTTTTTTTGACAGCGGAGTGTACATCTACATTATGAGAAGACAGAACCCTAGGGCTAACTGGGATCTCTTGTAAGGGTTTAAGAAGAACATGCAAGATAGATATCCCGGCAACCAGCTTCACAGCAATAGTAGGAGGCTATGAAATCTATCCATGGCTCTCCAGTGAAATGATTTTCTTCCAAATGAACTATCCCATGGCTGGAAGTGGACAGGTGCCGATGGAGGAATTACTCTCGAGCTAATAGCATGTGAGAATCATCATAGCTATTTAGAAAATGGACACATAGTTACCACTGACTGGATGTATTTCCACTCGACTGCAGCAACTAGCACTCAGCAAAAGGTGCAAAATGGGGAAGGGTCTTGGAAACTGAGATGTCCAGCTGGTACCCCAAAATGTTACAGAATCTGTGCTGACCATGACCAGCAGATAGGCAGGGCACTCTGATTTCCTTGGCTTCCACCCTGAGATCTTGGTTCAAAGCACTTTTGGAAAGTTTGGTAATGTGATGAGCACTGTTGACTTTCTCATACCTAATTTTCATGTGTATACAGGGTTAAGATATGAAGGTACAGTGCCCAGAGATCAGTACTTTCAGCCATGGGATAATTTTTGCTTTACCTCGGAGTCCGTCTTTCATTGCAATGTGAACCAGAAGGATAGTTTTATAGTAGATCAGTGACATTCTGAAGTTCATGCTAAACTTTCTGTTCTTTCTGGTAGTAATAACAATGGCTAACAATGGATTTTCCTGTGTGAGCTGCTTTCCTCTTGCAAATCTCTCCAGCATTTAAATGAAGATACAGTAGCCACTGTTCACATATTAATCTCCTTGATGACAAAGCCACCTCTTTGTTCTGGTGTCTCTCCTAATACGAGTTACACCATATAATTTGTATCTAGGATTTGCTTCAATCACAGTCTTACATTCCTGAGACACTGATGTAATGCAGATTATCCAGAAAGATTGGTGCGTGCCAAAGTAACTGTTCCCAAGGTGGAGTATACTACATCCAGCACTATAAATTATCAAATAATGAAGTTCTCCTGTTGTACTTTCAAAGCTTCATCTTAAAAGGCTGATTTATGGGTGAAATTACTAGAAATACTGCCTGATAGTTGCCAAATCTCATCAGTCTTTAACCAGTTCCTCATTTAAAGCAGAACTTTAAGCCCAACCTTGCAAACCCCTGTGTTGCAGACAATTATCCTAAGACCTAACAGATCTTTGAGAGTCATTGACTCGGGGCCAGTTCTGAGACTTTTTTTGATCTTACTAGCTGACACTTGATAATCTTTCTGGCAATCTGCAGTTACAGTTTGCTTAATAAAATGTGCCTGGAAAACAGAGGAGGTGTTTTCTGGTGCACTTATCGCAAAGATCAGGAATAGTCTGTGACCAGAAGCCTCACATTAGCTCTAAGGACCAGACTGGACTGGTGGTAGCAATCTGAGTTTGTACCTGTGGCAAATTTGCATGGATGATACATAGTGTGTTTGCAGTAGGATTTGACCACTAACTCACACAATATGGCTGGAAATAATGAATGAGAGTGTCAAGACACTCCCAGTGGGACATGCCCAAGAATTCTGCTTCATCTCTGAGAGGACAGGTCCGATTCATACAACTACAAAATGATTCGCAGTTCACTAACAGAAAAGTGAAGGTCAGCAGTCAGGTTTGTGCCACATGATCTCAGTGAGTTAGCACAATATGTTTCTTCTTATTCGGGAGCTGTGAATACAACCCCCTAAAGCCATCAATCAGGATTAGAAATTACATGAGGAGAAAAATCTGGTATAAACCCAAACTAAACAGTCTCCAGAACTAATATGCTATTAATAGCTTACACTCCACTATTTACTATTGTAAAAAGTAACATAAAAGTCAATTTTTCCACGTGGTGTTTCTCTCATGGCACAGTGATGAAATGCGAGCGTATTTATGGCACTAGCTGAACCTCAAGCACAGCACCACAGCTCGCTCACCTCTAAAGCAGTGTGACACACTCCTGGCTGCTGCTAGGTCAGGGGACAGATCCAAACTTCACTGAGGTTAGGGACTGGCTTTCCACTAAATTCGGTGGAACTTTGTATCCCACTCCTGCATGATTTAGCTCTGGGCATTGTATCTGGCATGTGATTTTAAAAATAAATAAGTAAATAATCCCTCAGTAGGTACATTAATTACCTGAAACTTGGGCATGTTCCAAACTGGCTTCCTAACAGGGCTGTTGAGGTGTGTCATAGGGCCTGTTTCCCCATGACGGACTGTCATTAATCACACCTTTGCTGTGTGCTCGTGTTTGGTGGTAATTGTCAATTGGGCTTATATGCAGATGCATGGGGTGCAGTGAGGATGTTTGATTCCTGATACACTCTGGTTTGACTGTAATTTGGTATCTCAGCTGATGAAAAAACAGCTCCTGGTAACGTCTAGAATAAAATCCAGCATCTGTTTGCTTTGATTTCATAATGGATTTCAGTATTGCCTTAAAAAAATTGACCCTGGAAGTAATGATTTTTCCCAGTGAAACCCACTCTGTAATAGCAGATGGGAAAGCCACTGCTCTGGCTTCTGTACACAGACATGGTTTGCAGCTTGGCTGTCCCTTTTTCTGTTTTTCCTGCAAGGAATGACTGACTGTTTCTGAGTGTCCTGAGTAAGGGAGAAGTAAGGAGGAAAAAGTGCAAAAAGAACTGAGCAGAAGGGTCACAGGGAGAGTGTCATTCAGATACAGTGATCAGGGAAAAAGGGAGTGTGTCTGGCCTAGATCAGCTACCCATCCAATGCACCTCTCAAAACTCAAGAGCTCAAGCTTTATTCATAGCGCAACAAAGGGACAGGTAGAAATGAATCCACAGTCTGAGACCCAAAATCCCTGTCTGTCTTGCTCTGTGTCATAGTAGTAAGAGAATCACTTAGTCCTCAGATGCATGAGGCCGTCAGCATCCTCCTTTGAGGCCCCCAGTGTCAGCATAGCAGAAGCATGGCCATACAGCTGCACTAGTCCCTAAAATATCTCCCGAACTGAATGCCAGAGGAGTCACTGTTCCGTATGCCAACACTTCTCCAACCCGTTGCTCTAGACGTCCCACAATTTCCATGAAGGCATGGCTGACACAGAACAGTTTCACACAGCCCTTTAAAACAAAAGAGGGGATGAGGGAACAGACAGGATAAGCAGCTTAACATCTGAAAGAAAGGGGAGAGCAATAACCCACAAGAGGTGCCAAGTTATACACTGCAAAGTAAACTAGGTGGCCAATTAGAAGGGATCAAGTCATGGTTGTGATGAGATTAGTGTCATTTACAGGGGCTTGATTCAGAGCCCAACAAAACCAGTGGAAAAACTCTGCCTAGCTCCCAGACCTTTGACATGGCCCTAATGTTCCTCAGCTTTATAGTTTAAAGGCACCACTTCCACCCCATGGAACAAGTCTGTAGCTTCACATGGCTCCATGGTGGGGGAAAATAGGCTACGTTTCCTTGTAGCTCCTGACTATTCTTACTGTTATTCTGTTAGTCAAAAGTGGTGTAATTGTGTCACATTGCTAGTTGTTGAAGGAAACATGAAAAGGCCAAGAGAGTTTCAGAAAGATAGAAACCAAGAGAATTTCCCACCATGTCAGATGCTCAGATGGTCTAATTTGGCATGTGCGTCTGTTGGCAGTTTTTAGTGGTGACTTTCAGCTCTGTTGTTGCATTAAATCTGAACTGTAGAATTCTGTTCAGCAGCCCAGTGCAAGGAGACCATTACAATTATATTCTCCAGGTTTTTTGTATAAAGCTGAAGTTTAAGTGAAAACAATTTCTTTTCCCCCCAGTTGTCCCACTAATTCCTGCTGTTCAGTTTTAACATTGTCAAAATGTTCTGTGGAAGTGAGTCCTTTCTGATACTGATCACAGCCTTAGGCAGGGGTTTTTTTGGAGGGGGAAGCAGGAACATCTATTGGAAACTTCATTTCAAATCACAGATGTCTGTGCTGTTATGTGCAATGTTGCTCCTGACAGTGAGGCTTTGCATCAGCTCAGGAACAGTCTGCATGCATCCCTGTCAGGACCACAGGAGAGCCAGGGTGAGTTCAAGGGAGCAAATCTATTTAGGTCCAAGCATAAGCCTTAAGTCACAATTAAGCAGCACACGTGGATTTCTCTCCCTCTTCTCAGGCTGAAATAATGTTAGTCATAACCATGCATGTCACAGCAGCAAAACTTGGCTGCCAATGCAGGGATCTCATTTGAAGTGTTTCCTACCCATTCCGCAACCTGTGCAGGAGTTGATTTTTTCATGGTGAGATACTGAATGATTGATGCCTCTGGCCGGCTGTGGCATGCTCTCATCCATCTGCTCTTTTGTTGCCATAGGTTACATCGAAGCAGCTGTGATCCCTGCAGGTGCCCGGCGGATCAGGGTGGTTGAGGATAAACCTGCTCACAGTTTTCTGGGTAAAAAGACAAAAGAAAAAAATGTTTTCATTCAAAACTCACCTCTGTTTTCTGTTAAAATGGCCCTCATCTAAATGACCTGTAAGATGATAAGTTTGTTGTTGCCTGGAAGTGGCTGTTGATTTCATTCTTGTTGCAGTCTCTCTCTGCTCTTGTGGGCTTGGTTTCATGATGTTTGCTTGATGTGATACTATGGGACATTTACAGGCCCTGTGCAAGCTGAAAGAACCAGAGAATACTTTTGTATGGACAGAAGGGTTCCTGAACAGAATTTGGCACTGGGTTGAATATAGCTGCCAGGAGCACACAACACTTTGAGAAGGAGTGGGACAGAGAACAGTGCATTTAGAGAGAGGAATGACAGAGATGCAGATAGGAGGGCACGCAGCTCAGAGTGAAGCAGGGGCAGGACAGGGCGGCTGATATCCCTCAATAAACTGACCGTGAGGTTCCCTGTGCCATTTCCTGCAGTGGCAGGTTTTCACTTGATGCTGTACTCAAGACCTAATCCTGCACTCCGACATGGGCTAGCTGCAGCCTCTAGTCTACTTACCTCTATTTTCTCAGGCCAAACAATTTGTATAATCCTCTTCTTATTTGTACTTCTGCATTCCTTTTGAGGGAAACAGGCTTTGTCTCCTCTTTTCCCTGTTGGAAACAAAGTTTTAGATGCGGGTGATGGGTCAAATTTGTATGTGAGGTTGTAGGGCCAAGTCTGTCAACAAATGCGTTGTTCAGTTACTAATCACTTAGATAGAAGTTTGGAAGGACTTTGGCAAAGTGCAACCATATCAGACAGATATACCTCTGTCAGTCTGGTATTCTAGCTCTTCTCTCCAACATTAGGGGTGTTTCTTTTTGTGTCATGACTGTGCAATAGATGAAGGGCTTTATCTCCCATCTACTCCAAGTCACAGAAATGCTAATGCCTCATTGTCCTGAATTCACACAGGAAGCAGGGAGTTGAAGGAAAATCGTCCAAGGCCCAAAAGAGCACCTAGCACACTGAAAAATCCTTTGCACGCTCAGAGCTGCATGACCATGCATAAATGGGTGAATTAAATTCTTTATGCTGTGTGGGAAAACAAAAGGATAAGAGAAAATCCCAGACTTCCTCCTTTGTTCAGTGAACTGTTGCAGCTTGTAAGTCCCTGCACTGTCAAACCCAAACTCTTCTTGCTGTTGATAAGCTTATTAACACATGATTTCTGTCCTTCCATATCAGTGTTTCAGCCCTTCTCCATGCTGATATTCTCATTGCAGTGGTTGGAACAGATGCATCTTCCTTAGCCTGTCCTTCCCTGTCCTTTAGCCTGGGAAGTATTAGGTACTGTTATCACTTGTGCGTGTTCTGGTTCTCTCAAAGTGACATTCTCAGAGTGGAGACACTGCAAGATTTTAGGATAGAAAAGCACTCTGAAAGATGGAATTGCTTCCAGAAATAGATAAAGCCTGTGGTAGGGACTCTGAGATGATTATGAAGTTTGTTGCTGTCTGTTTGGCAGAAGGGGAAACTGATGTGTTGCACTTTGCTCATGGCTATGCGGGGAGTCAGTAGCAAAGCTCGGACTAGGACCCTTGGTTTCTGATTTCCATGTCCTCTGCTTATAATCCTCCATCTCCACAGCCAAAAGGAGACATTAATAGCCAGTACTAAGTTATAGGATGCTGCTGAAAACATTTACATCGTGATTGTGTCTTAGGATTTCAGGTGTAGCGCCATTGGTTTTCTGTCTTGAGGTGCTACCAAAGTTAGCAGTATCACTAGGAAAGACGCTTTTGTTTTCTGACTTTCATTCCAAGTTCAGGGGGAAAAAAGAGGGCAAATCATGTTGTTCAGCTGCCCTTAGGTCAAAAGCATTGGCACTTGTGCCACTTCTTGGTAGGAAGCATGTATCACTACTGCTAGTATTTCCACTAATGCTGCAGCCAACTTGCTGGGAGAGGATTACGCCTACACGTAAGATGTTTGACATAGCAAAGCACTGGTGGAACAATGAAAGCCAGTGTTTCCTTGGGTTTTGCAAATACTCTGCCTTCTGGAAGCCAGCCTTTTTGTTTGTCTTGGTGGGATTTGCACAGGGTATTTGTCCGGGGTTTAGGCTTTGGCAGATAGCTGCAGCACTGCGAGTCTTACATGGAGCTAACAACTGCCCTTCATTATGACTACATAACCTTGACTAAAGCAGATATTTCCCCACTGGGTGGTGAAGATTACTATTGTGTATATTTGGGAGCAGGACTTGGCCCTGTGTGCATCACATAAAGATAGATAAAAATCTGGCTATTTTAAAGCTTCTAAGTGCTTTTAGCTATTTGGTTCATGGTCAGGAGCCAGGAGAACCTCTCTAAGATTTCCAGAGTTTTCTCTTTCAAGGAACACTGGACACAAAGAAAAAGTACCCAATGTCTTGCTAACCTAAGCTGAAGAATAGCAGCAGGAGTGTTCCAATAGGACAAAAAAGATGACCAAGAAAACAAAATCCAATCACTCTGATAGGCCCCATAATGCATTGTAAAGCCAGGTCTGAGTATGGAAGGATTTTCTATTTCAATTACACTGACAAAGTTGAGTCCAATCAGGTCCTATTTCTACTCAGAACCGGGTACAGCACTTTGGAAATGAGCCCAGCATAATTTGGAATCATTATTCCATGTGCTGGGAGCAGTGCCTGAAGAATTTCCCTCCACCTACAGGCAACCCACGCTGGCTGCCTTGCCTGGCTGTAATGTTTAAAAACCACCTTGAACAGGAAATGCCTCGGCAGTTTGTATCCACAGGCTGGGAAGCAAGCTGGAGGGACCCAAGGTGGAAATAAAGATCTGACTAGATGCCAGGTTTAGAAATAGATTGGTCAGTTCCTGTCTTCCAGCCAGCAAGAAAAGAAGTTACGCGTTGTTGCTGGGGTTCCTTTTCCTTTCACTCTTCTACTGTACAACTTTGAGCCAGGAAAAGCTTTGAGATGTAACAGTGGATTCTTGCTACTGCCTGAATGCACCCACAGTGTGGAAAAGAGAAAGAGCTGTGCTTCACTACCCGATTTGAGGCATAGGATCCCAGGAGGGCTGCAGCCAGCTGTCCAAGGCAGAATAAATCCTGTGGGTGCTAGCTTAAATCAGTGAGGACTGCTGGCATTCGGTAAGGGCAAAGGGCCCCGTTCACCCCACTGAATTTAGTACTGTCGTCTCTGGGGCTAGGCAGAGCCAGGCCTGCAATAATTGCGTGTGACAAAAGCCATTGGGGAAAGAGCAGTACTCTGTGTCTAAGAGACATGGAGGTTTTATAGCTGCAGTGTTGATCCCTACTGATAGGGCACTTGCATGCAATGAAGACAACCAGCGACAAAAACACTTTGGCCAAAATACTCTGCTGAGTCGCCACTGCAATTCCTGCAATCCTCAAGGAGCATTTTTGGAAACGGGGCTGTTTCCAAACACTTTCTCCTCAGCCACTAAGGGAGCAGTGCCTGAAGCAATCAAAATCAAACCTTAACCAGAAAAGAGGTCCACAAAGATGAAACATTTTGTTTTTCATCAGCAAGCTATCTTTCTTTGATGATGAGCTGGAACCGAAGCACAGTTACAGTCATTCAAGCTCTTATACACTGTTTTGAGCACATGCCCTGATATCTTTACTAGTCAGCCATACTGCATGGAGATAGTTTTATCTCATCCACAGCTTTGATTATTCATGTTCACAGTTCCTTGAGGCCGGTGTGATGGCTGCTTTGATCTGCCTGGAGGCCACCAGGCTTTGGCAGAGGAAAGCAGTCCTGCTGCAGAATTGTGTCTGAAGTTTGCAGAAGGTACTTTGTAGATTGAGGAACAAAGCAGGAAGAAAAGTAAGCTGCCAACAGAGTTGTATTGCTGTAGAATGCAAATACCAGGACATCATCATGCTTTTAGTCTGTGTGCCAAAAAGGACTTCCCTCAGAAAAAAACATTCCCCCACATACCTCCCACTCCTCCTGGGGAAACCATACTTGGCAGTTTCCCTTCACCCTGATTTTGGAGCCTCTAATGGGACCATAAGAGCTGTCAGAAAGGTTGTGTCCAGGACAGAAAGTTATTTCACCTTTCTCCAGTAACTCCCTGGGATGCAGATCCTCAGAAAGGCACACACAGCTGCAGAGGACATTGTGACCTTCCCTGGCCTCAGACTTCCCCAGAGGTTAGATGCTGCAAATGATGCTCAGTCAGTAAATTGAATGAAAAATCTTCATATGGGTATCAACACAGACATTTGATTGATATTTTTCTCAAGGAGGGCTTAGGAAAATATGGTTTCTAAAGCTGGTTCTGCTTGGAAACTAAAAAAAGATTATGCAGAGTTGTCTTGCTGCATTTGGCAGGAGAGTTTAGAGATAAATGATCTATAAATTTTATGTTAATGCTAGAAGATTAGAAATGGTTTCCTTATATACTGTCTGAATGAGAATCTCTGAACCCAGCTGCTGCCAGACTTTAAGCTGTCTCAGGCTGGGCAGTCTACATAACAGCACACAGATCTTGCCTTGCAAACCAGGCTTCGGTTTACAGCCACTGGTGCTCTCATAGTTTCACCCCAAGTACCAGTTTTAATAGCTGTAAGAGTATAACACTGCAAGTATATAAGGGTTTTACCAGAAGTATCTTCAGGTTATACCCAAGCAGCTATTCGGTGGTATTAGATTCTTACATCATGTCTGCCAATTTGGTATATTTGTCCAAATTTATGGTACCATCCATTTTTCTAAGATTAAAATCTAAATAGTTCGATTTGAAAAAAATCTTTAAAGTTATCTACATGTTAATTTTCAATGTACCAGATATTCCAGGCATGTTCATTTTACATGCATGCCTACATGTTTCTCATGTAACCTTTGACAAATAATATTGAGATTATTCCAGGAAGAATTATGGCTCTAACTGGTTGTTCTCTAATTATGCTCTCTGCTTACAATCTGCACTCTGCCTAGCTTGGTTAAAGAAAATGGGCTAGTAAGTTTTGCACTTTCCTAGTCAGTCACTTCTGCTTTGTGGTTCTTTCTTATTAGTACAATGCTGTAGTATTTTAATATTAGTTTCAAATCCAAGTTAAATTTCTTTTCGCTGAAAAACATTTCAGTTGTGCAAGATTTCCTTTGCAAAAGCAGGGCTGTATATGTAACTGAATTCAACAATATGCCATAAGTATGTGTAGGTTTTGGACATGCTCCTGAAACAGGTCAAACTGTGGAAGATTTCTACAATTTAGTCCTAAATTAGTAGAATTTTTTCAAGGACAGTGGGTAGTTATATTTCCTTCTTTTTAGTTCCTTTGTAACTCCTTCTGCACACTCTTTTTTTCTTCCCTTTAAATTTTCTGGCAGTGGAATGGCACAGAGGATGCCTCAGAGTTTTGAAACGGAGAACATTGCTTATTTGGAAAGCATAACGTAACAATTTTAGGTAGTAAAACTTTTGCAAGACCAGTTTATATGACATTACTGTTACTTAATAGCAATTCTAATATAACTAGAAATGCCTTCATCAACTGAAATACAGAATATGTCCAAGTTAGAAGCATTATGATGAGTCAGCTAGAAGTATACTTTTTTTCTTTTAAACTCATGTCCATTACAAGGCTACTGCATCTTGTACTTCAGGTGGGCTGAGAAAGAAGCTTAATAGTTTATATTGTAATTACAAATTTGCTTACATTACATTCCATGGTGTTTGATTCATTCCAGCTTTAAAAGATTCCAGTAAGAGATCCATTAACAGCGACTGGAAAATTGAGCTTCCTGGTGAGTTTCAGATCGCAGGCACTACTG
This sequence comes from Falco rusticolus, assembly GCF_015220075.1. Classification (NCBI taxonomy): domain Eukaryota; kingdom Metazoa; phylum Chordata; class Aves; order Falconiformes; family Falconidae; genus Falco; species Falco rusticolus. The sequence continues at coordinate 7,163,224 of NC_051193.1, forward strand.
TCCGGTACGTGCGAAGGGGTCTGTGGGAGAAAATCTCTGCCAAAGGACCAACTAAAATACCACTGCACTTGATGGTAACTTTATATCCTTTGTTTGTGTTTCTTAAGTGATGCAACATAAAGGGCTTATATCCTAGCTGAAAGTTAAATTTTGATTGTTTGCTTCCTCACCAGAGTTTTTTAAAGGTATGCTGTAGTGCTTCTCTTTACATTCTTTTGCAGCATGGCAAGGGCTGAAAAAACCCAGCTCCCTACTTAAAAATAAATGATGCTCTTATTCTGGGAGAACATGCAGTGTCCCAGTAAGTCAGTCCGCTGTAATGTGTCACAGACAATGTGATAGGTCTATTCTAGAGGATGTAGGTTTTCAGACACCTTCTTTATTTCATGGACATACCCACTCACACACATGAAAGGATATCTGCCAAAATATCTTCTCAGTTTATGCCAGAATGTATTCTGTATTTAAATACACCATTTCTCTGACAGAAGAGATGAAGTTTTGGCATGTACAGATGATAGATGTCAATTTTATCCTCTGTAGTGACTTAGTCACACACAGAAATGTACCTTGGTTTCTTTATGTTGTTTTTTCTATTTTATGTATTTTAAAGTGTTCTTGAAAGTTTTCCTAATGTTCAGCATAATCCTTTTGTTAACCAAGCATGTCATTTTATATACAGTCGTATGGCTGCTGTATGAGAACATGAATGAGAAGTCCACAAGGGTGAGAGGAACAGGATTGTAGTCTCAGTCCTGTCACTAATGGGTGATGGGGTGACTCATGGGCCAGTCCCTTAATGTTGGTGGTAACCTTAATGTTTCTATCTGTGAGACAGCTGTAATAATGCCTGTCTCATATATGTGTTACTAGTTGAAAGTCTGCAGAAAGCTTTACAGTTTCTATAGCAAGGTTTGCATAGAAATGTAGAGTATTTTAATGTATGCATTGTTTCCTGTAACTTTTTTAATCCAGTTATATTTGTGTGATATTTCTTTTCCTTGCGACTTTTTGCCATGTTTGTTCACTGAAGGCTATCTGCGAGTACTGCTAAAAATCAGAAGTCTTTCCTTTTTATCACCTGAATTTTTGCTCATTGTGCAACATTTCATGGCCCAGTTTGAAAAGCTCAAATGTTGCTTCAACTTTTCACACAGACACAAAAATTTGTAATACTACTCCACTTTGTCAGTACTTTCTCTGTGTCAAAATATGCTGCATAGGAACATGAGGTGTTTTGTCTTTGCTTTCTCAGGCAGATGAGTGAGTTTACCAGGTTCACGTACTGACTGGTGTAAAGCTGAATTCAAAGAGGTTATTATTGGAATTGTAGTGCAGGTTTGGGCACACTAGCACCTTCCTGACTCAGCCACGTAATTCAAGGTCTGCCCACACAAAACAGGTGTATACGGGAGCCTTCATCATCAGAAAAATCAGCTTCTGCTTGACTTTGGCCTTAACACAAGTCTTCCTCCTGAAACCAGGACTCTGACAAAGTGTCTTGTACTGCCAAGGTCTTCCTAACCTCATGTAAGAAAAAGGAGTTGCACAGGTACCGTTTGTGAAGATGCTGTGCAGGGTTCCTTTGCCAGCTCTTGGAAACTTCCAGAGGACTATTTGGTTGAGATGCACTGCAGTAAAAACTAGTAGAAGCATTTTGTGAACTTCAGCATCAGCAGAGCTTTGTTTTTAAAGAAATTGTCATTTCCCTCTCATTAAGCAGTAGGTAACGTAAAAAACTAGTGATTGTGAAGGTCTCTGTGAGTATCCTCTCCAGCTACAGACTGGCATTTTCAGCAGATACAAGAGGAGGAAATTTCCTCCTCTCAATGAAAAGCAATGAAAGCAATGAAGAGGAGGTTTCCTTCTTCACCTTCCCTCCCAGAAATAATTAAAAAGGAGGAAACTAAAAGTTACCAGACCATTAAAAAAATATGTGGCTTAAAATCACTGCCAGTCGTAAACAAAGCAGACATGAAGTCTTTTCTTCAAATCAGATATTAATCTTTTCCTTCATACAGGGTAGTGGGTTTCATTCTTTCAACGCAAGAAATGTAGGATGGTTACCAGTAACCTCTAAATAGAAAACTGTTGTTCAAACAGTGGTGGAATACACTGGACTGACAAAGAGCCAGAAGCTTCAGTCAATCCATTGTGACCTGCATTTGAAACCAATTATACACACATATACACACACAACCCAATTATATATGGCTACGAAATTGCATGAAATTGGTTTCATATGGGCCTTTAGATTCACTAGTCTTGCACCCATATTGAGATAATAAGAATTTCTTTTTAGAAGCTGGTTTTTAATACTTGAGGCATTTCTTCAAGTGAATTGCTGTAAGTGTATTTCTTGGAGAAATTAATGTTTGTGTAACTAGGCCTGTGCTAGACCTCCTCTCAGCAGCGGAGGACAACCAAACACTCCCAGAGTGTAAAGATCCTTTAGACAAGACTGATTGATCAATTTTGTAGAACATGCTGTTCGTATCTTGTGCACTTAAAAGAAAGCCAGAGCAGAACTTGAGTTCTCTGCCCCTGACTGCCTGGTATTTTGACTTGTGTTTAGAAAAAGATAATCATCTTTGAAACTGTAATGATGGCTGGCTAGTTTCAAGCTTGGTATTCAGTTCCAGTAGTAAGGCTCCCTCTGTAGCTGAAGCAAAATCATATCTTTGTTCCCCACATCTTCTGGAAGACACTTTTCTGCCCAGGATTATGCCCTGTGCAGAGCAACTCATAGGTGCTGAGTTTGTGTAGCCCTACGGTGTTCATTGCACAGACCTCCAGGATGTCAGTGGCTACAAGCTGACCTTTTCTTTCAGCACATGTTATTTTTTTGGTTAAATGAGCTTGTGACAGCTTTAGTGAGATTACTGGTTAAGTACGAGTGATTTCTGCAAATTTGAATGGGAAAATTATTTTTTTGTGAAAATAGCATTTGCAAATTTGCTTTTTTTAATTGGGCAGCTGCTTGCTTCACTTATGATAGCCCTGCTTAAAATATCTCATTTGATAAGGTGCTGCTCCTATTTCAGTAGGTGACAAGAGCCAGCAGAGTTCTCCTAACGCCGCTGAGATTATGGGTTAATAAGTATAAGTAAGTCTAAAGCCATACTATCAGCATTACAGTAGTACTTCTATGATATTTGTTAATAGTGTGGTAACTCAGATTCCATGGACCTCATACTTCATGGGGTATCTTCTACTCACTTCTGACCAAGCCAGTGGAAGTGAGAGCTAAATGAAACCCAACACGTAAATCAAAACAGTACCAGAACTGTCGTCTGCCTGTGGTGAAAAAATAAGCAGTTTTCCCTATTCCTCTTTCCGTAAATTCTGTAGCTTACAGAATCACAGAATGGTTGAAGTTGAAAGGGACCTCTGGAGGTTGTCTCATCCACCCCCCCTGCTCAGGCAGGGTAGCGTAGAGCAGGCTGTCCAGGACCGTGATCCATAAACAGCACAGCGTTAACCCAGAGCTCCCCATTCTCTACAGTGGTCCCCAGCCATAAGCCTGAGTCTCTGCATAAGGCTTGCCGACAGCTTGCTTTCTAGAAAAGAAGGGTAGAACAGACACGATGAGTGACTTTTTGACTCTAGATGCTCATTAAAATAGTTGTTACATGAAAACTGCTGGTGTAATGCTTCCTGTTGTCTTATATTTCTCTTTAGATAGCTAGTGGCCTGCTGATCACATTTAAGGTTTAAACAAAGTTATGCACCATATTTCAGGTTTAAACATCTCCATGACTGTTTTGAATAGTCACAAATCATAAGCAGTTGTTGCTCCCGCAGATGCCTTGTTTTACCAATACCACTGTAATTTCAGGTTTCTAGATAAAGATTTTGTTGCCTTTCACGAGGTGCTTATATTTCAGAAATTTTGGCCAGAGACAGCATTTCCAGCATTACTGTCTCTGCAGTCTGTGGCTTTCCCAGTACACAGTGTGTTGTAACAGGCTTTCTTTTCCTGCCGAACCAGGTGCTGTTATTTCATGACCAGAATTATGGAATTCATTATGAATACACCATTCCTGTAAACTATACTGCTGAAAACAGAAGCGAGCCAGAAAAGCAACAGGATTCTTTGTACATCTGGACGCACAGCGGATGGGAAGGATGCAGCGTGCAGTGTGGAGGGGGTAAGGCTATTTGGAAGCTTGGTGGGACTTGCTGTTTGGTGTTTGCAGACACCAGGCATTAGAGAGGTGCCTGCAGAAGGCAGTGTTGCCAAAGCATGAAGAAAACTGGCCATGGGAATGGATGTTGCCATAATGAACTCAAAGGAGAGCTCATTCTCACCAGCTCTCCCAGCTATCATCCACATCCCCACAGTTAATTTTCACCCAGCGTTTTGGCAGGGACACTGCTTTGTCGGCTCGTTACCCGTAGGCTGGGACTGCACCTGGATTAGTGCTCCACAGATGACTCAAGGCGCCGTGTGCAGCCCCATATCTCAAGCCTCCGTCACATTCTTGGAGCAGAGTTTTCACAGGTGTTCAGGCATGTTCACTGAAAGACACTTGGTTCCCCAGGGATGAAACAGGGGGGGTGGTGCTGTGACAATTCCTGAAGATTGCATCAGACGCTCTTAATGTGGGGTAGACTTTCTGGGAGTACACATGGCAAATCACACTTTTCAGATGATCCCTAGGATGTGCTGGGACAGATTTGCTGAAACCCTGGGGGAAAATGATGCCTGTGAAACCAGAGAATGGTTTGTCAGCCACTGTCCATTGAATTTTCAGTGCTGGAAGAAGTCGGATTTCCCTGAGAAAACAGATCATTTCCATGCATTCTGGCCAGTCTTTCTTCACCAGCAATTAAAAAAACCACCCAATTATTTATCATATGATGTGACAGAAGGAAAGAGTGCTCATCTTCATGTTGTCAAGCTTACTGCCCTCACTGTACTGAAATCATGGATTTGTTTTTTTCCTGTAAATAGAACTCCATTTAAAGTGGACACTTTTACTCATATGTTTAAACAGTAATTTCTTAGAGCCATTACACCATCACATGAGTGAGTAGGAAATTTGTTTGTGGCTCTTTGGATTTGTGTTTCTAGCCTGCCACATAATTAAATCAGTACCTGGCAACATGGCACCCACCAGTAGTAGCTTGGATGTCAATTCACCTCTTATATTTTGCTTGTTAGATGCTTTTACTACTTATCCAAGCTGAAAAGGGCCTTCTTCCTTCCATACAGACTTTCATAATTCATTAACAGGATTTGAGTTGTTTTTTATTATCTGCTGCAGATCATGAATAAACTCAATTTGATGCAGACTCAGGGTTAAAAGAGGATCTTAAGAAACCAAAATAATTAGTGGTAAGGCAAAAAGTACACGGTGGGGGAATGGCATTTTCCTTGTCACAACTGGTCATTGTCATGCTCTGTCATGCCCCCCTGAGGCACAGCTTTTCTGATGTCACACAGCAGAAGGCTGAAACCTGAGGGCCACGCTGCTGCCATTCCTGAATCTCCTGATGCACAGACAGTTTGTGTGAGAAATGCTGACTACTCCTAAGATGTCTCCTGCTGGCAGGGGTTTTAAAGTAGTACATCTGGAGAACAAGGAGATGAGAAATAACTTATTTTGGTGGCTTAATTTCACCGCTTTGTGAAATATGAACAAGCTCAGTCTATCACTCTTGAACCCTGGTCGCTCCTTTTCAAACTGACTCTTCCTGAATGGAGAGCAGCAAGAGGCAGCTGTCCTGTCATTACAGTCACTGAGGGGTGGATGGTTGTGTAGTTTCAGCTTACATAGTTGGCACATCTGTCCTAGGTGATTACAGGGCACAGCTACATGTGGAAGAGGAACCAGAAATGAAAGCAAATTGTTTCCAAGATTGTTTCCACATTAAATACTAGAAAGAGAAAGCCTAATGTGTTGTTCCTGCATAGCAGCCAATTTCACAATTATTGGGGAAAGATTTGTAGCTGTTCTGAAAAAAAACCAGAACACTACAAAGGTAAAACAGAAGTGGGAAATAAGATTGCGTGCAGAGGTGGTAGGTCTGTGTACATTACATCTTGTAGAGATAGTAGGTTGCTCCTAGCTTTTAAGTTTTGGTTGAGTTGATATGGTTTTGTTCTTAGCCACTGGTTTCCTTACTCAGAGTTGTTTTTTATTTGACTTGTAGGTGAACGGAAAACCATTGTGTCTTGTACTCGAATTATTAACAAGACCATGACACTGGTGAATGACAGTGACTGCCAACGAGTGAATCGCCCCGAGCCCCAGGTCAGGAAATGTAACACACACCCCTGCCAGTCACGGTAAGGAGTTAAAAAATAATAAAACCCAATATCCTTTTCCTTAACAAATTGCCCATTTCCAAAGCCTCCATCTGGTGAACCTGGTGAAAATGTCTAAAAGTATTGGGAAACATTGTTAACCATAGTAACCAGCTGTAATATTAATTTCCTTTTGTTGAGCAGGTCAGATTTTCATTACCTTCGAGTCCATTTAATGTATGGCCATTAAGGCCAGATTCCATGCAAGCCACCCTCATGCATTGTTTGGGGATGGTTTTCTTTTCCCCTTGGCTGCCTCCTGGGTGACAGAGCAACATGCACTATAAAGTTAGACAAGAGTGCAGTGACTGCATATCCAAACGTGGTTTTGGTGTTTTTAATCAGCACAGAGTAGGATCTGATCTGTGAAACAGTGCTACAAAAAAACCTCACAGGCAGCTCCCAGCCTTTAAGCACTGTAGCTGACCTGCTGTGTTGCATGCCTGATCTGTATTAGCATAGTTCAGACTGGGAGTCTGTAGGTGAAGAGTGTCTCTTCCTCATGTGAAGTTTGTGCCATGTCTAGCAACAGCTGCATAGGTTTGGAATCTTGCTGTACCTTGCTGAAGTCAAGAAATGATGACGAAACACATTTCAGATGCTTTCCTCAGTAAGGGAGCTTTTCTGCATCAGTAGCAATAATCAGAGATCTAATAGTAATAAGTTCTAAAAGTAATAAATAGCACTCTTTTTAATTTGGCAAGCACTTTTTGCTGAATCAGTTTTGATCTGCATTGTATAAAAAAAGATATTTCTGGCCAAAATGGCAAAACACAGGAAGGCAAATGAATTTGTTCCATTTATTTACTAAAAAAAAAGTTCACTCTTGGTCTGCAGTAAAGTTTATCAAAACTATCCAGTTTTCATAGTATATAGAACATAAAACCCATTTAGGACAAAGCTCAACAATATCTAAAAAAGTGTATTCAAAACAACCTGCTAGGTGTTGCATCTTTTATAATCAGACAAGCCAGGGAAACATACCTACAAAGCTAATCGTGCTGGCAGAAACAATAGAGAAAATGAGAAACAGCACGGTTCCCTCTAATTAGACCTGCACTCTGATTAAAGTGCCCTGAAGCAGTGAAATCCAGTGTCAGGTAATCCATCAATAAGGCTAGTCTGTTTCATTTTCTGTCTGCACTGCCTGTTATTGCTGCTGTACAATATTGTGGCCATACAACTTTCAGGGGTACTGAAAGGTGTAACGAGATACCCCACGTGCTTCTAGGTGTGTAAGGAGAGCCAGACTCCCAATGACTTCAAAGAAGCAACTGTCATTTCCATGAGGAAGTTCCCTAAATTCAGTGATGCTGGGATTTCCGTCATATCATTCTTTCAGAAAGACAGAAACAGGGAACATCTGCTTGTGTTTCTACCCTGGCATGAAATATTTCATCCCTAGACCTTTTGTGAAGCCATTGGGAGGAGACTGGAGTGAGCCCAGGCAGGTACACGGAGGTGTTCCAGGTGGTAGAGGTGAGGAAAATCAGCATACGAAGCTGTGGAAGAAGTGGACAGCTTCTGCCTCTACTAGCTGAGAGCAACAAAGGGCAGTCTTGGCCATCAGGTCTATTAGAGCCATAAGACCCACAGTGCTGTTTCTCAGTGGGTTTCTCCGTGACCCAGAGCCCTTGTTGAAGTCTCCTCCTTGTTGCACGCTGTCTCCATGACATTGCTGCCTGCCCAGGGTTGCCTGTGGGTTAGGTTAAATCACACAAAACCTCCTGGGAAAGGAATACTCTGTTCCTGTATCCGGACTGTGTTCCTTTGGGGATTCAGGTCCAACCCTTAATGTTATTCCAGGGTATCCTTTCTTTTGTGTGGAGTTACCAGGCAATTTATAGCCACAATTCAACACAGTTCTCTGCAGGAGCAATTAGCACTGGTACAGTGACACCCTCATTGGTCCATTTTTTTCAGAGCAATGACAGCAAACACCAAATGTGCTTAGTACCCGGAAAGGCCACAAAATCCTTGCTGATGATCTGATAGACCACACTGCCTCACTCCCTCCATGTAGACTACACTTTCACACTTAACATGCTTTTAACTGGAAACATTTTCAGAAGCACATTCTCTGTGCCTCTGTAGAATTTAAATTTCCACTTGCGTTTGCCCACCCAGATATTAGAAATGCATGCTTAGCATATTCTCTGACCAAGAACATCTTAAAGAAACCATTCTCTTTCACCATGTCAATGCTTTTTTTTATGAGTCTTGAATTTGTTTTAGGGTTTCAAGTAAAATTATTGTAGCATCTTGTTACAATAAGGTCCTTTCCCGTTTCCACTCAGACCTAAACCCTTTACCTGAGGTCAGAAGAAGAAACAATGCTTTCCTTTCTGTAGCAAACCTGCTCTGTTTTGTGCGTTTTGAGCTACATTTACACTTCTACTCAAAATTTAAGAGAATCGCCTCTCTAGAGAAGGGTCTTATGGCCAGCACAAAACTGGGTCATAGGGTACTCGGTCTGTTTCTCTTTTGGATGTGCTGTGTGACTTTAATTCACTATCCCACACTGTTCCTTTACTTCCTTTTTCAACCCACGTATAATCTGGATTGCAAACTCTTTGGGATGGGGTGAAATCATGTTGTATAAATGGAGGAAGAGGATGAGGCTATTGCTGTTGAGATTGTAATAAAAATTAAAGAAAACAATTATAACCCACATGTATATATATATATAAAGTGATCTGGAGGAGAAAAGGGTATGATACTAATAACAGTGCCTTTTTTCCAGCACGATTCCGAAGTGCTTTGCAAATTAGATACCCCTTTGAACTTCAGCCACCTCTTGGGAGAGGCAGATAACGTGGGGCAGGGGACAGTAGTTTCATGAGGCCAAGGAGAAGATTAGAACTCTGCAACCCAGCATCTGAAAAAAACAAAGCATGATTGAAAAAAGGATTGGATACACTGACATGTTTTAAAATTAAACGTCAGAGAAGAGAATTTTCTTAAGGATTTTGTTGAAACTGGCAAAAGTAAAAGAATCTTTCATTCTTTATTATTGTTACTCTTTCACCTTTTAAAAAAATGCCTCTTTTTCTTCCTATTTTATTTTTTATGTTCCTTGACCCTCTTTTTCCATTAAATTCTTTACAGCTTCCTTTCCTGTCCCAACTGCACCCTATTAGCACCTCTTTATTCTAATCCTTTGCCTAGCTCTTTAGATATTTTTTACAAAACCCTGCTGTAACCAGATGGAATCTGGATTCTTGCATGCGGTGCGTATGGGTTGTTTCCAGCACACTGAGCACCAACCCAAATATATAGGCAAACCCAGCACTCATGTTGGCACAGGACTCAGAAATCACAGATCACATCAGCTGTTATTACTGAAAACATAGGTCGGCCAGTGGCCACACACTTCAGCATGCATGGTTGGGTCTATGAATATGAAACTGCTCCCCTCTAATGCAGGAAAAGAACCAAAACCACATGAAATTTCCCAACTGTTAGACTTGTAATGGCCTGTATGCAAACACTGTTAATTTTCCTCCTCTTTGCTGTAATAGATATTAATAGAGGTTGAGTTCTTTCAGGGACCTGCTAAATATGTGGTGTTCCTACACAGATGCTTAACAACAGCATAAAAACCAGAAATCCCTGCCTTCGTCTACAGAAAGCCACAGGAGACCTGAGCCCTTATTTTCACTGTTTAAGACTTGAAAGTATCTCCTGAGTCCAAGGCTTAGTTTTCTGCTACTACTAGCAGCATATCGTAGACTCCTTTCCGTAAACTGATTTAGCTCCACAGTCTCCTTCCCTCACTGGAAGGCTCTCCTGTGACCTTGCTGTTCATGTGGGTCAAGATCTTTTACTTCCAGCCTTAATTATTCATTGTCATTCTTCAGTCATTTGTTCTTGCCTCTGCTCTGTTCCTTTGCTTACACAGTGTTTTCCCTCCCTAGTTCTTTGCCTTGGGCTAAGTGCCATATGATACAGCAAATCAGCGTTATCGCGTCCTTCCATCATTTTGCTGAGCTAATCCATTACTTTTCTTTAACTTCCTATTGGGTCAGAGACCATGCATCAATTCTTCATTCCCTTGGTCACCTTCTTTACTAGTGCTCTAATTTACAATATTTATATTCGTAATTTGAGTGCATAGGTGACAGGAATTGTATGGAGAATTCCAGTCTCAGTCCATTCTAACTCTTACACATTCACATTCTCCTGTCTTCATCGGCAGTAACTCTCCTGATACATGCTTTGCTTTTTTCATGGCTGCATAATAGTTGTGGCTTACAGTCATGCTAGATATATTCCCCCTTATTTGTTTCAACATATGAATCTTACTTTAACACAGAAATGCTTGGGTTTAGTCCCTAAGCACACAACCTTGCACTGTATGCTATTAATTTGCATCCTCTCTGTTATTGCGGTAGTCAAGGTTATTCAGTTTTCTGTATGACATCCTAATCCTCTGTTGCATTGACAATGCTTCTAGACTTTGTATTGTCAGCATTTTTGCCCATTTTTCAGCAGTTTTCTTCTTTTTGTGCCAAGGTCATGAATGAACATACTAAATTAGATTGAATGCAAGACAGATCTTTCAGGAAGTCCACTGGTAACTAACCTAAATTCCTTTCATGCCTGATATTCCTTTATAGCACTACACTGTGGCCAGCTCTCACCTACCATACAAATTGCACATTGATATCCATGTTTCCCAGCATATCACCGGTTTATCCAACGTATGTAAGCATTCCAGCTCAGCAAAAGGATTTCTTTACTGATAATCAAATAGATTAAATCTACCACATTTCCTTTGTCTGAAAAATCAGTTATTTTAATCAGAGAGAACCAGTAAGTCTTGCCTGGAGGAAACCCATGTTGCATCCATTTACCACTACGTCCTCGTCTGCTCTAAAAACTGGCGTGCTGCTGAGAATGCTGAATTCTACAGGGATCATTTCTTTCTTTCTTCCTTCTATCCTCCTTTCACTTTTCCATCATGGACTGGAATCCAACACTGTGCTCTCCAAGGGCTCACTCACCACAGTGGTGCCCGCTGGGGAAAAAATGAAGCCAGTTATAAGACTCAGCCAAGGCCCCAGCTGGCTCAGCACCTCTCCAACCTGCCTGAAAGGCTAGTGACTGCTCAAAGCATGGTGCCTCAGTGTGCGATGGTGGATAGTGCCCTTTGCTTTGATTCCTGGTCTGATTTAAGCTCATGCTGCTTATCTGTATGACCTTTGCTGCCTAAGAGTCCACCTCTCCCTTTAGACTCCACCTGTGACCATGCTCTGCTTAACAGTCCAAGAATACAGAAATCAGTTTGTCTCCCTGATTCTGGCCTGTTTGCACCATGTTTATTTGTGTTATCATCACAGGTAGATAGGGAGCAGAACAGTTTTGAATTTATTTTGTGAGGTAGAAGTCTTGCAAATAGTAGAATTTAGGGGGTAACAGTATGATGGAAATCTCCTTGGGAATGTTAGCAAATTACTTGCAGGGCTGTATGGAAATTATACTAAATTGGAGGGACATATTGGGAGTGTCTGTTAACTGAAGGGACTGAGCTAGACATTTAATGGTTCCAAATGATTATGTTCTGTCATTAATGCAGTCAGACTCTTTTGGAACCTGTACAGATGTTTATCATCCACAAGGGTCAATGGCAACAAGTTCAAAACCTTATCTGTTCCTTGTAGTAAGAAACATCTCCTTTGGTGTGTTTTGAATTTGGTTACATGAAAAAAAAGAAAAGAAGGAACAGCCATAAGGAGGGTTTCAAATCATTTTAGCCTGGAAATCTGGCATAAATAGCAATGTTAGCACCCTCTGATCCAAGGAGGCACCACGTAAGAGCTCATTTTGAAGTACTTCCCAAAACTGGAGTTGGGATCTCTAGAATCAGTTTGAGCTTAATGAATTTGCCAGGACTGTGCTGGACACTGTGCAAGACGCGGTGGCTGCAGGCGGCTGAGCGAGGGGGCAATGCTGCGCTCTGGTGGCTGCTCTTCGGGGACACCAGCCCGGGCTGCCGGCCCTGGGCAGCTGCAGCAGGTCTCCGGCAGGTCTTGCAGGAGTAGAAGCCAAATGCTGCAGACCAGAAAGCCCGAGACACTTCTAGGAGGCACCTTTGTGACTGTGAGCTGATGTCCTGTTGTGGGCGCTTCTGGTTGTCACCATCCACTAGAAGGAGACAAAATCACACTTATTCCGGTTGTAGGCAGCAACAGGCAATCGGTAATTAATTAACTACTGAAGGACAAAAAGATATTTTCAAGCCAATCCAGCAACTCAACTCAGCAGAGCAATTCTGGAAAAGGAGAGGAGGCTTGGGAACAGGGAGAGAGTAGAATGAGCAGAGCTTGTTAGCTACTGCTGAATGCATTTACATCAAATAATTGAAGATGACTTGTTAGAGCAGAAGTTAATTTGGCATTAGTTTTCACATGGAGTCATGAGACAGGTTTCTTAGCTTTGGTGTAAACACCCAGGCTGGCTTACATCACAGTTTTTCCCATTATAATGTTTGACTCAACAACCTTATAGTTGAACATTGCCCTGTTTTAAAATGTTAAATGATCTGTGTTTCTTTGGTTTGAGGCTCTTCAGGCCAAGCACACTCTTTACCCACAAAGAAGGATTAGCAGGATAATCTAGCAAAATATTTAATTGTGAAATTCACTCCTACTGCTGCCTGCTGTAATGCTCTTCACACTGCAACCTGTGGTGTGAGCTGAGGAAAAGGCACTGCCTACCTTGAAAGGCAGGGAATGGAGCTGGACACCAGTTGCGCTATCAAAGGTAAACCAGCTGTGGATCAGGGTAGGGGTAACTCGCAGCAAAAGGGCTCTGAGAGTGCTGATATTCTGTGCCTTAGTGTACTCAGGCAGCTGCCAGCAAGAAGGACACCAACACCACACTGAGTCCTCCAAAATTGAGCCATCTGCTCATTTTCGAGGAGGGAGGAGGGAGAATACAATGTCTTCCATTTAAAAAAAAAAACAACTTCCCAAGGTGCTTGTAAATTATAAAACATTGTCTTGTGGCTGATCTTATAATTGGTGAGAAATTAAAAAAAATAAAGCTGTCAAAATGATAATCACTAAAGAAAAAAAGAAACCTGTGTGAGTGAAAGTTGGCAAGTCCGTTAGCAGAATGACTACTGTACTGGAAAATTACTGAGCACTGTTTATAAAGGCAATCAGACAGGAATGTTAGTCTTGGAGTCCTACTTTCGACATCAGCAGCTGTATTATTCTACTAGATTCCTTGTACTTTTTTCCAAAAAAAAAACCCCAACTTCTAGTGACCGGGTGTGGCACAACCTGTTCCCAAAATCAAGATTCACCTGATTATTTTGACCCCAGTATAACAGAGATACAGTGAAGAGTTTTCGAAGTGTGTAGGGAGAGAAAGATACAATAGTAGAGTGTGCGTGTTCCATGGAAATCATGAGTCCATTTGTAAACAGTGTTTTCTTGCTTCTGCATATTCAAACATGAACTTAGTTTGATAGCTGTAAGCAAAAAATATCTGACTGTCAATTCCACGTGACTGATTCTCAGAAATCTTTTCCAATTGTCCTTGTTAAAATTATCCAGTGTGAAATCCTGGCCCCACTGCAAGCTGGTCTGAGTTTTGCCTAACATCAGTAGAGCCACAATTTCACCCAGGTGCCTCAGAAAACTGAGCAACTTCAACACGATTTTGCATCACAAACTGGTGTTAAAGACAAAACTAGACATGTGCTAACTAGACATGGAGTTACCCTTACATGTACATTAGTGCAACAGTGTACGTTAAACCAAAAGGTATGCAATAAAATCTATTAGAAATAGAAGCCTCACGTTACAGTGCTTTAGATTAGTTTCTGTCACAAGTGCTTATTCAGACCAGCTATGTCTTGTTTGGTAGTAAATTCCTCTGTTACTTTGTTCAGCAGTAGTACAGGCTCATAACTAGTTGTAGTTAAGAGCCAGTTCTAAAGAACCAGGTTTAATAAAAACAGAAACATTTGTGTTATTGCAAATGTGCCTTTGATCACATCCAAGCTATTACTGTGAAAGCAGGAAAATTAATTTCACTGTAGCATTGGGGAGGGAACAAAAGTAATGCAATCCCTGTAGATAGTGAGTGCATGTGTGAATATGTCATGGATGTTTAGTTAGCAGAACAGTACCAGCTTGCAGGCACCGGTCTTCTGTGGGGCTCAAGACAGATATAACTAGGTGAAATTTAATGGGCTGCAATATTTACCCTAGAACATGTAATGGCTTTATGTTATAAAAGGCTACAGATCTCTGAAAGTGGCCTCAGGTCTTTTAATTGCGCTCCTCCATTCCATCCTTCAGCCTTGACTCATTTTATCTTCATGGCACTTTTTCCCAAATCCTTAGCTACAAGTCTTCATTTGCAGACATTCATCTCCCCTGGGTTTATGTGCATAGTGCTGTAGACAATTTTTTTCCTAGAAAATGTGGGAGTCTTAGGCAAGTAGGTAGAGTGGATAATTCAAGGTTAATGACTAATCCAGACCATAGAAAGATCAAATGATGAACTGAACCTCCAAAAGATATTTCAAGTTTGCTCCAGGGGCCTGCCAGATGAGTGTTGCCAAAGCAGATTAGAAGAAGAACTCCCAATTCCTCAGCAGAGATACTGAGAGGTCAGAGGTTGAGTGAGACTCAGAAGACAGATTTAAAACAGCCCTCTCAGATTGCATGTCCTGCCCATCCCAGCTTTTTGAGGCTATAGAAAAACACACCCTTGTGGGCATTTTTTAGCTAGAAAGACAGCCACTGACTGGGTAGAAAAATCTGCGCTAAAAAGCTCGTCACTTTCTTCCTAAATCTAACCACCAGCAGGGATCATCTGGCTCTTGAGTCTTCTATAGAGGTAGGATTACAAAAAATAATGCCAAGGATAAAGCCATCCCAGTGGTTGTGAGAAAAAGGAGTGTGTTTGTCACGTAAATCAGTGCTTGTTGGAAAAAGACAAGCTCTCCAGAGACTCCAGCTAGAGCACTCGCATGGTCCAACAGAACATAGGTTGTAACCTAGGAGGGAAAGACCAAACTGAAAAGAACTGTGGTGTCAAGCAATCCCTAAGATCAGTTTACAGGCTTAAAATGTAACTGGAAGCCAAATGCTCTGTATGATATACACAGGGCTTAGTGTATAACAGTTAATTGGCTTAGTTAATAGTACAGAGCTAGCTTGGTGTTTTGAGTTAGAACAATGGAATTATTTTTACATTTTCATAAGAAAAAATACTTACTGTTTTTTAAAAAAATGAAAAGTAACTCTTATTCTTAAACATATCCAGGTGTGTCCAAAAGGTGTAATGACAGATAGAGAGGAAAATCTGTCTGTAGTATAATTTAATAGTAACCATAATGTGATACTACTTGTACATCACATTTTTCTTCCCTGTATGTATATTACTTGCAGATAGTAATTATGCTAATAACTTGCTGCACATGCCTTTTCCAAATATGATCTGGCAGGAATTTTCATATTTAACCACTTTATCCATACATCCCTTATCTTTCCACTTTGGTTGTGAATGATGTGGTTGAAATACAGTTGCAGTGATTCTGTGTCAGAGGCACTAAAATATATTTTCAGCTGCTTATGAAGGGAGCTTTGGGAGAACTGTGGAGGAACATCAGCATGCTGCCAGTGCTGCACATACGACTCGCATTTACTTGTTTGCCAGATCATTTTACAAGCCATTGAACCAAGCAGAGATTTTACTGAGAGGTTGAAGTTTTGTGGTCAAAGTGATCATCCCCTTGATGCCTTTGAAAATAGCCTACTTTACTGATATTATTATTCTTCTTCAAATATTTAATCTGCCACTTGTCTCTTGGGTATGAAACTAAAACCACCACTTTCAAACAGCCTTTAATTTCTAAGTATTTTGATTCCATGTAAGCAGCCATTGTCACCAGTCAGACAGAGTGAGCTGTGAGGTTTCAGTGATCCTTCACATCATTGCCCCACCTTGTTGTAACCACTGGGCTTGGACCAGGGGTGGATGTAGTCGATCGGTAGCTGAAGCTGGCCATACAGATGCCACTCTGACAAAAAAGCTGGAGACTGCATTTTCACCACAGGCACAGCTTTATATTGATTCCCTGGGGTTTGGCTCATGCCCTGTGCAATCATTCTTCTCATGATGATAATATTTGGGTTTTCTGTGCCAGTTTCCCAGTTACACCGTGTCATATCTGTGCTAGAGCAACACTAACTAGAGAACACCAAACACGGTAGAAACGAGGTGATTTCTCCCATCCAACAACCAAAAAAATATATATGAAAAAGGCATTTTTTTTCCTGAAAGGAAAGTCATAACCTTACTTCTTAAGGCACCTTGGAAATAGTTGGCACGCTGCGTGCTGCCCATCCTAAATGCAAGCTCACAGACGGCCTCTGCCAAGAATGTATTTTTATCTTTCTGCTTTGCTTTCAGTCCCTTTTTCTTTTGCCAGTAGCTGTAGATCACAGTGGGAGTACAGTGCTGAAGTGAATATTAGTTCAGCAGAGCCTGTACAGAAACCGTTCCCGGCCCGGTGACTCACGTTCAGCTCATAAAGCAAAGTCACTCTTGCCCCCTCCATGCATGCCCTTGCTGAGCGGTTCCTTCACCCAGATAGATAACTCCCTCCACATTTGCTCTGACAAGGCAGAGCCCAGCTGATATCAAGGGAGCCTGGCTATTAATTTTCATGAACACTAATTTCTGCACTTCAAGGCTATTTTTGTCAGCTTTTCAGCCCTAGTAGTCGATTACTCAGCTGGCATTTTCCCATTCTGTAAGTAAAATACTAAGCACTCAGCCACAGAGATGCACCAAAACTACTGTCTAGAGAAACACGTTTGGTGTCTTGCCAGCTGTTTTAGCCAACAGAAATTCACAGATGTGTCAACTGCTTTAATGCACAGGAACATTTGAGCGGGGCCCTGTTCCACAAAAGACAGATGGCCAGCCTGCCCGATCCCATCCTGCTCAAACCAAATGGCTTCTGCCTTCACTGTCAATGCAGTCGTCAGTGCTGTCACACCAGGTCATCAGTCATAGCATTTGGCAAATGAATGCCTGACAATTGCACCAAGTGAAGATGTTTCTACAAAGTGTGCTGAATGATTTTTCCCTGTTCAGGAATGGGAAGATGGAAAATGGTTGTTTTATTTGTTTAGGAGAAGTTTACACAGCAATTTCAAAGGAAATTTGGTTAATAAGTTGGCACATATGGTGCTCTACCTGAAATATGGGACCCTTCAGCAAAATCACATAGTATTTCTGAGCAGACTTGTTTTTGAGAAGTCTTATTTGAGCCACTTATCATAATAGACAACCCAGGACTGGGTGACAAGTAAAAGATTCATGGTGTAAGGATACTAATTTTGATGACAGTCCTAAATAACAGACCAGAAGGTTAATTACCTGGTGAGAAAGGCATGATAGCCTTCCGGTGCACAGTGCCTGCACAGTTATCGTTCCAGTCTTTCACTTCATACAGGAATGCCTGTAATTACAGAGAACATGTTCCTCATTGACAGATTGCAGGAAGCATAAATATCGGTGCTGTTTGTCTTTAGGAAAAGAATTGTCCCTCCGTACATACTTCCTAATTCAGATTCTTCGCAGACATTTTATTCACTTCCTCCTAGCCCAGCTCTAACCACAGTGGTGCTTACAGCACTCGCTGGAGTCAGTGGGAGCCTTTCGGTTGGCCGTATGCTGGGCTGGAAGGCAGCAGGGTGCGAGTGCCTCGTTTCCCTTGCGTGCCCACAGCTGGGACTGCTCATAGCAGCCATGCGTTCCTTACTTTGGAGGAACCCCGACACCTCACAACCTTGTGCTGGGTGTTTGCCAAAGAGCCTTTAAAGACATAACAAAGCAAACAACAACAACAACAAAGGCCATGTATTTGTTCCCAGCACCCTTTGATCAAAGGGGAAGGAAATGGCAACTGAAGTGTGCTTACAAAGTAAATGAATCCCAAAGGCTCAGAGAAATGCTCCCATCCAGGCTGCGTTATGGCACATCCTTGTGAGCTACGGCACCTCTGAAACAACATTGTAGGATCCTTTCTCTAAGGAAAGTCTTGGGTTTTTGAGTGCTTCTTGAGCCTTAGCAATTAAATTCAATTCAAGCTTTTTAAGAATGAACGTGGCCAGTTATTCTCCATTTTTGAGGCCCCTAATGCCATGAACTTCAAACAGATGAGATTCCGATTAAACATCCTGGAAGGCCCAACTGTGAAAAGTGAAATTTCATCAGCGGCCGTGAAAGGGTGAACTAAAAGTGAGGCAGGAGCTGTCTTTGTCTCCCAATAGTCTGGGATGTAGAGGATATATATGCTTTGAGCTCATATAATGGCAGGCTAGAGAGGGAGTGGAGGAACCAGGCTGGGCTAGGTGTCTGGCTGTAGCATCATCCCTGTTTGTACGCGGTAAGTATAGGTTCGCTGCACAGCTCCACTGCACAGCGATGTGCATGAGATGTACGAGCCATTTTTCCAGGTATCTCTCAAAGGCTACAATATTTGTGGGATAGGGTAATCTGCAGACAAGTCTGTCTTTAATTGAGGTGAAAAATGCAGCCACATTGTAGAGACTGGGGGTTAAAGGGAACTATGAAGAGTTTGTGTTTCTGTCTAACATGGAGAGAGGAGTGGATATTCACTTGTATACCAGCAATTTTCTGCTTCACACACTTCATCTCCCAAAGGTGATCAGATGATCTCAGCACGACAGCAATATAGCATCATCAAAGGACCCACAAATCTAGGAAGAGTTGTCCATTTGTCACTGCTTTTAAGTGAAGCTTAATGTTTTATCCCACCAGTTTTTAAACATTTCTTCTCTGGCTTCTTCCCAGCTGGGTGACTGGCCATTGGAGTCCCTGCTCTGCTACTTGTGAGAAAGGTGTCCAGCACCGGGAAGTAACTTGTGTTTATCAGCTGCAAAATGGCACCTACGTTAACACGAGAGACCTCTACTGCCTTGGCAACAAACCAACAACAGTACAAAGCTGTGAAGGACGGGACTGCCTTTCTATCTGGGAAGCATCGGAGTGGTCAAAGGTAGGAACTTGAATCAAGAAAGGAGCCAGACTCCACACAGCTCTGGATACACTGGCCGTAATCCAGCGAAGTGCTTAAAATTAAGCACGTTCTCACAGTCAGCATACTCGGTGCCTCATAGTGTTGGGGCACTGGGTAGGATTGTCATTTGTTGAGATGGTCAGTTTGGTGCTGAGGTTTGTATTCCATACCAGATGAGTTATTAAGGCAGGTTTTAGATATCATGCTATAGTAACTGTATCTTTCTATCTGAAAACTCTGACCAGCAGGAACAAACATTTCACTGACCTGAGGCCAAAAGTATAGTAACCCACCAGGGCTTCTGGCTCCATTTAAATGTGGTCTGAAACAAATACCAGATTTATCAACCATCTGCATGTTACAGAGAATGTACAATCTTTGGGTGTTATCCAACTTCTTTTGTGTAATTCCAGGAACATGGAAAAGCTGGTTATACTTTGTATAAAAGATGCATCTCCACACAGTTTCAGAATTAATAAATTATTCTCAGATATTATAAATGCATTTCAGATACAAATGATGTGTGGTCTAGGCATCCTGTGTTTGTTTAGCAACAGAGTGAACCGGGAGTATGCCTACAGTTCATGACTAGAACTCAGCTAATACAGAGCAACTTTGTACTTTGTGAGTAGCAGTCCTAAGGGGATGTCCATGTTAATTTTGGTAATTGTATCTGTTAGGCTCATCTGAACAATGAGATAATACTCTTGGCGCAGTACTTACAGCTCTACCAGTCTCATTCCAGACTGACTGTGTTATGGGACTGTCCACCAACAGTCATTTCTGTGGGACGGATCTTTCCTTGTTACTTACCTCTATTTTGAAACAGTGAGCTCCTGTTTAAAGCATTGTGAAAGAGCTTTTGCAAAATATTATTGTTAGAAGTGTGCTTAAAAAGTTGCAGAAGCTCAGGATACAAAGGATCTTGCACTGAGAAACAGCGTCTCTTAACAAACACAACATGGCTCCATTGTCCACCTTTTGAACAGGAAATCTTTGTTTGGCAAGTGAGATGATAGTTAAGTGAGAGTACTGTTTCCTTTCAGTAGGACACGGTACCTGTTCACTAATGCATGAGATTTGTTTTCTTTCTGAGTTCTTTCATTTCAAAAGATGTGGAGAAACACATCAAAGTTTTAATATGTTATCTGATAAGTCTTTTGTACGTTGTATAGGAGTAACCCTTTTCAGATGGTGCCCTCTTTATTTCTTATAGCTGGACCAGCTGAAATGTTTATAGCTGAGACTATTCTTACAGTTCCTACCTGGTTTATATGGGGATTTTTTACTTGGGTCTTTTGTTGACAGTCCCAGGCCACTTCTCTCTCCTTTTTATGAAACAGAGTAAGTCAAGTTACAAGACTTTTTCCAGAGTGGAAATCCTCCATATTTCTGACCACATAATACGTTTGCAAATACATCATATTTTTAGATCATATTTTCAGTAACTGGCTTACTTTTTATTTGATAAATTTATTTACCCTTTGTCGTGCCTGTAATAGCCCACTCCTGATTTTAAATTGGTTCTTGTTCTGGCACATTTCTGCTATTATGTAGCACAGTTGACTCCAGGACACTTCTGATGCTTTGCCAGTTTGAACACTTCTCATAACTAGGACTTTCTTCAGTGGTAATCACTTTAATCCTTAACATTTTAATCTGATGTTGTGGAGTAAATATCACAGTAGTGGTATCATTTTATAAATCATTTTCTCATGTATGTTTTTGAACTTTTTGGTTATACAACAAAAAACAGTTGACCACATTGATGTCTGGTCCCCAACCAAAAATGTGTGTTTTTAAAGCAAATTCCAATGCAATCTTTGTTGTGGAAAAAATTAAGTTCCCCTTTTGTTGCCAAAAACTTGAGGTTGTTTTGGACAAAACACTGCTGAACCCGTTTGTAATGACAAAAATACTGTCAGAAAAACGTGAATGTTTCTACTGTTAGGGAACTAGAGTAGAAAAAAATATAGATTTCTTTCAAATAAAGGAGCTGTGTCTTAACTGCAAAGTTGTGTTGGTCCTTCACAAAACCTTGTGGGATTTGACTAAGTGATTTGTTAATAAAATAAGACCTAATGATCTCAGCAGGACACTCAGGGACTGCGCTCATTAATTTGTAGACTGCTCTGTTGTGGAATCTCTGTAAAATCTATATGTTAAGCAATTCTTCATGAAAACAGAGGACTTGGGGAAAGAAAAAAACTCTTAAAGAGGGTGATTTATATGTGACCACCAAAGATCTGTTGGAAACCTTTTGCAAATGCTGTTTTGTCTAGGAAAGTATATGCAGTATTAATCTGTGAATTACTTAAAAGCTTGTGGGAAGAACAAACAGTTGGTGTTTTTCCCAGACTTGCTTGTAAAACCCACCTAGAGATTTCTCCTACTGTGAAAAATACTCCCACTTCAGTTTGATTTACTTTGAGTAAATTGCACCATTTGAAAGATTTTATATATTGTGCTTTGTAGTTTGAGATGAACGAGTGCAACCCTGAGGAGTCCACCCTGAGGGCTGAGGAAAATGATATATAATTTGGGAAAGTCTATACAACTTGGGGCAAATTCATGGCTTTAAGGTACCATTTAGGGAGATCCAGCTTGGGATCTCTGGCAAGTCTTGTGCTCTGAGAAGTCCAGCAAAGCAATTTCTGGAATTCTGCAAAGCCTGAAAGAATTCATCCCTGTATCTAGCAGAACTATACAATTGTGCTTGTTACAAAGATGTTACATCCGTAAGGAGGTCACGCCATGAGCAGCACATAGTAAATTAAGTGGAAGGTTTCCCAGATTTTCAAGAAGTCACTTTGTAGTGCTCCGATGTATTTAAAGGCATGTCTGTTTGCTTGCCAGCTCATAAACGCTTGTCATTCATGTCCTTAACAAGGCCAGCAGGTCAGAACTGCCTGGATTGTATTTTTAAGATGGTTAGACAGGCATGCTGAGATTTGTCCATTTGATGTAATTTATATCAAGCTGATGCTTGTTTCCAGCATAGACCCCCTGGATGGAGAAGCTTCTTGGAATACGTTCAAAAGACCTCACAGAATATCTCATATCTTCACTATTTATTCAGTGTCAAATCAACTGGTTTTTCCATGCTGATCCCCTGAAGGGGAGAACTTGACATGCTAGAGGAGGTTAGTTTTTATCTCACTTGGTACATATATCATTTTTCCACCCATCTGTCCCCAGTGGGTTTTCAAGAAAATTTCTCACTCTTAACCACTGCAGTGGCATGAAGAGCAGAGAGACTAGTTATGCTGGTTTGTAGTGGCATGCATTTAGATGGCTGTGACAGCATCAGCAGATCTGTTACTCTGTTACTGAACTGGTTCTTTGAAACAGAAATTCTTTGTCAGTTCATGCCAGTGTCCTTTACCCACCTAGCAGTCAATGAAATCAAGACCAATTCCCCAGTAAAACATCATTTCCAGCCAACCCTTGGCAAAGATAACACATGGGTGACCAGATATCCTGCTCTTTGGAAGCTACTTGCATAGGGCCCAGAAAAAAAAAAAAGTTATCATTTCTAGGCATCATGTAACAGAAGACAAATACCTGTTGTTTTGCAGTGTTCGGCAGACTGTGGCAAGGGTATTCAGAAAAGAACAGTGACATGCACAAATTCTCAAGGAAAATGTGATGCAGCCACAAGGCCAAGAGATGAGGAAGAGTGTGAAGATCACACAGGCTGTTATGAATGGAAAACAGGCGATTGGTCTAAGGTAACAGTGAACACTACATGGTATTCTTTGTAAGTGCAAAGATGTTCTGTGCTATGCTTCTGTGTGCTGTCTGCATTAATTTGAAGTTTAAATATTTGGAAAGGAAGGGTTTAACTGATTTTAATTGGAGGTTTTGCTGGGTTTTAAACTTTTCCTCTTATGCCATTTATAAATCAAACTTTGCAACACAGGCTTGTGGATATGACCCAGCAAGTTTTAGAGAAGTGTATTCCAAGCAGGACAGAAATGAGTATTAATGACAGTTTAAACATCCAAAGGCAAAACCTACACAAGATTCCCACCACAGGTGGACTCTCTTGTCAAAAAGCTACTTCATAAATGATGCTCAAACTGCTTTCCATATTTCAAGAAGCAAACTCTTAACAGTTCTGGTAGAATTCTACAGAAAAGAGCTTATTAACATTATCTTCCAGGAGTGTAGGAAACTAAAGAGGTGTCCCATGCCCAGCCTGGGCAAGCTAAAAAGAAAATAGAAGGTTGGTTTCCTTGAGTGTAAATATATGTTAAAAATTTGTACTTTGAGTTACGAACCTAGTCGCTGAGAAAAAGGGAAATCTCGCAAGGGAGCTGTGGTGAGAGTTTTGTCTCCCTTAAAGCATCATAATGGAGTTGAGAAGAGAGCTGGACCTTAGTCTTCACATCCCACAAGTCATAAATCTGAAGTTTTGGGAGAATTGTTGTTAAGCTGAATACTACTGGGGGGAAGCACAGGGAGGCCTTAACAGACACACAGAAACAGAGGGTAACAGAGCACTCACAGCTGAGTTCCCTTCCTCTGCCTCATGCAGGTCCTGCATGCAGAGCCAGACAGTATACTGTTTTATTACCACAGATGCAAGACTAGAGCTGCGCAGCTGAATTTCATGCTGGTCTGGGACCTACACAGCATAGTCCAGTCCTAGACTTACTCCAGCCACCTGAAATGAAAGCAAGCCATGATTTTAAAGGCAGAGCCAAAACCATCAGTCCCTTCCTCAGGGCTGGATTTTACCTTCACTTAGGCCTGCCTGAATTTAGTTTCTCCAGTGACATCAGTGGAATTAATTCCGGAATGCAGTGGCCTAAACCAGAGCAGACTCTGATCTGTATTTGCGCTCTGATCTTAAAGTAATAGGTAGTTTTGCTTGGGAAGGAGCCTGGCAATGTGAGAAACTCAGCTTTTGCCAGTGTTGTTCATAAAGCATCCTTTACATTACTGACTTCATGTTTGCATAAAGAACTAAAATTTCCCAGGAATATTATATTCCAGCTTGGTTTTATCTTATCTTTGCAACTGTACTGTTCTTTAAACAGAAAGCCTACTTCGTGTTCTGGAATGTACGGCATGTGCAGAAACCACTGGGATACAGTAGTTGCATTTTGCTTTCCAAAAACCCAAACTCCAGCAAGCAAAATCCACTGAAATAGAGGCCCATGATGGGCAAATTGGCTTATCTGCAATTGCTTTTTTTTTCACATTGTGATTAGGAATTACAAATATTTTCAGATCTACTCTGTCATAGATACATGAACTTAATGGTGTCAGTGCTGGAGAATGCATTAAGAACCAATACATTAAGAATGTATTAAGAAATACAAAAGGTTTGCATTTACGCTGAGCCAGGAATTTGTATCACAGAACGTTTAGAGTAATGAACATTATTTTATTCATAACCTGGCACATGGAGTCTATGCAAGCTGGCCAAAACAAACAGTTCCTGTGTGTTAACAGGTGAAATAATATTATTTATTTATTTATTTATTTGTGGGCTGACAAAACATTTTGGCATGCAAATTGACCAGGATTCTCTTTATAGAGAGGAATATGAAATAATTGTGTATTTTCTGATTACATGGATTGAAAGTTCAGTATTGTATGAATGGTTCCAATCTGATAAAGATGTTGGCTCACTGCTAGAAAGGCTGCAATCATACATTGGTCACAGTAAATAGTGTTGTTGATGGATTTAGTGTCTGCATGTGAGCAGGACAGAATAAGTGCAAAATCACTTGTTATTTGCAATTCTTAACTCAGGATCAGAATCCTCCCTGTGTAAAAGGGCACAAAAGCTTATGTGCTGCGTATGTGGCCTGCTTCTGTCTGCAGAGAGCTTGTGCCAGCTCTCTGCTTCCCAGGAATTTCACCCCATGTGAGTCCAGCAGGATGTTCTTGGACTTTGATTTGGTTTCTAATGAGCGTTTAAAATTCTAGACATATTGGTTAATTCTGACTGGACACTTAGGTCACACAATTAGATTCTTATTCTCTGAGTAGAGGGGTAAACAGAAGGCACCACTGGATTGCTAGAAAAGGATATGGGTAGATACAGTTCTCTGAAGAAAATTTATTGTCCCAGCAACTCAGATAGCTGAAATGTTTGGTATGGAATTCAATTCATCACAAATCCTGAGCAAAGGATTTTCATCATGAGGATGCAGAAGCTTTAATGCAGGGCTTAGACTTTGAGGGAGAGCCTTTACAGCTATCAGTGACTCCTCTTTGGTGGTGTCTGGCTTAAAACACTTCCTCCTTT
This sequence comes from Falco rusticolus, assembly GCF_015220075.1. Classification (NCBI taxonomy): domain Eukaryota; kingdom Metazoa; phylum Chordata; class Aves; order Falconiformes; family Falconidae; genus Falco; species Falco rusticolus. The sequence goes on from NC_051193.1 coordinate 7,188,880, forward strand.
AAGGAGAAACAGAGTCTGCAGCAGTTAGATTATAGTGAACTCTAAAATTCACACTTCCAGCGCAAAATTCCATTGTAAAACATTTGTTCCCAGTGCTGTAAAAATTGCTTTGAGAGAGTTTTGTGCTGACTAAGATGGAAACTTTTTCTATTAATACAAATTGATCTCAGAACAAGCAACAACTTTCTGCAATTAATGCATTGTGAGTTTGTTACTGATTGTTAAGAATCATCAGGGAAGCAAGATTTAACTAACAGTAGTAATTATCACAGACTAAAATAAGGGGCTTTGATGCTTTATGTGCAAACAGCTTGCATGATGACTTGGCCTCCAATCCTTAATTTCGCAAACTAAAATCTTTTGAAGATACTAGGAAGTCATGCAAGAAAAAGGCAAACCCTCACTGAAAAAGTCAAGTCCAGATAAAACTTGTAAATAGAACAATCTGCTTGGGTGGTAATGACAGACTGTTATTTTTATATTAGTAGTAGTATTTATAGAATACGTGGACTCTGTGCATGAGAAGACAGGTCAGTTCCCTAAGGAACTCCCAGCCCTATATGTTTAACTCGCCTCACATCTGACAGCAGTGAGTATGGTTATGCTATAGAAGATCTTGGATCCTGTTGCATTCAGAAAGCACAAGAGTGGGCAGCAGTAAAATCTCCAAATCTATGCCAGGAAGGTTGTGGGTTTATGTTCTCAAACCCTGGATCCACTTCTGTGTAGAAGAGGTGAGGGCTGGAGGCATGGCCATGCTGATCTTTAACCTGCACCTCATCCACTGGCCTTAGTAACAGCTCTGCAGCCAATGCCTGTCCACGTTCTGAAGAAGAGGAATTTTATTCCATTTTCTGTCAGGTTTATTAGCAGATGATCCTTACTGCATATTATAGCTGTGGAAAGCATTTGGAGCTAATTGAGCAGATCCAGCAAGCAGTCTTGGCTGTGATATTTGTATATTCCTAGTGTATTTGCAGCGTATTTCAAGTGTTGCATGAGGAAATGATAAATGTAGTTCGCTTTGCAAACACATAGGGCCAGGTCTGCAAAGTTGTTTTAAATGTCTTTCTTAGTCCTGTAATTCTAAAGTATTTCTTAGTCCTGTAATTCTAAAGACAGAGTATTCTTCTGTTACTAGTAACCATGTGTAACATCTATTACCAGTGCTATTAAACTTGCAACTTCCCTGCACTACTGCAACTTCTCTTTTAAACCCCTTATCTCAAAGGGATATAATTATTTTTAGCATTTAACACAAATGGAGCATTGGTATTATGAGTTAGGTAACTAAACTGTTCCTGACCTGAGAGTCTTTGAACGTAGTAGAAAGATAGATTGCACAGTAAGAGACCCATTGAAGGTGTTAACCTCAAATATTTTTTTAATTTTTTTATTCTTGCCTAGATTCTTCAGAATTGCAATTCATTATATCATCCTTTTTTATATATGATGCAATATACAAATGGGAATCCAAGCCATTCAATTGTTTCTTCCAAAAGGAAATTCCACATCCAGTTTGCATTCAGTTAAAGAAACAAACATCTCATACACGCTTTCTACTTTGAGATAGTTCCTCCTTGTTTGAAATCTGAGCTGTTAAATGTTCTAGCGGTGGAAGCATTTTTACATTTTTGTTGTAGCTGTGCTAGTCAAAAGAACAAACACAGGTTGCTCAGTTTCCCAACACTCGCCTCAGACACCTAGGCTGCTGAAAATGTGCCTCTTGATGCTTTAGCAAGACAGCAGTTCGTTCTTTCATGATGAATTGTATTTTGCTGACAAACTTTATGTCAAGGATTACATTCCTGTGAAGAACGCAGGCAACTCGTGAACTGAACGTGTCTTTCCATATGTGGCTGTCCAGGAAGCTTAGCAGGGCGCACAGCCTGAGTCCGTGCCACCCTCCTGCTTTAGGCTGCACTTGAAGGGAGCAGCTGCAGGACTTGGACTTCACGCTGAAGTCTGCCTTGACTCACACAGTTGAAAACATGTCCCAGATGATGTGGGGGTGCACTGCTGGCCTGCTGCAGGGAGATGCAGGCTTCATTTATTGGCTGGCTATGGTGGTGACAGAGGTCAGTTGTGCTTGAAGGTGAACAGCACTAGGGACTGCTTTTTAGCTACCCAAGGCTCCCCGTGTGCCCTCAGCTCTCACCCCTTCTGCTCTAGTAGTAATGTAGCACGGAAAGCACTTGGGTGCAAATGTACAGGCCAAGGCTGTATTTTTTGAGTTCCTTTTCTCCAGTTGGCTCCTAGACTCTTCTAGGGTATAACTGAAACAGCAAGATCATATAGCAGGAGCAATCCTCCACAAGATTTTTATGGATTTTTCTTCATTTCCAGTTTCACTTAATTGTTTCACTATTTTATATGCCTCAACATACTCTATTTCTGTCCTGTGACTGAAGTACTGTATTTCGAGCCAATAGCACAGAATGCTTCAGGGTTCCCAGGTTTTTTTTTTTTACTGTTCTCCTTTTAACTGGTATTATATCAAAGGAGGTAGAATGGCAAGCAAGATACGCTGCTCCATCGTTAGTGCTGACTTTCACAAGGCTGCATTTTCAGCTTTGTGGATAGAAGTTTAAACATGCAACTTCTGTCCCTCAGGCAACAATTTAGCTCATTAACCTATTATATTACATAGACCAATAAAAAGATTTTTAGAAGAAGAAAGATACATAGAAGCCTTGTAATATATGGGGTTTGCCATATTTTTTCTTTGCAGTTACAGTAGGTGCTCTGTAAATACCAAGGCCTATATTAGTCTCAGATAACCCAATGTAAAGCCAGGGTAACTGTCTTTCATTCTTCCCTACAACCCACTGGCCGCAAGCCAAGGATCTCACTCAGCACAGTGGGTCAGATATCAGTCTCTCTTACATTAGTGTAAATCCAGATTAATTCAGCCACTTAAGTTAATGTAAGCTTATGCCAATGCCATGCAGATCAGCATCTGAGCTGATGGCTTGTACAAGATCTTTGGGTCTTGTGTAGGAACCATCACAGATGCATGCTCTCAGGTGAAAACAGAAATATATGATGTCAAGCTGGGGTTCAACTAGGAGAGAAGGTAGGGGAGAAATCTTTTTCTACCACTTTACATCTTGTATAACCACCTGGCACAACTTTCACTGGATTCAGAAAGATTATACACTCCAGAAACTGGAAAGGATCAGCTTGGCAAAGCGTTATGTTAAACAATATTCTTGTTGCCAAATAGTGTCAGTAGTGATAAAGCACATCTGAAAAATTACCTATAGCTGTCTGCCTTCCCTGGACATCAATAGTTGCCAATTTTTTTACAGTATTTTGCTCAGCCTATGAAATGCTAGCTATAGGAGAATATTAACAATAGGGAGGAAAAAAATCTAATTTCCTATGAGAAAAATACCGGTTTTGTGCCAGACATCAAGGTGTTTCATACTGAAGATCGGCAGTCATTCATCACAATGGGTGGTAACAAGGATTTTATAATTATAAATTAATTGTTTTGGCAGGCTTCCAAATATCTAAGAGATAAAACCTCTAGCCTTGCAGTACGCCATAAAACATGTTGGAGTTGGTTTTGATTTTGGGTTGTTGTTTTGTTTTTTTGGGGAAAGGAGGGGGGTGGTGTCCAAAAAACACTCTACAGTCTTGCAGTGCCAGGAAGGCATGTTTTCTGAGTTCCAAATGTTTGGGAACATGAACAAAATCCTCTATACGCCTCATTTTTAATGATTAATTCACATTACATGATAAGAAGAGTAAATCAAGGACAGCTGTGTTATAAATATAGAAGCAAACGGTCCTTTGTTCTAACATTCATTACAAATTCATGGCTTGACCCACCATCTGTTTATGATAAACTATGGACAACTTGTTAATTCTTCATAAAGGTCATAAATAAGTTCAGCTTCTTCTACCTTGGAGAAAATAACTTCTCTTGTTGAATTGAGAGAAAACTTCACAGGAGGGATGATCGCTTAAAACTGCAGTTTCACATCACCGCTGGCACAACCTTTCCTGCCACTTACTTTGGCTCAGCAAACAACTTAATGATTTATGGCTGCTTGTGCGCATTCAGCACCATAGCTAGAAACTGATGTTGGAAGGGTGTCTACAGGCCTCACTGGTGCAAATCAGTTGTTCTCCAGAAGGTGATAGAGCTGGATATGACAGGAGAGGACCCAACAAGCTTTAGTATTTAAATCCTCTGCTTCTCTGGTCTTAGGCATGACTAGGACCCAGAGCATCAGAATGTCTTAAACCTAACTCCTGCCCATATGGACTGCTCTTAGTTGTACTGCTGGCTGTGGCTCCTCATGGTTCGTTCCTCTGGTGTGTGATCACTGATGTGCAAACCACAACCTTTCTTGCCAACGCGTAATCTCAAAATACCTCTTACTACAGAAGATGAGAACAAATGGCCCAAAAGTGGTTATACCAGGGACACTCCTCAATTTGGGAAAGTTGTTTCTAGTATCCTAGTAAAAATGTCATGCAGGCCTTTAGAAAGGAATATGGAAAGCCGTTGCTCTGCATTTCTGAAGTAGAATGGTACCCTTCTGAGTTTTGATGAGCTAAACCCACCCATCATCTTTAGTTTAACCTCCATTGAGGAAATGCACAAAATAAAGAAGATCTCTATGTGAGAGAAAGCTAGTGTTTGTTTTACAAAGCAGAAACCACTTCTCTCTTCTGCTGCAGTGAAATCAGTTTTGTTTCTAATACCATGGGTCATGTCACTGACCCACCAAAATCAATGGCCAGCTCCCAATGACTTCAACGAGTTAAGGATTTCAGCATAAAATTAAGAATTCTGGCACGTGGCTTGCACTTTACATATGACAAAACTCAAGGCTATTGTTTTGGGGTTTTTTGTTGTCTTCACCGTCAGTGCAAGGCATGCTAGACTTTCCTCTGTTCCCTTTATTATTTTATTCCATAAATTTAGGTAGAAGAGAAATGAACCGTCTTTAATCCAAAATAAGGGTTCTGAGAAAAGGGCTTGGGTCACTGAAGTAAAAGCTTCAGGCGGGGAGATATCTCCACGTTCCTGCTGCCATTTCACAAATCTGTCACCTTGGGCTGCTTAAAGCCCAGCCTAAGGCCCTTCTACTGCCGTGTACCACCAAGTAGAACTGATTGCTCTGTTGTGGACAAACTTAGAAATGTTTCATGCCTCCACTGGAAATATGCATTTTAGGAAAAAAAGGAAAGTTCATATGAGTTTAGCTCATATTAACTGCAGACTTTTGTCTGATCATGGGTCCATCACTTAAGTGAATTCAATTCACTGAGTCCCCTAGCCATCTGTCAGTTACCTTGTTTAGGGTAGTTGGTTAGCCTCCATTTACAGTCACTGTAAGACAGGCAGTTCCAGGTAGGAGTTTTATCTCCTTTGCTGACTTGCCTTTTGAAGAGGTAATCTCTCTGCTGACTGCAAAGAACCTAAACAGAACTGGTTCAGTAGGATGAATCCCACCCCTTTTGCTCTTTGATTCTGTGTCTCCACATCTATGAAATGTCTTTAGCTATGGTCAGAGGTGTAAATATTGTATAATGGCCGTGAAACAAGGTTTACTATCTATACTTGTGCTAATTGCTGGCACCAGTCAGTGCAGCTGTAGTTGGAAACCTAGGCATGGAAAGTGAAGAGATGCCGACTACAGGGCTGGCTGGCCATCGCATTCCCATGTAAGCTACAGAAACAGCTACAGAAACCAAGTCCTGTTCGTGCCTTTGAGGCAATGACTGCTCCTTGCTTGCACAACATTTGCACAGCTCATCTCTGCTGGAGTTTCTGGGAACATCCATAATACAAATTATTTAGATGGTTCCTTAGTAAAGGAGAATGTGCTACAAAAAGCCCATATTAATCAGTGTTTTGTTTGAAGTGGAGCATGTTCTGTCACAATGTTATTGTCTCATGTTCCAATATAGCCTCCAGTGATCCTATTAATTGGAAGAATAACTTTTCCTTTTTTATATTTTTTATTTAAAAGCCTAGATCATTAAGTGCAATTTTTTTTTTGATGGAGAATTAAAGCCTCCCACCAAGATCAGTGGATTGGAAATGGAATTCCATCGTAACTATTATACTCTTTCTTGTTTTTAATGTGAAAAAGAAGAAAGCATGAAAGACAAGCCTGTTCAAATATTGCTATTCATTTTCGCTGAGTTACTCTAAGATGTTACAATGTCTAGCACCACATTTTTAAAAATATGAACAGTAGGTAATTCACCATTTAAAGTTTATACTACTCATCTGAAGAGGCTTTTGTCCCTTGAATCCTTACGACACACAATATGTATCACTGGCAGGGATTGCTATAATTTTGCAGTCTTTCCAACAGTATTTTGAGATTTATAATGACTACTGAGGCTTTAAGATGCCAGACTTCCAGAACATCTTTAAAGAGCAATTAGTATCAGCCTGCTGGTGATCTTTTGTTTGACTGTGCAAAGAGATGAAATGCAGCGTTAATTCAGCATGATACATTTCAAAGCTGAGTAGCTTCCTGTCTAGAGAATGTTCTGGCAGGACTGAGATGGCAGAGATGAGCAGCCTTTTGCTGAAATAATCCTAGTGGAGTCCTTAATTATTTTATTTTTTTTTAATAAATTGCATTTAAGTAACACTGATCATTAACTGATGAAAAACTAAAATATGTGTTCAGTGGAGCTTCAGTTCCCAAGATATTCTTTCAGGCTAACATCTGTGACAGGAGTCAGTGTGGGACTATAGCTCATATAGCCCATAAAAACATTGCTCAGCATTAGCAGCACCCACTGCTGCAGAAGCAGGTCAGCCCAAGTTGAGTTATGTGATGCCATGGTTATATAGTTGTCCATTACTATCTAGTTAACTTAAGATTAGCTTGATTATACCTTTTACATAAGGTGTTTTTCAGCATAATTTCCTTGCAGTTTTTTCAGGTGGAATAAGCAATGGAGTGTTTCCACTTTATACTTGTCACAGATCAAAACATTAAACACGCAGTATAGGTGGCATGCTAGAATATGGTACCCTATAGGCAATACCATATTGTTTCACATCAATGGCTTGATCCTGTTCTTTAAATCCAGTTTGAAAACTTGTGAGGAGTAAATTCGTCCTGGTTGGTATAATGAATTAAATTACATTTCCTCATTAGCATTCACCTGGGCTGCACCGCACAAGTATTTAGAGGCACTGTCACTACCCAGAATATTCATGCATTCAGCTCTTAATCTCTGACCTCTCTGTATACAATGGAACTTTTCAGAATAGCCAAGTCAAGCTTAGTTACGCAGTGAGACATGCTGGATGTACTGGTCAGGTCTTGTTCCTTAGGGTCATGCAGTTTGAAAACACAGCTGTAGGCAGTTTGCAAAGATTGCTTCTCTCTTTTCCTTCGAAGATACTGTCAGATCAGCCATGAGCATTTTCTGCTGTAATTTATTGTTTCTTCCCATACTGAGTCAGAAGGGTATGCATTTTTTCTTGGCTAAATTAAACAAATCAGTCATTTCACAAAAGTTTCCAAATGAAAGATTGTTGTAAGCAAGACCAGATATGTTCTTTTTACAGAGCTGGGGTTCAAAAAGAAGAAAAAAGAAAGAAAAGAAAGAAAGAAAGAGAAAGAAAGAAGGAAAGAAAGAAAAGAACAAGGAAGCTTGAAAAATAGCTTACAGTTTGCTTTGGGCTAGTTAGATCTTATCAGTGAAAAGACAAAAATTTCTTTCTTTAGCATGGTGCTGTGGTGAAAGTTGACCTGGTATCTATGAAAGCATATTGCATGCTGCTTTTCAGCTAGAACTATAGAGTTTAAGTTAGCGATACTTGTAAAAAGCCTGATGTTAAGGTGTGCGGACCACTGACTTCGAGAGCACACACATGTATACTATTAAGGTCTCAGGAACGGGGCAATTACAGGACATTTGTCATTCATCTCGGATGCCGTGTTAGAATGTTATTAATAGGAACTTGTCTTGCTTTCTTTCTGACTTTCATAGAGGCAAGAAACAAGACCCCTGGGGGGAAAAACACTCTACCCTATCCTAGTGCCTTGAAATACTTGAACTCTGAAGTCAGTAAAGCATGACTCTATCTCTGAATATTGGAGCTTTAGCCATAGTGTTATCCTTGGCTTCAGCAACTTTCAGAAAACTGGGGACAAACCAATATCTTTAAACATCAGACGACTGCAAACTGATGAGTAAAGAGTAAAACCATCTTGCCTTCAGCTCAGTTATGACAGTCTTCTTGAACTATATTTCCCTCCAACAGATCAGCCTTCTAGATATTGGAGTGTGTTCAGGATTGGCTGAAGGGGTGCTATGACCTTCTGCTGGAAAAAGCAAGTCTTTTACAAAAAAGGCTAACATCTCTTAGAGGTTAGGAAAGGGACATTTTTAAAGGTGGCGTGTGGCGTGAATGTGCCCCTGCCTAGCCAGCAGCCCTCAGCTGAGGTTGCATTATCCTGGTCAGTCCTGAACAGATCACCGCCTGTCCTCTGTAGTGGTAAATCTGTACCTTTTTCTGTTCCCCTTAAACCTCAACACAGGGATTCTTTGGACTGGTCTCTCTTATGCATTCCTCCAGCTGCCCAGCAGCAGCTCTGTCCTGGCTTCATTCATTCTTACTCCTCTCTCTTTCTCTGGCTATCTTTTGTAGATCCGGAGTTGATGAAGCCCCTGACAGATCTCAGCACTTACTGTAAATTCATTCTATTTTAATACCCGATATTCTCCTGAGGCATTTTCTTTCAAAGCAATTAGACATCTGTCTGCACCTTTGGTGATTTCAAGCTTTCATATCAGTATCCTAAGGTGGAAATAGCATTCCAGTTGAAAAATCATAGCTTGGTCTTAAGGTTGGAGTTTTTCAGTGAGTAAATCTTCTTTAAGCTGATGAATACAGCTGCTGCCTTGACAATTTGTGAGTTTATTTCCTTCTGGATATCCCCACTGGCTTGCATGTTACTGCCAAAGAATGTGAATGGAGGCATTTTTGTATTCCTTTTGCCTTCTCAAGCAGTGTTTGAACTGGGAGTTACAAGGGCTCTCATTAGGTTCACTTTTTGTAACTGTTCATTAACCCTCTCTTTTTTACAGTGCTGAACAGTCCTTTGATCTTTGCATGTGGGTGGATTTCCAATTTACAATGGCTATATTGTCAGTTTAGTGAATTATGGTTAACCTACAGCAGTTTTACATATGCATTTTTCTGATAGTGATATCACTGGCAATGCCTGGTGGAAGGGAAAAAACACTTCTTTGTTTGACATGGCGTCTCTATTCAACGACTTGTCCGAGTCCCCAGCTTCCCAAGAGTAGGCAAGTTGCTTGTGGGTTTTCTCTCAGTACTTACGTAGCAGCTCACGTGCAGGCAGAGATCCATGCATCTTCGAACCAGGTTCCAAGTCCAGTCCTCCACATGCACAGATCGCTTTATTCCATCATGGCATCAAAACGTGTGTTTCTTGAGAGTTACATCAATGCTTATAAAGGCTTTTCCAATTTTCAGAGTATGTTTCTTAATAGCACTGTAAGAACTCAGTATTTGCCAAAAAAGTCCAGTGTCCATCAACAGCATTCTGACTACAATCAGTGCCGTTATGCTGTGCAGCACTGGAGCCTCCCTGCACTCTGCACAGTGGAACTCTCTACGGGAGCTGGATCAGGTGCTGGGCTGTAACGGTGCTTTTGCCCCTGCAGCACAGGCCACACTCTGCCACAAGCAATATGCTCTTTCTGGGCAGCTGTTGGCTGCCTGGAAGTTTCTCTGTTTGCCAGAAGGCCACAGCACCTTTCCTTAGTCAAATTCCTCATAACCTGTATCCAAGTCTGAGGATCCTGTATCAAGAGGGGCACAGAGTGAATCTAGCCCTGAATATTTTTCTGTGAATATGCTTACTTGCTTCATAAATATTTGGGAACAGAGGGACTGTAGCAATGCATTTAGCTGTCCAGAGTAGGAGAGAAGGTATTTATGGGAATTTGCTGTTCGGTTGGAGTGTGATTTTTATGCCTCTTTTAATGATGTCCTCTTTTCATAGTGCAGCATAAGTAACAATTCCCCCTTTGTATGTATTTTGTATCTATTCCTATTTCCTATTGAAATTCCTAGGAAAGAGACTATCCAAGTACAGAGTTGAAAATTTCGCCTTAAAATAAGCCAGATGTCCAACCTTCCTTTAGCTGCCAAGCCCAAAAGAGTTCAAGAAAGATGTTAAAATCTGTCTTCCTGGCTGTGAAAAACTAATTGCATAGCATAGGTGATGATCCCAGTCTCCCAGGAGAAGGAATAAAACTGCTTCGGGCAAAAACTCTGCTGTTATTTGTCTAAGGATTGGAGTTGGCAGTGTCTGTGGAAAAAGTTTCATTGCTTGCCCTCCTTGCTGGTTAACAAATGCAGAGACAGGAACACAAAGGTAGGTGAGTGTTTGTACGTTGGTATCTGAAAACCTTACTCACCTTATGAGAAAAATGCTTTTTTCTTTCTTTTTTTCCTTCTTTCTTTCCCCCTCCCCACCTCTGTTAAGAGCACTCATAAGCACAGGGAGTGCCTAAAAGCCAGAGTCAGAGGTCTGAGACTCACTATATTACAGTCATGTGAAGGGAACCCATGCCCTAGACAGGTTATTTTATGCCTTTGTGGTAGCAGCTATTCTATTTGTAAAATGGATGTACAATTCATTCCCTTTGCAAAGAGTTTTGTGAGGATTAAGATTAGTAAAGCACTCTGAAGACTAAAAGTGCCATTGAAATCCTGAGGATTAGAGGTTGCATGTGACTAGTGAAGTGGAAGGGCCTAATAGTTGCATTTATCGGGATAAAAATTGTCAACTTTAAATCCAAATGTAATAGCTATGCCTGACTGGCTTCCAGACTGGTAGAAGTCACTGAGGGCACACAGTGCTGGGGAGGAGAGGGTCACCCAAGAGTAATGAAATGTCTAGATCTCACTGCAGAAGCTCACGTTATAAATGGGTCTTAAATCAGGGAATTTAACAGTTGGTTTTTGGAATAGCTTACTATAGGGCGTGCAAGGGAAGGGCTCATTCAGCATAGTCCTAAATACCATAACCATTATTAAGGTATTAATAGACAGTGACTGAATTCTGATGTAAATTCAACATCTGAAAATCTAAGTGCAAAAAAAATCTGTCGTAAATGAGTGTGCTGACCCTAAATTGAAATAAGAAAGATGTAAAGGAAGAAACCCTTTTTTAATTATTATTTTATTATTTTCCAAAATACATGTTAACTTTTAATATAGCACAACTGCTGCCTTCAGAATACAATAATCAGGTCCTGGAGGGGGTTGCATAGCTGGAGACACAGGGGTTAAGCTGCACATGAGGATGACTTAACGGCAAAGTCCAGAACAGATCTGAGCCAGAGGTTGTTTCGAATGGAGAAATTCAGTCCTAGAGAAAGGCACTGGGAGAAAGAACAGGAATAAAGAGCAGGTGGGATATATGGGGGAAATTAAGTAAAAAGCAAATACAAATTCATTGAGTACACCAAATACTAGAAACCTGTTTAATGAACAGTCATTAATAAAAATTATTTAGTCATTCATGACTAAAGAAGAAAATCAGATAAAGCATCTATGTTATTTCTGAAAACAGGCTTCACTGATTCTACAACTCCTCCTGCCCAGAACTAAATTGTTCACATCATGTAAATGTATTTCTGCACTAGGTGTTGGACAGGACGCCATCAGCTCTATTTTACATGGCCCTATTAATCTGAGGCTGTTTTTTCCTAGGCCTTTCACTGATCCACACAGGAAGGAAAAGCCCTCTGTGCTCCACCCAGAACAAAGCTACACTTCTTGTATCAGTCTTTGAGAAGCAGCAGGGGTTTCTTGTGATACTTCTAGAGCAAAATGACCACAGCTTTGTGGTACTGTCCCCCACAGATGGGAAAGGTGGAGGCCTACGCGCATCCATGTGTTCTTTTGCCCCTGGGTCCTAGTCTTAGAAGCATCCACACTGCACACACGTCCTTCGTACCCAGACATCAGTCCAGCCTCAGTGGTGCCCATCTTTTGAGCCTCTCCAGTGTTTGACATGTTGGTTTTAAGAATTACCGCTCTGAGGTGATAGTGTTTTTCAGGGAGAGAGCTCCAGTGCCCTAACTTTGTTCAGAAACAGCAAAGGACAAGAACATGATCTTTTTTTTACATCACCCTAATTATACCTCCTGAGTTTTCCCTCACCTCCTCCTCTCCCCCACCAGTTGCTTGTGTGTGGCTTTAGCAGAAATAGGAATCTTACCAAAGTCCTGCAACCCATTGTTTCTTTATTTTAAATACAAGGTTATTTTATTAACTCCAGCTGGTGCACCTCACTGTGCTCACTGTGTTTGCTTTATTAAAGTTGAACAGCGTGCAAGTAGGACATTGTAAATCACAAGTGACTGGGCCAGAGGAAGAGGGAGGGAGAGCTAGGGACTCCAACTGTATGACAACAAAGACAGCATATAAACAGGCTGGGCCTCCTGGCTAATAGGAGCCAAAACTCGTGGAGTACAATTTGCAATTGCTCCCAAGAGGACAGACAAGTGCCAGACAGTTAGCAGGGATAAATGAGAATGAATACTTGAATACCTGATGTGTTCTCTTGTATGCTGGAACAGAGCTTCTCTAGAGGTCTGGGCATGCAGTAGGAGCTGCCTGCCTCTGCTGTAATCCTTGGGTTTATCTTCTATCAGTGCCTGGCAGTGGTCATCTTGTCTGTGGAGGAAGCCTTGTTAGACCATCCAAGTCTGGGAGAGGGCTTGTAAACCAGTACCACAGGGTCCCTCATGGAGAGGGAGGTGGAAGCTGCTCCTCCTTAATTAAGCAATATGTGTTTTCCAGCTTTGCCTCTTGGTGGCTAGTGGAGGGAATTGCATCTTTGTCTGCTTGAACCTCATGGGCATCCACAGGGACAGTCAGTGGAGATGGACTCAGAGCAAGTCCAGACAGAAACACAACAGCTTCCTTCCCTGTGCCAGGGCAGTTCCTCTGCTTACAGTACCCCCTGGAGCTGCGAGCGCATCATGGACAAATGCAACAGCTGTATGAAGGGTCCCTGGCTAACACGGTGACCCTGTTGTTGAGTCCCCAACGCTATAGTAAGCTGCCAGTCTGCTGCACACTTCAGCTCTGGCAGTCATTTTTCTGGTGTTTGTGTGTATGTGATTTGGAAGCTGCTCTGCTTGGACTATGTCTCAGTGCCTTCTCTCCTCCAGTGCTCCTCAACCTGCGGGAAAGGCCTCCAGTCGCGTGTGGTCCAGTGTATGCACAAAGTCACCGGGCGCCATGGCAATGAGTGCCCTGTCCTGTCCAAGCCAGCGGCCTATAGGCAGTGCCACCAGGAGGTCTGCAACGAGAAGATAAATGTCAACACAATTACCTCGCCCAGACTTGGTGAGTGAGGGGTGTTGGGGGGAAGATGCCACCTTGCAAAGGACCAAAGGTCCCAGGTGTCCAGGGTCCACCCAGGGTACCCCCAGGGTCCCAGTGTACCAATGTGATAAAAGTGGAGCTTCAGAGGATTGCCCAGGGCCAGAAATTAGGAAAGGGCCCCCCAGTCAAAATCTAGACTAAAAGTCTAGTGTGGATAGGTGCTCTCTATCCATCGATCTCTGCCTCAGACTTTGCCCAAGGTGGAACATTCAGCAGTGGACAGACCTGAGAAACCAACAGGAGCACACAAATGGTGGGTGATTGATTGACTGATCACAGAAGTGAGGGAGCTGTCAGGCATATCTTTCTCCATCACAAACACCTTCATACCTTGCTTTTGCTGCGGTGAGTGTAAAGTATGATAATTTATTCATCCGTGCCCCAAGAAAAGTACATGACCTTGACAAGTAAAGCATTGCTTGTTTTTTTTCTTTTCATTTGTTGCCACAAGAATGTGGTTTGGTGAGATAATTTGCCCAGGAAGGCAAGAGAACATCCAGCCTCTTTTTGTGAACCTTTTGATTTTCTGTCACTGTCCTCCTCACCCTCCCCACATCCCCTGTGTACCTGGCTGAGATGAGAATATGGGGATAAGCCATCTGTTTTCTGAAACACCTTAACACTGTATTTAAGAAATGTCTCTAAGAATGCCCCTGTTAAGACAAAATCGTGGGAACCCATGATTTCCCACATCATATTTGCTTGCGTTATAAGAGGATAAAAATACATTTTTCCAAACTTCAGCCCTGTGTGTTCAGCCACAGCTCCAAAACCCAAGCTGGTTTCTTTACATTTCACACATCATCACCAGTAAGATGAAGCTAAACTAAGCCATCAGCTACACTGACACAGCCTCATCGGTGCCTCCCATAACTTTTCAGTACAAGAGGCTGGGTTGTAAACAATGCTGCTAAGATCTTACCAGAAAGAGCAGCCTCCACCCTCTCAGCAGAGCTAGTCTTGTAGCCTAAGAAGCCTCCAAAACACATGTAAAGGCAGAGCTGCTAAGTAATAGAGAACCATTGTCTAATAGCACTGTCCCGTATTAAATAACACTTAAACTAGGGCTGGACTTGAAGCTTCTGAACTGAAATTTGTTTCCCAAAAGTTTAACAGATGTTTAAAAGAATAAGGGAAATTTTAGTCTTGCAAATGCAGTCATGCTGAGGAGCTTTAACCTCTTTTGTTTAAGAACATATGAGAGTACTTCCCAGATATTTTAGCACTAAGAGCATAGTGAAAGGAAAACATTTCATTTAAGAAGTAAGCCCTTGATACACTGATGAGACAAGAAATCCATCCTAATTCACATTTTAGGACAAAGCAATAAAAAGCTCACTTGTTTAGAAGAAAACTGAGGAGGCTCAGGTCCCTGCTGAAAGTAATCTGCAAGTAATTTGGGATGCTTTTGTTTCTAAACCAGGCTTGGAATCACCAGAGGCAGAAACAATGATGTTTGATATTAGCAGAAAGATATATCATTGAGTGTTTTGCTCTTCCTGCTTATAAACAATTCTCATTGGGTTATCTTTAAACAAAATTTTCCGCTTTTTGCAATGGAAACCTCACAAAAAAAAATTATACAGAAAAAAATTCCAGTAGTCTACAAAACCCATACTGCCTTGTCCCCACGCCGGAATGTTTTTCATTCCGGGTAACATTTTCAGAAGTATCTAAGTGTGGAGATCACCTCACCTGACTTTTACATCTGTGTCCAGTGTCCTTCAGAGGGGGCTCGTTCTGTCCCTCAGGCACCTGACCTGTGTTGCTTCCTCAGCCTGCTTCCTGTCATACTTCACAACCTATGAGGGACTTTGGACCTCTAGAATATTAGAGTCCTAGCCTTGTTTGTAGCTCAGTGTCTCACTGTTATAGAAAGTCTCCCATCTCAGATTCCTAAGGTCTCTCTCAGATGTTCTTGCAAGATGTGTAATTTATTCAGTTACATCACATTTTCTGTGCCTGGTTGGAACCATAGCTAGTGGGGAGCGCTGCAGATCCAAGCCCCCCAGAAGGCCCCTCCACTGCTGGCAGACTCAGAAACGGCTCTACCCTCCTGCTTGGGATGGTCACTCCCACTCAGATTTTTTTCTCACAATAAGGTTTTTTTAAATTGGCTTAATGTTCCTTTTTTTTTATGGGACAGTGCAACTTCATTTCATCAAGTTCTGTCAGACTTTTGCTTCTTGTCCAACTGAATGAAGCTTTAGTGATAAACATTCCTACCAGTTTTGCTGCCATTGTTTGCTGGTGCTTGGCACTGAGACTCACAGCTGAATGTGGGATAAGAGCCTTTCCTTGTTTCATCCAGCAGAGACGAGGAACAAGGGACTCAAGATGCTGTTGGCTCAACACCTTTTGACGTTCTTTAATTAGACCATTTTCTCACAACTGCAGAGCACCACAATATTCATTTAGAAGATTTTCCAATTATCACAGAATTTGTAAGAATACAACATGCAATTTATAAACCACATACCATAAAAAGCACTCACTGTATCTGTGCATTTTTATCAAGTGCACAATTTCGTTACCACATGTGGTCCTTTAATGACATTGCCAACAGATTCAGCAACAGTGTCTTCGTGCAGCTTTCCCCCCTGCACAAACCTTTTGTCAGTCTGAGAGAGTTTCTGCTTTCCGTTCCCCCCTCCCAATAGCTGTCTTACTGGTTTTATTACACTAAGAAGTATTATTTTTACTTCCTATTATTTTACCTATACATCCATCAAAGTGGATTTGATTTTGCTCTCTGTAAAAATGTTTTCCACTGAGAGGATGATGGCCGCTCCTGAAAGCATGCCTTAGCAAAGCACTCTCCCTGGGAGCACACAGCTTCCCATTGATGGCTGTGCAGTGTTCGTAAGCTTAAACCTAGGCCAAGGCTTTAGATGTTTTGTTCATCCAGGCCGATTTGTCACTGAGATAAAATAGGTACAACGTGAGGAGGCTTGCACTCCCCAGTCATGTCCAGCTACAGCCTTGCAGTGAACACTTCCAAGAGCCTGGTGTTTTAGTAGGAAGACCATCCATCATCTGATCTCCAGTACTGACAGGAGGATTAGCCCTTTCTTCCCTCATGTGCAGTGATTTTGATCACACCTGCAATGCTGTTCTCCGGCTAATCTTCTAGTTTCTCCTTTCTTTTCTTGTCCAAAGCTGCTCTCACGTACAAGTGCACAGGCGACCAGTGGACAGTGTACTGCAGGGTGATCCGGGAGAAGAATCTGTGCCAAGACATGCGGTGGTATCAGCGCTGTTGCCAGACTTGCAGAGACTTTTATGCAAACAAGATGCAGCAGAAGAGTTAATGAACCTGTGCTACTTCTTAGAGTGTTACAGCTATTTGTATGTAAATCACGGACTAATAGGTCTGAGTACTGGAACTTCATGAGTTGCTACAATGTGGTGGATTCCAAAGCATACCTAATAAGACTTGAAACTAATTCTACAGACTGGATACCAAAGTAATCCACTCATCCACCTTAAAGAAAAACAAACAAACAGAAAAAGTCATCTCAAGGAGCCAATCTTTTTATCGTATTTTGACATTCTTACATTTTTCATTAATGCTTTTTACTTTAATATATTAAATCACCAGCCACTGGATGGCTTGCTACCATTAAAGAAAAGGACAAGAGTTGCAAAGTGATCACATTGACTAAGGTTATAAGTACCTCCATGGAGGAAGGCCTCTGGCAAAATAATTCAGCAAAGGTAGAGACATTACTTAATCTTTTAATCTTAGCTTTCATCTGATGTTTTCAATTCCCAACAGTCATCCCACTGTGGAGTGGGCTTGGAGGGACACACATAAATGAAAGGCTTAATTTAAAGAGAGGATTTGCTGTAAAAGCTTGTGAAAACTGATAGCAGAGGATGGACATCTCTGAAATTCCTGCAGAAAACTCAGTACAATTATAGCCAGCATTCAGTCATAGGGACTGCTCTTCTTTCTAATTTTAAAAAACAATCCCCTCTCTCTTTTCCTCAGAATAATATAGTTTCTTTTATGAAACTATATTTTATTAAACTAATTTTTCGCTGAGCTTAATGAAGCCTATTAACAGCCATAGATGGTTATTTTTAATCAAGAACCATTTACATGAGATGGGAGAAGCCAGAAATCATTTCATCCAGTAGAGCTCACTGAGGGATTGTTTGGCCTTATCTCTACCCATTTTTTAGAAGTCAATCAGATAATGAGACTGAATGTTTTTTTCTAAGAAGACCGTGAAACTGGATAGGGTTGGTACAGAAACTGGATTTGGAACAACCGTTGTGTGAAGGACGGAGAGCAGAACAGGTGTTTCCTATCTGGGCTTGTCTCTACATCTGAGGTTACGATGTAGCCTTTAAAGTCAAAAGTAGTCAGGGATACAAGACATCCAAAGTGTAATCTTGAGCTTGTTGAAGCCGTAAGGCTAGGACTCCCATTGCCTTCAGTAAGCGTCAGGATTTTACTCACTGTATTTTAATGCTTCCTGTATTATTTTTGTGGTGCTATCAGGTTTGGTGCTATCAGATTGGTGCTACGGGAGCACTTAGCAGGTGCTGCATATACGATACTCTCTTCCATGTCTCTGCACTTTAAACCAAACTCCTCTCTGAGATGTGAGACTTGAAACAGGAGTTCTACCCAGGGCAGAGTTTGTCCCCTCCGTTAGTCATATAGACCAATGTCTCCCTGCCATATCTTGCTCCAACATGTATCATTTCCCTAGCCAGGGTCCAAAGGCAGTTGTGCAGTGGTTAAGTTACAGCCCACTCTTCATGACATGAACACAGCCGTTTAGATGAATTGCAGCTTTGTACTCGCTCTAGAACTGCGTGTCACTGTTTTATTCTTTAGAGATGAGTGCAGAACTAAGCCCAGCTACTACCCCGAGTCCCTGGGCCAGTCTGGATTGCAGCTCACACCTGTCCTCAAGTTGTCTTTGTTGCTGTTGTCTCTTTATTTCAATGCAAGGAGGAATAAAGACTCTTAGTAATCTTTAAAGCAACTTTTTCTTCCTTATTGCAACCCCTTCAATATCCAGGACCTCACTGGAATAACTCATTAGCATTTTATTAAGGGCTAAGTTTTTTAAGCACAGGGAGCTGATGTTCATCAACAGACCTGGGCTTTACATTCTCATCTGTGCTTATTAGTGCAAATGAGCGTGTGTGCACACAAGGGCTGGCCTGTATGCACAAAAGCACATTTGCACACAAGTTTTTTTCTCAAGTGCCTGCCTCAAACAGATCTGCTTTCCCCAGATGATTTTCTCTATCAGGGAAATGATTCCAACTTGCTTTTCATTATACTGGATGTTCTTTAGGCATCCTATAGTCAGAATCAGACATCCTTCTGTTATTCCCACCCTCTAGCCCTAAGGCAGAGGTTTTGTAACTACTTAGCAAGTCATCAATGGAAAACGTTGCTGGCAGGGGTGACAGAAGATTTAGGCAATACCACGGTGATGTTCACTTAGGCAAATTAATAGGTAGATGAACTGCTAATGAGAAAGTTCCAAGAGATCAGACAGAGCCCAGAGGACCTGATTTATATTAGCAATTCCAGCGGGAGTTTTCTCCCTTGTCTGCAGTAACAGCCCTGCCTGTACAGCCGGGCAGTGACTGCCTTTTCTGCCTCCCTGCCACCACAGCCACCTCACAGCAGCTGAGCTGAGATGGGGCCCCTTACATCCTTCACTTGGCTTGGAGTTTGCCGTTTTTCTTTTAACGGGCAACATTTGCCCATGAAGTGACCTGGCCCAATAAACACCCCCTTGCTGATCATTTTTGGCACTCATGTTGGGCTGCTGAAGGATTTGTCATGGGGCTTCTCTGTTATCTTGGAAGAACAGTGTATGCATTTATTATTAATGAGAATCAAAGGTGCTTTTAAATAGCAGGGGTCATTTTTCCATTCGGTGCTGATTTGTCACCCTCTCTAGGCAAAAGGTGGGGTCCTAGAAAGGTGCATGGCAGAGGAAGGATTTTAATTCTTATGTTTTTTCCCCTAATGATTCACTGCTGGCCACTGTCCAGAACAGGATACTAGGCTAGTTAGACCTGTGGCCTGTCCCAGTATGCTAGGTCCTGGACTTCAAAGGACATTTGGGTCCAAGTTCTGAGTCCTTCCTAAGGAAACATGAATTTACAAAGAATTCTTTCGAATGTCTGAGCACTGAAAAAACCACCTCACTTGCTCTCACAGCCCACAGATTAGCGTGCGTCAACCTTTTTTTTTTATAATCAGAAGCCAACATTAATTAAAAACTGATGGCACAACACAGCTTCATTTTATTGCATTCTCTTACTTCATATGGTGACAACCTTCCCATTTTATAATAGCCAGAAAAATAATAATAAAAAAGTTTAATTCTGTTCAATACTCCTGCACTTCTGTTTTGTATCATTTTATAGGAGCTTTACTATGAATTTACAGCTATGCTCTGCCCTCAGTTACTACATACTGGTAAAAAGAAAGCTGTTTGTTTCAGTGTATCTATGACAATACTTTTTTTAGTTGTTCATAAGAGATCGATGCTCTTTTGATTACAGTGGTGGTATTTCCATATTGTAAACAATACTCTGTACTGTTACTAAAGTACTGTACATTTCTAGTTGCACAATTGTGTTATTGAGTGTAGATTCTCACTATCTCATGTATGGTGCTATTTTTTGTTGGTGGAAAAGAATCTTAGCAGTCGATTATTGCTTGATATTTTATTATAATACAGGGATATATTCTCCATGGCAATAATATCATTTAAGTTTTTCATTACAGAGTGAAATGTATATATTTTTCCATTAGCTAATTTGCATATGTACTGTATCCATGGTAATTTTCTTTTTGGTGCTGGTTATAAATAGAAAAGATAAAAACAGTCAAACTGAATGGAACCAGTTATAAATGAAAACCAAAAAAAAAAAAAAAAAAAAAAAAGAAAAAAGAAGAGAGGATCATTCCATTTTGAAAAAATTGAGTATGTTGAATAATAAATTTATTTTTTCCCTAACAACTTTAATAAGGGTTCTGAACTTGAAAGAAGTACAAAGGAAACCAAACAGCTAGCATGAAAATCAAGAGAAAGAAGTGAAGCTGTAAGTAGTACATTATGCATCGTGTCTAATACTGGACTGAGACTGCGATTCGGTTTAGTCTAAGCCAACTTTTTAATAGCTGTGGTAGGTGTAAAAGGTCATTTGTCAGTAAAATTCTGGCATCTCAGAGTTCTCAGTGTGCTAACAAATCAAGAAACAATGGGTCTTGACCCAGTCAGGTTGCAAAATAAAGCACAGGGAATGTTAATACCTGATTAATGCCTTGCAAGGTCTGTGGTCAGTGACACAACAGTAGAAAACGCCTGTCTGGAAAAAGAGAGCCAGGCTCCGTTTGGGGTATCGCTGTGTATGCCTGAGCAGGCTGCGGGGAAGCTACAGCTTATGCATGGGGGAGGGACATTTTGCAAGTGCTTTTGAGAAAGGTTGCTTTCAATGTATGTTGGAGTGGAGATGAAGTGGCAGCTTGCTGAATGTTTAATGGTAGCTGCTCCACAGACGCAACCTGATAATGAAACTGCTGAGCATATGGAAATTTATATTGGAGCAAAACTATCCCATCCATTGGAAAGGTATCTACATAACCTAGCTGCACACTTCCCTGGTGTGAAATAAACAGAATTACTTCAGTGCCAAGTGTTTTGGATGTCTTTGTTGTAGGCACTAGCCAGAACCTCTGTACTATTTAACTCCCTCCTCAGCATGGTGAAGATGTTTTTTGCAGACAGCTGCACACAGATGTGCCAGTAGGATCCTCTCCCATCCTGTCTTACAAAGATGCTATCATCCGTATCCCATTCCAGCTCAACTCTTGTTAAAAGGACATGTCTTGGATATGGCAGCAGCACCTTTCTAAAGCAGCCTTAAAAACAAACCCAAGTACTGTTGATGTATCCCAAAATGATTTCCAGAAATGGAGTTTATACTGATATTAAAAATAGAGCTCACTGACTGATCTCACGCTGGCTTCTTGGTAATGGCACAACACTGACAGGCTTTCTAGTTTTCAGAGGTAGCCTTAGGAGATACCAGCCCAGCTGCCATCATACATATGACTGTTAACAGCAGCAAAACTGTAGAAACTCCATCCAAGTGTTGCTGTATATTAACACATCATTGTGTTTGTGTGTTGCCTGGAGTCAACATATGATTGCAATTGTTGACCTGTTTAAACAATAAAACATAGCTATAAGCCTTTGGAAGCCAAAAGGCTTTACATTAAGCTGGGATATGGCAATGGGTGGGAGGGGTGTAAGGAATGCTGTCATACATTTGGCTTGAAATTTTCTTGGTACATGCCAATATCTCTTCTATAAATCCAGTAGGCTTATATACTTAGTTTGCCTATTTTGCATGTAGCAGTTTGCTGTTTTTCTCTTATTCCTAATCCCCATCTTCTAACCAAGAAACCAGACGGTTTGAAGCCATTGTCCTTCCCTGTGATCTCAGTTGTCTTTTTATTTAAGATGCCTCTGCCAAGATCATTTAAAGGCAGGTGGGGTCAGATGGCTCTGGTACTCTGGCATTAAAGTACCAGAAGAAAAGTATAATCTCTCCTCAGCTGCTTGGAGCTCAGCTCTGCCTCCACCAACTCCACCTGCTTCCTTCACTCTCTTGTAAATCCTAGTGTACACGGCAGCCTTAGCTGTCTCTTGGTCCCTTGCAGCAAGCTGGTGGGACCCTGCTTTCTCTGGAAGGAAATTTCTTTCCCAGAAGCTCAATATGGATCACCTTACCCTGACATCATCCCCGTGCATCACCAAGTGGACTACTGCTGGAGGACCTTGCTCTGTTCATAGAGTGAAAACTGCATGTTCCTTTGTGCTTTCCCCAGCAGTACATGGTCCATTGGGAAAGGTGTTTTCTTCTTCTTGAAGAGTGTCAGCACAAACACCAATGTGCTGTGGAGTTCCAGGCAGAGAAGAACTGTGCCAGATGCACTCACATTCAATTCACTCACACTTCCAACGGTGTGAAAAAAGAAGCCCTGGTAACCTACTTGCTGGCAAGTTACTTGCCTCACTTGTCCTGCTGCAGTATGAACATAGCACACCCAGAAACAGGAAGGCTGTGGGACCTGCTCCTGAACAGCATTTCTTCTTTGAGTACTTGGGCCTGTGCTGAACATGTTTGATAATACTTCTCCATACCACTTGCACTTCAGCATCCTTCTGTTCGTCGTGATTTGGAGGCAGGTCAGGAGGAAGACAGGAGTTCCTCAAACGCTGCTAGTGCACAAAGACCAGTTATATTTTCTGTGTGCGGGTTTTTTTTGGTCCTTTTATCATGTCTCTGGCTTCTCTTCACACTCTAGAAATGGGCTGGTCTTCCTCAAGAGGGACTTTCCAACAGCATGACTGTCTTGGACAAGCAGAACTGAGGCGTCTTCACTTTGGATGGGAAGAACTGTCTTTTTATAAAAGGAGAATGTAAACAAGAGAGTATATAAGCAGAGAGGGACTACAAACTCCCCTTAGCAGTAACTACCCAGAAGGTAATCTGAGAGTCTCCAAAGCTGACCTCCATGTGTCTTGCATTGCCTCGTCTCCTTTCATGCCACTTTCATGTGACAGACCCCACGAAGAACGCCTGGAGGCTGCACTGTACCACATTTATTATTTTGTCAGAGCTGCCGTGTCTGCCAAATGGTGGCCAGACACTCAGACAGACTTTAGCAATTAGCAGAGTCCTGCAGCTGATGTCTGGGGCTTGCATATGTGTTCCCTGTGTGTTACCACAGCCGAGATGCTGGCTGGGCCCACATGGCCTGGGGTAGGTATCTGCCTCGGCTGCTGGGGAGAAGCAGCTGGGCTTTCTTGAAAGGTGTGGTTTCCCTTGGCTCCTCTTGTTTGGCTGTGAAAGGCTCCTGTTTGGGTGTTTCATCCTTTCATCCCTCTGTGGCCTGGGTGGAGCTGGAGCCTCCAGTGTGACTTGTCTGGGTCATGTCACAGGCCTTGGCATCCTCCTCGACCTCGGGGGAGAGTGACTCTGCACGCTCACCACGGGGGAGCCCACAGGACATCAGCGTGTGGGGCCACCTCCTGGCACAACTCAGTCTCCAGGTAAGCCCTTGTATCCTCAGCGTCTCCAGCCTCTCCTAAGCCTCAGGGTCTCACTGCAGTCTCGGTGTAGCTCC